>NC_086175.1:116324739-119032239 GCF_023053635.1 Elgaria multicarinata webbii | reverse complement strand
ACAGAAGTATGTTTCCTTGGTAAGAACTTCTGTATTTATGCACAAATACTTGCTGCGTATCGGGGAAAGGGGAGGTACAGCAACATAACTCATGCATGATCTCATTGATAGCATTATAGTATTCACCATGAGGCTGAAGCGTTTGCACTAGGCCATAATATCTATAGCACACCTGACCCAGGATTTGAGAGGATAATTTAAAGAAAATGTACCCCCCCTCCTTTCTCTCCGCAGACTAAAGAGTAAAGTGACTTTGAAAATATGTGCAGTAAACATTTTCCCTTCCTTGGAGCATTCAGAGTGGGAGACCCTAGCTCAGTGATAGAACATATGTTTTGCATGCAGAAGGCTACAGGTTCAGTCCTTGGTATCCCCAGCTAAAAACAATGATCAGGTGGTAGGTGATGAGAGATACCTCTGCTTGAGACCTTGCTGCCGGAGGCATCTGCCTGGCTACTTCTGGAAACAAGGTTAATCTATTGGATGTATTGGAAAAGGACACTTCCACTGTCCCCAAGCCAATCTACAACATCATGACTTGTGACCAACCCAAAGAGTTCTTATGATCTATTATATGTGCGTTACTGGTTCCAATAACAAATCACTAAATGGAACTAACCATTAAGTTTGGAATGGATTGTTTTATATCATTGTTAACACTGGATGATGATGATCATCATCATCATCCTTCTTAGATAGGAACTGTTTTCAGTAATTTATTCTGGGAGAAAGAACAGCCAAATATTTAAGTGTATCATATGACGCTAGCATACTTGGCTGACTGTCTAGCATGACTCCAGGATAAATTAGTTAATTCCTGGACAACACAAGGAGAGGAGGGGAAAGAAACCCAACAATTCCCAAATGGGACTTGAGACAAAGCACATTCTTGTTCCCACTGAGTCAACAGCAGCTCAGCTATGGATTTCAATCTCTTGGATTAAGAACATTTGCAATTTGCATCAGTTATCAGATGTTTTAGTCTGCTGGTAACCATGAAGTATAATCAATACCACAATAATGACAATTTGGAAGTTTTTAGAACATAGTGATGTAGATCTTCTCCCATTTTCACCTCCATCTCACCCCACCCAATGCTAATGATGGGCAGCTGGTCAATTAATTATCCATTATTCGGCCTTGGTCAAATATTGTCAGATGTTCCAGGAACTGGTCTTGTGTAAGTGGCAGACTGATTCTTCCCCCGCCCTTTCTTCATGGCATTATCCTGAAAAGGCAGGAGCGACTGCAGAACTCAGAGTTGCACATGCACACCATAGTCATTACAGAGTAGGCACTGTCACTGTTGCTCTGGAAGACTTTCCAAAGAACTTCTGCCCTTTCCCATCCCAATTAAGCTGCCAGCCCTAGTTTTTCCTCATGGCCATGTGTTATTAATTGCAAGTATCTCAGAATAGGAACACAGGGTACAAAAGGGAGCATGACATAAACAGATACAAGCAGCCATTACGATGGCACAGTACACAAGTGCCGAAGAGTCAAGACAAAACTTCCTTGACCATTGCATTTACTTATGAGGACAATGAATCTCCAAAAGAACTGGCATAGTGCTGTGTACAATGGGAGAATCTGTAGTCTTCCAGGAAACTCATTTTTGTTTCCTTTTCTTTGTAACTACCCTGAATTCTCATCGGATGCGCTGACTGCCCTGCTGCCCATGGAAAACCTTCCCCTCTTTTGTCACCCACCCACAGGGCTCAGGAGCCATGAGAATCCCAACATTCAATCTGAAAAGGGTGCAGCTTGGTGAGCGTTGGGTTCCAGTGCTTGCAAAAGGCTTGCACTTGGTCAACATGCATGCTGCTGCCATGGCTGTCACCTCCGCCTTCAGCTTCTACAACACAAGCAACTTACTTGAGGGCAAAGGGAGAGTTGTTGTGTTTTTTTTAAAAAAAATAATATTTACAATGAGAGCAAAACAATAAACAATAACAATATAGCAAAAAGCATACTTCTATCATTCTGGGTGAGAGAATGACACTCTTTGCATCACTTCCAAGGGGAGAAGGCTCCTTGGCCGTTGGAGAAATGATAAAATTAGTGTCATTTTCTTGCCAAGATGATGGGACTGATACTCCCAACCCATCTCTGGCATAGAAAGATGTTCAGCCAGAGCCCTTCCCTTTGGGTAGTGAGTGCCTGCTGCCTCTTCCTACTCGAAGGTAAGTGACTAGGTCCTTGGAACTAGGGCAGGGAAAGGCGGACATGGTGGAGGGCACTTTAGGAGTGCAGCAAGTAGGTCCCCGTTAGCATTGCTCCCAGCATGTTGCAAAAAAGGTCCCTGTTTACCTAGATTCTGTTCTCAAGGATTTGAACAGGGAAACTCCTCTATGTGAATAGTTGCAACATTTCTAGTGACGTCCAGGTTTACATTAACAAAGGTTCTGTAGTGTTGAAGTATCCTGTTTTGTTTTGTTTTTTAACCTATGTTGACATCACTTTGGTTTTCAGCCTTGCGACTCAATAAGCTTTTGACGTACACGTCTGGTATCTGTGCAAACCCCTGAGTAGATTAAAATCCTCGCCTCTCCTTTGTTTCTGACCACTGAGATATTAGGATTAATCCTCCCTATTACAGAGAAAGCACAACAGAAAGCACCAGCCGGAAATCTTTGATCTTTAGTCTAAAGTGTGTGTTAACATGTGCATTAGCTTTGCTGTAGAGAACCCCTTGCAGCCTTCCTGCCAGAAAGGATACTACAAACAGCATTGATTGTAGGGCACGATATACACTAAGATTTTTCTGTATCGCTTTTCACTTTGCTTAATAAGCAGCCCAAGACACATTAGAGAGAAACCCAACACATCTCACTGAAGCAGCAGAACAGAGCACACCTTCGCTGCGCAGCATTTAATACTGATTTTCTCTCTCTCTCTCTCTTTAAAAAAGGGGGAACCACACAGCTTCGTGCTCGCTGTCTTGAAACCCTTCCTCCGCGGGAGTAGGAGAGATAATATTGCTAGGCTGGGTTCAGCCAAAGTGCAAACTGATTGTAGCCTGGGACTCCAAACTGCAAAGCCACTTGCTCTTTCTCGTTCATAAAATTAATCAGTTTCTCAGTTTCATGACCTTTTCCACCAAAGCTCTCTGTTGAAATGAGTGCATATTCCCTCGTGCCGCAAGGGAGTTATTTTTCAAATTTGTAGACATTGGAGATGCCAATCAGCATTTTACATTGTGCTTTCAAGTGTTCAAAAGTCCTTCACATAATTTATCTTAATGTAATCCTTACAACAACCCGGGAAGATAGGTCAGAGGCGAAGCTCAGCAATTGTGGCTTCCTTAAGGCTACTTATGGAATGTATCATAGAGGCAAGATTCGAATTGGGGACTTCTGTTTTTGTGGCTAATAGACTGACTTACTAAACTACTCCAGTTTATGTATTAAGGGCTTGGGATTGGCTCAGCAAAACCAGAGTGTCTTGTGGCACCTTAAATAAGTTTATTGCAACATGAGCTTTAGTGGACTAGAGCATGAAGAATTGTCTTGGTAGGTACATATGCACATGAATACAGGGCAGGGGGCGAGGATTGTAAAAAGTGGGTCAAATTGCAATGAAATGCAAAATCTCTAGTCTGCGACAATTTGGGTAAAGTTTAAATGTATGCAAAAAAATACATAGGGTGCAATCCTATTCATGTGTAGAGAGGGGAAAAAGTCCTACAACTCTCAGGATTCTCTAGCCAGCCATAAACTTTTTTCTGTCAAAACATGCATAGGATTTCACTTTTAGTGACTGTTCACAACAGCAATAATGAATGGCAACATGAACATCATAGCATTGCTAAGCTCACAGCTGCAGTGGGAATGGAAGCCATGTCACTGTTTAAGCCCAAATAAATAGATTCAGACTTGGTTATTCGTTCTATTTTAGCGGTTTCATTCTGGAGACTCTCTTTGAAATTTCTCTGTTGTAGAAGGGCAACTTCCAGGTCAGCTATGAAAGTCTTTGACGGGCAATGTTTCAATTTGAATCTTGAGCTTGAATCCTGGCAAAACAGAGGCTATGTGGGTGGTTGATTAGAGCCAGGAAATAGATCAGTTACCTGCTCTGGATGGCATTGCTCGAAGGTGGAGCAGGTGCATAGTCCAAGGGTGCTCCTTGATCCATCATTGTGGCTGGAAGCCCAGCTTGTGTATCTTTCTTGATGACTGACAGCGGCCATACATGCCGCATTTGAAATAGGATCACAGAGAAGGGGCTATAGAGACAACCCTATCCCTTTTCTCTTGGCCATTGTATATCCCTCGTTCCTTTTGAAAGGGAGAAGTGTGGGGAGTAATAATGTATACACACTGGGAATATTTCCTTTTGGAAAAACTTTAAAATCCCTAAACACTGTGTTTTTAACTATCAGGGAGATTTTCAATACCAATTTGGGGATTCTGGATAGGGAGCATTTTGTAGAAACAGAAACTAAGCAGCACGTAATAGGTTGTGCATGTCAAATATAACTCTAGCCCATCTAGCTAAAAACTTTTCTTTTTTCTAAAGCTTTTAAAACTTGATTTTGTTCTGACTTTTATACTGTTAGTTTTACTCTACCCTGTGCCTGTTTGGTGCATTCTCTTCCCCTTCTTATTGTTTTATTATAATTTTATTAGAATGTAAGCCTATGCGGCAGGGTTTTGCTATTTTATTGTTTTACTCTGTACAGCACCATGTACATTGATGGTGCTATATAAATATAATAATAATAATAATAATAATAATAATAATAATAATAATAATTTGGACTGTGACCATTGTTACCCATTAAAAGGAATTGCTTCTAATGTTTAAAGAAGTATGCACAAACAGAAGCAAGCATATCTCTAACAACATCAAGGCCAACAAAAAAGGAAATGTCAACCCAGCGTGCGGCTGCTATGAAAAAGGCAAATTTCATGTTAGGCATAATTAGGAAAGGAATTGAAAATAAAACTGCCACTGTCATTCTGCCCTTACACAAATCTATGATGCAACCAAACTTGCAATACTCGGCCTGTTCAGACAACATGCTAAGCCATGGTTAGGCCGCTCACCCTTTCGCAGCAAATGGTTAGTGAGCATGTTTAAACTGTGATTATGTAGCCACCATGATTAGGAATGGTTCACACGACTTGCTTCGTCATGGTTCACATGACACGCTAAGCCAGAATGTTTAGCTCAAAATGCTGAACCACCCTGGCTTAGTGTGGTTTCTGAACAGGCTCACTGTGTACAGTTCTAGTCAACACAACTAAAAAAGAGCTGGAAGAAGTTACCTAAAGTGGTCAAAGGACTGGAGCAACTCTGGTATGAGGAAAGGTCCCTGGAGGAGAAGGCTATTGATGGTTACTAGCCCTGATGATTATGTGCTGCCTCCAGTATCCGAAGCAGTAAGCCTGTGTGCACCAGTTGCTGGGGAACATAGATGGGAGGGTGCTGTTGCACGATGTCCTGCTTTGTTGGTCCCTGGTCAACAGCTGGTTGGCTACTGTGTGAACAGAGTGCTGGACTAGGTGGACCCTCCGTCTGATCCAGCATGACACTTCTTATGTTCTTACAACATCAGGGACTGTTTAATTTAGAACAAAGGTGAGTAAGACGGTGGTAAAATTACGCATGGTGTGGAGAAAGTGGACAGGGAGACCTTTTTCTCCCTCTCATGATATTAGAACCCAGGGTCATCCTATGAACCTGATTGGTGGGAGATTCAGGGCAAGAACATAAGGAGAGCCATGCTGGATCAGACCAAGGGTCCATCTAGTCCAGCACTCTGTTCACACAGTGGCCAACCAACTGTCGACCAGGAACCCAGAAGCAGGACATGAGTGCATCTGCACCCTCCCGCTCATGTTTCCCAACAACTGGTGTACATAGGTGTACTGTCTCTGGCATTATATATTGCACATAGGCATCAGTACTAGTAGTCATTTAACCTTCACACAGTGCATAGTTAAAATATGGAATTTTATGTTATTACATCGTTTCTAAACGGCATTTTAGAAGAGTTATTCTGGATCAACTGTCTGTCTACTAATTTTGAATGAAAAATATATGATTGAGATTTTCCCATTTGATTATCAATGCAAAAATGGCCAATTTCTGGATGTGAGGGTGCCACTGAAATTTCCAGGCAATAATTTGCCTGGAAATTTCCAGAGCTTCGGCTATTGGGCGGTATAAAAATGTAATAAATAAAATAAATAATAAATAATTCAGCAACTAGAAGTATGTCTTGCTACACAGACTCCCCACCCCACCTGCATCCTGATCCTATGAGTGGTTAGGCTTCATAATGCATTTGGCATTAAGTATTTGATATTTATGAAGGATGTGTGTCCAGACATATCCAGGGAATTATATGCAAAATTCAAAAGGGACATAGTGTTAGTGGGGGAATATCTGTACTCCTTTGAATTCAGTAACCATTTCCAACTTCGCCATTTGAGTGCAGCTGTGGGCAAACTTTTGATCCCAGTTTGAATTAAAAATTATGGTCACTAGAGACCAGAAAAAGTTGCTTTGAGGGTCTAATCCAGCTTGCAAGCCACCATTTGGCCATCCCTTCATATTATATTTAACATTCTTGTGCACCATTTCTATGATATTTTTATGATCTGTATGATGTAAATCTGTGTACTGACGTTCCTGAATCCAGAATTGCACAGTAGTCTCAAGTCTAAGGCTCCCGGGCATGGTACCATTACAAACAACTTCGCTGATTTTGGCTGGGTGCCTGGACATGTTCATTCATGAAAAACCCTGTTTAAAATACAGCTTTCAATTACATCTTTCCAGCGCAACAGTTACGCTTGCATGCTTTCTGCTCTGGTTCCTTAACCCCTCAAACAATTTTTTCCTGGGTCAGTGGTGCGTAATGTAGAAGCAATGAATGCATGTTCACTATTCTGCTAACATGTTCTTTCAGGCATTGAGAAAATGCAAATACTGTACAAGATTATGAGACTGTGAGGTCCTTGAAAGCAGGGCTCCTTTCTTTTTCTTTTTAAATTATGAAACATACCATTTGCACTAATGGTACTGGACTAATAATAATAATAATAATAATGGAAAGTTCTTGAAATGAGCCTGATCGCGAAAGGTTTTATTCTTTCCCTGGCCATACGTACTTGCAGACATGGGAGCAGCAGTAGCAGTTAAATTTGAACTGGAATCATCACATGCATTAAATGTTACCTCCAATTGGCTGGTTTTTCTGTATGTGTGCAACTCCCTTCCACTCCCCGTATATCAGGGGTGTGCAACCTCAGTCTCGTGAGCCAAATCTGGCCCTCCGGCGGTCCTAATCCAAATCTCTAGGGTTCTGCAGAACGCCATGCTCTTTTCCTTCAACCACCGATTATTGAGTGGTTTCTTGGGGTTTCTAAAATGTTGAAATGTGTCTCCTAACGCTTAGTTACTGGCAGTAAGAACGTTACACTAAAACATGCTGATATTTGGGGTGTGTTTTTCCCCCCCTGGCCACTACTGGAATGTGGCCAAAATGAAATTCAGTCCTTGGACTGAAAGACGTTCTACACTCCTGCTGCGTAGAGAGAAAAATATTAAACAATCTGATCAACTAGCAATGAAATGTAAAAAAAAAGTCTGTAACAATTCTATGTAAATCTGTATATCCACCAACGAAGGTTAACGCTTATCCAACTGATGAAAATGTGTTATGAAAGCTCATGTCATCATAAATCTTCTTAATCGTGAGGCTACCAGCCTCTTTGTCATGTTTTCTGCTACAGACTAGCACAACTACCTCTCTGGAAATTCGTGCCATGTGGAAAAAATACGTAAAAATAAAATGTTTCCAACTTATTATTGCAACTTATGCAGATCCTCACTGTAAAGAATTATTCTTCATTGCAGTATTGTGGCATGATACAAAAACATGCCATGCCAGAAATTATTGCTTACTATTTAAATATATTTTTCAGGTTTTAAGTTCTGTTGTACGCTGCCTATGGCAGGTTTACCCTATAAGGCAGCTTATAAACCTGTCAAATAAATGAAAATATAAAATGAGTGCTTTAGGGTTCTGCCCTCATGAGATGGATTCTCTGAAGTCAGAGGCTTTCAGGTATCCAATGTTCTGCTGGATTGAAGCCGACAGGCAGGATGGGAGGAGCTGTCTTCCAGTAGTTGGATTTCCTGTCTTCCAGTAGTTGCATTTTTCACTAGATGGGCTTTTTTCTCATCTAGCGATGGCACTTCAGAAGAGGAGGGAAGGAGGCTGGAAGAGGCTCAGGATAGTTTGTATCCTGGCCTCTCCGGTCTCTTTACCTCCTCACCTACTGGAACACCTCCTTTCCCCCTTCTCCAAGGTTGAATTTCCAACCTCAGAGGCCAGCCAGTGTGGTTCTTTCCATTCTGGCTGTGAGGAGGCAGGGAAAGAGATCAGAGCGCTGTCTCCGACCTTGGAGGGGGGAATCCAACTATCCTATGGCCCCTCAGTCAATGTCTAGGGCCCATAGGATTGCTCTCTTAGAACTGGGCATCCCAAGTACTGCAGTGTGCATTGCGACATCATATTAGTATTGCTGGCATTGATGTTCATTGATGAGGCAGTGTGCAAAACCCTTCTCCAAAGTTTAGCCTAGTGGTAGACAAGCAATGCCTGTAATCCTAAAAATAGCAAAAATTAACTGAGTGGTTCATCTCATTTCCCATATTTTCACCTCTGTCAAGTGCTCCAGGCGTTTACATTTTTAAAAAATTGTCTTCTCACTCTCTCTCTCTCACACACACTTATTTATTTATTCAATTTATTAATTGCCCTATAACCAAAGCTCTCAGGGTAATGTACATAATAAAAGCGAAGACCAGAAAACCAATAATAAATCCAAAATAATTAAAAAGTATTTTTAAAGGCACATTAAAAAGTATTGTTTTAAAAGAAGCAACAAAAAGTCATCATTTAAAAGAGATAAATACCTGAGCAGCTTAAAACAGCATAGTTTTAAAATGCAGCATTAGACATATTAAAAATAAAGCAAGCAGCAGTTAAAAATACCTTTTAAAGGCCTGGGAGAATTGAAAGGTATTTGCTTGGTGCCCAGAAGTCAATAAATTAGGTGCCTGGTGGACCTCTCTAAAAAGGCCATTTCACAATTTGGGGGCCACCACAGAAAAGGCCTGTTCAAGACAAGCTGCCCATTAAATCTCAGTTTGCAGGGCACTTGCAATAGAGCCTCAGATCATGATCTAATTTTTTAAAGAAATGTTTATACATTTAATGTAGCCAATAAACACCTACCTGTCTAGAAAGTTTTTAAAAACTAAAATGTTGCCATGGACAGAGAGAAACGTGATTTCCCCTACTCGAGTGGAAGGCAGGTGAATTGCTGTGATACCTGGCATGTTACAGCAAGATGGTTTACGATGAATGAAACTGAGCACACATCTTTCTCCTGCTGACTTCCTCATATGTCCCTACCTATTCCTTATGAAAAATTCCCCACAGCAAACAAGAGGAGGCACACACAAACACAAATAGTATAGCTCTCACTCATATTGTCTACCTGTTGATTTTTTTCTTTTCAGTGTTGTTATTTAGATGGAGAAGAACCATACAAGAAAGCAGGAAAGGGGCACAGGGTGAAGATTATGGAAGTGGCTATTTGCCCATGAGCTCTGTGACATAGGCCTTAGCTAGACTTAAGGTTTATCCCTGGATCGTCCTGGGGTCATCCCTGTTCATGTAAATGACACACAAAGTATCCCGGGAGCAGGCAGGGATGACCCCAGGACGATCCCGGGATAAACCTTATGTCTAGCTAAGGCCTAAGAGGCTATCTGATCCAGGAAAAGGATTCCAAAGTTGTCCTTTAGCTTCCCCTCCTGAACCACTGCTGGGCAACTGGGTAGAATACTACTTGCACATGTTCACACACATGTTAAGTAAGCAAAAGGGTTTGGAGATTGACTTTGAGCATCTCTCTACATTAAGGGGAAATCACATTGCTTACCCAAAGCTTTTGCTTCCTGCTTCTTTGGCACAATTGTTATGGGCTGCATTACATGACGGAGAGGGGCGACCACATGGTTCCAATTGAGTACTTCCCCTCCATTCAGCACCATCTAGTGGTGGAAGATCCCACTTTCCCCCCAGATATTACCACATTAAAAGTGGTTCTTTTAATAGCAGGGTTTCCAGGGAATAGTGCAGAATACATATTGTTTGTTGACGGTGTCGTGTACCATGTACATTGATGGTGCTATATAAATAAATAATAATAATAATAATAATAATATAATAGACTCGCAAACTTCTCTGAGTGGCCAGTCATGAGTGTGCAATAAATCACTCATTTAGAGGAGTCCTTAAGAAAAAGAAAGCTAGGAATTCAGAGGGGGCGATATTACATTTGTAAGGCATCTGCAGCCCTGGTTTATCTCAAAGCACAGCATAATGAGATAGAAGAACGGGTTGCGCGTAATTTCACACCACTTTCCAGTTTATCCTAATTTTGTAACACATTTAGTGTGCCCGTCCGCCCGCCCATCCAATCACATAGTTCTGTTTGGTTTTATTGAGTTAGTTAGAAATGGTGAAAGAGAAAATCCAAGCCATGTTCATAATTTGTTTACTCGTTTATGTTGGCATAAATGTTTCCTTCAAAAATTGCCATTAAATTTGATTATTCACTGGCATCAGACCTCACAAGGACGACAGTTGTGGCTACATTTCTCTTTCGTATAAGTGCTTGACATTTGCACGGTATGAAGATTTGGCTTGTAAAGCTCGTGTATCGGCTTCAATTTGGGGGGGGGGACACTGACTAGCAACATAAGGAACTTATTACAGGCATTTCTTAGCATTTCCTACAAGCCAGGACTTGGGTGCCTGGGAAAGTTGTATGTTCCCCCCTCCTTTTAAGATGACTTCATAAAATAAATCATGTTTTGTTTATTAAAGGGTGACACTTAAAGAATTTGGACATCTTTGGATATGTTGAGTTCAAATATGAGGAGGGGGTTCCAGAATTTGTCAACACAGTTTTCTACAATATTATTTTTTAATCATCTCCTCTGTCACTTTTAATATGCAAGAAGGTGAACGTTAATCTCTGTACGCAAAACGTAGTATATTAATATCGTTGTTGTTGCTTAGAGTAACTTTTTTCAGCATAGTAAAAGAATGAAAGATACTGAGGTCAATCCAACCATGCTTGAACAGACATGAAACTGCCGACCAATTAAAATCTTTGTCAAGAGGGCCTTCCTCTGCAATTTAGGCAGATGGTGACTAGGGAGGGCCTTTGTTGTGGTAGCACCCAAATTGAAATCCCTACCTAGACATGTTTGCCTTGCACCTTTTTGTTGCTTTCATTTTATGTACCGGCACAGGTCTGCTCTCTTCTCTCATGCCTTCAGTAGCATCCTATGATACCTAGCCCCCTTTGCTTGCTTGCCTGCCTGCCTGTTTTATCGATGTTTCATCAGTGCTGGTGGTGGTGATGATGATAATGATGATGTGTGTTAATTACAATGTTAATCAGGGTGGGAACCTGTGATCCTCCAGATGTTGTTGGACTACAGTCCCATAATCTCTGACTGGCTATGCTAGCTGAGGCTGATTAGAGTTGGGGTCCATAAATGGGCTGCATCTATTTGCGGTGCCTCCTCCCACCTGCCATGTGTGGTTTTTAAAATCATAACTAGATACAACGGTGTGTCTTTGAGAGGCTGAACTCTGGACATGCTCAAATATTGCTGTTTTCTCAGAAACTGAGGGAAGCACACGCACAGCCTTCACCCTTAAGAGGGAGGGAGGGAGGAAAGGAAAGCACTTTGCGTATGCCCAGAAACAAGCTTGATGAAGGGGGCAAGTGCCCAGCCCAGTCCCAGCCCTTCAGTACAGGCTCCTGATGGAGCACTTTGTGGGTGAGAAGTGTGGGCTGAAGCAGTCCCAGCAGGATTTGGCCAGGGTTGTGGGCATCCACTAAGAGCTGAGGACATGGGCACCTGAGGGCTGCCAAAGGCATGCTGGGAGGTGTAGTACTGGCATGTCACTGTCTCTCAGTCTTAATTCAGTCCCCACTTTCCTGATCTCTCGCTAGCTGCCTTTGTTCTTCTTCTAATTGACTTTCCCCAACTGCCACTCATGCCTCCCACCATTCCATTCTGTCCTCAGCTGTCAGTCATTCCTCCATTCACTCTTATTTCATTTATATTCTGCCTTTTTTCCTTCAAGGATCCCAAGACAGCGTACATAATCCTCTTCCTCCTCTCCATTTTATCCTCACAACAGCAACCCTGTAAGGTGGGTTGGGGTGAGAGTCTGTGACAGGCCCAAAGTCGCCCAGTGGGTTTCCATGGCCGAGTGGGGACTAGAACCCGGATCTCCTGACTCCCAGTCCAACACTTTAGCCATTACACCACGCTGGCTCTCTTTGTTTCCTTCTGCTCTCTTCCTCTGTTGTGAGGGTAAAATGGAGAGGAGGGTTGTGTATGCTGCCTTGGATTCCTTGGAGGAAAAAAGGTGGGATATAAATGTTGTTGTAGTAGCAGTAGTAGTAGTAGTAGTAGTAGTAGTAATAATGATGATGATGATGATACATCCTCTTGCAGCTCTCAACAGTTTTTGTACAGATTTACAGACAGTCTAGCAACTTTGAGGAACTTATTTACAAGGCTGTTTTACTTAGTGGGTAAAGTTCTTTAATACTTTGGTCTTTAGAGCAAGAATTTGGCATCCTGCAAAACAGCAAGCCAGTAAGCACTTTGAGTACGGAACCATCCAGATAATCCTACATTGCATGTCTGCTTCTGCACATAAATGCCCTGAACATGCAACGCCACTTTTCAGTGAAGTGGAAATTATGACCATATTAGGGAAGCTTCTGCATATTGTCAATGAGGACAAAATAGCATGACTGAAAATGTTTCCCAAACCTGTCGCTTGAGTTCTACCAGGATTGATGCTATCCAGTCAGGATTTGCTTTCTCCAGTTAGAAAATGCTACATTTATATTAAATGTTGCAAATACGTTTTAAGTGTGCCAATAAAACCTATCACAAAGAGGGACCATTGACATTGAGTGCATCATACAAAGTCACTTTCCTGCTTCATTATGTGCAACGTCTAGGATCGTAATTGATTTTAAGAATAATTACTAACATCTCTACCCCGGTTCAGCAGGACAGCTTTAAGCGCCAGCGATCGAAATATCCTCAATAGTTCATTTGGCATGTTAAGTACTCATGAGCTTAGGAGGTGATTATAGCAGATAAAAATTATCCTCCAAATACAAATGGTATTGGAGGCTGGTGGGGAATGGCTATATTAAACGTCTTCAGACAGTAGTCCTGCCCTTGTATCGTACAATCAGAACCAAAATACATTAGTGTTCAAACACTAAAACTTAATTACTCTAAAATAACTGCAGTTCTGGGAGTTTAAGTGGAATGTGGTTTTTCTCTTTAAATATTTATAAGTTTTAAACAAAAAAAGACTGTTTCAACCTCACAAATGCAGTATTTTGAGGCAGATGAAATGTCTATTTAGATTTCCCATCCAGGGAGATTGCCAGTAATAAATGTAGCGGGAGTGATTGCAATAGTTGTCAAGAAATCATATTTTGCAAACAAATCCTCAATGTACATACAGCTCAATATATTTTGAGAAGGCTTCTATGCCAGAATTCTCCAACATGGTGCCCTCCCGATCTGTTGGACTACAACTCCTAGCATCCCTTCGGCAGCTGTGATGGAGTTTATAGTCCAAAACATCTGAAGGGTATCAGATTGGGAAGGCAGCTCTATGATTTTTTAAAAAATGAAATACTACACCAAATTAATTCAGATTCAACACCAAGAAAAGCTAGTTGTATCAATTATGCACATACTTGGTATTTGCATAATTTTTGGTGCTTCTTAGTCATGGGAAGGACAGATTCCTTCTCCCTTGGAATCCGTCCATTCAGTAAGATCATCTGATGCCCTCTTCCATGTGTCCTTGCTTCTTCAGCAGCTTGACATATGGTGATCAGGGATAGGGCCTTTTTGGTGTTGGTGTCCTGACTTGGAAATAGATCCATTCAGAGCTGACAACTCAAGCCTTTTGAGCTCCAAGTTTAAAAATAGTTAAATAGTATAAGTCAGGTCAGTCATGCAAATATACCATCTGTCAGGTATGCTTTAGGGTGGATTCCTGCATTGAGCAGGGGGTTGGACTCGATGGCATTATATGCCCCTTCCAACTCTATTATTCTATGATTCTATGTCTAATGCAGTGTTTTAACTTTTTGTTCTTTCATTTGGTTCTAATAAACTTCCATGTGGTTCTAACAAACTATTAGTACTTATAATTAAATACACAGTAGGAACAGCATTGCTTGCTGCATAGAACACTGCAGACTTAAGAGAATCATACATTGTTTAGAGCAATAAATAATAGACCATAAATGTAATCCTGATCATAAAAAAATGGGTGTGCTAAAACTAGTTATTCTTTATTTGAACAAAGGGGCAAAGAGAAGTCTCATACTTGCAATTGTTTCATTAAAACTAAAACTCCTCTCTAAAAACTATAAAGTCTACTTATATATTTTATTTTCTAAAACATTCTTTGCATTTCATAAAATTAACTTGCCTAGAGAGCAATCTCACAGGACCTCAAGAAAGGATGCCAGGCAACATTTCATGTTTCTGCACACTTACTAGAATAACTTAAGGCCAGAAAAGTGTGCAAGTGCAATACTTTTGCTACTGGCACACACATGTGCATTGCCTCTTGCACTTTTACTAAAGCATTGCTCTAGCCATCAGGGCTATCTGAGCAAATGTATTTATAACCACCCATTCTGTTCTACTTTTACGATCAAATAGTAAAAGAACCCAAGTTGAGAACCCAAGTTTAAATTCTAGCTGTTATAAAAATCTGACATTTTGTATTCAGTTTTCTAAAGTGATTTTAATTTTTTAAATTGTATTTTCCAGATTTTGAGCAAAACAATGGCTGCATTCAAATGATTGTATCTTGGCTTAGTAAGTTATAAACAAGCCTTCTGCCTGTGCATGCAGCCCTTCACTCCTTCCTAAGCCAGAAAGTCTCCAATTATCCATAGTTTCCCATTTCATCCAAACTGGGAAACAATGGTTACCAACTTCAGAACAAGCGAGGATGTTAAACCATCTTCAAATCATAGTTTAATATCCTGGCTTGTTCCAAAGCTGGTAGCCATTGTTTCCTTGCCTGGATGAAGTTGGCAACTATGGATAATTAGATTATCAAACTACTCTTGGACTTCAGAAGAACTAGTGTATATATGATGAATTTTGCTGACTTGTAAGTAGCAGTTGATCCTAGCTAGTACACAGACAGTAATCCAGACACAGGAAACTGTAGTTTCAGGGAAACCATTATTGGAGCCTCTACGTTTATGTGGATGGGAGGGAATCAGGATTTTTTGGGACCAGGATTGTCAAATCTGAACAGATACATACATCCTATGCATGTATAGACAGCAGAAAACTGACTATTTTAGGGTTGTAGCCTTAGTTACAATGGCTTACCTGGGTTGAGGTTTTATATATACATCTATATTTATATATCTTATGTTCCATTCTAGGAATGCCTATTTAATAGAGCCAATGTGATTACCTTGAAGTATGGATAAGTCCATTTATGGCTTGTGGGTAAGAATGACTGATGTATCTCACATGACGAAAAATGCAAGTACTGAAATAATCTGTCTTCTTATGTATGTATTTCAGATCCAGAATGCTAACGATGTTTTAATAGCACCACTGGAGAAATTTCGTAAAGAACAAATTGGTGCAGCAAAAGTAAGTTGTTTATCTATATTATTAGCTATAGTATATCACTAGTTCACTGCTCCATCTGCTTAATCCATCCCGCAGCCCAAACTGTGCTGCTGGCTGAAGCTTTGCAGACTCCTCAGTTGGGCTAATTCCTTTGGGCATGCAAGAGGTTATGCACCTGACCCTCCTCTTACACGGCTCAAAGCCTTGTAATGCAGTTGTAATGACTGGCAACTCATAACCCATCATGCGCAACTAGGAGTCCATTTCAAATTTTGGTAAAGGGAAAGGAGATTGACATCCTTAAATGGCACCCCTATGTCAGTTGATCATTGACACATTGTGTACTAAACACATTATGTATCTGATGGGTAAACAGTGCATCCTATGCATACTACTTAAGATTTAATTTAGTTCTGGTAATGGCTGAATTTGAAATGCCTCTTACGAGAAGAAGCCCTGGCTGTGCTCCTTCCTCCTCTGGCATAGTTTAAGGTTCAGTTTTAGATTAAATTTAGTGTGTTGTCAGAACTCCAGACTGTGGTTAATCTTAACAATGGTTAGGTGAAAGGAGCAAGAGTCATAAACTGTGGTTTGAAGTTTGGCTCCTTTCACCAAGCCATATTTAAAATTAGCCACAATTTCTCCATGTTCAGATGTCAGGACAGCCTGGCCTCTGTATTAATCTAATACATAAGCAAAAGTTTCTGAACTCCTCCTTACAACCGCACTACAGAAGGAGAGAAGAGCATGCAACCCCAATGTTCACTGCGGCTTATTCTTGTCATCCAAGATTTAGCATTGCATCTGAGTGAGGTCAATGGGTATATGCTACACAGAACAGTATTGGGCATGGAATGCAAGAACCCATTAGAAACCATAGAACCATAGAATAGCAGAGTTGGAAGGGGCCTACTAGGCCATCGAGTCCAACCCCCTGCTCAATGCAGGAATCCACCCTAAAGCATCCCTGACAGATGAAGACACCTTGAGTCTTTTTTAGAGAAAGGTATTGAATAAATGTAATAAATGAAGTGGAAAGTAATGGACAGGATACCCCAGCCTTCCCCAACCTGCAGCCTTCCAGAAATTTTTGACTTCACCTCCCATCAGCCTCAGCCAGCATGGCCAAGGGTCAGAAATGCTGGGAGTTGTAGTGCAAAACATCTGGAGGGCACCAGGTTGGGAAAGGCTGAGATAGATCCAGCAAGGCAGAGCTAAGATTTGTAATATAGTGGCATTAAACCAAACGTGCTTAAACTCTAGCCGAGGTTCAGTTTCCTAAAGAGTTGATTGACAACGCTTTACTGTGATGTTATTTGCATGCAGAAATGGTTGAGAATGGTCTATGAAAAGACTGAGAGAATTGGCTGGGAGGAGCTGACCACATGCCCTGAGCAAATTCCAACTCTGAACTTGTGGTCAGTCCGCTGGGGGAAGAGGCTGTTTTCATGCCCTTCTGCTCATATGTTTATTTGTTCAGGTTCATGCTTCCCTCACCACACCTACATGCTGCTATGTCTTGGACATGGTTTTCAGCCGACCTACAAATTAAGCATCTGAACTCTGGGACAACAAGACTTCTAATTTACTTTCACAGCGATATACACCCTTACGATTTTCTTTTACCCCCGTTGCATTGGGACAATCTCTGTTCTTATAGCATAAGAATATAAGAACGTAAGAACGGCCCTGCTGGATCAGACCAAGGGTCCATCTAGTCCAGCACTCCGTTCACACAGTGGCCAACCAGCCATCGGCCAAGGATGAACAAGCAGGACATGGTGCAACAGCACCCTCCCGCCCATGTTCCCCACCAACTGCTGCACACAGGCTTATTGCCTCGAATACTGGAGATAGCACACAACCATCTTGTATATAATTGGATTACTCTAGTTGTGTTGAAAGGGGAAGTTTGTGCATCTCTCCCTCCAGCTAGTGTCTTCACACTTTTTCCTTACGCAACATAAAAATGCATGTTTCTCGTGCATTTGGGCTAAGAGTGTAAAAGATGTGCAAAGTGGCTATGAATTAACCAGATTAATATGAATGAATGAGCCATTTGGGTAGAAGCACATGTAGGCACTGAAGGATTGTTTAGAATGTTGTTTGATGTTGAAGTGTATGTGGGAAGTCAGCAATTTGACTTGGCGAATTGTTATGATGTGGTTTCAGATATGTGGGAGGAAACTTCCCGAGTCATAAACTTTTGGAGCGATACAAACAACTTGTATTCTCAAGATATTCATAGCCCCAGGGCTCTCTAGCTTTTCATTCTTGGAATCCACAAGCCTAAATATGTAAACCGCCCAGAGAGCTTTGGCTATGGGGGCGGTATATAAATTTAATAAATAAATAAATATTTAATAGATATTCTATAATTGCTTTGCCATCTAAAGGGAAAGATGCTTTAAAACTTAGAAATATGGACTTAACTTAGAAATATGGACTTTAATAATTTAATACACATATATGTTCGGTTTAAATGTCAAGCTAGTAAAATTAAACTATTTCTGACATTAAAAAGTGTTAAGATAAAGATAGTGAAAAGTGTTTTAGGGTGCAATCCTATTCTCCCAGCGTGCCCCTGCCAAACCAGCTAGGAGTTGGAGGCCTTTTCTCTGTCTAAACATGCATAGGATTACACCTTTATTTCATTTCACTTTAACTAAGAAGAATGTCAGTCTTAGAGAATAAGCATTACTTCTACTTTTGTTACATAACTGTCTTCTGAAAAGGAAATGTCAAGGAGCGAAGTGCAAGTGGTTTTAGAATATTACAAGAATATACAACAATGAAACCCACCCTATTGAATTGTTTATTCATATCTATATCTATATACGACATAAAATAAATATGAAACTATCCAGATTTGTTTGTCTTAAGACTTTACTGAGTTAATACGAAGACTCACAAGGAGGAAGGTTAAAACACAAAGCAAACAGATTTACAGAAAAAAATTTTTTTACCAATTTATTTCCAGAATATATTATTCATTTTTATTACCCTGTTTCCCCGAAAATAAGACAGTGTCTTATATTAATTTTTGCTCCCAAAGATGCGCTAGGTCTTATTTTCAGGGGATGAAGAAGAATACGGTACACATTTATTGTTGAACAAAAAAAAAGGTCTTATTTTCGGGGGGATGCCTTATATTACAGTGAGAGGCAAAACTGAAAGTAGGTCTTATTTTCGGGGGATGTCTTACTTTAGGGGAAACAAGGTATATTTGTATCCTGCCTTTTCCCCCAATACTGGGACTTAGATAAACTTAACAGCCCAAACGCTATGACAAAACCTTAGCAACCCCAAACCTAAGGTAAAGGCTAACTGCAGGCTTTAGAGCTTCCATAGCTAGTAAAAGCTTCAGCTTCAGATGATTTAACTTAACTCTCCCTAGCTATAGGCTCAGCTTCTATGCTGTTATGAAATCTTTCATTTATATCAATTCCTTAGAAAAATTTAAAGCTGTCAGCATGCAAGGCCTGGGGGGAAATGATGCTGTGTGCTGTTGATGGGAAGGGTTTTGGCAGAGAAGAGGTTAGGCAGTGAAACCAAAGTATTTTGTTCAGCAGACAATGGGCTGGTCCAGACTAGAGATGTGAAATCCTGTGGGATGGAAATGAGGTGGGGTAACCCTGGAAAATGTTATTGGGGGAAAGTCCCTTGGAAAAATCCAGCTATGTTTTGTTTGTTTTTCCATTTTGTTCAAAAACTAAAAAGAAAGAGAAGAGTTCCACTCAATACTGTGTAAAGATAGGGGTCACTAACCAGAACAGAAGAATCAAAAGGTGCCAATGATACATGAAATAACTATTATGGCAAGTAACAAATATTTATTACACAATGAACAAATGGTCCTGGTGAGAATCTGTTGTTTCTATTATGTGAACCAGCCTGCATGCTCCCCTTTCCTTTCCTGTGGCTATGAAGAGGAGATAGTTTAATTCCATGTTCCATGAAGCTGGGAGACTCTGTTTAGTTTCAAGTGGCGTTGCATAGAACAAGCCAGGACCAAACCCTGGTTTCCATTCTTGGGTTGTTTTGAATAAACAGTTTAAACAAACCACAGTTCCCCAAAGTGAGATGTAATGAGAAACTGTTTTTAGTATGACCCTGTGCTTAGTTTAAACGTGGAGGCTTCTGATCTCTTTGCAGCTTTGGAAGAGCAGGAAAGGGAGGAGCATGTGAGCATGAGGCTCATTCATGTAGTAGGAAACCAGGGTTTCACATTAGATCTGCAAACACACCTTCTTGAAATTCTGATATTCTGCTTCGGCATGAAAAGATCCTTGGCCATGTCAGAGTGAGGGCTGCCACACCAGTGGATACGTTAGCCAAACCTGCTTGATTGTAGCACATTGTATTCAGGCAGTTGTCCTTCATCAGGTCAATCATAGAATCATAGAATAGCAGAGTTGGAAGGGGCCTACAAGGCCATCGAGTCCAACCCCCTGCTCAATGCAGGAATCCACCCTAAAGCATCCCTGGCAGATGTTTTACTGTTTTACTCTGTACAGCACCATGTACATTGATGGTGCTAAATAAATAAATAAATAAATAAATAAATAAATAATAATAATAATAATAATAATAATGGTTGTCCAGCTGCCTCTTGAAGGCCTCTAGTGTGGGAGAGCCCACAACCTCCCTAGGTAACTGATTCCATTGTCGTACTGCTCTAACAGTCAGGAAGTTTTTCCTGATGTCCAGCTGGAATCTGGCTTCCTTTAACTCGAGCCCGTTATTCCGTGTCCTGCACTCTGGGAGGATCGAGAAGAGATCCTGGCCCTCCTCTGTGTGACAACCTTTTAAGTATTTGAAGAGTGCTATCATGTCTCCCCTCAATCTTCTCTTCTCCAGGCTAAACATGCCCAGTTCTTTCAGTCTCTCTTCATAGGGCTTTGTTTCCAGACCCCTGATCAATCAAAACAAGGACATCTCCCTGATCTTTTTTGATCCTGATGGGTTCCATTTGTTCTGTCTATCTGAAATTTTGCAGATCTGATCTTTTAAAGTGTTAGTAGAATTCCTAAAAAATGTCATGCAAATAGGAGTTACAACTTGGAAAAGCATAGTTGGGTCTCCTATTGAAAGCAATTCCAATCATATAGAATGTTCACCTTAGGGGAAAAAAAAAAGCTCCAAAATATGTGCTTTTTAAAAAAGTAGCCTTTCCCCCTATTCGTCTGAAATTTGGCAGATCTGGTGGCTGGGACTGGTTCAGCAAGGTTATAGCATCAGAAGTTTGGTCTACAACTTCAATCAGCCCTAGTCAGCATAGCCATCGGTGAGGGGAGTTGTAGGCCAAAACATTTGGAAGGCCACAGGTTACTCAACCCTGGTCTAATTCTTCCAAATTGTAATCCTGAGAGAAGGGCCCATGTATTTTTATTTAAGTATAGTGCCTAATATCATAGGTGACCTAGAAATTATCACACCTTTTGTAATCCTCTTCTGCTGTCACCTAAGCTCAATAATAAAAGGCACTATGCATGATAATGTTCACCTGCCGTGTGTGTTTTCACCTTCTTCTAAATAGCAGCCTTCAACCTGGTGCCCTACAGATGTTTTGGACTTCAACTCCCATAATTCTCAGCCAGCAGGGCCGTAGGAATGCTGAGAGTTGTAGTCAAAAATGTTTGAAAGGCACATGATTGGGGAAGGCTAACGGGATGAGTCCTTGCAAATATAATTGAGTTTCTTTCCCTCTTTTCCTCCAGCTCCCAAAGGTCACCCGAGCCTGGCTATACATTGGTCTGCTTGGTAGTTTATTCTATCTGAGTCAAGCGGTGTTGAGAGAGGGGGAGAGTGACCTCTATCATTTATAGCACAAATCATAGGAAAAGTGGAATGAGCTAAGTGGGAAAGGATTTCAAGCACGAAAGCACTTGCCTTATTTGGTCAATGCGGTTTGCTGGTCCCCAGCTGGTAATGTTGTTGAGATCACGGATTACCGTCCTGTCTGCTTTTAGGCTAAGCTTTCGCGAGGTTCATTCTTATCCATTCTGTATAGTATTTCGCAGTATTTGTCCATGTGCTCATTGGCCCTCTTTATTACAGTCTGTGTCAGATCAAAGAAGACGAGGGGGCAAACCAAGATGTTTTTAAAGACGTTAAAGAAGGCTTCTTCTCTCTTCCCTCCCCTCTTCCGCACAACTCTACATTCCATCTGTCTTGCTATTGCTTTTGGCACAGCAAGAGACAGATCTGTTTGTTTCTCTGTTGATTTGGCGCTGTACCTATAATAAGAATAACAATACTTAGCATTTATATAGCACTTCACTGTGTTCAAAGCACTCAGTATAAATTATCTTGTTGTAATCCTTCCAACAGTCCTGTAAGATTAATTGGTACTGTAGTCTTGTAAACAAGCCTGCAAAAGTTACCAGCCTGCAAAAATAAATTTTACTAGTCTGATGAGGCTAGTAGCCTGTGTTTCCATGCTAGCCACAGCCAGCATAGAAACAAGACAACTGGCTTCTTACCAGGCTAATATTTTTAAAGAAACCCTCAACCACGTTGGCTAACAGAGGAAGGCGGAGTGAATCATAGAACTGGAGTCTTGAAGACCATCAAGTCGTTTTGTCCCCATTCCCCCCCCCCTCCCAGACACCTCCCTTGGTGCCTGCCCCTCCTGACGTTTATTTTTTAAGATTTTCCTTTATTACAAAAAATTAATTGGCTTGGCAGGTATGCTGCAAAATAAAGTGTTGCTCAAACATCATAATAACATAAGGAAATAATCAGTTTGCCTTCTGGGAAGTTGTATATTTTGTGAGAAGCTGCACCCACCATGGCATCCATTTTATGAATGGGCACACCACCACCACCACCAGGGGAATCACTTTGTGAGGGTGCCCATGACACATTCTCAAATTTCCAAATGTGCCCACTACCCACCCACCCCAAAATTGGAGACTCCTGATCTATTCCAACACCATCCTTCATGCAAGAAATCCAGAGTTGGAGGGATCTGTCCTTTTCCGCCAGCCTGCTCACTTAACTACATGTTAAGAAGAGACTTTAGCACATTGTTTTGTGTAGTAAATAACTTGATACCACAGCAGTCAACGGAAGTCAGTGTGTATGTGGGGTATAGGGGAGGTGTACCAGCTGAATGAAAGGGAACAATGAAGATAATATTTAGTAATTTGGCATTTTACATTTAAACCTCCTCACTTTGCATTTTAAAAAGTTCTCCCTATTTAAGGCTGTTCAGCAAAATATTCGCACATGAAATAGGCCTCAGAGGGATTTACATCTCAAATAGTTATATGTGAATTGGCCATAAGGATATCCCATTCCCGGCCTGTATGCATGTGCATGTGCTGCTTGTCAGCTGGGTGAAGCTGATATCCAAGGATTGCTCCTTTATGCCATAGGTGCAGCTGGAATGTTCTGTGTATTCAGTATCCTTGCAGGGGGGAAGATTATCCTAGGCTTCATCAAGGTCATAGTGTTATGGTTGCACAAGGGGTGGAAGAGTATAGCTTTCCCATATAACATTAGTTGAATATGACAGTTTCTGAGTTGCTGTGCTCTCGTCTGAGGCTTCTACCATATTTCTTCGATTGTAAGACACCATCGATTGTAAGACGCACACTAATTTCAGTACCAGCAACAGAAAAACACACACATAAAACACACCCACAATTCTAAGACGCACCCCATTTTTAGAGATGTTTATATGGGGGGAAAAGTGTATCTTAGAATCGAAGAAATAGGGTACTTTTTCCTGTGTTTGCACTGGGGAACCAGCCTGTACTAATCCTGGCCCAGTGCTTGTGGTGGATCATTTGGGCTTCCACTAAAGTTTTCAGGGCACTACATCTAGAATCATAGAATAGTAGAGTTGGAAGGGGCCTATAAGATCATTGAGTCCAACCCCCCACATAGTGAAGGAATCCACCCTAAAGCATACCTGACAGATGGTTGTCCAGCTGCCTCTTGAATGCCTCTAGTGTGGGAGAGCCCAAAACTTCCCTAGGTAACTGGTTCCATTGTCGTACTGCTCTAACAGTCAGGAAGTTTTTCCTGATGTCCAGCCGGAATCTGGCTTCCTGTAACTTGTGCCCATTATTCTGTGTCCTGCACTCTAGGAGGATCAAGAAGAGATCCTGGCCCTCCTCTGTGTGACAACCTTTCAAGTACTTTTGAAGAGTGCTATCATGACTCCCCTCAATCTTCTCTTCTCCAGGCTAAACATGCCCAGTTCTTTCAGTCTCTCTTCACAGGGCTTTGTTTCCAGACCCCTGATCATCTCTATTTCTCTACTACAGAGATAGGATGCAGTGGAGAAATGTATGTCGCCTTTGGAATGAATGTGCACACTTGCTGGTCATGGCCAAAAAGTGGATGTTGAGGGCAGTAGCCATAAAGGCTAGAATCTACTAGTCATTGCTTAGCCTGCATTAGTGAAGGGCTGAATGGCCCTGATTAACCTTTGGCTTAATTCACCTCCTCCCCACCCCCTGGTAAACAGGAAAACAGTTGTAAACATTTTTTATGCATGAGCCTGAGATTGTTTTCTCATAAAATGGCCCGGGCTCTCCAACTGTGAAAGGCTGTACTGCAATGGTACTTGATAGTTGCCTGGGAAAATTTGTTTTAGCAGATGCTGTATTTAATGGATGTTTGTTTCTCTATCCACTGCTAGCTCCTTTGAGTCTTAACAAAGATGAATATGAATCTGTAAATAAATGTTAAGCTCCGTCATTCTTTCCACTGTTTGAAACTTCAGCCACTTTTAACTAATGGTCAATTAAAAGAACAAGTAAAATGATCAAGGGTTTGGAATACTTCGCTGTGATGAAAAGCTGAAACATTTGTGGCTTTTTAGTTTAGAAAAATGATGACTAAGGGGGGAAATGATAGTTTATAGAACCAACTATATATGGAGAATTGATCGAGATTTCTCCATCCCAGTAGTCAGGTCGCCCCATGAAATTGATTGGAAAGAGATTTGGGACTGACAAAAGACAGTATTTCACAGAGTACATAATTAAGAGGTGGAATTAAGCTGCTGCAGGAAGTGGAGATGGTTTTAAAACACACCATAGGAAGCTGCCATGTACTAAGTCAAGCTCAATGTTGTCTACATTGACTTGTAGCAGCTCTCCAAGGAGGGTTTTTTTTCTAGCTTTACCTGGAGATGCTCAGGATTCCTTCTGCATGCAAAGCATGTGCTCTACCACTGAGCTATGGCCTTTCCCAAATTCATGAAGTATAGATTTATCAACGGCTATTGAGAAGTCATAATGGAACTGCCAATTTGGAGACAACCTCTCTGTACTAGATAGTGGGCACAAACAACACATTTTCTTTGTGAATTTCCAGAAGTACCTGGAATTTCCGCTTCCCCGACCCCCGCTCTCATGTAGCTTCCGTGCTACTGTGATGAGTTTTGGTGAGGGGTGATGAAAGCCACCGCAGCCGTGGCCCTCCTGTATACAAGTTCGTTAATGCTGCACCCGGCGGTGCGAGCCACGACGCAGTCACATAGATGCCCCTTCCCAGCATCTACATGGGAAGGAGCGCAGTTGAGAGTTTCTCGCTGCTGCCCACTGCTGCGCCCGCCCACCCACTCACCCGAGCACTCACGAGGCGCCTGGGAACATCCATGTCCCCTCTGCTATGGTAAGTGGTATTTTTAATGGGAAAATGGGGCAGACGTGTTTTTGTTTTGTTTAGCTGTAAATGCAAAGGATCGCATTTACAGCTAATGGGGAGGGGACAAGGGGGGAGGAACGGTGTGCTCCCTCCCTGGAGGGATTTCCAACCCCCACCCTTTAAATTTTACTTATTTTTCCTTAACAATTCAAAGTGCTGGTACTGACATTCAAAGCCCTAAACGGTTTGGGGCCAGGTTATTTGAAGGAACGCCTCCTCCCATATGTGCTTGCCCAGACCTTAAGGTCATCCACAGGTGTCCTTCTCCATGAGCCCCTGCCAAAGGAAGTGAGGCAGGTGGCTACTAGGAGGAGGGCCTTCTCCGCTGTGGCACCCCAGCTGTGGAACGAGCTCCCCAGAGAGGTTCACCTGGCACCTACACCTTTTATTTTCTCAGTATTTTAACACTTAATTTTAACTTAAATTTAAATTTTGCTGTTCTAACTCTGTATTTTAATCTTATATCAATTTTTGCTGCATGGTTTTATCCTGATTGTGCTTTTATACTGTATTTTGTATTTGTGTTTTAAAACTGTTGGTTGTTTTATTATGGTTTTAATTTTTGTGAACTGCCCAGAGAGCTTCGGCTATTGGGCGGTATAAAATTGTAATAATAAATAAATAAATAAATACCTGTCTGGTTGCATGCTGTTGAAAATGGCACCCTAAACTAGATGAAGCTTTGGTCTTATCCAGCGAAGTAGTCCTTAGGATTAATTGTCCAAGGAACATACCCAATGATGTTTCATTAAAACACAGTGAATGGAGTTATGGAGCATCATCAGACAAGCGTTTTATAGCACACTCATTACTGGGCACTCATGGATTTTCACAGGTCCTATTCACAATGCTGTCCATCTTCCGTGCATCTCATTCTCCTTCTGATCATTTTCCCATCTCAAAAAAAGACCCAGGAAAATCAATTTTCCCCCCTGTAGTGAAACATGACGCCATTTCCTGCTGTGTGCAGGAAAAGCAGCACGATAAAAATGGCCACTTCAATGAGCCATGTGATTTTTGTTTACTTTATCTTTCTTCAGAGTCTGAAGAAAGAGGAAGCTGCTCGAGGGAAACGCAATTTCTCCCCCCATTTGAAGAAGCTCTAATAAGGATAACCAGGATCCACTAGATTAGTTGTTCATTTGTAAAATAGGATACTACTTCAAGTAACATGTTGAAATAAAAGTTTTTATTCCTCCTTTGATTTTCGTAAAAAATAAATTTCTTTAAGCTATTCTGCACAGGGATCATAATTTGGAAATGTTAGTGAGATTAATTATTTCAAGTTCTCTTCCCGATGGGGAAAAGCTATCTTTCAAGCTATTTGTCTTTAACATATGAGAGATGTGAAATGTAGAAAAGTAGAAAAATAGAAATATTTTTCAGTCCGACAGTATGTTTATCTCTGGCAGTAAATATTTTGCTGTTGTCGTGCTGAATATATTAGTGTATTTAAACAATGTTTCATATTCTGCAATTAAGCTGGCTGCTTATTTTTCATATCTTATGCTTCAGTCCTGTTCACACTTGCTCCTGTGTAAATCCCATTAAAGTTAATGGGATTTCAAATTGACACTCTTATTTTTTTCTCTTTTTAAAGCATTTATATACCGCTGAATATCATAGAATCTCTCTGCGGTTCACAACATTAAAATGCAATCTTAAAACACACTATTAAAACATACCATAAAAACGCAGCATAAAAACATTTCTAAAAACTTTGGAAGAGCAGTAAAATGGTGCAGTAAAATGGAGTGGCGTAGTTAATTTATTTAAGGCCCAGGGAAGGCCTGGGTGAACAAGTGTGTCTTTAAGAAGCGTTGGAATGATGCCACATTTTCTGCACGAGGGAGGGGTTTCCAAATGGTGGGTGCCACTACAGTCTGGGTAGTTCATGACGACATTCCATCCATTTCGGAATGACCAGCGATACCTCCTTTGGAAAGTTTAAACTCTATAGCTCAGCCTTTACATCTGGCTAACCCTGTTTGGTTTTGCACTATGCTCACATAGAGGCTGTGGGGAGGAAAACTGGGCAGGATTCCTTGCCACCACCATCACCCAGCTCCAACATTAAACATTTGCTATTAGCATCCCTTCCCCACATAACCAAAGGTTATAGTGCCAGTCGCAACTCTGCATCACAACTCTGTCTGATTAGCTACCAGCTAAGTCTCTATCATGTCTAACCCTACTGCCCCTGTTTTTTGAAAAGATGTTTCAGGTAATCAATCAGAATCAGATTCAGAACTAGAAGATGTAGCACCAGACACCAGCCAGCCTGTACCAGTGGGGGAGGAAGTTCTCATGGGCTAAGAGTCAGCCCTTTCCAGAGCTTATCTCCTCAAGGCCAAATCCTACGCACTCAGTGGGAAGTGAGGTTTCTTCCGGAGGTGAGCGTCCCAACAAGATAGCTAATGCCAGGGTCTGCTGGAAGCTCAAAAGCACAGGGTGGAAGGAAGGTGTGAGAAAGTCGGTTCAATTACGCCAGAACCAGCCTCTGCACCAGGCTCTCTGAAGTTATGGGGGCGTTTGGGAAGTAGCTTCCTATTCTTCTTGAGCAGACAATTGTCTTACTTAGTTTGCATAGTTTTGCCTAGGGGGACATTTCCAAGAGCTTAGAGTCTCTTCAGGTAGAAGAGATGTTTGTTGCTTAATAAAAGCTTTGTGGATTACTTAGCAAGCCTCTTCATTTGCCTCCATCGAAAGCAGGAGTGTTCTGAGAAACACGACAGTCCCCAAAACTAGAGATCTGCTTGCTGCCTGCTCCTGCTGTAGAGCCACTGCCAGTGTAGGCAGGGATGAGTTGGATGGACCAATTATTTGGCAATGTAGCGGGCAACTTCCTATCTTCCTTTGGAAGAGCTGGAAAAGGAAAATATACTTGAAAAGGAGAGGAAAAAAGCAGCCTTTTGCAGGACCTAGACTCTGGATATGTTCTGGTTATTTTTGCAGTGGATGTACGGCATTCTTTTGATTCTGGATTAATAACATGGTCTTACTTGTTGGGGTGCAGGGTGGTGCGGGTATAAACACGTCACCCTGAATTGAAAGAGATAATAAGTCAAGGGACATTCCAAAAACAATATTCTACAAAGTGTGTTATGGTGTGGATAACACATCTGTTTACTCTTGTATATAATTAATTGGGTTAGCTCATTCTTAATTTGCCAGCAGCCACAGAAGCTTGCCAAAGGAGACAGTGGCATGTGTGGGGGAGTCATGCCCTCGATCAGTTCTTTCTTTCTTCTGACATTTGTATCTTTTGAAGGGGGAGGGTTGCGGCTGCTTATATTATTATTTTATTAGTAAACTGTAATTATCACAATGTATCATAGGGATTTTGGATAGAAGCCAATATATTTTTTCTTTGGAATCCCAAGGGCCAAACTAATCATTCTGTGTAACATGTACATTAGAGCCATGTCTGCTAGTTTTCTTTACCTCCGTATAAGTGTATGAGACTCCCATTTGAATCAGGACCATGGTGCTCTGGGACGGCGTGTTGTTCCCCCCACTCATCTCCCCCCACAAAATTCCATCAATCTCTCCCAGACTACAATGGAGTGTTCCCCCTTTTTAACACCATTAAAAGTGTGTGTGTGTGTGTGTGTGTGTGTGTGTGTGTGTGTGTGAAAAGTCACAGTCTGAATTGGATCTTACCTCTTCTTTCTCTTTTCTTCTCTTTAAGATTCCCTTTCATTTGCTAGAATCAAGGTATTAATTTCTTTGTTCTACCCCATCCTGAGACTGCCAAAAGACATTGCCATTTTTGTTTGACGCTTACAACTGCCTTTAAGTTTGGGTATGCAGAACACTTTTCATTCATGGGACTCAGCATGGACAGCCTCGATGTCCCATAGCTCCAAGAATTCCTGGTCTTTGATTGGCTCTTGGCCTGTTCCTAGCATTCTCCTACTGTGCTATCTAGCCCCGTTTTCAGGTGAATCCTACACAAGGGTGCAGCCTAATCACACTGCAAGCTCAATATTTCTACCCAGGACACTTGCAGACCTCCCCGTTCTGGATATGTGACCATGTAATCTATCCTCACTGGCCATAGTTCGGGAAGCTCTCAGTGCATTGATTGCATTTGTCTATGATACGTGTACTATACTGTAGCAGCTACAGTTTACAAATACCAGTGGTTGCATCAGTTGTGTGTGTAGAAGAGGGCAGTTTAGCAGCACTGCAGACCCTTAGGGAGCACAGGAAAGGCCTTGGGGGGCAACATGTGGACCATAAGTTGCCCCACCCTGCTGTAGCCACTTAAAAGCATTCCAGTTGACATTTGAATCCCATAAGTGGCATTTAATCTTTGACAGGAATGTATTATAAGTTTGTTTGAATGTTTGTAGGGGGCTACTATCAGACCTTCTTGCCATAGGTATTAGAGGTTATAAATTGGAAGCCTATAGTTTATTATATAGCAATTTTTTATTTTTGTTTTTGTTTTAAAAAAACAATATGTTTGGTCCAAGGCCAAGTGGCTTCTTGGAGAATCTTCTCAGTAAGTACTGAGAAAAGCGTTTTGCATCCTAACTATGCAAATTTTCACGAAGTTCTTTGAGGAAAAATAATAATTACAGAATCTAAGACTTACTGCAGGAAAACAGTCTGGTTATATGGCCAAATCATAGAATCATAGAATAGCAGAGTTGGAAGGGGCCTACAAGGCCATCGAGTCCAACCCCCTGCTCAATGCAGGAATCCACCCTAAAGCATCCCTGACAGATGGTAGTCCAGCTGCCTCTTGAAGGCCTCTAGTGTGGGAGAGCCCACAACCTCCCTAGGTAACTGATTCCATTGTCGTACTGCTCTAACAGTCAGGAAGTTTTTCCTGATGTCCAGCTGGAATCTGGCTTCCTTTAACTTGAGCCCGTTATTCTGTGTCCTGCACTCTGGGAGGATCGAGAAGAGATCCTGGCCCTCCTCTGTGTGACAACCTTTTAAGTATTTGAAGAGTGCTATCATGTCTCCCCTCAATCTTCTTTTCTCCAGGCTAAACATGCCCAGCTCTTTCAGTCTCTCTTCATAGGGCTTTGTTTCCAGACCCCTGATCATCCTGGTTGCCCTCCTCTGAACACGCTCCAGCTTGTCTGCGTCCTTCTTGAATTGTGGAGCCCAGAACTGGACGCAATACTCTAGATGAGGCCTAACCAGGGCCGAATAGAGAGGAACCAGTACCTCACGTGATTTGGAAGCTATACTTCTATTAATGCAGCCCAAAATAGCATTGGCCTTTCTTGCAGCCATATCGCACTGTTGGCTCATATTCAGCTTGCAATCTACAACAATTCCAAGATCCTTCTCGTTTGCAGTCTTAAGAGCAGCTTGATAAAAACTTTAAGAAAATAATGGTAAGGTTAGCTTTCATCAATGAATAAGGAGGGTGGAAAGAATTTGATCTCACTTCTAAGAGAAAGTTCAGGAGATTATCTTTAAACCCAGATCTCGGGGGGGGGGGGCGGGAGAGGAACCTCCAGCAGCAAAGCAACAACAATCATCTTCCAGATTTTGTGACATTCCAGTAGGATGAAGCAATTTCTTCCTGAAGTAAGTGATGGCTATGCAATAAGACTGTCATTATAGCATTCTTGGTGAGGTTAATTAAAACAGGTTAATTATTAAGATTTTCTAACCCCTTTCTCTTCCTTTCACTGAAGATGTATATCCTCCCCACGCTGGTCAAGTAATGTTCAACTGTCGGTCACGTGTGAGGAGCTCACAACACAGTCCCTTTCAAAGCCAATGTTGACGCAGATCACAGAAAGACCAACTCTTAGTGTGGGAAGGAGTCATGTTGTAGGTTTCTCTTATGTGAGTTGAATACATGCAGTAGATGAGCTGTGTTGAATCTTAAGCCCATGGGCCAAACCAGCCCTTTGGGTTTCTTCAATTGGCTACACCCCCTTTCCCCAGACTGCCTTTTGTCGGCTCGTTTCCAGCTTTTGCACTTCTTTCCCCATTCTGAAAGGTTAAACCTGCCTCTCCTAAGACTTGCTAGCAGTAAAGAGCTTTAAGCTGAATTATACTGGTGTTTTTTGAGCACAGGAATGCAGCTCCCCAAAGCTTCTCTGAAATTGAATTAGAGGCTCGGATTGATTCAGCAAAGGTAATGGTAGTCAGGGACCAAAGTTCACCTGCTTTAATGCTGCTAGTCAGTTAGCTGTGAAAACAAGTGGCAAAAATCATTTCTCAAGACTAAACAAATGCAATCATTGATGAAATATTTCTCCTATAGTTTCCCAACTTTATTTTTTTTTTATGGTGGAGGCGATATAAATTGCTCTTGCGCACTGTTTTGGAAAGGGAGTTTAAGGGATTATTGGAGGAATGCTGGCATTGGCCCCAGTGACATTTATAATCTTTGATACTGACTATAAGCTAAAAGTCACTGTGTATCTTTTTAAGGTGGGAGCTCTTGGCATACTCGAAAACGGCTCTGGCTTTTCACGAAAAAAATATGTTGCTGTTGGAATTAATCTGGTTTTGCTTCTTGCCACCTTTCATTGGTGGATTTTACGGTATCTTAGGAGCCTGGAGGTGGCGTGGGGGGGGAGGCCCCCCCCCCACTGAAATAAAATTTGTTTTCACTGGCAGTTTTAGATTTGGGAGGCTGGTGTTTGGTTTTATAACATTCCTGGGAATATTTGTCCGAGTAATTTCTTTTTAAAAGCCAAAAATAAAATAAAAAACAAGGACGGCTCGCTGGCATTTATTAAGAGATTCCCAGCAGTTTGATGGCCTGAATAAAAAGGAAGATGTAAATTCAGTTGAAGTTGCTGAGTGATGGCTCAGTCACACACTGCAATTACTCTGTGTACGTCTCTATCTCATGCCATTGCGAAGAGAAATGTTGGCATGTGGTAAACAGTGAAGAGAAAATTAAATAGCTGATTGTTGTGGCTGCTTTCCAGTAAATGCAATTCCCGGGCCAAAGAATACCCTGGTAACAGGAAGTCATGGTTGTTAACTTCTCTGTCAGAATAGATGGTTTCAAAACAGTTAACATTCTAAGGTGGGATGAACTATAACAGGCTCCCTTTTGTTTCTCTGTATGAGGGAGGGAGGAATTTTAATTGTCTGTACAAGTTTTGCATGTGGGCAGAAGTTTAGCAGGGTCTACATGAAATGTTGCAGAATTTAAATGGCCGATTTATCACAGTCACAACAAATTAAATGCTTAACTGTTTGGTATAGGAGTTCATTTTGCCTTGTGAGTCACACTGTGAGTTTCACTTAACTGTTAAGTGAGAGGATCATTCAGCAAGAATGTTTTCCCCTCAGGATTTCTGCTGTAATGCATATGGAGAGAGCCTGTAGGCTCATCTCTAAATTGTTAACTATAACATATTCTTACATGTAAATAATATCTGAGACCTGAAACTGCAAGCTTATATCAGTTTACCAGGGAGGAAACCCTACTGAACTCAATTTGCATGATCAAAACAAGCCACAGTAGCTTGTAGAAATCCCCTACAAGCGCCATGGGTTATTTGAGGCTTGTTTCCCCCTCAAACAAGCCATGTCACCAAGTATAGACTTCTATCTAGTTAGATGCTTGGAATATTTGGAACATGAGTGAAGAACTGTTTTATGGTGGGGAGGCAAATTGGCCCCCACTGAGTCTTCTGAAGGTTAGATGACATCTTTGGGCATGGGATGCGGGCAGTGGTAGACTAGGCTGGTGCTGGGAAGAACAGCTGCTGCTCCCAGCACCAGCTGAGTCCCTGTTGTCCCCACGCCCTGTTCTCTGGAGGAATTCAAGGAGATCTAGATTCCCCATGAACTAGATTGTGCCCACAGGCCGGAGGTTCTGCATCCCTGATGTAGAAGATGGCTGGGCTGGGAAGAATATGTCATTCTTGCAAAGAAAAATGTATCTAGACTGGTTAAGGTTTTGTTAACTTTATCTATGTGTTAGCTTTTCCATTATCACTTTTAACCCATGTGCGGGGCGGGCTGTGCACATTTCCAATGTTTGGGAATGTCCATATGAGATATAAGCTAGAGGGAAGTGATCAAATGATTATGTGTAGAGCTCTTGATGAACATTAGAGAAGATATTGAGTAAGGCTAGGTCAGGATAAGGTAGGTAGTCTTCCTGAGCTAGAGGAGGCCAACTAGTAGTTCATGGTCTACTGCTTTTTGTTTTGTTTTTCAGAATCCCTGTAGTCCACTGATAGATGTAAAATTTAAAGAGCTGTGGGGTAAGCTCAGGATTTCTTAACAGTTAAGGCATAACTAACTTGTCTCTAATTGATGCTTTCCTTGTTACTTAAGAAATCCCTTGCAGGATCATTCCAAAGTCCACCTATACCAACATATTTATTTATTTATTGCAATAATCTCAGGAATCAGCAGCTTGTTGGTTGGTCCATCAGAAACTGGCCAGTGATCACCTTCTGCCCACCTCTGTTTTTATATGTAGCAGGGATGCAGAACCTTTTCAGCCCTGATGGCTGCATCTGATTTTGGATGGAGGTCAGGGCTGCACATGTAGGCATGTCCATACATGCAACTCATTCATATTTTCGAATGTACCTCTACTTAAATGCTCTACAAGTAGAAAGCTAGTCCAGCACAGACCTGGCTGGGATAGAGTTCTTCTCCTTGATATACCAGTTCTTGTTTTGGGCTTGCTTGTAGGGGGTATTTTTATTGGTTTGTTTTAATGTGGGATGAGGGAGAGCATTCAAGTATGTCCTTCCCCCCCACAACAATCTGTCCATGTTTTGCAGCACTTAGGAATATGAAAAAGCAACTTTATACAGAGTCAGGGCATTGGTCCATCTAGCACAGCACTGTATCTACTGAGATGGGAAACCTGTGGTCGTCCAGAGGTTGTTGGTCTGTAACTCCCATCATCTCTGAACATTGGACTTAGTGGTTTGTGCTGATAGGAGTTGGAGTGCAACAAGTTCTAGAAGGCCACAGATTCTCCCCCACCTGTGGTCTAGACTTATTGGAAATAGCCCTCCAGGGTTTCAGGTAGGAGTCTTTTCCAGACCTACCTTGAGACCTACCTTGGGATTCAACCGAGCATCTTCTGCAAACAAAACACGTTGTCTACAAGTGAACTGTGTCCCTTCCCTGTGTGTGCCTGACCTTAGAATTGGCTCGTAAAAATACTGGGCAGTAGATATTCATGCCACTCTGTGTAAAATCATCATCAGTAGTTGATTTCAGAAATGCTGAGATGATTTTACCAAGAAAAATGTCCAATTGCCGTAAAATCGTAATGTAGGTTCTTTCTTTAACAGCTGAAAAGGTGCTTTTCTTTTGTTCATAAGAAGTATTCTGTGAAACTTGAAATCAATGTCAAATTTAGTACATCCTGAACTTATAAAGAGGGAAACTGTGTGTTGTATTACAGGATGGTTTTTTTAAAACATTTAATATAGGAGTGTGTCGATGTTAACCTGTTCTTCCATTTAAATAATGCTTTTACTAAAGAGTACAGCTGAGAACTGTTCCCCCTTAACACAATTCCTATCCATTAGATTGTTATGAGGTGTTTTTCCCCTTTACCTCGTTTAAACTGATACAGCTGTGTAGTTCCTTCAAGTTCTGTAGTCCTCTATATGCTTCAACATACACAGCTGGAAGGGATACACGATTGTTGACTTCATCTGATGAGTACTTGGAGGGAGAGAATTTCAGGAAAGGGGACAAGATGACAAACTCCAGCAACGAAAGCTAGCCAGCTCTTTGAAACAACTTGTTCCTTCTTGCAAAGGGTGTGAGTTACATGTAGAAGAGTATAAGTGCTCATCCAGTGCCTTCTACCCATTCACACTGGGTGTTCTTTACCTGTCGTTACTGCCAGTCTCTAGCAAGGCACAAGCTCACTTAACCAGTCCCAAAATAGAACAGGTGGGCAGTTTTGTAGATTTTTCTCCGTTTTTTCCAGAAAGCTGCTCTGGGTACATAGGCAGGACTTAATGCCAAGAATGGGCATTAAGCAGTCAGCAGCCTGTGACACTCTGGGCCAAAACCACATGTCTAGATGAAGTCTGTGATGCCAACTGAGTCAGAGGCTTCAAGGGCTGACGTAAGCACTTTAGAAAAACATAATAGTTGCTTCAGCTCAGAGTTCTGGCATCTTCTTTAAACGTTGATTTCTTTTCTTCTTTTATTCCCCCCCCCTCGAAAACTAAAGGGTCTACTCTAAATGGATGTATAAACTCTCCATTTTTATAGGGTAACATAAGGGTATTGCTTTCTTGATATTCAAAGGACACAGATACAATAGGTTGGATTGATATGGATTTATTTTCTCGCTTTCTAAAAATTTGCAAGCAACATCAAGGGGGGGAGGATAGAGGTAGAGGCCTTCCATTTTTTTAAAAAAATACTGCTTAAATGTTTCCAGGCACCTTGGTTTTAAAGAAAACATTTTTGGCATTTTGGCTGTAAACAGAAAACTTATTGCTTTTTGGCTTTTTAGGAAGGATATCGAAGAACTACTATGCTAACATTTCATTTTATTTATTAATTGTATTTGACACTTTTCTCTAAAAGAAAAAGACACAAGTCCTCTTACTTCAAGGGTTCAAAACATACAAAGAACGTAGAGCAATTAACAATAACGAAGATCCAGTAAAATAACTAGATCAAGAAGCCCCACCATATGCTGTTAAATGTCTAGTAGTAGAGAAGAGTCTTACACAGATGCAGAAAAGATGACAACTTTGGTGTCATGCAGGCCTTGCTGGAGAGAGCATTCCATAATCGGGATGGGGGACACCACTGAGAAGGCCCTCTCTTTTGTTACCAACATATAATCTATCGATGGGCAAAGCTACAGGATTTCCGATGATGATAAAAATCTTCCATCAAATGAAAAAAAAAGAATATAAAGGACGGTTATTGACAGAGTGTGCTAAATTTCAGTAGTGGTGTCGCTTCTGAGGGGTGGCTTGGAAGTTCTGGGCAGCTGTCAAATTCATCAACATTCCTGGTACTTTTTTATTAGGGCATAATCCATACCAGCCCCTGTCACCTTTGTGGGCCAGAATATTTATGAAACTACCCAGCATATCTGGGCTACTGGAACAGGAAAGTCTGAAAGTATATGTGTGCACACACGAATAGATGACAAATGTTAAAATGAAAGGGTCAGAATTGGTAGTTTCCCAGGACATCTTTTGCTAACTACTGCATACATACAGCACATCATGGTGAGCTAATTAGAACTTATTTAGGAAGCATATCATGCTGGACTAGTTTTGCCAGTTTACAGGTACATGGCCAGCCGTCAATGGCTTGCAGTTAGAGCCAAACTACACATTACAGTAATTGTGTAGTGTGTAGCTGAGAGGTTGTGTTTTATTTTATTCTACTACAATTGTATGTGATCCCATATTGGATCAAGACCAGAGCCTTCTGGGAGGGGAGAATTAAGCCTTCCCCCACCCCCAAATACCACCCCTATGTGTGTGTGTGGGGGGGGGGGTGTAAAGTAAAAAAAAAAAGTCTCAATTAGAGTGGAATTTCAGAGGGAAATGGTGGCAAGTTTTAACCTTCACCTCAGAGCATGCTGACCCTGAGCCGAATCAAGACCTTACACAGTTACAGTAGAGTAAAGCAATTTAGCAATTAGCCTAATGTGTAGGTTGGCCTTTAGATGTGTGAACAGACTTCAATGGAAAGCATTACGTTTGAGGTGATGAGAAAGTTCCATGTAGCATTTGAACTGCAATTCCTCGTTCATATGTCCAAGTCCACTGCTTGAGGTGATACTCAAAATGGTGAACATGCATGTGTGAGTGGGCTCTTGGTTCTCCTTTCCCACTTAGGCTTTTATTCCTATAGCCGACAGGCAGGAAGCCTTTTCTTCCATTCGCTCAGCATCTCTGTCACTGTGGCTGTTTCCAGTTCTTTACTTCAGAATGTCTTCTTTTGCAGGAAGGAAAGAAGAAGTTTGACAAAGAAAGTGAGAAGTATTACTCCATCCTAGAGAAGCACTTAAATTTATCAGCAAAGAAGAAGGAATCACACCTGCAAGACGTAAGCTTTTATTATTGGGGCTTGTGTTTTTACATGTAAAGGAGAAAAAGAAAGGGTCTAATTTATGTAGAACTTATATACAGGCTCCTCTTCTGTGACTTAAAGTATTTATTTTATTTATTATTTAAATTTATATCCTGCTTTCCACAAGGTTTCAAAGACAAAAGACATAAAAAGGTTTCCAAGACAAAGACATAAATACAAAGACATGAAAACAACAATAAATACAATACAATGCAAATTAATCAGGTATAAATCTGCATACTCCACTGGACCTGTTCCGATAACACGCTAAGGCCATGGTTAGGCCGTTGACCCTTTTGCAGCAAATGGTTAGTGAGCATGTTTAAACCGTGGTTATATAGCCACCATGAGTAGGAATGGGTCACATGACATGCTAAGCCATCATGTTTAGCTCAAAATGATTAACCACTTTGGCTTAGCGTGTCGTCAAAACAGTGTCACTGTATGCGACAAACTATGGCTGGCTTGGTCTTAAATGAGTTTTAATAAGATGTCAGAACTGCAGGGGTGGGGTGTTAATGTTAATTGGTAAAGGATTCCAGAGGGTGGGCGCTGCAACACTATGGCCTGGTTTGCATGATTGCAGGGTGGTTAACAAGCCATGGTGGCATATTAACTAGCGGGCGTGTGCCGGATGTGTGCTAGCTGATTTGCGTAATTACTCTCTCCGGGCACAGCTTACATATCATCTGAACCCAGCAAGGGGGGATTGTAGGGTTTTTTTAACTACCCCAACAAGCCACCCTCATCGGTATCAGATGACCTGAAAAGCCACCATGGCCAAGGCTTGGATCCACAACTTGGTACCCACAGGTGCAGCAATCCACTGTGTCTAATAAACTATGGTGGGCTACGATGATTGTGTGAACCTGGTCAATGTGTTTTACTGCAGGTGCTCCTGCAGTATTTTAAGATAAATATTCCAAGTTAAAATAAACCTGTTATTGAGGGAGTGTTACTCCCTGTTACTTATGTTGTTTCATATTTTAAATGCAAGCCTAATTTTATTTCTGTTTATTTTATTTTATTAAAACATTTTTATGATTTCTAACGTTATCCATAGAATCATAGAATAGCAGAGTTGGAAGGGGCCTACAAGGCCATCGAGTCCAACCCCCTGCTCAATGTAGGAATCCACCCTAAAGCATCCCTGACAGATGGTTGTCCAGCTGCCTCTTGAAGGCCTCTAGTGTGGGAGAGCCCACAACCTCACCAGGCAACTGATTCCATTGTCGTACTGCTCTAACAGTCAGGAAGTTTTTTCCTAATGTCCAGTTGGAATCTGGCTTCCTTTAACTTGAGCCCGTTATTCCGTGTCCTGCACTCTGGGAGGATTGAGAAGAGATCCTGGCCCTCCTCTGTGTGACAACCTTTTAAGTATTTGAAGAGTGATAGCATGTCTCCCCTCAATCTTCTCTTCTCCAGGCTAAACATGCCCAGTTCTTTCAGTCTCTCTTCATAGGGCTTTGTTTCCAGACCCCTGATCATCCTGGTTGCCCTCCTCTGAACACGCTCCAGCTTGTCTGCATCCTTCTTGAATTGTGGAGTCCAGAACTGGATGCAATACTCTAGATGAGGCCTAACCAGGGCCGAATAGAGAGGAACCAGTACCTCACGTGATTTGGAAGCTATACTTCTATTAATGCAGCCCAAAATAGCATTTGCCTTTCTTGCAGCCATATCACACTGTTGGCTCATATTCAGCTTGCAATCTACAACAAGATCCTTCTCGTTCGTAGTATTGCTGAGCCAAGTATCCCCCATCTTGTAACTGTGCATTTGGTTTCTATTTCCTAAATGTAGAACTTGGCATTTATCCCTATTAAATTTCATTCTGTTGTTCATCCCTCCCTTCCTAAACTGAACGTTGGCCATGTCTACACCAGCCGTTTATTACAGGATAATATCGAAGTCATCCCTACCGGGCCACATGACGCACAACTGATCTCACTGTGATCTCGGCTCCACCACTCAGTTATTCCAGGATTTTGCTGACTGGTTTTGTCACTCCCCCCACCCCTTTTGCTACAATCGCAAAGTCCACGGCTGGTGTGCCCCCATTTTGTGAGGTCATTGCTGTTCACTGTGAGTTCTGGGATCAGCAAACAGCCAATGACCTGTGAGGGACGTGTGCAGGGGTATCGACATGTTTCATCGCTGAGTGTCTTTTTTTTTTTTTAACACAAGCAGCATCGCACATTCGATGGACTCTCTATCCCCCCATGTGTAGCTGTGCATTTGCATACGTGCGCGTCTCTGAGGAGTTATAAAAAAACCCCATCCCCATAGCGGCATAATCTGCCTATCCCCGCCCACTTCTCCCAATCCACATGCAGAAGTGCCATCACGGGGCACACGTCCTCCTGCAACAGCACTCCTGAAAATGCGGGAAGCTTCGCTCATGTGTGCCCCGTGAGCACCAATCCCGGAAGCGGGAAAACTCACAACCACCCCTCCTTCCTTGCAATTAGGCCCTTCTTTCCAGTGTGAATATATAGTTACTTAAATTGAAAACCGCAGATAATTTGAGATGTTAAAATATATTTTAAAATGATATGTTTGTGGATTTCAAATATAAGCTTTAATTCTACTGGTGAATTACTTAATAGTTTTTTACTTAATGGTTTCTTCTGAATCATTAATTCTGCCCAGTTCAGTATCCTTTCTCTCTTTATATTTATTGTTGTTCCCTGCCTCAATCAAAATGGAGAGGCGGGTAAGAAATGAAATTATTATTATTATTATTTTTATTATTACTATTATTTCCAGAGCTTATACCAGGAGAACATAATAGTAAATAGTGTAGCAGACCACAGGTCCCTACATATGTGATTAAATTTAAACAACAGGGCAAGAGCAACACAAATTTATAAAAGAAAGGGAAGGGCAAGTACAGAATTCAGATAATGAAGAAAGGGAAGTCAACACATATAACAATGCTGCCAGAATAAACACATGCGTCCAGCATTTAATAAATACAGTTTCAACAAGCAATAACACTTATACCACAGTGAGTCTGTTTCAATTCTATCTCTCCTTCCCCTAACCTCCGGAGGTGTCCCTCCAGAAAACGCAAACCCCTAAAGTCCTGCTTTCTGCTTCAGTGAAGCCTGACACAAAACACAGATCTTTGTTCTTTCAGCTATGGATGCTTCTTCTGTTAACAATAACTGCCTCTCTCTCTCCCTCTCCCTCTCCCTCTCCCTCTCCCTCGACTTTTACTCTCTGTCTTCTGCTGTCTCAGGTGCTTATTCCTGACTTCATCTGTTTTCGTCTTATGAAGACTTTCTTTAGCTTCCCTCTCGGTCAGCCATGACTCCCTTTTTTTCTGCTCTTCTATCTTTCTCCTCCCTCCACATCAACTGCCAACATTCTTTTTCCATTACATGGCAACTTGCTCCCTTCCCTCCGCCCCCTGCTGTATCGATCTGATGATTTCAGCTCCTTCTACCACAGAAATAGTCCAATTGCTCTAATTCCTGTTGTTCACTATCAGTAACTCAGTCTAAACTGAAGGGTGGATGACCCGTTGAGGATTACAGAACCCCAACACCCTCTTCTTCCTCATAAAAGGAAGAAGAAATTGGGTGGGTGTGGCTGTCAGCAAAACACTCAACTCTTTTTATCTTTAAAAAGTTTCATTGGGTTTAGTCTTTAAAAATTTGTTATGGATTATTATTCCTCACAAACACTTCCCCCCACTCTCACCCACCCACCCACGGTTTTTATGTTTAGCATTTTCACCATTTGTAGGCTAGGTCTCAACATTTATACCATTCCTCTTAGCATATTAACAACAATTTGTCGATCTAGCGTAGTAATGTCTACTTACAGCATTAATCCAGGGCCTCAGGCATGCTTCTTTACCATAACCTGCTACCTGACCTTACCTGTCAGGGATTGAACGGGGAGTTTTTATATGGATCAGGGGGAGAGAGAGAGAGAGAGAGAGAGACGGGGTGAATGCTAGATAATGCATTTGCAGAGGGCCCCATGCTTTTTCAATTCAGCAATCTTTATTTGTTGCTGCCTACATCATTGTAAGCAAGAAGTTGTAATTGAATTTAGAATTAGGTTTTGATTATGATGATGATGATGCCTTATGTGAAGAAATCAATTGCAAACAGAACAAGAAGTTGTTTTGTTACCTGTGCATACCAGATGTACACATACGCAATTTCCACCGAGGCCTAAATTCCATCTTTATTAATGGCAGGGAAAATAGGTGCACATGCCATTAAAAAGCAAGTTGGAATGCATTTCATAATTATACTTCCTTTCAAATTGCGAACTGGCTAAGTAGAATTAAGTGCTGATTTCATTCTTGTGTTTGAACGAAGTACCTTTATTCTACTTCTAAAGATTAATTATCACATTGTGATACCCGAATAACAATTGCATTGAAACAAGCACAGGAACCACGAATACAGTGGTAGTGGTCGTGATGCTGAACTGCATTTTGGCTTGATCCTAGTTATATAAACTCTTGGAAAGAAGATTAATGAGTTTGGCTAGTTTCTTAACTGACTACTTTATGCCTAGCTGTCTTTTTCCAAAATAGATGCAGGTTCTTGGAAAGGATGATGTAAAATATAACATTTTTAGAATATTCATGAGCTATGTCAATAATTACTGTAGGCTAAGAGGATCTACTGTGCATTCTGCCAGTTCAACAAATAAATAGATTTTATATTATGTTACTCTGTTGTATTTTTAAAGTTTTAATCTTCATAAACTGCCCAGAGAGCTTGGGCTGTTGGGTGGTATAGAAATGTAATAAATGAAAATGAAATGAAGCAAATGTTGCTGAAAATCCTGTCTATTGAATGTAGTAGTTACGGAGTTGGAAGGGATCAGAAATGTCACTTAGAGCTTCACTATCTTCCTGTCCCCACACAAACTATTTATTTATTTGTTGGTTTGTTTATTTATTTATTTTATTACATTTCTATACTGCTCAAAAGCTGAAGCTAAGCTCCAGACTGGACAGATGTATTTATTTCTACCAAAAAATGCCCCTTAAGGTGGCTTACAAAAACGTAAACATAGACTCAGTTCAAACACTTAGCTGAGCCAGCAAGAATTTTTCTGAGGCAGGGAACTAGGCACCCCACCCCTTCATTACCACCATGTGAATGATGTCACATGTAATACCGGGACTGCACATGAGCCTCTTTTTATATGGATGCCTTTTCTAAGGATCTGCCCCACCCTCTTTTTATGTGAAAGAATCGCCTTAGGAATCCACATGGAGCACCAGTACCCCGCATAATCGGCATAGTGGAGGAGGCGCACCTGCTTCTTCACCATGGGGAATGTTTGTCCCAGTAAACGTCTGAGTAGCCATAGGCAGTAGGCCGTCTCATAGCATTGAAAGGGATTGTCATAATGCTTTATCTTATAGAATCATAGAATAGTAGAGTTGGAAAGGGCCTATAAGGCCATCGAGTCCAGCCATTCCTGCCCAATGCAGGAATCCACCCTAAAGCATACCTGACAGATGGCTGTCCAGCTGCCCCTTGAAGGCCTCTAGTGTGGGAGAGCCAACAACCTCCCTAGGTTCCATTGTCGTACTGCTCTAACAGTCAGGAAGTTTTTCCTGATGTCCAGACGGAATCTGGCTTCCTGTAAATTGAGCCCATTATTCCATGTCCTGCACTCTGGGATGATCGAGAAGCGATCCTGGCCCTCCTGTGTGTGACAACCTTTTAAGTATTTGAAGAGTGATATCATGTCTATCCTCAATCTTCTCTTCTCCAGGCTAAGTATGCCCAGTTCTCCTCATAGGGGTTTGCCTCCAGACCCCTGATCATCCTCATTGCCTCATTATGTGTGTGCCAAACTTGAGCAGGCCCTGATGTTTATATACAATATTTCATTTATTTTCTGGATTGAATAAAATCCTAAATGATGAAAGGGATAGTATCTTAGATCCAAAGAACTGAGCAACTACTTTGTGTTTTATTTTTCTATTATTATTTTTGAACAGAACTTTCCAGGCTAAATAAACCACTTTTAAAACTGAGGGGAACTTCTATGTTTAGCACCATTACTTAATCTTGGTATTTCGTGTCTTAGAAATATGGGTCTCAGTGGATCTTATTCGTCACCTCCCATTAGAGGCTACACTGACAACCCCCAAAGTTCTTTTCTAGCTTTGTTTTAAAATCTAAGCTGGAGAAGAATTTAAGTCCTGCCTCACTCCACATCTCTTCCCTCCTTACTTACCTGACTTGCTCCTGTGATAATGGTGGAATTGAGGAAGGTCTCTTCCCCCGCACCCCGTGGTCTAACATGCTATTACTGCTGCAAGCCAAGAGCCAGAAGGGATGGGGAATAAATTCATTTGATTCACATTTTTAAAATTATTTTTATTGTCAGATTTCAGCAAAAGAAAAAAAAGGGGGGAAATGTAGCTGCATAAATTTGAATATATCAGTTTCAGTACATGCCTATGAAATGGGTAGGTTGGTGGGTGGGTGTGTATGAAAATACAGCTTTCTAAGAATTATATATAAACTTCAACAAAAGCAGACAAAACATCCAAATAAGTATCCATTTGCAGGTGGCACCTATTCACCACCTATTGAAATGTTGAAAATGTTATAATGCCTTCAATCCATTGCAATATAGGAGGTGAGCATTTATCCTTCCAGTGTTATAGTATCAGTCTTTTATCTGTCTAAAGGGTGCAGAGAATCCATTTGCACTGACCATGCGTTAACTTCTAGGAAGCAGGTAGATAATTTAAAAGGACATGTACATCAGTGAACATTAAAGAGTGTTCCAATATGAAGTTTATCCTTATAATAAACCTCTCAAAAAGAGGCAGCTACTGGACATTTCAAAAATATATGGTTAAAAGAAGCATTAGCTGTGTTACATCTCCAACAATTAGCAGATTTGCCAAAGCCTTATTAAAAAAATGTTATGGCATCCAATAGAAATGGAACAAGACGTAATCTGAGATCCATAGACACTTCAGATAAAGATGCTAAAGTGGCGATCCATTGATTGGGCAAATTGGAACCATCTAATTCCTTATTCCATTCCTGTTTAAGACCCTGTAAATCATATTTATTCACCAATAATAAGTATTTATAAACATGGATCTTGGGTTGATATGACTGATCAGCTTCCAATGGTGAAGGAGACTCTGAAGCTGTAAAATTGGGAGGGCCAAGCCTAGATACTTACAAATATTTTAGTTGCAAGTATTGACATTCAGCTGTAGCAGGCAAATATTTGGCACTCACAGCCGACAATGACAAAAACTCATCCTCAACACCACTAGTTAATCCAAAGTGAAAATCAACTTATCCGTCCAAGACTGCCACAAAAACATTTTCTTACGACAGTTTTTAAATCTGGGTGTCCCCATATACTCAATGTAGCATGAGAAAATGGATCCAAATGTAACTGACATGACATTATATGCCACATGTCTCTAACAGCCATAGCTGTGGGAGGAACCCTGTCCGTTTTAATATGCCAAGAATCTTACGCCATCCATCCAGACAAGTAGATTTCAAAACGGATTCACGTTTTAAAGTGAACTCACCTATTTGCACTGTCTGAACCAACACACGAACCAAAGTAATTTGAAGTCTTACCATGATGGTTCATCCCACTGCTGCTTGTGATAAGGCGTGGAGAGCTGCTTGTTCAAAGAAAGGAGTAAAAAATTCCACAAGGCTAAAGCTCTTTTGAAGGTCAAATACAGTATTTTTAGGGCAATTGTGGATGAATGCCATGTAGACCCCTCTAAGAACTGAATTGCCATTTCAGGAGGCTTTACCTATTCATTTCTTGTGCCTCCTTTGACTAGAAGGTTATGGTGTATCTCTTATGGAAGCCCTTTCTGGTGTAATAATAGCGGAAGATACTTTATAGGCTTTATTGTAACTCCTTTGACTAGAAGGTTATGGTGTATCTCTTATGGAAGCCCTTTCTGGTGTAATAATAGCGGAAGATACTTTATAGGCTTTATTGTAACTCCTTTGACTAGAAGGTTATGGTGTATCTCTTATGGAAGCCCTTTCTGGTGTAATAATAGCGGAAGATACTTTATAGGCTTTATTGTAACTATTTGTTTTAATTTTTTAGGCAGATACCCAGATCGACAGAGAACATCAAAATTTTTATGAAGCATCATTAGAATATGTCTTTAAAATCCAAGAAGTGCAAGAGAGAAAGAAGTTTGAATTTGTTGAGCCCGTAAGTTGTCATTTTTATAAAAGTGCAAACATAAACAAACACGGTTAAAACCAATGTTACGTAAGCAGATTTCCCTTCATGCAGTGAGAGGTTCTGTCATGCCCTTCCTTCTACCCTTCCTTCTACCCTTCATGTAGGAAACCTTCAACATGCAGGCCAATTTGGTCCACCAGGCTAGCCCATCCAGCTCACAGGAGCTCTGAGGCAGCTTCTTCCTGAAGCCCCACCACCACAAATGAGGTGGGGAGCAGGAAAGTTAGTGAGTTCTCAGTCACGTTGAATTCGGCCAGCGATATCATGAATTGGCTGAGTCCCGAGGTCGGAACTCTGCTGGCTCCTGGAAGCACTGGCCACGTGCACTTCACACATCCTTCAGCTTTCCTGCATGACCTTCAAAGCGCCAGCCTGGTGACCTTCACTCGTGCCTCGCGTTCAACGTGGGAAAGGCAAAGGACTGATGCCTGGAAGTAATTTAGCCCCCTGACATCATCCAGCCTACTGTGGGGAACAAGGGGGCAATCCAACCCCCAGACCCAATATGATTCACCATCCCTGGTTTAATAGAGCATGCCCTGGTTTGATCAAACCATGGTTTGTTGTTGTGTCGAAACTGGCAAACTATGGTTTGACTGAATTCTCCAAATCAGCATTGCAAGCTATATCTTTGTGTGGAATCAAATCAACTTGTTCTACCGATGGAATGTTTTCCATGAGCTAAACAGGGAGGGGGTGATTCTCCCTCTCCCTTGTAATCTCCTGTGCGCCCTGGAGATCTTGTTGCATGAGTGGAAGTTTGATTTCACGACTTTGGATTTCACCCTTCGCTTGTTTTATTTTTCTGTCTGCTGAGCACTGCCACTTCTATGGCACAGGGGTCCCCTGAGATGCAGAGCAACGGCTGTAATTATAGTTTGCCAATTCACACTTTAAGCCAAGCCATATTTAGCACAAACCATGAGTGTAACTAGGGATGTTGCGAGCATCCGACTGAGTCTGACAGACTCCCCTTTGTCCGTCCCCTGGACCCAGTGAGGTGCCTGCGGCAAGAGCGCTCGCTAGGCCACGGCGAGCGCTAGGCGGCTGTCTACCCCTGCTTATGAAATTGTGCATTTCCCCCCACTGCTTCAGTGGGGCCTTTACGGCCACTATTAATGCAGCGGAGGGAGGTATGCAGAGCCTCCATTGTGCCGTAAAGGCCCCATTGGAAGGAACTGTGCAGTTTCAGCAGTGGGGGCAGACAGCTGCTGAGGGTCCGTTAGGCTGACCTGAGCGTCAAAAGAATCTTGCACGGCTGATGAGCAGTAGCAGGCGGCGGCAGCAGGGTGAGCATCTGATGGGGCGGACACGGGTGAGCTCTCCCACCCCTTAAACTATGGTTTGTTAATTCAGACATCAGTGCAAAGTCATAGTTCAGCTTTCTTAACCGTAGCACAGTGTGATGCCTGAACCGAGCCAGGCTGTCTCATGGGCAGCTTATCTGCAGTGACCAATGCATCTCAGTAAGGAATCCCTGGTGAGCCTCTGTGGATCCTTGTGGTTCCCAGGAATCCACTTTGTGAAAACAATTGACTTACATATCTACAGTGAATGCATTTAAAGTGGAACATATTGGTTAATTAAAAGAAGGGGATTTAATACTGTAAGCCATGGAGGGCCTGGCCTCAAGAATAATCTCGGTTTCTTAAACGCTCACGTAAAAGGTTTCTCATCCAGTGTGGAATGAAATTGCAGACGACTCGCCATCTATCTGCATGACATTTTAACGACTTTTGCTTAGCAGTGTTGTCTGTGCAACACATGACAAGTATTTCATAATGTAAAAATTGGCTCAAAATGCCTAACCAAGGCCTGCGTCTTCAAATTTCAATAAATCTGTTTGACCTTTTATTAAAGGAGTGATAGAAAGAGAGAATATGGATTTTTAAAAAAAATAAAACTGAACTGTTAAGGCAGAGCTCAGCAACGTGTGCCTTAGCTAACATATGCTTTAGTTTTCTTCATTAGGGCTGCAATTCTGTACATGCTTACCTGGGAGTAAGTGCACTTGAGCTCAGAGGGACTGACCTCTGAGTAGATGTGCATAGGTTCTTGCTGTAAGGTTCACTTGTATGCACACTTACAGTGGCACAGCTAGGGCTGACCCTCAGGGCTAAAGTCCAGGGCCCTGTGCCCCCCCCCCAAATTACCACCTATAGAATGGCATGTCATCTGGCCATAGGCATCAGCATGGGCATACTAGAGCTTACACTGTTCATTGCAGCATCCTTCTCATTTTTAAAAGCATTTTATAGTTGGGATGGCTGGGAAGGCATGTACATGGTTACAGACGTGCTTATTCTCAGTTAAGTCCATTTCACATCAGGGCAACAGAAGCTAACGCCATTTTATTCCGGTAGTTGCGACGGTACTTTGATTTAAGTGAGCTTAAAATGCAAAACTCAACTTGCTCAGATCATTTCTTGGGTCCGTTCAGACATCACGGAGGGCTCTGTGGTTAACTTAACTATGCTTCTCTGTGGTTAGGACTAATCACAAGCCGTACGCTCGCACATGACATTGTTAACCCTGTCCAGTTCCCGGTTTCCTTAACGACACGCTAACCAGAAAGCAGTTGGATGAGCACCTGAGTCTGAATGCTCCACCCCGTATCCCATCAGCCTTTGTGCTAAGAGAGCCGCCAGTTGCATGATTTAGGCTATTTAGGCCACTCTGTACTGCTAGCTCTATGATTTCGGCCCCATAACCACATATGTTTTTGTGAACCGCCCAGAGAACTCCGGCTATAGAAATGTAATAAATAAATAAATAAATAAATGTTTGTCAGATGACATCTTAAGCCAAAGTTAGTGCCACTAACCCTGTTGCAGAACAGGGTTAGTGAAGGCACCTGGTTAAGGCAAACGCATGTCAGATGACACTGTTAACCCTGCTGCTTAACCAAAACCCCTTAACCAGCATGGTTAACGGTGTCGTCTGAACGGGGCCCTTTTCTTTTCTTTTATCAGGGTTGGCAAACAGGTTTGGGGTTGGGGTTTTTGCTTTGGTTTTTATTCTAACATATCAGGAATGTAGAAGCAGTTGTAAAGCATGGAGTTGCGTTGTGGGGGGTGGAGACGACTAATATTAGTTGTGCACTTCACATGGATAGAATTGTGCAGACTGTTGTGGCTCCATTCCTCATCTCTGCAAACTTGCTAATTTTACTTTCAGTAAGAAACCAATATATTGAATACAGCTGCAAACTTCTTTTTTAAGCAGCTCAGATTTTCCTTGGAATCCTTAAGGGAAAGCGTTTTGTGTATGCCGTACAAATAATCCAGTTCTTGTCTTCATATCAGCTGCTGTCACAAAGTTAGTATTTCCTGGGAAAATGTAGCAGCCCTGCTCAGTCCTGACCCTGTGGTGCTACAACAGAACTGGAATGGACATTGTTTAATTAGAGGATGGCTTTAATTTGATGCATACAATTTTGCATGATATTCAGTTGATCAGAACAAATAAACAGGAGTGCTGTTTACTCTGGAATACACAGATGCGGGGATACTTGTAGATAGCCTGGATATGTAGGAAGTTTTAGGAGGATGCCCTTCTCCGCATCCCACCAATGCAACATATACGTTATGATGGGACAAGGGAGAGGGCTTTCTCTGTGGTGGTACCCCGACTGTGGAATGCCCTCCCCTTGGAGGCCCGATTGGCGCCAACAATGATTGCATTTCGACGCCAAGTAAAAACATGGCTTTTTAATAAAACCTTTGATGGTTAAACTCACTGGCACATTGTTTTAACTGTTTTAACTGTTTAAACTGTTTAAACTGTTTTAACTGTATCTATTGCTTTTAAATTATATATTGTTTTAACTTGGATCATGGTTTAATTTGTTTTTAACTGTATATTTATTATTTTATGCTGTATGTTTTTATCTGTATGCCGCCCTGAGATCTTAGTGATATAGGGTGGGATATAAATATTTTAAATAAATAAATAAATAAATAATCTTGGGCCACATGGTAAGGAAACCATTATTGTACACCCCATGTAATTTTTCCAGTGGTTGTGGAAATGATGTGGCTTGTAACTACATATACATGTCTTTACAAATAAGTTCTATTTTGTTAATAACAACAATAATAGCAATAATATATACCAGGCCAGTACACACCTGATAGTGCATCACTTGATTGCTGCCATCTGAAATTGTGATGTGACATTATTGGAAAATACTGCATTTGAGTTAATACTAATGTTTTGTGTGTGGTGGTTAATCTATGATGACATAATGACACATGAAGTTCCCAACGTGATACTAGCAATGAACATGCATAATGTGTGAACCAACACGTAATGTTGGAGGCTGATTAGTTCCCCCAGATTTCAGTTGTAAGTAGATCATTGATCGTATATTTCCCTTTCTCTGAATCCCTAAATCAACCAGTTCAATAAATCAAAGCTTATATTAATTTAACACAAGTCCTAAGCATGGGTGGGTTAGCAGCTGGCAGTTGGCTAGCAAATATTCCAGCAAGCAAAAAGACAGCATCTGAAGCATGCAAGAGTCTTTTATTTATTTTTATTTAGTGTTGCTGACCCTGAGATTGTTTGGTCATCTCATTCTCACAGGAAGAAGATTGCACTTCCATTTTGGATAGGGTAGGAATTTGACCTCTAGTACATTTGACAGTACATTCATCAGCCAAGAAGTTACTGTCTTCCTGGTTTGGTGCTTTTTAAAAACAATTAAATTAGAGATAGCAACACAAAAAAAACCTTACATGGCTATCCAGTTTTAAACTGATTTTGTTGATGATCTGGAATATAAAAGGGGAAGGAGACAGCTGGTTTTTACAACAATGAAATGGTCCAACATGTTACTATAAGGATAACTCCTTTAGAACGTTACTCCATGTTGCCATGCTATTTTCTGTAAGACACCCATGCTTTAAACGGCTGCATAATGGGGAGAAATTAAATTTTCCTGGCATTGAGATGTGGTAACGGAAACGGATTTACCTATTCAATCTCTGCCTTTCTCATGCGTCTGTGAAAACCATAGATAGAAGGCCTACAAGAAAAGATGGCAATCCTAAATTAAGGTGGACCACAGGCCACAGCTAGACCTAAGGTTTATCCTGGGATCATCCAGGGTTTGCCCCTGCCTGAGCACTGGATCCCCTGTGTGTCACCTAGATGAACAGGTTTGACCCCTGGATGATCCAGGGATAAACCTTAGGTCTAGCTATGGCCACAGTGTCACCAACACAATGGCTGCATTTGCCCATGTAAGAATGCACCTAGGTAAGTACATATTTAGCATTGCATCCAAAGCCTAAACTTGGTTAAACTTAACTATGGTTTATTGCAAGAGTGCAGAACCACGTTTAGCCTGAGGGCCAAATTCTGTTTTAGAGAAGCACTCAAGAGTCAAATTGCAGTGGTGAGCAGGGTGGAATGCAAGAGGGGTGAGGCCCAAAAAACAAAGAAGCCAGCATATTTTAGTTTAAAGCTCTGTAACTAAGCCTTAGGAGCTGCCTGATTTAGGAACAAGCCAAGTAACCCATGGCTTCAGGGCTCATATTATGAATGGCCTCTACATATGTTGGAGGTAACTAAGATGTAAAATAACCAAGACAAAATTGCTTTGGCTTAAATACATTGGGGAATCTGTTGTGATTTACAGCAGAGTTGCATTTCATAGAGAAAGTGTGGCAACACAGCATTTAGTATTTGAGGCAATAAGGGAAAACTAAAGCCATTTAAAAGAAGTTCAAATCAACTTACTTTATTAGTTCTTTTGTACACATATTCAGAGAAGGTTATCTAACACTGGCTTAGTTCAGACAGTACATTAGTCAACACAGTGTGAAAACTCCACTCAACAGTTGAGTTTTTAGGTGGTACTCCCCATACAGCAGGTTCTAACTCCACTGTTGTGTGACGGTGGGCTACTGTAGAATTGAGTAAAATCTATTGTGACGTTTGATTGACAGTTCCTCCACCCTCTCTCCTCCCCCGATCCTCCCAATGGTATCCCATCAGCAATTGCTTCCAAAAACCAATCCCGGCAGCTCTCCTAGAGCGGCACTCCCCCCTTTCGCTGCTCATGCCAGGGAACTCTGTAGCCAGTGGGAAAAGTCAACTCAATGCAATGGAAAACTCCATGGAGCCCTCCTCTGCACAGTGTGGATATTCAGCATGGAATGTTTTCCCCAAAAAAATCCACCGTGGGCTGGAGTTTTCTCTCCAGACAACACATTTCTCAACAGTGGTGTAAAAACTTCACTGTGGAGTTCTAAAGCCACCATTGAGAAATGTGTTGTCTGAACTGAGCCACTATTTAACTACAACCACCTCCTTTCATTACCTTTCCTATTATAATGTAATACACCTTTTCTCTTTATTTTTATGGTATGGGGCCTCTTAATCTCAATATGGTTAGGGCCTCAGCATGTCTTAATCTGGCCTGTTTAGGAGTGGCATTTCAACCTTTTAGAATGGGGAAACCACTGCACAAAAGCCAGGAAAATACCGAAGGATTAGCAATTGGGGGAAATGGGGTGAGACCAGCAGAAGGGGGTGTAGCCTTCTGGGGAAACCTGGAGGGCTGGACTGGAATTCCTAGGCACCTGGATTTGGCCCTGAGCATTAGGTTCTGCACCCCCGGTTTATTGAAATAAGCCAGCTTCATAAATTAAGATTTGAAGTTGGCTTGTTTTTGATAAGCCATACTTAAGACTAACCATGGTTCATCTGGGTTTGCACATAGCTTAAACTCTGTTTGGAACTGGCTAATCTCTTTGTGGGAGAGGTATGTGAGCTATAGTTACTGCTTTAGGATTAGATGTATGTTGTATAAATGCTCTAGGATGGGGTAGAGTGTGTCCAGATGCTTTAGACTACAGCTTCAAGAAGCTCTAGGCAGCATTGTCAGTGGTTATGGAAATTGTAATTGAGAACAACTGGATGGGAACTAGGTCGCGTAGTCTTGCTGTAGGAGGTGAAGAAAATTAATTAGTTAATCAGTGAAACTAGATGTGGTGATTGAAACAGATTAAAAACTGTTGCATTTAAAACATAGACACAAATAAAAGTGTTTCTTCAGACCACACTTGCTATTTATTATCCATAAATGTCTGAAACGTTATGCTCAAAACAGAACAGGGGACCAGTTGGGATAAGACTAGTAGTGGAAAAAGGAGGGGTATTTTGCCCTCCCCCATGTGGCTTTTCTTCATCCCCTTTGGAATGTGGGTTGGGGCCATATTGGGATTGATATTTGGGTAAGAGCAGGGAAGGGGTTAAACACTTTCAAGACCCAATCAGCCATCCAGAAGTAGCTTTTGCTGTTTTTTAAAAGAGGAAATATGTCTGCATGCCACATCTAGTTTGGTGCCACTGAGAATTATTTGGCTTTGTTCCCTGTGCTCCTTGTCTTCCAGGCACCTCCCTGGCTCTCGCTGTGCTAATTGTGGTGTCTGGTGAAAAGCAGGACTCCAGCTCTAGAGGGGGGCAAGGTTGGCCATTTGCTGGGGGCCACAGTATGGCAGAGGGCTTGTTGTTCCAGCAATGCCACTCCCCCGAATTTTCTGCAAATGACCCAAGAATGTCAGAGGGGTGAATTCTCCGTTTGCCCGTCTGCCTCTAATTGGCCTCGAAGGCAAAGTAGGTACAACAGGAACAATCAGTTTGTTCATGTGTCTACCTTGTTCAAACTCTCCTCCTCCCCCCTCCCAGACTGGATGCAGCTGAGCTGAGCTGGGAGAAAAGTGCCTGCGGCAATGGAGGCTCCCTTGCCTGAAATCTCTGACTTGGTAGATGTCGAAATGTTGCATTTCATTCAGAACTTCTGAGCACCTCTTGAGACTCCCCACATTCCACTATGGCCTAGACTACACCAAGCAGGATATTGCACTACGAAAGCGGTTTATAAAAGGCAGGAGCCACACGACTGCTTTATACCGGTATTGAAGTGCACTGACAATTGTTGGGACCCATTGACACATACCATATACCGCTTTCATACCTCTTTCATAGTGCTATAGTCTGCGTGATGTGGCTCCTGCCTTTTATATACTGCTTTCATAGTGCTATAGCCTGCTTGGTGTAGATTAGGCCTATGTGACTTCCAGCAGGTGCATTCAAAACATTCGAAATATTGTCACGAAATCTTTATTTCCAGCAGCTCAAAGTGAAATGGCTGGATGTAGAGCATGACTAAAAGAGTAATATAATATATACACTAGCCCTTATCTGTTTGTTTGTTTTAGTTTGATTTTTAATGTGTTTGGGGCTAGGCTTTTGGAAATCTACCTTAAATAAATTTCAGTATAGACAGATTTAACAGTCCACAATAAATATGATGTTGCTGCCACCTAGTGTCTGGTACTATTTTCCTTCAGTACAGAACAGCATTAGTTGTCGAGATGGGAGCTCACCTAAATCCTTCGGAAATCACTTCGAAGCTGGTTTCGGCTTGCTCCGGTTTCATCTTTGACCTCTTTTTAGGCTCCTTCAAACAGGAAACATACACATTTTGAACGGGAAAATTGTGTATTTTTCAAGAGTGTGCAGTTTCCCCCATTAACTAACGTGTGAAATTGTGTATTTTGGGGTGTGTGTATTTTTTAAAATGTGCATGGAAAAGCGTGTATTTTTAGAAAATACAATTTTTAATGCATTCATAAATTCAGGAATGTGCAAACATTTCTCCAATAAAAAGAAATGTCCATTGTTCAGAATTGTGAATGGGATATGTTGGCATGCTTTGCAAACAGAAATGAAATTCTCATACATCCCTAATCACTTAATAAAATAAGCAGATTTTAGAAAATGAAAAGGCAATTAGTAGTCTGAAGCTTTTCTGCGTAAAGGTGATATTTTAATGGTACGTTAATAGCGGACTGAGGTGTACCTCCAGCATGAGCAGAACTCCACTGAGTGAAAGTCTGGATCCACCCCGTTGTATTCTGAATTCATGGGCAGAATTCTATTCAGCGCTACCAAGGTCCCACACCCCAGGAGGGCCCACTGATAAGAGCGCCCTGAAGCTGCTCCTCCTTTTCATCACTGCCACCTGCTTCTTCACCCGCCTCTCATTCTGGCCCAGACAACAGTGATGGTGAGAAGGAGGATCTGTAGCTGCCATTACTTCCTTATTCCCTTGCTCTCTGCCTGCCAAGCAAGCCGTAGCAATGATGGAAAACGGGGCGGGGAGAGCAAGAGCAGCTGGTGACAATGGTGCTGTGACCGAGGGTCCTCAAAAACACTGGACTATCGCTCATGTAAATTACATTGCACAACCTCTAGTGCAACGCCAATAGCACTTGCTGGTGTGGTGGGTAGTCATAGAATCAGAATAGTAGAGTTGGAAGGGGCCTACAAGACCATTGAGTTCAACCCCCTACTCATTGCAAGAATCCACCTTAAAGCATACCTGAAAGATGGCTGTCCAGCTGCCTCTTGAAGGCCTCTAATGTGGGAGAGACCACAACCTCCCTGGGTCATTGGTTCCATTGTGGTACTGCTCTAACAGTCAGGAAGTTTTTCCTGATGTCCAGCCGGAATCTGGCTTCCTGCAACTTGAGTGTCGGACAGGATACTATCCTATCCTATGGCCTCTCCTGCTTATTCTCATGTTTATATTGGGGCTTTCTTTTCTTTAGCCGCAAGCCTCTTGAAAACCAGCCTTGGCTTGCTTTTTAAAGCAATGACTGCTGGAAGCCCTGGGACTTCCTGCTTAGGGAACAAAAGACTCAATGTCAGAGTTGTAGTATTGGCACAGAACGTTGCTAGCGGTTCTTCATGGAAACGAGCTGAAAGTAGGCAACGTCTCCTGCTCTCTGCACCAAGCCAATGCAGCCATAGCTTTGGGTTTGCACTTGCTATTCTGTTCGCCGGTTGGGTGATCTGAGTGGGGAAAGCGGCAGTGCAGGGGACTCCATTGTTCATTTGGTGATAATCACAGTGGTCTCTAGCAGCTATTAAAACCACGTGCAGGCAGATTTGGATGGAACCAGGCAGTTGGAGAAGCTGAGTAATGTGAGACAGAGGGACATCTTATCCCCCAATGTATCTCTCTGCAGCCCAAGCAGATAGCAACAGCTTCAGTTAAAAGGGGCCTGGCATACCCCATCTCTTCCTCTGCCAGTCCTGTTTCTACCTTGCTTGCTAGACATGGCTGTTAAGATGATCCAGACATTTGACTGCTCCCTAAACTACATTTGGGCAAGCCTACAAAGGGCCTGCTGAAGTGACCAACCCTCCCTTCCCCCAAATCACCTCCTCAGCTATCTGTGCATTGGGCATGAGCTTGCTATTAGTTTTGAAAGTTATTTTGAACTAATATGTGCATTTTCAATATATGCATTTATTTTGAACTAATATACGCGTTTTCAATATGTGCATTTTCAATATGGAAAGGAGGACAGGGCTCCTGTATCTTTAACAGTTGAACAGAAAAGGGAATTTCAGCAGGTGTCATTTGTATATATGCAGAACCTGGTGAAATTCCCTCTTCATCACAACAGTGAAAGCTGCAGGAGCCTTGCCCTCTTTTGTGTCTGGTCACTCTAGCTGAAGAGGATAGGGCTCCTGCATCTTTAACTGTTGGGATGAAGAGGGAATTTCACCAGGTGCTGCATGCGTACAAATGACACCTGCAGAAATTCCTCCTTTTACACAACTGTTAAAGATACAGGAGCCCTGTCCTCCTTTTCATACTGTCACTCTAGCATTTCATTTCTCCAACACCTGGACTATGTGTAACTCTGCCTTCTCCTCATTGTCTCTCCCAATTTCCCTTCCCTCTCATGCCTCTGGTCCAACGTTTCTTCTACTCCTTACCTTGGCATTGTGTTGTCTCAGGCCCTGCCGTCTCCTTTCATAGGTCCCCTGTTTCCTCTGTTGTCCCACCTGATGATATCAGAAAATCTCCAGGAATGAAAAGAGACTTTGATTCATTTTCCTACTTAATCCCACTTTGGCATCAGAAGCGGTCTGACTGCCATGGCTTTCACCACCACAAACAGCCTTTTATTGAATATTGCAGTAAACTACAATATATGTTCTCCCCATCGAAAGTAAATCCCCCCTCCCCTTTTTAACCTAAGCGGCATCAATCGTATTCTACATCTGCATCCCAATGTGTACAATGCTTGCCCTTAATGCTTGGTTTTGAATCTCTTTAATTCCTCCCTTTCCTTTTCAGCTTTTGGCGTTTCTTCAGGGATTATTTACGTTTTACCACGAGGGATATGAGCTGGCCCAGGAGTTTGCACCATACAAGCAGCAGTTGCAATTCAATTTGCAGAACGTAAGGCTGAATCGCGTTTTCTACAGCTTCTTAGATAATTGAACTTCAGCATAATGAAAGGAATTCTTGGCAGTGCTTTGTTGCGATGCTAAAATCTCTAGAAAACAAATCAAGTAAGCTCATGCATAAATGCAGGCTACTTTGCATACTGCTTAGTCATGTTGAGTTTCATCCCTCTGCCTTGGGAAATCCAGTTATTGATTTAACATCCCTAAGCTTTAAATTAGTACAACTTGCTTTGCTCCTAGTTCAGAAAAATAATCCCATTCAGGATATCTAGTAAGTTAAATGGACTTAAGTAAAAGCATGTATAAAACCTACCCTGAATACAGAGTCGGATTGAGGGCCTCATGCATATGGTTTGCCTTTTGGCAGAGCTGTGCAGACTGTGCCTAAAAATAAAATTAAAATTAAATTATGCGCTTGGCCAATCCAATTTCTGAGCCAAGCTATACCAAATTCCACACTCTTATAAATTAGGCATATTGAATAAACATTCTGTATTTCCATTTCACTTTTATTTTGCAATGCTTACTGTTTAGCATTATTTTGCTTTTGTTTGACGCAGTAAGGAACTATGCAGGCAGCTGAAGGGGCTGTTGCTCAGTGGTAGCCTATGTTTTGCATGTAGAAGGTTCCAGGTTTAATCCCCAAAATCTCTGGGTAGGGATGGAAAAACTGCCTGAAACCTGGGAGAACTGTTGCCAGTCAGTGACTGGGTTCGGACGACACACTGCAGCTCATTGTGGTTTATTTAACCCACAATGAGCCATGGTGCCCATGGGTGCCAGGTTACACATGGAACCCCACTTGGGGGTTGCTGTGTTGTACAAACCCAGTAAGCATGGGTAATGCGAGGGTTAAACAACTCTCATATAACTCTAAAACAGGCCATGGGTTATGCAAGGGTTGTTGTTTAACCCTTGCATAACCCATGCTCATCAGATTCACGTGACACAACAAACCCCGAGCAGTTAGTTGCATATTAAAAATATTGGTCGCACACACACCCAGCCTCACTGTGGGTTAAATAATCCATGATGGGCTGTTGTATCTTGCAAACAGCCCCACTGTCGGCAATACTAGGCTAGAACAGTATAAAACAGCTTCCTACATTGCTAGGTTTCACTCTAGCCCAATCCTAACCGATGATCAGCAGGCATTGCCCGCACTTTTAAGTATACCTTTGTAGCCATAAGGACAAGTAGAAACTTGATTTAAAGAAATAGGTCAATGAAAGCTGACATGTTCAGGAAGCTGAACCTTCTGATGTGGTTCCTCCTGTATCCCCCCCCAGCCCCAGCCCGAATTACAGCATACATCCAGCCCTGTAGAATAAGCGGCTTAAAATGGAAATGTGGGTGAAAGTGAAGGGCTGCTTCAGACGGGTTCCAAGGGCTTGACAAAATTGAGCTTGACTTTATGTGACCTAGAGTGGTTTCACCTCTGTGCCATTATTACTGCTGCGCATTTGCTTGCCTTCTCTCTCCAGGCCTAACCCACACCATTCCCCAGAAGGAGAAGGCAAGGCCCATGGAGGCTGCGGGCCCTTCTTGTTGCTCAACTTACTGCTTGCACACATGCAGAAGCCCTTGCAAGGTGTCTTACAACAATGAAATACATTATAAAATCAGTTAAAATATTAAAAGCAAACCAGCAGCAACAACAGTAATTGAAGGCCACGGTAAAATTATACATTTTCAAGGCCTTCTTGACAGCCTGCAATAATGGAGCATGGCAGACCTCCGATGGGAACTTGTTCCAGAGTTGCGGGGCCACTGCTGAGAGTTGCGGGGCCACTGCATGTCATCACCCACCTAATTGCTCTCACAGGTGGACAACTGAAAAGGGCGCAGGTGCCTGACAACAGCAACCCCTGATACTGTTCCTATAAGAACTAGAAGGTAATTCATTGGAAGTTCCATATTTGAAACAAGCAACTGGTTATATTGTGGCCTGCAGTGAGAATTTCAGAATACCTCTGTGAACGGAATAGGCAGCCAGTGAGAGAGTTTGAAAATCCAGCCCCAACTAGGAGTATAGAAGATATATATATAAAATGCCTATCTAAATACTAGATAGGCATTTTTATATATATCTTCTATACTCCTAGAAGTATAGGTATTCAGCAGGTATTCAACTATTTCTCCAGTTGGAGGTGGTTATAGTGCAGCCTTCCCCAACCTGATGTTCACCAGATGTTTTGTAGTGCAGCTTCCAGGATTCCTGTCCATAAGCAGGAACTGATGGGAGCAGTAAATCCACAGCAGTCGGAAGATACCAGGTCAGGGAAGGCTGGTATAGAAATTTTCTTTAAAAAAAACCTCAATGTTATGTCTACGCCGTCAGCCGGAGTTCTATCTCTCTTTTTAAAGCTTCCTTGAGAAAGGATAGGCTTTTAATAAACATATGCTCACGTGCACATATTAATCCTTTTGCTAGAGGGCACTCAGGATTTTCCTTAGATCCCCTGCCAAGGAGATCTGTTAACTCGCCTTCCTATATTATTGAGTAGCACAGGAGCCACATCCCTGTGACTTAACCCCGTGCTGCTAAGACAAGGGTGGGGGAACTTTCCCAGCCTAAGAGCTGAATTCCAAGCTGGGAATAGCCTTGGGGGCTGTGTTCCTTATGTGGGTGGGGCCAAGGGCAGAGCAGGCAGCGCCAGAATGTGATAATTACTGATGTTAAGCCTACTCACAAGTAAGCAGGACAGCCTCTGCATATCTACTCAGAAGTAAGCAGGACTGAATCATTCTGCACTTTCAAATAGCATCCAAATATCAAGGCTCTACGTGTCTACTCAGAAGCACCAGAGGCTGGTGGCTCCCATGTGTGTGTGGTGGTGAATCTGCACCCGCTATCATTGGAGCCACCAACGTCCGCTGCTCAGAAGTAAACATGAGCAGTATATGTATGCACAAATAAGAAAGACAGCCTTGGAAATAGGCACAAGTAAGCAGGATAGAATCACTCAGCAGTTTCCTCTAGACACCCTACCATTCTAAGGTAATGATTCAAAGTCGAACACCATATGAGCAGGGCCATCCAGTTGCCACCCCAGCTAGACAGGAGGGTAATGATCAAGTAAGAAGGACCTATGCTTAGGGTGACCATATGGAAAGGAGGACAGGGCTCCTGTATCTTTAACAGTTGAATAGAAAAGGGAATTTCAGCAGGTGTCATTTGTATGCTTGCAGCATCTGGTGAAATTCCCTCTTCATCACAACAGTTAAAGCTGCAGGAGCCCTGCCTTCTTTTGTGTCTGGTCACTAGCTGAAGAGGACAGGGCTCCTGCATCTTTAACTGTTGTGATGAAGAGGGAATTTCACCAGGTGCTGCATGCATACAAATGACACCTGCTGAAATTCCCTTTTCTACACAACTGTTAAAGATACAGGAACCGCCCAGGGAGCTTCAGCTGTTGGGCGGTATAAAAATGCACTAAATAACAACAACAACAACAACAACAACAACAACAACAGGAGCCCTGTCCTCCTTTTCATATGGTCACCCTACCTATGCTAAAATTTTCAACATTACTTCATTGTCATGGGCTAAAGCCAGGTGGACATGGATCATGTACCACTGTGTAGTAAGATAGGAAAAGGGACTGAAAATGTAGCCTTCTACACAGAAACTTCTCTTAAACCTGTAGATGTTAGAGGTGCAGTGCTGACCTGAGGTAAAAAAAATTGGGAAATGTCACGAGTAACATCTGATGCCTAGATAATATTTATCTTAACTCAGTAAAAATGTAAAGAATGAAGTAGATAGAAGTAAAGATGATACCCACAAAGGTGAAGGGGGGAAAGCAATGTATTGAGGTTATAACTAAAATCTTAGTTTTAAAAGCACCAGAGGTCACTGTTGCTTCATTACATACAAGACCTTCTCATTTTGTACTCTGTCACTTATTACTGCAGGCAGCTTCCATTGTTAAAAATTGGTGCAAAGTGAATGCACTTTTGCTCATTTCGCTCATGGGTCTTTGCCGTTACCCTACACCAATTAGACACAACAGCTTCAGTTGTACCATAGAGCAATTTATTGCCGATTCTGTCCTTGTTGGAAGAACCTATGAGTGCTGTTGAAATTTAGCACAAAAAGAGGTGGGGGTGGTTAAGGGGATATTGTGTATTTCAGGAGTCCACTTTTGGGGGTTGGTGAACACATTTGAAATTTTAAGAGAGTGCTGGGAGTGCTCAGGCAAAATGGTCGCCATGGTGGGTGAAACTGGTGTATTGGTTCCAAAATCCATTATGAAATTTGACTTTAACAAATCCACTGCATGTCACTTCCAGAACAGAAAGTCTTTACTACTTCCATATTCCCATCAACAAGTCTTCTCACATCTCTTGCAGTATTTTAATCTTCTGACGCCTGCCTCTCTCTAATTGCGTGGAATCTCCCAATATCCAATGTGGCCTACAATGAAATATGCATGCATAAGAATGAAGAATTTACCCATGCTTAATAGTGTAATTCCCATTGCATTCAATGGGGCTTGCTCCCCTAGGGTTGCAGCCTTAGTCTACAAGATCCATGATGTAATGTGACAAAGTGTTAAATGAGTGTGCCTGAGGCAAAGGCCATTTCACATTTCTGAAAAGCTGCCATATGGTCTCACCTGACTCTTCTTAGGTATAGGGGATAATACAGGGAAGTCAGATAAAACCTTTGAGTCAGCACCTAGAATATGACTAAGAGGTTTTATTGTGTGCTTTTACTATGTGCTTGTGATTGCTTACTCATAGGGATGCCGCAGGCGTATGGCTGGGGCTCAAGGCATGGCAATTACTTGTTGGTTCAGCCCCCCCCCCCCGGGATGCCAATCTGCGGATCCACGTACTTGCCCAATTCAGCACACACCAAGTCGGGCAAAAAACTCCTTTGCTGTGCCGCCATTTTGCTTAAAAATTGTGGTTCTGCCTTTTTTATAGAGAGCCATTTGCATAAATGGCAGCTGAAAAGGGGCCATTTACGCAAAATTACAGGCGCAAAATGGCAGTTCAGCGAGGGAGCAGGAGGCAGCAAGCAAGGTTGGGTGGCTGTGGGGGTCTGGCAAGTTGTGCAGAATCCGGGCTGTGGTAAGTTTGCCCATCCCTACTCACAGTAGTTTGTGGGTCCTTTACATGACATCACCATCATCCAGGATCTCTCCCATTCTTTTCAACCAACGTTGCATTTTTCCCCAAAGGAGGAAAGTTGGTATTATTTGGAAATGGTGGAATGAGAGGCTCATGCAATTGGGCAATTCTGCTATACCACTGCACCATCTAGAAGTTGTATACTGAAATATATAGGAAAGTAGAGAAAGAAACCCCCTGGAAAAAGCACCTGCAAAGAATCTGGAAGCAGAAGCTTCAGTAAAGCTTAAGGGTTATTCACGCTTCCACCCAGGAAAACCTAGGTTCCCAATTTGGAGGTGCGGGTAGAGGTTCTTCTCAGTCTACCAGATCTGGACTCCCTGTTTACTAAGGGTGCTAAGGGTGACCCAGCATCCTTACAGAGAGGGTTGGCAAGGAGGAGTAAGGTCTCAGTGGTTGAGCACATTCTTGGTATGAAGAAAGTTCCATTTTTAGTCCCCAGCACCCATAAAAGGGCTGGAAAATTTCCTGCCTGAAACTCTGGAAAACTGCTGCTAGTCCAGGTCAACCATGCTGGACTAGATAGACAAATCATCTGACTCAATGTAAGACAACTTCCTGTTGTCCTAAGGCACAAGTGTCCCAAGCACCCATTTGTTCTTTAATTTATTCCACCAGTTACAATAAAAAACATGTGGTACAACTCCAACCAATGTACAATAGCCTCCTTCACAGTGACAAATTTTGAGTTTTTCTAAGGAAGAATTTGTTTGTATGTCCTTGATAGACTCAAAAATCATACATCCAATTGTTATGAAACTTTTAGGATTGTTCTACCTCTATCTGGGATGGTTTCAGACATAGTGGAAATTTTGACTGCCATTTTGAGCCTTTGGTGCTTCAATGCCATTTGATTTCGACCAAATTTCCCACCATGGTTCAGCACTGCAATGAGCAGATCAAGCATATAACGTTCATATTTTTCATGCTTTATAGACATTAAGAAAAAACAAACACACCCCAAATATTTGGGAGGGGGGAAATCCATGTTAAAGCATGAAAAAAGCACAGTTTCAAGTCAGGGAAGACCAGTAGGCTGAGTTATAGGCCTTGCTGTGAGGCAGCTCCATCTAAGGGCGATGGAGTGGACAGACCCCTCCCTCAGGGGGCTATATGGGTGGATCATGGCAGGTTGCATGCCTAGGGGTGGCCGGAAGGCATGCCTTCACTCAGGTGGGGTGGGCACAGTGTGTCTAACTGACAGCTGTGTAAGTTTGCATGAAAGTTTCTCTGTATCAACCTAAAAGCAGTTCCAAGCCGTGCAAAGCTGGGTCTGTTTGCTAATCTTATAATAACAGTGCACTTCCTGTTTCCAGCACTTGGTGGAGTAGATTCTTTTGTTTACAACTTTTACATACTCTTTTGATCATGAACCTGCTGCAATTTCTATGATGATGGCAGCACGTTGGTTTGGCCAGGCTATGTTTGTGTATACTGTCACAATAGTTTTACAAGTAGGTTTGAGTATTAGCAAAGTCAACTCTCACCCTGAATGCACATTCTATTTCCAGTATTAGAGGCAGTAAGCTTATATACATGAGTTGCTAGGGAACATGGGTGGACGGATGCTGTTGCACCATGTCCTGCTTTGTGGGTCCCTGGTCGACAGCTGGTTGGCCACTGTGTGAACAGAGTGCTGGACTAGATGGACCCTTAGTCTGATCCAGCAGGGCTCTTCTTATGTTCTTAAAAGAATGACCAAAGGATTTTTTTCCCCTTTTGATTGTTCAGTGCAGAATGCGTACTGGACATGATGATAATGAACCAGTATGAATTGGAGTTTGTTTGTTCTTCTGATCTTGCATGCTGCCTCACAAAGTCTGAAATTCTTCTGATTTTGCTACTTTGAAGATTTATAAAAACTTTTATGAACAGTTGTGGCAGAAGAACAAAAACCGTAGGAAAGTTTGCTTTTATATTATAAAGCCTGTCTAAAAATAAATGCACAAAAAGGCCACTTCACATGGATGTGATAATGCTACTGCCTTAAGGTGAAGATTATTTTGTAGCAGAATAAGTTGCTCACTTAAAGTGCTTGAGAAGCAATGCTTTCAGTCACTGCTTAGGCTTTAATCATAGCCACTAATGGTGCTTTGCAACTTTGGAGACACGTTAGAGCCATTAACTACTTGTATTTTCTTTATGTGTTTTCTTAGACCTAATCTACACCAAGCAGGATATTGCACTATGAAAGCAGTGTGAAAGCAGTACCTAAAAGGCAGGAACTACACGACTGCTTTATAGCGACATTGAAGTGCACTGACAACTGTTGGTGCCCATAGACACAGACCATATACCACTTCCTTCTTCGTGGTCTCTGTGCGTCACACTGATGGGCTCTGCGCCTGCGCGGAGCTTCATTTGGGAAACTTCCATAGCCTAGAGTTTTGGTGGGAACCCCGTCCCTTCTGCGCATATCCTTAGGGGTTCCCACCCACCTCTTCAGTTCTTCGTTGACTGCCATTGTGGCAGCTTCAACTTGGGATCTCTCCGTTCGTCGGACCTGCTTAGAGTAAAAAAAAAAAATTGTTATTCTATTTTATTCATCTCCTCTTTCTGTATTCTAATTCTTCTTCTTTCTATTTTTCGCGTTTAATTTCCTCGTGTTTTTATTTCTAGCGATCTTTCGATCGCTGTGTTTTAACGCGTGGCCGTTAAGGCCCCGTTTCGAAGATGTGTCCGATGTGGGAGTAAACTTCCCCCCACGGACGGGCACTCCCTATGTGTTTTGTGCTTAGGCGAAGGCCATAAAGTAGAAGCTTGCCATCACCAGACAGGCCTTCACCAGACAGACCAGGAAACACAGAGCTGACCATTTGAGATCCTTACTCTGGGATAAAGCCCTGAGAGCAGTGGATATGCCCATTAAGGCCACCAAACAAAGACCCATGGCAGCCCCTAACCGAGGGGACACGCTGGACTTAAACATAATACAGGTCTCCCCAACAACTGTTGGTGTCCATAGACACAGACCATATACCACTTTCATAGTGTCATATCCTGCTTGGTGTAGATTAGGCCCTAGTTTATTACTAAGCATTCCTGCTTCACAAGGAGTTGAGAATTAATAGATTAATGTCTTAGGCCCTGTAGCCTAACAGTCAGGCATGAATCTCAGTGCCAGTTCATATGTTCAGCAGAATCAAGTGGAAAAACTTTGCCTGCTAGGCAAAGGGTTGGGTGTTAGAATGTTTTTCAGTGGTGGTGAGATACTATCTATAAACAATTATTTTTAAATGCTTCATAACACCTTCCCAGAGTTGCAGAGGCAAAAGGAAACATGTTCTTGCCTTGAAGGATCTTACAGTCTAGATTGGTGAGCAAACAGCAGAAGAAAGAAGGTAGAAACAACTGCTGAGACAGAAAAAATGTGGGCAAATGCCGTTGTACTAACCTAAAGCTTAGTTATAGTTGAGAATGAGCATTAGGTGGATAAGCTGCAGGCCAGGTGGAAAAGGCGGGTTTTGAGGAGGGATTTGGAGAGATGTAGCACCTGGTAGATGTTCTAGGACAGCAAGGGAGAGTGGGTGGCATTAGACGGGACTGGGGACTGCTGGGTGGTAAAGGATGATAAACTTGAAGAAGATCCCAGGTGGGGATACTGTATAATAAGAAATGAGTTGTTGTTCCTTGCCTCGATCTAGAGAGAGAGGCGGGAAATAAATTATTAGTAGTATTAGTATTAGTATTATTATTAGTATTGCTAGGGTGAACATATGAAAAGGAGGACAGGGCTCCTGTATCTTTAACAGTTGTATAGAAAAGGGAATTTCAGCAGGTGTCATTTTCAAGCAGGCAGCACCTGGTGAAATTCCCTCCTCATCACAACAGTTAAAGCTGCAGGAGCCCTATCCTCTTTTGTATCTGGTCAAGAGGGCAGGGCTCCTGCAGCTTTAACTGATGTGATGAAGAGGTGCTTTCACCAGGTGCTGCATGAGTGAAAATGACACCTGCTGAAATTCCCTTTCCTTTACAGCTGTTAAAGATATAGGAGCCCTGTCCTCCTTTCCAAATGGTCACCCTAGACAAATGCACAAATAGCTTTTAAAGTAAGGACAAGTCATTTGTGCTGAATATAGAAGGGAATATAAAACCATTGAAAGATCTGAGGAGGGGCATCACATCTTCAGAGCAAAGGGGAAAACTAGAATTTTTACAGAGTTTTGGGATAGAAATGAGAGTACTGAGGTATAATAGGGAGACCAGAGAGGAGAAGATGGCAGAAATCGAAATGGGAGACCTAATGCATTATCTCGCCCCTCTGTCTTGCTGCTTAGACCCGTAATAATTTTGAAAGCACGAGGCAGGAAGTAGAACGACTCATGCAGAGGATGAAGTCTGCCAGCCAGGATTATAGGCCACCAAGCCAGTGGACAATGGAAGGCTACCTCTACATACAAGAGAAACGTGAGTAGTAAATAGGTCCACACACTGAACTACACACTTAAGAATATGTGTGATACAGGATGATATAGCATACAGTGAATAGGCGTTTAATGACTTCTCCCTGCCATGTGTTGATAATCTATTCAAGACTAAGGTATCGTTGGCATGGAATGGATGTAGACAGTGACCCAGTTCACATGATCACTGCAGCCCACTGTAGCTTATTTAAACCATAGTGGGTTGCAGCGCATGCCAAGAGCCGTTGTGAATATTCAAGCTGCGGCAGACTACCCCATGGCTTATCATGATGTCCGAACCTGACAAAAGTGGGTTGCTGGCATTGTTAACAAACAAACTATGCCCCAGGGCTGTTTTTAGGGTTGTGTGTCGTGTTTTAACCACACCAACAACCCACCCTGCGCAAGTTTGGACAGATGATAAGCGACGACAAACTCCCGCTGCAGTGGGTTGTGTCAATCATGCAAACCGAATTTTCATATCTTAAAACTGGTCCGTATGGTGTCATTAACAGACTGTCACTGTACTCATTCCCAGTGGTAACTGGTTTTTATCAGCTTTTAACCACACGGCAATCTGTTGTCAAATTGTGAGTATCTTTGCCAAGAGCTCCTGCTAACGCAGAATGGGGAAAAAGGAGCCTCCCCATGTGTTGATATCACTGTGACATGCGATAAGAGTTTGGCATTTGTTACTCCTGAGACAGATGAAAAATGTTATGCCTGGAGGAATGCTGTGCTTGTGGCATCTATCCAGGATGTTTGTTTGTTTGTTTGTTTGTTTGTTTGTTTATGCTTTAAACTGTCCACTAGTCCTGAGCTGCTGGCTCTGCAGCTTATTGGAGCAAATCTAAAATCGTGTGTAGCGATAGTGTCTTTTGAGACGATGACTAAAATTCTCACTAAGGTGTTTTGCTCCTATTAAAAAGCATGTGAGCCAAAAAAGAATCCCTCCCTCCCAACTTAACCCCCCCCCCCCCCAAGCTCAAGTGTCTTTCTGAGACAAACTTGCCTGCTTTAGTAACAGTGGCAGATTGCTTTGAGTAGCTTTTGTACCCTTTAATTGACTGGTGATGACGATGATAATAAAATACTACAAAAAATCCCTGTTAAGCGGAAATTACCTTGGGCGTTATTAACAGGAGAGCAAGGACAGAGCGAAATGCCGGGCACATGCAGTGCTTCATTACATAGTGAAAGGCCAACTTGACATGCTCCCATTGAAGAGGAAAAGGATTTGGTCATTTGTTTAGGAAAATGACACAGACACAGTCTTGATCCCAGAAATGAAGGCACTAATTGCTGCTTTAAATTTGTATTTTAAATGTGTATTTCTGCACTGTGGCTGATTTTATCCTGGTTGTGCTTTTATATTGTATTTTATATCATGTTTTTATACTGTTTGTTTTACACTTTGAATGGTTTTAATTTTTGTGAACGGCCCAGGGAGCTTCGGCTATTGGGAAGTTTAAAAATGCAATAAATAAATAAATAAATAAATAAAATATTGGCTTTGGTTGTCTACAGTGAGTTGCAGAGAATAGGGCAGGATAGGTTGCTTTCAATCAAGGCAATTTGAATAACTGAATCATGATTTAAGACACCAAGAGAAAAACCGTGATTTAAATAATTGATTATTGATTTAAATCAAGTTTGCCACTGATTAGCCTTCACATATTCCTTAGACCAGCGATCTTCAACTGTTCCAGGCCTGAGACCCACATTGGACTCCCAGTCTGAAACACGGGGACCCACTTTCACAATTGCCCAACACGGCAACAACAGCTTTGCCGCTACCCATCTGGACAAATCTCGCGACCTACTTTTGGATCGCAACCCCCAGTTGAAGACCACTGCCTTAGACAATGGTGCCGATCTGGTACCAGTAAAATGTGTACTTTACAACTTCGTACAGCATTTTACAACATCAAGGAAGGTATACTTTGTGTAATCTTTTAGGTGGTTTTATTTGTATTCATTTAGGGCAGGAGTGTCGAATATCTTTCAGCCTGAAGGCCAAATTCAATTTCAGGGAATTTCTAGAGGGCCATTCCAGTGGAGGATGAGGCCAAAGACAAAGAGGCAGAGTGGAAACACCAAAGTGCCAACGTATTTTACCTTAAAGCTCTTACTGCCGGTAACTAAGGAGATGTCTTCCAACCTTTTAGGTTGAAAGACACCTCCTTAGGCAAGAAAAGGGGGAAAGCAGTGGGCCAGGGTAAGGAGGCATGGCCATCTGGGGAGGGCTGGATTGGGGCCCCAGACGGGCTGAATTTGACCAACAGGCCTGAGGTTCAATACCCCTGATTTAGGGAATTCTCCATAATCTTCCTTACCTATGTCAAGCTGCAGATGCAATGGCAGTACATTAGCATTGGTAAGAACTACATCCCACACACAAACACGATAACAGTTATATTTTATTAAACTAAATCTTAAATGTTACATAAATGTTTTCCATTTGCAATTGCAGCAGTCAAGAGTGGTGAAAAAAGAGTATACAGTATGGTTTTGTTATTCTGATCCTGTTTATATGACACGCTAAGCCACAGTGGTTAAGCATTTTGAGCTAAACGTTATGGCTTAGTGCGTCATGTGAACTAACCCTAACCATGGTGGCTACATAACTAAGGTTTAAACACACTCACTAACCACTTGCTGCAAAAGGTTTAGCGGCCTAACCATGGCTTAGCATGTCGTCTGAACAGATCCTCTGAAGGGCAACGATGCATACATTTATCACACCTAAGGTTAACTGATACTGCTGACACAGTTGGCATGAAATGCCAAGATATTCATCAGTAATTCATTCTCTTCAAAGCTACACTGGAAGTTAGGTTAGTCAGCTCACATTTACCTGCTTCTGTTTACATGGCAAATGATGGTAGCAGCTAGTGAGCCCCTGCCAAAGGAAGTGAGGCAGGTGGCTACTAGGAGGAGGGCCTTCTCTGCTGTGGCACCCTGGCTGTGGAATGAGCTCCCCAGAGAGGTTCACTTGGCGCCTACACTGTATTCTTTCTGTCCCCAGCTTAAGATCTTTTTATTTTCTCAGTATTTAAACACCTAATTTAACTTAAATTTAAACCTTATTTTAATTCTGTATTTCAACCTATATCAATTTTTGCGGTGTGGTTTTATCCTGGTTGTGCTTTTTGTATTGTATTTTGTATTTGTGTTTTTAGATTGTTGGTTGTTTTTTATGCTCTTCATGGTTTTAATTTTTGTGAACCGCCCAGAGAGCTTCAGCTATTGGGTGGTATAAAAATGTAATAAATAAATAAATAGTTCACATTGATTCATGCAGGTAACTAGTTTCTATGATGGTAGCAATAATGTGCCGTAATTTATTGTAATGCATTTCAATAATTTTCTAGCTCCTGTAACTAGAAAATATAAGTTTAGCAAGATTTGACACCATATATTCAACGTGCTCTTTGGTGCAAAGGAAGTCACTCCTCTCTTCTTTAAAGTGCGTGAGTGAGAACACAAGCACTAATTATAAATTGTAAACATTTAATTGTAAACGTTACTGCTTAGGCACCGTGTGTGTACCTGCGTGAGTGTGGGGAAAAACACTTTTCAGAGAACAGTTGTTAAATTTCAGAATTCTATTTCCTACATTTCAGACTGCATCTGGTATTCAGAGATAATCGGCTTAATTGTTACTATATGTCTTTTGTTTATTGTATCGTCTTATAGATGTCATCTTAATGCTTTATTATATGCCTTAGTAGCTATTAGCCATAATGGTTAAATGGAACCTCTTCATTTTGAGGCAGTACATCTCTGAATACCAGATGAAGTCATCTGTTCTCTGAAAAGTATTTTTTTTCATGCAGTGCCTAAGCAGTAATGTTTACAATTAAATGTAAATGACCACTGCCCAAAGAGAATAATATATGACAAAACCAATAGCTTATATATTTTGCCATGACTATTTTTGCTCAGGAACCTTTTATTTAAATGAAAATGAAAATAGACTAAATTGGTTTGTTGTTGTTTTTTAATTTGTTTTCTTTTCAGGACCTCTGGGATTCACCTGGATCAAACATTACTGTACTTATGACAAAGGGACAAAAGCATTCACAATGAGCCTTTCAGAAGCAAAATCTGGAGGGAAAGTAGTAAGTATTACCCTAAATTGGAAAAATGCACACTGTGGCGTTTCATGCACTGATGTGGGCATCATCCAGGAAAGGTGTTGCTAACAGAGCATGAAGGTGTTTCCAGACTGTGACGTTTTTATGTAGTCTGCTATTATCAGTGAAAGACAACTGTGCCCTGCAACATTTTGGTCCCGATCCTGGTTACAACTCTCTGCAGCTTTTCTTGCAGGGAACACTCCTACCTTCTTAAAGAAGTACATCTTCCTCCTCATTTGATCTCCTTCCTGGGTCTCACCCATGTCTTCCACTCATGCCCCAGCCATCATCAGAGCCTTTTCCGTGATTGTTTTCTGTGAAATAGTGGCATTTAGCTAGACCTCTAGCTAAATTTTATCAACTAATTCCATTTTGAGCCAAAACTGAACCCAGCAACTTCATAACCCTGGAAGTGAATGTGAATTGGGCAGAGGTGACTATTTATGGGGATTATGACCCCCCCTCCATCTGCAGTTGATGTGGCAGTCAAGACTTATGTGCACACCTCATTCTGCATAACCATGTCAATTATTTATTTATTTATTTATTTTATTATTGCATTTATATCCCACCTTTTTTCCTGCAAGGAACCCAAGGCGATGTACATAATCCTCCTTCTCCTCTCCACTTTATCCTCACAACAACAACCCTGTGAGGTGGGTTGGGCTAAGAGCCTGTGACTGGCCCAAAGCCACCCAGTGGGTTTCCATGGCCGAGTGGGGACTAGAACCTGGATCTGCTGACTCGCAGTCTGAAACTCCAGCTGCTACGCCACACTGGCCCTGTTCAGGCGTTCTCCCTGTACACTATGTAGATATGGAAAAGGGAGGAGCAGAATTGTGCCACCCAGAGGTGCCCCTTTTCAGACCTTTGTCGCTATGGCAGGGGTGGTCTGTGAGGAGCCAGATGACATCCCACTCAGCCCATCGTAGTCTGAATAATGCAAAAGGGGGGCATGGACATGTCACCTGACATTAAATGGGTATGGCTAAGCCCACTGACATGGTTTGGGCCCTGGTGGGTCCCCCATTTGTGAAGGCCCATGCGCAGTGGAGCTGCTTCCTCTGCCCCCTGTGCCTTCTCCCATTGGGGAGAGGACACTGGCACTGCTCATCTTGGCTTCGTTCGTCCATGTGAGCAACATGAAGGATCATAGAAGGGTAGAGTTGGAAGAGGCCTATAAGGCCATCGAGTCCAACTCCCTGCTCTTTGTAGGAATCTACCTTAAAGCATCCCTGAGAGATGGCTGTCCAGGGCCTAATCTACACCAAGCAGGATATTGCACTATGAAAGCGGCATATAAAAGGCAGGAGCCACACTACTGCTTTATAATGGTATTGAAGTGCACTGACAACTGTTGGTGTTGGGGCCCATTGACACATACCGTATACTGCTTCCATAGTGTTATACCCTGCTTGGTGTGGCTCCTACCTTTTATATACCGCTTTCATACCACTTTCATAGTGCAATATCCTGCTTGGTGTAGATTAGGCCCAGATGCCTCTTGAATACCTCTAGTGTGGTAGAGCCCATGACCTCTTTAGGCAATTGATTCCATTGTCATACTGCTCTAACAGTCAGGAAGTATTTCCTGATGTCCAGCCAGAATCTGGCTTCCTGTAACTTGAACCCATAGTTATTCCGTGTCCTGCACTCTGGGATGATTGAGAAGAGATCCTGGGCCTCCTCTCTGTGACAACCTTTCAGGTACTTGAAGAGTGCTATCATGTCTCCCCTCAATCTTCTCTTCTCCAGGCTAAACATACCCAGCTGTTTCAGTCTCTCTTCAAAGGGCTTTGTTTCCAGACCCCTGATCGTCCTTGTTGTCTTCCTCTGAACACACTCCAGCTTGTCTGCATCCTTCTTTAAGTGTGGTGCCCGGAACTGGACACAATACTTAAGATGTAGGTGTAGAACTTGGCATTTATCCCTATTAAATTTCATTCTGTTGTTTTCAGCAAATCAGCCACAGCCCAATTGGTGGCTGGAGCATGCCAGTCGCAGCGCAGCTGTGGCTGCTTCATCCTTGTCATACTTTCCTCAGAGGGGAAGGTTCGGTGTGGGCAATGCGTACCTGGCCCACCTGCATCCCTCACTGTCACCTCCAATCTGTGATCAGAGATAATAGCTGGGCTTACACATGGGGGAGATTCAGCTGTTATGTATGAGGGGAGAAACTCTGCAGTGTTCCAGATTCGTACACATGTGTGTGTGTAGGGCTGCAATGTTTAATTGGGTAGACTAATTGAAAAAAGGTGCCCCTTGATTAATTGGGCAGTAGATATGTATGTGTGTACATCCACACACAATTTTGAATGCAAGTGCTTATAGAGAGTAGGCACTCTCCCTTTTCTTTCACAGCAGTGATGACTGTCTCTTCAAATAGATGCTTGATACAACATGTGTGCAACAAGTAAAATATGCTTCTTGCTTCAGAAATGCTGTTTTACTCATATGCAATTCTATTTAATGAATTGATTGACTAAAACTCATAGTTAATTAATTAACTAACATTTCTTTAATTTGGTTACAATCCCCAAACATAGGGATATCTAACTAATAATTTCATGAATCATCATTCCAATTTCACCGTTTCCTATATTTTATAGAACGGTCTTGTCCCAAGTACACCAGAAGTATTCAAGTTGAAATCCTGCATCCGGCGTAAGACAGATTCAATTGACAAGCGCTTCTGTTTCGATATTGAAGTCGTTGAAAGGTTTGAGATTTCAGCAGTGCCTTTTTAACACCATTAAGAATATACACATATATTAATGTCTGGGAAACTTACGAATTTTATTTATTTATAGAAACATGTACATGCTGTCTTTTGCCACACACACACACACACAAACACTATCGTGATAGTATGGAAACAAACAAAATTAAAACAGCTGGCAGCTAAATTAACACACAGTTAAACCCACTAAAGGCCTGGCAAAACAGAAACATCAAGACTGTCCATCTAAAACCCATAAACTAATAGGTCAGTCAAGCCTCTCTTGGGAGAGAATTCCACAACCCACCTGGTGTCACTGAGAAAGACCTATAGTTCAGGGCTGGATTTAAACTTCTTGTGGCCCTAAGTTATAACATGAGTAAGGCCCTTCCCTCTTCAACAGATAATAATTTTTTTAAAATACAAAATACAATTAAATGGAATTTGATAGTCTTGTAATATAGGTATTAAAAATGCAAGTTATATCTGTACACTGAGTAAGGGACCCTTGGAGATAATTTAGACTGACCCCAACCACATAACACTATTCCCCCTTCTGAAGAGGTCTTCATTTTGTATGATGTTTATGGTTTCCCGGTGGCAATGTTGTAAACTTTCTTTCTTTCTTTCTTTCTTTCTTTCTTTCTTTCTTTCTTTCTTTCTTTCTTTCTTTCTTTCTTTCAACGCGACACCCCTCATAATGTGAGGCCCTAAGCTGTAGTTTGTTTAGCTTGTACATAAATCCGTCCCTGAGTATGATATTGCATGATTCACTTTCTCATAGCTTTGAACAGTTACAGCGAAATAAGAGCACCCTAAGCTAGAGCTACTGAGAGGTATATCCACTCAGTAGCTCAATATAATATATTGAATTAAAATTATCTTAAGACCCGTACAATTTGCAATCAAAAAGAGGCCTGGAAATGTTCATTAGTGTCCCAGCCTAAACCTTAAAGGGAAAGCTTAACTCAAATGTTGAAGGACAACCAGGCTCTCAGATCTGCGCTTAAGTTCCTTACATATGTGTTTGGCCAAGAAGGAAACTGCCTTCCTGAGATTTCTCATCTGTGATTTCTGTCCCTTACATCCCATTACTTTCTCCATCCTTCTCTTCTTTCAACCCCTTCCCTGAATGTTCCCTCCCCAAGTCTGGCATCACAAAGACCTCTCTTCTTGCTCCCGTATGAAATATAAACCCTAATTCCCTACTTTCATTCATTGAGAACATAAGCGTCCTGCTAAAACTGACCAAAGGCCCATCTAGTTCAGTGTCCTGTTTCCCACAGTGGCCAACCAAGATGCCTCAGGAAAGTCCACAAGTAGGACATGAAGGCCCTGTTCAGAAGACACCTTAAACCACAGCTTTAACCACGATGAATAAGGCTTTTTGCCTTATTCACCATGGTTAAAGCCGTGATTTAAGGTGTCTTCTAAACAGGGCGAGAAAGAAGAGGCAAGGCTCTGGTGCTAATGTCAACAGTAAAACTGGCTTTAATATAGGTTGGGTTTTTTAAAAAAAGACTTTCTTGACAATGTCTCAAAGATGCGCTCAGCGTTTAAGATTACTGAGAATCCTTCAGGAGCTGTAACACAAAATGTTTGTCAAGTATTCTTTTGGCATTCTCTTGTATGAGGCAATAGCTTCTCTATTCTCTATTTCTTTAAAAAACTTCTTTAAAAAAAACTATATTAAAGCCAGTTTTACTGTTGACATTAGCATCAGAGCTGAGCCTCCTCTTTCTCGCCCAGCTTTAGTGGTACTTCTTCCTTCCGCCTCTCCCCGTCTTCTAAACAGGGCCAAAGACAGTAATCCTCTCCCACTGTTGCTCACCAGCTCCATAAAGCCCTCATATAACAAGTAGCCATCTGTAGACTTCTCCTTCATTAATTCTTCTACATAGAGATCTCTGGAATGGTACCCAAACTCTTATCTATAATCACTCTCCTTTATGCCAGATATCTGCTACTATTGAGTACATTATAATGCAAAGGTGGGCAACTTGTGGCCCTCCAGATGTTTTGGCTTACATCTCCCATCAACCCCAAGCCAGAGGGATGATAAAGAGACATAGACGAAAACATCCAGAAGGCCACAAATTGCCCACTTCTGTTATGAAGCCTCCTGGAATATTGTACCTGAGGATTTCTACCATGACAGGAGGGGTGATATAATATGATTCTACCACCAGTGATGTGACATTTATGTTTAAAATATAGTATGGGACTCTCTGAGACCACAACCTCTCAGGCCACTATCCTCAACCTGGTGACATCCAGATGTGTTGGAATACAACTCCCATCATTTGGAGCTTTGGCTGCCTGCCTGGGGATGATGGAAGTCCAACATATCTAGACCGGGTTGGTTGAGAATGCCTCAGGAATGTTCTTAGCCCCTTCTTACATCAGGGGAGAGGGCTTGGAACCACTCCTGGGCTCTGTTCTTGGACCTAGGAGCCCCAGCTCATCAAACGGTAGGGTTGAGGACTGTCTGTCCCAACATTCCTAAACTCTTTCTTCATCCCCAGTGTTTTTGCTGCTGTGTCTCCTTTCTTGCAATCTGCCTTTGTTTGGTCTCCTCACCAGCGCAAAAGCAGCCCCTTAGCCACCACTTTTCAGTCACCTTTGTTTTCTACTCGCCCCCATCATTGTCCGTCCCCCTCATTTTTTTGTTTTATTTGGTTAGAATTGCAAATAATGTTGTTTAAAAAGAAAACCGCTCACCCTCATCCAGTCAAGGTCTGGGCAGGGAGGTGAATGGCGTCATTGTCTGTCCTGGACTCACCACCTATAATGACATCTTTGGAAGGACGCAGACATATAACTGTGAATATGTTTTTATTGATTCTATTTTAACTAAATATTCTCCCAGCTGATGGCAACATTTGCCATTGTGATTGTTGCTAGCAAATAAATTGCTCACCGTCTAGTTAAAATGTCTGTCTGTTTTGAAGAGTTATCTGGAGTGAATAGTGATTTTTGCGTGCAGTCTATTTTTTCTTTAATTTTTTCTTTTTGAGAAGGCCTCCTTGACACTGCAGAATGCGACTCCATCAGAATCTTAGTGTTTGTAAATTATTGCTTGATATTTCTTCAATTTTATTTCATTCACCTTTTGGCTCTACAGAACTCCACTTGGGAAACTTTCCTAGTGAGAAGGAGAACATTTTGTATAGAGCGTATAAACACTGAACCAATAACCTCACTAGAAATATTCAGCTCTAGTGCTTACCACCACTTCATCTACTCCGTTTAGAACTTTCATATTAAGATAGTCTTCAGATTTGTGAATGTAAATAAGGAGATTGCTGGTTGTTGTTGTTGTTGTTTTTAATAGGCATGGGATCATTACACTACAAGCTTTTTCCGAATCCAACAGAAAGCTCTGGCTGGAAGCTATGGATGGAAAAGAACCAGTAAGGAAAACATATTCTATAGTATGTGTGTGTGTATGTTTTGAGCTAGAGGATTATGAGTAAACTTACTATGCATCGTTTAAAAATATTTCAGTTCAGCATAAAAAAATATAAAGTTGCATTGTTACATTGTTGTGTGCACATATTTTAAAAGTGTTTTTTTTTAAATAAAAGTGATAGCAAACAGGAGAGCTATAACTAGCCAGGATCTAAAGGGATTTCTATGGCCATAGCTAGATGGGGCTTTATCCTGGGGCGATCCCCAGGATCGTCCCTGTGCGTCCACATGACGCACAGGGGATCCCGGGATCAGGGAGGGATGATCCCTCCCTTGCCCCGGGATCTCACCCTCCCCTTTAGGCCTGGTTTTTCTGCCATCTCGGGCTGAGTCCAAGACCGCGGAACATGTGGCTGGGCGCCGCAGTTTGTCCCAGCTCCCCGCAGTTCCTCATGAGGAGGTGGGACCCAGACACGGGGCACAAAGCTCCTCAGGAGTACTGGGAGGGGGAGCGGGGATTTTTTTAAAAAAAAATCACTTACCTTTTGCACACGAGCGCTCATGCGCTGCTGCCTCTTTAAGAAAACAAAAAACGGCGGGCGCGATGCCTCTCCATCTAAGGACGTTGCGCGCCATGTGTGAATTGAGGGGGAGATCTCGCGATGAAAAAATTGTGAGATCTTCACCCCTCCATCCCACTAGACCAGCCTTCCTCAACCTGGGGCGCTCCAGATGTGTTGGACTGCATCTCCCAGAATGCCCCAGCTGCACTAGACTGCTAGATCTAGCTAAGGCCTATGTCTTGCCTTCACCCCTGAAACGCCACCCCTAAAGGACAGGTGGTCCACCGCAGTACCGCTTGATGCAGTACAAAAGGCTGCAGTGGGAAGGAATCACTTGCCCAGCAAGTGTGCATCTTTTTGCATCTCATCTATCATTGCAGCATCATCATTATTATTATTATTATTATTATTATTATTATTATTATTTACATTTATATACTGCCCCATAGCCAAAGCTCTGGGCGGTTTTCAAAAGTTAAAAACAGTGAACATTAAAAAGAAATATGCAAAATTTAAAAACATAAAAAACATAAAATACAAACAAAAACAGACAATATCCGTTTAAAAACAACTATTCTGGGGTCAGTTAAAAAACTCAGCATATGCTGTTAAATGCCTTGGAGAAGAGATCATGTATCTCTGATACATGAAAGCGTTTCTTAAATTCTTATTCATCATATGCATTCTCTGAAAGAGTTCTGGGAAAGTGACGGTGTCTTGCTCAGGTTATTTGTTTAGTGTAGAGCTGAAATGCACCTACCCCACCCTCTGGGGAAAGCTTAGCTAAAATGGTCAGAGGCTTTCAGCCCCTTTCCCACAAGGAGAGGCTAATCTTGCCTAGCTAGGAGGTACATGATAGAGATGTATAAAACTGGAGCAGTCTGGAAAGAGAAGAGAAACGTCTTTTTCTTTCATAATATTAGAACTTTTGATCCACAGATGAAATACTAATGATAAAAGCCAGAATTGGCCAAAAGGAAGTAGCACTTCATAGAACACAAAAACAGCTACAGAATTTAGTAATAGATGGCTTTTACAAAAGCATTACACAAGTGCATACCTGTTTGATTTTTCGCTGTCTCTCCCGCCCCAATCTCCTCCCTGGCTATGCTACCTCCATAGAGTTGTTTTGAGGATGATAAAATGGAGTAACCCCTTCTGAGCTTCTTAGAAGTTAAGCTAACTCGATTTGCAGGATAAAATAAGTAAACATGAGTGTGATACAATTCACTGTTGACTTTCTTTTCTTTCTTTCTTTTAGATTTATACTTTGCCAGCTATTATTAGCAAGAAAGAAGAAAGTAAGTTTACTTTTAATTATATGCAGGTATTGAGTATAGCAATTTATTGACAATGGTTTCTTTAATTAATCATGTGAAAGCATTATCCATATATAAAAGGATGTCCATGATTTGCTGAAAATGTGTTGAAGTTCAAAACTTTTTTTATAACAATGGGTAGTATCTAATGTTAGTTCTATGTAGAGTGTACCCACTATGTAGAGTATTCCCACTCATTTCAATGGGTCTACTCTATATAGGATACTAGCATTGGATACTGCCCAGTTTTCATATAAATGTCAAGCTTGGTGTATATGCTAAACCTTATTTTGATAATAGTGTATTTAATGGAACCTATTTTCACGGTTGTGTCTGTATATTGTGGGTGTCAACGCTCCTGTTTACTTGTTCATCTGTTGTATTCTTCTGAGTATTAAATTGTCTATCACTTTATCATGTTGAATTACTGGGAAGTCTGTTACTCTGTGACCAATTATTGCAATCATGTTAAGAACATTGCTTTTACATTTTGTTCTTCTTAATTTAGGCAGTTTGCAAAATCAGCTATGGAGATACTTTAAAAAGATTTCTGAATTCTCAGTTGAAATAACTGTACTAATTAAATACCCTAATCAATACTGTTTTCCAGCCTTTAGATACTTTTAGTGGGTTTTGGTAATGACTTCTGTGACTTCACATGGATGTCATGTACAGTTTAGCCTGACATTTCAACTTTTCCAAGTAGCTTATCATGATGTACTTCTCAACTTCCAACATTTCTCTAGAGTGGTTGGTGTTAAGTGCTCTCTCTTACAATCCATGCAATAACTTTATTATACCGTGCTATTTTTGCTCTTCATTTCACCAATAGTACGTTTTTTTGTTTTGTTTTTCAATCTTTGAGATTTGTAGATGAAGTTCAAAATGTGAAGGCAGTGGGTGCAGTATTTAGAAAGTTAGGTTCACCGTAATCAGTGGGATGTCAAGCATTCTGTTAAGCGTTTACATTCCATTTATTTCAGGTCAGTGAATGCTTGAAATCTGTCCTTGAACAGCTTTGATGTTTTGTGGTTCTTCAGTCTCCCTTACTCTGGATTTTGCACAGCGTGCCTTAAAAGATGTCAGATGAAGAAAAGTTAGAAAAGGCACCCTGTAGTCAGCCTCAGGGACTCTTTTCCTTTCATTTGCAGAACTTCCTATGCTTTCCCCTGAGACCTGCCCCATTTTTTCTGCTACTGTTTACTGCTCTTAATCCAGTTTGTTTGTTTATTTGTTCATCAACTAATTTGTAGACTATCTTTAAGGCAGAGTTGCCTTTGCAAGGCAGTATACAAACTTCCATAAAAATTAGCATCATCATCATCAAACAAGATAGTATAAGCATCCAATTTAAAAACATTGTTTTTAACAATGTTTGTTAAAAGCTCAATGTTTAAGCTCCCTTAAACATTGAACAGTAGCAATTGATTCATATTCTGGAAGCAATAAATCAAAACAACAACTGTTAAAAAACAGAATGAAATGAAAAATGTTTTAACTTATTTCTTTTAAAATTTCCACTTGTATTTCCGGGGCAGAATTCCACAAGTATGGGGCCACCATTAAAAAGGCCATGTCCTGTTAGATTTCTTCTTTACATTTCTGCTTTCCTAATTGAAACAGTACCTACTGTTCCATACGTAATGTCTATTTAAACAATTTAATAAATACAAAATTTTTTTATTTTCCTTTCCTTTCTATTTCGCATGTAATCTGCCATATGCAAATTACATAAACAATCAAAAGGGGAAAAAACTATTTTAGAAATAGCGCAAATAAATTAAAGATTATATCAATGTTGATGTAATTGTACCTAGGGATAATCCTGGTGGCAATTTTACACTTAAGACAAAGGCTCAGTTCAGACAACACGTTTCTTAATGGTGGTTTTGGAACTCCACAGTGGAGGTTTTACACCATTGTTGAGAAATGTGTTCTCTGGTGGGAAAACTCCATGCAATGGCGGAGGTTTTTTGGAAAACACTCCACGCAGAATATCCACACTGCGCAGAGGAGAATTCCTGCACAGCAGTTGTGTTGTGTGTTGAGTGGCAAGCTCCGTGGAGTTTTCTGTTGCGTTGCGTTGACTTTTCCCACTGGCTACAGAGTTCCCCGGCAAGAGCGATGAAAGGAGGGAGTGCCACTCTAGGAGAGCTGCTGTGATTGGGTTTTTTTTTTACAGCAGTGGCTGATGGGATACCATCAGGAGGACCAGGGAAGGAGAGAGGGCAGAGGAACTGTCAATAAAACGTCATGATGGATTTAACTCAACAGTATCCCACAGTCACACAACAGTGAAGTTAGAAAGTGTTGTTTGGGGAGTAGCCCCCTAAAAACTCAATTGTTGAGTGGAGTTTTCACACTGCACTGACTAACGTGTTGTCTGAACTGAGCCAAAGTACTTTTTGTAGCATGACTTGGTGTAGGATAATAATGACATTCTTTTTTTCTTTTTTAATTCTGAACAATCTTATTACTTCTAATAAAGTAGATTCATTTGATTTTTTAATCCTCATGTTTCACAGGGGTTGCCAATATTGGAGTAACTGGGTTGCAGTGAATTTGGCTTTACTTGGCTGGACTATAGCAAATATCAAAATTCTGATGATGATGATGATGATTTTCCTTTCCTTTTGATAGTGTTCCTAAATGAAGCTGGTTTTAACTTTGTAAGAAAATGCATTCATGCAGTGGAAACAAGAGGTATGTATTGACTTGCAAACTCATTGATGTTGCTCTAGTAAAGTTATAGTATATTGTGCCTTAGAGACCCATTCACACACTACCTTGGTTTAACATGTGATATTTAAACCATGACGTCTTACCTGTGCATACAGAATTGGCACGCTCTGTATTTGTGGATCACTCTGCTGGTGTGGTAACACTGCATGCTGAAGAAATGTGGTTTAAGTGAGGCACCAGGCATGCAAAATACCCCATGGATACATTATTTGTGTGTATCATACTTAAATCAGACGACATCTTTGCAAGTACATGATCTCATTCACTCATCAAGGAATTAGGATGGCTCTGTCAGGTGAACTCTTCCCCCCCCCCCAATTAATTCTTTTATTTATTTTCTACAAAAAACAGACACATAAGGAAGGTACAAAAAAGAAACAAAAAAAACCCACTACAAACTATACAAACTACTACACCGCACATACATCTAGTAAAATAAACATAATACATAAGGCTATATTTCATTGAAAGCGATCTTCATGTCAGACGGCAAACATCTGTTGTTTCTATATTACCCGGTACGAATTTCATAACAACAAGCTAATGTATATATACCAAAGGCAAAGGTACAGATTATATATAAAACCCACAAACAAATAAATCATCCTATTGCTGTTCTTGTATATACTCAATAAAAGGTTTCCAGTCCAATACATATGAGGCTATTGTTTTTTCATGTACTAGCGCTGTTATTTTTGCCATCTCTGCCAATTCCATCACCTTGAGGAGCCATTCTTCCATTGTTGGTACTTGTGTTTTTTTCCAATATTGCGCATATAGTAGTCATGCCACTGTCACCATATGTTGAAGTAACAATCTTTTTTCTTTAAATTGATCATCCCCGAGTCCAAGCAAAAACAATTCTGGTGAACTCTTGATAGTAAACTCATTTCTGCTGCTACATAATGTGTGAAATGGCTCTCGGCTGTCTCAAAATCAGGCCAGATTTCTCTGTCACAAGATCTTATGTTGGTTCAGTTCAGACAACAAGTTTCTCAATGGTGGTTGTAGAACTCCATGGTGGAGTTTTTACACCACTGTTGAAAAATGTGTTGTCTGGTGGGAAAACTCCGCCCCATGGTGGAGGGTTTTTTTTGGGAAACACTCCATGCTGAATATCCACACTGTGCAGAGGAGAGTTCCTGCACAACGGTTGTGTTGCGGGTTGTGTGGAGGGCTCCGTGGAGTTTTCCTTTGCATTTAGTTGACTTTTCCCACTGTCTACAGAGTTCCCTGGCAAGAGCAGCGAAAGGAGCGAGTGCTGCTCTAGGAGAGGCACCGGGATTGGTTTTTGGGTTTTTTGCAGCAATGGCCGATGGGATACCATCAGGAGGACTAGGAAAGGAGAGAGGGCAGAGGAACTGTCAATCAAACATTGCAATGGATTTTATTCAACTCCACAAGAGCCCACAGTGGAGTCAGAACAAGTTGTGTGGGGATTACCTCCTAAAAATTCAAACATGGAGTGGAGTTTTCACCCTGCATTGACTAATGTAGGGTGAAAACTGCCCAGAGAGCTGGGCAGTATAAAAATGTAATAAATAAATAAATAAATAAATAAATAAATAAATAAATAGATATAATGTGCTGACTGAAGTGAGCCATTAAAGCATCAAAAACAAACCCATAATCAAAAAATCAGGGAAGTATGTATTTTAGAAATGATCTGTTAAGTACTGTTGGTTTTTTATGGAAAGCAAAATTACTGGAGAAGCGTATTACAAAGGAATGACTTGGTGTATGCACCTACGAACTTTGTAGGTCAACATTGCTGTAAGGCTTTCATATGATAAATTCTGCTGCTTATAACTGTAGCTACGCCATAAAACGGGCAGTTCTAAATACTGGAGTGACCCTAGTGGAGAATCTGCTGCATGTAACCTCTGTCTGGTCCTGGAGGGGAGGGGCAGACACTTGGGGTGGGGTGGGGGAAACATTGATGGTGGGGAGAAAACAGTCACACCGGTGGTGCCCATAGTAATTGTGCTACCAGAAACCAACCAGCAGCCTACACCACAGCAAATCCATTGCCTGTATCCCCCCTCTCTCTTTCTCTCTCCCTAAAACCATTGAGTGCAATATCAAGCAGTGCAAAACATTCCGTGTTTATTCCAAGACGTAAAAGTGAAACTTTTTTTTTAAAAAAAATGTAGATATATGTTGTCCCTCTGTGTATTAATTTGCTTAAATGTTTTTATGTAAATGGTTTTGCACTTCGTATAATCTATTTTTAATGGTGTTGTTTTTTTCATTGTTGTGAACTGCTGAGAAAGCTTCGTCTATGTATAGAAATATAATAAATGAACATATAGGCAAAGGCAAACAATTGCAACGCAATTGTGCAACACCCCACATGCGGAAGAGGGGCTGTTCAGGCAAACCGCCAATATAGAGGGGACATTGTGGCTGCCCTGTAGGAAATGGAGGGGGTTTGCTGAAGTGGGAGTGGGGTGGTGGGACCCAACAGAGCGAGCAGGTGAGCAAGCAAGACAGGAAGGAGAGAAGGTACACATGGTGGAAGAAGGTAAAATATCCAGCAAACTTGAACTAGGGGCATGCTATTACCAAGCGCATGCACGCCTCCGGCTCCTGTACTATACGTGCTCCATTGCCAAAGGAAACAGGAGGACAAGCATGAGACCAGGTAGAGACGGTGGACATGGGACACTCACACTTGAGCAAGTGTCCAGTGTTGTGTTCATTATGCTCCATGGCTTGGTTCTTCCACAACACCTGGTGAACACCCCTGGCCAGCATATTTCTGTGCTCTCATTGGCTGGCAGGGAGGAGAAGCAGCCTACTAGGGATAGGATTACCATGGAGCACAGGCCTGTGATTACGAAGCCAAAGAATACTTTGATGCCTGAGGTGTGTCACTCAGCAGCCCTGGGATTTGAATGGACAGCCCCACCCAGCTCCCCCCAAGGCGGCCAGGTGGACCAGACCTCACTCTATGTGCACCATCCCCAGAGTGTAGCTCCCTCCTACTACCCCATGGGTAATGTTCCCTTCCGGCCATGTACTGTGTGAAAAGCACTTATTAGACTGCTAACTGCTACCTTCTTTCTTCTTGCAAGCCCTCATGGGTTTCCCTCCTCTTCATTGTAAGACAAGTGAATTAATTCTGGCCCATCCCTGGCTTTGTCTTGCCGCCCCCCCACCCAATGTTCCCCTGTGACCCCCGCTTCCTCAGGCCCCACTAACAGCCACATGTCCTGGCTCCCTCCAGATGATTCATACTGCAAGACTCATCAGCCCCAAGAAGCATGGCCAATAATCAGGGATGATGGGGGTTGTAGTCCACACTATGTGAAAGGGTATGAGGTGGGGAACATTGGCCAGAGGGATTCCTTTCCAGCTAGGCTCTGACTGCAAGTAAAGAGAATGCAAAGATCAATGTTCCCAACTCAAATGCCTGTGGTCTTCATTCAGCAGCTTTACGATGGAGATGGTCTGTGTAAGGAAAGAAAAGCAAGGTTGTCATGTCCTGCATGCAGCAAGGCTCTTGTGGCTTGAATACAGTTGTTGCATTTATTTATTTATTTATTTATTTATTTATTTTAAATTATGTTTTGCCCACCTTTAAAGGTAAAAGCACAATAAACTGTGAAACTTTTATGTCCTTCAGAGCAAGGCCTCACTACTTTATGTTCTGTTTTATCCTTGAAGGTATCACAATCTTGGGGTTGTACAGAATAGGTGGTGTGAACTCCAAAGTTCAGAAGCTGATGAATACCATATTTTGTAAGTGTCTGTGGGCATCATTGCAGGGAGGGCTCTGTGTACCTCTGTGTTTTATTCTTGCATGTACAATGTCGTGTTTCTCAGAACATGCCCGCTTTCGATGGGAGGCAAATGACGAGGCTTGCTAAGTAATCCACAAAGCTTTTATTAAGCAACAAACGTCCCTTCTACCTGAACAGAGTCTAACCTCTTGGAAACGTCCCCCTAGGCAAAACTATGCAAACTAAGCAAGACAATTGCCCGTTCAAGAAGTATAGGAAGCCACTTCCCAAACCCCCGTAACTTCAGAGTGCCTGGTGCGGAGGCAGGTTCTGGTGTAATCGAACCGACTTTTTCACGCCTTCCTTCTGCCCCATGCGTTTGAGCTTCCGGTGGACCCTAGCATCAGCTAGCTTGTCGGGACGCTCACCTCCGGAAGAAACCTCATTTCCCACCGAGTGTGTAGGATTTGGCCTTGAGGAGATAAGCTCTGGAGAGGGCTGACTCCCAGCTGGGGAGTTACCTGTGAGAGCTTCCTCCCCCACTGGTACAGGCTGGCTGGTGTCTGGCGCTGCGTCTTCTAGTTCTGAATCTGATTCTGATTGATTACCTGAAACATCTTCTCCTAAAACAGGGGCAGTAGGGTTAGACATGATATACAATAGAGTATGCAACTTGAATACACAGGCAGGGGTAAATGGGACAGAAGGCTTAAAAACCTTGTCAACTCTTCATTTTTAATGGAGGAAGGCAAATTTGAAGGTTAAAAAAAGGGCAAAACAGAGCAAAACTAGCTCTCCTTACTGGATGTACCCCTGAGCAAGGAGTGATGCAGGCAAAGAACTGTCCAGTCCTCTCCTGTCTTAGTAGTGGAGGCTGTAGTAAAGCTCTTCTATTTATGCACCTCTGCTGCTCACTCCCATTTCCTAGGTGCAACACAAGCTTTATAATTTATTTAAAATTATTTGTTGACCAACTTTAAGGGTAGAATACTCCCAAGGTGGAATACAAGATAAAAAAATAAAAACACACACAAGATGAAACAAACTAACTCAATAAGAACAGTATTTCTAAATATAACCAGCAGCCCAGAAATTAACAAACAAGTGGACCTTCAGATATGCATAAGTTGAAAGTGAAGAGAGGTTTAAAGTCCTTTGCTTGAGTGCCACTTTTAATAGGCCATTTCCAGCCCTACTACCTAAAATCCCTTTAACTGGAAGTACTGGGGACAGAAATTAGGGTCTTTCATTTGCAGAGAATGCTCTAATATCGTGCTGTGCGCTTCCAGTGACTTGGAACCATGTAGACAGTCCTGGAAATCCATGCATGATGATGCTCCCTCCATTTGTGCATTGAGATAGCTGGATTCGGCCATATAATTTTGACACATCCACTCTTCTAATTATTATTTTCCACATAAAGCAATTGAGTAATACAATAATACTTTCCTTCTCCTCCTCCTTCTCTTTCTCTCTCTCTCTCTCTTTCTCTCTCTCTCTCTTTCTCTTTTAATAGCCCCTAAATCTCCTCCCGATATGGACATCGATATGGAAATTTGGGACAATAAAACTATAACAAGTGGGCTAAAGAACTACCTTAGGTGAGTAAGCTGCATGGCTTCCATATTTCTTACTCCTGCTTACATATTCACATTTCTATCTTATACAATTCATTGTATATTGTTGGACCTAACCAGCCAATAGTCGTTTATATAAATAGCCAGCTGTCTTGATTAATGTGCACCATAAAATCCTCCATTTTGAATGTGAAACATTTAATTTGTAAATTGTTATCTAGTGTTCACAGCATAGAACAGTAAATCACTTTTATTGGTTAATTTATTTTTATCAAAACTGCACAGGGTGATTTTCTCATTTGTTATTAGAGTAGGGTAAACAAATCTATAACTTTTGGCATCCTTCTCATAAATCCTGTAATGTAGGTGGCGACATTGAAGGGGTATGGAAAAATGAAGGTTTATATTGGTTCAAAAAGTTTTGCTTTAAAATTGCCAGTATAGTGTACAAATGAAGGAGGGAAATGTTGACAATATTATGCCCACAACAGCCTTTCCTCTCTATACGTTTTGGCCTACAACCCCATCAATCGTTGGTCATGCTGGCTGGTGCTGATGGGAGATGTAGGCCAAAACATCTGAAGGGGACCACGTTGGAGAAGCCTGGCTTAAAACATTCCCAGATAAGAACATAAGAAGAGCCCTGCTGGATCAGACCAAGGGTCCATCTAGTCCAGCACTCTGTTTACACAGCGGCCAACCAGCCATTGGCCAGGGATGAACAAGCAGGACATGGTGCAACAGCACCCTCCCACCCATGTTCCCCAGCAACTGGTGCACACAGGCTTACTGCCTCGAATACTGGAGGTAGCACATAACCATCAGGGCTCTTAGCCATTGAGAGCCTCCTCTGTTGGACATTTTGGTGGATGCAGCTGTTGGTTGAATTAATCCCCTGCGTTAAATGGGCCAGAAGTCTAAAAGGCATCTTACTTACAACCAAGCGTGTTTAGGATTGCAGTCTTAGTCAAAGAAATAGCTCAACATTTACCAAAAGTATGTGAAGTGCAAGTCTTAATTTCATCGAGAAGTGACACTTTATTTGGGAATCTTAAGTTATTTTGGTGTTCAAAATAATATTTATAACCCATTTCCAGGCATTGCCCCTCAAGGCCATTTACGAAGTAAAAAAAATGTAAAACAAAATATAAAATATAAAAATAGCAATAAAAATCCACATTTAAGCCTTAGCTAGACCTAAGGTTTATCCCAGGATTGTCCCGGGGTCATCCCTGTTCATGTAAATGACACACAGGATATCCCAGGAGCAGGCAGGGACGACCCCGGGGACGATGCCAGGATAAACCTTAGGTCTAGCTAAGGTCTTACAAAATAAAAAACGGGCATACATTTTAAAAGCAGCCTGGAATATCCAGTTCTTTAAAGCCCATTTGAAAACAGCCAGAGAATTAGCCACACACACTTCCCATGGTGAGGAGTTCCATAAGAATGGGTCCATCACAGAAAATGCCCTTTCTCTTGTGTTCACAAACCTAATAGATGGCCCAGATAGGTTCATATAGATGCAAGTGGTTCTTCAACTAATATGGTCTCAAGCCGTTTAGTGCTTTAAAGGTGATCACCAGCACTTTAAATTGGGCCTAGAAACACATTGGCAGCCAGTGCAGTGATACAGAATCCGTATGATTTATTTATTTATTTATTTATTACATTTTTATACCGCCCAATAGCCGACGCTCTCTGGGCGGTTCACAAAAATTAAAACCACAAAAAACATCCAACAGGTTAAAAACACAATTACGAAATACAGTATAAAAAGCGCAACCAGGATAAAACCACACAGCAAAGTTGATTATAAGATTAAAATACAGAGTTAAAACAGTAAAATTTAAATTTAAGTTAAAATTAAGTGTTAAAATACTGAGTGAATAAAAAGGTCTTCAGCTGGCGACGAAAGCAGTACAGTGTAGGTGCCAGGCGGACCTCTCTGGGGAGCTCATTCCACAACCGGGGTGCCACAGCGGAGAAAGCCCTCCTCCTAGTAGCCACCTGCCTCACTTCCTTTGGCAGGGGCTCACGGAGAAGGGCCCCTGTACATGATCTTAAGGTCCGGGTAGGTACATATGGGAGGAGGTGTTCCTTCAGATAACCTGGCCCCAAACCGTTTAGGGCTTTAAATGTCAATACCAGCACTTTGAATTGGGCCTGGACCTGGACTGGCAGCCAATGAAGCTGGAAAAGGACTGGCGTAATGTGATCTCGTCGGAGCATATGATATGCTCTGATTGCTCGGCTCGCACAGACACCTAGGCTAGCAGCATTCTTCGCCAGCTGAAAATTCCAAACGGGCTTTAAAGGCAGCCCCACGTAGAGCGTGTTTGCAATGGATGACAGTCTGGATGTGATCAGGGTATGGATGCCTGTAGCAAAGTCCACTTTGTGCAGATTTGGACACAGCTGGTGAACCTCTTGTAATTTTAAAGGAATTATCATTCCAATAGCAAAAAGTGATTTGGAAATTAACAATTTCTGTATCCCGAATTGCTCTGTTCTTGTGCTATGTATTTAGATTTAATAGAGCAAAGCAGGAAATCTCCACTTGTCCTCTCTCCTTCCAGCTGTGCTGTTACTTGAAGCTTCATTGGCACTATCATCGATTTACGTTTCTGTTAATTCAGGATGGAATTATAGTGTGCATTTTTTTAATTAAAAAGAAATTTGGATAGACTAATATATTCAACTTCTTTCCTTCCAAAATGTTTTACTCAGATGTCTTGCAGAGCCATTGATGACCTTCAAGTTGCACAAGGATTTCATTGTTGCAGTTAGTAAGTGAAAAATGCTGTTGAAAATCTGAACGCCAGTCCTTGGCAAACTTGTGTTCACCAGCCTAAAGAGGTGGTGCAGGAAGTTGCAGAAACCTGGGACCAGACATCATGGGAGATGTTTTGCTGCGCTGTGGTCCTGTACTGCTCCAAGTAACATTTGGAAGAAGGAACCAAATAGAATCATAGAATGGTAGAGTTGGAAGGGGCCTATAAGGCCATCGAGTCCAACCCCCTGCTCAAATAGGTTGGGTAAATGACATGATTCTTTCCCATACCAGTGATATATATGGGTTCCCTCTTATATTTAACATAGCTGTCACATTACAAATTTATAACTCACTTTTCAATACATGCAAATTCTCAAAGCAGGCATCATCCATAGAAAAGCACTAGAATCATAATTACTGCAAACCAATAAATGGTTCAAGGATGTTTTAATGGAGATATATAACAATTAAAATGTATGATTTAGATGTAACTGTCCAAGATCCATGTGTTTGAAATCAAGTTGGCCCCGGTTGGGCAAAAATACATCTGTGTTTGGGCAGGGGGTGAACAGAAGGTAAATTCTGCACTGTCACCCATGTGTCCCTTTTGTTGCTGCTATCTTTTGATTTGCTTGTGTGATGGTTTTAATTTGTTTCTATTTTATGGGTTGATTGTGGATTTTATCTTTTATTTCTGCCTTCCCCAGCTGGCACCTTCCAAATGCGTTGGGCTGCAACACATAATTGGCCATGGGAATTATGGGAATTATTCTACACATCTAGAAGGTACCAGGTTGGGGAAGGCTGTTCTATTTGTTAACTGGCTTGTTTTATTTTATTTTATGTTTATTCCAAATATTTCTAGGCTGCCTTTTAGGGCACCATCCCTCCCAAGGTGGCTTAAAACATTAAAATTAATATAGTAAAAAAACAAAAACAAAAATACTATACAGTAATAAGACAGTAAACATAAATAAAATACTAGCAATAAAATTGCTGCCATTAAAGTCTGGGGTAGGGGGGACATAGGTTAGTTCAGATTCCTGGATCCAAGGGTGGAGATAGCACTCCAACCTCAGACCCAGGAGTCTGAGCTCCCCTCTCTCCTTCTACGAACTTGTAAATGTGAGCTCAAAGAGGAGGGAAAGAGGGTGGGTCTGATGGTGGAGAGAGGGGGAGACCAGGGCGGATGGCTTAAGAACGATCCTCCAGCCATACTAGCCTCCTTCGCTTACACTCCGCAGAGCCTCCACTAGATGGGCAAAATCACCAGTCTAGCAAAAATGCAAGACAAGTGGAGCACTGAGACAACATTTGCCCTCATGCTCCTCCCACTCCTCATAGGATACCCATCAGCCTCTGAGTTCAGAGGCTGACAGGCTCCCAGATAGGATTGCACCATAAACAACTCACAGTATTAAGTACTCATTTTTGCAAGGCTAGTTTATAAGGCTGTACCTTATCAATCAGTGAATGTTTGGTTAGGCCAGCTCTTAGAACTACAATCCAAGCCATTTTCATTCCTAATAGGAAAAATGGGGAGAGGGAGACCCCGATATGTTGTGTCACTATTATTTTTATTTTGATAGAGTCTGATGACCAAAATTATAGAGTGGAAGCTGTCCATGCCCTTGTTCACAAGCTGCCAGAGAAAAACCGAGAGATGTTGGACATCCTGATCAAGCACTTAGTCAAGTAATAACTATTTTCTGTTTTGGTGATTTGTGATAATGAAGATTGAAGGAGGGGAGGATTGGAAGGGGCAGGAAGACAGCTTCAGCGTAGCTTCTCCTCACCAGCCCTTCCGTTTTCTCATTGTTTTGCCCCTAAGAGATGAAATGACGTTAGAAAACAATGCTAGGCTCTCTCTAAGGCTGTGAACAAGGAACTGATGACTGGAAATGTACTTCTTACTGAAGCCCTGAAGGTTCCCAACATATAGGGTGTTGATTAAATTAAACCATTAATTATAATGGTCCTCTGTTTCTGCCAGGGAATCAAAAAGTGAAAGGCAAGCTCAAGGCTATGAATGACTCAGCCTGGTGGCTGCTATTCACATCAACAGCGAATCCACTCTGATTTTCAGTCAAACCTCTAAAGGAGCTTTCTGAGGTGCTGAAACCATTTCGGGGATAGGTCCATCACTTTGGATACTTCCTTTAGAGTTTTGATTGGAAACCCAGAGTAGATTCTTCGCCCCACTGGAGTAGGAGCCACCAGCCTCCACTGGATTGACTACTCACTATCCCCACCTTATTCTACAATATTTTCATATCTTTCTACCTGGAATAGTATTCCTATCCTTAGGCTGTAAAATCTGCTTTGATCAGGAAGAATCTTGTTTACTTTCACCCTGAAAGTTCATCAATCTTTTTCGTTCATTTGTTTTCGTTATCAATTACTTAGGGGAAACTGTGTGAAAGTCTCTTTGGGAAAATGCCTCAGCCCTTCATGTGGCGCTATTAGTATAACAGGATGGTGAGTCATAAGGAGGACTGATTGGTTTTATTTTAAATTGCTCTTAAATGCATTACGATTGATCGATTCCACTAGTAGATATGTACGTACGTGTGTGTGTGTGTGTGGCTAAGTTAAATATGCATCTTCATCTCCAGATGTCTGCAGTAATGAATTCAGGCATTCTTGTTGCCTGTTTATCAAACATCTGTTACTGCTTTTGTCACCCTAGAATCATAGAAGGGTAGTGTTAGAAGGGGCCTATAAGGCCGAGTCCAACCTCCTGCTCAATGCAGGCATCCACCTTAAAGTATCCTTGAAAGATACTTGTCCAGCTGCATCTTGAAGGCCTCTAGGGTGTGAGAGCTCATGACCTCCCTAGGTAATTGGTTTCATTGTCGTACTGCTCTAATAGTCAAGAAGTTTTTCCTGATGTCCAGTCAGAATCTGGCTTCCTGTAACTTGAGCCCGTTATTCCGTGTCCTGCACTCTGGGATGATCGAGAAGAGATCCTGGCCCTCCTTTGTGTGACAACTTGTCAAGTCCTTGAAGAGTGCTATCATGTCTCCCCCTTGGTCTTCTCTTCTTGAGGCTAAACATGCCCAGTTCTTTCCGTCTCTCCTCATAGGTCTTTGTTTCTAGACCCCTGATCATCTACACATGAAGGGTGATACTGTGGAGAGTGGGATAATCAGTGTTTTAGATAATGTGAGAGTCCCCATGGATTGAGAAGTTCTCCTCTTCCGAAAGCTGTCCTCCATGTATAGAGGGCAACAAGAGCGATGAGGCAGGGGGTGGTCAGGCTAGCATGCTGTCCCTCCTCACATGCTTAATAAACATGCAATGGGGACACCTGAATGGGCTAATGCAATGAATTTAAGTGAATTCAGTTCACAATTCAGTTACCTGGCATCCGGGCCTCTTTCACACATGGGTGCTCAAGCATGATTTCTATTACATGTGATTACTGTAGATGTTGTCACTGGCAGTTGAATTATGTGAAAAGGCTCCATTAAAAAGGATGTGTCATCTGGATCCAAGTGAACAGCAATAAATAACTTGAAAATGAAGTGATATGTATGGATTTTTGTGAACCCAGTCATACTATATAGATGAAGATATAGATGTATTCCTAACTTTGGAAATTAGTGATGTTGAATGTGTGAAAAACACAGAAATCGTACAAAAAAGTAGACAGATTAATACACCTGGTATTTTACTCTGAGGATTTTATCATGGAAGCCCTGCTCACTCACTGCCATCTCAGTATAAGAAAAGGGGGTGGGGAGAATCACTCAAAAACTCACACCTTTATAATAAATGGAGACTGCAGTCTGCAAAATGACGATATCCAAAATTTCACATTGACCATCACATGGTAAAGATCGACTTTCAGGAGACAGCGATTTTGCTTTTTATGGAATAAAGGATATTGCCATCTTTCAATACCTGATTACTTCAGCCTATACTTATTCATTATCCCAGGAAGAGAGTAGAAGAGGCCCAAGGGAAAATTGGTTATTTAAAAAGTTCCATCTTACTAGCATGCTAAAAAAGCAATTTTCTAAGACTTCCATAAGAACCTGAGGCTTGGACCCTTTTGCCAAATTCGTGCTGTCATTACTTATCAGGATAATATCAAACTCAGTTTTCTGTTTTCTTATCTAAAAGATCCAATTTGTCACCAAGGCAACCTAAGAAGTAGAATATTCCTCACTGGGGATAATAAATTATAGCGATATGGAAACTTTAGTATTCTTACCTCTGTTTGGACCTTACCTGTTCAAAATTGCTTTATCAAAAAGGAACTGAAAACCTTAACACCACCCTCTAGTTACATACAATTCTATCTAACTGTCTTAGATGAAATGAGGCAATGCAGTGTTACCACTTTAAAAAAAAATATTTCAAAAGATACATTTCCACAGGGTTGGACCATTAGGTTTTGGAGCCCGTTATTGTAAAAACCATGAGGTTGCTGCCAAAAACAGCAGTCTGTCAAGTTCTTCCCATCACCCTCTATAATGTATAGTACAAGTTACTCTATGTCCCGGTGTCATTAGATTGTGTGCGTCTCCTCCTTTTCCCCCAACTCAGCAGCCAGTGCTACGGAGAGGAGGGAGGAAACGTGCAGGGCAATATTGTCAGGGCAGAGGGACAGGGTTGGGGAGGAAGAAGATAATATTTATTTAGAGGAATGTTATCCTGCCTTCCCATTTGTTGAATCTATTGGTGGCTCATAGTCATATAAAATTGCAAAAGGACTTAGTTCAGACAATACGTTTCTCAACAGTGGTTTTAGAACTCCACCGTGTAGTTTTTACACCACTGTTGAGAAACGTGTTGGTTGGCAGGAAATCTCCATCCCACAGTGGAGTGTTTTTTTGGGGGAAAACACTCCATGCTGAATATCCATGCTGTGCAGAGGAGCATTCTTGCACAACCGTTGTGTTGTGTGTTGCATGGAGGGGTCTGTGGAGTTTTCCTTTGTGTTGAGTTGACTTTTCCCACTGGCTACAGAGTTCCCCGGCAAGAGCAGTGAAAGGAGCGAGTGAGCCACCGGGATTGTGTGTGTTTTTGTTTGGTGGTTTTTTTTTGCAGCAATGGCTGATGGGATATCATCAGGAAGACCGGGGGAAGAGAGAGGGCAGAGGAACTGTCAGTCAAACGTTGCAACTCGATGGGTAGCCCACAGTCACACAACAGTGGAGTTAGAACATATGTGGAGAGTACCTCTTGAAAACTTAACCGTTTTCACACTGCGTTGACTAATGTGTTGTCTGAGCTGAGCCAAGGGCAATAATATAGTTAAACAAGCAACTCAATAGAAGTGTGATATCAATTAAAACTGAAGACAAAACATGGAAAAATAGGAGAGTCTTGTCTTGGAGCTTAAAAGATATTTCTGAAGGCACTGCATAGAATTCACTAGGAAGGAAATTACAAAGCAGAAAGTACCACCTCAGATCAAATGGTGGGAGAAGTAGAGACCTGCCTCCATTAAATGTTGGGAGGTTCTTATTTAAAAGGCAATCCTTTAAATACCTTGCCCCCCAATCTAGCCCTCCGGGGTTCCCCAGAGGACCCCTTCCCTTGGCTGTAACCCAGCAAAGACCTGGGGGGGGGGGAAAGAAGGGTGATGGAACCATAAAGTTGAAGGAAAGCCAATAAAAAATTGGGGTAGGCAATAAAGAGCTTTGAAAAATAAGGCCATATACCAGGGAGGGCCTAGGGATGCCTCGTCCAAAACCTGTGAAACCTGCCCTTAGAGCATTGTATAAAAGGAAGAATTCTGTCAAGTATAGCTTCTGTCATCATCATTGCATTATGACATGTCATGCTATTTTGGTAGCGCAATGTAGGAATCAACAGGTTAGAGTTGAGGCTGGTCCTGTTTCATAATTGGTCAACCTTGCCTATTCTGTGGTTACAGATCTTTATTCCCATCAGCTCTTGTAAAAAATTCAGATTCATTTATTCTGATTTCAGCTAAGCAATGTCAGCCATCTGCTTGTGGCCCTTCTTGACATAAAGAAAATCCAGAGTTGTTTTACCATCAAATGCAAAATACATTTGCTATATTTATAGTTATTTATTTATTTATTTATTTATTGCATTTATATACTGCCCCGTAGCCGAAGCTCTCTGGGCAGTTTACCAAAGTTAAAAACAGTAAACATTAAAAACAAATATAAAGTTTAAAAACATAAAAACAACAGTATCCTTATAAAAACAGCTATTCTGGGGTCTGTTTTTGGTCTCACCCATTTGTCTTCTGGGCAATGAGTGTTTTGTAATTGGCCAGGGCTACCATGACAGCCATTTCATGACTATGCAAAACAACCTCCCTAGGGCTGCCATTTTGTGAGAGTGCCCACAATTCTTTCAACATTCCAAATGTCCCGTCTGGCTCAAAAAAAGGATAGATACTTGAAGGAAAACCTGTTTTTGCTATGCCATGTTCACAGTGGTACATTCTTTGGTTTCAGCCTTAATCAGAACAAATTATACTCCATGACTTTTTAAAAAAAAAATCTATAGAAACAATTTTTCAAAACATGTTGCAACATAGATTTCTTCTTAAAATGTGTAGACCATACACACACAAAATTACACCAGTGAAAACTATTTTTACAGTTCTGGCAATAAATGAACTTTGCCACAAGAGAAAATGGTCTCAATCATTCTGGGCTGTGTTACCAAATCAGCATTGCAAATTGCTTCTTGAATGAATGAATGAATGAATGAAATCTTTATTGCTAAAAGCGATAAGCCATCACAATTTAACATAATAAAAACAAGTAAAAAGATAAGCTAAAATGAATAAATTAAGTGAGTTAATAATGGATAATATAAAGTAAAATGAAAATAATGAGCACAAATGGAATATAAGGATAAAAACCACATTAACATACATTAAGAACTCGCGAGTGGGGGACTAGATCAGTACATATGCCAGAACAAAATCTCTTAGAATGTAAGTGTGGGTGGACAAGCAAATAACGAAATATACTGCTGTTAAATCTCTTTTTGAATGGAAAGCTCGTGGGTGAGGTTTAACTTCCTGTCTCTCTGTTTTTAAATTCGTTGTTTTTCAGAGTGTCATTACATAGTCAGCAAAATCTCATGACCATTTCCAACCTTGGAGTTATTTTTGGTCCCACGCTGATGAGAGCTCAAGAGGAAACGGTGGCTGCTATGATGAACATCAAGTTTCAGAATATTGTGGTTGAGATTCTCATCGAGCATTATGAAAAGGTGGGACAGTGATATCTTGTAAACCTTTCCGAAAGCCACAAGCTTCTATTTAAAAAAATCAAATTCCAAAGACAGATATTTCCCTCTGTGCAGCTATTCCATCTTTTCTGCCTTTTTGGATTTTCCATGGTAAGAAAAAGACAAAAGAAGCAGGAGGAAAACACCAGAGGGTTACAGGTGGAAGACAAATGTGGTCTGAACCCCCTGCACAATTCTGTGAATGAGGCAGGACAATTGCACAGAAAAAGCCTCTTCTGGAAATACCCCCTTGAATAGTATTCTGGTTATTCACAATGTTTGCTCGGACCCACAACGTTATGATAACCATATATTTGCCTCTGAAAAACAGCAGCTGTGTGTGAATAACTGCTGTCCCTTCACCCTCAATAAGTTTAATACTATTAACCCACACTTCATAATGCTTCCACATTTCCCATTCTCTGGTGCACTCAATGGCCCCATTCAGACGACGCCTTAAACCTTGGCTTTAACCACAGTGGTTAAGCCAGAAACCTGGGCTACACCTTAAACCATAGCTTTAACCACGGTGAATAAAGCAAAAAGCCTTATTCACTGTTGATTAAAGCCATGGTTTAAGGTGTCTTCTGAACACGGCCTGGCTTTCTGTCTTAACCACCATAGTTAAACCTATGGTTTAAGGTGTCTTCTGAACAGGCCCTAAGATATTAAACATATTTTGGGTTTTGCTAGTTTTGGCAAAATTGTGAAAAACGAGTTTGAAACAGAAACCCATTAGCATTGTAGTAAAAAAAGAAGGTTTTATTATTATTATTTGGGCTTAGAAAGAGCCTCCCCAATCATTATCCTGAAAAAGAAGAAACAGTACAAAAACACCTGGAAATCCATGATGGCTATATATACCACTTGCAATGTTCCCTCTTTCAGAGTGTTTAAAACTCCTCTAAAAAGAAGTAACGTCTTTCTCTATCTTAACAGAATTGGATTGAATTGTAGATGTCTCTAATATACAGGGATTGTCATTACCTTATCTAATAGTGTAGATACTCATACATAGTTATTAAAAACTTTTTGGAGAGAGTAGTGCAGCTGAAACAATATTTTAAAAACTTTTTTAAAAAAACCTTTTTAAAAAATCAATAATTGTTTAATAATTCATAAGTTCTTTTTTCCCAATTTCCCCCAAATTGTCCATTTTACTGCTGGAAAAATAGGGGGAGACGCCTTGAGGAGGGAAATATTTTCCCCGTATCTTTCTTGAGGGTTTTTCAAGGCCAGCAGTAGTAAACAGAACCTTCCTTATGGGAATGTCACCACTGTTTATTGGGGTCACTGAATTATTCTTTATTATTGTCATTATCATTATTGTAAATTTCAACAGAACGAAGCTAAACTAAACCATAAAAAAGAAAATGTCAACATAATTGAATGTTTCAGCTTCAGTTAAAACTTGTGAAATGTATTTGAAAATACAGCTTTCTAAAGAATAAAAAAGATTATGCATAATCAACAAAGGCAGACCAAATATCTATATATGCAGCCATTCGCAAGTGGCGCCTACATACCACCTGTTCAAACATTGAAAGTGTTATTAACGCAATTCATTGCATTGTAAGAAGTGAGGATTTATCCTTCCAACGTTGTAATATCAGTCTTTTAGCTGTCAAAAGGGTGTGGAGAATCCATTTATGTGCATTAACTTCCAGTAAGCAGGTAGATATTTGTAAAAGAATTGTGGGCACTCACAACTTTCCCTGTGTAGTTCACAGGTAATCAAGCTCACGTATATTGCAAGGCCCTAACAGCATGTTTATATATGAGTCACATGGTCACCTCTCGATTGTTCTGATGATCAGGGGGTAGTAAACCATTGTTTGAAGAACTTACTGATGTGTAGAATTGACTCAGTTTTGAAGCTTTCACTTGGGTCAGATGCTCTAATTTTGGCAACTGCCTTTAATGTTGCAAAGGAACACTTTCAGACTGTACTTTGATTGGTATAGCTACTGGGCATTAAAATAGATGACAGCTGGGTTTAAAAACACCACCATTTTACCAGTTAGATACCTATTAATGTTGACTTATAAGATAGAAACATCAAGTCCTTATCTTGGAACTATGTTGGCCAGTTCTAGCTTGTCTTCTTTTTTGATTTGCTTCCTCTTGTGCTAGAATTAGTGTAGTGCAGCCTTTTCCAATCTGGTATCCTCCAGATGTGAGTTGCAGACCAACACATCTGGATGGCTCCAAAGTTTGGGGAAGGCTGTTGTAGTTTATTAATGTTAGAGTATACGCTACAGACTATGAAATGGCTAAGTGACCCTAGGCCAGCCATGATCTCTTGACCTCAAGGAAATGTGGGTACTCCGAAAGATTCAGAGTCCTTGCTTTTAACTGACAGATATTCCACACAGCCCCGGACCCCAACATCCCTCTTCCGCAGCCTCAATCCCGCTCAGGCTCAAGACGGACAAGAGCGATCTGCCTCTCCACGGGCTCCCGCAAGCCAAAAGGACGGTATACCCCCTGCCTAGCAGACCCAGATAGTAAGTGTAGCTGACTCCAGCAGCACATTCTCAGTTCTCACGGTTGGCAATTAATGGATGATAATAATGATTTTCCTCTGAGCATAAGGGGTTCTTCTCTGAGCATAAGGGGTTCTTCTCTGCAGAACTTCTTGTCCTTTCTTAACAATAAGAGTGCCCATCTTGGCTTTCCTTGCTGCCGGCACTTCACGTTCTATGAAATAGATCTTGCGTTCTCACCTGAATGTTGCCAAGCTTTCGTTGTGTCTCACTTCCCCCCAGCAAAATGGTCAGGATGCGCTAAGACAGAGTTGGCTTTCTTTGGTTAACCAGAGGCAGCTGGATTTGTCTCCAAGGAACCCATCTCGACAGCAGCAAAGTCCCCCAACTAATGGGTCTCTTAGCCTCTCCTCCCTCCTTCCCAACCATCCCCATCCCACCAACCAGCAGGAGCCATCCAAGGATACATGACTAGTCTCAGGACATGGTCTGAAACAGCGTTCCAGATGTGTTGGATTGCAGCACGTTGGCCATTGGTCATGCTGCCTGGGGATGCTGGGAGTTCTAGACCAAGACACCTGGGGGGAACCAGGCTGAGGAAGACTGGTCTGTAGACACATGTAATAAATGAATAAATCATGGCACTGCAGCATATGGGACAAATTCATGGGTTTCCCTTGCTCAACACATTCCATTACTTTCACTGCTGGCCTATCTAGATATATTTGATGCTAAAGCCATCCAAATTATGCTCAAGGAAAAACTGGAATCTATAACACGCATTAATCATGTAAATTCACACGTACTTCCTTGTTCTGTAAATTCTGCTTCTACTGAACACAGGAGGAAAGGGTCACGAGCACATCACAATCATTAGGTCTTGCCCCTGGACTATTGGAAGCCCGACGGTGATCTCCTCTGGCTTTGGAGGCTTAGCCTGGTGTGGATCACATCATCATCATTATTATTATTATTATTATTATTATTATTATTATTATTATTTCAGTTTCTGAGTTGCCCTGCAGGTGATGCTCTTCAGGCGAAATACATAGTAAAAACAAATACAATTAAAAGTAACAAATATAATTTTAAACCATTTTAAAAGAAGTAATAAAGCAGCTAAAATATGGGGGGGTTATTTTTTTCAATGTGATATTAAATATATAATTAAAATAAAACACCAGTTAAAAAGTCTTTGAAAATGTCATTCTTTTACAGACTTTAAAGCCTGTTTTCACAACTGTAAGAGCTTTCCCACCCGCAGTTAAAGCCTAGATTCTCAGGATGCTGGTTTCTGTGGCTAATACCAAACACTGGCTTTTCCTGCATTTGTGCAGAATCAGGGAAGAAATACAGTCCTGATGAAAATTGGTACTATCCATTTAGACTAGGGGTGCAGGACCTTTTTCAGTCCAAGAGCTGAATTCTAATTTTGGAAGATCTCAGGGGCTGCATTCCAACTGTGGATGGCGCCAAAGGCAAAGCAGTGAGACCAAAGCCAGAGTGGGTGGTGCCAAAATGTGTGCTTCCTCCCCCCCCTCATTTTTACCTTACTCAAAAGTAAGTAGGACAACCTTCTACATGTCTACTTAGCAGTAAGGTTGAGCACAAGTAAACAGGACAAGTCACAAAAGTAAGCAGGACTGAATCAATCAACACCTTCCTCCTCAGGCCCCATCCATTCTCCCTAATAGTGAAAAGCTCTTATCTCTGATCAACAAATGATTGGAGATAAGAGCTTTTTTCCTGCTGAGCATTGAGAAAGGAAGAACCTTTTTCCTACTGGGGGAGAGGGTGCAGGTCCTAGGGAGGAAGCTGGAGGATTGGATGGGGTACCCCCGTAGGGTGTATAGTTTTACTCTACCCTGTGCCTGTTTGGTGCATTCTCTTCCCCTTCCTATGATTTTATTAGAATGTAAGCCTATGCGGCAGGGTTTTGCTATTTTATTGTTTTACTCTGTACAGCACCATGTACATTGATGGCGCTATATAAATAAATAATAATAAAATAAATAATATAGGTTCCTTAAGCCTGATTTAAGCCATGGCGCATTTTAGTCTATGAACAGATAGTATTGCCCACCAAGCCAAAAAGCATAGTTCCTGAGAAACAGCAACTGTTTTTCCTCCTCCTCACCCCCAACCTTTCCTCCTTTTAGGTGATTCATACAGTAGCAGTCCAGACAGCACCCCAATGGGCAGCATAGAATCGCTCTCATCTCACTCATCAGAACAAAACAGCACCACAAAACCTGCTTCTTCTCAGCCCAGGGAAAAAGCAGGAGGAGTTCCATGGATTGCCTCAACCCCATCATCCAATGGACAGAAAAATTCTGGCCTTTGGACCACAAGTCCTGAATCCTCCTCAAAGGAGGATGCAGCAAAAACTGATGCAGAGTCTGACTGTCAGAGTGTTACTTCTATCACTGATCCAGAAAATGTGACCCCACCAGTAGACCTGACCAAAAGAGGGCTGTATAGCCTCTCCGGAATGAAAAGATCAACGGCTTCATCCACTAGGTCGATCATTTCTGCTGAAGGTAATCCCCTGTGTGGTGCCTTGCCTTAAAAGAAAGATCTGTATATTTAACGGTATGTACCAAGAAACAAATGAAGTGCATACAAGAGGAAGTATCCAATACTGCAGCTGTGCTCCTGCTCATTCTGTTCCATAAGCGAGACCCATTGCTCACACCACAGAAAGCTAGCGGTTCAAAAAAGCAACCCTGGAAATCAGCGGAAACACTTGTTTCTGGTTCGGGACAGCTCAGCTGAGCTTTCTTCTGCAATCTTCACTGACCTGACCTGTTCTAGAAACTAGTGTTTCCATTCGTTTCTGGTTGCTTTTTAAACTGCTAGTTCCCTGTTTCACTAACGGTTGCATGCAGGCTGACTTGGATACTGCCCAATGAAACAGATAATAGTTGCTAGATTTTATTGAAGGCATACAAGGATACTTCCCCCTAGTATTGAGTTTTGGCTAGCTGTGTTGACAGGTCTGATGGGAAACAAGTAAGCGATTTATGAAAAGCTAGGTAATCATAGTGTATCTGGAACTACGTGGGCCAAATCTTGGTCATATTTTGAAAATCCCTCGTAGGGATTAGGGCCAAATCACTGAAGAATAAACAATATTTGAAATAATAAACACGTTTATGTTTACTGTGTATCTCAATTAATGTTGGTGTTACTGGTTATTTTTATTCACTTCCGTTTATATAATTTAAAAAGTTTCACTGTGATGGATGGGAGAGCTTAGATAATAAGAGAAATGGCAAAATACCAAAAGCTTAATTAAGTAGGAAACAGAAATTTTAGATCACCAAAACCTGTGTTATTTGTAGCTCCTTCTCAGTGAATCAGTCATGTCTGGATTTCAAGTAAGAGGTTTCAGAACCTTTAGTCAACTCATTCTTGAGAAAAACCTTTATTCTTACTAGTGTTTACATTACAAAACTCTAATTCTCTTCCTACTGGTGATAACAATCAAGCTGTTTCCAACATTGTGTGGTATTGTTTCGCTATTTTGCAATAACAACCCTCCACTAAAACCTCCTGATTCAGAACTTGCTTTTGTCTTATCACACTTAGTAATAACTGTACTGTGGCTGTGATGTTGAAAGGTCTGATTAAAAGAGAAAATGTAGTGATGCATAGTTTGCATATACAGTAAGGACTGAGGTAAGCAATACATGCAGATCTTATGGTCTGCACATATTGCTTACCTCAGTGGATCACGACTTCTGTGCTGCCCACCAGATGTGTGGGTGGGCGGTTTTGGCTGTGCAGGGTTGAAGCAACAGGAGGCTAATCTTTCCTTTCTGCATCGCAACTCTCTCTCAGCATGTTCTCTGTACTTGCAGTAAAACAAATTACTCGAGCCAAGCTATGGGTAGGTGTAGGGCTAAAGTACTATACCCTTTTACTTCTTCTTGTAAATGCAAAACCACTCCTGCAATATGCACACACAGCCTTAGTGAGAGGTGGCAAACAGGCCTCTGTTTCCCACCAAATGTCTAAGAGATTCCAAAGAGGATTTCATATGAGCCTTTTGTTTTTTAGGTAACAAAAGCTGCAGTGGTTCGTTACAGAGTCTGGCTTCTCTAGATACCAAAGAGACACCAAAGACCCCAGAAAACCCAGACCTGCCTCCAAAAATGCGCAGAAGACCCCGATTAGATACGACATCAAGTAATGGCTATCAGAGACCAGGGTCTGTGTAAGTTGGCTCACAGGGGATTTTTTTTTTGGTGAGCATTTGAGTTCTTGCATTCAAAAGAACACATGTAAACCTAAAATAATTTCATATATTTCAGGGTAGCAGCTAGGGCCCAGCTGTTTGAAAGTGGCTGCTCACTTAAACAGGCTCCCCTAGGAAGGTAAGTTAATACTTCACAATTCTTTATCCATTCAGTACTTCATATGTATGTTTGGAATACTATGCAGTCAGGAGGGCTAGGAATTTAAACAACAGCAACAACAACAAACATCCTTAGACTATATATAGTGATGGGGCAAATTTGTAATTATAGTGGTGGTGGTAATAAATAGGGGGAATTCGAAATACTAAGTTGGAAAATGCTCATCCAATTTCGGACTGCCACACATTCACAGGTCCGCTTGGCGCCTACATTGTTTTCCTTTCATCGCCAGCTGAAGACCTTTTTATTTTCTCAGTATTTTAACACCTAATTTAACTTAAATTTAAACTCTGCTGTTTTAATTTCATATTTTAACCTATATCCATTTTTGCTGTGTGGTTTTATCCTGGTCGTGCTTTTAATATTGTATTTGTGTTTTTAAATTGTTGGTTGGTTTTATTATGCTCTTCATGGTTTTAATTTTTGTGAACCGCCCAGAGAGCTTCGGCTGTTGGGCGGTATAGAAATGAAATAAATAAATATAAATAAATAAATTCACACTCACCAAATCCAGGTTTGCCTGCAGGCAGCCCTTTCTCCCAACTCCCTGTCCTTTTCTCAAGGGGAAGAAAAGCTTACCTTTGAAAGAGGGGAAGGGGTAACTTCTGGTGGAAAGGGATCACTAGAGATAGAGAGCCAGAGTGGTGTAGTGGTGAGAGTGTTGCATGTGTGAATTGGCCAGCTTGAGCCCGCTGTAGCCCCTTGTGTCCTGGAGGAGGACATTTCTGACAGGCTTGAACTCTGAACATGAGCATTCCTGTTAGGATACCTTTTATTTATTTATTTGAACATTTTATATCCCACCTTTCCTCTAAAAAGTGCAAGACAGCAGGTACTGTTCCTCCCCCAGCTTTTTATCCTCATAACAAAGCTCATAAGGTAAGTTAGGCTGAGAGTGTCCAAGGTCACCAAGTGATGGCAGAGTGGGCAAATCTCCCCATTTGCATTTGCAAGTCAGGCTGGGGGCATGTTCTGGAAATCCAGGAACTTTCACTTCTTCTTCTTTTTCCTCGTAAGAATGTCACTTATGCAAGTTGCGGCCGCGGTGTGCATAGGTTATGCAAATTTTGGCTATAGTTTGCATAATTTGAGAAAATTGCAACCCTAAATATGCCTGCGTTGCACAAATTACAGCTGCAAGAAGCACAGGTTAGGCATATTTACGGTTGCAATTTGTGCATATTAGGGCTGCAGTTTGTGTAACATATGCAAATCGCAGCTGCAACTTGTGTAAATGAGGGCGGGGGGGGGGGGAACTGCCACAAAATCAGCGAACTGACCCAAGACTCGACACAGATTGAGCCAGGCCAGCTCGCGGACAAGTGAGACGAAGTCTGGGGACTGAGCTGCAGAAAGCTTGGTGAACCTGACACACACACCCCCGGGGGGATTCCTGTGACATCCCTAGTCTCCCTTGTCCTAAGGTGCTACCAGACGTAGGACTCCTAGTGCTAGCAGTTACTCTGTCTTTTTCTTCTTAATGGATTTTTTTTTATGGATGAGAAAAAAGACTGAAGAAACACCAGGAGGGTTACAAATGGAAAACAAATGTCCTGTAAAATTTTACCCGGCGATGGCAAGATAAAAGGCTCACCTGGAAGCACATTTAAAGCCTGAAATAACACAGGACCTGGCTATCTAAGGGCCCACCTGTCTTGTTACAAACTTCCTGTTCAGCAGGAGAGGCTCTTTTGAGGCCACCATTAGCCGCAGAGGCCTTTTTGTCACCATCACCCACAGAGACTTGTTTTGCTCCCAAACAGTGGGAAGCATTCCCTCAAGAACTGAAGTTGGCTTTTTATTGTTTGGTTGTTGGCAGTTTTTGAGCAAATGAGGTGTTCTATAAATGTTAAGAATTCATCTATAATAATAAAAGAGGATGTGTGTCTGTCTGTCCGCCTGTCTGTCAGCACCATAGCACCAAGTCCATGAAACCTAGTCACCCGAAACTTGGCACGCATGCTAAAGGGACCCAAGGATGTGCACCTTATGGTTATTTTGTTTTTAAAACACTTTAATTTTAATTAATTAAAACACGTCCATGTGCTAGAAGCCTGCAATAACATCTTCAGCCTCTAGAGGAAGACTTCCCTAACCATTAAATAGCATTGCAGGCTATACCGTTTGAAGCCACAGGTGATTAGTAGGCTAAGGGACAGCGTTATCCGCTGTGGGGCAGTCCCTATCTCAGGGACAAGGAGTGAACAGACCCCCTTCAACAGGAGGCTATAGGGGTGCACTATGGCAAAGGCTGTGCCTAGGGATGCCAGTGGACATGGCTTCGTTTAGACAGGGTGGGCACAACGGATCCAGCTCTGACGGCGGTGTATGTTTGTTTGAAAGCTTCGCTGTAAGGGCTACTCCATCCCATGCAAAGCAGTGTCCATCTTCTAGTTAATAGATAAATAAAAATAAATAATAGTCTGACGCTGTAACCCCAGTATCTCCAATGCTCACCAACATGCACCAACATGCTCACAGATGTCTCTCTTTGTACACACCAGGCTCCCTGTCCGTCCTGATTTTTTATAATATTTCTTATGATTTTTTGTAATAAATAAATAAATTATGAATGGTCAAGTCCCTCCTCCCTTGACAGTCGTTTTGCAAAAGCACTCGCACACTCTTTCAAAATTTAAATGTGGCCACCAGCCCCAAAAGTTTGGGGATGCCTGTCTAACCACTGTGCCACAGTGAAAGAAAAATTCGCCAGTCTGTTGTGCATCGCGTGCCTCCCTGCTTCCCGCCTTCCTCCCCATTTGTCATTTCATTCTACACTTCACAGTTCCCCATTCTCAGGGCATTGTGTCATCTCAGTACATCTGAGGGAAGAAACTGACAAAAGAAAAAGGCTTTTTTCTGCTGATAAAGCAGGCAAGGTTGGCAGGGTTAACAGGCATTCTGCCTTCGTCTTTGTTGGAGTGCTGGATGCTAGCGATGAGTAGGGGGAGAGAGAGGCCAGCAGGCATGAAGAAAAGAAAGAAGCCATCTTCACCTGGACTTCCCTTTCGCGGCAGGGAAACACTCAAGACATGGCCATGCAGATGGGCATTGTTCTGAGCCAGCTCTGCCTCTTTGGCCCGGTACAAATGATTACAAAAACACCACATCTTTCATCAGCCTTAAATAGAATATTTCCTTAATATCTGGAACATCTACGCTTTGAGCAGTTTAATTATACTGCATTCAGTGTTAAGCTCGCTCGCTCTTAAAAAAAGGAAAAGAAAAAAGATGACAGCCTGGAATTAATAACGGTTTCTTTCCATTTCCTTCCTTGCCTCGCTTCCATTTGCCCATTTTGAAAGAAGCCATCTCCTCTTCAAAACGTCACATTGCACACATGTGACTCTATGCCATATGATGTAGTGGGTGGAATGCTGGGAGAAATGGATTTGAATCTTCCACTCAGCCATGAAGTTCACGGGTTATAACCTTCAACTAACCTAAACCAAACTTGCCGCACAGGGTGGTTTATTTGTTTATGTTTATATCCTTGTCCTAAGCCTAGATTGGCTCTCAGAGCAGCTTACAATTAAAATAGAAACAAAGGAACAATATAATTAGGGATATGTTCGTGTGTGGTGGTGAGAGGCAGCCTCTTCTGGCTGCTGCCAGTGGTTAGTGCCCTCCAGTTTTTAAGCTCTTCCTTCCAGAGGAAGAGAGAGAGCAGAAGGAAACAAAGGGAGCCAGTGTGGTATATTATTTATTTATTTATTTATTTATTTATTTATTTATTTATATAGCACCATCAATGTACATAGTGTACATTGTATATAGTGGCTAGAGTGTTGGACTGGGAGTTGGGAGATCCCGGTTCTAGTCCCCACTTGGCCATGAAGCTCAGTGGATTACTTTGGGACAGTCACAGACTCTTAGCCCAACCTACCTCACAGGGTTGTTGTTGTGAGGATAAAATGGAGAGGAGGAGGATTATGTACGCCACCTTGGGTTCCTTGGAGGAAAAAAGTTGGGATATAAATATAATAAATAAATAATAAATAAATAAATAAAGGTGGTCTTAGTGACTGGATGATAGTGAAGATGCCATTCTGTAAGGTGCCATCCTACAAAGGTATCCCTTCCATAGACTGCTCATAAGGATGAAATGGGGGAATACTGAATAAAACTACTGGCTGATTTTCTTGGAGGAATGGTGGGATCCAAATGTGCTAAATAAAATTATATTTCTGCCCTAATATTTGAGTGCCTTGGTTCCAAACTGAAACAGCAGGGAGGGAGGGGTTGTGGAGGGAGATATTGCGACGTAACAGACCTTTACACCAGGCCCGTCGCATAAACCCTTTTCAGGCCAAGCACCACCACTTGAAAACCTGAGGGAGGGTTGGTTAAGACGTTTCCCCTAGCTATGAGGGAAACAGGTTTAATATAGGATCTCTCAAAATATACTGTGGGAATAACTGTAAGGCAGGTAAATAATGCCAAGCTGACACGTGGTATTTGGTAGCTTAACAAAATAATAATACTGTATTTCTTCGATTGTAAGACGCCATCGATTGTAAGACGCACACTAATTTCAGTACCACCAACAGAAAAAAAAAAACCTAAGACACACCCGCGATTCTAAGATGCACCCCATTTTAGAGATGTTTATATGGGGGGAAAAGTGTGTCTTAGAATCGAAGAAATAGGGTAAGTTCATTGTTATTTAAAAGCTTTAAATCAAAATATAATACTTTCAATCCTGCCTGATCTAAACTCTCCACACGCCAACCGCCTCACTCTCTTCACACCAATCCTAAGTCCCTAGAATCCAAATTCTTACTCTCCTCACATGCACTCAGTTCTAACATTCTGTACCTAGCAGACATACTAAGCTTTTTGCTCTGTAGCAATATATTGACTGCATTATTGTTGTTGTTGTTGTTGTTGTTGATTTCCATAGGTTTTGCTATGTCCCCAGTTGGGTTCTTTTTCTTTCAACTAATAAACTCTTCCATGCTAATCTTAGACATATACAAGATACTCAGTTGTGGGGTAACACCACAGATATATAAAAAAATTGCCTGCAAATGTGAAAGTCGATAGGCATTATTAGCCAGGTTCAGGGAAAGCATTTGTTTCTTAGAAATACAGGTGCCATTTATGTAACCCTCTTCTGTGTACTAGAAGGTCTGAGTCAGTGGCTTATTCAAAAGAAAATGAGGATCTTATTAAAGAACGTGTACTGGCTGGCAATGTTATTTTCATGCCCTCTTTGGCTGGCTTCATTAAATGAATGGGAGAATTATAGCCAGGAAGGATTGCATCTCATCTTCATAAGTGCGCGTGATTATTTCTTACCTTGGAACGTCCGAGCTTTTTGCACTTTGGATATTAAAGGTGGTTGATTAGCATTGGGAGAGAATGGCATTTTGGTCCAGAGGTTTGGTTAGTGGGAGGAAATAGGCAAAGCGTTGGACTGGAAAACAGGGGAGAGTTGATGGAAGCACTATTTCCTTAATAGCACTTCCACTGACAGCATTCAGGCATATGGGCCAAACCACAATTCAGACTCTGAGCTCTAGTTTGTATTCCAGACATACAGGTATGGTCTGTGTGGTGTCCCTCTTCCCCTGCATATGAACCTAAGCTTCTTGGCATTGCCAGACTGGCTGGCAAAGTATTGAGTCGTGAACTGGTCTTCTTATCATTGGTTGGCCGCAGAGAAGGGTCAGGAAGTCCATCTGCACTGTACGTTTTGTTGCAAAAGAAAAATAATAATCATGGAACGATCCCTTTTGCCTGTTGCAACCATTTGTCTGGGGATCAGTTTAGGAGCAAGGTGAAGACCACTGCGTCGAATGGCACCATGAGAAAGGGATAGATGGAGACAAGTACTGGTGACCTGAATGGGACAAGCACTATTGAATTCTGACATGTTGTCATGTCTAGCCCTGCTCCCTCTGGGTTGGAAGAAGGTGTTTGAGGCGATCAATCAGAATCAGACTCTGAAGTAGAGGAGTCGGTGCCAGAAACATGCCAGCCTGTACCAGTGGGGGAGAAAGTTCTCACAGGCTCTTCACCAGCTGGGAGTGAACCCTCTCCAGAGCTTATCTCCTCAAGGGCAAACAATACACAGTCAGTGGGAAGCCAATATTCTGAGGGGGAGAAGCTGGAAAGGTTAGCTGATCCTAGAGTACACCGCAGACTAAAACAGGCAGAGCTAAAGGACGCCGGCTGGCGTCCCGTCCCATCGGAAACTGTACCACAACTAGTCTCTCTGAAGTTAACAGGTCTTGGGAAAAGGCTTTCCATTCTTCTTGAAAGGACAATTGTCTCGCTTAGTTTGCATAGTTTTGCCTAGGGGAAAGATCCTCGAGATTAGACTCTCTTCAGGTGAGAAGAGATGTTTATTGCTTGAATAAAGCTTTGTGGATTACTTAGCAGGCCTCCTTATTGCCTTCGAAGGCGGGAGGTTAAGAAAAACACAACACATATGTTTTCAGTCAGAAAGGCAGGGCAGAGATATTCTTATAAATAAATATCTTGTTGAGATGCAGCACCCCCCCCTTTCCTTAACCACGGCGCAGTGATCAGGAGCTGCTCCTTCCTCCAACATATGCGTCTCTCCCCCCACACTGCCCCTTGCAACTATAACAGGTTGTCATCACTGAGGTTAACCATAACGTGCAGAACCAAATCACTCCTCATGATTTGAAACTGGATTCAAACCTGATTTGAAGCAATCGCTTCTTTAGCCCAGGGATGCAGAAACTCTTTCAGCGTGAAAGTCAAACTCCAATTTCAGAGAAACTCTTGAGAGTCGTGTTCCAGTGGTGAGTAGGGCCGAAGGCAAAAGGGGTTAGGCCGAAATGCCAGCATATTTTGGTTTAAAGCTCTTAATGGCCTTTGGAGAGGCATTTCAACCTTTCAGAACGCAGGAGGTAGAGCCTAACAATTGGTGATTGATGGAAAGGTGGTGACACCATTTGACAGAGCCATTTGGAAGACTGGCTTTCACTGAAAGACCTGCACCCTGATTTAACTATTTTATTTCTTGATTTGTGATACTTATATGCATCTAACCCCTCAGTAGTTCTCATATAAATATTAAAATCACATTTAAAATACAATAGAACCTTAAAAACAATTCCAGTTACAATAAAAGCAACACCAGGAGCAGTAACATAGGAAGCTGTCTTTTACTGAGACAGACCATGTCGGCACTGACTGGCAGCAGTGGTACTCCAGGGTTTCAGGCAGGATTCTCTCCTCACCCCACCTGGAGAAGCCACGGATCAAATTTGGGACCTTCTGCACGCAAAGCATGTGCTGGATGGAGCAGCGTGATAAATTTAATTACAGCCCAGGGAAAGCCTGGGCGAACAAGTGTGTTTTCTGGAGGTGTTTAAAAGATGCCACATTTTTATTTATTTTTTTTGCCTCCCAAATTGCACAAGGGAGGGTTTTCCAAAGAGTGAGTGCCACCACCAAGAAGACCTGCCATCAGGGTATTACATGGTGTCATCACATCAATTTTGGAATGACCAGCAAGGCCTCCTCTGATTATCTTAGAGGTCATCCGAGTATACGTAAGGGAAGGTGGTGTGGTAGGTATCGTGAACCAGGATTAGAATCAGTTGTCTTGACTGTACTTAAGGCTTGTTAGAAGCGAGCAAGGAACACCAATGTGCAAAAGGGCAGGGGTTGGAACATTAAGGTGCCTGCAGTGTTTGTTTCATATACTTTACTTCAGAAACACGTTCTTTACAGAATTTTGAGTAGATGACATCCTCTGTTTCTTTTTATCAGGAATAATGTAAACTGTGCTTTTTCAGGCAAGCCAAGGCCATGTATTCCTGTAAGGCCGAACACAGTCATGAACTCTCCTTCCCTCAGGGGGCGATATTTTCCAATGGTAAGATGCAGTATGTTGCTGTTATTTTATCAGTACTGTCCCAAAAAGCATTAGTCTTCTGGCCCCTTAGGGCCATGATAAACTTGTTCATGTTTAAAGTTTCACAGGATTCCTTGATGTTTTTGATGCAACTGACTAACACGACTATCTCTCTGGATTTTATTATATTGGTTGTGGTGGCAGTGGTGCATGTGACTCCATAATACATACATGCCCATAAACACATAATCGGGTGTGAGTGTGTGTGTGTGAGAGAGAGAGAGAGAGAAAGAGAGAGAGAGACTTATGCAAAACATTAAAATGTGTCCCAGAGAGGTTACAATTACAGGTAAAAGTGATACACAAACTCTCTTTCTTTTTCTTAACAGTATATCCATCTGTGGAACCAGGATGGCTAAAAGCAACATATGAAGGCAAAACAGGACTCGTTCCAGAGAATTATGTTGTCTTTCTGTAGTAATAGTTAGTGGACAGCAGTATCTTCATGGTATCCATGGTAACAAGCAATAAGCACTATGATTATTATTTTTATCTGACACAGATACGGGGGTCTGCCGGTTAGCGCTGTGTGTGGTAGATTTCCTTTGACTACCGCAACTACAGATTATGTATCTCCTTATAAGCGGAACAAAATCTAATGAAAAGTCAACAGAGTTTGTTTTTTTTAAAAAAAAAATCTTTTTTGTGTTTTGAAAATGGTACTCTTTCTATCCTCCACTGCAGGTAACTAGAAATTCATTTTATTTTTATTTTTCAACATCAACAGATCAAATCAGCCAAAAAAAGAAACTCAACAGGAAAGATGGGCGAACCTGTGCTACTGTTTTTTCAGCTGAGCAATTGATTCTCAGTTGGTCCAAGTCATTTCAAATAAATCTTTGATTTAAACATTTATTTAAACTTTTGATAAATGCCCACAGAGGTAACTGTTTGCAAATGTCTGTCATTTATAGGGCTGCAAATGCAATTAATTTGAACACCAATTAATTGAAGTGTGATTTTTGTTTTAAAGGCATTTTAATGCAATATGTGTGTTTTGGTTTTCTGCCTTCACTACTTTGTGTCTTATCCATATAATTATTAATAAATTATATTTATAGTATCTGCCTGCCCTGAAATATTGTAATCGTACATCAGAACGCCAACCATATAAATAAGTTATAGCTTTTTATTTGTTTCATGTTTTCCCTTGGGTCCTTCAAAATGGGAGAAGGCAGGACACCAGCTTAAATATATATATAAATAAAATAATACGATCCTGAAGCTTTAATGATTCAAAAAGTGGATAAGGCAAGAAATGAGAATAAATTTGAGCCTTATTCTATAGCTACCACTGGTTTGGCATATGAAATGGTTTGAGCTCTTGAATTTTCTCCTGCAAATTTGACAAGTACCTTGTGATGAGCAGTTAGGTAATTTTAGTTGCTGAGCAAAATGGTCTTTGCCCCCTTCCCCTGTAGGTGGTAATGACTGGATTCTCACAGCACGCTAACCCACACTCAATGATTGAGTGTGGTTTGTTGTTAAAGTGTGGTTTGTTTGTTGAAATGTGGGTTTACATTTTGTTTGAACCCAGGACATTTTCCACAGGGTGGCTTATTAACCATGCAGTATGGCTTGTTAATCACCCCGAACAACTCAACTCCAAACCATGGGTTCTCAAGATACTTGTTCAAGAAAAATAAACCACATTGCATGGGTTAGCATGTTGTGTGACCAGTGGTTGAGTGTCGGCTGTTCTTGAAACATGGGTTGCTTGTTGAATCGTGAGCATGGTTTCTGAACCCAAGATCTTTTCCACGGGTTTGTTTGTTAACCATTATTTTTCTTGAAGAAACCACCTTGAGAACTGATGGGTTGTTGTTGGGTTGTTCAGTGTGGTTAACAAGCCACACTGCATGGTTAACACTGAAAAATGTCTTGGGTGCAGACAATGTTCAACGAATAACCCATGGTTGAACAACAAGCCATATTTAACCACTGCATGTGGGTTAGTGTGTTGAGTGACCAGCCCAAATGTGCACTACTTTACTGAGTTCAATATGCGATAAGCTAATCCTGCTTCACTTGCTTACTCTGTGGAGTGGGGCTCTCTGCATCTGCTCCAAAGATCTATCCTGACAGCACCACTGGTGAAATGTCTACTTTCATAAGCTATGCATTCTGTAAATTCTGTTCAGTACTGAGATGAATAACGTCTGCTTGAAGTTTTTTTGTGGGGAGGGGGTTATTTGGATACTGAAATATTTAGCAGTGAATACAGACTATGCTAAATTACATGGGTGCTTTTTCCTCTTTTACCATATTGTCTTTATGAGTTGCCAGTCTGTCATTCACCTCTACATTACTCATTATATATTAAGTTTGCATATAGGCATGTACGTCATGCCATGTCTCATCACTCTGGCCCGGTCTGCGCATGCCATACAACGAACTTGAGATACCACTGTAGCAGTACCTGAAGTGAAAGCATTGAGTGTAACACCGCAGACGACAGTTGTTGCCACAAATTTGTAACTCTCCCCTATGTAAAAATCTAAAGGAGACCATGCAAGTAGACAACTAGCACAGCAGTCACTGAATGTTTCTCCGTGATGATCTGTTGGTGGTGGTGGTGGTCCATCTAGTCTAGCATTCTGTTCACACCATGGCTGACCAATTGCCCACAGGAAACCCAAAGCAGGACATGACTGCAATGGCACCCTCCTGTCCACGTTCCCCAGCAACTGGTGCACACAGGCTTACTGCCTCTGATACTGGAGGTAGCATTTAGCCATCAGGACTAGCAGCCATTGATAGCCTTCTCCTCCAGGGATTTATCCAACACCCTTTTAAAGCCCTCCAAATTTGTGCCCATCACTACATCTTGTGGTAGAGAATTCCATTATTATTTGTCGGAAGGGATTTTTTTTTCCACATGAAGTATACTTCAAAAATGTCATTCCCCACCTTCAGTCCACTCTAGCACTGCAATCTGTTTCATGCGTTAGGCCAGGCCGCTGACTCAGACCTAAATGTATTAACCGCCTTTCTTGAAAAGTATTGCATTTAAGCATTTGTCAGGTTATGTGAAAGCTCCATGAGCGGTTTTGTTGTTCAGAGTTTGCTACACACACACACACACGTAAGTTGATGTTGCAAGTAAGTGATGAGTATGCCTGTGAGTCCTCTCTCTGTGCCACCTCAGTTCAAAGCAACAGTATCAACTCGGGCCACAGAATGGTCTCCCATTCTTAGTTTTGGTGCTTTAGTCATAAAGTCTTAAAGAACCGTTTACATAGGAAGCTGCCCTTGCATAATTGCGTCAGGAGGGCAATGTCCATATAAAATGGCATCTCCATCGAGTGGTTTCTACCAAGGTCTAACTGTGGTAGACAATGGGGTAGTGGAGCCAGGTCTCCCATGGCTGCAGCCCCAGCACTTTTGATTGGCAGGGATGCTGCCACTCCCCACCTGCCCCCCTCAGAATTTCCTGTTCTCTCTGAGCTTCGTTGCAGTTCTCACAGTAGGTGGGAGATGTCTTTTCTCAGCAACAATATATAGTTGTGAGTTGTCGAAATGCACAGTCCTTGGAGGTAGCCTGGCCTGCTCTTGTTGGAGATGAACGTTGCCGCAATGCATTTGTTGATATGGATCAGCTGCCCAGCATTTTCGGCCTCTCTTTGGGGACATAAGAAGAGCCATGCTGGATCGGACCAAGAGTCCATCTAGTCCAGCAGTTGTGTTGGGGTGATGAACTGCATGGAAAACACTTACACAGCTAGGCTATGTGCACAGCAGCCTACTTTTCATGTGTATATGTCTCCGACTGGATTGGGGAAATTAAACTTTTCCAAATATAGCTTGTGTCCCTATGGATCAGTTATGCTTTTGTTTAAATTGCAATGGCATTTTTCTAAGTGAAGATTGGGGTCCCCTTGTCTAAGCCATTGTTACTGTAATATTTCTCGCCAACTACAAACATAGAACATAATATTGTCCTATACATGGCAGCATTTCATAGTTGTATATAATGTAATTCTAATATCTGGTGCCTTTTTAATTCCTGTTGCAATAATATCTGGTTGTCCTAGAAGGGAGAGAAACCATTTTGGTTCAGATTACAACCCTAAGGGTGCTCAAACCTTCATAATATAACAAATTTAAGTAAGGCTTGGCAGGTCACATGTCTGTAGATTCTATTTAAATTAATAATTATTTTTTGCAGGTACTAGAGTTTTATATAATGTTTGGATAATATTTTGTATTTTAATACTTGGAATCTGTACGCAATAAGACCACTAAGGATGCCATCCTATGCATGTTCAGACAGGAAAAAAAGTACTACAACTCCCAGCATTCCCCTCCTAGTGGAGTCATGGAACTTTTTTCTGTCTAAACATGCATAAGATTGCACTCTGGATCAAATATATTTAAGACATCATTGCAAGTAAATTATAGAACTTTTTGTTTATTTTGTAGTGTGCTTTTTTGTTAATTCTCTGTACATATGTATATGTAAATAATAACCAGCATGTAATTTTGCTACTACCACTAACAGTGCAGTAATTTTACACTAAGAATGTAAGAAATATTTAAAAGAATTAAAATTACCTATTGTTCCTTTTTTCATTTTGCATTCACTTGTTTTCTTATTTAAGTGCAGGAAATCTATAGTTTTGTTGCTTATTCTGACTGCTCTGGCTACCTCTTGATTCAGGGATGAGGCTCTTTCTTTACAGCCCGAGTACCATAACTGAAAGATGATATTATTTATTATTATTATTTATTTATATAGCACCATCAATGTACATGGAGTAAAACAATAAAATAGCAAAACCCTGCCGCATAGGCTTACTTTCTAATAAAATCATAATAAAACAACAAGAAGGGGAAGAGAATGCACCAAACAGGCACAGGGTAGAGTAAAACTAACAGTATAAAAGTCAGAACAAAATCAAGTTTTAAAAGCTGTAGAAAAAAGAAAAGTTTTTAGCTGAGCTTTAAAAGCTGCAATTGAACTTGTAGTTCTCAAATGTTCTGGAAGAGCGTTCCAGGCGTAAGGGGCAGCAGAAGAAAATGGACGAAGCTGAGCAAGGGAAGTAGAGACCCTTGGGCAGGTGAGAAACATGGCATTAGAGGAGCGAAGAGCACGAGCGGGGCAATAGTGTGAGATGAGAGAGGAAAGATAGGAAGGAGCTAGACAGTGAAAAGCTTTGTAGTTCAACAGGAGAAGTTTATATTGGATTCTGAAGTGAATTGGAAGCCAATGAAGAGATTTCAGAAGTGGAGTAACATGGTCAGAGCGGCGAGCCAAGAAGATGATCTTAGCAGCAGAGTCGTGAACAGAAACCAACGAACTGATGTGAGAAGAAGGAAGGCCAGTGAGAAGAAGGTTGCAGTAGTCCAACCGAGAAATAACCAATGCATGAACAAGAGTCTTGGCAGAAGAGACAGACAAAAATGATCGAATCCTGGCAATATTATACAGGAAAAAACGACAGGATTTAGCTACTGCCTCAATATGAGGAATAAAGGAGAGCGAGGAATCAAATATAAAGCCAAGACTACGAGCTTCCTTGACTGGAGTAAGTGTAACATCGTTGACAGTAAGAGAGAATGAGAGATGAGGAGAAGGTTTAGGAGGAAAAACAAGCAATTCAGTCTTTGCCATATTAAGTTTCAAACGACGATGAAGCAATCAAGTTGAGATATCTGAAAGACATGCCGAGATACGATCATGAACATCAGGAGAAAGATCCAGAGATGAAAGATATAATTGTGTATCATCGGCATACAGATGATATTGGAGGCCATGATTATTTATTTATTTATTTATTTATTTATTTATTTATATAGCACCATCAATGTGCATGGTGCTGTACAGAGTAAAACAGTAAATAGCAAGACCCTGCCGCATAGGCTTACATTCTAATAAAACCATAATAAAACAATAAGGAGGGGAAGAGAATGCAAACAGGCACAGGGTAGGGTAAACAGGCACTGGGTAGGGTAAAACTAACAGTATAAAGTCAGAACAAAATCAAGTTTTAAAAGCTTTAGGAAAAAGAAAAGTTTTTAGCTGAGCTTTAAAAGCTGCGGTTGAACTTGTAGTTCTCAAATGTTCTGGAAGAGCGTTCCAGGCATGAGATTGAATAAGTTTACCCAAGGGCAACATGTATAAAGAAAACAACAACGGGCCAAGCACCAAGCCTTGCGGAACCCCTACTGAAAGGGGAAAAGAAGAAGAATGCTGTAACTGCAAGACATTAGCAAAGCAACCTTCCAAAGAGAAAGTTGCTTCCAGGTCTTAAAGTTGGGTGGCAACGTTGACAGGGGAAGAGATGTTGCTAAAGTAGGTGGGCAGAACCTCTCTCAGTCCCAGAGCTGAATTCAGTTTTGGAGAAACAGAGACAAAATACCAGATACACCAGCATATTGAAGCTTAAATCTTTTACTGGGCCTGTTCAGACAACACGCTAAGCCGTGGTTAGACACTAACCCTTTTGTAGCAAATGGTTAGTGACTTTGTTTAAACCATGACTGTGTAGCCAGCATGGTTAGGAATGGTTCACATTATGCTAAGCCACCATGTTTAGCTCAAAAGGCTTAACCATGTGGCTTAGTGTGGTGTCTGAACAGGGTCATAGTAGCTAAGCCTTAGTAGAGGTATTTCCACCTATTAGAATGATGGAGAAACCACAAAAACTGGGAAACCGCTGAATGATTGATGGCTGGGAAAGGGAGTGGGGCCAGTGGGATGTGGGGGTCATCTGAGGAACCCTGGAAGGTCAGATTGGGACCTCAGGTGGGTCAGAGTTGGCCCATGGCCCTGAGATTCTATACCCGTGTACTAAATGTACCCAGGATCCAGTTCCATATCTAGTACTTCATAGATAGTAAACCAGCCCAGAACTAATAGATAACCAATGCAAAGTCAAAACAGAGTGAGTGCAATATGTTCCCTGTAGCGTGCTACAAAATGGGCTGCTACATTCTGAACCACTTGAAGCTTTTGATCAGTCTTGAGCAGCAGCTCCAAGTAGAGTGCATTCCAATAGTTGCACTACAGTGTTGTGAAAGCATGAACCACAATGCCTAGGTAGGGTTGCACCATGTATCAGATAGAGCTGTGATGGAGTGCTTTGTGCTAAGTAAGTTATTGGGAAGTCATGTCTGGAAGAATTCCCAGAATGCAAGCGATGTGTTAATGTGACGCATGGGTGGAACCACTTGGTTACTCTTCAGGTATAGATTACCTATCCAAATTCTGCCAAACATCTGTGTTCCATTCCAGAATTAATTTGGGATTCGGGGATGCCTGTACAGGTCTCCAGATGTAACCCAGACCTCATTGTATATTGCGTAAAACCGTCATGCACCTGGCAACAGGTGTCTATACTTGAAAGGATGTGTCTTTCAGACTTTCACTATAGACAATAGGCCTTTGCTACAAGGAGAATCTGGCAACTACTATTAAATCCAGTAAATCCACACTTTGATCCTACAAGGAATTCGCAAAATCGACCAGATTTCACCACTTTGTTTCATTTTGTGCAGAGGCTCCTCTACGTACAGGTAAAAAGTACAAATGCCTTTGCTTGCTGAATATTTTGTGTGGCTCATTCAAAGAATTAAGGAGGGAAACACATACAGAAGTGTTGTTCCCCAAATCGATACAGCAAACTATAATGTCAACAGCTCTTTTTCGGCCTTATTTGGAGAACCTACATTCCAAGTTAGCAACTGCTCTAATAACAAATAAATGACAGATGTAGCACTTGGAAGGGTTTGTCCTAGAAAAAACTAGAATATTCAGATGAGTGAAATATTGCAGGTTGGCAAGATTACAAATATTAAAAGATTACCATTGGCGGAGGCTAAGATTTACTGAGGTGAAGCTGAAAGCGGACAGCAGAATTTCATAAAAACAGCCAAAAACTCAGGTACAATTCCCAGAAGCTCCAGTTAAAAGGTTCTGTGGTATCACGTAATGTGAAAGCGTTCTCACAATGCCAGGCTAGATGGACAAATAGCCTGACCTGGTAAAATGGCAGCTTCCTATATTCCTACATCAGAAACATCTAAGAGCTCCCTATAAATAATTGTTCATATATTGAGGGCTTATTCTGTACTTATTTACTCCCACCCAAGGATCACTGATAATGGTGATAAATGAACTGCCCATCTTATACCCTTTATTCACCATTCAAGTCTGGGACTGGGTGGATCCAAGGAGATTCCAGCTATGTACTGGGGTGAGGAGCAGAGTAGAATCCCTTACCTGCCCACCCCCATATTTTTTGAAAAACTGGAGGATGGGTTTTGATCCTACTCTGTAGATTGCTGTGTACACTTCCATTGTCCCTAACGTTAGGCGTGCTGGCTGGGGCTGGTGGGAGTTGTAATCCAAAACATCTTGGGGACCTAGGTTAGGGAGTCTACTGGACATGCTAGGGATTGAAGTTTGGATTTTCTGCATGTAAAGCATATGCTTCACCGCTGAGCTATAATTCCTCCCTGTCTAAGCATGGTGTCCAGAATGAATGACATGGGCAGAATGCTTTATACTAGGGACTTGTGGAGGCAGCAGAATCCATACCACTAGAGGTAGGTGTAAAACAGACTTCCTCAACCTGGTTCTTTTCAGGTGTTTTTGACAGCTCCTAGCATTCCTGACTATTGGCCATATTGGCTGGGATTGATGCAAGTCCTAAACATCTGGAAAGTCCCAGGTTGAGGAGGCTGGCTGATGTCTAGGGTTCAACTGGCTAGTGACCCAGAGCTTTGAAAGAAGTGTCTTGAGACAACTGGAAATTCTGCTCCACTACTGTCTTGTAGAGCAGCTATATGTGTGTCCAACCACCCAAAAAATGGCAGCTTGATTATCTTTCAGTTGAAATATTGCTTTAAATTCTTTCATGCTGGTGTCAAGATTACTGACTCTCCATTGTCCATACAGTAACATATTCAGATACATAACTGACTTAAGCAGGAGACCCTTTGCCAAAGATCATGGTGTACTTTTTAGTATAAACAGCAAAGGATTCATGGGAGCCTTCGGTGACCTTTGCTGTCTGTACAGAAAGGAGTCTTTTTATTCTCTTTGGAAGCATTTTGGAGGCTGAGAAAATCAGCCAGCATAACCAAGAAGCTAATTAGTTTGATTTACTCAGTTACAATACACTTCACATGCCTTTATTTGCAATGTATTTGGTGTCTCCTTATAAGGGACTGGAACCCAGCATGGGAGAAAGAAAAGTATACGTCTTACTGCTGTTCTTATGTCCTCGCTTTTCGTTCTGGAAGAAAGCGCCTCCTACATTAGACCCGTGACAGAAGATGGCATATCTTGTCTTGGAATTCTTTTCAGGAAGTGAATTCCAAATAAGTACATATTCTGTATGCTGGTTGGTTTGTTTTTTCCTCTCGGAGATTATCAGCAGCATAAAAATGTAAGCAGGGAACAAAGCCAAAATGGTGAGTGGAATAGGGATGAGAGACCATGGAGGAAACACATGATTTTCAATAGGGTCACACAACTGATGTTGATTTTAAATGGCTGCATTGGGCTGAGCCATCACACATTTATCATACAGAGTGCATTTTGGTTATGGGAGAATTGGTTATTTTGGGAGAGGGGAACACACGTGAGAACCGCAGCATGTGGTAGTCACCACATGAACTAAATGTTTGATCCTAACCTGCTTCTTGCATGGTAAAACACAATTTTTGGATGTTTCATTAACTTGCATCATGATCTGGTGTGTGAAAGCACCTGCCACCCCTATACAGGTATGACTGAGGTGTTGTCACACACACACACCCAAAAACCGCCCAACAATTTTGCACTTGGCGGGGTGATGCAAATGTTTAAGATAATCAGGGCAGGATCTACACTACTGCTTTATAAAGGGCTCTTCGCGTCCTTCAATTCTCTTCTGAAGCCTAATCCGCCATCTCTCCCCGCCTCTCTGTCTGCCAATGACTTTGCCTCTTTCTTCAATGCTAAAATCCAAACTATTCGCTCCGATCTAGCCAGCTCTGCTCCACTTCCAGCTCCTGTCCCTCACCTGTCAGTTCCTCCTGCAACTCTCTCGGCGTTCCCTTCGGTCTCAGCTGATGAACTGTCTAAAATACTGTGCTCGTCGAAGCCTTCCACTTGTTCCCATGATCCGATTCCCTCTCGCGTCTTTATTAATCTTATACCCGCTATCCTCCCGTCCTTGCTTCACATCATTAATTCTTCTCTGTCCTCTGGTTCATTTCCTTCTGCTTTTAAACATGCGACAGTCTCTCCCATTCTCAAAAAACCCACTCTTGATCGACTATCTCTGTCTAACTACCGACCTGTCTCTCTCTTGCCCTTTGTCTCAAAGATCCTGGAACGTCTGGTCTACTCTCGTTGTCTTGACTTTCTCTCTAATAACTCTGCTCTGGATCCCTTTCAATCTGGCTTCCGTCCTTTGCATTCCACTGAAACAGCCCTTACCAAGATCACCAATGATCTTCTTACTGCCAAGTCTAAAGGCCATTATTCCGTTCTTATTCTCCTTGATCTAACCGCAGCCTTTGACACGGTTGATCACGATCTTCTCTTAGATTCCCTCCATGACCTTGGACTCTGTGGCTCTGTCTATAACTGGTTCGCCTCCTATCTAGAGGGTCGCTCTTTCAGCGTGTCGGCTAACGGCAGCTTGTCCTCCTCTTTTCCCCTTTCAGTTGGGGTTCCGCAAGGCTCGGTGCTTGGCCCGTTGCTGTTCTCTCTATACATGCTGCCCTTGGGTAAGCTTATCCAATCTCACGGCCTCCAATATCACCTGTATGCCGACGATACACAATTATATCTCTCATCTCCGGAACTTTCTCCTGATGTTCACGATCGTATCTCGGCATGTCTCTCAGATATCTCAGCCTGGCTGCTTCATCGTCGTTTGAAACTTAACATGGCAAAGACTGAATTGCTTGTTTTTCCTCCTAAACCTTCTCCTCACCTCTCATTCTCTCTTACTGTCAACGATGTCACGCTTACTCCGGTCACGGAAGCTCGTAGTCTTGGCTTTATATTTGACTCCTCGCTCTCCTTTACTCCTCACATCGAGGCAGTAGCTAAATCCTGTCGTTTCTTCCTGTATAATATTGCCAGGATTCGACCATTTTTGTCTGTCTCTTCTGCCAAGACTCTCGTTCACGCACTGGTTATCTCTCGGTTGGACTACTGCAACCTTCTTCTCTCTGGCCTTCCTTCGTCTCACATCAGTCCGCTGGTCTCTGTCCACCACTCTGCCGCTAAGATCATCTTCTTGGCCCGCCGCTCTGACCATGTCACTCCACTTCTGAAATCTCTTCATTGGCTTCCAACTCACTCCAGAATCCAATATAAACTTCTCCTGCTGACCTTCAAAGCTCTTCACGGTCTAGCTCCTGCCTATCTCTCCTCTCTCATCTCACACTATCACCCCGCTCGTGCTCTCCGCTCCTCCGATGCCATGCTTCTCGCCTGCCCAAGGACCTCCACTTCCCTTACTCGGCTTCGTCCTTTTTCTTCTGCTGCCCCTTACGCCTGGAACGCTCTTCCAGAACACTTGAGAACTACAAACTCAATCACTGCTTTTAAAACTCAGCTAAAAACTTTTCTTTTCCCTATAGCCTTCAAATATTGAGTTTGTTCTGACTCTATACTGTTTAGCTTCACCCTAGACGGGGCCTGTTTACACTTCCCTGTGCCTGTTCGCATTCTCCTTCCCTCTTTATTGTTTACTACAACTTATTAGATTGTAAGCCTACGCGGCAGGGTCCTGCTATTTACTGTGTTATCTGTACAGCACCATGTACATTGATGGTGCTATATAAATAAATAAATAAATAAATAAATAATAATAATAATAATAATAATAATGGTACTGAAGTGCATTAATGACTGTTGGGGCCCAGGACACATTCCATATACTGGTTTCAAACTTTTTATAGTGTTATATCTTGCTTGGTGTAGATCTGGCCCAGGGTAGGGGGGGGGAGAGAAAGTTCATTTTGGATGCAGTTTGAAAGTCTATTTGAGTTGTCGATGATCAAGCTACTTTGGAATTGGGGAGAGAGCTCAACCTGTGTTTATCTGTATGGAGTTAGTATAGCAAGCCAGTGCAGTAACCCAAGAATGGCTGAGCCTTCAGGAGGATCCAGGCCTGAAAGAGTTAAAAGCAGATGCAACCAAAGAAAAGTGCATCCTACACTACAAATTCAGTGGCTACTTCTTCCCCACCCCTGTTCCCTGGGGACACGTGTTTCGTTTATTTTTGGATACAGATTATTGTCCTTGAAGATGATCTCCAGATCTTGCTGTTCCCATGGTTGCTCAAATAGAACCTCCAAACGCAGCAGGGCTGGTTTAGCGCATATTGAAGTGAAGTAATACACATTACCATCTAAAACGGGTGCTCCCATTAAGTCCAGCATCTAAAATTAACTGACTGCACCACTGACACACTATAGCAAAACCTTGTGTGCAGTGCACAGAACAGTGAACCATAGACCTAGAATCACAGAACAGTAGAGTTGGAAGGGGCCTATAAGGCCATTGAGTCCAACCCCCTGCTCAATGCAGGAATCCACCTTAAAGCATATCTCGGGCTGATGGACAGAGCCAGGCTCAGGGACTGGCATAAGTGGGCATCTGCTGAAGTCCATATCCCAGTAGGATATCCCAGTGCTGCTCATTCTTCCTTTGTGTTGTTGCCTATTTTCCCTCCTCTGCGTTCAGCAAGCAAGTCATGAGAAGGGCAAGGAAGGAACAGTGATCTCTGTTCGCCTTTTCCTCTCCTTCTGGGACATGGAAATTTTGAGCTCAAAGGGAGAGGAAAGCCAATAATTGGGGCCAGTACCAGGTCTGGCAACGTCCTCAGCAAAGTCCTCTCTCATGGCCCCCTGGCCAAACCAGTGAGCCTCTGCCAATGGTGAGTAGCAGCATCCCTGCACTCTCCCCTGGGGCACACCATTTTAGTTCCCCACAATGCCACAGAGTGACATGATGTCAGGGGCATTGAGGGTAATGAAAACGCCACGGAGCTCACAGGCCTGGGACTGGCATTATCATGGGTTGTGCCAGGGTGCTGGGCCCCCTGCCACTGCTCTGCTAACCTGCAAGTTAAGATAATACAGCAGTGTGCAATGTGGTGCAGGCCACAGACAGCAGTGTGGTGGTCCGACAGCTGAATATTGCATAACTCACGGTGATGGCCACTGTCTTAAATGGCTTTAAAGGGGATTAGTCAAATTCACGAAGGCCTGTCAACGACTATTAGGGATTCTCTACATGAGGCTTTTTACTTTACCTACACTTTACAGAGGCTTCTGTTTCTGGATACTTGCAGGATTAAGACCGGCTCTTTTACACATGTATATTTTCCAGGGTTTTCTTTCTTTTCCTTACCTTATGTCCCATTAACAAGCACTAGGATGTACTGTGATATAGCAAAATTGGTCAATTATACTAGACTTTATTCCACCATTCACAAATAATACCAGACTTCCTTCATTAGAAGAAGGGGGGAAAAACTGCTAAAATGGTTGCAAATTGCAGGATGGTGACATCATGCAAAGCATCCACAAACTACCATAAGTGAGGATTCACGAGCACTCAATAAATGTGTTGTGTAGAAAGGCTCTTAGGCATGCCCCAGATGCCACCGTTTTTAATTTTTTAAAATACTTTTTTAAAGTGTCCCCTGGCAGACTGCAGCCATGGAGGTGGGGGCAGGTCTGAAGGGCGGACATGATCCCTGGATCTCTTGATGTTGCTCACCCCTGAACTAGATAAATAACAAAAATGTGATAGGGTGTGGCCCATGGTGTGAAGTGGATATAGTATCAGCGATCCTTGAAATTATTTTGTTCCATTGACAACAGTTGAGCCAAACTGTTTAAGCCTAGCGATGGACAGGTATCTCTGATAATTTTGGAACTGGTGCACCCACAATGCTGCTGAAAGGCTTAACGAAAGCTCCAGTAGCAGGCCCTTCATAGAATCATAAAGTAGTAGAGTTGGAAGGAGCCTACAAGGTCATTGAGTCCAACCCCCTGTTCAATGCAGGAATCCACCTTAAAGCATACCTGACAGATGCTTGTCCAACTGCCTCTTGAATGCCTCTAGTGTGGGAGAGCCCACAACCTCCCTAGGTAACTGATTCCATTGTCGTACTGCTCTAACAGTCAGGAAGTTTTTCCTGATGTCCAGCTGGAATTTGACTTCCTTTAACTAAAGCCCATTATTCCGTGTCCTGCATTCTGGGAGGATCTGGTCATCCTCTGTGTGACAACCTTTCAGGTATTTGAAGAGTGCTATCATGTCTCATCATCATCATCATCATCATCATCATCATCATCATCATAATTTCCCGCCTCTCCGTCTGGAGTGAGGTGGGATACAACACAAATGCAAAACACCATAAAATACATATAATGTATTAAACCATATAGAACTATTGAAAAGCAGCACATTATTAAAAGGCATCTTAAAATTCAAGTGGGTAGGCCTGCCGGAAGAGATCAGTCTTTATGGCTTTCTTAAAGTCCGGAAGACTCTTACGTTGACGAATCTCTCAATCTTCTCTTCTCCAGGCTAAACATGCCCAGTTCGTTCAGTCTCTCTTCATAGGGCTTTGTTTCCAGAACCCTGATCATCCTCGTTGCCCTCCTCTGAACACGCTCCAGCTTGTCTGCGTCCTTCTTGAATTGTGGAGCCCAGAACTGGACGCAATACTCAAGCTGTGGCCTAACCAGGGCCAAATAGAGGGGAACCAGTACCTTGCGTGATTTGAAAGTTATATTTCTATTAATGCAGCCCCAAATAGCATTTGCTTTTTTTGCAGCCACATCATGGGAAATGCAGCTCCCAGCTTACCTGGGGAACAATTACCTGGTGATGCACACTCCTGGTGGGGAGGTGGGGGGCCAAGTGTGGTGCCAAGTGTGCACCCATGTGGGAGGCAGGGAGCCAATCAGGGCTTTACTGGCAGACTTGTAGGAAAACATCCCTCCCTCTAGTCTACCAGAGGCACTCTGTCTAAAGGAGCAGGTCCGTAGTTTGGTGGTGCCCCTGGACCCAGCTTTGTTAATAGAGACACAGGTTGCCTCGGTGGCCCATTACAAACTTCGGAATGGGCGTAGCTGGTTTAAGCTACGCCCATTCCTGGGTAGGGACAGCCTAGCCACGGTCATTCATGCACTGGTAACCTCAAAGTTAGACTACTGTAATGAGCTCTATGTGGAGCTACCCATGTATGTGGTTCAGAAGCTGATGGGATGCCTAGCTCTGCCCAAATAAAACCAGTGTTAAAAGAACTGAACTGGTTGCCTATTAGCTACCGAGCCACGGACAAGGTCATGCTAGTATCTTACAAAGCCCTAAACAACTTGGGACCAGGGTGCCTAACAAGACTGCCTTCCCTTATATACACCCAGGCGACATTTACGATCTTCAGAGGAGGCCCTGCTCGTCATCCCAACATGGAAAGAATGTCGCCATGAAGAACCTCGACGGCGGGCCTTCTCTGTAGTGGCACCCACCCTCTGGAAAACCCTCCCTCGTGCGTTTCGGGAGGGGGAAAATGTAGTATCTTTTAAATGCCTCCTAAAAACAGATCTTTTTAGACAAGCCTTCCCTGGATTGTAACTTATTCTGGTTTTATGTGATTTTTAAAGTTTTAAGGTTCAATCTGGATTGTTATATTATGGTTTAAGTTGTAAACTGCCCAGAGAGCCTTGGCTGTTGGGCAGTATAAATATGAAAATAAATAAATAATTGTTGTTGTTTATTCGTTCAGTCATTTCCGACTCTTCGTGACTTCATGGACCAGCCCACGCCAGAGCTTTCTGTCGGCCGTCGCCACCCCTAGGTCCCCCAAGGTCAAGTCTGTCACCTCCAGAATATCCTCCATCCATCTTGCCCTTGGTCGGCCCCTCTTCCTTTTGCCTTCCACTTTCCCTAGCATCAGCCTCTTCTCCAGGGTGTCCTGTCTTCTCATTATGTGGCCAAAGTACTTCAATTTTGCCTTTAATACCATTCCCTCAAGTGAGCAGCCTGCCTTTATTTCCTGGAGTATGGACTGGTTTGATCTTCTTGCAGTCCAAGGCACTCTCAGAATTTTCCTCCAACACCACAGTTCAAAAGCATCTATCTTCCTTCGCTCAGCTTTCCTTATGGTCCAGCTCTCGCAGCCATAGGTTGCTACGGGGAATACCATTGCTTTAACTATGCGGACCTTTGTTGTCAGTGTGGTGTCTCTGCTCTTAACTATTTTATCAAGATTTGTCATTGCTCTCCTCCCAAGAAGTAAACGTCTTCTGATTTCTTGGCTGCAGTCAGCGTCTGCAGTAATCTTTGTGCCCAGAAATACAAAGTCTGTCACTGCCTCCACGTTTTCTCCCTCTATTTGCCAGTTATCAATCAAGCTGGTTGCCATAATCTTGGTTTTTTTGAGGTTTAACTGCAACCCGGCTTTTGCACTTTCTTCTTTCACCTTCGTCATAAGGCTCCTCATCTCCTCCTCGCTTTCAGCCATCAAAGTGGTGTCATCTGCATATCTGAGATTGTTAATGTTTCTTCCTGCGATTTTAACTCCAGCCTTGGATTCGTCAAGCCCAGCACGTCGCATGATGTGTTCTGCATACAAGACTCACCCACCCATTCCAAGGTACGTCAGTTCTTGTCATGGATTACTATTAGTTGCTAGTTAATGGGGCTGAAAATAAATTTTACCTGCACAAATTGATACCATGGTGCAGGGTTTTCACTTACCCCATTGCAAGAATATTAACTCAGCTATATATGGATTTGTTTGGCTTGACAAGTCTAACTGTAGGGTCAGCTATTAAAGATTTCACTTCTAAGGCCACAGCTAGACCTAAGCTTTATCCTGGGATCATCCAGGGTTCGCCCCTGCCTGAGCACTGAATCCCCTGTGTGTCACCGAGATGAACAGGTTTGACCCCTGGATGATCCAGGGATAAACCTTAGGTCTAGTTATGGCCTAAGTCACAACCATGTAGGTGTGGATGGCAGTGGGCTGGATCCAATGGTAAGGGGGAGGAATAGGGCTCCCTGATTTGCCCTTCAAGAAGGGGCCTCCTTAAGGAACTGTGGGGTGTGTGTGTAGCCTTAAGACCCAACTCAGTATGGGCTGCAATCCATCCACACTCCAAGGAGTACGCCTCTGCACCATGGCATGTGCCTCTGACTCCCCCACCCCTTGCCCCCGGAGAATCTGGCAGGCAGACCAGGATGGAAGGATTAGACTGCAAGCATGCAATCCGGTTAAAAGATCCATGCCCAAATCTAAGATGAGACCGATAGAGCTGTGGCCGATTATTTCACCCATCCAAATCTATGTCACTTCAAAGTGATCTTGATAGGCTGGAGTGCTGGGCTGAAAACAACAGAATGAAATAGGGATAAATGCCAAGTTCTACATTTAGGAAATAGAAACCAAAGGCACAGTTACAAGATGGGGGATACTCAGCTCAGCAATACTACAAACAAGAAGAATCTTGGAATTGTTGTAGATCACAAGCTGAACATGAGCCAACAGTGCGATATGGCTGCAAGAAAGGCCAATGCTATTTTGGGCTGCATTAATAGAAGTATAGCTTCCAAATCACGTGAGGTACTGGTTCCTCTCTATTCGGCCCTGGTTAGGCCTCATCTAGAGTACTGTGTCCAGTTCTGGGCTCCACAATTCAAGAAGGACGCAGACAAGCTGGAGCGTGTTCAGAGGAGGGCAACCAGGATGATCAGGGGTCTGGAAACAAAGCCCTATGAGGAGAGACTGAAAGAACTGGGCATGTTTAGCCTGGAGAAGAGAAGATTGAGGGGAGACATGATAGCACTCTTCAAATACTTAAAAGGTTGTCACACAGAGGAGGGCCAGGATCTCTTCTTGATCCTCCCAAAGTGCAGGACACGGAATAACAGGCTCAAGTTAAAGGAAGCCAGATTCCAGCTGGACGTCAGGAAAAACGTCCTGACTGTTAGAGCAGTGCGACAATGGAATTAGTTACCTAGGGAGGTTGTGGGCTCTCCCACACTAGAGGCCTTCAAGAGGCAGCTGGACAACCATCTGTCAGGGATGCTTTAGGGTGGATTCCTGCATTGAGCAGGGGGTTGGACTCCATGGCCTTGTAGGCCCCTTCCAACTCTGCTGTTCTATGATTCTATGATTCTATGACTAACTACACGCTGCCTCACACAAAGTGAATGTTGGACTAGCTGGAACTGTGGTTTGATCCACCAGGGGTATTCTTATGGCAGAGGAGAGTGGTTCCAGGTAAGAAGGTATGGCTTTCAGGCAATTGTGTAGCCAAATGCAGCTATTTGAAATTAATCATCCCTTAAACGGGTTATCTGTAAACAGGATGTGAGTGTGTGTGTGTGTGTTTGGCAGGGCTTCTGTGGCTTCAATGGAAAAGATTCACTAGCTGAATTTCTGGTCAATCTGCAGTTGTGAAAGGCAGTGTTGCTGGATCAGGGGGGAAAGTTGGCAATTCCAATTCAGATTGGACTTGATGTAATACTGGTCTCTTTCAAGATCACAAGCTTAAAAGTGGCAGCTGCAACAAAATGTTGCAGTGTAAAATGCTCCTAGCTTCCAGGTAGCAGCTTTGCCCTATTCCAGGATAATCCATTCCTCTCTTCCTCCCCACCACACCCCAGTTTTTGGCTCTGCACATCTGTGTCCCCAGAGCCTGCTGGTACCTCACTCCTGTGCATAGATGGTACCGTTTTGGGTATGTAAGGATCTACACTCACAGAATGCATTAGCTATTAGTATATCAGATACTAGGCAGGGAGATATGGTAGCGGTGTCCACAGCTTTATCGTTTTCTGCCTAGTGCACCTAATTATATAGAGCTCAATTCTTAAAACCTAAAGGCAGCATTCAACAGATTGCAGCCTGCCAGGAGAAAGACGCCGCTCACAGGATTATGCAGTTGCCTTGCAAGAACTGAGCAGGTGCAAACGGATTAGGAGAAGATAGAGCAATTTCCAATTGAATTCGTCCAACTGTCGCAGGGAAGAGATGGGTGGAGTGAAATACAAAACCTCCATTAAAGAATACATCTCTCAGCAACAGAAATAACTTCTTTTAAAAGTCTAGCCAATATCAAAGATAATAAAGACGATCCATTTAGTTAACAATAAACTATCCCTGCATTATACTCCCACCCTAAACAACAAAAAAACTCACATTGAAACAATGGTTTCCCTTATGCTATTTTTAAAAATCCCTCTTTCCTATTATTATTATTATTATTATTATTATTATTATTATTATTATTATTATTATTATTATAATATTAATATAGCACCATCAGTGTACATGGTGCTGTACAGAGTAAAACAATAAAATAGCAAAACCCTGCCGCATAGGCTTACATTCTTTTTGAAGCAAAAGGTAATGTAGGTTGTTTCAAACACAGATCTGTAATTAGTTACCATACCTGTTAGGTACCATCGGCTAGCCATTTGAAACGAAATTTTAAAAAGTCAGGAACAAAAACTACAACCAGGGGATTCATCACACGTGGGAAAACACACTCCCCACCGTCGCGTCTCCGCTCCTGGTTTTGTTGCTCAGTTACTTCCTGTTTCAAAACAGGAAGTAAACAACGAGCACGAGGCCCATTCAGTCAGGCGTTCTAATCACGCTGCTTCTCCTGCACACAGCAGGAGAGAGCAACAACTTCCGGTTTTCAAATTATTTTGGACTTTGGGGGGCTTTTCTTGTGGCACAAGGAAGGCCAGAAGGAGTGGAAGGCGCGCAGGAGGCAGACGACATCATGCGAGGGACCTGTGAAAAATCCGTGAGTGCCCAATAATGAGCATGCAATAAAACGCTTGTCGGATGGAGCCCTAAACAAAATAATCCATTTTATTATTGGGTTTATACATTATTATTTCTTCTTCTCACCTAAATGTGTAGCTTCTGTCCTCATTTTTTAACATTGTCAGGAGTGGTGAGGAAACTGTTCCTCTCGCTTTGCCCCACTCCATCTAAATAACAGAGAAGGTTGGATTTTTGTAATTTGAAATTTATGGAGCAGCCTTTGAAAAGCAATCAGAAACTTCAATTGTCTCAGAATTTAGCAGCAAGATTGGTAACTGAGGGCTCATCTACACCAAGCAGGATATTCCACTATGAAAACGGCATGAAAGTGGTATATAAAAGGCAGGAGCCGCACCACTGCTTTATAGCGGTATTGAAGTGCACTGCAGGATCTTCACAACTGCTTTCTGGTGGTACTGAAGTGCACTGACAACTGTTGGGGCCCATAACACATCGACACCAAGCTGGATATTGCCCTATGAAAGCAGTATGCAAGCGGTATATGGCATGTGTCAATGGGCCCCAACAGTTGTCAGTGCACTTCAATGCTGCTATAAAGCAGTAGTGTGGTTCCTGCATTTTATATACAGCTTTCATAGTGGAATATCCTGCTTGGTGTAGATGAGCCCTGAGACACAGAGTGAACCTATTTTGTTAGGGTTTAAAGTTTTTCATTGGTTCCCAATTGCTTTCTACGTGCAATTCAATGTTCTAACGTCAGCATGGCCTAAATGCTAATCTAGGGTGACCATATGAAAAGGGCTCCTGTATCTTTAACACTTAGTTGTGTAGAAAAGGGAATTTCAGCAGGTGAAATTCCTTCTTCGTCAAAACAGTTAAAGCTGCAGGAGCCCTGCTTTCTTGACCAGATACAAAAGAGACATTCGGTTGGCCGCTGTGCACACAGAATGCTGGACTAGATAGGCCTTGTTCTTGTTCTTGTTCCCAGAAGTTAGGCAGGCAACTTCCAGAGGCAGGACAACCTCCCAGGAGACATTGGGTGAGACCCAGATTTAGGCTGGAAAATTGCTCTAGAGGAAGTAGCAGCCCTTCCAGCCCCCTGAAAATGCTACACAGAGACTCAGGAGACCCTGCCTAAAAGTTGAGTTGGGTTTGGGGCGGGGGGTGGGGAGAGAAGATTCCCCCAAAATCAGGCAGAGAGACCTTCTTGCAGAAGGCAGTTCTTGGATCCAGCCCATTCACTTGTGGCCTACTTTTTCGCATCTTGATCATCTGATAGCCATTAAACTAGAATTCATCTTCCTGCTGTTTTAGATAAAGAAGTTTCCCTTTAGCACCTGTGAGATGTCCTCTTTTTGCATTTGAGCCATCTTTCTTGGTATTGTCTACACTGACTGGTAGCAGATTCCCGTCCCCACCCCCACCCCCCACTGAGCTACAGTGCTTGTCCTTTCACCGTTTCCGTTTATCTTCATTGCCACCATCTATCTCCCTTTTCCAGATTCATTTCTAACCCCATACTCCCCAAACCAACTGCTGTACGCTCCCCATCTTTTCCCAGATACACAGAGGTGGGCAACTTGTGGCCCACAGACATTTTTGTATACAATTCCAATTAGCCCTGGCCAGCATAACCAATGAGGAGGGGTCATGGGAGATGGTGGACCTGTTCAGATGACACTTCAGGCTCTGTGGTTAGCAAAACTGTGGTTCTCTGGGGTTAGCACTAACCGCAAGCCGTGCTGTCGCACACAACACTATAAGCCACCATTAGAGCCGCTAACCCTGCTGCAGACAGTCCGACTGAGGTTAGTGAGTGAACAGGGTTCAGCGAAATGCATCGCACAAGACACCTTGAACTCTGCTACTTAACCAAAAGCCTTAACCAGCAGACCTTAAGGTGTCTTCTGAACAGGCCCGTATGCTGATACATCTGAAGAGCCATCAGCTGCTCATCCAAGATACAGAAATATAATGTTTTCCAGCTAGAGTAAAATATATAGATATATAAACTGTATATACTGCCCTTCCATTCTAAAATAAAAAGCAGATCATAATCCTTGCTTGGGACGACGTTAGAGGTCTTCTTCCTCTATGCTCAACTTCCAGTGTTGTTTGTTTGTTGTTGATGATGATGTTTTTAATATAAAATACTTACACCCCATCTTTCCACTAGGAGGTCTTCAAGATTGCCTAAGTACCAATTCCTTCATTTTCTTAAATCAACACTTCAAAATAAAGTAATTAAACCAACAGTTGTAAGACATAAGAACATAAGAAATGCCATGCTGGATCAGCCCAAGGGTCCATCTAGTCCAGCACTCTGTTCACACAGTGGCCAACCAGCCATCGGCCAGGGATGAACAAGCAGGACATGGTGCAACAGCACCCTCCTGCCCATGTTCCCCAGCAACTGGTGCACACAGTCTTATTGCCTTGAATACTGGAGATAGCACACAACTATCAGGGCTAGCACCATTGATAGTAGGGCTGTGCACAGACCCCCTCCGATCCACTTCTCTTCCAAATTCGCAACTTCCGGATCGGGTCCGCTCCACTCCGCCTATGGTCTGCTCCGCTTCGCTGTGGAGCTCCGGATCCGGATCAGAGCTCCACTTTCCCCCCCATAGACTTGCATTGAAATCCAAAAATGCCTACAACTTTTTTTCTGTTAACGTTAGAAACCTCAAACTCGGCACCATGATAGCTTACCCATGTATACACATGCATGCCAAGCCTCAAGCAAATCCAAGCATTCCCTGATTTTGGGGGGATTTTTGAAAACCTGACACCCCATTTTCAGAAATGGGATTTACTCCGACATTTTTACAGATAAAAACTTTGAAGCAGGCACCCTCACAGATGCCACTAGATCCACATTTATGACAAGTTTCAAGCAAATCCCATAATCCCCTGATTTTTGGCATTTCCCCCCCTTTTAACTCACCCCAATTCAAGTCCCATGCTAGAACTCCATCAATTTTCACGTTAGAAACCTCAAATTAGGCACCATGACAGCTGATCCATGTATACACACACATGCCAAGCCACAAGCAAATCCAAGCATCCCCTGATTTTGGGGGGATTTTTGAAAATCTGACACCCCAGTATCTCAGGGATTTTTAAAGCTGCAGACAGCTCAATGGGCTTTCTTTATTTATGGCCTTTTCAAAGGAAATCCCAACATACCATGAATGGGGGAGTAGATAAACCTAAATATGAATCTTCTTCCACACTTGAAAAATTTATTTGAACCACCCAAAGAGCTCCGGCTATTGGGCAGTATAAAAATGTAATAAATAAATAAATAAATAAATAAATAAATAAATAGTCTAAGTGAGCGCAGGAAGGACTCATCTTCTGGGTCAAAGCAAGACAGACACAAACCATCCCTGCAAGGCAGGCACAGAGGAGGACAGGCAGCACTGGGAGGAAGCATGCCAGAGGCTTGTGGGGTTGAACCACAAAGCCCATCATGTAGTACAGCCCCCAGGCACCAGGCGGGCAGAGAGGCAGGCAGAGATATGCCATAGATCTATGAGGAAGTCAGTCCCAGCAGATACCCCTAAACAACAGCACCCAGGTGGAGGCAGGAAGGCAGGCATGGAGCAGACATTTTGGGGGCACAACGAAGTGAGCCAAGGATTGTTTCAAAGCCAGTAATGCAAACCATCTCTGTGAGGCGGGAGCAGCACAGAGAGATGCCTTTTCTTTTGCATCCCATAACTAGGAGGCTAGGAGGATAAGAGTAAAGCTTTGTGATCCTTGCTTCAGTGTTGATTGACTGCATTGTGATCACAGCCGTTATTAAACAACAAAATAATAACGTTAATAATAGCAGTACTAATTACTGTTAACAACAACAACAACAACAAGGAGTTGAACCACAATGAAAGCCTGCCTGACTTCACTGAAGAGGAAAAGCCAAGAGTGCTTGGGCTATGGGGGTGTATAAAATGTAATAAATAAATAAACAAAGGAGGGGTGGAATTAAAAGCAGCAGTGTTGCTGAATAAACAACAAGAAGATTTTTTTAAAAAAGGCTATGTCTGCCTTTTACCAGTAAGAGGAAAGTGGACGTGCTCAGGGGGAGGGGGAACTATGCCAATTTGACTGGCCTTAAGTGAGTACCAGTCTTTAAGAAGCTACCTGACACTTCAACTCATGACAGGCATAGCTTCTCCACTGGTTACCCTTTGGAGGGTTCTGATGACCCTCCAAGGGCAGAAGTGTGCACTGAGCACGTCTGCATGCCCTAGGGGACTTCATCCCCTTGCACCACACCTATTCAGTTGTTCACCAAGGTTAGGGTGGGTAGCAGTGCTGTGTTTCCTATCTGTTATTTATTTGCTTAGTATATGATTTCAGGTTGTGTTTGTGCGTTTGGTGGGGCTACTGTTTAAAAAAACAATAAATAGTGCAGGTCTATCACAATCTCTATAGACAGATTGGAACCCAACACATTTCAGAGACAAAAACTCCTTCATCAGGGGCAATCTTATAAAATCAAAATGCTGAAAACTGTGGTCACCCTTCATATTGCATCAAGGTATTTTATGATGTATGAAGAATAGTCATTTAAGGCAACTTCCTATGTTCCTACAGAAGAGTGGTGAAATGGTTAGAGTTCAATCACCTGCTTAGCCATGAGGTTTAATGGAAGATGTTCCATTTCTCAGCCTAACATCCCTCACAGAGTTGTTGTGAGGATTAAGAGGGAAGGAGGAACCATGAATATCATCTTGAGCTCTTTTATTTTATTTAATGGCCACTCTTCAGAGTTATTCCTTGCAAAATGGCTCACAGCATGTAAAAACGCAAACTGTAAAGTATATAATGACAATTAAAAGCACACATGCAACAGGACTGGGCAGGAAAAAAAGTGTTTTCCCTCCCTAATCCCTGATTTCTTATGGGCCCTCGCTTGTATGGCAGAAACATTTGAACTGCTCTGCAATCTTATTACCATCTATCCGGGGCGAAGTTTAAAAATTCACAGTGAATTAGCTAAGTTAAAAGTTTAAATAGTGCAGACAGAAAGAATTGTCTCATCCACACCACTTTTACTTTAAGCATGTCTGTTCTATTTTTCTTTGCTGTCCTGCTGGTGCCAGGAAGCAATTGGATTTTTTTTATTTAAATCAACTCACCTACAAAATCAAATCAAAAAGTGTACAAGACCTTATAGAGATAACTGAATTAGCTTCTTCTTAGCAAATTGACTGACAGTCATCCACGTAATTCAAAGGTTTTAGCTCTGTGGATTATTACACCTTGATGAAACAGTGGTTTCACATCAGTTGGCTCAAAATCTTTAACTCAGTTAGCATCTCAGCTTTTCCCACTGCAAACGTCAATTCATTTTCTTTTGTCATTACAAAATGATTCAATAGTGTGTGTGTGTGTGTGTGTGTGTGTGTGCATGCATGTGTGTGTGCGTTTCTTAACCAGAAATAGCAAACAAACATCTGAGTGATGTACAGGTCTGGTGGGGTGTCATGAGGACTAACAACTTCACACTGTGACAAAGGCCATTATCAACAAAGCTTAAAAAATAAGCACCTGTATTATGTATGGTCTTCTCTTACTCTTGCCTATTTGACCTCCTCTCCCACTGTTGCACCTCCTTGTTGAAAATTAGATTGTATGTTCATTGGAGCAGGGGCCTATTCTCCCCCACCCCTTACATTACTTTGCAAACTTAGGCATCATGCAAGTAATGAGAACACAGTGCTATGAACAGTTGTAAAGTAACTGCTTATCAGCCTCCCTTTACCCCCAACACATTCATATATCTGTATACATTTTGATTGGGCTAGAGGGACAGGTCTGGGATCATCTCACTCTCCCGATGCCCCAATCATCATAATGCAGGCTCTCCTCCATACTTGCATTGTTTGATGATACTGACATCCAATAGGAGCTCTTCTATATTTCCATAAGGATTGTTGTTCCCTGAAGGCTATCTGCTGGAGGAGCATGACCTAGGCTCTGGTGCCTTCCTCTTCCATTGACATGTAAACTAATTCTGGCAATGGCGGTTATTCCCAATGTAGTAGAATTACACCAGTATGTGAAGTGCCATTTCATGGGTTGCTTGTGGCATTTGCCCAATGCCATAGATTCTGATGGTGTGCAAGAACCGTGGTTAGTGTGTGCTCCAACTGGACTATGCTGGTTTCATATTGGAGACCATCCAACGTGCCTTGAGACATGAAGGTGTTAGGATAAAGTTGTCATTGCCCACAGCAATTATATAGCCCACAATGAGGCCTAGGCTGTGCTTCAAGAAAGTGATCAAAATTTGGTGACTTCAGCAAAATATCATCTTGACTTAAAAAGACCTAAAATCCAATAGTACTGTGTAAATTTAATTCTTGTTACCCAATATTGGCTTCAGGGAGAATACTGTAGGTACTAAATGCAAGAAAGGCTGGTAATATAATTGACAGGGTCAATGAAACCTCAGAACATACCTTACATCCAATGTTCGTTGGTCCCACTTGGAAGTCCCATAGCTAGAAGAGTGCTAGACCATGTTCTTGATCTGCTGCTTCTTACCACCAGAAGTTCAAAGTGTGATTAACAACACCTAAGGTGAACTACTTCATTCAGCAGAACTAGGAAAGTCCTCCATTGAAGAGCTTGGAAAACCACTGCCAGGCCCAGTAGACTAGGGGTAGACAACCTGGTGCCTTCCAGATGTTTTGCACTACATCATAGTCAAAAAATGTGGAGGTTACTCAGTTGCCTATCCCTGTAGCATTAAATACATTTCAAAGAATGTAACAAAAACAACAGTTGCAAAAGTCATTCTTTGGCAGTCAACCCGCCAAAGAAAGGTGGAAGGGGTAGTGGTGGGCAATTATAACAATTATGACTCCATGCAATCCTATCCCTGTAGCAGGCTCTACTGAGTTGGGCAAACCAAAGATCTCACTCCAGTAAAAGGCAGCTGCATATATTTCTTTTGCAAATACAGAAGATTGATCTCGGTGTGCAACTCAAGCTCCTTTGACAGGCACAAGTGTAAAATGAGTTTGCAGAATTTTAAAGGTGCATTTTCTGTTTCCCGCATTTCCTTTTAACAATCCATACTATGGATCCAAATTCTACTTGTTTCAGAGCACCCGAGGCGCAGGGGGAAAAAAACTACATCTGAAAAAGGGCTACAGGCAAACAAGTTTGCGTTTAATAACCGCAAAATAATGTTTCTCCCCCCTTGCCCTCCACTCTTCAAAAAGGTGTGGGTGGGGGGAAAGGGAAGAATTAAGTGTAAAAACAATCCCTGTGCTTAATACTAGGTCATCCTGACACAAAGCAGCAAAAGGCCAATCAATCTAAACCGCCTGGCAGGAGTTCCACACATTTCTGAGCTATGCAGAGCTGGGAAGGCTGTGGCAATTGGGTCAGTATCAAGAGCCTCCTCTCAGCCAGAGGAATGAGAAACCAGTCACTTGCCAAGGGGAAGAGCTCCACTTAATAATAAAAGCAACCCCCAGCCTCCGCTCCTGGCTTGCAGTATTGGGAGGCTGCTTGGTGTCTTGGGTAATGCTGGAGTGGAACAACAGAGATTTGAGTCAAATTCCAGTTCAAGCATAAATCCCTCCTTGGGCCAATCACAATTTATAAGCATTGCCTACCTCGCAGAGTTGTTGTGAGGAAACCATGTAGGTTACCCTGAACTCCTTGAATAGAAAAGGTTGGATATAAACCCGACGGAATATAGATTTACTTATTTATTTATTTATTTATTTATTTATTACATTTCTATACCGCCCAATAGCTGGAGCTCTCTGGGCGGTTCACAAAAATTAAAAACATTCAAATTATAGACAGAGCCATTCTAATGTAGGAGATGCTTTTGCATGATGCATTCACACCCGTAATTCCTGTCTCTGTGCATGCTCCTATCAACATCTGAGGCATTACTCCAGATCCCTTGACCTCTGCAAAGCACAGTGGTAGCTCCTAGGACTGGACCCATGGACACCTCACTTGCACGTGCCAGGCTGCATGACCCTCCTGTTTCTTTAATTGGGAGACCAGCGTGGTGCAAAGTGAAATGCTGTCCCGCAGTGCTATCTTTATTTGGTGTTGTTTTGGAGCTCATCTCTACCTTGTACTTAATCTTACCAGCTGCCTTCTGGGAAATGGGCGTTTTGTGGGTGGCCATGACCACCTTGGCAGTCATTTTACAAATGGACAACCCCACTCCCATGGCATCCATTTTGTGAGTGGCCACAAAAATCTCAAAATTCCAAGTTTGCCCGCTGACCCAAAGAGGTTAAGGACTCGTGCTTTAGGAGCAGAGTTTTTTTTTCTGTAGTGGCACCCCACCTTGTGAAATATCCTACGAAATGAATTTTGGGAGGCCCTGACACTCTATACCTTCAGATGGCTGGGAAAATCATGACTATGCAAAACGGCTCTTGGCTGAATGCTCTCTTAGTTTTGTTTAATGCTATCCTAGTTTTCTCCACTGTTCCCAGAAAGGGTTTATTGTGTTAATATTGTAGCTGGGGTGTGTGTGTCATTGAGCCCCCCTTTTACTTGTTATCTGCTTTGAAATTTGGTTTTTATGGAAATAAGGCAGAATATAAGATTTAAAAATAAGTAATACAATAATTGAATTGGGAAAGGGAGGAGCCATAGCTCACTGGTAGGCCACATACTTTGCATTTAGAAAGTCCCAGATGATGGGGATAAAAACAAGGGGAACAACATATATATCAACATGAGGAAAGACATGATAAACTTGTAATACAAAGTAAAAAAAAGTAAGAGGAATTCCGGGCAAATGTCAAAATGTGAGAACTTAATAAATATGAAGCAACCTGATGACAGAGTAGTAGGTAAGTGTCCAAGTGTATACTCCAGATGTTTGCTGTTATACTTAGTTTTCCCATGAGAGGCCTGAATCATCTTCCATTACAGCTTTTTGGCTCTAGGTGGTGTCAGGGAGGAGGCAGGGAGGAGGTTACACCACCCCATTGCTGGACCACCGTGCTCAATGGAAGAAAAGCCACTTTTCACACATTATAACTGAATCATAAAGTGGAATTTGAAGAAAAGCTGCAATTCTAAGCATGCTTACTTACGGCTGAACATTTCTATAGCGAAAAGGTTTGAGGCCTACAGCGGCACGGTAATAAAGTCAGGCTTAAGGCCTGGAGTTTTTCTCTTGGGAGGGGGTGTCGCTGAGAGAAGTAGTTTCATTTCTCTGGTTAAGATTCATTCCCTTAAGTTTCATTTCTTCAGGTTTGAAATGGTACTTTTAGTTTTAGGGGGAAGAGGGGATAAAAGGAGAGCGCCACCCAGAGAGGCAGAGCCAGAAAAGTGTCAGGAAAGGATGAGAGCAAGAGGAAGGAGCAGAAAGAAGCAGCTTGAAAAGTCTATATGCTGCTTAGGGTAAAAGAACTTGTGTTTTGCGACTTTTATTTTCTTTTAATCCCTTTTGTATCACTCAATTCTATGGACTAAATACCTTTATTGTAATTTGGTTGTTTTAATTCACTAGTAATCTGATGCGTTAAGCTACAAACTTCTGGAGTGTCACTAACCTCACGTCAACAGCCTAAACCCCCACATTACTGGGAAGGGGAAGGTAAAAAGAAGGAAGGTGGGACTCTTATGGAGGCAAGGATGCTTAAGGAGTCGCTCAGGGGGTCCAGGGAAAACACCCTGACAAGTGTTCTCAAGTGTTCAAAATGCTTTACATGCATTGTCTAGTTGTGAGCCTTACAACAAACAAATCTCTAAGGTATGTCAGGCCGTTGCTAGACCAGGGTTTAGCCCGGTGCGAGCCCCAGGCTCGCCCCTGTGCATCCAGATGACGCACAGGGGATCCTGGGCTCAGACAGGGGTCAACCCTCCCTTGGCCCGGGGAAACTGGCACCACAGTCTCGTGAGTAGCCGAGGAAAGCGGCAGACGGTGTGCAGCACTCCACAGGAGCGCTGGGTCCATTGGGGCAGGGGGAGAGATTGGGCGTGGGGAGATCGCAGGGGGGGAAATCAGAGATCGCGGGGGAAGCAGAGATTGCAGGGGGAATTCAGAGATCGAGGGGGGGAATTGCGGCCAGGGTGGGGAAATTAGGGGCAGGGGAGCGGGGAACTCTTTTTTAAAAAATAAAACAAAAAACACTTCCCTTTGTCGCTGGTGCGCTCCTGCGCACCCAGCCCTTTAAGATAAAAAAATGGCGGACGCGACAGGTCTTTCCTGTGGCCCATCGCGTCTGACGTGTAGACTGGGGCAACGGCCTGCAGTACTTGTAGCCCAGGCTCACCCCTCCTCCCACACGGATCACCAGATAGGTCTAGCAACAGCCTCAGTATTATTGGCCATATTGCAGATGGAGCAGGAGTGAGCTGGTTTGCATGATCACACAGCGGTTAATAAGCCACAGTGGCTTGTTAACGACCTTGCATATCCTGGCAGGATTTATGTAATTACTCTCACTGGCACCAGCTTGTTGTGACGTCCGAATCCTGAATGGTTAACAAACCACCCAGAATCTATGGCCTGTTTTAGGGTTACTGGATGGTTTGTTAACGACCGCATCCACCCAGCCACACCAGATTCAAATGTCACAACAAGCCACGTTGGCGAGTGTAATTATATAAATCTGACTGGCACATGACAGGTGATTAACAAGCCACCATGGCTTATTATCAACCCTGTGATTGTGCCAAGGTCAGTGTTGTGCACATGGACACCTACTAAGTTCCTGGTAGAGGCAAGATCTGAAAGTAGTGGTGGTGGGAAAATTCCTGATTCATGGCTCAGTATCTTTAGCTTCCACACCATAGCAGTTCTTGAAAACTCACTCCATCAAATTCAATATGCCTTACTTCAGAGAACTGGCCCTTTAACAGATTTTTTCCCTCCTGCCATTGTTGATTCTGGCCACATTATAAAACCAAATGAAGCAAGACTTTCTTTAATCCTTATATCTGAAAATGTCTTCTCAAGGGCACTGCAAAGCCTCCACCAGACTTTGAGATGGTATTGCAACGAGACAAATTCAAAATAAAAAAGGAACATGTTCTGAGTGTAGAAGACAATTTGCATTTTAATTTCACCATATCCTTTGATATTTATATACATATACACATATAGCCACACACGCACGTGTGTGCGCACCCACACTCACACACAAATGTATTAAAAGCTTTACTCCATTGCAGAAATTTAAAAATGAATAATATGAAGGAAAAATGTACAAAGTTACTTCCTGTTCTTAAAAAACAAAACTGATCTCTAATGTATTCCTCAGGAGAAATTCAATCAGGCCTATTATAAAACATTTCTTATGACAAATATTGGTCATGCTTTTTTCTTTTCTTTTTTTAAAAAAGAGAGTTGTAAAGGAATCAAGAAGTTCACCACATGAAGGACACTGCGCAGCATTTGAAGGTTTGCAGCCATAGGATTGGATCCACACTTAGGTTGCAATCGTATATACCCACTTTCCTGGAAGTAAGCACCATTAGACTCAATGTGATTTTCTATTGAGTAGACATGTATAGGATTGTACTCCTTGTCAGACCTAGCATGACTACTCATTATTAATTTAAGTCCCACTGATTTCAATGGGTCTACTCTAAGTATGACTAAGTCTAGATCCAACCCACAAACTGGTAAGTAGGTGAAGTGGAACGGAGATGGTAAAGATCCTGGCACTGCAAAAGCCCACGCCATCCCCCCAAAATCCCCGAGAATTTTTGAAAATGCTCATGTTGTGTGTATCATGTCTACAAACGCGGAAGCAATGAAGGGCGCATTTCACTTTTTGTGAAAGAGAAGAGGTTTCACCATTCCTGCCAGAATCTTGGGTAGTTGTGCAGCGATCACTTCTGACATCATTTCCGGAAATTCAACACTCAGCGTCCGGGACTGGAGAAATGTGTTCAGACAATATAGATGGAGTTGTTTCACAAGCTGTATTTAAAACAATCAATCAAACAAATTTAAGACCAAAAATTACACAGACACCACACAAGACCAGATGAGCCCCTAAGTTCCTACTCTACCCACAAATGGCCTTGGTACGTTCCAGGAACTGCTGAGCACTGCCCCCTGTGGTGCAAGGGCATGACTGCAGCCTGTCCATAAAGTGACCAGAACAGCATGTCATTGTGCCCCATGTGGTTAATTACTGAACTGCAGGTGGCAGCTTTCTCTTCTGGGGCGCCAGAGCTCACTTAGACCTTGTTGCGCAAGCTAAGCTCAGCTGCGACAGGTATATTCTTTCCTATCCAGAAAGATCCAGTGGCCAGCCTGTCTCATTCCCCGCACAGGCTGGTCGCTGGATCTTTCTGGATAGGAAGGAATATAGCTGAGCCTAGCTTGCGCAACAAGGTCTAAGTGAGCTCTGGCGCTCCTTGTTTTTGGTTTGTCTTCCAGTCCTGACTCTCAGTTCCTGGCTCCTGACTGCTGCCTGTGGCAGTAGCTATGAAACACTGAGTTATGTGCACTGTGGTGTTTCCTCGCACTCCTGAACTATTTCCCCTTCTCTTCCCCAATCCACGATCTGGCCAAAGGAGCTAGTATGGGAAGGCATGGCACATTCGGTCAGATCCCATGTGATTCAGAGCTTCATGTATTATCAAGGCAATGAGGGATGGAACGAAGGAGAAGCGTTGCATGGTGGCTACGAGGCCTTCTTGATTACGTGAGAATGAGGCTCATCTATCGTCAAAAGTGTGGGTGCAATGATTCCTTAGCAAGGAGTAAACGTTAAGTTATTTTGAAAAGCACATTGTTATCCTAAGACTTATAAACAAAGAAACAAAGCATGTGCTCTACCACTGAGCCATGAGGCCCTTCCTCAACCTTTGAGGATATACATTTAAATAATGGAAAAGCAGCGGAGCACCTAAATATGGAGGTTGATTCTTGTGTGTGTGTGTGTGTGTGTGTGTGTGTTTGTTTAAAATAACATCCATTCCTGCATTCGCAGGAAGAATCCACACATGGCATCATGGGAACAAGCAATTTTGCCATCCTCCATTCCATGCTGGCCCTTAGCTTAGTGTGAAATGTGGAGTAATTTCAAACGGGAAGGCCATCCACACCTCCCATATGTTGATACAGCAGCCTCGATTTTCCTCAGGGCCGTGGTATGCAGGCTGCACTGAACAGCCCACGCGTACAGCCCTCAAGAGGATTAGGGCTGCTATATCTGGGAGGCAAGGATGGCAACTGTGTACACACTTCTGTGAACTGCACGCAGTGTGTGGGTGTTGGTGGATTACCACACCTGATGATATTAAGGATTGCGAAAGCAAACTTACATCATGCATAGAGTCCAAAAGCTTTGTAAGCTGATAGAAACGCTGGGAACTGGCCACAACCCCTTTCTGTCGCAACCCGATTGCCTTGACGAGCTCTCTGATATAACTTGATCTCATTTCATCAAACTGGTTTTGGCTCCTCAGACCTTCCAAAGGAACTGTGAGAAACAAAATAGTCCAACACAAAACGTTTTACCACTGTGGCTCAAATTCTGAAATAAAGCAAATGATGCATTCAGTCCTCCCCAGTTGATGTAAATTCACATAGTTCACTACGTGCTGGCCAGGGTTTGTTAACTTAGACCCTACTGGGAGCTGCCCAGGGTCCCAATGACCTAGGGAGATCATTCAAGAAGCATTCAAGGTGCAGCTGGACAGGTATGTTTCAGGTATGTTTCAGGTATCTTTCAGGTATGCTTTAAGGAGGATTCCTGCATTGAGCAGGGGGTTGGACTTGATGGCCTTAAAGACCCCTTCCAACTCTTCTATGATTCCAACTTAGGGAGGCCTGCCTTGATCTGGGGGCAATCTACATGAGTATTTTGGTGCGAAGTGAGAGCAGTTTGAGGTCTTTTGTGACACACGATGACATCCGCTGACTCAGACAAAGGTCTTTTCCATTACTTGCTACCTAATCCTGTAATATGGATGGACCTGGGGCTGAATCTAGGAACCTACTGCATGCAAAGTATGTGTTCTACCACTGAACCACATGTCTCTGATGCTATTCATAGTATTTTGTATTTGTTGTTCCCCGCCTCACTCCAGAGGGAGAGGCGGGACGTTGGACATTATTGAAAACGCATGTCTCCTCTTGTCACCTAGGCAGTTGGATGAAATAAGAACATAAGAATTTAAGAAGTGCCATGCTGGATCAGACTAAGGGTCCATCTAGACCAGCATTCTGCTCACACAGCGGCCAGCCAGCTGTCAACCAGGGACCCACAAGCAGGACACAGGTGCAACAACCCCCTCCTGCCCATGTTCCCCAGTAACTGGAATATAGAGGCTTACTGGCTCTGATACTGGAGGTAGCACATAGATATCAGCATCAGTAGCCACTGACAGTGTTCTCATCCAGGAATTTGTCAAACCTCCTTTTAAAGCCATCCAAATCGGTGGTCATCACTACAACTTATGGTAGTGAATTCCATAGTTTAACTATGTGCTTTGTGAAGAAGTCCTTCCTTTTATCTGTCCTTAACCTCCCACCAAACAGCTTCATGGGATGACCTTGTTGGGTTCTAGTATTATGGGAGAGGGAGAAAAATGTCTTCCTATCTACATTCTCCACACCAGGCATAATTTTGTATAACTCTATCATGTTTCCCCCTTGGCGTCCTTTCTTCCAAGCTAAACTATTTCACCTGTTGTTGTAAGGGGAGATGCTGCACCTCCTTGGTCATTTTAGTTGCCCTTTTCTGCACTGAAGTAAGCATAGTTCTGCACATATTTGTATGAAGGAGGAGGAGGAGGAGGAGAAAGAAAAAGCAGCAGAAGAAGCAGAAGAAGAACAAGCGTGTCACTTACTTGTATTGAGGAGGAGCAAGGCTTTCATGCAAAGGAATTCTTCGCTGCTTACTTGTAGCTTGACAAACTCCTGCGGGATTTGCCACATGGAGAGGCAGAGAGAATAAAATGATGATTCTTTCATCCTCTGTCTTACGCACCCCAAAAAAGAAAGACAAAAGCTAAATAAGTACCAAGTCCGTGATTCTTTAGGCCACTTGCCGTGGAAGAATATATTGGGAATACATTTTACATATATTGGGAATATATTCTACATTCTTACTGATACACAAGTCAGTCACCACCCAGAATTTGTTAAATATTAGTCCATCAAGTTGCAGTACTGTGAATCTGAATAAGGCTGATCAGAGACAGGATCTTGTCAGTAACAGCACCATGTTTAAGGAACTCTCTCCTCCAAGAGATTCAGTTGCCTTCTTTTCTTTTGATGGCAAGGTGAAAACACTGTAACTTCACCCTGGCTTTAAAAAATGTTATTTCTTTATTTACAAAATTTATATATGCTCCATATCTAAAATAGATTCTGGAGCGGTGAACGTAGGATTAAAACAGTGAAAAGATAAAAAAGATTAAAACAGCATATTAAACGTCTTCAATTTTAACAGAATACCAATAAAAACGGTGGCTGGACAGTTGAGGACTGCTTTCTGGAAAAGAGCTGTTTTCAGGAGGTGCCAGCAGCAGCACAGTGATGGTGCCCGCCTATGGTTATTTTATCCTGGAAGTTTTAACTGCCTTGTTGCATTTGAAGTTGGCATGGTTTTATATTGCTTTATATATATTAATGGCAAGCTACTCTGAAAGCCATGACTGAAGAACAGCTCATAAATATTTTTATTCAACAAAAAAAGAAAGAAGCAACAAGAAACAAAGAAAGAAAGCAACAAGAAACCACCGAGTCCAACAAGGGTTGAACCCGGTGGCCTTGTAGGCCCCTTCCAACTCTGCTATTCCATAAAAACAAACATTGGGATAATAATACTAGACCACCATATAACAACAAGATAATGTAATTAACGCCTTTGAAACTCTCAAAATTCTAACACACGGCTAAGTATTATTACTGTTGTTGTTTAGTTTGCAGGCAGTCTGTACTTTCAGAAAGGGCATCCTCAACATAGTCCCCAGTATATTCTGATAGACAAAGAGCAATTTGCTGAAAGACATTTTAAGTGATGCCATGCTGGCATCCATTTTTACAGCTGTGCTGAAGGTGGGGAGAGGGACAAGAAGCTGACACTACGTTGTTGATTTTTGTCCAGGTGCTCTCTTTGTTCCAAGAGCAAGACTTGGCTGTGGTACAAGCAAAAACCTAAACAGACGGTCCAGGTACAGATCACATCGTTTCAACCCCACTTTCTGCAAGGCGACTGCAGAGAAACCAGCATTAATCACCCCCAAAGGATCAGGCACGCTGTTACTTCATGAAGTTGTTATATGGGGTATCAAAGATTTTTTAGTGGCTTAACCATTTGCCTTTTACAGCCCAACCCTACACATGTGTGCATAGAAGAAGCCCCACTGAGTTCAATGGGGCTTACTCCAAGGTAAGCATGTATTGGAATGCAGCCTTAACTGATTAATAGAATAGCCAAAACCAGGAAACCTCTTATAGAATTTTTGAAAGAAACAGAGAAAATGATGTATTTGTCTGTGGATTCAGTGTATGAGATATAGTTAACTGAAGAAAGAAAAGAATTTGATTATTGTGTTAAATGTATCAAACAAGGAGAGAATATAATTTACATTCGTGATATGTAGAGAGCCGAAAATACACCTTAACATTTGTGTGTGTACTTTTTTCCCCCTTTTCCGTTTTTCATTTACCTTGGATGTAATGTTTCTATGTAATGCTTTTATGTCATGACTGTTTGCGAAACTTAAAACTTTTTTAAAAAAACCCTCCTTACCACTGGTAGTTCAGAAAAGCTCTCTGTAGAGAGCAGCCACTCTTGGGAATGAGGCATACAAAACCAAAAATAAAGTATGCCTTTAATTCACAGCCCAGCAGTTCAAATGGATTTCCACTAATTAGTAGGCATCTGCTCCGCTCCTATTAGAAGCGCAGAAGCAGGAGCGAATTGGCCTGCTCCGCCTTGCCCAGAGGCGGAGTATAAGCGGACCGCGGACCCCTAGAAGCAAGGCGAAGAGAAGTGACCATTTTCGGAGCGCTTCTCTTTCCGCGGAGCGCTCCGATCGCCATCTTGAAACATTTCGCCCATAGACAACTGGGTTGTTTTTGAAGCTCTCGTTCTGAAAATTCTTGTGCTTAGACAGTCGTGGATGGGGGTCATTTTGAGACTACTCTCACCTCTCTGCGTCGTGCGGGTCGCGTGATATATTTTTTTAAAAATCGGGTCAACAAACAGGGACAGCGCGGGTCAAACGGTGGTTTTCGCCCATAGGATTGCATTGCGGAAAAGAATCGGGGATAACTGGGTTGATTTTTAAGCTATCGTTCTGAAAATTCTTGTGCTTAGACAGTCGTGGATGGGGGTCATTTTGAGACTACTCTCAACTTTCTGTGTCCTTTGGTTCGCGTGCTATGTTTTTTTAAAAAATCGGGTACATTTACAATACAAATGGTAGGGTAAACCCGGCTGCGGCGCGGCGGGGTTTATTTGAAGCGATGACAGGCACATTCAACTCCCAATCCTGATGAGAATTGATCACCTCATGAAGCATCCTCCAATCCCAGCGTTGGAGGGGGGGACTAAGGCAGAGGCACCCTCAGAGCTTTCAGCTTTCAGCGTCTTTGTGGGTTGTCGTTCGTGGAGAGAGGAGTTAGTTATAGGTGCTGCTGCTGTGTTTGGACTTTGGAGACAGATTAGGATTTAGCTTGGCGCGTGTGTGTGTGTTTGTTTGCTTCTTTCTGACTTTTAGCTTAGTTTGCTCTGTGTTTTTCCCTTACTTTGATTTAATATAAACTTTATTTTTAAACTTTGGAGTGTGTGTTTGGTTGGTTGGTTGGTTGGTTGTCCCCCCACCTCCCCTCTCTTAAAGCCTGACTGTGTTTCATCTTCCTTCCTTCTATATACCAAAAAATACAAAAAAAATCCAAAAAAAAATTATTCTCTATTTCTTCTCTCTGTTACTTGGACTCTGTGTGTGACTGTGTGATTGTGTGAGCGTGCTGTGTGTGCAGTGCACTGTTTGTGAAGTGCAACAGCCACTGATTGAGCATTTCAAATCCTGTTTGGGCAAAGCATACACACACTTCTTGTCCCATTTCCCTACATACAGTAGGATTAGACACATGGATTAGCTTTCATGGTGCCGAGTTTGAGGTTTCTAACATGCAAAATGACAGAGCTATGGAAAGGGGTGTGAATGGGGTGCCCGATTTTCATAAATTCCCCAAAAATCAGGGGATGATGGGATTGCCTTGAAACTTGGCATCCATGTGGACACGTGGATAAGCTATCATGGTGCCGAGTTTGAGGTTTCTAATGTGCAAATTGACGTAGTTGTAGAATGGGACAATTTGGGGTGAGTTAAGCCGCGCCAAAAATCAGGGGATGATGGGATTGCCTTGAGTCTGGGCATCCATATGGACACATGGATAAGCTATCATGGTGCCGGGTTTGAGGTTTCTAACATGCAAATTGACGGAGCTATCCCAAGGGGTCTGAATGGGGTGCCCGATTTTCAAAAATTCCCCAAAAATCGGGATGATGGGATTGCCTTGAAACTTGGCGTCCATGTGGATAAGCTATCATGGTGCCGAGTTTAAGGTTTCTAACGTGCAAATTGACGGAGCTATCGAAAGGGGTGTGAATTAGGGTTATGGGTGGTGCGTTAGAGGTTAGAGCCGCGCCAAAAATCAGGGGATGATGGGATTGCCTTGAGTCTGGGCATCCATGTGGACACATGGATAAGCTATCATGGTGCCGAGTTTGAGGTTTCTAACATGCAAATTGACGGAGCTATCCCAAGGGGTCTGAATGGGGTGCCTGATTTTCAAAAATTCCCCAAAAATCAGGATGATGGGATTGCCTTAAAACTTGGCGTCCATGTGGACACGTGGATAAGCTATCATGGTGCCGAGTTTGAGGTTTCTAACGTGCAAATTGACGGAGCTATCAAAAGGGGTGTGAATTAGGGTTATGGGTGGTGCGTTAGAGGTTAGAGCTGCGCCAAAAATCAGGGGATGATGGGACTGCCTTGAGTCTGGGCGTGCGTGTGTGTCCCTGGATAAGCTCTCATGGTGGTGATTTTGAGATTTTTAGCGTGCAAATTGACGGAGCTATGGAAAGGGGTGTGAATGGGGTGCCCGATTTTCATAAATTCCCCAAAAATCAGGGGATGATGGGATTCCCTTGAAACTTGGCGTGCATGTGTATACCCCCATGAGGTGTCATGGTGCCAAACGTGAGGTTTCTAACTTGAACAGAAAAAAAGTTGTTTACTTTTTTAGCTTTCAATGCAACCTTATGGGGGGGGGGGGAAACAGAGCTCCGATCCGGATCCGGAGCTCTGAGCGGAGTGGAGCAGACATGGGCGGAGCGGGAGCGGGGCGAAGCGGCCCGATCCGAAAATCGCGGATCTGGAAGTGAACACCCCTACTAATTAGGGATGTCCGTCACTGGAAAACTCATTTCTATTTTGGCTCGACAGTGGTGTGTACAACCCACTTTGCACCTGTGAGCGACACTGCAGGCTGTTCCCAAACTCCGGGAACATTTTTGCACATTTTTGGCGAAGGTTCTGCAATTAACATACATTTCTGAGCAATTTGCACAAGTTACTGCCAAATTTCTACAAATTCCAGGCAAATTTGAGCAAATTCAGCTGTAACTTGGGCAAATTACAGAATCTCCCCCACCCTCAAATGCAAGAAATTCCTGGAAAATCCACGAACTGGCCCAATTCGCTGCAGATCGAGTCAAGCAGTGCAGTGGGAACTGAAACGAAGTCCAGAGGGCCAAGCCGAAGAAAACCCGTCGGAAAACCACCCAAACGGATTTCTCCGACATCCCTATTCAAAAGAGTTACTTAAGTAAGCTACCAATTAATGTGTGCAAACCGTAGTTTATTGTCTATGATAATGTCATTTATAATGGCTTGGCAACCCTTAGTTTATTTGTTTCTTACTAAGCTACCATTGTATGCTAGAGACTGGGTTTACTTTCATGACAATACAGAATTCTTAAACTGCACCATTTTAGATAGTTGAGACTGGTATTGTTTAATTTGTGCCATGTCCAGATATCAAGAGCACATACGTAAGGATTGGAAACCTCTACTTACTCGTTGAGTATTAGATCAGGTGCAAAGTACAGCATCTGACCACTGACGTGCTTATAAGACCTCCATCCCATGGCAAACACCATTAGGCTCATCCATGAATACTGGATAAGGGTTATCTGATCATCGATATGCAAGTTCCGGAATCCTGAAAAGCAGACAAAGGAGAGAGAGAGAGAGATAGGGAGAGATTAACTATATGAAATGAGAATATGCTATACTTCTGGACTGACATATATGACAGGTGGGCTGCATTTGGCTTAGTTGAAAATTGTTATGACTTTGATCATACTAAATGGTCTGGATTTTGGGTTGGTCCCAAAATTGGGATTTAGATGTTCAAAATGAACAAAGAAGTGCCAGATCATTAGCCATTTTGGTCCTATAATGCATGGGGTGGGGAGTGGAGCTCTTTTATGGATCACATTCCTAATTTTAGTCATGAAGCTCACACGGTGGGTGGCCTTAGGAGAGCTGATATCTCCCAACCTAATGTAAATCAAAAAGGTTCTTATGCTGACATAAGAATTTACTAGGAAAGGTATTCCACAGTTTGGGCCACTTGAAGATTATGTAAATCAGCAATGATATTTGTTGAATTAAAATATAATGGGACTTTCATCCAGGTATACTCACATAGCTCAGAGCACTGCATATCCTAGAAGCAAGAGGAAGTGCATAGCTCAGTGGCAGAAGCCCATGTTCAGCATGCAAATGGTCCCAGATTCAGTCCCAACCATTTCCAAGTATGAAAGGATCTTAAGCAGGAGACTGATCAAGACCTCCCTCAAAGACACTGGGCAAGAAGTTGAGATCAACTGAGGCCTTAGCTAGACCAGGCTATATCCTGGAGCGAACCCCGGGATCGTCCCTGTGTGTCCAGATGATGCACAGGGGATCCCGGGATCAGGGAGGGATCATCCCTCCCTTGCCCCGGGATACAGCCCTCCCCTTTGGGCCCGGTTTTTCCATGGTCTCTGGCTGAGCCCAAGACCACAGAGCGTGTGGCCCATTTCCGCAGGTTTACCCGGCTGCGCATGGGGTGCAGCACTCCTCAGGTGTGCTGCGCCCATCAGGAGTAGGGTGGGGGGAGCGAGGAAAGTAGTTAATTTTTTAAAAAAAACTTATCTTTGCGCACGAGCGTTCGTGCGCTCCGTCCTTTAAAAAAAAAAATGCCGGGAGCGACGCCTCTCTTCCTGAGGTCGTGCCTTACATGTAAACGAGGGCGAGATCTTGCGTTAATCGCAACGCGAGGTCTCCCCTCCTCTCCCCCGGACTTTCAGGTAGGTCTAGTTAAGGCCTGAGTCCCATGGTTTTGTTTCCCATGCAAGGGGTTTAGTGTCATCAGTCCTGTTCTGTGGATTATATTTAAATGCTGCCTTAAAATTTTAAATGTTTTAGCATTATCAAATAATTAATCAGTGATCTCTGAGAATGGTTGTCATTTTCAAACACTGCTTCTGACTAAAATGGATTAAAAATCAGTGCCATATTGGCAGAAGCAAAGAATTAGAAGGGACTTCAAAATTCACCTAATCCAAATTTCTTCTGATGCAGGAAATCCACTAATAAAATATGTTACGGGTGTCAATCTTCTTAAAAACCTCTAACAAAGGAGAGTCCAATACCTCCCAAGGCAATCCGTTTCATGGTCAAACAGCTTGTACCGTTTGGGAGTTCTTCCCAATGTTTAGTCTGAATCTCCTTTTTTGTAATTTGAACCCATTGGGTTGGGTCCTACCTTCTGGATCATAATCTAGGTCATCCTGTGTTTTATTTATTTATTACATTTATATACTGCCCCATAGCCAAAGCTCTCTGGGCAGTTTACAAAGATTACAAAGATTCGATTAAAAAGAATGAACATTAAAATCAATATACAAAGCTTAAAAACAAAAGCTTAAAAACAGCTAACTTTTAAAACAATTTTAAAAACACAATTTAAGCCTGTTCAGTGCCCAAACAGCTACTAAGAAGGGAAATAGAGTGGATTATGAAATTAAAAACTCTGAATCCGAGTGGCCTGAATGAAGATCTGAAGTTGTTACCACTCCTGTGATTCAGGAACTATTTGCAGACACTCCCCTACAATAGCAGAAGCTTCTCACTATGAGACCTTGGACTTATCACAACTACATGGAAACAACTGCCCCTCTCCCAAATGAACTAAGAATATAAGGGTGGATTTGAAGGTTACTCTTTTCAGTCACCATAGATTATCACAGGAGGCAATTATCTTGCTAGAGCAAATTCTGCAGACACTATCCCGTAACAAGTAAGGATTTGTATATTGCACTTTTGTTAGAAACCAGTTTTATATAACTTTATTAATACTATATATGCATAGGCCATAGTGACACCTTGCTATGGTAAAAAAGTTTTAAAACTTAGATATGGGCATAGGCCCTTTTGGTAAAGTGCCTAATTAACCTAATAACAAATAAAGTACAGGCCAAAACACATTGGGCTTTGTGAAAATGAATTATTGGCATCCTGATAACCTGGTTTCTCCTTTTTGTGACCTGGTTTGGATGCCCTCCTCCTTTTGTTTCTGGCTTTCCTACCTTCTGGAGCAACAAGAAAAAAACATAACAGCTCCATTAGCTATGTGCCAACCCATCAAATATTTGAAGTCGGCTATCGTAGCGCCTCTAAATCATCTCTTCTCCTGGCAAAACATACCGAACTCCTTCAACATTTCCTCATAGGATGTGGGGCTCTACGCTCTTCATCATTTTGGTCACCAACCCCTCGACATATTCCCATTTGTCGGTTTCCTTCTTAAATGGAGGTGTCCACAACTGTACAGTCCTCCAGTTGAGGTCAGACCAAAGCAGAAGAGAGTGGTGTCATTATCCAAATGAAACAATCCTATTACCTGGTAATGACTTGGACCACTTGACTACACAGAGGAGCTGTCTCTCACATAGTACATTAAGGCTGGTCAGCAAAGCACTTGGAGTTTCTGGTTGCGTGTTGTCGTAACCTGCGTAGACAACTTCTGGCTCAATGCCTTGTAAGACACTGATCAGCGGAGGGATAAACTGGATGTCTTGACTTGGAGAAAAAGAGAGCCTTTGTGCCAGTGCTTGGCTTTCATTCGGAAGGGCGGGAGGCTGTTGGAGTGCAACGACGTCTAAGGCTCTTAAAACTTTGACCTTATTAAACTTTTTAAACTTTCGACCTGCAATCCAAGCATACAAATCTTAGTGACAGGTAACCGAAACATAAGCATAGAAGCAGAGAAAACGTCATTATCATCAAATTTTATTTTGAAATAACAAAATAAAGGCAACAAAAAGATGAAATACACAATAATAAATCAAGCTCACCAAAGAAACAAATGTATCCAATAATTATAGTTATTATAAAGGAACAAAGGAATTCACTAATTATAGTTATTCTTCTATAAACAATACGCTTATGGAACATCTACGGTAAAACCGCATAGTAGGAACTCAATACCTAATAAATGAGTAAAAATACAATTCATATAGCACATACTACTTAGTTCAATAGTCAAGCTATTTACACAGCATCACATAGGCCCCATTCTGACAACACGCTAAACCATGCTGCTTATCCACAAAATGGTTTATGGAATGCATTAAGGTTAATGCATTCTGTTAACCATTTTGTGGTTATGCAGCACGGTTTAGTGTGTTATCTGAACGGGGCATTGTGCATGAGAAATCTGGAAGTACAACCTTCCTTAATTCAGACATTCTAGCCTAATTATCAACTGAGCCCGGACATCTGTGATTTTTAAGCACGGCTTATAATAAATTCAACCCTAATCCCATGTCCTCTATGCCACTACAGGCCCCACTTCTTATTCCTGCTGAAACTGAGGAGAGGGGCAGCAATGAAGGGCCTGCTACTGGAGCCTTCATTAGGCCTTTCTGCAGCATTGTGGGTGCACCAGTTCCAAAATGATCAGAGATACCTGTCCATCATTAGGCTTGAATAGTTTGGCTCAACTGATGTCAATGGAACAAAATTAGTTCAAGGATCCACTTCACACCATGGGCCACATCCTATCCCATTTTTTATTTATTATTATTATTTATTTATTTATTTATTTATTTATATAGCACCATCAATGTACATGGTGCTGTACAGAGTAAAACTGTAAAACAGTAAATAGCAAGACCCTGCCGCTTAGGCTTACATTCTAATTAAATCATGGTAAAACAATAAGGAGGGGAAGAGAATGCAAACAGGCACAGGGTAGGGTAAACAGGCACAGGGTAGGGTAAAACTAACAGTATAAAGTCCAAACAACAAAGCTTTGACGAGCATGTATGATTAATTGAAAAGACTTTTTAACTATCACCTATAACAAGAAATCCAGAGCCTACCAAATCCTAATGTAAGGACCAACTTTGCTGCAAATTCCTACTAAAATAACAACGATTTATAGAATGTGGAAGATTATCAAGTGAGTATCGCTGAGAAACAATTATAGGCCAAATTTACCAGCCTGGATTAATGGTGCATATCCTACATCCAACAGTGGTCTATACTACATGCTTCAAAAGAAGCACTTTAAACAAAAATACTAAATATTTATCTAGGTCAGGGATGAGCAACATCAGGAGATCCATGGGTCATGTCTGCCCTTCGGACCTGCCCCCACCTCCATGGCTGCAGTCTGCCAGGGGACACTTTAAACAAGTATTTTAAAAAATTAAACAAAAACGGTGGCATCTGGAGCACTGCAGAGCACCAAAAAGGTACAATCTTTATTTCTCTGTGACATCTGAGTCAGGAGAGGCCATGCACATTCTGAACTGCACCATGTACATTGATGGTGCTATATAAATAAATAAATAAATAAATAAATAAAAATAATAATAATAATAGGCACCTGGAAGCAGATATGGCTTGGATGACAGCAAATAAGCTAAAGCTGAATACTGATAAGACAAAGACCCTGTGGGTTGGCAGTTTCCCAAGCCCGGGAATTGGGGTGTTTGCCTGTTCTGTTGCACTCCCTCTGAAAGAGCAGGTACGTAGTTTGGGGGTGCTCCTGGATCCATTTCTGTCAGTGGAGACCTAGGTGGCCTGGAGCACCCATTACCAACTTTGCTTGTTACAACAGCTACACCCATTCCTGGATAGGGACAGCCTAGGCACTGTGATCTGTGCACTGGTAACCTCATGATTAGACTACTGCAATGTGCTTTATGTGGGACTGCCCTTCTGCCTGATTTACAAACTGCAGCTAGTGCAGAATGCATCACCTAGGGTGCTCACTGCAACACCCAGCTATGCTCAGATAACATCTGTGTTAAAAGAATTGCATTGGCTGCCTTTTAGCTACCAAGCCATGTTCAAAGTTATCTTATATGGCCTGTTCAGACAACACATTAAGCCATGGTTAGCCTTCTAACCCTTTTGCAGCAAATGGTTAGTGAGCGTGTTTAAACCATGGTTATTATAATTATTATTATAATTTATTTATATAGCACCATCAATGTACATGGTGCTGTTATGTAGCCACCATGGTTAGGAATGGTTCACATGGCACACTAAGCCACGGTTCACACGCTAAGCTATGTTTAGCTCAAAATGCTTAACCACTGTGGCTTAGCATGTAATTTAAACAGGATCATTGTTATACAAAGCCCCAAACAACTTGAGACTTGGATACCTAGCTGACCACCTACATACATACATACATATATATTCCAGGCAGGCTTTTAAGATGATTAGAGGAGGCCTTGCTGGTCATTGCAAAATGAATGTCACCATGTAATAATTTGATGGCAAGCCTTCTCAGTAGCAGCGCCCATCCTTTGGAACAACCTCCCCCTGCAGTTTAGGAGGCAGAAAAATGTGGCATGTTTCAAACTCTTCCTGAACACAAACTTGTTTATCCAGGCTTTCCCTGGCTTGCAATTAAATTAAACATGCTGTTCCATTTTTGTGATTTTAATATTTATATGAGAACCACTTAGGGAGTTTATTATATTTAGCAATATAGAATGATCACAAATCAATCAATCAGTCTTCCATCCTTTTTACCTTAAGTGCTGCATGTTGCCCAACCGTGATCTAGGTTTATAGGCTGTTTTAACCCATAAGCCCAAGGCAGTTTATAGCAATAAATAGCAATTCCTCAACCATCACATGCTCTAGAAAGTTGTGTCTGCTGTCACCTTTTTTTTGGGGGGGGGGGCGGGGTTGGATAGAATATTACAGAATCACTAATTTGCATCAGTGTTGCAGTGAATGTCCATCGTGTTCATTTCTGGAACCAAAAAAGCTGTAGATAAATGTCCAGACAGGTTACTGACCAATTCTCACATATTTAAAAGGGGTGGGGAGCAATAGTTTTGCACAAGATGTTTTACGGAATGGAGAATGATATACAATAGCAAACTGGAAAGCAATTGAGCGGGGAAATATAATGAGCACTAATTAGATTAGCTGGATGCACAATAGGTATCCAATCTTTGCTTTGAATAGGGAACATAATGAGTGCTTGTTAAACCAGATGGATGTGAAATAGCTATTAGACTGTATTTCAAATGGGAAATTATGAGTAGCATTAGTTAGATCCGATGGGTGTACAATAGCTATCAGGCTTCTGTGACTGGCAGTTGGAAACAATGTGCAACTAAGCTTAGGCCTCTATGCCTTTCAGCCTACAATCCTAACCACACTATCCTGAGAGTAAGCCCCACTGAAAACAGTGGCACTTACCTTTGAGTAAACCTGCATAGGATTGTGCTGTGAGTGGAAAATTACAATAACGTCAGGGTTGAAATTGCATGTGAACTAATATGGAAAGTAACCAGTTGGAAAACCTGTTTGACTTTTGCCTCTGTGACTGTACAGGCCTTAGCCTGCAAAACCTCGACACTACCAACATGTTTGTGAGGCAGTCTTTGTGCCCTGACTGGCTTCACTAAAAAGAAATCCTTTAACCCCTGGAGGTTAATTAATGGCCCAGCCAACCTCTCTGTACAGTGGAGTGTGGTATGGCGTGAGGTAAATAATAAGGCCTCAAACCAAGTTATTCTAAAACAAGTTTTGCGTTCACTTAAAAGGTTTAATAAGGCAACAAGTTAACCAGTTATTCAGAAGATATTTTTAGCAGTGGGGAAACTTTTTTAAATAGTTTACACATAAACTTGAAAGCAAATAAAGAGATTGTGTGACAGAAAGAGGGAGGGAGGGAGAGAGAGAAAGAAATGCATCCAGCTGAGGTTATTCTAGACTGTTTTCCCCAATACTTATTAATAAGGCAGCTTTCTCAATTCAGTTTCTCCAGCTTGGATCCACTATCCAGATTTCTTTATGCACCAGTGCTCCAAGTTCAATTCTGGTTCTCTCATGAAAAGAACAATCCATCTAGTTCAGCCCTGTTTACACAGTGGTCAACCAGCTGTCGACCAGGGAACCACAAGCAGCAGAAACCACCCACCCACCCATGTTCCCCAGCAACTGGTGTATATAGGCTTACTGCCAGTGATACTGGAGGGTAAATTCTTAATTCTCTCCTTTTTCTTTCCCTTTCCACATCTATGACTCTCTTTCTCTCTCTATTCCAGGGATGGGAAATCATGTTCAGCCCAAGGACTGCATTGGCTCCTGGCAAGCACTTCTGTGACCCCATTCCAGAAGGAAGTTTGGGTCGCAGCCTGAAGAGGGGGCATATACTGGGTACACACATAATGGCCAAACTGAGGAGAACATGATCTCCCCATGAACATGCCACTAAGCTCAGGAGAACTGCTGTCTCAAAATCCCTTAGCTTTCCTGATGCGACCAGGTTTCACTTGGAACCACTGCGTCAAGGTAACTCCATATAGAGCTGGCTCAGCTCTCCCTTCTCAGAGGGGTGGAGGCTTCAACGAGTGTGAGGGGCTTTGGGGAGGTCATTATAGGCTGGAAGAGGGAAGGCCTTGCAGGGCAAATTTGGCCCATCGACCCGAGATCTCCCCCTGCCCCACCCCCATTTATGGCTTTACACTATTTTCACTCCCCGCTTCATCCTTTTTGGACAATCAGGAGTGGAGCAGAGTCTTGGTTAAGTTTCTATTTCTCCTTTATTGAACATTTGACCCTCTTCTGAGCTCACTTCTCTTAAATGCTAGATACCTGCACACAACTTTTAACCTTCCTTGTATTTCATTTATTTGTTTTAAAACAAAACAAACCTCCTGGTCAGGACAGCTTCTTAAATGAAACCCAGAACAAAATAACTGAAAGTTTCATTCCCTCACTGCAAATATATATATATATATATATATATATATATATATATATATATATCTTGAAAAACATGCAACACCCTTGTGCCAAAGTGGAAATATCATAGAAATCATACGAAAGGGCCATCACATCCCTATTCCTCATAAGGCAACATTTGGGATTTGTTGATCTCACTAGTCGTGGCATAGGAAAGGCAACAAGATAATTTATAGGGTATGTTGGTCCAAATCAACTACAAAATTAAGCATATGTAATGCCGGATCTAGATTTATTCTTTCTCTAGCCTCCTTTTGCCCCCCTCCCCACAAGAGTTTGAAAGAAAGTTGGAAATGAAGGAATCAAATTGTGCCAGGCAATTCTGCGAAGAATGTCTCACTGTATGAGCAGGTGAAAAATGTTCGCTGATTTGTTATTTCCTGACAGAACACCATGATGCTGCTTCCAAGGTCACTCTGCCCCTTTAGTTTTCTAAAGTAGAGTGCTCTATGTGTACTCCAGAAAGAGTGCACCCAGGCTAAGAGAACAAAGCAGAGGTGATACATCAAGGTTTCAATGAGGAATCTGAAGTAACATCTTGTGAAAAATCTTACTTGCAAAACTAATTCAACTCCACACACACAGACAAGATTTGACATTGCCAGGGCAACTGAAAGGGCATATCACAGTAGATTATAAAAAGAGCAATGGGCTCAATCCAGCCAAAGTTCAGCACTTTTACGGTGCATTCATTTATTTATTAATTTATTTATTACATTTCTATACCGCCCAATAGCCGGAGCTCTCTGGGCGGTTCACAAAAATTTTAATGAAAGCTGAAAATCTGTTTAAATCATTCCCATTGGAATCCATGGGATTTAACAGTGCTTTACCTTGGCTGGATGGAACCCCTATGTTGTATTTATTTTTGCAAATTTAACCATTGTGAATGATTTGAGGAAAATAAAAATCCCTGTGTATTCAACGAAGAACCTAAAAACATAAACTCCAATCCAGCCACCGGTGGAATACAGCTAATGTTTCTTTTAAACATCTGTTTTGGCAATGTCCAGTAGTTGGTTCTTTTTGGAAGGAGGTTGTTATACAGATACATTTTGTACTGGAACAGTCTTAAATATTCACTAATGTACTTACACTCTTAAATTATTTACTTGCTTCATGGAAATTAACAAATGGTCAGCATAAATGGATTCTCTATGCCATTTTAACATTGGAAAGACTGATATTACAACACTGGAAGGCTAAACACTCATCTCCTACAATAATGCAATGGACTGAATACACTACTCACTCTGTTTTCCTATCAAAATTTGAATGGGCATATAGACACCACCTTGAAATGGATACTTTTTTGGATATTGGATCAGCTTTTGTTGATGCATATGTATAATTGCCAGAAAGTTGCATACAATTCATATGTATTCATTGCCATCCATATATATATATATAGAAATCCATGTATTTATATTTAAAAAAGGTGAAAAAATAATTTAAAAAAATAAACAAAAATTGTTGGTGCCCTTTAAACAAAGCTGAAATTCTGCCAACTAGATGACTAGATGACTGACAGGCAAAGCAGAAGCACAGATTTCCCCCACTTTCCTTCCTCTGTCAAACAGCTGATTAGCACCTCCCTGGCTTCAGCCCCTGCTACTACTCACATGGTCTGTTGGATCAGAGTCACAAAGACTTCAGCAAGAAAATGTCTTAAAAATGGAAAGATCCTTGCCTTGGTCACCCTGTATGTCAAGACCTGGTCAAGAGAGAGACAGGGGGAGTGTGACCTTGCTGTTTCTCCTGGATGTTTCGGAGGCTCTCGATACCATCAACCACAATATTCTTCAACCACGATATCTGGAACAGCTGTCTGATCTGGGAGTAGGAGGTACTGCATTGCTGTGTTTTCATTCCTACTTGGTTGTTCCGCTCCAGAAGGTGATGCTTGCAGGATATTGCTCGGCTTCATGGATTCTTCACTATGGTGTGCTGCAGGGGTCAGTTTTGTCCCCCATGCTATTCAACATCTACATGAAACCATTGAGTGTGGTCATCCGGAGTTTTGGAGTGTGTTGTCATCTGTATGTTGATGGCATGCGGCATTATTTCTTCTTCCCAACTTCATCAGGTGAAGCTGCAGATGAGCTCGATCGGTGCCTGGCTGCAGCAATGGATTAGATGAGGGCTAATAAACTGAAGATCAATCCAGACAAGACCAAAATGCTTTTACTGGCTGGTTCTTCTGATTGGATGAGGCTGCTCAACCTGTTCTGGATGGGGTGGTACTCCCCCTGAAGGAGCAGGTTTGTAGCTTGGAGGATCTCCTGGAGCCATCTTTGTCACTGGTGGCTCAGGTGGCCTTAGTGGGATGGAGTGCCTTCCACCAACTTTGGTCGGCAGTCCAGCTATGCCCTTATCTGGACAAGGATAACCTGACTTCAGTGATCTATGCTCTGGTAACCTCCAAGTTAGATTACTGCCATGCGCATTGCATGGGACTGCTTTTGAAGACAATTCAGAAGCTGCAGCTAATGCAAAATATGACAGCAAGATTGATAACGGGGACTAGATGATCCAAGCATTCTGGCCCGCTTGTACTCGACGCCTGTATGTTTCTGAGCCAGTTTTGACCTATAAAGCTTTACATGCCTTGGGACTGCAGTATCTGATAGAGCACCTCTCCTGGCATAAACCTACCTGTATACTATGCTCATCATCTAAGGCCCTCCTCTGGATGCCTTCTCAGTGGTGGTCCCCAGATCTCCCTGTAAGTCTCACCTGTCACCAACATCTTTTTAGTGCCAGTTTAAGACATTCCTGTACTCTCATCTCATTTGGCAGCATCTGATAAGATTTTTAATTGGGTCGTAGGACTTCTTATTGTTGATTGTTAAAATTGTTCAGAGGAGTGTATGTGTTGTCTGTTTATATGTTTGTGTATCAGTGTTTTTTTTATATTATGTGCAATATTACATTTTTAAGGATTTAATTTTTGTAAATGAGCCTCGTGTGGCGCAGAGCGGTAAAGCAGCAGTTTCTGCAGCCGAAACTCTCCCCACGGCCTGAGTTCGATCCCAGCAGAAGCTGGTTTCAGGCAGCCGGCTCAGGTCGACTCAGCCTTCCATCCTCCTGAGGTCGGTAAAATGAGTACCCAGCTAGCTGAGGGAAAGGTAATAATGGCCGGGGAAGGCAACGGCAAACCACCCCGCTATAAGGCCTGCCAAGAAAACGTCAGCGAAAGCTGGCGTCCCTCCAAGAGTCAGCAATGACTCAGTGCTTGCACGAGAGGTTCCTTTCCTTCCAATTTTTGTAAACTGTCCAGAGAGCTTTGGCTATTGAGTCATATAAAAGGTAAAAAAATTAAAGAAAATGAAATTAAATACCAAACATGTGCTCTGCCAGTGAGCTATTGAGGCTGTAGGTTCTGTGGGATGGGAACAACTTTCTTTTGTATTCTATGAAGATCCCTAGCAACAAAAGACAGAGGAAAGAAATGCAAATGTAGCCTTTAACACTATTCCAAGGGCTGAAATTTGAATGCATCCTGATTTCTAAGACTGTCATGGGAAAATGGCTTGATTTTAAAAATTATTTCATTTAAAATGTTTCTAGGCTGCCTTTCAGGGCTGTACATTAAAATATTTATGGGTGGACAATATGGACAGATAACAATAATAAAGCAATTCTGGAGCACAGTAGAGGCAGATTCCCAAAAGGATGAACAAGAAGCAAGTTAGTATTGAGTCAGACCTCTCAACCTTGGCTCTCAAATCTTGACTCTTTCCAGACTCCCTTAAAAGTGGCATAATTCCAGATCTATAACAGATTTCTCAACCTAATCTATTAAATATGCAAGGGATATCTGAGGATTTCATAATATGTGTAAGACATGTGTGCACTAAAATAGAGCTATGATTACTTTCATCGGCAGCATCCAGAGTGAGGAAGAGATTTTAAATGCAGCACTGCTTGCTTACTATACTTACTGCCCTTGATTTGGAGTCTCCTGTGTGCTCCACTACGCACATGGAGTATCTATATAAATAGTTCCTTCCCTTTCATTTTAAATAATGATAATAATAATTATTATTTCCTGCCTCTCCGTCTGGATCAAGGCAGGGAACAACAGTAATTATAAAATATAGATGTACACTGTTAAAACATCCTAAAATTCCACTGGATAGGCCTGCCAGAACAGATCAGTCTTTATAGCTTTCTTAAATGCTAAAGACTGTCAAGTTGACGAATCTCCTCCGGCAGACCATTCCACAGTCTGGGAGCAGCAGAAGAGAAGGTCCTGTCAACCTAATTCATAGAATCATAGAACAGCAGAGTTGGAAGGGGCCTACAAGGCCATCGAGTCCAATCCCCTGCTCAATGCAGGAATTTTGGCTGGCTGAAGGAAATTCTTCCCAGACGACCTGAGTGTGTGGGTGGAAGAGGACAGCTCTGTATCCAACTGTCTTAATCTAAACAGAACTGCTTCTTTCACTTAAATTACTGGGAAAGCCCTTGGAACCAGGGGAGCTGTATCTTGCATGCCATGGAGTGCCTCTTCACACATCCCTCCCTAAACGGAATAGCTGGATCGGGCAAGAAAGTTGGCAGACCAAGGTTCTGCTAATCCTCGATACTACCTATGGCATCACAGAGCGAGCCTAATAAATATAAATTAAAAATGTGTGTTTATGAACTGATCAGCTTCCAAGGAAGAAAAAAAGCTCACCTCATTTGTGCCTTTGATCTTTAATGAAATTACAATGACCTCATGGGAAAAGCCCATTGTCTCTGAGCAGCAGTGGAACAATCATTCTCACAATCCTGTGCACTGTATTGCAAGGAAAAACGATGGCAGATCTGACCCAGCGCCAACTAAGGGGGAGGAGTGCAGGAATGTAACGTTCACAAGCAACAAGGAAAGAACGCTTCATTGCGGTGCTACAAATGCAAATTGGAACACAAACGGCCCATTAAACAAAGTAGTCCCACAAATACTTCACACCATTATTTGGAGGGTTATTATTGTAAAAAAAAAAGGGGGTGGGGAGAAAGCTACAGGAAGTTCAGAACTCTTTTTGAGTTGTTTGAAAGGAAGCTCAACATTTTGTAAAAAGGTTTTGCCTGGGCAGAGGGGCTACACAGTTTGTTTGTGGCCTTGGTGGCCAACCAGTTGTAGTCACCATGACCATGGAGTGGGGCTTTATCTCTGACTTCGTGCTGCAACACTGAATTGCAGCATAGGTCCAGGGAGAATCACCTGGTCCCCCTCCCCAGCTCCAAACATTGAACTGGGAGGGGGGCAGATTCCACTCAATGCTAAAACAAGCCCATGCCCCTTCCAGCTTAGAGCTGGAGGGAAATCAGAGGTTTGCTTTGGCTTTGTGGTTGCAGGGCACTCAGAAGACCCAGTTAGATCAACCAATACTCCCTTCTCTGCACTGGGCAGAGAAGAGAAGCCCTTACATTCCTGCTGCTCACATCATTAATGCAGTATCACATGAGTGCTTCCAGGTGAGGCTTTTATAGCACCATAACTTTCACAGAATTTTATGGGGAAGGTGGGGTCCAGACAGCACTGTCTTCCACTTGGAATTCTTCCGTGATTTCCAATCAATTGAGAAAAAGGTAGCACAGCTGTACAATACCTTCTAATAAGTAGTGTTAAGAGCCCTCCATCTGGAAGCACCCAGAGATGATTTTCATACTTCCAATACGCTACACACAAAACACACACAGAAGATTTTGTTTTCCTGGTTCTATATGTTGCTAGGCTAGAGGAGGAATGGAAATTAATTCAGGAACAGACCAATTCTCATCTTATTTCTGCACATTCCAGCCCTTTGGGGGCATTTCTTTGTTTGTTTAACTATGGGGTGAAGGAGAGCAAGGGTGACCATGCTGCCCCCACCCTGGTCGCCATGCCCCTCCCCTCCCCTCCCCTCCCCTGTGTTTATGTATTTATTCATTTTGTTCGTAACATTTATATGACGCTGAATATCATAGAATCTCTCGACGTTTCACAACTTTAAAATACAACATTAAAAACATAATATAAAGACAGAATTAAAATACAGCATAAAAGCACTTCCAGCTATGATAAAGGAGCAGTAAAATGGAAGACATAATTAGTTTACTTATGGCCCAGGGAAAGCCTGAGTGAATACGTGTGTCTTCAGGAAGTGTTTAAAAGATGCCACATTTTCTGCCTCCTGAACTACATTTAAGTGGAACACCTGAACAGATTGAACACGTCTCAATCTTAGCAGAGCTGGAATGGAAACTTCTGACTGCTAGTAACCACACCTGGACATTCAGTTATGTCATGCCATAAGGGTAGAAGCAATATACCTCGGAGGAGAAATAACGGAGAGAATGACATAACATAAAGGAAACTGTGAAGACCAGATGGCACATGATATACATTTGAGTGCTACTTTTCCCAAGCTGTTTTTTAAACATCTCCCAGCTGCTTTTTTTACCTCATGAAAAATATTTATAGACAGAGGTAGTTTCTTTTGTTCTACACTGAGAAAAGCAGCGGGAATGGGTGTGCGGATTTTGGACAGCAAATGTGCCCCCAGAGAACAGCATTCTTGTTGTGTTTATGGTCGGGCCATGACAATTAAGCACTTCCCTGGCACCCATTGGCCTATCGTTCAAGTTTGTATGACCTTGCAGCTGCTTATCATTAAATGAGGCAAAGTTGCACACAGTTGCACAACCTGTATAATTTGGTCCACAGTTTGAGAATTAACAGCTATAATTCAGACGTTACAGATACACTGTGGATCCAAAAGCAGTTTCCAGGTTTTAAGAGGGGTAAACACTTGGAATAATCTCTTTTCAGCCCAGTCATGGTGGAATAGAACCACTCAGACAATGCCAACTTCTTGAATAATGTTTTATGTGTATCTATTTTTAATATTGTACCTTTGCAATGGCTCTTTGAACTCAGGAGACCTTTTTTGCTATATTATTTCGAAGGATGGCAATATAGGCCATTGAGCTATCTTAAGCTATACTAAAGAAAGAATTTAAATATACAATCAGTTGTTGGTCTGTTAAGCTATATCTTATTTTCCTATTCCTAAGGTGAAGACCTTTTTTATTCTCCCAAGCATTTTAGTTTTTTCAGTTTCTTTTTATCAGGTACTATATTGTAATTTCCCCCCTGCTTGCTTCTGTTTATTTTATTTTTATATTGCAGTTTTAAACTTTTATATTGCATTTTATCATCTGTATTTTATTATTTCATATTTTATGGCTTAAATGGTTATGAACCACCCAGAGAGCTTCAGCTATTGGGCAGCACAAAAATGTAATAAATAATAAAATAATAATATTAGCCTGTTTTCCCCCCTCCCCTTATATGCTGATGTTATGTATCTCTCTTCCTCTATGTTTTTAGTCTGATGCAAAAGCCTGGTTGGCTACTGAGCAATAAACTAGGGTGACCATATAAAAAGGAGGACAGGGCGCCTGTATCTTTAACAGTTGCATAGAAAAGGGAATTGCCCTGAGTGCCCTGAAAGCTGCAGGAGCTATACTAGAGTGACCAAATGTAAAAGAGGGCAGGGCACCTGCAGCTTTAACTGTGGTGATGAAGAGGAAATTTCACTAGGTTCTCCATATATACAAATGACACCTGCTGGAATTTCCTCTTCAATACAACTGTTAAAGATACAGAAGCCCTGTCCTCCTTTTCATGTGGTCACCCTAAATAAATTATCTATCTGTGTTTTTATTTATTTATTTATTTGAATAATAGCAAGTAGTGGTTCTTTGGCTGATGGACGGGGTCCATGGGGTTCTTTCCCCTTACTCCTCCAGTTCCAGGGCTACGAGCAGTTGGAGCTGAGTGGTCTTTCTGGAATGGAGGGACAATGAATTCCCTGCAGTTGTTCCTTCCCTGACCAAAGGACGTTCCAGACTTGATATTATTCCTAGGAAGCAGGAAGGGCAGCCTCCCAGTGGCCCTTGGTCCACTGTGCTATGGGAAAAGACTAGAGCATAGAGCACGGCTCACTTGTTAGAGATATCTACATTTCTTCAATCATTTTTCCATGTATTCCCCCCCTCCCTGAGTTTTGCATCATCCTTCTTCCTCGCAGCACTCTGGATGATGTGGGTTCATAATTGCACATGGTACTTAATCACACAGCAGCTCTTGCCTTAGAAGATAACACTGAAATTGCACAACTGGGTGGCCAATGGAATTCTAAAACTGAATTTTGGCGAATTTTGTTCCTGCTGATCGAAGCGATACTTTCATTCTGCTGCATTACTTGTTGTTACTTATTGAAACAATTAGTATCCCACACTTCCTAAACACAGGGAGGCGAACAGGACAACACCACGAACAACAATGTTAAAATTTAACAGCTTCAAAGTCCTGGGAAAGCAGTAACACAGCTGGCTGCCAGTATAATAATAAGGCCAGTGCAATGGCCTTAAGACATTTCGTTACAAGCCTCTGCACTACCTCTGGCAGCATTAAGTTAGCTGAGCAAAACCACTTCTATGTAAATCCTCAAAATCATGAAGGCACTCAGGGCAAAACACAACATGACATTAGTTGGGTGAATGTAATTTAATGTAATGTAATCCTCCCTCCCTCCCTCCTTGACTCCTTTTCCTTGTGTGTCATGTCTTTATTAGATTGTAAGCCTGAGGGCAGGGACTGTCTTTTTTGCTAAGTGTAAGCCGCTCCGAGAGCCTTTTTTGGCTGAGGAGCGGGGTATAAGTATGGTAAATAAATAAATAAATAAATAAATGCACAGTTTTTGTTTATCTAAATTAGCAGCCGCAGGGAAGCCTGAGCAGCCAATGGAAGCTTCCCTTGAAAAACAAGTAGCAGTTTCTGAGAGAGGAGTTTTTGTCTAGACTATGGCAGGGACAGAAAGGGTTAAATTCCTCCTTCAGCCCCACGGCCCCTAGGTTGCTCAGGATTCCCCCACAGCTGCTGTTTACACAACAAAACTATGCACATTAATTGCATTCACCCAATGAACATCACATGTGGTGCTCAAAGATAATTGTACCCAATAGCCTGGCCAGGGTGAGGGAGTGTTCCAACTGAGACCAATGTTTGGCAAATGTATCCAAAGTCAGAGAAATTGACATTCAGTGCACTGCAAAACATATACAGGCCCTCTTGTTCAAAAAGGATCCTTCACATCTTCCTACCTGCATCACACACACACTACATACATTTTTTGGGACCAGCTTGGAGGGTTCAAGGAGCACCCAGATTTTTTGTTCTGTTCCAGTTCTGTACCATACTAGGCTCAAGGGGAGCTTACTAGGGCTCAGCCTGCCCCCAATATCTCCAGCCCCACCACACCACTCACGTGTCTATTTCCCTCCTCCTTCATAACTTACACATCCTACCTCATATTTAACCAAATAACTGCCAGTCTCATTTTATCTCCATGCACTCATTATAATGCTTTTGTAATAAACCCCATATTCAAATACTCTAGTCCTTGGTATGGTATCTTTACTCTTTCAACACTTGTATATCCCATTTTCTGTTGCAGCACACCATGGCTCAAAGTTAAACATTCTAACATGTATCCGTCAGGTGTATGTATGTACCTGTGTAGATAAGAACACACCTGCAGATCTATTACCAGCACTGTGTATCTAACCATACCACTTTGCTTTCACTGTTGTCAATACTATATTACTACTACTACTACTACATATATCTGCTGTTGATAGGTTACATCTCCCAACACACATTTATTGTACAGTAGCTGATATGCCCGTTGTTGCTCGGGTCCGTGAATAATGTTTATAACATTTATTTGATAAATAATAAATTTCTCTGCAACTTATTCATCTTTAGGTTGGTTGTGTTTTTTTTAGTTTGGTTGAGTTAGTAAATTGTTTTGTTAGAATAAATGGAAAATTGTGTTACTAAGAACTGTATTTTAAATTAGAGCTTCGTGATAAACCACATTTTTTGTTTTACCTGAAATGCCTACACCTCCCATCATGTCTTGCCTGGAGCAGCCGTCTAAATTTCAAAAAGTATCAGGACACACAACACCCTTTCTACCAGCTAAAAAAGATGCAAACCTAAGAATATGTTTTCAAAATATACTCAGCATTGCCCAGATATCTGAATAACATATAATAGGGAAGCAGATCTCAGTGGACGCAGTGAACTGTTGTATACATGTGCTCTGAAAACACACCATGGCATATTATTATTATTATTATTATTATTATTATTATTATTACTACTACTACTACTACTACTACTATTATTATTATTTAGTTAAATGGTCAACCCACCACCTTATGGTGCTGGTGGGATTATGCCACTGCTATGGAGCCACATAGAGGATACAGCAATTTTCAATATCTCCTGCTGAAGTTAATTTTATTTATGGAATGTCCTGAAGGAATAATAGCAATTTGTACTCATCATGACCATGTGTCATAGTTTGGTGGCAAGAGAAGACTCTTGGGAGTTCCACCCAAGGCATGCTGGGAGTTGTAGGCACAAGCCTCTGATTTTTATTAAATACTTTAAAAAGATTTTAAATCCAAAATTTCATGTTTTTAGGTTTTTCTAGAGAAGCAAAAGAAACTAAGCCTAACCCCTTGAGATTAAAAGTGGTGAACTGGGGAAAAGGGTTGGAAAGACTGCAGATAGTTCCACTATCAGTGGTCACATACAGGTAATTGCTTAAGGTGTCTTTAATATATTATGTACCAAAGCTGTCCAGTATACTTCAAGAACATCTGAACTATATAGTATTACATAAAACCATCAATTAAAAACAATAAACAATTGTTTAATTAATGGTTTTAGGTTTTTCTAGTACATTGTACAGCTAGACCTATTAGCGTGCCAAATTTCAAGTTTCTATCTGGCGTTGCTCGGCCCCCCTAAGATATATGTCTGTGAGGTAGGCATCTTAAAGTAATAGGCCAGTGCTAGGATTGTGAGGTAGCCTTTAAACAAATTAAACTCATTTCTTTTTCCCCTCTCTTACCCTCACAACAACTCTGCAAGGTAGGCCAGTCCTAGGCCTGTGAGGTAACTTTAAAACAAATTAAATTAGTTTCTTTTCTCTCTCTCTCTCTCTCTCCCCACCCCCTCAATGCCTGGCCAGGGCTGACTTGAAGTCACACTGTTGCATCTAGTTATGATTTTAAAACCACACATGGCAGGTGGGAGGAGGCACCGCAAATGGATGCAGCCCATTTATGTGGGTTGTTTCTTTTTATCTGGAATTGGGTTGACTGCTCTAGACTTACCTTAGGAATCACAATGTCCGCCAAAGGCCAGTAAATCTGGCCTCCCACCCCAGGCATGCTGGGAGTTGTAGGAGTAAACCTAGGTTTTTATCAAATTCTTTAAAAATACTTAAAACCTCAAAATTCATGTTTTTAGATGTTTTCTGATCCACGTCCACAAAGACTTGTCTGGGTGAACAGCAGTACCATATGTGGAAGTGGGTAAATATTTCAGGACATATTTCACACACATACTTTCTGCTTTATAGGTAGAGATTTCTGGCTAGGTTGCAGGGCAGGTTATAGTGCTGCAATAGTAAAACAAACCAAGGCTGCGATCCTAATACACATAGCAGAGAGTAAGACCCCATGAGAGGTATGTTTGAGTAAATATGTATAGGGTTGCCCTGTGAAATTTCAGATCCTTAAATAATCAACCCACCCTGCCAAAAGTCAGCGTAGATAAGTTATTGTGGCTTTTTTGGAAAATGTTTTCCAAAGCTGGTGCTTTGGCAGGTCTTTAGGGGGAGACAATTCTACAACTATGGTGCAGCCACTGAGAACCGATCTCTGCTTGCCTCTGCCATCCAAATGGATGAAATAAACTAAAAGAGAATTAGCTGATCTCAGAAATCATGAGGTTACATAATGGAAGGCTTGGTTTCAATGGCTTGACCCAACTTCATGGGGTTTCTTTTGCAATAAAGCTCAGACAACAATTGTCAGACGCTAATGTTTCATGCCTTCCAGCATATTAAGCTAATAAACATAGCTGCTGAGATCAAGATTGAAGGAAGAGTGTAATGAAAGATTAATATATTTGCATTTCATTGCATAAGTTTTAAAGGTTATGCACTCATGTTCCATTAGCACCAAAAAGGAGATTATAAATGCTTGTATAATTATTCTTAATGCTGCTCATGCTAGGAGAAACCAAATCTTTCACGAACACACATACCCACACACATCTTAAATGGCTGAGTGAGAAGAATACATGTCACGGGATTTTGTTTTCATGGGGGGCAGGGATAAAAGAAAGTGCTCACAAGTTACTTGTTGCTGATGTTGATTTTTAAAATAAAAGTAAACAGGCATTCTGAGCCATCTAAGGTGGTTCAAAAAGTTAAATTGCTAAGCTGTGGGACCAGTGTGGTGTAGCGGTTACAGTGTCGGACTAGGACTTGGGAGACCAGGGTTCAAATCCCCATTTGGGTGACTTTGTGAGGATAAAATTGAGAGGAAGAGGATCATGTATTCCACCTTCGACTCTGTGACATTACATGTCTGTGTATAATGAGTCTATGATTATAATTATGTATCCCTGTTATATATCTCTATGGCCTAATCTACACCAGACAATTATCCCAGGGTCAGCTTGAGGTCATCCCTGAACGTCCAAATGACACACAGGAGATCCCTGGGTCAACTGGGGATGACCTCTCAGTTGTCCTGGGATAACCGGGACCGTAGTTATCCTGATTTTCCCCGTGGTTCCAGGACAACCCCAAGAAACGTGGGCAGTGTGAAGAGCGCTCTCGGGTCCTCCCTCCTCCCCGCAAGTAGTGAGGCTCTTCAAACGGGCCCATGCGGGGGTGGGAGAGCAGCATTTTCGCCATCCCCAGGATGGTTCTCAGCATCGTGGGGCACCAAGTTTTAAGGCTTTAGGGCAGAATACGGAGTTGAGACAGCTATGGTCGCCTTAGTGGATGATCTCTGCATGAGTATTGACAGGGGGAGTGTGACCCTGCTAGTACTTTTGGACCTTTCAGTGGCTTTCAATACCATTGACCATGGTATCCTTCTGGAACACCTGAGGGGTTTGGGAATTAGGGGCACTGTGCTCCAGTGGTTCTGGTCCTACCTCTCAGGTAGATTTCAGATGGTGATGCTTGGGGATAGTTGCTCCTCAAAAAAGGAGCTGTTGTATGGCATACCACAAGGTGCCATCCTATCCCCAATGCTGTTTAACATCTACATGAAACCGCTGGGAGAGATCATCCGGAGGCATGGGGTGGGGTGCTATCAGTATGCTGATGACACCCAAATATATTTCTCTATGCCTTCAATAACAGCATCAACTAAAGATAGTGTATCTCGTCTGAATGAATGCTTGGAGACGGTAATGGGCTGGATGAGAAAAAACAAACTGAAGCTGAATCCAGACAGAATCCTTGCAGAAAAGGAAGGGTATCAAAGTTAAAAATAGTAATTCATTAATTAAAGCAGATTTGCAGTTATTCTTACATGGGGACATCAATGTCATCATTTGAAACATCTGTTTGTTCAATGACATGAAATGACATTTAGCAACATTTGCCCATACACTTTTTTTCTCTTTTTCTATTTAGTGATTCTCTACTGTAAAATCATGGCAAGAATTAGGGGGCCTTGAACAGAAGAAGGCAAGGGAACAAAACAGATGCCGAAAACAAACACAGTGTGGAAACTTTACTGCAAAAGGAATACAGATATCTTAATTCACAAGGCCATAGTTAAATCTGCCTGAAATGTCCGAGCTGTTGAGACCTCTTTTGTGCTTCTTTTTTTAATGTTTGAATGATAAAATGGTGCCCTGGACAATGAAAGAAAAACAAAGCACCCTAATGACTCATAATAGAAACTTAGGCCTTTGCTAGACCCTGTGGAAAATCCGGGGGAGAGGAGGGGAGACCTCGTGTTATGAGTAACGCGAGATCTTGCCCTTATTCACACGCGAGCCGCGATGAGCTCTGGAGGAGAGCCATTGCAGCTGCCAGTGGGTTTTTTTTTTACTTTTAAAGTGGCAGCAGCAGCACAGGAGCCAGGAAAGGAAAGGTAAGTGGGGTTTGTTTTTTTTAAAAAAATTCTCCTTCCCCCCCCCAATCCGCGATCTCCCCCCCTGGCCCCATTCTCCTTCCCCCCCATCCGCGATCTCCCCCCCTGGCCCTGTTCTCCTTCCCCTGCCCGCCCGCCATGTCAGATGCCCCCCCTGCCCGATTGCCCCCCGCCCGCCATGCCTGCCCGATCATCTGCTCGCCATGTCCGATGCCCCCTCCGCCCCCTGGTCGAGATCTCCCCACCCTGGCTCCACTCTTCCCCCCCCCCTGGCCCCCATCTCCCCCGCGATTCCCCCCCCGCCCTATGGGCACAGCTTCTCGCGAGTAAGCTGCGTAGCGGGGAAAAGCCACGGAACCGGGCTCAGCCCAGGGCTGCGGAAATATCGGGGCCACAACCGGTGCCGGTTATCCCTGGCCAAGAGAGGGTTTAGCCTGGGCTGACCCCAGGATCCCCTGTGTGTCATCTTCACGCACAGGGGTGAGTCCGGGTATCAGCTCGTCTAGCAATGGCCTTATTCTCTTGCTTCTATTAAGAGTTTAACTGATAGTGCATTTGGCAGCTTCTGATGAGGGAATGGACTTAATCATTTCAAATGATTGTCACCATTTATATCCATAAAGTGAAGAGCTAATCTTTTGTAGAGTTGTCTGTCATTTAAAGATCCAGTCTTTTTTGGGCCCGATGGATGCCCCCTGCTTGACTTGCATTTGTGAGCCGAGCCATGAGATTTTCCAAAAATCCAGGAACATTTTTCAGTTTCTTCCCCCTCGTAAATAGAGAGTTGGACAAACTGCGGCCACAATTTGTACAAATTACAACTGAAATTCCATCAATTTGTGCATTCCTACCATACTTTGCTGAATCTGTGCTGAATCTGTGCAAATCACAACTGCAATTGGTGGTACTTTCTATTTATAAGGGGTGGAACCTCTGGAAATCTGAGAGCTAGCCTGATTTGATGCAGATTGAGTTGGGTCAGCTTGGGGGGAAGCGAACTGGAGTCTGGAGGCATCGAGCTGGTGAAAACTCAGCGAATGCCTCTCCCTGGATGGATTCTTCTGATATCCCTAACTTTTGTTGCTGTTAACAGGAAAAGTGGCCACTAATGACCAGAATATGTTTTTTGATGGCTGGAGACTACTGGCTACTGAATACACCTACTAGACAGAATGAGGACTTGTCCATGCAATTCATATACAATGATTACATTGATGGTAAAATCAATAATTTATAATTTTCTACTAGAGATCTGTTTATCATTATTACCACTAGGGGGAGGGAAATCATTGGCCCATGTAGTATGGGGCCAATGGGTTATATGAGTTACCCACCATATAGTATCTATGCAGAGTGGTAACTAGATACAAACAGAAGATGTCATCTGATTTATTAATGCTATTTTACACATTTGCCCTGCTCTTCCTCCAAAACTGCCAGAGCGCTTTACATATATTGAGGCAGCTTAGAAAGCCACAGCCACAGCCACCTAGCTCAACCATGTATCTTCAAAGTAGAGCCTTATAAATCAATCAGTGACATGTCATCAGAGTTCAGGAAAGTGTATGCCAACCATTATACCATGCCAACATCAGAAAATATAATTTCTTTAGATAGACAGAACACCTCTGAAATCTATAATCCACTTCTTCCCTAAAACATGTCAAAATGTACCATAATTGAAGCCCTAAGAGAGAGCTCTTACAGCCACGTGTGAGAAACTGGCCATTGCTAGATGAGGGTTTAGCCCGGGCTGATACCTGGACTCACCCCTGTGCATCCAGATGACGCACAGGGGATCCTGGGGTCAGCCCGGGCTAAACCTTCCCTTGGCCCGGGATAACTGGCACTGTTTGTGGCCTGGTATTTCCGCAGCCCCGAGCTGAGCCTGGGGCTGTGGAAGGTCTAGCCGTTTCCGTGGCTTTTCCCGGCTACACAAGTAGCCGGGAGAAGCTGCGCACTGGGCACAGCGCTCCATAGGAGCGCTGTGCCCATCGGGCTGGGGGGAGAGAATCGCAGGGGGGAGAGATGGGGCCTGGGGGGGGAAGAGCGGACCCGGCAGGAGAGATGGGGAGGAAGAGTGGAGCCAGGGTGGGGAGATCGTGGCTGGGGGGGCGGAGGGGGCATCGGACATGGCGGGCGGGCGATTGGACATGGCGGGGGGTGGGGGGCATCGGACATCGCGGGGAGGGAAATCGGGGGCAGGGGGGAGCGGGGAACCCTTTTTTATATAAAAAAAGCCTACCTTATCATTGGTGCGCTCCTGCGCACATGGCCCCTTTAAATGTTTTTTAAAAAAATGACCGATGCGACGGGGCTTTCCTTTACCCCATCACATGTCACATGTAGACAGGAGCAACAGCCCGCACGACTTCTAGCACAGGCTGGCCCCTCCACACGCCGGGATTTAAAGGTAGGTTTAGCAAAGCCCACAAATTCAATTGTTTCTGCTACAAATTTCTGCTTGGCAATATGAGTGTTCTTTTTACAGCCTCTTGCCAGGATACATCCATTAATATTAAGGGTTTCAAATCATTCTTGCAATAGGAAAGAGGCAGTGAATTTCTTGAAGCTTGCCCAAAACAAAACATTGGGGTGTTTTAAATGTAGCGTCAAACAACAGTTTGGTGTTCCGGAAGCATCGAGGAAACTTAATCTTTCGTACTGGGCCTATTCAGACAACACACTATGCGATGGTTAGGCCACGAACACTTTTGCAGTGAGTGTGTACTGTGTATATGTAGACATTATGGTTAGGAATGGTTCACACAACATACTAAGCCATAATGTTTAGCTCAAAATGTTTAACCACCATGGCTTAGTGTGTTGTCTGAATAGGGTGAAATGCCTTCTCCCACCTTCGCTCACACATGGTGATTATCTCCCCTTGTTGTTGGCTTGCAGCAAGCCATAGCTTGCCTGTGCATCCGAGATGGCAAACGAGGAAACCGATGAGCACAAGGAGGCAGGAGAAAGGAGCAAGCAAGTCTAAAGTTCCTCACTGCTCATTCATGAGCACCTCATTAATTAGCTTTTCCTAAGCTACATGAGCCTCGTGTGGCGCAGAGCGGTAAAGCAGCAGTTTCTGCAGCTGAAACTCTCCCCACGGCCTGAGTTCGATCCCAGCGGAAGCTGGTTTCAGGCAGCTGGCTCGGGTCGACTCAGCCTTCCATCCTCCCAAGGTCGGTAAAATGAGTACCCAGTTAGCTGGGAGAAAGGTAATCACGGCCGGGGAAGGCAACAGCAAACCACCCCGCTATAAGGCCTGCCAAGAAAACGTCAGCAAAAGCTGGCGTCCCTCCAAGAGTCAGTAATGACTCAGTGCATGCACAAGAGGTTCCTTTCCTTTCCTTCAAGCTACATACTTAAACAAATTGCAAGAAAATATTTAAATATTTCAAGTCACACACAGACGGAGGTGTGCAAATGGAAGTCATAAATGGCTGTTGCTACATTCTTCCATTTCTCCCCTTAAGTTTCTCCAAGATGATCTGCTCTTGCCCCTTTTCAATGCAGACCATTATTCACTGACATAACATACACAAAATGAAACCCTTGTATTCTGTATTAATTCACCTGGAAGCAGTATCACATCATGGCTACAAAAACACAGTCATGAAATTGGACTGAAATTCTCACCATGTGCACTGAAAAGACAGAGGTAAATGCCCTGTAAAGCCCACTTTAAATGGAATGATGGCCATACAGAGAGCACATATGTAGGTGCTCGACATTTCTGCATAGGTCTGGCATTTAAAAGGCATTCTCTGGCCCCCAGGCCAAAGGAAGACAAAAGGGTCAAGGAGGACAAGAGGCTTCAGTGATATTTTTCCCTTTTCTTCTGAGGTAAACACAAAAGCAACCACGAGAAAATGGTAACAGTGTAAAGAGGAGCCCTGCTGGATCAGACCAAGGGTCCATCTAGTCCAGTATTCTGTTCACACAATAGCCAACCAGCTGCCTATAGAAAGCCCACAAGTAAGACATGATTGCAATGGCATCCTCTTAGTCATTTTCCCCAGCAACTGATGTAGATAGGCATACTGATATAGGAGGTGAGTCCTGAAAGAGGCTGCTGTAAATAGCCAGAGGGGAAGGAGTTGGTGCTGGGTGCTTGTGAGCAGTAACGCCAAGGGCCTTTTATTCATCAGTCATTTGATTACACCATAATTCTCTCATTCCCAAACAGAACAGTAGCATGCGATTCACTGAAAGGCTGGGAGGAGGCTAAAGATATTGGAGAAGAAGGCTATGGATTTGGGGGTTCTGGAATAGGGTGAGAAGTTTAAGGTGTTCGCAGGCAAAGAAGACTGGGCTGGCTTTGATGCACACCTGTCAGAGGGCAGCATGGATGTCAACAATGCTGAAGATGATTTCTCCAATTGGTTAAGAGCGGAGTTAGAAAAACAGGGATACAAGGTGGAGGCATCCTAGGCTTCCGGCAACGATACACAAGCTGAGACTGGACTGTAAACTGAACACAGAAGTGTACAAAATGCAAGATGGAAGAGGAGAAACTAGGCTGTTTATTATTATCCTAAAACTTGTTTTGTTCTGTTTAAAAACAAAATTAAACTAAACATGGGTGGGTGGGTTTGGAAACACACAAGACATTGTTTTATGCCGTCTACCTCCCAAGCAGAGGAGTTCCAGAAGCACTAGTTTCCAAGGTTCAGCTTCTTTTTGGAAAACACTGGAAACTTATGGCAGTTCGTAGAACTGTATGCATTTTCAAATATACTATTAGGCCCTAGGCAGAGGCAAGCATCATAAGCTCTTAGCAGGCAGCAAGCTCACTGCCCTTCATCTTGGAACCCAAGATGGTTCCAGAGCACATAGCTAGGTCTCAGCTTGCTCACTGACATGTCCCTTTCTCATTCTGTATTTTTCGATCTCAAGCTGCAATTTCTTTTGCAATACCCCGCATGCGCACCCCTCTGCCCTTACATGGCTCTCTTCATTCAAAGCATTCCATAGAAATCTCCTACAATTAGCCTCCAATGGGTAAAAAGGTAAGAAACACTCATTGACCACGTGAACCATTGCCCCATGAACACCATTGGAACGTGAACCATTGGCCCATGAACACTTATTTTTTTGGTCCAAAGTCCAAATTAATTCACAGCATAAGAACATAAGAAGGGCCATGCTGGGTCAGACCAAGGTTCCATCTAGTCCAGCACTCTGTTCACACAGTGGCCAACCAGCCATTGGACAAGGACGAACAAGCAGGACATGGTGCAACAGCACCCTCCCACCCATGTTCCCCAGCAACTGGTGCTCACACGCTTACTGCCTTGAATACTGGAGGTAGCACACAACCATCAGGGCTAGTAGCCATTGATAGCCTTTGCCTCCAGAAATTTATCCAACCCCCTTTTGAAGCCATCCAGATTGGTGGCCATCACTACATCTTGTGGTAGTGAGTTCCATGATTTAACTATGTGCTGTGTGAAGAAGTACTTTCTTTTATTTGTCCTGAATCTCCCACCAATCAGCTTCATGGTATGACCCCAGGTTCTAGTATTTTGAGAGAGGGAGAAAAATGTCTCCCTATCCACATTCTCCATTCCATGCATAATTTTGTACACCTCTATCATGTCTCCCCTTAGCCTCCTTTTTTCCAAACTAAAATATCACAGTTGATGTAACCTTCCCTCATAGTGGAGATGCTCCAGTCCCTTAATCATTTTAGTTGCCCATGGGTTAACATGTTGTATGAACCCCGCAGTATTCCTCAAAATATGGAACATGCAAAAGTGGCAATTGTTGTCCAAATACCACTTGCTGAGAAACTTATTAAAGATTCCTTATTTGAAAGACTAATGTTTAAACATATTAACTGTTCTTTCCTCTTTTTGTTCAGAATTGCTGTAATTTCCTAACAATATAACTTTTCAGAGTTATTATGAGATTGCTGCTTGCATTATTAACTCATATTTTAAATCTATTCAAAGGAGGCCTTTAGCAACCCATTTATAAAACCTTGTTTTCATTTTCTTTGACACGCTGTGATTCTCAAATGTGACTGGATTGCAATTTAAAGTATACAAAACATATGAAAATGTGATAATCGTTCAGGGTTTTTAATCAGGTTTAGCGAAATTGCAGTTTTCAAATTTTAGATCACATAGCTCAGTAGTAATTACATTTACACTCAATTAAGAACACTTTTGAAATTAAATATTAATGTCTTGTACTATTTCAAAAATGATTATCGCATGAAGAAATTTTCTTTATAATCATATCTTTGAGCCAATGCAGAGGAGATGAACAGAATGGTAGCCTTGTAAATGATAGCTATAAGCCAAAGTGTGTGAGTGGGTGGTGGTGGTGGTGGAATGGACGGCTTTGCTTCTACTTATACAGTGGTGGCCAAAATTGTGGACACTTTTGAAAATTTTCATCTTTTGCAACTTTGCATGCTTATAGAAAATGTTCTGTTTCACGAATTTCAAATGTTTGTATATCAACTGAAAGATCTGATTCACGTAATACAATAATCCTGCTTCTTTTCCTGGGTGTCCAATCAACTCTTTTCTTTGGTTCCATTGCTCTATTTATGATGTACGTACGTACGCTTTTAATTTGAGAAATACTTCAAATAGTCACACAATCTCCAATTGCACTTCAGTTTACAGAACAAACAACAAAACTGACTTTCCCCAACTTGAAACATGATGTATCGCAGCTACTGCCATGTGATTGGTCCCCAGAACAAGGACTGTGATTGGCCAGTAGGGTTTGCAATTCCAATCTGCTTCTTCACTCAATCACACCTGTTTGTTTTTAGACTAAAGTACGTATAACTTTTTTTGTACTGCAGATATTTGCATTCTGTTTTTTGTATTGAATTCAGTATTAAATTCTCTTTCAATTGATATATAAACATTTGAATTTTGTGAAACAGAACATTTTTGGCCACCACTGTAACCCTCCATTTGTTATTTACACTGATCGTTTCAGAATAAATCACATTCCAACCTGTACTTCCAACGTAATTTCCAGAACAGAACTTGGTGGTGCGGAATCTGTTTGGGGATTGGATTACAGAGAATTTTCTGGTTTTCCCCAGGGGAAAACCAAACTACCAAACTTATTGGAAGAGGAGCTTTTAATTTCCCCCTCATTAATTTTTTAAAATGCTACAATGCTACAATGATGTAACAGTACAATGGTACAACATGGCAATGGTACAATCAATGGTGCAATTGAAATCAACAGAGGCTGCAGCACCCAAAATGCCTGGTGAGTGGCAAAAGCCCATCACCGCTCAAGTCCTCTTGCCCCAACGGACTTTAAGAATGAGCTGCTTTTTACTCCCCAGCAACCATTTTTGGGCTGAAGCTCATTTGGGCCATGTCTACACCAGCCAGTTAACCCAAGGTCGGCTTGAGATCATCCCTGGGCATCCAAATGACGTATAGGTGATCCAGGGGTCAACCAGAGCGACCTCTCAAATGTCCCTGGATAAATGGCACTGCACTTAACCCAATTTTTCCTGCAGTCCCGTGAAAACCTTGAGATCTGTGGGCAGTGTGCCACTTGCTCCTGGGTCCTCCCTCCTCCGTGTGAGTAGCGGAACTGAGCAACCGGGCACGGAGCTCTACGGGGGGAGTCCGTGCCCATCGGGGGGGAGGGGGGGCATTTTCGCCATCCCTGGGATGGCTCTTGGTGGTTTCCGGCACCGAGTTTGTTGGTGTAGGTTTTTTTGGAGCTGAGTACAAGATAAAATAGAATAAAAACAGAATAAAAACACATTAAAGTAGAATTTTTAAAAGAAGCAAAGTGCAAAGTGAACCGTGGCTAGTTGTCAAGAGAAGGCTTCCTGGAACAACAGCGTTTTTAGGAGGCACCGGAAGGTATACAAAGTTGGCGCCTGCCTGACCTCCCGAGGCAGGGGATTCCATAGGAGGGGGAAAGAAAAATGATGCCAAAGAAAAATGGAGACATTTTTTCTAAGGTTTCCCTATCTAGTTACCTGGCGACACTTCCAGCTTGCCATGGGCAACTAGACAAATGGCTGTTTCCAAGCCTAATGTAAACACAAGCACCCATGACACTGGATTGGATCAAAAGAACTGTGTGCAGAAAGGAAAGTGGCATTTGTGTTATTGCTTAAACTCTTGTTTTAGGGCTTGCACAAGATCACACAGATGGTTCAAGAGCATTTCCATGCACCTGCAAGCTCCCAAAAGAGGTTCTGGCACAAGTGGAAGAACATTGCTGGAATTTACTCTTCCCATGCAATGCTCTAGCATGATGTGCCATCATTAGCAGAACTGTCTCCACGTGCAGAAGGGCACTTTTAGATCCAGTCTACTAAATTTGATGAATCCTTGAATGGCTGCACTATCCCAAGAAATCCCAGGACAGCTTGGAACATCTGCATTCCCTCACAGGCCACATGACCTTGCACTGGTGCAGCTGCCAATGTATTCCATCCAAACCACTTATTTCCTGATGCCCCAGCTACTAGCTCAGGCAAGAATGTTTATAAACCTTGAACTACATTTAACAAATACTAAAAATAAATAACGAAAGGCCAGAAAGCACTTCTATTCTTTTCCAAAGACAAAAAAATATGTTTGGTATTCGTTCTACATCTTTTTTCATTTCATTTTTTTCTGACTAAGGGGAAACATTATAGCAACCCAGTAACCACTGACACTGGCTTAAAAAACGGCCCTAATAAAGGCAACTATGTAATGCACGTTTAATCGCCCACTTTGGATGCATTGCTAAGACATCTTTCTTTAGTTTAAACTCCAGTTTGTATGTATGCACCTAACCAGGCTCACTAATCACCATTTGTGGTTAATAAAGCAGGATTATAAAACATGGTTTGAAAATGGAATCTCAGCTTGCATTAACTGAGTTTGTTGTTACATCTGAACTCTGTATCCTCACTTATTCCTAGTTAATGCGGGCTGGTCACGACCGAGTCCCTGTGCATCCAAATGATGTGCAGGGACTCTCGGGAGGGAGGCAGCTGGACAACCATCTGTCAGGGATGCTTTAGGGTGGATTCCTGCATTGAGCAGGGGGTTGGACTCGATGGCCTTGTAGGCCCCTTCCAACTCTGCTATTCTATGATTCTATAAGGAGTGCCAAGAACGTGTTTTCCCAGGGATAAGTATTCCCTGGAAAAATCCGACTCTTCCCGTGGCCTCGGGATCGTCCCAAGACCACAGGAGGTGTCGCCGCCCATCCCGGCTTCTTCCCTCTTCCCTGTGAGTAGCAGAGAGCAGTAGAGGGAAGGAGCCAGGCTGGGAGGATGAGGGTGCAGGGGAGAGGGGTTGGGGCTGTTTTTTTTTAAAAAAACCTCATGTTTCATTGGAGTGCATGTGTCCTCAGCTTCTTTTTTTTAAAAAAATGGCAGGCACGACGCCCTCCTTCCTCCTGGGATATTGCGCCCCCATGTGGACTAAGGGGAGGATCTCGCAATCAGGATATCACGAGATCCTCCCCCCTTCCTTGCTTTACACTGGGCTGGTGTAGAAATGGCCAGAGATGCAATCCATCCCCCTACACATGCCTGTGCACCCACTTTGATACACCAATGGTTCACGTAATTGCCAACACCTGTTCTTATGCTTACTTCTCAGTAAACTTTTAATATTGGGGAAAAAAACTTTCAGTCTCACTTCCTGTCTTTACAGTTTCTCCTTCCTCTCTAGGAATGGGCTTTCTCACTTTAACCTTGCCCTTTCTAAATGGCATTGGTTCCGCCTCGTTCAGGCGCTGCCTCGTTCCCTGGATGAGGACCACAGCCAGGGATAAGCGAATGTTTACCCTTTTCCCTTATGCGATACCCCCAACAACCCCACCTCCCATATACATTTGGGGCAGAAGAAAATGGGAGTGCCCATTTGGCTATCGTTATGGAAGCAAAGCTGCTATATTGCTTGCACAAAACAGCTGGGGGTGCCAGAACACCTAAGCCTTGAAACATCCAGGAGGTAGCAAAGGATGTGAGCTACAACAAAAGAAAAATACACAGCATAATTAGACAAATTTATAAATAAAACAAATACACCAAAGCATCTGTAAACGTCAGGCATTCTTAGATAATCTATCATATGAAGATTCATAAAACATTCCCTTGTCTTTCAGGCTGCCAACGTGGGAGAGGCTATCGCTTTCATAGCTAGCTTGTATCTGTTTGCCAATAAGGATTTCATACTTTTGTAAACATGGGAGACGAAATGAGTAGGATATTGGGGGGGGGGACTAAGTGTAGTCTTTCTGTAGCAGGATAAAATCATCATCATCATGAATAACAACAGCATCACCAGTGCATTATGAAGTAAAAGAGGACAGGTCCCTTCCCTGACAAGCTTACACACTAAAATTTAGAGGAAGGAGATGGTACAAACAATAGGAAGCAATATGCAGCTATTTTAGTTGCAATTGCTTAGGTTTAGTTACAATAAAGCACGGGAATAATGTGGCAGAAGCCAAGTTCCATGAGTACACTTATTTGAGTATATGCAATCTTAATTTAATTACCATCAAGAATGGCGGGGGCATTTGCTGAAATAGCTGAGGTCGGGGAAATCACACTTTTTAGCAGAAGATTAAGATCACAAAGGTAAGCTACCTACTTATGATGCAATTTGAGTTCACTCTATCACCGGCAGGCGTAACATTCTGCTGAGATATAACCACCGTCAAATGATGTTGAAACTGTGCTTTGGAAATCGGTTTTAGTTTAAGAAAAGCCAGGCAAGTTGGCTCCTGTAGCCAACTTTCCTTTTTTGAAAGGAAAAGAAGATGGAAAAGAAGACACTGCAGGTTCCTCCTTTCCCCCAATACATTGAACTTTTATTCAGTCGCGATATACAGCTGGATTATAAAATTAAGGTCTCACTTCTAGCTCCCACTGGTTTGAATGGGAGAACTGGGCTGCAATCCTATTCTCATATGCATGAACGCAGTGGGGACATGTAAACATGGAAAGAATTGCATGGTTAAAAGTCTTGGGTTGGATCCAGATTTAGGAGCATGCAACTCATGTAGCAAAAGTGGACTTCTTGCATTCTTCCCTGTTGAGGTGCTCCAGTAACCTCCCTGGCCCAGCGCAACTGTAGGGACAAGAACCTGGCATCTTCACCAGCTATAAGCAGTGTAGAAGAACAGTGGCTAAAAAACATTATGCTGAGCCTATCCAACGCACAGTGCAAAGCCTGGAGATTCTCCTGCCATTCTACCGAGCCTGGAGAAAAACAGAAGAACTCCTGGACTTCAAAAAGGCTGAGAAAGCAGCAAGCTGACTCACTGCATTCTCTGCCTTGCTCAATGCAAGGTTGGCAATATCTCCTTCTCTTCTCTGCTGAATCTAGACAATAGCTGGGGTGTTTCACCAGAACAAAAAATGTGCTCACCCGTGGTGACCTGCTGATGCAATTATGGACCCTGAGGTATAACAGAATAAAATTGTTATCTGCATATAATTTATTTTTGCTAATTAAAGTAGGAAGGAAATAATTACCCCACAAAAATCAATAGTCACAAAGATTATACAAAAACCTTTTCAAAACCTATTATTAAGTATCCTGGCTTAATTCCTCTTGTTTCAAGAAGATTCTTAGGCCTCAGCTAGACCTACAGGTGTAGTGCGACAGTGGGGTGAGGATCTCGTGATTTTTATCGTGATATCTCCCCCTCTGTATACACGGGGTGCGTGACGACCTCGGAAGGAGAGGACGTCGCAGCCGTCATTTTTGTTGTTGTTGTTAAAGAAGAAGAGCGCACAAACGGTCATGCGCAATAGGTAAGTTTTTTAAAAAAATAATTAATTTCCCCGCTCACCCCACCTCACCACCGACGGGCGCAGAGCTCTTGAGGAGCTCTGTGCCCCGTGCCCAGGTCCCAACTCTGCGCGAGGAACTGGGACAAACTGCGACACTCACACACACATTCTGTGGTCTTGTGATAATCCCGAGACCGTGGAAAAAGCAGGCTCGAAGGGGAGAGCGAGATCCCAGGCAAGGGAGGGATCATCCCACCCTGCTCCTGGGATCCCCTGTGTGTCATGTAGACGCATATTGACGATCCCGGATTTCGTCCCTTCTCTATTGCCTTAGTTAATCCAATGGGGTGCAATTTAACTTGTTAAAATGTGTATCAGTTCAATTGTCAGCATCTTCTCCTCTTCCTCCTTCTCCTCTACATTTGGGTTATTTCTGTCTTTCCCTAGCTACTGGATGCGGACTTTAAGCAACTCTTGCCTCTTTGAGAATAAATGGCGACGGATAGAAAGAGCAGAGTGTCATTTTCAGACATTACATAAATCAAAATTAAATAAAAACAATTCTCCCACCCAAGCATGATTCAAAATGTTAGATATCACTGGATTATTAACCAAGTGACAAGACATATGAATACAGCCTGAAAAAGATCACTCCATCTTTATTTATTTATTTATGATGAATGGGAGACCTTGCTGAATAATTATATTTTGTTAAAATGCATCTTGACTCTTACGCTGTAGACCTAAGCACACTTACTAGGATGTAAGCTCCACTGAACACGCTAAGCCATGGTTAGGTCACTAACACTTTTGCAGCAGATGGTTCGTGAGTATGGCTTTTGCTAGACCAGGCTATATCCCGAGGTGATACCCGGGATTGTCCCTATGCATCCAGATGAGGCACAGGGGATCCTGAGCTCAGGCAGGGATCAACCCTGCCTGGCCCCGGGATATAGCCTACCCCTTCAAGCCTAATTTTTCCCGCAGTCTTGGGCTGAGCCCAAGACCGCAAGCGGTGGCCCATTTTGCGGCTTTTCCCCAGCTCCGCGTGAGAAAAGCTGCAGAGCTACGCACGGGGTGCAGCGCTCCCCAGGAGCGCTGCGCCCATCGGGGGCAGGATGGGAGGAGCAGGGAAACCCAATTTTTTTAAAAAAAATTGTTCGTGTTCGTGCGCTCCGTTCCTTTTTTTAAAAAAATAAATGGTGGACGTGACGGGTCTCTCCTTGAGCTTGTCGCACCTGATGTGTAGACTAGGGCAACATCCCATGATACTTGCATCGCAGGGTCTCCCCTTGTCCGGTGTGGAATTTTTGGTAGGTCTAGCAAAGGCCTATGTTTAAACCATGGTTATGTAGCCTACTTGGTTAGGAATGGTTCACATGACACACTAAGCCATAATGTTTAGCTCAAAATGCTTAAGCCAGTGTGGCTAAGCATGTCATCTGAACACAGGATCTATTCTTGAGCAAACATGCATGGGATTGTGCTATTAGAAGATCAGCCATAAGACTCCTTCCATTAAATAAGTATGTTTTTAAAGCTAATCAAGTAAGTCAAAGTCAGCCTGACTTACTTTATCATCCCTGGAAGTTCAGGTAAATATGTAAAATTAGCAACCAAAATACATGTCTCAGCATCTAAATCTTGAGTTTCTATCCTCCCTTCAGATACGAATGGAACATGATGGAAAACACCATGATTAATCAAATATTTTAATTCCAATTCAATTAGAGCTGCAATATTTAACTGATCTATAAAGATGACTGAAGACCCCCTGACACACACACACCATTATCACTAACACACACACACACACACACACACACACTCTTATAATAAACACTGACCTAATCTACACCAAGCAGGATATTGCACTATGAAAGTGGTATGAAAGCAGTATATGGTACGTGTCAATGGGCTGCAACAGTTGTCAGTGCACATCAATACTGCTATAAAGCCCTGTGGCTCCTGCCTTTTATATACCGCTTTCATAGTGTTATATCCTGTTTGGTGTAGATGTGCCATGAGTCCCACCAGTTGTCAGTGCACATCAATACTGCTATAAAGCCATAGTGTGGCTCCTGTCTTTTATATACTGCTTTCATACCACTTTCATAGTGTTATATCCTGTTTGGTGTAGATGTGCCATGAGCCCCAACAGTTGTCAGTGCACTTCAGTACCATTATAAAGGAGTAGTAAAGATCCTGCAGTGCACTTCAATACCACTATAAAGCAGTAGTGCAGCTCCTGCCTTTTATATACCGCTTTCATACCACTTCCATAGTGCAATATCCTACTTGGTGTAGATTAGGCCTGCGTTTCCCCCCCTGAATTAAAGCTCTGCAAAGTGCCTACCTCCAAGTACCATTCCAGCTTGACAGCACTTCCTCAAGCGGCATGCAGGACAGTTCTTCCGACGAATTTTATCCACTATGCAGTCATTCCGGCCAGCACATAAATAGTTATGTTGACCTGCAAGGACGAAAGAAGGAAAGAAAGACTCCATCATGAGGCAGAAGTGACATCCAGAATTGGGTCATTTTCCAACCAGAGTTAAGGCAGTCCAAATCTCATTGATTTCCATGGGAAAGAAACTAAGCACATACTCTCTCAGCAAAATCAATGGGACATGCATAAAATCCTATGCAAGCCAATTCAGAAGGAAGCCCAGCTGATTGATTTCAGTGCTGCTCACACCTTAGAAAGCACACTTGGGAGTAAACCTCATTAAACTCAGCAAGTGTCCCTTCATAGAACCATAGAATCATAGAATAGCAGAGTTGGAAGGGGCCTACAAGGCCATCGAGTCCAACCCCCTGCTCAATGCAGGAATCCACCCTAAAGCATCCCTGACAGACAGTTGTCCAGCTGCCTCTTGAAGGCCTCTAGTGTGGGAGAGCCCACAACCTCCCTAGCACCTTGCAGGTGCTCTTTGGGAAGGAAGAACAGTGGCAACCAAAGCTCTGCTGCTGTCCCACCCAAAATTCTGGATTTTAAAAACTGCAAAAGAAAAGGAAAAAATGGGAGTGGGGAAGGTTTAAAAAGAAAAGAAGCACTGGAGACAAGAATATTTCCCCTTGCCAGGGCCATAATTCAATGGAATAACATATGCTTTGCTTGCAGAAAGTCCCCAGCATCACTATGTAGGGCTGGAAAGATTCCTGTCTGAAACCCTAGAAAGCCGTTGCCAGTCAGGGTCAACAATACTGGGCTAGATGCTCCACTGGTCAGCCACTGTGTGAACAGAATGCTGGACTAGATGGACCCTTGCTCTGATCCAGTGTGGCTCTTAGGTTCTCCAATAGTCTGACTTGGTATAAGCCAGCTTCCTATAAGACACTTCCCTTTCTCCATCCCTCCCTCAAACTTTTTTTTGCCCCCTCCCCAAACTGTTTTGTTCCCCATATTTGGTCAAACTGCTAAAATGAAATGAAGGAAGACCAGTCCTAATTTATTTATTTATTTATTTACATTTATATACCGCCCCACAGCCAAAGCTCTCTGGGCGGTTTACAACAATTAAAAATAGTAAACATTAAAAGTATACAAAATTTAAAAAACATAAAAAACAGTATAAAAACAACAATTCTGGGGTCCATTAAAAACAAACTTAACGTTGTAGAATGCTGTTAAAATGCCTGGGAGAAGAGAAAAGTCTTGACCTGGCACCGAAAAGATAACAATGCTGGCGCCAGGCGAGCCTTATCAGGAAGATCATTCCACAGTCGGGAAAATTAATATATTTTTGCATATATATTTTTATGGTACCCACACTTTATAATTCCAGAAATTTCGAAAGTGGCTTACGTACACGCGGATAATAAAAATACAAAACTTTAAAACAATTTCTAACATAAAGCCTTAAAACTAAGTAACTCATCTTTATTTTCACCTTTTCTAATTCTGTTTGTTTGTTTTTGCAAGTGTAGAGGAGTAATCTCTAAAATGTCTTTCCTCACCAGTAACCACTCCCAAGAATGGGATGGCATATTTATTCTGGCAACAAACTAGATATTATCAGAATTAATCTCTCTTTAGTTATTATTTCTATCTTCTTGGTTGGATAATTGTATAGATCTTGGAAGTGGCTTTATTGACTATAGCGTGCAGCTTTTCTTATTTAAATGAAACAAACCTGGGTGCTTGGAGGCTATCCGTAGGGCCTTTGAACAGCCACATTTCTCTGTTTTTCTTGTATTGGGTCATATTAAACAGGAACAAACCAACCTGTTCCTGTTTAACATGAATCAACAGATGAGAAACTAGTATCTTATGGACTTTAACAATGAAAGGGTCACCATGACATTAGCAAAGTGTTATTATGACCAGTCACTTGTTATTGGTGAACCGCTCTGCTATGGACACAGACCTCGGATGGATTTTTTAAAACAGATCCTTTGCAGCATAAACTTGCACAAGTTGCAGAGGGGAAGCTATGTTAAAGCACCACAGCAAAAAAAAAGACACAATAATGTGCAAAATAAGGCAGATTTTTATTTTTAGTTACTGACATTTTAACACCTACAGAGCAACACTGTAGTTTAACAGATAGAGTGTCAGGCTAGGACAGGAGAGACCTGGGTTCAAAACTCCACCTCATGACACTCACTTGATAGCTTTGGAGCAGTCATTTTCTCTCAGCCTAATCTATCCCACAGGTTTGCTGTGAGGATAAAATGCCAGCATGGGAAGAGCCAGTGTGGTGTCGTGGCTAAAATGTTGGACTGGAAGTCGGGAGATCCGGGTTCTAATCCCCACTCGGCTATGGAAACCCACTGGGTGACTTTGGGCCAGTCACAGAGGCCATAGCTAGACCTAAGGTTTATCCCTGGATTGTCCAGGGGTCAAACCTGTTAATCTAGGTGACACACAGAGGATCCAGTGCTCAGGCAGGGGTGAACCCTGGATGATCCCAGGATAAACCTTAGGTCTAGCTGTGGCCAGACTCTCAGCCCAGCCTACCTCACAGGGTTGTTGTTGTGAGGATAAAATGCAGAGGAGGATTATGTCCGCCGCCTTGGGTTCCTTGGAGGAAAAAAGGGGGATATAAATGCAATAATAAATAAATAAACCAGGTGGACCACACTGAGCTCTTGGAGAAAGGGTGGGACAGACATGCAGTAAAGCAGCCTTCCTCCAACCCGGCACTGTCCATATAGGTTAAGTTGCCACTCCCATCACCCCTACCAGCAAAATAGGGGACGGCTTGAGGGCAGATGGAGACGAACTCCTAGTGGATACAACCAAACACTGGTAAGTGCCTACGGTAAGGTATATTCAGGAGCAGTGAGGGCAGCAAAAAAACAATAACTTGCTGCCACTATCAAATCATCAATCTGCCATCCATAGGAGCTTTTCAGAGTTGTCTGGGGGCTATTACATGCCGGCCCCAAGGACATGGTAGAATCAACCAAGGCCTGCTGTAATGAATTTGCTAGGCACTTCCAGAATAAACACTTTTGCATCCACCAGGACCTAGATTCCAGTGTTTTGGCAGCTGAATCTAGTGAGGCGTCCAGAGCACAGCTTTGTCCAGTTTTCTTGGATGAGTTTCGGTTGGTACAGCTCGAGGATGTTGACAAGGTGCTTGGACAGGTTCGTGCGACCACCTCTGTGTTGGATCTTTGCCCCTCTTGGCTAATAAGAGCTAGCAGGGATGGAACAGCCGGCTGGGCCAAGGAAGTGATTTATGACTCTCTGCGAGAGGGAGTGGTCCCAGGCCGTCTGAAAGAGGCGGTAGTGAGACCACTCCTGAAGAAAACTTCTTTGGACCCGGAAAATCTTAGTAACTACAGGCAAATGTTCCTTTCCTGGGCAAGGTCCTTGAGCGGGTGGTTGTGGGCCAGCTCCAGACACTCTTGGATGAGACTGATTATCTGGATCCATTTCAGTCAGGTTTCAGGCCTTGTTTTGGCACGGAAGCAGCCTTGGTCGCCCTGTATGATGAACTATGTCGGGAGAAAGACAGAGGGAGTGTGGCTCTGTTGATTCTCCTTGATCTCTCAGCGGCTTTCGATACCATTGACCATGATATCCTTCTGGAGTGACTGGTTGAGTTGGGAGTGGGAGGTACTGCATTGCAGTGGTTCCACTCCTACTTGGTGGGTCGGCTCCAGAAGGTGGTGCTCAGGGAACCCCATGGATTCTCCAGTATGGGGTTCTGCAGGGGTCAGTCTTGTCCCCCATGCTGTTCAACATTTACATGAAACCGTTGGGTGCGGTCATCCGGAGTTTTGGAGTGTGTTGTCATCAGTACGCTGACGACACGCAGCTCTATTTCTCATTTTCATCTTCATCAGGTGAGGCTGTGGATGTGCTGAACCAGTGCTTGTCTGTGACCATGGACTGGATGAGAGCTAATAAACTGAAACTCAATCCAGTCAAGACTGAGATGCTGTTAGTGGGTGGTTCCTCTGACGGGATGGGGGGTGTTCAACCAGTTCTGGATGGGGTTGCACTCCCTCTGAAGGAGCAGGTTCGTAGCTTGGGGGTTGTATCCCATGTGAATTTGGTTTTGTAAGTAAGTTTTAAAACTGTGTTAATTTGATTGATTGTAGCTCCTGAGGAAGGATTATTTTTAATCCGAAACATCGAGCATTCTGGACACAGACAAGAATTATTAAAGATTTTAATCACTTTTATCAGCACCAGAGCTAGCACAGTGGTGCCTTCTTACCCTGCCAACTACACGCATACACGGTTCTCCTAGAATCGTCTCTGCCCCTTGAGGCTCTGGTGGCCTCGGCGGCACAGAGTGCCTTCTACCAACTTTGGTTGGTGGCCCAGCTACGCCCCTATCTGGACAGGGATAACCTAGCTTCAGTCGCCCATGCCCTGGTAACCTCCAAATTAGATTACTGCAATGCGCTCTACTTGGGGCTGCCTTTGAAGACGGTTCGGAAGCTGCAGCTTGTGCAAAATGCAGTGGCCAGATTAATAACTGGAACCAGAAAGTTTGAACATATAAGACCGATTCTGGCCCACTTGTATTGGCTGCCTATACGTTTCTGGGATCAATTCAAGGTGCTGGTTTTAACCTATAAAGCCTTACACAGCTTGGGACCACCATACCCGATGGAACGCCTCTCCCAACATGAACCTATCCGTACACTGCGCTCATCATCTAAGGTCCTCCTCTGAATGCCTACTCCGAGGGAAGTTCGGAGGATGGCAACAAGGAAGAGGGCCTTCTCAGTGGTGCCCCCCCAATTATGGAATGATCTCCCCGACAAGGCTCGCCTGGCACCAACATTGTCAACTTTTAGGCACCAGGTCAACACTTTTCTTTTCTCCCAGGCATTTAACAGCACATGCTGAGATTTTAACTGAGAATAGTTGTTTTAAATGGATATTGTTTTTTATATATATTTTAGTGGTTTTAATTTTTATATATCTGTTTTTAATGTTCATTGTTTTAACCTTTTGTAGACCACCCAGAGAGCTTCGGATATGGGAGAGTATATAAATGCAATAAATAAATTAAATAAATAAATACCAGCATGAGGAAAGAAGTTGTGAGGTGGGAGCTGTACTCCAACACATCTGGAGGCTATCAGTTTGGGGAAGACTGTAATAAATAAATATAAATCCAGTGGGGCATACTCCCAAATAAATGTAAATGGAATTACTCTATCTATCTATCTATCTATCTATCTATCTATCTGGAAAGGGTTGTAAAGCCACTGAAATATTGTAAAAGCACCAGCATTTGTGTCTCAAGGCACTAGCTACCATCAACATGTGGTACTTCATACACTTCTGACTTCTTCAAGCTGGTGAATTTGGCAAAAATCCAGATTCAGTGGCCTGTAATACACAAGCGAATGAACTGCCCCCCCCCACTATAATTCAACTGGGTTTATTTTTAAAGAGTATCTCTCCAGTGGATTAAGCTTTCAAGGGCACTGAAAGTCATTCTCATCCAGGGTGAAAACAAGCAAGAATCAAACACACATGGTTCAAAGAAGTAGGCAGGCTACACAACCAACAGACTCACGTGACACAATCTCTTGCTGGAGTGTGTACTTGAATACTTCAGACTGCAGACATTCAAACACTCCCCTAGGATTTCTTTTAAAACCCTCTCCATATATACAAAATTAACCTGCCGGGAGAAAATTATAATCTAGTTCTCTCTCTGACATGATAACTCTGAATATGAAGGGAGTACGTTTTCATAAATATTTGAAATATTTGATTCCCCGTCTGCAGCCTGAAGTGGTATAGTCCAGCAACAAATATACCACATGAGGTTCCTGATGGTATACTCTGTCTTCTTCACATGCAAACATCAGCTATGACCCTCCCCTCAGTTTCTCTTCCTGGGTTCCCTTTGTAAGCAAAATTAAAAAAAATCTATTGGTAACTTATGATGCAGTAATTTAAATACGCACTTACCTTGTAATAAGTCCCACTGAACTCAATGGGTCTTACTTCTGAGTAGACATGCATTGTCACTTATCTGCACTATGGTGAAAAGAATCAGATCACATTTGGAATAAGCAAGTAAACCATTCATTGACTTACCTTGATTTGTTTCACTAGTATGTTAATTCTAAATATGTGGACATCCATGTTGGTTATTAGTGTTGTTTTTGGTCCCAGCAGATACCTAATTGAACATCTTGAATGGGTTTTAGTCACACACACTAAAAAACTCAGGCTAAATATTTGTGCTTTTAGTGTGCAGAAGCTAGAGAATACTGTCAGTTCTTTGACCTCTGCATTCAAATTCCACTATCTCTCCAAAGGACAGAATGTGTGACTAATAGAAGGAAAATATGCAAGAACTTTGCCTAAATTCAAAATTAGAAAACAATATTAATCTGGCCCAAAGCCATCTGGGTAGTGTCAGGAGCCATCCCAAAGGTCTGGATAGTGTATTGCTATATGGCAATACTTAACATTTTTCTGGCTGAATTCTAATTGGGATTAGTTTGAAGTATATGTGCTTAGTACAGTTATTTTGATATATTAAAAAATGCTCTTGAGTTTCATTGAACTATTCTTTTTAAGGATCTGCACTAGAACTGGACAACCTCTTTATTTAGTGTGCATTCTATAAGCAAAGCAAATAACACTGGACTACATTAACTAACAGTCTGATTCTATTGCCAAGTTCAGACATAATGTTCACAATCCAATAAGCCATGGTTTCAGATCCTGGTTTGTAAGTACTGATTAAAGCACAATTTACAGTTTGGGTGTCCTGGGAAACTGTGTTTTAACAAGCCAGGATAGAGGCACTGAAGCCATGCATGTGAGAGGAAGGAAAGGTGATTAAAGCTTTGTACTTTCAGAATTAGAAGGATTAATGAAAGAGCATAACGTAACTAACCAATATACACTTTGGACCTCAGGCAAAAAGTAAGTAATGCCTCCCACACATGCACATGCTTCCTCTCTCTAACACTCACAAAATACTAGGACCAACTCCTGTCAAAGTTTAAACCAAGGATGGGGAACCTCTGGCCTGCAGGTCAGATCTGGTCCACAGCACATTCTTCTTCCCACCTATGAGCTTCTCCTGCAGGCCCCACCCATTCTCCTTCCAACTCTGTGCTGGAAAGCCCTGGTTTTTTCCCTCCAAGGAACTCAAAGAGGCATTCATAATTCTCCTCCCCTCCATTTTATCCTCACAATAACAATGCTGTAAGGTAGGTCAGGCTGAGAGTGTGTGACTGGCCCAAAGTCACCCAGTGAGCTTTCAGTGACTAGATAAAAGGAAGTTCTTCTTCGAACAGTACATAGTTGAACCCTGGAATTCACTACTACAAGATGTGGTGATGGCCACCAATTTGGATTGCTTTAAAGGTGATGGGAAAATTCCTGGGGGGAAAGGGTATTAATGGCTACTAGTCCTGATGGCTATGTGCTACCTCCACTATCACAAGCAGTAAGCCTGTATACACTAGTTGTTGGTGAATATGGGTGAGAGGGTACTGTTGCACCATGTCCTGCTTGTTTTTCCCTCATCAACAGCTGGTTGGCCACTGTATGAACAGAGTGCTGGACTAGATGAACCATTGGTCTGATCTAGCATGACTCTTCTTATGGTCTTATGTTCTTAACCCAGATCTCCTGACTTCCAGTCCAATGCTCTAACCAGTAGACCACACTGGCTCTCTTTTTTATTTACTGGACATTTAAATCAAAAATTGTCAAGCTTTAGATACAGCAGGGTTCTAGGATGGGTTGGTTTCTTCTCTCCACAACCCCAGGATTAGACAATAAATGCCAAACTGGAAAGTTCTCCTGAGTCAAGAGAGCTGTGGTTCTTTCCAACAGCAGGAAATGCAATGCTCCAAAATAAAGATTATTGCTTTCCCAGAAAATATATTAGTGCCTTATGCAAAACATTCATCTGTCAAAAGTAAACCACAATCTCTACTGTGTATGCAAAGGTAAAAGCAGGCAAGCAAAATGAAATAACAGCTGATATAACTTCAGCAAACAGAACAGTGATTCTGGCAGATAACTGGATTAACTATAGAAACAAAGCAGAATAAGTGACCATTAATCATGGTTCAAATAGCAGTTTGGTTTCAGAAGTAGCAGGCTCTGGGAATCAGAATTCAATTTTCAACAGGAAAGGTGCTAGGGACCCAGTCACTACAGAAGTGCCGCCTTATCCCAATCCATAATCTCATCATGTGTATCTGCTCTGGTTGTTGTATTCATTTGGGGGAAGGGGGGAGAATGAGCAACGTGTACATAGACAAAATTACATCATTATTTTTAAACTGTTGTCGTTATTACTACTTCATTTTTATTTATTTTAGTTTATGGACCACCTGCATCCCTACAAGTTTACCTCAGTCTTAAGACTGGTCTCAAAAGCCTTGCTTGTGGCCCTAACATCAAGACAGTTTAGGTTGGCAGGCTCTAGACAGAAGGCCTTTTCAGTAGTGGCCCCATGTTTATGGAACTACTTCCCTAAGGTCGTATGCATAGCCTCTATTTCGACAGTTTTTAAAATGGACCTTGAAGCCTTGATATCCAATATTATATCCTTCTAAAATAACAAAGAGATTTGTAGCACCTTAAAGACCGAAACATTTATTGCAGTAGAATCTTTCATGAATAGTGTCCATGAAAACCTATGCCACAATATTTTAAGGTACCACAAGACTCTTTGTTCATTTTGCTACAACAGACTTAATACCACTCTTTATTTCTCAAATCTTTTCCACAGGGATCTCATTCTAAAGAAGGCACATAGTAACAAATTCTGATATAGCCAAGCGATCACAGGATCATTTGGTAACATGAGCTCTCACCCTGAGTTCTAAAGATAGTACCAGCACTTTAAAAAAATGTTTTTGCTTAGCAGCTCTTCAAGTAGGAGCTGCAACATTTGCAAACTAATTGTGAGGATCCCTGTGATTAGATAAAGAGCCACCAAACCAACGCTGCTCACCCCTAGCAGCCTCCATGGGGCTACCTTGATCAGCTATCACCAGCAGCAGCCATTCCAGCATGCTGCACATGTCCATTCCAGCAGCCTTAATGAAAGACCACCATCAGGAAGAATCCTCCCCACTCAACTGTCATTTCCAGTAGGCATTCCAACAGGCTGTAACAGAGGGAGATGAGAGGGAAAGCAGCCCAGTCCACCAACCCTCCTGAAAGACTATTATGTTTTTTTCCTCTTCCCTCCCCATCTCTTTTTCCTTGCGTGTTGTGTCTTTTTAGATTGTTACTGCTTGCATGTAAGCTGCTCCGTGAACCATGTTGGCTAAGCAGCTGGGTAAAAATATTTAAAATACATAATAAAATATGTTCATCCTGTAGAGAGCATCATGATGTCAAAGTGTTTTTCAATACCTTTGAATCAACCCTAAGTAGTTCTATTTTTCTGGCTCCTTGATCATTCTTCTAGGCCTTTTTATCTCCCTTATAATTCTCTTCTGAATTCTTTAGTAGAATAGGGAGGGGATGTAGCTCAGTGGTAAAGCACATGCTTTGCAGAACGGGCCCCATAGGAAGAACGTAAGTAAAAGGGCAGCTTGGTAACAATGACAAGAGGGACATGGGCCCTCTTATGGTTAAGAGCCACCAATCCGGATAGCTTTAAAATGGGGTTGGATAAATTCTTGGAGGAGAAAGCTTTCAGTGGCTACTAGCCCTGATGGCTATGTGATACCTCCAGTATCAGAGGAAGTAAGCCTATATATACCAGTTGCTGGGGAACATGGGTGGGAGGGTGCTGTTCCACCATGTCCTGCTTTGTTGGTTCCTGGTCGACAGCTGGTTGGCCACTGTGTGAACAGAGGGCTGGACTAGATGGACCCTTGCTCTGATCCAGCATGGCTCTTCTTATGTTCTTATCTTGCTCAAGGCCCCTCAAAACTTGATCCTATGTAGAATTCTCACTTCAACATCAGACATAGGTTGATCCAGGCATGCTTAGAGTAGAATACTGATTTGAATAGGTCTACTATAATAGGGGTGGTGTCAAGGCAGGGATATTCGGGCACCTACAGATGGTCCACACTCCGATAGGAGTCCACTGACAAGAGCACCCTGGACTTGCTCCTCTTCTTCACCATGGCAACCTGCTTGTTCACCTGCCTCTCGCTCTGGCCCAGAAAACAGCAGTGATGAGAAAGAGGAGCAGTAGAAGATGCTACCAACTCGCTCTCTGCCTTTCAAGCATTCCAGTGGTATCAATGATGGGAAAGATCAAGAACAATAGGTTGTGCTAGTTTTTAACAAGAACCGTAGGAAATAAGACAGTTCTATAAGCTGGGTTCAGACTTGGGGCTCATCTACACCAAGCAGGATATTCCACTATGAAAGCAGTATATAAAAGGCAGGAGCCACACTACTGCTTTAAAGTGGTACTGAAGTGCACTGACAACAGTTGGGGCCCATGACACATCTACACCAAGCAGGATATAGCACTATAAAAGTGGTATGATAGAGGTACATGGTCTGTGTCAATGGGCCCCACCAGTTGTCAGTGCACTTCAATACCGCTATAAAGCAGTAGTGTGGCTCCTGCCTTTATATACTTGCTTTCATCCCACTTTCATAGTGGAATATCCTACTTGGTGTAGATGAACCCATAGTCATGTTCTTGCTCCAGGTTTTGAGGGCCCTTGAGAAAAACACCTTCAATAGAGTCTACCTTCTCACCCCCGTTGTCACCAGCTGCTATTGTAACTTATAAACTCACAAAATATTTCTATTTTACACATGCATTACTAATACATGCATTTTTGTAGCTGTCCTGATGCAAGCCTGATTAGTTTCATACAAAATAATTTCCATCATAAATAAGCTTTCTATAACTCCAGAGCCTAAGAGAAATTAAACTCTATCAATATTATTGAAATAGTTATGTCTGTGTATTTCAGGGACCGTAGCTTGTGGAACAAAACCACATGAACCTGAGGGCCAAAGTTCATTAAGTATTTTTGCTATGGCCACATAATTTCTTGTAATATTGTTCTTAGATCATTTCCAAGGACAGAACTGATTCCAAAACTACAATTAATGGACACAATGTTACATGATTTTTTTCTGAAATCATCACTGACAGAACGTGAAAAACATCAGCCAGCCTGTGAACTATTTTGATATTTAGAAATTACAAAAGCTGAAGAATGTAATGGATCTCCATACCTTCGGGCTACTTAAGTTCCCTGTGCACTGTGAGGGAGAAGTCTAGACCACGCCAGTAGCTCCTGAAGAGACCACCATTGCCTGAGAGAATTTTATTTAACTGTAATTTAATTAATTTACTTCCTTAAAAAAAATTAGGCTGCCTTTAAGGGTGAAAGCCTCTCAAGGCAGCATATAAGATAAAAAAAATACGAAGTGGATACAAAAAAAATATTAAGTACATATTCAATTTAAAATAAATAAATAAATCCAGGATTACTAGTACAGACCATCTTTTCCCAACATGGGACACTCCAGATGTTTTGAATTACAAATCCCATCATCTGTAGTCATTAGTTGTCTCAACAGAGATTAGAATTCAACTGAGGCAGCTCCTTCCCCACCTTGCCAATGGCTACTTAAAATCTCACTCTGCTCTGGAGCAGAAAATAAGAAGTCCAGGCCAGGGAGTTAACGCCATTAGCTCATGAGGAGACGACCACCAGCATGAGAGAAATGTCTGGTCAACCTCTCCTCCACCTTTCCACAGGGCCGAAATACACAGTCTTCAAACCACAATTGGATTATTGAACTCAGTGTAAGTGTGTGTGGCCCCAATCCATATCAGGACCATGGCACTCTGAGAGGAGAGGGGGATGTAAGCTCCCCTTCCCTGTTTTGTAAAAAAATATCTCCAATGGAATCAATAGAGACATTTTTCTTCTTTTAATCCTCCCCATGGGATGGTGGGGGGCATGGAATTTCAGGATGAAAGCAGGAATGAGATTAAATCCTCCCGCCCTCCCAGAGCATTACTGGTCCCAATCTGAATTGGGGATGTGCACGTTCACACTGAGGAAAATAATTCAATCACACATAGCGCTACCTGTATGCCCTAAGGCAGGGGTGCAGAATGTTGGGGGCTGGAGGCTGAATTTCCCACCACCACACAGAATGGATGATTTCAGGGGGAGTGATAGCAGTGGGATGTTCAGTGGTGGGACTGGGTTTCACCCTGGCCCCGAGTGAGCGAGTCCTGTCACGCAGGCCACCTCACATTCCTCCTGCTACCTCTAATCTCAGTTCGTAGGTAGCAGTGGGGCTTCCCTCTAAGGCAGCGGTTCTCAACCTGTGGGTCGGGACCCCTTTGGGGGTCGAACGACCCTTTCACAGGGGTCGCCTAAGACCATCGGAAAACATGAAAAATTCTAAGGGAATTCCTTCAAGGAGTGGGGTTTGGAGGCTAAGCCCTGCCCCCTGGATCCCAACAGGTGGTACAGGCTAGATTGTGGTGCCCCATGTACACCCCTGCCTTAAGTGAAGGCAGAACAGGAAAGGCCTAGGCCATGGACCTTATGCCATCAGCTCCTGAGGAGAACACCAACAGCCTGAAAATGGAACACCCTACTTTTTCTAGGGCCGCTTAAAGGCCTGTGTGCCTTAAGGCGAAGGCAGAAGAGAAAAATTCCAGTCCAGGAAGTTTATACTCTCAGTTTCTGAGATCACCAACAGCCTGAGACAAGGGCTCTTTTGATCATTTTATATTTTGATGGTTTTAAGATTAAATTATAAATTGTCTTGAATGCCATGGCAAAAGGTGGTATTTTAGTTACAGTAAAACAATAATAATAATAATAATAATAATAATAATAATAATAATAAGAGTAATTGTTACTGTTGTTGTTATTTTACTGCATTTATAATGCCACCTTGGTTTTGTGCTAACACACCATTTTATATTTTTAAAAAATAAACTTTAATTTCATGTTTTCGTTTTGCTAAAATATAACTGTGCTGATAAAAGGTGAACATGCAAATAGCAGAACTGCTCTGTTTGCAAAGAGGACATGTTTAATTTAAGGGCTATTTTTAGTAAAGACACTGGAGTACCCAGGAAGGAAATGAATCCTGGAAAAAACTAAATAAAAGGATGAATTTTAATAATACCAGTGGCCAGGAGAAGCAGAAATCCCTTTTAAGTTCAACAGATGGAAAGGCTTTCGCTTCTGAAGGTTGCAATCTTAAAATACATTTTTTAGAATGGAATGGAACTGAATTCTCAGTAAATGTACTTACGGTCTTGCCAGAGGGATAGGTATTGCAGGATTTTTATGGTCAATGCAGCACAACATTAAGTGCTTGTGATACCAGTTTTAATTTTCTGCTAATTGCAGGAGACTAACGTCTCCACAGCGCAAAAAAGCTCTAGTGCTGAAAGACCTAATATATGTAACAAGTATTTATCTATATGCCTCAAAAAGCAGAGAAACTTTGGTAAAGCAGCAAAACTGATGCAAAACAAGAATGAGAAACACCCCCCCTCCCATGGACTCTCATTTGTAAAAACAACACTTCAAGAAATATCATTATCAGGTCTCCCTTCTTTTTGCACCTAGAAATTCTTTTTTGCACCTAAAAATGTTCTTCTGAAGGACCAACTTGCAATTTAAAACTGGCATGTATACAGGCTAAAACACCGTGTATGAGCAACTTTTGGTCAAGTACACTTTTCCCTGCTCATTTCCTCAGTTTTCCTTTGTGATTCGGACTTTGCAATCACATCTTCCCTTCTTTCTCCTGGACCAATCCCAATGTTGCTTTCCTAGTTTCTGCTTCTTCTACTTGCTCCTTGCTAGGACCTTCTGTGGGCACTGACACTGTCTGGAATTGGAGTAACTCAGCCAATGACAACCAGCAACCCTCAGAGCAGCTTAGCCAATGGGAGGAAGAATTCAACCCCCACTCACCCACCCCACCCCGTGATAAGCAGGCAGCTGAACCAATTGCTGCCAGAAGTTTCATCACCACCAGCACCACTACAAAATCTATTAGAGCATTTTTACAGAAAGGGAAAATCCTACAACTTTACTACAGCTTTCTGGCTTTTGTTTCCGTCCCACAATCACAATGTGCTCCTTTACACACACTTCCCATCCCCCTCCCCTTTTTCCCTTTAACTAGGAGTTATATATGTTTCATTTATACTGTCACAAGATGGCGCTGTCTTCTGTCTCCTTTTTATAGCGCGATTTTGTCTTTTCATGGTGAAACAGAAGGGTGCATTGAGCAGGGGGTTGGACTTCCATTGGACTCGATTCCTGCACTTAGCAGGAGGTCGGACTCGATGGCGTTATAGGCCCCTTCCAACTCTACTATTCTATGATTCTATGGTGTGTGGTTTTTGTTTCTACTTTTTTCTGTTTTTAATTAAACCACAGAAAGATCGAGAGAGGCACTGGAGGGTTGCAGCACCATGTAATTGACCAGGAAACATCCCAGTCATGAGCCTGCTATAAATAGCTTATTAAGAGGAGCTCTTAGTCGCAGTGCTTAACAATACAGATTATTGTTTCCTATAACAAACAAGACCCTTCAACAAGCTGGAGTAGGCAAAGGAAAGGAAACAGTTTTACTTGGAAATTCATCTTCATGCCCAAGATTTAATATTTACTTTTGACTAATGAAAAATGGAAATGAATGGAGGATTCTGAGGTAGTAAAAGTACACTGGTGCATACTTGCTGTATAAAGAAATTAATTCTTAGAGAGCTTATAAAAATATGCAGGGAAAAGTTAAGCCTGAGATTTTATACGTGTGTGCGCACACACACACACAATATATATATATATATATATATATATATATATATGTATCTCTATATAATATATAATATAATATAATTTGTATTTAAAATCAGCAACATACTTAAAAGTCAAAGATTCAGAACAGAGAAGGAAAATATCACCAAGTAAGCAAACAATTGATAGATGGCTTCCTTCTACCCTACAATCACCAAATTGCTGTGTACCAACATGGAAAAACAGTGATATTCATCAGGATATTAAAGCTCAATTATCTTAATAAAATGAAGCAGAAGTAACTTGGAACTGCCTATTGCTACTAGTTTTGTCTTTATTCCTCACAACATCTCAGTCTTATTAAAACTATATAGAGATGTGAATGCATTCACGGAACACAGAAGCTACCCATAACATTCATCTTATTAGAGTTAGAAAATAAGATAAAAAGAATTGCTTACTGAACAGGGGAATAATTGGGGTGGCGAGCATGGTTTTTTCCCCCTTGAAAACTTAACAGTGTACTTCAATTACAACCTGTCCAATTTTCACTACAGCCCTGGGGCTTGTGTACTCCAGTGGGACTTCTACGATGCGAACTCTTACTCAGAATCCTCATTAAGAATTCCCATTTCGTGAATACGATTTAGTGAGTAAATTGCCTTGAACCAACCCAAGAGGCAAGTTCTTTTTCCCGTAACGGGAATTTGTCACTTCTAATTCTTAAAAGTTCGAATGACACCCTAGACACATGAAGCATATGAAAAGGTACATTTTTTTGATTTGTTTTCAATTGCCTATTTTCAAATTGTTTATTAGTTTTTTCTTCTGTTTCCTTAACTCCCTTTTTATTTATGGGAGCTATTTGAATCAAGAGTGAATAAATGTGGATTGGGTATGCATGAAATTCTGGGAGGAGGTGGCAAGTCAAGGCCCAGTATTGGGCAAAAGGTGGGATATAAAATTTGGGAAATAGTAATTAGTGAAAAATTGACACAGAAATTACAATTACAAAGGGGAATAAAACAAAAATATAACTTTAAGAGAGATTGGCAAAAATATATAGAATATATGAAGAAAGAAATGAACAGAACAATTCTGGCAGAGGCCTATAGGATGCTCTAGGACTCCGGAAAAGAAGTAATGTCTGAAAATATAAATATAACAAAGGAAGAGATAAACAGAAGTGATATAACATCCAGAAAAAGAAATGGGACAATTTATGAGAAATGTACCAGGCTGGGGGAAGGGAACAGGGAGGGAACGGGATAAAAGGGATAAAAGATGAAATCTGCAATGGAAAATAATTATGCTTATAACTTTGGGTGGTAAAAAAAGGTTACTGTATAATGAACATTCATTTATTTATGAACATTTGTTTATATATATAGGAAAAATAAATAAAATTATTATCCAAAAAAAAAAAGACCAAATAATAATAATAATAATAATAATAATAATAATAATAATTTGTATGTATGCCCATTATGTAAAACCTCAATATGTAAATAATACAAAATCGGGCATTTTGGCAATTTGCAATTCCCATCAGCCTTCACCACTGGCCATGTCGGCTAGGCCTGATGGGAATCCAACCACATCTGGAGGACCACATCTGCAGTCCAACCACATCTGGAGGACCACACGTTGTCCACTGCTGTTCTACTGGATTTGAAAGTCAAAAGGCATCTGTCTTGACACAAAGTGTGGACCACGTGGAACTTTACCATCATAGACAGAAGAGCAAGAGATGTGTCAGCCATGGCTGTACGTCCTAGAGACCCCCCAGGAACAAAAGACTGGAAGAGTTCTATCTGTACGTAAGCTCAAATCTGGATAACGACAGTGGAAGATCCAGGGTGCAAAGCAATAACAGATAAAGGCCCTGCAAATATAGGGATTTCAATGTTGTTTTGGACTAATGAATAAATTTGTATGTATATTTATTATTTATTTATTTTATTTATTTACGCTATTTATATATCACTCCATATCTAAAATAGATGGGTGTCTGTATGTATACAGACACACACACTTTAAATACACACATTTAAACAAAATAAATTAATGAGTAAAACTAGGAACTCAGAAACTTCAGTTTTGACAACAGCATTCATTCATGCCTTTGCAATCTCAAATCTAGAATGAGGTTCTCCACAATGCCAATGCCCTTGAAAGCCAAGTTTCTGACCAGAATGGGTAGCTGTCAGTTGATATGGGCAGATTACTCCAGAGCACTAGTCTCTTACTATCTTCTGGATACTACTCAAGTTTGTGGTTTTGAATTATAAAGCTCTAAATTGTTTGGCCTCAACATGCCTGATAAACTACCACTTCCTCTTTGTTCCATCACAGTTTCTTAGATTGATTGAGAGTACCCAGTTAACAATACCATCTGTGCAGCAAGATAAGATATTCAAGGTTAGGAGAAATACAAATATATATGCTCAGTGGACACAGAATGCTGGCTGACTCTTATTGAGAAAACTGAAAACCACGTGGGAAGAGGTATGAAATGGAGTATCATGGAGGAAGACCCTGAACACTCCAGACTGCAACATTTTGTGGGAGGTCTCTGTTGTTGTTGATACTAATAATGTATTTCTATCTCATTGAAATTTGCTTTTGTTTATGACCGATATGGATTGTTCTAGCTTAATTTCCTTGTTAAATAAAATCATGGGGGATTGTTTTATTGATTGTGTTAAGTTTTGAGAGTTTTAACCCTAACGCCTACAGTAGCTGTCTTGTAATAACCTAATTAGCTAATAGCCTAATATCTGAATACATCTTTGACTTATTTACTGACTTGGGGCCTTGCTAGACCTACCAGATAATCCGTGTGGGAGGAGGGGCCAGGCCGCGCTAGAAGTAGCGCGGCCTGTAGGCCCCGTCCACACGTAAGACGCGACGGGGCCGAGGGAAGCCCCGTCGCGTCCTCCATTTTTTTTCTTTAAAGGGCCATGTGCGCAGGAGCGCACCAACGGAACAGTATTTTTTTTAAAAAAAATAAAGCGTTCCCCGCTCCCCCTGTCCCTGATTTCCCCCCACAATGCCTGATACCCCCCTGCCCGCTCGCCCGTCCTCCCCCGCTCGCCATGCCCGTCCCCATCCGCCATGCCTGTCCCCGTTCTTCTTCCCCCCGTCCACCGTGCCCGTCCCCGTTCTTCTTCCCCCATCCGCCATGCCTGTCCCCGTTCTTCTCCCCCCATCCGCCATGCCCTGTCCCCGTCCGCCATGCCTGTCCCCGTTCTTCTCCCCCCCCCCTCTCCTGCCAGGTCCACGCTTTCCCCCGGCCCCCATCTCGCCCCCCCGTGATTCCCCCCCCCCGGCCCGATGGGCACTGCTATGGAATGCTATGCCTAGTGCGTGGCTTCTCCCAGCTACTCACGAGTAAGCGAGCAGCCAGGAAAAGCCACGGACCCTGCTAGACCTTCCGCAGCCGGGCCATAAGCGGATCTGCTCAAGGGAGGACTTAGCCCGGCCTGACCCCAGGATCCCCTGTGCGTCATCTGGATGCACAACAGGGAGACTGGGCCTCACACTGTGCTAACTCCTCGTCTAGCAACGGCCTAATTGGCCTACAGTAACTTAAGGTGTTTTAACAGCTACTCCCCAGGAAATCACTTCAAACATTAGTATCATATAAAGTGAATTACACAGCCATGTGTTTGCCCAACCCTGGCCACTTAGCTCATCCAATCTGTAATTAAGTTTCCTGCAGCCAAAATTGTTCCTCCTTTTTTACGCTGTATGTATTTGCCAAGGTTGAAGTCCTACACAATTAAGCTGTTTAAATCCGATTTGTTTCAATGGGATTTATACAGACTAACTGTGTTCAGGACTGCAGGAGAAGATTATGTACACCGCCTTGGGTTCCTTGGAGGAAAAAGGTGGGATATAAATTCAATAAATAAATAAATAAATAAATAATAGTCCCGAGGTGTAACAGTTACTCTGATTGTACCTCTACAGAAAAGCCTTCAGCCTAACAAATATCCAAAATCTTCTCCCATATTAAAAACGAAGTTTGGGGGATTTTGTGTGACAGCTGTCAAAAAGGAATTGGCTGTGTTTGGACAACAATGGTGGGTTAATAGTCAACTCCATGGTTGATTATCGAGGGGGTACTCCCCACACAACATGATTATAATCAATCATGCTATGGATTAAAGCCAGCATTGAGTTGACTATTAGTCAACGGTGTGTTTGACTGACACATCTCCCACCCTCTCCCGCCACCTCCCATTCCACCCACTGGTATCCCATCAGCCATTGCATAGAATCATAGAATCATAGAATAGCAGAGTTGGAAGGGGCCTACAAAGCCATCGAGTCCAACCCCCTGCTCAATGCAGGAATCCACCCTAAAGCATCCCTGACAGATGGTTGTCCAGCTGCCTCTTGAATGCCTCTAGTGTGGGAGAGCCCACAACCTCCCTAGGTAGCTGATTCCACCGTCGCACTGCTCTAACAGTCAGGAAGTTTTTCCTGATGTCCAGCCGGAATCTGGCTTCCTTTAACTTGAGCCCGTTATTCCGTGTCCTGCACTCTGGGAGGATCGAGAAGAGATCCTGGCCCTCCTCTGTGTGACAACCTTTTAAGTATTTGAAGAGTGCTATCATGCAAGTTCTGGCTGCACAACGTTGGCTATTTGTGCTGGTTATTTTGGCTGAATAACCAACGATGGTGTGAAAAAGGCCCATCAGACAACACAATAACTAACCATTTAATATTTAAGCCACTGTTGACTATTTAACTGCTAGTTATCGTCTCATCTGAATCCAGTCATGCGCTCAGTTCAAACAACACGTTAGTCAACACAGTGTGAAAATTCCACTCAACAGTTGAGTTTTTGGGAGGTATTCCCACACAACATGTTCTAACTCCACTGTTGTGTGACTGTGGGCTACCGTGGAGTTGAGTAAAATCCATCGCAATGTTTGATTGACAGTTCCTCCCCCGGTCCTCCTTATGGTATCCCATCAGCCATTGCTGCAAAAAACCAATCTCAATGACTCTCCTAGAGCAGCACTCGCTCCTTTCACCACCCTGGCCAGGGAACTCTGTAGGCAGTGGGTAAAGTCAACTCAACGCAATGGAAAACTCCATGGAGCCCCCCACACAACATGCAACACAATGATTGTGCAGGAACTCTCCTCTGCACAGCGTGGATATTCTGTGTAGAGTGTTTTCCTTAAAAAACTCTACCGTAGGGTGGAGTTTTCCTGCCAGACAACATATTTCTCAATGGTAGTGTAAAAACTCCACCATGGAGTTCTAAAACTACCATTGAGGAACCTGTTGTCTGAACTGAGCCACTGTCTCTCACAAATTTGTATTATGGGTACAATCCAGTCAAAGCAAAGAGCACTCACTTAACTCTTAAATCAGTAGGATTTAGAAGTGATTGCCATTTACTGGATCATGCCTTATTTTTAGAGCAAGTTTCTCTTTCAGTGGCCTGGTTCAGAAGTAACAACTAACTACACATATGAAGGGTGGAAAATCGTAACTTCCTGGTTAAGAACAAACCACACTTTTTTGTTACATCAGAACTCAGCAAATAAAGGTTTGTTCAAACTACAGTTTGCCACAAGTCTGGATATCAAACTAAGACCAAATTGTTAACAAACTGTTTGCTTGTTAATGAACTGTGCTTTAAACAAACCATCATTTGTCAAATTTCAATACAGCAACAAACCAACATTTGTTCCCAACCAGCAATACATCTCCTCCCATTATGTATGAAGGGGAGGGGGCAAAAACCCAAGGTTCACCTCATCCACATAACAAACCATGACGTTGCGTAAGAACCAGGACAGTGTTGAAATAGATGACTTGGATTTTAGTGGAGTGGGGGTGTAGATAAGGGAGCATTTTGCAATACATTTGCTGCATTCATGCATCTGAATTAGGCCAAATCATAAATAATAAGGTGACAGTAAGTGCTGGACACATGAGTGAAAGTCACCAAAGTATGAATGTTGGGCCAATTAAACTATAGTTACATTATCTGTACTGTTTATTCTCATAATTAAATTATAGTTAAATTCTTTTATTTATTTATTTTTATTATTATTTTTCATCAACTTCTTGTTCTATTGTTGTTATGCTTTGTGAGGCTCCAGTTTGAGAAGATGAGTAATCTCACTAACACTGACTCCTTACTGCTGACTCCTCCCAGTGCCACTTGAGTCACTGCCGTCCACATCCCAGCTGTTATCTCCAATCTGAGACCAGAGATAACAGCAGAAATGCCTCTATGGGGAGATCCCTCCAGGATCCAGGCCCTGGAGGCTAAGACCTACCTACTGGAGGAACGCAAGGCGCATGTATACACAGGGCGATATCCCGGGGATCGTCTCTGTGTGTCCACATGACGCACAGGGCATCCCGGGAGCAGGGAGAGGCGATCCCTTCCTTGCCCCAGGATATCACCCTAACATTTATTTGCGATTTTCCCCACAGTCTCGGGATGATCCCAAGACCGTGGGACATGTGGGCGGCCGTCCCGGTTTGTCCCAGCTCCTCACAAGTAACCGCGAGGGTGGGGTGGGGTGCTTGAGCGCTCATCGTGAGTAAAAAAAAAAAAATCAAAATGGTAGGTGCAACATCCTCCGTCCTCCCGGGACGTCACGCGCCGCATGTAGACTGATGGGGAGGATGTCGTGATCATCACATCTCATGATCATCCCCCTCCACCCCCTCATCTAGCCATGCCCAAGGAGACTCTGCCAGCTTGATGCGAAACCTCCACAAGCTGGAGGTTCCATATCCCTGATGTACGCTAGTAATTTAAAATCGACTCCACTATAATTTGCACTTATGTTTTGCAAGAGAACAGAACATGGGCTTGAGGCAAAGGAGTCTATACTCTAAAATCTAATACAATCAATAGATGTGAAACACAAAACTTGTGTACTGTCAATATTTAAGCAGTAGCCATGTGTACATGACATGCTAAACCAGCCTTCCCCAACCTGTCTCATTCCATATGTGTCCAACTCCAACTCCAACCATCCTCAAGCAGTATGAGCAACGGCCGTGCTGCCTGGGATGATGGGTGATGTAGTCCAACACATCTAGAGTGTGCCAGTTTGAGGAAGGCTGTGCATGCAAAGGCAGGAATGAGCTGGAGCAAGCCTCAAGCTCACACATTACAACATCCATTTCCCCATGCAGTCAAGAGGGATCATAGAATAGTAGACTTGGAAGGGGCCTATAAGGCCATTTAGTCCAACCCCCTGCTCAATGCAGGAATCCACCTTAAAGCATTCTTGAAAGATGGCTGTCCAGCTGCCTCTTGAAGGCCTCTAGTGTGGGAGAGCCCATGACCTCCCTAGGTAATTGGTTCCATTGTCGTACTGCTCTACCTTACCCTGTGCCTGCTTACCCTACCCTGTGCCTGTTTGCATTCTCTTCCCCTCATTGTTTTACTATGATTTTATTAGATTGTAAGCCTATGCAGCAGGGTATTGCTATTTACTGTTTTACTCTGTACAGCACCATGTACACTGATGGTGCTATATAAATAATAATAATAATAATAATAATAATAATAATAATAATAATAATAATAATCTAACAGTCAGGAATTGAAGCTTTCACTTTCACAGTTTGTCATGGCATCTGGAGCAACGAACTATAGTTAACATTAACTTTAGCCTTAGCTAGACCAGGCTATATCCCAGAGCAAACCCCAGGATCGTCCCTGTGCGTCCACATGACACACAGGGGATCCCGGGATCAGGAAGGCATCATCCCTCCCTTGCCCCAGGATATAGCCCTCCCCTTTGGGCCCGCTTCTTCCGCGGTCTTTGGCTGAACTCGAAACTGCGGAATGTCTGGCCTGTTTCCGCGGCTTGACCCCGCTCCGCACAATTACTCGCCCGGAGCTGCGCCTATCGGGGTTAGGGTGGGGAGAAAAGGGAAACCAAATTAATTTTAAAAAAAGACTTACCTTTAGCACACGAGTGTTTGTGCACTACGTCCTCTTTAAAAAAAAATTAAAAATGGTGGGGTGCGACGCCTCTCTTCCTGAGGTCATCACGCCTTACGTGTAAACGGGGCAGAGATCTCGTGTTAATCCCAACATGAGATCTCCCCTCCTCTGCTCCGGAACAAAAAGTAGGTCTAGCTAAGGCCTATGTTTAATTTCAAACAAGTCAACTTTAAACCATGGTTTCTGAAACCAGCTTGTTTAAATTAATCAAGGAGCTCATCTACACCAAGCAGGATATTCCACTATGAAAGTGGTATATAAAAGGCAGGAGCCACACTACTGCTTTATAGCGGTATTGAAGTGCACTGACAACTGTTGGGGCCCATGACACATGCCATATACTGCTTTCATACTGCTTTCATAGTGCTATATCTTGCTTGGCGTGGATGTGTCATAGTGTGCCACTTCAGTGCCACTATAAAGCAGTAGTGAAGATCCTGCAGAGCACTTCAATACCGCTATAAAGCAGTAGTGTGGCTCCTGCCTTTTATATACCGCTTTCATAGTGGAACATCCTGCTTGGTGTAGATGAACCCATAGTTAATGTTAACCACAATTCCCAGTTTGGATTTCACAGGAAACTGTGGTTAACTAAAAGCAGAGGTGAAAGTATTCAAACTCCTCATCTCAGCTGTGCAGGAAAGAGAAAGTGAGAACATTTGATCACGGTGTCCACTGCAGTTTGTTCTGGCTCATCATCGCATGCCGCACAAAAGCCTGATTTAGCATGACATGCAAAAGCAGCCAGTAAAATGATAGCACAAAACTGACTCCTTATAACTATTTACAGAGTGCTTCCCGTGTTAGTTTATGTTGCAGCGAGAGCAACAGGAGAGTCTTATGACTCCTTAACGACTTAAAAAAATATTATTGCTTACATTTGGGGGTACTAGAGCCCATACCGTTTGTTCATTTTGCACGTTATAAGTTGAAGCACTATTCTTATGCATATTTACTCTGAAGTCTCACTGCATTCAATGAGCCTTACTCCCAAGCGAATGTGCATAGCATTGCACCTTCACATTTTGTTTTTTAAATAAATATAAACATTCCATTTAGTTCTAAAGATATTTTTTTAAAAAAGGAACCAATTGTGGGTATATATAGATATGTAGCTGATAGGAAACCAGCACTGTTCATAAGGCTTAGGCATTGTTTTATGCACACAAACATACATTTGCAAATCAAGCCAATAGGCTGGTATATGATATGCATCAATCACAATCTTCCACAAGCAAAAAATGCTATTTGGGAAACACTCATCATCATGCAGGACTACAACAGATAGAGGTCACAGAAAATTAAAAACAATGAAAAGATCAACAGCATAATTCCCAAAGTGGTTATTCCAACAAAAGCACTTTAGGAAAACTTGAGATTAAACTTGGTTCAATTATCAAAGTGAAAAAAAAACCCCTGAAGCAATATATTGCTTCCCATTTTATACTTGTCCCCTGTACATAAAGCAAAGGTGCAATATTAATAAATCAATATTAAGAGACTAACAATTATTTAAAACCAAACTAAGTCTCCTCTGGGAAAACACTAGGAGACAGAATAAGATTGATTAAATTGGTTTCTTCCTCAAAATGGAGGCTCTCAGCCTATATAAATTAACGGATATGGACTGAAATGACAGAACTGTACAAATGTAAACCCTGGGCAATTTCTTTCCTTTTAACCATCTCTAGCAAAACCAAAAATAATGCAAAATAAGAAATTAACCGTATCTTCTCAGTTTGCAAGGTGTATACAAGTACAAAATTCCTCTTTTCTTCATACATAATTCAGACTGCCTGAGAATAGAATTCTACATTTTTAAAGCAAGGGTAGCATCCAACACTAGTCCTATGTAGAACAGACCCATTCAAATGAATAAGATTTAAGTTAGCCACGATTAATTTTAAGTCCCATTCATTTCGATAGCACTATTCTACGTAGGACTAGCACTGGATGCTACCCAAGGATCACACAGAGCCCCAACGAAAATCCTCCTCACCATGTGGAATATATGAAACTGTCCTATCCAAGGCCAGACTATTGATCCATATCTGGCTCTGCAAGGACTCCAGTAAAGGTCTTTCACAGCACCTGCTACTTGATCCTTATAACTGGAGATGCCAGGGATTAAATCTGGGACATTCTACGTGCAAAGCAGGTGCTCTTCCATTGCGTTACGTATGTTCCAGTTCCTCTTGATTCCCCTAATTATTTGGAAAGATGATACAGCCAACCCACTTTACCCAGTGGTTACTTGTACACCATGGAGAGTTTACTATATGCAACCAAACTTGTATTCAAATCAAATTTGCATACATCTGAATATAAACAAAATTTCTGAAACAAGATGCATACTTTCTAGGTTTTCAGATGACACAACACACACACACACACCCCTCATAGCAGACACCACCTTAGAAGAGGCAGATCTTCTGTGGGTGAGAAAACGAAGGATGGCTCTTCTCAGATGGTACTTACCATCTCCAATTTAGTCAATTCAAAGTTTTCTCATCAGTGGATCTAACTGATTAACCAATTAAACATAACGAATATAAGAAGAGTAATATTGGACCCATTTAGTCCAGCATTCTGTTTACACAGTGGCCAACCAGCTGCCCACGGGACCCCCACCAAAAGGACATGAGTGCAACAGCATCTTCTCGGCTGTGTTCCCCAGCTACTTGTGTACACAGACATACTGCGGTAACATATAGCCATTGCTAGCCTTATCCTCCACGAATCTGTCTAACCTCCTTTTAAAGCCATTGCATAGTTTAACTATGTGCATATTTTAACTATGCACCATTGCGCACATTTGCTTCTTCATCAAAGCAATCATGTCCTGGAAATATTTGCATATAATCTCTCAAATACCCTGCTCCACCCAACAACAATGCTAACAAATACTGACTGAAAGCTATAAAATGTGAACACCTTAACGAACTCTGTTGGAATATGACCACGACAAGAAAAGCCACCACACTTTACCTTCCATGGCTCTTTTGAAGAACACTTTGCAGCTCCCGCAGGTGAGTACCCCATAGTGACAACCTGAAGCTTCATCGCCACAGATAAGGCAGATCTTCTGGGGCAATGACTCAAAACCATACTGAGGGCTCTGGCCAGCTTCTGCATCAGGTCTAAGAAAAGAAAGCAAAGACGTGAGGCATTCAAACAGAAGGCATCCCAGACAGGACGGAAGAAATGTCAAACCATACATCGCGGAGGGCAATGGACCGTCACAAAAATAAAGGTCAGAAAAACCTGTGGACATTACCTGCCGTCACATCAGTAACTGGTTAAAGAACAGAAAGCAGAGAGTAGGAATAAATGGTCAATTCTCCCGATGGAGTGAAGTAAATAGTGGGGTCCCCAGGGATCGGTATTGGGACCAATTCTTTTCAACTTGTTCATAAACGATCTGGAATTAGGAGTGAGCAGTGAAGTGGCCAAGTTTGCTGACGACACCAAATTATTCAAGGTTGTTAAAACACAAAGGGATTGTGAAGAGCTCCAAAAGGATCTCTCCAAGCTGGGAGAGTGGGCATCAGCCTGTGTGTAATATTGGACCCTGGGGAGCATGGCTGGGAGGGTGCTGTTGCGCCATGTCCTGCTTGTTCATCCCTGGCCGATGGCTGGTTGGCCGCTGTGTGAGCAGAGTGCTGGACTAGATGGACGCTTGGTCTGACCCTGCATGGCTCTTCTTATGTTCTTAAAACAAGGATCCTCCATCATAGCTATAGTGTGAGTCACAACACATATGCAGGACATGCCTAAGAGCCAAAACTGATGAGACATCAGCAGATCTGTCTCTTTAAATGTGGGTCTCCCTCCCTCCATTACGTACAAAATGTGGGAGAGACCCTGATTGGTAGAAAAATCACTGGACAGGTTGCGGGGGAGGGACTGCAGGAAGATGAGCTGCAGGTGGAGGAAGGATTTAGTACCCCTCACCTATGCACCCCATTTACTTTAAAAACCACATCTCCCCCACCCCTACAGACACATATGTAATGCCAACTCATCCATTGTGGTCCTAAATTCTATCAAAGATGCAAGAGAAGCCTTTGTCTTAGGCAACTAGTCTTCAGCGTATGCAGAAAATCCACACACATCAACTTGCCAAGCACAGCCCCGATCAGTGACTAGTTTCGGCATGCAGGAGAGTAATATGGAAAAAATCACAAACCAGGGCAAGGGATCCAGCCATTCCACATGACAACTCCACCTGCAAATGGCGGTCAGTGAAGCCAGCACACCCCCACATGTTTGTGCATCGTACCGGGCTCTGCCCTCCATCATCAAAATGAATGTGTCAGGCCTTATAACGTAAGATTGTACAAGGACTCTGGATTGTGGCAGCCACCTATAGAGATGCCTGTAGAAACTGAGTTTACCTGGTGGGAGAAGAGCTTGACTGGTGTATTCTCTCCCAGTTCAAAGATCTGCACCTGTGAAGCCTCGCCCCTCACTGTGGGTATTGGGGGTGGGGTGGGAGCACAATGCAGCTGACACCCCTATTTCTCTTCCACAGATCATTTCCTTACCACTCATTTTCTGGATCTCTGAATTAAGGCTTGGTGGCTTTTAAACTATTAGAATAAGCGGTTGGGGAATAGTGCCTTACATGTAGCCTAGATCAGAATTGTTTTAACACACTGGAAGGCATAAGCATCCAGGTACACATGTTAATGCTTTATTTCCCCCTTTTAACCACTGTAGATTCATAAAAACACAGGATGTGACAATATTGACATATTAAAAAAGAAGCATCTTTAAAGTGCCATCTGCAACAAATTTTGACAAGGAGTGCTCCTGATCACCCTCCTTCCTGCAAGGAGCTGAAGTAGGGCTTACCACCCCCTCCGAGTTTCCCGTTTCACTTTTCCGAACAACATTCTTTGACCACTAAGAATTCCTTGAAAATAAGCATGCCTAGATTTCACAGCCCTGACTTAAAAACTGATCACACGGATTAGCTAATGAAAGTTTCCTTGGATAGATCTACTCAATAAACCTATTCAAAAGTAAAAATTTAATATTAATAGATTAATAAAAGAGAGAAAAATACTATTCCTCCTTGAAGTGAACACAGTTCTCCAGGGATCCCCAGATGGCCACATAACTTCCCCTGGCCATGACCATTTTCCCCAACCACTGATCGTTCGATGGTTTCTGAACTTTCGTGTAGTTTTTCCCCAATTCTAAAAGGCTGAAATGTCTCTCCTTAAGCGTAAAGGAAGAGCTTTAAGCGAAACTATACTGGTAGCATTTGTATCCTTTATATTTGCCTTTGCTCCCATCCTTACTGGAACATGGCCTCCAAGCTTCTCCAAAACTGTACTCTGGCTTAAAGAAGTTCCCCACCCCTATTTTACTGTGACAGGAACAAGCCTCGATGCGTGTACTTCTCCCTCTATTCCAGCACAGCCGGGCCAGGTGGAGAATGGAAGCTTTTGCTTCTGTTTTCAATCAACTGCAATTAACTGTTTTGTGTAAACCCTAACCTGTGGTTCATCTTAACTATGGTTGGTTGAAACATATCCCATGTTTTGAAGCTGGGTCATTTCAAATATCCCATTGTTAAGATTAACCACAGTTTGTCAGGTTCAAATGAAATGACAAATGGCATGTAAGCAAAAACTAAAATGCGAGTTTCTGATTTCCTCCTTGCGACTTTACGGGAGCATGGAAAAGAAGGGAGGAGAGAGTGCCTGAGCCCAAGGCTCACTGCGGCCTGTTCTCATCCCAAAAAAACCATGGTTTAGTGTGACATCAACCATGGTTTACTGTGACATCTAAACCACCTTACTGGAGAGGCATGCAATGACAAATCAGGTAGGGCTGGCAGGAGCAACTTCACTGGCCAAAAATGCCAATCCTTGTCCTCCCCACCGGATGAAAGTATGATTTTGCACTAGCCTTCTCCCATATCACTGTCCTCAAGAATCCAGACTAATGAAGTGCTAACAGACAAGTTTCAATGGAACGCCATCTGACTGACAACAACAAAGAACTACATGGCTCAGCAGACTGGGGTTTGAGTATCAAAAATTGTGGGGGGGGGGATTGCATGCAGCTTTCCAGAGTTCTTTGATGCCTTCTTAAATGTTTATAGTTTAGTCTTAAATCATATAATCCTGTTCGCAAGGCATAATATCAGGGTTTCACGACCCGAGTCTGTGCGCTAATTGCTTGTGTGTATTACGTTTCTACCCAGTGGTAAGGTGTAAGAAAATATCAGCTGTATCCGTTTGAATGGTGGAATTATCAGCTGTAATGTTCGGTTATGAGATGGAAGAATTCTAATAAAAGTTATTGTGGACATAGATGATGTAAGAATTGTAAATCGTTGTGGATACTGGGAAGTGTCATAGTAATGTATCAGAAACAATAACTGACATTTTGAAAATTAATTATGGGGAGCTACATTTAGCATTATTTTAAGGAACACGTGGAGAAGAACAGCCTAGACTTACTTACAAAAAATACAGATCTCTTTTTCTAATTTTTGTGGCTTGCTCTTATTTTAGAAGTGTTTCCTATAATACATAGAAAACTTAAGCTGCAATCGTAGGAGTAAGCCCCGTTGAGCACAGTGGGACTGACTTCTGAGTAAACATATACACAGGAGCTCTCAGTTAGTGTTATTGGAGTGTGCCCTTTTCTGGGGGGAAATAATTGTGTAAAACCTGCTTTTATCTGCTCAACAAGTTAGTATATGGTGAGAGATCGTGATTGACCCAAGTAGCTATAATGGTCATTAGTTGTAGTTATTAATAAACAGTGTCCCAAATCTGCATTTAATCATTAACATAGAATTATTTACTCAGAAGAAACTCTCCTTATGTTCAATGGGGCTTAATACTCTCACTGAGTTTAAGACAGCCGTAAAGACTAGTTTCTTCCGGCAGACCTACCCAGATGAATTTTAAACCTGTAATTGTTATTTTAATATTGCATTGGTTTTATATGCTCTTTTAACTAATTTTATGTATCATATTGAGTTTGGTGTTGTTCCCCGTCTCGATCCAGAGGGAGAGGCAGGTAATAAATTTATTATTATTATTATTATTATTATTATTATTATTATTACCTAATAAGTATATTGTTAGGACTGTAGGATAAAAGAACTAAAATGAAACATCTTGATGTCCTACCCATTCTGCCCTACTGACATACTGCCTGTAGCTCTAAAGCCACAAGCTTTAATTGGTTGATTTATCAGTTGGCATCTCTTAATCAAAAAACATCTCCGCTAACAGGTCTATGAAAGACCCTTTTGCGGTCACCACAGAACAAGTAGCAGTATTACTAAATACACAAGTGGTGTAATTTAGGTAAGCTAGCTTTATGTTGATGTGGGGGGATTTTAATCAGATGGGCAATTGTAAATATTGGGTCTGAGTTAAGGGCATTTCTAACAGTTTAGATACCGGGGTGTCATAGAGAACGGTAAAAGAAATATTAAACATAGTATTTTTTTGTAGGTTTGGTTTACAAAGCTGCTCTCAAATTTCCTTCCTTTTCCCCACAAGGTTCCTACGGTGCTGCTTTCTTAAGATGTATTTATTTATTTATTTATTTACTGCATTTTTATACCACCCAATAGCCGAAGCTGTCATTTATGCTTATGATTTTAATTGATTTAATGAATGGCAAGGCAAGCGATCAACTCAGCACTTTTCGGACGGTTACAAGGCAGGGGGTGCTTGAAATAAAATGGGGTTGTTGTTGTTGATGATGATTTCACTAATTCCCTTACTCGCTTTCCCCCAGCCTGGAGCACTGACGGTGCAATAGTATACCTGTCCACTCAAAAATAACTTCCATTCAGTAACTTCCATTAACTTCCCAGGTAAGCGGATAAAGCTTGCTGCCTGAATCCACACCAAAATAACAACAACAACACCGTCCTTAAAAACTTGCCACAATACCTTTGCAGCAATTTGGGGTGCAAGGTGCGGGGGGGGGGAGATGATGACCCCTCCTACCTTATATAGCTCAAATAGGGCGAGTAGAACTGGGGCAACCCATCTTTGAGGCCGGCGAACTGTTGCGGGCCGTGAAAGGCGAAGGGCTGGTAAAGGGCCTGAGGAGGCGCCGCGTTGGACGTCGAGGGCAGGCTGAGGCTGTCCCTCTGCACGATGCAGCTGGTAGAGGCTTTGCAAGGCGCTGGTCCGTAGGAGCCAGACGCAGCAGCAGCAGCAGCAACCTCCGTCTTGTAGAGAATGGACTCCAGCGTGGAGGAGGCCTCGTGGCTGCTGGTGCAGCAGCTGCTGTTCCTGGGCTGAGGAGGAGCGGCGCTTTGCGGCGCGTAGTCCGTGCAGGGCATCGTCGCTCCTGCAGCCGCCGCTACCGCCGCTGAAGTTTTGGCGCCCAAGTAAGCGCTGGTTTTGGCCACGGCCGCGGCGAGGCTTTCTTCTTTGATCCTGAAGCTGGGCTGAAAGTCCCCGCCGAAGATGCAGTGCGGCGGCTGCCCTTCTTTGGGCGAATACATGGGGTTTGCTAAATCCTGGAAGTTGCAAGACGGCGGGGAGGCGGTGCCCGGGTGTCCGCCGCCGAAGGGGCTGCCGTCCTGGCATTCGCCCACGTCCAGCAGCTGCCGAGTCCGGGCAGCTAAGTAGGTCGAGTTGAGCGGCAGGATGGACACGCTGAGGAACTCGGGGCAACTCGTCGGGGCGGCCATGGGGGAGCGCTCCGTAGACGCCGCTGCAGCCAGGGGGGGTCGGTTAGTGCTGCTGCTGCTGCTGGCGGCAGCGGCGCTGCTGGTGCTAGAAGAAGAGGCGGAGGAGGAAACGGCGTCCAAGTCCTGCTCCGTCGAGGCCCGAGGCGCAAAGCTGTCTTTCGACAGCGCCGAGGCGGCGGGGGTTGGCGCTTTGCCCGTCGGGCTTTTGAAAGCCGCTTCTCCAGCCGCATCTTTCGCCGCCTTCCAGTGATTAGATGCAGCCGCGGTGGCCGCGGGAGACAGAGGCGGAAGCGGCAGGGAAGGGGCGTTCGCTGGCGCGTCCCCGGCTTTGCCGTCGGGGCGGCGGCTCATCAGCCCGCCGGTGAAGTCGGAGATTTCCGAGCCGAAGAAAGACCACGTTGCGGAGGGGCTGTCCGAGTTGACCTGGGTGGAGGAGGGGGTCAAGAAGGTGTCCAGGACCCGGTCCAAAGTATCCTTGTCCGCTGGGGACCCGCAGCTCTCCTGGACCAAGGAGGAGCCACGCTTCCTTTCGCCCTCCTCCGCCTCCTCCTCCTCCTCTTCGTCCAGAAGGCACGACTTTTGCTGGGGTTGGTCGTCTTCGTCTTCCTCCTCCTCTTCGTCGTCGCTGCTTTTGGGATACAGCAGCACGTCGAAGGAGAGGTCTATGGCTTCGACGGTCTCCCTTCGGGGAAACGGGTCTTGCTCAGACGGCTGGGGGCCTCGCAAAAGGATCGACCCATCCCCGGTAGAGCAGCAGGAGGAGGAAGACGACGGCGGCTCCCTGGCACCCCCCTTTGGTCTTCATCTCTCTCATAGTAGTTCGACGGCGCGGGCGACGGAAACGGCTTGGCCGGAAGGGGATGGGGCGGATCAGCGGCTAATCAGGACTGGCCCCGAGGTAGCGCCAGACTCCCATCTTGCTCGAGATCCCGATTCCCCTCCGGCAGTCTGTTCACATGGCGAGACGCTCTTCCGTAGGAGACCCAAGTTGGGGAAAGAGCCGCGGGCGGCGATCGAACTTGGGTGGCGTTTAACGGTGGGGAGGAGAAGCGCGGGTCCAGAAGGAGCCCAGACGGGAGCTCTCCCCGCCTCCGGTTCGGCAGCGCCCGCGGTGCTAGCGACCCACGCCCGGCCCCCAAAGCGACCCACTGTTTTGCAGGGCTTCCCCGGGGCAAGCAGCCAAACTCGGAAGGCGCCCGCCGCTACGGAGGCTCCTCCGCCTGCCTTGGCCTTGCCCTGCCCCAAAGCTACCTCTCCAGCCAGCTCGCTGCTGGGGCTCCGCCCGCTCCTGCCGCCGTCCCGGCGAAATTGATCTCCGGGAAAGTCCTCTCTGACCTCCGCGAGCGCTGCCCTGTCTGGCTCCGCGGAGCAACAGGCGGCCTCCCGAACCCGGCGACCTGCCCAGGGAAGAAGGTGTAGCGAACTGGGCTGCAGAGGGAGCGAGGAGGAGGAGAGCCGGAGGCGGTGCGACGCCAGCCTGCCAGCCCGCCGGGCCGAGTACCAACCCGGACTCGGCGCTGCCTCCTGGTGGCCAAGGGCGGGCGACCGGTTCCTCTACCTGCTGGCCAGCAAAAACGGCAGGACGGCAACGCCTGGAGTCAGACGGACTTCGAGCTCCTCCTCCTCCTCCTTATTCTCGTGCCACTCCCCGCCCACGCGTTGGCCATTTCTCTTTGCCCCCTTTCGACTTCGAACATAAGGAGAAGCCTCTGAAGCAACCCAGAACACTTCTATTTTCTGTGTAACAGCCCTTTAGATATTCAAAGACTACCAAGAACAGAAGAAGAGCCCTGCTGGATCCATCTAGTCCAGCATTCTGTTCACACAGCAGCCCGACCACCTGTCCACGGGAAAACCACAAGCAGAACACCACCGCAGCAGCACTCTCCTGCCCATGTTCCCCAGCAACTGATACTAGAAGTAGCATATAGCCATCAAGGCTAGTAGCCATAGCCTTTTCCTCCCATGGACATAGAATCATAGAATAGCAGAGTTGGAAGGGGCCTACAAGGCCATCGAGTCCAATCCTCTGCTCAATGCAGGAATCCACCCTAAAGCATCCCTGACAGATGCTTGTCCAGCTGCCTTTTGAAGGCCTCTAGTGTGGGAGAGCCCACAACCTCCCTAGGTAACTGATTCCATTGTCGTACTGCTCTAACAGTCAGGAAGTTTTTCCTGATGTCCAGCTGGAATCTGGCTTCCTTTAACTTGAGCCCGTCATTCCGTGTCCTGCACTCTGGGATGATTGAGAAGAGATCCTGGCCCTCCTCTGTGTGACAACCTTTTAAGTATTTGAAGAGTGCTGCCATGTCTCCCCTCCATCTTCTCTTCTCCAGGCTAAACATGCCCAGTTGTTTCAGTATCTCTTCATAGGGCTTTGTTTCCAGACCCCTGATCATTGGCTCATTGTAGCCAATTGGCTCATTGTAGCCAATTCCATGGTTCCACTATGCACTGTGTGAAGAAGCCCTTCTGCTTTTCTTCCTCTCTAGGCTGGTTCCTAGTGGGGGGGGCAACAATATCCCTTTCATGGCTCCCCTTCTGCTTGCACCCCAGCAGGCCCGTTCCCCCCACCCTCCGTATGTACCATCCGGGGAAACAGTAGCCTCTTCCTCCTTTTTGCTGGCTTGCCTGTGCTTTCCAGGGCTGTGGTAGGGACTAGGCCCAGTTCCTCGCAGGAGCATCCTCTCCTCCCTCTTGCTGTCTCCAGGCGGCACTATAGGGAGGATCGGGACCCCCTTCCCCCAAAGAGGGCAAGCGAGAGAAGGCAGTGGCCGCGCCACCCACCCCATCCCTTGGTCGCTTGTGCTTTTCCTCTGAGTGCTAGTGGGTCACAAGGAGGGGGCGAGCAAGCGGACATGGGGGGGGATTGCACTGCTTCTCTAGGCAGCCCCACTGAGCCCCCTCTTCCTGAACTCTGCCCAGAGTGACAGAAAGCAAGGAGGCTGCTCCTGCAAACAGCAGCTAGAGCCCTTCTCTTGCTTGTTCACCTGCACTCAGCCTCTGGGCCGCTGGGCTGTGAGGAATGGATCCACTGCTTTGTAGGAAGAGCTCCTCCCTCCTCCCCCCCCCCCCCGGGTCCAATCCTCTCTGTTGAACCACCGTGAGAGAGAAGACAAGGAAGCGGAGCAACCATGGCCTCCTGTCACTCCCTCCCCATGGCTGCACTGCCCAGAGGAAGTGTGGCAAGTAAGTGAGAAGAAGGGGCAGCTGTGCACTTATTTTATCCGCCCTTTAGCCAAAAAAAAAAAAAAAAAGGCTCTGAAAACATGCTAGTTGGTGCCACCATGGACCTTCCAGGGCTTATATCTGAATCCTTTGTTTTATCACCAGCACATGAATAGGTGCATTTTAATTAATGGAATCATTAATGAGAAATATTCATGGGGCCAAGGCTTAAAACAGCATGCACTAATGAGTGCATTTTAAGCACTTACAAAACAGCCAAAATCAGCCCCCACCCTTCCAGGTTATAGATCATAGATTGTGGCCACAGGACCTAAGGTTTATCCTGGGATCATCCAGGGTTCGCCCCTGCCTGAGCACTGGATCCCTTGTGTGTCACCTAGGTGAACAGGTTTGACCCCTGGACGATCCAGGGATAAACCTTAGGTCTAGCTTTTTATACTGTACTTCGTAATTGTGTTTTAACCTGTTGGGTGTTTTACTGTGGTTTTAATTTTTGTGAACCGCCCAGAGAGCTTCGGCTATTGGGCGGTATAAAAATGTAATAAATAAATAAATAAATAAATAGCTATGGCCTGTATCTTATGAATTAGGCAAGTAAGACTGGGAGATAAGACTTTTGAGTAGAATGAGAACTCACTGACTGGGTTTGCACAACATGCTAACCCACACTCAATAGTTGAGTATAGGTTGTTGCTGAACTGTGATTGTCTGTTGAAGCATGGAATAGGACATTTTCCACAGGGTGGCTTGTTAGCCATGCAGAGTGACCTATTTTTCTTGAACAAGCCACCTTGAGAACCCATGGGTTTTGTTGGGTTGTTCAGGGTAATTGACAAGCCACACTGCATGGTTAACGAGTCACCTTGTGGGAAATGAGCTGAGTTCAGACAGCACACTAACCCATGGGTCAACAAATAACCCACGGTTCTACAACAATCTCTCAACCACTGCTTATGGGTTAGCATGTAGTGTGAACAGCGTAATACCTTCCATGAAGTTGAGTAAAGGAAACAGCAAAAACTGGCTGGTAAATAGGAGTAAAACAAGTTCTGTTGTGTGTTAACGGTGTACCTAATGAGTATGAATGGTTGCAGGAGGGGAGATGGTGCAAGGAAGTTAAAGATTAATTTGATAAAGAGGTTCTGGTATAGGACCTGACTAGTTAATTATAGTCAGGGCTGGGCAAAGCTGGTAATAGGCCCTGGGCCAGATGGGAAATGTAGGCCCCATTTCAAACTGCTTATTAAGTATTTTAATCAGTTCTAAATACATATGAACTATAACAAATTATAAAAAGTAATGGCAAGCACTTTTATTCAAGATGTATATAAGACAGCACTTCTTCACATTCTGAAATGCTTTACATGCTTTTGTTTGGGCAAATTCATCAACAGCAACAGAAAAATCAAGCAACTTTGCCTTGTCAATGTTAATGTTCAAAACTGCTAATGCATTCAAATGTTCTTGCACCATTGCGGACCGAAAGTATGATTTGATTTGTTTTAGGACACTGAAGCTCCTCTCATTAGAGGCCACTGTTGCGGGCAATGTCAGAACAATTGCTACTTTGTAACAAATCTTTACCAAAGGGTCCCCCTTTGCCTCTACCAAGGGGACTTGGAGTAGCCCCCCTCAAAATTGTCGGCCCATGCCAATTGGCCCCTCTGCCCAGCCCTGATTATAGTATGGCAAAGAGAATATAGCTCAGTGACAGGACACATGATGTGGTTGCAGAATGCTTCAACTTCAGTCCATGGCACCTTGTTAAAGAATCAGCAGGCACAAAGCCTGGAGAGACCTTTGCTTGTGGGGTGTTACCATAACACTGTTCTCCAAATCTTGTATGTGTATTATCTGCTGGATCATGAATCCAAAATCAATGCATCCAAATTAGAGCTGGGCAAATTACCTGACCTGCAAGAAGACTCTCCTCTCTTTGAAGGTGTCTTCTACTTGAAAGGTTGTCCTGTCCAACTCCACTTTAAAGGTAAATAATCATAAGAACTGTTGTCCATCAACCATCAGCGGTGGGACAGCAGAATGAACAGGCGGGATACACAGGTCACCCAGTTACAATTTCCCGCACTACAGTGAAATGTACTGTATTTCTATTTTAATTATAATAATTCTCACTAAATAGAAATTGACACATGCGTTTTTGGTGATACTTTTCCTGTTTTGGGCGATTCATAAATAGTCACTCTAATCCACAGAATGGATTCAACAGTTAGCTGATAAAACAAAATTAGGGCTCAACACTATGCATGTTTAGACAGAAAAAAGTCCTACAAACTCCTAGCATTCTGCAGCCAGCCAGCATGGGGGATGCTGGGAGCTGTAGGAAAAAAAATTTCCTGTCTAAACATGCATAGGATTGCACTTTTAGATAGTTTCCATACATTTTCTCTAGGATTTGGGGTTTGAAAGCCAAAGCAATACAGACTTTCCCTCCTACCCTTTGTTAATATATATAAGTGAAATAAATAAATAAATAAATAAATAAATAAATAAAACCCTTCATAAGTATTCATCCTGCCCAAGACATATTATCACTCTGTTGTCAAATATATTCTGGAATCCTTAAAGGATGTTAAATATTTGTCCAGAGTCCAGCACCTTCTACACAGTTTAGTGACTGAATGAAATATTTTGAGCTACAGGCTTTGAGAGATCGCCAGACACTGAAGCACAATTCACTGAATGCCCTGACGGGTCGCCAAAGACGTAGAAGAGCAAATGGTGCCCCCATCCCACCTCAGACAAAGGGCATAGTAATTAATTGGACAAGTTAGTATCCAAGGCAGAAAATCCCTGAATTCTTCCCTATCGAATGATTTCTCCCATCCATTTCCAACTGGGATGTATCTTAGCTGATATGAACTAACATAGCAGAGTTTGCATTGGCTTCCAGTCCATTTCCAGGCCCAGTTTAAAGTTCTAGTGGTGACCTTAAAGGCCTAAATGGCTTGGGAACAGAGTAGAAGTGAAGAACATCTTTCAGTCCAAGCACCAAATGTATGAGAAAAGACTTTTTCTGGCACACAAAGTATTTATGGGGAGGGGAGCTATTTAAGTGCACTTAAGAAGGTCAGAAAGCAAACTGTAGCCACTCTGAACTTTAAAAGGGCGGAGTTAGGTATTGCTATAAAAATATTTACTGGTGAAGGATCCCCTAAAGAGCAATCTTTAGGTTTCCTTGCCTAAAGACAAATAGACATTACTTTCCTAATTTGGCTATTTTGTGTGTTTTTTTTAATCTCGGAAAGTTACCAAATTAGCTACTTCCGGTAAAGTTCATCCACGATGCAATTGTTTTAAAGGGCTTTCTGGCCTTCTCTTATTCTCCGTGACCTATCTTAGAATGTATGGATTTGAACCAAACAGATGCTGCCTTGGGGAACCCATCCAATGAAGGGCACAGGAGTGCTGTAAAGAACGACCTGCGTCCTCATTGGCTGTTCCCTCCCAAAGTGAGCGCAGTCTGGTTCTGATCATAGCCACTCAAAAGGTAAGTGAAAAACGTTCTTCCCCTTTTAAAATGGGGTGCTGTGGGGTTGCAGGCTTGGCCATGGCGCTCCTTTCTTCAGCCAGGTCAGCTAAGAGGGCAAAGAGGAGAATGGTGATAGCATGGACCACTGCCCGCCCATGCCAACTACTGATGACAAGTCTGTATGGAGGAGTTGTTTAAGAATGAGCAATTATAAATAATGATCATGAATAATAACTGTTAATAAATGATCATTAAATAAAATGATAATTTGGTTGATGGTGTTGCCAGAAGCCTAGTGCTTGCACGAGAGGTTCCTTTCCTTTCCTTCCTAAAGAACAATGCTAGAGGCAATTCTTTAATAATAGAGAACAAAAAATATGAATTAGTTTATTCTTAGAACGAAAATGAAACACGAATAGATAGAGATAAACGAATGTAATCAAGACTTCTTGGAGACTTCTTACTAACTGTCTTTAGAAAATATAACTGTCACAGAGAGAGCAGTTAGAACTGGGGCAGGATCTACACTACTGCTTTAAAGTGCTTTGAAGCGCTTTATAACAGTTTTGACAACTGCTGGTGCCCAGGACACACACCATATACCGTTGTCAAAACTGTTATAAAGCTCCTTAAAGCACTTTAAAGCAGTAGTGTAGTTCCGGCACAGGAAGCAAGCCTGAGAATTGCATTATGGGACACCCCAAGAATCATTAGTTAAAGAGTTTCTAACCAAAATGAACAAAGCGCAAACATGTCTCTAACTGATTAACTATCTGATTCTCTGCTGCAGTCCTCCCTTATGACAGGCTAAGTTTCTTGCACACTTGATATTGATCACATCTAACAGATGGAACAAAAATAAAAAAAGTAACATTGATCCCATTGAGCCATTTGCTTGCAGTGAGGAAGGTTACCCGTTCCACGGCAAAGCTTTCTTTCTGCAAAAGGTAGGCTAAATGTTGCCATTATCTCCACAGTAACAGTCAGTGGGGGCAGGGGTGGGAGAACCAAAACGTATATATATCAAGACTTTCATAGTCTTCAGTTATGGCTGCTTTGATGTGAAATGTTTATTATCCCGGGAGGCCACTGAACTTATGAGTCTGAAGTGCTGGCATTACAGGAAAGCTCTGAAAAGCTGACCGGGTGAAAAGGGACAGTCTTTTGCTTGACCATTTAATCTTTTCACTTTTTATTATTTATTTATTTATTTATTGTATTACACACACGCACATATATATATATATACCGCCCCACAGCCGAAGCTTTCTGGGTGGTTCACAAAAGCTAAAAACAGTAAACATTAAAAGTATACAATTTTGTCCCCTCCTGCCTCCAAAGTGAAAATAAAAGTGAACTGGATGATCTGCACTGAGAGATCAGGGAAGGGAGATTTGATGATGTATGTACCATGCTCCATTAGCAAAACTGAATAGTTTATTGTGTGGGTTTCACCCATCCTGCTTACCCAGAGAAGCAATCATTGCTCATACTTGCAGAGATGTGTTCTGCAAAACAAAAATTTAAAAATATGTAAGAAAGAGAGGAAAACACACCCACACACATACCAGTGGATTGATTAAAAGTGCCGGCCCTACCATTAAGCAGAGGCAGTTGCCTGAGGAGCGGGGGTGATGCAAGAGAGAGCTCTGTGTGCTATATGGCATGCTTGCATGGCACCCAAGGGTCCATCTAGCCCAGCACTCTGTACACACAGTGACCAACCTGCTCTCAATCAGGAAGCCACAAACAGGACATGGATGCAACAGCACCCTCTTGCCAAAGTTCCCCAGCAACTGGTGCACACAGACATACTGCCTCTGATACTGGAGGTAACAGAGCCATCAGGAGCAGTAGCTATTGACAGCCTTCTCCTCCAAGAATTTATCCAACCCCCTTTTAAAACCATCCAAATTGGTGGCCATCACTACATCTTGTGGTATTGAATTCCATAATTCCACTACTACAATATTTCTGGACATTTGCACGCTGCAGCAACCCTTTCCTTCAGAGTAAGATAGTCAGTATATAGGGAGCCTTCCATCATTTGGAAGCAAAGGATTTCTGGCTGGGGAAAATATCGAGGCTGGCAAGGGAAGTGCAATCAACGTTTAATACGAATAAAGGACCCTCTGCCATTGTTGTGCCTGAAATAAGTGCTGGTTATCTTGCCAGGCTGTCTGGGAGCGCGATATCATCATTGCAGCAGAATTCAAGCTGAAGCCGTCTGCAGCAGTATTGTAGGTTCAAGTCTGTGGGCAGCAGGTTCCACTCGGGAAATGAACAGGACTTGGTGTCTCCTAGGCTGCGGGCAAAAGGGACTCGTGCAGCGAAAAAGAACAGGCTGAACCACTTTGAAAATCAATGTGTGAAACCTGTAAAAATTGTAAACAACAGATCGGGAATGCTGCACAACTTATGTTACACAAGGTAAGGGGTTGGAGCCAATGATCCATCAAAGAAAGGGTGCTCCCAGCAGTTGGGACCAGAAGGATGGGAGAGGGAGCCATTTTTGCCTACTTGCCTTTCCTCCTGCAATCTGCTGATAAAATGTGCCAGAGGGTAGGAGGACCCTCTGGACCAACATGGACGGGGACAGGTGGGGCTCCAACCAAGTGGGGAGATCAGCAACAATCACCTTTCGGAAGAATATAGGAAGTGATATATGGGATCAGAAAAAGGCTAGACCTACACCACTGCTTTATAGCAGTTTTGAAGTGCGCTAATAATTGTTGGGGCACAATCCACATTCCATATACCGCTTTCATGGTGTCATTTCCTGTTTTTTATTCCACATTTGTAATGATTTGGCACAGAATATAGATCTGGCCCAAGGGTCCATCTGGTCCCTAATTCTGTTTACACAGTGGCCACACGAGAAACCTACAAGCAGGACATGAGTGCAACAGCATCCTCTCCTCCCATTAGTGGGGACCTCCAATGGAACAAAGCCCCCCCAAATATGCAGTTAGGTCATTTTAGACTTTGCTTAATGGTCTTACCATTAAGGTCACTTTTCAAAGCATCTACCAGATTCCTAAGACGTTACTGGAACTGCACATTTCCTGTGTAATAAAGCCAGGATCCTACAGATATGGCCTGTAGGATTTTTGACTGCCACCCTATCTGAATATCAGACGCAATGAATCACTTTTGTATCTTATGTTTAAGCCGTCTAATAATAAGCATTCTCTGGGCAGTGGTGTGGAACCCCAGGGCCAGCAATCAAATCCAACTCTCCAGGGGTCTCGATCTAGCTGGCCATGCCTCTTCCCCAGGCTCCACCCCCTTTCCCCCAACTGCCAATCATTTGATGGTTTCCCTGGTTTTGTACATTTCCCCCCATTCTAAAAGCTTACAATGCCTCTCCTAAGGCTTAGAGCTTTTCTACAGGACATATTTATTTTGCGCTCATGATTCCTCACTCACGATAGTTTGCAGGTGCTTTAAACAACATTGTTATCCTTCAGGGCCTCTCCCAAACATTGCAATCATTGTTACAGTCCCCCACCACCACCACAGAGGAAAGTCTGGTACTTCTTGGAATGGCAGCATTAAACCCTCTGCAATTCTGCTATATCACAGCACCACCTTGTAGTTGTATAATCGAACATATAGAAAGGCAGAAAAAGAAACCCCCAAGAAAAAAGCATGTGTATCAGAGTGGAACTTAATCCCACAAAGAATCCGGAAGCAGAAGCCTCAGTAAAGTGGCGGGGTAAAAGCCTCATGTAGAAAAGCTCTTAGTTCCTGGCAATAAGAGCCATAAGTTAAAATCTGTTGGTATTTGGGGTTTTTGGCCTCACCCACCGGCAGAATGCAGCTTCCAAGAGCTTTTCCAAAATGGAGGATTTAGACCTCAGACTAAAAGAGGTTCTGCATTCCTAAATTAAAAGAAGATAATGAAATAGAAATAGTTAAAAGGATACCGAACAATAAAATACAGCATAAAATGACAAACAGCAAAGGAATAGATAAATATAAAGATATGGGAGAATAGCCATAAACATCTCAAAACAAAGACTTTAAAATGACCGGGAGAAAAGAAAGGTCTTTGCCCGGTGCTGAAAAAATAACAATGTGGGTGTCAGGCTATGGTTTAAAAGTTGCCTTTATTTCCAAAGCAGATTCCTGTAGGATACTGCTAAAAATAGGGGTGGTTGGGTTGGAAATTATGGATTGAGGACAGAATTACAGAGAAAGCAACACATAGTTTTGTAGCATATTAAAAACTAACACATTTATTATAGTGAAAGTGTTTGTGGAGAGCAGCCCACCAAGATGCAGGGATGGCAACTGTAAAGTATTTGCTAGGAATCACAAGCCATTCTAAAAAATGTAGAGGTGGAGAAGAAATGTGTTGGGTTCAGATTTTAATGCAAACTTACCTATATGTGAACCAAGACTCAGTTATCCTTTGAAATGCTCACTTTAAGAAGAAGAAGAAGAAGGAGAAGGAGAAGGAGAAGGAGAAGGAGAAGGAGAAGAAGAAGAAGAAGAAGAAGAAGAAGAAGAAGAAGAAGAAGAAGAAGAAGAAGAAGAAGAAGAAGATTCTTGCACTGAGTGGGGGTTGGATTTGATGGCCTTATAGGCCCCTTCCAACTCTACTATTCTATGATTCTGTAAGACAAGTGAAAGTAACATTCACAGAAGCTTTATAGTAGGGGAAATTGCTTGCAAAAATGTGTACAGGCAAAATTGCATTGAAAAATGTGTGCAATCGGAGAAATACACACACAAAAAGGGTATGAAGTTTTGTGTGAACTGAAATATAAAACGAATCTCAACCTGATGAGGAAATGAGGCAAACTGAATGTAAGAATAGAAAAATGAGAAACTGAGAGAAACTGAAATGGACAAACTTATCCATCCCTATGTGGGAGGAGGAAGAGCAGGGACAGGCCCACCCTCCCCGTTCTCCCAACTTATGCATAGTGTCGACACACAACTGCTTTGGCCTCAATACCGCCCAGAGAGCTTCGGCTATGGGGCGGTATATAAATGTAATGAATAAATAAATAAATAATAACTCAAAGACAGACTCACAAGCACACATGGCTGGGTTTGTATCTAAGCATTTCTACAATGTAACAAGCATGCTACATAAACCAAGCGGGGAATATAGAGTAGGGTGGCCATATGGAAAGGAGGACAGGGCTCCTGCATCTTTAACAGTTGCATAGAAAAGGGAATTTTGGCAGGTGTCATTTGTATGCATGCAGCACCTGGTGAAATTGCCTCTTTATCACAACAGTTAAAGCTGCAGAGATATACTAGAGTGACCAGATACAAGATGGCAGGGCTCCTGCAGCTTTAACTGTTGTGATGAAGAGGGAATTTTGCCAGGTGCTGCATGTATACAAATGACACCTGCTGAAATTTTCTGTGCAATGGTTAAAGTTACAGGAGCCCTGTCCTCCTTTTCACCACTCTCCTCCACGCTGACAACATTTGTGCACTGTCTCTCTGCCTGTCAAGCAACCAAAGGATAGTGAGGAGGAGAAAGAGGATGAGCGCCACTCCCAGCATGAACCTCATCAACTAAGGCTCTCCAACAGGTGCCTCCTCAGGGGGAGGCTTGGAAGGCGGCAACAAGGGAGAGGGCCTTCTCTGTGGTGGCCCCCAAGTTGTGGAATCATCTCCTCAGTGAGGCCTGCCTGCGCTAACATTGTTGCCTTTTCAATGCCAGGTTAAGACCTTCCTCTTCTCTCAGGCATTTGGTAGCATGTGATGAGGTTTTAATCAGATTCTGGATTTTTCTTACTGTTGATTCTATAAAGCTGTTTAAATGTATGGCCTAATCTACACCAAGCAGGATATTGCACTATGAAAGTGGTATATGATATGTGTCAATGAGCCCCAATAGTTGCCAGTGCACTTCAATACCACTGTAATGTCAGTTCAGGCACAGGCATCTGTCCTGTATCCTCTGCAGTGAACTCCGATGCAAAGAATTCATTCAGCTTCTCTCACTCTGATGCGCCCCAGCTAGACAAACAAGAAAGTCCACCTAGACAAAATGGAGAGTGGCAGACGTGCCGTGATGTATGTTGCCTCTGTTGCTCCTCTCATTCTACACGGGATGCCCATAAGCCTCTGAGTTCAGAGGCTTATGGGCATTGCCATGGGATTGTGTCCTTAAGCTTTGTAAAGTGCCCGGAGAGCTTCGGCGGTATAGAAATGTAATGACTTGAATGAAACGCAGCTGGTGACAGTGGTGGCCAGAAGTTAGACTCCCTTTGGAGGGAGGGGCCCATAGAGAGTGTCTTGCCCAAGGGCCCTCCAAAACCTGGCAACAAGTTTGCGTTGACCTGCTAGGTCAGACCGTAGGCCTATCTGGTGTAGTCTCTTGTTGGACACAGTGGCCAGATGTGCTTGGAAAGCCCACAGGAGCACATGACGTCAATAGGATGTTGTTGTCTGCACTCTTACTACGATGGATTACACCAACCTTCTCTACTTTGTTGTCCTCTAGATGTGTTGGGGGGCACCAGATGTTTGGAGGACACCAGGGTTACACAAACAACTCACCCTACTTTATTCTATAAATTTCTGCTTTCTTGTCATCACTCCCAATCCTGCTTCTTTATGGGCTCTCTTAAAAACTGCTGATAATTATGTATTCTTGCAATAGGAAAACCAATAAAAGCTACTGTTTACATTTCATACTATTCTGGCAATTTTTCATTTTTGGGATATCTTTATTTTTCTGGGAATCAGAGAATCGCACATGCAAGATCTAATCAAGATAAAAGCAATGATGCTGTATCTGGAATCTTCTCATTCCAAGGGGCAAAATATAACCCAGGATTTATTTTTTATTTTTTAAAGCATGGATGGAATACTATGAAACATAAGCAATGGCTTTAATTTGTTTCCTATTGCAAGAATACATAGTATCATCATGGGGGAGGGGAGAAGGGGTGACTCAGAAAATGAGAACATGCTAATTCCCATGATCTAGAGTAACCCACTTTCCTGTTTGAAACATGGAAAATTCACATTTATGTCCCTGTTAGCTGTGCATTTTTCCATCTGGCTCATGTTTCATTTATGAGCTTGTTTTGCACTCCCAAAACATGGATAACGTCTCGCCTTGGCTTTCGGAGCAGTGTTCATTATTTAACATGTGTTTGCTGGGAAACAGCAGTACATATTTTTTTAATAGTTTTTATTCTTTTCAATACTTAGACATACATCAATACAATAACAAAAACCAACATAATACATAAATGCTGAGTAACCTTAGTAGCATATTTTCTAATTTAATATGTTGACATAATCATACTTAACATAAAAGTGCACCCCCCCCCACTCCGGGATCTATTCCTGGGGAAGCATCAGTACATAAAAACATTGTAAATGCTTGATATACAGAGGTTCTGTATTCCTCTGGCAGGTGTGTAGATTTTGTTTTTTGCATTTTGATATGCCACCAAAATGATGAGTCCCGCTCTGTTATTATCTTTAAGAAAAACCTTGCTTGGTAGTTTGGTATCTAGAACAAGAAACATGATAACGTACATTAGTTTTTCATGCAAATATAAGAACATAAGAAGAACCATGGCAAATCAGGCTTCATTCTAGTCTAGCATTCTGTTCACACAGCGGCCAACCAGATGCCCATGGGAAACCTACAAGCCTTCCATCCATGTTCCCCAGCAACTGGTGTACATAGACATACTGCCTCTGATACTGGAGGTAGCAAGTAGACATCAGGACCAGTAGCCATTGACAGCCTTCTACTCCAGGAATTTGTCTAACCACCATTAAAAGCCACCCAAATTGGCGGCCACCATTATGTGATATTCATGGTAGTGAAATCCATAGTTTAACTATGGCCTTTGCTAGACCAGCTTATATCCTGGGCTGATACCTGGGATCGCCCCTTTGCATCCAGATGACGCACAGGGGATCCTGAGCTCAGGCAGGGATCAACCCTGCCTGGCCCCAGGATATAGGCCTACCCTTTAGCCCCGCTTTTTCCAGCAGACTTGGGCTGAGCCCGAGACCGTGAGCATGTGGCCCGTTTCCGGGGGTTTACCCGGCTCCGCGCAATTACTCGTGCGGAGCCGTGAGCTGTGCACAGGGTACAGTCCCAGGGAGCAAAGGCCTATGTGTTGTGTGAAGACGTACTTCCTAATATCTGTTCTGAATAACTCACCAATCAGCTTCATGGGATGACCCCACTGGGTTCTAGTATTGTGAGAGAGTGAGAAAATGTATGTCTACTCTCTACACACTATGTATAATTCTGTACAACTCTGCCATGTGGGAGAGGCCACCAGTGAGGGAGGAAGCAGCAGCCAGGCACCTCTCCACCGTGCCTGGGTCCAGCTCCAGCTGAGAGCCCCCTCCCTCCTGCTACCAACTGTCTCTGGAGAGGCCACCAGTGAGGGAGGAAGCAGCAGCCAGGCACCTCTCCACCGTGCCTGGGTCCAGCTCCAGCTGAGAGCCCCCTCTCTCCTGCTGTCAACTGTCTCTGGAGAGGCCACCAGTAAGAGAGGAAGCAGCAGCCAGGCACTTTCCCCCCTCCCTCCTGCTACCAACTGTCTCTGGAGAGGCCACCAGTGAGGGAGGAAGCAGCAGCCAGGCACCTCTCCACCGTGCCTGGGTCCAGCTCCAGCTGAGAACCCCCTCCCTCCTGCTACCAACTGTCTCTGCAGAGGCCACCAGTGAGGGAGGAAACAGCAGCCAGGCACCACTCCACCGTGACTGGGTCCAGCTCCAGCTGAGAGCCCCCTCCCTCCTGCTGCCAACTGTCTCTGCAGAGGCCACCAGTGAGGGAGGAAGCAGCAGCCAGGCACCTCTCCACCGTGCCTGGGTCCAGCTCCAGCTGAGAGCCCCCTCTCTCCTGCTGTCAACTGTCTCTGGAGAGGCCACCAGTAAGAGAGGAAGCAGCAGCCAGGCACTTTCCCCCCTCCCTCCTGCTACCAACTGTCTCTGGAGAGGCCACCAGTGAGGGAGGAAGCAGCAGCCAGGCACCTCTCCACCGTGACTGGGTCCAGCTCCAGCTGAGAACCCCCTCCCTCCTGCTACCAACTGTCTCTGCAGAGGCCACCAGTGAGGGAGGAAACAGCAGCCAGGCACCACTCCACCGTGACTGGCTCCAGCTCCAGCTGAGAGCCCCCTCCCTCCTGCTGTCACCTGTAACTGCTGAACTTTCCAACTAAGATTGTAGTGCCTGAATTTGCTTTCCTTTTCCCCCTCCTCCTCCTCCCTCCCAATCCCCTTTCCTTTTGTGTCATGTCTTTTAGATTGTAAGCCTGTGGGCAGGGACTGTCAAGAAATACTTTTGTAAGCCGCCGTGAGAGCCTTTTTTGGCTGAATGGCGGCATAAAAATCCTTAAATAAATAAATAAATAAATAAAAATGTCTCCCTTCACTCACTTTTTCCCCAAGCGGAACAATCTATTGCACTGCAAAAATAACCATGCATTTAATGTCACTTCAGGCTTGGCCTTTATGTGCTACAACAAGCAAGTCCCTGGCCAGATCTACACCAAGTAGGATCTGACACTTTGAAAATGGTTTGAAAACTGGATATGGAGTGGGTCCTGTGCCCCAATAGTTGTCACTACTGTTATAAACCGTTTTAAAGCAGTAGCGTAGATCCTACCCCTGTCTTCAACTGTGAAACTCTGGAGGGGAGAGGACAGATGTCATGTGGTTCTCAGGATGCACTGAGCTTCAGCAGCAGAATTGCAACCTGTGCCTTAGCAATCTGGTGTTTCTCATAGGGTCTTCCAAAGCAGCACAGACCTTTTGCTGTTTAGGGATCACATGCAAATTTCTTGGCATATTATCTTGTTGTATTAAGGAAGCCAGCTTGTCTAACCTTGATTTAATTGTGCTCTGTGCATAAGCAATGACCTCACTTGGGTCATGAAATGTCTGAATCAATGGAGCAAAAAGTACCACTTGTGACCTTGCCATTAATGGCAAAGCTTTATAAGTACAGTATTGTGTTCTAAATGCAACATGCTTACATTTTCCCTCAATTTAATATGACCTTTAAAAAATGCAATAAAACATGAAAAGACCATGCAGATTTTAAAAACACACACCAGAGGGTTGCAACACAGCCCACCCACATGCACTTAGAAGCTGGCATCATTATTTTCCAAATAACCATGCTTAAATTAGCGTGAGGCGGTGTTCAAAATAAGCAATTTATAAGTAATCCAGTTTCACCAACATAGTAGAAATTATTTATTTATTTATTACATTTCTGTTCCACCCAATAGCCAAAGCTCTCTGGGTAGTTCACAAAAATTAAAACCGAAAAGGTTCTTCTTTGTATGTTTGACACTGAACATTTTGGAATAGAGTTTTGTGGGAGACCTGGGTGGGGAAAGCATAAAGTTGGAATAATCTGTAGTAATTTTAAGATAAACCTCATTAGCAAAATTTAAAATGGACATGGAATGATCATAAAATCATAAGAGATGAGGGGCTGTTTTAGGCCAAAGAGGCCGTAGCTAGACCTAAGGTTTACCCTAGGGTTAGGGTCCTGGGGTCAAACCTGTTCATCTAAGTGCCACACAGGACATCCAGCGCTCAGGCAGGGACGAACCCGAGATGATCCTGGGATAAACCTTAGGTCTAGCTACGGCCCTAGTCAATCCTGTTTGATGCAGGTAATCTAGAGTATAAGCATCTCCAATAGGGATGCTTATTCATTTTAATGTGAATGTACCTAATTTTGCACTTTTGAACTGCCATGAGAATTAAAATGCAGATCTACTTCAAAATTCACATTTTTCCAAATTTTGCAATGGGAGTTCTCCAATCAAAATGTATATATTATAGAAAACAATGTTCAAATTTGCATTATATTAGGAAAATGAGTTGCAAAAATGTGTATATTAGGCAAAAATGCATACCAAAATGCATGTATTCTGAAAAATGTGCACAAAAAATCCTTATGAATTTTCATGCCTACTTTATATATATATAAAAAAACCCCTCAAAGTTCAGGGTAAACTGAATTTAAGATTGGAAAAATTCTCAAAGTTTGAGATGAACCAAATTTAAGAATTGAAAAAATGAGAAACTGAAATTGAAAAATTCATCCATCACTAATCTGGAATGCCCAAGTTCTGCTTGAAGAGCTTCTAGCACCCTATCAGATATTGTTGCTGTGCTTTCTGTTAAAAGGTTTCTCCTAATGTTCAACTGAAATCTACCGGCCTGTAATTTAAGCCTACTAGATCTAGTTCTGAAGAACTGGAGAACACATCTTTGATCTCTTCTATGTAACATCACTTCAGATATTTGGATAGTTATATCAAATCTCCCCTCTTCTCCATGCTAAAAATACCCCGTTCCTTCAATCTTTTGCCATAGGACTTACTTTTCCATGCCCATGGACCATCTTCCTTGCCTTCTGGTTTCAATTTAACTATCTATCCTTCTTAAAGTATGGGGTCCAGAATTGGACACAGTACTCTGGATGAAATTGGACGAGTCCAGATGGATCCCATAATATTGTTTCCTTGCTCTGAGGTAGATGCTAGATAACTTAAGAAGTGATGGCCCAATCTTATGAAGTACACACCATTAAGATTGCAGTGTATCAGCTACAATGCTGTTGAAGTATCACTTTTAGCATAGGCACAAACATTTCATTAATCAACAGCTTTATCGAGTGATGAAGCCGGCTATGTAGCCTCAGCTGAACAAGGTGTTGGGAGATCCATGATTGGAACTCCCAACCCCACCCCACCTTTTTGGATAAAAACAGCCATTGGAGGGGTGTGAACTGGATTAGAGCCACTATGCTGGGGGTAGGGTATAATAATAATAATAATAATAATAATAATAATAATAATAATAATGATAATAATGATAATAATGATAATAATAATACATTTATTTATTACCCACCTCTCCCTCTGGACAGAGGCGGGATACAACACAAATACAAAACACCACAAAATACATATAACTAATTAAAAACAGATTAAACTAATACATTATTAAAAAGCAGCACATTTTTAAAAGGCATCTTAAAATTCAACTAGGTAGGCCTGCCAGAAGAGATAAGTTTTTATGGCTTTCTTAAATTCCAAAAGACTGTTAAGTTGATGAATCTCTCCCAGCAGGCCATTCCACCATCTGGGAGTGGCAAAAGAAAAGGTCCTCTGGGTAATGGTTGTCAGCCTAGTTTTTGCTGACTGGAGTAATTTCTTTGCAGAGGACCTGAGTGTGTGGAGCGGATTGTATGGGAGAAGGTGATCTGCAGGTAACTTGGACCCAAACCATGTAGGGCTTTAAAGGTAATAACCAACACTTTATACTTCACCCAGAAACTAATTGGCAGCTAGTGTAGTTATTTTATAGCTGGTATAATATGGGCACCCCTAGATGTACCGGTGACCAACCTAGCTGCCATATTTTTGCACTAGTTGAAGTTTCTGGACTAGGCACAAAGGTAGCCGTATGTACAGCACATTGCAGAAGTCGAGCCTCAAAGTTACTAGCATGTGCACTACTGTCTTTAGGTCTTCCAACCCTAGGAAGGGGCACAGCTGGCATATCAGCCGAAGCTGATAGTAGGCACTCCTGGACATCGCATCTATCTGAGCTGTCACTTGGAGCAACTAAAGTGTCAGACTGGGAGTCAGGAGATCTGGGTTCTAGTACCCATTCGGCCATGGAAACTCACTGGGTGACTTTGGGCCAGTCACAGACTCTCAGCCCAACCCACCTCACAGGGTTGTTGTTGTGTGGATAAAGTAGAGAGGAGGAGGAGTATGTATGCCACTTTGGGTTCCTTCGAGGAAAAAAGGCAGGATATAAATGCAATAATAAATAAATAAATAAATAAATAAATAAATAGGGTAATTAACCATTTCTCCTGTACAATATTTCCAATATAAATTTCTCTCCACACCCTCCCCGCCAGAAGTACCTATTTGCCCCAATAATGAATGTCCTCTATATAGAGAGGGAAGAATTGTAAACAGTAAGTAAACACAGTTTTATCTTCCTAGCTTTTCCTGGCTAATTTAACACATGCAGTGTGTGTGTGTGGGGGGGGGGACTCTCTACCACGACAGCTGTCTAATTAGGATAACAAAGTTGGAATGACTGCCTTGTTGGCCATTAGTGCTGTTGTGATTGGCCACTGTAGCTGTCTTGTCCTTTTGAGCTTTACATAGAAATGTCAGAGTGTGTATCTCTTGCATTTCATTGCCTTTTGGCACCATGGCTGACATATCCCCCCCTCCACTTCCTCTATACCCATGAGTGTCTGTGTCTGTCTCCCTGTGCATGTGTGTGTGTAGCTCTTGTCTATCTAGATATTATGTTTCCATGCCTTGCTGTAGCTCAGCCTCTAACCAAACGGAAGCATGTACAACTCAGGGCCAAAACATACATTACCTGAAAGCTGAAGCTCAGGGGTTTTTTTTAGTGTGCAGTTGGACACAAAATGTGCAATTGGTTAAAAATATGTGCAGTTGGAAATCTGATATTCTTTTTGGCTGGAAGCTCCTCTTCTTCACCTTCATCTTTGGGCAGGTAATGCTTTGTTGCACCCTTGCAACTACCCTTAAAGTACTCCTGTTCTCGTTTTTTAGACCTGTCTTGCACTCTATGTTCTTTCTTCTGCAGCCAATGCTAAATAGCTGGTCTAGGGTTGGCCAATGGTGACATGTTTTAATGAATATAACTTTTGAGTGCAACACTGGCACTTATGAGCCTCTTGACAACAGCACTATGAGGTTTTGCAGCAAGTATGTGGGCGAGGATCGTAGTGTCATTCTTGTAATTCAGTGATCCTGGAAAAAATGTGATCTTGACCCTCGAAGCCATGGTGCACACACTCTCAACGCACTCAATGTCAAATATTTCTTCATACTCCAACCCCAGTTCTGTGAGATCCAAGTCTGCTCCCGATGTGTTGAATACCTCCTTGAGATCCACAGCTGGTAGGAGGTCACAAAATGGTTTGGCATTATTATCGATGCTGAACTTTTCTTCAGGGAAGTGACTGAGAGACTCTTGCATTTCAATGAAAATAGCATCCACATCTTTGTTGTTGGCAACAAACTGGTGGTGCAACTTACGCCTCCTCAGCCTCCTCATTATTAGGGTCAGTCCTTTCAGATGTTTGGTCCAGTCTCATCCATTTCAGTGCTTTCATGAAGAGACTCTACCCACCTACCAAGCAGAGGTATCCCCATGAGAGCATTGATTTTTAATCTGACGGCTGCTGTCATCCTCAGCAGGTCTAGGATGATGATAGCATCTGTTTGAAGCTGATTATGGTACCGAGGAGAGGGTTGGGTTTGCATTGGAGGAGTCCTGTGGGTGTTTGCTGTTGCCCTCCCTCCCAAGCAGCTGCAAGCAACCTGTGCTCTTTTCCCAGGTACTAAAGCCTTCAACATCCTGTAGGTGCGAACCGAAGGGCTCTTGGCCTGAGGCTCTCCGCCGTGGGCAAGAAGCCACTACCTAGAGATCTATGGACAGCTGAAGTAACAATTCACAATACACAGACACCTGGAGATTCAGTGTTCTTTGGATGTCGCTAGAGAAGCTCCCCCACATACCAAACCTCAGGGTGTACGGAGGAGGGGGAAGAACCAAACAAGAACTAAGGGAGCCAGGAATCAAAAGAAGAGGCCAAGTTCAATTAGGAGCCAAGTATTGGGAAGTCCTGAATCAGTAAAGCCATTAATAATCAAGTTAATCACTAACTCTTAAGTAGTTAACGGTCTTCACCTGTTTGCTGGGAGATTGTTTTGTCTGTTTGTATGCCAGTTTGCCTGCAGCTTGGACTGTTTCTTTTTGCTGCCCTTAAAGCCACGGCCATTCAGATGTAACAGCAAAAGGAATCACCAGAAAGACATTGGCCATTGGTTATTGGATACCACTTCCCGTGTCTCGCTGGGCTCATTCCGGCTTCCTGGTTAATTGTGTGTAACATCATAAGGAGCACAATGGTCCTCATCAGGGGCGGATATAAACAACTAGGTCTGGTTCCAGTGACTGAAGACGTGATCTCCTATACCAAGGCCCCAAACCAATTAAAAATCGCTAACTTTTTTCCCATCAACTCTGAGGAACTTCTCAATCTAACACCTGAGACAAAGACTCCTGATAAGGAGGTTCTAGACTGGTCCCTGGGACCTCTGAGTATAATGAGGGTCATGCACTGGGGAAACCCAGAGAAACACAGATGCAGTTTAGCTGCAGAATTTGCATCTGTTGGCGTTCCCCTTGCAGAGACTAGACATCTGATTTGCTCGTCTGAAACTCCACAAGGCAGCTCAATAAATCCTGTCATACCGACCTGCCTAGATGCATTTTTGGGCAAGAATTTCGATTCTCTACCCCCATATTCACTCTATTTTCTGTGATGACAAAGATCCCCATGTGGTAGCCAATCTGCTTAGCAGCCGACATGAGCTGACCAAGAGACTGTTTCTGAGCTGGGCAGATGATATATCTCTGATAAAGAAGTTTCTCTCAGAATGCAAGAAGCTTCTGACTACATTAACAGTTTTTGAGCTAGGCAGATCTAAGGAAGGAATCCAAGGCAACACAAGTGAAATTGAAACTAAGGCATCTGAACAAAAACCGATGCCAAGTTCCAACCTTCTAACAACACTGGGTGAAGTATACACAAAAGATGCCCCTGAGTTTGGAGGAGTGGTTTCGGAAACAGAGATGAGTAAAATTGGAGCACGAACAAACAATTCTACTATGCTAAATTGGAAGGTGGGCAGGAGATTGGCTAAGAAGAAAGGGGGCAGTAATTTAAAAAAGACCAAAAATGTGAAAAATGCTAACCCTGCAAGGTACAAGAAAATGGAATTTAAGAAACTTTTTAAACTGCTTGACAAAAGTCCTAAGCAGAAAGCAGATTTAAAAGTTAAGGAAACCAAGAACAAGGAAACTATTGGTGATACTGGCAAACACCAATCTGAAATTATATTTGATACCCCCCTACAGCCCATCTCACTAACAGTACAGGATCAGATCCAAGTTTCTGATATGCAGGATCCTTGGACACTAGCCCCACGGAGAAAGAAGCTCCACCAGACGAAGAGCGTAAAATACTCCAATTGGAACTTAATATTGAATCATCAAAAGTTGATATTAGTGAATTATCCTAAGCCTGCAGGTTTTTTAACCCAGCACGAACGCAAACGGCACTTAGCGATAATCTTGGATGCAGTTCTCCCAGGGCTGGTTACTTTAGATAACATTGCCCACGTGGAATACTTATACTATAATTATACACATGCTCGTGCTGTGGTTACCTTCAATGAGTGGGGCAAGGCCAAAACTGTATATGACAGCAGAGAAGCTTTCGTTGGGAGGGGTATTTTTTCTCTGCTCATTGTTGGTTCTTGTGCTTCCAAGAAGTATTGCTCTTCTTCTCCAGATTTGAGAATCACTTTTGATCAATGTATAAATTTTGTCTATGCATGTCCTGCCTACTGATCCACCACTGTGCAGTGACAGGGCTAGTGTGTTCTTTTCTGGAGATGCTCTTGGCCATTCTCTACAATGCACTGGAGGAAATCATGATGATCATTTGGACTCACATATTGAAGATCAATAGGAACATCACTCAGCAGCTTCAGAGAGTTGAATGAGAAGGCCTGGGAAAACTGGCTGATAACAACACGTGCAGGAAAGGAATGTCTACTCAAGGTGGGGTTTTTTGGCATCTCCATACACATGAAGCATTAGACCTCCAGTCTTGTCAGCCAACATTTCTGTTGCTTTCTAATAGTGTTGCCCATATTGCTTGCCTGAAGATCTTCCATCGTGGGGAGAGAAGCAATATGATGGGCCTTTACAGCTTCAGCATGGAAGTTGATCACAAAATGAGCATTTACAGTTTCTTTCTGATAAACTGTCCCTTTTTCTGTGGCTGTGGCAGGCATTTTTGAAGTATTCAGGAAGATCTTTACAGTGTTCTGGTTGCTGAAACATGGGATGCATAGAACGTAGTGATGCCCTTTTAAGTGCATATCAAAGGAATATGTGTTCTTTTTCCCTTTGCCCTTCGATGATTTTGATGATGACCCCATGCCTCCAATAGTGATGGTTGTAGTCTGTGGTTGGTCCATGGTGCTGCCACTGCTGTGAACCTCTACATTGTCCTGGTTGCTACAATGTCCCCTACTCCCAGAGCAAATGGAACTACTGATGCCATATCTTAAAGCTCAACATGTGCTGTAGAACTGTCCTTGGTATCTTGTCCATCTCTAGTGACAGGTTTTGCCCGATGTTCACCAGCACCTGACTTTGACTTGACAACAAGCCATCCTTTGAGGCATTGCTGTCCCATCCTCTTGGCCATTACTGAATGTGAACACCCCATCCCAAAAGCATAAAGACAATGATAAAATCTGGGTCCCAAAAAGACTAAAAAGGCAGAAGTAACAATCACAGAATTGAATTATGCATTTATTTATTTAAAACATTTATATCCTGCCCTATATCAATAAGATCTCAGGGCGGCGTACAGATAAAAGCATACAGTATAAAAGCAGTAAATATACACAGCTAAAAACAAATTAAATCATACACCAAGTTAAAATGATATATAATTTAAAAACAGTAAAACTATTAAAACAGTTAAAACAATGTGCCTAGTGAATTCGACCATTAAAAGCTTTGTTAAAAAGTCATGTTTTCACTTGGCGTCGAAAAGAGATCAGTGTTGGTGCCAGTCGGGCCTCCAAGGGGAGGGCATTCCACAGTCGGGCACTTCTGACACCAGATTTTGTTCCATTACTTTAGGGTGACCATATGAAAAGGAGGACAGGGCTCCTGTATCTTTAACAGTTGCATAGAAAAGGGAATTTCAGCAGGTGTCCTTTGTATATATGGAGAACCTGGTGAAATTCCCTCTTCATCACAACAGTTAAAGCTGCAGGAGCTATATTAGGGTGACCAGATTTAAAAGAGGGCAGGGCACCTGCAGCTTTAACTGTTGTGATGAAGAGGAAATCTCCCTAGGTTCCCCATATATACAAATGACACCTACTGAAATTTCCCTTTTCAATACAACTGTTAAAGATACAGGAGCACTATCCTCCTTTCCATATGGTCACCCTAATTACTTTGTTGTTCAAGCCGGGAGAAGCCTGGAAAATTGTCCTCTAGCAACAGTCTCTTTGAACTAGGAGTTGTGTGTCTGCAACCTGCTCTAAAGCCTAAACTTTTCTTTAAACCAGAATTCCTTGGATTTAGGCAAATAGGAGGGAGGTGTATTGTTTACAGATCCAGTCCAATTTTTTTTTGTAGCAGCTCTTAAGGCCAGCCAGACACATGTTGCTCCAGCCCCATGCAATCACACACACAAGCTAGACCAGGCCGGAGAGCCATGATGGAATCTAGCAGCAGCCGGCCTTGTACATAACATTCCAGCTTCATAATAAATAAGTTTGCTGTTCCTCAACTCTTTTCTGAGTGGTTCCTGAATATCATAGATTTTACCGGAGGAGGCTCCATCCCCTCTGGCCCTCTATCCCTTTGGTGCAATCTACCAGACATACAGCTCTGAGGCTTGTATTGGGATAAGCAAACAAAAGAAATTAACAGCTAACACATCTTATTTTGAGGCCCTACCAACCCTAAGGTTCCAGGATTCTCGTTTTACCTATATGAGAGTCCTCACAAGTCACTCTTTTCAGAGGCTGAAGCTGCCCCAGGCCCAGGCAGTTTCCTCTAGGAGGTCAGAGAATTCAACTGACCCACTCTTAAATTGCCTCTTTGCTCTAGGACAGCGGTTCTCAACCTGTGGGTCGGGACTCCTTTGGGGGTCGAACGACCCTTTCACAGGGGTCGCCTAAGACCATTGGAAAACACATATTTCCGATGGTCTTAGGAAACTGTATTGACTGAACTATGTCATGTATCATCTTTTGTATTATTAAAGCTATTGTTATGTATTATTTTCATTAGCAAACCATCCCATGACAATGGATCGTGTAGAGAAGAACGAAAATAATTTTATGGTTGGGGGTCACCACAACATGAGGAACTGTATTAAAGGGTCGCGGCATTAGGAAGGTTGAGAACCACTGCTCTAGGAGATCACAGAAAATGGAGACTCTTCAACCTCTTCCTGTCTGCTCAAGAACTGACTCAAAAGCCATTCTCATGTCATTGGTCCTGCGAGAAGCTTCTCTCTTACAAACTAAGTAGCTTCTCTTAACTGCTTTGCTTGCTTGTAAACAGATTAACCTCTTCACTCCTAGGAAATTCCACAGGATTGGAACTTGGAAGGGTTCCCCTGAGGTGAGGTTTGGGAGTTAAGCAGTTACAGTGTCCAAATAGGAGTTGTTAAATCATGTAGTGGGATAGAATGCCAACATCTTTGTTCAAACCACATTGTATAGTGTCCAGTTTCTTGGTAATTTCCAGTTCAGCCATTTCTTGTTGGATTCTTCCACTGTGGTGTACTTGTTGTAATGCGGTGGTTTTCAAATCAACAATGGCATGCCCTGGAAGGTTGGAGTGTTCACCCACAAGCTTCTTGTGCAGAGGTTGACCTGTTTGTCCTATGTAAACTGCATCACTGGCAAATGATGGCATATACTACATTGGAGGATGCAGGGGAAAGAACCCTTAATGGTGTGACTGATGTTGTTGGGTCCTGTGACAGTGTTGCCTGAATAGATGTGGGGGCAAAGTTGCACTTGGGTTTATTGCATGGTCTGGTCCCTCTGTCTGTGTCTCTGTTCTATGTACTGTTGATGGAATCTGTCTTTAAGTTTAAGGTGCTACTGGTGTTGGTGATAATCTCTCCAGTCGGGAAAGAGAAATAATGTGTTTGGCTTGGGCGGGTGCGGGGGTGAGGGGGGATGTCTGATAGGGCATTTGTGCAGTTGGAAAATTTGCTTTTAAAAAAAACCCTGGTGAAGCTAGCAGCTATGTCTTTTTTATTTTCGTTTTTACTCTCAGTTAAAGTCCAGATCAGAACCCTAGCATGGGGCCGGGTGGGGGGGGGTACAACTTCAGCTATTTGGCAGTATAGAAATGCAATAAATAAATAAATACACTGTCCCCCCACTATGGACAAATGGATCAGCATTACAAAGCAAATGGATTACTATTGTGCAATGGGAATTGCAGGTGTGCCCCCCCCCGCAAACCAGAACAGGCGTACAGTGTGTGTGTGTGTGTGTGTGTGTGTGTGTGTGAGAGAGAGAGAGAGAGAGAGAGGTTAAAGTTCCTTTCCTCCTTTGCTAGGGTCCAGATCCAAATTGGGGGCCTTGCACCTACTCTGAAATAATGCCTACTCCTGCCCTCCCTTTCCTCCCCTTCCACTGTTGTTTCCCCCATAGCACATTTTAGATTGCAGTCTCCTTGGGGGCAGAGACCTGTCCTCTTGTACTCTGTAAAGTGCCAGTCCTATTACTATATAACATCTGCCTGTCTGCCAGTTTAACTGTTCTGCTAACTAAGGACAACACTTCATGCTTTCATGCAATTGATGAAGTGCCTGTAGCCATGAACGCTTATGCTGTAAGACATCTATTGACATGGCAAACCTAATCAGTGTGTCACAAAGCAAGAGCTGCTGTAGCCATCTTTGACTCCTGCCTGATGCTAGAGTCAAGATGGAAAGAGCCACAGAATGGGGGCAGGAGGTGCCCAGGAATACATTCCCATCTGAGAGAAGCAGCACCCCCTAGCTCTATGTTTTCTTTAGGGACATGCATTGTTATTTAACCAAGACCAGGATGTTCAGGCATCAAACATAACAAAGACTTCCCACCTGCCACTGACAGATCAGGAGAGCCCTGAAGTAGTGTGGCATGCCATGACAGCCAAGCCTATATACACCAGTTGCTGGGGAATGTGGGTGGGAGGTTGCTGTTGCACCATGTCCTGCTTGTGGGTCTCTGGTCGACAGCTGGTTGGCCACTGAGTGAACAGAGTGCTGGACTAGATGGACCATCAGTCTGATCCAGCATGGCTCTTCTTATGTTCTTAACTCCACAGAGCCTGCACTGAACTTCACTCTCTCCTATGAAAAGCACTCCACAAACTCTGTTACAGTGCGGGGGAACTATTCTGTCTCCAGTCGTTTGATTGTTTATTAGATTTATAACTTGCCTTTCCTCCAATTTGCTCAAAGGGATGAACACGGTCTCCTCCATTTTTAACCTCACAACAACCCAGTGAAGTTGCTTTGGCTCAGAGTTCATGACTGGCCCAAATTCCCCCACTGAGCTTCATGGTTGAGTAGCAATTTCAACCTGGGTCTAGTTTTCAAGAACCAGACTTAGGGTTCATCTACACCAAGCAGGATATTCCACTATGAAATATAAAAGCCAGGAGCCACACTACTGCTTTATAGCAGTATTGAAGTGCACTGACACCTGTTGGGGGCCATGACACATACCATATACCGCTTTCATACCACTTTCATAGTGGAATATCCTACTTGGTGTAGATATGTCATGGGCCCCAACAGTTGTCAGTGCACTTCAATACCACTATAAAGCAGTAGTGTGGCTCCTGCTTTTTATATACCACTTCCATAGTGGAATATCCTGCTTGGTGTAGATGAGCCCCTTGTCCGACTTTCTAATCACTAAAATAATCTGTTTGTTCTTTTAATGCAGTTTGGATGGCCACAGCCCTTAATTTGAGCTAGTGCTGCCCTGGAACGAGTGTAGCTTACTTTTCTTGAAAAAGCCATCTTGAAAACCCATGGTTTGTTGTTGGGTTGTTCAGGGTGGTTAACAAGCCACCTTGCAGAAAATGTGCTGTGTTCAGCGAACATGCCAACCCACGGTTCAACAACAACCCATACTCAACCACTAAGTGTGGGTTAGTGTGTTGTATGAACAGTGTCATGACATCAAGGAAAGTGATATCTGGGTTTGCCATTATGGAGTGAGATTGGGGAATTCCACCCACTGCTGCCACCTTTGACAGCAAGCTTGTGTTTTTGATAATCTGTAGTTCCACCCTACGTAGACACGTGATTATGTGACTTCTTATTTCCTGCGACCTAGAGATACAATAATTTCCTTAATGTGATGGATAAAAAAAAAAAAGATTGAAAACATGGCAGAGAGATATCTAATTATACAGGAAGGGCAACACTTCAATTTAAAAAAAAATTTATTTTTAAAGATAGACAGGTGCTGGGTTTTGCAACTAATCTCACGCATGCATGGAAGGAGGGGAAGTAGAGGAAAAGGAACTGATGAGAATAATATAAACTATATATATATGGAACTGATCTGAGATTATATCTAATGTTTAGTTGCTAAATGCAGTGGAAAATAGACTGTTGCAAATGGTTCAGTATACCATAGCAGCTTATAGTAGAAACGAGGGTGTGTGCAGACCTAAGAGCTGTACTATATTACTGTTCTAAGAGCTCTACTATATTACAGAGGTCATGATGCTATCCTCTGAACAGCTACTTCAGAACTCTCTAAAAGCCCTTTGTCATGTTGCTTAGAGACGTTAATATATATTAGCCTGTTTGGGGAATGAAGCACTGAAAAGTATATACTTTTCAGTATTTCATGCCCTAAACAGGCTGATACGAGGAATTAAGAAACAAAATGACAGAGATTAAATCCACCATCAAAGTCTCTGAAAATGATTTCCTGGGAGACTTTGTGTTGTTGTTGTTGTTTTAAAAAAGCTTTTGTCTAATGTGAAATCCCTGTAGATATGTTTCCTGCAATAATTTTGCTGTTTAAATGTTTTTGTTTGATTATTGCAGTGACCACAAATTAGCTCAAGGAAAAACAAAAGCCTTCAGGGTAAGGCTGGCCCTACCATTAGGCAGAGTGAGGGAGCTGCCTTAAGCAGCTAATTTTGAGTGCAATGAAAGGGCAACAAATTGTTAGTTAACTTATTATTATTGTATTTTTACTGCTAGGGTGCTTGGAGGATTTTCTACCTGCGATGCCAAACTAACTTGTCTTGCCTTGTATACTGTGCACTTTGACTTATGAGGAAAGGGCACCATGTAGAGAGGACAGGTGTCCTACTTTACAGAGGACAGTCCTCTGTTTGAAAGTCTGTCAGAGGACTGTCCTCTATTTAATGGTGCCCTCTTTTTCAAAGAATGTCTAGTCTAAGACAGGTTTAAAAATAAAGAACCATAAGGAATGTTACAAAGAGAGATTAGGGTACTTGAAGTTGTCCATCAACAATTAGCTGAGTACCTGGTCAGATTACCTGGTCATAGTATTCCCCACTATGGAAAGATATACTGTATTTTTACTTAAATTATAGTCAATATTTCTAACTTTGCACCTATACATTTAAATCAGCACATGCAATTTTTGTATAACCCTGTGTCTTCTTTCATCTTCTTTCTTGGCAATGCATGTCCTCTTTTTCGCAATCTGTAACTGGCCACCTGAGTCATATGTTGTTCCTGACTAAGACAGCGAAATGCCTTGGACAACTGGATAATAGGACTTAGTGGGAGAAGACTTATTAAAGTTAGCCCCAAAAAGTACTTTGGTAGTAAACTGAGCTCATAAAAGCTTCTTCTTAAATGGCCTCGAAAAACACTTTGTTAAACATTCACATCTGTCTTGAGCAATAATAGGAAAGCAATGGAACCTGACCAAGTCTACGTGCCTTTATAATGTAAGTTCATTTACTACCTTCTCTGTGTGGTTTCTTCATGAGCTTGAAGTAGTAAAAGAGAGCCACACAATAGACAAGAAGTCTCCATCACTTGAGCTCCATCAGACAAGCATTTTATTGCACGCTCATTTCTGGGCTTTCATGGATTTTCATGGGCCCCTCTCATGATGACGTCTGGCTCCCGCACGCCTCCTGCTCCTTCTAGTCTTCTTCACAACACAAAAATACCCCATTAAGTCTGACTTATTTTTAAAGACGAAAGTTGCCACTGTCTCCTACTGTGTGTAGGAAAAGCAGTAGGATCAAACGGGCCACTGAATGGGCCATGTGCAACTTGTTTACTTCCTCTTTCAAAAGAGGAAGTAATGAGGGACAAACGCGCGGGCAGAGAAGCGACGTTAAGCAAATGTGATTTCCCCCTGTATGAAGATGCTCTTTATTATTGATTCAACAACAGAGCAGTTAGATATGCTGTGGAAATTCCTGATACACAAGACAGTTGGGACTCCAACTCCTGCCATCTTCATTTCCCATTAATGGTTCTAGGCAAAATGTTGAAGGTCAGGGAATTTCTTCAGAAATGAAGACGGAAGGCTTCTACAGTCCAATGTTTACCTCTCCAACACATCCAACCAGCAAGAAAAGGAAGGGGGGAAGGAAAAAGGCACTGAAAATTGTTGATTCAAAGGAGTTGTATTGTGCCTCACACTCTACCTCTTCCTTGAATTTATGTATTTTATTTATTTATTTATTACATATCTATACCACCCAATAGCTGAATCTCTGAGTGGTTGTACACAGACATTAGAGTAGGTTACTTGTCCTTTGTGACTAGCTTTGCCTGCCATGGCAACCATTTTGTAGTGATGTCCATGACAGTTTCTCAAATTGTCAAATGTGCCCATGGGTCCAAACAGATGAAAGGAAGTCCTTCTTCACCCAGTGCATAGTTAAACTATGGAATTCACTACCACAAGATGTGGTGATGGTCACCAATTTGGGTGGCTTTCAAGGGGGGTCGGATAAATTCCTGAAGGAGAAGGCTATCAATGGCTACTAGTCCTGATGGCTATGTGCTACCTCCAGTATCAGAAGCAGTAAGCCTGTATACACTAGTTGTTGGGGAACATGGGTGGGAGGCTGCTGTTGCACCATGTCCTGCTTGTGGTTCCCTGGTCGATAGCTGGTTGGCCACTGTGTGAACAGAGTGCTGGACTAGATGGACCCTTGCTCTGTTCCAGCATGGCTCTTCTTATATTCTTAGGTTGCCTATCCCTGCCTGGTACTTGAACTCAGTCTTTGGTTCTGGATCAAGCATGAAACTCTTCTTATGAAAGATGGAGATAAATCCACTTTCTTCACACCTCATTTTGCTATTTTCACCATTATGTCATTTCATTGTCATTTCCTATTTTGATCATATTTTTTATTTTATTTTTTTAATGTTAAACTGCCCTAAGATCATTGTGATGAAGAACAGGAGTACTTTTAAAAACAAACAAACAAGCAAGCAAACAAAGTAACATTGTTGACTATGCAACTGGTAAATTCATATTGGTTACAGATAATAATAAGAATAATCTATTTATTACCCGCCTCTCCCTTTAGAGGAAGGGTTGGAGTAATAGAAAATATAGAGGTAAAATCCAATATAGTCTGACAAATTTCAACATAGATCCATTGAAATGAATGGCTCTTAAGTCAGTAATGACTTAAGTCTCCTTCATTTCAGTGGGTTTAGTCTAAGTAGTGAACAACTGACAATCCCTTTGCTGTGGTTTCAGTATTTTATTTCTATGCTCATTTTTAAAAAAGTTATCAGGGTGGGGTGGGGACAAATGCTGCATTGCTCAATTCTGATTTCATTTAATTGATGCAAATCTTTGGTGTACGATAAACATTCCATCTCCAGCTCCCTCTTCTCTGAGCAGCAAGAATTTCCAGGGGCAGCACTTAATTAGAAGGAGAGTTCATTGAAGACATATGGCATTTTTGAAATGTTTGTATTTATTTACAAATATACAAGATAAACATAAGTGGAGACAGGACCCCTAAGAACAGCAAACCTTCTGCCCCACATCAGATGCCAAGAGAGAGAGAGAGAGAGAGAGCAGCACTTCAATATGCTCATTTCCCTTCTCTTCAGCACATGTTCTTGGTGTGTCTCTTCCTGTTTATCCCAAAACAGTTGTTTTCTTCTTTTGCACACACACACACACACACACACACACACACACACACACGCATTCAGAACAAACTCACAATTCATTGGTCAGCTCAGGGCAGCTCATCCTCTCAAAGCTAAAGGCTTTCACATGCCAGCAAAATTTCTATACCAAGAAAGCATCTTCTAACAATTACTTCTCATTAAGGGACGTTCCCTGAACATTAAAATACATCAACCAGCCATTAATATTCTGTTTCTTTACAAAGAATATGGGCAGAGCGGCATTCATTAGGACTTGCTGAACTCCTTTCCAAATTACTTTTTCTTAAAACTAAGATCTGGATTTCCTTGAGGCCCTGGCCATAAGTCTCATTGAACTCAGTGGAACTTCCTTCTGAATAGACAGGTATAAGATCGCACAGTTAATCAAACACTGTTTAGGTAGATTTGAAAGGTTGGATCTAGATTTAGTTAGACTCAGAGTAGACCTATTGAAATCAATGGGGCTTAAGTTAGTCATGACTTAAGTCCAGATGTACTACACCTGGATTTAACCCTCAATGGCCTTATCCAGGCTACATGCTAAGCCATTATGTTTAAGCGTTTTGAGCTAATCATGATGGCTTAGTATGTTATGTGAATGGCATTTTTTCCTAACCATGGTGGCTATATAACTACAGTTTAACCATTCTCACTAACCACTTGAAAAAGGGTTAGCAGACAAAATGCCCCCTGAAAGATACAATGCACCTTTTCTTTGTTTTATTCATGACTGTTCGCAACCACTGTGTTTCCTCTCTCTACTTTTCTTTTGAGAAAAGTCCACAAAGTCCATGTTTGAGGAATTTTCCTTCACTGGATGATCCCAGCCATTCAGAATTCATATAGTGACCATGGTGACAGCATGATGCTACATAGCCAATAGGATTTGGCTGTGTGATGACAGCATGGAGCCAATTCAGAGTGAAGTCAATGCTTCCTGTCCTCACTTAATTGGCTTCCTGAAAACTCCATGTAGCCAATCAGATTTGGCTATGTGGCGACATTGTTAAAATAATTCAGAATAAGGATAAATATTCTTGCCTTCACTCTGAATCAATGAATTATTTTGCCATGCCTTAAATCATTGAAAGGAGGATCACATTTGCAGTTAAAAAGCCCTTCTTCCACACACATTTTGATTCAGATTTATTTGTGATAATATATAGCCACAAGAATGCAGAATGAGATGATGATGATGATGATGATGATAACACCATTTACAGTATTAAAATTTCAAGAAAACAAGTACCCAAAGGAGATTTGTGAATCTCAGAAGGATGATGAATTCCCAGGGTAGCTCTCAGAGTCATTGTCCTTAACTATCTCCTATAAATGGAAAGAATTGGAATGCAGATTATCATGAGAGAAAATTTCAGCAATATAGCTCAGAAGGACCAAACAGATTAAGGCAGGATCTACACAAAGTACTGTCTACTTTGATGATCAGCATTTCTTCAAGTTCTCAGCCAGAGGGGAGGTGCCATAACTCAGTGGTAGAGCATCTGCTTTGCCTGCAGAAGATCTCAGGTTTGTCTCCAGGTCTGGCAGGGAAAACTCCTGCCTGAAGCCTTGGAGAGCCTCTGCCAGTCAGTGTTGACAATGCTGGGCTAGATGGACAAATAGTCTGACTATGTTGCTAGCTGCAGTCTGAAATCCTTTACACTAGAGATGTCAGGGATTGATCCCTGGACCACAGAGTAACAATAAAGCAGCTGAGGAGATAGTTTCCCCCTTCTAATAATACTACATGTCAAACAAGATAGAAAGAAGTAACCTTTACTCTTTTAAAAATACATATATATTAAAAATCTTCCAGTTATTATTAAAAAGATGCACAAATAACCTGAACAGCATGAAATGGTTTTAGGTCATCGAAACAAATAACTACGGGTCCCAGAAAAACGATATCTGAAAAAGGGAAGGGAATGCATTGTGTCATACTTTGTACTCCTCTGCCGTTTCATGTCAAGGGATATGAATCTTCCAAAATGCAAAGATTTAACTGTGCATTACATAATGGTTCTATTCATCCACAAAATGATCTCCACGTCCCATATCTATCCTTCCATCTGCTTGTCTATCTATCTGAAGTGCTTTCAGTCACTTTGGCCTAATGCACCCAACCTCTGCTGATACATCGAGGCCATCTTCTTAGAGGCGACAAGCGAGAGTCAATTTGTTCAGATGCGTTTGGAGCAGACAAGCCATTTTCTTGCTAAGACTTTCTCTCCGACGCTTAGAGAGGTATTAGTGACAATTTGCCAATAATAAGCAGTCATTTCGCTAAACTGCCCTGTCAGACGCCAGATTAAAAGGTTACAGATGTGTGTCTGAATTGTCCACATTATTTTAAACTCTAGAAATACTATCCAGGTTGATGTTACCCTTGCTACTTCATTCTGGAAACTTTCTGGGCCTTCTGGTGCCATATTATTAACTTTCAGCAGGTGTGTGTGTTATTTTAGAGATGTGAAACTGGTGTGAATACATTCATTACTCCTGTCAGCACTGGTAGGATTTGAAAGTATTTTGTAGTGTTTCCAAAACCTGCAAAACCATCTTAACCAGAGAACAAAATTAACGAATGCATGCACTGCATCTAATGATTAATGATAGGGCTTAGAAAACTAAATTCAGGAAATGGTTTATTCAAATTCCCACCACAATGTTGTCAACAAGAACACAAAGGGGTCAAATCTAGGGTGGCCTTGCACCCTACTTTCCAGGCCTCTATTTAAAGGGCTGCCCTTTCCAAATTCAGTTTAAAAATAAGGAACACCAAGGATGCAATCCTAGCATGTTTAGACAGCAAAGGGTCCTGAGCATACCTCAGTCAGCAAATAGTTCTACAAAAGTTGTAGGGAGTTTTGCTGTCTAAATATGCATAGGTTTGGGCCTTAAGAAAAAAGAGAACAGTGTGACAGCGGTCTTGAAATTGCCCATCTTCAGCTAGGACTCAGAGAAGAAGCCGAGCACTCACAGAAGTCATCTGGCCAGTTTTCCCTTCTCTGGTGAGGTTTTTCTATTGAAATTATAGTAATTACTTCTAAATTTTCATCTATACATCTATATATATTTCTAAATTAGCATCTGTAAATTTCCAAGTTTTATACAAATCTTTGCCCTCTTTTCTGATCATCATCATCATCATCACCCTCTTCTTCTTCTTCTTCTTCTTCTTCTTCTTCTTCTTCTTCTTCTTCTTCTTCTTCTTCTGTGTGTAAGTGACCACCCTAGTCAAATTACACTATGCATCTCCCACTGATCGACCCACCCACCTCCTTTCCTAGCTTCCTGATCCAGCTGTAAATGGAGGATCAGTGGGAAAGAGTACCCCCGCCCCACAAGTGACTATGGACGGTGTGAGGAGTGGGGAGACTGTACTCCGTTCTTCCCTCCCATCATCACCAGAGCAGCAAGGAATGGAAGTGGGAAGTAAGAGAGAGGGAGGGAGAGGCTTTGGAGATAGGGTGGCCACTAACACATCACACAAAAAGAGGACAAAGGAAGACACAGATTTGCATCAAATGTGCATGTGTTATTTATATGTATAGAGGTGAGTTTACAAATAGTTACTCTAATTTAAATAGAAGTACAACATATCTCACTATAGTGCAGAAGACTATGACTAGATGGACTAGATGGACTATGACTATGATTCAGAAGGGAGGCAAAGAGGCACTTCAAACAGCCCTTCAAACAGAGATTTGTCCTCTGTAAAGGGGGAAGGGCATGTCCAACCCAAGCTGCGTTGGTGAGAAGAAAGCAGAGAGGGAGGACTTGACCTCATCTCCTGCTCAGATTAAAACCCAAGCATGAGAAGAAATTATTTATTTATTTTATTACATTTCTATCCCACTTTTTCCCCTCCAAGGAACTCAAGGCAGTGTACATAATCATCCTCCTCTCCATATTATCCTCACAACAACAACCCTGTGAGGTAGGAAGGGCTGAACACCTGTAACTGGCCCAGAGTCACCCAGTGAGTTTCCATGGCCACATTGTCACATAGCCTCATTGTCATATATGGGGGAAGAAAACAGTGGCCACCTACTACCAAGAAGTGCACCATCACCTGTTTTATGCCAGTGCTTATTCCAGCATTCCTCTCAATGGCTGAGTCAGTATGGTGTAGTGTTGGACAGGGAGTCGCGAGATCCGGGTTCTAGCCCCTACTCGGCCACGGACGCTCACTGGGTGGCTTTGGGCCAATCACAGACTCTCAGTACAATCTACCCCACAGGGTTGTTGTTGTGAGGATAAAATGGAAGGGAGAAGAATGATGTACATTGCCTTGAGTTCCTTGGAGGAAAAAAGGCAGGATAAAAATACAATCAATCAATCAATCAATCATTGCCATCCTACCACCACAAATCCCTTCAAGATAATCCCAATGATAAAAAAATAAAAATAAAAATCCTGAGGGGATTTGAGGGAATGGGCATGCTGAACGCCAGCCTCTACAAAGAGCACTGCAATTGGCAGAGAGAGTGGGTAGTGAGTCAGCTTTTAGCTCAGTCCTGCTTCATCTCTGTAAAATTGTCTGTAGCCATAATTTATGGCAGGATATAAAAAAGAAAAAGAAAAAAAAGGAGCTAACAAATATGTGGGCAGGCATTCAGCCAGCCCCTTGCTTTTCACAAATGATGGATGTTCACAGCACCAATGCCTCAGAGTTAACTTAAATTTCTGGGTCACAATTTAGACAAAATATCGTAGGTTTAATGGCTAACTTTTGCTGATCATTGGATTTTATTTTGTGGGCTGCTTGCCCAGGATATTAGATCAGTAAAATGGTTTTATTGGCCTCAAGCATAACACAAACACGAATGAGTCACAAGAGAATGCCAGTGAAAGGCGTAAACAAGTGGTGCCTGCAACAAATAAACAAATTATTACATATTGGAGAAAATTGAACAGAATAATTATGTGGAATAATGCTTTTATTGCATGACTAGCTGATATGCCCAGCGTTGCTCGGGTCCGTTAATAGTGTTTATAACATAAAGCAATTTTCAATATCTCCTGCTGAAGAAATTTTATTTATGGAATGTCCTGAAGGAATAATACCAATTTGTACTGGACATGACTATGAATCATAGTTTGGTGGCAAGAGAACACTCATGGAAGTTCCACCCAAAGCATGCTGGGAGTTGTAGGCATAAGCCTCGGTTTTTTATTAAATTCTTTAAAAATACTTAAAACCCCAAATTTAATGCTTTTAGATTTTTCTGGTACATTGTACAGCCAGACCTATCAGTGTGCCAAATTTCAAGTTTCTGCTTGGGCCCCCTAAGTTATATGTCTGAGAGGTAATCATCTTAAAGTAGCAGGCCGGTGCTAGGCCTGTGAGTTAAACTTTAAACAAATTAAATTCATTTCTTTTTTCCCCCCCTCACCCTCATGACAACCCTGCAAGGTAGGCCAATCCTAGGCCTGTGAGGTAACTTTAAAACAAATTAAATTGTTTTCTTGGTCATTGCCATCGGTGATGGGCCCAGAGATGCAACCTCCTTCCCTTCTGCTCCAGCCAGCCCAGGCACTCTCCCTTCAGGCCCTGGATGGTGAGCTACTTACAGATGATGGCTGCCAAAGTCTGATACCACGTACACTGATGGTGCTATATAAATAAATAAATAAATAAATAAATAAATAAATAAATTAATAATAATAATAATAATAATAATAATAATAATAATAATAATAATAATAAGTCTTCCCTCCCGGCCAAGGCATGCTGGCAGTTGTAGGTGCAAGCCTAGCTCCTTGAATAACATGTTAATCTTTGAACATATCTGAGGTGTGGTGGTGTTAGAAACACGATTTGAAATGAAAATTCAAGGACATGGTGAAAGTTTAAACACTCTGTTTTATTGAGCAAACTTGCAAGTTTGGGTGTCTAGGCAGGTAGGCACACCTACCAGTTAGAGCAAAACCATTTTATCCCTTAGCCCGGCCAAAGTGGTCCCTCCCCTATCACCCCATTGGTCTGAGACTCAAGGGGTTACAGCCTATCCCGGTACGCCTGTTGGTCCCTCCTCTGTTTACCTCCCTGCCTCCTTCATTTGATAGTCCACCCACTCTTATTTACTTATGTCCATATTTGGTTTTGATCCCTCTGAGCATACCTTCTTAGGGAAAGGAAAGGAACCTCTTGTGCAAGCACTGAGTCATTACTGATTCTTGGAGGGACGCCAGCTTTCGCTGACGTTTTCTTGGCAGGCCTTATAGCGGGGTGGTTTGCCATTGCCTTCCCTGGCCATTATTACCTTTCCCCCAGCTAGCTGGGTACTAGGGGTGTGCGATTTGCGGATTGGGCCGTTTCGCTCCGCCCCCGCTCCGCCTATGTCTGCTCCGCTGCGGAGCTCTGGATCCGGATCGGAGCTCCATTTCCCCCCCCATAGGCTTGCATTAAGCTAAAAAAGTATACAACTTTTTTTCTGTTAAAGTTAGAAACCTCAAGTTTGGCACCATGACACCTCATGGATGTATACACACGCACACCAAGACTCAAGGCAATCCCATCATCCCCTAATTTTTGGGGAATTTATGAAAATTGGGCACCCCATTCACACCCCTTTCGATAGCTCCGTCAATTTGCACGTTAGAAACTTCAAACTCACCACCATGATAGCTTATCCAGGGATACACATGTGCACCAAGACTCAAGGCAGTCCCATCATCCCCTGATTTTTGGGGAATTTATGAAAATCGGGCACCCCATTCACACCCCTTTCGATAGCTCTGTCAATTTGCACGTTAAAAACCTCAAACTCACCACCATGATAGCTTATCCAGGGATACACATGCATGCCAAGACTCAAGGCAGTCCCATCATCCCCCGATTTTTGGGGAATTTATGAAAATCGGGCACCCCATTTGCAGACGTGGACTGTTCTCTGACATTTGGACAGATAAAAAAAAGGGAAGTGGGCACACTCACAGATGCCATCTAGACCCACAATCATGCCAAGGTACAAGGCAATCCCATCATCCCCTGATTTTTGGTGGAGCTTAAACCTGCAGACAGCTCAATGGGGCCATTTTAAAGGAAATCCCAACATGCCATGAATTGGGGAGTAGAGATCAACCTAAATATGAATCTTCTTCCACACTTGAAAAATGGATTTGGAACTTCCAAAAGTCTAATTGAGCGCAGGAAGGACTTCTCCCCTGAGTCAAAGCCAGACACAAACCATCCCTGCGAGGTGGGCAGGGGAGGAGGGAGGGAGGGCAGGCAGGCAGCAGACATTTCTGGGGGCATAAGGAAGTGAGCCAAGGATAAGCCAGTAATGCATATAAAATGGAATAAATAAATAAACAAAGGAGGGGTGGAATTAAAAGCAGCAGTGTTGCTGAATAAACAACAAGAAGAACTTTTTTAAAAAGGCTATATCTGTCTTTTACCAGTAAGAGGGTGGTGGTGGACGTGCCCAAAGGGGGAAGCATCTGCCAATATGACTGGTCCTGTCTAGGTACCAGTCTTTAAGAAGCAAACAATTACTTCAACTCATGATAGGCATTGCTTCACTGGGTGACTCTTTGGAGGGCTCTGATGGCCCTCCAAGTACAGGAGAGTGCACAGGGCACGTCCACATGCCCTAGGGGAGCTCATTCCCTTGCACCACATCTATTCAGTTGTTCCCCAAAGTTAGGGTGGGAAGCAGTGCTGTGTTTTTTCTATCTCTTATTATTGGCTTAGTATATGATTTCAGGTTGTGATTGTGCATTTGGTGGGGCTACTGTTTTAAAAAACACTGGGAAAAGTCCGTTCAGACTAAGAAAGAGAAGTTCCCAGAATACCAAGTTACCCGTTTTGCCTATCCCCTCCTCCAACTTTGGGATCATGTGATCATGACCGGGAGTTGACTCTGCCCCTCAGCCCTTCGAAAAGGTAATCTTTTTCCCGCCTTTACCCTACTTTTTAAAAAATTCTAGCAAGCGAACCGCACCACACAGAGAGCTGAGAGTAGGCTCAAAATGACCCCCAGCCATGACTCTCTAAGCACAAGAAGTTTCAGAAAGATAGCTTCAAAAACAACACAGTTATCCCCTTTTCTTTTCCGCAATGAAATCCTATGGGCGAAATGTTTCAAAATGGCGATCGGATCGGTCCGCGGAAAGAGGATCGCTCCGAAAATGGGCGCTTCTCTTCGCCTTGCTTCTAGGGGTCTGCGGTCCGCTTCTACTCCGCCTCTGGGCAAGGCAGAGCAGGCCAATTCGCTTCTGATTCTCCGGTTCTAATCGGAGCGGAGCACATGCCTACTGGGTACTCATTTTACCGACCTCGGGAGGATGGAAGGCTGAGTTGACCCGAGCCTGCTGCCTGAAACCAGCTTCTGCTGGGATCGAACTCAGGCCGTGGGGAGAGTTTCAGCTGCAGAAACTGCTGCTTTATGAGTTCAGAAACAACAGATATGTGTTTCAGATTTGTTCTATTTATCACCTCTTATCACCACAAGCCTGACCACAACTTCTTACTATTTTAACTGAAGCCCTATACTTTATTTTATTTTTATTTATTTAAAGATTTTTATGCCGCCATTCAGCCAAAAAAGGCTCTCACAGCGGCTTACAAAAGTATTTCTTGACAGTCCCTGCCCATAGGCTTACAATCTAAAAGACATGACACAAAAGGAAAGGGGATTGGGAGGGAGGAGGAGGAGGGGGGAAAAGAAAGCAAACTCAGGCACTACAATCTTAGTTGAAAAGTTCAGCAGTTACAGTTGACAGCAGGAGGGAGGGGGCTCTCAGCTGGAGCTGGACCCAGGCATGGTGGAGAGGTGCCTGGCTGCTGCTTCCTCCCTCACTGGTGGCCTCTGCAGAGACAGTTGGTAGCAGGAGGGAGGGGGCTCTCAGCTGGAGCTGGACCCAGGCACGGTGGAGAGGTGCCTGGCTGCTGCTTCCTCCCTCACTGGTGGCCTCTGCAGTGACAGTTGGTAGCAGGAGGGAGGGGGCTCTCAGCTGGAGCTGGACCCAGGCACGGTGGAGAGGTGCCTGGCTGCTGCTTCCTCCCTCACTGGTGGCCTCTGCAGTGACAGTTGGTAGCAAGAGGGAGGGGGCTCTCAGCCGGAGCTGGACCCAGGCATGGTGGAGAGGTGCCTGGCTGCTGCTTCCTCCCTCACTGGTGGCCTCTGCAGTGACAGTTGGTAGCAGGAGGGAGGGGGCTCTCAGCCGGAGCTGGACCCAGGCACGGTGGAGAGGTGCCTGGCTGCTGCTTCCTCCCTCACTGGTGGCCTCTGCAGTGACAGTTGGTAGCAAGAGGGAGGGGGCTCTCAGCCGGAGCTGGACCCAGGCATGGTGGAGAGGTGCCTGGCTGCTGCTTCCTCCCTCACTGGTGGCCTCTGCAGAGACAGTTGGTAGCAGGAGGGAGGGGGCTCTCAGCTGGAGCTGGACCCAGGCACGGTGGAGAGGTGCCTGGCTGCTGCTTCCTCCCTCACTGGTGGCCTCTGCAATGACAGTTGGTAGCAAGAGGGAGGGGGCTCTCAGCCGGAGCTGGACCCAGGCATGGTGGAGAGGTGCCTGGCTGCTGCTTCCTCCCTCACTGGTGGCCTCTGCAATGTTTGGAAACCATTAGCCATAGGTCCTCATTTGCATATACTTGGAAGGTATAGTTAACCGCGGCTTCCTGGCTTGTTTCCCTTGCTATGCTTTCTTGTTTTTCTATAAAGATTCAGTTATAACCGGGCCTTTGAGCTGACTGTATTCTGAAGCTTTTAATAATACATTTAATAATGCATTAGTCATTATATTTCTCTTTATGATAAACATTGCAATATATGAAAAAGTAACATATCTATCCATTTCTAATAGTGGGAGAGCGGGCCTTCTTAGTTGTGGCATGCTGCTTATGGATTTCTTTTTCACAGGCGGGCTTAACTAGTGACTGCATTAATAGCTTTTAAGTGCCAAGTGAATTTAAAAACAAAATTCCAAGGCTTTTTAACTTAATGAGATTTTTTATGCTGTGGGATTTTTTTTTAATGCTGTGGGGTTTTTTCCTTGTTATAACTAAACCACAACATTCCAAGACAGATACAAGAATTACTGAATAAAATTTATGATTTTTTTGTAAAAGCCTGACGTTACTGTTGAAACACAAGAGTGAATGGAGGAATGAGTGATAGCTGAGGCCAGAATGGAATAGTGGGTGGGTTTATTGGCAGTTGGGGAAAGGCAATTAGAAGGAGAACAAAGGCAGTTAGCGAGAGGTCAGGAAAGTGACGGCTGAGTTAGGACTGACATGCCAGTACTACACCTCCCAGCATGCCTTTGGCAGCCCTCAGGTGCCCATGTCCTCAGCTCTTAGTGGATGCCCGCAACTGTGGCCAAGTCCTGCTGGGACTGCCTCAGCCTGCACTTCTCACCCACAAAGTGCTCCATCAGGAGCCTGTACTGGGACTGGGCTGGACACTTGCCCCCTTCATCAAGCTTATTCCTGGGCATGCACAGAGTGCTTCCCTTTCCTCCCTCCCTCCCTCTTAAGGGTGAAGACTGTGTGTGTGCTTCCCTCAGTTTCTGAGAAAACAGCAACCTCAAGACAGGGTGCCTTTGAGCATGTCCAGAGTTTGGCCTCTCAAAGACATGGTGTTGTACCTAGTTATGATTTTAAAACTACACATGGCAGGTGGGAGGGAGCACCACAAATGGATGTGGGTTGTTTCCTTTTATGTGGAGTTGGGTGGAATTGGGTTGACTGACTTTAGGAATCACAATGGCCACCAAAGGCCAGTAAATCTGGCTTCCCACCAGAGGCATGCTGGGAGTTGTAGGCATAAACCTAGATTTTTAATAAATTCTTTTAAAAAAATACTTAAACCCCCCAAATTCATGTTTTTAGATTTTTTTTCCTGATCTATATACATGAAGAACTGTCTCAGTGAACAGTATTAAGGCGGTACCATATGTAGAAATGGGTAAACAATTCGGGACATACGTGACACTCACATACTTTCCACTTTATAGGTAGAGAAGATCACATTAAATACTATTACACAGGCTTTAATACTGTGCATACTCCCAATGCAAAAGATTACTCTGAGAGAAAATGACCCTGGGCGAATCTACACAAAGTCAGTTTATGCTGCATGTACTTTTAAGAGCAGCCCCTGGTAAGAGACTTGTCTCTGAAGAGACAGGGCCAGGAAGCAAGAGAGGATTCTGGAAGTAAGTAGGCCTGTGTGTGCATGGAGTGGAGTTTCAAGAAAGAAGGGCTAATTTTGTGTGAGAAGAAGCTATATGAAGCATCTGTCATGTTCTTAAACTGGATCACAGTCTTGTCTGGGAAAGTAACCTGCCTGGCTAAGCTGCTGGAGTAGGCCAAAAAGCTACATAGCAGTTGGATGCTGGACATGCAAATAGGTCTGGAATGGGATTAGAAGTTGGAATTGTGACTGCTGGTGTTACCAGGGCACAAATGACTTCCCACAGCAATAGAAAGTGAAGTTTTCAGGAGAAGGGTCACTCTAGGGATGTAGTGGAGGCGGATCTTTTAGCCACAGGTTCTCCACTTATCTTCTCTTCCCTCTACTTTTCCAGTGGTACATCTTTTCCCTGCAATAGCAAAATGGCTCAGCAAATGTATGGGTCATTATTATACATGATTTCCCACCCACCCCTCCCTTAGGTTGTTCCAGGTATCATTTCTTCCAGTGATGAAATGACCGACCGGATTTGCAGATTCTAATAAGGAAGTATCCTTCAGTGACAGAAATGCAACACTTGTTCTGGAGTGTGGTTAGGTCAAATATTTGCTGGCGTGCTCACACTGGCAAAGGCCCTTGCTGCTCAAACCACGATCCAGTCTCGCTTTTCAAGAAGCATTAAGAAGATCAGCTGCAGCATGGAACTTTTTTTTTTTTAAAAAAATGCCATGTCTCTTCTAAACCCACTGATTGTGTCTTGCCTTAGAGCCTGCAAATTCCTGGAAAAGCCTCTTTTGCTGATTAGTAACTCCAGCCTCTTGAAATCTGCTACAATTGTCTGAGGGTGAGACACGTTGTTTTCTTTCATTTGTTGTCTTTCAAGCTCCAGATGCCAACTATCTGCCTTTTAACTCCCTAACAGAGCCACCCTATATGCATGTTCTACTCAGAAGTCAGTCCCACTGTGTACAATGGAGCTTACTCCCAGGGAAGTGAACATAAAATGGCAGCCCCCCAAAAGTAATTAAAAACAAAGACCTATGCCTGTTCCATCAGATGGGTCTCACTAACCACAAAATACAACAACAGCTAGTTTAGTAGCTCCAAAGAAGGAACAACTAAAACGGAATAAAATCAAAAATCTGATTTAAAAGGTGGCAGAACTCAGGGAAAGGCAACCACTCTCACTGCCATCTTTCATACAAGAAAATGAAGAAACAACTTTAGCCTGAGGTATTATGCTGCCTAGCAACGTTCATTCTGGCCTAGTGAAGTAGTTACTCGGAGTGCAAGATATCCTAGGAAAGATGACAGGCAAACAATTCAGTACTGGGAACTAAAAGTTTTTCAGTGTTTTCTTGTGCAAAGTATGGAGAAGGAGAAGGATGCAGTTTGAAATTTATGAGAGTGATGTTGCTGCAGATTTTCCCCTCACTGCATTGCCTTGAGATTAGTTTGGAGGTCCCTGCTTTGGACAGGGACATCTGAGGAATGTCGTGGGAAGCAAAAATTCTAGTAAGAATACTGAGATTTCTCACACATTCCTAATGGTATCTTTCTCTCAGCATTTACTCTTGCTATGCTTTCTATTGCCCATGTTCTTTCCAGTTGAGGACCTGGGTAGGGTGACCATATGAAAAGGAGGATAGGGTTCCTGTATCTTAACAGTGCTATAGAAAAGGGAATTTCAGCAGGTGCCATTTAGATGCATGCAGCATCTGGTGAAATTCCATCTTCACTACAACAGGTAAAGCTGCAGGAGCCCTGCCCTCTTTCTAGTATAGCTTAGATTGATTCGTACATGAGTCACCACCATATAGTGAATCAAATGTACATGCAATTGTAGATTTAGGCTGGGTTCCCACATAATGCTAAACCACCTTCGGTTGCATTTAGGAGCTTCCCATAATGGGTTAGCCTGTCATCAGGAGAGCGTTTTCCCCACCCACGATCGGTAAGTTCTCACCCTGGGTACCCACTCTCTGCAGTGGGGAAAAGGGCCCCCGGGGAGGCTTAGCATGTTGTGTGGTGAACGCAGCATTAATAAATCCAGCCACTCCATGAACAAATCCGTACGACCATAGAGACGGCTGCCTAGAGCGTCTGGAATTTCTGGCAAAGCTCTAACCCGTGGGTCCAAACTTTATAGTCACCATCGCATACAGATGGCTGGAGTAGCCAGCGTGACCTGATTCCCACCATGGTGGCCGCTGGGATAAATGGTCGCAGCGGTGGGGGAACAATGCTGCAGGGATTGGTAAGAGAAAAAAAAAAACTGCCCTGCGTGGGTCTGTGGTCATGTGGGGGTTCATGGTCAGGGTTTTCTTACCCCTCTGTGCAGCGTGCTTTGCTACCCACTTTGTTACAGTTATGTTCTATTCGGTAAAGTTCAGCTATGTAGCTTCAGCATATAATTGGTGCAAGGCAAGGCTATAGAAAGAAACACAAACACATTTCTAGTTAAAAGATAGCATCGTTAAGAGCCTATAGCTCCTGGGAAAACAAAAATGGTTTCAGAGAGAAAGTTGAGTGCAGCCATCATGGTTGCATGCTTCAGACGAAGAGGCAGCTAACTAACTGAGAAGGAGTCCACTCCAATACTCCCATGATTGTGTACTGCCATGGGGTGAGAAGTCTCTCTGCCATGGTTGCAGCCATCATCTTGTCTGGTGGACCATGGTTCCCTGTTGGTTCCAGACACTGTGGTTTGTCACTTTTCTTCTTTTTCTTCGTTCTCCATCCAGCTGTTATGCCTTCATAGGATAGTGGGTCTTCATCGCTGAGTGCAGGCAGGGGTGCTTCCAAGCTGAGAAGTGCAAATGTTTCCCTTGCTTGTTCATGTGTTGAGGCCATAAGGAATCTGCCTCTGTGTTTTATTTTCATCTTGAACAGAATGCCCCAGAGTTACGTGATTCCTGCTTCCCTCAATTTCTCAGTAAAAGGTTTGAACAGCATCCTTTGCTGTGGGGTGCCTATACTAATATCTTGAAAGACTTGTAGGTTTCTGCCTTTACTCTGAAGATCCTGGGTGCTTCGTAGCGCTTGGAAGAGTTTTTTTTTCAGGTGGTACTTCCAAACCTGATTATTACGTCTCACAGTTGGCCGCACTCTATTGCTTTTAGCTCTAGCATTCTGTGCACTCTCTCCATGTACTCCATTTTGCCTGTGGTTCCTAAATTCAGAATTGCTAACCACTTTACTAGGAATTCCACTACATCTTCCCCTTTTTCAGATTCTGGCAGGCCTTCGATCCTAAAATTGCGAGGGCAACTCTTGCCTTCCTGTTCCTCCAGCCTCATTTGCAGAGTTCCTTGTCAAGAGCGGTGAAAGGAATGAGTGCCCCTCTAGGAGAGCCGCTGGAATTGTGGTTTTTTTTGTAGTAATGGCTGATGGGATACCATCAGGAGGACTGGGGGAGGAGAGTGGGCAGAGGAACTGTCAATCAAATGCCATGATGGATTTTACTCAACTCCACAGTAGCCCACTGTCACACAATGGTGGAGTTAGACTATGCTGTGTGGAGAGGACCCCCTAAAAACTCGACCGTTGAGTGGAGTTTTCACACTGCGTTGACTAATGTGTTGTCTGAACTGAGCCTGTCAATTTCTGCAGCAAGGACATTAGTCAGTTTTGTGCCCTTTCAGGTTTTCAGCCAACCCCTTGCCATGTCAGTTTCCTCTTTCTTGCTGAGGCCTTCTGAGCTGTCAGTAGGTCTATCCGAACAGATTGTGAGTTTCGGTATCACCCACTTGTTCTTTGCTGCACTCCTATCAGGGTACAATTAAGGGGAGGAGAGCAGGTCAAGTTTCCTGTTAGCAGTACCTGAAAGGAAGTTGGATCTGCAGAGCTAAGCAGTTATCCCTCCATTTTGCTTGGCACGAGGCATGCACGGCACAATTCGTTAGAGTGTGCACCCAGGGATTTTTTTTAAAGGTGAACATTTATTAAATACTCAGTTATAAAGGACATTATTTTTATTCATTTATTTACTAAACACTGTAGACACTGTTGCCCTACTCTGTGTTCGGCTTGCCTGACTGCTGGAGGGCTGTTGCAGGTGTGGGTGAGGGGATGAAGAGATTCCCCGTCAAGCCCCACCATTGGTGGGGCTTTGTGGTGACACTGGCCAGAGGAGGGGCTTAAGAGGTGATATTAGTCTTTGGGGTCACTCCTCCTGGCCTCTTTGAAGCGTGGCTCCCTGCAGAGGGGCTCCCAGGAGAGCAGTTTCTTTTTGCTCCTGCTGCTAGGAGCAATGGTGCACTGTTGAGGGTAGGGCAGCGGAGCAGTCGGAGCACAGCCGGAGGACCATTCCTGCTGTGTCTGGATCCCCCTCTGGAACCCTACTCAGTGCCTCTCCCCCCAATTTGGCGCCTACTGCTTGAGACATTAGGGTGTGCCTGTGCACACCCAGCACACCCCTTGCGCATACCTATGGTTTGGAAGCAAGCCATCCCCCACATTGTAGATTTACATGATCTGTGATTGGTAATCACCACTTAATTTTGTGAACCGCCCAGAGAGCTTCGGCTGTGGGGCGGTATATAAATGTAATAAATAAATAAATAAATAAATACAGAAATTAATTAATGAAGTAAATGGCAAAATAATAGAATAATAGAGTTGGAAGGAGCCATCTAAGCCGTTAAGTCCAATCCCCAGCTCAGTGCAGGGATCCAGATGGTTGCATGATACTCTCAGTTATGATCACTGCTCATTGAGCAAAAGCGTGATTTACTTATTGCTTCATGTTGGATGCTAAACTGTCATATGAACATGTGACAAAGTGTACTCAAGATAGCCATGAAGGAGTGTGATGACCAATTAACATGGGTGTCAAGATCACGATCTGTGGCACAGTGTTGGCATTCTGGGCTGACTTCAGCCAATTGCTGCGGCAATTGCACAAATACTCGACTAAAGAATGCAGCATGAACAGAGCTGTTGAAAGCACACATTTAAGCCATTGATTAGCCTGTGACAAGCCCAGAAGCAGCTATTTCAAGCCAATTTTTTTAGCCTCAGTGGGGTATGCAAGCCTGGGAAGCAAGTGCCTTCTCCAGATGCAGCATAGTGGTGGTGTATAAAACCATTTCCTAGCAGAAAAGTGCATAGGGACAAGAATCATAGCGTTGGGATGTCAACAGGTTCAGCCCCATGCCTTGTGCAGGATCTATGATGTAGCAGGCAACCACAGCAGGCCTGACGAAGGGCCATCCTGCCTCAGTTTAAATACCTCCAGCAAGGGAAAGCCTGCCAGCCTTGAGGCAGTGTATTTCAGAGTTTAGGACTGCTGAACAACTCACTTGTTTGCCACCAGAAAGGCATTTCAGGAATGTGGAGCTCTCTATGCTGGTTGCACCAATGCTTGTGATATTAAGAGCAGTATCCAACCATGTCATGACACAGATTGAAATAGTGCTAAAATAAGAACATAAGAAGAGCCATGCTGGATCAGTCCAAGGGTCCACCTAGCCAAGTACTCTGTTCAAACAGTGGCCAACCAGCCATCGGCCAGGGACCCACAAGCAGGACATGGTGCAACAGCACCTTCCCACCCACATTCCCTAGCATCTGGTGCACACAGGCTTATTGCCTCGAATACTGGAGATAGCACACAACCATCAGGGCTAGTAGCCAAGGTCATGACCCACTCTTGGAAGTGGTTGTGCATGCAGAACTTGCGTTGGATTCTCACCTTGTGCATAGTTCAGAACCTAGTTTCTGCTAGCACAACATCATTTGTGCTCATGGAATGACAGAGCTGCTGGAAGTCCTCAAAATGTTCCATACACTGCCCTTGAGGAATCAATTTTTTTTTCACCAAGGTAACCCAGATATAATCTCCAGTCTTGGAGAGGGGTTTCCTCCAGTCTACCCTAATCAAAGCTGTTGAGATACAGTGTGTGTGTGTGTTAGGAATATACGGCTTTTGAAAAATCTGTTCTGCCTGCATTTCCTAGATTGTCAGATGTTTTTCATTCCATCATCTGTTCATTGATGGAATCAGATTTTTTTTCCTATTTCCCAAATTTGCGCAAATTTGCATTTGTGGAAATTCTCACTTGTGGAAATGTGCAACTCCCCCCCCATGTGTGTTTTCATGCTTTAGCCTATTGCGGAAATGTGCATTTTTACAAATAAACATACCAGTCCGCAAGTCCGTGCAATTTGTATCACCCAGGAAAAGCCAATCAGCTGTGAAATCCACAGTTCCTATTCAGAGAAACCCAAACTCATTTTATTCCATTGTGGATTTCTCCAACATCCCTAGATGTGGAATATGCTTTATACCAAGGAGGGGGAAAAGTATGGCCCTTCAGATGTTGTAGGACTCATATCCCAGGGATGATAGGATTGTAGGTTTAAGCATCTTGCTGTAGTGATATGATTGATGATGATGATGATGATGATGATGATGATGATGTAATTCTAATAATATGCTTCATCATGTATCTTTTATATGCACTCATTTTAGTTAAACCCTCAGAATTTATCTCATCATGCAGAATTAACTGGAATGTGATGTTTTGTAAAAGGATCTCTTCTTGATCTTCCCAGACTGCAGGACACAGAATAATGGGATCAAGTTACAGGAAGCCAGATTCTGGCTGGACATCAGGAAAAACTTCCTGACTGTTAGAGCAGTATGACAATGGAACCAATGACAATAACATGGCAAAGACTGAACTGCTAGTTTTTCCTCCTAAACCTTCTCCTCATCTCTCATTCTCCCTTACTGTCAACGATGTCACGCTTACTCCGGTCAAGGAAGCTCGTAGTCTTGGCTTTATATTTGACTCCTCGCTCTCCTTTACTCCTCACATCGAGGCAGTAGCTAAATCCTGTCGTTTCTTCCTGTATAATATTGCCAGGATTCGACCATTTTTGTCTGTCTCTTCTGCCAAGACTCTCGTTCACGCACTGGTTATCTCTCGGTTGGACTACTGCAACCTTCTTCTCTCTGGCCTTCCCTCGTCTCACATCAGTCCGCTGGTCTCTGTCCACCACTCTGCCGCTAAGATCATCTTCTTGGCCCGCCGCTCTGACCATGTCACTCCACTTCTGAAATCTCTTCATTGGCTTCCAATTCACTTCAGAATCCAATATAAACTTCTCCTACTGACCTTCAAAGCTCTTCACTGCCTAGCTCCTGCCTATCTCTCCTCCCTCATCTCACACTATCGCCCCGCTCGGGCTCTCCGCTCCTCCGATGCCATGCTTCTCGCCTGCCCAAGGACCTCCACTTCCCTTACTCGGCTTCGTCCTTTTTCTTCTGCTGCCCCTTACGCCTGGAACGCTCTTCCAGAACACTTGAGAACTACAAACTCAATCACTGCTTTTAAGACTCAGCTCAAAACTTTTCTTTTCCCTATAGCCTTCAAATATTGAGTTTGTTCTGACTTTACACTGTTGGTTTTGCCCTACCCTGTGCCTGTTTACACTTCCCTGTGCCTGTTTGCATTCTCCTTCCCTCTTTATTGTTTACTACAACTTATTAGATTGTAAGCCTATGCGGCAGGGTCTTGCTATTTACTGTGTTATCTGTACAGCACCATGTACATTGATGGTGCTATATAAATAAATAATAATAATAATAATAATAATGACCTCTCCCAGAGAGCTTCAGCTATTGGGCGGTGTAAAAATGCAAGGAAGGAAGGAAGGAAGGAAGGAAGGAAGGAAGGAAGGAAGAAAGAAAGAAAGAAAGAAAGAAAGAAAGAAAGAAAGAAAGAAGGCCTTCCAGATGCAGCTGGACAACCATCTGTCAGGGATGGGTTAAGGTGGATTCCTCCATTGAGCAGGGGGTTGGACTCGATGGCCTTATAGGCCCCTTCCAACACTACTCTTCTATGATTCTCCTCCTCCTCCTCCTCCTCCTCCTCCTCCTCCTCCTCCTCCTTCTTCTCTCACCTCTGAAGAACCATAGCCCATTATAGACTTTATGGATATAGCTTTTGGCATGGCTTAGTAAACATGATTCAGCTTATTGACCTGGACAAATGACTTGCTATGGGCAGTCAATGACATTTTGCATTTTAATGCCCAATATCTTCCAGCTTTATTGTCCTTAAAACCCAATTTCAAGCAGCCAATAATCTAACAACTTGTTAAATATAGGGTGGTTTTTTTAATGTCAGGTGTTAAACCTTAATAGACAGCCATTTAGTTAGCAGCTCTCTTAATTGGCCAACGGGATGCAGCCACAATTCTTTTCCCCAGGATAAATTCACATGATTATGTAGACCGTCTGTTTTACTTCAAAGGGGGAAAGGGGGGGGGGAACTTCACACAAAAATTCTCAGCTTCCTCTGACCTCTTTTTCCTGTTCCCAAAGTGGAATTTGTGTAGAATCTCTAACGGACATTCCTGAGAATTAAGATTTATGGTGGGGTTTGATTCCACAAACAATGGATTGAAGAATTGGCTAATTGCATCGCTTTTCAAGTAATCCAGAGGTCCACATTTTTAAATTAGCACTGGCAGCGTGATGACTTCTCCTCAGATACTGGAGGGGGGGGCCATAACTATTGTACTGGTGGGAAATGTTGGCAAGAGGCCAGAAGTTCGCTTGTTTCCTATTGATTTCCTCCCCCACTCCCCAGTTATCAGATATGCATTCAAGTACTGGAGAAGGGAACACACAGCCCAGACCTCTGGCAAGGGATAGGAACAAAGAATAGGAACAGTGCCTCAAAAGGCAGAAGATTGTCATAAGGAAGAGGAGAGCCTTGCTGGTGTTCGCCTGTGGCTATCATCCAATGCAAAGTGACTGATACTATAAAGCTAGAGACGTTATAAACTTCATTGACTAGGGGTCTGAATTCAGATATGCCTTGTCCAAGAACAACAGATTGGATTGGATCTGGATTTAGTCATACCCAGAGTAGATTCATTGAAATCAATGGAACTTGAGTTAATTATGACTAGCGCAAGTCCCATTGATTTCAATGGGTCTACTCTAAATATGGCTAATACCTATATCCTAGCCTTTATCTCTTACATCTGCACCAGCTTTGTGAAATATCTTGTTATTGAATGGAATGACATGGGGCTCCTTCAGACTGGGGTGGGGAATGGCAGTTACTTACCATGGCTCTGCTTCCTGCATTCTTCTGCATTTGCAATGAACTGAAATTACATGAGGAAGAGAGCAGCAGCCATGTGGCTTGTACAGTTCAATGCAGTTCAATGGGACACCACCATCTAGTGCGTGCTTACATAGCGCAACTTCACTTGCACACGGCAAGAAATCCTGACAAATGCCAATATATCTCAGAAGAGTGGGGTTTTCAGGGGGTTATTTTTTATCGCTAAAACCAGGAAATGGAGCAGGAGATGCACAGGAGGCTGACAGTGGCATCAAAATGACCTGCAAACATCCATGAGCGCTCAGTCACAAGGTTGCTATAAAACGCTCGTTTAAAGATGCTCACGAGCTTCTTTTGGTGCTCATTTGAGTCACTTCTAAGTAGAAGTCATAAGTCAGCCTTCCCCACCCTAGCGACCTTCAGATGTGTTGGACTACAGCTCCCATTACCCACAGGCTGCATGGCTGGGGACGATGGGAACTGTGGTCCAGGGAGGGCCTCCACAGTGGGAAGACTGTCACATGATCCCCCTCTGTGATCATGCGAACCCAGGGTGCGCCCCCAGTGCGACCCCAAAGCGATCGTGTAGCTTGCCTGTTCGAAGAGACGAGGAAGAGGCGTCCTTGCCGCCGCCGCCACCCACCTCCCTCCTCGCCGGCCAGGTCGGAGAGTTCGGCGGAAGAAGGCGGGGTGGAGAGCGTTTGGAAGAGCCCCCAGTCTCCCTCTCCCTCCACCCATCCCGCTCTCTCTTTCTCTCCTCCCTCCCTGATGCATGGAAAGGCTTCACTGCCAAAAGTGCAATGCAGTATAGGACATCTAAATGGAACCTCCAGATTCAGAAGCAATATACCTCTGTATACTAGATCTTGGAGAGAAAGTCCAAGAGTTTCACAAATGTGGCTGGTTGGCCACTATCAGAGACAGAATGCTGGGTCAGTGGGAAGTTGGACAGACAATTTAATGTTCTGAAATGGCCACGGTGCTCTCTCTCTCTCTCTCTCTCTCTCTCTCTCTCATTTGCATACCACTTTTAGGCCCTAGCTAGACCTAAGGATTATCCCAGGCAAATGGAAGGATCGTCCCTGCCTGCTCCCGGGATCCCCTGTGTGTCATTTGGATGCACAGGGATGATCCCAGGACGATCCCAGGACATAGGCCTGGTCTAGCCATGGCCTTAGTTTGCCCCATTCTCCTTATATCCATCCATCAATGACAGTGTTCCACGTAGCATATTCTGATGGGCTGCCTTGCTTCGCAACTTGCATTCGGTTACCTCAAAATCCATATTGTGCTGCAGAGTATAAGCCTTTCTGTCGCTCAATATTTCCAGGAAGGGTATCGAACTGAGAGAGTTTCGGCACAGTTCATACCTGCCCATCTTGATAGGCTGCCCAAATTTACCCAACATTTCTTCTGGCTTCGTTTAGTTCCAATATGTCACGTTGCCCCTTCAATGGCACGCCTAGTGTCTACATGACCATTTTACAGATCCGCCAATGAAATGGCTGCCATACAAAGAAAATATTAGCTAAACAAATGAAAACAATACCCCAACGCTAACAGGTCACTTCTCAAACTTGTTCAGGTGTTGACGCTAGACCAACAAACTGAAACTGCTCATAAAGAGAGAGAACTTCTTCTATAATTTATGTTAATTCATGTTTTAAGTCAGTGGTTTTCAAAGGGTAAAATCCTACCTAAGTCCTTCTTAGAGGAGACCCATTGATATAAATAGAACTTAAGTTAGTCATGAATAACTTAAGTCCCATTTATATTAAATCCTACCTAAGTTGGAGTTAGGTAGGATTTTACTCAAAATTTCCAGCTTCAGGAGACATTATCTAGTCTGCTGAGGAAATCCACTGCATTGCTGGGAATTCTGGGATGTATTCTTGGGTGCACACTTAGGCCTAATCTACATCAAGCAGGATATTGCACTATGAAAGCGGTATATAAAAGGCAGGAGCCACATCAAGCAGGATGTAGCACTATGAAAGTGGTATATGGGCCTCAACAGTTGTCAGTGCACTTCAGTACCGCTATAAAGCAGTAGTGTGGCTCCTGCCTTTTATATACTGCTTTCATACCACTTTCATAGTGCAATATCCTGCATGGTGTAGATTAGGCCTTAGTTCACACAGTGCACTAATTAGGCCTTAATGGCTTCCCCTTGTCCTCTGTGTGAACTGAGCATCCTCTGTTCTAAACGTGAAGACATTCTCCAAATGTGTGGATCCTCATACCAGAGGGAGATAACAGGGAAGGCCCTAAAGCAGCCTTCCCCATCCTGGTGCCCTCCAGATATGTAGGATAACAACTCCTATCATCCCCAGCTAGCAGGGAGATTGACCATACTGGCTGAGGGTGATGTGACTTGTAGTCCAACACATCAGCAGGGCACCAAGTCAGGGAAAGCTGCCCGAAAGGTTTGCAGAAGTTCAAAACAAAAGCCCACTTAAGAAGAAAAGCTGAGCTGGGATTGGCAAGAAACCCAAAGCGGTCCAGTGGGGAGACAGACATGCTGGCTGTACTGTCAGAGGGGAAAAAACAAAAAAGCTTTGCCTACAGCCCAGTGCAGTAGAATACGTTTGGTCATTAAGGGCACAATCCGATGCATGGTTAGACCAGGGGTGGTGGTGAGGAATTGTACAATGCTCAGCATTCTCCAGCCAGCATATGCTGCCTTTTTACCAAAATTGGCACTCAAGGTAGTTCCGTCACAGAGAACGGTCCTCTACCCGAAAGGCTGTAAAAGGCTATTTATTTATTTATTGCATTTCTGTACCGTCCAATAGCCGAAGCTCTCTGAAGAGCTGTAGGGCTGTCCAGGGGAGGCTGGTGGCTCCATTTTCAGTGGGGCTGTGAATCCATTCTGGGATCCCGTCAGAACCAGCCAGAACTCTCGAGAAACAACAACAACAACAACAGCAACAACAACTTATTTATTTCTTACCCACCTCTCCCTCTGGATCGAGGCGGGATACAACACAAATACAAAACACCATAAAATACATATAATTGATTAAAAACATATAAAACTAATACATTGTTAAAATAACAGCCAGACATCTTAAAATTCAACTGGGTAGGCCTGCCGGAAGAGATCAGTCTTTATGGCTGAACCTCTCCCAGCAGGCCATTCCACAGTCTGGGAGCGGCAGAAGAGAAGGTCCTCTGGGTAATGGTTGTCAGCCTAGTTTTGGCTGACTGGAGTAAATTCTTCCCAGAGGACGTGAGTATGTGGGGCGGATTGTATGGGAGAAGGAGATCCTGCAGGCAACATGGACCCAAACCATGTAGGGCTTTAAAGGTAATAACCGACACTTTATACTTCGCCCGGAATCTAATTGGCAGCCAAATGCTGAACCCAAACTCTCCAAATGCTGAACCCAAACTCTCCAAATGCTGAACCCGACCCCTCTGCAAATCTGTCAGCTGTCTGTTCTGAATTGCTTTGCTTGTGCAGATAGGAAAGGAAAGGAATGGCAATTAGATTGTCTGGGGTACAGGGGCCTTGCTAGACATTTAACAGCCCGTATGATGCAGATCTATTTATACAGTTTGCATATACTGATATTTATTTATTTATTTATTTATTTATTTATTACATTTCTACACCGCCCAATAGCCGAAGCTCTCTGGGTGGTTCACAAAAACGTATATTATTATTATTTATTTATATAGCACCATTAATGTACATGGTGCTGTACAGAGTAAAACAATAAATAGCAAGACCCTGCCGCATAGGCTTACATTCTAATAAATATATAGCAAAACAGGCAAATTTAGAAATAATTGCTAGGATTTATTTAAATTTCACACAAGGCAAAGCCAACCCATTTGATTTCTTATCCAAATTACCCAAAACAACACAAATTTGTCAATAATTTTTGCATGCTGCCCCAGATCTTCCCAAAGCCGTTGTTTCTCTTCAATTGCAATTAGTTTGTAATTTCTCTCCTTACCTTCTTTCTCTTTCTCTCTAGGAGGAAAATTGCTCCCATGCCATGCAAATCAACTTTGAAGAAAAGCTTGGGGCAGAGAGCGGGGAGCTCCAACATGTGCAAGAGGCAAGGGGGACTCACCCTTCCCGCAATGGAAATTGTCACCTGCCTGGCTATTATGGTAAGAAAGAAATATTCAGTTGGCATCAATGGACGCGCAGGGCTCTGGGTAATAGATTAGATTTGGGGCCATAGGCCCAGCCTTTGGAATGCCCTATCTGGGGATCTTTCCCTTGAAATCTATTTGACAAACCTTTACTTGGAATTGATGGTTCCTGCATAGAGAAACATCACTGCTATCCCATGCTTTGGAAAGACATCAGTGCTTTTTGACACTAGGAGCCAATACTCCAACCCCTCTTCTCTTCAGACCTATTTGCATGCCCAACAACCAATATAGCATCTACTAATGAAAGGGGGCAGAGACTGTCATGCCTGACATGTCTGGAAGCAGGAAGTCAAGAATGAACATTGGCATACAGACATGGACATCTACCAGCATTTAGCCATCTTTCAGGCCATGTTTCCATATGCTACTTTTTAAAAATATAATCTGAAGTTCTCCTATTTATTGTTGTTATATTAATAATAGGAGAACTTCAGATGATGATGATGATGATGATGATGATGATGATGATGATAATAATAACAATAATAACAATAATAATACATTTATATCCCACCTTTGTTCTCTTGCAAGGAATGCAAGGTGGCTAACGTGGTCATCCTACTCTTCATTTTATCCTCACAACAACCCTGAGAGGTAGGTTAATCTGAAAGCTGGTGACTGACCCAAAGTCACCTACTGAGCTTCATGACAAAGTGGGGACTAGAACCTGGATTTCCTCAATCCTAATCTAACACTGTAATCATTTCACCCCATTGGCTCTCTCTATTGTACAGCTCCAGAATTTGGGTCCTTCATGAAAAAAACACAGAAGAAAAAGACAGAGGGTTTTACTAGTCCTGGCATATACATTTGTTTTTATCCAAGATCCAAATGAAAAGGACCATGACTCAGTCTGTATGATCTAGCCCAGCCTTGGGTTTTGTAATCTAGAATGGATTCAAGACTAACATTCAGAGTTCAAGGTTGAAAGCGGACCAATCAACCAAAATGTCCTTTGCAAAGTTTATTTTATTGGCACTGATTTTGGAAACTGGGGGTATATGAAGAAGAAGAAGAAAAATCTCTTTTTGCTATTTCAATTTAAAAAAACAAAACACAAACCAAAATTGCTGCTAAGATCCGACACAGCTGAAGCATCAAAGATTCACAAAGATTACATCCTCCATCGTCCAAATGAGCTGGGAAGCATCCAGCCTTTCAGGCTAATCACAAGACTGAATAAACAGGAATGTCGTTTACACAGGGTTATGGTGACATGAGTGCCTTAGGCAGACATTTCATCATTTTAGCAGCACTCAAAAGTTTTTGGAACATCCCTCCTTCAAATGGAGGCTTTCAAATAGAGGATTGTCCTGTGTAAAATAGGATTCATGGCCACCCTAAGCATCAAGGTTCCTTTTTGAGATGTACTTGGACGTATGCACTAGCACAGAACAATAACAGGTAAGGCAAGGGGACACCCATGAACTGAAAACTGTGGCAAAATGCACATGTGTCCATCGCAAAACTGATTTTAGAAACATTTCATGTTAAATCAAGTGCAGGCAGGAGGATTGTAGGTGTGGGAGAGTAAATCCATGATCTCCCACATCACATTGAGTGGCCCTAAAACGAGGTACATTTATCAATATATCAGCTTTCTCCAAAGTGGTCCCTTCCAGATGTTTTGAACTCCTATCAGCTCCAGCCAGCATGGCTGATGGTCAGCTGACATCCAACACATCTGGAGGACACTAGGTTGGGGAAGGTTGGTATATATACTTTCAACTTCGTAGTTTAATCCTGTGAGCAAGCTAAGCTAGTGCCGCCCCATATCTACTTTGATTGTAACAAGCTAGGGATGATCCTTTCTTCACGCATTGCAAACATATCAGTATCATAAAAATGTAAAAAGATGTAGGGAACTTCACATTGTGGAAACTAAGGACATGGGTATCCCAGGGATCACCCCAGGATCGTCCTTGTGCATCCACATGATGCACAGGGGATCCTGGGGGCAGGGAGGGATCCCTCCCTTGCCCCGGGATAGCCAGGATGGCTTTAATCCTGGCTTTTCCCACGGTCCCAGGATCGTTCCAAGACTGTGGGACATGTGGGCAGCTACCCCGGTTTGTCCCGGCTCCTCACGAGTAACCGCGAGGAGCCGGGAACCGTGCACGGGGCACGGAGCTCTTCAGGAGCTCCGTGCCCAGCAGGGATGGGAGGGGGAGCAGGAGGTGTTTTTTTAAAAAAAGACTTACATTTGCGATGGAGCTCATTTGCGCTCATTTCTGATAAAAAAAAAAAACACCAAAATGGCAGGCGCAACATCCTCTTCCTCCCTGGACGTTGCGCACCACGTGTAGACTGAGGGGGAGGATCTCACGATCAGCATATCATGATATCTTCCCCCTCCACCCCCTGGTCTAGCCATGGCCTAACATTCCTAGCAGAGAGAGCCTAAGACCTGGGCAGATCCTAGTACAGGACCTACACCATCCAATGCTACACAAGGGCAGTGATTGTAGCATTTACATAAGAAAAGCACCAGTCACTATGAGCGCCGTCAGATGGGGGGAAATTGTGGTTCCCTACCATTGCTTCTCCACCCCTGCTCCTGTCCCACAATACTTCCTCATTTCTCCCGGAGAAGGAAGAGGAAGTAAACAAAGACCACATGGGCCATTCAGGGGCTGGTTTTATCACACGGCTTTTCCTGCACATTCCGTTTCCCCCCCAAATAATCCGGATTAAAAGGGGTCCATTTTGTGATGGGAAAATGGCAAGAAGGAGCGGGAGGCACAGGGGAGGTGGACATCGTCATCTAAAGGATGCACGAAAAAAAATGAGTGGGCAGTAGCAATCGTGAGATAATACCCCTGTCTGATGAACCCCCGTAATGCAGTAGTGTCATCCTTTGTTGCTGGCAGCTCTCCGTTTCTCCTATCTTACCTCTTCTATGCCATTGTCTCAGGGCCAAAGTAAATGTGGTAACAATCATAATTTATTTTTGATTGCGGGGTGGGCAATTTTCCATTTCGCAAGGTCATTGGTAACAATGAATGGATGCCAATTAGAAATACAATCTTGGGCAATCTTGGTGATTTCATAGTTGGAAGTAATGTTTTTCAGTCAATTATCCCTTGTATCAAATGTCTAAGAGAATACATATATATCATTGAAAGACATGTATGTCTCAATATGAAACAGTGTGACATCAAACTAATAGGTGGTGATAGCGAACCTGAACGTGCCCCAACAGTTTCGGTGGAAAGGAGTTCAGCTCTCTTGAAATCGATGAATGGTCATCAGCATATCGTGCACAGTTCTTTGGCTTGCTAAATTTATTTGCCTGTCAAGAGTTTTCAGTACTTTTATTTTCTTCTTAAATTTAAACAATCCAGGAAAGTACATGCTATTGTCTTTATGTTTTTACAAGTATTCCAATAAACATGCCTAACATTAACATCACATTAAGTGTACTTTACTTCCCCCCACCCAAATATTTCAGGTCAAATACTTGTGGTGTACTGAGACAAAGGCCAGATCTACACCAAGCAGGATATAGCACTATGGAAGTGGTATGAAAGCAGTATATAAGAGGCAGGAGCCACACTACTGCTTTATAGCAGTATTGAAGTGCACTGACAACTGTTGGGGCCCTTTGACACATACCATATACCACTTTCATACCGCTTTCATACCACTATATTCTTCTTGGTGTGGCTCCTGCCTCTTACATACTGCTTTCATGGTGCTATATCCTGCCTGGTGTAGATCTGGCCAAAGAATTAACACAGTGTACTTTTTAAAGTTTTGAGTAATGATGGCACATGCTGCAGGGTGGGGAACAACTAGGGATATATGGATTGTGTAAAATCCCTTCGTCTGTGTTTTGCAGATTGTCAGACACCTATTGTTCCATCATCCGCTCATTGACAAGCGGATATTTTTCTTGAGTTTCCGAATTTGTGGAAATTCATACTGTGCAAATTCCAACTTGCACAAACTTACACTTACCCCCACCCCCACCATGCACAAATCCCCCCATGTGCATTTTCATGCTTCAGCCTATTGGAGAAATATGCATATTTGGCCAGTTTTGATTTTGATTTTGTTTATTTTTCTATTATTACATTTATGCAAAATTCCAGAAATTTAGAAAAACAATACACAAGTCTGTGGAATCTGCTGTTCTGCTGCAAAATCTGAGTCGAATTCATAAAAAACTGAACATTTGATTCCATTGCGGATTTCTCTGACATTCCGAGGAACAGTAATAAGGCTTTGGAGAAGAGAGATTCATGTGCCATAATGGCTTGCCCCACATCCCCTAAGCTAGCCTGGTGCCCTCAGGTGCAGTGAAAGTGGCTGACCCCTCACCGGGGCAGAAGCAAGACTCAGCTGGTCAGGGGTGTCATCTTGTCCTTTGCCTCCACCAGCAAAATGTTTTGGGGTGACTGGTTGGACTACAACTCCCATCATCCTCAGCCAGGACAGCCATGCTGGTTAGGGAATGATAGGAGCTATAGTCCAATACATCTGGAGGGCCCTGAATTGGGGAAGGATGCCCTTACCCACTTTCTCCATGACACGTAAGAAAGAGGAATGGGCGTGTCCAATATAGATTTGTATTCCACCACTCGGGAGAATCTTCCTCCCTCAGGATTAAATATTCGAAAGCCCTGGCAGCGATTGCCCTTATCTTGAATCACGCAAGCTACAGGAGCCTTACAATGAAAAACAATGCTCTCGGATGACGAAGAGCCCGCTTTGCTTTCTCATAGGCCTTGAGGCTTCATCCCTGTGGCATCATTTGCTGACCTTGTTTCTGCGAGTTACGGTGATGAGCCCAAGAGCACTGACATTTATGTTTCCGCTGCTTCTGCTTCCTGATTGTTCTGTTGAACTGATAACTTCAGGGTTAGACTAGTAGACACCCACACACAGGGGTGAAAAAAGAACACCCCTCGCAAGCTATCAAGACCAAATCCCCCACTGTGTCTGAGAATTGTATTTCTAACATCCTGAAACTGAAGCACGGGAAATGGACACACACACACACACACACACACACACCTGAGAATACAAAGGGTTTGTCTCAAGATACTAATTAAAGCTGTAAGGTCATATTCGTGTTGTTTATCTATAAGAAACAGCAAATGTATTCTTGCTAAGGGAGGGAAAGGTACAAGAGACAGCTATTTATAATATGGGGAAATTGCGCCTGATGTTATCACTAATTTACCCATTACTACGATAAATGTTTAAGATCATTCTGTTCTATGTTTTTATTCTGAAAATCAGCACACGCTGGTCATCTGAAAACAGCTCTCCATGTAATTTCCTAATAAAACTCACATTTATTTTATAAACTAACACAAATAAAACTTTTGGTTTTTGCAATGCAAAACTCTTGCTCTCTCTCTCTCTCTCTCTGTGTATGGGCTTTTCCACATGAGGCTGTTGATCGGCTGTATCTACTAGTGGTGCGCTAAACCTGTCTCCTACAAAAATGTTGACCATTCTCATTCGATCTGAGAGAAAAGAAATTCAAAGGAGAAGAAATTTTGAGAAATTCTCATGGGTTTGGTTCAAAGTTCTTATGCTTACCAAACTTATGAGATAACTGGGAAGTGGGAGTGTCCAGTCTTTCATGTACAGTCATCTCTCTGACAGACCATACCCTCCTTGGCTTCCCACACCTCACGCCCAGGAGGAAACATCATGAATTTATTCCCCCAAAGGGCCTTTTTCAGATCAGGAAGTGCATGCATCCTGGGAAACTGTAGAGCAATAGTGAGATGTGTAATAGAAAGGAAATTACCAACACACATTCAAAATGAATTATAAAATGCCCTGAGAATGAGGCAGAAAAATGGAAGCTTTTTTTCATGGGGAAATAAAAGTTTCATGGGGAAATAAAAGTTTTAGGAAATTCCTGAGATTTTCCTTTTCATACCCCCTGGAAATAAAAGATACTTTTCAGAATGTTCTCCATATTATCTTCAACACTATTTTTTTTCTTTTGTAATGGTTGCATTCCCTCCCCTCATGTCCTGGAATGATTCTAGGTATATCAGGCATTGTGGAGGATCCAAATGGTGGAAAGGTTGCCAACACACTTGATGCTGTTGCCACTTTGCCACTTACAGTGATAATGCAATAAATAAAAAAACTTACAAAAAAGAAGAAGAAAGAAGCTGTTCTACAATTATTGCCCATGGTGATGCCTACCTGTGAGAAACTGTTGGAGAATTTCTCCTGCCCCTGGAGAAACATGGTGAAATTGTCCACCAATTTTTCTACCCACAAATAGGGTGCAGAATTTTTGGATGCCACTACTATCTATTACTTTTGGTTTCATGACAGAATCGTAAACTGAGCGCTACACAAAGAGCGTTTCCTTTCCTATTTTTGGCTACATAACCTCTAGGTGGCAGTGTGCTATAGTGGAATATCTCAATTACACAAGTAGGAAAAGTATTTTCTTTTGCTGTCAGCAATAAAGCTGCGTTTTACCTGGTCTAATAAATAAAAATTCACCAAAAGTGCTGTTTAAAAAACAGAAAAAACTGGAGGGTCACAACATTATGTAAAGAAACCCGTAAAGAACCACGAGAAGGGAATGATGAGGTGGGGGTCCCTTGTGGGGGTCCCAAGAAGGCCATGTCCATTCTCCTGGTTCTACCTACTCCCCAAACTACTGATTGTTTTGGTAGTTTTCCAGGTTTTGTGCAGCAACAGCACAAGAGACAGAAAACACACACCCCACAACCTGATTCCCCCACAACTTTAAATAGTTTTCCTCCCTCAAAATGATTACAACTTATTCCAGTTTCATCATCCTCCCATACATGGGTCCTCACTGCAAGACGTTCATGTCAAACATACAAATACCCTTTTCCCTATGCCAGTGAAATTGATTTACGTATCAATTGCCTAGTTTAAGAGTGGGCAACTTGTGGCCCAACAGATGTTGTTGGACTGCAACTCCCATCAGCCCTGACCAGGATAACCAATGGTGAGGCTGATGAGAGTTGTGGCTCACCAGATGTTGTTGGACTGCATGTTGTCCACCCCTGCTGGTCTAGTTTGTTGACAGCCTCAAGCTAATAAGAACATCAGGACATAAGAAGAGCCATGCTGGATCAGACCAAGGGTCCATCTAGTCCAGCACCCTGTTCACACAGTGGCCAACCAGCTGTCAACCAGGGAGTCATAAGAAGGACATGGTGGAGCAGCACCCTCCCACCCATGTTCCTCAGAAACTGATGTATATAAGCTTTTTGCCTCTGATACCGGAGCCATCCATAACTGGTGGGCATCACTACAGCCATAACTGGTGGCCATCACTACATCTTGTGGTAGTGAAATAACTTCCCTTGAAAGCAGCACCGTGGAGAACAGTGCCGTATTTTCCTGGAGCACTTGAACTTAAAATTGCTGTGCCTTTTGTCCCCATCAATAACCAGCCATTATTGCTGAGAAACAGTTTACAAGGTGTGAGACCTAGGTACATGACATGGAGAAAGCCTGAGAATGATGTTAGAGACAACATTACTGCGGATCAAGATTTAATTATCCTTCCAAAGCTTGTGTTTCCTTTCTGAACATTAAAGACTGTTTTTATGAGACCATAATGCCATAGGGTTTATTTGCTTTCATAGCATCCTGATTCATTTATGTAGTAACAGACATCAGGAAAACAGTGTCCCGTCATCATCAACAACAAAAAAGGAAAGGAAGTTTCTCAGTATGCAGCGAAAATGGTATCTGTAATCAATAATATCCTTTTGCAAGGGCAATCGTGTAAGGGCTCATATTATTACATGAATGCTCCCAGTGATTTTCTCTCTAAGAAAGATTTTCTAAGGGTGGGCAACTTGTGGCTTTCCAGATGTTTTGGCCTACAACTTCAATCACCCCTCACAATTGGCTATGCTGGCTAGGACTGATGGCAGTTGTAGGCCAAAATATCCAGAGGGTAATAGGCTTTTGTATAACCTGATGCTTAGGTAAATAAGAAAGTGCCTTAGCGTACAATCCTATTGGGATGACCATCAGCCTCTGAACTCAGAAGCTGATGGGCATCTTATGCAGAGCAGGATGAGCGCAGAGGTGATCTCCACCTCTGCACACTTCCTGCTCTACATTTTGGCTAGATGGGCTTTTTTGCCCTTCTAGCTGGACCTCTGCAGAGCAGGAGAGAAGTAGACTGGGGCAGTTTTTTCATAAGTTGGCTTCCCCAGTCTCCTCCTCTCCTCACTTACAGAAACACCCCTTTTACCTCCTCTCCAATATCACCTTTGTGACTTCACAGAGAGAGAGAGAGAGAGAGAGAGAGAGAGAGAGAGAGAGAGAGAGAGACCACAGTTCTCTCCATGCTAGCTGTGAGGGAGAGGGGGAGGGGGGAGCTCCTGGGTCCAAGGTCAGAGTGCTATCTCTGACCTTGAATCTGGGAACCCGGACTACCCACCAGATATGTGTAGGATTTCTCTGCCGAACTCAGATTATTTGGGTATTGAGCTGATTATTGTCCATTGTGATGGTAGTGGCTCTAGAATCTCATGTATGGGCAGCATCAGCACTACACGCCCTCCATCTGTTGCATGGGTCCCAGTACCCTGGCAGGCCCCATTTGCTCTGGGTCTCCTGCAGTGAGTGGCTACAAGCCAACATTTGATATTGCTCACAATGCCCTAGAATACCTGACATAGGCCATTGCTAAGACGAGGCATTAGCCCGGTGTGAGGCCTGGTCTCCCTCCTGTACATCTAGATGATGCACAGGGGATCCCGGGGTCAGGCCGGGCTAAGTCCTCGCTTGAACCGGGATAACCAGATGCGTGGCTTTTCCCGGCTGCTCGCTTACTCACGAGTAGCCGGGAGAAGCCACGGACTGGGCACAGTGCTCCATAGGAGTGCTGTGCCCATCGGGCCGGGGGGGGAATCACAGGGGGGAGGAGATGGGGGCCGGTGGAAAGACTGGACCCAGCAGGAGAGAGGGGTGGAGAAGGAAAGGTAGGGGCATCAGGGACTGGGGCCTGGCCTGGCGAGTGGGGACGGGGGATGGTCCTGGCAAGCAGGCACGGGCATTGGGGACGGGCCTGGCGAGCGGGCACGGGCATCGGGGACGGGGGACAGGCCTGGCGAGCAGGCACGGGCATCGGGGATGGGGGCCTGGCCTGGCGAGTGGGGACGGGGGATGGTCCTGGCAAGCAGGCACAGGCATTGGGGACGGGCCTGGCGAGCGGGCACGGGCATCGGGGACGGGGGACGGGCCTGGCGAGCAGGCACGGGCATCGGGGATGGGGGACGGGCCTGGCGAGCGGGCACGGGGGATGGGCCTGGCGAGCGAGGATGGGGGACAGGCCTGGCGAGCAGGCACGGGCATCGGGGACAGGGGATGGGCCTGGCAAGCAGGCACGGGGGACGGGACTGGTGAGCAGGGACGGGGGACGGGCCTGGCGAGCAGGCACGGGCATCAGGGACAGAGGACGGGCCTGGCGAGCGGGCACGGGCATTGGGGACAGGGGACAGGCCTGGCGAGCGGGCACAGGGGACGGGCCTGGTGAGCGGGGACGAGGGACAGGCCTGGCAAGCAGGCACGGGCATTGGGGACGGGGGACGGGCCTGGCGAGCGGGCATGGGGGACGGGCCTGGTGAGCGGGGATGGGGGAAGAAGGACAGGGACGGGGGACAGGGCATGGCGAACGAGGGAGGACAGGCGAGCGGGCACGGGCATTGGGGATGGAACGGGCCTGGCGAGCGGGCAGGGGGGCATCAGACATCGTGGGGGGGGGAATCAGGGAGAGCGGGAACCTTTTATTATTTTTAAAAATACACTTACCTGTTTCATGGGTGCACTCCTGCGCACATGGCCCTTTAAGGGGTGGGGAACTGGAGCACGCGACGGGGCTTTCCCTCGCTCCGTCGTGTGTTGACGTCTAGCTAGTGGCGATGGCACGCGCTAGCTGCAGCGTGGCGTCACCCCTACTCCCGACCGGATTATCTGGTAGGTCTAGCAAGGCCCATAGTATCACTCTAGGGATTGTGGGAAATTTAAAATGGCACCTTCCCAAAACTTAACTGCTCTGAGGAGTGCCACAGCTGCCAAGCCCACTGAGGAAGGCATGCTGTAGGGGGCACTGGTGGCCACCATTCCAAATGTCCACTCAAGTTTGGAGCCACCCCTGGGCAGGGCTCTCTCACATCATGTGCTACCTAATTCGTGTGTGTGTGTGTGTGTGTGTGTGTGTGTGTGTGTATGTTTACCGGAGATGGCAGGAATTCAGCCTGTGACCCAATTGGCTAACAACCAACCAATCAAATGCTTAATTCAAAGAAGTGATAGGTTCCTAACTCCCCGTTTTCCATTTCTGCTGCAATAATTGTGGATCGTTCCAATATTGACCTCATACAGTTAAGCTCTTAAGTGAGATTTCCTTCTCAGTCATTTATCAGCTTCTGAGCATTATATAAGTCAAAACAAGCTAATTCATCTTGATGGAAAAAACATTCCTTTTCCACATTGAGCCAGAAAGCTTTTTCGTAGGAATCACAGACACATTCTCATCCTTCTACTTAAGATTGACCAATTCAATCTTCTGGAACAATGAGCTTTGCCAAATAGATATTTAAGAAAAGTTATCAAAACACTCGAGCAAAGCTCCCCAAAAAGAATTGGGGAAGCAACCCAAAACCAAGGCACTAGACAAGGCCCGCTGCCAATGTACCCTGACTGGAGGTTACATCATGAGGCATAATGAAATGTGAGGGAAAGCTCTTGTTCACATACTGTAGATCTACAACTGGTCATCAAGGGTATATCACTGTGCGTGAGTGATTGTAATCATCACTGCTGCAACAAAAAGGATAGAATTAACACCCCAATCTGGTGTCCACCATATGCATTGGAATACAACCCCCAACATCCCCAGCCCAAATGGCCATTGACCGCACAAGCTGAGAATGATGGGAGTTGTAGTCCAACACATCTGGGAGTAGGGTATCGTGTTGGGGGAAGGTTGTTGTAAATCAGCCTACCCCAACCTAGTGCTCTCCAGTTGTTTTGGACTTCAACTACCATCAGCCCCAGCTAGCATGGCCAATGGTCACGAATACTGGGAGGTGTCATCGAAAACATCTGGAAGGCATGTGCACCTCTATCAATCCATTGCCTAGTCAATGGATTGTTACTGTAGCGTCTGTATTTGAACCTTCTTTGGATCCTAGGTTAAGACTTATTCAGCAAAAAAAAAATTGTTTCGGGTTTATTGGACTCCACAATGCCTTTTTAATAAGGGTTTGTCTAACCTGTATAATTGCTGGAGGTGTAATGCACCAAATGCCTCTTTAATTCATACGTTTTGGCAATGCCCAATAGGTGCTCCCTTTTGGGAGGAGGTTATAATAATGATAAACTTTGTACTGAAACAATCTTTAATACGGAGTGGTGTGCAAGTCCTCCTAAATTACCTCCTGGCTTCTTGGAAATTAACACATGGTCAACACAAATGGATTATCAGAGCTCCTATGACAGCTAAAAGACTTATACTATCACGTTGGAAGGATAAATGCTCACCTCCCATAATGCAATGGACTGAGGACTTAACAAAGTTAGCAACATTTGAACAAGTGTTATATAGACACCGCTTGCAGGTGGATAATTACATGGATATTTGGTCTGCTTTACTTGAAAGCTATGCCTAACTACCCCCCATTTTTTTTCTATGAATGGTATATCTCAGCCTTTCTCAACCTGGGGCGCTCCAGATGTGTTGGACTACAACTCCCAGAATGCCCCAGCCAGCTGGGGCATTCTGGGAGATGCAGTCCAACACATCTGGAGTGCCCCAGGTTGAGAACCACTGGTATATCTGATGAAAAAAAGTCATTCCTATATATGTAATGTTTCTTTGTTTTTATTTTTCATGGTTTATTTTTTGTTCTGTTTTGTAAACGTTCATAATAATAATAATAATAATAATAATAATAATAACAACAACAACAACAACAACAACATCTGGAAGGTACCAGGTTGGGGAAAGGTGTTACGGCCAAACTCTAAGTGCTTCTGTGATCAAGATAAGACCTTCCATTGAAAGTGGACCAGTAGCTATAAGAAATGATGCAGATGGAGAACATGAAGTTGTGGTCTCTTCCATCCCTGCCACTAATGCTAAAGTGATTGATGACTGAACATGAAGATGATGGAAGGTGCTCTAAATGCATGCAGCATCTAGAGCCAGTGTGGCGTAGTGGCTAAAGTGTTGGACTGGGAGTTGGGAGATCCGGGTTCTAGTCCCCACTCAGCCATGGAAGCCCACTGGGTGACTTTGGGCCAGTCACAGACTCTCAGCCCAACCTACCTCACAGGGTTGTTGTTGTGAGGATAAAATGGAGAGGAAGAGGATTATGTACACTGCCTTGGGTTCCTTGGAGGAAAAAAGATAGGATATAAATTCACAAACAAATAAACAAACAAACAAACAAATGGGCAACATGAATATAGCTGTAGGAGCTATACTAGAGAGACCAGATAAAAAGAGGGCAGGGCTCCTGCAGCTTGAACTGTTGTGATGAAGAGGGAATTTCACTTGGTGCTGCATGCATACAAATGACACCTGCTGAAACCCCCTTTTCTATACAAATTTTAAGGTACAGGAGCCCTGTTCCCCTTTCCAAATGGTCACCCAAGCTCAATGAGTTTTCATGATCTCACCCCTGCCACCTGGGGTTTCAGTTCACGTTGCACTAGCAGCCTGTAACAAGTTGGGCCAGCTAGTGAACTTTCAGTATTTTTTTTATGACAGCCAAAAAATGTGCAATTTACACAAATTTTAGCCATAATTTGCAAATCTCCTTTTGCAAATCTCTATTTGAGTAATTTATGGCCGACAGAAAAAAATATGCATGCAAAACATCCTGGAGTTCAGGGATATCCCACAGCACAGCTTGCAAACGGGAACGGATATCCCTAGATGACATCAGAACCCCTGCTAATAAAAAACACACTTCTAGATGATGTCAGCATCCCTACTACGGCGGCTGAAACTCCTTTTTCTATACAAGTATTAGAGATGTAGGAACCTTACCTTGTTTTGCACCTGCCCACCACTTACCCCTCTTTTCAAAAGCTGCTTTTGAAATGAAGGGGGATTTCAAAAGCAGTTTGTGATAGAGAGAGAGGGAGGGGAAGACAGAGAGAGAAACATGTAAAAAATTCCTACTGAATGCTAGGGTAGCTTCTTAAGCATCACTAAAAAAGATGAAATGTGTCACGAAAGAGGAGGACAAAAGAGGGCACTAACTTGCATAACATTTACATATGTAAATTTATATGTACAGCTGCAAATGTAGCAATAATAACTATAATTTAAACCGAGGCCTTAGCTAGACCTAAGATTTATCCCGGGATCGTCCCGGGGTCATCCCTGCCTGCTCCTGGGATCCCCTGTGTGTCATTTACATTAACAGGGATGTCCCCGGGACGATCCTGGGATAAACCTTAGGTCTAGCTAAGGCCAGAAATACATGACATCTCACCATAGTGGATAGAGTGACTAGGAGGAGATCTACACTAGTCAGGTTATAACATGTCTTATCGTTTTTTATTGTGCATTTCGTAGTATCGCACCACATGACGTATTGTTTTTAAAGTTGTATTGGTTTCCCTTCTCTCGGTTTTTTAAAAATCTTATCTGAAATAGATGGTTCTATGAGCTGTTATGTGACCGAATGCATCGTTTTAAATTTTTTCCCTGAAGTTCTACCATAGCCAATCGCCTTCCTGGGCCGTGTTTATTTTATTTCCGCACCCAAAGTTGGAGCCATTTCTCTCATTCAAGCCTCGTGTTAGCAGCCACTTTCAGTATCCGTTTTGGAGGATTCTTAGAAGATTGTTTGTTGGTGGAGGATTGTGCCGAATTGCATGGTTAGTTCTGCTCCCGCCCAAATGGTTTGAATTTAAATGCAGGCAGGCGCAGTTAAACAAAAGACTACAGAGGAGGGACAAAGGAAGAGAAGAGGAAGTGGGAGGAACAATTTGCAGACGGGGAATTACAAAAGAACGATTTAATTTTCATTGTGTGGCCAAAAGGACTGCATTCCAACCGGAAGGGAAAACGGAAGTAAACGTTGTAATAGGTACGTGTGCCCCGCTACGTTTAAAATCGTTAGATAATATTACGTTCACTGACTGTAAAAAGGACATTTTATATGCCAGTGTAGATCTGCCCCAGGTGGCCTATGTGCCTGCTCAGTCTCCTACCCAGGTGCTTTTCATGGGCAACTTCAAGGCCACCCAGTGGAATGTTCCCACACCTTTGTGTGCACAAGTCTCTCTAGATTACAGTTCTGCTGAATAGGTGAAATCAATAAGTAACGAAAGAGGAAGTGTCAACAATAAATAGGGAGTAGTAGACATAAAGTGTGTGTGTGAACCATCCCAGGAGGGGGGGGGGACAGGACTTTGGAAGGGGAGAGGAAGTTCAATTGCGCTGGGTCGGGAGGGGTGGGGGAGACGCAGCGCATATGGGGGGGTAGGAGAGGAGAGGCGTGGTGGGGGTGTGGGAGACATGGGGGAGGAGCACATGTGCTCTCTTGCCTCAGGCAGTAGGAGAGCTTCTGCCAGCCCTGACCCAACTCATGCCATAAAGACAGTGTCTAATATACTGTCAGCTTCTGCATTATATTTATCAAAGGTTCCACAAAATATACAAGATCTTCATGGCCTCAATTTGCTCATTAGCTTCCTCACTGGCAATGCCAAAGTTGTGGAACATCTTTTCCATAAAACCAAATCTCCGGCTGGCTTGAATGAGGAGATGAACTGGATGGTCGTCCATTAGGAAGACCAGATAGATAGATAGATAGATAGATAGATAGATAGATAGATAGATAGATAGAGATAGAGTTTGGTTGTTATGAGTTTGATTTGTAGCTTCACTGGTGATGTTTTGAGGTATTTCAGTGTTATCAGCTAGCCTAGGATGAGCGCCCTTAAAGTTGTAATCAGCTCCTTAATTAGGCTCCATCCTTTACATCCGCATTCTAATTGCTTTAAGAATTTAACGAGAGCCTTAAGCATTCATAAACTGCGCTGATAGCTGGAAAGTTACAGTTTGGGCAGCATCCTGACTGAGTTCATTATAATTTGGCATTCATATGTGGTTTTATATATGAACATTTTTAGCTTATTTTACAGTTTATAATTGGCATATTACCAATTTTTATATATATCCTTTTATGCATTCACTTTTAGGACTACTGCAGTCCCTTGCCAAGCGAAAATACAATCCTTCTTGGTGGAGCCCTTGGCCTCCTTACAGTTAGTTATTTTATAAAATATATAGTTCTTTACAGCTAAATATATTAGAGGAAGGATTGGCAAGAGTCTGAAAATGGTGAGTTTTTTATTTTTTAAAAAAATATTTTAATTGGATTTTAAGTAGGAATTTTAATAAATAATATTTTAAATACAACACTGTCTTTGTATTTACAGGTTTTAGCACTGCAGCAGTCCCTATGGTTATTTGCATTGTATGTATTGTGGGCAATATATAGCTTGTATAGTTGTGAATATTAATTTTACCACTAAAGAAGACCGCAGGTCGAAATGTGTTTGGTATTAGTGAAGGTGCTTGTATGTATAGTTTTTTAAAAAATATATTAATATTAATTTATTGGTCCAATATACATTGTGAATTTGTTTCCATTGTTTTTATACACACATGCAATAAAATAATAAAAAAATTAAAATTAACTTTTCTGTCTAGTTAAAACACTGTGTGTGTTTAAACTAGACAGAAAAGTTAATTGTTTTTTTTAATTATTTTATTATTACTATTGTTTTATTTATATCTGTTGTCACCAGTGTACCCAACCCAGTTGCTTTGCTTTATTGTTGTATTCTAAGAGGTTGGGAGAAATTTCCTGTTCTGTTGAAGCAGACGACACACTAAACCGTGATGGTTAAGTGTTTTGAGCTAAACATTATGGCTTAGCGTATCGTGTGAACCATTCCTAACCATGGTGGATAGATAACCACGGTTTAAACACGCTCACTAACCACTTGCTGCAAAAGGGTTAGTGGCCTAACCATGGCTTAGCATGTTGTCTGAATAGGCCCACTGTCAAAAAGATTTTGCACAGTACTCAGAGCCTGCTCAAGAGCTGCATTCCCCCCTTTCTCTCCCCCCCCCACTTTAAACCAAGCTATGCAGGAAGATCCATCTTTATGACAAAGAATTCTGGGACACCATCTCAATCTCTCCAGCGTATTTGCGTGGAAGTCACCCAAAACCTGGGACTTGAATGTTGCTTCTGTATAGCAGGTGCTCTTTGAACTGAGCCGCCCCGGGAAGTGACCTAGGCCTTTGCTAGACCTACATGTTGTTCCAGGATGGACGAGGGGAGAGCCTGTGATATAATTATCATGGGATCTCGCCCTCGTTTAGACGTGAGGCGTGACGAGCTCTGGAGGAGAGCTGTCGTGCCCACCATGTTTTTTTTATTTTCAAGGGCCGGATGCTCACGAATGCTCAGGCACGCAGGTAAGTTTTTTTTTTAGAGGTTTCCCTGATCCCCCACCCACCCTGCCCCCGATGGGGGCAGTTCCCGGCTCCTCATGAGTAATCACGCACGGAGCCGGGGAAACCGCTTACACGGGCCACATGCTCGCGGTCTCAGGCTCAGCCCAAGACCGCGGGAAATACCGGGCCAAAAGTGGTGCCCATTATCCAAGGGAGGGTTGAGCCCTGCCTGAGCCCAGGATCCCCTGTGTGTCATCTGGGCACACAGGGGCGATCCCAGGTATCAGTCCTGGATAACCCCTCTTCTAGCTAAGGCCCTAGTCTGCTTATACAGTTGAACTGGGCCTAGCTGTATCCTTGCAGATCTTACATTACAAAAGAGAGGACATCCAGACCACAAAAGAGAGGACATCCAGACCACAATTTCATCTGAACAGGGGAGGAGCTTCATATGTTAAACATTTTTCGAGAGGTTAAATAGCTTCGCTGGAGGCAATTAAGAAGGATGCTTCAGTTGTATCCTGCATTGAGCTAGGTTGGAGCAGATGATTATAATTATGATGATTTACATATCTGTACCAGCCCATAGCCAAAGCTCTCTTCCAAGGTCCTTTCTAGCACTAAAAATCTGCGACTCTTACTCTGAAAAAGCAGCCAATGTTGGAAGGGGTGTATGTGAAAAGAGCCGTAATCCTTTCATCCATGTAGCCAATAAATAGTACTTGACTTCTAAATCCTCCTTTCAATTCCTAGGAGCCAATAAAAATCTAACAAATAAACTTCAGAAATATAAACAAACTTCTTTGCCTTGATATCTTATGACGACTTGGAAGATAGCTTGAAACAATCTGTGGTCTCAGCCGAGTATTTCATCACCCTGGTTACTGTTAGTGTTGAGGCGGGAAGGGCTGTGGGGCTGTGATAAGTACTAGAAGTCTGATGAGTAAAGCTGAACCCATGGAAAGAAGGTCATGTCTGATATTTTTCTTGTAGAAAGGACTCCCTTTCCTTCACAAGGGGAAAAAAAATGTTGAGATGGGGCAGTGAAACCTTCACGAATAAGGATTGAATTGCATCTCTGGCCTTAGCTAGACCTACCTTATAGTCCGCGACAGAGGTGGGAAGATCTCACATTGTGATTAGCGCGAGTTCCCTCCTCCATTTACACATGAGGCGTGACGACCTCAGGAACAGAGGCATCGTGCCCACCATTTTTAAAATATATTTCAAGAGGAAGGAGCACACGAATGGTTGTGTGTTAAAGGTAAGTTTTTTTAAAACAACAACAACTACTTTTCCTGCTCCCCTCCATCCTAACCCCGATGGGTGCAGCTCCTGGTGAGTAATGGCGCAGAGCTGGGTAAAACCGCGGCAACAAGCCACACATTCCGTGGTCTCAGGCTCAGCCCGGGACCGCTGAAAAAGCGGGCCCAAAGGGGAGGGCTCTATCCCGGGGCAAGGGAGGGATGATCCCTCCCTGATCCCGGGATCCCCTGTGCGTCATGTGGACGCTGCCAGGACGATGCCGGGGTTCACTCCGTGATAAAGCCCGGTCTAGCTAAGGCCTCAGTTACATCTACAAGTTCTCAAAATGTTGGTACAGGCTTGCTAAAGAGCAGACTTTTCTCTACCTCATGCCCTATGCATGTTTTGGACTGCAGTTTCCATCAACCCAACCCAAACAACAGCCACAGTATTTTATATCCCATGCTGTTCAACATCTACATGAAACCACTGGGGAAGGTTATCCAGAGGTGTGGGCTGAGGTGTCACGACACCCAGCACTATCTCTCTTTTTCATCAAATCCGAGGGCTTTGCTAGACCTACCTTTGAATCCATGCAGGAGGAGGGGCGCCGCCGCTCTACAAGTAGCATGGGCCGTCGCTCCTTTCCACACGTCGGAGGCGACGGGGAAAGGAAAGCCCCATCATGTCCGCCATTTTAGTTGTAGTTTTAAAGGGGAAGGATGCGCACGGAAGCTTGTGTGATCAGGTAAGTGTTGTTGTTTTTTTAAAGCATTCCCGCCCCATCTCCCCCCCAGCTCTGAGCTTCCCCCCACCCCTGCCTGATCTTGCCCCTGGCTCCAATCACCCCCCCACGTGCTCGCCGATTCCCCCTCCCCGCAATCTCCGTGTCCCCCCACCGCCGCAACCTCCATTCCCCCTCGATCTCCCCATCCGCCACTTTGTCCCAGCTACTTGCGAGTAACTGCGGTAGCTGGGAATAGCGGCGGAACGGGCTATATGCCTGTCGTCTCGGGCTCAGCCACAAGCGGTGCCAGTTAGCCCGGGGCCAGGGCGGTTTGAGCCCTGCTTGGGCCCGGGATCCCTGTGCATCATCTGGACGCACAGCGGGGAGACCAGGCCTCGCACCGGGCTAACCCATTGTCTAGCAAGCCCCCAAGTGCGATAGTGGGTGTTCTGAACCAGTGCCTGGGGGTAATCATGGACTGGATGAGGGCTAATAAACTGCGATTCAATCCATACCAGATTGAATAGTGGATGGTTCTGTTAGTGGTTCATCTGCTTGGTTCATCTGCCCAGCTAAGTGATGTTCAACCTGTTCTGGAGGGGGTTGCATTCAGGTTCATAGTCTTGGATCTGGCATTGTCACTAGAGGCACAGGTGGACTCGGTGGCACAGAGGACCTTTTATCAGTGTACTCTGAAATGCCAACTATGTCTAACTGGACAGGGGAAGCTTAGCTACAGTTATCCATGCTCTGGTAACGCCTTGTCTGGATTACTGTGGGGCTGCCTTTGAAAATGGTCCAGAAACGTCAATTGGTATAGCGAGATTGTTAATGGGGACTGACCAACGTGATCATATTATGCCGGTACTTTTCCATCTGCACTGGCTGCTAGTCCATTTCCTGGCCTGATTCAAAATGCTAGTATTAACATTCAAAGCTCTAAATGGCTTGGGACCAGCTTACCTGAAAAATCATTTCCTCCCATATATACCTGCTAAGATCATTTTCAGCGGCCCTTCTCCAGGAGTCCCTGCCAAATTAAGTAAGGTGGGAGGCTACTAAGAAGAGGGCCTTTTATGTTGTGGCACCCCTGTTGTGGAATGAGCTTCCCAGAGGGCTCATCTACACCAAGCAGAATATTCCATTATGAAAGCGGTATATAAAAGGCAGGAGCCACACTACTGCTTTATAGTGGTACTGAAGTGGACTGACAACTGTTGGGGCCCATGACACATACCATATAACGCTTTCATACTGCTTTCATAGTGCAATATCCTGCCTGGAGTAGATGTCTTATGGGCCCCAACAGTTGTCAGTGCACTTCAGTACCACTGTAAAGCAGTAGTGAAGATCCTGCAGTGCACTTCAATACTGCTATAAAGCGGTAGTGTGGCTCCTGCCTTTTATATACCACTTTCGAAGTGGAATATCCTGCTTGGTGTAGATGAGCCCAGAGATTCTCTCCAGGCGCCTTCGTTGTGCTCTTTTCCATGCCAGGTAAAAACAATGTTTTCCCTGTCCTTTTAGGATTTCAGTTTCTGTTGTTTTAAACCTGTTGCTGTATTTTACATCTTTGCACTGTTCCCTGTTTTATTTTGTTTTTTATTTTTATTTTATTCTGTAGTTTATATATATATATATATATATATATATATATATATATATTATTTTATCTTGTATTTTATGGTGAAATGTCTTGAGAGCTTCAGCTATTGTGTGGTACAGAAATGTAATAAATAAATAAATTATAGTGTAACATTTACTAGCTACTTTGGAACAAAGGACCCATTATGACCAATCACGTCTAGAGCATTTTACGATGTGAAATACTTTCCAGCATCATTTCGCTGCATGCAGCCCTGCGTCATAGGCCATTAATATGTTAACATGTTCACATTCGGTGTTTTGGCGGTAGTTGAATGTGCCAAAGCCAGCACATCTGCATTTTGCTAGTCATGGGGCAGCTGTGTTGATCTCTCTCTTATTAATTCAAAGACCAGTGTAGGGTCTTTAACAGTTCAACATGAGTAAAATAATCCAGATGGGAATTTTGAACCCACCCACCCCCATCAACATGGGACACATGCAGAAAACTCCTTACCCCACACCATAGGGTGCAGTATAGTCCCTGAAGCTTTTATTGTACAAAATGTTGACATGTTAATGTGTGAATATACATCAGTGATTTATCCCAATATGGGATGTATACAAATGAATAATAACCCTGAAAGCAAAAACAATACATATTAAGTAGTGGCAAAACTCTGGAATTTGGAGGGGTGGCTTACGAATAGTCACCATGTTGTAATGGACATGTGAAAGTACTTCTGGTGTCTCCTCTACTTTTTGTTGTTGTTGTACGGATGAGAGATAGTGGTCAGATGAATCCAGTCCTATGAGTGCATAGCTGAACTAGGATTTGAAGCTTCCAAGTTCAAGGCCAAATCTGTATTCAAGACAAGAACAGAACTTGCACTATTGCAGTTGCAATAGCATGTTCATGGCTCCTATTGAGCAGTACCATGCAGTGGTTTAGTGGAGCCAGGACTTACAGAGACACAGCATTAGGCCCTTTTTTTATTAGGGATGCTGATGTCATCTGCCACCCACTTCAGAATGTCCTTTCCCCTCTGAGTTTAGCTGTAATCTTCACAGGAGCTGCAGGTGGCAAGAGGGTGGGGAGAGATTATTTTCCCCAGAACAATATGAGCTTCTCTAAACAAGCAACTTATTGCATGCTAGTAATTGGCCACTCATGGACATTTGCGAGTCCATTACATGACATTATCAACATCCAGGTTGTCTCCCGTGCTATCCCTGGAAAATCTCACTTAAAAAACACACACGGAGATAATGTGGTATTATCTGGGATATGGTGGGATTGCTCTGCCACTAGATGGCACTGTCTCATTAAACACCAAATTCATCACCACCACCCCAAGTTATGGCAATGACTACGAATGTACACTTTAAAAAGAGAGAAAGATTATAGAAATTTATGGAGGACAGCTCTATCAGCAGTCATGAGTCTTGGAATTACTATGTTCAAATGCAATATGTCTTTGAGGACCAGATGCTGAGGACAAATGGGGGAGGGTTGTTGGTTGGACACATCTGGAAACCGAGAGTTGGATCCAGACTGGCCATTCCATGAATGCAGTCTTGGGTGACACATGGCCTGCAGGCCCCAGGCAGAACCCATAGAATTTCTCTGTGGTCCCTGCTTCTGAACAAGGCTCACATTGTCCATCAGTGTCACCACTTCTTTGACACCACTGCAGCAGTTTCAGTGGCAAATTCAGCAGTGATAGGGGGCAGATGTGTGGTCTGGGCGAGGGAGTTCTAGAGAGCCAATGTGGCCCACAGATGTTGTCCACTACTGTGAGAACTGAAGGGCTCCTTCTGTTCATGGAGCAGACTGAGATCTGGTAGAGGCTCTGTGCTAGAAGGGGAAAGAAAGAGATTTTCCCCCAATTCCCCCTTCCCACTGCTGTTCCCTGCCCTGCTTCTCAGGCTGGCTCCCCAACCCTCTGTAGCAGACCCATGTGCAGCTGCAGGAGGAAAGATGGATGGCTAAAAATCGCCTCCTCCTCCTTCTTCGGGCATTAGCAGTTCTCCAATACTTTTACATTTGAATCCAACCCATTATAGCAGACCAGATGGAGATTCAGCCAGATCTAGAATCGGTCTTCTAGAAGAGTCCAAAGGTCCTGTGCTAAACTCTGCTTTGCATTTCAGGAGGTGCAATCCATATAGTAGTATCTAGTGAGTGACTAAGAAGGAGCTGTAATCAGTGTTTATGCAATTATGAATGATATGGAGAGAATGGATAGAGAGAGACATTCTTCTCTCACACATAATACAAAAGTGTTGGGTGGCTCAATGAAATGGAAAAGCAGCAGGTTAAGAATGGATAAAAGGAGGAACCATTTAATGTAATGCAAAGGTAACTTATGGAACTCCCTGGTGCAGGATGTGATAATGAGCAATAGCTGAGGATCAAACTACATCAGAAGCTGTTACATCACATTATTCGTGCTTTAAAAAACAGAAGAAGAAGAAGCTTAAACCGACCACTGTGGTTTGAAGAAAAAGCTGCAAAACCCAATCCAGAATATGTTCCCCAAAGTGCCATTTCCTGCAAAAAAAAGTGTGCTTAAACTGGCCATTTGTCATTCCATAGAAAAAACAACAGTGGACCCCCGATTCCAAACTGGATCAGAGCCACCACATCTGTTTTTTCTTCAAAATAAATGTGTCCAGTTGTTGATGTAGTTTTGTTTTTGTTTAAAGAGCAGGAACAATGTTACATGTAGTTTGATCCTGAGATTATCGGGATTAGATCATTCTGAGAGCAATGGGCTATTAATGACACTGAGCCATGAAAGCTCCAGAGTCCGACAGACTTTACTTATGAATAACTGTTGCTGGTGGACAAAATATGTGGGAAGCTTTCACTGCCAAGCTTTGTTTGTGGATTTCCAGGAACTACCTAGCTGGCCACGGTTGTAACCAGGAAATTGGATTAAATGCAGTATTAGGCTGGTAGCTCCAGTGTCAGTCTGGCGGTGAATCTGCTCCAGGTTTCAGTCAGAACCAGACAGAACTTTAAAGGAACTCTCCAAGACGACATCGGAGCCACCAGCCTCCAGTGATTAAATGGATGCTTTATTCACCTTAGTTAAGTGACTATTTTAATGCATCATCCTGTCACTCAATGCAGCAGTGATGAAATTTGGGGTTTTAGAGTCAAATTGCATTTCACAGTAGAGTGCTGAACATGGGCTGGGGGTTCCTGGTATCAACTTTGTGCTCAACTGCTCACTGGGTGGGCTTGGGCATGTGATGGCCTCTCAGCCCAGCCCACTTCCCAGAGTTCACGAGAAGATAGAATTTAGGGCCTTGCTAGACCTACCGGATAATCCGGCCGGGAGTCGGGGCGACGGCGCGCTACAGCTAGCGCGCGCCGTTGCCCTTTTCCAGACGTCAGCACGCGACGGGGCAAGGGAAAGCCCCATCGTGTGCTCCGTGTTTCCCCCCCCCTTAAAGGGCCATGTGCGCAGGAGCCCACCGCCGAAAAGGTAAGTCTTTTTTTTTAAAAAAATAAAGGGTTCCCCGCTCCCCCTGCCCCTGACTTCCCCCCCAAAAAATGTCTGATGCCCCCACAATGTCTGATGCCCCCTCTGTCCTCCCGCTCGCTTGTCCTCCCCCCATCCGCCATGCCTTGTCCCCCGTTCTTCTCCCCACCCCCCTCCACCATGCCTTGTCCCTCGTCTGCTCGCCCGTGCCCGCTTGCCATGCCCTGGCTCCGCTCTCCCCCCCCCATCTCTCCTGCTGGGTCGGCTCTTTCCCCTGGCCCCCATCTCCCCCCCCCATGATTCCCCCCACCGGCCCGATGGGCACACCGCTCCTATGGAATGCTGTGCCCAGTCCGTGGCTTCTCCCGGTGAGTAGCCGGGAAAAGCCGTGGACCCTGCTAGACCTTCCGCAGCCCGGGCCTCAGGCCGGGGCTGCAGAAAAGCCGGGCTATAAGCGAATCCGCTTATCCCGGCTTAAGGGAGGTCTTAGCCCGGCCTGACCCCGGAATCCCCTGTGCGTCATCTGGACCGGGCCTCACACCGCGCTAACGCCTCGTCTAGCAACGGCCTCAGTCTCAAATGAAATTTCTCACTGTTTTTTGCCAATGTCAAAGTAGCAAAAGTCCACCTCCATTTTTAGGAGTGCTTGTTTTTAGCGCTCCTGGCAAAATTGTTCATTTACTTGATTATATTGCCTTCTCTGGCACTTGCTCCTTAGTAGATCAAATGCTCTCAGCGATCATCAAATAAACCCATAAATGTGTGAACAGGGTGCTGGACTAGATGGACCCGTGGTCTGATCCAGCATGGCACTTCTTATGTTCTTAATTGGCTATGTAGCTAATTCCATTCACTACGTGGTTCCTAGTTGGCCATTCTGTTCTCTGTGTGGTCCCTAATTGGCTGCAATCCCTCATGAGACCAATGTAAAAAAGAGGAATAAGCAGTAGCCAGGAGAAACAAGGGCATATTACGTGTTAAAGAGATATTCACATACATGGTTGTTTGGAAATAACTAATAAATAAAATATCTGGAAGGCACCAGGTTGTATACCCCTGCCCTAGAGGACATCAGTACACATTATACTCTTGCATACTGTTAAAGAGCAGTTCAGATTTACCTTGACAGTTTCTATAGCATGTTATGCTTTTAAGATTGTATTTATTTATTTATTTATTTATTTATTACATTTTTATACCGCCCAATAGCCGAAGCTCTCTGATATTTTAGGTGTATTTATTATTTGCATGTGTCAGAATATAATATATTCACAAGTGCCTAAATGTACACCTGTATTTGAAAACACCTCTCTGTGTTATTTTTCCAAAATGTGTATTTATGACTGTAAGTATGTATATAATATATTAGTAAATTAAGCTTGTGTTATTCAAGTATTGGTTGTGTTGATGGTTGGTACTAGATGTCCCTTACACACAGAGCTTTTCTTCTAGAGGCGCCTCATTGTTTACTCACGATTGTTTACAGGTTGTTTACTTCAGTCTTAGTTCCACTTTCTGCAAAAGGGGGACAAACGGAGCCTATTTTAATAATGTGCTTGTGAGGATGCACACAAAGATAAAGGTCAAAAAACGCTCTGCATGTCACAACAACAGTAACTAATAAGAAGATCACAGCATAACGAACACTCTAAGTTGTAGTACAAGGAAAATTTGGAAATATGTTATGCTAGACAATAGGAGCAGTAAGCTTTGGCTTATACTGAAGCTGGTAACATATTGTTCTTTCAGAAACCACTACAGTGTGAAAATTGAAATTCTGGAAGCCATGAACATTCACTCAAGGCAATACTTGCTCGGATCCTTTTTATTCTAAAGCACACAGTGCATTTGTAACTGCTAACTTGATGCAGTTGCAGTTAAGACCTCTAAAATTAAACCAGCTGTGAGTGGTTCCTCTTTCTAATGGAAAAAGAATACACCCTGGCAAACATTACAAACTGGGAAGAATTCATAAAGGTAGAGATGCAGACATCCTTACCCCAGCTGAGGTGCTAAAAATCAAGAGATAGTAATGTAAGTGGATGGAGGGTCCGATATATAGACGCCACATTTTTCACTGTGGGAAGTCACAGAAGTGGCTTGAAGGAAGATAGGATAAGAGTTTAGTTATTTTAAAGCAATTCTTCTTGTTTCCTTGGCAAGGCTGGCCTTAACGTTTTAGAAGCACAGGCCTCAGGCATTTATTTCTAATCTTGTTTTGCAACAGCATTATTCATTGCAAAGACAATATTTAAGACCTGATTCAGGTTTGGATGGTCATGGGGGTAACAGAAACCTTCTTGGCTTCTCCCTGCTCCTCTGCCTCATGCCACTCACATGGTGGCTATTTGCATAATTCCCCACGATGCAGAGTGGGTAAGCAGTGTGCGACACAGTGGGGGGTGGCTTCGTACGCACCCTATGATCCCTACTCTAATTGTATGATGGGTACAAAGCCACCCTTGCCCCTGATTCCTGACTCCAAGATGAGCAGAAGCAGAGAAGAGGAGCTGCCCCAGCTGGACTAGAAGCTACAAGACGAAGCCAGCTCCCAAAGAGAGAAAGCGATCAGAGGGAGCAAACAGGAGTTTGTCAAGGGGAGTGTAATGGAAGAGGGGACCAAGGCAAGGAGGAGAGAGGCCTCAACTAAATACAGGAGGCTGCCAATTCAAAGAGGCCATGTGCTTGCCATGTGCTCCTGAGTGCTGAGTCAAGGGCATGTCTTGAGAGTTGCTGCAGGGCCTGAAGGGATGTGGCCTGATTGCTCTCAGCAGCTGAGTGGGTGGGGAGTCTCATCCTGAAAGCTCTATCCAACAAGTGTTTTATTGCATGCTCATTACTGGGCACTCATAGATACCTCAGAGGTAGCTCACATGACATCATCTGCCTCTCTTGCCCCTTCCGGTCTTCCTTGCATCACAAGAAAAACCAGAAAAACTCCAAAATATTTTTCAAACCAAAGATGCTGCTCTCTCCTGCTGCATGTGGGAGAAGCAGTGTGTTCACAATGAGGGACTGAATGGTCCTCGTGTACCTTCTGTTTGAAAACAGGAAGTAACTGAGTGTCCACGGAGAAGTGACGGTAGCCAGCGTTAGCCAGCGTTTCTTCCAAGGTGTGATGGGGCTTTGATTCCTGACTCCAAGCTGAGCAGAAGCAGAGAAGAGGAGCTGCCCCAGCTGAACTAGAAGCTACAAAAGGAAGCCAACCCTCAGAGAGAGAGAGAGCAAACAGGGAGGGCAAACAGGAGTTTGTCAGGGGAAGTTCAGCAGAGGAGGTCCCTAACCAAAAAAAAAACTTCTTGTAAGACACACTCATATAGTTGGGGACTTTGTTGTATACCTTTAGCTGGTTGCACTGTTGGAAGAAAAAGTGAGAGGACTTAAGCAGCAAGTGTCCACCCTCCAAGGAATAAGAGAAGGCAAAGAGTTCTTAGACTGAATTGTGGAACTGCAACAGCAACAAGAAGCACAAGAGACTGAAGAGCAACAGCAAGCTGAAGCAGAAATGGAGAATGCTGAGGTGAGGAAAGCCAATGAAGAGTGAACTCCCTGGAAAAGGGTGACAATCAGGAGCAGAAGAACTAGAAGACATTCTGCACCAGTGGAACCATTAGAGTTATGTAACCACTTTCAGCTGCTGGAGGATGAGACTGGAGGACAGCCTGCAGAGGAAGAATTACAGGGGATCCTGTGTGGCAGTGAACATGAGGCAGAACATCAGCTGATCAAGAAGAAGAAAAGAGTAGTCATTGTGGGAAGCTCCCTGCTGCATGGGATTGAAACCTAAGTATGTTGTGAAGACCCATGGACTCACCAGTAGGGTGACCATATGAAAAGGAGGACAGGGCTCCTGTATCTTTAACAGTTGCATAGAAAAGGGAATTTCAGCAGGTATCATTTGCTTATATGGAAAACCTGTTGAAATTCCTCACAACAGTTCTTCACAACAGTTAAAGGTACAGGTGCCCTGCCCTCTTTTAAATCTGGTCACAGTACAGCTGCAGTATAGCTCCTGCAGCTTCAACTGTTGTGATGAAGAGGAAATTTCACCAGGTGTGATATGCATGCAAATGACATTTGCTGAAATTCCCTTTTCTTTGCAACTATTAAAGATACAGGAGTCCTGTCCTCCTTTTCATATGGTCACCCTACTCACCAGTCATGCTGTCTCCCTGGAGCACAGATTAGAGATGTGACTAATGGGTTGCCAAAGCTCATAAAGACCACTCACACATACCCTTTTCTTCTCATCCATGTGAGAACAAATGATATTGCCAAGCAGAGCTATGAAGAAATCATGTCAGACTTTGAAGCTCTGGGAAGGAACTTTGGGCCCAGATGGTTTTCCCATCCATCCTCCCAGTTCTACTTACTAAAAGGCAGAATAATTTTGGAGTGAGAAGATATCTGGATTATCAGATATTTCAGGTAAACTGTTGAATCTCTCTTGCTTGAACAGTCTCATTTAAAAAACACCAAGTTTCACTTGCTGGAGGGGACACCAAATTAGCTTCTGGAATGCACTTCAATCTAATTAACTCAGGACAGCAGGAGAATTTGGGGGTGTTTAAACATTCCTCAGGTGCTAAATTATAAGATAAAGAATGGAAGCAACTCACAAAACAGCAAGGTGGGAAAGCAAGCCATGATTCCCAGCCCAAAGCCAGGTTCTAGTACTGCACAGATAGGGCTTGGTGAAGGTAATAAATTCCTGTTGACAGACGAAACAAATTTGATGAAGCATTTCCAGATGATGCAATTGTCAAAACAGGAGGAGACACTTTTTAACTGAAGTATGCTTCAGGAAATATACAGAAGAAAGAATATTCTACTGCCCCCTGTAAGCCACAGCTGCTAGATGGATTGCTTGCATTGGCAGAACAATTACCTCATGAGTTAGCTGTCAAAGTAGCTCAGTTTGAACAGATGAGTAGCCAGGCCCAAGGGGAAAAAATCATAAAAGAGTTAGGCCAATTACAAGAAATGCTGCTCTACCTTCTGAGAAAAGCGAAGCCTAAACCTGCTCTAGTGGAGGGCCTGGTCTTTCGTGGGGCCAACTCCCACTTAGATTCTGCTCCATTTAGTTACATGATGGAGACCAACTGGGCTCCTTCTGATCCTCATAATTGTTGACTAAGAAGACAAACAGAGGAAACAAGATCCCTTGTGTTGAACATGGTGCCTTGGAATGTTTCTGGATGGGCAGGTAAATTAGTGGATAAGGAGTTTGTGGACTACTTACAACAGTTCTCTGTAGTCTTTCTCCAAGAAATGTGAGTGGAGGATATCTCCAACTTGCATCTTCAGGGTTATAGAGTATCCACTGCTGATTCAGTGAGGCACCATAAAATGGGATGCTGCAGTGGTGGTTTGCCAATCCTTCTCTTTGTGGAATTGGAGAATGTCTGCCAAATGGTGGGCACTCAGCCCTACAATGGTATTCTAACACTGCAGATAACTTTTAAAAATGGCATCACCCTATTTTGTATAAATGTCTATTTTCCCCTAGAAAATTCCACAATGTCTCTTTCATTTGTATGGACATCCCTGGAGACTGTTTTAGGAGAGACTGAAATGTCAGGAAATGCTCATATTATTATGGGAGATGATGTAAATGTCCGTTTGGGACAAGCAAATGCGGAGCTGCTAAAACAGTTAGGTGTTCCCTTTGATGATTTCCCCCCCTTTTGAACAGGCATTCCCAAGATAAGAAAATAAATAAGAACAGCAAAAGCTCATGATGCTACCATATAAGTATTTCCTGTTAATCTTGAATGGTAGCTCAGTGGATGTGTCTACCAGACTCAATACTTATCTTTCATCAAAGGGGGATAGTGTAGTAGATTACTTTCTTATCTCCCCTATTCTACTCCCTAATGTCAAAACTATATCAGTGGAAGATTGACCAGAGAGTGACTACTATCCCATTAAGCTAGTCATGCAACTGGCTGTTATGACAAATTGGGATAAAAGGACTGTTGGGTTGGTCTCTTCCGTCAAATTAAATAGTCCGAATCCTTGAGCACCAAGGTTGCAGACTTGTTGCTTGGCCTCAGAAACAAAATTGTGGAAGGAGACTTGGAAGTTATGGAGAATTATGAACAAATTGTAGATTACCTAAAACCTCACTTAGTACAATATGTTACTTTCGGGGCTTCCAAACCTTGAAAGAAGAAGAAGAAAAAAGTGTTTATCAGACAAAAGTGGAACGAGTTGGGCCTGGCAGTAAGACAGAAGGATGATGCAAAATTTTGGAATATGGTCCCCTCTGCTTTACATGCCTCTAAGTTGTATTTGGAAGTTCAAATCCCTGCAATTACATGGCAACAGCACTTTGAGAGCATTTCTCATGGTCCTGAGCCAGTTGAGAAAGGTTCACTGAGCATAGACCTCCCAGTCTGGCCTGCAGTGACAACTCAGAAGATCAGCTGTTTATTAAAGAACCTATTAACAGTTAAAGCCCCAGGGGGAGATATGCTTCCTCCTGAACTATTCAAATTTAACTTTACTTGGTGGGCCCCAATTTTGGCTAAATCATTTTCGCACATTAATTGGACAAGAATTATCCCTGCTGGGTGGCAGTCTAGTATCATTGTTCCCCTGTACAAAAGGGGTGAGAGAACTGTCCCTAAAAACTATAGGCCAATAAGCTTTTGGACATAGCGTCAAAAGTGTATGGAAGGTTCCTACTGAATAAGCTTCAATCTTGGGCAGAGAAAAATGACATTCTGGCTAGGGAGCAAGCAGGGTTCCGCCAAAGGAGGAGCACAATCGATCAATGTTTTGTGCTCAACCATCTGATCCACAAATGTTTGAGCCAAGCAAGATGAAGCTTGTATGTGGCCTTTGTGGCCTTTAACTCTGCATTTGGTTTAATTGACGGAGATCGCCTTTGGGATAAACTCCCACATACTAACATAGACAACCGTTTATTGTTTTTGATTCAGAAACTTTACTTTGTGTCTTCATCCCACGTACCTGCTTCCCTCAGATTATCCCTGTAGCACTAAGCTTTCGCGGTTGTTGTTGTTTTTGCTACCGGGTGACAGCGATCCTTTATATACCAGGAAGTGAGTTTAAGGGGGGAAATGTAAAAAAATCATAACAAATCAACGGATGACCCAATTCAATTCAAATTCAGTATGCTTAAAGATCTCCCTAATATCTATTATTGTGCCAATTTTGGTGTCTTTATCTTTAAAGCTTATGCAGATGTAAACATTTTTTAAAAATCCTGCTCCTGTGCCCCAGCGGCGGCTCGGAAGATACGCTCAAAAAGTAAGGGCTAAATATGGCGAATCTTTTTGCTTTATTTCACAATTAAGGCAGGACGCATGGGAGTACTTCACAATCAAAGCAGATTATAAGGTGGAAAACTTCTGAGTCCTTTGCATGCAATTCGTAGTGTATAACACTGGTGTGATAAAGCTCACATACTGACCCACAAGTGCAGATAGGCTTCTCCAGCTCTCTGTCTGATAAAGTTAGTACCAGAAGAGGTGTTAGGCAGGGTTGTTTACTGGCCCCTTTCCTGTTCAATTTCTATGTGAACAATGTTGTGAACAATGTAGTTTCAGATCTAAGTGCCTCGGATTGTTTTCCCCCTCCTACTGGAACCAGAAAGGTTCAGATGCTGCTATATGCTGATGATATGGACCTCATATTTACTACTCAGGTGCATCTGAAGAGACTCCTAAAGAGACTAGGCAAGAAACTGGTAATAAACTATTCCAAAACTAAGGTGGTGGTTTTCTCTAGGAGAAAACACCTTCGTAAATGGTGCCTAGATGGACGTCTGATTGAACAATGTGCTAGCTTTAAATATTTGGGTATACACTTTTCATATTATGGCAGTTGGAATTCTCACCTGGCCCGATCTACACCAAGCAGGATATAACGCTTTAAAAACATTATGAAAATGGTATATGTAATGTGTCCTGGGCCTGAACAGTTGTCATAACCATTATAAACCGTTATTAGCAGTTGTGTAGATCCTGCCCTGGAGGCAGCAAAACTTTCAGCCTGGAGAATAGCAAAAGTAATTCTAACTTACGGGAGACATAATGGTGGCTGTGTAGTAGTCCCTGTTCTGAAGCTATATACAGCTCAGGTACTCCCTCAACTTCTATTTGGGGTGGAGTTATGGGGCCAGGGATTTGCCCCAACTGCTGAGATCATACAGAATAAGTTCTTGAAAGAACTGCTGGTAATCTTTACTAAGGTTGGAAGTTGATTTGCCTTCCATTAAGACAAGAATTCACAAGGCAATTATACTTTATGGGACAAGACGGATGCATTTTGAGGAAAGCAATTTGGCGAAACAATGCTTCACGGAACAGCTCGTAAAAGGTGGATGGGCGTGGAATTGGCATTGTTACATTCTTGTTTAGAGGATGCTCAGATTCTTCTGGGCCACAGGGATAACATTGTTTTTTAAAATCAGAAATAGAATTTTTGAGGCAGATTTCTATGAAAATGTATTTGCCAGACAATTTTTGAGGCAGATTTCTATGAAAATGTATTTGCTAGACAATTGCAGGCCTTTCCCCAATGTTTTAGCCATGTTAAGAGACAACAATATTTACCACAGTAAATATTGCTCTCCTTGCTCTCAGGAAGGCCTTTACTGCTCTCCGATTCCAAACAATGCCTACAGCTTATCTGGAGGGAAAATACAAAGGGGGCCCCTACACCCAGTGGACATATATTTGTGGTGAGGGGGAGGTGGAAGATATAGTACATTACTTGTTACGCTGCTACTTGTATAAAGGTATTAGGGATCGTTTTCTGAGAGATCTTCTGAGAGCAAGAGCAGATTGGCCCACTGCTGATATTATTATTATTATTATTATTATTATTTATTTATTTATTTATTTATTTATTTATATAGCACCATCAATGTACATGGTGCTGTACAGAGTAAAACAGTAAATAGCAAGACCCTGCCGCATAGGCTTACATTCTAATAAAACCATAATAAAACAATAAGGGGGGAAGAGAAAGCAAACAGGCACTGGGTAGGGTAAAACTAACAGTATAAAGTCAGAACAAAATCAAGTTTTAAAAGCTTTAGGAAAAAGAAAAGTTTTTAGCTGAGCTTTAAAAGCTGCGATTGAACTTGTAGTTCTCAAATGTTCTGGAAGAGTGTTCCAGGCGTAAGGGGCAGCGGAAGAAAATGGACGAAGCCGAGCAAGGGAAGTAGAGACCCTTGGGCAGGTGAGAAACATGGCATCAGAGGAGCGAAGAGCACGAGGGGGGCAATAGTGTGAGATGAGAGAGGAGAGATAGGAAGGAGCTAGATAGTGAAAAGCTTTGTAGGTCAACAGGAGAAGTTTATATTGGATTCTGAAGTGAATTGGAAGCCAGTGAAGAGATTTCAGAAGTGGAGTTACATGGTCAGAGCGGCGAGCCAAGAAGATGATCTTAGCAGCAGAGTGGTGAACGGAAACCAACGGACTGATGTGAGAAGAAGGAAGGCCAGAGAGAAGAAGGTTGCAGTAGTCCAACCGAGAAATAACCAATGCATGAACAAGAGTCTTGGCAGAAGAGACAGACAGAAATGATCGAATCCTGGCAATATTATACAGGAAAAAACGACAGGATATTATCTGTGATCTGTTAACAGGTTATAGTAAAGCGATTACAATCAAGGTTGCAACATTTTGTGCAACAGCTCAAAAATCTGCAAAAAATGTCTAAAGAAATCAGGCATAGACACCTGGTTTTATTGTTGTGGTTGTAACGGCCTTTGTGCCATAGACAAATAAAATGTATTCTATTTATTTTTATTTCTTTATTTCTTTTGCAGTATGTGGAGGGGGGGGGAGATTGTCACTATTATTGTTATCATGACTATGGAACATGGCTTCGTTGGTGGAGTGGATAATCGGGTTTTTATCATGTTTCAGGTGCAGTGCATTAAAAGTAAAGAGCTGAAAATTGGTAGACAGTGTGGTCGGTATGTCTTCTATTTTAGGGGATGGATTTGCTATCCGCCAGGAGTCAGAGCCACATCCTCCCCTCTTGTTAGTCTAAAAGACCCCCTTCTTTACTGAATCACCCTGGAGTCCCAGCCTCAAACATTGGCTTAGTCCAAAGAACATTTAGTCATGCTTAAGTCCTATTTCAATATGTAAGCATTTAAAGGTGCAAACCGAAGCAGGTTTAGACAGAAAGGAAATCCTACAACTCCCAGCCTTTTTTCTGTCTGAACACACATAGGATCACATTCTAAATTGCAAGTAACTTGTCCCGTTTGTTTTACTGGGACTTATACAGCATGGTGGATTGAAAGTAATGGTTGTGAACCAAAGAGACTTTGCAGCAGTTTGTGTAAGTCTCATCCTGCTAGTTTATTACCTTGCATTTTATAAATCTATCTAGTGAGGAATTTGTACTCTGGAACCTGGCATAGTTCCATCCTTGGCATGGTAAAGGGATCAGATTACTAAGGTGGGTAGTTTTCATTCCAGAAAAAATATTTATCGCAAGTTGCATTGGTTAAAGTCTACGTAACTCTCTTCCCAACCGCTGTGCATGATGTACTTCTGAAGAATGGGTGGTGAGGAGGTTATCTGGATATTTTTTAATATACCGTATTTCTTCGATTCTAAGATGCACTTTTTCCCCATATAAACATCTCTAAAAACAGGGTGCGTCTTAGAATCGTAGGTGCGATTATTAGAATCAAAGCTTTTTTTTCCTGTTGGTGGTATTGAAATTACTGTGCGTCTTACAATTGATGGCGCCTTACAATCGAAGAAATACGATAATCTCTGTATGCACCACTCTGTATCACATTCTCATGACTAATTCCACAGTTTCTTTGGTAGAGCTGCAGATCACCTATTTGCTTTCACCAGCACAGATGGACTAGGTGGAGAGAAAATAATTAAGGAATCTCATTTGAATTTCTACCGATCAGGGCTAGGAAAGATATCAAGAGCCAGCTCTACCAGATGTTATTGCTTCAGAGTTTATGTATTTTTCCTTTCCACTGGAGATTGCAATCCAATCAATTTAAGGAAAGGGACAGTGTGTGTGTGTGTGTGTGTGTGTGAGAAACTACACATGATTAAAATCAATGTATCACTTGAGCTGCAATCTCATGTTAAGCAGGTAGGGCAGGATCTACACTACTGCTTTAGAATGGTTTATATCTGTAGTGTCAACTGTTGGGACCCAGGGCACACTCCATCTGAAGTTTTCAAACCATTTTCAAAGTGTCATATCCTGCTTGGTGTAGATCTGGCCTAGATATTAGTTGAATAAATACACTAAAGAAAGAACACGCTATTGTATGTTACGATTTTAGAGCTCTATTGAAATTGTAGGCACCCAGTCTGAAATGTAAGCTGTTGCATTTCTGGCTGGAGCTACGTCGCTTAGATCAAGTTACCTATGTTTTGAAACCTGCCTGTAGCTGTTCCTCATATCCCTTATAGATCTGAAACATACTCCTGTTTGTTTACAAGCTCTTCCACAACACTGATCTTGTTGGAACGATGATTTCAATGGGAGTGATAATAAGCTCTGTGTTGCAATCAAATTTCCCACCAAAATAAATGGGGCTTAAAAATGTTTTAACATTGGCTGGGTTGTACCATAAATATATAATTGGGGGAGGAGCCCCAGAACTTATAAATGCCAGTAAATGGATGGGGGAAACTCTTTTTCGGAGTCTGGTCCTATACATGATTTCTTAGGAGTAACTCCATTCCACGAGACCTGTAGCGTTAAGGTTGTATCTTTACTACGGTCATACCAGTATTATATACAAGTCTGAGATATGCTGTTTGTCCCTAAGAATCCCAGGACAAACAGTATAATTTAACGAGGGTGTTAAGTATTCTCTGCAGTGTTCAAAGAGGTAGCCGTATTAGCAAGAACAACACAGTCGTATAGCACCACCTTAACAGCTGACAAATTTATTTTGGCATAAGCTTTTTCTGACATAATACTTCTCTGAGTTCCCTAGGGTGGCCAGGTGTCCTACTTTACAGAAGGTGGTCCTCTGTTTTGGAGAGCTAGCAGAGAATGATCCTCTATTTGAAGCTGTCCTCTGTTTGAAGGTCTTCCAGTACAAATCTAATTCAAAGAATTATAAAAGGGTAACAGCAGCAGCCTTGAAGTCACCCATCCACAGTTAGCACCTGGACTAACTGTGTGCCTGCTCACCTGGCGTGAGCAGGCACACAGGTCACCTAGTCAGCCTTTTCCACTATGGCGAGGTTATTTCTATTTAAATAATGCTTATTATTTCTAAATGTGCACCTCTGTGCATACATTTGCGCATGCACATTTTGTGCCAATTGATGTCTTCTTTTTGGAGTGATGCATTTCCTCTTTTTTTGACAATCCCTAAGTGGCCACCCTCACCCTCCTCTCTGAACCACAGTCTCCAGGGTTCCATGAAAAATTACTATTAAACATGTTTAAGGCTACAATCCAATGCATGTTTAGCTGGCATAAGCCATATATTACACTGCAACTTACTTTTAAGAAAATATGCATAGAATGAAGCTGCGGGTCTATAGTGCAGATAAGGCTCTCAAAAATGGCCCAGACATGATCCTGGAATCTATGATATATGCTTACACAGACATTTGGGAATCAATTCTCCCAAGATGTAATGATGGCCATTTATTTGGATGGCTTTAAAAGAGCGTTGGATAAATTCCTGGAGGAGAAGGCTATCAATGTCTACTAGCCCTGATGGTTATGTGCTACCTTCAGTATCTGAGACAGTTGCTGAGGAACATGGGTGGGAGGGTGCTGTTGCACCATGTCCTGCTTTGTTGGTCCCTGGTCAACAGCTGGTTGGCCGCTGTGTGAACAGAGTGCTGGACTAGATGGACCCTCAGTCTGATCCAGCATGGAACTTCTTATGTTCTTAAACCAGTTCCAGTTTCTGACTGTTAAGTTTCACATTTGTAATTAAGAAAGACCCAGCCTGATTGGCCTCCGTCTTGGTGGAGCTTGTACCTTTACCTAATATGCATCTGCCTTGTTCTGTGGATGGATCTGAGTTATTTGCCAATGTTTGTTTTCCTGAGAGCTGCATATATCACAAGGCACCAGCTGCAGGCTGCGTCACCCTTATGCGTACGAGAGTCCTGTTGAAATCACAGGGCCTTGTATAACCAAAACAATATTAAAGCGCCATTCCAACCCAGACAACTGTATGTCAGTGAAAGCTTTTTTGGCTGCTGTTCGAAACAAGAGTGAGGAACTACTGCCCCAGTGTGGTGCTTTCCGTTCATGAGTTTAGATTTAAAGTTCCAGGAGACAAACAGCTTAGTTGAAAATGTTTCTAAGCGATCAAGAAAAATGTCCACATGATGAAAAAGAAAGTTTTTAATCTTACAGCTGAAATGGCACTAAAGTTCTGCAATATCCTGTCCATTTAGTGAAGATGAATGAACCTCACTGGCTGGCTGCAACCCAGAAAATAATTCAAACTTACCAAAATTACCAAAAGAGTCTGGTTTGTTATTCCAGAGAATCCAAATGGTTCCTTTTGATACACAAGCTGCCGTCTATTATCTGGCATGCCAGACCCACATAACTGTATTAGAGTTCCGACCCAGTCCAGTGAAGCAGACATTGCATTTTACTGTACAGTCCCAGTGATGTATTGATCACAGTGAATGAACTGTGTTGTCCCCTTGAGTGTAAACTGGACTCCCCTGCACTAGAGAAAACCCCCATCTTTAGGCCTGTGTTTTAGAGCATTGCCAGAAAGATGTATATTTTGGCAAAGAAAATGCAATGGTACTGCAGGTGAATGGAGAGTTACTATTTGAAGGAGAGGCTACCTGCTTCCTAGCACAAATCCAAGTGTGGTAGAAGTTGTTGGTGAGAAACTCAGGTAGAAGACTCCACTACGGGGAGTGCTAAAACAAAATCCAAAGAAACAGAGGCCTCAATAATACAGACAAACAATGAATAACAGCAAGAAAATGGATACATATGTACTATGGGCAGTATCCAAGTGCATCATTACACTAGTGCAAATCACAGCGCCTCAAACACCCTAGTTCTTTTCTAGCTAATAGCCCTATTCAGGTATTAAAAAACAGGTCAAAATTAATGTGTGAAGAATCCGTGTTCTGCCTCATGGGGAGAGGCCCCATGGATACAGGAAGCTCTTCTCTTCAGAAAGTCGCCCTCCACAAGTTGAGGGTGACAAATATGATAGAGGAGAGGGGAGGGGCTAGAGCACACCTTTTCTTCATGTGTTCATTTTAAGCCTTTTTTGAATGCCTGAATAGGGCTTTTGTGGTGAGACTTGAGAGCTCTGCTTGACATAAGCGTCCTCTGAGAAAGCTTTCTCTGGCGTAAGAATGCTCTAAGCTCCTGATGGCCAGGTGACTTACTTTAGAGAGGACAGTCCTCTCTTTGAAGGGCTGCCAGAGGGTTGTCCTCTATTTGAAGGCGTCCTATTTGAAAGGCTGTCCAGTCCAACTCCTGTTTAAAGATAAAGAACTATAAGAAGTGTTCCCCATCAACAGATAGCACCTGAACAGCAGACTGAACAGGCCGGCACACAGGCCGCCTGGCCCCAGTTTTCCACACTAGGGTGAAATGTACTGTATTTCTATTTAATTCTAATAATTATATCTACCTTTGCAACTATACATGCAAATTAGCATGTGCAAATTGTATGCAGATGGTTGTCATCTTTTCCCCTCCCTTTTGGGTGACGCACTTCCTCTTTTATGGCAGTACACAAGTGGCCATGCTAATTCTGGTGGTCACATGGCCCACTCTGTGCCATTGAAAGTCAAGCACCCTCTATTGTGCTTGGGCATTTAGAGACCTTCCTGTCATATCTGTATTGCCCTGCCTACTCCTAATTTGGTGACCTTCTCTGCCTTTGACTTTGCAGGCTTTATCACTGCTGCTGGTTCAGTGGAGGCTGGTGGCTCTGATGTCAGTGGAGCAGTTAATCCGCTCTGGGTTTCAGTCAGGACCAATCAGAATTTTAAAGAACTCCAAGGAGACTTGGATAGCTCCTTCAGAGTTCCGATTGAAACCCAGATTCACCACCACACTGACATTGGAACCACAAGCCTCCACTGTGCTGGTCCATGGTACAAAATTATGCATGGTGTGGAGAATGTAGATAGGGAGAGATTTTTCTCTTTTTCTCAAAATACTAGAACCTGGGGTCATCCCATGAAACTGATTGGTGGGAGATTCAAGACAAATAAAAGGAAGTCCTTCTTCACACAGCACATAGTTAAATTATGGAATTAACTACTATGATGTTTCACTGTTTTATGCTATTCATCTGTGATGTAAATACTGTTTGGACTTCCTATAGTAAGGCTGGTAAGTGGTTAATTCTGTTGGGAGGGGGAGTGAGTGAATGAAATGTTGGAGTGAATGCTGATTGGCTGTTGGATTCAACTGTGTGAAGGGGAATGACAGTTAGTAGTTGGTAGTAGGGAGAAAGAGAGAGTTGGGGTTAGTCTGCTGAAGAGGTTAGGTCAGTGTAGGGTCTGCATTTTATTGTTTTGGGAATAAGAGGGAGAAAGAGGAGTTAAATTTGACTTTAGAGGGCAGAGTAGGCAAGCATACATGATATATTTATTGTAACAACCAAGTACTGAACCAAATGAAACTACAAGCTTAATAACATGCGTGAACTTGCTTCTTGTTAAATGAAAGTTATTTTTGATTTCACACTGGATTGGATTCTTTAAGTACCTGAGGTAAGGTACTAAGTTTTATGGTGACAGCAGTAGAGGAAAAGGGTGAAAAAAGGAGCACAGAGTGCCAAGCTGGTTGCTGTGGGACCAGGAAGGGTCAGAGAATCAAAGAACCAGTGAGAGAGTAAAAAGGTGGTGCCCAGAAATGGGAACAGAAAGGAAAAATAACCCACAGAGTGGGCAGCTGTGTTCATGTTGGGATCCTTTAAAGAGAAAGGTAAAATGGAGTCTCAAGTGCAATTTGGGTGGCTTTAAAAGGAGGTTGGATGAATTCCTGGAGGAGAAGGCTATCAATGGCTACTAGCCCTGATGGTTATGTGCTACCTCCAGTATCTGAGGCAGTAAGCCTATATACACCAGTAGCTGGGGGACATGGGTGGGAGGGTGCTGTTGCACCATGTCCTGCTTTGTTGGTCCCTGGTCCACAGCTGGTTGGCCAATGTGTGAGCCGAGTGCTGGACTAGATGGACCTTCAGTCTGATCCAGCACGGCACTTCTATGTTCTTATATTAATCCATTATTCCTTTCTGTATATGTTTCTGGTAAGATATTCTTGCACCATTAACTCTTACCCTCTTTGTCCAAGTTTTAAATTGGATTTTATGGTTTTAGTTGTAAACTGCCCAGAGAGCCTAGGCTGTTGGGCAGTATAAATATGTAATAAATTAAATAAATACATTTGTCAGTGTCCTTGAACTAATTTCCCCTTTTTGCTAGCACATTGCATAATCTACCATATCAGCACCATGACTCTGCAAGAGACGATCCTGGTTTGGTGTCCTTCACAAAGATCCTATTGCTTTGGTGTTTAGGTTTGAGTTCCTTTGCAGGTGTGAATGAAGACATGCAGGAGCAACCCCAGTAACACAGTGCTTCTCTTGACGGCACTGAAATCAAATAATGTTATTCTTTCAAAGGGGAAGGCCTTCTCCAGCTGCAGTTGGAGCTTCCAGGACACAGACACACTCCGCACCTGGCCCCAGCGTTTGCCCCGTCTGTTTGCAGAACTGCTCTGATTGATTAAAGTACGGCGCAGGGTTCAATGCACTCACTACTGAGCAAGGAAATCTCTTTTCCAAAGGTCAATGCTTAAAATATATGACCAAATAATCTGTCCAGTGCTTACTCTGAGTGTGAGTCATAGAGCATGACTCAGACAGATTGAGAGCAGCTGCTGGTGGTGGCTGAGACCAAAGACGATGGCAAGGACTCGAATTCAGGGATGTTGGGGCAGACAATGCTCTCCTGCTTGGGTTACTACCTGTTTTCCTGGTCCCATTTTTGTGGCTTTAAAAGCAAACTGACACCCACATGCAGGCAGGTGGAGCTTTCCTGGCATGGAGAATATATCTGTCTATGTCTATAACTAGCTTGAGTCATGCAGACTTTCTGCGCACTAGCAATTTATTATTGAAATCATATTTTTCCGTGGGCGCCTGGAAAACCTGAGAGTGTTGCTGAGTGCTATTGGACTCCCCACATCCAAGCTGCTCCCTCCCCCTCCTCACCTCCCTGCCAACCTGCAGGACTTACCTGAGACCTCCATGCACACAGGCAAGCGATCCAGCATCCTCTCTGGGCTCCCTCCCTCCCAGACACCCCCCACTCTTTCCCAGCTTTCCCCCCAAATCCAAGTTGTGTTTATATATACTGTTGCTTAGCAACACAAACTTCTTCTCATAGCTTAGAACCTCCAGCATACAAAGTTCTTCTCATAGCTCAGAACCTTAGGTGTGTCATGTTCAGAACCTCAGTGCCATGCATCTCCTTAGCTGTGTGAGAGAGAGAAAGAGAGAAGAGTGATAATGAGGAAGCTTTCATCTGTTTAGTCTATGGGGTATTTGCATGGCAGAATCAGTGGGCAGGACCCTTCCCTTGCTGACCTGTTTTGCCTTAGAAATGCTCTCCAGGCTGGATTCTATTCTTTGCCATTTGAGGAGCAACCATTGCCTGGCAGGAGAGCATATGCAATGCATGCAGGAGATAAGAACTTAAGAGGAACCATGCTGGATCAGACTGAGGGTCCATCTAGTCCAGCATCATGTTCATCCAATGGCCAACCAGATGCCCATGGGAAACCCACAAGCAGGACATGAGTGCAACAGCACCCTCCTGCCCATGCTCCCCAGCAACTGGTGTACATAGGCATACTGCCTCCGATACTGGAGGTAGCATAGAGCCATCAGGACTAGTAGCCATTCATAGCTGAGGTTCAATTCCTGGCATCTCCAGTTAAAAGGATTAGGTAGAAGGAGATGGGGAAAGATCCTATACCTGAGTCTATGGAGAGATGCTGCTGCCAGTCAGAGTAAATAAAACTGGGGCAGGAGAATCATAGAATAGTAGAATTGGAAAGGGACTATAAGGCCATCGAGTCCAACCCCCTGCTCAGTGCAGGAATCCACCTTAAAGCATACATGAAAGATGGCTGTCCAGCTGCCTCTTGAATGCCTCTAGTGTGGGAGAGCCCACAACCTCCCTAGGTAACTGGTTCCATTGTCATACTGCTCTATCTGTCAGGACGTTTTTCCTGATGTCCAGAACAAATAGTCTGGTCAAGCATAAGGCAGCTTCCTGTGCTCATATGGGCATAGGAGCAGGTGCACACAAACCAGGCTTTCAGTAGGCAAGAAGGGGGAATTTAACCCTCTCCTTCCTTGCTGCTATCCCGCTAAAATGGCTCCTATATACACTGGAAAGAAATTTCCCACTGGTGCCAGTGGAGGATTCCCTCCAATGGGAACAGAAATTTCAAAGGACCAATTTGTCAGGATCACAGTGGGGAAGAAAATGGTTAAACTCCTCTTCCTTGCCTGCTATAATTCTAATCATGACCAGCCCCCTCCCAGCAGCTATTTTGCATTTTCTTTAAAGGTGTTAAATGCAAAGCTATGTTTAATATCATGTATTGTTCGGTCCCATTTGCTTGTAGTTTAAGAGTACTAAAACCAGTCCGGATTTTTCAAAAAGCCCAGTTCAAGCATTAGAGATCTGTTTATACACAAAACAAGCTCTCTAAATGTGTTGCCTGTTCTGAAATTTCCAAAAGCAACATGACCCTAAGTACATTGACTTCCAGCTGAACGACAATTGTCCTGACCATATGAAGTAATGAAATGACCATGTGGATGTTAACACTGTCCCAGGATGCATTAGGTCATGTGTGTGAATATAGAATTACGTCATTCCACGGATAGCATTTTTTTTCAACCTCCAGCACCAATGGGGGAAATGAAAGCAGTATGGTGTACTCCACCAAGAATGTGTTCCGAACTGGAAAGGCCTTGGCCAAAGCAAAGGCTCATGGGGGGCAAACCGGAGCAGATTGCCCCCTTTTCTTCAAAGAACTGTGCTTTTCATGGAGCTTCATGCTGGCTTGTTAGTGCTTATTCATACAAGATAGAATGGGGAAATTGTACACATCGCACGAACAATTGCTAAGCAATATGGCAAAACGCTCTCCAACTTCCCCCTATTGCACCCTGGAAACAGAAGAAGGATGCTTCAGAGTTACTATGTAACCACCCACATAGCCCCCCTAATTCCTATCTTTGGTGAATTGTCACATGCTGGCAAGGACTACTGCAGTGTTCAAGTGCTGAATGCTGGGGACCTGAAGTGAGCAACCTTGGAAACCTTTTGAGGACATAAGAAGGGGCTTAAAATATTCTTCTGCTCCCCAGTGGATAGAATGAGGGATCCTAGGTACTTGGCATTTCCTCCACTGAAGGAAAAACTCAGTGCTTGATGCCACTTTGGCACATGTACCAAGCTAGTTATTGAATGAGGCTTTATGATTTGTGAGTTCTTGTGTAAAGGGGAAGGACACATATGATTAGGAGCTCATCTACACCAAGCAGGATATTCCACTATGAAAGCGGTTTATAAAAAGCAGGAGCCACACTACTGCCTTATAGCATTATTGAAGTGCACCGACAACTGTTGGGGCCCATGACACATACCATATACCGCTTTCATAGTGCAATATCCTGCCTGGAGTAGATGTGTTGTGGGCCCCAACAGTTGTCAGTGCACTTCAGTACCACTATAAAGCAGTAGTGAAGATCCTGCCGTGCACTTCAATACTGCTATAAAGCGGTAGTGTGGCTCCTGCCTTTTATATACCGCTTTCCTAGTGCAATATCCTGCTTGGTGTAGATCAGCTCCTAATCATATAAGCGTCCTTTCCCTTTACACAAGAACTCACAAGTCAACCTAAATGAGTGGGTAGCAAGTCGATCTTCGGATGTTTTGGATTACATCTCCCAGCATTTCTGACCATTGTCCAAGCTGGCAGGAGTTCCTGGGAGTTGAAGTCCCAAAAATTTGGAGATCTACCTACTGCCTACTCCTGACCTAAACTACCAAGGACTGCAGTTTGGGCAGGTATAAGAAACAGGGGAAAGAGGAGTGGGTGGAAGTAAGGGGAACTGCCTTGACTAGATGACCTGGGTTCCTGAAAAATCCAAGTCTGCAAACATCATGAAACAACCTTCCAGAAAGACTTCTCACTCAAGGGTAGCTTTGTAGTGTCAAGGGGCAAGTAGGATTTTGACACACAGCAGGTACAGGTGCTCGGTAAAATGCTCGTCTCTTTCCAAATTGTGTAGGCTCAAGGGTGTATAATGCCAGGTCAAGGCAAGACATTTTTATTTGCCTAGGCATTATAACTGTTTTATTGCTTTTATAATGATTGTTTTTCTAGTGTTTTAAAAATAGTATTATAGTTGCAATTTTGATTTTTTTTTTTCAAATGTCTTGTACACCATGCTGGAATCCATTGGGATGAAGGGCAGAATCAAATTTTTCAACATTAACAGATAATGCAACTAGAGCCCAACAGCTATCAAGTGCTGGATAGACACCAACAGAACATTTGATTGTAGTGGGCATTACCATAACAATGAACTTAATATACACAGACACATACATACATCCAAGATGAAAGGATGTAGGGCTGTCCTTTGGTCTTCAGGTATTTATCATACAACCACACAACTAATAACAGGTAGGGATGTGTGAGTTAGGCACAGAACTCAGGATACTTCCCTAAGTTCACCAGCTCCAGGCATTTTCTCCTAATCACAATAGTGTGTGTGTGTGTGTGTGTGTGTGTGTGTGTGCGCGTGTGCGTGTGTGTGTGAATATATAAATGCATTCCAAACAAATATTCTAAACATTGAAATGTCAGATAATACACTGGGGTTTTGTTCAACTTGGCAGTGAAACATTTTCTGTGATATGGATAGTGAGATGACTGGTACCTATTTCATGGTACCAATATAGGTGATTACTGTAGATGTACTCTCAAAGATTTACCAGGACAACTACCTGCTATGCTGGAAGGATGGGGATAGAGGATAGGGAAGATGTAATGCTACTGTTTTCAGCTGTGCTCTTCTTTCGAACCTTCCCTACATCCACCCTAAGCGCTTCTTTACTGGCATAAAAATGATCTCCTCCGTTTAATTAAAACAATTTAATTGTATTTTGCCTCTGTTTGTTTAAAAAAGGATCAATTTTTAAAATATATATTTAAAAAAGAACTCTATTCCTAAATAATTTATTTGTGAATCTCATTGATATCAGTGGAGCATACCTCTAAGTAAATGTGCTTATGAGTGTAAAATGTGCGGATGTGTAAATGTGTGTGCACACACATACATAAGAGAGAGCTACTTAATGTCAGCAATTAAACCTGCATTTACATTTTTTAATTGTGCAGCTTCTCAAACCATATTTTGTCTTTTTTTTAATTTTAAGATTATTAAAAATGGTTGAGTTTTTCCTCTGTGGACAGGATTAAATAACTCTGTTCAAGTGCTGGTTTCCACCAGTTACAAATCAAAAAAGATCCGTTCAAGATGTGTCTCCTTCTGTATCTGCTGTAAAAGTGTCAATTACGTTTGAAGAAGAAGAAGAAAAGATAAGACTGATATGGCTTTCATTGGACTGCCAGCTTAGAGAGTTTTTTTCCCCCTTTTCTTTTTCGAAAGAAGTTCGTGTTATCTGTTACTTTGTTCCTGTTTTGGCTCAATACACAGTTTCTCCCCAAGTTTTCTGATGAGTTCTGCCAGGTCTTCTGTGTTCTGTGATTTTTCTTCAAGGAGCTCATAACGGAGGCTTGAGATGTCTTGTTTAATTTCTTTCAGCTCGCCTATAAGAGAAAAAAGATCAAGAGCTTACAAGAAGAACAGAAGTAGCCAGCTTGCAGTTTTCAGAACTGAAGCTTATTATTATTATTACTATGACTTTATTACTACTATTATCATTATCTGTTCAGATCTTTTGTGCAGAGTTTATGGATTTTTCCCCAGTAGAATTATACATGGCATGATGGATTCAAAAGCTATGACAAGTCAGCCACTCTCCTGGAATAGCTTTCCAGTGTGTCATAAACATCAGATATATTGTATACTACTCTGTATAACTGAATCTCAGCTTTGGGTTAGCCTATCATGTACATCACCACTAGTATTCCTGTTTAGAGTACACCCATTGCATGTTCCTTGCTTTAGAACCCTTGTGTGTTCCTTGCTTTATTCAGTTGTTTCATTTATATCCCGCTTTCCCTCCAAGGATACACAACAACCTTGTGAGGCAAGTTAGGCTGAGGAGCCCAAGGTCATCCTGTGACCTTCATAACTGAAAGGGAATTTGAACCAGGGTCTCCCCAGTCTTAGGCCTCAGCTAGACCTACCGGTCTAGCGTGACTGAGGGGTGAAGATCTCGCGATATTTTTATCATGAGATCTCCCCCTCAGTTTACACTAGACGACCTCAGAGGGAGAGGACATTGCACCCGCCATTTTTTTTAAAGAGAAAGGAGCGCACGAGCAGTCGTGCGCAAAAAGTAAGTGGGGTTTTTGGGGTTTTTAAATTTTCCCACTCCTTCCACCCTGCGCGGGTCCGAGCTCCTCATGATTAACCGCAAGGAGCCAGGACAAACCGTGACAGTGGGCCACACTTCCCACAGTCTCGGGATCATCCCGGGACCACGGAAAAAGCAGGCCTAAACTGTAGGGTGATCATCCCTCCCTGATCCCAGGATTCCCTGTGCGTCATGTGAACGCACAGACACAATCCCAGGGATCGCCCCAGGATAAAGGCCCGTCTAGCTATGGCCATGGTTTGTCACTCCAATCTTTAGATGCTTGAGGATTTTGTTTGTCTGCATTTTTAAGTGAACTGATCCAAGTCATATTGCCTGGACTAACACGTGGATTGAAACACAAGTTATCCTCCAGTTTTCGCACTACCCCAAATTTTGCGATACAGTTTTTGACTCAAATAGTGTACCAAAATGCAAATAAAAATGTGTATTTTAGGATAAAATGCATATAAAAATATAGGTGGGAAGTTGAAGCAGAACTTCTAGATCTCACAGAGGGAAAATAGCTTTCAAAAAAGTAGTTTCAGGGAGGAGTCCACTTCTCCCTTCTGCTCATCCATGATGGGCTTTAAATCACCCTCTTTCTTTATAGGAATTGGTGGGATCCTACCATCATTGTATCTAGTTTTCTACTTCTTTTTTCATTCCAGTGATTATAATTTGTTCTTAAAGTGTTGTAATCCAAGAGATTTTCTATACGAGGCTGTTAATCTGTTGCATCTACTTTCAGTTTCGTCGCAATATTAAGATCTGAGCACTACACGAGGAGTGTTTCCTCTCCTGCTTTTTCACTATATAACCTCTAGGTGGCACTGTGGTATCGCAGAATAGCACAAAGACACAAGACGAAATTGTGCTTTCACAGTTAAATGCTGCATTTTCTCTTCTAATTAGACACCTGAAACTGGAGGGTTATGACATCATGTAAAGAACCTGTAAACAACCATGAGTAGGGCATGATGAGAAAATCCAGAAAAGCCATGAACTATTAAGCTATGATGTGCTAGAAATTAATATAAAAGTATTATAATAAAAATGCAATTTAAGACTAAAAAAAGCATCATTTTTAGCCCTCAGTTCTGCTACCCGTTGTGCAAACTACATTGTGAACTGCCCAGAGAGCTTCGGCTATTGGGCGGTATAAAAATGTAATAAATAAATAAATAAACTAACTAACTAACTACATCCATTTTAGAAACTCACCTTCATTGACTTCATCACTCTCCTTGTCTACTTGAGCTTTCAATACATATCGTTTAATAAGACGTTTCATAATTTTCTAGGAAAGAGAAGCAAAAAATAAATAAATAAATCTTTCTGACATTGACTTGTGCATCTTGATCCTTGATAGGTTTACTTAGAAGATAAGTGGGGCTTATTCCCAAATAAATATGCATAGGATTGCAAATGCATACACACACATCTCATTTTACAAATTAACACAGAAGTCCTGCTGTTTTTAATGGGACTTACTCACTAGTTAAGTCTGTTTAGGACTGAAGTCTTAGGGCCAAATTATGTGTGATGCACCCAATATTTTATTTTAAATTTATAAGCTGGCATGATGGGCCCCAAGTTGGATCAGGACAATGGCACTGGGGGAGTTGTTCCTCCCTTCTATTTTCCCAATCAAAATCCTCCCAGCTGTTACATTACCCACATCACAAATTGGGGTGGAGGAGGTTAGTATTTCTTACACTGCTTGGATTCATCTATAACCGTGACAAAGAAAGTCTGGGCAATGGCCACATGAATGCAATTGATGGTCCATTGCTTTTCCTGGCTCGTGAACCATCAGTTTCCATTTGGCTTGCAGTTTCATTACAGTTGTTCTCTGTTAGATCAGTGGTTCCCAAACTTTTTTGGGTAACCGCCCCCTTGGTTCCACAAACTCATGCCCAGTGCCCCCTACCCCTACACTATAAAAGTCATTATTCAGAATAGCAGTTTTCAACGACCCACTAAGGAAGATAATAACAATAAAATTTAAAACAGTTACAATTAATTGAATATTTACTCAAAATCTAATTACTTTTTTTAGTTTATTCAACTAAACATAATTGATGAACTTGATCCAGTGATATAATCTTTTCAAAGTCTGATAGTCATTTAGCAAGAATATTAGATATCACATTTAGTAATAACTAAAATGTGATTTAGATATCACATTTTAGATATCTAGAATGTGATTTAGGTATCACATTAGGTATCCCATTTAGTCAAAAGCACCAAAACGCTAATAAAGAAACATACCCTGCTTGGTGTGCCCCACCACGCTGGCTGTAAACAGAGGCGTTCGCTCTTTTTTCCCTCCCTCCCTTGGCAAGCCTGAGGTGGGTGCTTCCCATTTAAAGGGGCCGCACTCCTCTGGATCCTGCTGGTCTGGTCTGGTCTGAGCAGCGGTGGCAGCGGCGCTGAGCTGAGGAACCGAGAATGAAAAAGGGGTCGTGCTGTGCATGGCCCCTTTAAATGGGAAGCACCCGCCGCAGGTTAGCCGAGGGAGGGAAAAGAGAGCGAACGCCTCTGTTTTGCAGCCCATGTGGCTAGGCACACCAAGCAGGGTATGTCTCTTCATTAGCGTTTTGGTGTTTTTGAAACATTTCTATTCATCGTTAAAAGGACTCTTCTTAAACGGTATTAATACATGTGTGGATTCTTTCCCTATATGGCTTGGGACCAAGCTACCTTCTCCCATAAAATTGTCCATGGGTTTTAAGACCTTCTGGAGAGGCGCTTCTCAGAAAAGACCACTTCGAGCGCCCCCCTGCCGCCCCTTTGCCTCTTAACACCCCCCTATGCAATCCCACCCACCCCAAGGAGGCAGTACCACCCACTTTGGGAACCACTGATCTAGATCTTACCTGGTACTTCCTTTGAGGATTGCTTAAGCTGTTTAAGTTGAGGTCATCGCCACTTCTTATACTCGATTGCTTACTTTGACTTATCTGAAAAATAGCAAGCAAGAAAAAAAAGTGTACTAAGAAGTGAGGATTCCAGCTTCTTCCCACATATTTCAAGTAGGATACTTCAAGCATTATTCCCTTTATTTCAAATGTTTAGGCAATGAGTGACATTGGTTCTGTAGCCAAAAGAGCACTACCCATGCACCAGAGGGAGGTATCATCAGCACTGAGGAAACCTCAGGATCTGTAGAAGTACATAAAGATCTTTAGAGAGAAAACACTACAGGGTGTGGTGGGTGTAAAACCCCAAACATATTCCAATGAGGACAAGGCATAATCAATGGGCACAGAATGCTGGAGTTACTGTCAGGGCGGGGGAAATAGAAAACTGCGGGGAGAATAGAGGGATGGAATGGAATAGATGGATCAGTATTCTGATCAGCATTCTGATCAAAAACACTCTGTACTATATTTTGTTGGACGCTCCACTTGTTAGGATGTGAACACACATTTTTAATGCCATAGAAAATGGCTGCCCATCCTTGATGGGTGAATAATGCCTGTTTTAGCAGGAATGTTAGCTAATACTCTCAGTATGACTCCTTCATCCCACCAACCATATTGCAAGAGTCCGGGTAGCCACGTCAGTCTTTTGCAGCCAAACGAACCAAGAGGTCATGGTACCTTAAAAACAAGCAGATTTTATTTAGGCATAAGCATTTATGAGGGAACGTCCACCTGCTCAGATTCATGAAGCCTGAACTTCAGTAGGAGATATATAAGAAAACTGACAGTAGATTATTAATAGGAAATAGTGGTGAACTGTGGAGCCAAAAGGCCATGAAATGAAAGGGACATGAAATGAATGTATACAAGATAAAAACTGAGTGGTCCAATCAGAACAGCAGTTGCTGTTAAAATACTATCAAAATGACCCTGTCTACTTATTAAGGTCTACTGAGGAGGATAGCCTTCTCCTAAATTGGGTTTGTTTTTGTTTCAAAATGGTGGCTTAGTCCTACAGGGTGATAAAAGTGTCATATTTAGCTTCAGAAGAAGCTAAATTTGACATTTTTGCTGAATCAAAGCAGCTTGCTGCCGAAATTCAGCAGCAAAGTCATTCACACACACCCTTGGTGCCCCATGGAATGCAGGGTGCCTTATGGAGTGCAGCCAGACCCATGGAATATGGCCCATGGAGTTCTGGGAGGGCAAAAATGGACCACATAGCCATGGCAATTGCCCACCCCTGCCCTAAAGGATTTGGCTCTTTTTGGAGCATTCCAACATTTTGAAGAACAAATGGCCTCCATGGCAAAGAGCACTTTTTATCAGATTAGGCTGATATAGCATCAGTGATCCTGTCTGAACAGAGATAGCCTTGCTACAGTTATTCATGCTCTGATAACCTCCTGGTAGAGTTGCTGATATACATTCTATGTGGGGATGCCCTGGAAAATGGCCTGGAAATTTGAACTGGTCCAAAATAAGGCAGCAAGACTGTTACCTGAGACAGGATGAGATCATAATATTATGCCGGTGCTTTGCATCATATTATGCCAGTGCTGGTATTAACCTTTAGAGTCTTAAAAAGCTTGAGGTCAGGTTACTTGAAGGAGTATCTCCTCCTGTATATAACTAGCCAGACCCTAAGGTCATTTTCTGAGTTCCTTCTCAGAAAACCCCACTGAATGATGTGAGGCAGGTGACCCTCCATTGTGATCTTTGTAGTTCCAGATGAACACTTTTCTATTCTTCTGGCTTTTTAGTACAATATATATATATTGGTTCTGTTATGTTGGATTTACCTTGGTTTTATTCTGTGGCTTATTTGATTTTAGATTATTATTTTTGTATTTCAGTGCCTTAATTTCATTTTGTGTAACGTCCAGACAACTTTAGCTATTGGGCAGCATAGAAATGTAATAAGTGAGTAAGAAAGTAAATGTCCTGTTAGTAGCTGATGCAAGACCGGCTAGGACTTCTCTGCTGTTGTGCATGAGTCACGCATAGCATCCAAGCCTTTTGCAGGAGTTAACTGGTATGCCAGTATCTAAAAAAAACCCTTTCAAATCAACAGTCCTGTTTATTTCTTTGCGGTTATGGTAAACAGCTGCTATAGATGGAACTAATCATCTTTGAACGTAGGAGGAAAACTTCTCCCCCTACCCACCTCCTTTTGCATTCAACTACCAGCCACATAACGAGGATTACAGAGTTTGTATGGATGATATTTATTTATTGATTCCATGTAGGAAGTTTAATATCATGAAAACATTGTTTTAGTAAGGGCTGTAATTACTGTTTATATTTTCCCCACTGAAAAAGACCAGTTTGGTCAAAACATGTTTGGGACATAGGCATTGTATATTTGTACAGCATTTTGATTTGGAAATCAGTGTTGTAACTATACATATGTTATATGGATTGCTAATCAACTGTTTTACATTTTTGTGTGAAATATCAGTATTTATATTATTATTTTGCCATACCTTTTACACACATAATTTCCCTTAAACCTATTCTGTTTTGTGGTTTGTTAATGGTTAAAGACAGAACCATTAGTTTCTGGGACTCAGGAAAAAGCCTTCTCTGTGGTTTGGAACTCAGTTCCAAAGGAGATTCATCTCTGTTGATTTGCCTGATCAAAACCATTCCGTTTGGAAATATTTGTCCTGTCAGGAGTGAAATTATATCTGATATGTTTGGCTGTTATTTGCTGTAATTCTGTTTTCACCTTGATTTTTGAGGAGCTGATTATTGATTTAGGGTGGATTCCTGCATTGACTCGATGGTCTTATAGCCCCTTCCAACTCTACTATTCTATGATTCTATGATTTGATTGGTATTATATTGTATATATCAGCTTTGTTTTCATGTGTTTAAATATCATGTTGCTAATCACCATGAATATTTTCTTTTCTTTTTAAAAATGTAAATGCAAATTCTTTTAACATTCAACCTATCATAATCAAGCTACTTTAACATCTGTAACAGGAAACAAACTCAGAGTTCCAAATTAAGGCCAAATTGAATAGAATTGAATTTAGGAATGAATTATAATTCTGCTACTTTGTCTTCAAAATCTTTGGGTTTAAGCATGGTGATTTTTAGGTCAATAATATTTAAACATTTGAAGGTTTTTTATTTTAGAAAAAAAGGCTAGTAAAGGGAGAAATGATAGAAGATTGTAAAATTAGGCATGGCATGGATAAAGTACAGTGTTTAGTGCTGGACACCATATTATAAGGACAGTGACAAACTGGAGCAGAGAAGGGTGACCAGGATAGTGAGGGGTCTGGAACCCAAGTCCTATTATGAGAAAAGACTGAAAAATTGGGGTATGTTTAGCCTGGACAAAAAAGGTTAAGAGGCGACTGATAAAAGTTTCCAAATATCTGGAACAGCTGTGATGCAGAAGATGAAACAATCTTGTTTTCTGTTGTTCCAGAGGGCAAGACTAGAACAAATGGGTGGAAATTGCAGGGAAGCAGTTAGATTTCCTAATGGTAGGGGTTGCTTGACAGTGGGACACACTGACTCAAGAAATTGTGGGCTCTCCTTTGCTGGAAATGTTTAAGCAAACAGTGGATGGCAATTCATCAGGGATGCTGTAGTTGCATTCTGCATTGCAGAATCTTCACTGAGCAGGGGATTGGATTAGATGACTTCCCCTTCCAACTCTATGATTCTATAATAACCGGATAGACAAATGTTCTCTCCTTCTCTCATTCTAGTAGAACCTGAGTCATCCAATGTAGCTAAATAGTGGGAGATTCATAATTGATTAAAGGAAATATTTATTCACACAGTACACAATTAATTTATGGGATTCGCTGCCACCAAGATTATTGCTACCAACATAGTTTATTTTAAAATGGAATCCAGCAAATTCATGGAAGATAAGGCTAACAATGGTTACTAGTCATCCTTAATGTTTCCTTTTCTGGTCAAATTGTGAATCTTGGACCTGTGTTGGCCTTGAAATGCCTAGACTCATGATTCTTAGACTTGTGGCTGACTGAAATCTACACCATTGAAATCTCAATTTAGAACCTAATGTTGGTCTTAATCTCTGCCTGTGTGGATTTATCTTGGAACTTTCTCTTAAAACCTTGTCTGTGAGTGCTCAGACTTATCCTGACTGCTGACCATCTATCCTGAACTACAGAGATCCCAACTTGAAATCTACTGTTGAAAGTGATCTGACATGGGGCTTATCTACACCAAGCAGGATATTGCACAATGAAAGCGGTATGAAAGCGGTATATAAAAGGCAGGAGCCACACTACTGCTTTATAGCAGTATTGAAGTGCAGTGACAAATGTTGGGGCCCATAAACCATATACTGCTATCATATAGCTTTCATAGTGCAATAACCAGCTTGGTGTAGATGTGTCATGGGCCCCAACAGTTGTCAGTGCACTTCAGTACCACTATAAAGCAGTTGTGTAGATCCTGCAGTGCACTTCAATTCCGTGATAAAAATGTGGCTCCTGTCTTTTATATACCACTTTCATAGTAGAATATCCTGCTTTGTGTAGATGAGCCCATGGTTGTCGTTATTAACCTTGGGAGTATTCCTTGAACTAAGCAACATATCAGTAGTCATTGCTTTGCTATCTGTTTTATGAAGGTTGTAACCATTAAGCTTTTACTGTGGAGTTGAACAAGCTGGACTATGTAACTTGATCTACTGTGGTAAAAGGCTTCACCATTATTGTGCATCTGCGTCTTTCTGTGTATGAAAGACAGGCCCTTGACAGGCCCTACTAGTCCTGCTGTTCTCTTTGTTATTGCTGCCTAAGCAAGGGAGCAGGGAGAAGATTAAGAAGAAGGAGCAGGATTCTCTACTTCCTTTCACCAGGTGCTGCATGCAGACAAATGGCACCTATTGAAATTCCCTTTTCTATACAACTGCTAAGGATACTGTTTAGCTTCACCCTACCCAGTGCCTGTTTACACTTCCCTGTGCCTGTTTGCATTCTCTTTCCCTCCTTATTGTTTACTACAACTTTATTAGATTGTAAGCCTATGCGGCAGGGTCTTGCTATTTACTGTGTAATCTGTACAGCACCATGTACATTGATGGTGCTATATAAATAAATAATAATAATAATAATAATAATAATAATAATAATAAGGATCCCTGCCCCCCTTTTCATATGGTCACCCTGTTTTATTAGGCAGGATCTACACTACTGTTTTAAAACAGTTTATAACAGTAGCGACAACTGTTGGGGTCCAGGACACACTCCAGATACAGTTTTCAAACTGTTTTCAAAGTGTCACATCCTGCTTGGTGTAGATCTGGCCTTAATCTATGTCTTGTGTAGACAATTTTACTCATTTGCTGCAAATGAGTAAGCCTGTGAAAATAAACTCTCTAAAAGTGCATTGCATTGCCCTATTCGAACACTTGGTGGCAGGATGTGTTCAGTTTCCAAACACCTTTTGATTCTCTTACAGGGTTTAGAGGCTGACATGCATTATATCAGCAGTATTGCACTTCATTTCTCATTTACCAAGTAAGTAATAGCCACTTCTTTTACCCGCAAGAGTGAATCATCAAATTAGAGTATCTCATAAACATTCTCTATAAAGATACAGAATTGTTCTAACTGAGCTCTTAATATAAAAGCATTGATATTCCTACCTGTTGGCTTTACCCTGAAGAAGAAAAACAGACAGGAAAGCAAGAAAGTTTGGGGCTGTTGTTGTTGTTACAGTGCGCGCTTCCCTTCCAACCTTCACTTCACCCTATTTCTTCCACAATGAGTTTGACAATAATACAACCCTGACCAAAGATTGACCGTCTTATTGCATGTCTTCCAACCACACCTATTTATAGTTCCCTACTCTATACACCAGTTGCAGATCTGTACCAAATCTATTAGTCTAAAGCGTTATACGTGGAATGGCCCTTGAAAATGGTTCAGAAGCTTCAACTTGTGCAAAATTCAGCAGCCAGAATTCTGACTGGTTCATCATGAGGGAGCCATATGATCATTTATCTATTTATTGCATTTATATCCGGCCTATTTTCCTCCAAGGATCCCAAGGCAGCGTACATGGGATGACCATATGGAAAGGAGGACAGGGCTCCTGTATCTTTGTATAGAAAAGGGGGTTTCAGCAGGTGTCATTTGTATGCATGCAGCACCTGGTAAAATTCCTTCTTCATCATGACAGTTAAAGCTGCAGGAGTCCTGTCCTCTTTTGTATCTGGTTCCTTGGATGGGGCTCCTGCAGCTTTAATTGTCATGATGAAGAAGGAATTTCACCAGGTGCTGCATGCATACAAATGACACCTGCCGAAAAGGGAATTTTTCCATATAGTCACCCTAATCAATTGCACGGTTTGTCCAGGTCGCCAGTTGCTGGCAGCTAGTCTAGGGCTGCCCTGTAGTTGGGATGGCAGGGAAAGCTCCATAGCAGCACTTTGAGTCCAGTGTGAAGAGGACTGGCCTCATTTCAAAACAGGGCCAGACCTTTTGAGCAAGAGGAACATGCATTTCAAGCCCCCCTCCCCTTTAGAAGTCTTGCACCATCATTATACTGTTGAAAGAGGGACAGGAGGAGGGAATAGCTGTTGTGATGAAGAGGGAATTTCACCAGGTGCTGCATGCAGACAAATGACATCTGCTGAAATTCCCTTTTCTATACAACTGTTAAAGATACAGGAGCCCTGTCCTTCTTTCTATATGGTCACCCTAGGCATACATAATCCTCCTACTTTTCAATTTTATTCTGACAACAACATCCCTCTTAAAGTAGGTTGGGCTGAGAGTCTGTGACTGGCTCAGAGTCACCCATTGAGCTTCCATGGCTGAGTGGGAACTAGATCTCGGATCTTGCGGCTCTCACTCAAACCCTGTAGCAATAACGTCACATTGGTTCTCCGGTGTGGTGCATTACACCAATCCTTAAGAAATTACACTGGCTCCCTATTCTCAACCCAGTCCAGTTCAAGGTTGCTGCTTATGTCTTTAAAACCATGATCTGAATATCCGAAGGACTGCCTCCTGGCATACTATCCTGCTCATGCACTAAGATCTTCAGAGGAGGCCTTTATCTGAATACCATCAGTGGGAGATATACATTATGTATCTATGAAGGCGAGGGCCTCCTCTGTTGTGGCACCCCTTCTCTGGATTGCCTTTCCAAAGGCAACACAGTGGGCGTTTACTTTCTTTTCTTTACCGAGTTAAAATATTTCTTTTTGCCCAGGTATTTAAACATTTTAGAATTTTAATATGTATATTTTAAACTTAATCTTAACTTTTAAACTGAAATGATTATTGTTTGATTTGCTGGTTGAAGACTTGTTTTTAATTTGTTTTTAAGGTATAATTGTATGTATTTTACATTGGATTTGTGTGTTGTTGTTTTTTAAAGTTTGTACTTAACCCACCATATAAAAGGTCATAGACTTCTGAACTATGGTGAGATGTATTTGATTGCTATTTAAATTAAAGTGATTATTTGTAAATTTGCATCTGTACAAATAAATTAGCATATACAAATTTCATGTAAACCCATGTCCTCTTTTGTTCTGTTTTTCTAGTGATGTGTTGCTGGTATCCCAGCTGAGTGTTAGTTTGTAACTTCTGTGGGAGGCACAGAAGTTAAATGATGCCCTTGACAGTCTGCAGCAGATGGCCATTAATGAGACTAGAAGGATCTCCCTGCACAGGGCGTTCCGGAGCCCAGACAAAGCCAATGAGAAGGCCCTCTCCCACATTCCCCCAACCATACTTCAGATGTTGATGGTCCAGAGAGTTCGGCCTCTCCTGTAGATCTTAAAAGATATGAGCATTCCAGATACGACTTCTGTTTTGGTTGCAAATGCAGGGGGCAGGTTTGGGCCATACAGGTGATACTTTCTGATAATGGCAAGAGGCCCTTTTCACTCAGTCACCACTCAGCAGAGGCCATATAGTAGATTCATTCACACACCCCTTCTAAACACACCACCATTGGTTAAAGTTCACCATTGGTTAAAGTTCTCTTGGGGTACTGTCACCTCCAACACTGCAACTGAGGCAATGCTAGTTCTAAACGTAATTATAGTAATTAAGAGAAATGCTAATCTGGAATGGTTTATCCCATTTGAAGTTACCTGATTCATCTCAGCATCTTGCTGAAAACCTTTTTTATGGCAACGTAATAATTTAAAGATCCACTTCTTTATTCTCAGTGAGAGGTAAAGCAGAGATTTGGGGCTAGGCACTAGATTGAAAGGTACTGGAAGTGTTCTGCCCTCCTCAAAATAGGAGAACCACAGTCTTGCTCTTGCAAACTTCCATTCCACATCAGCATCATCCTGGAAGGCAGAGGAAACAGTTCATCAATGATAATCTGTAACAGTACGATCATAGAATCATAGAGTTGGGAGGTTCCTCAAAGCTCATCTAGACCAACCACTATGGAATCTATTTAGATGTGGAGTGGAGCAATATATAAGTGTTGTAAATAATACCTTTGCCAATGCAGGAAATCTGCTGCTACAGCATTCATGATAGGCGGACATCCAGCCTCTGCTTAAAAACCTCTACTGAAGAGACTCCACCAATACCTGACACAGTCTGTTTCAGTGTCAAATAGCTCATACTGTTAGGAAGTTCTTCCTAATATTTAGTCCTCTGTCTCTTAATTCAGGGCTCATCTACACCTGCAGCCCTTTGGGGAGTAGGGAGGGATGATTACGGACTTTTCCTCTTCCGATATCATCCCTCAGGGGCCACATGCCAGCAAGTTGTCCCGGAAGTAAAGAGGGACATTCCAGGATGATTTTTTTAAAAAAGAGGAGACATTTGTGCAATTGCGCAGGGGCGATCCTGCACAAAGGAACAATTTTGTTTAAAAAAACCCAAAAAAACTCAGCAGTAGAAGACAATGAGCGCCATCCCAAAGATGGTGAAAATGCTCTCCCCCTCACCCCCCAGCTCCATGCCTGTTTCCTGAGCCCCGCTACTTGTGGGGAAGAGAGAGGACACCAGGAGGGAGAGCCACACTGCATGCAGAGCTCTGGATTGTCCCAAGACGGTGGAAAAACCAGTCCCAGCTATCCTGGAAGAACTGAATGCTCATCCCCGGTTCACCCTAGGATCAGCTGTGTGTCATTTGGATGTGTAGGAACAACCTCATGACCACCCCAGGATAAATGGCAGGTGTGGACAAGCCCTTGGTTTGGGCCCTACACTCTGAAGCAACGGAGAACAAGTTTGCTATCATACTGCCTCTTAATAGTCTCTTCTCTGGGCTAAACATACCTACGGGGACTTGGTCTCAAGGCCCCTCACCATCCTTGTTGCCCTCCTCTGGACATGCTCCAGTTTGTCCTTCTTATTAAACTGCAGTGCCCAGAACTGGACACAGGGGAGGTCTGACCAAAGCAGAATAGAGTGGTACCGGTGTGCAAGTATAGTTTTGCTGCTGAGTGCTCATACTATGGCTATCAGCAGTTTGGCTAACACAGCTCTAAACACAAATGCAGATGAGGATGAGGATGATGACGCTTTCTAAGAAGAGCCTTACTGAATCAGACCAAGCGTCTATCTAGGACACAATCCTGTTTCCAATAGTGATCATCAGGCAGATGCTTCCAAGAAGCCCACAAGGTAGGTATGATACTGTGTATAAGGGATTGTTCTTATGAGACATATGAGAAAGGCTTTCTTTCCCCAAAAAATAATACATGCTATTCATCAGCAATTAATACAAAGATTATCAATTTGATGAGGCCAACTTTTGTTGGCATGAGAACATTAAGTTTATATTGTTCAATATTAACTGAAGTTGATCCAATACTAGATATATGTAGGGCTATTTTGCATTTAATATTTTTGGGACCACCACAACACAAGTATTAGATATACTGACCAGTGATAATGCTCATAGTACACTACGTTATAAAACTGCATGTTGTTAATTGCTATTACACATCCAAATAACTTGAGCACATAATATAGTCATCAAAACGAGTCCAACCTTTTTTTCAATAGGCATAATCCAACCACAGCAACCAACACTTAAGGGCCATTAATTTTTGCATCAAGCCAAACACCTAAAGACTCCTTATGTAGCTAGACAAGTCTAGGCCTGGTTGGTACTTCAAGGGGAGATTGCCTGGGAACTCTAAGTATGTTGTCCTGGAAGAAAATATGAAGACACCCAAATTATGGTGTGTGAGCTGGCCACCACCTCATGATTATGGTAGGGTTGGCTGTCCCTCTTAAGATGCAATGCTATGCATACTTACAAGGGAGTAAGTCCTGCTGAACAAAATGGGACTACCATCTGAGTAAACATGTATAAGATTGCACTATCAACTCCTTTTGATTGATCAAATGGTAATTTAGATACAGCAAGAGACACAGTAAAAATATTGGATCTTTACAAAAAAACTAATAAAGATAATTCGACAGAGTTTTACCTCAATCTCTTGGAAAGAACTGTTGATCATTGCAATAAGCATGTTCAACAGAACAATAACCATGGTGACATTATAAACACCGTAGAGGACATAACCAATGTTTTCAATGAATTTGTGCTTATAATTTATGACAACTGATTTCACTTCTGAGAGTCCAAATATGGCCCAGAACAAAGTCTTGAAGCTCTCTTCCACTCTGAAAGAAAAATACCCAGAAGCATGAACACAACAGTCTAATAAAAGATCCATTGAATATGTCAATAACAGCTTGCCTCCAGTTGATTAATGGAACAAGAAAATCTGGTGTGTCATGATAATGTTAAAAATGTCAGTGATTTTGCAAGTTCAAACAGCACATGATCAAGTCTTGGTTTTGTATAAAAACCACTGGGGAAAATGTGTAATATTTTGGAATAATAGATTTCCTAAGGTAGGTATATGATTAGAAATGTTGTCAATCATATAGTGTAACATTTTCTAGGTTCAGCCATTTTGTTTTCACAACAGTGAACAGCAGCAGCATTCCACACTACAGTATTTGGGCTCACTTGTTTCCTTTATTTCCAGTGTCCAGGGAGGAAGTGCCATTGCTTGTGTAGCCAAACTGGCTTATGTAGGTGGAACTGGGCACATGTGGGGTGGGGGGTGGAAGGAGTGTCTGGAATCCTGAAAAGCAGAACTCCACAATGCAGTCTCGCTTACAATAAATATCACATTTTTGTAGTCTATAAGATGTAGAACTCGAAAAGAACTGAGAGTCACTCAGTCCAAGGAATAATTGATTCATAACTGATTGCAACTGGGCAAGCTTCCTCTCCCCATTCCATATACGTTTCTATAGGTTTTCTCATGTGTTGCCTCCAAAGTATGGAATTTGCTCCTACAAAACTGATGATTGATCCAACCAACCACTTTCTTGGTCTTTAGAAAGGATGAAAAGATGCTTCTTATCAGTTTAGCCTTTTAAAATGTGTAGTTTTTAATGCTTATTTTTTATTGTTTTCAATGTACTTATTTTTATTGTTGTGAGGTTTTGTTGTACACCACCTTAATGCCCTTTTTAGCAGATAAGGCAGTATATAAATTTTATAAATACCTGATGGAACGCCTCTCCCGACATGAACCTACCCGTTCACTGCGCTCAACATCTAAGGTTCTCCTCCGAGTGCCTACTCTGAGGGAAGCTCGGAGCATGGCAACAAGGGAGAGGGCCTTTTCAGTGGTGGCCCCCCAATTATGGAATGATCTCCCCAATGAGGCTCACCTGGCGCCAACATTGTTATCTTTTCGGCACCAGGTCAAGACTTTTCTCCCAGGCATTTAACAGCATTTAACAACATATGCTAAGTTTGTTTGTTTTTTAATGGGCCCCCAGAACTGTTGTGGTTTAAATGGATACTGTTGTTTTATACTGTTGTTTTTATATTTTTGATGATTTAAAATTTTGTATACTTTTTAATGTTCACTGTTTTTAACTTTTGTAAACCGCCCAGAGAGCTTCGGCTATGGGGCAGTATATAAATTTAATAAATAAATAAATTTAATAAATACATACATACATACAATACAATACAGTACCTGAATCCTCTTGCCCATCCTTCCCCCTTTCTCTTGGCTTGGTTGGGGAAAGAAACCCACAGCTCATGTGAGCACCCTAACTTCACTTTATCTGGGTATGCCATGGCAAGGGTGGCAAGATTTGAAATGTGGAAATGACTGTTTTCCCTTGGAAACCAAAATGTATGGTAGCAGGTAGCAGGAGTTGTTCTATCTTCTATTGATCACAACAGATGATTGGCCCCTTCAGGCAATAATCCCACAATAGGACAAAAGGTGGTTATCATCTTAACATAGAGCAGATGATATTTGTCCCTAGATCAGACCAATACACATGATGGAACACTCTGTAGAACCTGATGATATGGTTGGTCTGTGCACTGACCCCATAATATAGGTATATATGCACATTGAAATTTAAATATGTGTGCGGCCTATTCAAACATTACACCTCCACATGAATGTCTGGGGATCTTGAAGCTGGGCCACAAGTATCCAATTCGTGTGGAGGGAAGGAAGGTTCTCACGCCCCACCACACATCTGTGTGATGGATCTGGAGACAGGTATCATCTTATTGGGTTCAGATATGAACATATGAGGTTGTTAGGTTCAGGCCTGTCCGTGCAAAAAAGTAAATTTGTCTGGTGCAAGAACACAGTGGATGCAGTTTCAGTTAATGTAATTCTATACATTTTAATATGAACATGAATATGCACACTCAATTTTCCAAGTGCCAGTCTTTATGTAGCCAAAACGGCATCATCTATGCACAAGAAGGTTCAGCGGGCTTGTGGGAAATCCAGTTTTGCCAAAGTACAATTAAAAAAAAATATTGAAGGGGGTGCGGCTGTCTGGCTCCCTGAACAGGAACATTGCACACTACAGCAATTTTGTTGCTGGGCTTACTTGTTTTAATTTTAATGCACAAAGACAGACAGACAGGGTCTGTTCAGACAACATGCTAAGCCATTGCTATGCCGCTATCCCTTTTGCAGTGAATGGATAGTGAGTGTGTTTAAACCATGGTTATGCAGCCACCATGGTTAGGAATGGTTCACATGACACTCTAAGGCAGCATTTACACTACTGCTTTAAAATGGTTTATAACAGTGGTGACAACTGTTGGGGCCCAGGACATACTCTATATGCAGTTTTATCAAACCATTTTCAAGGTGTCATATCCTGTTCAGTCTAGATCTGGCCTGCGTCATGGTTCACACGACATGTTAAGCCATAATGTTTAGCTCAAAATGCTGAACCATTGTGGGTTAGTGTGTCGTCTGAATGGGTCAATAATAGATACTAGGAACTAACATAAAACTAAAACTAATAATACTTTTATTGCACACTCATAACTGACACACTGACTTTGTGCTAACATATTTGTATAAGAGGGATAAACTGTGTATTTATGCAAAATAAAGAATACAAAGAGTGTCTGATGAACACCACCAAAAGGGTGCTTCCAAATATTGCGTCTTTTTGTGGCAGTTTAGAACTACTGTAATTACTTGGGTGCAATGGTAACTTTGCTTCTTGTACTGATTTTGTTAATCCATCTGTACTGCTGACATTCAGCAAATCCTCCCAGCCTGAATGAATGATTATGGGAAATGAGCACTCGGATTATAAGCATGAATCACCTGTGAATCCATTCATAGAGAAATACCCCTAGAACCACCTTCCCCAACCTGGGGGTGGATCTACACTATTGCTTTTAAAGCACTTTAAAGCACTTTGAAAACATTTTGAAAACTGTATATGCAGTGTGTCCTGGGCTCCAACAGTTGTCAAAACTGTTATAAAGCACTTTAAAGCTGTAGTGTAGATCCCCTCCCCAGTGACTTCCACATGTTTTGGACTTCAACTCTCATCAGCCTGAGGTAGCGTAGTCAATGGTGGTCGTAACAGTGATCCAAAACACCTGGAGGACACCAGGTTGGGGAAGGCTTTTCTAGAATTATTTCACAGTATATTTGCTTGATAGTTGAATGCAACAGTACTACTAGTTTAGGAAATATAGTTGGAAAATCAACATTTAAGAATTGCAGATTATAGCAGACTGTGACTATGGGGTTGGGTATTTACATTCTGCTCATACTAAGCACATTATAAGAGCTAAAAGGCTTAATCCATCTAATCACCTTCTAAGAAAATAATCTACAGATTTCAGCAATATTAACTTACGTAGTGAATGCTTCATTTTGTTTTGCTCCCAGGTAGTAGGAGTAGAGATTAAACATTCCTATCATGAAGGCCACAAAGACCATGATAAATATGACCATGAACTTGAAGATGTCTTTCACAGTTCTACCAAGTGATATTTGTAGTGGTCCAAAGCTTTCGTTGGCTGGCAGAATGTAGGCGATTCTTGAGAAACTTAAAACCACAGCAATCGCATACAGGCCTTCAGATATAATTTGAGGGTCAGATGGATCCCAGTCAATTCTTGCTACAAAGAAAAACACAAGAGTTTCTGTTTAATGTTTTGAGATACAAATCCCATATTTACCTGCACCAATTCAGAGGTCTTAGGCCACAGCTAGACCTAAGGTTTATCCTGGAATCATCCAGGGTTCGCCCCTGCCTGAGCACTGGATCCCCTGTGTGTCACCTAGATGAACAGGTTTGACCCCTGGATGATCCAGGGATAAGTCTAGCTACAGCCTTACTTTCAACGGTACTGCATGTGGGAACAAGGGAGGGGGCTTTCTGTGTTGTGGAATAGAGGAACATCCACCTGCTTGTTCAAATAATGAAGATTGCTATATAGTTATTAATGGATGAACTGCATTACTTGATAATGTTTTTAAAAACTGTTAGTTATTTAGCTGATAGCTGAAATGAAGCTTTCTGTGGACATAAATGGAACCTTGGGGTACCTCAGTACTGGCAGAATGGAACTTTTGCCTCATCCTAACTCCCCCGCCCCCCCCAGAGAGTCATCCAAGTGGGTTAGGATTGCTAGGCCCATGCTTGCATTCTGCACAAAGTGTCACTGACTGCTTAGCCTTAAATTCAAACAGTACTGGTCAGTGACTAAACACAGCAGTAAGATCACAGAGGGAAAATTCATTGACCAAAGATCCTATAAAATAGTTATTTTGTCATTATCGATGGGACAGTAGAACAAATATGTTCATTTTCATGGAACTAGACCAGCCTCGCCCAACATTGTGTCTTCTAGATGTTTTGGACTGTAACTCCCATCAGCCCCAGCCAGCATGGCCAATAATCAGGCATTGTGGGAGTTGTAGTCCAAAACATCTAGACTGGCAGCACATTGGGGAAAGACTGAACTAAACCATGAATACATTATACACACATTTAAAAAAAAATCAAAGGGCAAAGACAGAAAAGTTCAGCTACATGAGAGCACCTTCAGGAAAGGAGGACCACTACAAGCCCTTGAAGGAGATATTTTTTTACCCCACTTGAACTTTAATATAATTGATCCAAAATTCCACGTGGAATACAGATAAGGGAAACAAATTGACTTCAGATTTCAATTATGTAAACACACCTTTTGAGACCAACTAAACTAGAACATTTCTTCTTATCTCTACAAAACTAAACGGAACTGTTAATATATAAACTCACCCAAAGTGTAGTACTTTATGCTGGGATCCAGTGTTGCATTTGACAAATCCATATTTGCATCAGAATCAACTAAGTTCTGGGCTCTGGAAGCATGCCAAAATGCCATAAACCTTGCAATGAATGAAGCTGCAAATATTGCTAACATACCGAAATCTAGCATATTCCACAACTCAAACAGGTATTCCTTGGGACCTTGAGACCAAATTTCCTTACATTCGGACCATATCATTCCTAAAGTAAGGAAGGAGAGATCACACACGGGATTAGCTTTCAACTTTATACTGAGAGCTTTTTATTATGTAAAACGATAGGGAAGAAAGTTCTGGACTTTGAGCAGCCAGATTACAGCCAGAGGTCTGCCCAGGACATTTGCATTTCCCAGCACAGCAAAAGATGGTGGAGCCATGATGTCTTCCATGTCCATTCATTCCCTAGCACTTTTGCCAGTCCTCCTCTTACATCAGATACTTTCAGAAGAAGCCATAATAAGACAGTCCTCCAAAGCATTAAGATCAAGGGCCCTATTCTCTGGCCCACTAGCAAGAGCCATTAGGTTGATGGATACTAGGGATAGGGCTTTCTCAGTGGTGGCCCCACTGAGAAACCTCGCTCTTCCTAGAGATATACATATGTCCTTATCACTGCTTGCTTTTTTTTTAAAAAAAAAAAATCTGAAGACTCATTAGATTTTACCCAATGGGTACTATCCAATGTTAGTCTAAGCCCTTTTCATTTCAATTGGTCCAGTCTAACTTTGAATACAATCCATTTATTCTGGTCTGCATTTGGTGCTAATAAATCATTAGCTGCTGTTTCTGTTCCTGTGTGCATGGGTGTGTGTATTTAATTGTATGTTGGTGCTTTTGCAATATTGTGAGCACTGAAAGGAGGGTTGATAATCCTTAAAACACACAAATAAATAAATATTTGATTTATTATTGGACCACCTGGAGCCTTTTCTGGGTTCCTTGAGGTTTGCTGCACATAAATGAGAAGGGAGCTGACAGAAGGAACAGATGTGGGAGAAGCCACTGCTGCTGCCTCATTCTCCCCTGCACTGGGACACGCAAAAGCACAGCGTAGATCTCTGGGGGCCTTGCTAGACCTAGGAGATAATCCGTCTAGGAGGAGGGGCGACGGTGTGCTACAGATAGCGCGCGTCGTTGCCCTTTTCCAGACGTCAACACGCGACGGGGCAAGGGAAAGCCCCGTCGTGTGCTCCGGTTTTCCCCCCCCTTAAAGGGCCATGTGCACAGGAGTGCACCACCAAAGAAGGTAAGTGTTTTTAAAAAATAATAAAGGGTTCCCCGCTCCCCCTGATTTCCCCCACACACAATGTCTGATGCCCCACTGCCTGCTCGCTCGTCCTCCCCCCGTCTGCCATCGCTGTCCCCATCCCCGTTCTTCTTCCCCTGCCCCCCGTCCGCCATGGCTGTCCCTGTCCCCGTTCTTCTTCCCCTGCCCCCGTCCCCGATGCCCGTCCCCGTTCTTCTTCCCTCGCCCCCCTGTCCCCGATGCCCGTCCCCCTCCCCATTCTTCTTCCTCCACCCCCCGTCCACCATGGCTGTCCCCACTCACCAGGCCCTGTCCCTGTCCTTCTTCCCTCCGTCCCCGATGCCCATCCCCATTCTTCTCCCCCCCTCCTGCCGGGTCCAGTCTTTCCCCCGGCCCCCATCTTTCCCCCCCGTGATTCCCCCCCCTGGCCCGATGGGCACAGCGCTCCTATGGAGCACTGTACCCAGTCCGTGGCTTCTCCCGGCTACTTGTCAGTAAGCGAGCAGCTGGGAAAAGCCACGGAAGTCGTTAGACTTTCCGCAGCCCCGGCCTGAGGCCGGGGCTGCAGAAAAGCCGGGCCATAAGCAAATCCGCTTGTGCCGGTTCAAGGGAGGCGTTAACCCGGCCTGACCCCGGAATCCCCTGTGCGTCATCTGGATGATGCACAGGAGGGAGACTGGGCCTCACACTGGGCTAACGCCTCATCTAGCAACGGCCTGGGTTGCTATCTTGTAAACTGAACTTTGAGTTTTACAGGGCAATCCTATACATGTCCACTCAGAAGTAGGTCCCATTGAGTCCAATAGGGCTTACTCCCAGGTGATTGTGTATAGGATTTCAACCTTAGTTGGCATTTCAGATGAATGAGTGTTATTTATTTATTTATTTATTGCACTTATATACCGCTCCCATAGCCAGGGCTTTCTGGGCGGTTTACAGAAATTCTAAAATTAAGATAAAAACGAGTATACAAAATTTAAAATTCTAAAACACAGAACATACACACATAAAGCATTAAAAACCGTTATTTTTTTTAAAAAAAATGTATCTTACATTTGTGATTGTTTTTCCTTAACAGTTTACACAATTCGGGGAGTGGGGTGAGTTATCCATTCATTCTTTTGTGTCTCCCACAGTCCTTGTTTCATTTATTACATTCTGTATTAGCTTCTAAAGTACAGCACTTAATTAACGGGAAAGCTATTTCTTACGAAGTTGAATTTCTCTGATGTTGCATATTAATACCCTCCAGTGCTTACTGACAATATTTTAATGTGCTCATTACTGTCACATTGTTATCTTGCCTATAAGAGACAAGTTTCTTTTTAAAAGTCGGCTTGAAAAGAGCTAATTCTTATTTAGATAATGCAGCTTGGAATGAAATAACTTTGGTTTCATTTGATGTATGTTGTTCATTCTTCAGACTCACTAACAATTTTCCAAGTCTTGGTTACTTTCAAAATAAGTTGTCATCTCTCTCCCACCCCCATCCCCGCATTAAGGCTAAGAAAAAAAGGAAGATGTATTACCTTTCGTATCTATTTCAAGAGTAATACATTTACACATTGAAACCTGAACTCTTTTTTCTAGGCTTCTGAAATGTAAATTACAAATGAATTAATAACAACATGTCACTTGCAAGCTACTGAGTGTCTTAAGACATGCCTGTCAAATGTATTATCTGAGCTGTGTATCTTGCGTTTAAGTCAGTTGGGGGTGGGTTTTGGAATCAGGTTAATTGGCACAGACCTAACAAATCCTATTCAGAAAGTGTTTACTTGTACGAATAGCAGATCATTCTGAACAAGCATTTCCAATGTACATGATTTGGTATTTCAAGGCATGACTGTATTTGTGGGGAGCCACACAACCCTCCCAAAGGAAAAGAAGGCACATTTTGCAGGCCCAACCTTCACATGAGATCTACAGAAATGAATGAGAAATTCAACAGACACTTCTATTTGTATCTCATGCCTAAAGCAAATGCAGTTCACTGCTATGATTACAAGAAGGAATTTTGAAGAACATTTTTTACCTATTACCCATGAGATAATAAGCATCTCCATCCAGGAGAAGCATGACGTTTTCATCCTGAACAGCTGTTTTGCACCATCTGTTTTGGATTCATTAGGCTTCAGCTTGGTGCCATCAAATCTGTCTGCCGCATTCATGACCAGCAGCCCAAGAAAAATGGTGAAAGAAGCTGCATGTGCCACAAATTTCATAAAGGGTCCACGCAGTATTCTACCCAACTGCAAAAAAATAGTTTAGGGAAGACAACAAATAAATAAATTACATCACCTTCTTTCAAGTGACTTTTATGTTTAAAAAGCACCTAGCAGAAAAAAGCAACACCAAGGAAGCAGAGGGGAATGCAGCACCCCAACATGCTGATGTTCACTGTGACTGATGTCCATTTTGTGTGGGGATGGACTACTTGGTGTAGTAACTGCTCTCCTCAGCTCTGCTTCCCAGGTGTAAATGGGGCGAGGGGCATTGCATGCCCCCAATATTTAGTCAGCACTCATATTAATTTGTTTGCTGTGTAAAGGGATGTTGTTGTTGTTGGGTTTCTTTTTTTAAAAAAAAAGAACCAGGAAAGATATGCAAGACAAAAGCAGCATCAAGCAGTAACAGCAGCAGAAGAAATGACTAATGGACTCAAAGACCTAAATGGCACTTTCCAAGTCTATGGTTCAATGCATTAATCAAAGGAGTCTTCTGCATGAGTGAGGCCAAGATCTACGCCTTGTGCAACAGCATTACAAATGTGGAATAAAAAGCAGGATATAACACTATGAAAGTGTATATGGAACATGGATTGTGTCCCAACAGTTATCAGTGCACTTCAACACTGCTATAAAGCAGTGGTGTAGAACTAGCCTGAAATTACTGGTGTGAAATGTTTCGATTCCAAATGTTCATTCCTGATGGATTTTGAATCCAGAGCTTCTGATTCAAGAATAACCCATTACTGAAATAAAGGCATGATTACAAAATGTCATGAAGGTAAAATGTTGATCACACCAAGGTTTGAAAACATGCCACCTATGAAGAAACTCAGGGCTCATCTACACCAAGCAGGACATTGCACTATGAAAGCGATATGAAAACAGTATATAAAAGGCAGGAGCCACACTACTGCTTTATAGTGGTATTGAAGTGCACTGCAGGATCTTCACTACTGCTTTATAGTGGTACTGAAGTGCACTGACAACTGTTGGGGCCCATGACACATCTACACCAAGCAGGATATAACACTATGAAAGCAGTATATGGTATGTAAAGCAGTAGTGTGGCTCCTGCCTTTTATATACCACTTTTATAGTGGAATGTCCTGCTTGGTGTAGATGAGCCCTGAGTTTCTTCATTGGTTGCATGTTTTCAAACATCTAAGGTCCTTCTCCGGGTGCCTACTCTGAGGGAAACCCGGAAGACAGCAACAAAGGAGAGGGCCTTCTCTGTGGTAGCCCCCAAATTATGGAACGTTCTCCCCAATAAGTCCCGCCTAGTGCCAACATTGCTGTCTTTTCAGCACCAGGTTAAAACTTTTCTCTTTTCCCAGGCATTTAGCAATATGTGATGAGCTTCAGTGATCTTGGACCTGTTTTTACAGTTGTTTGTAAAAATGTTTATAGTTGTTTTTAGATATATGTTTCTGTATATGTTGCATGTTTTTGTGGTTTTAAATTTTGTATATTGTTTTGAATTATTTTAATCTTATGTAAATTGCCCAGAGAGCTTCAGCTATGGGGAAGTATAGAAATGTAATCATCATCATCATCATCATCATCATCATCATCATCATCATCATCTGTTAGCTACATGTCTAATTATACCCTTTCCTGTTAGATTCATGCTTGCATAGAAAAACAGGCTAATCTTCCATATTTGCCCCACCATGTGTTTTGAGAACACATACTCACAAGACAACACAGTCAAAGAAATAGTTCTTTGTGTCACATACATGCCAGTATTGTGTCATTGCATTCTAAAATGTTTTACTTTGTATGTTGTTATAATCATTTATCTTAATGAGAGGTTTAAATTTCAGTGATATTATTTAAACATAAGTGATTTAAAAATAGAAATGTACCCTTAGGAATGTAGCTTAATGGGACATAAATAAAGGAAGTAAAACAATCTAAACACATTTGATAGCCTCCATAAACTATAAAGATGACTTTGGACACCTAACACTGGGAGCTATCCTTTTAAATCAGCTACCCCCAATGTGTTGTCTGAAAACCATCTTGGTAAACTCGAAACTAACAATTGTTATTCCTCTGCTTAGAAGCCTTGTCTTAAGATGATGTTGAATGTATCATGTGTTTGAATCAATGCAGGTATGACCTTTGCATTTAATATTGTTAAGCTAATAATTCTATATAGTAAAGAAATGAAAGACAGATGAGAGTGTAATTTTTGGAAATAGAAAATTCTGTATGACCTATATCTAAAGTGAAGAATTGAATCTTATTTTAAGATGCCATCTAGTTTTGTGAGGAATTTGAATAAGCATGGTCAAACGTAACCCAGGGTTACCTATATACTGGTAACATCTTTTGAAAGAACCTCCAAGACAGATTATATGCCACACTTGTACAAAGATTCCAGAGTATAAGTACATTAGAGAGTATGTATGCCAAATGATAGAGCCACTTATGACAGATCTGTTTGCATGGCGTAAAAAAGTACATTTGAAAAATTGAAGTCAACATAAACATTTTTCTAGCAACCTAGAAAGCTCACTTTCCTATTTAGCTTTAAATGTACACATTTTCACTCACATAGCCCCAAAGTGTCAGAATTAGACTATATACATACAAGCAAAGATACAAGATGAATTAACAGTGCAATCCTATACATCTATACTGAGGTTACTCCCACTAAATTCAGTGAGGCTTACTATCAAATAATTGTGCATAGGACTGTAGCTAAATTAGGTTTGGAGAAAGGAGGAATGGAAAGAGGCAATGAAAATATATAAATGTGAAAGGAAGCATTATTTGTTGGGTTTTAGGAGAACCTTAAAGATGTTCTTATTCCACTCTATTGTATAGAGCTCTGTTTCAGCAAATATTTATCAGCTGCTAATAAATATTTCACAAATATTTATTTGCTGCTTTAGCAAATATTTATCTGCTGCTAATAAATAAACACATAAATAAAATCCAGGTAAGGAAGCATGATAATGAGAATATATGAAGGACAGGGTCAGAGAATGTGAAGAGTTTGTGTCATATTTGATTCTATTGAAGGTTTTATTGCATCTTCCTATATATTTATGATTTTAGAATTATGTTTTTAATGTTGTCTATGTGACATATTTTTATATAGGTTGTTAGCTGTCCTGGGCTCTTTGTGAGGATTTGATCAAATCAAATTGATCCACCAATAAATAATGGATAGGAAACACCCTTAAAACGTTTAAATTCTCTGGCTAACTGCCTTATCCCTAACTGACAATTCTCAACTGCCAGACAGGCTGTGTTCCCCCCTTTAATAATAATAATTTTATTTCTAACCCGCCTCTCTATACTGATTGAGGCAGGGAACAACAGCAAGTATAGAATACATAAAATATTAATCAAACAGTATAAAAACTTCCTAAAAACATACTAAAAGCATCTTAAAATTCCACTGGATAAGCCTGCCAGAAGAGATTAGTCTTTATAGCTTTCTTAAATGCTATAAAGCATTTTATTAAAGGGGGGGGGAGTGTTTCTGTCTTGAAAGACACCTTGGCAGGATCAACTTTCAAGCTTGCCCAATCACTTTGTAACACACATGCATTGCCCATTGGTAAATTTTATTTTTCATACATCTGCAGCCACAAATGTAAAAGAAGCCACTTTTTTCTATTGCATTATTCTCACTAGAAACTAGTAGAATTATGTTTTGTTTACTTACTTATTTTTGCATATTAAAGCAATGGTCTGTCCTAACCCATCCTAATGTCCTAATATTTGATCCTTGAGTCTTATCCTGATATTTGATCCTATCCTAAAATCTGTTCCTTAATTCTCCAATAGCCCCTTTAGGATGTCCGCTTAGACTTTACTAAAAAAAGAGAGAAAATTGAGGACAAACAAGGACACAGATTTGTATCAAATTTGCTTAAGCTAACTGACCAGGTGACTACTTGTATGCCAGCTCAGTCTGCCATCCAGATGCTAACTGTATAAATGGGCAACTTCAATGGCTAGGTGCAACCTCCAGTATCAGAGGCAGTAAGCCTGCATACCCCATTGCTGGGGAACATGGGTGGGAGGGTGCACTGTGTCCTGCTTTGTTGGTCGCTGGTCAACAGCTGGTTGGCCACTGTGTGAACAGTGTGCTGGACTAGATGGACCCTTGGTTGATCCAGGAAGGCTCTTCTTACGTTCTTATGTTCAGGAGGTGGGCGCTGCTCTCCTTTCTTATGGCTTTATTTATCTTTCAAGTGGGCTTGGACTTGACAGCCTTTCAAATAGAAGGTGTCTACAAACAGAAGACTGTCCTCTACCAGCCCTTTAAACAGAAGCCTATCCTCAGAAACGCAGGATACACAATACCCTGAGGCTCTTCCCCAGAAATACTGTACATTTACTAGGAGCCAGTAAGAGTAGCCTAACAGACACTGAAGTCTATTATGGAGATCTCATGAATCATTTTCTTAACAGGAATAAAAGTGAGATTAACATTTTCTGTTTATGGATGATGATAAGAAGTCTTCATTTCTAAAATCAAATTTTCCAATTACTGTGTAAAGGGTACCATTAAGAGTCTGGGCTACTTTTAAAAACACAGATGTTTAAGCTAGGAGAAACGAAGAGGTCGGAGGCATATGTTATTTCTTCAAAGGAGAGATAAATTGTTTACGAAACAGTAAACATGGCTGAAACTAATATTAATAAATGGAACACTGTCAAGACTGGTAAACCCAAATGTTGGGCAAACTAGTCTCTGATAAATCCTTTAGCAACTCTTTATTTTTGTCCTTTTCCTCCAGCTAAACAAACAATGCAATACTAAGTACATTTACTCAAAAATAAGTCCCACTGAATTCCACAGGACTTACGCCCTGGTACATTTGTTTAGGATGGCAACCTAAAAATAGTTTCGCCTTTCTTTTGAAAAAATAATAAGTGAGTCTTCTCAGATACATAACGATCATTTTTCAAAATAAACCCTGTTGATACTGACAAGCTCCTTTTTAAAGCTTCCAAGGGGATAGTTAAAGACAGCAGTGATTAAAATGCACTCTGAAAATGATAAACAAAATACCTTGGCAGTGTGGTTTTAAAATGATTATCTGCCTGTGTTCACATTTGATTATGAGACAGGGAGACAGACGTGGAGGCGGGGGGAGGGTGGCAAGAGAAGATAGATACGTGAAAGAAGAAGAAATAGCAAAGGAAACCAAGTTATTAGCAGATTAGCCAGGCAACGAATTATAAGAATCTAAAACAGAAGGCGTCCTGCAGCAGTTTGAAGATTAAACACATTTATTGTGGCACGGGCTTTCCGAGGCAAGAGAAAGCATCATAAAGATATGTGAAGTGGCCAACAAAAATGTTGTATCTATATGTTCAGGGGTCCTGGGTATAAAGAAGGAAAAACTGTTTTGCAAGAAAAGATGAAAAGATGTGTTCATAGATCTGGGATTTCAGAATGAGCACATAGATACATCCCTTGATGCCTGTCAAGATCTCTGCCCCTCCTGATTTTTAATAAAAAATAAAACAACTTTTTCTTTAACTGGGGGTGGGGGCTGCCAGTTGGGGTTTACCACAACCCCAGGATGCTTCTAAAGAAAAGTTTAAAATAAATATGAGATTGATCAGTCATGAATCTCCAGTGTCTCATTTGGTTCGGCCCTAAAACAGATAAGCAAAGAGACAGCACAGTATTTTTGGCAAAGATGTTAAAACTTGGCTGGAAAATTTCGGAAATGCTGGAAAAGTACTCCCACAAGCACTTAAATGTGTGAGAGGATGGGTTAGCTTTATATTCTTCTTCTGATCAATGTATTTAAAAGGAATAATGATAAATTAAAGCTACACAGAGAGGGAGGTTATTAATGGCCTAAAGATTTCTAAGTAAAGAAATCTTTACTTAGATTTTACTTAGATTTTTTTTACTTAGGCTTACCACAGCTACATCATCCTGGTTTTGTAACTCCAAAGGTGAGTGAGGGCAGGGCATGATACAGGGCATGATACAGGTATATTCCAATTATGTACTCTGTAGAGAAAATGGTGCGGGAGAGGTTTTCTCACATGCATAATGCTAGAAACTGTGGTCATTCACTGAAACTTAAAGAGGGAGATTCAGGACAGAAAAACGTAAGCCCTTAGCACAGCACGTGGTCTGCTGTGGAATTTGCTATCACAAGATGTAGTGATGGCTATCAGCTAAGATCTCTTTTAAAGAGGATTAGACAAATTAATGGAGGAAAAGGCTATCAATGACTAGCCATAATGGTTATATATCATCACCATGGTTGGATTCCTGCACTGAGCAGGGGGTTGGTCTCAATGGCCTTACAGGCCCCTTCCAACTCTACTATTCTATGGTTCTATGCCTATGCATACCAGTTGCTAGGGAATATAGTTGGAGGCTGGAATTGCACATGTCCTACTTGTGCACTTCACATTTGCATCTAGTTACCCATTGTGGAAACATAATGCTGAACTAGGTATGCTTTTGGCCTGATTCAGCACTTCTCTTTTAAAATAAAGCCTAGACATCTAGACATAGATTGCATTGAAATAAACAAGTTTGGAGAAGCTGTGTGTATTGTGCTCCTCTTCCTCCCCTTCCCTCTACTTCATTCCCATAGGGCTAAATTCCTTACTTCCTGTTTGAATCAAGACAGTTTCTTATGATATCCAAACCAGCAAACTGAAGTTTAAGCAAGCCCCTCTTCTCTGCACCCCCCCCCAATTCACCACCACCCCGCCACAGCCAATATTGCAAATTCCATGGTTTGTAATTCTGGTTTTTCAGGCTTGCTCAAACCACAGTGTGCTGGTTTCCACATCACAGCAAACTGTGGTTTGATTCAAACAGGAAGTAAGGAAAAAAGCTCTACACATGAGAAGGAAAAAGAAGTGGGGAGGAGGGAGTACACATGCACGAAGTGCTTAGATACAATCCTCCAAACCAAACCACTGGGAACTATTGCTGATCTCAGTGCTCCTAGAATTCAAAATTGGGGGCAGAGAGAAATACCACTTGAACAGTCTGGGGAAAAACAAGTGACAGCTTTACGAATTGCATGCAGTATTGGATGTTGGTGTGTTTGGATTTCAAAAGTCAAGCTGTTGGTCATATGTGCAGCCAGAGGTGAAATGGGAACAGGTGAAATGTGGTGGAGAACAATGAAAATCTGGCTCCTTCAGCACACATATATCCTCAAGTTTCTCAAAAAGCAGAGGAAGATCAGCCATTCATGTCTCTGCTCACACTGCAGGTTATCAGCATGGGAAAGGAAAGAGTAAAGTGACCTGGGGCACCTTAAAGAGCAACATCAGATGCTGTCTTACAACAAACCAGACCTTTGGTCAATTTAGCTCAGAATGGTCTTCAATGACAGGCAGCATCTCTCCAGGGTTTCAGGCTGGAGTCTTTCCTTTCCCTACCTGGATATGCAAGGAATTGAACCTGGGACGTTTTGCATGCAAAGCACGTTCTACCACTTTGCTACAATCCATTGGCTTATTGTGACATAAGCTTTCACGTAGAAGAACAGATTAATCACAAGAAGTAAGCCTTTTGTCTATAGACACAATAAAAACAGTTAGTCTTTTAATATGTCACAAGGCTCTTGATCTTCTTACGGAACAGATCTACTCTCCTGGAAATTTACGTTAAAGGCAATTCCATCCTGATGTAAACATGCGCCATGCTGAATTTGCCTGCCATGCTCTGGTAACATCACCACAACACCAGCATAGCATTATGTTTTGAGATGTTATTGTCATAATTGTTGATATTCCACAACCTAAGCAGATGCTGTAACAAATCTTAGCTTTCGAGCTGTCTCAATTTAAATGGCATTAAATACAAACCCTGTTGTTTAACAGGTTTATGGTTTGAACTCATAGTCTGTGTATATTTATATGTAGGTAATACATAGCACAGATACAAAAATAAAAAATAAATGATGGCTTTCAGTCACTTCTCCCCTCCCTCTTCCCTGACACTAACACAAATGAAAAAATGTAGTTTAACATAATGTGTTTGCTGCTTTTCACTGAGAACTCAATCTCTCCATTAAAACAAATAACTGTAAATAAAGCATTGCTAAGTGCCTCTCTCATTAGTGTGTATGCTTCATTTTAGCCTAGTTTCAAACCTGTGTGCAAACGGAGTACAGAATATATTTTTAAAAAGGCTGCTGAAAGCTTGCACCAACTAGTACCTTACTGCATGGAGCAATCCAGTAAGCCACCGCGAGGAAGGGCAGCCCAACAGCAACAGCAAGAACCACTAAAAACTTCACCGCCATGGTCTGTTGTCGTAAGCCTGACAGATTCTCATACCAGATAGAGAGGAGCTGTTGCTGGCAGTTTGGATGTGCTACAAACTAAATGACCAAAAAAAAAAGGAACACAAGAGAACATTACAACTAATCCATCACCCATTTCAAAATTTAGCTTGCTAAAGAACATAGTAAAACAGAAATGATCCAGGTAATCACACCAACTATCACCAAAGATGTAGAGCAATATGGATGGAAGAAACCACTTTGTGCAATGTAGAGCTATTTAAGGCAGGGAATTCTGATTACTTGTCCAGAAGACACACTAGATTTAGTAGTCAGTAATTTCATTCTTTATAAGCCTTTTCTTCCAACGAGTTTCCCCAGACGATTCCTGCTACAAATAGGAACATAAAACTGCCCGGCTGTGTCGAGCAAATGGTATATCTCACTGGGACATTTGCAATCCAGTCATGATGGTGGTATCCATCCCTACTTATTACATTATCACATCTTGTTGGAGAGGCCTACTGCCTTTGCAAATGTAAGATGCACTTAATAGTATCTGAATAGTCACATTTGGGTTGTAGTCTTCAAAATACTTACTTGGAAGTAAGTCCCATTGAATTCAATGGAAATTGGGTATCTATCTATATCAAGCACCTCATGGACACTATAGATCTGGGGTGGGCAACCTGTGGCCCTCCAGATGTTTTGGTCTACAACTCCCATCATTCCTCACCATTGGCTAGGGTTGATGGGAGTTGTAGGCCAAAAACATCTGGCAGGACAAAGAGGTTCCTCTCTTTAGTTTTTCCTGCACATACAAAATTGGCTTAAAGTTGTATTGGTTATATGTTCACAGCATTACGGACTCCACAATTGCTACTCTTTATTATTTATATTGCACTTCCAAAGTTACTGTACATTTTGTAACTATGACTGTAGCATATATTAACGCCTCCTCTCCGCAAGACTGTGTGTCCTGCGACAACCTCTTTTTGTTGGGGTGAAATTGAAGATGAAATTTAATGCCGTTTACTGCAGAAATGGGACTTGAAGCCATATCCATAACCTCCCAGTCTATTTTTAAAATCTATTTCCTAATCAAGACGTTATATACTAATTTTGGAATGCTATATAGATTTAAATGGCTGTTTGAAAATGTATGCCCAGCAAAACAAAGGAGCAAATCCACGCTGATATGAAGGTAGCAAATGTGAAATATCCATCAAATTATTTTTATCTTCTGGTGAATTAGGTTAGTGTCCTTTTATTTTTTTTATATAACTAATGTTCTGTCCTATTTCAGAAGCTTAATCTCATTTCCGTCACTGTATAAAATTCAAAATTATGTAATTCATACAATTCCTGCACTATATAGTATTGGTTTTTACTGTGTGAAACAGTTCTTTTTCTCTCAATATTCTCTTAATACAGGCTTCTCCAAACTCCTGCCCACCAGATGTGTTGGACTATAATTCCCATCATTCCCAGCTGTAGAGATATGCTGGAATCAGGGAAAGCATGCAGAAAGAGCTATACAAATTAGGAGATATATTTTGCTTTGTTTAGAACATGGGAAGTCATACAGGTTGCTCAAGACCAGCACTTCTCTGTGTATGTACTGCAGGATACATAAATGTCCAATGCATTTCCAAACTACCAAGAAAGCTCCATTAAGATCTATCTTTGCCTGCCAGATCTTTGGGACAAAGACTTATGCTATTTGAACTATTTGGTGCTGCGTACTACCACTACTGAATAAATGGAAAGTGACCTTCAACCCAATTGGCTGCTTTTAATAACATCAGAGCTTACTTTTTTGACTTCATACTTTATGGCAAGTTTTAAGCGGCTGAGGCTAGGACGCCCACGCTCCCCATGATTCAGTTCAACATCTCCGTTCAGAATGGCTTCCACTTCTTCTGTGTTTCTGCACAAATCGAGAAGTCCAACCACAAAGTCTTTGCACTGCATGGACAGTTTTTTGTAATCGTTCTATGAAGGAAAAGAAATTTAAGGTGAGTAAGCAGGGTCTCCAAAGACCCAGGCAATAGGGAGTATAGTTGAGCCTTTAGCCCAGGCAGTGGACAGTATGGCATTTAGGAGGTGGGGGAACTTACTGGAGAGGTTATTCCACTTCTGGGCTTGCTTCCCAGGGATTAAACATATTTTGAACATCAGGCCAGCTCTCTCTAAATGTATTTATAACCAAGGATATTACTGGAAGAGGGAGCTCTTAGAGAGGATAATGGTGGTGGTGAGCTCCAGTGAGTACTGTTAGGTTTCTAGGACGGAGGCTGAGGGATAGAAGCTTCCAAGAGATTAAAGAGAAATGTCAAGCAAAAGGGGTGTGGGGAGAGAGAGAGAATGCTAATCCAATGTGCTTAGTGTTGGGAAGTGAAGCATCGTGGCCTAGCATGTCATATGAGGGAAGAAAAACCCAGCAGCGATGGCTAATTAACCACCCCCCTGCAGTGGGGTTAAGGGGCTCCAGGATGGCCTACTGTGTCATCTATTGGTCTCCCCATACCTAAAAACAGCCATTCCATGTAAAAATGCAGTGACCATAGGGTCAGACATCTACAGCATTCTCTACTTCTGGTGACACTCTAGGCATCATGACCAGATTCTATAGTTGCCATTGCATAGTGCATAGTGGATGGAGCAACCAGCGCATATGTTTTCCTGTCACAATGGCCGCTGAGATAACCACCGCTACTGGTGGGAGGCCAGGGGACTAGCTATGATGCAGGGAACGGTAAGTAAACCATAGCATACCACACAGTTGTCAGACGTGGTTTTCCTAATTCTTCGCCTCATAGTTCCCCTAACCAGCCTTCCCGCACTCACATTTGAATAAGCCCAGAGAGAGGTTTTTTGGGGTGGAAACTAGTCCATCATGTAACCCCCTGTTAGAGGGGGGGCCTATAACCCCCCTAGAAGGGGCCCTATAACCCCCTTCACATTTTTAAAAGAACATATTTTTATTTTAAAGCTCTTATTGGTCACAGAGATATTAGTAATAACATAACTGAATCTCCACTCACCCCCTCTTCTCCACCTTCATTACTTTAAAAAAACAAACATTTTACTTAATTTTGCAAACAAACATACAGAAAACAAACAGCATTTAAATTACAATTAAGGGAACCTAAGGTGCTTAATGTTCAGCAAAGATGATAAAGGTTGTGGGTTGTGTGTGTTTTTAAAAATGAAAGTAACAAACACTGATTTTGTTCAGGCAAAGGAACGAACATCTGAAAAGATCTTCAAGACTCTGGGGGCTAAAGAGCATTTGTCACTTTAGTATTATATAGGACTGGTATGATAACCTAACTTTGTAAACTGATCTTGCTTCATTAGTCCTCCAACAAGCTAGGAAGACACTGCTTCAGAAGAGAGATGCTATTCCACCAAGGCAATTTCTTTCCTGCCCCCTCATCTGTTCCTTTCCATCACCAGCCTAGGAAACCTTATAAAGAGCCTGAGATTAGGGCTGTGCACCACCTCCGGCCAAGGCACCGAATCTGAGCCGAGGAGGGCTGATTCGGCCTGCTTTGGCTCGTTTTCGAGGTGGTTCCAGCTCAGCCTGAGGCACCCCGAAGCTGAAGCCAACCGGCTCCGAAGCTTCAGGTTGCCTTGGGCCGATTTGGAGTGGCTGCACAGCTGGCACCTAGAAAAGTCCGAGTCACCTCAGAGAGCCCGAATCTCGGTGCTGAGTTGAGTTGGCGCTGAGGCAAGTCGGGCGACCCCTGAAGCAGACTCGAGGCGGGTCGGGGGGTCCCTGCATAGCCCTACCAGAGATCATTCCAGCCGTCCTTTGGCATTTTTTCTTATTTTTTGTGTGTGTGCTTTGGGACAGGAAGATGTGTCCGGAATTCAGGGTTGTTGTTGTTTTAATTTTAAATAGTTGTTGTGATATTTCTGCTTTAAATTTGTATTTAATGTATTGTTTGAATATGTGAGCTGCTTTGGGCGGGGTGGGGGGTTGGCCAAAAGATGGCATAGAAATAAAGTGTAACGTAACATAACAAGACTGCTATGCTGGGTCAGCTTTTCGACTGCGCTAATTGCCAAATTCTAGCGTACCCACAGTGTTCAAGATACCCCAGTATTTCACAATTTCAATATATGTGGTGGCTTCTTTGAACACTACAACCACTTTATATAAAATATATGTCTGTGAGTCATTGAAAAGGGAGAAGAAAGCCAACTCTGGGTCTGGTTGTATTATTTGTTGTACCACATCAGAAATTACACCAAAGACTCTGAGCCAAAAGTCTCCTGCAAACTGGCAACTCCATCGCATGTGAAACAGGGACACACACAAACCTCTTTGCATCTCCTACAACACCCATGTGACAAACTATGGTTTATATGGTGGATTTTTATTGGAATGGCATGCCAACTTCATGTAGTGTCAGGACTGATTCCTAGATAATAGCCGATGTAATCTGTAGTTAAACCATACTGAGTCCCCACCTCAATTACTAAAGTCAGTGATCACTTTCAGGAATAAAAATATATTTTAAGAACAACTAACTCTCCAATATATGCCAAAATTAAGGCAGTGGCATCTCCTTTGTAATAGCTGGCTCTGCCCATAGAGGAATGAAACCATCATGAAGGAACAGAATAGAATTCGATTATGAGACTGTTGTAGCTATCAGGAGCTCTAGAACCAGGAACTCCACCACCAAGGGATCCTATTGGAACCCCGTGACCTGGAACAACTATAGAGGTTTCCAGGTTAGGCTGGGACTTTGCCTGAACAATAGCCTCTTTATCTGTGTGTGGTGTCTTACCCTGTGGCTATCTAAGACCAGTCACTGACAATTCCACATTTTGATAATTACACTGAATCTCCAAATGGAGGTATAGCTTAAAATGCAAAATGCTGGGGGACAAATCTTCAAACCATACTTCTGGGCTTCCTCAAGTTGATAACTTCTGGAAACGTGATACTAAACTACTAGACGGATCTTTGGCCTCATAACAACTCATTCCTACCCTCAGACTAAAATCTTACCTTGAATTCTTTTTCAATGTTAGCGAGCACAGCTAGCTCATTGCTGAGTTCTAAGGCAGTCATAACTGGATCCTCACTAGACAAAGACAGGTAAGCAGGGCTTGCCAGACCTTTGTAAGCATTGATCCTAGATCTAGAATGGCTGAAAGAGTCATGCTTTTGCTTCTTATTGCATTCACTGCATTTGCAGAAGTAGTCATGAGGCCTCTCGATACGAGCTCCTTTCCTCAGCAGCGTGTGCACAATTTCGTATTCATGGCAGTGAGCAGCTAGGATGATTGGGGTCACATCATGAGAGAAGCGAGTTCCGTCCTCATCGTAGGCATAGAAGTCATCATGCTGCAGTTCTGATTGGCTGGGACTTGTGGCCAGCCTCTTGCCTTCGGCGAATGCAGGGTGACTCAAGATGGCTTCTACTATTCGGACGTAACCTTTGCTAATGGCTAAGAGCAGGGCATCCCCAACACGTGAGAGGTTCTCCTTCTTAAGCAAAATTTCTGTGATTTCCAGGTGCTCATTTGCTACAGCCAACTGCAATGCGTTCTGCCCCATATAGTCCACACAGTTCACATTGAGTGAGGAACATTCCTCCAACATTTTACGGATAACAGGGATATTGCCGTACTCTGCCGCTTCCAAAAAACGCTCCTCTTCAATGGAAAGGCTGGTTGAGTGGTCATTAAACATATACGCTGGGCCTCGATTGGCAAGCCTCCGCCCTTTCTCTCGAACTATAGTCTGTTGTCGGAGGGCATGTCTATTCTCAACACCCCTACTGCAGGGAAAGAGAGACATAATTAATGCTTTGGCCTTTTTTTAAGAGTTAGCACTTTGTAAGAGAAAATACCTTGAGTCTTAGGCTTAATCTACACCAAGCAGGATGTAACACTATGAAAGTGGTATATAAAAGGCAGGAGACACACTACTACTTTATAGTGGTATTGAAGTGCACTACTGACTGTTGGGGCCCATTGACACATACCATATACCGCTTACATGCTGCTATATCCTGCTTGGTGTAGATTAGGCCCATCACAACATTGAAAGATGCCTCTAGCCAGTCTCTCCCCATTTATTTTATAGTCAACACAACCAAATTCTTCCACTTTTTGTGGATGTCCCACTAGGGATGTCCCACTATTTCCAGTCCATGTCAATTTCACATGGGGGAGTACTAAAACAGAAACTTTGCATGATATGTCTTGCAACAACAATTTTTTCTTGTTGTTGAGACATTTTTTCTTAGTTTGTGAATTGCAATGCAAACTCGGAAATGTACACACTTTGATCGCAGATGCATTTGAGTTCGTGTTCATGCTGAGATGCATGAACTAGGTAAATCATGATGAAAAAGAAACGGAAACAATTTCTCATATATCCCTAGTGTTCCATGTCCTCACACTCATTAAGAGAAATGGTGGAGGTGTAATCCTGTCTCAGCAGCAAGATGTTGCCAAGATAAACAGATTGATCCGAATTTGTTCTTGATCTATATCATCCAATTGACTTGCAATTTTTACAAAATTCCTTGCCGTTGGTCTCTCTTATATACAAGAGTTAGAGCCAAGCTGAAACAATTTGGATTTGATCCAGACTCAGTTAGCTACACTTAGTTTCCATTGAAATAAATGAGGTTTAGATTAAGTCATGACTGACTTTTCACATGAGACCTAAATGCAGCTAATTTAAGCCTCCTTCACAATTTTATTCCCCAAGTATTCAAAGAATGCATGGAGAATGAATGGAGCTGCCCTGTCCCTGCTGGCATCATCACTGACCATCACACATTGAAAAGGAAGGTCTGAAGGGGAAGTCATGTGCTTGGCGCATGCACTTAGAATACCCCATGCAATCAGGAATCCTGAATAATCAAGATTTCTGATCGTGTGTAGAATTCTAAGGCTGTTTCTACACCAGCAAAAAAAGGTGGGCTGTTCACGGCCAAGTCCCTGTGCATCCAAATGACGCACAGGGACTCCCAAGGGCAGGGGGGATAAGCATGGGTTTTCCCAGAGATAAATAATCCCTGGGAAAATCCTATTCTTCCTGCGGTCTCGGGATCATCCCAAGACCGTGGGAGATGTGGCCCGCCCATCCCTGCTTCTTCCCTCCTCCCCGCGAGTAGCGGGGAGCAGTAGAGGGAAGGAACCGGGCTGGGAGGAATTGCGGTGGGGGGAGTGGGGTGGGCTTTTTTAAAAACTCACTTTTCATTGGAGCACATGTGTGCTCAGCTCCTTTAAAAAAAAAATTAAAAAAATGGCGGGAGTGACACCCTCCTTCCTCCCAGGATGTTGTGCCCGCATGTGGACTAAGGGGAGATCTCATGATCAGGATATCGCAAGATCCTCCCCCCTTCCTCCATCTCCTATTGGTGTAGAAATGGCCTAAGTGTGTCCAGTCAAATGCACATAAGAACTTAAGAAGAACCATGCTGGATCGGACCAAGGGTGCGTCTAGTCCAGCACTCTGTCACACAGTGCCAACCAGCTGTCAACCAGGGAACCACAAGCAGGACATGGTGCACCCACCCATGTTCCCCAGCAACTGGTGTATACAGTTTGGAGGCTGCACATAGCCATCAGGACTAGTAGCCATTGATAGCCTTTTCCTCCAGGAATTTATCCAACCCCCTTTTAAAGCCATCCAAATTGGTGGCCATCACTACATCTTGTGGAAGTGAATATCATAGTTCATGTGACGTGTGAAGAAGTACTTCCTTTGACCTATCCTGAATCTCCCACCAATCAGCTTCATGGGATAACTCTGGGTTCTAGTATTATGGGAGAGGGAGAAAAATGTTTCCGTATCCACATTCTCCATACCATGCATAATTTTGTACACCTCTATCACGTCTCCCCTTAGCCTCCATTTTTCCAAGGTGAACTATCCCAACTATGGGCTTCAGTCCCTTGACAAAGATTCTTCCTTCAGATCTTTCCACTCAACGAACAAAGATCAGGGTTAGGGGAAGTGTGGTACATGCAACCCTACACACATCGTTTGAACATGTGGTGGTAGGGAACCATCTGAAGGTTTGTTTGTTGTCTGGATTCAAACCATTTTTTCTATTTTCATTTTCACTTTTGCTATGTTGAAAAGCACTTCTGCTATTTCAGTCTGCTTTCAAGTACCCCCTAGAAATTTCAACCAAACCCTATATGCTAGGAAATCCATTTCTGAGAACCGTGTAGTCCCTGAACTATTCTACTAGGAACAACTAAGTGACATTCCTGAGCCTTGGAAGCAAACTAAGGTCCTTTTCAGAAGACACCTTAAACCACAGTGGTTAAGCCTTAACCACTGTGGTTTAAGGTGTCTTCTGAACAGGGCCTTACTGTGCAATCCCTGAGCTTGTCTGACCAAAGTTTAGACAGTGTCCCTTCAAATACTCTTTGGCCCTTTCTACACCTAAGGATGATCCCAGGCAAATGAAGGGATCATTCCTGCCTGCTCTCAGATCCCATCTGTGTCATCTGGATGCACAGGGATGATCCCGGGACGATCCCAGGATCAAAGGCAGGTGTAGAAATGGCCTTTGTCAGCCCTCCCCTCCCATGGCTAGATCTACACTACTGCTTTATTGAAGCACACTGATAACTGTCGGGGCGATCCACATTCTGCTTTCATCGTGTTATATCCTGCTTTTTATTCCACATTCGTAATGATTTGACACACTGCATTACAATAATGCATTATCTTGTAATGCATTATAATAATGGCCATTGTATTTCCTTGTGTTGTGAACCACTTTGTGAACAATATATTGATGAAAATGCAGCATCCAAATAAATTAACTATGATTATGGGCTGAGGCAGAACTTACAGGGAATACATAAGGAGCTGTAGTTTACTTGGTTTCCCAAGCAAATTCAGGAATAGCACAAATCCTTTGCTCCGAGTCTCAGGATCTTCCCTGAGCTGCGTCCCTTAGACTTGAGAACTGCACTTTCCTAGAACTTTAAAAACCAGCCTTCTTTGGATGTTTTTATGGAGCCCTATCTGAATGCTGATTAATGCCCAGGTCTCTGATGAAAAGCAGAGAAACTCTTTTGATGTGTGCGCGATTTGCTCAGCTGTCTGATAAAAGGTTAATCGAGCATGCACTTTTTGACACAATAAATCAAGGTTCATGAAATTTCAGCTCAGCTCTCACAAAAACCAGTCTATTAAGCATTGCAAAAATTTGCAGAGGTAGGTAAAATCCATTCGATTTCAACATGCTAAGATGATGACGATTTGCTTACATATCTATTGGGCGGTATAGAAATGTAATAAATAAATAAATATCTGGAATTAGCCGTGTGCTCAATTAATGCTTGCTGTATCTGGCATATCTAGATTTCCTCTGTACTGACTTGTGCTGATATTCTGTGCCGATTGCTTTCTCTAGAACTATGTATTTGTGTTTAAGATAAATCTAATGTTTTCAGAGTTTTTTTGAGGCAATAAATGAGGAACAAATGGGCCTTAGCAGAATCTAATTTGAGGGGGGGCTCTTGGGGGCTACATGACAGTAATGGGCAGGACTGAAGGCAAAAGAGGCAGGGCCCCAAACCAAAAATACCAGCATACTTGAGCTTAAAGCTCTTACTGCTAGTAGCGAAGTCTTGGGAGAGGCATTTCAAGCTCTTAGAATGGGGCGGGGGGTGAAACTGCACAAAACTGGGGAACCATCAAACTATCAGTAGTTTGGGGGGGAAGGGGTGTGGCCAATGTAAGGGGCGTAGCCTTCTGACGAATCTCAGAGGGCTAGATATAGGGATGCAGAACCCCTTGAGCCTGGGGTTCTGCATCCCTATCTTAGACTAGCAATGCCAGATAGATAGCCAAAAGATATCAGGACCTTTATTGTCATGGCAAGCAGATTTCCAGATATAGCACACTACAGGGAAAGGGTGACTGCAGAGAGAAGGGGAGGAACAGTGGAGGAGCATTTCTACCAAAGGCTTGTAACAATAATAAAATAGCAAGACAAGGGCACAACAACAAAAACTAGGCAGGACGACACTGACATTTGCACAACAGGGAGGGAGGGAGGAGAAGAGCAAGGCAATCCACTCATGCTTCCCTTCGAGCAGCCTTCCCCAACCTGACACGCTCCAACATTTTGGAACTGCAACTCTCATCATTCCCAGCCACCATGGATATTGAGAGGGGGTATCTGGATGGTACCAGGTTAAGGAAAGCTCCCTCACAATGAATAATAAGAAACGAGTAAGCAGGTCACATGGGCACTTTAACTCACATGATGCCATCTCCTCCTCACACACAATTATTCTTCCTCTTTAACTCACCCCATCTATAGAAGTGTCTGAGAAAGAGAGCAGTCTAGTTTCTTCTAATACTTATTAATCTAAATTCATTGTCAACCCTACCACACTTTTCAGGATAAAATGTTTCCAAGGTGGCTTACTATACAAGAAAAACCAAAAGCAATAGTGAAGAATAATTAAAATGGAACATCAAAGGAAACAGCAGCAGCACTTTAAAAATGTACCTGAGTCAGTACATTTTCTGTCATGTTCACAGAAAACCTTGCAACAATACCACATTCTAAGCAGCACAGGCTAAAACGAGGACTAATTTAAGTAGGGTGACCAATTGTCCGGATATGCCCAGATTCCTCTGGTTTTTTGCTCCCTCCTGGGGAGTTCGGGGGGATTTCCTGTGAGGTCTGGGCATGAGGGTGAGCCCAGGACCCACTTCAAGGGGTGAGGAGGTTTCTGAGTGTGGCCAGGGAGGCAAGTCTGGCCTCGCTCATGGTGGCGGCCCCACTCACACAATGAAAGCTCCCTCGGCTGGCTCCACCCCAGCTCAGCTTGCCTTGAAGGAAGAGAAGATGGAGGAATCGATGCTGTGACTAAGGCAGAGGACTGGAGGGGGAAGGAGAAGGGAGAGTGGCATCCACCAGGCAGGTGCAGGCTCGTCAGCACACTGCGTATGTGCCTAGTCCCACCTGGACCCCTCCGCCGCTGAGTCTGGCCTGGCCTTGGAGCTGCAGTGGAGGCGTCGTTCCCATAGCGCTGCCCTCCTTGCCTGCCTCTTAGCCCAGCCGCACAGTTCCACCTCCAGGGTGGCCCCGAGCCCACCTGCGCCCCTGGAGCAGTGCAGAGAGGGGCAGGTGGGCAGACAGATGGATGGCATGTCCCACAAGGGTCCTGGTAGGAGGCAGCAGTGGTGAGGGTCATGGGGACGGCGGTGGCTGCTCCACGCCACATCCCTGGGAGGATTCCCGGCTGCCCAGCCATGGAGGATTAGTGCAGCGGTGGGAGCAACAGCTCCAGCAAACGGTTTCTAGGAGGCAGGCAGGCAGACAGGCACCCTTTTCCACGACTGCTCTGTTGCCTTCTGCCACTGCTCTTAGCACTGCTGTTCTTGCTGCTGCCACGAAAGCCAGCCTTGAAAAACAGTTGCCTTTGCCTTGCAATCTTACAAGTGAAGTCCTGTGGCCTCTGGGCTGCTCTCGTTTGGATCCCAGGACTGGAGATCAACGAAGCTGGGAGACATATTGAGAGCAATTGCAAAAACAAAACAAAAAACCAAGAGAGAACCGAGCAAACCCAGCGTCCGCTCCAGCAAATGGTTTCTGCGAGGCAGGCAGGCTCCCTTTCCCCCGACTGCTCTGGTGCCTTCTGCAACTGCTCTTAGCACTGTTGCTTTGCTGCTGCCGCCGCCGCAAAACCCAACCTTGTAAAAGAGCTGCCTTTGCCTTGCAATCTTACATGTGAAGTCCCATGAGCCTTTGGGCTGCTCTTGTTTGGTTCCCAACGAGGCTGGGAGATGCATTAAGAGCAATTGCAAAAACAAGAAAAAACAAAAGAGAACCCAGCAGCAATAACAATAACATTGGGCGAGGAAGGGAATCAGTCACAGAGTTTAGGTGTAAACAAAGAAGAGTCTTGTGGCACCTGAAAGTCTAAGGCATTTATTCTGGCATAAGCTTTCCTGCACCCTGAATCTAATGGAAGTTGACACGGTCCACTGCCAAAGCTTATGCCAGAATAAACATGTTTGTCTTTCAGGTGCCACCAGACTCTTCGTAATTTTTGCAGCACCTGACTGACTCGACATGGTGACCCCTCTTGAAACAGTTATGCATGTGCCACAAAGGGGGATGTACTTAAAACTAAAGGGGGAGGGGACCTTTGTGCGTGTAAGAAAGAGACGCACACATCAGATACAAGCTACAACTCAAAGTTAAGACAGTAGATCCCATTGAACCTAATGGTTGGAGTTAATGTGCGTAGGCTTCAGCTGCACTGCTGGGATCCTATCCTGTGCCTGCTTCACTCCCAAATTCTCTAGCTGCCCCTTTATTTATTTATTACATTTATATACTGCCCCATAGCCTTTGCGCTCCGTTTGCTCCCCATGCAATGGGGCCACCCATCAGTCAGTTTGTCTGCCAGCTAGCTAGCTGGCCAACTCAACACCCACTGAAGGAGAAGATTAACAAAACAACCCTGCTTGTCCTTCACTCCCTGGTGCCAAATGCCCATGCGGCAATTTGCACAAAACAGTCCATCAAGGCAGCATCAATGCGGGCCTTGGTGTCATTCACGCATCCTGGGGACATTAACCAGAGCCTTGCTGGCATGGGCAAATCTGCTGTGACCAAGTAGATGGTGCAATCTTATATTTGTCTACTCAGAAGTAAGTCCCCCTGAGTGGAATGTAGTTTGGGGGTTAGAGCCAAAACATTAACAGTGTTATCAAACTAGTGTTAACCCATGCCCTGGGTGTATGCCACACTGACATTAATTAATGCAGTATGACAACTTCCCTCTGTAAAACATGATGACAGTTGTGTGGAACAACCTCATGGTTAAAATATGATCACTTTAAAATTAAGATGCATTAAGTCATAAAACTTCCTACTTCCCAAAGCCTGATAGACTAGGAGAACAGTTAAAATGAGGATAAAATGGTGAGGAGGATTATGTACTCCACCTTGGGTTCCTTGGAGGAAAAAAGGCAGAATACGAATGTAATAAATGTATGAATGAATGAATGAATAAATAAATAAATAAATAAATAAAAACAGTTAACTTCCTTTTTTAAGGGGGAAAATCCTCAATTCTATGGACAATCTGAATGAGGCACTTCCAAAAGGAAGGTACAACTGTGGAGAATGAGTTTTTGCTGGCCTCCAATTCTGTCAATATATACTACAATTGAAAGGACAAATGCAAAATAGGCTTGGAGGGGGAGGCAACAGGGCTGAGTTCAGATTAGAGGCAAATTTCCCCTTTGTAGGCCCTTTCCTATGTCAGTGGGTACTCTCCTGTATACTCTACCTGAGCCCTGTGGCAACACTGCGATTAGCGTTAGATGAGTGCAATTTAAATTTCCCACAATGTGGAAGAGTATATACTGGGACAGCGTAAATGGTGTGCCCTGCTAGTGTCCAAGTAGCTGCCTGAGGGTGCCATCTGCTGACATCAGGCCTTGACAAAAACCCTGCTCTTCTCTTAAGCTCTGTTTGTAGGAGAGGTGTCTTTCGCATGGTAAGAATCATCGATTTATAACATGACTCAGTTTACTAAGGGTGTTACCTTCACTTACTATCTCTCTCTCTCTCTCTCTCTCTCTCTCTCTCTCTCTCTCTGAATCTTTCTAATATCACAATATATGCAGTGTGAAGTATACTTGCAAGACAGCCTTTTCAAACACTCCAAAAGCATTCAGCAGAAAATCTTCTGTAGAAGAAAAAATATTAAATTGAACAATGTTGTTTGCCTTTAAAAAAAAACTGAAAGAACTTTAAAAAACTTCTAGTTTTCAACAATAAAAGGTTTAAAAAAATACACACACCTCACAATGCACACACAAATAAAACGGATAGAATTCACTACCACTCCAAATCTCCAAAGCAAATAGAGACAAGCCAGAGGCATATGTGATGGCTGAAAACTAAGGCATCTCAGCCATATAGTAAGGGGTCTGCAATTGATGTAATTTCATTCTTAGACCAGGGTATAAATTTGGGGTGTGTGTGCAAGTAGCTCGCCTTGCCTAGGGCGCAAAATAGTCTGGCACCGGCCCTGGGAACACGGGAACCAGATCGGTTCCTCGTAGAGAATCTGCAGGATGATTTTGGCCTTGAGCACCTGGACAGCTGCTATATATGTATATATTTACAGAGATATGAACATTATATGCACAAAACCTAGACCAATAGTTAATTGGTTAAACTGCAGGTGGCCATACTTGAGGTTTGCAGAATTTACTTTGGGTTTTTTCTTAGAAACCCCATGTTCCATCACCAAGCCAAGTAAAAAAATAGTGGTTTCAGAAAGAGAAGTGGAAATACACTTAGAATTAAGGAATAGGGCACTTTGGAGTGCATCTTAGCCCAGGATTATTATTGGTTTTTCAGTGTCAGAATTGAGCTCACAGACCTTTCATGTATAAACCAGTCTTGATTTCCCCCCAAGCATTCAACATTTCAGCAACCTAATTGAGGAGGGGGGATTGTTGCTATTGTTAACAATTTATGGGAGCTAGAAATCTTTGGTGACTTACTGCAAATTACCAGGAAATCTACCAGGAAATCCCCATCTATTCTATGCTTACCCTGAGGTTAAGTCTATAGAGAAGCTTGAGAGACAGATAGGCAGAGCAGCATGTGAATGATTTTAGATGGAGGGGAGACTGTTTCCACATAAGGAGACAGAGGAGGGAGTTCAGATCTAGATGGACATGTGCAGAGTCAAATTAGGCTTAGAGAAGGACAGATGGGGGGAAACATGTAAATGATTATCCTGTCGAGATTCTGGTAATTGTTCTGAAGTTAGAGAGATAGGAGAGAGTTGAAAGAGAAGGTGTGAGGATTTAATAAGGAAGACAGCATTGAAATGCAGATATTAGGTCTTCTAATGTGAGAGAGGCAGGGTTAGCTGTGATTCAAGAGTTCTTCTGGCAGACCTGGATAGGACCAGCAATGTCCCCAGTAGGGACACTGGAGCTAGGACTGTGTAGGGTGACCATATTTTGGAAACCAAAAAGGAGGACAACATGGTCGCCTCCAAGGGGGCGTGTCCAGCACCAAGGGGGCGTGCCCACCCGAACATAGCCTTGGTCACATGTCTGATTTTACAGCACACATTTAAGTCAAATCTGTTCTACATAACATCTTAATGTTAAAATCACTGAAATAAAGAACAATGTATCTGAAATTAACTTCACTCACTCCTACTTTTGTAGGTTTTGCTGTACTTTGAAGCTTTTGCTATACTCTCTATGTTACGTTCTCCCCTTCCCTCAAATACCTTTTCTGACTATCTTCACTCATTGCAAGCTGCTGTTGTTGTTAACAGGGTTTGCTACTGGCCCCAGATCGGTTTCAAATTTGGTATGGCTAAAGCTCTACCTAAAAGCTATCATGGTGCAAACTTTCAGCTCTTTATCTTTAAAAATGACAGTTTTAAAAACAATAATTTTAAAACCTCATTTTTTAAAAAAAATCCTAAAAAATCAATGGATGAACGGATCTGTTTCAAATTTGGTGTGGCTAAAGCTCTACCTAAATCCTATCATGGTACAAAGTTTCATCTCTTTATCTTTAAAAATGACGATTTAAAAAATAATAATTTTAAAACCTCAATTTTTAAAAAATTCCTAAAAAAATCAATGGATGAACGGATCTGTTCCAAATTTGGTACGACTAAAGCCCTTCCTAAGAGCTACCATTGTGCCAAGTTTCATGTCTTTATCTTAAAAAATGACAGAGTTATAAGCATTTTTGTTAATTCCCATTAGAGCTGCTCTTTGAAAAAAAATCCGGATTTCCCCTCCCCCTCCCGGATTTGCCAACAAAAAAACGGGCAAATCCGGGCAAATCCGGTCATATGGTCACCCTAGGACTGTGGATCCTCATGGATGCTGGATTAAGAAGTATCTTGGTCATAAGAACATAAGAAGAGTTATGCTGGATCAGACCAAGGGTTCATCTAGTCCAGCTTTCTGTTCACACAGCAGTCAATCAGATGCCCATGGGAAACCCATAACCACGACATGAGTGCAACAGCACCCTCCCAACCATGTTCCCCAGCAACTGGTGTACATAGGCATACTGCCTCTGATATTGGAGGTAGCACACAGTTATCAGGACTCTTAGCCACTGATAGCCTTTTCCAGGAATTTATCAATCACCCTTTTAAAGCCATCCAAATTGGTGGCCATCACTACATAGCGAATTCAATAGTTTAACTATGCAAGTCCACAAAGTACACTCTGCTAAGGTCACAGTGAGGTGATGATGAGGGACTGAAGACTGGCAGCACCTCTTAGGTTCCTTTGGAGACCGAACTAACAAAAGAATAAAAACAGAGCTGAGATAGGAGTAGGAAAACGACACAGCGAAACAGCACTGAGCTAAACTCTGAGTTCCTCATTTTAAAACCAAGACTCAATCCAAAGAAGACAGCAATACTGTTGGTGGGTTTTCATCCACCTGGGTGAATGGTCTTCAAACGGTGTTCAGATAGTTCTCAATGAGACTGCACTTCCCAAACCTGGACCAGGTCTGTGGTCTGGGGGTGTTTATCCAGCATTGTCATTACAGGCTCAAGCAGCCTCTGTGGCTCAAATTGACTGTTTAATCAGCTTTGGCCAATATGCTAGCTGCCTAGATGGAGAGGTTGGGGAGGTTGTAGAGTGCACTGCCGGAGAAAGGGTTAGGGTGGTGTCAGGCTGAGAGTGCGATCAGTTGCTAGGCAGATCGTGGAAACAGAGATCTGCTAGTAGTTTTGCCCACTCTTGCCAAGTAAGCAACCAAAATAACCCACGGTGACCGCTACTCAACATGATAACCCATGATGGTTAAATAACCCACTCTGCCGAACATGGGTTATCAGAGTGGCTTATTTTAGCCAAATAAGCCATTATGGAGAAAAACCCAAAAACCTTGTGAGAGACAACACTTGAGAGAGTGGCTTATTTTGGCCAAATAAGCCCGTCATAGGTTATCGTGACATCTGAACTCAGTCAAAATCTTGGTTCTCACTTTGTAAACTGTGATTTATTTTGGAAATTGAGCTTACATAAATTGAAGGTTCTTTTCAGGATTCATTGCAGTGGGTTTTGTTGTTGTTGATGATGTTTTTATATTATTACCCTTTATTTTTATATTGAACTTTACTTCTTATTTTGTAATCCACCAGAAATGTGTGTGTATGAGCAGCCATAAGGATTTAAAAAGTAAAATAACTAAAAGAAACAATATAATATATCATGCTTTTTGCTGCAAGGCGGTTCAAGGTGACTAGAACAATAATAACAAATAATAAAAATACAGTATCAAGCAGCAGTAAAACCACAAAGTAAAGCTAGCAGAGCCAGCAGAACAAACTGCAACTAAAATGGATTTGCCATAGACAACTATATTAAGTATCACCAATTCAAGTGTGCACAATTTTCTGTCTTTCTGTCGCAGCTCAATGGTTCTTTGTTGTTGTTGTTTATTCGTTCAGTCGTTTCCGACTCTTTGTGACTTCGTGGACCAGCCCACGCCAGAGCTTTCTGTCGGCTGTCCCCACCCCTAGCTCCCCCAAGGTCAAGTCTGTACCCTCCAGAATATCATCCATCCATCTTGCCCTTGGTCGGCCCCTCTTCCTTTTGCCTTCCACTTTCCCTAGCATCAGCCTCTTCTCCAGGGTATCCTGTCTTCTCATTATGTGGCCAAAGTACTTCAGTTTTGCGTTTAATACCATTCCCTCAAGTGAGCAGTCTGGCTCACTTCCTGGAGTATGGACTGGTTTGATCTTCTTGCAGTCCAAGGCACTCTCAGAATTTTCCTCCAACATCTCAGTTCAAAAGCATCTATCTTCCTTCGCTCAGCTTTCCTTATGGTCCAGCTCTCGCAACCATTGCTTTAACTATGCGGACCTTTGTTGTCAGTGTGGTGTCTCTGCTCTTAACTATTTTATCAAGATTTGTCATTGCTCTCCTCCCAAGAAGTAAACGTCTTCTGATTTCTTGGCTGCAGTCAGCGTCTGCAGTAATCTTTGAGCCCAGAAATACAAAGTCTGTCACTGCCTCCACGTTTTCTCCCTCTATTTGCCAGTTATCAATCAAGCTGGTTGCCATAATCTTGGTTTTTTTGAGGTTTAACTGCAATCCAGCTTTTGCACTTTCTTCTTTCACTTTTGTCATAAGGCTCCTCATCTCCTCCTCGCTTTCAGCCATCAAAGTGGTGTCATCTGCATATCTGAGATTGTTAATGTTTCGTCCTGCGATTTTAACTCCAGCCTTGGATTCATCAAGCCCAGCACGTCGCATGATGTGTTCTGCATACAAGTTGAATAGGTAAGGTGAGAGTATACAGCCCTGCCGTACTCCTTTCCCAATCTTAAACCAGTCCGTTGTTCCGTGGTCTGTTCTTACCATTGCTACTTGTTCGTTATACAGATTCCTCAGGAGGCAGACAAGATGACTTGGTATCCCCATACCACCAAGAACTTGCCACAGTTTGTTATGATCCACACAGTCAAAGGCTTTAGAATAGTCAATAAAACAGAAATAGATGTTTTTCTGGAACTCCCTGGCTTTCTCCATTATCCAGCGGATATTGGCAATTTGGTCTCTAGTTCCTCTGCCTTTTCTAAACCCAGCTTGTACATCTGGCAATTCTCGCTCCATGAATTGCTGGAGTCTACCTTGCAGGATCTTGAGCATTACCTTGCTGGCATGTGAAATAAGTGCCACTGTCCGATAGTTTGAACATTCTTTAGTGTTTCCCTTTTTTGGTATGGGGATATAAGTGGATTTTTTCCAGTCTGATGGCCATTCTTGTGTTTTCCAAATTTGCTGGCATATGGCATGCATCACCTTGGGCATATCTCCCCCTACCACTGTTGCCTTTTGCTTTCCTTCTTTCTTGGGCTACTTCCAGTGTCTCAGCAGACAGCCATCTTGCCTTCTTGGTTTTCTTTTTCTTTGGGACGTTTTTTGTTGCCACCTCTTGGACAATGTTGCGAACTTCTGTCCATAGTTCTTCCGGGACCCTATCTACTAAATCTAGTCCCTCTATTCTTCACTTCCACTGCATATTCATTAGGAATATTAGTGAGCTCATATCTAACTGATCTGTGGGTCTTCCCTATTCTCTTTAGTTTGATTCTAAATTGTGCAATAAGAAGTTCGTGATCTGAACTACAGTCAGCTCCAGGTCTTGTTTTTACTGTCTGTATAGATGTCCGCCACCTTTGGCTGCAAAGGATGTAGTCAATCTGGTGAAGTCCATGTATAAAGCCGTCTTTTTGGTTGTTGGAAGAGAGTGTTTGTTATGCACAGTGAGTTGTCCTGGCAGAATTCTATCAGCCTATGTCCCGCTTCATTTTGTTCTCCTAGACAAATGCTTACCTGTAATTCCAGATGTCATTTGACTGCCCACCTTAGCGTTCCAGTCTCCTGTAACGAAAATAACATCTCTTTTTGGTGTATTATCCAGTAGGTGCTGCAGATCCTCATAGAACTGATCTACTTCTGTTTCTTCAGCATCTGTGGTTGGGGCATATATTTGGATCACTGTGATGTTAAATGGCTTACCCTGAATTCGAATTGAGATCATTCTATCGTTTTTTGGATTGTATCCAAGCACTGCTTTAGCCACTTTATTATTAATTATGAAGGCTACTCCGTTTCTTCTGTGATCCTCTTGAACACAGTAGTAGATCTGGTGCTGATCTGATGTGAAGTGGCCCATTCCAGTCCATTTCAGTTCGCTGACACCCAATATATCGATATTTAATCTTGACATCTCGCCAATAACCACGTCCAATTTGCCCTGGCTCATAGATCTTACATTCCAGGTTCCTATGGTGTGTTGACCTTTAGAACACATTTATTGACAAAACATAAAATGTTCCCGGATTACATTTTCTCCTAAAAATGATACAAACTGCAACAAAGCTATTTTTCATTTAGTTTTACTTCCACAGGAACATAAACTACAAGGGAGATTTAAAAATCTGAGGATAAAGTTTCTCAAGTCATTTGATAATTTTAGTAAGATTCCCTATTAAATTGATATCTATAAAATTCAAATCTATTCCCACATTTCAGACATCTCAGTCTTATCAAATAATGGGTCTAATTAGGCCTACTGATAAATTTAAAAAATAGGCAAAATTAATCATTTGCCCATTAATACCTTATATATAAATAAATGTACATGCCATACAAAACTTCAATATATTTGCTTTAATGGGAACTAAAGAATATGCAAGGCAATATAAAGTTAAATAAATGAAAGATGTCATTCTATATAAGCTCATTTTTAATATTTTATTTCTCACTCTCTATTACCATAACATACCAGAACCAAACTAGTACTACAAATTCCAAACAACTGTGCCCTTAACTCTCAGCAACACTGGTTAAAACTGGCCTTCAGCCAAAGTTTTAGTTGATTAATCTTCCAATTAAGTCCTGGAATCATAGAATAGTAGAGTTGGAAGGAGCCTATATGGCCATTGAGTCCAAACCCCTGCTCAATACAGGAATCTAACTTAAAGCATCCCTGGCAGATGCTTGTCCAGCTGCCTCTTGAAGGCCTCTAGTGTGGGAGAGCCCACAACCTCCCTAAGTAATTGGTTCCATTGTCATACTGCTCTAACAGTCAACAAGTTTTTCCTGATGTCCAGCCAGAATCTGGCTTCCTGTAACTTGATCCCATTATTCTGTGACTTAATTCCATCAATTAAGGCTGCAATCCTATATACACTTACCTGAGGGTAAGGCCCATTGAACTCAGTTGGGCTTACTTCTGAGTAGACATGTATAAGATTGTACTGGATCCTTAGATCTAATGCCATTGATGGAGTCCATCAATGTTTTGGCTTACCAGCCAGCCGTTATTTATGGCCACCAGTAATCCTGTCCCTTCTCACACATCCTTTTACACGACCCGAGAGAGGCAGGATCATCTATATTTTGGGCAATATATGGAGAAGGTAAGAAACAGCAGGAGTCTCCTCTTGCTAGGAAGGGGCTCCTGCTGTTTCTTACCAGCTAGAAGACTTTAGTGGAAATGAGATCTCTGAGTAGGGATCTGTGTATAAGAGAAATACAACAATTAATGGTGAAGAGCCAGAGTTTAGAGGGAGTCATTTTAGTACAATGAAAATTGCAAAGGTCGCGCAATGCAAAATTATCCTATGAAAGTCAACACTGCACAATGTTGCAGAGCTTATCTTTATGGATGCCTTCTCAGTTGTGGCTTCCCATTTATGGAATGCCCTCTCCAAAGAGGCTTGCCTGGCGTCTACGCCATTATCTTTTCGGCACCAGGCAAAGACCTTTCTTTTCCCCCAGGCATTTTAGATTTTATGGCTGTCAATTTTATGGCTGAAGGTGATGTCAGTTCTTGTTAGTGATAGGGATGAGTTGCCCCTTTCCTTTTTCTGTCCTTAGAGAAGAGCTAAATAATTCCATATGGGTACTTTTAATGGCACTGTGGAAGGCTTTAAGTCTGTGCTTCTAAATGGGAGAGGTTGTCTGGAGTTTGGGGATTTGGTGCCACCAGTATGCTAATAACTGCCATCTCTATCTCTCCTTTCCATTTAAATCCAAGGAAGCTGTCCTGGTTCTAAATTGCTGTCTGTGGTTGGTAATGGACTGGATGGGGGTGAAGAAATTGAAGCTTAAACCAGACAAGGCAGAAGCGCCCCTTGGCCGGATCTACACTAGTCTTATAACGTTGCTAGTGTCCCTTTCTAATGTGGTTCTCTGTATCACGGGGCACACTAGCGTTACTTACGTTTAGCTACAACGGTACTTCAGGGCACATTGTTCAATCCTTTCTGTTCTTCCTCTTCTCTGAGAGTAAGCAGAGCTGCTCGGCTTGCTCCGCCCACTTCCTGCCTCGTTCCTAGCCAGCAATAGTTATAAGCACACACAAACTCCCTCCCAAAACATCTTAATACAACTCCTAGGGAATAGCCTGAATGCATAGGAGCCAGCCACTTTGCTGAAGCTAAGACGGTGTGGGTCTGGTCATGGTTTGGATGGGTGACCAAATTGAAAAGTTTTAGCAGTGCAGAAGGGGAGGCCTGTTTTTGGCAGCCCCAGCTGTTATTTCAAACACACCGTTTAATACCCGCTGGTTAGAGTTTTGGACTGGGAGCAGAGACCCTTGTTAATTTTCCTGTATGGAGCTACAGCGATCCTTTGCTTACCAGGAAGTGATCTGAGCACTCCTCAGCTCCTTTGCAAAGAGGGGGGAAATGTAAAAAAAAAAAAAAAAATCAACGGATGACCCAATTCGATTCAAATTTGTTATGCTTAAAGCTCTCCCTAATATCTATTACTGTGCCAATTTTGGTGTCTTTATCTTTAAAGCGTACGCAGATGTAAGCATGTGTTTAAAATCCTGCTCCTGCGCCCACAGCAGCGGCTCGGGCGAATCTTTTGCAAAAGGAGCACAATTAAGGCAGGATGCATGGGAGTACTTCACCATAAAAGCAGATTCTAAGGTGGAAAACTTCTGAGTCCTTTGCATGCAATTGTCAGTGATTGCACAGTATAACGCTGGTGTGATTTATCTGCTGTAGCAGATAAAATAGCAAACGGGGTGAAGGACGTAGAACAGGAAGTGGGCGGAGCAAACCCAGCAGCTCTGCTTCTCTCAGAGTAGAGGAAGAGGAAAATTACCGGTAGAAGGAGGCACATGGATCAGTAGCCGCGCTGCAACTAAGCAACAGTGAAAGGGGACAACGTAATAGAACCAGTAAGTACAACTCATTTACAACGTTAGAGACTCAGGGTCACGTGACGCTGTGCATCACAGTAACCCATTCAAAACGTTAGAATAACATCAGTGTAGATTCCCATCTTGTTACGCAAAAAGCAGATCAGAGAATAGAGATTCAAACCGTGCTGGATGGGGCTGAACTTCCCCTGAAGTCTCAGGCCAGCAGTTTTTGTATACTTTTGGAATTAACCCTGCACCAAGAAGCCCAAGTCTCAGTAATGTCCAGGAGTGCACTTGCACAGCTGAGTCTAGTGTGCCAACTACACCTGTTCCTTGACACATGCCTTAGTTACACCCAGTTTGGACTAGTGTAATGTGCTCTACATGGGGCTGCCTTTGAAAACTGTTTGGAAACTTGAGCTCATCCAGAATGCTGAAGCCAGTCCATTGACTGGGCCTGATTACAGGGAGCATATGACTCCCTTGTTACAACAGCTTCACCGGCTACTGTTTTCAAGCACAATTTAAAATGCTGGTTATGATACTTAAAGCCCTACATGGCTTGGGACGGGGCTACGTAAAAGACCTCCTTCTCCCATATGAGTCTGCCCAGATTTTAAGATCTTCAGGAGAGGCGCTCTTTCAATACGACTGCCTTCAGAGGCAAGTTTGGTGGCCACATGAGAGAGGGACTTCTCGGTGGCTGCTCCCAGGCTATGGCACTCTTTGCCATGCTGGCTCAGTAATGGGCACACATGTGTGTATGTGTGTAAGAGAATGCAAATTTCTCTTCTCGATCCTCCCAGAGTGCAGGACACGGAATAACGGGCTCAAGTTAAAGGAAGCCAGATTCCAGCTGGACATCAGGAAAAACTTCCTGACTGTTAGAGCAGTACGACAATGGAATCAGTTGCCTGGTGAGGTTGTGGGCTCTCCCACACTAGAGGTATTCAAGAGGCAGCTGGACAACCATTTGTCAGGGATGCTTTAGGGTGGATTCCTGCATTGAGCAGGGGGTTGGACTCGATGGCCTTGTAGGCCCCTTCCAACTCTGCTATTCTATGATACTATGAAAAGTCTCCAGCATTATACAAGCATCTCCCCATTACACTGAAGATCCACAGATCTCTCACATTTTAGATGATCCAATCTCCTGCGCTGTTATTGCTAGCAAAGGAAAAGCATAATAGAAAAATGGAAAAAAATACATGTACAATTCCTAGTCAAAACTGTACCACCTTCCCTCCTCCACATTATCCATATGCCACCTAAATTAAGTAGTGTTTTTGTACAGACACAAAGCCTTCCACTGTGCCATTAAAAGTATTCATACAGCATTATTTAGACAGAAAAAGGGAGGTACCTTCCTGTACTTATCAGTTCAGATTTAGCTCTGAAAAATCTAATGAATATATGGAATTAATGAGGAAATGGAAAACGCAATTGTTCAATGTAATTGTTCGTCTCAACATATTGTTACAGACAGGCTGTCAGGTAGAAAAAGATATTACCTTTCTGAGAGCCAAAGAAACATCAGAATGTTCGCTTTTAAAAAAGGAAGACAAGGAGATTTCTCAGAAAGCCAATTCTGAAAAATGTTGTTAAAAATGTGTTTTAGAATATGAAGGACCTTGGATGAAAAGCATGGGGTATACAGGGCCACTCCTTCCATTGGGCAAAGCAGACGTACATCCCTGATAGTGCGGAGAATGCCCAAGTAGGCAGCTACTGCATGCCAATACGTCTGCAGCCACCCCAGGACAAAATCTTCAGTGCCATAACTAAAGAATAAACAAACATCCCCAACTAACAGACTTGAAAAGGTATAAGTCAGACAGGGAGAAGAATGCAGACTTGAAAGATATGGAGAAGTAGAGTTCTCCTATCCAGAACGTCTATATGTGATTACCTCAGTACATGTGTAATTCTAGATGACAGCCTCATTCCCAGGGAAGAATAAAAAGGATGTAAAGTTCTTATCATTCAGCAACATCATTTATATTTTCATTTCCACTCTCAGTGATGACTAATACTGACCTATGTGGTAATCACCACAAGATCTCACCTTTTGAGAACATATTTGCAATTAATCTGATGCTCTTTAATGAGTACAGCTTTCCTTCATCTAACACACTTTCCTATTTTTTTTAAAAAAAAATTGAATTATTTCACAAGCATAATACCAGTCATCTTTACAACAACCCTATAAGGTAGAATAGTATCAATCCAATCCAATCCAGTGGAAACTCCAACTGGCAGGAGGCAAGTTCACCAATTCGCCCTCCTCCAGCAGCCTCACATGCTGTTATAAAGGGTTCCCCAATCCTTCAGAGCAGATTTTTGGGTGTGCAGGTGGCTGCAAGAATAAACCCTCACCCCTGTACAAAAACCAGCAGGAGCTTCTTGTAGATGTACCTCCGCTCACAGGAACCGAGCATTCAAGCCATTGTATCCAGTTGTGTCCCCCACAGTTAGAAGGTTTTGTTTAATCGTTTTGACAAGCTCATCTGAAATTGCAAACAGAAGTGGGAGAGCAGGAGCCATGCCTCTTTCATCCCTCTATGCCATGCAAAGTTATCAGGCACCACACCATTAAAAAGAAAGCTGCTTCTAAGTTGAGTGATCCTTAAGGACAGGGGTGGGCAACCTTTGGCTCTCCAGATGTTTTGGCTATGCTGGCTAAGGCTGATAAGAGTTGTAGCCCAATACATCCGGAGGGCCACAAGTTGCCCACACTGCTTAAGAACTTCCAGTTGGTGCGATCAAGAGCATATTTTTGCATCCTGAGCCACAATCTCAATCCCCTTTTTATGATTTGTACAATAATGTATAACAGAGATCAGTTTTCCAGTCTTCTCAGACATCTACCCATTGGGTATGAAGCCAGATTAGTCTATTTCTGTAAGACAAAAAAAGTCCTGTCTTAAATCAGCAAAGAAAAGGATCTGGAATTTCACTAGGCTTCAGTGTTATTAAAGATATTTTTGCTTGTCTCTAGGGCCTTTGCTAGACCAGGCTATATTTGCTAGACCAGGCTGATACCTGGGATCGCCCCTGTGCGTCCAGATGACGCACAGGGGATCCCGGGTTCAGGGAGGGATCAACCTTCCCTGGCCCCGGGATATAGAGCTCCGGCTATTGGGCGGTATAGAAATGTAATAAATAAATAAATAAATAATAGCCTACCCCTTTGGGCCCGTTATTTTCCACAGTCTTGGGCTGAGCCCGAGACCGCGGAGCGTGTGGCCCATTTTTGCGGCTTGACCCCAGCTACACGCAATTACTCGCACGTAGCCGGGAGGCGCGCTGCACCCATCAGGGGCAGGGTGGGGGGAGCGGGGAAAACATTTTTTTAAAAGAACTTACTTGGGCACACGAGCGTTCATGCACACCCGGCCCTTTAAGAATAAAAAAATGGCGGGCTCGACATCTCTCTTCGTGACCTCGTCGCGCCTGACGTATAGACTAGCGCGACAGCCCACGATAGTTGCAACGTGGGCTCTCACCTTCTCCGTCGCACTTTTTAAGGTAGATCTAGCAAAGGCCTAAGTTGCAGACATTAAAAAAAAACCTGACCCTGTCTAAACAGTGCTCATTTTTTTTCTCCCAAGGAACCTGCTTATCTTTCATACAGCTGTTAATAACAATATTTGAAAGCGGTATGAATATACCTTAATTATGGCAGCTATTAAACTTTGATAGAATATTCTCTTCTGGAATTCAGGCTTTTATACTGATCTTCCAGACTACCTGTATCTTTCAGAACATAAGGTCTCCCTCTGTTGTTCTCAGAGGACTAACTATACGTCATGTTAGCAATCATGTAAGGCTTTAAAAAAATAAATAAATACCAGTGGTGAAGGGTGCAATTACTTTCACACACAGCAATTAGAATGAGGAATAGAAGCTTTATTCCTAACGCTAATTGCTGTGAAGAGGATGTGGGATTTCACAGATCATGTAGCAGGGTCAGCCCTACCATTAGTCAAAGTGAGATGGTTGTCGCTGGTGGTAAATGCTGAGCTGCAGCAGCAAGGTGTTGGAGAAGTGTGTGCCACGTTACCTCCTATATGCCATCTAAGCTAGTCTGGAGTCCCATCGTCAGTGTTGAACAAAGATGTTCAGTCTTGGCATTGGAAGAGGCTCCATCTTGCTCTTCGCTTCAGGTAGCAAAATGTCTTGGGCCAGCCCTGCCATCTAGCCTAATATTGACAACACTGATTTGTAGCATCTCTTCAGACTTTCAGACAAGAGCCTTTCCCAGCCCTACCTGGAAATGTCAGTGATGGAACATGGGACTGTCTCTATGCAAAGCGTGTGCTCTACCACTGAGCTATGGCCCATTAGTGGGCTTCCATTCTGTGGAGGCATATTATTAAAAAAAAAAAAAAAACTATCCGCTCCTCCCTGCTTCCTCTTTCTCACACCCAGCTTACTGCAAGTTCGTTTCACCCACCAAATCCAGGTTGGGAGGGTATGATGGAATAAGCCCAGCCCTGATGTAAAGTAAAGGTTTAGTTAGTATTGCCCACTTACTTCATGGTGACTTTCACTCTCTCATCACCCACCCTACTTTTGAAGAATTTACAATGTATATAGAATCATGCCTCTTATATCCCTAGCCTATGTTTCTTTATCAACAGCAAGTTGGCCAAATTTGGGGTCTCTGATGCATGAAAAGTTAACTGGAGGGAGCAAGTTGGATGGACACACACACACCAAGGTGAGTGGCAACACTGGGAAAAGGGATTCAAACAAATGTGTTTACCATTAGCCAGTTTGGGGGTTGTTTTAGTTGGGCTTGTGCCCATTTGAAAATTGCAATACAAATGAATTTTTAAATAAGTATACAGGTTGAATCCAATTTTTCATTCTACTGATGCAAACAGTTCTGTCAGCACAGCTAGAAATGGGATGGTTCCTCTGCCCTCACAGTGCCCCCCCCCCATGATGCAATCTCACAATCTACTCTGGAGGGCTGCAAAATTCCTTAGAGCAGACTTTTGGGCAGTGCAGCAGAGGGATGCAGTGGGGAGGAGAGAGGGGAAAGGTCTTCATGTAATGGAAATATTCAAAACAAAGAATATGATTAAAGCAGGCTGACAATACTCTGACTAGTAGTTTTATTTATTACTATTTCTAGGGCACTATAGTAACTTTCCCCAAAACAATGGCCATGGAGGAACTGGAGTCACAGCATCTTACGCACATTCACTATACTGGGCATGTCTGCACCATAAGGGTGTACAGGGAGGGAGGACAATCCCAGACTTACCTGCTTCCTGGATTGTCCCAGGGTACCTACATGGAAACACAATGTCCCAGAAGGGAAGAGGGGTGTCACACCCACCTTTTTTTTTTAAAAAAAAAAAACCCAACCAGAGTGAAAAAAGGTTTTTTTAAAAAAGCCCCGACCCTGCTCCCCCCCACCCCTGATGTCCCTGGACTCCCCCCAGCCCAGCTTCTTCCCTCTGCTGACCCCCGCTACTCATGGGTAGGAGCGAAGACGTCGGGATGGGCACCCATACTATCTGCGGTCCTTGGGATCGTTCCAGGACCGCAGGAAAAACGGGGGGGGGGGGAGTGCCTTCAGATATCCCAAGGAAATGGAGGGATCGTCCCTACCTGCTCCCGGGATCCCCTGTGCATCATGTGGATGCACAGGGATGATCCCCAGGATAAAGACTGGTGTAGACATGCCCACTGTCCAAACCAGCTTTCTCCAACCCTATGCCATCAAGTATCGAATATGAATGTAGTTGGGGGGAAGAGCTTATCTCTGCATCCTCCTCTCCTGGAAGCATGTTCACTGTACATACGGCAGTCATCTGACAATTCAATTTCAGTGCTTGACAGCATGATCACATGACCTCAGACACCACAGGCAACTGCTTCCAAATCCGACACTGATTTCACCTTTGCCTTGGCATTTCCCCTCCATGCTTCAAGATGAGCCAGCTGCCTTCCCACCCCCTCCATATTTGATAATAATAATAATAATAATAATAATAATAATAATAATAATAATAATTTATGACCTGCCTCAATCCAGGGACATAGAATACAAAATATAATAAAATACATAAAACTGATTAAAATACATAAAAACTAATACTTTATTAAAACAACAGCCAGCCAGACATCTTAAAATTCAACTGGGTAGGCCTGCCAAAAGAGATCAGTCTTTATTGCTTTTTTATATTCAGAAAGACTATTGAGTTGATGGATCTCCCCCAGCAGGCCATTCCAGTCTGGGAGCAGCAGAAGAGAAGGTCCTCTGGGTAACAGTTGTTAATCTAGTTTTTGCTGGCTGGAGTAAATTCTTCCCAGAGGACCTGAGCATGCGGGGCAAATTGTACAGGAGAAGGCGACCCCGCAGATAACCTGGACCCAAACCATGTAGGGCTTTAAAGGTAATAACCAACACTTTGCACTTCGCCCAGAAACTAATTGGCAGCCAGTGTAATGATTTTAAAGCTGGTGTAATATGGTCACCCCTATGTTCATCCAACACAAGCATAAAGACCCCTTGGGTATGCGGAACCAGTTGCATGGTTTCTTTGGATCCCAGCCATGGATTCATTTCTTCTTTCTAAGCAATACAAAACTTATATTAATAAAATGAATTTGTTCTCAGGGTTTTGAAATTAATAGGCTGGTAGTACTGTTCTGACTCCCTGCTTAACTATTTTGCATTGTGTGAAACCAATTAAAGAAAACAATTAACTCCATTTCATAATGTCGAATACATACAGAATATATTATCATTGCAAGCAGAGTTGGGAGTGCACAGAATCTCTTTAGAGATTGCTTCATCCATCTCATTTTCTGACTACTTTCGCTCTTGGGGAACCAACGCAGCTCTGACACTGCACAGCAAAACATGCCAAGGTAGTATGAAATGAAACCATCTATCTCCATTTGAAATGTCAACATTACAATTTACCTTCTGGGTGGAATAAATTGTGCACTCTTCTTTGAGCAGCCAAAGAAAATTTCCTTTAACTAGATACACTTCCACAACGTGTTAACTATGTGACAAAAGGTAAGCAAAACACATAACACATTCAGCTGGCAATGAAATCCTGTACATGTCTACTCAGAAGTAAGTCCCACTGAGTTTAATGTGAATTTCTCCCAGGAAAGTAGGTATAGCACTGCAGCCCAAAACATTAAAACATTCAGTTCTTTTTGCTGTATGCAAAGTTACATCTGTGAGATATAATTGTTATATTTTAAAGTTATGCTCTAAAGACAGTAGCTACAGTCCAACAAGAGTTGTGTACTTAAACTATTTCATTTCAGTAGGCTCAGCTGCACTTAATTCCATATTGGATTATGGCCCTAGTGTGGATTAATCTTGAGAAATTAACAAATTAACCTCCTGTACAGTTCCAATCTGTTTTCCAATCTACTCTGTCTGCAAATGTTTTGGCATTTCCCCAAGTGAATAGCTTCCCACCTGAGTATTGCCTCAGGGAATGCTTTCAATGAGCCAAGCTGCATTTGTATACAAAGATTAAAAAGAAGAAGTATTTGCAAGTGGCATATACATTTTACATAAATATTATATAAATCCAAATATTATGTTCCATTCTCTGGTATCTTGTGAGCAAGAAACAGAAACCAGGGCACTGCAATGTAGGTTACGCTAGCATAAATTATGTCTTGCTAGTGTAAACTACTCTAGCGTAACATGAATAGCATTAGCTAGCATGCCAATTTCCCTGGGAAATCAGCACACCAGCTAACACTATTCACATTGCACTAAAGTAGTTTATGCTAGAGCAACATAATTTACATTAGCGGTTGCATCCCGTTAGATAGTGCCCAGGATTATGCAGGGTTATGTTTGGTTCCCAATGGCTCTTCTTAAGTTCTGTCATATAAGGAGGAGCCCTGCTGAATCAGACCAAAAAACCATCTACTGCTACTTCCTGCTTACCACAGTGGCCAACTAGCTGCCTCTGGGAAGCCCACAACTAGGGCATGAAAACAGTAGGCTCTCTAGCAGCTGGTGTTCAGTGGCATATCCCCTCTAGAACTGAAAGTTCCATAATAACCATATAGCCATCAGCAGGGATGGGGGCGCGGAGAATCACAATTTCACACTAATTTCGCAATTTTGAACCACTATGTGAAATGGAACTCAGTCATCTTTCAAACTTCACACCACTCCGAATTCTGCAGTAGAGTTCCCCAATAAAAAAATGTGTTAAAATGTGCATATTACTGAAAATAAGGCTCCAAAATGCATTCTTAGGAAACTTGCTTGCAAAACATGGACATATTAGGCAAAAGTACATACAAAACTGCATATATTAGGAGGAATGTGCATAGGCGTGCTTATGAATGTTCATGTGAACTTAAAAAAAAATTCTCAAAGTTCAGGACAAAGTGGAGTGTCTAATCTCGTTTTAAAACCACCTAAGCCAGTGGCCACCATCTTATCTTGAGCCACCAAATTAAGTACCTGTGTTTTGTGAAGAAGTGTTTTCTTTTATACATTCTATACAGCCAATTTATAAAGTATTTGGGTTGCAGTATGCAGGTACAACTGAGCAGGAGTCTACACCAGCCGTTTATTGCAAGATTGTAACGGAGTCATCACTAAAAGGCCACATGACATTCCCCTGCCCCCCATGGTGATCTCGGCTCCATCGCTCAGTTTTCCCGGAATATCCCTGACTGCTTTTGTCATGGTGTTTCCGGCTCTCTCACATTCATTCCGAAGAACGTTTGCACTGTGCCCCTTCCCTTTGCGAGGTCATTGCTGTTTGCCGCAAGTACCGGGCGCAGCAAACAGCCAACCAGCTGTGAGGGGCGTGTGCAGGAGTGCATATTCAACGAAGTTCATATTCCCCCCACCCCCATGTGTTGCTGCACATTTGCGCTCATGTGGCATCCCTCACAACTCATTAAAAAACAACAACCCTGTGCCCCGTATCCATCTCCACTTCTACCGATATACATGCACAAGTGCCATAACGGGGCACACATGCTCCCGCAATGGCTCTCCTGTAATTGCGGGAAAGATCAGTCGTGTGTGCCCTTTGAGTGCCCATTGCAGAAGCAGGAACAATTCTGAAGCAGCCTTGTTTCATTGCAAAAGGGCTGAAGGTGTAGATTAGTAGATTAGGTGTAGATTAAATAAACCCTGTTTCTTACACCAGACACTTGGATCACCATTGGCAGATGAAACATTTAGTCCTTGACACAAGGGCGCCTTCTCCACCCTGGTGCCCTCCAGATGTTATTGGGCTTCAGCTCCCACCAGTCCCAGACAATATGGCCAATAGTCTGGAATGCAGGGAGTTGTTGTCCCACACATCTGGAGGGCACTAGGTTGGGGAAGGGTATGCCTTTACTATCTAAGGATATGCCTTCATTATCGCCCATATAAGTAAATTGCTATCATTTTTCCATCAGGTAAAATGGAAGAGCAAAACCTGGCTGCCTTCTATTCATGGTCCCGCTGAGTATACCATACATCTGGTTGCACCTAGTTCCCATTAAAATCAATAGGACTAATGCCATGATTAATTTGTCTCACTGATTTTAATGGGATCTAAGTTCAGCTAACAGTGCAATTCTATCCATATCTATTGAAAATTAACTCCCATTGAGTTCGTATATGATTGCAGCCTTAATTTGAATTCAGCCTGTAGTCAGGAGAGGGAGGAGAGAATTCAGAGTCCAAAACACATTAGTGGGGTTAAATAAATCCATCCAACACAAACACATTTGCTCTCCTCTCACAATTTTATGATGCAAGGTTTTGTTTTGGGGTTGTTGTTGTTTTAAATTCACATCTCTGCTTCTTGAAGCAGGAAATGATGAACATTTTCAATGGTAGCAAGGAAAATTAGGAATTACTTCAACCTAATTGGGCATAACTAATAAATATTTATCTGTTAGGAATATTTAGCTTAGAATTATTTGAGGTTTGATGTTGACTGCAGTTCATACTCAGCAGGAGGGATGCGAGGGAAAACCCAAGGCTGGATTCAGATATCAGAGAATCTGGTCATAAAAGGAAAGCGTCCATCTATTTCATTTGTCTTTCAGACCAAGTAAAGTCATTAAACCTCGGCCAGAAAGAAACCATTACTGAAGCAATTTATAGTGCGATGTATTAAGGGAGTTGGTTGGTTATGGTTGGGATGAAGCCTTTGGAAGCAATTGGCTGCTCTGATAACTACTGAGGGTGATTCAGGCAAATGAGAGTAAAGGGTGAGAAGAGGTTAAAAAATGCAAATAGCAAGAGAAATAGGATGCTGAGAAATAGTAAGACAAGGGAGGAAGCAGAACTAGGAAAGGATAGTTGGAAGCAGTTACAATTAACAACTCAGGGCTCATCTACACCAAGCAGATATTTCACTATGAAAGTGATATGAAAGTATATAAAAGGCAGGAGCCACACTACTGCTTTATAGCGGTATTGAAGTTCACTGACAACTGTTGGGGCCCATGGACACACTGACTGGCAGTGGCTTATTGTTGACACATGGTTATTGTTGTTCCCCGCCTTGATCCAGTTGGAGAGGCAGGTAAGAAATATATTATTATTATTATTATTATTATTATTATTATTATTATTAATAGTACCATCAATGTACATGGTGCTGTACAGATTAAAACAGTAAATAGCAAGACCCTGCCGCATAGGCTTACATTCTAATAAAATCATAATAAAACAATAAGGAGGGGAAGAGAATGCAAACAGGCACAGGGTAGGGTAAACAGGCACTGGGTAGGGTAAAACTAACAGTATAAAGTCAGAACAAAATCAAATTATTATTATTATTATTATTATTATTATTATTATTATTATTATTCCATATACCACTTTCATAGTGTTATATCCTGCTTGGTGCAGATGTGTCAATGGGCCCCAACAGTTGTCAGTGCACTTCAGTACCACTATAAAGCAGTATGGTAGATCCTACAGTGCACGTCAATATTGCTATAAAGCAGTAGTGTGGCTCCTGCCTTTTATTCATAGCGGACTATCCTGCTTGGTGTAGATGAGCCCAAAGAATCTTGAAAACGGGACACAGAGGGCCCGCGGTAGAGCACCTGCTTTGCACGGAGAAGGCCCCCGGTTCAATCCCCAGGATCTCCAGGTAGGGCTGGAAAAGCTGCTGCCTGAACCCCTGGAAAGCCAATGCCAGTCAGTGTGCTACTTTCTGAAATGAGTATTCCTACTATTAGTATCCCAACCACACACACACATACACCAGAACCACCATGGCTGGCCATGCATGGAATGCCCCCATTGGATCCTGCCAGTGTCAACTATACTGGACTAGATAGACCAATGGTCTGGCTCAGAACAAGGTAGCTTCCTATGTTCCTATGAGATCCACGAAATGCGTGGTTCGCCATCCAGTGCAAATAACAGCTCTTAGTGCAGAAGTGGAGGGCACAATTTGGATTGGCAAAATGGAATCATGCAGGCCTGCTGGAGCTCCTAGCAGCAGTATTAAGGTGTTTATATGATACCTTAATATGCAACACCTGTTTGCCTGACAGGTGTTGCAAGGACAAAATGACAGGATGCCATGCATGCTTCCCCCGCCACTGCAGAGCTTCTTGGAAGAAAAACAGGATACATATAAATAATGGAAGTCACACTAATTGTTGTTTTTTAATATCTAATAGATAAACAACATTTATCTTGCAAGTAAGTCCTGCTGATTTCACTGAAGCTTATGTTCAAGTAAGTGTGCTTAAGAGAGAGAGAGAGAGAGAGAGAACCTTGCAGAGCATTACTAAATGTTTTGTTACTGGGGTATTCCATTGATTCGAAGACTGTATATGTAACACAAGTTAAGACTGCAGTCCTGAAGATGGACCAAAAAGTTTATCTAGAAGTTCCTTCAAGCTTAGAAGACTCACCAGTAAATTAAACATAAAAGTGTGGTGGCTTGTTAGTGGAATGTGAAAAATGTGCATATCTTCATACAGGGGCAGGACATATTTAGTTCTCTGTCTCTCTCTCTCTCTCTCTCTCTCTCTCTGTTAAATTTTGTATTTTGTATGTTAAAAAATTATACTACATTTTATTATAATGTTATACGTGTGGTTCGTAATTTCTGTGAATTGTTGTAAACTGCTCAGAGAGCATTAGCTATTGGCAGTATAGAAATTAAATTAAATGAAACAAATAAAGAATACATTAATGAGAATTTAAACTTTGTGGATATTAAGCAGCTAACTATTGGGGTGGGGTCCGGTAAGTGAATTGCTGAAAGATTTCAGATATGAATATTGTTAGGCCACTTTTAAAAAGCAAAACCAATACCTAGAAGCCTTCTTCAGATGTTATTAAATAAAATAATAATTTTAAGTCATGCCCTATGTAGTAGGACTGACAATTTTGGATAGCATACGCAATGGCAAAATAATGTGGAAATCTCCCAAGAGAGTGCCCATAACAAGGTGAAGTACTGAAGAGGGTGCTTCAAGATGGAAAGCACTGTGCTATTATTTGGTCTTTTCTTCCTTTTCATGGTAAGAAGAAGAAAAAAAGACTGAGAAACGGTGGGAAATCATGGGAGACTTGCAAATGGAAGTTCATATCATCTGCTCCTAACCATCCATGCATAGGTCAAGCTGATGGTATGATAAAATCCTCATCTGGAAGTACCCAGGATCTGCTACCTTGCCCACCTGATTTCACCATTGCATATGTTACCAGGCTGGCATGCCAAAGTGAAACAGCATCCACACTGCTCAGATACTGTAATGTATGAATCCAGCCTTTATCACTGTCTGAATCAACTAATGCAAGCGTGGGCAAAATTATTCAGATCTGAGTAGATCTGAATAATTTGCAGTAGCTTGGCAGCAACGTATGAGTGCTAGTTGCTTAACAATAGCCACAACTATATGACTTCCCTGGCCTTAGTAAATAATGTAGTTGAAATTAAGAAAACTTGGGAGTGGACTTTTGTGTGGAAGGACTCCTACTTCCATCCAGTTCCAATACTCAAAACAAATTCCTGGGCACAGAATTCTTCCATTCTAAGAGAGCAATCCTATGGCCCCAGGGGCCATAGGATTATTCAGGAAAACCCTCCCAGAACTTACAGTTCTGACCTTGGAGGCTTTCCCCCCCTGATCTTAGAGCATCTCATAGCCACCATAGAGGTTTCCATGGCAACTCCCTCTAAAAGGTTGGGACCTTGTAGAAGAAGAAAATAGGCATGTTGAGGGATGGCCAGTATGTGGGGAAGAAGTGAGGATCCAGCCCTCTACCCTCAAAAAGGAAGTTAGACAGTTTTTCTCTTTTGGAGACAAATGGGACACAAAAAATATCTTTGCTGTTCCTTCCATCCTGCCAGCAAGAGACTCCAGGGTTTGGACAGGATGGAGCCTCCAAGACTGGAGGGCTCCATCATTTGGACATTTTGCTCCTTAAGTGTATGTCTTCTGCACCAGGTTCTGGTTTCTGGATCTCCAGCTTCTAATAAAAACAAAATTGATCCTGCAAGCTTGAAGTCTACCAACCTCTACCTTATGTCCTGTAGGTTGCCAGCTACACCTGGAGGTGAAAATATGCGGTCAGGTGTCTTGGGTCCTTTCTACACCTAAGGATTATCCCAGGAAAATGGAGGGATCATCCCTGCCTGCTCCCAGGATCCCCTGTGTGTCATTTGGATGCACGGGGGGGGGGGATCTACACTACTGCTTTTAAAGCGCTTTAAAGCGCTTTGAAAATGTTTTGAAACCTGTATATGCAATGTGTCCTGGGCCCCAACAGTTGTCAAAAGTGTTATAAAGCGCTTTAAAGCAGTAGTGTAGATCCCCCCAGGGATGATCCCGGGACGATCCCAGGGGAAAAGGCAGGTGTAGAAAGGACCTTGGTCTCTTTTGGGAGTGGAGGGTGGGGAATCCAAACAGCAGCAGTAGTAGAATACATTTAGGAACAACTGAAAACTCACCAAGTAGCAAGTGACCTTTTGAGTTTATCAGAACTCTACTTCAGGCTGGATGATAAAGGGGGGTTTAGAGAAGGAAAGAGAGAAATGAGAGAAAAAACATTAAGATGAAAAGTCCCAGTCCTCAGAGTGTAATAATTCTAAGAAGAAATGGATAAGGTGTTATGGAGATACACAGTGCAATCCTATTCATGTTTACATGGAAGTAAGTCTGATTGTTTTTAATGGGGTTTACTTCCCAGCAAATGGGTTTAGGGTTGCAGCCTATTACACTGAGGGGGCTGTTCCTTGTGCAAAAAGGTATCACATTGCAGCTGGGGTGAAAGAGCAATAGCTGCTCTCCTTCTGAAAATATAAGCCAGCAGTTATTTTGATCTGTCTCTAGCACTAATCAGAACACATCCTCTGATTTACCAGGGTGGTTTACATAGGCCATAACTCTTTGCACATGTACCTGGGAGCAGGTCCCATTGAATTCAGTTGTGCTTACTTCTGAGCAGACTTGGACTAAAATTATTATTCCCCAAACATGATATACTACAATTTATGGACAACATCCAAAAAGGAATGGTGATCTAGAGAAAGTTGCCACTGACTTCAGCTGCACCAAGATTTCATTCCTAGAATAGAAGAAAACTATTAAATTTTTCATTAGCACCAGCTTGATGTTTACTCCAAACACTGTATCATCCACTATAAATCAGACCACAGCTGAGAACTCAAGAAAGCACAGAGGCATAAAACGCCCTGCCATGCAGGGCTTTTAATTGCTAAGTCTCCCATGGTGGCATTTGGATTTCTTTTTCCAAGGCAGTGAGGCCCAAAAGCAGGATATATTATTTGTTTGTGAAGCTGTTTAGATTGTTATCTTGCCCTCATTCTGAAGGCTCACAAAAGGTATTTGCAACCCAAGGGACCAAAATAGCCCAATTCTTTTTTATTATATATATATAGGTATAAGCATATGTTCCAATGAATGCCAACATTCTTACCTGAGTGCAGACAACCCCAAACAAGTGTTGCGGGAAGTCATAGCGATTGCAACTATTCACTGGCTTGTCACCAAGGTGAGATTGTCAGCATTCAGTAGTGTAGGTCAGAAAGGGGGACAATATACTATTACTATTATTATTATTATTATTATTATTATTATTATTTATTTATATAGCACCATCAATGTACATGGTGCTGTACAGAGTAAAACAGTAAATAGCAAGACCCTGCCGCACAGGCTTACATTCTAATAAAATCATAATAAAACAATAAGGAGGGGAAGAGAATGCACCAAACAGGCACAGGGTAGGGTAAAACTAGCAGTATAAAGTCAGAACAAAATCAAGTTTTAAAAGCTTTCGGAAAAAGAAAAGTTTTTAGCTGAGCTTTAAAAGCTGCGATTGAACTTGTAGTTCTCAAATGTTCTGGAAGAGCGTTCCAGGCGTAAGGGGCAGCAGAAGAAAATGGACGAAGCCGAGCAAGGGAAGTAGAGACCCTTGGGCAGTACTATTGAGTACTGATTAGGGATGGGAGAAGCCTATTTCAAAGCATATGTTGGCTCATTCATGTTCTCATTTGCAACCTGTTTTTCAGACTACTCAAATGGGAAATATTGCATATTTTGCCAAAGTTGTGCATTTTGTGAACATCAGCACCAGTTTGGGAACTTGTGAACATTTTCAGAGAATGTATGCTTCTACAGGAACATAGGAAGCTGTCTTAGGCCATAGCTAGACCTAAGGTTTATCCCTGGATTGTCCAGGGGTCAAACCTGTTCATCTAGGTGACACACAGGGGATCCAGTGCTCAGGCAGGGGCGAACCCTGGATGATCCCAGGATAAACCTTAGGTCTAGCTGTGGCCTTATACTGAGTCAGATCCTTAGTCCATCTAGTCCAGTATTGTTTGCACTTATTGTCATTGGCTCTCCAGTGTTTCAGGTAGGCGTTTTCCTGCCCTACCTGGAGATGCCAGGAATTGAACCTGAGACCTTCTGCATGGTGTTCTACCACAGAATATTTGAAGTTGCAAACTAGGCATTTTACCGACTTAAATGAAATCCTCATACATTCGTAGTGCTGATATTCATAGCACTGGTCTAGTAGAATTGCTAATGTTCACCAGATTTTTTTTCTGGACATTCACTGCAACTGGTATGTTGTTGTGGGTTTGTTACCCAATCATTGTGAATGAGTCTGGGGTTTGAACAAAACGGTGTTAAGAGGCCATTGTGTCTAGTTACTGTTCCTTAACGGTCAGTGATTAAATGAATTGAATTTATTGCTCTGTGGCACAAAGGCCATTACAAAATACAATACAATATAAAACATAGCAATCCAGAATATAAAATAACAGTAAAAGCAAACCAAACAGTGACACACACTTACAAAAGGTCTTTAAGAGAGCATCTCCTTTACAATTCACTACAGACAACTGTGGTGTTGTTTTTTTAAAGAGAGTTTTGTGTGTTGCTACCGCAAAAGTAGCAACCTTATTTGTAATGGAATTACTATAATCTGTCAACAAGTCCCAGATAATGCCAACTGGAGGCCATCTAGCTCTTATTTTCAAAGCATCCCCCGGAAAGCAAGCCCTCTGTTCCTTATACAAGGGACAGGTAATGTCACTTTATGGACCTTTTATACTCCAGTCAGCTCCTCCAGGAAGAGCAGAGATTGCCATACTACAGGTCCTGCCAGCCCACATAAGGTTTCAGTTGACTTTACCTCCCTGATGAGACATCCTCCTCCTATTGTTGCAGTAGGAGATAGTTCCAGCCAGCAGGACTTGCTTGGAGCTATCCAAGGACCCATTTTCTTCCTGCCTAGCTCTGACTGCTGGGAACAGTTATCCTCAGAAATACCTGTTCCCATGTATCTCTGAGGATTGTAGTAAGGGGTAGTGAGTCTACTGCTCTGCTAAGGAGTATAAAACCTGCTTGCCTCTACATGTACATTTTTAAATAAATCAGATGTTACATAAATGCCATTCATGTGTCGCCACTGATCTGTTCTCTAGAAGGAAGCCAAGCCCTGGTAAGCACTGTCCCTGGAACTTCTCACCAGCTTAACACATACAGAACTTAACACATCAGCATCAGAGTCCATAAAAGCTAGACCGGAGTATGTTGCTAAAACCATCCACTAAAAGATGAGCAACACAGAACGGCTTTACAAAGCTTTAGAAAAACAACCATTTCTTAACATTGGGTTTGTTCCCATGAAGAAGGAAGACCATAAAATTCCATCACACAACTCCATCACAAGATAATTTTTGACACTTAGATAAGATTAGTAACATCTAAGCTTCTTTAGATTCTTATTTTGTTCCCATAAGCACAGCAGTTAAAAATCCAGGGGCTTATCGCCTTCCTTTTTCCTTCCTCTTTTGCGAATAGCATTTTTAAAAGACTAGAGTGCTGAAAATCTCTAATAGTATTTGTCAGGACATTTTAATTCATGGATGTGAGGTAAGGCACAGATTACTATTGAACTGCTCCAACACATTTGTTAACTGTACAATCGTATGGCTGCAGACATCTGTGCAATCAAGTTCCAATGGCTCTACAATAGCACCTTAAAGTGTATTTTATATGCCTTCTCTACCCAACTGCAATTATCTGAATTTGGCATTTCTTTTCATCTTCTCCACCCTCCCTTCTGTGTCTGTTTAGATTGAAGGTCCACGGGCATGGATTTCTTGCATTTTAATCTTGAAGTTTACAATGCAGTAGATGTGACGTCAATTGCACAAATGCAGTGAACATCCACATTTTTTAAAAAATAATTAAATAGCAGCAATGGAAGAAGCCTGAGGAGCGTAATGACCACGGAGCTCAGGAAGGCAGCTTTTAAACCTCCTCCTGCCAGGGTCCCAGTGGAGGCTGGTGGTTCTGATTTCAGTGGGGCTGTGCATCCATTCTGGGTTTTAGTCAGAACCAGCCAGAATTCTAAAGGATCTATCTAAGGTGCTGAAGCCTATCCCAAAACAGGTCCAGCAATTTAAATAGCTCCCTTAGACTTCTGTCTGGTTCTAACTAAAATCAGAATGGATTCCCAACTCACCAAAATAGAAGCCACCAGCCTTCACTGATGGTCCTGATGAAAATTCTCCCACTAACACTTCATAGAAACATTTCGTCAAGACCACGGTAGGGTGGAAAGGGTTACACTTGACCGATGAAGAATAAGCTCCACCAAACTTCAATCACAACCAGCATTTGGAACATTCTCTCCTATCGTACCATAGGGTCCTGATGTTGTTCACACCACCCTGAGGCTGCTCCAGATGCATGACCATTGCATTAATCCATAAAATTAATAACACATCTAATTTAGTCCTAAGAACCTACCTCACTTTTTCCATTTAAAAACTTCATTTCTCCTCAAGTCACTCAGTACTAGTGCTTTACTCTTTCCTTAAGGGCTGAGTAAAGCAGGCTGGGTTGTTAAAGTTACTTACAGAGTTGCCTTATACCTGTTCAGACTCTTGGTCCATTTAGCCTGGTATGGTCTTCTCTGGCCAGCAGGAGCATGCCAGGATCTTTCCTAACACCTTTAACTGGAGATGCCAAGAATTGAACCTGGGACCTTCTGGAAGGAAGATAGGCACTCTGCCACTGATTTACAGCCTCCGCTGAAGCAGAAGAGTCTCAAGGACTGTCTCTCCAAGTCATAGCTGGGGCCCAGAGGGAACTGCTTCTCAGCATAGGGGCAGGGTGATGGAACATACCTTCAGTCCAAGCAGTGGTAGCATGCAATTACCAGGAGTGGGTGTGAGCAGATTTTCCAGGAATCAGGAACTAAGGACAAGTCATCAGGAAGACCAAAGGCCATTTATAAGGAAGCCAGGCTCTGAACAGAGACATTCTTGTGCATTGCTTCAGCATCAGCCAGCAGCCTCTAAAGCTAAAATGGAGGTTTTGGCTCCACCTCCCTTTTGGCTCCGCCTCACTGGAAGAAGTGAGTGCCCAATTAAAGGAGCAGCACTCTGAGTGGAGTTTCATGAAATACACTTTGATGATGCGAGTATGTCTACTGGCATGTGTTGTTGCCTGGGGGAAAGGCAAGGCAATAAAAGCGAGATGTCAGGAGCTGAGAGAAGCTCTGGAGAGAGGTTCATAACATTTGGAGGATATCAGAAGGGAGGCATTTCCAAATGTTGTTTGTAAAGGAAGCTTGGTGGTGCTTAGCCATCTATGGAGATCTCTACACAGTTGGGTTTCCCAGTGGCTACTTTCTGGGACAGCCTAGGGGGAAATTATCATGTCCTGGATTGCTTGGTCTCCCAGGACTTCTTGCATGAACAGGCTCCTGAGTTGACATCTTACTCTGTAGTAATTAGATCAGAAAATACCAAAGATTGCCCTATTCCTTCAGGAATTTGGCAGGCACTGTCTTCCATGTCCATTTTGAACTTTAAAAAGTGACTTTAATGGCTGCAATCCAGGAATAGCACTCCATGAAAGGTAGAAGTCAGGAAGAGTTTCTACCCTTAAAGGTGTCTTAAAATTCATTTTAAATCAAATTTAAATAAAACAGGATGTTGTCCATTGGAAGAGGACAATGCCCCCTCCCCATATGAGGAACTATGCCTGACCCTTTAATTGCACACCTTTCTAAGAAGAAATCCTATAACACTGTAATGCACAGGAAATATGTATAATACAGGAATATTTCAATAAGGTAAGATGATTTATTAGAAAGAGGAAACAGAGCTGACTCCTGGACAATAATAGGGTGACCATATGAAAAGGCGGACAGGGCTCCTGTATCTTTAACAGTTGCATAGAAAAGGGAATTCCAGCAGGTGTCATTTGTATATATGGAGAACCTGGTGAAATTCCCTCTTCATCACTGCAATTAAAGCTGCAGGAGCTATACTGTGACCAGATTTAAAAGAGGGCAGGGCACCTGCAGCTTTAACTGTTGTGATGAAGAGGAAATTTCACCAGGTTCTCCATATATACAAATGACACCTGCTGACATTCCCTCTTCAATACAACTGTTAAAGATACAGGAGCCCTGTCCTCCTTTTCATATGGTCACCCTAGACAATAAGCCATCAGTGACTCCCCATCATTTGTGAGCGATAGCAATAATTGGTACCCCTCAGCCCAGGAGCACCTTGTTAAAAAGCTAGGAAGCTGGAAGAGGGTTGCCTGCAGATGCTTCCCAGCCTCGTAACAGATATTTTTCGTCTATAGGGAGTGTTCCAATGTAGCAGAACATCAGAATCCCCTTTTACACATTACTCCTATGAAAGGGCTCTAGGTGATTAAAGAGAACAGGATCACAATGTGCCTTTACAAAGTGATGTCCAACACTCTCTCCCCTGTCTTTCCTGAGGAGAAAGGCTAGGTGAGTCAGGGCCCAGATCTACACCTTGTCTTAAATCATTATGATCCCATCATGGAAATGCTATATCCCTTTTGTGCATTCATACCTTGTAGGACACACAATGACATTTGTTCCGGCATTTTGGATAATATGGAATAAAACAGTATATGGAATGTGTAAGGTACCCCAACAGTTATCAGTGCACTTCAATACCGCTATAAAGCAGTAGTGTAGATCTAGCTAGGGAGTATTCTCTGTTGGGCACCACTGCCTGAAGGAATCTGGCTTCCCTTATAGGCAGCAGCATGCTGTGCTCTGGAGCAGGAAATGCCAGCAAGGGTTGTGGGACTGCTGGTTTGTCTTTGCATGGCTAAGGCTCTTCAGGTGACTTCCGCTACATAGCTGATAAACAAGTCCCTGCCTTCCTCCCAACTTTGGACCTGCAGCAGTGGTGGTGGCATGACTGCTCAGATTAGGGTGACCATCTGGAAAGGAGGGCAAAGCTCCTGTATCTTTAACAGTTGTATAGAAAAGGGAATTTCACTAGGTGTCATTTGTATGCCTGCAGCACCTGGTGAAATTCCCTCTTCATCACAACAGTTAAAGCTGCAGGAGCCCTGCCCTCTTTAGCTAGAGTGACCAGACACGAAAGAGGGCAGGGCACCTGCAACTTCAACTGTTGTGATGAAGAGGGAATTTCACCAGGTGCTGCATGCATACAAATGACACCTGCTGAAAATCCCTTTTCTATACAACTGTTAAAGATACAGGAGCCCTGTCTTCCTTTCCAGATGGTTATCCTAGTGGATCAATCACCATTTTTGTAGGAGCACATTCAATAGTTTGGAGGCAACACATGAGAAAGCTTATAGAAACATATACGGAGTAGGGAGAGGCTGATTGTCCCAGTTGCAATCAGTTATGAATCAATTATTCCTTCGACTGAGTGACTCTCAGTTCTTTTCAAGTTCTACATCTTATAGACTACAAAAATGTGATGATATTTATTATAAGTGAGACTGCATTGTGGAGTTCTACTTTTCAGGATTCCAACAGATTATAATATAAGGCCAATGGGCTGCATTTAGTGTTTCCAGGACATCGCTGTCCCATCTCTATGTCTCTGGTTATAACAAGGCATAGAAAAGTCATTGTAGCAAATGCTCTTAAAATGACACTGCACTTTGCAATTTAATCTTGCTCTGACTTTCTCTTCCCACCGAGCCCAAACACTCCTGCCAAAGAAACTTGAATTAATGCCCTTGTTCAGCTTTGTGGATCACAAGCTAAACACCGCTGGCCTAACTTATATCAGTTATTGTGTGGCTAAACATGCTTCTTAGATCTCCTTGGTGGAAAAGTAAGAGACAAAAGTAACAAACAAAATTATATTAGGAGCATTAGCGACCATATTTGTGTTAAATCTTCAGTGGCTGGCATCCAGAGAGCCAAATGGGCATTAAGGTTTTCCACTTTAGGCTGGGGCAGCATTATCACTGGAACAGAAATTGTTTACAAAGCACTCTAGAAATGTGGCAAAATGGAATGTGGAAAAGATATTTGCTAAAAGCCTTTATTTTACTGCCTTTTCTTCAAGACGTTAGTAAATCCCAATGAGGAACGACTATGGATTTGCCACAAAATACTTTGTGGGGTGTAAAGTGAACTTCCCTGAACATCCCCATTTGCATGTTTCAGCCTCAATAACACTTTCAGCCTCTAACGCTTTCAGTAAAATCTTTCCACTTTACAAACAAGTAAGAATCTGAGAAGATGGTTGAATGATTACCCACATGCTATAAACTTGAATTCCCACAATTCTTCTATAGCGTATATATCGGGCTGAAGTTACAGGAAGTCAGATTCCGACTGGACATCAGGAAAAACTTCCTGACTGTTAGAGCAGTACGACAATGGAACCAGTTACCTAGGGAGGTTGTGGGCTCTCCCACACTAGAAGCATTCAAGAGGCAGCTGGACAACCATCTGTCAAGTATGCTGTAGGGAGGATTCCTGCATTGAGCAGGGGGTTGGACTCGATGGTCTTTTAGGCCCCTTCCAACTCAACTATTCTATGATTCTATGATATCCAGAGAGGCATCCCATGCATGGCTGTCAGCAGTGTTGCTTGTTTCACATGTCTTATTTACGAGGGTAAGCATATTTGTGTCATGACCTGAACTACGAGCAGTGGCCAGAACTTTCACACTAGTGGAGGGTGGTGGCTCCAATGTCGGGGGGTGGGGGAGTTGGGGTTAGTCCACTCCAGGTTTCAGTCACAACTCTGAAGGAGCTATCCAAATGGCGAAGCAAGGCCTCAAGTCATCAGTCAGTTGCCAGCCAGGCAAATTCTGACAGGTTCTCTTAATCCTTGGATTGGGATAGATATTTTTCTCATCACTGAGAGAATGCTCTGTTCTACTCAGTGCTGCAAAATCTCCCATTGCTGCTGTCCCTCTTGTTTATTTATTTTATTTTTATTACATTTATATTCCCCCTTTCTTTCCTTTTGCAAGAAACTCAGGGCGGCTTATACAGCCCTCCTCCTCCTCTCCATTTTGTCCTCACAACAACAACCCTATGACGTAGGTTAGGCTGAGAGTCAGTGACTGGTCCAAAGTCACCATGTGGGGACTAGAACCCGGATCCCCTGAGTCCTAGTCCAACGCTCCTAATTTCCCTTCCACCTTCAGCACCTGTGCAGTGCAACACAGCAGCTAGCTTATCACATTGCTCTTTGCCTCCTGGCTCCTCCCTTTGGCTAATTGATCCTGTGTTCTCCTCTCACTCTCCCTGCCACACCTGACAGCTGATGAGTTTCGGGTCTCATAACTCCTTGCCCCTGAAGACTCCTATGGTAGCCCAGATCACAGCAGCCAGCCTGCTAGTGAAGCCAACAACAAATCCAAGCTAGACAGCCAATGCTGAGAGTGAGCAGCTGGAGCAAAAAGAGAGAGTGACTGAATGAGAAAGAGAAGGTGGGAGAAAGAGAGAGAAAACGGTGGAGAGCCACATTTCAGGCGACTGGGAGCCTCCAGTGGCCTTTTGGCCTTGCAGTGAAGAAAACTCTCTTAGTTGGTTTCCTCTAAGAGGTAGGCACCCTTGACACTAAGGGCCACACACTTCCCAGGCCTCTCTTGCCACTGCAGGCATGAGGTGCCCCTTTAAAGCTCTCCACTCCACAGAAACTTTGGAGTAATCAGTCCCAGAGAGCATGCAAGGCCCTCTTTCCCCAACCTCAGTGCTTTTTGTGGGACGTTGTGCAAGACACCCTCAATGGGCCCTCCCATAGGAAGCAGTGGGAGGCCGATTCCCTGGTCTCCTCCCCATTCCACCCATGGTGCCACCCCTTTTCCCTGTCTCCACACTCAAGTTTCCTATCCCCCCACTCCGCTCTCCCATGGTTTTATTGATACTTTTGTTTACGTGCCACCAGATTGCTTTCTTGATGTATTTTTTGTGGTGGTTATTTTTTAATGCTTTGTTTTTTTCCCCAAGCCACTTTGAAAACGAATTTGGTAATAAAGTAGAATTAAAATAAATAAAATCTGCCAAAACCCATTTAGAAAAATATGTTTACTTCTCCCTGCTGGATTTGATATGTGGGCAAATGCATCCTTGACTGCAAACTAAAACTTTATTACCGGAAAACTAGAAGAACATTGGAAGACTGAACAGTGTTCAGCAATTTCTTGGCCAACAGAGCCCTGATTAATCCAGAAGCAATCCTCCTTTATTAGGTTGTGCACTCATTCAATATAAACCTAGTAAAGTGCTAATAGAAAAGATGCCACTTTGTTGGCAGGTGGAAATAGAAGTTATGCTCTGTTTAAAGCATTATTCAATTCACCAATAGCAGAAACTAAACCAAAAGTGTTTGTTCAAGCAAAACACATTTTTATTAGCCATATGGAAAACGTCCAAAATTTATATGACCCAGTACACTCTGTTAGTTTCAATTTTTAGTACAATAGCAATGGTAACATAATTGCTTTTTTAACTTTCATATATATATATATAGAGAGAGAGAGAGTCTCAGAAAACGTTCACTGTAATCTTGTAATTTTAACCTTCAGAGTAAAAATAACACAATGTAGATACATGCATATTTCATCCTAGTCACAGCTGCACCAAAGCCTTAGGAGGTAGAAGAGGTTAAATCAAGAAAGATAATAAAATAATTAAGCATAGACTCTACAAGAAGATCTAGAGTTTAATATAGAACCTTTTGCCTGCCCATGAAAATTTGCAGACTTTGCCTTGGATTAAATTATGGATAGTGGACATTTTATTAGCCATTAGACTTACATTATGCTGCATTAATAGAGAAAGTAGACTTCTACCCAAAATCATTATTGCCTCTAAAAAGAAACCATTAGAATCAAAATTAAATATCTTGATCCATGTTTCTATGCAGTTATTTATATACAAATGTTTATTCCGCCTAATCCTGGTTTCCAGCCTATCCACAAGAGCAGGAATTAAAATGCTATATTCTGTAAGAGAGAAAGGTGGACGGAGAAGGATAACAGTGGGTTCAACCATCTGACTCAGGTGGAGATGGGGAAAATTTTGATGATCCCAAATCTTTTAGTAAATTAGGCTGGTTGTTATGGCTGCAGGGTAGCACTAAAACACGGTGGGGGAGGGGGGCTGATGCCAATCCCTGAGGCAAACATAACATGTAAACCAGGCCCACCTAAAATTAGATCAAGATTTATCTTATATCTAAGAGGAGATGTAGCTTAGGGATGCTTATGTGCATTCCCTTATTTGGGTGTACAATTAACTTGATGGAACCACAATGAAGAGCTTTGCCAGGTACATAGTCCTCTTTCAAAAGAATAGACTCTTCCTGTTCAGAGGAAAAAAATAGGTTGTAAATAGAGAGGTGATGCCATTTGGATTTGACATCTCATATCTAGAGCTCATTTGAAAGCCTCTTATGTGACAACAAGGGTGATGAAGAAATTGTACTTCTGTGCCACCATTGTATCTGCTCAGTCGTCCACCAGAACTTTTTCAGGTGGTCAGAGGCCTGCTACATTCTGACCCACAAAGAGAAGAGGTGGACCACTTGATAGCCCACTATGACCAATTTGCACAACCCTTTGCAGATGCAATCCATCATATCAATGTCAACCTGGATGACACAATTGATATAGGTCCAGTGGATGTAACTTTAGCTCCTGCAAGTCCGGTTACAGTGGAGATTTTTCTGTTTATGCAGCCCAAGGATGGGGGCAGGATCCTTAAAGAGATGAGCCCTATCACTTATGTGTTGGTCCCTTGCCATTCCAGTCTTACATGGGTAGTCATAGAGGGGGACTGGGTAAGACTAGTAGTGAATGCCTCTTTACGGCAGTGTGTGGTTCCGTCTTGCTTAGGGAAACAGTAGTAAGAACTATGGGGTTGTTGTTGTTTTCAAAAACTCCCTGGACCCCACTGTATTGAATAATTGCTGGCCAGTCTCCAATATTCCATTCTCCTGGATCATGTGGTGGCTTCTCAGCTCCAGGTATTTCTGAATAAAATGAACAATCTAGATGGATTTCAATCTGGCTTCAGATTGAAACCTGAGCAACATCACAGGCCAATGAACCAGAATACTCTCAGCACCACCTTCTGAAATTTCCCCTCCAAGAAGGTTCAGAGGTAATTTTTCTCTAAGGAGCATTCATGCAAGTTTATAAAATCCAGTCTTTTACTAACTGAAATGTTTTTTGACAACTGAAAGTTAAAACTAAAGAGGATGAACATGTGTTGAGAATTATCTCCCTATGGAAGCTCTCTCTAGGGAGTTTCCTCATAGGGTTGTACACTCTGCCCTGGAATTATCTGGTAACCACAAACATCCGCAGAGCATTTGATCTTCCAGAGTGGAGATTGGCTGCTTCCAAACCCATCGATTTATATCAGAGTAGAGACGTGCCCAATCAGAGTTTCTAATGTCTCCGAAATTATCTGACTGTTTTTCAGGTGTCAATGCCTCCCCCCCCTCTCTGTGATTATCTCCATATTTGGAAGAGGCTGAGTGGGCTGAGGCATGTTGGGTTATTGTGCCAGAACTTTTCTCCTTCTGGAACTCTGTTTGTGCTCAGAAACAAACACACATCACGCAGGTCTTACACAGCAGAGCTGGTTTATTTCCTTCAGGCTTCTGTGCAGTTCAATTCAGATCAGTTCAGATCAGCACACTGAGGCATGCACAGAGAGCAGTGATCATAGAGCAGTGATCAGTAAGCAGTGATCAGTTCCATTTTACACAAGTGAGAAACTATATACAGATCTACACAATTCTTATCTACATTACATACAGCTGTGATGAGGCTAACTTAGAATCTTGGCAAGGTTCCCAGAACAGCCTCTATCTCAAGGTAATTGCCCACAGATAGACTTTCTCTGTTTAACCCTGAGATAGCCATACACACACAATTTTAATGACTAAGCAAGTATTTCTTTCATATACTTAACAGTCCTCCTCTTGCGCATGTTGTTTAAATTGTGTTACAATCTGAGACCCAGCTTTAAAACATCTCTTTGTGTTTTACCATTGAACGTTCCACCTGTCCTTTCTCATTTTGTTTTACTTTGAATACCCATTTACAGGTAATGGCTTTACGACCTTCAGGTAAAGGTACTAGCTCCCACGTTTCATTTTTTTCCATTGCTCTGATTTCCTCTGACATTGCTTCATGCCAGCCCTGAGCTTCTGTAGGTTCCATTTCCTGAATTTCCTCAAATGAAGTAGGTTCATAGGCTATTAGTAAAGCTCTATGAGAAACCTGTTTGCTTTGGTATTCATCTGAATAACGAATTGGAGCTTTGCGTTCCCTTTCTGATCGTCTTGGCATAGTTACAGGCATAGTTTCCTCCTCTACAGTTTCTTCCCCATCCCTCTCTTGCTGAGATTGTTCAGGAATTTCTTCTGTTTCTACAGCTTTCTGTTCTACAGGCAAACTTACATACTGTTTTGTTTCCTGCATTTGTTCATGAAAAACTACATCTCTGCTCACAATTACACTTTTGTGATATGGAGACCACAAACGATAGCCTTTTGTTTGTGTATCATATCCCAACAGTTTACATTCCAAACCTCTTTGAGCTAGTTTTCCTGGTCTGTGTTCTTTCTGAATATGAGCAAAACATTTACTTCCAAAAACCCTTATATGTGACACTCTAGGTTTTCTTTTGTAAAACATTTCATATGGAGTTTTTTCATGTACAGAGTGGTAAAGCCTGTTTAACAAATAATTTGAGGTGGACAAAGCTTCTGCCCAGAACAGATTAGACAATCCTGACTCTTTCAATAGAGCTCTTAACATGTTCTGCAAGGTTCTGTTTTTCCTTTCTGCAACTCCATTTTGAAATGGTGAATATGGAGCAGTAAGGTTATGTTGTATACCCTCATCACTGAGGAATTTTTTAAATTGGTTGCTAAGAAATTCACCTCCCTGGTCCGTTCTTAGATTAGCTATAGGTTCTTTAAATCTATTTTTACTCCACTTAACAAACGCTTTAAACTTTCCAGAAGTTTCACTCTTCTGTTTTAACACATACACAAATCCAAATCTACTGTAATCATCAACAATAGACAAGAAAAATCTGTTTCCTCCTTGACTTGTCTCAAAAGGACCTGCAAGATCTGCATGAATTAATTCAAAAATTCTTTTTGTTGTTCTCTCACTATGTTTTGGAATGTTTGACTTATGACACTTGGTTTCACTGCATACATTACATTCTAGATAGTTAGAACATGGTTTGATTTTCACTCCTTCACACAATTCTGGAATCTTAGAAATTGTTTTATAGTTAGCATGACCAAACCTTTTATGAGTTAAATGGATACACTCTTGGTGTGGTTTGCAATTGGCTATTGTTTTTGTTGTGACTTTGCTGGCTACAACTTCATTTTCTGTACAAGTATTAATCACATACAAAGAATCTTTCATTATTCCCTGCACACACACCTTGTTTCCCTGTTTTATAGTACAATTTTCTTCAGTAAAACAAACCTCATACCCCATTTCTGTTAACTGAAACACACTTAGAAGGTTTGTTTCCAATTCTGGTACATATAAAACACTTTGTAGTTCAACTCCCAGACAATCAAAATATACATTACCCACACCACAAATCTGGATTTTTGTTCCATTTGCAAGGGTAACACACTTTTGCTCTGAAGTAGAAGTTTCCAAGGTTACAAATGAAAGTTTGTCTTTTGCCATACTTATTGAAGCCCCAGAGTCCAAAAACCAAGGATTCATTGTCTCTTTGACTCTTGCTAGAAGACACTTCTTTGTTGATTCAGCTTCATTCATGTTGTTTTCTTCTCTCCACTTTGCTGTTGACTGCTTTTTCTTCTTGTTGTTGCAATCCCGCCTTAAGTGTCCTGTGGAACCACAGTTAAAGCATTTCCTTGCCTTTAATGCAGCCACCACGTCAGAAGATTTATGGCTTTGTTGAAATTCAGCCACAGGAAGTTTAAGGCTCTGTTGTTTTGAAGCTTGTCTTCTTTCATAGGTTTCCAGTAGTTTTCCAGCTACATACTCGAGGGTTAAATTTTTCTCCTCTTGACTTTCCATCATGGTGACAACCGCGTCGTACGATGAATCAAGACTTGACAAAATCACATAGACTTGGTGTATAGTTGTAAACTCCATCCCTCGTGCCCTGAGTTGATTGAAGAGTTCTCTCATGCTTTTCAAATGGTTTGACATAGACTCCCCTGGTTTCAGCTTCATTCCATACAGCTTCCGGGTTAGAATTACTTTACTGCCCGCTGTTTCTCTTTGATATACAGCTTGTAGCGCATTCCAGCACTCTTTTGATGTATTCAAAAACTGAATGAAGGAAATTTGAGAGTCTTCCACAGCTAATGCAATAACTGCCATTGCTTTTGCATCGTCCTTAAACCATTTAGCATTCTGTGGATCTGCTCTATCTGGTGGATCCTCTGTGACTACATACCACAGTTCAGCCTGAATCAGATACATTTGCATTTTGTAAGACCATAATGCATAGTTAGAGTCATTCAGCTTTTCTAACAATTGATGCAAACCAGACATATTAGCTCCTGCCATTCCCTCTGCTTTAGGAATTGGTATCTCACCGTCCTCCTGCTCAGAGTCCTCCTCAGAGTCAGCCGACTGAGATTTTTCCTCACTTTGCAGCACTGGCTTTAGCTTGATGTCTTCCTTCATCAACAGTTTTCTGTTTTAGCAGACTCCTGGTTCTGATACTGCACCGTTCCCATCAAGTTCTGGTTCTTCTGCCTGGATTAGGCTGGCGTAGGCTGGTCTAGGCTAGACTGGGCCCATAACCTTTGTTGGGTTATTGTGCCAGAACTTTTCTCTCTCTGGAACTCTGTTTGTGCTCAGAAACAAACACACATCACGCAGGTCTTACACAGCAGAGCTGGTTTATTTCCTTCAGGCTTCTGTGCAGTTCAATTCAGATCAGTTCAGATCAGCACACTGAGGCATGCACAGAGAGCAGTGATCATAGAGCAGTGATCAGTAAGCAGTGATCAGTTCCATTTTACACAAGTGAGAAACTATATACAGATCTACACAATTCTTATCTACATTACATACAGCTGTGATGAGGCTAACTTAGAATCTTGGCAAGGTTCCCAGAACAGCCTCTATCTCAAGGTAATTGCCCACAGATAGACTTTCTCTGTTTAACCCTGAGATAGCCATACACACACAATTTTAATGACTAAGCAAGTATTTCTTTCATATACTTAACAAGGCATAGCTTTGATATTGACATCTCTTGCTAACCAATTAGGAATTACCACAGTGCTGTCCGTGACCATGTTTGCCTCCAATTGCAGTGTTTGGGGGAGTGGGAAACACTAACTGGCTGCAGATTCTGGCCATGGGCGGGAAGAGGGAGAGTGTTTCTGCTCAGACTCACAGAAGTTAATCCTCCACATTTCCACAGTGTGGAAGTGCTGCTGGGCTGGCTGGCATTGTGAGTGGGAAAGCTTCTACACCTGAGTCTGGCACAGGCAGGCTCTTTATTTCAGTTAAACTATTACTGAACAATTACTGAATGCTAAGTTTGTTTTTTAATGGGTGGGTGGGTTCTGCCCAATAGATCAGGAGGGCACCAGGTAGGAGAAGGCTGGAGTAGAAACTTCCACCAGCAGCAGTGGAGCTCTGCATCAGCAAAGTAAAGGATAAAAGCTCCCTCTGTAAATCTGCAGGGGTGAATTAATCTCTCTCTCAATCTCTCTCTCTCTCTCTCTCTGTGTGTGTGTGTGTGTGTGTGTGTGTGTGTGTGTGTGTGTGTGTGTGTGTTTAAGGGGGATAATGGAGGGGGGAAATTAAAAATTCCTAAAAATCAAAACATGAATGGATCTGATTCAAACTTGGCATGGCTAAAGCCCTCCATAAACTCTATCACCATACAAAGTTTCATCTCTCTATCTTAAAAAATGAGGGAGCTGTAAGCATTTTATTAATTTCCGTTGACTAGAGTGGTTATCCAAAAACAGGCAGTTCTCCGGCAGGTAATCCAACAGGGCAGAGTAAGGGGAGAGATCAGGGAAGAGAATTGCCTCAACGGAGCTTTGGCTCGAATTTCGAGGCAGAGAAGGCCCACTTTGCACACCCCTATTTCCTCATAATCTCAAAGCTGACATTTTTGCTCCGTCCCAGTATAGAAAGTTTCACGAACTTTAATACAACATTCTTAAGAATGTTGTATTAAACATTCATGTAGTTAATACAACATTTTTAAAAAAATTCTTATTTGTTTTACTTAACCTTGAGTTCACTGGAACCAACTCACACTAATTAGAATAAGAACTGTAATAACTGCAAAGAAGTGTTCCTCTGAAGAAACTATAAAGAAGTGTTTTAGGAATGTTTTTCTAAAGAAGTGTTTGAAACAAGTTATAAGCCAGTATACTTGTAAATTCCATATTCCTAATTCCATTGCTATATTTCTAACTTTTCTGAGGTTCTTATATTCATATTGGACTCAAATATATTCACTTTCAATAACACTTTTCAGAACTCCTAGTGATTTTTGCATTGTTTATTTTTCACCTTGTTCTGAGCAGCCTTCTCATTTTGCTGGTCCTCCAGAATCAAGTCAGGGGACACCAGTTTTACCAGCTTTCAGCAGAAGCTGCTTGGACAAAGCACTGAATGGTTAGTGCTGTGTGTCACCAGGAAAAGTTTTTTCCTTTCTACTCAGACCAGTTTTTCAGCATAAAAATCCTGTTTTAATAATCATTAAAGAAAAAAAAAGAAAAACAAGGCTCAGATGCATAAAAGCACACAAATAGCACTTCAATTTTTTTTAAAAAAAAGCACACAGCTTGCCTAAAGCATGTGGTGTTGGGCAAAACAAGACCACGTCAACTTTAGAACAAGCTTGCCTGTCATTTGTAGTATAATGGGAAACTGGACTTAACTTGCAAAAGAAAAAAAACCTGACCCTTATATCCTTATATTCATAAATTGTGAAGCTGTAAAAACATACAGATGTATGTTACAGAGTAGGAAAATTCACTTTTTGCAGGTTTCTAAAAGACAGTATTATGTAAACTGAGCCTTAATTTTTTTAAATAATTATTACATTTCTTCAGTTCATATTTTTATGTGAACTTATATAATTTTGCACTTTTAAACCACTGTGCAAACCAAAACCCCTTCAAATGTTGCATATCTTCGAATTTTGCAATTGAGTTCTCCAATCAAAAAATGCATACAAAAATGAATGTATTGGTGAAACAACATTTTAAAAAATAGGAAACTGATTGCAAAAAGTATATATTGGGCAAAATGCATTCAAAAATGCACATATTAAGAAAAATGTACAAAAAACGTTTACAAATTTTCATGCAAACTTTTAAAGAAAACATTCTTAAAGTCTGAGCTGAAACAAACTTAAACCCCGAGAAATTCTCAAAGCTTGAAATAAATCAAACTTAAGATAAGAAAAATTGAGAAACTGAAAGAAAAATGTACAAAAAATGTTTACAAATTTTCATGCAAACTTTTAAAGAAAACATTCTTAAAGTCTGAGCTGAAACAAACTTAAACGCCGAGAAATTCTCAAAGCTTGAAACAAATCAAACTTAAGATAAGAAAAATTGAGAAACTGAAAGAAACTGAGATTGACAGCTTCATACATCCCTAGAGGAAGTTCCTAACTACTTGTTCACGTAATATTAAACCACTGTGTTTACCAATTTGTCCATATGGGCAAACAATGGTTTGTGCTTGCCATGCAAACTAGGATCCACTTGGACCTCCACATGATGCCTCTGGCCTTAGCTAGACCTAAGGTTTATCCCGGGATCGTCCCGGGGTCATCCCTGTTCATGTAAATGACACACAGGATATCCCGGGAGCAGGCAGGGACAACCCTGGGACTATCCTGGGATAAACCTTAGGTCTAACTAAGGCCTGAAGCTCACTACAATGTCAGAGAAAAGCTCCAAACCATTTCCTCATGCTTGGGAGAAGAGTAGGATTTCAACCCTTCCATGTTGGATTTTTGAGTCACTTAGAACCTAGAACATAAGTCAAGGGAAGGGAATGTCACTGGAATTGTGCTGTGCTTTGGGGGCATTTGCTACCAAATGCCTCCAAACCCTGATGTAAGTGATTCAGCAATCTCTGATTGACTTTAACCCTGTTCAGACGACATCCTTAACCATGTTGCTTATGCATTTTGAGCTGAACATTATGGTTTAGCATGTTGTGTGAACCATTCCTAACCATGGTGGCTACATAACCACAGTTTAAACACGTGCACTAACCATTTTCTGCAAAAGGGTTAGTGCCCTAACCATGGCTTAGCGTGTTGTCTGAACAGTGGGTACCCTGCTAGGGTTGGCTTTAGCAGATGCTCAACAATGCTATCACCAGGCTTGGGAGGGGGATATGCAGCAAGTGCTTAACCCTTTCATCACCTACTACCTTGCAGCACTAAATCTTTCCCCCATCAGCTTCCCTCCTACCCTCCACAACAAGATTTCAAATATGTGTTTTTCCTCTTTAAACTTGTAACCCTTTTATTTTTCCTTGTTTAAGAAGGTCATCAGACTACTATTACAGATGTTTGTCATTTTAACGATTCTTGCCTTACAGAGGTAGGAAAACTGGGAGTGAGAACAAGCAGAGAGGACAGCTGCAGAAACAAGAAAAACTAATGCTCACATATTGGTAAGAAATAAGAACTAGGCAAATATATGGCCTTAAGCCTATGAATTCCATGTGGTACATTCCCCTGTAGCTTCTTAACCCTGCAGGGCTTAGGCACTTAATGCATGGACGTTGTTTGTCTATCATTCCTGATAGATAACTATAGTTATGTTGACTTAATATAATTACAGTTAAATAGTAGAATTTTTCATACATTTACAGGAGACAGAGAGAGGTGTAGTATATAAAGTGTCACTGAGGGGAAAGCCAAGCAGAGTTGCCAGAGTGAAAACTGGCTAATGCCCAGGTAAGCAAAGAATAGCCGTAGAAGGAAATTTTCCTGATGGGAAGAATGTCAGATTGTAGTGAACTTGAAAGTTTATGCATTTGAGGTCACATGGAGCGCATTGCACCTCTAGGCTTTTTTGGTGGAACAACGGCTAAAGCAGGACGAAGACTGCTAGGAGCAAGAGAGAACAGATGTAACAGGAAGAGCAAACACAAATCATGGAGCTGGAACAGGTGAGCAGAACATACACTGATAAATAGGGTATGCCAGAATTCTTCAGAAGATGCTGTTTGGAAGAGCAGGACTTTCAGCACCTTCTTTTATCTTGCAGAAATGTCTTACTATAGAGTGAGGAGCCTGAACATACATTTTATGTCTTTACAATATGGCCAAATGAACTCTTCTTTTAAAAAATGTGTTTTATTTTAATGACATCTCAAGATACTGGACTGTAGTTTTTTATATAGAGAGAGAGGCCATAGCTAGACAGGGCTTTATCCCGGGGCGAACCCCGGGATCATCCCTGTGTGTCCACATGACACACAGGGTATCCCAGGATCAGGGAGGGATGATCTCTCCCTTGTCCCAGGATATCGCCCTCCCTTTGGCCCTGGTTTTTCTGCAGTCCCGGGATGAGCCCGAGACCGCGAAATGTGTGGCTGGGTGCTGCGGGTTGACCCGGCTCTGTGCAATTCCTTACGCAAAACCGGGAGCCGCGCACAGGGCGCAGCACTCCTCAGGAGCGCTGCGCCCATCAGGGATAGGGTGGGGGGAGCAGGAAAAATAATTTTAAAAAAAACTTTACAAAAATAAAAAGTGGCGGGCGCAACACCTCTCCTGAGGTCATAGTGTGTCACGTGTAAACGGAGGAGGGATCTCGTGTTAAACACAACACGAGATCTTCCCTCCTCTGTAGCGGGATAACAGGTAGGTCTAAATAAAGCCAGAGATGTAACCTATTTCAGAACATGCCAAGTTATGTGTGAATGCAATGTTAAGGGACTTACTTGTAGCAATATATATAGTGTAAAAAATGCACAAATCTAGCTGAAAAAATAATTTAAAATATATCTATATTATAATCTATATTAGAATGTAAGCCTATGCGGCAGGGTTTTGCTATTTTATTGTTTTACTTTGTACAGCACCATGTACACTGATGGTGCTATATAAATAAATAAATAAATAAATAATAATAATAATCTATATATGGGCAAACTAACAGTTTAACCCTATACATGACTACTCATCAGTTCTAATGACTGTAATAGTTCTATTGACTGCAATGAAACAATCTTCAATATAAGATTGTAGCCAAAATAAAAAGAGCCATTTTAGAGGCACTAGCTACCTCTGCTTACAGGATGATTTTATGGTACAACTAAGCTGGCAGCCTCCAGGCCTGGGCTAATGCAATCCAATGCATAGTTATAATCCTACACACAGTCATCACTAATGTAAAATCAAGAATATTAGTAGAATATTAGTAGAAACTAATTGACATGCCACAAGGCCTAATCTATACCAAGCAGGATATTGCACTGTGAAAGTGGTATGAAAGCGGTATATGGTATGTGTCAATGGACTTCAACAGTTGTCAGTACACTTCAACACCTCTATAAAGCAGTAGTGTGGTTCCTGCCTTTTATATACCACTTTCATAGTACAATTTCACCTGCTTGGTGTAGATTAGGCCATCCACTTAACACAGCTGCCACCCACAGTTACAAAGCTGCTTAGAGATAACACTCTCCATTAGCCATGCATACTGTATAGCATCAGTCAACATATAGTGATGAATTAATGCTGGGATAAAGTCATGAAGTCAGTCCAGTGCATGTGTGTGCATGCGCAAACACACACACACACACCATGCCACATACAATCAGGCTGCCAAGAACAGCCCTTAACATTATCCCTTCCACAAGCCTCCATGGCCCGGGGGTTAGGAAGACAATACACAATGTATATAACCACAAGCTGAAAACTCTTCTTAAACAAAGGTTTGGATGCCCTAGCAGACCAAACATAGCCCATAACAAAACAACAGAGAAGGGTGGCAGCAGACTCCTGCAAGCTAGAGGTCAGGAGCGCACCACCGGAGAAGGTAAGTGTTTTTTAAAATAAATATAGGGTTCCCGCTCCCCCTGCCCCTGATTCCCCCCACACAATGCCTGATGGCCCCCCTGGCCGCTTGCTCACCCATCTTCCCGTCCTCCCCAATGGCCTGTCCCCGTCCTTCTTTCCCCCCCCCAATGCCCTGTCCCCCATCCTTCTTCCCCCCTCCCCGATGCCCTGTCCCCCATCCTTCTTCCCCTGTCCACCCTGTCCGTGCCCTGTCCCCCATCCTCCTCTCCCCCCTCCTGCCGGGTCCAGCCTTTCCCCCAGCCCCTATCTCACCCCCCCTGTGATTCCCCCCGGCCCGATGGGCACAGCGCTCCTATGAGTGCTGTGCCCAGTCTGTGGCTTCTCCCGGCTATTCGCGAGTAAGCGAGCAGCTGGGAAAAGCCACAGACCCTGCTAGACTTTCCGTAGCCCCAGCATCAGGACGGGGCTGCAGAAAAGCTGGGCCATAAGCGAATTTGCTTATCCCAGCTTAAGGGAGGCGTTAGCCCGGCCTGACCCCAGAATCCCCTGTGCGTCATCTGGATGCATAGGAGGGAGACCTGGCCTAACACCGCACTAACTCCTCGTCTAGCAACGGCCTAGGTTCTGAACTATGCGCAAGAGAAGAATCCAACAAAAGTTACATTTGTGCAAGCATGGTTGTGCAAGTGGTTGTGCATTATGCTTGTGCAACCCTTTGCATATAACTCTCGTGCAACCTTTTGCACAACCTGCTGTGCAACCTTTTGTGCCTAACTCTTGTGCTACCCATTGGGCAACCCAATGGGTAGCACATAACTCTTGTGCAACCTGTTGCACAACGACCTGCACAACCAATGGTGCAAGCATAATGGTCAACCATTTGCACAATGGAAAGCTTCAGTGGAGCACTATTGGAGTTTGTGGAAGGACACCATTGGATACTGCCTCTATAATTGGATCTGGAGGTAGGCCTCATCCTATACTCCATTGCGGTTGGAAAAGCAGAGAGGATATCTCCACTGGTGTTATTAGAGTGTTTTAATTCATGACACCTCTTTCATAGGAATAGGATTACTCCCACACAAGGCCCATGAGCAACCCCTGAGAGTACCTAGATTCCATTCTTTCTCACATCGGCCCAGTTTTTCTGCTTACGCTGGTTGTGTCTTACTAGCATGAGGATTCCATCACCTATCCCCAATGCAACACTAATGCTACATCACCACAGTTTCACTAAGCTGGCTTATGTTTGATCTATGATGGTGCAGGTGGATTTACACGTGATTTATCCCTTTCCACCAGGACTAAGAGAAGGACTAAATCAGGGCCAGCCCTGAGAGAAATAGCATGCTGAGTGAGGAGTGTCTTGACACCTCCCTCAGCCCAATGACCTGGGAGACTGCTCAGCTTGCCCACACCTAAGGTCGGCCCTGGGTAGGATTCCAGTGTTACTGGGATGCAGAAAAATAACCATTCCATCAAAACCTGACCCACACATCACATGATTTCCTACTCAAATCTTTATTAACTATAAATTAATGTGATATTACATGCTCGTAAGAGAAGATACCAGGAATCAATAGATCATGGGTTTGCTTAGAAAAAGGAAACAAATGAAGCTGTTCAGGAGACATGAGCTTCTGTGTCTTACTTCCCTGTCGCCAGACTAATGGAATTATTATACTCAGAAAAACAAAGTTTACATAAGTAGAGACAAAACTGAACTTTATTAGTTTAAGTAATACTGTTCTAATAAACACATTATATTACAAGACATGCCTTATTTTTCAAAACTATCAAGGGGGAGTTTTCTACAAGTACAGAGAAAGCTAATTTTATTGGGCAAAAAAAAATATTCCCCAGATCATCTTAAGGCAAGATTACAATGTAAAAGTTGTTGTTGTTTAAATTCTACCATTTTTCATGCAAAGACAATGGTGTAAGAGCTACTGCAGTGTTTGCCAGTCAGGCCCCACTGTAATAACCTAGGGAGATCTGGCACTGGTGTACTGATACATTTTTAAGCGCAGGCACTCATCGTCACAGTCCTCATGGCCACGCCCTCAAGGAGAGGCCAAAAATGCATATCAACAAACCAATTATAGTAGTTTTCATCTGTATCAGGATGTATTTATTTATTTATTTATTTTATTGCATTTATGTACCGCCCCATAGCCGAAGCTCTCTGGGCAGTTTACAAAGATTACAAACCTTTATCATCCTTTCGGATCTTAATTGACCATCTAAAAACAAGCCACTACAAAGCATTTTGCATTACACCAGGGATAACTCACAAACACAACTATTTATAGTGGCTTAGAAAATTCATCCCCACCCCACCCCTACCCCTCACCTGAGCTACTGTGGAGATTGCAGCTAAGATCAGAATGACCAGGGGATTATGAAAGGGGGTGGCAGATGATAGCAGCATCCCTGCTAATCAAAAAATCTTGTTGTTGTGTCCCTGATTGCTCTGGCTGCACTGAGAGCTCTGGGTGACATGGGAGGGTGCCATCATGTAGGATGTACTTTCCATGCCAACAGCATCTCTCCCAGAAACTGGAAGACAAAAATCTGATCTTATCACAGGCGCCCATGCGTTAATAATGTCCAAGTTAGATTATTACAATGTACTTTATGTGGGATCACCTAAGAACAGTGTTTGCAAACTACACATGGCTCAGGGCATGCCAATTCAGTTAACTGGTTCTTGCCATGTTAATCATATTTCCCCAGTGTTGAAAGAACTCCATTGGCTTCCAGTTTGTTCCTGGGCACAATTCAAAGAAATAGTTTTAACCCATAAATCCCTTAATAGCCTGCGATCGAGATATCTAAAGGGCCACTTCCTCTTTAATGACCCTGCCCATTTGTAAAGGGCCACTTCAGCCTGCTTTGACAATTCTTCCTTTAGTGGTGAGACAGGTTTCTTCCATGGTTAGCGATTTCCCTGTTGTGCCCCCCTCAGCTGAAATACACTCTCTTCATAGGTACTCACTAGGTTATAATTTTGCTTAGAGTGTGTGTGGCAGGTAGGGTGGGGTGTCTTTTTAAAACTATGGCCTAATGTACACCAAGCAGGATACAGCACCAGGAGCCACACCAAGCAGGATATAGCACCTTGAAAGTGGTGTGAAAGCGGTATATAAAAGGCAGGAGCCACACCAAGCAGGATATAGCACCTTGAAAGTGGTGTGAAAGTGGTACATCAAAAGGCAGGAGCCACACCAAGCAGGATATAGCACCATGAAAACGGTGTGAAAGCAGTATATGGTATGTGTTAATGCGCCCCAACAGTTGTCAGCGTGGCTCCTGCCTTTTATATATCACTTTCATAGTGCAATATCCTGCTTGGTGTAGATTAAGCCTATATTTGCTACAAACTGCTTTTTTTGCTTTTTAGTTGTTTGATGACTGATGTTTTAATTGATTTTATATATTTTTGTAAGTCACATCTAGCTACTGAGCAGGCAGACTCACATCTGCTTTGCTTCAACAAGGAAGCCCTATCCTTGCAATGCTGTATGCCTTACAATGTCTAAAAGGAAGGATTTTTGCCCCTCCATTGAATATTGCACCCTAGGCTGGGTGTGGGTGTGGGGGGAGTTATAGATCACTGCCTGGAATATTTTTGTTTTAATGTTGGTAGCTTTCTTCTAAACCCTTTCTTCCACTACCCACCCTGAATTGAAATGATTTGTTTTCACAGTGCTTTGAACTGTTTCTTGCAATGGTCTCTAAGAAACTGTTCAACAGTCTGAAACAGTTCATTCTGCAAATGCATCTTTCCCCAAACGAACTTTAGAACATTATTCAAAATGGCTGGAAGAATATTCAAAACCATTTTTTTTAAAAAAAGTTATTGAAACTAATACAAAAATGTCAAGAACTAGATACTAAGGAAAGAGCATAAGGCCTCAATCAATGGTCTAGTTGAGAATAGTGGAATGGGTAATAAGGCTCCTCATCACAGCTGTGCCAGTAGTGCCAGATCCAAGAGTTACAAGAAGTGGAATAAGTGATCAGTGCTGTGGCATTAATAGGTAGCAGCTGTTCAGCAGCAGGGGCTTATAGAGAGAATGCTATGCCAGCCATGGCAGAGGAAGGAAATATAATTGCACTGCTGGGCAGCTCATAAAGAGCACATGCATGGGCAGCAGAGAAAGCAATTCCACTGGAATGTAAAGGGCAGCAACACAGCTCATAACATGGGAGTATGCCTTTAATAGCTGTGTGCAGTGCTGCTCCCCAGCATGACAATCCGTGCCTGCCACAATTCTCTCACCTTCACGATGATTAACAGTACAGGAACATCCATGTTGAGAGGCAGGTTAATTCTGAATAATAGGTGCTGGAGGCAAGCAGTAGGGAAGGAGTCCCACCTTCATGCCTTTGCTTGCAAGACTCCAAGAAGCAGAACGCTGAATCAAGTGAACCTTTTGACCTGGATCAGCAAGGCAGCTCTTCCTCTTTGCACTAGGGTGACCATAGGAAAAGGAGGACAGGGCTCCTGTATCTGTAACAGTTGTATAGGAAGGGGGAATTTCAGCAGGTGTCATTTGTATGCATGCGGCATCTGGTGAAATTCCCTCTTCATCACAATAGTTAAGAGATGCAGGAGCCCTGCCCAGAGGGACCAGATACAAAAGAGGGCAGGGCTCCTGCAGCTTTAACTATCAAGATGAAGAGGGAATTTCACCAGGTGCTGCATGCAAACAAATGACACCTGCTGAAACTCCCTTTTCTATGCAACTGTTAAATACAGGAGGCCTATCCTACTCTGCACCCATTCACCGCAGCCATTCATGATGCAAGAAGAAACAGATGCAAGAAGAAAGGAAGGCCAGATCTACACCAAGCAAGATGTAACACTATAAGAGCGGCTTGACAATGGTATATGGAATGTGTCATGGCCCCAACAGTTGTCAGTGCACTTCAAAACCATTATAAAGCAGTAGTGTAGAACCTGCTAGAGTCTTGGGCAATGAATTACAAGCAGATCATATTACCATGTATGGTTTCGGTTTTCTGGGATATTCGTTTTCTGGCATTCTAATTGTATTTTATGAGATGTCTGTTTTGAATCATTTTAGGTTGTTCAGTTGGGCAGTACCTAGAGATCCTAGGTTTGGGACCAAATTATTTGAAGGACCATGTTCTCCTGAACCAGCTTGTCCACACTCTGAGGGCACTCATAGAAGGCCTTCTCGGTTGCCCACCGCAGAGAGCAGTCAGGCTGATGAGTTCATGGGAGATGGCCTTTTCATTAGATGCTGGGCACCTCTGAGATTAGCTTCCAGCCTCTTCCATCAAGGGTTCATCAGGCCCTTTCTTAGCAGGTATTTAGGAAGCCTTTGAAAATCATTTGTTGTTGTTGTTTTTGCTGGCCTTTTCATAATATGTGGATTGCAGGTTTTATTGCCGATATCTGTTTTATTGCCATTATGTTTTATTGCCATTAAAGTATTTTTACAGTATTTTATTGAATATTTATTGCTTTTTATTTGTTTTTGATGTAATTATGTATTTTTAACTCGTACAATTTTTTTTTGGTCAGGTTCCTACCCTTTAAAGTGGCCTAAAATTCATGTTAAATAAATAAGATTGGATGACAAATAATCAATACATCATATTTTTTATTATAATTATTATGTCAAACTATGAAAGCTCATAATGGGGTTGCCAAATATATTAAAATCCATTGGGATGGATAACCATGTACAACAGCTTGCAATATTGAAAAGCCAGTGTTGGTGTAAAGCTTCTCTAAGAGAGCTGAGATTTATTTGGTAGCATTATAAAAGTGTATAAGATGTTCCTTCTTCAACACTTCCCACACTTCTAAACTGCATTGAGCTTCCACCATTACAGTAAAGGGAGTGATTTGTTTATTATTATTTTTACCATAACATAAAATTTAATGGCTATCTCGTAATACAACAGATTTAATCTTAGGTAAAGGTTTGCACAACTTGGGCACAATTCATCAAGAAGGTCTCCTGCACAAGTGAAGTGAATCAAGCTTGGATTAAAATGTCAAGCAGATATAAAGGGGGAAGAGAGGGAAATAGCACACTGTATGATAACTGAGAAGGAACACTGATCATATTTTCTGAACGAGCTAATTACATTTTCTGCTCAAAGTTGATTCATTATTTTAACATTTATGAGGAGATGAAAGTCAGCCATGCAGAAATATGACTACAAATTACAGTTGCTACAGACCGGTTTCTCAAGTTGTACTATCAACCATTTGTGCATTAATGTTTCAGAGAGTTTAGCAGGGCATTACTTAGGGAATGGAACTGCAATTAGCAACGCACTTGCAAAATTCAAGGGATTCCAGCATTTTTCAATTACTATTGATTTTCTTATGTGAAGTATAATTGAAGGTTTGTTTCATAGGAAGAGAAGACAAGGGCCAAGGGGGGAATCCGCACGTCGTTCTCAGGGCGCTTCCATCTGCCCCCAGTGCACCCCGAAAACGATCGTGTAACTTGCCTGTAAAAGAGACGAGGAAGAAGCGTCCTTGCCGGCGCCGCCACCCTCGCCGGCCGGCTCGGAGAGCTCGGCAGAAGAAGGCGGGGTGGAGAGTGGAAGAAGCTCTCCACTCCGCCTTCTTCCCCCGAGCTCTCCGTCCCAGCCGGCGAGGAGGTCTGTGGGTGGCGGCGGCGGCGCCAGCAGCGGCAAGGACGCTTCTTCCTCGTCTCTTTTCAGGCAAGTTACACGATCGTTTTCGGGGTGCACTGGGGGCAGATGGAAGCGCCCTGAGAACGACGTGCGGATTCCCCCAAGAACAGCTATCCCATATAGCGAAGTACACGAGACTCCTTGGCCCTTTCTTTCTCTCTCTCTCTCTCTCTGATTTTCACATTAATCAGATTAGTCTCCATGTTGAAAAACAAACGTGTGAGGTGCCCCTTAGAAAAGAAAGCACTGTCTTAATCCATTCACCACTCTTACACACACTGCTAAGAATCTCCAAAGGGCACTATTAACCCCTCTCCCATCTTCCTGCCAGCTGTTGGCTAGGCACACTAGTAACACAAGTGATGAAATGCTATAGATTCTTATCAGAGAAGATAAATGCTTCTCTGCTGTGGCCCCCCGGCTGTGGAATGAGCTCCCTAAGGAGGTTCACTTGGCACCTACATTATATGCTTTTAGACGCCAGGTGAAGACCTTTTTATTCTCCCAACATTTTAACAATCTATAAATTTTAAATAACATGGTTTTAAATTTGTAATTTTGCATTGCCGCTGTTTTTATCTGGTTGAGCTTTTATATTGTATTTTATATTATGGTTTTATACTGTTGTTTTATACTTTGAATGGTTTTAATTTTTGTGAACCGCCCAGAGAGCTCCGGTTATTGGGCGGTATAGAAATGTAATAAATAAATAAATAAATAAATAGATCAGAAGTAAACAACATGATAACCCTGGACACTTTTCTTGGCATCTGCCAAAATGCCCAACACTCACATCTTTTTAAAAACAATTAACACATTTTCTTACCGCCAGCTGGAATTGCTATCAATTCCAGCTGGAATTGTGTCAATGGGCCCCAAAAGTTGTCAGTACACTTCAATACATCTATAAAGCAGTAGTATGGCTCCTGCCTTTTATATACCGCTTTCATAGTGCAATATCCTGCTTGGTGTAGATTAGGCATGTGCTCCGCTCCGATTAGGAGCGGAGAAGCAGTAGCGGATTGGCCTGCTCCGCCTTATCCAGAGGCGGAATAGAAGCGGACCGCGGACCCCTAGAAGCAAGGCGAAGAGAAGCGGCCATTTTTTGGAGCTCCTATTTCAGGCGGAGCGCTCCGATCGCCATCTTGAAAACATTTCGCCATAGGATTGCATTGCGGGAAATAATTGCGGATAACTGGGTTGTTTTTGAAGCTATTGTTCTGGAAATTCTTGTGCACAGAGAGTCGTGGATGGGGGTCATTTTGAGACTACTCTCACCTCTCTGCGTCGTGCGGGTCGCGTGCTATATTTTTTTAAAAATCGGGTCAACAAACAGGGACAGCGCGGCTCAAACGGCGGTTTTCGGCTTTTCGCCCATAGGATTGCATTGCGGGAAATAATCGGGGATAACTGGGTTGTTTTTTAAGCTATCGTTCTGAAAATTCTTGTGCACAGAGAGTCGTGGATGGGGCTCATTTTGAGACTACTCTCACCTCTCTGCGTCGTGTGGGTCGCGTGCTATATTTTTTAAAAAATCGGGTCAACAAACAGGGACAGCGCGGCTCAAACGGCGGTTTTCGGCTTTTTGCCCATAGGATTGCATTGCGGGAAATAATCGGGGATAACTGGGTTGTTTTTTAAGCTATCGTTCTGAAAATTCTTGTGCACAGAGAGTCGTGGATGGGGGTCATTTTGAGACTACTCTCACCTCTCTACATCGTGCGGGTCGCGTGCTAGAATTTTTTAAAAATCGGGTCAACAAACGGTTTGGTTTTTTTTTTTTTTTTTTGAAGCGATGACAGGCACATTCAACTCCCAATCCTGATGAGAATTGATCTCCTCATGAAGCATCCTCCAATCCCAGCGTTCGAGGGGGGGACTAAGGCAGAGTCATCCTGAGATCTTTGAGCTCTCAGCGTCTTGTGGGTTTAGCGTTCGTTGGGAGAGGGTCTACTTAGCTAGCTGCTGCTATGTACTTTGGAGATAGATTAGGATTTTAGCTTGGCGCGTGTGTTTGTTTGCTTCTTTCTGACTTTTTGCTTAGTTTGCTCTGTGTTTTTCCCTTACTTTGATTTAATATAAACTTTATTTTTAAATTTTGGAGTGTGTGTTTGTTTGGTTGGTTCGTTTCCCCCCTCCCCTCTCTTAAAGCCTGATTGCGTGCACTGCTTTTGTGTAGTGCAACAGCCACAGATTGAGCATTTTGGGGAAAGCATACACACACTTCTTGTCCCATTTCCCTACATTTAGTAATATTCTTAAACATATTATTATATTCTTATACATGGACACATGGATAAGCTATCATGGTGCCGAGTTTGAGGTTTCTAACATGCAAATTGACGGAGCTATCGAAAGGGGTGTGAATTAGGGTTATGGGTGGTGCGTTAGAGGTTAGAGCCGCGCCAAAAATCAGGGGATGATGGGACTGCCTTGAGTCTGGGCGTCCATGTGGACACATGGATAAGCTGTCCTGGTGCCGAGTTTGAGGTTTCTAACGTGCAAATTGACGGAGCTATCCCAAGGGGTCTGAATGGGGTGCCCGATTTTCAAAAATTCGCCAAAAATCAGGGGATGATGGGATTGCCTTGAAACTTGGCGTGCGTGTGGACACGTGGATAAGCTTTCATGGTGCCGAGTTTGAGGTTTCTAACTTGAGCAGAAAAAAGTTGTATAATTTTTTAGCTTTCAATGCAACCCTATGGGGGGGAAAACGGAGCTCCGATCCGGATCCGGAGCTCCGAGCGGAGCGGAGCGGAAGTGGGCGGAGCGGGGGCGGGGCAAAGCGGCCCGCCCCAAAAATGGCGGATCTGCAAGTGAAGCGGAGCGGGGGGTCCGTGCACACCCCTAGTGTAGATTAGGCCTGTGTCAATCAAACCATGTTCTAACTTTGTAGAATGTACTGTATGTAGTGAGACCAAATGCCATAAATCAAACATTCCACAACATAGTGAGAGAACAACAGAAAAAATATTTGAATTAATTCATGCAGATCTTGTAGGTCCTTTTGAGACAAGTCAAGGGGGGAACAGATTTTTCTTTTCTATTGTTGATGATTACAGTAGATTTGGGTTTGTGTATGTGTTAAAACATAAGAGTGAAACTTTTTATAAATTCAAAGCATTTGTGAAGTGGGCTGGAAATAGATTCAAAGAACCTATAGCCACTTTATGAACAGACAGGGGGGGTGAATTCCTCAGCAACCAGTTTAAAAAATTCCTCAGTGAGGAGGGTATACAACACAACCTCACTGCCCCATATTCACCATTTCAAAATGGGGTTGCAGAAAGAAAAAATCGAACCTTGCAAAACATGTTAAGGGCTCTACTGAGAGAGTCAGGTTTGTCCAATTTGTTCTGGGCAGAAGCTTTGACCACCTCAAACTATTTGTTGAACAGACTTTACCACTCTGTAGATGGAAAAACTCCATATGAAATGTTTTATAACAGAAAGCCAAGGGTATCACATGTACGGGTTTTTGGTAGTAAATGCTTTGTTCATGTTCAGAAAGAAAACAGACCAGGAAAACTAACTCAAAGAGGTTTGGAATGTCAACTGTTGGGATATGATACACAAACAAAAGGCTATCGTTTGTGGTCTCCATATCACAGAAGTGTAATTGTGAGCAGAGACGTTGTTTTTCATGAACAAATGCAGGAAACAAAACAATATGTAAGTTTGCCTGTAGAACAGAAAGACGTTGACACAGAAAAAAATCCTGAGCTATCTCAGCAAGAGAGAGAGGGGGAAGAAACTGTGGAGGAAAGTGAAACTGTTTCTAAAACTGTGCCAAGACGTTCAGAGAGGGAACGCAAAACTCCAATTCGTTATTCAGATGAATTCCAAAGTAAACAGGTTTCTCATAGAGCTTTACTGATAGCCTATGAACCTACCTCATTTGAGGAGATTCAAGAAATGGAACCTACAGAGGCTCAGGGCTGGCATGAAGCAATGTCAGAAGAAATCAGGGCAATGGAAAAAAATGGAACGTGGGAGCTAGTACCTTTACCTGAAGGTCGTAAAGCCATTACTAGTAAATGGGTATTCAAAGTAAAACAAAATGAGAAAGGACAGGTGGAACGTTACAGAGCCAGATTGGTGGCAAGAGGTTTTGCTCAAAAATACCTTGTAGATTATGAAGCTGTTTTCGCACCTACAACAAAGTACTCAAGTGTAAAACTTTTGTTAAAAATTGCAGCAGAAAAACAATTGAATGTATTTCATTTTGACATCAAAAAAAGCTTTCTTATATGGAGATTTAACTGAGGAAATATACATGACCCAACCAAAAGGTTTTATTAAAAATCCAGGGCTGGTATGTAAATTGAAAAAATCCATATATGGCTTAAAGCAAGCAGCAAGGTGTTGGAATCAAAAACTGGACAGTGTATTGATCAAAATGGGTTTTAAACAAAGCAAAGCTGATCAATGTCTATACACAAAACAGGATGATTCAAATGTAGTGTATTTGCTGATTTATGTAGATGATCTGTTATTTATTTTTAATGAAGAAGAACAGAAAAACACATTTGTAAACCAGTTGCAAACACATTTTGAGTTAAAAGACCTTGGTCCAGTGAAAAGTTATTTGGGCATGCAAATCTCAAAAGACTCCAACACAGGGTCATTTCTGATTGACCAAAGTGGCAAAATTAAAAAATTGCTGGAAGAACACAGCATGGAGAATTGTAAAATTGTTGCCACTCCCATGGTCACAGATTTTCAAAAACAGATTGACAATACTGAAATGGAAGATATACAGAAATATCAAAGTGTAATTGGAAGTTTACTTTATCTAGCAAACCTGAGTAGACCAGATATTACATTTGCTGTGAATCTTTTAAGCAGAAAAATGACAAAGCCTTCTGTATCTGATTGGACAGCTGTAAAACGTGTGTTGAGATATCTAAAAGGTACAATCAACCACAAGTTGGAAATATCTGCACACAAAGATAGAGATTTCTGTATCTATGCTGATGCTGACTGGGCTAATGCAATTGATAGAAAATCTACCAGTGGAGCAGTATTCTTTTACAATCAATCTTTGATTGACTGGTACACAAGAAAACAAAATTGTGTAGCAGTCTCCAGTGCAGAAGCAGAATATATCAGCTTATCTCTGGCTTGTAATGAAATTGAGTGGTACAAACAGTTGTTTGCTGACCTAGGGCTGGAAATAAAAACACCAGTAAACATATTTGAGGATAACCAGGCCTGTATTAGTATGGCTATATCTGAAAGGTGTAAACCAAGAACTAAACATGTGAATGTCCGTTACTCTCATGTAAAGGACATAATCCAGAAGGGTTTATTTATTTATTTATTTATTTATTACATTTTTATACCGCCCAATAGCCGAAGCTCTCTGGGCGGTTCACAAAAATTAAAACCACAGTAAAAGGGTTGGATTAAACTTGAATATTGTCCATCTGAAATGATGCTGGCTGATTTATTCACAAAGCCACTACCAATGGTGAAACGCAAGGAGATGCTTTTAAAGCTAGGCCTCAATTGCAACACAATTTAAACAACATACGCAAGAGGTGGACTGTTAAGTTTAAGAAAGTAAAAGGCTTGCGTAGTCATTAAAATTGTGTGTGTGGCTATCTCAAGGCTAAACAGAGGAAGACTATCTGTGAGCAATTACCTTGAGATAGAAGCTGTACTGGGAACCTTGCCAGGATTCTCTAAGATATCATGGTGTTAATGATATGAATATACCAAAGATCCTTGAGGCTGGGTTAGCCTAATCACAGCTGTATGTAATATAGATAAAAACTGTGTATATATGTATATGTGTATAGCTTTTGTCACTCTGCACAATGACACGGAACTGTAAAGAAGTCTGAAGCTAATAAACTTACTCTGCTAAGTAAGACCTGCATTGTGAGCTGTGTTTCTGAGCACAAACAGAATTCCCAAGGAAAAGTTCTGGCCTCAACAAATAACACCTTAGCCACCCATTTTCAGAGCTTGTTAGTCATGTACGATTCCCTTTTACGAACTCCATTCTTGAGCCATACACTAACGATTTCATCTTGTAAAAAGGCTAGCCATGCACAGTTCATTGATATTACTGTGGCGGGGGGGGGGGGGGAGTGTGCCTATGTGTCCATGTCTGTGTGTTCTAAATGAATTTCTTTATAAGCTATAGCCTACATTTGGCCTTATTCTTAGAGAAACTGAAAATCTCACTCTGCTATTGCCTTGGGAAATGGGGTGATTCAAAGTTTCTCTGGTTTTGAGTTGAATTGATTCAGCTAATTTCACACGATTCACTTTAGAACATGAAACTTAGAAATCTTGCTCCGAGGTTTCCAACTGCTCAAGAGAAAGTGGGTTTATTTAGTCCATGCCGCTATTCCATTCTTCCCACAAGGAGTTCAGGGTATTATATATCTCATTTTATTCGCACAGCAGCTAAGTCAAGCAGAGAAACTATGAGCTTGACCTATCAGTGAGCTGAGAGGTTCTCTAGATCACATCCATTATATATATTAGTAAACATTATCCTATGGAATTTCCCCCTTACTTAGAGAGAGAGGGCCTTGCTAGACCTACCTCAGAATCTGTGTGGGAGGAGCAGCCAGCCTGCACTAGAAGTAGCGTGGGCTGTCACTCCTTTCCACACATCAGACGCAACGGGGAAAGAAAGTCCTGTCGCGTCCTCCATTTTTTAAAAAAAGATAAAGGGGCCATGTGCGCAGGAGCGCACCAACAAAAAGGTAAGTGTTTTTTTAAAAAAATAAAGGGTTACCGGCTCCCCCCCACCCCTGATTCCGCCCAATGTCTGATGCCCCCTGCTCGCCGTCCCCCGCTCGCTCCCCTGCTCGCCCGCTCACCATGTCCGATGCCCCCTCCACCACCACCCCGGCTGCGATCTCCCTACCCTGGCTCCGCTCTTCCCCCCATCTCTCCTGCCGGGTCCGCTCTCCCCCCCCCCCGACCCCATCTCTCCGCCCCCCCGGCAATTCCCTCGCCCCCAGCCCAATGCATGGCTTCTCCCGGCTACTCGCGAGTAAGCCGCGTAGCTGAGAAAAGCTGCAGAACCAGCTAGACTTTCCACAGCCCTGGGTTCAGCCCAGGGCTGCGGAAAAACCGGGCCACAAGTGGATCCGGTTATCCCGGGTCAAGGGAGGGTTTAGCCCGGCCTGACCCCGGGATCCCCTGTGCATCATCTGCATGCACAGGGGTGAGCCCGGGTTTCAGCCCGGGCTAAACCCTCATCTAGCAACGGCCAGAAAAGAGAGGAAGATTTTATCCACTGCCAACCGAGTTTATAGTGTAATTTCAACTACTGGAGGAGAATATAATATGGCTGACAGCCAGTAACTCACTTTTAGTTTTATATTTCTTAGGAACATATGCAGTTTAGTGAAGTAATGGATAGAGAAAAAATATTGCAGATGTTAGGCAGGTGGGTTTCATTTACAACTAGATCATTTATATCTTCATGCTGATTGTTATGTAATTGGTTTAATATCACCTTAGCTCCCTGAATTCATTTGAAATCCCAACTCTGTTACTGAGAAAGGTGGGAGGTGAAATGCTTAACTGAAGTGTAAACCTACCTCTGTTTGGTTACTCACATTTTCATATATATGAGTGTGTGTGTGCGCGCGCGCGTACACGTGTGTGCATATGTGTATTGAAGTTCCTGTTTGACAAAAATAAAAAGGAAATGGATGAGAAAAAGGAAGATAAAACCATGGCCAAATCTACACCAAGCAGGATATTGCACTATGAAATGGGTATATAAAAGGCAGGAGCCATACTACTGCTTTATAGAAGTATTGAAGTGTACTGACAACTTTTGGGGCCCATTGACACATACCGTATACCGCTTTCGTACTGCTATATCTTGCTTGGTGTGGTTCCTGTATTTTATATACCTCTTTTGTAGTGCATTATCCTGCTTGGTGTAGATTAGGCCTGTGTCATTCTTTCAACAAAGGGGGTAAGGTCACTTTCCCTTTTCTTCTGCAAATTGTAATAAACCTAGGTTTGATGCTGAGCATATAGCATGATCCAGCCAAAGTTTAGCATTTTAATTTCCATTTATTTTGATTGGAGAGATGCAAGTGCATGCTTAAGTCTGCCACTGAAATCAATAGAGCTTTTAACTTTCCCTGCATTGAGTCTTTTATTATTTAGTTCCTTATTACAACAGTTGTCCAGATCCTTTGGCTCGTCATTTCATTAAGTGTGTTGTATTTCGTTTTACTCAGTTTAATTTCCAGAGAGGTAGTCTTCTGGCTTATTTTTTTGTGAACTACAGTCCACTTCATCAGATGCATTCAGAAGTGTTATCCTGAATTATAAGTATACAGTGGTGAAGGGGTGGAAAAGGATTGTAAAGGGTGAGGTCAGAAGGAAATGAAATGGAGACAGTACAGATAGTGACAACCATATTATTAACAGTGGCTATTAACAAAATAATTGTTTCTGATAACACAAACATCCTTGCATTGTCTAAAATCTTTATCCTCATTCAAGCCACAGAAGACAGAATTGAATCTCATTATGAACTCATTCTAATTGCCGTTCAAATTTTCTTTGCTCTAGTATGGCTACTTTAAGGCCACTGTGGAGCAAAGAAACTTCAAGGAAAATTAAGCAGACAAGATGGGCAATGGTTAAGCATACAGGTAATTATCCAAACATCTCAATGCACCTTGTCCACACCTTCAAATTGCATCAACTAGAATTGGTCCCCTATAAACAGTTAGCTTGTGCTCTGTACGCCTCCGTAGGATCAATAATGATATCACAGTCAGTCAGAGTTAATATAAGTGACTTTATCCTCAAAATATCTTGCAAACTTGTCAGAGCTCACCTCGAAGTATGACTAACGTTGGCTACAACCCCTCATATTTTCCATATTCCAAAATGAGACAGGGCTTTGAAAAGAGTGCCAGCCATGCTAACAGGAAATTCCTCAGAGCATCCAGGAGTCCAGGTCAACTTAATGGGCAGTATCCAATGGTGTCATCACTTAAACTCAAATAGCACTGTAATACACAAACATCTCTGGTGTGCAAGTGGTTGAATATTAGAGAGTGCAGCCCATTGTGAAATAACTTGTGCAGCCAGTTTCACAATGGACTGTACAAGTGCAATGGCTTGTGAAAGCGTAATGCACCAATGGTTGCAATGGATTGTGCAAGCAGAATGCCATTTCTATAAAGGTTGTGCAACTGCTTGTGCAACTGCAGTTGCACAAACATAACTTTAGCTGTCATCTCCTCTTGTGCATAGTTCGGAACCAAGTTTCCCCTAGCACAATGTCATTTATGCTAGTGGAATGAAACACTTGGATACTGCCCTACTGCTTCATGATCACTGCAGAGGGCAGAAGCAGCTGCCAATCTAAACATCACCACAATGTATAACGACCATAATGTCAGAACAGGGCTCTTGCTGTCAACTCTTGCGGACTCCAGTTACAATCCTACATGACCTCAAAAACAAGTAGAAGTGTTTCAGGAGTTTCTATTGCAGATGCTTGCACAGCTGAACAGGCAAGCTGATTTTATTGGGAAGTGCCTGCCTATCAAGCTGTCTGAGTGCAAGCCTTGGGAATAGATGTGCACGCCAATAACCCTCTCTCCACCTACACCTGCATGCCATTTCTTAGGATTGCAGCCTGTAGAACTCATCAGTTTCAGTTAGCTGTGTGAGGTGTGGTGGGAGGGTGTGGGTACAGATTAGGAACACTGCTCACAAGAATATCACCGAACAGAATGAACAGAACAAGTCCGGCACACATACAGACCTGCAAGGATTCTCTCAGGGATATATGTAAGAAGTACAAAAGGAAACAACACGAGGTGTAAACTATATGCCCTTTCTAATTCTCTTCTCCTGATTCTCATAGACACAGAGCTGGAAGGGAAGCAAAACACCAAGGGTGGCCAGCTTTATTCTGGCCCTGTTCCTGTTTATTGAACATCAAACTGGCACATGAAAATTTAGCAGTTGAAGCTATTCCCTCCACTAAGCTCCATGTGCATCAGGCTTCTGTGAAAAGCAGAGGATCAGGGCCAGAGAAGAAAAGTGGGATCCCTATCACCAGTTAGACGCAAGGCAGGATTGGCCAATGTCTTCCTCAGCAGGGAGCTCCAGAGTGTGGCCACCAAGACAGCCCTCTCTCATGTCCCCACCACATGTGCATCTGATAGTGGTGAGGCCAAGAGAAAGGCCTACTTGGAAGATCTTAGAACTGCCTTGTACTCAGGCTTTTGGGCTAGTTACTTGACTTTTGTCATGGCAGCCATTTTGTCTTAAATTGCCAAATATGCACACATTCCTGAAAGTTTGCCCATCCTTGAACTAAGGCATGTGTGACTGCAGTCAGATCAGATAAATCTAGGAGCATACTCTTAAAATGTATGCTCCAGAAGAAAGGCTGAAACCAGGGGTACACCCAAACTGCAAACCTAAGTCTTCAGGGGAAATGCAACCCCATCCAGCACAGGATGAATCCCTATTCCTTGCTCTGCCTTTCAACTAACCAGGAGCATCTCTGTCTTGTCTGGGTTAACCTTCAATTTGTTCATCCTCATCCAGTACATTACCAACATCAAACACTGATTTAGAAGTAGGCAGCTTCCTTGGATTTAGATGTAAGGGACAGACAGAGTTGGATGTCATCAGGCTACTGGTGGAACAGAACCCCATAACTCCAGACAACCTCTCCCAGCTGTTTCGTGTATATGTTGAAGGGAATGGGGGACAAGATGGAAACCACAGGCGATTGGTCACGTGTTAAACAGGAAAACCCCAATGCCACCTACTGAAATCACTCCTCCAAGAAGGACTAGGGCCACCATATAATAGTGTCTCCAAGTCTCATTCGAAACAAATGTCACACAATGATACCATTCCTGAAAGCTACTGAGAGATCCAGCAGAACCAACAGGAACACATAATTTCTGTTCAGTTCCTGGTGTAGATCATCCACCAAGGCTGTTTCTACACCTGCCTTATTTCCAGGGATCATCCCAGGATCATCCCTGTGCATGCAAATGACACACAGGGGGTACCGGGAGCAAGCAGAGATGATCCCTCCATTTCTCTGGGATAATCCTTAGTTGTAAAAAGGGTCCAAGATGACCAAAGCAGTCTCTGTCCCATAACCAGGCAAGAAGCCAGATTGAAATGGATCTAGATAATCTCTGGATCTGAGAAGCCATCACACTCTCCAGCAAATTGCCAAACAGGCTGGAGATTTTCCAATACGGTTAGGTTCACGAAGGTTTATTTAGAAGAGGTCTCACCTTAAGCAAAATAGAACCACACTTGGCATAAAGAGGCATTTACCACTACCCTTATCCACTTAGCCAGACATCCCTGCTGCCTGCCACATATATAAACCAGGAATAGCAAGGTCCTGCACACAGGTGGTAGGCTTCACCTCTCCAAGGATCCTATCCATGTCCTCAGGATGTACAAACTCAAAAGTATCCATTATAGTTGAACAGGCACAAGCCAAATCCACCAGACCTTTTTCAGCTATGGCATTCAATAGCTCGGCAATACTACAAGTGAGAAGGATCTTGGAATTGTTGTAGATCACAAGCTGAATATGAGCCAATAGTGTGATGTGGCTGCAAAAAAGGCAAATGCTGTTTTGGGATGTATTAACAGAAGTATAGCTACCAAATCGCTCGAGGTATTGGTTCCTCTCCATTTGGCACTGGTTAGGCCTCATCTTAAGTATTGTGTACAGTTTTGGGCACCACACTTCAAGAATGATACAGACAAGCTGGAGGGGGTTCAGAGGAGGGCAACAAGGATGACCAGGGGCGTGGAAACAAAGCCCTATGAGGACAGACTGAAAGAACTGGGCATGTTTAGCCTGGAGAAGAGAAGACTGAGGGGAGACATGATAGCCTATCCAGTGAAATTTTAGAATGTTTTTAGGATGTTTTTAGAATGTTTTAATCATGTATGCTATGTTTTTAATCAGTTTATAATGTGTTTTATATTCATTGTTGTTCCCCACCTCGATTCAAGTGGAGAGGCGGGTAAGAATAATAATAATAATAATAATAATAATTATTATTATTATTATTATTATTATTATTATTATTATTATTGAAAGGTTGTCACAGAGAGGAGGGCCAGGATCATCAGGAAAAACTTCCTGACTGTTAGAGCAGTACAACTGATGGATCCAATTACCTAGGGAGGTCGTGGGCTCTCTCACACTAGAGGCATTCAAGAGGCAGCTGGACAGTCATCTGTCAGGGATGTTTTAAGGTGCATTCCTGCATTAAGCAGGGGGTTGGACTGGATGGCCTTATAGGCCCCTTCCAACTCTACTATTCTATGATTCTATGTCTATCACACAGGCCATTTCCCCTTTCCAAAGGTCAACCGAGGCTTTGACAAAAATCGCCTGCTGAGGAAAATCCTCACAAGCCATCAGAAAACTATCTGGATCCATCAGCCTCCTGAGGCAGACCATCTAAATCAGTCCCATGATTAAGTACATACTGGCTTCATTATTATTATTTTTCTTACTTTAAAAAAGAACCTGCAATTTGGCAGCAGATCACATTACGGCTGTCACACACTTGGGAAATGAGGCCACTAATGCTCCTGGGAATGACACTACATGATGACATGGTGTGGTTACTAAGGGCACTGTATGGAAACGAGATATCTGTGGCATCACCTCATAAAAGTTTCTGTAAGGACGGCAGAGCATCTGCTTTGCATGCGGAAGGTCCCTGTTTCAATCCCCAACTTCTCTAGGGAATAATCCTGCCTGAAACCCTGGAGAGCTGCTGCCAGTCAGTGTCAGCAATACTGGGACAGATGAACCCATGGGCTGACTTGCTACAAGGTAGCTTCCCATGTTCCTAAGTATGCAACCCATCCCACCCAAATTTCCACCCCTCCCTGATGAATAACTGCCCCCTCCTCTTGGCATTTCGGAATGGTTCCAACTTCCCCAAATCCATGTGAAAACATTTTGCACAGCCTTAGTTATTTCATTAAAAGTGGTTCTTACTTGAAGGCCTGAACTGATTTCCTTCTTGCAAACTAGGGTCAGTTTTATCTCAATAATAGCAAATAAAAGAAAACTACATGTTTTATTATTAAAATGCATGGAGCTATCTTTACTCAACTCCCCTGATTTATTTCCCTTGTGTATTGTGTTTTACTAGATTATATGCCTCTGGCTAGGGCCTATCTTTTTAAGCTTTTCTATTGCATCCAGGATAATGATAGATGTGTCATAAGTAATAAATGATGATGGTATTCAGCATCCTTTTGCCTCCAAATTAATTCTCTGCAAAGTCAGTTCTACTATCTCTCATAATTTCTAGCATTTATGAGTTTACGGCTGCAACAGAGGAGGGCTCATCCAGTAATATAACCTTTTCAAAAAGGAGTCTGAAGAAGACTTTGCTCAGTTCACACACCCTAATTTGTAGAGGGACAAAGGCCATAGCTAGACCTAAGGTTTATCCCAGGATCATCCCGGGTTTGTCCCTACCTGAGCGCTGGATGCCCTGTGTGGCACTTAGATGAACAGGTTTGACCCCAGGACAATCATGGGATAAACCTTAGGTCTAGCTACAGCCAAAGTAGCACTCCCCACTAGGTTTGCCCATAAACTCTTGCCATGCGAATCTGAGGTTTTGCCACACAGAATTCTCTCCTTTGGCAGTTCCAAGCAAGGCTTTTATCATGCAATCGCCTTGCCTCATTCACAGAAATTTACAGGGTCCAGATGGCTTCCACTTGGAACCCTTCTGTGATTCCCCACCATTTCTCCCATCTTTTTCCTTTCCAAGAAAATTTGCTAAGGAGGAAAAGCCGGAATAGTGGCACAATTTATTTTGATTGTTGGTGTCATAGAATATGAATGTAATGTGTACTGTTGATAAGACTTTGTTGTATTTCATAGGAGAGCTATTCCTAATTATCTGTATATGCTGACTGTACGTGATTAGTAACAGAGGTGATTAGTTCTTTGTTTGTTCTGAGATAACTATGAGTAATGGGATGTATTCCTAGAATTAAAGGGAGGCTGCTACCAGTGGGTAGGCTGGATGCTGGAAAGAGGACGTAGCTTAGCTTAGGCCCTTTCTACACTTCCCAGCCTTCCGGGAGGGAAGGGAGAGGATCTCGCAATATCCTGATCGTCAGATCCTCCCCCAGGGTGCACACGTGGCGTGTGACATGCCGGGAGGAAAGAGGCATGTCGCAGCCACCATTTCCCCACCCCTGAGTGGGGCTGGTAGTGCAAGAGCAAGGCCCCACTCCAATGAAAAAGTCAGGAAGGGAACCCTGACAGAATTGTCGGGGATGGCAGAATTGCTCATGGAGCTGCCCATTTCTGGTGCCACACTTACTCACAAGTAAGTGGGCACCAGGCAGGACGGGCACCCACACCTCCCATGGTCTCGGGACAGTCCCGAGACTGCGGGAAGAATCATATTTTCCCAGGTTTTCTTTATCCCTGGGAAAACCCATGCCCGTCCGCCCTGCCCCCAGGAGTCCCTGTGCAGCATATGGATGCACAGGGACTCGGCCATGACCAGCCCAGATTATCGGGCTGGTATAGACACGGCCTTGGTAGAAATACCTTCATCTGGGTGTTACTGGTGTCAGTGGCAGACCTGGTTAAATTGAGAGAAATAAGAATAGTGGTATGACTACCTCTAAAACTTAAGATGAGGTCATCCACAAAAGAGTTATAAAAGCAAGAGTTAGATCTGGTTACCTAGAGAGATCCTAGGAGAACAAGAAACCTGCCATACCAATGACCCCACCCCCGGTGCCTACATTGCTCTCTTTTTGGCACCAGGTCAAGGCTTTTCCTTTTCCCCTTGCATTTAGCAGCATGTGATAAGTTTTAATTGATCCCAGATCTGGTTTTGGCTGATGGCTCAAAGTTGTTTGTAGATTCCTGCATTGAGCAGGGGGTTGGACTCGATGGCCTTATAGGCCCCTTCCAACTCTACTATTCTATGATTCTGTGTATGTTCTTTTTGTGTATACTGTCTGTTGTATGTTTTTATGTTTTTAAATTTTGTATATCATTTTTAATGCTTTAATCTTTTGTAAACCACCCAGAGAGCTTCGGCATTGGTGCAGTATAGAAATAATAATAATAATAATAATAATAATAATAATAATAATAATAATAATAAATGCTGGCTTCACCCACTATGTCTCCCATTTAGGTAAATATGAACCTTTATTATTGACTGTTAGATTGAAAGGAACCTAGGTTTTACTTTATCATCTTCATTGTACTTCTAGTGATTATGACTTGTGTGTATTTCGGAATGTTTGTGATCTTCCTCATCTTAGCTAAAGCTGGTTAGACTGTTTGAGCTGTAAAAATGTATTCTTTGATATCATATTTGTGTTGTCTGGCTTGAGAGAAATTTCATGGACCACTACCCATATACTTTAATTATTGAAGCCCAAAACACTTGGTAAAGATTTGCAAATCTGTCACTGAGTGGAGTCTGTCCTTTAAAGCCATTGTAGGGGCTGTCTATACATCTTCTAAGCCCAACAGTGGCTGCTCAGTGGTACTAGGGCCACAGCTAGACCTAAGGTTTATCCTGGAATCATCCAGGGTTTGCCCCTGCATGAGCACTGGATCCCTTGTGTGTCACCTAGGTGAACAGGTTTGACCCCTGGACGATCCAGGGATAAACCTTAGGTCTAGCTATGGCCTAAGTCAGTTATACAAGGCAGCCGCCGATTCACAGTCAACGCGGGGCTTTACTTCTAAGTTATGTGGTAAAAAAGTTGGGAACCTAACCCGACCTTTTTCTGCAAAGAAAGGTCACCACGGCCCTTCCACCACGTGACCTTGCTCCAGGGTCAAGCCAGGGGTGGATGGCAACCCCTGATTAGTTGCCTGAAGCTGGGCAAAAGGCAGGGTTGTATGAATTAACTTCTCTGATGCTGTGTTAAGTCACCCCAATTTATATCTGAAACTGCACATTTGTGGAAGGAGCTTTTATCTTTTACTTTGCTGAAGCACAGCTGTGCATCTCCAGCTTATGAAAATAGAGATCTGCTGTGTTTCCTGACAGTTTACTCAAATGGGGTGAAATTGGAGTGGGAGTGAGAGCACACACATCCCATTCCAGCAAACTGTCAGGGAACAGGAGACCTCAATATTTTTAAACTGGAGATGCACTGCTGTGCATCAGCAAAGTAATGGATAAAAGCTCCCTCCACAAATGTGCAGATCCTACCTTCAGATCCTTCCCTGGAAAACTTGGAATTTTTGCTTCTTCTCAAAACAGTGGGCATTACTCTCGCGCCCCCACCACCGAGAAGATTTGTTTTTCCTGGCACTGAAAACCCGGGTTTTAGGGACAGCCAGCTCTGCTATGTAACATTGATGGAGCAGAGCCGATTTCAACATACTGCAGAGAATAAGAGCAATGCACTTTCTTCTTTTGCTCGTCAAGAGGAAGCTGTATTCTCTCTTGATCTGATGAATCTGAGGCCATGGCTAGACCAGGCTTATATCCTGTCATCGTCCCAGGATCATCCCTGTGCATCCAAATGATACACAGGGGATCCCGGGAGCAGGCAGGGACAACCCCTCCATTTGCCTGGGATAATCCTTAGGTCTAGCTAAGGCCTCAGATTCACCCGTTCAAGCTTAGTGAACAACCTAGTTGATAGAGTGAAAAGCAATTACTCATCTCATTGACGCCCTGTCTCTTCCCACACACAGTGCTTCCCACTCACAGCAATACTATCCTAAGCCCTCCCACTATAATATGGAGACTGGATATAGCACTGAATAGAACATAATTAGTTCCACACGATCAAGGGAACATTGGCCTTGTGTTTCTCTAGTGACACTACCTAACACTCAGGAGAGAGCCATTTCTGTGGTTTTTACTCTTTTGTTGTTGTTGTTGTTGTTTTAATCTTTGCATAGATGCTAGTTTTATTTTAGTTTTTAGTTTTATTTATATTGTAGTTTTAAACTTTTACATTAGACTTTATCAAGTTGTATTTTATGGTTTTAATTGTTGTGAGGCACCCAGAGAGCTTCAGCTATTGGGCAGTATAAAAATGTAATAAATAAATAAACGACAAATTCTTTTTGAAACTTAGGAAAGTTTGAAAAGCAGTTTGTGATATGGCATGAGGGGATCCAAAAAGGAAAAACTGCCCTGGGCATGCCCCATGTTTAAAATTTATTTTGGATCTTGGCCATTATTTGTAACTTGCAAGACGAATATATGATAGACTAAACACTGTAGAGCATGTATTAGTTGATGGTTTATGGCTCTTTTCCAAATGAATAATTTAATAAACCAATCAACTTGGCTAACTTTGCTTTATTTAGCAGCTTGTACCCTACTTATGCTGTCGAATGCTATGCATGTTTACTTGAAAGTAAAACCTATTAGATCCACCAGGACTTTCTCCCATGCAAGCGTGCATAGGACTTCAGACTTAGTGCTCATCTACACCAAGCAGGATATTCCACTATGAAAGCAGTATATAAAAGGCAGGAGCCACATTACTGCTTTATAGCTGTATTGAAGTGCACTGACAACTGTTGGGGCCCATTGACACATACCATATACTCTTTCATACCGCTTTCATAGTGGAATATCCTGCTTGGTGTAGATGTGTCATGGGCCCCAACAGTTGTCAGTGCACTTCAGTACCACTATAAAGCAGTAGTGTAGATCCTGCAGTGCACTTCAATACCACTATAAAGTAGAAGTGTGGCTCCTGCCTTTTATATACCGCTTTCATAGTGGAATATCCTGCTTGGTGTAGATGAGCCATTAATCTAGGTTTCTAGATATCTTGCTAGAAGTTAGCAAAAATAGCATGGTTAATATGGCAATGACATTTGGCCTGACTCATTTGCTACCTATGTCTCCTGTCTCCATTATTCCTCTTCACAGACAGTTCCACTTGTAGAGATTAGAACTTCTACACTTCCTTGTTTCATATTAATATTATGAGGTACTGACATTCACCAAGTTGCCTTCAAGGGATTATGTATATTTGGCCTTAATAAAACATGGAGTTGCAGTCTGCAAACATAAGTAACTTTTTGTGCTTGGTAGCCATGTTTAAATACAAAGGCCAGCTGGCTCTCTGGACTCTTAAATAAAAGGAAATGAATTTTAGTTTAACAAGCTATAAAGTAAATGCTTTATTCCTCCTCTAATTACTACTTCAACTCTCAAATCTTTTCATCTTCTCCAATGCCTGAGGCACTGACAGTAGGTTTTGCAGCAAAACAGCACCCTGTCATTCACCATAGAATGGAGCTGCTTTGTAGAATTGATGCTGGATGCAGCAGCCAGGGACTTAAGTCTGAAAATGAGACAAGCCACGCTTGCATGGGAATTCTCTCTTTATACATTCTGACAATACTTGGGTTGTGGAATGGGGGTGGAGAAGGTGGTTGCTGTGTGGCAGCCAGTCATGTATCTATCTTTGCTGCTTCCAGACTATGTTATGAATAGAAATAAGCTGATTTTAGCTGTCTAAATTCTTTTAAATTATGTATATGTAATTTTATGCAATATTTATGCTGTACTTTATACTGTATTTTATTATTTTATGAATTGTTGTAAACCACCCAGATAGCTTTGGCTATTAGGTATAACAGAATCATAGAATTCTGGAGTAGGAAGGGACCATAAAGATCATCTTTATAGAAATATGAAAAGCTGGAGCGTGTTCAGAAGAGGGCAACCAGGATGATCAGAGGTCTAGAAACAAAGCCCTATGAAAAGAGACTGAAAGAACTGGGCATGTTTAGCCTGGAGAAGAGAAGATTGAGGGGAGACATGATAGCACTCTTCAAATACTTAAAAGGTTGTCACACAGAGGAGGGCCAGGATCTCTTCTTGATCCTCCCAGAGTGCAGGACACGGAATAACGGGCTCAAGTTAAAGGAAGCCAGATTCCAGCTGGACACCAGGAAAAACTTCCTGACTGTTAGAGCAGTGCGACGGTGGAATCAGTTACCTAGGGAGGTTGTGGGGTCTCCCACACTAGAGTCATTCAAGAGGCAGCTGGACAAGCATCTGTCAGGGATGCTTTAAGGTGGATTCCTGCACTGAGCAGGGTGTTGGACTCAATGGCCTTGCAGGCCCCTTCCAACTCTGCTATTCTATGATTCTATGATTCTATGATCTAGTTCAACCCTCTTCAATGTGCAGGAAAACCATTTAAACTATCCATGAGAGGTGACTGTCCAGCCTCTTCTTAAAAACCTCCAGAGATGAAGAACACACAACCTCTGTAGGTAGACTGTTACACTGTTGTACAGATCTTACCACCAGGAAGTTTTTCCTTATGTTTAATTGAAATTTATGTAGCTGTAACTTATACCCATTATTGCAGGTCCTAATTTCTGTGGCTATGGAAAATAATTCTTGACCGTCCTCCCTGTGGCACCCTTTTATGTACCTGAACACTGCTAACATGTCTTTTCCCTCCGTCTTTTCTACAGACTGAACATCCCAAGTTCCTTCAGCCTGTCCTCATCGGACATGCCCACAAGTCCCTGCATCATCTTTGTTGCCCTCCTCCGAACCTGTTCTAGCCTGTCCATGTCCTTCTGGAAATGTGGTGCCCAGACTTGCACACGATGCTCCAAGTTTGGTCTCACCCACTGATGTGGGTGCCTCACCCTATTTCAGAGGAGGGCTGGCCCTGCAAACGTCCCTAGAAAGCATATTTCATAGCTTCAAGGCTACTGACTAGCTCCAGTCCTCTACAGAGAACTTTGCTCAGTGATGGGCCTCCCTGGCTGATCTTATTAATAATATTATATAGGGAGAAATGGTCTTTGTGATGAGCTGGGCCGAGACCATGAACAGTCATAGTCATATTTGCTTTGAAATAACAGAGCCAAAGGAATGACTGAACAAATATTCACCTTGCTGAACTTTCATGTTATTTCACTGTTATCCTTTTGAATCTTTGGCTGCTGCTGCTTTTCAGCATCACTTCTTTTTCTTCTTTGCCCTCGTACTCTTTAGCATCATTTGCACATGTTGCCATTTACTTTGATTGACGATGTCATCACTTCATATTCATGACATCACTGGGACGTGATCTCTTCAACCAATAGGAATAATCAGCAGAGTGAGCAAATGAGGCTGAGGATTGTGATGGGCGGGGGGTGGGGAATGGCAACAAGAAGAACAGCACTGAATCAACATGATACTTGCAACAAGTGCCCCAAAATGAGAGGTACTAATTGATTCTTATGTGCAAGAGTATGAAATTAGGCTAGTCATTTTGGCTCAGCACTTAGGAGTAGTAACTGTTTCTGTTCTGCTGCAAAATGTTTTCTATATACAAACACACAGCATCCTTCACCAACAGACAACGATCAATGGAGCTAGGATGGACTTATGTCCTCTTTTACAGTCCTCTACTAGAAAGGGCTGTCGGGGAACTGTCCTCTATTTGAAGGCGTCCTCTATTTCAAGGGCTGTCTGTTTTAAAGATAAAAAAAGTCATAAGAAGGGAGAGCCTGATCTACACCAAGCAGGATATAACAATTTTAAAACGTTATGAAAACAGTATATGTAATGTGTCCTGGGCCTAAACAGTTGTCATAACCATTATAAACTGTTATAAGCAGTAGTGTGGATCCTGCCCAGGAGGGCTTTGAAGTTGCCCATCTAGACTTAGCACCTAGACTGCACACTGAACAGGCAGGCACAGATGTAATCTGGCTATAGTCTTCCCCAATATGATATTGTATTTCTATTTAAATTACAATAATTATTTCTACAATTTCATTTAGGAGGAAAGGAACCTCTCGTGCAAGCACTGAGTCATTACTGAGTCTTGGAGGGACGCCAGCTTTCACTGACGTTTTCTTGGCAGGCCTTATAGCGGGGTGGTTTGCCGTTGCCTTCCCCGTCCGTTATTGCCTTTCCCCCAGCTAACTGGGTACTCATTTTACCGACCTCAGGAGGATGGAAGGCTGAGTCGACCCGAGCCAGCTGCCTGAAACCAGCTTCCGCTGGGATCGAACTCAGGCCGTGGGGAGAGTTTTGGCTGCAGAAACTGCTGCTTTACCGCTCTGCGCCACACGAGGCTACAGTTTCATTTACACATGTAAATTAGCATATACAAACTTTATGCAAATCTGCATCCTCTTTTGTCCTGTTTTTTGTGATGCCCATATGGAGCTCACACAAGCACTTGGGTAAAAATGAGTTGCATCAACATTTGCCCAGCCCTCCTTAGATGGAAGCCTATGATCTCAGAGGCTTCTGAGTATCCAATGCCCTGCTGGGCTAGTGCAGGCAGGACAAGAAGAGAGATGAAGGAGATTATCACCTCTCCATCCTCCTTGTTCTCTCTCTAGAAGGGTCTCTGAGGCTGTCTAGAGCAGTTGTACTCATGGAGGGGAATCTACACTACTGCTTTAACGCGCTTTAAAGCGCTTTATAACAGTTTTGACAACTGTTGGGGCCCAGGACACACTGCATATACAGTTTTCAAAATGCTTTAAAGCGCTTTAAAAGCAGTAGTGTAGATCCCCCCCCCCCGGGACTTGTGGCTGGGGCTGGTGCGGCCACAGGAAATACCATATCCTAGCCTCTCCCCTCCCTGCTCACCAGAATGCCCCCTTTCAGACTTCTCTGAGGTCCTCTGCTATTTTTGCAGCTGTCATGGTAGTGTAGTGGCTAAAGTGTTGGTCTGGGAGTTGGGAGATCCGTGTTCTAGTACCCACTCAGCCATGGGAACCCACTGGGTGACTTTGGGCCAGTCACAGACTCTCAGCCCAACCCACCTCACAGGGTTGTTGTTGTGAGGATAAAATGGAGAGGAGGAGGATTATGTATGCTGCCTTGGGTTCCTTGGAGTAAAAAAGGGGGATATAAATGCAATAAATAAATAAATAAATAATGGTTCTTGGATTGCAGAGTCCCCATTCTGAAGTCATAGCAGTCCAAGTCTCCTCCCTTGGAGGAGAATCCTACAGTCCCTGGGATGCTCTTCCAGGACCATAGGATTGCTCTCTTAGTGACTAGGAAGTTGACTCTGCATCTTGAAAATTCAAGTTCCATCCTTGCTTTGTCACAGGTATCCACTATGGGGTTGGAATCCAACAGACTACCCCATGCTTGACTTGCTGGACTGAGGTCCGCAAACCCTTGCTGCTGCCCACTCCCACTCACCATGCCATTCAAGCTACTGAATGGCTTGGCGAGTGCCTAGGGAGTGCCATGCAGCCAGTTGTCCCCTTAGTGAGTTGCCATTATGTGTAAAATGGCTTGTTATTCTGTATAAAAGGTCATTTGCTAAAATGATGGCTATATAGCTGCCATTTATGCAAGATTATTCACCCTGATAATAGCAGTGCTAATGGCAGCTCTCTGGCAGTGCTTGGTTAACCATGAAGTTAACCACGGGGGCCTGACAGACAACATGCTAACTATGGTGGTTAGTGTGTGGTTAGTGAGGGTGGTTAAACTGTGGTCATGTAGCCACTATGGTTAGGGGTAACACCCTACAAACAACATGTGAAGCTATCATAGTTAGCTCAAAACGCTTAACCATCATGGCTTAGTGTGCTGTCTGCACAGGCCCTATATTCTAAGGTCCACGGTAAGTTTAAAGAGTTCACCAATGATACACTTTATTTTTTATTTATTTTAAGAATGTATATCCCTCCTTCAATAAATATATTTTCAGGGCAGTTTACAAATAAAACAATAAAATAAGGAGTAACAATCCAGGATTTCTTCTTCTTTCTTTCTTTTTTAATTGCAGTTAAAAACATCACAACGCAACACTGGTAAAACTGACCATTAAAAGGCTTGCACAGATAAACATGTCTTCACCTAGCAGTGCAAAGGTACGTATCACAGAAGGCACCAGGCAAGACTTTCTCACAGAGAAAATTCCACAAGTAGGATATCACCACCAAGAAGACCCTTTTCCCTGCTTCACCAGAAGAAGCCTCTGAATGAAATTGGTCTCAGTGTATTGTCATAACAGCCTCTAGCCAACCACTCTGTGGCCTTGGCCAAATCACTCAGGCTTGGTTCCCTAAGTGATTCTGATTTCTCTTGGGCCATAACTAGACCTTAGGTTTATCCCTGGATCTTCCAGGGGTCAAACCTGTTCATCTAAGTGACACACAGGGGATCCAGTGCTCAGGCAGGGGTGAACCCTGGATGATCCCAGGATAAACCTTAGGTCTAGCTGTGGCCTTGGTTTCTTCTCTACTCCTCATCTTTTACTTGGTCTACTCAAAATCTTTCAAATAAATTAGAACAGATGGGATCATCAATCTGGTTGTTGTTCCTGAACCTGAAGCTGTAGGTAAATACTCTAGAGGGTACTTCCAAACAGAAAGTCTTATGTTTAGCATTACCATATCTGCTTAATTATATTTAACTCCAAAGTTATTAAAAGAGTTTGTTTTCATATTTGTCAGGTTGTGGTGTGTGTGTTTTAAATTGAGTATATGCTCTCATAGCCACTGAACTTCAGCCATTTCTACACCAGCCCGAAAATGTGGGCTGGTCATGGCCGAGTACCTGTGCGTCCAAATGATGTACAGGGACTCCCAGGAGCAGGGGAAAATCCAATTCTTCCTGCAGTCTCAGGATCGATCATCCCGAGACCACGGGAGGTGTGGCCGTCCGTCCCGGCTTCTTCCCAACTCCCCGCGAGTAGCGGAGAGCAGTAGAGGGAAGGAGCCAGGCCAGGAGGAATCGGGGCGGGGGGAGAGGGGCAGGGACTTTTTTTAAAAATTCACATTTCATTGGAGCGCACGTGCGCTCAGCTCCTTTAAAAACAAAAATTAAATGGCGGGCATGACACCCTCTTTCCTCCCGGGATGTTACATCCACATGTGGACTAAGGGGAGGATCTCGAGATCAGGATATCGCAAGATCCTCCCCCCTCCCTCCCTCTACACCAGACTGGTGTAGAAATGGCCTTCATCATCTTAATCCTTTCCTGCTGCTTATACCTCCTACCAGCATTCCTACACTGTGCTAGGTTGTGTTAATCTTGGCAAGCTGAACTAGTATAAATCAGAGGAGGTGGATAACAAAATGACTCATGTTAAATAATTAAGATACAAAGAGAGAACATTAGTGAGATAGAAAGTAAACCTCTTACAGCCATCACTGGATATTCCAGATTCTTGTCATGCTATATAGTGTAATCACTTCTTGTTCTATATTGGGGGGAGGCGGAGGGGGAATGACTGTACACTTCAAACACAATAACAAGTGGAAGTTGTCACAATCAAATTGAAACTGAAAAAAAATGGAAGCACAACCATTTTATACCGGTCTGTTTTGAAGTCCATGTAATTTCTCAGAACCTCTATTCCTTTAAACATCCATATACTTTCTAGATGTTATTTCAGCAGTGCAGGTACTCATCATGGCAACCCACATAGCCATGCTCCAAGGAAAGTCCAAAAATCCAGGCAGCTGTATAGATTCTTATCAACAAACCAGTTCCGGCAGTTTTCATCTCCATCAGGAGCAGGTGTTCTGCTCCTGGTGGACATAGCTCATGCAGTTAACATATGCAGTTAATGGGTCTTCATTGCTTATTCAAGACTAAGGCCACAGCTAGACCTAAGGTTTATCCTGGGATCATCCAGGGTTCGCCCCTGCCTGAGCACTGGATCCTCTGTGTGTCACCTAGATGAACAGGTTTGACCCCTGGACAATCCAGGGATAAACCTTAGGTCTAGCGATGGCCTAAGCCACCCCAAATGCTCTGCGTTCCAACCAGGATAGCTCACAACATCAGGGGTCTGGAAGCAAAGCCCTATGAGGAGAGACTGAAAGAAGTGGGCATGTTTAGATTGGAGAAGAGAAGACGGGGGGAGACATGACAGCACTCTTCAAATACTTAAAAGGTTGTCACACAGAGGAGGGCCAGGATCTCTTCTCAATCATCCCAGAGTACAAGACAAAGAATAACAGGCTCAAGTTACAGGAAGCCTGATTCCGGCTGGATATCAGGAAAAACTTCCTGACTGTTAGAGCCCACAACCTACCTAGGGAGGTTGTGGGCTCCCCCACACTACAGGCATTCAAGATGCAGCTGGCCAACCATCTGCCAGGGATGCTTTAAAGTGGATTCCTGCATTGAGCAGGGGGTTGGACTTGATGACCTTATAGGCCCCTTCCAGATCTACTATTCTATGATTCTATGACATTGCTGCTGGGGAAATCCTGTGAAGATTGCAGCTAAACACAGAGTGATGCTTGAGGGGCTGGGTGGGAATGGCAGATGATGTCATTGGCCCTGCTGGGGTTTCAACCATGTGAGCCCTGGCTCCATTTTAACACTGATTATTTTAATGTATACTTTCTGGGTTAATTCTTATTTTAATGATATAAAGTAGATAACCAAGCACATCCATCCCAAGTCCTCTGAAGTTCTTTCTTTTCTTTCTACTTTCTTAAACAGGGCAACATTTATGGTTGCTTTCAGGTTTCTTTAACATAAACCACGTCAAAAATGAGAAAGGATGAAACCTGATTGTGTTGTATTCTATTTAATCCAAACTGGACTTGATTTAACAACATCAGGGGAGGAAAAGTGAGATGTTGCGCTGAAGTTATTTCGCATGAAAATTAGGGAGATGGTGTGACCTACATCCCAAACTAAGTGTCAACGTTTCAAAGGAATTTTGCATATTGTGTTGCAATCAGTGATACCTTGATATCAGCTGAATATAATGTAGGCTGACTTTCCCACTTCCAGTTAACTAGGTTGTGCTTACGGTGGGAATACATGTCTCTTATTTCTGCTCAATCTTTCCAATTACTACTGCAGCTGGTTACTGGTCATGTCCAACTACTCACTTTTTTGGCCAGATCTACACCTTGTGTCAAATCATTATGAACATGGAATAAAAAGCAAGATATAGCACTGTGAAAGCAATATATGGAATGTGGGTTGTGACCCAACAGTTATCAGTGCGCTTCAACACTTTTTAATGTTTACTATTTTTAATTGTTGTAAACCGCCCAGAGAGCTTCGGCTGGGGGGCGGTATATAAATGTAATAAAATAAATAAATAATAAATAAATACTGCTATAAAGCAGTAGTGTAGATCTAGCTGTACCCCTACAACATTCATACATGCAAAGAAGTACAACTGCTAGTGGCATATATACTTTTGACTCTTTATATTACTTTATACAGATATTGCATTCCAGAAAGATGCAATATCTTTCACCATACCATATTAACCTCCCCTGAAACATAATCCAATTACCTGATAGATGCTTTGGTTCCCCTTATCATTTCTACCCATTCATCCCCCTCTAGGTCCACCCCCAGAAAACATCACTTTTGGCATACGTGCCCAGCCCATTAGGAGCATCATCAGATGGGAGGTGGGGGAATCACATTTCCTTACCATCACTTTCCCCCTGCTTCTGTCCCATGATACTTCCTCTTTCTTTACACGTGGGAAGAAAAGTGAAGTAAACAATGACCATGTGGCCCATTCAGTGGGTGTTTTTATTGTGCTGCTTTTCCTGCTCACAGCACATTTCGCTTCCCCGCCCCCGAAAAATGGATTTACCGGGGTCTTATTTGTTGTGGAAGAAGGCCAAAAGGAGCCGGAGTCGTGAGGGATGTGGGCGGTGTTATCAAAAGGACACGCAAAAAACTGTGGGTAGACAGTAACGAGTGTGTGATAAAACACTCATCTGATAATGCTCTGTGTCTGCATTATAATGCAATAACTTCTGTTCCTGTCACTTGAAGAAGGCTTATTCTTTTTACTTTTAGAGGTATTATTTTACTGATTGATTGATTGATTTGACTTGTACATAGCCCTTCTACAAAAAAACCCCACTCAAGATGGCTTACAAGCATGATTTTTTAAAAAAAACAAAACAAAATTAATATACAATAAATACACAACAATTAAAGAATATTTTTTTAAAAAAACCAAAAGATGTTCAGAACCAGACAGACTTGTCTGGAAGAAGGCAGTCTTTCAGGTAGCCTGGTCTGAAGCTATACAGAGCTTTATCATTCATAACCAGCACTTTGAATTCTTCCTGAAAACAGACCAGTAGCCAGTGAACCTGCTGTAACAAGGGAGTCATGTGCTTCCTGTAACCAGCCCTGCTCAATAGTCTGGCTGCAGCGTCCAGGACCAGTTGAAGATTCTTAGCTATTTTCAAGGGGTGCTCCATGTTAAGCACATTGCTGTAGTCCAAACAGGATGTAGCTAAGGTATCTGTGACCATGGCCAGATCAGATGTCTCTAAGGAATGAGCGTAATTGGTGCCCGAGTGAACTAGCCTCAATTGTGCAAATCAACCAATCCTGGCTACCACCAAGATTTGGATGTCCAGGTTCAGAGCCAGGTTCAGTGACCCTGAGTCTTCAGAAGGAATGTAACCCCATCCAGCACAGGTTGAATCCCTATTTCCTGATCTGCCTTTCAAACTATAATTTTCCCATTCCTCTGCTCTTTATGCATTGGATTCCAGGCATAGCATAGCATTAATCATTGCAACTGGAAGGAATTTGTCAGTTTTTCATACCTTTCCCAGATACATTCATACACACGCTCTTACATTGCGTATACACAGGAAACCAGAAACCATACTATAGTTCTGTGCCAAGTACAATGAATCTGAAGATTTATTTGCTAATTCTGCCTCCCCCACAAAAGCTCTCCAAAACCCACAGCCCATAATTAGAAAGGAGTCAAACAACAGAGTGCTTCCCGCTACACCTTCTTCCCCAAACTATATATTCCAGATTGTCATCCTTGTTTACTAACCTACATATTTGTCGGACATGTGGAAATATTATATTTGTGAGTACTTTTATTTTCCACTTGGTTAGGTTTTTGTCAGATTGAACAACTGTTTTCAATAGGTTGAGAAGAAAGTTTTAATGCTTCTCATTGATACTGTGCTTTTAACAAAACACAACAACTTTTAAAGACAACAGCTGCCCTTCTTATAACAACTTTGCAACTTACTGTTTTCTTTAACATGAATACCTAATTCTGACTCAGGTAATAAACCTGAGCTGTACCACTTCAAACTACAAACAGGAGCTTACATGACAGAATCTTCCACTATCCATATATTTATTTATTTATTTATTTATCATACTTATACCCCGCTCCTCAGCCAAAAAAGGCTCTCGGAGCGGCTTACACTTCGCAATAATATATTCCTACACAAAGAAAACTAGAATGTTAGTGGAAAGCTATCTTATCACTCTCTCCCTGACACCTAGGGCATGTCTAGACCTAGGGAGGGGAGAGGGAGGATCTCATGATATGGTGATCGTGAGTTCCTCCCCCTCAGTCCACATGCAGCGCGTAACGTCCTGGAAGGAAGAGGTCATTGCGCCAGCCATTTTGTGGTATTATTATTATTATTATTATTATTATTATTATTATTATTATTATAAATGAGTGCACGAGCACTCCAGCGATTCAGGTAAGTGTTTTTTTTTTAGAAAAAGATCCCGCTCCCCCTCCCCCCCGATGGGCACAGAGCTCCTGAGGAGCTCCGTGCCTGGTTCCCAGCTCCTCGCGTTCCTCGCGTTTACTTGCAAGGAGCTGGGATGAAACCAAGATGGCTGCCCACATGTCCTGCGGTCTTGGGACGATCCGAGACCACAGGAAAAGTCAGGATTAAAGCTGTCCTGGCTATCCCACGGAAAGGGATATGTGACTGAGGTGTCATCAATATGTGGATGATACCCAGCTCTACCTTTCCTTTTCATCAAACCCAGGTGAGGCAGTGACTGTTCTGAACCAGTGCCTGGGCAAGGTAATGGACTGGATGAGGGCTAACAAACTGAGACTCAATCCAGACAAGATGGAGGTATTGTTAGGGGGTGGTTCATCTGTCCGGCGAGGTGATGTTTGCCTTGTCCTGGACGGGGTTGCACTCTCCCTAAAGGATCGGATCCGTAGTTTGGGGGTGCTCTTGGATCCAGAACTGTCACTTGAGGCACAGGTGAACTCAGTGGCAAAGAGCACCTTTTATCAGCTTAGGTTGATATACCAACTACGCCCTTATCTGGACAGATAGCCTAGCTACAGTTATCCATGCTCTGATAACCTCTCGTTTGAATTACTGCAATGCGTTATATGTGGGGCTGCCTTTGAAAATGGTCCGGAAGCATCAGCTGGTGTAAAACAGGGCAGCCTGTTTACTAACAGGGACTGGCTGGCGAGATCACATTACGCCAGTCCTTTTACAACTTCATTGGCTGCCAGTCCAGGTACGGGCCCGATTCAAAGTGCTGGTATTGACATTTAAAGCCCTAAACGGTTTGGGGCCAGGTTATTTGAAGGAACGCCTCCTCCCATATGTACTTGCCTGGACCCTAAGGTCATCCTCAGCGGTCCTTCTCCGTGAACCCCTGCCAAAGGAAGTGAGGCAGGTGGCTACCAGGAGGAGGGCCTTCTCTGCTGTGGCTCCCCGGTTGTGGAATGAGCTCCCCAGAGAGGTCCGCCTGGCGCCTACACTGTACTGCTTTCGTCGCCAGCTGAAGACCTTTTTATTCTCTCAGTATTTTAACACTTAATTTTAACTTAAATTTAAATTTTACTGTTCTAACTGTGTATTTTAATCTTATATCAATTTTGTTGCGTGGTTTTATCCTGGTTGTGCTTTTTATACTGTATTTTGTAATTGTGCTTTTAACATGTTGGTTGTTTTATTATGGTTTTAACTTTTGTGAACCGCCCAGAGAGCTTCGGCTATTGGGCGGTATAAAAATGTAATAAATAAATAAATAAATAAAAGGGAGGGATCATCCCTCTCTGCCCCCAGGATCCCATGTGCGTCCCCCATCACAGGGATGATCCTGGGGCGATCCCCAGGATAAGCCGTCATCTAGAAATGCCCCTAGATTTCTATATGGAGGGAGGGTTAATTTGTACAGAAGTGTATTTAGTGCCCAGGTACGTGTGTGAGTCCTCATTTGCAGTCTGCAAAGGCACTGCTCACACAAAGTTTTACCACCTCAGTCAGAACTAGTCAAAACACACCCTGCCCCCCTCCCCCCACCATGTATTTACTCTTTCAAGTGAACATACTCTTACATCAAGTCTCCAGCAGCAGTAGCTTGCAAGGGATTGTGGCATGCAGGAAGTGAGAGAAAAACTCCAGGTGCACAGAAGTACAACTGAACCCAATGCTTTTTGAATATGAATCCTTCTTCAGGGACACTCAGGCACAACCAACTTGCATCTTTGGTGTCTTGATAGCTTTATCCTCTATGAATTTGTCTAATACCCTCTAAAAGCCATCCAAATTTGTGCCCATCATTACACTTTCCATAGTTTAACTATATGCCATGTCAAGATGCAACTTCCTTTTATCTGTCCTGAATTTCTCACCAATCACCTTCATGGGATGTCCTAGTATTATGAGGTGGGCCGAAAAAATACCTCTGTATTCACTTTCTCCAAACCATGCATAATTTTATACAGTTCTGTCATGTCTCCCCTTACTTTCCTTTCTTAGCTAAACAATCCCAGACATTGTGACTTTTCCTCATAGGGAAATTCCTCCAGCACTTTTGGTTCCCCTTTTCATTCGAGTTGCCCTTTTCAACCCATGCCACAGAGACCTGAGACTACATCTTTACATCTAGTTTATTTACTTTGTACGCATATTCATTTTTGGAAATAAAGATTCTTACTTGACATAATTGGAAGAGTGAGCGGGAAATCCACCCTTTGCCTCTATTTTAACCACCTTTATTAGAAGGAAAATATTATTCACATTATTCCATGGGCATCGATTAAAAGTCTGCAACAGTTCAGGATGCTTAAAGTAAGTAACTCTATGATCTCTAGACTAGAACATGCAACTATACACTCCCCTCACTATTGTCACCTCACAAATACAACTTGCCATAGCCTATCAGTCCACCCAGGTTCATCTCATTCCTCCTCTACACACCAGAGAGAGCATATGTCATGACACTGCCATGGTCCCATAGATAGCTGTCACATTCCGTTATACACCCTGTTCTATAACCACCAATCTCCCTGTGTCTCATTTAGTTCCCCTCCACCCACATTGATTTTACAGGGGTTCTCTTTACTTCCGTGCAGGACATGGAATAATGGGCTCAAGTTACAGGAAGCCAGATTCCAGCTGGACATCAAGAAAAACTTCCTGACTGTTAGAGCAATACGACAATGGAACCAGTTACTTAGCAAGGTCATGGGCTCTCCCACACTAGAGGCATTCAAGAGGCAGCTGGACAGCCATATGTCAGGGATGCTTTAAGGTAGATTCCTGCATAAAGCAGGGGGTTGGACTCAATGGCCTTATAGGCCCCTTCCAATTCTACTGTTCTATGATTCATGCTCCCTTTTTCCATCACTGCACATAAAACTGCTGCTATCATAGATGGAGCTCGCTACAAAACACTCCCTTTAAACACCAGGACAGGAAGGAACACACTTAGATGGTTGCCAATCTTTATGGTAACAGTCCAAAAGGACTGCTACTACCATACTAGTGGCATGCATGCAGGAGGTTGGCCAACTCTGCTCCACAGACTTTACATATGTTACCTGCACCCCCATCAATTCCTCACCACCCATGCATCTCTAGGGAGCTGGGAAGCAGGCACTTCTGCCCCACATCCTAAATCACCTTATCTTCACACACACGCACACTCCTCCCCCACTGTTATGGAGTGAGAGCCCACTTTCCTGGCACATACTGCCCAAAAAAATCACACACACGTGCAGACACACCTACCCCTGAACTTCTTATAATAGAAACTACACTTCCTAAATCCAGGTGGAGGCTGGTGGCTTTGATGTCAGTGGTTCTGTGAATCCACCCTGGGTTTCAGTCAGAACCAGTAAGAACTCTAAAGGAGCTATCCAACCCTAGCCCCAAATTAGGTTCAGCACCTTGGACCACTCCTTCAGAATTCTGGCTAGTTCTGACTGAAACCCAGAGTGGATTTACCGCCCCACTGACATCGGAACCACCAGCCTCCAATGTTGCACCTCATCCCCAGTCTGCCCCAGTCCATCCTGCCCCTATTAGCCACCCTTAGCCTATACCATTCCACATTTCCTCTCAAATTCCCCCACCCCCACATTTCCATTGTAGAAAATACCTTTATCTCTCTGTTTGCCATCATCTCCCTCTTCCCATTCCTACAAAAACATGATGTTTTTAAAAAATCTTTTTCTTTGTGAAATGATGGGAAACGCAACAGGTGCTGCTCCCCTATCACTCTTAAGGGAAAGCTTCACAGGGCGAACCTCCGCCTGTCGTGCAGCTGTTGGGGACGCGGAACCTCTGTGGGGGGAGTGGGCCGCGGCGAGTCAACCCACATCCTCACCGTCACACAAACCACCAGTGGAGGCTGGTGGCTCCAATACCAGTGGGACTGTGAATCCGCTCTGGGTTTCAGTCAGAATACTAAACGAGTTACGCAAGGTGCTGAACACAACACACACACACACCCAAAACTGGGTTCAGCACATTGGGTAGCTCTTTTAGAGTTCTGACTGAAACCCAGAACAGATTCACAGCCCCCACGGACGTCGGAGCAACTAGCCTCCACTGCAAACCACCCTTGTTTCTAGAGAGCGAGTTGGCTAGATTTCTCTCTAGCAGGTTCCCACGTCGTTTCCCCCTGCTTCTGCGTGCGTATCTGCGCGTGAACCCCCCTCCCTTGACTCGCCTAAGCTGCGCGACTTCACCCTGCCTGCCCCTTCACCTCCCGGGCAGCGTCTCTCCCCCGGGACGGATGTCCCCCTCCCCACACGTCCCCCTCCCCTCTCTTTGGCGGGAAAAGCCACTCACACGGGGTAGTACGCGTAGGACGCCATGCAGTTCTCCTCAGACGCCTCCGAATCCATGAGCAGGTAGTCCTGGCTGTCATTCCTCTTGGACCCACTGACCGGAGAGCCGTTTCGCCGAGGCGGGCTTTGGCTCATGGTGCTCCCCACGCGTGGCGTCCCCCGGGAGGGCACCTCTCCTTCGCCTTCTGCTTTGGACAGGCGCACAAAAACTGACACACAAAAAAGGGTCCCCTCTTCCTCCTCCTCCTCCTCCTCCTCCTCCTCCTCCTCCTCTTCACCACACACAGCCGGACTTGCCTTCTTTACAAACAAGAAAAGAAGGAATATTATATATTAAAGTGGCACCAAGATTCCCTTCCTTGAGGAGAAACACTCGTCTGGTGTCCACCTGCGGCCCCTCTGGCTACTGGCAGCAGCGCCGCGTCCTCATTTCGAAGGGGAGCTTCTTAGGGTGGGACGTCCCCAAGCATCCATTCCCCCAAGCGGCAGTTCCTTGGCTTTGCCCGGGAAGGCTCCCTCCACCGGCCAGGCAGGCGGGCTCCAGCGGCAGCAGCGCCGCCGAACGTTCCCCTCAGCCACCGACTGAGCCGAGGAGAGGAGAGTTACTATGTCAACCAGCGATATTATCCACCCCTCCGAAAGTCGTCATTGCCCGAAGACATCCAACCAGCCTTTGCAAACAAAAAGAGAGGGAGAGGGAGAGAAGGGCTTAAAAAGTTTGCATGCAAGAAAAAAAAGGGGGGTGAGAAAAAGAGGGGGGGCAGGCACATGCCCAAGGAAAAAGTTCCTGCTAACGCAGCCTGGATGCTATACACACGCACACCATCAGCCACTCCCACCGAATCTCATCGGCCCTCTTCAAACCTTTTATGTTTTCTTTATTTCCCTGTAATAACTACTGCCTCAGGGAGAAACATCCTGTTTGTAAACTGCCATGGAAGAGCAGCTTTTCCTTTCTTCAGGAAGACTCTCTTTCTATGATATGCGTAAATGAATCAATGAGCCAAACGGTGTGTTTCTGCATTAGTCGGTTTTACCATCACCCCTTTTTCTCGGTGTACCCCACCGCCGCCAGTATGCTGAGTTTTGCATCAGGGAGGAGTGAGGGGGACAAGACACATGAAGCATGCCTCTTCTTAATTTGCTTTTGAAGAATACTGCCAAGGCTGGCCATCAACCGGTCGTTCCAAGAAATAAATTTGACATCTGTTTCATTTATATTATTATTAATAATAAATTCCTAATGCTCTGTTCTTTTAAAAACCCACCGCAAGGATTTGTTATGTAAGGGCTTTCATGTAAATAAAATGGACGACTTGTATTACAAAACTATATCTCTGTCTCATGAGAAGTGGATAACTGGAAATTGCATTTATCTGGGCCTTCAACGCAGATACATCCGTCTGTAGATTTGGCATTAGCCTGCGCCCTGCAAGTAGGCATCTGGTTGTCTATTCTGGACGAACTTCTAATTCACAACTTTTACATCCCGCAAGCAGATCTGGCTGAGTGATTACTCAAAAACAGTGCAGATCTGTTTAGTGCTGAGTTGAAACATAATGTGAGGATATCCTAAATGCCCCAAAAGTAAGAAGGAAGAAAATACAACATTGAGAGGATCTGGCTTGGAAGAGTCTACCATTCTAACATTAACTCAATATTGTAACATGAGGCAGAAAATGGAATAGTGACCTCTATGTCTGGTTCAATATACCATTAATTGGACACCACATTAAAAATTCACATATTCAGACATATTTAAGACGCATGTAAGGTATTGAAATGTATAGCATCTTTCCTGAGTATATTTAAAACTCTATCAAATATTATTTATTATAAGAAAAGTTTCCTTCCCCCCTTTCTTTCCTTGAAAATGTATCTCATTGTAATTTGCACACATAGCATGCATTGCTACAAGAGACCTGTGCATTTCAAAACCACATTAAGGGGTATGATGTATGGTGGGGTGGGGAATCGTCAAAAAAGAAAATTTGATAGCATTACTGAAGATATGTTATATTCAAGCTTCACCCAAAAGACATGATGATCTACTACAAAACTCTGAAGTGAAGGATAAATAAACAACTGATTAAAAACAAATACACAGATGTACACACACAAAAGTATAACAGGTCTGCAAACCTGAGCTCACACTTAGTACTGACTACAACGATCCTGGAATAGCCAAAGCCAACTCTTGAAGAAACAGTAATCCTTCTACCAAATATTCTACACACACCACAAAGAAAAGAAAGTAGCAATACATTTAGAAAGTAGAATGTTTTGGGATGCTTTGAGACGGGGCTTTCATGGCGCCATTGCCCTGCATAATTTACGGGATTTTATGGAGGGGTCCAGATGTGATTGTATTACATTCATAACCCTCCTGTGCTTTTCCACCACTTCTTCCATTTTACAACAGATAAAACTTATGCAGGTTTTGACAGGAAAACTGTACTACAGCTCCCAACATTCACCAGCTGGCATCCGCCCCTCTCCATTTTATCCTCACAGCAACCCTGTGAGGTAGGTAGATTAAGAATCAATGACTAGGCTAAAGTCACCCAGTGAGGTTCATGGACAAGCAGGGAGTAGAACACAGATTTCCCAAGCTGCAACCCAACACTCTAACCCCTACACCACACTGGCTCTCACTACATGTTTTACTTTAGCAAACATAAAACATTTGCATAACTCAAATGTTTCAACTGCACAAATGCTCTTTTAGAATCTTATATTTTCTGTCTGGTTGGATATTTTAAAAAGCCCTGTGATCTGTCATTTTGAAATAATTCTAGTAATTTAAGCCAGTTTGTAATGAGAATATTGGGAAGGATATAAACAGGTCAACATATAGTATAGGCAAATAAAAAGGAAATTAGAAAAATCTTTTGGTAACAAAGTGCTAGGTATTTGAATCTAGGTGCTTCCCAAATGTTTTGTTTAAGACGTGAACACAGACCATGACTCCAACCTTATGATTAAATGAGGGGTGGGCATAATTTCTGAAGTCAAGAGCGGCATTTCCTTGAGACAAAGTGGTCAGAGGCTGCATACTCAAAGTGGGTGGAGCCAAAGTCATAGAATCATAGAATAGCAGAGTTGGAAGGGGCCTACAAGGCCATCTAGTCCAACCCCCTGCTCAATGCAGGAATCCACCCTAAAGCATCCCTGACAGATGGTTGTCCAGCTGCCTCTTGAATGCCTCTAGTGTGGGAGAGCCCACAACCTCCCTAGGTAACTGATTCCACCGTCGCACTGCTCTAATGGTCAGGAAGTTTTTCCTGATGTCCAGCCGGAATCTGGCTTCCTTTAACTTGAGCCCGTTATTCTGTGTCCTGCACTCTGGGAGGATCAAGAAGAGATCCTGGCCCTCCTCTGTGTGACAACCTTTTAAGTATTTGAAGAGTGCTATCATGTCTCCCCTCCATCTTCTCTTCTCCAGGCTAAACATGCCCAGTTCTTTGAGTCTCTCTTCATAGGGCTTTGTTTCTAGACCCCTGATCATCCTGGTTTCCCTCCTCTGAACACGCTCCAGTTTGTCTGCATCCTTCTTGAAGTGTGCAAAAGTGTGCAAGGCCCCCTCCCCTTTTCTCCCTCTGCCACCTGCTTCCCTCATTATCTGACCTTCTTTCTATCCCTTCCCCTCTTTAGCCATCACCCATACATTCTTTCTCCTACACACAAACCCACACCACCATCCATCCATCCATCCATCCCTACTCATACACAAGTGCCCAGAACAGTCATCCATTATCCAGAGTTTCATCCAGTATACAAACGCGCACACAAGTTATCATGCATCGCATTCATCCATCATTAATTCATTCTCTCTTCCATTCATTCTTTCTGTCTGGCTCAATTTCTCACTCATCTTCTCTCTGTGTCATCCATAAGTCCAACTCATCTATTATTTTTATCATTCAAAAGTCATTTTGTCTCCCCTTCCATTCACTCTCCCTCACACCAAACTTTTGTTAACTCCCCACCCCCCACTGTCCCATTCATGCACTGAAAGTACTGGGAGCAAATGGTGCCCAAATTGTTATCTTTTTGGCACTAGGATGCTGATGCTGCTGCTGCTGCTGCTGCTGATGATGATGATGATGATGATGATGATGATGATTTTTACCTGCCTCTCCCTCTGGATCGAGGCAGGGTACAACGCAAATTCAAAACACCATAAAATACATATAATTGATTAAAACATATAGAACTAGTGCATTATTAAAAGGTAGCACATTATTAAAAGGCGTCTTAAAATTCAACTGGGTAGGCCTGCCGGAAGAGATCAGTCTTTACGGCTTTCTTAAATTCCAGAAGACTGTTGATAAAACTGCCCTCTTCTGTCATTCATTTGGCAGCATATAATGAGTTTTTAATCAGGTCCTCGTCTTTGGTTGATGGCTTAAAAATAATTTTTAGATATATGTTGTTTGTGTGTATATGTCTGTCTGTTTTTACATAAATGGTCTTTGTACTTTGCATAACGTATTTTAATGATTTTTAATTTTTATGAACTGCCGGAGAGCTTCAGCTATGGGGTGGTATAAAAAATTAATAAATGAATGGAATGAAAGAAAGCTTTATTTGCATGGCCCCCAACACCCCCAGCATCTCCTATTTCTTGTAGAAGTGATTGCTTACCTTGCTACTGTGAACAAGCTGCCATGAGGAGAAAGTTAACAGAGGTAGACAGGCAGACCGCCAGGTGAATGTGCAACCTCAGAGGTCAAAGCATAGTGCCTAGAGTATCATTCTAATGAATGGTCTAGCCAACCTTCTCCAACCTGGTGTCATGGACTTCAGCTCCCATCAGCTCCAGCCATCAGGGTCAATGGTCAGGAATCCTGGGAGTCGTAGTCAACAGGTTGGGGAAGGCTGCTTTAGCCACCGCACTCAGTGGTTGGCTCTCTTGTACACATAACTGCCTGCCAGTTGTACTCTCTTAACTTTCTCCTTGTGGTGGTGGGCTGAATCATGGTGGCAACACATGCAATCACTTCTACAGCAAAGGGGGGATGCTGAAGGGTCATAGAAGGTCATACAGAGTAAGTCTGAGGGCCACGCATGGGCCGTGGGTTATCCACCCAAAATCTAACTGCTTAAGGAAACATTAGCCACAAAAGATTCCATATTAGGGGGGGAATGGCCCGCCGCTCTGACCATGTCACTCCGCTTCTGAAATCTCTTCATTGGCTCCCAATTCACTCCAGAATCCAATATAAACTTCTCCTGTTGACCTTCAAAGCTTTTCACGGTCTAGCTCTTGCCTATCTCTCCTCTCTCATCTCACACTATTGCCCCACTCGTGCTCTTCGCTCCTCTGATGCCATGCTTCTTGCCTGCCCAAGGGTCTCTACTTCCCTTGCTCGGCTTCGTCCATTTTCCTCTGCTGCCCCTCATGCCTGGAATGCTCTTCCAGAACACCTGAGAACTACCAACTCAATCACAGCTTTCAAAACACAGCTAAAAACTTTTCTTTTCCCTATAGCTTTTAAACTTTGAGCTTGTTCTGACTCTATACTGTTAGCTTCACCCTTCCCGGTGCCTGTTTACACTTCCCTGTGCCTGTTTGCATTCTCTTTCCCTCCTTATTGTTTACTACAACTTTATTAGATTGTAAGCATATGCGGCAGGGTCTTGCTATTTACTGTGTTATCTGTACAGCACCATGTACATCGATGGTGCTATATAAATAAATAATAATAATAATAATAATAATAATAATTCGTAACTGGAAACAATGCCAGCACAGAAACTCTTTAAATTAGGGCCAAGCTAGAGGTGAGAGTGGAGCTCCATAAACAGGATGTCCTGTGATGAAGTTTAACGATCAAAGCAGCTATGAGGGGGAATTCATATCAGGACCATGGTGCTAGAGAAGGTGGAGTAACCTTTTGCCTCTTAGCTATTCCACCACCACTACCCACCTGCCCACACACACACTGTAAGCTGTTATTTGCCCTGTAGAGCAACACATACAGATACACTGGTTTGGATCCAAACTTAATTGTACTTAGATTAAACCACTGAAATCAATGGGACTTAAGTTAGTCATGAGTAATATACTTTCCATTGATTTCAGTGGGTCAGCTCTAGATATTACTACATCTGGATCCAATCCACTGTATCATATATTGATATGATCTGAAGGTAGCAAAAGGCTAAACCCCCAGTAAAGACAGGAACAAACTGTCGAAGTATTAACCTATGCAATTCACATTGTAGTCATCAGAAGAGAAGAGCCACTCTGCCAGAGATCCATACAGAGCAATCAATGCAAATGATTCATGCAAGTGATCCAAGCCACACATTTCAGGTGTAGGTCAAAACAAAATTTTTTAAACCAAAGTCACTAGCCAATCTGTCCTGGACATAATCTCTCCCCAGGTGGCTCTACCATTAGGCAGAGTGAAGTAACTGCCGTAGGTGGCAGATGCTGGGTGCAGTTGCCTCCTCACTTATCATCCAGTGTCCCTCGGGCATTCCCTTCTGTTTGAAGGCATGTATTACACATACCCTAACCTGGGCCCCTAAACTAGTCTACTGTCTCCGCTATGCTGAGCTGGGCATAGGAATCTTGGACGCCTCCAAGTTTGGAGATTTCCGAGCAGCAAGTGTGCCATCAATCGGATTACACCTGTGGAAGAATCAAGACATGGTTCTCCAATTGACACAGGGTCAGTTTTATTCCCAGATAATACGTAGCTATGGACTATCACTCCCTGAGAATGAGGTGCTGGCCCAAACAAAGCCTGCCACTTTTATTGATAATAGGAAGCAGTTCAACAAATCCTAACTACCACATTAGGAAATTAACACAGCCATAGCTTTTAGAAACAACAGCTTCAGTGTGCATGTCTTTTCTTCTGAATACGTGCCTCAAAACTGCAAACTCAGCCCAACAGATGGACAGGCATCGTCTTTCCAAGAAATGATAAGATGACCACTGGCATGCTAGCCCTTTTTGCTACATACATAGTCCAACACAGACTTACAGAGATCCACACAGATTCGATTTTAGATTTTTCTTACACATAGTTCAACACAAACTCCATTTTAGTTTTCTTTCACACACCCTAATAGTATCTCAGTAGCCATGGAATACTGAGCATCATTTCAAAAAGAAAAATGGAAAGTGGGATGCCCTACTCAAGCTCTTGTGTTCTGGTGCAGCATCACCTCCTAATAGGAGTGCTCCTGCAAAGGGTTCCCAACAGCCAGCCATTCCAACCTCCTTAGTGTCTGGGAGGATGGAATTTCTGGCTGTCAGGAACCCTGAGCAGGAACACTCCTATTAGGAGGTGAGGACACACTGGAACATTTTCTCATGGGTGCCACCTGCTTATATTCTGAATTACTACTTCTTCCCAAAACAGCTGAAAATAACTTGAGCAATATGACCGCATGGTAAAATATTGTGATCCATTAAAAGAGCTATTTAGAAAAAGGCCAGAGACTGCTGGAAAACATTTGTGGGAATTATTGCTAGTCCCAATCTGAATGCTGAAGGTCCGTGTCCCCCCCCCCCGCCATTAACACTCATGTTTCATAATGGAAGATCTAATAAGGTAAATATCTTTGGCAGCTTTCTCTTATAGAAGGCAATTAAAACAATGGGTTCCTCTTTTAATGGAACCACAATCATTCCAATTAGATTTGAAAGGAAATGCAAAACTGGGGATTATTGTTTTATGAGTTTTATTTCATATTTGACATTTTATTTTGGAATGTGTAACATTTCATAGTAGTTCTAGAAGTTTGACCACTTATGAGAGACATTGCTCTGTGGTTTGAAGGAAACCTGAAGCCTCTTAGTAAATAATTATAACACCTTACTGGAATAAGAATAAGAAATGAAGGATTTGGTTTTAAAGTCAAATGGCATCAGTATATCAACCCTAATGTTCATCTTGTCTTTTCAGTCAGATTTCAAATAATTAGTGACTAACAATGCAATCCTACTCATTTCTACTCAGAAGTAAGTCCCAATGCATTCCATGGGGCTTACTCCCATAGGAACGCAGCCTGAAACCTAAAATAAAACCTCTTTAAAATGGAGTGGACTCTTCTGAAAATGCAAAAGGTAGCCATTGCAAAATGAAATGCTGCTGATGTTCCAATTCTCAGCTCAGGATGCTTACGACTGGGGGCTCTTAGCACTACCAATGAGAAGGTGTTGTGTTGCTTTTCCATATTTTCCTACTAAATGGATTTTCTGTGGAAAGAAAAAAGATGGAAGAAGTAGTGGGGAGTTACAGGGGGTGGTAGTTAAAAGTGGAAGATGATGATGATGTCCAGACCCCACCTAAATTCTGTCCGTGAGGCAGAGTGATGGTATGTTAGTCTGGAAGCATTCTCAATAGTTTCCAAATGGAATAGAATTGACAAAAATATCCCCACTGCATGTTACATGAATGTGCCACCAAGCTACTATGGAGAGCTGTCTTTTCCCTCCTCTAGTTGGTCAAGAAATGAGAAGTTTGGAGTTTGCAATCCTTGACCAAGAAGAAGGGGAGAACTGAGCAGGGATATGGATGGCATACATTGGATTCTGCTCTCTGTAATGGCTGACATGGTTTATATGTCTCAGAGTACCTGCAGGAAGGAACAAGATTTATTATACCTGATAAGATCACTCAGCACATGGGTACTATAAGCGCAGTACGTCTGGATCAAACCCTGTGAATTTCAATTATGTATTGTTTGTAGAAATAGTCATCAAATGTCCTACTATTCATCAGTAGTGTTATAATTAGGGTTGGATGTATCTGTCAGTTTCAGTTATTCCCAGTTTCTCATTTGTCTAATCTAAAGCACGGTTTGTCTCAAACTTTGAGAATTTTTGGAATCTTAAATTCAGTTTGTCCCAAATACTGAGAGCTATGGAGGTGTAATGGCTAAAATGTTGGACTGGGAGTCCAGAGATCAAGGTTCTAGGCCTCATTCAGCTATAGAAGCTCACTGGGTGACTTTGAGACAGTTATACTCACAGCCCAACCTACCTCACAGGGTTGTTGTTGTGAGGATAAAATGGAGAGGAGGAGGATGCTGTACTCCTCCTTGAGTTCCTTGGAGGGATGGAAGAGACACCTATAGTAGCATTACTATCACTATATGGCAATTTAAAGTGTAATAAAGAGATTAAAGAACTGATAACCAATTTTTTGACAGCAGCAAGGTTAATTATAGCTAGGAACTGGAAGGTGCAGGGAAATTATTATATAGAAGAGTGGTATAAGGAAATATGGGATATAGCTATTAATGACAAATTGACATGTAATATAAGGTTAAGAAAAGGTATAACAAATGTAAATGAATTTGAGGGAAATTGGAAACAGTTCCTAGAATATGTATTCTCTAAGGGGGGTGGAAAATCACCACCAGAAGAAACAATGAGATTTTGGAAGCAAGAATAGATCCTGGAAGGTGGTGGGGTGCATTTATGATATGTTATGTGATTATGGAAAACTAGATAAGTATAACTTGGAATTATAAGCAATGTATGATTGTTTGTTTATTTTTTCTTATGTGGTAATTGTATTATGTGGTTTTTTTAAAATAAAAATTATATATATATATATATAAAGAGTTCCTTGGAGGGAAAAAGGTGGGATATAAATGCATTCAATGTTTTTTTTAATGTATACGCATGTTTGTCTCTAATACATGCAGTTTTGTACAGAATTTTACCTAACATAAACATTTTTGCAAGAAATCTTTTGTAATATAGTGCCTTTTCAAACATTATTTTCACTAACATATGCCTTTTTGTGTGCACTTTTCCCTAATGTATGGAACTGTGCATGCATTTTGATTGGAGAATTCCACTGCAAAATTCAGAGAAGTGTGAATTTTGAAGCATAATTGTGTTTTAATTTGTGTATTAGTTTGAAAGTGAGAAATTAAGCAAGTTTGCATTAAATCCAAACTAAAAAAACTTCTCTGTCATCTCTAGTTATAAAACAATAAAGTGGGAGAAGCTATTTAGGTTTAAGGAGAAAAATGTTTAGACCCAAAACTAAGCAAATTGTCCAAGAACAGATTTAGATTGGAATCTAGAAAAGGAATAGATTCATATTATGTATGAATGTATGTTGTCTTTATGTATAATGTCTGTTTAATGTTTTTATCGTTTTAAATTTTGTATATCATTTTTAATGTATTAATCTTTTGTAAACTGCCTAGATAGCTTTGGCTGTAGAGTAGTATTAAAAAAGTGAAATAATAATAATGATAACAACAACAACAACAACAACAACAACAACAACAACAACATAAAGGCAAGTATCATCTGGCAGCCAGGACATCTTAAGCCCAGGAGAAAAATGTAGAAAAGCTTGCACATAATATGATTATTAGAGCCTCGTGTGGCGCAGAGCGGTAAAGCAGCAGTTTCTGCAGCTGAAACTCTCCCCATGGCCTGAGTTCGATTATTATTATTATTATTTATTATTATTTATTTATATAGCACCATCAATGTACATGGTTCTGTACAGAGTAAAACAGTAAATAGCAAGACCCTGCCGCATAGCCAGCGGAAGCTGGTTTCAGGCAGCCGGCTCGGGTCAACTCAGCCTTCCATCCTCCCGAGGTCAGTAAAATGAGTACCCAGTTAGCTGGGGGAAAGGTAGTAATGGCCGGGGAAGGCAATGGCAAACCACCCCACTATAAGGCCTGCCAAGAAAACTTCAGCGAAAGCTGGCATCCCTCCAAGAGTCGGTAATGACTCAGTGCTTGCACAAAAGGTTCCTTTCCTTTCAATGTGATTATTACCATTTAAAAGTCTTATTGAACTAGCATTATTATTATTATTATTATTATTATTATTATTATTATTATTTATTACATTTGTATACCGCCCCATAGCTGAAGCTATCTGGGTGGTTTACATAAGATTAAAACACTTAAAAACAATATACAAAATTTAAAACTACCAAAACATATAACATATACAGGCACATACATTTAAAACAACTATAAACAGCTTTAAAAACAAATTTAGGATCAGTAAAGCTCATCTCATATTGCTAAATGCCTAGGAAAAGAGAAAGGTTTTAATTTGGTACCAAAAAGATATCAATGTTGTCACCAGGTGGGCCTCATTGGGGAGTAGGCACCCGGGGGAGGACCTTAGATGTTGTTTAACTGGCCATATAAATCCAACCTAAGATATTTAAACACCACAGGAGTGACATTCAAGGATCCCCCTATATGGATGCAATCCTATGCTTATTTACTTGGGAATATAAATCCCATTGAAACTAGATGGCTCTACTTATACTTGAGTTGTGAACACAACCTCTTCCATTTCAGAGCTGAGCTAGATGAATGTATGAAAAATGTCATGTGATCATTTCTTTGACAGTAGATAAGTTGGATAAAAGAGGAATTTTATCCATGTAAGATCGCAAAGATTCATTTCTTCCATCACTCTTACTTTAGCCCAGCATATATTTCTACCATTATAAGGCTGCAGAAAATGCTGCTTAAAGTGGCCAGATGGCATTTCCTTTCCCCACCATAGCAATGGAATGATCCTTCTGTGGCAACATAGCTCTAAAGCTAGCTATCATGCCAGTATGGCCACCACGTTCAAGTCATATCTACACTTATGACCTTCACATAGGTATTAAGAAATCGGTCATTGCACTTTTTTTAACAGCCAGATCTCAGATTCCTTCTGTCCCATATAGGAAGAAATGTGTGAATGTTCATACATTCTTATCAAAAGCAAACTGAAATGGAATTCTCATCCATCTCCACCAGTCCAAGTTGATAGGTACAGCTATTCCCAACATGAAGAGGACCATGTGCCTACCATATAATGGTTAAAGATGATGAAGCTGTGAGAAAAAAGAGGTCACACAACCCTCATTCAGCACCACAAACAAGGTTCAAACCCAGACTTTTAAGACACAAACACTCAAAGCACCAGGAACTAGATAGACATTCAATTTTTTTTACACCTTATTTAAAAATAAATGCCAAGTTCTTTTCATTCCATTTATGGAGAAATTTGCAAGGTTTGTTAAGTTCTTATTAAGAGTAAATTCCCATCCTATGTTCCATTGCACATCTATGTGCATGGTCAGTATTGTGGCATGGTCAGTATTGTGGTATTGTCAGTGTGTGGCAATCCAAGAAATTCTTACCAGTGGAATCTCGTGGCTGCGATGTCAGTGGGGTAGTGGATCTCTTCCACGTTTCAATCAGCACCTGTCAAAGCTCTAAAGGAACTATCCAAGGTGCTTTGCCTCCACTAATTCTCACCCATCCCACATTTTACACCATATTCTATAGGCTACTGCCTTAAAATCCCTTCATAAAGTATTTCAGTGGCAAGGGGAGGGCCATAGCTTAGTGATAGAGCAGAAAGTCACAGGTTCAATCCCTGGTATCTCCAGATAGGGCTGAAGAAACTCCTCCCTGAAACCTGGGCCTCAGCTAGACCTACCAGGTCTAGCACGATGGAGGGGTGAAGATCTCGCAATATTTTTATCGTGAGATCTCCCCCTCTGTTTACACGCAGCGCGTGACGACCTCAGAGGGAAAGGACGTCACACCCGCCATTTTTTTGTTAAATAAGAAGAGCACATGAACGCTCGTGTGCAAAAGGTAAGTTTTTTATGTTAAATATTTTTCCTGCTCCCTCCCCACCACCACCACCAATTGGTGCAGAGCTCCTGAGGAGTTCTACGCCCCATGTGCGGGTCCTGGCTCCTTGCAAGTAACTGCGAGTAGCTGGGACAATCCACGAAGCCTGCACACACGTTCCTCGGTCTCGGGATCAGCCCTAGACCACAGAAAAAGAGGGCTCAAAGGCTAGGGCAAGATCCTGGGGAAAGGGAGGGATCATCCCTCCCTGCTTCCGGGTTCCCCTGTGTGGCATGTGGATGCACAGGGACGATCCCTGGGATCACTCCGGGATATTGCCCCATCTAACTATGGCCCTGGAGAGCCGCTGCCAGTCATTGTTGACAATACTGGGCTAGATGGACCCATGGTCTAATGCAATATAAGACAGCTTCTTGTGTTCCCCATGGAAGCTGGTTCATCACGCTGCCTGCAGTCGTGTTTGGAAGCTAGTACCATGTGGGCAGGGTGAATTGCATGGGTCCTTCTCATCACCATTGTTGCCACCTCCAGCTGGATGATTGCCAGGGAAAGAGCTGCACAACTGACCCCTCCCACACAGCTTCAGCTTTCAAATATTATTGCAATAACATGAGATCACACCATGGCGCAGGAGCCATTAAGAGCAGGGTCTCATAAAATGCATCTCCAAGGAACGAACACAATAATATTTAAGTGGCATGTGCAATTTGAGTGAAAGGTGAAAGGAAGGAAAATTCACCTGGAGCAAAATAGGAGAGAGAAGGTACACAATGCTATGAAATGGAAGGGGGGAATCAGAGTACTTAAGGGAGTCATGGAGCGTTCCTAGAATTGCCTGGATAAATCCAAGCAATGTTTTTGACACTGTGTGCTGCTGCGTCACTGCAGGGGGGAAAGCAGAAAAAAGACAGGAACAGCCAAGTGAATGTAGTGCCAAGTCCTAACTGGCCAAAGAACTAGAAATGGGTTCAGGATGACCAGCATCTCGGTGTCTCAAAAATCAAAGGAGTCAGAGAGGGGTGGGAAGAAACTCTTAATTCTTTGTAGCCAGCATTTTTATTACTGCTATAAATCGTGAGGGTTTAATCAACATGTGTTTGTGTATAGAAAATTGAAGTTTGTGCAGCATCTCACAAGTGAAATGGCAACTGGCTAACTGTTGTAAATCCTAACAGCTGCTAACTTTCACCCAGATTTTGTAGGAGTCATAGATCTTGGGATGAGTAAGAAGAAATCCCTGTATCATAGGAACTTGTCATGAAATACTGAGATTAGGGGAGTGGGGTACATTAGGGCCAGCGTCAGAGGTTGGTATCAATGGGCATTTGCCAAGGCTCACACTTCAGCAGGGGCCCACTGTAGACAACCAGAGCCATCCAACCCTGTTGTTGCTCATCTTGTTATCTACACCTGCTCACCCACCCTGTCTGGTCTGAAGGGAGAGTTTCAGGAGAATGGGAGCCATTGGAGGGCCAGGATCATCCCAGAGTGCAGGACACGGAATAATGGGCTCAAGTTACAGGAAGCCAGATTCTGGCTAGACATCAGGAAAAACTTCCTGACTGTTAGAGCAGTACAACAATGGAACCAGTTACCTAGGGAGGTTGTGGGCTCTCCCATACTAGAGGCCTTCAAGAGGCAGCTGGGTAACCATCTGTCAGGTGTGCTTTAAGGTGGATTCCTGCGCTGAGCGGGGGGTTGGACTCGATGGTCTTATAGGCCCCTTCCAACTCTACTATTCTATGATTCTATGATTGCAAGTGGAATAATCTTGCCCAAATAGCTCCCAAACATTGAAGCTGGCACGTGTGTGTGTGTGTGTGTGTGTGTGTGTGTGTGTGTGTGCACATGTGTGCATGCGTGCGCATGCGTGTGCACAGCATACTTTAATGTGCCTGACTCAATTGATTATATGAGAATACCTTCCATGTCAGGCTCTATCTTCCTACCTCGACAGCTCGCAGTTCAAATCTCACCATAGCCAACAACTGGATCAAACTCAGGTAGCTTTACACACACACCCTTGAGTAATTGCACTTTGAAAGATTAGTAAATGTACCTTATAAATCAGGGCTCCCCAACTTTTTGGGCCAAGGGGCACATTTGGCACTCTGAGGGAGTGTCATGGGTGCTCGCAAAATGGCCACCTGGTGGCTTGCCCATTCATAAAATGGTGCCAAGGTGAGCATGTCTGGTCAGAAAACATAGAAAACAGACAAGTAACTGGTCCAAGAATCTAACTACAAAGCAGAGGTGGGGGCTGAGCTCCAAAACACAAAACCATTCTTTTGAAACCAAATAAACATGGCACTGGAGAGCAGCACTTCATGCTCTAGCTGCCAGCTTCCCGGTTGTTGTTGTTTTAATTACAAAAAAATCTTAAGAAATTAAATAAAAATCAGGAGGGACAGGGAGCATAGCAGCCACCAAGAAAGGTACCTGTGAACACAACGTTGGAGACCCCAGGTATAAATACTACATTTTATTATTACAAGAATGTCAAAGGGGAACTTACACTGCAGTTAGTAATTAGAACCCACATCCCTCAAGTATTTTATCTCTGCGGATCTTGAAAAATAATTGGCTGAGAAGCCGTTCTTTTTTGAAGAAACAGCATTCACACCCAAAGCCTTGGCCTTCTGAATTGTCCCTTCTTTTCCTGCATCTTAGTGCCTCTGCATTAAGAAAAGAATCTTGGCATTTCTATAAATAGCCTAGCCACCTTTTCCATCCACTCTCATTACTTCACAAACAACTCTTTCCAGCTGGATTCCTGATATGGAGTATCCTTAATAAAGAGTTCAGTATAGAGGCCCTTCAGATTTAGGCCTTAGCTAGACCTAAGGTTTATCCCGGGACTGTCCCTGCCTGCTCCTGGGATCCCCTGTGTGTCATTTACATGAACAGGGATGACCCCAGGACAATCCTGGGATAAACCTTAGGTCTAGCTAAGGCCATAGTTTCAGACACCTCAGAATGTAGACTTTATCTGTTATCCAGTATTCTTAGGAAAGTATGGTTATTGCATATAATTCCTTCACTCTTCAGACACTCTTCAGACACTTGAGATGTTTCCTTTTCTCATAAATTGAAATTCATGTAAAATAAAATGAATCCACTTAGACACAGGGCTGGTGCAAGACCTCCTATCACCTGAGGTGGGAGGTTGAAGGCAGTGGCAGCCACATGCTGGCTGAGGCTGATGGAAGGTGTTGTCCAAAACATCTAACAGGGACCAGGCTGGAGAAAACTGATTAAGCACAAAAGTGCCCCTGATGCATCATACAAAAGATCTATCTGAGTCTTCTCTGGCCTGGTGCCCTCTAGATGTGCTAGACTACAACTAATCACCCTCAACCAGCACAGCCAATGCCAACTCTATTGACAAATTGAAAACAAATCACCAGGTCAAGATGGTATCCATCTAAGAGATCTTGTAGGACTTAAATGTGAAATTGCTAATCTAACAAAACTATGTAACATGCCCTTAAGGCTGGCGTCTGTACCAGAGGAGTGGTGAATGGCCAATGTAATGCCAATTTTTAAAATAAGTATCCAGAAAATTATAGGCTAGTTAGGTTAATATCTGTTCTGGGGAAATTGATGGAAAGCATTATTAAAGATAAAATTGTCATGAAGCACAAGTCTGTGCTGGGATTAGGAGTAAGGTGTCCAAGTTTGCTGATGACATCAAATTCTTTAGGTTGGTTAAGAGTTTAGGAAGAAGTCCAAATAGATGTTCCCAAATGGTGAGAATGGGCATCAGTGAATGTGGATCAATGTAAGAAAAGGTAAAGTGATGCACATTGGGGCAAAAAAACTCCCAACTTCATATATATGGCAATGGGACATGAGCTAGCAGTGACTGACCAAGAAAGAGATCTTGGAGTTGTGTTGGACAGCTCAATGGAAATGTTGACCCGGCGTGCTGCTTCAGTGAAAAGGGCAAATTCCATGTTAGGCATAATTAGGAAAGGAATCGAAAATAATACTGCCACTATCAAATTGCCCTTATAGAAATCTATTGTGTGATCACACTTTGAATCCTGTTTACAGTTCTTATCTCTACAGCTCAAAAAGAGTATTGTGGAGGCAGGAAAAGATGCAGAAAAAGTCACGCAAATGATCAACAGGATGAAGTAATTTCCTGGGGACATTTTAGCTTTGAAAACAGGTGTGGGAGGGGGGTGTCATATTTTTGATTCCCTAAATTTGTCTAAAGATTTATCCCCAAATTGGAGATTTATAAATACTGATAATATTCTCCCAGCTGTTTTCTGATCAAAGTTCATCGTTGCTTCTTTCTCTCTTCCAGTTCCCTGTGTTCAGTTCAAATGCATCTAGAACGGAGAATTTAATAAGAAACGTTGAAATGAATCATATAAAACATTTGCGAAATATGGATTTTTGAAATAAGATGGATTTCCATTTTATGCATGGGGAATTGGAGCCGAAAGATAATATATAAAATAGAATTTCTGTGAGGGGGGAAAATACTGCAGTAACTATGAAAGCCAACCACATTTGCAGAAAAAAAAATCATAATCAGTCCCTGTGGATGTTAGATTCTGTAACATTTTAAATGTGTGTGTTTTATACATTTATGCATTCTGAATTGCCTTTTATGGAAATAAGGAGACTAAAGATGCAATTTATCCATGTTTAGCCAGAAAGCATCAAATCCAATACTTTCATTCCACTTGTGTAAACCTTCCCACAAGCCCAGCCTTCCCTAACCCTAGTGTTGAACTATACTGGCTGGGGATGATTGGGATTATAGTCCAACACAGCTGGAGGGCACTATGTTATTACAGCCTACTCCAACCACAGCATCCTCCAAATGTATCTCTCAAAATACTAGAACTCATGAAGCTGATTGATGGGAGATGCAGGACAAATAAAAGGAAGTACTTATTCACACAGTACATAGTTAAATTATGGAACTAACTACCACAGGGTGTAGTGATGGCCACCAATTTGGATGGCTTTAAAAGGGGGTTGGATAAATTCCTGGTGGCAAAGGCTACCAATGGCTACTAGCCCTGATGATTGTGTGCTATCTCCAGTATCCAAGGCAGTAAGCCTGTGTGCACCAATTGCTGGGGAACATGGGTGGGAGGGTGCTGTTGCACCATGTCCTGCTTTGTTGTTTCCCTGGCTGATGGCTGGTGGGCCACTGTGTGAACAGAGTGCTGGACTAGATGGAACCTTGGTCTGATCCAGCACAGCTCTTCTTGTGTTCTTATGTTCTTAGTTCCCAACATTCACCTGCCAGTGAGGCTGTTTCACTATGTGCTTCTCTATACTATGCTTCACATAGTATTCACTGTGTGTTTCACTATGTACCACACATCTTGGCCCCTAAAATTATGCCTTGGCTGAGCAGCTTCCATTGAAGGATCCAGAGATTCCCATGGTAGCTTATCTCCAGGAGCAAATGCCAAGCACAGAGTGGGAGGCGAGAGTTTGGACCATGTATATAAGGCAAAGGGCTAAAGAGCCAGGGTGGCGTAGTGGCTAAGGTGTTGGACTGGGAGTCGGGAGATCCGGGTTCTAGTCCCCACTTGTCCATGGAAACCCACTGGGTGACTTTGGGCCAGTCACAGACTCTCAAAGGATTGTTGTTGTGAGGATAACATAGAGAAGAGGAGGAAGATTATCTATGCCGCCTTGGGTTCCTTGGAGGAAAAAGGCGGGATATAAATGTAATAAATAATAATAAATAAATAAATAAATTTCCTCCCCATCCCATACTGCAGTCCCAATGCTAATCACCCCCTCTTCATACGTATTAGTCAAAGAAAGAAAGAAAAAACAATGGCTAGTAACACATTTCATGTAATACTATAGGTTGGCCCTCACAGAGGCCTAAAGAAGAAACACAGGAGGGCCCTGCTGTGAGGACATAGGAAGCTGCATTGTACTACATCAGCTCACAAAAGCAATCCTTGGTCCATCTAGGCCAGTACTGTTGACACTGACTAGCAACAGGTTCTCCAGGGTTTCAGGCAGGAATTTTTGGGACCTTCTGCATGCGAAGGAGGTGCTCTACCCCTGAGCAACAGTTGCACAGAAAGGATTGCTGAATGATTGAAATCCTCTTCCTACTTAAAAACAAAACAAACAAAAAAATGCAACAACTCAAACTTTGTTTTGTATGCATAAGAGTTCCACTGTTGCTGAAGCTATTCTGCCCCCCCCCCACACACACACACACACTCACTCACCCATGAAATATCCATCATTCCTACTTGGGATTCAAATATCATTTTACATTTGTTAGTTACTGATGCAGCAGCACTCAATTACGCTCCACTTATTACAGGCAAGTGTCCTGTGACATTATCACCATCCTGAGTAATTTGTTTGCTTTCCTTTTTCACCAAAAGCTCCCATCTCCTATCCTGAAAGTCATTTTCTGCCAGTGCTACTCCTCAAAGACAATTTGAAGGGAGTGTAAATGTAACTCACACCCAATCTCCAGTGCTACAAAGTAACCTTAGTGCAAATGGATATCTTGGGTTCAGTGCAACTTTATCTCTGCAATAAAAAGTGCCATTTCCCCTTCACCCACCCACCCCCACACACAAACTATGGAGATGTAGGGATGTCAGAGGAATCTGATTGTGGGGTGGAAGTCAATGAGCTTTCATCAGCTCAGCCGCCCAGACTTGTTTCGTCTTCCACTAGCTTGCCCTAGTTGGCCTGCAGCGAGTCAGGCCAGCTGGTAGATTTTCTGTGTTTTTGTATTTTCGTAAACTATTGGTGCAATTGACTGGGAGTTAGTAGATCCAGGTTCTAGTCCCCACTAGGCCATGGAAACCCACTGGGTGACTTTGGGTCAGTCACAGAGTCTCAGCCCAACTTACCTCACAGGGTTGTTGTTGTGTGAATAAAATGGAGAGGAGGAGGATTATGTATGCCTCCTTGGGTTCCTTGGAGGAAAAAAGGCAGGATATAAATGTAATAATAATAATAATAATAATAATAATAATAATAATAATAATAATAATAGCAAATTGCATAAAGTAGAACTGCAATTTGTGCAAATTATGTACATTTCAGCTATAACTTGCACAAATTGCACGTGTAACTTTGCACAAATCATGCAAAATTGTGCAAATTGCAATCATGTTTTGCACGAATTATGCAAACTTGTGTGATTTGTGGCCATAACTTGCATGACCCTCTATTTGTGCAAATTACAGCCAAGACCCAAGAAATTCCATTAAAAGTTCCTGGAATTCGAGGCAACCATGTGATTCAGCTCACAAAAGCAAGCTGAGTCAGGTGTGCCATGGAAGTCTGGCGAGCCCCCAAAGGGTCAGATTTCCCAGTGATGGACATCCCTATGGAGATGCCATTAAAAAATTATGACAAAGTTCTGGGCAGTGGGGTGTAGAATTATAGATTATTATTACGTTGGGATTTCCAGCTGGAGAAGTCTGAGGCTGTTGTCCCATTCACAAATGCTTTTACAGGGCACAGGGCCAGGTATGCTGATCCCATTCTTAATGTTCTCATAGGCTTGCACACAGGGTGTGCTGGGTGTGCAAGTGGAAGAGGAGAAAGCACACTTTCCAGGGCCATCAGAAAATGTGCAATTCTGTCCTGCCATGCTAATGGTGGCAGTATAGAAATGCACTAAACAAACAAACAAACAAATAAATAAATAAATAAATAAATAAAAATAAAAACTGAGATCGAATGAAATGAGCTGAATTGGAAGAACGGGAGATGGGAGCTTTTGGTGGAAAAGGAAAGCAAACAAATTACTCAGGATGGTGATAATGTCACAGGACACTTGCCTGTAATAAGTGGAGCGTAATTGAGTACTGCTGCATCAGTAACTAACAAACATAAAACGAGATTTGAATCCCAAGTGGGAATGGTGGATATTTCATGGGTGTGTGTGGTGCAGAATAGCTTCAGCAACAGTGGAACTCTTATGCATACAAAACAAAGTTTGAGTTGTGGTGGGGGAGCATTGCGCACTTCCTGGAGGCCTTGGAAAGCATGCTTTTTCACCACCACCACCACCACCACACTTTCCCCTCCTCTGCCCCAATCAGGGCCTTTAAGGTGCACACCCTAATGAAAAGAGCTTCGCATGACTATAAATGTTCCCAGACCTGCTTTTCTGTTCCTGACCTTACCGGGTTAAGCAGCAAGGTCTGAAGGGAGGTTCTACTCACGTTCACTTGAACATGAGTAGAAAGTTCTATGCAGGTGTTCTCCTCCACCCCTAAAATGGGGTGGAGAACAAGGGAACACATGCAAGCCCCCTCCCAAAATATCCCCACATCCCCGGCTGCTGTTGTGGTTTTCATACGTTGGGCATAAAGGTCTGAAGTCTGCTTTGTAAGCAAGTTCGACTGAATGCATTAAAAAAAAAACTCCCATGATTGAAAACCCTGATAAGACAAGGTTTACATCTATGGGAGCTTTTTTAGTGCATTCAGCCAAATGCACTTACAAAGCCCTCTTCAGAACTTTGGGCTCGATGACATCACCAATGAAATTACCATTGTTATTGGAAGAACTTATTGAGCCTGGTGAGGCAAAGCAGCCCACAATCCATGTCTATAAATACTTGTTATTGGCGAATAAATATGATATACAGGTTTTAAGCATGAATGGAACAGGGAGTTCTTATGAGTTGGATCTTATGAGTTATTTTCCTATGAGTTGAATCGTCCCATTCTGTCAGATCAGTGGATTGCTACTTTGGTATCTATACTTGTCACATCTATGAATCTTAAACCGCATCATATTCAGCAAAAACATTTCTTCCGTGTTGTTGGACACCGCAACAACTCTTTAATAAAGGATTGTCTAATTCGGCTAACTGCTGGCAGCACAATACATTCAATGCTTCGTTTACCTAAGATCATCTTCAGGTGTCCTTCTCCATGAGTCCTTGCCAAAGGAAGTGAGGCAGGTGGCTACCAGGAGGAGGGCCTTTTCTGTTGTGGCACCCCGGCTTTGGAATACTCCCTAAAGAGGTTCACTTGGTACCTACGTTATACTCTTTTCAACGCCAGGTGAAGACCTTCTTATTTTCCCAGTATTTAAGCATTTTATCATCTTAGTCATTTTGGAGGCCCAAAATACTGAAAATACCTGCATATTTTAGCCTCAAGCTCTTAGGGCTAGCAATTAAGCTTTGGGAGAGGCATTTCAACCTTTTAGAGTGGGGGGAAAGCTGCACAAAACCCTGGAAAATATCAACCAACAGTTGGCTGGGTGAAAGGGGTGTGGCCAGAGGAAGGGGTGTGGTCCTCTGGGAAACCATGAAATGTTGTATTTGGCCTCCAGGCCTGAGATTCCCTATCCTTCCCTTAAAGAGTTGACCTGGCTGAACAAGCAATCAGTTCCCACTTATACGAAGTCTGTTGAGGCCAACTACTCATGTGAACTGCCAAGAGAGCTTCAGCTATTAGGCAGTATAAAAATGAAATAAATAAATAAAATAAGTTAAATATGTGATTACAGACACCGGGCCTGGTCAGACGACATGCTAAGCCATGGTTAGGCCACTAACCTGTTTGCAGCAAATGGTTAGTGAGAGTGTTTAAACCGTGGTTATGTAGCCACCACGGTTAGGAATTGTTCGCTCAACACATTAAGTCATGGTTCACACGACATACGAAGCCATAACGTTTAGCTCAAAATGCTTAACCACCATGGTTTAGCACATCATCTGAACAGGTTCAACGGAAGCGACCTAAATGAACTGGAAATTAGTGGAAACATTTATTTCTGGGATGTGGCAGGTCAATGGCGCTCCAGAAAGGTGGCCTGTTCCATTCTGAAAATGAGTGGAAATGCTCATTTCCAGGATTGTTTTGGGAAGCGCTAGTTGCTGTTCTGCTTGCAGTTGGTCCCATGGGTGCAACAGAACTAACGGCGATGCAGTGGCAGTTTTGAATACTGCCTGTAATTAACCTTAGAATCTCAGTTTCCAAATTTTAAGCCCCTGTTTGATGCCATCTGTTGACTGATCCACATGTACTCTCCCCCTTCTATCTAGAGTAGACGCCTTATTGCAGCAACTGTGTTAAATGAAGACCAAATTTTATGCATCTGCTAAATTGCTCAGAGATGTTTATGAGCTCTCTCACAGCCCGTGAGCAAAACTGTTTTCACAGGTTTCACTTCAGAGCTCAACTTTATGCTACATGATATTTTATAATGCGTGTCTCGCTATACGGCTTCCCACTCCAACCCAAGAACTTGAGGTATGCAGGCTGCCTTAAGCTACCTTTCAACAGCTTACTAAAAAAAAAAGAAGCAATTTCAAAGAGCTTTTTGCAAGATTTGTTAGTACTGCTAAAAACCCTTAACAGCTTTCTGCAAAAATAGTGGAACTTTAACTTCTTATTAAATGTTCACAGTGATGCCCATGGGCCATGATGCCGGACCTAATTATTATCCTAGGTTAAACATATAATAACTGTCTTACCTTCAAAGTTCTTAGATGTGATATATTTTTATTCATTAATTCAATTTTCTAGCTCTACCTAAACTTCAGGACATAAAACAAAGTCTATTGTCACAAATATGCACTTTTTATTATATGCTGTACTTGGAGAAGAACGTGTGCAGAATATGTTATATATTTTATTTTAAGAGAGAGAGAGATCTCCTAAGCTCACAAGGATCTATGCAAGAATCAGATAACCTCAGACCATTAGACTACAGCCTAATCTACACCAAGCAGGATATTGCACTATGAAAGTGGTTGGGTTTTTTTTGCCTGGCATAAAAAAAATAACCATGTAGGCTAGGGTGACCATATTTGGGAAACCAAAAAAGAGGACACCTAGTGTGTGTGGGGGGAAGCAGCTTTCTGAGTCCTGCAGAAAGTACGTTATTTCCCCGCCACCTTAAAGAACCCAATTGGAGTGGAGGAGGGGAAAGGATTTCATTCTGCACCACCACCATCCACTCCAATTGGGGCCTTTTCTATAATGTCCACAAATGACCCACTTTCCCCTTTAAGACCTCAACTGGAGCTCTGGGTGGGGGAATGATGTGCCTCAAGAAAGCATGTCATTCCCTCCTGCCATGCTAATAGCAGCCTTAAAGGGGAAGGTGTGTCATTCCAGGACATTATTGAAAATTATAGAAAATCCCCCCTGACACCATGGAAAGAACAAAAACCAGGACAAATCTGGGGAAATCCTGACAGTTGGTCACCCTAATGTAGGTGTCAGATGAAACTCTTTGGGGAGGGAGTTCCATAAGTGGGGTGCCACAACTGAGAAGGCCATCTCTCTTGCAGCCACCTGCCTAGCTTCCTTCAGTGGGAGGAAGGCCTCTGAAGGGTCTGAGCAGGTACGTACAAGAGATATTCTCTGGTCCCAGCATCAACACTTTGAATTGGGCTTGGAAATGGACTGGAAGCCAGTGCAACTAACCAAGCACTGGTGTCACATGATCATATTGGTCAGTCCCAGTTAGTAACCTAGCATCTCTATTTTGAACTAACTGAGGTTTCTGAACCATCTTCAAAGATAGCCCCACGAACAATTCGTTGCAGTAATCCATCTCTGATATTTATTAAAGTTCTTCCATTTCCTTCTTCTAGATTACTTACGAAGAGCTTTAACATAGGGCTATATGTGCTAAAAGACAGTAGAAACCTACTCCCTCCCCACCTGTTAATTCCTAAGCATTATTTACTGTCTTGAGGTCAATGTTCATCCCTGCTGCAATGTTTATAATCAACTGCTCCGCAGAATGCATCTCACGAATTTATTTCTTTGATTTAAGAGTCCATTTCTAAAGAATTCCAGCTTCAGATGAGATTTGTTTGAGGCAGTAAATCAACTTTCAAGGTCCTGCCCAAAACAAAAACCAACCAACAAACAAATAGCTCCTCTGACGAACTGCATTCTGAAGATAAATCAAATTTACCAGACCTACACATTGACAATGCAACAGATAACCACAGACCTCGGTAAATAGCTATTATATTACGGAGAGCTTGTCTAGTCCCCAACTGCTAGCTTATGCATTACACAAAAGGAAAGGAAAGGAAAAAGCTATTTTGATTCTGCTAGCAATCCTGTCAAAGTTTGATAACGGGCTCCTTTAGATTAAAGGGAAATCACATTTGCTTACCAACACTGCTTCTTGCTTTTTTTATTTATTTGTTGCATTTCTGTACCACCCAACCGCCAAAGCTCTCTGGGGGGTTTACAAAAGTTTTGCGCAATTGTAATGAGCTGAATTACATGGGAGGACAGGGGCGACCACATGGTCTGTAATTGAAAACTTCCCCTGCTCATAGTATTGAATGGGACAGCGCCCTCTAGTGCGACTTCAGCTGCACAAGGTAGGAAAATCCAAGATATTTCAGAAGAATCGGAATATCCAAGGTGGTTTTTTTTTTTTTTAAACGGAATAACCAAGGGAAGGAGCAGGATATGGACAGGCGGTTCAAGACATCGTCAAAATGACCCGCAAACTTCTGTGAGTTGCCAGTTACTAGTGTGCTATAAATTGCTCATTTAGAGAAGCCCAATATCTCTCAATGTGCATTTAGGCAGTTCGCAGTATGTGAATATATTTCGAAGCAAGCTCCCTTGTCCATGACAATGGTCATCAGCTCATAATTTAAGTCCAGAGCTGATTTTGTGCCTCCATCATCTCCTACATATGCCCTAGGGACATGTAAATGTGACCTTTCCAAAAGCAACTCATGCAACTGATGGAAAAAGAGAAAAAGAATTCTAACTCCAGCCAGTGAGGGAAGAATGAACTCCATCCAGACTCCAACACCACCTGAAAAGTAATTGGCATTATCAATTATCGGAGTAAGGTTAGGGTAGGTGATCTAGCAACCTTAAATATACTGCATGTGTGTTAGGTTGCAGAATTGTAATTAATTTGGAATGCCTGAACTGGGAAACAAAATTAAAATGTATGTATTAAGAAATATTTACAGGGTTTCAGACGGTGAAGCATTAGCATTAAAGATGTTTCATTAGCACAGGGGGGCAAAGTTGTGATTTGTTACCAAAATTGAAAATTTCTTGTTCCTTCCATCCCTGTAAAAACATTTCTGCTTACACAGGTTTCCCTGAGCTTTGCTGATTTCTCTCCCTGCCCCTGGTGGAACAGTTCCTGACACTCCCGCCATCTTCCTTTTCACAGCACGCCTCTGGGCCACACAGCTGGAGCCTCAGCAGCGAGCACTTCAGCGCACAATGCCCCTCAAGCCACCATAAAGGGTAGGGAGGACGGGCATTCCAGCCAGAAAGCAGCCTACGAAGTTCAGTCCTAGTAAAGCTGGACTGCTCTTTAAGTGATCAGAATATTTGGCACAGTTCATTATCCGACTCAACCAATGCCTTGCTGCAAATCATTCGGTCCATGATACAGAAAATGTAATGGGGTGGGTGTGAGTGGGTGTAATAAATGTCTATGTTTCATCAGATGCAACCTTGATAATAGAGTCAACAATTGACTTTCTAGTAAGATAAGCTGAAAAGTGGAAATCTCATGTAATCAGAGCTGGAAGTAATCACTTCAAACCATTACAGTATTTCTCCATTAAATACTTCTTATCCTGCTAAGAACACTTATGAGCCAAGCTCATAACCAAACAAAAAACCTCCTTATTTCAAGAGATCCTGTTTCTCAAGAAATCTCTGGTTTTGAATAACTGAAGGCTACAATCCTAAGCCCCTTTACAAAGGAGTAAGTCCAGTTGACTTCAGTAAACATACATATGAGTAAGTATGCTAGGGTGGTCAGGTGTCCTACTTTACAAAGGACTGTCCTGTTTTGGAGAACTGGCAGAAGTCAGTCAAATAGATTGGACAGTCTATTTGATAGACTGTCCAATCCAAGTTTGCTTTAAAGTCAAGGAACTATAAGGAAGGAGAGCAACAGCAGCCTTCAGGTTGCCCATCAACAGCTAACACATAGGCAGCAGATTCAGCAGTCACACAGGTCACCAGGTCAGTCTTTTTGACTATGATGAGATGTATTGTACTTCTGGATTCAGCCCTGAGCCTGGATGCCCAGGTTTCAGCAGTGGCCAGGAGTGCTTTTGCACAGTTAAAGCTAGTGCACCAGCTGCGCCCATTCCTAGAGATGTCGGACCTGGCCACGGTGACACATGCCTTAGTTACATCCCGATTGGATTACTGTAATGCGCACTACGTGGGGCAGCCTTTGAAGAGTGTTCGGAAACTCCAGCTGGTTCAAAGAGCTGCAGCCAGATTGTTGACCGGGGCTGGTTACAGGGAGCACACAACTCCCCTGTTAAAACAGCTCCACGGGCTTCCAGTCTGTTTCTGGGCACAATTCAAAGTGCTGGTTATGACCTATAAAGGCCTTTATTTATTTATTTATTTATTTATTTATTTATTTATTTATTTATTTATTTTTTTATTACATGTTTATACTGAGGCCTATGACTATTTCTCTAACAGCTTTTATGCACATCCCATTACTTGACATTTATTATGTGTGCCAGAAAAGAAAAAAGAAAAGAACCAGGGTGGGGGGTTGTTTTCATCTCTAACAAATGCTGTAAAACATAAAAATGAAACAGCCTGTAGATGATGCAAGCAGAGATAATGAAAGGTGGCTTCATCTACATAGGAAGTGGAGACGATGGAGCATATCCTTCTGTCCTGTAGCTTTTATAATCAGGCCCGTCATCTTATGATCACCCCATTGTTGAGTAAACTGTCCAGAAGTTCAGACAAATTTTATGTTAAGTTTCTGTTGGAAGATAAGTCCTCAAAAGTAACTTTGGCTGTTGCTAAATTTCTCACAGTGGCGGCCAGGATTAGAGCTCTCTGTGTATTAGACGAAAGTTGACAATAGCTTTAACTGTCTGATGTTTCATGTTTGACTCTTGTTTTTTCATGGATCTATGGATCGCAATAAAGATGTATGGTATGGTACATCACGTTCTCATACAATTTGGGCTACGCATTGACAAAGTCAAGTCAGAATAAGGACAGTACTTCCTGCCCTCATTCCAAATGAATGAACTTTTTGCCCTATTTTATACACGCTTTTGAGAAAACCAGTGCTACAAGAATGATGATAGGAAATATAGGAAGCCGACTTATACTATGTGAGACCATTCGGTCCATCTATCCCAGTACTGTCAATACTGACTGACAGCAGCTCCCCGGGGTTTCAGGCAGGATTCTTTCCTAGCCCTATTAGGAGATGTCAGAGATTAAACCCAGGACCTTCTCAAGCAAAATATGTGCTCTACTACTCAGCTTCGGCCCCTCCCCTATGGTGATCTTTGTATACTTGTATTTTTCCCCATCTGTCAGAAATGTGTACACCTTCATACAGAAGCTCCAGTGTGTGTTTGTGCCCAAATAGGGTTACTAAGCTACCTTTTCTTTTAAAGGTTATATAGTGTTAAGGTATAAGCTATTAAAATCAATATGGCATGGGGAAATTGAATACAAGAAAATGATTTATTCATCACATCTGCATGCTCTCCTTTCTTCAAGTCAATTTTTATTGATTGATTGATTGATTGATTACATTTATATCCCGCCTTATTTATTTATTTATTTATTTATTACATTTCTATACCGCCCAATAGCCGGAGCTCTCTGGGCAGTTCACAAAAATTAAAAGCATTCTAAGTATAAAACAACAGTTTAAAACCATAATATAAAATACAATATAAAAGCTCAACCAGATAAAAACAGCAGCAAAGCAAAATTACAAATTTAAAACACCAAGTTAAAATTTATTTATAGACTGTTAAAATGCTGGGAGGATAAAAAGGTCTTCACCTGGTGTCTAAAAGCATATAATGTAGGTGCCAAGTGAACCTCCTTAGGGAGCTCATTACACAGCCGGGGTGCCACAGCAGAGAAGGCCCTCCTCCTTAAGTTTTTTTCTTCCTTAAGGAACCCAAGGCGGCATACATAATCCTCCTCCTCTCCATTTTCTCCTCACAACAACAACCCTGTGAGGTAGACTGGGCTGAGAGTCTGTGACTGGCCCAAAGTCACCCAGTGAGCTTCCATGGCTGAGTGGGGACTAGAACTCAGATCGCCCAACTCCCAGTTCAACACTCTAGCCACTACACCACACTGTGTTATCTTCACTTCAATGATCTGAGGTACGTTAGATTGAGAACCAGGCTCAGTTTACATTGATGGCCCTTGGTACCCAAGCTTCAGGATTATTTCCACTTTGCTCTGCCTCCCTGGCACTTTCCATTCCCCTCCCCCCACTTCTAGGTTTAATCAAACTGCAGTTTGCCTTGACATCTGAATTGTGCAAAGTTTAGTTTGTTCAAACCATAGTTTGCCTCCAGTCCACAGCTGGAAACCACATCCAGATCAAACCACATGGATTAGCCCAAGAATTCTATCCTCTTCACCTCACTGACTAGTGGCTATTCAAATGAGTACCATGGAAGGAAGACTCCACGAATTCATCAGTGGGCAGTACAATACTCCCAGTTCCCTGAATCTGGACCATTGTGCATTATGTTAATTTTTCAAGACCCTATTATAGCCAAGTTACAAGAATTCAAGGTACAACAGTCACAGCATAAAGAATCTCTCTCTTTTTTGATGAGATATGATTTAAACCCCATTTAAAATCAGAATTCCAAATACAACAAGTAAAGTTGATTTCATTCTGCCTATTTGAAGTCCTTTTTTTTAGCATGACAATAATTCACAAGAAAAGGTCTATGGAATGAGAAATAGGAACATATTGGTTGCAATATCAGCTCTAAATACAGAGCAGGGAAGTGGCAGAAATTGTTCCCCAAAGAAAGAGAAATCAGCCACTCTAAATTCAGAAGGTTTGACCCTTGTGTGAACTTGTAAATTTTCATCCAGCCCAAAGTAAGCCCAATTACAAAGAAACCCAGGGCAACCCAAACATGAAACAGTAGGCTTGATCCAGCCATCAATTGGATGTCAAAGAATACATTCTTCAAGCCTGCCCAACCACAGATGCCAGGCCTGGTATCAGGACTGGGCATGGATGAGCAAATGTTGGGGCCCACCAGGAATGATACGGATGACCTTCATTTTTAAAAAACCTTTTTTATAAATATGTTTAGTGCCACGTGACTCAGCACTGTGAATAAAAGCACTGGATGGGCCTGCAGCCACCATCACCTTTAGTTCCTCAGAATCCAGAAATTTACAGATCACAATTATGGAAATGCAATGACATTTCCATAGGCTTGTGGAACATTGCATTTCACAGGTCCATAGATAATGAATTGAAAATCTGCACTCTTGATGACACCGAAATAGAAAGCTCAGTAAGAAAATGGGAAGGGGTGTGTGTGGAGGTGGGGGGAAATTTATGATGAAAGGAAAGAGAGTTAGTAAATTGGACTGGGCAGTGAGCTAGGAAAAGTTGCTTTGCAGAATTTATCATCTTACCCTCCAGCTCATTGTCACATGAAGTCAAGACAAATATTGCAAATGAATCCTTCAAAAGGACTGAGTGACTGAAATGATTATTAATCCACGTCTTGATCTATGTAAGCTAGAACGGCTTTATAAGCACAGTTTTATAAGCCCCCCTCCATTTTAAAGGCTCCCCCTGGACAAGTCCTCTGCACCTATCCTTCTGAAATTTGCCAGGCTTAATCCTTTCAGAAGGGGCAATGATAGGGTGACCATATGAAAAGGAGGACAGGGCTCCTGTATCTTTAACAGTTGCATAGAAAAGAGAATTTCAGGAGGTGTCATTTGTATATATGGAAAACCTGGTGAAATTCCCCCTTCATCACAACAGTTAAAGCTGCACGAGCTATACTAGAGTGACCTGATTTAAAAGAGGGCAGGGCACCTGCAGCTTTAACTGTTGTGATGAAGAGGAAATTTCTCCAGCTTCTCCATATATACAAATGACACCTGCTGAAATTCCCTTTTCAATACAACTGTTAAAGATACAGGAGCCCTGTCCTCCTTTTCATATGGCCACCCTAGGCAACGATGCCGATGCATATTTCATCCAATTTGGTGAAAAGAGTTAAAAGGTTTTAGCCATTTGTTCAACAGGGAGACATATGAAGCCTCAGATGTTCAAACTGAGGCTCCTCCTTGGACTCAAGGCAAAACAGGTCTTATCTGAAGATGGCCACCAATTTGGATAGCTTTAAAAGGGGGTTGGATAAATTCGTGGAGGAGAAGGCTATCAATGGCTACTAATCCTGGTGGCTATATGCTACCTCCAGTATCAGAGGCAGCAAGCCTATACACACCAGTTGCTGGGGCACATGGGCAGGACGGCGCTGTTGCACCGTCTCCACTTGTGGGTCTCTGATCAACAGATGGTTGGCCATTGTGGGAACAGAGTGCTGGAGTAGAGGGACCCTGGGTCTGATCCAGCAGGGCTCTTTTGATGTTCTTAAGTGGATCATGGTGAAGTAAGCTCCTTTTTGAACTACTAAAATGGGATCCAAACTGAATCTTGTCATTATGGCTGTTTTACTGACAAAGGTCCCACAGTTGTGCTTCACTGGCCCCGTTCAGACAGCACTCTAAACCATGTTGCTTAACCACAAAATAAACAGTTGTATTAAAAAGGGAATGTCAGCTGGTGTCATTTGTATATATGGAGAACCTGGTGAAGTTCCCTCTTCATCACAACAGTTAAAGCTGCAGGTGCCCTGCCCTCCTTTTCATATGGTCACCCTAGTTTAGCGTGTTGTCTGAACAGGGCCACTGTGTAGGGTGACCATATGAAAAGGAGGACAGGGCTCCTGTATCTTTAACAATTGTATTGAAAAGGAAATTTCAGCAGGTGTCATTTGTATATATGGAGAACCTGGTGAAATTCCCTCTTCATCACAACAGTTAAAGCTGCAGGTGCCCTGCCCTCTTTTAAATCTGGTCACTCTAGTAAAGCGCCTGCAACTTTAACTGTTGTGATGAAGAGGGAATTTCACCAGGTTCTCCATATATACAAATGACACCTGCTGAAATTCCCTTTTCTATGCAACTGTTAAAGATACAGGAGCCCTGTCCTCCTTTTCATATGGTCACCCTATGTTTATTAAGATTGTTTATTAAGATTATTAATAGTGTTAAGATTGTTTATTAAGAGTGTTAGGTTGAGCATTAAAATGACTATACACACATACCAACTACTTCTACTTACACTCCTGATTTCAGATCTGACAGTATCTAGCCATTGGGACAGTCAGTCATCATATAGATTATTTCTTTCCAGTAAGTGATCCTTCTCTGTTAAACGGCTAATTTACAGTTTATTTAGGATGTCTGTTTAAGCCAGTTTTACATAGCCCCAGATTTATGTCCATGTACCCAGTAAGATTCACCACCAGCATTGTTTCTTGTTGTTGGCACAACTTTGCATAACTCTCTTGCAAAGCCATTTTCAAGCAAATGGCATTCCAGTATTCCTGAGTTCCCGTAAGCCATGGTGAGCTGACAGTCTGGAATGTGAGGAGAGCTGAAATGTTCCTGTGTCATGATGTGTGAGACAATTTACTTCACAGTTTGGGGCAATGTGAAGATTTTACTGATGATTATGTTTTAAATGGATTGGTTCCCTCCTTTTATTTGCGTAGATTGATATCTGAAGGAGAGCGTTTGTTATTGCAAAGTGGCCAAAAAGTACTCATGAATATTTAGTGCAGTGTTGAAAGATTCCCCTTTGGTGATTTTTTATTGAAAGCATCCACCCATTCAGGAAGTATTGCCCTCACTCAGAATTGACTATAGCCATTTCTACACCTGCCTTTTTTCCAGGGATTGTCCCGGGATCATCCCTGTGCATGCAAATCATAGAATCATAGAATAGCAGAGTTGGAAGGGGCCTACAAGGCCATCGAGTCCAACCCCCTGCTCAATGCAGGAATCCACCCTAAAGCATCCCTGACAGACGCTTGTCCAGCTGCCTCTTGAAGGCCTCTAGTGTGGGAGAGCCCACAACCTCACCAGGCAACAGATTCCATTGTCGTACTGCTCTATCAGTCAGGAAGTTTTTCCTGATGTCCAGCTGGAATCTGGCTTCCTTTGACTTGAGCCCGTTATTCCGTGTCCTGCACTCTGGGAGGATCGAGAAGAGATCCTGGCCCTCCTCTGTGTGACAACCTTTTAATTATTTGAAGAGTGCTATCATGTCTCCCCTCAATCTTCTCTTCTCCAGGCTAAACATTTCTCCCCCCACCCCCAAGTTGAAAAGCCTCTCCTAAAGCTTTGTTACTGGCAGTAAGAGGTTGAAGTTACAATATGCTGCTGTGTGTGTGTGTTTTGCCTTACCTAGGGTGAATATATGGAAAGGAGAACAGAGCTGTTGTACCTTAAATATTTGTAAAGAAAAGGGAATTTTAGCAGGTGTCATTTGTATGCATGCAGCACCTGGTGAAATTCCCTCTTCATCACAACAACTGAACCCAAGGGAGCCCTGCTAGAATGACCAGATGCAAAAGAGGATACGCCTCCTGCATTTTAACAGTTGTGATGAAGAGGGGATTTCACCAGGTGCTGCAAGCATACAAACGATACCTGCTGAAATTCCCTTTTCCAATTGGTAAAGATACAGGAGCTCTATCCTCCTTTCCATATGGTCACCCTACCTTACCCCTTTTGTCTTTGACTCCACCCACCACTGGAATATGACCCTTCCCCCCAAATAGGGTGACCATATGAAAAGGAGGACAGGGCTCTTGTATCTTTAACAGTAATGTAGAAAAGGGAATTTCAGCAGGTGTCAATTGAAGAGGGTGAAATTCCCTCTTCATCACAACAGTTAAAGCTGCAGAAGCCCTGCCCTCTTTTGTATCTGGCCACTCTACTATAGCTAGTGTAGCTTTAACTGTGGTGATGAAAAGAGAATTTCACCCTCTTCAATTGACACCTGCTGAAATTCCCTTTTCTACATTACTGTTAAAGATACAGGAGCCCTGTCCTCCTTTTCATATGGTCACCCTACCCCCAAATCCATTTCACCCCTCAGGTTGAAAGAGGTTCAAGCACACCTGGCCTAGGTCTATGCTACAACCTGCTGTCCTGAAGAAGCCGGTCTGTAGCCAGCCACTTTCGCTTATCTCTTTGGGCAGAGTGCCCAGACTGGGAAGCCCGCCAAGAATCAGACACCACAGCACTAAATGATAAACAATAATGTGTATTCACACAAGTTAAACACCAAATAGAACAGTCTTTAGTGCTCACGTAAAGTTCCAAGCCAATTCCATATAACAGTCCAGGGTTCAAAAGGCACGAGAGAGCAAGTCACCAGAGTCCATAAGCCAGTCCAAGTTTCAAAGGGCAGGAGAGAGTCACGGGGTCCAAGAAGTCCAGAGTCCAAAACGATCCAACAGGAGCACGGCACGGTCAAGGATACACGGTCCAGAGCTTCTCCCAGGCAAACCAGATAAGCTCTGACAATTTGCTGGCCTGCGCACTGCTACCTAAATACACCAGCTCAGCCTCACAGCTGTTCCTTGTTCAGCTGGCGTTTATTAGCAATCCGCTTGGATTGACGTAAAGCCTCCTTCTCTGCCCTTTGCTGTTTGAACGAGGGCACGTGTAACAGGTCTGTTTGCTCCTCTTCTAAGTTTGCACTGGATGAGGCCTCTGCTGGCTGTTGATCAGCCAATCTGGTACTGGGTCCCGCCTGTGGCTGCTCATCCCCAGAGTCCTCATCCTCAGAAAACTCACCGTTCCTCACACTTGCAGGTCAGAAGCTGGCCACAAACCCCAAGATTATCAATGGAAATCCCAGCCACTCCTAATGCATTGACATCAACAGCATCCCTAATTCACATTAATCACAGTGTTCTTGTTTCAGAAAAAAACATCTGAAATGCCATTTCAACTTCAGTTTGTCTTTCATGTCCAGTGGAGAGGAAATTTAGAGGCCATGCTAAAGTGCACTATAAACATTTCAATTATTTGTTGTGGAGAAATTGGAGGATATGAAATCAGAGGAACCAGAAATATGATGCCACAGAGGACAGCTACTCACAACTAAGAACAGGGAAACAACCAGTCCTTTAATATTCTCTATAATAGGTTAAGTATTAGTCCATAGCAACCAATTTTCTTCCCCCACAACCATTTTTTTCTTTTAAATACCAGCAATACACATATAGCTCAGTACTAACAAAACAACACATATGCTTACCTGTGTAGCAAACAATAATGTAACATGTAATTTATAAATGTAAGGTGCGATCATTACAAAATTGAAGTATTTAAGAGGAAATAGAAGATTGAAATCAGCCTTCAATTAAACATAATATGCAAAAGATATAGCATTTATATACAAACAGCAACCAATTAACCATATACATGTTTCTTCTTTTTTATTTTATTTTGTATCATCCTGTGATGGTATGGCAAAAGGGAAAAATAACTTTTTTAAAAAGGTCTAATCTGATCAGGTATCCTAAGAATTTTTTCCATCAACATTTTTATCTTCTTCCACTATTTTTTGGCTAACAGACAAAGCTACCATGTAGAATAAAAATCACCTTCCTTGTTGGCAATGGGTTTTCACATGATGTGTTTTAGTCAATACTGCTAGTAGCAGGCGTATTCCACAGTTCATACCTGCTCCATCTCAGTTTGCAACTGTGAGATTCTTCAGATGGGGAGGGGGGGAGGGATTGTATTTCCCTCTCATTGGTTTGAATTGTGCTTCTGTGATGAGCAGCTTCCCCTTTCTTTAGATGCTGAAGAAAGAGGAAGTAAACAAAGACCATGTGGCCCATTCAGTGGGCGTTCCCCCCCCCCACTGCTTATCCTGCACACAGCAGAAAATAGAAGCACATTTTACTTCCCCCCAAAAAAAAAAATTGGAGCTACCAGGGTCTATTTTGTGACGGAAAGACCAGGAGTGGGAGATGCATGGGAGATGGATGGTGACATCAAAAGGGCCTGCAAAAAAAGTGAGTGGCCAGTAACGAGCATGTGATAAAATGCTCATCTGATGATGCTCCTGGTCTCAGGTTTTAACATGTGCATAGCATTCCTAGGTTTGGAAAGAAGACCCTCTGCATTCAATGGGCCTATTCCAAACTAAGTGCACAGAGGATTGCTGCCTAAATCATGGCAACTAACCCTTTCAAGAACTCCTTTAACTCCAGTAACTGCTGTTCTGATACGTGGTTCATAACACATTATGTCTGCATACACATTATAGGCCTGGTTCAGACCACACTCTGGGCTTTGTGGTTAGCTTAACTATGTTCAGTTGTGGTTAACGCTAACCACATGCGGAATGGTTGGAGACAACACTTTTAACCCTTTTGTGGTTAAGTTTTCCTTAGTGAACCTTACCACAATGTGGTTAATTGGGCAGATGGTTAGGGAAAACGTGGGTCAGACGACACTGTAAACCATGGTTAAGCATTCCATTTACCATTTTGTGGTTAAGCAGCATGGTTTAGCGTGTTGTCTGAACTAGGTCAGCATGTGTGTACAGTGAACATCCGTACAGGGCGAGTGAGATAGCACCTGCAGATGCTGCCCTCCTCTCTATGGGTTTTATCCAGGGGTATCATTCCACCACCAGAAGGGAAATCGCTGGCAGAATGAATTTTCCCTTTCCCACTCCAGCCCCCATGTGTCTCCCAAATCTGCTCCGGAATGTTAAGGGAACCCAGTGAAACAAATCAGGACTGGGCACTTGGAGGACTGCAGGACAGAGGAGAGGATGGAGGATATCTTTAAAAGGTTAGAGACATTCCTGGAGATGGCCATCAATGGCTACTAGTACTGATGGCCATGTGCTACCTCCAGTATCAGAGGCAGCATGCTTATGTACACCAGTTGCTGGGGAACATGGGTACTGTTATACTCATGTGCTGCTTATGGGTTTCCCACGAGCAGCTGCTTGGCCACTGTGTGAACAGAATGCTGGACTAGGCTTATGTTCTTATATCCTCAAGTAAGTTGCTAAATTTCTTAATCAGGCAATCCTTACCAGATCAGTTATGGTGGCAGGACTTCCTAGTACAGAACTTTAAGGAGGCTTCATGCAATCATACTCTGTTTTAATTCCATGTATTTAAAATATGTATTATGTGTTTTCATATGTTTTATTGGTCTGTTGACTGTAATAAAAGGAATTCAATTATATCCTTAAGTCCTGTTGTGTGAATGGAACTCCCATTGCGCAAGCGGACATCTGCTCACTCCATGATTGCATCCAATCCTATTTATTTATTCATGTGTTTATTGCATTTATATACTGCCCCATAGTCAAAGCTCTCTGGGTGTTTTACAAAGATTAAACACGGAACATTAAAAACAAATATACAAAATTGAAAACCATAAAAAGCATAAAAACAGACAATATATATTTAAAAACAACTGTTCATTTAAAAGCTCAGCATATGCTGTTAAATGCCTGGGAGAAGAGAAAAGTCTTGACCTGGCACCAAAAAGATAACAATGTTGGCGCCAGGCGAGCCTCGTCGGGGAGATCGTTCCAGACTTTTGTGTGTGAGATATCTATGAAACAGCCTACACACATATAAACTGTATCCACAAAGTCTCTGGGTTTATCCATGTCAGTTCTTTAAGAGCTTACAATCTAGGGTGACCATATGACTGGATTTGTCTGGATTTGTCCAGGTTTTTGATGGCAAATCCGGGAGAGGGAGAGGAAATCCGGGTTTTTTTCCAAAGAGCAGCTCTAATGGGAATTAACAAAAATGCTTATAACTCCGTCATTTTTTAAGATAAAGACATGAAACTTGGCACAATGGTAGCTCTTAGGAAGGGCTTTAGCCATACCAAATTTGAAACAGATCCGTTCATCCATTAATTTTTTATATTTTTTTAAAAAATTGATGTTTTAAAATTATTATTTTTAAAATTGTCATTTTTAAAGATAAAGAGATGAAACTTTGCACCATGAAAGTATTTAGGTAGAGCTTTAGCCCCACCAAATTTGAAACAGATCCGTTCATCCATTGATTTTTTTAGGAATTTTTTTAAAATTGAGGTTTTAAAATTATTATTTTTAAAATCATCATTTTTAAAGTTAAAGAGATGAAACTTTGTACCATGATAGGATTTAGGTAGAGCTTTAGCCACACCAAATTTGAAACAGATCCATTCATCTATTGATTTTTTAGGAATTTTTTAAAAATTGAGGTTTCAAAATTATTATTTTTTAATTGTCATTTTTAAAGATAAAGAGATGAAACTTTGTACCATGATAGGATTTAGGTAGAGCTTTAGCCACACCAAATTTGAAACAGATCCGTTCATCCATTGATTTTTTAGGAATTTTTTAAAAAATGAGGTTTTAAAATTATTATTTTTAAAACTGTCATTTTTGAAGATAAAGAGCTGAAAGTTGGCACCATGATAGCTTTTAGGTAGAGCTTTAGTCATACCAAATTTGAAACAGATCTGGGGCCAGTAGCAAACCCTGTTAACAACAACTACAGCTTGCAATGAGTGAAGATACAGTCAGAAAAGATATTTGAGGGAAGGGGAGAATGTAACACACAGAGTATAGCAAAAGCAAAGTACAGCAAAAGCTACAAAAGTAGGAGTGAGTGAAGTTAATTTCAGATACATTGAATCTCTCACTTGTTCTTTATTTCAGTGATTTTAACATTAAGATGTTATGTAGAACAGATTTGTCTTCAATGTGTACTGCAAAATCAGACATGTGACCAAGGCTATGTTCGGGTGGGCACGCCCCCTTGGTACTGGACACACCCCCTTGGGTGCAACCATGTTGTCCTCCTTTTTGGTTTCCAAAATATGGTCACCCTATTACAATCAAGCAAAATGCATTGGAAGTGAGAGTAGCACCAATAGGCACGAGTAAGTGCCTGCTTTCTCCTCAAGTGTGTTCACTATACACACATGTGCACAGTCTTCTTGAGTGGTCCTTCTAGGACACTGGAGAGTCAATATATCCAGATCAATGATGGTCAGATGGAGGCTTTCGAAAATGGGAAATTGACCACTTCCAGAAAGATGAAATTAATTAGCAACATAATGAATGAATCCAATGCAAGTTACATTAGAAATTTGAAATGGACACACAATGCTAGTCAAATCTAAAAACTTTTTTTAAAAAAATTGAGTGCATGTCCCTAGCATAGCTCCTCAGACATGCTAAAATTAGTATGTTAACAGTTCAGTGCCATTGGGGGGGGGGGGAATCTAAACAATGTATGGGAAACATATGCAGTTTAGTTATCATGTCTTAAAATATTTACTCAGTATTCCAGTTTTAAAAAAAATCTCAGTAAAGCCTTGAAGTTGTTTGAATATAATATTTAAGGCACACTAAGGCTGCAACCCCTAACCACATTGACTAAGGCAGGAGCGGGGGAGGGGGGGGAAATCTCAGCCAAATCCAGGTTCCTCAGATGGCCACACCCCTTTTCCTGACCTCACACCTGGGGGTCCAGATTACCTGTGAGATCACCTTCCCCTGTACAATCTGCCCCACACACTCAGGTCCTCTGTGGAGAATTTACTCCAGTCAGCCAAAACTAGGCTGACAACTGTAATCCAGAGGACCTTTTCTTCTGCTGCCCCCGACTGTGGAATGGCTTGCTGGGAGAGATTCGTCAACTTAATGCTCTCTGTGAGTTTAAGACAGCCATAAAGACTAATCTCTTCTGGTAGGCCTACCCTGATTAATTTTATACTTAAGAATTTTAAGATGTTGTGATTGTTATTTTAATATTGTATTGGTTTTATATGCTCTTTTAACCAGTTCTATGTATTGCATTGTTGTATTTAATGTTGTTGCCCACCTCAATCCAGAGGGAGAAGTGGGTAAGAAAATATTCCGGCAGGCCTACCCAGTTGAATTTTAAGATGCCTTTTTAATAATGTGCTGCTTTTAATAATGTATTAGTTTTAAATGTTTTAATCAGTTATATGTATTTTATGGTGTTTGCATTTGTGTTGTACCACACCTCGATCCAGAGGGAGAGGCAGGTAACTATTATTATTATTATTATTATTATTATTATTATTATTATTATTATTCCCTTCAACCATCAATTATTTGGTTGTTTCCCAGTTATTGTGTAGCCTTCTCTCCATTCTAAGAGGATGAAATGCCTCTCCTAAGGCTTAGTAACCAGGAAGAAGAGCATTAAACGAACATGTGCTTGTATTTTTGCCCCACCCCATTTGCTGTTGTTTAGGATCATCATATGAAAAAACGAGGACAGGGCTCCTGCATCTTTCACAGTTGCAGCTTCAATTGTTGTGATGAAGAGGTAATTTCACTAGTTGCTGTACGCATAGAAATGACACCTGCTGAAATTCCCCTTTCAATGCAACTATTAAAGATACAGGAGCCCTGTCCTTCTTTTCAAATGGTTGCCTTACTGTTATCCCTGCCTAGGGTGAACATATGGAAAGGAGGAAAGTGCTTCTGTTTCTTTAACAGTTGTATAGAAAAGGGAATTTCAGCAGGTGTCATTTGTATACATGCAGCACCTGGTGGAATTCCTTCTTCATCACAACAGTGAAAGCTGTAGGAGCCCTGCCTACTTTTGTATCTAGTGTGCTTGAACCTCTTTCAACCTGAGGGGTTAAATGGATTTGGGGGGAAGGGTCATATTCCAATGGTGGGTGGAATCAAAGACAAAAGGGGGTAAGGTAGGGTGACCATATGGAAAGGAGGACAAAGCTCCTGTACCTTTGCCAATTGCCTAGAAAAGAGAATTTCAGCAGGTATTATTTGTATGCTTGCAGCACCTGGTGAAATTCCCTCTTCATCACAACAGTTAAAATGCAGGAGCCTTATCCACTTTTGCATCTGGTCATTCTAGCAGGGCTCCCTTGGGTGCAGTTGTTGTGATGAAGAAGGAATTTCACCAGGTGCTGCATGCATATAAATGACACCTGCTGAAATTCCCTTTTCTATTCAATTGTTAAAGATACAGGAGCTCTGTCCTCCTTTCCATATGGTCACCCTATCCCTGCCCATCCCTGGAATGCAGCTGCTGAGATCTTCTCTGAAATTGAATTCAGCCCTCAGGTTGAAAGAGTTCCCCACCCCAGTATGAGGAGCAACCCTCATAGAACACAATGACACATGCTTCCACGTAAACATGCATAGCGTTCTTCTACAGAACTGCAATCCTAAATCCAGTTACCTGGAAGTAAGTGGCATTGAACTCAATGGTGCTTACTTCTGAGTAGACATGCATGGAATTGCAAGACAAGTAAACTTTATTGAGTTTTTTTTCTCTCTAGTTCAGCTATTTTTGCCTATTGAAAAAGCTTTTGCAGTACATAAAATTAACAGGATTAATTAACGGATTTGTTGTTGTTTTGTTCACAAATTGTAAATCAAATAAATATGCCAAATCAGTTCTTCATCAATTTAGGGTAAGGGGGTGTTTTCCAATTATTATTTTTCCAGAAACTCTGCATCAATATTTATAACTGCAACTTGAAATTAACCAGTGGGGAAATTTCAAGAATTTCATAAACAAAACTTACAGTAGCCTGTTGGGGGGTGAAGGGCATGAAGGGCATAAAAAGGCATTAATAATAGGATCTCTCTTGTAAAATATAAGCTCTTGCAAAAGAAATAGCTGCAAAAGAAGTGTTGAGATTACTCTTTAAACATTTTAACATAGTTTGAGCCTCAGCAACCTTCACATGCTTTTATTTGTGTGCCTAATACAAAGAATTCATCATGTTAAGTGTCCTGTTATAAGTGTCTCCTATCCAAGAAGCTTTTTGCAGGTTCAATGTGTGCATTTTTATTGTGATTCTCTGCTACCTTGTAAAGAGAGATTTATTTTGGAAAATGAGCCATTCGCCCTTCCCTCCCTGCAAGCCAATCACACTGTTCTGTCGGGTTGCACTACCAATAAATAGGCTGTGTTCAATACTTTGAAGCCATTCCATTGCAATTAATTTTTGTTAACTTCTTGGAAGCTTAAGGAATGGACCAAGAAGAGGAGGGTGAGCAAATTAGGCATGTAACGTAAAGCCTCATATCATTCTTATGGTATATTGATTCAATTTTACAAGCAACAAAAAAAAGGGTTGGGGAAGGATGTATAAAGACTTGGCAGTTTCCCAAGAAAAGTTTATTTTTGAGAAGGTAAATGTAGATACTGGTTTAATCTAACAAAAATAAAACATGGAATATATTAGTGGACACTGAACAGAAATTAACTGTGATCCAATCCAGCTGTCAATATAAAATATATAACATGAGATCGGCTGAAGTTTTGGAACACTTTTCAAGGGCAGCCCATTTATTTATTTATTTATTACAGATTTATACTGTCCAACAGCTAAGGTTCTCTGGGCAATTTACAATTAAAACCATAATATATAAAAATAGCACTAGGTCATCAAAGCATACCTCAACCTGTGAATCAACTCCTCAGTGGGTTTACCTTACATCTAGGTAAACATGCATAGGATTGTGCTCTATGACTTCTAAAAAGCTTTTGACAAAGTCCCCTCATTACAGGCTCCTGAGCAAACTAGTAGTCATGGGATAAGACTACTAGTCTTACTAGTATGGTTTACTAACTGCTAAACAGGAACCATAGGGAGGGAGTAAATGGAAAAGTCTTACAGTGGAGGAAAGGAAGTAATGATCGACGATCTGTACTAAGGCCAGTACTATTTAACTTGTTCATAAATTATCTGGAGGAGGGTGACCATATGGAAAGGAGGACAGAGCTCCTGTATCTTTAACAATTGAATAGAAAAGGGAATTTCAGCAGGTTTCATTTATATGCATGCAGCACCTCGTGAAATTAGTATAGCTAGAGTGACCAGATACAAAAGTAGGCAGGGCTCCTGCAGCTTTCACTGTTGCGATGAAGAGAGAATTCCACCAGGTGATGCATGCATACAAATGACACCTGCTGAAATTTCCTTTTCTATACAACTGTTAAAGAAACAGGAGCCCTTTCCTCCTTTCCATATGGTCACCCTAGAGTCTGGAGTCAGGACTGAGCAGGACAGTGGCCCACTTTAAGGATAAAACCAAGTTATTTGAAGTGCTGAAAACATGACTGAACTGCGAAGAGTTCCAAACAGATCTCTCCAAGTTGGGTGATGGGAGGGGGGGGAGGCAAATGAGAGTCAAAGTAAGGGATCGGGGTGTACCAAATTGGAAACTCTAGGTTCAAAGGTCAGTTGCTGGGATCAAACAACTGTGGAGGGGAACTGTTGCCTTCATGCCTTCCTTGTGGACTTCTCATAGGAACATAGGAAGCTCCCTTATACTGAGTCAGACCACTGGTCCATTTATCCCAGTATTTTCTACTCTGACTGGCAGGAACTCTCCAGGGTTTCAGGGAGGAATTTTTTGACTCTACCTGGAGATGCTGAGGATTGAACCTGGCACTTTTCTACATGCTAAGAAGGTGCTGTGCAACTGAGCCACTGCCCCTCCCATAAAACCATCAGGAAGGAAACAGTGTGCTAGACTACATGCTCATTGGTCTAATCTAGGGATGGGTAACTTATTTATTTATTTATTCATTCATTCATTCCTATACCACCCAATAGCCAAAGGTCTCTGAGTGGTTCACAAAAATTATAAACACAAAGTACAACATAAAATATAAAACGTGTAAGCTTAAAACCGCAATATAAAAATAGAAGCAGAATAAAATCTAGCAGCAATGCAGAGATTAAAAATATAGATTTAAAACAGCAGAGGTAAAAGGCTTAAGATGCTAAAATGCTTGGGAAAATAAAAAAGTCTTGATCTGGTGCCAGAAAGAGTACAACATAGGTGCCAGGCGAGCCTCTCTGGGAGCTCATTCCACAGCTGGGGTGCTACAGCAGAAAAGGCCCTCTTCCTGGTAGCCATCTGCGTCACTTCCTTTGGCAGGGGCTCACAGAGAAGGCCCTCGAAATATTTTGGCTTACAACCGTAAAATCTCACCCTTGGCAATGCTGGCTCGGCCTAATGGGTGTCAGCCAAAACAATCTGGTGGGTCACATATTTATTTGTTTATTACATTTCTATATCACACATGGTCAAATCCATCAGAACACTTCAGTACTGCCTCCAGTATCAGAGCTAGTAAGCCTATATGCACCTGTTATTGGGGTGCTGTTGCATCGTGTCCTGCTTGTGGCTTCCTGGTCGACAGCTGGTTGGCCACTGTGTGAACAGAGAGCTGGACTAGATGGACGCTTGGTCTGATCCAACATGGCTCCTCTTATGTAACGCTTACTGTGCTCATGTAAAAATATAATCACAGGAATAGTTGTAACCTTATCTGTGACTGGCCAGTGCACTCATTACCTTAATCATTTTGATTTTCTGACTGAGAGTGGTTTAGACCTGACTGCTGTTATATGGACCAGCAGGAATTTACAGTGTAACATTTCTTTGTCCGTTTATTTATGCAAAGTCAGTTTCTGCTAGTAAAAGATACAGGAGAATGACGATTACAACAAGCCAGAATCTTTACGGCTAATCTGGAACATAATGTCTTTAATCAGCTTTGTACAACTACTACTAATGGAGCACAGATGCTACACTGGTGACTTATTCCTTGCCATACATAAAAATGATGTACAGCATATGGTACTGTTTGATCAAGCAAAATCTTTCAAGAAATTCCCTTTGCTACAGTTAAGGAAGAAAATCAAAGACTCCCTTTCCTGTCTCTTAAGGTGATTGCAAGGTGCCCTTTAAAAGGCAACACTTTGGGTAAATTTTTTGTAACTCAGCTTTGTGTTATTCTGATCTACCATCATTCCTTCTATTAGCAAATTCGGGGGGCGGAGTGCCAGTAGAACCAATAACCAGGGGTGATAGTTGCTGTAGTCCAACAACATCTGGAGGGCCCTGTTTTGAGGTGTCTCAAGACTCTCTGTTCTTTCTGCTTCACAAAGCATTCCTAAATTACTTTGGCTAGAGTCCAAATCATTCTTTGGAGAGCATAAATCTCAAACCCACTCCCACTCAACTCCAGAAATAAGTTGAGAAACCACAACTGCCATATTTTCCCTTAAGCGTCTGGTTTTTAAAGACTGGGAGAGTCTCTGTGTGTTCCTCATGCAAAGCAAGATGGAACTACACAGCAAGCCATATTACCTTTGCATGGCTACACTGTGACATACAAAGCTGAACGGTTCTACGCAGCTGAACTCCCTTGCAGAAATCAAACACTTAGCAATATTCTCGATCATTCCGGAGTGCAGGACACGGAATAATGGGCTCAAGTTACAGGAAGCCAGATTCCGGCTGGACATCAGAAAAAACTTCCTGACTGTTAGAGCAGTAGGACAATGAAACCAGTTACCTAGGGAGGTCTTGGGGTCTCCCACACTGGAGGCATTCAAGAGGCAGCTGGACAACCATCTATTAGGTATGCTTAAAGGTGGATTCCTGCAATGAGCAAGGGGTTGGATTCTATGGCCTTATAGGCCCCTTCCAACTCAACTATTCTATGATTTTAAAGCACTCAGTCTGTAGAGTTGTATGGTGCTTTCTTTTTATTGACACCTCGCCAAAAAAAAATTCTTTAGCATTGAGTGTAAATCATCTTAGCTTAGCATTAATGACTCAGTCTGCAAAACTAAAATGTGTCTCATGGGAATATTGATCTCATCTTTCACTTTAACTAGCCGATTACTGCTTGTAATGTTTCCTTTTACACAATATTATTCAATTCCTAGATTATTATTATTATTATTATTATTATTTATTTATTTATTTATATAGCACCATCAGTGTACATGGTGCTGTACAGAGTAAAACAGTAAATAGCAAGACCCTGCCGCATAGGCTTACAATCTAATAAAATCATAGTAAAACAATAAGGAGGGGAAGAGAATGCAAACAGGTACAGGGTAGGGTAAGCAGGCACAGGGTAGGGTAAAACTAACAGTAGAAAGTAACAGTAGAAGTCTGCACAACATCAAGTTTTAAAAGCTTTAGGAAAAAGAAAAGTTTTTAGTTGAGCTTTAAAAGCTGCGATTGAACTTGTAGTTCTCAAATGTTCTGGAAGAGCGTTCCAGGCGTAAGGGGCAGCAGAAGAGAATGGACGAAGCCGAGCAAGGGAAGTAGAGGCCCTTGGGCAGGCGAGAAACATGGCATCAGAGGAGCGAAGAGCACGAGCGGGGCAATAGTGTGAGATGAGAGAGGAGAGATAGGAAGGAGCTAGACCGTGAAAAGCTTTGAAGGTTAACAGGAGAAGTTTATATTGGATTCTGTAGTGAATTGGAAGCCAATGAAGAGATTTCAGAAGCGGAGTAACATGGTCGGAGCGGCGAGCCAAGAAGATGATCTTTGCGGCAGAGTGGTGAACAGAAACCAACGGACTGATGTGAGAAGAAGGAAGGCCAGAGAGAAGAAGGTTGCAGTAGTCCAACCGTGAAATAACCAGCGCATGAACAAGCGTTTTGGCAGAAGAGACAGACAAAAATGATCGAATCCTGGCAATATTATACAGGAAAAATCGACAAGATTCAAAAAAAGGTTAACAAGTGCCAGAGAAGGGACAGCTGTGTCGGGAAACCTTGTAGGGATCATGCTTGCTGTGTGTGTATGAGGCTGGTATAGTAATTTCCCCTTCCTTTGGTTTCAATAGGCAGTCAAAAAAAAAAAGTTCATTGCATAGCTCCCAAACACACATACTTTGGATGGCTCTGTTAAGCAACTACTTCACATTGCTTCATGATTAGGCCGGTCCTATCCTGGGCTAGTTACAGTCTAGCTTTCAGAATGTCCTGTCCACCAGTACTTTTCAGTCTCTCTTAACCTACTCCTTTAAAAAAAAAAGTTATTTAACTCTAACATTTCAGAATATCTATTAACTTAGGGCACAATTCTATGCATGTTTAGACAGAAAGAAGTCCTACAACTCCCAGCATTCCCCAGCCAGCAGAGCTGCCTGGGGCATGATGGGAAATGTAGGGTTTTATTCTGTCTGAACATGCATAGATTCACCTTATTTGATTTGTACCCTGCCTTTCTACCAATAAAAATGATATTCAAAGTGGCTGCATTATTTCCCTGCACGATTTATTATTGCCTTCTGGATTAGGGGAGAGGGTCAATGAGATTAGGATCAATAATCAATGAATGTGCTTTCAAAAATGTGGGGGGTGGTGGTGGTGGTGGTAGTGCTGCTGATGAGGAATAAATATGCCCAGTACTATAATGGATTTAAAAGACTCTTGTCAGACAAGCGTCTATCAGAATTGTAAATGGGGGAGAATACTGGAAGTATAGCAATGCCCCCCTCCCCCACTGGAGAATTTAGTGCCTGGATTCTAATAAAGCAAAATACGATTAAGCATCTTACCCTGTTACTGTTGTGCAACTGAAGACAAGTTTATTTGGAAGGATTTATTGACCTTCTGCATGCGTGGGTTTTAAAGTAACAGTTTAACTTGCTTATGCCTATTATTTATGATAATGCCATCTCTAAATTTGCCTACTTGAGCTAACAAAGTTGCCAAATGCTTCCTGTATAGGGAAAGTGCCATTCTCATAAATGGCTTTTCATGATGGGCTTGTCAATACAGAATAGATTTAGTCGTTACTGAAGTGGGACTTTTAGCGTGGGTTGAACGGGACTACACTTAAACAAGCTTTATAGCAGTAATTGTACAGCAATGAAGCAAGGAGTTGCATTTGGGCTTTCGCAAATGCAAAGCGCCTCTAGCTCTCAGAGTGCCTATGTGTTACTTGGAAGTCAAACATATACCATCTACATAGGCTCAGTTGCAATACTAGCCATCATGTCTAACCCTACTGCCCCTGTTTTGGGAGAAGGTGTTTCAGGTAATCAATCAGAATCAGATTCAGAACTAGAAGATGCAGCACCAGACACCAGCTAGCCTGTACCAGTGGGGGAGGAAGCTCTCACGGGTGATTCCTCAGCTGGGAGTCAGCCCTCTCCAGAGCTTATCTCCTCAAGGCCAAATCCTACACACTCAGCGGGAAGTGAGTTTTCTTCCGGGGGCGAGCGTCCTGAAAAACTAGCTAATGCTAGAGTCCGCCGGAGGCTGAAATGCATGGCGCGAAAAGAAGGTGTGAGAAAGTCAGAGAGATTACGCCAGAACCTACCACCGTACCAGGCAGTCTGAAGTTACGGGCATTTTGAGAAGTAGCTTCTTTTTCTTGAAGAGACAATTGTCTTGCTTAGTTTGCATAGTTTTGCCTAGGGGGATGTTTCCAAGAGGTTAGATTCTATTCAGGTAGAAGAGACGTTGGTTGCTTAATAAAAGCTTTGTGGATTACTTAGCAAGCCTCGTTATTTACCTCCCATCGAAAGTACGAGCGTTCTGGGAACACAACACTAGCTTTGGTAACACAGGGTATCATGTTCCATGGATCTAGTATTTATTTATTTATAACATTTATTTATTCCGCCCATCTTCAGCAGTCAGTAAAGGCATGCCACTACCTTCCTGCAGGCTTATAATCTAAAAATGCACAGCACACAAGGAAAAGTGGATGGGAACAACCTATATAAAACATAAAAATCAGCACCATGCAAAAACATTAAGATAGCATTAAAATCACTAAAAACAATTTTAAAGGCCAGGTTGAACACCTTTTTCAATACCACATATAAAGCAAATGCAACATATAAACACCATTAAAATCACAATTCTAAAATCATAAATACATAATAAAATAAAAAGAGCTATGCTGGATCAAACCAAGGGTCCATCTAGTCCAGCACTCTGTTCACACAGTGGCCAACCAGCTGTCAACCAGGGATGCACAAGCAAGAGACAGGTGCAACGGTACCCTCCAACCCATGTTCCCAGCAACTGGTGTTTATGGGCTAACTGCCTCTGATACTGGAGGTAGCACATAGCTGTCAAGAGCCATTGATAGCCTTCTCCTCCAGGAATTTATCCAACCCCCATCAAAAGCCATCCAAATTGGTGGCCATCACTACATGTTGTGGTAGATAATTCCATAGCTTAACTATGCACTGTGTGAAGAAGTACTTCCTTTTATTTTTTCCTGAATCTTCCTACCAATCAGTTACATGGGATGACCCCAGGTACTGGTATTTTGAGAGAGGGATAAAAATGTCTCCCTATCCACATTCTCCACACCATGCATAGTTTTGTACACCTCTATCACATTTCCTGTTAGACTCCTTTTTTCCATTCAAACCAATCACAGCTGTTGTTCCATCATAGCGGAGTTGCTCCAGCACCTTAATAATTTAGGTTGCCCTTTCCTGCACTTTGTTTAGGTGTGGTGACCAGAACTGTACACAATATTCTAAGCCTCATCTACACCAAGCAGGATATTCCACTATGAAAGTGGTATGAAAGGAGTAAATAAAAGCCTGCTTTATAGTGGTATTGAAGTGCACTGCAGGATCTACACTACTGCTTTATAGTGGTATTGAAGTGCACTGACAACTGCTGCGGCCCATGACACATCTACACCAAGCAGGATATAACACTATGAAAGCGGTATATGGTCTGTGTCAATAGGCCCCAACGGTTGTCAGTGCACTTCAGTACCACTATAAAGCAGTAGAGTAGATCCTGCAGTGCACTTCAATACCACTATAAAGCAATAGTGTGGCTCCTGCCTTTTATATACTGCTTTCATAGTGGAATACCCTGCTTGGTGTAGATGAGCCCTAAGTGTGGTCGCAGCATAGATTTGCATAAAGACAGTTTGATACTAGCAGTTTTATTCCCAATTGCTTTTCTAATAATGCCTAACATGGAGTTTGCCTTCTTTACAGTGGCCGCACACTGGCTTGCATTTCCATCGAGCTGTCCCCAAGTTCTCTTCCTTGGCCAGTCACCGCCAGCTCAGATTCCATCGGGTTATACTTGAAGTTGGGATTTTTTACCATCTTTCTCAACTATAGCATGAGTGAGGGTACAAAATTCTAACGGATAATGATAATAATAATAATAATAATAATAATAATAATAATAATAATAATAATAGATATTGAATGTTACAGCCCTGAGAAACAACAGCATTATCATTTTGAATGCTCTTTGAAATATTGTAGTTACGGCACATGCTGAACTAATGACCAACACCATTGACGCGGCTGTGAAGCTCTTTGATGATTTCTCTTCTCGCCTCCTTTTTGTCTGATGCTCAAAAACAAACCTCCCAGAAACTAACAACTCATTTCCCTGTTAAAACAGCCCCTTTTAAAAAATATAACAGACCTTGTCAGGTTAAAAGTCCTTCCTCTTAAAATACTGTAAACACGATTGCTTTCTTTTTATCTTTCCATTTAAAACACAGAAACAAAGATTAACCCTAGCTAGAACCTGGCAGCCACGATAAATGTTGTAGGATTTCTAATTCCAAGGGGGCAGAATATCTGTACATGGATTGTTTTGGTGTGGATCCAGATTTAATCATTTCAGAGAGATGTATTGAAATCAGTGGGACCTGAGTTAGTCATGACCTACTTGCCCCTTGGGTCTACTTTCTAAACATGACTAAGTCTGGATCTAACCCATTATTTTAAAGAAAATTAATTAGGAACATTGGGAACTGCCTTATACTAGGTTGACCACTTTGTCCTTCAAGTCTAGCCTTCATCAACATGGTGCCCTCCATGCTTTAGACCACAACTCTCATGGTAACAGGGCTAACCTAGCAGCTATCTTCATGGAGCAGAGTTGGTGTTGCATTTCTCCCAAACCCTGCACTTTTGCTCCTATGGGGCTGTTCCAGATAATCCCCACAGCAAGGAGCAAATCGTCCCTCCCTGAATAATGTAGGGAAAGGGGAGGAGGAGGCAACTCAGGAGTGGGGATTTCCAAGTCTAAGGCCATTTCTACACCTGCCTTTTTTCCAGGGATCGTCCTGGGATCATCCCTGTGCATGCAAATGACACACAGGACAGCCCAGGAGCAGGCAGGCATGATCCTTCCATTTTCCTGGGATAATCTTTAGGTGTAGAAAGGGCCTAAGTAACAGATTAGTGTTAAAACCAGTCTTACAATTTTGTAGTCAGGGATTAGCAGGCACAGAGCTGAAAAAAGGATAAGAAACAGATAAACGACACACTGGATGCTTACAATGGAAAAAAATATATTCTGAGCAAGGCAGCGCAGAATGTTCCAGAGTAGCCATTCAGCTCACCGGCAACCCCCTGCTCTGTGCCCCAGTGGAGGTTGACCAATCAGGGGTCACCATCCTCCGGAGTGGTTCCTGAATGACTGGCAGAAGACATCTTTGCCCTGGGGTGGCTCCGAATCTCCACGGCATCGATTAGATGACGAGCTGCAGATTCGAAGCCACCCCACAGCATAGAGCCAAAGTTGCATGGCTAAAAAGTTGGGGACTTACCCTGAGCTTTCCAGCTAGAACGAGGGCAGCCCTGCTCTTCTGCCAGTCTGTCCTTGCTCAGGAGCCATTCCATAGCCACGTTCCCAGCAGATGGTGAACCCTGATTGGTGGTACAAAAGGGACTCCCTTTATTGTCTACCATTAGAGATAACATGGGGATTCCTCTCCCCATGCGGCAGAGCTTGGGGAGGCCAAGGGGCAAGTCCATGGAAGGTTCTCAAACCTTTGCAAGATGGATTGGGCCCTGTGTAGGGCCAGTGTGGTGTAGTGGCTAAAGTGTTGGACTGGGAGTCAGGAAATCCAGGTTCTAGTCCCCACTCGGCCATGGAAACCCACTGGGTGACTTTGGGCCAGTCACACTCTCAGCCCAGCCTACCACACAGGGTTGTTGTTGTGAGGATAAAATGGAAAGGACGAAGATTGCCTTGGGTTCCTTGGAGGAAAAAAAGCAGGATATAAATGTAATAAATAAATATATAAGGTGTCAGCCTGGGGTGGATAAGGCTGGAGTTTGCCCTTTCCTTGCCTACACCTTTCTATCATTCTGTAGTTTCTGAGTGGTTCCTCCTAATGACAGATAGAGACTCGTAAGATGGGCGCACTCCATCATTGACAAGTACCAAGCCTTTTAGGAACAGAGCAGCTTAGTCGTTGGAAACCAAAAGCCCTCTTATGACTGCCTCCGTCCTGACAGGCAGGACACTGAGTCAAACAACTCCAGAGGCCATTGAGTCAAATAACTGCCCCAGCCCTTGACAGTCACAATACAGATTATTGAAATTAATAACAGGGATGCTATCTTCATTTAGAGCCAGGGAAGATGACAATGCATGTCATGTAATAGAGGTGCAATGCAGGACCATTCAAAATAGACCCACGAATAGACGAGAAGCGTCTTAGGATGCTGAAACCAAGATCTGCAAATAAAATCTTTGTTTCAGCATCTTGTTGTCATATAATAAGCAAAGTCTATATGTTAGGAATGCAGCTGATCCGTCAAATTAAATAACAGTGCATTTTATAGGTCTCAGATTAAGCACTATAAATGGAACTTCATTAAATGCACTACTTTTGTTCCCAGATATAACTATCAAGTAAATCACATTTGCATTCCCTGCCCCCAAATGGGTCACTTACATTATATTACGATAAACATGATATTTAGATGAAGGAGGGTCATGGCTTCCGCTTTGAGTACCAGACACTCTTAAGCAATAATGGGAAGGGTTCAACCTTCATGTTTAGCAAGTGAGTTTCCAGAAGAATTAGGCTAACCACCACTGGAAACAGTAGGCTGGGATTTTGTATTCAGAGCTGTTCCGGTTATTGGGATCCAGAACTGGCTACATCAGACATTGGCCAATGGCAAAAAACATAATGTTTAATATTTTTAAATCAGCTTTTTAGAACGGTCTTCACTTGATTGGTGGAATAAGAAGGAATTATTTTTCATTTGATTTTTTTTCCTCTTTGAGAAAAAATGGATCTATGATGAATTTATATAAAAGGCTGCTGGTAGTGTGTGTGTGTAGGGTAGGTAAATCATGGCCTACATATTTACTTAATTCCAAAGAAAATAATCGGTTTCCTTCGGTCACAATAGACTCCATTATTGAGCTCTATAATTAGAATCTTTTATTGCTATTTCTCTTTACATTTTCCATCTGGAAAGTTAAACCGACGAACAAAGGCCTCTTTCCTTTGCTACAAAGTCCATATAATTATAGATTAAAAAGACTCCGTTAATGTGGACAGGATTCAATCACTCCTTTTCTCTTTCTTTCCTTCCCAGAATGGTTAGTGTGGTACTGGGTCGCTTCGGAGCTTTACACCTTCACACAAACACTGCTGAAAATCCCAATATAGAAACTCACAAAGGTATTAGAGCAATAACCAATTCCTAACAATGGAGAATTCTTAGAGGAGAAGAATTCACGGGCTGCTCTGACGCCCTAAATCTTTGTTACACATCAAAGCAGGGAAGCCTGTCATTTTCACAGTTGGCTTAAGTAAAAGTTTTATTTATTTTAGAAAATGGCAGCTTTGGCTTCCAACAATGCACCAAAGACTTCTCCCTCGCAAAACCCTTTGATACGCACTGGATTTGTGCAACCTTACTGCTGTGCTCTTACGTAAGCCCCATTAGTTTCAGAACTGTGTGGGAGACGTGGCGAGGGGATTCTAAAAAGCAGTGCGCACTTCCTTTATGGGAAGCAAATAGAACCTCCTGTAGCAACCCACTTATTCTTATTGTGGTATCTCAAAATTTCCTTAAGGTGCAGAACTATGTGTGTGTAACATATGCACACTTTGATCTAGTACTAGTCATATATAAAAATGACTTAAAGATAACTAGTTGTGCGTCACACGGATAAGCATTCACATATACTACCAAAGAAGCATCTTAATGAAAGAAAGAGAGTGAAGACAGAATATATTTTGCCTTCAGATATAAATTCAGATGCACACTTGGTATATTCCTGTGGTTCTGGACAGAGCCAGGCAAATCTGGTAATAGGCCCAGGCCAGATAGGAAATGTAGGCCCCGTTTCAAACTGCTCATTAAGTATTTTGTAATTAGTTCTAAATAATAATAATAATAATAATAATAATAATAATAATAATAATAATAATAAATTTATTTCTTACCCGCCTCTCCATTTTGATCGAGGCAGGGAACAACAATAAGCGATAAAATACATAAAACTGAATTAAAAACATCCTAAACATTCTAAAAACATCTTAAACATCTTACTGAAGAACAATAGTGCAAGAAGTTGTATTAAACTGCATTCATATCATCAAGAGAAAAAATGAACAGCAACGTTCATTGTGAATGAACTAGAACTATTTATAAAAAAGGTAATGGCAAGCACTTTTATTCAAGATGTATATAAGACATCACTTCTTCACATTCTGAAATGCTTTACATGCTTTTCTTTGGGCAAATCCATCAAGAGCAACAGAAAAATCAAGCAACTTTGCCTTGTCAATGTTAATGTTCAAAACTGCTAATCCATTCAAATGTTCTTGCACCATTGCGGACCGAAAGTATGACTTGATTCATTTTAGGACACAGACGCTCCTCTCATTAGAGGCCACTGTTGCTGGCAATGAAACAAAAATGCGCAATGTGATGAGGACATTTGGGGAAATATTGCCCAATCTCAAGTTCAATATCTGACCATAAATTTCTTTCGGTGAAACAGCTTCGAGTTTGAAATTCACATCAAAAATTTTTTTAAGAAGAAGCACTTCACTCTGAATGTCAGTTAAAATATGTCTTGGGTATCGCAGCTGAAACTGATTAGCTTTTTGTGACAACTCATTCTCATCTAATTGCTTTAAGTGGCACAAAAAATCAAAAAGTCCACAAATCTCCCCGATTGCAGAAAAGCGATGTGAAAAGCCATCGATAACAAAGTCATTTATGTTGAAGAACACATTCACCCTGAAGTAATTTTCGGCATCCAAGCAAACTTCTACTTCTCTGGATTGAGGGCAATATTATATACCCTACTAGTGATCTCCATTCTCCAAATGTCAGTCCTTGCATGGCCTAAACAGCAGCATCCATGCACAAAGGGGAAGTATCAGAACGCCTGAGGGAACCCTTGCAGAAATACAAAGCAAATCTTTAGAAAAACACCCTCACAGTGTGGGGGACACGCATCTTGAAACAGCCCAATGAGGACTGAGCATGCTCAGCAGTTATGGAATGCTAATTGATTGATGAGAGGAGGAGAAAAGCAGGAGGAGCGGAATGCAATGGAGTGTGTGGAATCCTGAAGAGAAAGGACTTCACACTGCAACATTTTCCTGCAGCTCCCTATATAGCATTTATATAGCATGCTTCAAGTATACTGAACATTTTGTATAATTCACATGCACTGTCTCAGTAACTACAACCATATAAGGAAGATTAATGTTGCTGGTCTTGCTGGTCATTCTGAAACGAACGAAATGTCACCATGAAGAACCTCGATAGTACGCATTCTCCATAATGGCATCCATCATCTGGAAAACCCTCCCTTGTGCAGTCCGGAAGGTGGAAAAGGTCTTTTAAACACCTCCTGAAAACACATCTTTTCACCCTGGTCTGTAACTATTGCCGGGTTTATTTTGGTTTTATGTGGTATTTTTAAACCTTTAAACCTTTATATGTTTTCATTTGTTGTATTTTAGGGTTTTAATTGTGAACTGCTCAGAGAGCCTCAGCTATTGGGCAGTAGAAAAAATATAATAAATAAATAAATGTTGTTATTCTCATGTTGAAGATAAAACATGGTTTCTGGCCTGAGAACAAGCTGTTTGTTCACCTGATCCTGGTTTCATTTTGTGCTATTAAACCAGTTTCCTAGTTCGGACATCACCGGAAACTGTGGCCTAATCTACACCAAGCAGAATATTGCACCATCAAAGTGGTATATAAAAGGTAGGAGCCACAATACTGCCTTATAGCAGTATTGAAGAGCACTGACAACTGTTGGGGCCCATTGACACATACCATATACCACTTTCATACCTCTTTCATAGTGCTATATTCTGCTTGGTGTAGATTAGCGCTATAGTTAGACGGGGCGAAATCCTGGAGCGATCCCTGGGATCGTCCCTGTGCGTCCACATGATGCACAGGGGATCCTGGGATCAGGGAGGGATGATCCCTCCCTTGCCCCAGGATCACGCCCTACCCTTTAGGCCTGGTTTTCTCGCAGACTCGGGCTGAGCCCGAGACTGCGGAATATGTGGCTGGGCATCCCGGTTTGTCCTGGTTACTCGTGAGGAGCCGGGACCCGCGCACGGAGCGCAGAGCTCCTCAGGAGCACTGAGCCCATTGGGGGTGGGGGAGCAGGGAAAATAAGTTTTTTTAAAAAACCTTATCTTTTGCACACGAGAGCTCCCCTTTAAGAAAAAAACCAAAATGGCGGGCGCGATGCCTCTCCCTCTGAAGTCATCAGGCGCTGCATGTAAACAGAGGGGGGATCTTGTGATAAAAACATCACGACATCTTCACCCCTCCATTGAACAATAACAGGTAGGTCTAGCTAAGGCCTAGGTCACAGCCAGGATAGAAGGGCCAAAGCCAAACATGGGAGAGAAGAGGGGAGGAACAGGGATAAAGAGGAAGTGTGCAGTCACACAGCTCATTCTTAGGTCAATAAGCCATTGTTCATGAGATCATGAGATCTGAACCAGGCCAATACCTTTAAGGATATAAATCACTTCTACATGTCTATCTTAAAGAAAGAGAACACTACAAAGGGAGAGGAGAGGTCTTGATGTTGTCCATCAACAACACACAGGTCATTTGGTTAAAGTCTTCCCCATGTCATGGCTAGCCCTACTGCCCCTGTTTTGAGAGAAGATGTTTCAGGTAATCTAGGGTGACCATATGAAAAGGAAGACAGGCCCCCTGTATCTTTAACAGTTGCATAGAAAAGGAAATTTCAGCAGGTGTTGTTTGTATATATGGGAAACCTGGTGAAATTTCCTCTTCATCACAATAGTTAAAGCTGCAGGTGCCCTGCCCTCTTTTAAATCTGGTAACTCTAGTATAGCTCCTGCAGCTTTAACTGTTGTGATGAAGAGGAAATTTCACCAGGTTCTGCATATATACAAACGACACCTGCTGAAATTCCCTTTTCTATGCAACTGTTAAAGATACAGGGGACCTGTCCTCCTTTTCATATGGTCACCCTAGGTAATCAATCAGAATCAGATTCGGAACTTGAAGAGGCAGTGCCAGACACTAGCCTGTACCAGTGGGGGAGGAAGCTGGGAGTCAGCCCTCTCCAGAGCTTATCATCTCAAGGCCAAATCCTACACACTCAGTTTGGAGCTTTTTTCCAGAGGAGAACGCCCCGACAAGCTAGCTGATGCTAGAATCTGCCGGAAGCTAAAATGCACACAGTGGAAGGAAGGCATGAGAAAGTCAGTCCAACTAAGATTGTGCCAGAACCTGCCTCCGCACCAGGCTCTCTGAAATTACAGGCGTTTGGGAAGGGGCTTCCTGTTCTCCTTGGTCGGACAATTGTCTTACTTAGTTTGCATAGTTTTGCCTAGGGGGAAGTTTCCAAGAGATTAGACTCTCTTCAGGTAGCAGAAATGTTTGCTGCTTAATAAAAGCTTTGTGGATTACCTAGCAGGCCTCGTCATTTGTCTCCCATCGAAAGCAGGAGCTTTCTGAGAAACACGACACCCCACTATTTCTAAACTTTTATTGATACATGTGAATCAGCATATGAACTTTTATTAACTTTGGCTATAGTGGTATAGAAATGTAAGAAATGAAATGAACATCTTTTCCTCCTTATGGCAATACATTTCCTCTCTGTTGGTGGTGCATAAGTGGCCACTCTAGATGAGAATTGGATGGTCTTCTTGGATAGGCTATTGTTAATTTACTCTTTTCCCTTGCTTAGATAAAGGGTGATATTACGTTTGGGAAATTGTGTAGTGACCAAGCCTTTAAATCCTACTGACAGTTTTGCTCCAGGTTACATTTTTTCTCTCCCACCCACTCCCTCTGTTTATGTGTTCTTTTTATATTGTGTGAAGGCTGATTTATCCAGAAGTCCATAACTGCTCCTAAATTATTTTTAACCCAGCTATCACCGAGTAGGCTTGCGGTATCTGCAATGTCATATCTACTGTTTTTATGCAGTAAATTCAGCTCTGTGCCCCTTTTGATGAATAGAATTGGTGAAATTGAGTCCCTCACTGTTATTTCGCAAGATTGGCTGTACATATCTTTTAGCTAAATACAAGCAACATCTAAAGTAACATAGTGCTGGGTTTATGAAAAAGCTTTTATGAGATGAATACCTTAAACATCTCTGACCAATTAATCTGCTATTATTTCCATAGTTTTATTTGAAACAGGGTATGAAAAAGAAGCAGGAGATTATTCATACAAAGTGATGGCAGTTTTAAACCAGGTTTCTGAGTGTGCTATGCATCAGTCAAAACACACTGTGTGGATCATCAGATGAGCATTTTATAGCGCTGTTGTTACTGGGCAGTCACGGCTTTTCACGAGTCCATTTCACAATGCCTTCCGCCTTCCAAACACCTCCTGCTCCTTCTGCTCATTTTCCCGTTAAAAAAAGAAAGACCCAGGAAAATCCTCTTTTTTTCCTCTCCTGCAGAGTAAGGTGCCATCATTTCCTGCGGTGTGCAGGAAAAGCAACACAATAAAAACACCCACTGAATGGGCCACGTGGTCTTTGTTTACTTCCTCCAACAGCACAAGGGAGGGGGGGAAACACGATTTCCCCCTCCAACCATCTGAATAATCTCTTTACGGTTCTTGTATCATGATATACTTATCTTTACCTTTTAAAGTACCACTATTCTAGCTCTCGTAGGAAAAATGCAATCTTTTGAAGTCCCATAGAGAGCTACCTAACCACTGGATAGAGAGACTTCAGTTCACAGCACCCTGGGCCTACTCTATGGTCCCCCTTGATTCCCTTGCAACCACATTATTGATATTACTATCATCTATCTATCTATCATCCAACGATAACACCCTCTGATGCTGAATTCTAACTTTCAATAACAATAGTAATATTTAATACTGATAGCAATCATGATAATACTCAAAATACTAATACTTAGGCATTTTGTTTTCATTATAGGTACTCTGCATCTCTTATAATTCATTTTAAATCCATGATAGCGATCAGCAAGATTGACATTCTACAAAAGTCCAATAAATCCAAACAAAGCCAAGCAAAAAACGACCAATACAGAGTAAAGCTTGCAGTGCAAATAGTTAATCCACACCATACTGTGTATCAAAGTTATCTTAAATTAAATCCCAGAATCCCAGTGACATTTTTAAAAAATAAAAAAATAAAAAGAGAACTTATACCGTTGAAAACAAGAAGAATCCTGTATTCTGCATTGGATATATGGCTGTGCATTGCTTTGGAAGCAATGGAAGCAAAGTGGTTATGGGATGGATGAGAGCCAATGAGTTGAAACTAAAGCTAGATCTACACCTACTACTTTAAAGTGGTTTTGAAGTGCACTGATAACTGTTGGGGCACAGGACACTGTGATGCCACCCCCCTCGGTTGTCTTTTACTGCTCTTATTAAATCAAAGGATCCCAATTAGGGGTGGGTCATCAGAATGCTGTACCCTGACTCTGAGACTCACTGACCCTTTTTGACCTCAGCCAGCCCAGCACTCTCTATTTTCCCAGTAACCTTCACCGCTGCCACCATTAACCACTGTACCATGCTTCAGGTACTCCAAAAATCCACTCCAGTTTATATAGGGTTGCCATATGTCCCAGAAAACCGGGAATGTCATGGTTTCCAAGCATTTCCAAAATGTCCCAGCCAGTCAGTCAAGAATCCCGGATTCTTGTTCCAGCCGGCCAGAGAAACTCCAACCTCCAAAATGGTGCCTTGAGCCTGCTCAGTGCAGTGTGTGGCCACTGCTAGACCTAAGGTTTATTCTGGGATCATCCAGGGTTCACCCCTGCCTGAGCACTGGATCCCCTGTGTATCACCTAGATTATCAGGTTTGACCCCTGGACGATCCAGGGATAAACCTTAGGTCTAGCTATGGCCTGTGACTCCATAGTGAAGTCTCTAGCTTTAGAGAACTAGTGGAGAAATGTAATTTAGTGTCATCTTCATCACAACAGTTAAAGCTGCAGGAGCTATACTGTGACCAGATTTAAAAGAGGGCAGGGCACCTGCAGCTTTAACTGTTGTGATGAAGAGGGAATTTCACCAGGTTCTCCATATATACAAATGACACCTGCTGAAATTCCCTTTTCAATACAACTGTTAAAGATACAGGAGCCCTGTCCTCCTTTTCATATGGTCACCCTATTAGGCCAAATATTTTTAACTTATTTAAAAACAACAACACCAAATCGCAATTTCAGATAGTGACTGCACATATCTACACAACAGACTTAAACTGATTTGATAGCCATAATCTCTTCCGTACTACTGTAGGTCTATGAGGACAGGTAGGAAATCTAACAAAAGCAAAACTACAATTCCCAGAGTTCTTTGGGGGAAGCCAGCCATTAAACTGGCATAAACTCAATATAAGCTTGTAACATAGATATGCTCAGTAAGTAAACATCCTGAGCTGTGCAGTCCTGCCATGCCTTCATTTCTGATTTTGGGATCATGTGGGAAGCACTTCTGGGTTGGGGCATTTGTGTGGGCATGGAAAGGTTGAAGAATGACTCAGCACACCAGGAAGCCTACTTGTAAGCCTATGCGGCAGGGTCTTGCTATTTACTGTGTTATCTGTACAGCACCATGTACATTGATGGTGCTATATAAATAAATAATAATAAATAATAATAATAATAATAACCCCTGGGCTATGTATTCGGAGATGGTGGGAAATGTCCGCAAATTGGGAGACAAATCTGGCCAGGAATGTACTGTTTATTCAATTTAAGACTAAAGCAGAAAAAGAGAACATCAGCAATGCAAAAAGAAGTTTCTGAAAACTATATCGGAAAGATAACTTGATTCTCATTTCAAAGATCTTACATAGTTCCATGGTTCTCATATTTTCAATGCTTGTAGCATATTCCATTAGAAAGCTTTAAAAGCATTCGGATGGGGTGGGGGGAGAAAGTGATGTACTATATTTTATATAATGTCTTCGTTTTCTGTGTTTACAGATCTGAAACTCTGCCTTCCGTCATGCTGCAAATGGAACATTGAACATGAGCACATAAATTGTCATATGGAGAATAATTTTGGGCTGAGAGCTTTGACAGTGATTGTTTGGCACTTGACATAGCTGTCTCTCTATTTCAGAAAATCGAGGTTAACATGCTCTTTGAAGAAGACACATCCGGACCCCGATTCCAAACGGGTCTGTGCATGGCAAATATCATCAGCTATAAAAACCACCCAGGTTTATTTCCAGGAATTCTCCTTCCCCAATGAATATCGTAAAGTTAAGTTAATGAACAGTGGAGGACAGAAACAGGAAATTAATTTTGATCTTATAATTTTTCAGCATGCTGTCAATAGCCTGGATTCTGGGGAAGGGAAATGGGAACGGAGGCATCCATCCAATGTGGGCCACGTATCTCAAACAATTTATTATATAAATAAACATAGATCAGAGCACTTACTGATTCCATGGGGGGATAGGAAAAACAGAGAGTCCTCATGAGTCTCATTCATTTCACTGAAGGAAGGAGTTCTGCTCTCTGACATCAATAGGGAAGGCTACAAGAGACCCACATGTGCATTGGAGCACAAATGGCCCTCTGGAACAAAGGACATTTTCTTCAACAACAACAACAACAACAACAGAGCAAGTGTGTTGCAGTGGCTAAAGTGTTGGACTGGGAGTCAAGAGATCTGGGTTTTAGTCCCCACTCAGGAATGGAAACCCACTGGGTGACTTTGGGCCGGCCACAGACTCTCAGCACAACCTACCTCACAGGGTTGTTGTTCTAAGGATAAAATGGAGATGAGGAGGATTGGGTTCCTTGGAGGAAAAAAGGAGGATATAAACATAATAAATGAATAACAATAGTTTTATAGATTTCTTTCTAAAACCATTTCTGCCCTACCTTTTGGCCCTCAAGAAAAGCCCCCAAGAGCGTTTACATCTATTTAAAGTGTACATATATAAAAGGACAATAGAAACAAGGAACATTATATTCACAGCCTAGCTTAGGGTGACCATATGAAAAGGAGGACAGGGCTTCTGTATCTTTAACAGTTGCATAGAAAAGGGAATTTCAGCAGGTGTCATTTGTATATATGGAGAACCTGGTGAAATTCCCTCTTCATCACAACAGTGAAAGCTGCAGGAGCTATACTAGAGTGACCAGATTTAAAAGGGGGCAGGGCACCTGCAGCATTAACTGTTGTGATGAAGAGGGAATTTCACCAGGTTCTCTATACAAATGACACCTGCATAAATTCCCTTTTCAATGCAACTGTTAAAGATACAGGAGCCCTGTACTCCTTTTCATATGGTTACCCTAGCCTAGCTGCCACAACTAAAAAAAAAACTCTGTCCCACATCTCAGCCAACCACACCCCAAAAGGCAATAGCATAGGAACAGAGCCTCGAATGATAAGCTCAAGGGCCAGTGGACACCATCATGCGAGAAGCTGTGAGATTACTGCTCAATTTATTTCCCAAGAGGCACATCTGTCTTTGAACAGCTTGCTGGTACATACTGAGAGCCAAGCTAGATGTGACAAAGGAGATCCATACAGTGCTGGCTTCAGGTTTTTTAGGACCCTGGAGCAAGACACCCTCAATGGCTCTCCTTCCTGATTGAGTCTACCTTCACGTTACTATTTCCACTAGCTGCTATTGCTCCTCCTCATCCTTGCTACAACTTGCATGTTTGACTAGCAGAGAGCCAGTGAACAAGTAGGCAGTAGCATCTATTGTTCCTCCATCATACTATCTCTGTTGTCTTGATCAGGACAAGAGGCAGATAACAAGCAGGTTACAATGATGAAGAGGAGGAATAACTCCAAGGGGCTCTTGTCAGATGGGCCCTGCTGTGGCATGGGCCCTTAGCAGGTGCCCAATCATGCCTACCCTATGGATCTATGGAGATAATATCCCAAAGATTTGTTTTGAAGTTCATAGCAACAAGCTCAGGGGTTGTTGTTGGGTTTTGGGGGCGGGGCGGGGATTTCAGATCAGGACTGTAGTGCCAGGGGGAAGGAGTTTAACCCTTTCAATGCAGGGGGAAAGGCTTAACCTCCCTTCACCAGTGCTTTGGTCCTAAGGTGGTCAGTTACACGTTGCGAAAAAAGAGGAGACGCTTTGCTGAAAAGGAAGCCAGAAGAGAACACAGAGTTGCACAAAAATTACAGATGCTAACTTATGTCACCAGCATGTGCAGGATGGTTAATGAGCCACTGTGGCTTGATAACCACTCTGATTATGCGAATTGGGTCTATGTCTAGATGATTTGTGTGCCTGCTCAGCCTGTTGATGGCCAACTTCTAGGCCCTGGCTCTCCCTTCTTATGATTTCTTATGGCTTTTTATCTTTAAACCAGGCTTAGACTGGGTATCTTCAGAGAGGGTATCTTCAAAGAGGCTTTCTGAGGCCTCTGGATGTGTGTCATTCCCCTTTGCCATGCTAATGGTGGCTGCCATTAGTGTGGTGGGGGAATGATGTGCTTTCACTTCCTCCGCTTCAATCAGGGCCCAGTTGGTGCAGAGGAAGGGAAAGTGTGTCGTTCCTAACCACCACCACCCCAATACTCCAATCAGGGCTTTTTCTATCATGTCTGGGAATGACACACTTTCCACTTTAAGGCCCCAATTGGAGCACGGGGAGTGGGGGGAATGACGCGCCTCAAGAAAGTGCACCATTCCACTGCCATGCTAATGGTGGCCTTAAAGCGGAAAGCTTTAAGTCCTAGAGTTTATAGAAAATTACAGAAAATCCCCTTGACATCCAGGATAGAACAAAAACCCAGACAAATCCGGGGAAATCCTGACAGTTGGTCAGCATAAGGATACCTGACCACCCTATGCACTATCACCACCACTTTTCATGGCAACTTTGATGTTTAAAAGGGGGAAAAAAGGGGGACCCTATTCACAGATGAACAGTGACACCAGCAGTTTGGCCCTGAATGAGTCTCCTTATGTACTAGGTAATGCATGAGATGTACACAATATCCATTTGATTTAAATGTGGAGGTAACTGATGTGCTGATAACATGTTTGAGGTGTAAAAAAGAATGATAACATTCTTTGCATTCACAGCATGTCCCCCGCCCCATTTAATAACCTTGAATGTGTCCAAAGGTGGCCCTTTGGAAATTACTGTGTCTCTTTCCCACCCTTCACCCCATTTATTTTAAAAGAATATTTGAAAATGTTTTTAAAATGTTTTAAATGTTTAAACCTTTCTCAAAAGAGAGAGAGAGATCAAAACAGTTTACAGTCAATAATGAAATGTGAATTGGTTCTCTTAGGCCATAGCTAGACCTAAGGTTTATCCCTGGATCGTCCAGGGGTCAAACCTGTTCATCTAGGTGACACACAGGGGATCCAGTGCTCAGGCAGGGGTGAACCCTGGATGATCCCAGGTTAAACCTTAGGTCTAGCTGTGGCCTTGGTCAGGTGACCAAGGATATTGTGGAATTGGGAAAGGGCAGTAAAGGGCAGCCAAAATAGTCAAGGGCCTGGAGCAATTCCCCTACGGGGGAAGTTTACAGCAGCCGGGATTGTTTAGTTTAGAAAAAAGGTAAGTAAGGGGAGACATGACAGAGGTGGAAGAAATGATGCGTAATGTAAAATTAGAAAGGAGGAGATTTTTCTCCCTCCTTCAAAATACTAGAACCCAGGGCACCCCACGAAGCTAATTTTTAGAGATTCAGGACAGATAAAAGAAAGTACTTCTTCACACAGCACATAGTTAAGGTATGGAATTTGCTGCCACAAGATGTAGTGATGGCCAATTTGGATGGCTTTAAAGGTGGATTGGACAAATTAATAGAAGAGGATGCTATCAATGGCTACCTATCCCGATGGCTACCTGCTACCTCCAATATAAGAGGCAGTGTGCCTATGTACACCAGATGCTGGAAAACACAATTGGAAGAGCGCTATTGTACGCATGCCCTAATTGTGTGTTTCCTACAGGCAGCTGGTTGGACACTCTGTGAAGAAAATGTAGATTAGATGGACCATTGGTCTGATCCTGCAGGACTCTTCTTTTGTTCTGACAACTGCATAAAAAACAAAAATCACACCACACTAATTTGGGATGGTCATTATTGGACCTTTTCATGCTCTAACAATATACATTGATTTTTAGAGGAGCTTTTGAAGCAAATTTGGCCAGCCACTAATTGCTTATGTGGACTCAGTGTACACAGTCAGAGTGAATACACTGGGCGGTGTTTTTTTTTAAAATGGGAATGCCAATAAATAAAAGTAGTGAGTAAAACAGCCAATATCTTGTATGTCCCCAGAGAAGTCTGTTTAGGATGACATGAGCAACAGTGTGAAAGCCTGCGTGGTATAACAGGCAGAGGGCCTGTGTCCAGAAGTTACATTTTTTGTTCATTTCAACTCTAGAAGAGGTGCAGGTGGGCTGATCCAGGCTTTTAATGCCCCCCGTTCCCCATACTAGGATCCCAATTCGTATCGGGGCCTTGCACCTACTCTAGAATAAAAATGAAAACACAGTTTTAAATTTGGTTTGGCCCAGAGTGCTAGGACAGACACAACATTCTCAATGCCTTATGCATGGTTAGGCACTCCCTCTTGACCCTGTCTCCCATGCAAATACCCCATCCCCACCTATGGTTTGATTTTAATTATAGTGTAGCATTATGTCGGAATCAGCATGGACAATAGTCAACACTAGCTAGAGCCCTTCAAAATCAGGATTTGGGGGAAATGCACACACATTTCAAACTCTGGTTATTGTTGTTGTTTAAAATTACATGCTGCCCCATAGCCAAAGCTCTCTGGGTGGTTTACAAAGATTAAAACACAGAACATTAAAAACAAATATACAAAATTTTAAACCATGAAAAGCATAAAAACAGATTACATACAAGAGACTAATCCTGGTTAGTGTTAACCATGGTTAGTGTTGTGACTCCTGATCCTTCCAGCATACACACAGGACACCCAAATAAATGAGATTTCTTTATTGCAGGAAATCCCATGACAAAAGCTTAATGGTTACACACGTCAGAAATCATATAGCTGATGGTCAGTAGCTATAGACTCTATGTAAATGCAGAACAGTCAAAAGCTAAAAACTAAAACCTTGACAGTTAGGACCAGTGATAACGTAATGCTACAAGAGGTTAAAACAAAAAGTGGAATTGAGGGGGAATCTGTATGGGAGAGGAAAGGAGGAAGGGGATGGGATATGTGAGCTTGCGGTGTGCTCCTATCTCCTAGGTAACAAGGATACCACTGCTTGAGCAGGTCTCTACATTAAGGGAAATCACATCATTTACCCAGGGCTTTTGTGCTTCCTGGTTCTTTAGCACAATTGCTATGGGCTGAATTACACAGGAGGAGAGGAGCAACAAGAGGTTTGAATTGAATACTTCCCCTTCATTCTATTGAGTTCTTTTGAGACAGCGCCATCTAGTAGCACAAGATCCTACTGTTTCCTGACTATCACCACTTTAAAAGATTTCTGGAGGATTCAGCAGGAGTCAACCTGGTTGTTGAGGACAGCATGAAATTGACCCGAAACCTTCCATGAGTGGCCAATTACAAGTGGTGTAATACATTGCTTGTTTACAGGAGCCTTGAGTCTTTGAAGTCCTGTATCCACCCTGAGTAACAGTAATGGAGGGGAAAGAGACCTGAGTGCAAATCCCAACCCAGCCACAAAACTCATAAGGTGTCCTTGGGTCAATCGCTGTTTCTCTGCCAATCCTACTTTACAAGGTTTATTATAATAAAATGGGGAAAAGACATTCACATACACTAGCCCAGCCTTCTCCAATCTGGTGCCCCACAGATGTTTTGGACTAGACTTCCCAGACTTCCTGATCATTGATTATACTAGGGTGAGCATATGAAAAGGAAGACAGGACTCCTGTATCTTTAACAGTTGCATAGAAAAGGGAATTTCAGCAGGTGTGATTTCTATATATGGAGAACCTGGTGAAATTCCCTCTTCATCCCAACAGGAGCTATAATAGAGTGACCTGATTGGAGCCCTGTCCTACTTTTCATATGGTCACCTTAGCCAAAATTAACTTTCAAGGCCAAGTATATGAGGTAAATATCTTATTAGATTGCATTGAAGAAGGGCTCATTTAAACAACGGGAGAAGAGGGCTTATCACTAAAATACCAAGCCTGTGTCATCGCTATCAGACAAACAAAAACCTTTTACTCACAGCTGTGGTTGTTGGCCAAATGGCTGATATTTTGTCTAATAGCTTCCTCTATTATTTTTCTTTCTTTTTGATTAGCCAAGGTATTTTATTGCAGCTTTATTTTTATTGCAATATCATTTAATTCTAATTTTACATATTGTTTCTCGTTGCTGCATTCTAAAATTGTGTTTGTGATCCAAGTTTCTGAAAATGATAATAAAACAAAAGCTTATGTAACTGGTTAAATAAATATTGCTGTGTTTGTTGCCCAGAAGCAATGTTTATGACGAGACTAGATACGAGCATTATAAAACGGCTAAAATTCAAATTAAAGCAAAACCGTACCGTGGTATATTATGTTACATTCAGTTAAATGGAAGCAACGACTAACATCCATTGCATTCTCCTTGTATGTCTTCATTGCCGGTACGAGAGCAAATTGAGCAAGCTGATGTTGCAGTGATGGTTTTATTATATATTTGCAGTTTTAGAGTTGTGATTTTAATCGTGTTTATGTGTTGCATTGGTTTTATATGGGATGTTAGCTGCCCCAGGCTCCTTGAGATGAAGGACAAAATATCTAAATAGATAAATAAAATAAAAAATACTAGATTCCAGTTTCACAAAGCAAGGCCAAAGCATTTGGAGCCCCCATCAGATGGCGTCCAGTTGGTGGCTGCTCCGGGTTTTGAGGCCTCTGGGGCAAGACAAGCTCAATGCCCCCCCCCCTCCCTCAGTAAGGTCAGATCTACACCAAGCAGGATATTGCACTATGAAAGTGGTATATAAAAGGCAGGAGCTGCACCACTGCTTTATAGTGGTATTGAAGTGCACTGACAACTGTTGTGGCCCGTGGACACATACCACTTTCATAGGCCTTAGCTAGACCTAGCACTTTAGTGGGATGGAGGGGTGAAGATCTCACTATTTTTTCATAGCGAGATCTCCCCCTCAATTCATATGAGCGTGATAACCTCAGACGGAGAGGCGTCGCGCCTGCCATTTTTTTGTGTTTTCTTAAAGAGGCAACAGCACACGAGCGGTCGTGTGCAAAAGTTAAGTGGGTTTTTCTTTAAGAAAAAAAAATTCCCCGCTTCCCCCACTCCACCCTCCATGGGCGCAGTGCTCCTGAGGAGCTCTGCGCCCCGCGCACGGGTCCCAGCTCCTCACGAGAAACCGTGAGGAGCCAAGACAAACTGCGGCATCCAGCTGCGATGCACAGTGCAATATCCTGCTTGGTGTAGATTAGGCCTAAGTCTAGTTTCTGAGCACCAGCTGCAATTGCTCCTCATTCCTTTTTGCCATCATTGCTGCCACTTGCTTGGTCTGCAGGCAGAGACCCAGGGAGCAAGTTGGCAATGGAATCTACTACTACTCCCTCTCATCACCACCATTACCTGGACCAGAGTGAGAGACATGTGAACAAGCAGTTTGCAGTGGTGAAGGAGAGAAACAACTCTAGGGGATTCTTGCGAGTTGGCCCCTTCTGGGGTGTGGGACCTCAGCAAATGCCTAGCCTTGATGCCAGCCCTGCTTTTCCCCACATTGACAGAATAGATACCTCCAGAAAGCTCCCTGATTGGGTCTGAATTAGCAGAGGCAAACCAGGAAAAGAAGTGGGGCAGCGGTGGAAAGATAAATGAAAACACAGAACTTTTCTACGGCCAGATCTACACTATTGCTTTAAAGCACTTTATAACAGTTTTATAGCACTTTAAAGCAGTTAAAGCGCTTTATAACTGTTATAAAATGCTTTAAAGCAATAGTGTAGATCCGGCCTACATGAGGCTGTCAATCGGTGTATCTATTTTCAGGTTCATCACATTGAGATCCAAGGTTTACACAAAGAGTGTTTCCTTTGCTGGTTTTCCTCTACATAACCTCTAGGTGGTGCTGTGCTGTAGGGGAATATCACATTTGCACAAGTAGGAAAATACTTTTCTTTCGCTTTCAGAAATAATCCTCCATTTCCCCTGTTCTAAAAATACCTCTTAAAACCAGAAGTAAAACTGGAGTACCACAATGTTGTCTAAAGAACACGTAAACAACCGTGAGTAAGAAATAATAAATGCTCCATGTACAAAAACACATTCACTCCATCTGTCTTACCAGTTTTAAAAATAGACAACTCCTAGCTGGGGATTATTTAAAAAATCAACAAAAAGCAGAAAATACCATCTTAGATCCAACTAAAACTATAAAATAAAAAGAAGTTGGTCTGTAACAACTCTTCTTATCAAAAAAGTCTTATATTAGAGTGAAGACATTTTTATTACTATACATCACTCACTACAGTCAATGAAACTGACCAAATGTGGCAGTCATATCCATCATATAACATTTCCAAAGGAAGGTTCTAAATTTGTCCAACATAATAAATCAGGTTAAGATCATTAAAACTGCCAAGATTAAATGCCAGCAGTTTTAATAGTATTTGGCTGATTTGCTATATTGGGCAAATTTAGTTTTCTTTTTCCTTTGGAGATGATATGTGATGGAGATGACAGCCAGAGTTTGCAGCTTCATTGGTACCTGGTGAGTGATGTATAGTAATGAATCATCTTGATTGTAATAAGAATATTTAGATAATATTAATTGTGATTATGACAAATCCTATACTGCGATGAAGGCCAACAGCACCATCTAGAGCGTCTTGGATTCATGCACCCCTGGGGAGAAGTACTAAATAGCCAAATATTTTTGGCTTTGCTTCCAATAGTGTTCTACTTCTACCCATCCCATGTGGTGGTGTGGTGTAGTGGCTAGAGTGTTGGGCAGGGAGTCGCGAAATCTGAGTTCTAGTCCCCACTCAGCTATGAAGCTCACTGGGTGAGTATGAGCCAGTCACAGACTCTCAGCCCAGCCTACCTCACTGGGTTGTTGTTGTAAGGATAAAATGGAGAGGGGGAGGTGTGGTGCCTCATTTTGGGATAGAGCAGGAAGGAGGAACAGCTGAGCCTGGGAGTGTTTGGGAAGTGGCTCTTCACAGGAACAGGCAGAAACTAGCTGCAGGCCAATACAGCTGACTTCAATCCCTAATCACCACTATCCCAATATATGGCGAGCCAGAGGCACTGAGCAGGTGCTGAAAGCAATGGTTGTGTTTGGTTTTTTGCATACCAGTTCCTTGACCCTGCCTGAACATAAACTGACTCTGGAAAGGATTACACATTCCAAAACCTGGTATTGTTTGACTCGTCTTCTGATGGATACTTTTGGCATACAACCACAGTCTGTTTACTGATGTTTCTGGACTGCTTATCTTGCAACTCTGGTGATTTACAACAGGAAGATATGCTGCCTTGAGTTCCTTAAGGAGGAAAAAAGGCTGGATATAAATGTAATAAATAAATAAATAAATAAATAAATAAATAAATAAATAAATAAATCCTTTATAATTAACACATTTTCTTACTGGCAGATGGGATTTCTGTGCAATAGGTTTCAGTTGGTGGTGGAAACTATGGCTTCAAAAGAGTTGTGTAGTGTGTTGGGGCTCAGATACCACCTCTGCCTTGTCCTCAGTCCTTCCCCTTTGCCTTGACTCCCATGGCAGCCATTTTGTGGTGGTGCCCAGGACAATTACACAAATTGCCAAATTTGCCCACTGCCCCCAAAGGCTGTCTACTTCTGCCCTACGGTGTGTGAAGACATTCAGCCTGGCTGGTGACTTACCCTACCCTGTGCCTGTTTGGTGCATTCTCTTCCCCTCCTTATTGTTTTATTATGATTTTATCAGAATGTAAGCCTATGCGGCAGGGTCTTGCTATTTACTGTTTTACTCTGTACAGCACCATGTACATTGATGGTGCTATATAAATAAATAAATAAATAAATAAATGATAATAATAATAATGACTGTCTGCAAAATTCTTTTTGGAGAGGAACCCTTATACCAGAGGCCCATGACATGAGCTCCTCCAATGGCCCAGAAAAGTTTTTTTTAATTAAAAAGTTCAAAAATGTTAGGACACCAGGTTCTCCTTCCTGTTGCTGAACCTGCAGCTGATTAGCTGGCAGTAAGACAACGTAAGCCAAGGGGGGTAGAGGGGAGAGAAAGAGCAAGGCTAGTATGGGGGAGAATCAAGAAGGTAAAGAGGTGGTAGGGGAGAGAAATATTGAGGCTAGAGGCTGGGAGTGGAGAGAAACAGCAAGATAAAGGGTGAGTGGGAGAGAAAGAGCAAGGCCAGGGGCTAGGAAGGGAGAGAAAGCAGAAGGCTAGCGATGGAGAATGGAGAGAAACAGCGATAGAGACTGGGAGAGAGCAAAGTGAAAGTTCTGTGTGGATAGAAGAAGATTGGGCAGGACGCAAAGCAACTTTTCCCATTTCCCCCTCCCTCCCGGCCTGCTATTTCTCTCCCTTTCACCACGTCTTTACTAGCCAGGCCCCCACAGCAGCTGTTATGTGACGAGCCACATCCTCAATGGGAGCCTTTTTGTGTTGGGGGGGGGGCAGAGCAGTTTCTTGAGTTCTCAAATTTGCCCAAGGGTCTAAAAGGATTGGGGTTCTTGCCTTAAACCAAAAGGGGGGGCATCAGTCCAGAAAAACTCCCCCTGCCTCTAGAGTTACGTAGTTACAGATCAACTTTTCTCCCCCTTTCTGATCTGAAAATTAAAAAGCCCACTTCATAAAACCTCCAGAAATATCTATTTTGCTGCCATGTGTGGATCAAGTTATACAGTTCTACCTGCCCCATCTCAAAAAAAACCCACACCAACCAACAAAATTGTAGAGCAACCTTCCCCACACTGGTGCCCTCCGGATGGCTTGGATTACAAGTGCTATCATCCCCAGCCAGCGGAGATGGCTGTTGCAGAGCAGTGCAGTGTGGGACAGAAACAATCAAAAGCATAGAGTCATAAAATCAGAGGGTTTGAGGACTTTCCCCAAATGATCAGATGCTTAGATCACTTTCCCCACATGTATTATTTATTGGCTGATTATATTTTCAATCCACATAATAATGAAAGTTCAAACATAACAATGAAAAGCTCACGTGTTTGGGGATCTTCAGTGGGCAGGAAAGGCAACTAAGGGATGGAACATAATAGGAAGTTTTAAAATTATGCATGGTGTGGAGTCAATGCATTTTTTCTGTTTGAGCTACAAAAGAACTCAGGAGCTCTTCATATTGAAAGTGGACATTGCAAGCCAACAGAGTTCATATTCGGATCCTGGAATTTACTAGCATCTCTAGATTTCACAGCACATCGGCTTGAGCAGCAAAATATCTTGGACTGTGCCTTGAGAGCTTGCTAATAATTTTGCCCCACCCACACGCCCTACAGATATCTTGAAATGGCACCCACGTGCCCCATCTGTTGTGATCACTGAGGGTCACTGGGATTTACAAAGTCTCTGAAATCAGTCTGTGAATTATTCCATGGCCAGAAAAGCATGGTGTTGCTATGGATATTTATTCATTTATTTATTTATTACATTTATGTACCGCCCCATAGCCAAAGCTCTCTGGGCGGTTTACAAAGATTATTATACGGACACCTCAATTTGCTCCTGTTTTTATTTATTTATTTATTTGTTATTGCATTTTTATACCACCCAATAGCCAAAGCTCCCTGGGCAGTTCCCCAAAATTAAAACCATTCAAAGTATAAAACAAACAGTATAAAAACATGATATAAAATACAATATAAAAGCACAAACAGGGTACAATATGAAATACAATATAAAAGCACAACTGGGTGGTTTTTTATTATTATTTTAGTACATGTTGAAAGTAGTTCTGCCTTCATTCAGAAGGGAAATCCAGTCCATTTTATCATTCACTTCATGTCGTCTACGAGAGAACAGCCTGCCAAGTCACGTAGGTCATCAAATGACACACTCCTGGTGCTGCTGCCTAGACCTCTGGTCTGTTTGGAGTCTACTCAGAGCAGGGCTTTCTGTATATTTGCTCGCTCCCTGTGAAATTCCCTGCAGGCATGACGTTGCTTTGTTTTTTAAGTACCTGCTAAAGTCATTTTTTATTTAAACAACCTGTTCCTGTATCACCAGCCACAGTTTTATTGGTTTTATTGGCATAACTTGCTTTTTAAAAAATATATATTACTCTGCATTTACAGTCTTTTTCTCTTGTTACTCTTCACCCGTCAGGAATCTTGCTAGATATAGAAAGGTCTATACATTCTGTAACTCAATCAATAAAAAATATAGACAGTTTCTTTGCTAAATGAAAAGGTGTGCGCTCTACCATTCCCGGTGTACATTTCACAAGAGAATCTTTGCAGTGCTTGGAATAATGAAAGAATATCAGGAGAGGTATGATTTGAGCACACATTAGCAAACCTGTCTTAATAAAATAATTACCCCATTTAACCAATTACTTTGGAAGCTTTATTATAATATTATATTGTATCATATTGCACCTTCATAATGATCATTTTATGCTAATTGTGATCAATTACGGGAGCTGAAGAACATGCTGGGTATATAAATCTAGCACAGTTCACGTCTTGCCTGAAGCCTCAGGGTAGAAATGACATGTTTTAAACACCAATATAATCCTTATTATAATAATTTGGTTTTCCGTAGACCTTTTCTAATGTTTGATGTCTTTGATGGAGACGTCCCCTAGTCCATTTGTAGGTTTCCATTTTGGGCTACTGAAATCATATCCCAGCAAAAGTTATTGGAGAAAATCTATTTCTGATTAATACGCACATATGTGCAAAATGACACATTCGCACACGCCCCTTTTTATATGTTGTATAACTTGTATTTTTTTTTTACTTTCATTAGGTATTGAGCACTTACATTAGGCTGTTTTTACTGTAGATGTTTCATAAGCATATCAGTAATAGACCAAGATTTATAATCAGTGAATTCCATTTTTTAGGGATTTTGATTTATTTATTATGTACATTCTTCCTTTTGTTGCCTTGTTTTGTTAACTTTATTTCGTAATAAAATAAAATTTCATGATAAAGAGGTGCGGGCGGGGGGGAGGGGGGAGAAAAGAAAACCAGCATGCAAAACTCCACTGCGTGTGCTTTAACAAACATTTATTTTGGCTCGCTGTTTCCTGCCCCAGATAATTACAGCCTCCAGGAATCCACCCTATGCCCATCTAGATAGCCTGATCTGTTTCTGTGAGTCACACTCAGGGGGCAGGGGGGGAGACAGAAAATTGGTCATTGGCTTTTAGAAAGGGAAAGAGGCAGTAAACAAATCACTTAATCCAAATGAATAGCTTGATTTTTCGACTGACCAGTCCAGCTCCCTCTCCATCTGTTCCTCTTTTCCTGTCCAACATGAATATGCCAAAGTTTGGGACAGTTCAGGCCCGGATTTAGATTTGCAATTCAAATTAACCTGCAAAGCCGTAAAGTCAGTAACTTATTTCTGATTCCCTAATTAAACTGGCGTGGGGTGGGGTGGGGGATGGAACCCTTCTGCAATAGCATTTGCACCTCCCGTTTTAATGTACAATAACACCAGGTCCTACAGCCACGTAGTCATTCTGCCTACCTCACAGCTAGATGCTTTTCTGAATGACTTAATCGTTTACACCTACAGACACTTGCTGCAGGGAAAATACCCCAGACGTGCTTTGTGGTCCCCAGGGGCGCTGAGACTCCCTGTACTCTGGCCAAATCTCTCCCCGTCATAAATGATAGGCCAGAAAACAAATGATGTGCTGCTGATTGTTAAATAGCTACATAACATGCCAATTTTTCTGTAAGGTTTGCAAACTCTTTGGGAAATTGATGCTGATTCACCATTGATGACTCTCAAGTGACCTGTGTGCCTGCTCAGTCTGCTGTCTGGATGCTAACAGTTTATGAGCAACTTCAGGGCCCCTTCCTGTTCCCCCTTTTTATGGGTCGTTATCTTTAAAACGGACTCAGACTGGGCAGCCTTTTAAAACAGAGGATATGCCTTCAAATAGAGGGTTCTCCTCTGACAGTCCTTCAAGTACCGTACTCTCCTCTGTATGTCCCACCAGCAGAACATGGGGCTGTCTGCACACAAGGAAAGCCCTGCGGTGGCTGTAGATCTTGCCCCGACGTTAGCTGCAGGTTCACAGCCACTGTGGGGCTTCCCTGCGATGCTGCAATTGGCCGTTTTCCACCAGGAAGAGGGAGAGGGGAAAGGGAAAGCACAGAGTTGAGGAGGTAGTTGGCACCAACCCAGTGGCATGAAGACAGCCCCCAGGTGGCCTGATAGTCTATCCATGCCCAGCTCACTATTAAGGGTGCAGTCGTAGGAGTGTTTAGACAGAAAAAAGGTCCTACAACTCTCAGCATTCCCCAACCAACCATGTTTTAGTCCCAAAATTCTACAGTTGTGTTCAAAGTAAATTACAGCCCCATTCTAAAGATCTGCCCATGCTTGGAATGAAGCTGTTGGATGTGTAGGTGGTGGACCCAGATCCATCCTCATAAAAATAATGCAGAGGTAGCTCGGGGCTCTCTGTTTTTAACCAGGATGTCCAGATGAAAAACTAGTTATGCATTGTCTATCAGACAAGAACATAAGAAGAGCCGTGCTGGATCAGACCAGGGTCCACTTAGTCCAGCATTCTGTTCACCCAGTGGCCAACCAGCTGCTCATGGGAAACCCACAAGCAACAGATAAGTTCAACAGCACTCTAAAATGCTCACAGCCTTTTCTTCACTGGAGTGGAACACTTACTGCATCACCTTTGACTCTTACAACTCATACAACACTAGTTCTTTCCCTATGCACTATCCACATGCTACTTTAAACAGAATCAAAAATATTTGGAAGTCCATTCCTAGATCTTCCACATAATGTCTAATTTGCCTCTAAGCTGGGTCATTTATAGGTCAGTCTGTTTCTCTAGAGAACTCGGTTTTCAATCCACTGCTGAATGCTAGAGATTATAATTCTGCCACTGGTGACTTGATCATTTATCCTGGGATGAAAGAAAGATGAAAACTGTTGCACACTTCAACATATTAACCAGGTACATCTAAGAGTGAACCCCAGCACTTATGCCTCACTATTGACATTTAAGACAGGATATAACATATATTTAAATGCAAGATGGTATTGTTTAATAATAATAAAAAGTGAGGTCCAACTCACCAATTAGTTTTAAAATTTTATCTGCTAGGAGTTATGCATAAAAGCTAGACCATAAAATATGGCTATTCTGATTTTGTGAATAATTGATTAAATCACAGCAAGTTGAGCATTTCCTTTCCATTTTGTGGCATAAACACCAGGATGATTTAATTAAACCATGGCTGCTCGCCTAAGTGAAGACATGGTATTGCCTGTACATAAAAAAATATATATATTGTCTACTGTATTATCTCATGTACAATCAGAACTACATTTATACAACTTCTACAGAAAGAAAACAACAAGCTTTTTGAAACTTGTCTTCAAGTCATTACTGCAGTCTTTTTTCTTTTTTTTTTAATGATTATCTCGCAGACCAAAAGGTTACCATATGCTATGAATATGTTACGACATTTGAAGAATCTTTGACCCTGTTCAAACAACATGCTAAGCCACGGTGGTTAAGCATTCTGAGCTAAACATTACGGCTTATCGTATCATGTGAACTATCACTTAGAATGTTGTGTGAACTATTCCTAAACCTGGTGGCTACATAACCATGGTTTAAACATGCTCACTAACCATTTGCTGCAAAAGGGTTAGCGGCCTAACCATGGCTTAGCGTGTCATCTGAACAGGCCCAATGTGTTGTTGTAAGAATAATATCTTATAGGGCCTACAAGCCCTTCATCTTTCTTCTTCTGAACCTTTGCCTGAAAGCTGAGAGGGTGAGAGGCACAGCCAACTCAAGACATTTTGGTGCCTGTGGCAAAGGACAAGATGGCATGGTTTAAGATGTGTTCTGAACATGGCCCAGCTTTCTGGCTTAACCACAGTGGTTAAAGCTATGGTTTAAGGCAGTGGTTCCCAAACTTTTTCAGGTAACCTCCCCCTTGGTTCCACAAACTCATGCCCAGTGCCTGCTACCCTACACTATAGAAATCATTATTCAGAATAGCGGTTTTCAACGACCCACTAAGGAAGATAATAACAATAAAATTCAAAACAGTAACAATTAATTGAATATTTATTCAAAATCCAATTACATTTTTTTAGTTTATTCAATTAAACATAATTGATGAACTTGATCCAGTGATATCATCTTTTCAAAGTCTGATAGTCATTTAGCAAAAATTAGATATCACATTTAGTAACTAGGGTAGATTACCTCACTATTCTCTAAATTCTTAATGTGATGAAGTGATACCAGTTTCCCAATGTCTGGTTTAAAGTCACTTAACATAAATCTTAAATCACCATGTTTAGTAATCTGGAGTCAATTTCTTTGCTTGGAGAGAAGTAGGCAGACCACACTAAAACCACATTCCACCAAATATGATGTTGGAAATGCAACCAGGAGCTTCTGAACCACTCTCCATAGTGCAGGATAGCGATCAGACATTTCCTTCTGTAACCAAAACTCCTGGTACGGAAAAGACCACCTTGAGCGCCCCCCTGCCGCCCCTTTGCCTCTTAGCGCCCCCCTGCCACCCCCTTGTCTCTTAATGCCCCCCTATGCAATCCCACCACCCCCAAGGGGGTAGTGCCACCACACAGGCTCTGAACACCAGGCCTGGCCACGGCTACTCCCTGCTCAAGCCAAGCACCACCGCTTGATACGCCTGAGGCAAGGGACAAAAACCACCTTCCTCCAAACTATGTGGAGAAAGGGGTTTAAATGGAGAAGGATTTCAATATATAAAATAAAACACTGTGAGTTATATGTGCTGAGGTGAATTATTGTCAGAGTGGGTGCTAAATGTGTAAACTTCAGATGATAAATACTAAACAGACACATGGGATTTTTGTGGCAGTCAAAAACAAAATGATTAAAATTTATTTTCAAAAGTTCACAAGCTTTGTTTCAAATAAAACATTTAAAAACCTTTTTTAAACCTTTCATCCAATCCTTTCACTCATTCACATACGCACTTTCCTTTTTCTCACACAATCAATCTTGAACTTTCTTTATTATCAGTATTGATTAATATACATCAACTACGTGCACACCACACTCCAAAGACACCACTCTCTACACTGACCCTCAAACTTCCCAGAACTTAAGTACCCTAAACACAGAGAGCACTAAAGACTCTAAGAGTACCTAACAAGTCCCTCTCAATCCCCTCAGTCATTCCCTTATATATCACTCCTCCCCCCTCCCAAGACATTCTAACTTCACCCACTCAGGCCAACATTATAAAACCCACAGACTTACAAACTTCAGACATACATTTGGGAACTGACTTGTGGGGTGTAACACCACAGGCAGTACCGCCCACTTTGGGAACCACTGGCCTATGTGTATTTTAGAGGAAATTGCATACGAAAAATACATATATTGTGGGGAAACATGTAATGTGATGAAAACGTGGTTTATTTATTTGTACTTGTACACACACACACACACACACACACACACAGATATATATATATCAGAATGGGATGGGATGGGATGGAATGGACTGAAGACATGAGGAACTGAGACCGACAGAATTATGCTGATCCAACCATCACTAGCACCAGATTAAGAGTACAAAATGTAGCTTCTTGCACAGCAATTGCTCCTCCCCACAGAGAAATAGGGAGCTCCTGTGAAACAAGAACCACGCTTCCTGGTAGAAAGAAGGGCCAATTCCAAAGCAACTTGATGCGGTAAATGTTTCAGAACTCCTCTCTGCCTCTGCTGTGTTATATAACATTATTTTAAACAACACAGTAGTATTTACTAAAATATATATGGTATTGGTCCTGTTTAACATATCAAATGTGCCAGATACAGCATTGTTTTGATCAAAAATACTCATAATTTTCTTTAAACACACACTAAGATATCTGACTGCATAAAAGTAAATCATGTGCATCAAAAGGTGTTTTTTTTTTAATAGAGAGGTAAAAGGACAGCACAAAAAGCAGAAACATTAAAAGGCCTTAGCTAGACCTAAGGTTTATCCCAGGGTCATCCCTGTTCATGTAAATGACACACAGGATATCCTGGGAGCAGGCAGGGACAACCCTGGGACAACCCCGGGATAAACCTTAGGTCTAGCTAAGGCCTCAAATTGATCTTTGAGGAACTCAGGGGAACAGTATTTATCATTCCATTTAGTTTAGCAATTGCTATTAATATTGAAATGGGTACACAGCATACCATAATTCAGATCTTTCTTATCTTCTGCAATCAAACTGTTGCCCACAAAACCTACTTTTTTCTTCCTACTTGGCTTGCTTCACTGATTGCACTAACGTATTTATCATTCCCTCTAAGAGCAAACTCAGGTGGTGAGTGCCAACAGAAATTAAATTAAAATGGGACTACTGAGAAAAAAGCAGGACGTATCTGGAAACCCCAAAATTTACAGAAGGAGGGGGGGGGGAAATAAACCTAAGAGAGCAAACCCCCAAAACAGCCCAATACGGATTTGGGATACTTTGTAGTCAGTAGGGTGACCATATGAAAAGGAGGACAGGGCTCCTGTATCTTTAACAGTAATGTAGAAAAGGGAATTTCAGCAGGTGTCAATTGAAAAGGGTGAAATTCCCTCTTCATCACAACAGTTAAGGCTGCAGAAGCCCTGCCCTCTTTTGTATCTGGTCACTCTACTATAGCTAGTGTAGCTTTAACTGTTGTGATGAAGAGGTAATTTCTAGGGATGTGCTCCGCTCCGATTAGGAGCGTAGAAGCAGTAGCGGATTGGCCTGCTCCGCCTTACCCAGAGGCGGAGTAGGAGCGGACCGTGGACCCCCTAGAAGCAAGGCGAAGAGAAGCGACCATTTTTCGGAGCTCCGAGTTCAGGCGGAGCGCTCCGGTCGCCATCTTGAAAACATTTCGCCATAGGATTGCATTGCGGCAAATAATCGCGCATAACTATTTTGTTTTTGAAGCTATCGCTCTGGAAATTCTTGTGCTCAGAGAGTCGTGGATGGGGGTCATTTTGAGACCACTCTCACCTCTCTGCGTGCTGTGGTTCACGTGCAATATTTTTTTAAAAATCGGGTCAACCGCGCGGCTCAAACTGCGTTTCGGCTTTTCGCCCATAGGATTGCATTGAGGGAAAGAATCGGGGATAACTGGGGGGGGGTTTAAGCTATCGTTCTGAAAATTCTTGTGCACAGAGAGTCGTGGATGGGGGTCATTTTGAGACCACTCTCAACTTTCTGCGTGCTGTGGTTCACGTGCAATATTTTTTTAAAAATCGGGTCAACCGCGCGGCTCAAACTGCGTTTCGGCTTTTCGCCCATAGGATTGCATTGAGGGAAAGAATCGGGGATAACTGGGGGGGGGGTTTAAGCTATCGTTCTGAAAATTCTTGTGCACAGAGAGTCGTGGATGGGGGTCATTTTGAGACCACTCTCAACTTTCTGCATCGTACGGGTCGCGGGCTAGAAGTTTTAAAAAAATCGGCGGGAAAAATACCTTTTTCAAAGGGCTGAGGGGCAGAGTCAGCTCCCGGTCATGATGATCCCAAAGTTGGAGGAGGGCATAGGCAAAACAGGTAACTTGGGATTCTGGGAAACTTCTCTTTCTTCATCTGAACGGGCTTTTCCCCGTGTTTTTTAACACAGTAGCCCCACCAAATGCACAAACACAACCTGAAATCATATACTAAGCCAAGAATAAGAGATAGAAACACAGCACTGCTCCCCACCCTAACCTTGGTGAACAACTGAATCGATGTGGTGCAAGGGGATGAGCTCCCCTAGGGCATCTCATCGTGGACGTGCCCCCACTCTCTCCTGCACTGGAAGGCCATAGAGCCTTCCAAAGAGAGTAAAACGGTGGAGCAATGCCTATCATGAGTTGAAGTGAATGGTCACTTTTCAGTGGTAGAGCAATGCCTGTTATGAGTTGAAGTGAGCGTTTTACTTCTTCTCAGAGTTGTTGGTGGCTGTCATTGTCTTGAACTGGCAGCTACTTCCCCCTCCCCCGGGCACGTCCCCCTATTGCTGGTAAAAGACAGATATAGCCTTTTTAAAAAAATTCTTCTTGCTGTTTATTGAGCAACACTGCTTCTTTTAATTCCACCCCTCCTTTGTTTATTGATTGATTTATTCCATTTTATATGCATTACTGGCTTATCCTTGGCTCACTTCCTTATGCCCCCAGAAATGCCAGCTGCATGCCTGCCTGCCTTCCCTCCCTCCTCCCCTGCCCACCTCGCAGGGATGTTGTGTGTGGGGTGCCCGATTTTCAAAAATTCGCCAAAAATCAGGGGATGATGGGATTGCTTTGAAACTTGGCATGCGTGTGTATATCCCCATGAGGTGTCATGGTGCCAAACATGAGGTTTCTAACTTGAACAGAAAAAAAGTTGTATAATTTTTTAGCTTTCAATGCAAGCCTATGGGGGGGGGGAAACGGAGCTCCGGATCCGGATCCGGAGCTCCGGGCGGAGCGGAGCGGAAGGGGGCGGAGCGGGGGCGGGGCGGAGCGGCCCGATCCGAAAAATGGCGGATCTGCAAGTGAAGCGGAGCGGGGGGTCCGTGCACACCCCTAGTAATTTCACCTTCTTCAATTAACACCTGCTGAAATTCCCTTTTCTACATTACTGTTAAAGATACAGGAGCCCTGTCCTCCTTTTCATATGGTCACCTTACTAGTAGTCAGATCATTTTGAGTGTCAATTGCAAAAGCTATGGTGACCATATGAAAAGGTGGATAGGGCTCCTATATCTTTAACAGTTGTGTTGAAAAGGACATTTCAGCAGGTGCTGCATGCATAAAAAAGACACCTGCTGAAATTTCCTTTTCAATTCAACTGTTAAAGATACAGGAGCCCTGTCCTCCTTTCCATATGGTCACCCTAGAAAAGAAGATTGGAAAATGGGGGCGGGGGAGCTGGAATGGAGTATCCAGGAGGAGGGTATGGCTGGCTGGAACCCTAAACAGGAACAGAAGGTGAGGGGATACACTGCAACAGCTTGTTACAGTCCCACTTACTGCTTTATATTGTTTAATTCAGGTGTAAGCATGGAGCCAAATATCCTATAACAATATCCTGTAACAAATATCGTATAACAAATATCCAATAACAAAACAGAAGGGCATGTTTGAATAAGCCCTTGGCATGGGGCTTGACGTGGAATAGGAAGAATGAAACAATGTTATTGTACTGTTAGGAAACAAATGCTACTATCCCTAAGCCACAGTAGCTCCACTTTCTCCTAACCATGAACATTTTGTCGGATGCACTAGCACTAGCATTACGTGCATAATCGTTCATTTGCACATTTCAGGACCTAGCTGCTCATGGGTTTAAATATAAATTATTCGGCTTAAGTGTTTGTGGATCGCAGCCAAAGAGTGATTAACTTCCAGGAGACTAGCAACATGGATTTCTGTTCCCAAAGGAGAGTGAGCAAATAAGACTTAACGCATCCTGCATTTTGGCACATATACAATCAAGCCTTTTGACGGAGGTGAGACAAGACAGGGCCGCTGGAGGAATTCTGCCCTTGTAAGGTAACTGGTTTAACATGAGAAAGAAGCAGTTTGTAAATCACTCTCAAAATCACAGGGCCTTTGACTAAAGCTGAAATCCACGACACACTTACTCCCGGGAAGTTTAACCGACATGTAACAGGGCCAACCCTAAAATTCAACAATTATTATTATTATTATTTATTTATTTATATAGCACCATCAATGTACATGGTGCTGTACAGAGTAAAACAGTAAATCGCAAGACCCTGCCGCATAGGCTTACAATCTAATAAAAACCATAGTAAAGCAATAAGGAGGGGAAGAGAATGCAAATAGGCACTGGGTAGGGTAAACAGGCACAGGGTAGGGTAAAACTAACAGTGTAAAGTCCAAACAACATCAAGTTTTAAAAGCTTTAGGAAAAAGAAAAGTTTGGATTCCAGCATAAGGATCGTGCAGGAAAATAGAAGAAATATGAGGATCAGGCAGCAACAATTAGCAGAAGAAATGTCTATAGGAGGCAGATAATAACACATAATCAGTGTTGCTGGTCTAATTTTAATTGATTTTAATTGGCTGGGTGCTGTGCATTCCTTGCATTGTGTGTTTTTGATTTATTTGTTTTTATGCGGAGCCTTTATGAAAGTTTTGTTTTGATCTTTAGTTTATTGTTTGTGGCCTTGAGCGCCATTTCTTACTGGACAAGCAGAGGGGCATAAATTGATTAAATAAATAGTAAAGTTATTATTTATTATTTTTAGCATTATTGAAGGATTTTTTAAGCATATGCTCAGTTGCAACAGGCTGATAATTCCCAGTGCAATCCTAAGCAAGTTTACTCAGAAGTAAGTCCCTTTTTCCAGAAGGAACCATAACATAAGAAGTAAATCAGATCAATCGTCTTTGAAGTAAGATGCTTCGGGAGCTCAGTGTGACTTACTCCAGAGTAAGTGCACTTAAGATTTCAACCTCCATTTTGAAAATGAGCTGATGTGCAAAACTTATACAATAGTATATTTATATTTCTGATGCACATTTTACAGGCCTTTGTTGACTTAATCATTATTCACATGGATAATTTCTTCAGAGTTACCCCTCTCCCTTCCTTTGGTATAATGGTCTGTTCCACTTAGTCCCGTTTTATTAAATGGTAAAACCCATGGAGGGTGCCTTCGTGTTTTCAGTTGTTGCACAATGCATAGCAATTACACAGAGTTTATAAGCAATTAGAATCATAGAATCATAGAACAGCAGAGTTGGAAGGGGCCTACAAGGCCATCGAGTCCAACCCCCTGCTCAATGCAGGAATCCACCCTAAAGCATCCCTGACGGATAGTTGTCCAGCTGCCTCTTGAAGGCCTCTAGTGTGGGAGAGCCCACAACCTCCCTAGATAACTGGTTCCATTGTCGTACTGCTCTAACAGTCAGGAAGTTTGCCATAACCCAACAGGGCAAAACACACATGAGTGTGATGTGCACAGTGGAAGCTGGTGGCTCTGATGTCATGGGGCAGTGAATCCACCCTGGGTTTCAGTCAGAAACAGCCAGAATTCTAAAGGTGCTATCCACGGTGCTGAACCTGTAGGATTCAGCACCTTCGATAGTTCCTTTAGAGTTCTGACTGGTTGTGGCTGAAACCCAGAGAAGATTCACTGCCCCATGACATCAGAGCCACCAGCCTCCACTGAACATGTACACTTCTTCAAGCCTCAAACCCTGATGGATGGGCTGAGCTTGTATATGCATAGCACTAATCCAACTTACCTTCAGTACCGCCAACTACTGAAAGTGGAAGAGAGATGGATTGCTTGCAGTTATATCGGATCTGAAATTAATTGGAATTTACCAGTTCAAACCATCTCTCTTGTTGTGAGTCATCAGTGATAGGTCTATATATTTTAGGGAGGTGATGTGTCTTACTTAACAGAAGGGAATCTCTATTTGAAGGTGTCCTGTGTTTGAAGGGCTGGCCAGTCCGAGTCTAAGAATCCTAAGAAGGGAAAACAAGGGCTGTCAAGTTGTCCATCCTCAGTTAGCTACTAGGGCAGCAAACTAAGCAGCCACACAGGTCCCTTGGCATTCTACACTATGGGGAGTTGTGTTGTATTTCTATTTAAATTGTAATAATTTTCTAATTGTATATATATATATATATATATATATATATATATATGAGCATATGCAATTTTAGGCAAATATAAATCTGTGCCCTCTTTTTGGATGATGATGATAATGATGATAATAAAATTGATTTGTTACTCGCCTCTCCCTCCGGATCGAGGTGGGGTACAACACAAATGCAAATGCCACAAAATACATATAATTAAAACATTCAAAACTAATACACCATTAAAAGTGTTTCCTCTGTTTGGTGATGTGTAAATTGAGACCCTAATTTATTACAGTTCCCACAAACGGTAGCAAAGCAAAACCAAACCATCACCATTAATAGCCAGGTCACTTTCTCCCCTTCTCTCTTTCTCCCATGTCTACAGAGCTAGCCACTTTTATAATGCCTATGTTTCAGTCTTGGCCAGGAAGGAGGTAGGGCCATGCTTAGTTAAGAACATAAGAACGTAAGAAGTGCCATGCTGGATCAGACTGAAGGTCCATCTAGTCCAGCACTCTGTTCACACAGTGGCCAACCAGCTGTCGGGCAGGGACCCACAGCAGGACACATTGCAACAGTACTTTTCCAACCATGTTCCCCAGCAACTGGGGCACACAGGCTTACTGCCTTATATAATGGAGACAGCACATAACCATCAGGGCTAGTAGCCATTGATAGCCTTCTCCTCCAGGAATTTATCAAACCCCCTTTTAAAGCCATCTAAATTGGTGGCCATGATGTGCATGCAAGAGGTCCCAGGTTCGATTCCCAGCATCTCCAAGTAGGGATGGAAAAACTCCTGTCTGAAAGCCTGCAGAGCTGCTGCCAGTCAGTGATGACAATACTGGGCTAGATGGAGCAATGGTCTGTCTCAGTATAAGGCAGCTTCCTATGTTACTTCCTATTCATATACATAACCTTATTTCCCCTCCCAGCCACCCCGTGTGCCAGGGGGTGGGAATCATAGGACAAGGTTCATGCAATGGTGGAATGGGTGAGGGAGGGTGGACCGCGGGCCCCTAAATATGGCTCAGGTCCAGGTTATTTGAAAGACCGTATTCTCCCTTATGAGCCTGCCTGTGCTTTGAGCTCTTCTGGAGAAGGCCTTCTTTCAGTCCCACCATCTTCACAGGAGCACTTGGTGGGAACATGGGAGACAACCTTCTCGGTGGCTGCTCCAGTGCTTTGGAACTCTCTTCCCGGGGAAGCTAGGCTGGCTCCCTCCTTGATGTGCTTTCAGAAGCAGGCAAAAACTTATTTGTTCCGACAGGCCTTTGGAGAATAATCTGGTCCTCCATCTATGTTAAGGTCTTGTAAAATTGTTGTGTGTTTTAAATGTTTAATATTTTTATGTGTGTGTGGGGGGGTTAATTTTAATTTTTGTACATTTCTTTTCCTAGGTTTAAAATGTTTATGTTTAAATTTTGTAAGGCCTCCTTGAGGCCCAGTATTGGGCAAAAGGCGGGATATAATAATAATAACAACAACAACAACAACAACAACAACAACAACAACAACAACAAGAAGAAGAAGAAGAAGAAGAAGAAGAAGAAGAAGCAGCAGCAGCAGCAGCAGCAGCAGCAGCAGCAGCTTGCAGAGCCTTCAGCCCCCAAAGATCCTCTTCACTAAATGGGGGTAAAGAGAAAACCAATGAGAAGCTTACTAGGATATGAGAAACAAGAACTAGGATGTATTTAATAAGGGAAAGGAAGCAATCAGGAATATCCAAGTGAATAAACACTTTGATGTGATCCTGTAAATAATAATATAGGGAGAAATGGAGTATATAAAAAAGAAAGCTTCACGATCCAATACACACTTACCTGGGAGTAAATCCCACTGAACTCAGTGGGAGTTACTTCTGAGTAGACACAGATAGAATATTGAAGTCCCATTCATTTCAATGGCAGAGACAGAACCAGAATTCTCCTTGCCAACATCCACTTTGGCTGGAACTTGTGCCCCAAGTATTTTTCATTAAATTTGGCCAAATTGAACTTTCCTCTTTGGGTGTCATCCTGACTCTCCAGATTTCTACCCTCCTTTAATTTGGATTCCGCAGCTGAGCACTCGGCCTTTGACTGGAAACCAATTTTTACCAAGCATTGAGAAGCAACGAATCTGCACCTGCCTTATGAATTCAGAGGAGAGTTCCAGGACCCTTTTCACATTCTTTTGAGGTCAAGAGAAGCAGACAGGCTACCAGCCTTGCAAACTAATTCAATAAGCCACCTCACATTTATTTTCCTATCTGCAGTATAAACTTAGAGACTTTTTTTAAAAAAAAATGGTTATGAACTACCTTCCTAGCTTTCCCCAACTTGGCTCTCTGCAGATAATAAGGATGTGCAAATCAGCAAAATTTGAGTTCGCCCAAATTCTTCGGATTCCATGTTGACACTTGTTCCAACTCGTATCTGATTTTGAGCTTAGTTTTTCTTTTCTTTTTGCATCTCTGCAGATTTTCGTGCCTATTTTTCCAAACATATGCATCAATTGTGCACATTTTTTAAGTATACACATTCTCCTCCCGTTGATTCAAGCACATTTCCCAAAAGTTCACGTTTTTTTCATGCACATTTTTTAAATGTGCGCATGCTGCCGAACACATTTTTGGGGATCCACAAGTCACACTGCAACCTTGGAACGATACGGAACTCCAACACAGATTGTGTCTGAGTTCAGTTCAGAGGGTGCAAACTGGGTAAAATCCTTATCAAAAATAAACTGGTAAATTTCTCATACATCCCTAGTTGTACTACATCTTCTGTCATCCCCAGCCAGCATGGCGGGTACAAGGTTAGGGAAGATGTTAACAGGCAAATGTTTGGCCAGAGGTGTAGACCTACAGCTCTTTTCTGCACATGATATCCCTTCACATGATTCAGATGTGGAAGGGACCTGAATCTGCAAAAAGGCCCAATCTTTGGGGCCTGTGTGATCTTTCATAGCCTCTTACAACACTCCCTTCCCTCAGTACACAGCAACAAACCTCTGTCTGCATCTGTTTCTGAAGAGCCTCTGGAAACTCCACTAGGTTCACATTGCACCAGTGAGGAAACTGGTGGCCACTTGCTTACGGGTTCATACTAAATGGGCCCTTGGTCTGATCCAGCATGGCTCTTCTTATATTGTCATGTACGCCTGTCCTGTACACCTGTCCCGCAAAGGCTACGTTGGTAACCAGTTTGTTTCAAGGCACAATTAGATTGTAAGCCTATGCGGCAGGGTCTTGCTATTTACTGTTTTACTCTGTACAGCACCATGTACACTGATGGTGCTATATAAATAAATAATAATAATAATAATAATAATAATAATAATAATAATAATAATAATGTTGGTACAGTGGACACTTATGAATTGCTAAAACAGAGGAAATGCACCACTAAAAAAGAGGAGAAAAGTGGGTGTCTATTTGCATTAAATTTGCATGTGCTAATTTATATGTATGTATGTAAATTTACTATACAAAACAAGAAAGACAAGGTTCCTAATGAACAATTTCAGAACAAACACTCCAAGCGCAAAGGACCAGGCAATGCTGCACTGCTCCAATAAAGAGGTTTTTATTGGTAAAACGTATAATATTGGAAGGTACAACTTAACTGAATTATTGATCAGAACAGTCATATCAATAATGGACAATCAATTGTTTGTCAAGCATAACAATTTAGTTGTCTGACATTGAATGTCTGACAATCAATCACACCAAAAAGTTATGTCTGGCAGTTTATAGTTATATCTGGCAGTGTGCGAAAGGGATGTGATTGCAATTTATGGACCTCTGGTGAAATTCCTGCGCTGTGTCTGTGACCAGTTGAAAGAGTGTTTATACTCTGGGAAGGGTGAGCTGGAAAAAATGGAGGAACTATCTCACCATTATTCCATGAATTTAATAGGCTATCTTGTCTTTACCAAACGGCAGACTGCTGACAATTCAGTCTTTCAGGAATGTTACATTGCCTTTCAACATTATCCGTCTTTGCAAATTGTTTTGAGTTATAAACTGTTATGAGTTCTGTCTACTTGAATGCCTGAGGAAGACTTCCCGTAGTTGAAACAGAATTTCAATGGGGGTTCATAAATTGCAATTATGGTTCATGGTTTAATTTGTTTTTAGCTGTGTATATTTATTGTTTTATACTGTATGCTTTTATCTGTATTCTGCCCTGAGATCCTAATGATATAGGGCAGGATACAAATGTTTTGAATAAATAAATGAATGAATTAATAAATCTTTTTTGTAGACTGCAATTATATCCTTTTCGCAGACTGCCAGATATTTATTTATTTTTATTTATTTAAGGATTTTATGCCGCCATTCAGCCAAAAAAGGCTCTCACGGCGGCTTACAAAAGTATTTCTTGACAGTCCCTGCCCACAGGCTTACAATCTAAAAGACATGACACAAAAGGAAAGGGGATTGGGAGGGAGGAGGAGGAGGGGGAAAAGGAAAGCAAATTCAGGCACTACAATCTTAGTTGCAAAGTTCAGCAGTTACAGTTGACAGCAGGAGGGAGGGGGCTCTCAGCTGGAGCTGGACCCAGGCACGGTGAAGAGGTGCCTGGCTGCTGCTTCCTCCCTCACTGGTGGCCTCTGCAGAGACAATATATAGATATAGACACCTCCATAATTGGGGGAAAGGACCTTGTCCGTGGCTGCACCAAAATTGTGGAATTCTTTGCCCTGGGAGGCTCAGTTGCCCCCTATCTTATGGCATAAGGCAACACACCCACACCAGTTTAGGCAGCCCTTTTTATTTTATGACATAGAAATGTTTTTATCCACTGTCTCTGTTTTTTCTGTTTCACCAGTCTGGTTTTACTGGATTGTAGGGATGGGCTATTGTATTTTATGGTTGGGTTTCATTGTTTTAGCAACCCTGGCCTCATAAAGTTGTTGTAAGGATGAAATAGAAGTGAAATTTGTATGCTGCTTCAGCTTTGTGGAAGAAAGGCAAGATAGGAGGGTAATAAATAAATGATTATGCAAGTCAGGATTTGGTGACTCAGGGCCTGATGTTTTCCCCTATTGAAAATTCCTTGAAGGAGAAAATAGCCAAAAGAAATAAAGAAATCCCATCTTCACAACATTGAAATGGTGCATTAAGGATGGAAAGTTCCCAAGAATTTGGCAAGACATGTGCCTTGTGCATGATGACTTCTAAAATACAATTTCAATGGCACCTGTCTCCAGATATCTTCTGGATGCCAGCCTGCCTACATTTTTCCAAAAACGTGAGTAGAAAAATGGTGCCCAGAAGTGGCTCTTTATAGCTGTATGTCCCCTTTCTGAAAGGATCCATATAAATACCATTCAGCTTGTTCAAGTCAGGATCTAGCAACAGCAATTAAAAGAAGTGTCTTGTTAAGAGAATGTTTTGTCTTTCATAAAGAGCATAAAAGGAATCATAGGTCAATTTCTTCGACTGAGAACTTTATTTCCTACATCAAAGTACCACAATATTTACATTTCCTTCAGTATCTGGGCTTATATGGATGTGAAAGTGCAACAGGAATAAAAAGAACTATTTAAGATCTCCATTTGCTGAATATAGTTTGGAACAGAACAGAAGCATTAAGTCCAATTTCCCCTGCTCACTTTGAAATCTTTGAAATTAAGAACATAAGAAGAGCCCTGCTGGATCAGACCACGGGTCCATCTAGTCCATCATTCTGTCCACACAGTGGCCAGCCAGCTGTCCACCAGGGACCCACAAACAGGACACGGTGCAACAGCACCCTCCCACCCATGTTCCCCAGCAACTGGTGTATAAGCTTACTGTCTCTGATAGTGAATTATTACTTTCTAATGAGATGATATCCACATACAAGTACATTGATATCCAGTTATTAATACCATTTATTTGCAATATGAAAACTGATGCCCACAGGTTGAAATCCTATACACACTTCATTGAACCCAATGGGACTTACTTCTAAGTAGCCAGGTATAGGACTGCACTACTAGAGGCTGTATTCCTCATATTTTTTCCGCAAAATGAAATTAAGTTACACTTCTCTTTTTTTAGCAGCCATAATCCTGAGCAAAAGAAGTTTCCCCCTTCCTAGAACATAGCTTAGAATGCAATTTTTCCAGTATATATCACTTCCTCAATTTTAAAAAAATTAATAATTCCTCCAGTACTATTAATAATGCTTCCCCTAATTATGCATCCAGTTCCCCTGTTCTTTAAATTTGTTGGCTCTCAAGATGATCTTCAAACTTCATACCCATTATTCTATGTAGTTCACAAGTTTAAAGCTTTCTTGACTATAGTGAGACAACCTAAAAGTAAATTATTTTAAGGGCTGAAATCAGACGGTGCTTAGGCCATAGCTAGACCTAAGGTTTATCCCTGGATCATCCAGGGGTCAAACCTGTTCATCTAGATGACACACAGGGGATCCAGTGCTCAGGCAGGGGCGAACCCTGGATGATCCCAGGATAAACCTTAGGTCTAGCTGTGGCCTTAGTTAATCAGGCTCAATATCAGCACCCAACCAGTGCTGATATTAAGCCTGCTGCCCTCATCGCCTGCTGCTCTCATTTGGGGCATGTGGGCTGGGTAACCCTGGACTTCAGCCCCAAGGTCAAACCCTTGCTTCACCACTGTTGGAGGGGACAAGTGGATGAGCAGTTTCAGCATAGGAGACCTGCAGCCTGGCCAAGGGGCTCCAGAGGGTGGGAGTGGCCCCTTCCAGGATGTGGGCCATAGCCAGTGTCCAATCATGCCGAACCCGATCCCTGCTATTGTGAAATAGAAGATTGTAAAGTTTAGTTGTAAGCTCCTTGAGGGTGTGGGCCTTTGTTTTTTTGTTGATAAAATTATCAAGAGCTTCAAACGTTCAAATGGAGGAGGAGGAGGAGGAGGAGGAGGAGGAGCTCAGATTTTTATACAAGCCTGTGGGCCTGTTCAAACAGCACACTAAGCCATGGTTAGGCCGCTAACCCTTTTGCAGCAAATGGTTAATGAGCATGTTTAAAACCATGGTTATATAGCCACCATGGTTGGGAATGGCTCACAATTTATTTATTTATTTATGATATTTTTATACCACCCAATAGCTGAAGCTCTCTGGGCCGTTCACAAGACACGCTAAGTCATGGTTCACATGACACATTAAGCCATAATGTTTAGCTCAAAGTGCTTAACCGCTGTGGTTTAGTGTGTCATCTGGTCTATATTTGGCATCGTACAAAAATGTTGTGTTCCAAATAACATTCTGCTTGATCACAGCATATTTAGCAGCTGAGGAAGGCGGGTTTGTTTTTCGATGACAGTGTAAACTCTGTGCTGCCTCCCTCTCAGCTCCAATGTTTATCACTATATTGAAGGGTTTCAAACATCAAGATGGATGCTAAGAGTCAACCTCTGACAAGCTTCGGAGGGGTAGCTTCCAGCTGTTTGTAGCTGGCCATGTAAGCAGTGAGTCATAGTGTATCCCCTAGAGATTCACGCGGTGAAAAATCAATAGGCTAATATGCAGGCACTGAATGACATGGGATGCAGCTCCATAGAGAATAACTGCCTGTTAACTTCCTTTGCTATTTACTGAAAACATCAACAAATTCACTTTGCTTCTGGTAGGCAGAAAAAACGAAGAAACCAGCCGATTGTGAAACACTAAACCAAAGGAAATAATGGTGGCAGAGTCAGTTAGGTTACGTAGGATCGATGGGAGCCAGTGAAATTGAGTGGCCAATATTGCACCTGAGAAGTGCTCCTGTTTGTTGTGGGAGGAATTTCGCACTCTAGAGAAAGAACCTGGTGCTCTGCAATGTTCGGTTCCAGGAGGAAGCCATAGCTCAGTAGTAGAGCACATACTTTGCCTGGGTTTAATTCCTGGCATTTCCAGTTTTGGCAACAGGACTGTGAAAGACTCAGACCGGAGATCAATTGGGATAGATGGGCCATTGGTTTGACTCAGTATGTTGCAGCTTTCTGTGCAGGGATGGCACCAGACTCCAAAAGGCTCTTGGCATGGGGCTGCCGATGGACCTTTTGCCATGCACCAGACACTGATGCAACCCTGCCCATCTGCCAGCAAGACTTTGATACCTCCTGTGCTGCTGTTGCTGCCGCCACCATATCCCATCACTACCAATTACTTATCTTTAGGACTGCGCTCTGCCTTGGACCGAGGCCCCGAATCTGAGCCAAGGCAGGCTGATTTGACCCGCCTCGGCTCAGTTCCGAGGTGGTTCCGGCGATGCCCAGAGTGGCCCGAAGCAGTTTCAGGCCGCCTCAGTGGTTTGGAGCTGGCCCTCGGTGGGACCCTTACCTGCTGCCATCTGCCGTCACCACCGCCTTCTTGCTTCTGGCACCACCGAAGCGAATGACAGGAAGAAGGCTGCACGATTTTAAAATATCATGGGGGCTCTGGGTGATTAGTACCTCTATGGCCAGTACCTCTATGGTCACAAACTACAGTGACCATAGAGGTACTAACCATGATATCTTAAAATCATGTGGCCTACTTCCTGTCATTCACGTCAGTGGCACCGGAAGCTGCCAAAAGCAAGAAGGTGGCGACGGCAGACGGTGGAGACAGCAGGTAAGGAGACTGGATAAGGACTTTCTGGGTGCTGGCTGTGCAGCCAGCACCCAGAAAAGTCCGACTTGCCTCGGAGGGCCGAATCTCGCCTCAGCTTCAGCACCAAGGCGGGTCGGGCAATCCCCGAAGCCTTCCCGAGCCGAACCGGGGCTGCTTCAGGGGCTCCGAGCCAGCCTCCAAGGTGGATCAGGGGGTGGATGCACAGTCCTACTTATCTTCTTATCTTTCCCACCCGACAAATTTCCCCAGCAGATGGCAGAAGTAGTGTTTTTGATTATTTATTTATTCATTTCATTTTTATACCGCCTTGGTGCTGAATGTACCTGGTGCTCATCTTGGTTCTGCACTGGCAAACCACCACCATGTTGGATTACTCAAAATGCGTTGCTCAAGTGATGTTGACGGTGGGTCACAGAGTGGGCCATCATCTGTCTTGTCAACTAGATGGCATGGAGCTAAGATGAGCCTGGCTTGGCTCTTATTTAGAAGCACCATGACTGCTACCTATTGGGGAGACATGATTGCAGTCTTCAAATACTTGAAAAGTTGACACACAAAGGAGGGCCAGGATCACTTCTCGGTCATCCCAGAGTTCAGGACACGGAATAACGGGCTCAAGTTACAGGAAGCCAGATTCCGGCTGGACATCAGGAAAAACTTCCTGACTGTGAGAGCAGTATGACAATGGAACCAGTTACCTAGGAAGGTTGTGGGCTCTCCCACACTAGAGGCCTTCAAGAGGCAGCTGGACAACCATCTGTCAGGGATGCTTTAGGGTGGATTCCTGCATTGAGCAGGGGGTTGGACTTGATGACCTTATATGCTCCTTCCATTTCTACTATTCTTTGATTCTACTGGGGAAATGGTGGTGGTGGTGGTGGTGGTGGTAAGGTGCCAAGCCTCTATGTCAAGGAGCAACAGTGCCACAGCTGTGGTGGTGGCAGTCATGGCAGCCAGGATGAGCCCCTTCTGATCCCCTTCACATTCAGCAGCTGCTCAACCATGCCAGTCTCTGATGCCAGGCCTGTTTCTGCATTCCTATGCTTAAATTCCGGATTTAGTCATAAGCATTTAATGACTTAGATCAGCTCTTGCTCAAAGAGCTTTTCTACACCAGGCTATTAATCCCCTGTATCTACTTTCTGTTTTGTTACTGAATTGTGATCTGAGCACTACACCAAAGCTAGATCTACACTAGTGCTTTATAGTGAGATTGAAGTGCATTGATAACTGTTTGGGACATATTACACATTCCATATACCACTTTCATGGTATGGTTTCCTGCTTTTTATTCCACATTATCCAAAATACCACAACAAATGTCATTGTGTGTCCTACGAGATATAAATGTGCAAGAAGGATATAATGTTACCATGATGGGATTGTAATGATTTGACACATGGTGTAGATCTGGCCTAAGAGTGTTTCCTTTCCTGCTTTTGCGCTCCATAACTTCTAGGTGGCACTGTGGTTTGGCAGAATACTGTGATTATGTAAATGGAAAAAGCATTTTCTTTCTCTTTCACAATTAATACCGCATTTTCCCTGCTCTATAAAACCTTACTGAAAGTGGGTTTTTTTTAGAAACAGAAGCAAAACTGAAGGGTCACAATGTCATCTAAAGAACCCATAAACAACAGTGAGTAGGGAATGATGAGCGCACAATAAATTCCTCGTGGTGATTTTTTCCACTTTTTTTTAACCCCTCTGTGGGGGAGGGAGATTTCAGCTTGAAAACAGGAGAGGAAAGCTTTAAAAAAAACCTTCCAAATTGCCATAATCCAAAATGGGGCCACATGCACTTACTCAGAGGTAAGTAAATCATGCAGACACATATAGCTGGCAAATATATAAAAGGAAATTGGTTCCAGTCATTTCCCCAATAACACCGGTGGTGGTAATGAGGGAGTTTCCTGAAAATTTAAAAGAGGGATTGGTAAAGAAATTAAAAGATGAGAAAGTACTTAAAATAAGAGATTGGATGGAGTAGATGGGAACTAAGGAAGAAATAAAAGAAAAATTGAAAGTGTAACAATGGACCAAATGGAACAATGGACCAAAAAATGGCTAAAGGATAATAGAGATTGCAGAAAGAATACTAAATTTGAGGATTTGATCTTACAAAAAGAGAAAGAAAAAGAAGAAAATAAATCGATAAAAGGATTAATGAGTGAACTATATAAGATATTATTGAAAATGGAAATTCAAGAAGATTCTGTTAGGATGGTATGGGAAACAGATTTGAATGAGAAAATAGAACAACAGGACTGGGGGAGGATATGGAAACAGAGTGTTGAAAAATATGTCTGTAAGGATAAAAGAAAATTATTATAAGATAATTTGGAGGTGGTATCTTACTCCAATAAAATTAAACTTAATAAATAAAGAGACCTCGATACTTTGTTGAAGAGGGTGTCAGGAGAAAGGAGCATATATACATATGTGTTGGAATTGGGAACATGTACAAAAAATATGGAAAATGGTGTATAGAGAAATTATTATTATTATTATTATTTATTTATTACATTTTTATACCGCCCAATAGCCGAAGCTCTCTGGGCGGTTCACATCCAAATAAATGAAATAACTGGAATGGATTTAGAAGAAACACCAAGTGCAGCATTACTATCAATGTATGGAAATCTTAAATGTAATCAGATGGGAAAAGAATTAATAATGAACCTGTTAACAGCTGCAAGGTTAATGATATCCAGAAATTGGAAGGTTCAAGGAGATTATGATATAGAAGATTGGTATAAAGAAATATGGGATATTGCTATAAATGATAAATTAACATGTAATATTAGATTTAGAAGGGGAATAATAAAAAATGATTTTGAAGAGATATGGAAATTGTTCCTCAGAACATGTATAGTTAAAAGGGAGAGGAACACCGCCAGAAGATTCAATGCAATTTTGGAAACTAGAATAAGATCCCGAGCGTGGGGGGCACTTATTAATGTGAGTTAGTTAAGAAGTAGAATGTATAGCTAAGAAATAAGAGGAATGTTATGTTGTGTATGTATATGATTTATTATGTGTGTTGTTAAATAATAAAAAATATATTTAAAAAAAGGGGGGGGACAAAGACACACATAGCTATACTAACTTGGCTCACAAGGGGATAAAGCCGGTTGCTATCTAATGAAGCATCGAGCTGGAGGAGGAGGAGTGAAGGACGCTACAAGGAGTGGTCAGGTTTTTTACCGCTCTTGCAAGACATCTCTGTAGACCTTTTAGACAAACCTTGTTAGGGTGACCATTGTGAACCACCCAGAGAGCTTCAGCTATTGGGCAGTATAGAAATGCAATAAATAAATAAATGGAGGACAAGACTTCTCTTTCATAGTTGTGAAGAAAAGGGAATTTCACCAGGTGTCGTTTGTATGCATGAAGCACCTGGTGAGATTCCCTCTTCATCACAACAATGAAAGCTGCAGAAAGAATGACCAGATACAAAACAGGGCAGGGCTCCTGCAGCATTAACTGTTGTGATGAAGACGGAATTTCACCTGGTGCTGCATGCATATAAAGGTCACCTGCTGAAATTCCCTTTTCTATACAACTGCTAAAGATACAGGAACCCTGTCCTCCTTTCCATATAGTCAGCCTAAGCCCTCCACAAGCCATTGTGCCGAGTTCACACGCCACGACAACTCACTCTGAAAACAACCCACCCTAAACAATCCAACAACAAGCCACGAGATCTCAGGGTGGCTTGTGCATGGTTAACAACCCACGCTGAAGCCATCGTGCCAGGTTCAGTCAACATGACAAGCCAGTCTGAAACAATCAAGGCTGACAAACCACTATGGGTTGTCATGTCAAGCAAATCAGGCCATTGCCTCAAGGCAACCCACACTGATAGCTCTATTCACAGTAAAAGGGGTTGTTCACACAACACACTAACCCACACTCACTGGATGGTTATCAAGTCACCCTGCAGAAAATGACCTGGGTTCAGACAACATGCTAACCCATGGTTCAACAACAACCCACACTCAGCCACTGAGAGTGGCTTAGCATGTTCTGCAAACTTAGGCTAGATCTCCACTACTGCTTTATAGTGGTATTGAAGTGCACTGATAACTGTTGGGGCACAATCCACATTCCCTATACTGCTTTCACTGTGTTATTTCCTGCTTATTAGTCCATATTCGTAATGATTTGACACAAGGTGTAGATCTGGCCCCAGTCTTAGGGGTCATCTACAGCAAGCAAGATATTCCACTATGAAAGTGGTATGAAAGCGGTATATAAAAGGCAGGAGCCACACTACTGCTTTATAGCGGTATTGAAGTGCACTAAGAACTGTTGGGGCCCATGAGACATTGACGCCAAGCAGGATATAATACTGTGGTGTGAAAGAAATATATGGTCTATGTCAATAGGCCCCAACAGTTGTCAGGGCACTTCAATACCGCTATAACGCAGTAGTGTGGCTCCTGCCTTTTATATACTGCTTTCATAGTGGAATATCCTTCTTGGTATAGATGAGCCCTTAGAATCAAGAAACAGAGAGTTGGGAGTGATCCTAAAGGGTCATCTTGACCAACCCCCATCCCATAACACTTTCATGAATTTGTCTAACCATCTTCTAAATCAATTGATGCCAGTGTCCATCACTACCACATCTTATTGATTGATTTGATTTGTACCCCGCCTTTCTGCCAAGAAAAATGACACTCTAGTTGGCTATGGCTGTGGCAGTGAATTCCATACAATAATAATGATGCATTGTGTGAAGAAGTACTTTCTTTCATCTGCCCTAACATAATGCCCTGTTTGTGTGATGGCTAGAACAATCTCACGTAGTTAGCAATGCTTCCCAAATTGTTTTGTTTTAATGGTATGTTGATATTTTTAAAACACGCATTTCCCACAGCATGCCTCTCCGCTTCCTCTTTCAAAACCTGTGACCTCTATTCCTGAGAACCTCTTTAAATAGATTCTAAAGAATGGTACGTGCTGATGTTTTCAGTTTATCATCAAGGGAAATATGTCCATGAGAAGACAACCCACACATGACATAGGAATTGATGGGGGAGGAAAGTTCCCGGTTCCCCAACATTATTAACCGACGTGGTCGTCGCCTTTGAAGTTTGTACAATTCAGCTTTCATGAAAAGAGGAAACAAATTCCCCGTTTTCACAATACTGTACACTTCTGCATCATCTGACGTCAGTCCACTAATATCCAGACTAGTTCCTGCCTTTCTGGTATGTATTCCTCATAAGACCTGAGGGCTTTCAGAGATACAAGATGACGGGTTAATCAAACATCACTTATTGCTTGAATCCCAGCAGGGCTGCAGTTCCTAAATCATTGAACATTCCTTACTCCTTGAGTGAGGCCATAGTCAGGCTCGTGTTTACTCTGTGCTAGGAAGAGAGAGGGAGAGACAGTGAGAAAGAAAATTCTTCTGTACCAAGAAAAGCTGATTATTATTATTTTTAAAAAGCATTGTATTTGTTGAGTTTTATTGAAAATGCATTTTGAGAAGCACAATAAAGTGGGAAAGCGGGGATAACAAACCAAATAAAAACTTAAACAAATATAGCAACAGACAACTAAGGTGTATAATCTGTGTGTGGGATTACAAGAAATCAAAGGTAGATGTGAATGGAAAGAACAATGAACAAGATACAATGACCCTGTTCAGACGACACACTAAGCCACGGTGGCTAAGCATTTTGAGCACAACGTTATGGCTCAGCGTGTCGTGTGAACCATTCTGTAATCATGGTGGCTATATAATCACAGTTCAGACATTTGCTGCAAAAGGGTTAGTGACCTAACCGTGGCTTAGCATGCTGTCTGAACAGGTGCAAAACGGTACAATTCAAACCCCTTGCTCAATCTAAATCGACTACCCCCAAATATCCTTAGCTTATTCTCCTAGTTGCTCTAAAGTGAAATTTCAATCAAGTCTTATACATTTGTATTGCTTAAGTATACCTTCCCCACCACTATCATGCTTGGAAATCTCTAAGAAGAGGAACCAGTGTTGTAGAAGTTGATGGTGTTCTGTCCTGTCTTTCCTAATGCGGAAGTTTGTGACAACCATTCTTTCTCACATTTTCTGCCATCCAATCTTTATGATTGCATGAATACGATCATAGAATCATAGAATAGCAGAGTTGGAAGGGGCCTACAAGGCCATCGAGTCCAACCCCCTGCTCAATGCAGGAATCCACCCTAAAGCATCCCCGACAGATGCTTGTCCAGCTGCCTCTTGAAGGCCTCTAGTGTGGGAGAGCCCACAACCTCCCTAGGTAACTGATTGCATTGTCGCACTGCTCTAACAGTCAGGAAGTTTTTCCTGATGTCCAGCTGGAATCTGGCTTCCTTTAACTTGAGTCCATTATTCCGTGTCCTGCACTCTGGGAGGATCGAGAAGAGATCCTGGCCCTCCTCTGTGTGACAACCTTTTAAGTATTTGAAGAGTGCTATCATGTCTCCCCTCAATCTTCTCTTCTCCAGGCTAAACATGCCCAGTTCTTTCAGTCTCTCTTCATAGGGCTTTGTTTCCAGACCCCTGATCATCCTGGTTGCCCTCCTCTGAACACGCTCCAGCTTGTCTGCATCCTTCTTGAATTGTGGAGCCCAGAACTGGATGCAATACTCTAGATGAGGCCTAACCAGGGCCGAATAGAGAGGAACCAGTACCTCACGTGATTTGGAAGCTATACTTCTATTAATGCAGCCCAAAATAGCATTTACCTTTCTTGCAGCCATATCGCACTGTTGGCTCATATTCAGCTTGCGATCTGCAACAATTCCAAGATCCTTCTCGTTTGTATTATTGCTGAGCCAAGTATCCCCCATCTTGTAACTGTGCCTTTGGTTTCTATTTCCTAAATGTAGAACTTGGCATTTATCCCTATTAAATTTCATCCTGTTGTTTTCAGCCCAGCACTCCAGCCTATCAAGATCACTTTGAAGTTTGTTTCTGTCTTCCAGGGTATTAGCTATCCCACCCAATTTGGTGTCATCTGCAAATTTGATCAGCGTTCCCTGCACCTCCTCATCCAAATCATTAATAAAAATGTTGAAGAGCACTGGGCCCAGGACTGAGCCCTGCGGTACCCCACTCGTTGCCTCTCCCCAGTTTGAGAAGGTTCCAATGATAAGTACTCTTTGAGTCCGATTCTGTAGCCAATTGTGAATCCACCTAATAGTTGTTCCATCTAGCCCACTTTTAGCTAGTTTGTTAATCAGAATGTCATGTGGTACTTTGTCAAAAGCTTTGCTGAAGTCAAGATATATGATGTCCACAGCGTTCCCACGGTCCACAAGGGAGGTTACCTTATCAAAAAATGAGATCAAATTTGTCTGACAGGACTTGTTCTTGACAAATCCATGTTGGCTTCTAGTGATCACTGCATTGATTTCAAGGTGTTTACAGATTGACTTCTTTATAATCTGCTCCAGAATTTTCCCAGGGATGGATGTCAGGCTGACTGGTCTGTAGTTCCCAGGTTCCTCCTTTTTGCCCTTTTTGCAGATAGGGACAACGTTAGCTATCCCAGTGGCAAGAGGAGGGAGGATGCAGAATCTTGCACCAACCTATTACCCTCAGTCTAGCACATGATAGACCCTGGAAGTTAAATATTCAGTGATCGTAGGAATCAAAGTGTTCTGTTAGTAGGTACTGTCGTGTACTTTAGCAGGGCTTAAGCAGCAGTGTTCCAGCGTTTGGCTCCCTGCACGGCTGACTGAGTGCCTTCCTCATAAGAAATACTCACACAAGTGGTTTCTTCAGCAATAGAGTTTACTGAGGCATATAATATTAACGTTCCTATACAAAATCTTCCTTTAACAACGAGAGACATACACACCACGACCATCATCGACCAGCAGGCGAAACATTCCATATGTGCAGATATAAATACATTTCATAGACAGTATTATGACACAGTTTCATCATCCAATAATTCAATTAAGGGATGAGGCTAGAAATTCTTTCCTTATCTTCGACCTCCACAGTTCCAGCACTGATGAGCAACACCTGCGTGAAGCTCTGTGCCAGGTCCAGTTTTCTTCCAGGGCTTGTCTTTCTGGAGATAAATTTTCCGCCCTAACAGGTACATGGAAGGAAGCTGTTATAAGGATCACCAGCAGAGAACTGAAAACCTGCACACCCGTCATTTTAACACCAAATGTTGTAGATGTTGACCTTTAAAGCTCTAAACAGCTTGGGACTAGAGTGTCTCAATGAATGTATTGTCCTCTATAGATCTGCTTGGATCCTTAGGTTATCTTTGGAAGCCTTCCTCTGGATGTCCTCGCTGAAGGAAATTAGACAGGTGGCTGTGTGAGAGAGGACCTTCTCAGATGTGGCACCCCATTTTATAGGACGCCCTCCCCAAGGGGCTCAACTGGCCACCTATATTGTTAACTTTTTGGAACCAAGTAAAGATCTTCCTGTTACCCCAGGAATTTTATAGACTTTATTTTTAGATTTGCATAGTTGTTTACGTATATCTATCTATCTAGATTTTGTATTGTATCTTATACTTTTAAATATTTTTATTTTATTTTGTTCTTTTAGGGTGCTGACTGAGGATGCTGGGAGTTTTAGACCTTCTTTCTGTCTAAATCTGCATATGATTCCACTCTTATTTGTATTTCATTATGTTTTATTCTTTTAACTTTTTCTAAACCACCCAGACAATGCCTGTTACTGGGCAGTTTAAAATTATAATAAATAAATTTTGATTTGTTCCACACCAATCACCGGTGGCATCATTTTAAGAATTTCGCAGTAGCAAATACTACAATTAGATTCTTTTGCTTTGTAATGTATAACACAGCTGATAAGAATATCAATATTTTATTCCCATGGTCTATCCCTTATTGTTGCTGTTTTTAATTTGTATATCTACCCTTACTCACCCTTAAACAAAAAGCTTGTGGAAAGAGTCAGAGTAGCCCATGGGAAAAAGCAGGCCAGTTACACAGGAAACATCTCCTTTGCTGCTCCGATCTAAATAAGAAACATGAATTTTCCCAGCATGGCTAATTTTAGAAATGGCAATCTCCATGTTAAAAAACAAATGAGATTGATATCTTTCAACATACAAAATCGTTGGCATGCTCTAGGGTTGGATAAGCTCTGTTTATTAAGGCATTACTAGGCACTACTAACACTGCCTTTCCAAGATGCTTTCTTCTGTTGAAGGGGTTTTATCCATAGCAATATACATCCAGAGCCAAAAGTGAAATATTTCACTCTCACCCCTTGTAGTGGATTGCATGTCGCTTTGCTTCGACAGAATGGCAGGGCTGTCTAACAGCCAGAATGGCACTGCCATTCCTAGACATTTATTCTTGAAGATTGCAATCCTGTGCATGTTTAGACAGAAATAGTCTTACAACTCCCAGCATTCCCCAGGCAGCTGGGAAATGCTGGGGATTGTAGGACTTTTTCCATCTAAACATGCATAGGATTGCATGCTTAGCAGAGCTGACGCCAAGAGTAGGCATGGCCAGGCCCCTGCCAAGGACTCACAACTTAGAATGGGCCTTACGACAAGGGTGACTTGGAGTTGCTCTTCATTTTCACCACTGCAACCTGCTTATTCACCTGCCTCTCACACTTGCCAAGATAAAGGTGGTGGTGGAAAGGAAGAGCAATGCACATTACCTTTTTGCTTACTGGCTCTGCCTGCCAAGCAAGCAAATGGGGGCAATGATGAGAGAGACGACAAGGAGAAAGAGGAGCTGGTGACAGTGATGGTGAGAAGGCAGACTCACTGGGGGAAGATGAGGCCCATTGAGGATGTCTGCCTAGCCCCAAAGCCCTCCAATACCTGGAGCCAACACTGGCCCTTAGCCTGCCAGTTACTGGAACTGGAAAATACAAAGCAAAAAACAATCCACCCCAGATAGTTTTCTCATCAATCCTCCCAATTCTTGGAAGAGGATTAGAAAGGGAAAGAAAAATACTCCAGGTGAACAACTGGCTACGAAGGTGGTGCCGACATGAGAGTTTTGGATTCGGGGACCATGGGCTATGCTACTTGGAAGATAGGCTGCTGGCAAGGGACGGGTTGCACCTCACAAGGGCTGGAAAGAATGTGTGGCTACGGCATGAAGGACTTGATCAGGAGGGCTTTAAACTGAATCCTACAGGGGCAGGAGAGGTAAATTTTGAGGCAAGAATGGATGAAGGCCCATGCACCATAATACAGAGAACAGCTCCAATAGAGCCCCAAAATAGTGTCCATGACAGTGTAGGAACAAAGCCAGACTATAAAGCACATGGTCTTCGATGTCTACATCCTAATCCCAGAGTATGGGAAACAAACAGAATGAACTTGCGCTTTTAATACATGAAGGCAAATACATCTTGATAGGTGTAACTGAAACTTGATGGGATGACTCCCATGACTGGAATACAGAAATTGAGGTATATAACTTGTTCAAAAAGAACAGAAAAAATAGAAAGGGAGCAGAGTTGCACTATATGTTAAAGATACTATCCCTGCACAGAAATACAGGCGAATGAGACTCAGAGCCCCATTGAGAGAATCTGGATTAAAATGAACGGGGAAAGGAATAAATGGAGCATGATAGTCAGAGTCTACTACTGACCACCCAATCAAGAAGATGAGGATGAAACTTTTGAAAAGCAAATTGCTAGTGTTTTAAGGAAGTGTGATGTAGTAGTGATGGGGGACTTTAATTACTGCAATATCTGTTGGGGGACAAATCCTGCCAAAAGTGGCCCTTCCAAGAAATTAATGACATGTGTGGGTGATAACTTTCTCCTACAGAAACTGGAGGAAGGAACTAGAGGATCGGCTATCTTTGATTTGATACTGACCAATAGGGATAACTTAGTGGATAAAGTGCCAGTTACAGGAACTCTGGGGAAAAGTGACCACGTCATACTAGAATTCTTGATTTTAAAGGAAGCAAAAGCTGAGTTTAGCCATACATGTACTCTGGATTTTAGGAAAGCCGATTTTAATAAACTCAGAACTATGATAAGTAAGGTCCCATGGCAAGTGAGCCTAATGAGAAAAGGAGTCAAAGATGGGTGGGAGTTTTTTTAAGAAAGCACAATTTTAAAGGCACAGTTACAAACAATTCCATCAAGGAGAAAAGATAGAAGACAACTGAAGAAACCAATGTGGCTTCACAAAAAAACTTAGAGATGACCTGAAAACAAAAAAGGATACATATAGAAAGTGGAAGGAAGGCCAGGCCACAAAAGAAGGGTACTGACAGGTAGCACAGAAGTGCCAAAATGGCATCAGGAAGACTAAAGCTGAGAATGAGCTGAGACTAACGAGGGATGCTAAAAGCAATAAAAAAGCTTTCTTCAGATACATGAATAGTAAAAGACAGAGGAAAGAAATGGTGGTTCAACTGATTAATGAGGATGGCAAATTGATAACAGAAAACAAAGAAAAGGCTGAAGTGCTCAATTCCTACTTTGCCTCAGTCTTCTCCCAAAAGCGGGTCTATGACCCCCCTGGAAAAAGTGAAGTACAAGCTGAAGGGGCAGAATTGCAGTTTGAGATTGATAAACAAATGGTCAAGGAACACCTAATTTCTTTGAATGAGTTCAAATCTCTGATACCCAATAAGCTGCATCCTAGAGTAATAAAGGCAGAAGAACTCTCAGAACCACTGTCTATTATCTTCGTGAAATCATGGAAGATGGGCGAGGTGCCAGATGACTGGAGGAGGGCTAACGTTGTCCCTATCCTCAAAAAGGGCAAAAAGGAGGAACCTGGGAACTACAGACCAGTCTGTCTGACACCTATCCCTGGGAATATTTTGGAGCAGATTATAAAGAACTCAATCTGTAAGCACCTTGAAAACAATGCAGTGATTACTAGAAGCCAGCATGGATTGGTCAAGAACAAATCCTGTCAGTCCAATCTGATCTCATTTTTTGATTGGGTAGCCTCCCTTGTGGACTGTGAGAATGCTTTGGATATAATATATCTTGACTTCAGCAAAGCTTTTGACAAAGTGCCCCATGATATTCTGATTAACAAACTAGCTAAAAGTGGGCTAGATGGAATAACTATTCGGTGGATCAACAGTTGGCTACAGATTCGGACTCAAAGAGTGCTTATCAATGGTATCTTCTCAAACTGGGGGGGAGGTAATGAGTGGGGTACCTCAGGGCTCAGTCCTGGGCCCAGTACTCTTCAACATTTTATTAATGGTTTGGATGAGGAGGTGCAGGGAACGCTGATCAAATTTGCAGATGACACAAAATTGGGTGGGTTAACTAATACCCTGGAAGATAGAAACTAACTTCAAAGTGATCTTGATAGGCTGGAGTGCTGGGCTGAAAACAACAGAATGAAATTTAATAGGGCTAAATGCCAAGTTCTACACCTAGGAAAAACAAACCAAATGCACAGTTACAAGATGGGGGATACTTGGCTCAACAATGCTACAAACAAGAAGGATTTTGGAATTGTTGTAGATCACAAGCTGAATATGAGCCAATAGTGTGATATGGCTACAAAAAAAGAAAGTGCTATTTTGGACTGCATTAATAGAACTATAGCTTCCAAATTGCACGAGGTACTGGTTCCCCTCTATTCAGCACTGGTTAGGCCTCATCTTCAGTATTGCGTCCACACTTCAAGGAGGCAGACAAGATAGAGCTTGTTCAGAGGAGAGCAACGAGGGTGATCGGGGTCTGGAAACAAAGCCCTATGAGAAGAGAATGAAAGAACTGGGCATATTTAGCCTAGAGAAGAGAAGATTGAGGGGAGACATGATAGCACTCTTCAAATACTTAAAAGGTTGTCACACAGAGGAGGGCCAGGATCTCTTCTCAATCATCCCAGAGTGCAGGACATGGAATAATGGGCTGAAGTTAAGGAAGCCAGATTCCAGCTGGACATCAGGAAAAACTTCCTGACTGTTAGAGCAATATGACAATGGAACCAATTACCTTAGGAGGTCATGGGCTCTCCCACACTAGAGGCATTCAAGAGGCAGCTGGACAGCCATCTGTCAGGTATGTTTTAAGGTAGATTCCTGTAATGAGCAGGGGGTTGGAATCAATGCCCTTATAGGCCCCTTCCAACTCTACTATTCTGTGATTCTAAGATAGATAGATAGATAGATAGATAGATAGATAGATAGATAGATAGATAGATAGATAACAATTCCCCCTTCTTATTCTGGATAAAGAAGACATACTGTACATTCATCATGTTTAGACATGGCCTCAAATGCAATTGATCTACACATTTATTATTTTCCTTTGCCCAGTTATTTTGGGGTCGGCTTGGGAAAGGGGGAATATTAAACTGGCCTTCAGGAAAACTTGCTTGATATATTTGTTTGCCTTTCATAATATGCCTAAACTCCTCAAATTGCCTTGTCAAGACGTATGAGCTGTCTATCGAACCTTAAGATGATTAATGTCCCAGACACAGTATTTATAAACCTCTTCAAGGTCTTTTCTGCGCAAAAATTATGGAGCTGTGATTTCAACACATCATCAACCTTCAGGCTTTGGCCTGCCTGTTTCTCTAGTTCATAGTTTGGAGAGGAGAAAGAAAAAAATCTAGCTGGAAGACTAGATGATTTCATTTCCACAGGGAATTAAGAGGAGAAAATAAAAAGGGAGATAAAGAACACATCTAGCCTAAGGATTGTTAGTGGCATCCATCGGAGACATGAAGATATGCTACTGGTCACCACAACTGAAATACGATATTGTAGAGTGGAAAATGCATAGAAAATGGCAACCAAAATGATCAAAGGGCAGGGGCAATTGCCCTGTGAGGAAAAGTTCCATTTGTGGATTTGCAGTTTGGAAAAAGGCAAGTAAAGGAGACATAAAAGTGGTGTATAAAATTATGTATGGTTTGCAGAAAGTGGATAAGGAGATGTTTTCCTCCCTCTCTCATATACTGGAACCCAGGATCATCCAATGAATCTGAATGGTGAGAGATTCAGGACAGGAAGTACTTTCTTAGACCATGCATAGCTAAACTATGGGATTCACTTCCACAACATGTAATGATGACCACCAACTTTGAAAAGGAGTTAGTAAAATTCCTGGAGGAGAGGTGTTCAATCGCTACTAGTCTTGATGGCTATATGCTACATCAGAGGCAGTATGCCTACATGTACACCAATTGCTGGGGAATATTGGTGAGAAGGTCTGGTTGCATTCATGTCCTGCTTGTAGCCTTCCCATGGGCATCTGGTTCATCACTGTAGTAACAGAACACTAGCCTTTCGTCTGATTCAGTGCTGTTCTTCTTATATTACCAGAACGAAGCTCTTTGTGAACACTTTTATACAGTCATAAAAATGGCTAGAATTTTAGAAACTTTCATTTGGGATTGTCTTAGGCAAAAGTATGGAAGGTTTTTGTCCACAGATTGATCTCAAAACACGAATTCACTTATGGCGCGTTAAGGGAGGTCTCAGCGCGGCCTGGGCCCGGATTCCCCTGTGCGTCATCTGGACGCACAGCAGGGAAACCGGGCCTCACAGCGCGCTAAGGCCTCGTCTAGCAAGACTCTAAGTTTGTACACACCAGTTGCTGGGGAACATGGGAGGGAGGGTGCACCATGTTGCCTGCTTTTCCCCGAATTTGTCTGAGTTGTTGACACCTCCTCTGACATCCAGGTTCCCGACGTCCCAGAAGCACCAGAAAACTTGCATCTCACGAGTTGCAGTATAAAAATGCAATAAGTAAGTAAATAAATAAATAAATTTTAAAAATTCTGGAATAAGATTTCAGATATCTGCTGGAGGTGCGGGTGACAGCAGGGCCGCAGAGCTGGGGAGCTGGGATGTAAGTGGTGGTGGCAAGCGGTAGCAACAGCAACAGCAAATTTTTAAACTTGTTCCAATTTGAGTCTGTATCAGATGATGAGCATTCCCCCCCACACACACACACCAAATTTTCACATTATTTTTCCAAATGTACTCGTCAGTTGTGCTCATCTTCGATATGGGCATATTCTTCTCCCATTGATTAAAGATATTTGTGTGCACTTTAAAAATGTACACACCTTTTCATGCTTTCTTTGCATTTTCCACCTAGAGATGGTGTTGCGTGATGGTCAGGGTCATTGCACCCTTATAGCTCCTTGAACTATATGGATCTTCTCTCTGTTCCTCCCCTCCTCCCTCAATATAATGATGAGTATTTTGCTAATTAAGAATAACTAAGTGTGCAGAGTATGGTCACCCTGTTCAAGATGGAATTTAGAGAACTTTGGCAAACTCAGCTTTTGCTGATTTGCACACTCGTTCCTCTTGGAATCCTCCTCAGCAGTTTCTTTTCCGTCAGTTAGAAGCACAATGTGCCTTTCACATGGCCGTCTCCAAGCTGCATTGTGGGCACAAAGAGGTGCCCCCTATAATTGTGAGGAGTGTGACAGCTAGGGCTAGTCCAGGGCCTTACAGCTGGGGAAGGGAGGGGAGCAAATGACCCCCAGGCAGAAGCAGATGATGGAGGCAGCAACGAACAGTCCTGGCATCAGCATCTGGATTGGTATGGACACATACAAGGTTATAGATGCTCATTTTATTGTTTAAAAAAATGCAACAGAAATGGTGCTTCTTCCCAAGTCAATTTGGCTAGGGCAGCTCGTGCAAACTTCATTTTATTCCTGTAGTCATATTGGTCCTATAATTTAAGCGAGTTTAAAATGCTAAAGTGCATATGCTTTGAGTGTTGTTGTTTTTTACCAGCTCAGAGTATGGCTGTCTAAAGCCCACACACACACACACACACAAGACCATTAAGTCCAGAGTCTAAAGTTACCCAGCTGCACCACTGAATGGCAGCCCAGACTTCCTTTTATTTGCCCAGGGACTAGCATCTTTGCAAGTTACAGAAGCCAGATCTTCCCAGAGGAGAACTAACACTGGTCCTTTGAGTGCAGTTAACTAGTCTCATGGCAGGGGGGAAGGGGGAAATACCCAAAGATTCATGGTTACTTTGCATTTAATTTGCATTAAGGCTACAATTCAGCCTATCCATACTGATTGAGGAGGACCAGTGAACTCAATGAATGAGCTGCATTTGTTTCACTTTAACATCAGTATTCTTCATGCTGTTTTCAGGAGTAAAGTTTAAGACCTATCTGGAAGAGTGTAACAACATAAATGTGTCTGTCTATTTCCAATTACTCCTTTCCTCATTATGAATGTGACAGCTCAACTCTTTTAATTAGTTGGAAAAACAACTAATTCCCTAGTGTTTTCACTTTTTGCCCATTTGAGCTCATCACCGTGAGGTTTTTTATTTGTTTTTACTTATTAATGTGTCCATATTTATTGTAGAAAAGAAAAAAAAGAAACGCTTTTCATTGGGATCGCCCCATTTAAAAATATTGACTCCATATCTCCATAAGGGAAATTGGTTTAGCCTGCTATGAAGTCTAAGCATATTTAGGGCACAATCCTATGCATGTTTTGGGGGGGGGGGAACTCCTACAAATCTCTGCATTTGTCCCATTGAACTTTTTAGAATAAAATCTAAATGGGATTGATGTTTTCCCCATCTCCTTGAACTTTGCAGAATAAAAATATTTAAACACCTGACTTAAATTAAGTAAAGATTTCCACCACTTGATATAATCCAAAACAGCAACTTGCAAAACATATTTCTATTTCTAGCATTCTGTAAATAGCATTTCAAAGATCGTTTATAACATTCTGAAATTCATTTAGATTCCTTAGTTCATTCCTCAACTAGAACTGACGCTGCAGGTCCCAAATATACTCATTAGGAAATAAGCCCCATTGAACGCAGAATTACTGCCAAGTAAACATGCATACGATTGCACTGCAAAAGGTATACCATTAATTATTGAGACTCAGTTGAAGAACTTTTTTCAATGTTTACTTCTAGCAAGTTTCATTTAAAATAAGGGCAAAACTTTATTATAACAGTAAATATCTCAGTGTTATGTTAGGAAAACATAGTCTAGGAATAGATAGATGATTCCAATTCTGGTCCATGTCAGTTTTGTATAAGTTCAATAAAAGTGCAGTCTGTCCCATTTTCTGTAAATTAAAAAAAAATACAGAAATTTTCATTTCAAGTCTATGCATAATGTATTTTTGTATTTAAAATGTATACAATTTTTGTATGCATTTCCCAATAGTATTATTGTTTTTAACTTGATAGTGAAATCAGCACATTTTGTGGGTTGTTGTTTTTTGTTGTTGTTGTTGTTGTTGTTGTTGGTTATGTGGCTTTGGCTTTCAGAGTCCAGTGGGCTAAAAATTACAAATGTTAGAAATTAAAAATGAGAAGAATCCGACATGACAGAATAGTTGCCCATATTAACTGTGAAAACACCTGAACCACATCTGAATCTTTTTCGTGTGTTTTTACAATAACCCCCACGATCACTAATGTGTTTTAAAAATACAAAGCAAGTGCAAATCTTAGAGTCATATAATTTTAGAGTTGGAAGGGACCTTAAAGATCAGCTAGTTCAACCCCCGTTCAATGTAGGATCTGCAATGCAGGATACAACCACAGCATCCCCATGAAATGGCCGTCTAACTTCTATTATTATTATTATTATTATTATTATTATTATTATTATTTATATAGCACCATCAATGTACATGGTGCTGTACAGAGTAAACAGTAAATAGCAAGACCCTGCCGCATAGGCTTACAATCTAATAAAATCATAGTAAACAATAAGGAGGAGAAGAGAATGCAACAGGCACAGGGTAGGGTAAACAGGCACAGGGTAGGGTGAAACTAACAGTATAAAGTCAGAACAAAATCAATATTTAAAAGCTGTAGAGAAAAGAAAAGTTTTTAGCTGAGCTTTAAAAGCTGTAATTGAATTTGTAGTTCTCAAATGTTCTGGAAGAGCGTTCCAGGCGTAAGGGGCAGCAGAAGAAAATGGACGAAGCCGAGTAAGGGAAGTAGAGGCCCTTGGGCAGGCGAGAAACATGGCATCAGAGGAGCGAAGAGCACGAGCAGGGCAATAGTGTGAGATGAGAGAGGATAGATAGGAAGGAGCTAGACCGTGAAAAACTTTGAAGGTCAACAGGAGAAGTTTATATTGGATTCTGAAGTGAATTGGAAGCCAATGAAGAGATTTCAGAAGTGGAGTGACATGGTCAGAGCGGCGGGCCAGGAAGATGATCTTAGCGGCAGAGTGGTGGAAAGAAACCAACAGACTGATGTGAGACGAAGGAAGGCCAGAGAGAAGAAGGTTGCAGTAGTCCAACCGAGAAATAACCAGTGCATGAACAAGCATCTTGGCAGAAGAGACAGACAAAAATGATCGAATCCTGGCAATATTATACAGGAAAAAACGACAGGATTTAGCTACTGCCTCAATATGAGGAATAAAGGAGAGCGAGGAATCAAATATAAAGCCAAGACTACGAGCTTCCTTGACCGGAGTAAGTGTAACATCATTGACAGTAAGAGAGAATGAGAGATGAGGAGAAGGTTTAGGAGGAAAAACAAGCAGTTCAGTTTTTGCCATATTAAGTTTCAAACAACGATGAAGCAGCCAGGCTGAGATATCTGAAAGACATGCCGAGATACGATCATGAACATCAGGAGAAAGTTCCGGAGATGAGAGATATAATTGTGTATCATCGGCATACAGATGATATTGGAGGCCATGAGATTGAATAAGCTTACTTCTGCTTAAATACCTCCTAACAAGGCTGTCAGTTGTACTGTTGAGGACATTCTTCTTAATATTTAACTGGGAAATCCTCAGCCTCTATTATCTTACCAGTTAATACTTAAATCATCTGGTTAAAGTGATCCTGATTACGCGTTCTTGCTTTAGATGTGCTGGCTGAATCAGATGAAGGTCCAGCTTGTTCAGCATTGTTTACAAGAATAAGATCATAACAATGATCCAGCAAGATCAAGCTGAAGTCATCTAATCCAGGATTTGTTGCAAAAAAAATATGAGAAACCAACAATTTGTAGGTGGCCACAACCTGCCTTCTACTCACCCCTGCCCTAGAAATCTTAATAGTCATTCAAAGGTTAAGTTCTAAAACACATTCAGATGGTCCCAGACCATGGTCTGAAGGCATGTGGAACTAAAGCAGGTCTGATCCTGGTTAGTACCTGGATGGGTGGCTGCTAGGTAGTCTCATCATGCATATATGCTGATGCTACCTTGAGTTATACTGAAGAAAAGATTAATAAAATAAATTATACAAGAAAAAACAAGGAGGCTCAAACCTAGCTGAAGTCCTTTTACAACAGCTATGCTGAGAGCCATCGTTCTTAATATCATGTATATTGGGCTAGCCATATTTAGTTTTCAGGGCTATAGGGTTGGATCCAGGATCTGTTTTCCGTGAGAGAAAGGCCTAATCTACACTGTTAAGGTGACCATATGAAAAGGAGGACAGGGCTCCTGTATCTTTAACAGTTGCATAGAAAAGGAAATTTCAGCAGGTGTCATTTGTATATCTGGAGAACCTGGTGAAATTCCCACTTCATCACAGCAGTTAAAGCTGCAGGAGCTATACCAGAGTAACCAGATTTAAAAGAGGGCAGGGCACCTGCAGCTTTAACTGTTGTGACGAAGAGGAAATTTCACCCGGTTCTCCATATATACAAATGACACCTGCTGAAATTCCCTTTTCAATACAACTGTTAAAGATACAGGAGCCCTGTCCTCCTTTTCATATGGTCACCCTAAATATCCTGCTTGGTGTAGATGAGCCCTTCGTCCTTGGACTGAGTTGGATCTTTTCCTCATCATTGAGCCAGTGCTCTGCACCAGTTGCTGGGGAACATGGGTGGGAGGGTGCTGTTGCACCATGTCCTCCTTGTTCATTCCTGGCCGGCAGCTCATTGGCCACTGTGTGAACAGAGTGCTGGACTAGATGGACCCTTGGTCTGACCCAGCATGGCACTTGTTATGTTCTTATGTTTTTACTCAGTGCTGCAAAATCTCCTGGCACAGCTGTGTGTCCCCCTGCCTGCACATTAAGTTTCCCCTCCATCTACACCTGTGCAGTGCAGCAATGCAGCAACCCTATCACATTGCTCTTTGCCTCTTGGGCTCATCCCCTGCCACAGCTCATTGGCTGATTGCTCCTAAGTTCTCTTCTCACTCTCCCTGACGCCGCTACCTTACAGCCAATGAGAAGCAGGGCTCCTAATTCCCCACCCCTGAAGCCTCCTATGGTAGCCCAGATCATAGCAGCTAGCCCAGGGCTAAAGCAAACAACAAGCCAAAGCTAGAGAGACCCTGTTGAGAGCGAATACCTGTCAATGCAAAAAGAGAGAGTGGGCAGATGAGAGAGAGGGTGGTGGAGGTGATTGGGAACCTTCAGTCCTTGGGCCTTGCAGTGAAGAACACTGGGATATAAGGTCCCCAAGTTGACTCCATCTGTGTGCGAATTAGAATCAGACCTGCTTAGCTTCAGTGAAGGGGCTGCATCATGCTCCTGCAGACCATTTCTTGAGCTGAGAAAAAAAACACAATCTCTTCAATCAATCCCTATGAAGAGTACTAGTCAGAGAGATGCAATTAGCCATAACTCTGAGAGGGTAAGAATATAACCTGAATATTCCATGATCAAGATGATTAGCAACAACAATTTATGGTTTTCATCCCCACCCTTAAAGAACTTCAATTATCCAGGCCTCTCTTGGACTTGTGCAGTTACAGCTGTGTTGTGTCTGTGGTGGGTTTGCAACAACATAATCATCATCCCATAAACTAATAGCGGACTAACTCTCTGAGTGTGGGACTTTAGGCAGTTGAAACTACACCATTCACACACAGAAAGGGGTGCTTCTCCGTGCTCAGGGCAGGGGAGCCCCAAATTTTGCAGAAGTACAACAAACATTTAGGGAAAAAGTGACTGAGAACTCTAAGTGTTGACTGGTATTAGGGGTGAGGAGCAAAAGTTGGGTAGAAATGGAATGGAATGGAGTATCCTGGGGACGGCCACCAGTTTGGATGGTTTTAAGAAGGAATTAGATAGAATCCTGAAGGAGAAGGCTATCAATAGCTACTAGTCCTGATGGCTATGTGCTACCTCCAGTATCTCAGACCATATGCCTATGTGCATGAGTTGCTGGGGGACATGGGTGGGAGGGTGCTGTTGTGTTGCACTCATGTCCTGCTTGTGGGTTTCCCATGTGCAGCTGGATGGCCACTGGCTGAAGTGAATGCAGGACTAGATGGGCCCTTGGTCTGATCCAGCATGGCTCTTCTTGTCTTCTTATTTTGCATACAGCTCCCGGTGTAGGTTATACACCAAGATGGCCAAAGCTGTTTCTGTCCCAAAACTGGGCCTAAAGCCAGACTGAAATGGATCTAAATAATATGCTTTCCATTTAGAAAATCCTGGAGCTGAGAAGCCACCCCACCCTCAAGCACCTTGCCCAAGACTGGAAACAGACAAAAGCACAGACACACCCACACCCAAAAAATCCTATAAGGATTGAATATGCTCAATAGGCACGGGACGTAGAGATACCGTTGGAAAAGAATAGCAGAACATGTAGAGTGAAGGGTGGTGGGATGCTCTTCTCGGAGAAATTAGCTGGGTGGAACCCTGAAGAGAGGATACACTGCAACATTTTATTGTAGGTCCCACTTGTATATGAATTGGGCATTTGACTAGTCAAAAAGTATATGTCAATTGACCGATCAATTATTGGCCCAAAATTAGGGTGACCATATGAAAAGGAGGACAGGGCTCCTGTATCTTTAACAGTTGCATAGAAAAGGGAATTTCAGCAGGTATCATTTGTGTATATGGAGAACCTGGTGAAATTTCTTTTTCATCACAGCAATTAAAGGTGCAGGAGCTATGCTAGAGTGACCAGATTTAAAAGAGGGCAGGGCACCTGCAACTTTAACTGTTGTGATGAAGAGGAAATTTCACCAGGTTCCCCATATATGCAAATGACACCTGCTGAAATTCCCTTTTCAATGCAACTGTTAAAGATACAGGAGCCCTGTCCTCCTTTCCATATGGTCACCCTACCCAAAATGGCCTTTTCAAAGCACTACCTTTTATTGCAACAATTTAATAAATCTGATAATTAACAGGTGTTCTAATTCTCCAATTGCAATACCAAATCAGTTAACTGTTACTGTGAAACAATGGAGCTATCTTTTTAAAAACAATAGCGTATTAAATTTTAACAGAATTAGGTAAGTTTCTATTAATGTCTCACCCTGGGCTGTGCATCTTTTAATCCCCCACATACATATTTGTTTTTCATCAATTATAACCAGTAAGACAAGGTAACATGTGAAACAGCCCTTACCTATGACGACTATGCATGGAGACAATACACTCAGTTTCTTTGCTTGTGCTGCCACCAGCTGGCTCAGTTATTACAAGCAATTGGCAAGTTTAACAACACTAACCTACAATCCAACTGCACTTTCAGAGGACGTTCCAAAGCATTAACTACTGTTCGTTGCTATTAGCAACAGCATTGCTTCCCATACCAACATGCCTTGTCCCCAGGGACATCTTCATCTCCTACTTGAGCTTCCTCTAACACCACCAGAGAAAAGTTATGTTCCTTTTACATTCACTCATTCATTATGTATTTATTTAAAAATTTACCCAATTCCAGAATGGTGGCTGTGTTGGTCCTAGAACTTCATGCTCAGCCTGAATTTACGAGGAAATTACCCAAATTTCTCTTCACACACATTCCACAGATGCCCAAGCCAATTTGAAGGCTCAGAAAAAATATTAGGCCATCTCTCTTACCTTTTCCTGTCCCCAAAAGCTTACACTCCCAAAACACAGTGTTCTCCTTCTGTAGCTTTAATTGTCAGCAAGGCCAGCCCAAGACATTTGCTGCCTGAGGTGAAGCAGCAAATCACACTGCGCCCACCCAAGTCAAGATGCATAGTACCCAAAGCCAGCTAAGTTACTTTGACACATGAGGCAGAAAATGCCTCAAGCACCTCTCCCATCCTTCACAGTAAAAATATAATAATAACAAATCCAGTAACTAATCATTTCCTGTCCTTTCATAACACTCAAATTGAGCTGTCTGAAGCGGATGCTTCACTCGGCCTAATGGTAGGGCCGGCGCTGATTGTTGTCAGTGTAGTAAGCAATAGTGGAGGCATATGGCAAAAAGACTGGCAGCATGTTTTCTCCTTCCCTCCACCTTTCTATTTTACAGAGTAACTGTACATCAGGGCATAGGGGGTCATGGAAAATGTAGTTTTCCCAAGGTCTGCAGCATCACCATACAGAGTTATTGTACGAAAACTGGGTTTTGGCTGCCATTTTCCAAGATGGCAGCCATTACGATGATTTCCTGAGATGCCCCTATATCTCATTTTAATCTACATGGTCATAAATACCACCATACCAAATTTCACACTTGTATCACAATGTGGACGAATTGGCCACAAATTGTCGTTAAGCTGCTCTACTAACTGTCTTCTTGCTGTGTGCCTCTGCTGCTGTTTCTGCCATCACCAATTAAAGATAAGGGAAAGGGGAGTGTGTTAAGAACATAAGAACATAAGGAGTGTTATGCTGGATCAGACCAAGGGTCCATCTAGTCCAGCATTCTGTTCACACAGTGGCCAACCAGCCATCGACCAAAGATGAACAAGCAGGACATGGTGCAACAGCCCATGTTCCCCAGCAACTGGTGCACACCGGCTTACTGCCTCGGATACTGGAGGTAACACACAACTATCAGGGCTAGTAGCCATTGATAGCCTTTGGGCCTAGCTAGACCTACCGCCGAATCCAGTGGGGAGGAGGGGCCAGGCCGCACTAGAAGTAGCACAGCCTGTAGGCCCCATCTACACCTGAGGCGTGACGGGTCCGAGGGAAGCCCCATCGCATCCGCCTTTTTTTTTTCCAGTTAAAGCGGCCGCATGGACAGGAGCACACCAACAACCGGTAAGTATTTTTTTTTTAAAAAAAATTGGGTCCCCCCTTCCCCCGATTCCCCCCACGAAGTCCCCTGGCCTCCGATCCCCCCCTGTCCCCACGTCCATGTCTCAACACCATCCTGTCCCCACCTGCTGTGTCCTGCTGCCGCCACGGCCAATGTCCCCAGTTGCTCTGTCCCACTGCTGCTGCCGCCGCCGTCACTGTCTCCAGCCAGCATTTCCTGTTGTCGCCATGACTGGCGATGGCATGCATCACAGGCCAGACATGGCGACAACAGGAATTGCCAGCTGGGGACAGTGACGGTGGCGTTAGCAGCGGGACAGAGCGACTGGGGACATTGGTGGCGGAGGTGGCAGGACACAGCAGGTGGGGACAAGGGGGGTGGCGAGACATGGACGTGGGGACAGGGGGGATCGGAGGCCAGGTGAGGTTGTGGGGGGGGAATCAGGGGAAGGGGGCAGGAGCACTGCAGCCCGTCCGCCACTTTTCCCAGCTACTCACGCGTAAGTGCGGTAGCCGTGAAAAGCGACGGAACAGTCCACACACCCACAGTCCCAGCATCAGCCTGCCCTAAGGCCGGGACCGCGGGAAGAACCTACAAGCAGTTCTGGTTAGCACGGTGCCAGGGCGGCTTGAGCCCTGGCTGAGACCGGGATCCCCTGTGCGTCATTTGGATGCACAGGGACGAGCACGGGCCTCCCACCGCGCTAACCCCTGGTCTAGCAAGGCCCTTAGCCTCCAGGAATTTATCCAACCCCCTTTTAAAGCCATCCAAATTGGTGGCAATTGTTTTGAGGGGGAGGTTGGTAGAAGGGCTTTTGGCAATTGAGAAGGTGGTGGAAACAGGTGGGGGCAGGCAGGATTTCTTTTCCTGCTCTGATTTTTAAAATACACCTCTAATGAGGTGGACTTTTACAAGCCTGCCAAAGTTCATTTCCAAGCCTGGCTTGGGAGAACTTGGCCAGTATTTTTACTTAGTCTGTTAAAGCCAAAGCAGCAACCTGGCCGCACCTTCAAGACTGACGCATTTATTTTGACACAAGCTTTGGGGGCAAAGCTCATTTCATCAGCTTATGTTACATTAGTTAGACTTTTAGTCACCAGACTTCGTTATTTAAACTGTATCAGCCACCTTTCTACAAACAACTGGCAATGCTCAACAAACTACATAAAATCATTTGAGGTTAGATGTGTGACTCCAGGAGAGAGACCCTTTTGGATTAAAATGATGGAACTCACTAGACATCATCTTTGTTAGCTTTTAGTTGCTGGGTAGGGTCCTGCCTGTTCAACTGCACTTTTAATGACATTTGGGAACCTTTTAATGTAGGGTGACCATATGAAAAGGAGGACAGAGCTCCTGTATCTTTAACAGTTGCATAGAAAAGGGAATTTCAGCAGGTGTCATTTGTATGCATGCAGCACCTGGTGAAATTCCCTCTTCATCACAACAGTTAAAGCTACAGAAGCCTTGCCCTCTTTTGTATCTGGTCACGCTAGGCAGGGCTCCTGCATACAAGTGTCACCTGCTGAAATTCTCTTTTCAATACAACTGTTAAAGATACAGAAGCCCTGTCCTCCTTTTCATGGTTTTTGGCATCTGTTTTTCTCCTTACAGGTTTACTGCTGTTTGATATTATGTTTCAGCCTTCTCTGGTCTGGTGCCATGTACCCTGATGTCTGCAATACACATCTGTAAGGTTTTTCAGCTTAAACCTGTGTAGGCTGTGCAGTATCTGAGCATGTCTACGCTATAGCCTTACATTGGTTTAACCATTCTTCCTACACCCAAAGGAGCCCTGGGAGCTGTAGGTGGGGTGGAGGTGGGCCGATGGACTTCAGAAAGAATTCTCAGCACCTCATGAAACAATGGGATTCTTAAGTGGTACAAAGTGTATATTAGGGTGATCATATGAAAAGGAGGACAGGGCTCCTGTATCTTTAACAGTTGTATTGAAAAGGGAAATTTCAGCAGGTGTCATTTGTATATATGGGGAACCTGGTGAAATTTCCTCTTCATCACAACAGTTAAAGCTGCAGGTGCCCTGCTCTCTTTTAAATCTGGCCACTCTAGTATAGCTCCTGCAGCTTGAGCTGTTGTGATAAAGAAGAAATTTCACCAGGTGCTGCATGCATACAAATGACACCTGCTGAAATTCCCTTTTCTATGAAACTGTTAAAGATATAGGAGCCCTGTCCTCCTTTCCATATGGTCGCCCTAGTGTATGTGTCTGATTAGTGCAACACCTATCTTGTTCCAAAGCAGGGGTCCTCCAAACATCAATTTAGTTCCCCACTCCAACAATGCTTGTCCACTCCTGGTTGTGTACTAATCCAGGATTTGGGGGAGCAATCTCTGCAAAAAAAAAAAAAACACCTCACCCTAACTCCTAACGTTGCTTTGTACCACTTTACATATCTGTCCTTCAATCTGGAACAGTGCAAATGCATTGCACCGAGCAATTATCAATCATATGTAAATGCACTTTATTAAGGATTCATCTAACTCTATTTAAGGAACGCAGATGGATATGGACACTAGTCATCTAAGTACATTTGCAGAGACTGTGCAAGCCCAGACGAAAGTTTTCTCAGAGAAAAAGGAAACTTCTTGGACTGAAATGCTCTGTTCTTTCCAGATGTTTAAAAGACGGAGTGTCTGCTGCCACGTCAGATGGAGTCTGGCTGTACACTTTCCCACTTGCAGCAGAAACATTTTTTTTCAGCTGCTTGGTGGCACTAAAAGACATTTTGTATTCAAGACTGTTCACTTATGATGTTTTCATTAAAATATGTGAGAGCACCAAGAAAAAGCCCATGAAGCCGTCTGTGGAAATGGAAAATGTGGCCCTCCCTCTCTCCTTTTTATACAGAGGACAGTCATCTATTTGAAGGTGTCCTCTGTCTACACTGTCCAATTCTGGTTTAAAGCTGAAGAACCATCAGAACTGTTACTTGTCACAATAGCACCTGGACAGCAGACTGAGCAAGCAGAAACATCTGGTCACAATCTTCCACACTATAATTCTATTTAATTATAATTATTTCTAAATTTGCACACATGCATGAATTAGCATATGCAAATTTTTATGGAAACCTCTTTTGCCCCCCTTTTTTTGCCAATTTAAATTTATCTGACCCCCATTTAAAACCATCCAAATTGGTGGCTATCACTACATCTTGTGGTAGTGAGTTCCATAATTTAACTATGCGCTGTGGGTGAGAAGAAGTACGTCCTTTTATTTGTCCTGAATCTCCCATCGATCAGCTTCATGGGATGACCACAGGTTCTAGTATTATGGGAGAAGGAGAAAAATGTATCCCCATCCACATTCTCCACACCATGCATAATTTTGTACACCTCCATCACATCTCCCCTTAGCCTTCTTTCCCCCCCCGAAGCTAAATTATCCCAGCTGTTGTAACCTTCCATCATAGGAAAAATGTTCCAGTCCCTTGATCATTTTAGTTGCCCTTTTCTGCATTTTTTCCAGCTCTGAAACATCTTTTTTTAGGTGTAGTGACCAGAACTGTAAAATGTATTCTAAGTGTGGCTGCACCATAGATTTATATAAAGGCATATGATACTGGCTGTTTTATTTTCAATTCCTTTTCTAATAATGCCTAGCTGCCGCACACTGGGTTGACATTTTCATTGAGCTGTCCAAAGTACTCTTTCTTGGTTGGTAACTGCCAACTCCAATTCCGTGAGGTTATACTTGAAGTTAGGGTTCTTGTTTTTTGTCCCAACATGCATCACTTTACACTTGCTTACATTGAACCTCATCTGCCATTTGGATGCCCACTCTCCCAGCTTGGGCAGATCATTTTGGAGCTCCTCAAAATCCCTGTTTGTTTTAAGCACCTTAAATAATTTTTTGCCATCGGCAAACTTTGCCACTTCACTGTCCACTCCTAATTTCAGATCATTTATGAACAAGTTGAAAAGAAATGGTACCGATACAGATCCCTGTGGGGTCCCACTATTTACTTCCCTCCATTGGGAGAATTTACCATTTATTATTTATTTGTGCTCTGCTCTCAGTCCTACTTGTGCAATCACCCTGCCTCATTCACAGAATTTTAAAGGGAGTCCAGACGTCACTGTCATCCATTTGTAGCCTTCCCATGCTTTCCCACCACTCCTTCCATCGTTTTTCTTGCCAGAAAAGAACCCATTAAGAAGGAAAATCTATTTTGAGCTGCATTAATAGAAGTATCGCTCCCAAATCGTGCAAGCTACTGGTTCTCCTGTATTCAGCACTGGTTTGGCCTCAGCTTGAGTACTGTGTCCAGTTCTGGGCACCACACTTCAAGAAAGATGCAGACAAGCAGGAGGGGGTTCAGAGGAGGACAACAAGGATGATCAGGAGTTTGGAAACAAAGCCCTATGAGGAGAGTCTGAAACAATTGGGAATGTTTAGCCTGGAGACATAGGGGAGACATGATAGCACTCTTCAAGTACTTGAAAGGGTTGTCACACAGAGGAGGGCCAGGATCTCTTCTCAATCATCCCAGAGTGCAGGACACAGAATAATGGGCTCAAGTTATGGGAGACCAGATTCTGGCTGGACATCAGGAAAAACTTCCTGTTAGAGCAAAACGACAATGGAACCATTTACTTAGGGAGGTTGTGGGCTCTCCGACACTAGAGTCATTCAAGATGCGAAACAATGCTAAGCCCTCATCAGGAGAGAGGCTAAACAGAACAAATAGCTAGCAAATCATTTCTCAACATTTATTGTAATTAAACAAAGAAAATTCCACACACATTTTCCCCAAAATATTTGTTGAGTTATTCGACATGACTGAGAGAGAGAGAGAGAGAGAGACAGACAGACAGACAGACAGACACAAACACATCAGGAACACTTGCTGTATTTTTTTAATTAAGATTCCCACATATCAAAAGTATCAAGCACCTGAACAGAAGACCATGCCTTTTTTTTTATAGGCATTCAGAATAATGTTAACACTCTTTGTTACAGGAAAAGATCTAGTCAAAACAGACAAATAAAGAAGTTGTTTCATGCTTTAAAAAGTAATAGTGCGAAAAGTGATTCCTATTTCATAACATTTTCTCAAATATTATGATATAACAGTATCTTTTCATATCAGCAGTTCATTGTGCTCCTAACTTTGGTAATAATAATAAAAAGCATATTTTATGCATGTATCTCAAGGGCTAGAATACTAAACAAATCAGTGGTACCTTCTGGAGCATAGTCAAAGACATAATCTTGTGGAAAGAAGTGCAAAGCCGAACTTATTAAACCATCAAACAATACTCATTCTCTATTTCCATACTTCTTATTATTATTTATTTATTTATTTATTTATTTATTTATTTATAAGTGTACCCATTTCAGGCCATAAATCGTTGAAAAATACATTCTTCAGGAATCTGTAGGAAGGCAATTTTACATTAAGTTTATCCTTTTTCTCTCCCCTCCCCACTCCCATGGTAGGTGAGGTACACTTAAAATAAGTTTACATGCCCTTTCGGTCTATCTGGCTAGATGGCAAAACAAGTGTGTATCCGCAAACAGCTGGCTTTTTTGTGGAGCAATATGCATGCATCTGATAAACCATCTTGGAAGCCAAGTTTCCCCCCCCCCCCTTCAAATCTGGTTCATGCCCTATTCTCCCCGAAGCCTCGTTGCTTGGCAAAATACCACTTTTCAACTGAGAACACAGCTAGGTATTTCCGTAGACTCCTGCCACCATCAATGACATTTTGTCATCCTTGGGGGAATCATTCTGAGAAAGGGGGAGTACATGAGGTTGGCTGTTGCCATAGAGGAGTGCTGAACCTCTTTCAGCCTGAAGGCCAAATCAGAGAAGCTCTCAGGGGTCACATTCCAGTGGATGGCAAGACTGAAGGCAAAAGGAGCAAGATCCAAAAGTACCATCATATTCCAGCTTAGCTTTTATTGACAGTAACTAAGCCTTATAGGAGGCATTTCAATCTTTTAGAATTGGGTTGGGTTGAATTGCTTTAAAAGCTGGCAAAACACCAAGTGATTGATGGTTAGGGAAAGGGGGTGGGCCCAGGGGAAGGGGGTGTCCATCTGAGGAACCCTGGAGGGGTGGATTGGGAGCACTGGGACAGATTTGACCTGTGCGCCTGAGGTTAGACACTCCTCCTGTACAGAGATAAGTGTTGACTAAGTATTACTGACTGTCAAGGCTAGTGTTGTGCTTCAGTTTGAGGGATTAAGCTGAAAGGAGGAACAGCTGAGCCTGGGAGTGTTTGGGTGGTGGCCTGTCACAGAAACAGGCAGAGGCAAGCTCAGGCCACTGCAGCTGACCTCAATTATTGATCACCAACATTCCTATAAGAGGCAAGCCAGAAGCACTGAGCAGTGCTGGAAGTAATTGTTGTTCTTGGTGCTTCATCTTTGTCATTTGCATACCAGCGCCTTGATCTTGCCTGAACATAACCTGACCTTGGACCAGACTCTGGCTACTCCTTGGCGCATTCCTGAACCCAGTATTGTTTGACCCGGTTTCTGACGGATACTTTTGGCTTTCAACCACAGACTGTTTATTGAAGTTCCCAGTCTGCTTAGCTGACTAACACCAGTGATTTACGACAGCTAAAGGGGAGGCTCTGATATGATATTTTAGGAAGCTGTTTAAGTATGGACTCCTTGTAGATCAGAATGAAATCCCCAAATAGTTCTAATATTCTATGGCAGCTTGGACCAACAAAATTACCAGTTGCAGGCTCTGTGTATAGAGCTGTGTAGTGAGGTTGTTAGTGAGCAAAAAGGTGGACTCCATAGCATTCCTATGTGGCACTAGAGACCTGTGTAGTTTGCATTAACTGGTGGGTTTATAGCTAAGTAAGCAGGCATTAACTAACAAAATAGGGCTCATTCCTTAGATGGGCCTGTCATATATTTTTAATTAGTACCAAGTTCCATATGTCAACAACTGTACATATGCCTGGTTACCTCAGCCTTTTCAGATAGGGAATAAAATCTTGTCACACCCATGAGCTGGGAGGCTCTCACAACTCATGAGTTGGAATATTGGAGCCTCCCTCTCATAGAAAAAGCAATTCATTTCTCGGGCTGTGATGCTAGCCTGTCAGCTCCTGAATTTAGAAGGAAATACCTATAAAATCAAACCCACAGGCTCTGTCCATTGGTCTCGTTCCAAGGGGCAACGTGCACACTACCAGCTTGGAGAACTCTAGGAATAGCCCTCATCTGTCTTGGTGACTCAGATAGACATTCAGCCTTAACAGCCTCATTGGCTGAGGAGAGGTGTGAGCTTTCTTTGCATATTTATTCTGCATCAATTTTCTATCATTTAATTGTCATCCTTTTGCACAAGTGGCTTTATTCCATCTTGGTAATCAAAAGGATCTAATTTGACTGGGACCTATCAGAATCAGAACCCCAGATCAATACATGGTGTACATCTCCATGGAGCACTTTCCCCCACTTTGGCCATTACTCATCTGTGGCAGCTGGGCTATGTATAGGTCCTCCTCACCTTGTTGGCTACATCTTAGAGCTGGGTGGCCAGTGAGTGTACCGTGCACTTGCAAAAGCTAAGATTCAAATTTACTACATACCCTTTGATTTACTAAAATAGCTTCTGCAGCAATCTGTGTCCAGTTTTGTGAAAGTCCCCTCTCTTAAATTATCATTGTTTTTTTTTTTAAAAAAAATTAGTGCAGCTATAGGTGTTTTCCAGAACTGCTGACCCATTCTAAAGGTAAGGAAGAGGCAATTTGTAACACTGAAGAAGCTGAAATTAAAGAGAGCATGCTTAAAACTTTCCAGTCCATGGAATGAGAGCACCAATGTGATAAACCCTTGATGACATCCAGCAGTGAAATGAAAATATCACCAGTAAAGCTACATCATCGGGGAAGTATAATTATGTGGTACCGAGAAGTGCAATTGCTAAGTAATGTGGTGTGCAAAATGCCTCTAACGTTTCTATAAATGGACTGCTAAGCTAAAACTTTGTGTGTTTCAATCTGAGATGAGCTACTACACAGACTAATTTCAGAAAGAGATACATTGTTCAACTATCTGAAATATGTTCTTCTGATTTTCATTGAAACCGATTTAATTTTGACTGGTTTGTCATCCATTGTCCAGGTGTCCCACCGAATCCCTGTTGCCAGCATCCTCCTCGTGACCCGGTGAATACCATTGAGATTTGCAAGACCACATTGGCTGAACCACCAGCCTGTTTTCTCACTAAAGTTACTGCAGCTCTTTACAGGCTGTTCTTGAAGTGAGCAGAGTGGATTGCAGCCATCATTGTCTGCATCAAATGTACTAAACGGTAATGTATTCTGGTTATCTTCTTTTCTGTACCCCCGAAATGCATCACCTAAATTATGGGAACAAAAAAAAGGGGGGGAAGGGATTAATCTGATCACAATTCAAGGTCTTGGTTTAAATAACTTGAGTTGTCATTTTGTGAACATTTTGGTTCTTTGAATCAGCGCTCCAAATGATTGCAAACCATACACTCGAACAGGAAAAAGGAAACAACACTGACCAAGCACGTTCTATTAATTGTGGTATGTATGTGCAAACTTAGTGCAATGCTAGTCGACTCAGATATGTTCTTGATGGCTACACTATCATTCTCTTCTAGAAGAGAACGGGTCAAGTCTGAGCAGGAGCGTTGTACAGAATTAGTACAAGACCGTTAGAGTTTGAACTGGCTTTTGGAGACCAAGTAACAGATAAAGTATAGATTTTGACAGGGACTATGTTGGCTGCCCAGTGAGAAGGCATTCAGAAAAGAATGTTTGGCAGCCTGGTCAACAGTTCATTCTTGGAGCCTTTGACTAAGCATTTTAGTGAGCTCTTAATTTGTTTTCTGCCTTTGCACCATTGTGCCTCTTCATCGAACGGCATGTAAAGTTTCTTATTCAGATTTTACTGAAATATCTGGCTTAACCACATTGCTTTACCACCTGGCTCTATGCTATCATTATAGTCTCGGGTGTCTAGTCCATTTGAGAAATAAACAATGTTGGCAGCCAACTTCTAGTTGCAGGAATTGATTGCACCTCAATTTCCCCAAATTCCTTGCCTATGTGCTTTAAGAGGTTATACACAGGTTTGAGTCTGAGCTAAGGGGAGAGAAAACGCTACAAGATCAGCTGGCTGCAAGACACACCTTGAAGACTAACCATTTTATCATGTTATGGGCTTTCATAGGCATGGGCATTTCTACTTCAAATTCAGGAATAGATAGCATTATATTACATGATGTATCAACACTGAATGTTGACAATATGGAATCACAGAACCATAGAGTTGGAAGGGGCCATTTAGGCTACTGAGTCAAACCCCCTGCTCTGTGCAGGAATCTTGTCTCTGCTTGAATACCACCAGTGACCAAGAGCTCACCACCTCCCTGGGCAGTTGGTTCCACTGTCAGACTGCTCTGCCATTCAACCAAAATCTTCCTTCCGCTAACTTAAGCCTGTTATTTTGTGTTCTACAGCCTTGGATGATAGAGAATAGGTTGTGGTTCTCTTCTTTGTAACAACCCTCCAGGTACTTGAAAAGTGCTATCATATCCCCCACCCCAGTCTTCTCTTCTCAAGGCAAGGCATACAAAGTTCCTTCAATCTTTTCTCATAGGACAGAGGCCCTTTCTACACCTAAGGATTATCCCAGGGAAATGGAGGGATCGTCCCTGCCTGCTCCCAGGATCCCCTGTGCGTCATTTGGATGTACAGGGATGATCCAGGGGGGAAAGGCAGGTGTAGAAATGGCCTTAGTTTCTAGTCCCCTGATCATATTTGTTATCCTTCTCTGAACTCATTCCAATTAATCTGAATCCTTCTTAAACTGTGGTGGAGGCTACTGACAATTTTAAAGCTGGGCGCCCGACACATATTCAGCAACTATCTGAAGTTATGGGATTACACTAGTCATTGATATTTCATGATTGTTCACATTCACTGGTCCATCTCAGTATATTTTTGGACATACATCAGATGCTGAAGGGATTCTCAATATCCTCTTGTAATCAGAAATGGCTCAAAATATTTTAATGTTTGAACAGGTGTGAAGGAACACAGTTGTTCTCTATTTTTGTATTTCGTTTGGTTTTAGCGTATCATGGGGTTAAATCTGTTTTTATGGGTGTGTCAGTTTTAGCCAAAAGACTAATAGTTTAGATGTGAAAAGTTTAGTTAGAATATAATGGTCAGGAAGTTTGGCTTAGGAAGCTTGGAAATTATGAAGTTCAACAGAAGGTCAGAATAAAAGAAAAAAAGATTTTTAAACTCAGGAAATAGAAGCTTAAAATTGCAGAAATGAACAAAAAATTAACCTTATGGCTTGTTGAAGCTGGAAGAAGAAAGAATAATTTTAGAAGATACAAGCCTAAGGGAAGAAAGAGAGAGAGGAGGAAGGAAAGATGGCTGGAGACTAAAGGGAAGGAAGAGGCAGAGCTGTTAGAACTGGAGAACTTGTTCAGACAGACTTGGACCAATGACTGTAAGATATTGCTTAGATAAAGGACGTAGTTAAAATAGGCACTACTAAATCTACTGAGGTTAGCTGGATCCATTAATCCCTGGTTTTATTATTCTATTTCTCATATGGTTTTTAGTGTGTGGTGTGTGTATATATTAAAATTTTAAGCCTTTTTCCTATTAGCACATTTCTTCAGTAAAATTTTAAGTGCTATTATTTGGAAGCTTGTGGTCTTTTTTCTTTTTGGGTTACTCACCCCATGTCTACTAGCCAACATCCACATTACCTAAATCCCCAAAACTACATGAAACCCAGAGAGGCTGCTTTGGTGGAAACATCGAAATAAATCAAGATTTCCACTTGGTGGAACTTGGCCATTACAAAACAAAGGAGATGGGATGGCTAAAAAAAAGGGGGGAGTTCTAGTTCAATTGCCTACATAGTTCATTTCTAAGCAAAACCCTTTTAGAATATACAACTCACAGAGAAATTATTTGTCATCTCATTCTCCCATTTGCAGGACCTGCTTTGGGCATCCAGATCTTACCAGCATTTCCAGAATAACGTCCTAAATGGATTTTAAAGGAGCACACTTCATCCTCTAACCAAAAGCTGTCATATGAGGCATACGCATACGTGTCATCTTCAGATTCCAAGCCGACGTAGAGCATAAAGCTGGCAGTTTTCTGGTTTACTACGTGGAAAATCTTTCGGAGCCCGAGCCAAAATTCCCCTATAAACAGATTTTAAATAAACATTCAAAGAACAGAAGCAAAGGCTTCTCCGCTTCTGGGTTACCCTCAGTCGGTTTGCTGCAAAACGCTCTGTAAAAAATCCCTCAATAACGATCTGAAGCTTCGAGTGCAGGTTTAGCAGGATCGAAATCTGCCCCCTCCAACAAGTGGAATTGGGAAATATTCTGTGCATGCAGTGAGAAATGTCCAAGCATTTTACTGCATGGATTTCTTTGTAAAAGTTCATATGCATATTTGGGGCTGTGGTTTGTGTCCATGTTATTGGATGAGATAAAAGACCGTGCAATTTCGCAGGCAGGGAAGGTGTGTGTGTGTGTGTGTGTGTGTGTGTGTGTGTGTGTATATATGTGTATGTGTATGTGTATGTGTATGTGTATGTATGTATGTGTGTGTTCCTTTCTACACTGTTGTTTTCCCCGGGGTCGGCTCTGTGCGTCCAAATGACGCACAGGGGATCCTGGGGACAACTGGGGCCTACCCTGGGGAAACCCCAGGAAAGCGGAAAATGGGGGTTTCCTGTTTTTTCTATGGTCCTGGGACCATCTCGGGAAATGTGTGGCTGCCTGCCCCTGCTTTGTCCTGCCTCCTATTGAGTAAACACAAGGAGGCAGGAAATGGCCACAGGGCATGGAGCACTTCAGGCGCTCTGTGCCCATTCGGGAGGGAGCAGGAGTGGGTTTTCTTTTAATAACATTTTTTGTTGGAGTGCAATTGCACTCATCTTCCCTTTAAAAAAAAGACAGGCGCAACATCCCTTCTTTCTCCAGGGATGTCACGCGCCATGTGTGAATCCAGGGGGAAGGTCTCGTGAGCAGAATATCGTGAGATCCTTCCCCTTCCCTCCCGGAAGTCCTGGAGGTGTAGAAAGGGCCTATGAGAGAACACTTCCCCACTTTCAATATAATTATCCTGACACGAACCTCCCATCTCCCTTGCTTCAGCTCCTTACCCTTTCAGAAACTACATCCCTCTTCTCCGCAAATACATCCAGATCAGCAGCACCACTCTTTCCAAGGCTACAGCCGATCAGAGCCAATGTGGTTCAGACTTGGGAGACCTGGGTTCTGATCCCTACTCAGCCATGAAGGTCACTGGGTGACTTTAGGCCAATCACTGACTCTCAGCCTAGCCTACAGCCTAATCTACACCAAGCAGGATATTGCACTATGGAAGCACTACATGGTATGTGCCAATGGGCCCCAACAGTTGTCAGTGCACTTTAATACCACTATAAAGCAGTAGTGTGGCTCTTGCCTTTTATATACCACTTTCATAGTGCAATATCCTGCTTGGTGTAGATTAGGCCCATCTCACAGGTTTTGAGGATAAAATGGAGAGGAAGAGGAGATAATGTACACTTCCTTGGGCTCCTTGAAGGAAAAGGTGTGTGATATAAATGTGAGAATAAATAAATAGAATAACATTTCACCTCCAGTTGCTGAACTGGGTGAGATTCCACCCGTGCCACCCTTGTTTGGATATCACATGTGTATGTGCAACTTAGCTGGGCTGAGGTGACTTTAAAAAAGACGAGTAGGTGGCAAGTGCATGCATACACACACTCCCACAACCCTTCACACATAAAATTGGTACCTGCAAGGTCACCGAATCCATCCAAATAGTCAGACCACGTCCTTTGAAATTCAACTGTCCCCTCAGTTCTCTTCTGAATCACTGTCCAGCCCCCTCCTCTAAAATCCATCTCACATAATACCTAAAACGAATAAAACGGAGAAATCCTTTGATTAAAAACCTCTTAGTAATAAAGCTGACATATGGTTTTCTTTCACCTACACCCCCACCATGGAACAAAAACCAACATTTGGTATGCAAAATATGGATTTGTACGATGTTTGATTTTCAGTTTGGCAAGGTGATGTTAGTAATTATTCTCAGTTTTTGTTTAAAGGAAAGCAATTTTCCTAGTTTAAAGAAATCTCTGAAAAGAACTTGGAACGGCTGAATAAATCTGATCTATTTAAGAAGGGGATGTGGTGGAGCGATTGTACTGGATCTGAAATTCTCAATGTTCCAGTTGGTTCAGCAAATCAACCCAAGGACAGTCATCCTCTTTGGCTAATGTGGCAATTGTGCTCCAAGCACTGCTTGGCTGGTTTATCAGCTCTAAGAAGAAAATTGCCTGGGCTGATGCAGCGTACACACAATTCCCAGACACTTTTCTAAGCCTTGTTGGGCCAGTTCCAGATCCAGCTGTGGATATTTTTAATGGACAGAATGTCACAAGCTTCCAGATCACACTGAAATATCTCTAGACATCACAGCATGAGTCATCAGTTCTGGTGAAAATGTCGGTTTGGATCACACCATGACTGTGTCTGTGGTTTTTGGAGTAGTATTTTGAATTAAAAAGTCCCCAATTTCAGAAATGAAGGACTATGGTTCCTAGAATCAGTTATGTCCAACCCTGTGTAACTATGGTTTGTAACAGAGAAAGGCCCCTAGACTTGGAATTCATAGTGAAAACTCATATCTATAAGTGGCAGATACATATTTTAGTTTGAGGAGATCTACCTGTGTCAGAAAAGTAATGTTGCTTAATCTGGCAAGTAGTACCAGATTGGAATCTAAGGCTGTGTCTACACCAGCCCAAAAATCCTGGCTGGTCACGCCGAGTCCCTGTGCATCCAAATGATGCACAGGGACTCCCGGGGGCAAGGGGGAATGAGCACTGGTTTTCCCAGGGATAAATATTCCCTGGGAAAACCCGATTCTTTCCGTGTGTTTGGGATCATCCTGAGATCACGGGAGATGTGTGGGCGCCCATCCCGACTTGTCCTGCCTCCTTGTGAGTAAATGCGAGGAGGAGGGAAACAGGCACAGGGCACAGAGTTCTTCGGGTGCTCCGTGCCTATTGGGAGGAGCACTGGGGAGTGGGATTGTTTTTTTTTGGGGGGGGGGGGGTTTGTTACTAACCTTTTTGTTGGAATGCAAGTGTGCTCATCATCTGTTTTAAAAAAAGAAAATGGCGGACGCGACATGCCTCCTTCCTCCCGGGATGTCGTGCACGCATGTGGACAAAGTGGAGGATCTCCCAAGCAGAATATCGCGAGATCCTCCCCCCTCCCTCCCGGTCCTCATGATTGGTGTAGAAAAGAACTAAGACTGGTCAATATTCAAACATACCGATTCGATAGGTAAAATAATTTGCATGGTTAATCTATTTTTAATTAAAACATAATTATCCTATTTGTTCTTTTGAGCGTTAATATAAAACAGGGATTGGGGGAAGGGGAGACCAAAGTAGTGCAAATAAATCCTGATTGCAGTGTTGTTTTTCTTCCTCATTTGTGTCAGCCACACCTGTGCCCTATCCGTTGAACATTCATCTTTCCCCACTCAAATACCCTTGCTGAGCAGCACACCGTTTACAGAGCAAAACAAAATATCATCTTAATTGTGGGTACTTTGTTCGTGGGAGCATTTCCCACTCCTACCCCATACTACAACCTTTTATTCCTCAGGAGCAGCCATTTCTCTGGTCTTTGGACCTTGCTGTATCTACTCCCTCGCTTACACACACACACACACCTTTCACATCTCTTTCTTCAGATACTTTTGAAATCTGAAATTTTACCCCGATTTTATTTTCATTGTTAATTCTTCAACTTTGGTTATTATTACATATTATATAACCATGTTTTCCCCTTGGTTCTTGATCTTTGGCCAGTGTTACAAGCAAATATGTCTCCTTATTTGATGACTTCAACTTCTGTAGACATTGGCACCAATTCCTAAACGTTGGAAACTTTTTTTTTTTAAAAAAAGGAACACTGAAGTTAAATTATCATCATTGTTATTTCAAAAATCAAATATGGGAGAAACCAAAACTGACAGGTTTGTCCAACTAGATGCAGGGCTTTGAGTGCTCTGATCTTAAAATTTGGATTGAATCCCTATGTATTCATCCACGTTACTGCTTAATTGGAGATGCCACCTCTTTTTTCTGGCAGACTCATCATCCTGAACAGCTGTATGTCATGCGTGCTCAGTATGGTCCTCACCATGCTAGGAATAACTGTACCTTCCTATTGAATTTGGCCGGTGCAGATGGGTAAGGTGACAATTTTGTTAATAAGAATGTACCAAAATTAGCAAAATTTGGGAGAGAAAGCATTTGAGGTATAAAAACTTTTAATGCAGGAGAAAATGAAACGGACAGATTTGCTTAAACCTACTATTTACAGCCCTTTGCCGAAGTTTGCTTTCTTGTTCAGTTTATGCCTTAGCTCAAGATAGTTGTGATGCTGCTACCACTTATAGGGTGGCCATGGGTCCTCTTTTACAGAGGTCAGTCCCCTATTTGAGTGCCCTCGCCCCCAGAAGATAGTCATCGATTTGAACGTGTCCTCTGTTTTGAAAGGCTATCGTACATACGCGTGCACAGCACATTTCATTAGGGTGTGAACCCAAGGAATTGTTATTTTTTAAAAGGTGAACATTTATTGAATACTCAGTCATAAGTATCATAAGCTCCAGCAGAGGCCTAGTGGCTGAGGGGTTGCTTCTCCCAGCAGAGAGATTCCTTTTTGTTCCTGCTGCCGGGAGCAACGATGCTTTCTCGGGGGGGGGGGGGGGAGCAGTTCCGGGCATGTTTAGACTGAGGGGAGAGATGAAAGGGGAGACATGATAGCACTCTTGAAATACTTGAAAGGTTGTCACACAGAGGAGGGCCAGGATCTCTTCTCGATCCTCCCAGAGTGCAGGACACAGAATAATGGGCTCAAGTTACAGGAAGCCAGATTCCGGCTGGACATCAGGAAAAACTTCCTGACTGTTAGAGCAGTATGACATTGGAACCAGTTACCTAGGGAGGTTGTGGGCTCTCCCACACTAGAGGCCTTCAAGAGGAAGCTGGACAGCCATCAGTCAGGTATGCTTTAGGGTGGATTCCTGCATTGAGCAGGCGGTTGGACTTGATGGCCTTATAGGCCTCTTCCAACTCTACTATTCTATGATTCAGTGCAGTGGCAGAGCCACTGGAGAGCAGGCAGAGAACTATTTCCCACTGTGTCTGGATCCCCCTCTGGATCCCTACTCAATGCCCCCCTTAATTCAATGCTTATTGCTCAATATAGCATAGCAGTGTGCAAGGGTATCCCTTGCACACCCTTATGCTATTGTATCCAAAACTGGTTTAAAGACAGAGAACCAGAAGAAGAAGAGCAGGAAGGGCCCTGAAGGTGCCCATCAACAATGAGCACCTGGACAACAGACTGAACAGGCAGGTACACAGGTCACCTAGTCACAGTCATCCCACTATTAAATTGTATGTCTATTTAAATTATACATGTTTCTAAAATTTCATTTATATATATAAATTAGCATATGTAAATGTGATGCAAATCTGTAACCTCTGTTGTCCTCTTTTTTTTTTCTTTTTGGTGATGCATAAGTGGCCACCCTACATCACCATGGCAAAGGGTGAGAAAAGGGTCGTTCCCCGCTCCCCTGTTTTTGTGGCAGGATCCTTCTCCCTCACTTGCTTTCCACCCCACCTATCATACCACTGAGCAGTTAGCTAGAGTTTCTATAAAGAGGCCTTTTGAAGGCTCAGTAATTGTATACCTAAGGAAAGCACCGTGTTCTTAATTTCAAAACGTTTGTGGCTCTGAAAGTACCCTTTTAGCCTGTGAGCACCAACCCACCTTTTATTTCATGTGTTCTCTCTACACAGTCCTCATCCTAAAGATCTGGATTGCCTAATTAAAAGCACATTTTCTTGGTCTTTATTAGTCACACAAGGCTGATCTGGCAGAAAGCAACAATGCAGGGATTGAACTCAAGAGAGAGTGTTAGTTCATATTTCTGGAATAAGTATTGTGTGCACGGCTCTGATAGGCATTGCCGGCTGCAAAATCGCAAGGTAGCTAAGACGCAAAGCCACGTATTAAATCTTTGTTTTTGCCATGAATTTAAAGGAGTAACTACATGTGAAGGCAGCAGGCCCAGGGGTTAGAACATGAGTCACTATCAAGGTTGCATAAAACAGGGTGGGGAACAGCTGGAAGCAGTGAAGCCGTTGGTGAACAGTACCAGTCCTAGGTATTCCAGGACTGTTGGTTTCCAAGGACTGCACCCCAAATCTATTAAAATAAGTAGTAATGTTGCTGTTCATTCCAGTGGGAATTGAATCATACCCATTAGTTTTTAGTATGGGGGAAAGAAAGTCTTTGAAACCCCTAAGAAAAAAATGAGGACTTCTGCAGCATTGGGCTCACCTGCTTTCCAACATGTGGTGCCGCTGTCAGTGCATGTAACTAACTACATTTACACCAGGGGTGGAGAACCTCAGGTCGAGGGGCCAAATCCAGTCCTCCTGGGGTCCCAATCTGGCCCTCTGGGGTTCCCTAGATGTCTATGCTCTTTTCTCCCAACCGTAGGGTGACCATATTGAAAAGAGGACAGGGCTCCTGTATCTTTAACAGTTATATAGAAAAGGGAATTTCAGCAGGAGTCACTTGTAGGCATGCAGCATCTGGTGAAAGTCCTTCTTCATCACAACAGTTAAAGGTGCAGGAGCCCTGCCCTCTGTTGTATCTGGTCAAGTGAGTAGGGCTCCTTCAGCTTTAACTGTTGTGATGAAGAAGGAATTTCACCAGGTGCTGCATGCATACAAATGACACCTGCTGAAATTCCCTTTCGTATACAACTGTTAAAGACAGGAGCCCTGTCCTCCTTTCCATAGGGTCACCCTTCCCAACCATCAATCGCTTAGGGGTTTTCTGGCTTTTGTGTAGTCCCCCCTCCATTCTAAAAGGTTGAAATCATAGAATCATAAAGTTGGAAGGAGCCATTTAGGCCATGGAATCCAAGCCCCTGCTCAGTGCAGGAATCTAATTTAAAGCATCCCTGACAGATGGCTGTCCTTCAGCATCAGAAAGCCCACCACCATCCTAGGCAGTTGGTTCCATTGTCTGGCTGTTGCCTTTCCTGATGTTCAACTGAATTCTGCCTTCCTGTAACTTAAGCTTGTTATTTTATGCCCTACAATCTTGGATGAGAGAGAACTGTGGCCCTCTTCTGTGTGACAGCCTTTCAGGTACTTGAAGACGGCTATCATATCCTCCTTCAGCCTTCTCTTCTCAAGGCAAAACATATCCAGTTCCTTCAATCTTTCCTTGCAGAGCTTAGTTTATTTATTTATATCCCGCCTTTTTTCCTCCAAGGAACACAAGGCAGAGTACATAATCCTCCTCCTCTCCATTTTGTCCTTACTACAACAACAACCCTGTGAGGTAGGTTGTGCTGAGAGTCTGTGACTGGCCCAGAGTCACCCAGTGAGCTTCCATGGCCGAGTGGAGACTAGAACTCAGATCTCCCGACTCCCAGTCCAACATTCTAGCCACTACACCACACTGGCTCTCTAGTCCCCTGGTATTCTTTATTTCCCTTCTCTGAACTCATTCCATTTAACTTGAATCTGTCAAAAAGCTTGGTGTCCAGATCTGAACACAGTATGCTGCTATGTTTGGCATTTTTGGACCTACTCGCTTTTGCCTTTTACCCCCTTGGAAACATGAAAACTGTCCAGATCCCCAAACGTGTCCAGATCTGGAACACGATGGACATAGACATATAAACTTAAATCATTAGTTCCAATTTGTTCATTAAAATTCCTGCAATTACAAATACCACAGCAGGATACAGAGATTCTAGATACTCTATATACTTATCTACCCCCTTTGCTTTTGGCTATAATGACCATATGAAAAGGAGGACAGGGCTCCTGTATCTTTAACAGTTGTTTCGAAAAGGGAATTTCAGCAGGTGTCATTTGTAGGCATGCAGCACCTGGTGAAATTCCCTCTTCATCACAACAGTTAAAGCTGCAGGAGCCTGCTCTCTTTTGTATTTGGTCAAACTGGACGGGGCTCCTGCAGCTTTAACATATGGGGGGATCTACACAACTGCTTTTAAAGCGCTTTAAAACACTTTGAAAATGTTTTGAAAACTGTATATGCAGTGTGTCCTGGGCCCCAACAGTTGTCAAAATTGTTATAAAGCGTTTTAAAGCAGTAGTGTAGATCCCCCCCCCCCCATGGTCACCCTACTTTGGCCCTACCCACTACTGTAGTGAAGCCCCTGACTGCTTCCCCAAAATTGAATTTGGACCACAAGGTGATGGATGTGAACCAGCCAGAGAGCTTTGGCTATTGGGCAGTATAGAAATAAAATAAATAAAATAAAATAAAGTTCTGATTTACACTAAGAGATAAAATGGGTAATGAGGTGAGTAAGTCATTTGTCACTGGTACAATGTGGAGATTTTTAGAATACATTTCTTCTCTTCCAACGTGCTTCCAATAGGACAATATACCCCCATATTAGAATAAAAATATTGGTAGCAACTTAGAAGGTGTCAAAATTATACCTCTGCTGCAGAGACTGGGATTGCTTTATTGACAACATAAGAAAAGAAAAGAAACATTCCTCAAGTAAATAATCAACATGAAAAATGTGTATTACCTCAAAGGGGTAACTTGAGCCTTCTGGATGGATTATGTAGAGCCCGCTTGGAGTTTTTGTAACGGAGCCAATGGTATCTTTAATATCACTGCAATCCAAACCTGCAGGACATGTTACCCGAGAAAGTTCAGTTACAACTTTATTAAAAGAAAAAAAACATCAACAGGAGACACTCAGCATTGCACTGTCATGCATGTCTACAGAGAAGTAAATCCCATTTTTCAATAGGTAGGTGGGTATAGGATTGCAGTCTGAGTTAACCTTTTCTCTGACACTCACTTTCCCCTTTAAACTTAGGGTGACCATATGGAAAGTGTTTATGGTTAACACTTGCATAGAAAAAAGAAATTCAGCAGGTGTCGTTTGTAGGCATGCAGCACCTGGTGAAATACCCTCTTCATTACTACAGTTAAAGCTGCAGGAGCCCTGCCTAGCATAACCAAATACAAAAGAGAGCAGGGCTCCTGCATCTTTAACTGTAGTGATGAAGAGGGAATTTCACCAGGTGCTGCATGCATAGAGGTGGCACCTGTTGAATTTATCTCTTCTATACAACTGTTTAAGATATGGAGCCCTGTCCTCCTTTTCATAGGGTCACCCTACTCAGGTTCAACGCTCCTTGTTTAAGCAAAGGTTTTAATGTAAAGGCCTGGGCATTCATTGCTTCTCAGTAGCCTGGAAAATTAAATTTTCAATGTCATACTACTTAATAGATTGATCTGGGATTTATTTATGTATTTATTTCAAACGTTTTTATACAGTCCTTCATAAGTTCTGGAGTATTTTACAATATATATATTTAAATTCAATGTCTGACGGTAATACAAAATAATTATATAACCCAGCACATAAAAGATTGGAAGTCATTTTGGATTCTAATGGCTGCAATTCTGTATCCACTTTCTAGGGAGTAAACCCCAATGAACACAGTAGGGCTTTCTTCTGAATAATATCGCTGTAAATTAGGGTGACCATATGGAAAGGACAGGGCTCTTGTATCTTTAACAATTGTGTAGAAAAAGGGATTTCAGCAGGTACCATTTGTATGCATGCAGCACCTGTAGGGATTTCCTCTTCTTAACAACAATTAAAGCTGCAGGAGCTATACTAGAGTGACCAGATACAAAAGAAGGCAGGGCTCCTACAGCTTTAACTGTTGTGATGAAGAGGGAATTTCACCAGGTGATGTATGACACCTGCTGAAATTCCCTTTTCTATACAACTAACAGTTGTATAGAACTCTTGTAAAGATACAAGAGCCCTGTCCTCCTTTTCATATGGTCATGAAAATGCCATAGAAAATATTAGCTCTAATACTTGGGAAAATATAGGTAATTCTTAGGCTGAATTTTATTCACAGGATTGAAACTAAGGAAGCAGGGGTCGTGAAGGAGCCACAGATATTAGGAAGAAGGAAATTAGCAGTTCAAAGAATCAGCCCTTACATGACAAACGTCATTCTACACAACAATTCACAACAGCAACATTGTAATATATTGAGGTTGCGCGGGGTGGGGGTGGGATACCAAATTTTATGTGTTCTTGCAAAATTAGGAACCACAAAGAGTTTCACTCCCCCATCTTTATTATTTTTCCACTCTCTTTCCAGGAGCATTACAGAGCTAAACGAGAAACTATAAAAGTTAGGGAGAAAACATCTTTACCATGAGACTGAACAGCTCGATGAGGAAATACATCAACTGGTTTTCTAGACATGTCTGTGTTTAAAAGCATTACCCGACTCATAAGTTCATTGACCTGTGTGTTTTACAAGAAGAATGTTTAAATCAGCAGACTCAGGACCTTAAAATATTAGCATGGGACATGATCCAACCAAAATATATCCAAGGCTGTATTCCTATTCTGATGACTTTGGGATTAAGCCCCATGGAACTACTGTATTTCTTCAATTCTAAGACACACTTTTTCTCCATATAAACATCTCTAAAAATGGGGTGCGTCTTAGAATCGTGGGTGCGTTTATTATTTCTTAGAATCAAAGCTTTTTTTTCTGTTGGTGGTACTGAAATTAGTGTGCGTCTTCCAATCGATGGCATCTTAGAATTGAAGAAATACGGTAAATACGACTTAATTCTCAGTAAACATACAGGTCATCATGCTGCATGTCCCCCTGATTATGGCCAATGTGCCTAAGCATGTTTACTAAGCAGTAAGTCCCAAAGAACTCCACAGGGCTTAGTAACTGTACTGAGGATTGTGTCCTGAGGGCCAATCTACACATGACAGCCATGTGATTTGGCCAGGTGTACATGGTTTATAAAAAACTAAATCCTTCACAATTTTAGTGAGCACCTTTCATTTTTAAAAAAACTTATATAAGTATTTCTACATGAGGTTTTTTATTGCACGCTCATGACTGGCCACTCATAGAAGTTTGCAGTTCCTTTACATGATGTCATCAACCTCCAGAGTGTCTCCCGCACTTTGAGCTTTACCCTGCTTTTAAAAAAATTGGAGATAATGTGGCATATCCTAATTTCCATGCATAAATGCTAATTTGGATATAATTGTTAAAAATGTAAATAGAAATATAATTTCATAGTGGGAAAGAAGTGTTGTACAATCTCCTGCCTGTGTGTCAGTTATTGATGGGCAACTTCAAGCCCCCTGCTCTCCCTTCGTATGGCTCTTTATCTTTAAACCATACGTGGACTGGACAGCCCTTCAAATAGAGGACTGTCCTCTGTAAAAAAAAAGACACATCACCATCATAGAAGGATTGGAACTGCATTGTGGGGGAAAGGCGCTTTAAGGTTTTGCCCCCACTGTGGTCCCATTCAGAATTGGATAACAGTCTATCCCCTCCCCCCTCGCTATTCGTGATAGGAGGAAAACTCCCTTTGGCACCAATAGGAGCTTTCCTCCCATCATGACTAGCAAACTCAGAGTGTCCAATTCTGATGGGACCACAGCAGTTGCAAAGTCATAACGCGCTTCTCTTCTTATGGCATTGTCCTAATCTGGCTCAGCCCCTACCCACCTCATGCTCTAGGGCAGCCTTCCTCAACCTGGGGCGCTCCAGATGTGTTGGACTGCATCTCCCAGAATGCCCCAGCCAGCTGGCTGGGGCATTCTGGGAGTTGTAGTCCAACACATCTGGAGCGCCCCAGGTTGAGGAAGGCTGCTCTAGGGGTTTGTTTGTTTGTTTTAAAACCTTGTATATCTGGCCAAACCATGTTAATAACGTCACAAATAGTTTGGCCCTGAATCTTTTGCAATAAAATCAATGCGACTGAAGAATGCGTAACTTTGGCTGGATCATGTGCATAGTTTGTATTTCATATTTTTTGAAAGAGTACAGCTTCAAAAGCCTGAACTGTTCATGGTGAAACGGAATAAACATTCTGGACTAGATCTGAGTATTCTGGTTGAGAGACTGAAAGACTCTCATCTGAATCACTACTAACTTTAAGGGCTTCCTGATATCTATTCACACAACTGTGGGTTTTTGTTATTTTTTAAAAATTTATGAGAGAGAACAGTAGGTTGCTTTGCACAGCAGTAAAGAACAACCAAGTACTAGCTGCTGAAGACCTGCAGTACAAGATGTTTTTATGAACAACACACACTAAACTAGATTTTGATATTTAGTTTAGCTGAAGAAGCTTATTCAGTAATATTCGTCTTCTACACAGAAAGAAATGCATTCTGCAAATAATAATAACTGGTACCTGATTGGAAAGATAATCCAGAGAAGATTGGTGATCATCCATCATGTTCCGTATCATTTTCTTGGTACTTCTTGCATATTCAACTAGAGAATTCTGCAAATTCCCTTTAAACCATAGAATGCCAATTATTTAAAAGTTATTAAAACGATGCAATCAAGCTTTCTTGAGCATTGTACAGAAACGTATCTGGTGGAGAAAGTTGGCTCCAAAGTTCTCCAAGGTGGGGGGGGAATCGTGTTTCCTTACCGTTGCTTCTCCACCCCTGATTTTGTCCTTCATTATTTCCTTTTTGAAAGAGGAAGTAAACAACCTGCACATGCCCCATTCAGTGGGCCGTTTTGATCACGCCGCTTCTCCTGCACACAGCAGGAGATAGTGGCAACTTCCATCTTTAAAATAAGTCGGACTTACTGGGGTGTGTGGGGGGTTTTTGTGGCACAAAGAAGGCTAGAAAGGGCGGCAGGCCCACAGGAGGCAGATGACATTGTGAGAGGGACCCGTGAAAATCCGTGAGTGCCCAGTAGCGAGTGTGCAATAAAATGCTCAGCTGATGGAGCTTGGGATGAGGATAGTTTGTGAGGCTCAAATCAAATTCTCTGGTGTTGTTTGGTGATAGGGTTGCACTTCAGAGAAGTGTGCTAGCTCAGACAGTAACTTCCAGTTCAAAGGATCAAAACTAGCAAGGAAGGATTTAAGACATGTTTTAAATCTTAAAAATGCTTCCAATACTTTATGTCAGTAATCTGAACTCATTCATATTATCCCAATGATGTGGACCATCTTCCTATATCTTTTTTTCACTCCCACACAATGAGTTGTATTCATTGTGTGATTTGCGGTTTATTGTATATTTTTTTCATTGTCTGATTGCTTTTAAGGTGGAATGGAGTTCACATGAATTAGGTTTCCAAAAGGGCTTAACACATGAGGAAATACAATGCCATCGTATAGCTGATAGGTTGGTCTAAAATGTGATTGAACCCTTTAGACAACACAGTTCCATGTGGCTATCAAGTTGCAAAAGTAACTCTTTTGGGGGCACACAGCGTATGAATGGTGACAATTCTGTAAGCAAGACCTGTGTGATTGGTTCCACTTGTTGTGGGCCATTAAATGTAACATGCTATGGGACGAAACTATAGGAAACAAGTTCCCACGGCTCATTCACTCCACACGAGGAATCCTCAACCTCTTTGGGTCAGTGGGCATAACTGGAGTGGACACTCACAAAATGGCTGCTGTGGTGAGCAAGGCCACTCACAAAACACCCATTTCCCCAAAGGCAAACTAATGAGGCTCAGAAATCAGTAACTTGAGCGAGAAACAAGGCAGAGGCAGCTTCTGAGCCTCAAATACCAAATCATATATTTGTCCCATGTGATGCCCAGAGGAATTATTGGAAATAAAGATGGCATTGGAGGGCACTACATTACTTTGTAGCATGCCAGCCTCACAGTTCAACTTTTTTTAAATTAAAAGAAATCTTAAAAAGTAAAAATCAGAAGGGCCAAGGAACCTGACATGCACCAAAAGAGGTGTTTGTGGGCATAGTGGTGCCTGTAGACACCACATTGAAGATATCCAGTTCGCACTAACTATAATGATTTCCTCGCTAGAAAGGAAAGTTATAGGAACATAAGAACATAAGTGCCATGCTGGATCAGACCAAAGATCCATCTAGTCCAGCACTCTGTTCGCACAGTGGCCAACCAGCTGTCGACCAGGGACCAACCACAGCACTCTCCCACCCATGTGCCCCAGCAACTGGTGCACACAATCATCATAATCATTATTTTATTTATTACCCGCCTCTCCCTCTGGATTGAGGCGGTTAATAAATAAAATAAATATTGTTGGATAAATGTTGGATAAATTCCTGTAGGAGAAGGCTATTAATGGCTACTAAGGACCATTTTGCACATGAACATACAACAAATATGTGAATATGTGAATTCTGTCCATTGAAAAGTACCATATAAATAATTGTATGTGAGTACCATACAAATAAGTATGTGGGTACCATCTAAATACTGCAATTCTAAAGATATCACAACAGTGCATAACAGGAAAGGGTTGCTAAAATAAAAAATATACATACGACACATGTAATGCTTTTCTTCTCTTAACATTTTAGCTTGAAAATCACAGGGCACATTGCATTTTTTCTTCTCTTGTGAATTAAATGTGGATAGATTTTTTGTTCCCAGACTGGCTGGCTTCTCCACAGTGGTTGCTGTGGAAGTACCCTGCAATATCAAATGAAGAAAATGAGCAAGGAATCTGTGAAGAATTAGCCAAGAATTATCATCATTGAGAAATGCAAAGCAAAGGGATACTTCACACATTTCATCTTTTCAATGTGCACCTAAATTGTACAAGTGAAAAACATGCATTTGCAATCACACTTATCATATAAGAACTGAGCTTTTCCATTTGATGCTCATTTGTTCTCACTAGTGTTTAAACAAACCAGAGTTCCCTGAGTTTGGACATCATGGGGAACTGTGGTTTGTTTGAGCAAAAGCTTCCAATCTCCTCACTGCATGCATGAAAGAAGAAATGAGTGGGTAAGCAGGAAAGCCATGATTCATTCATGTAGTGGAAAACAATAGCTGCCTGTGTTGTGTCTGAACCAGGCTACTGTGCAAAAACACCTCTATTAGGAAGACCTTCACTTGGCACCAAAAAGATAACAGTATAGGTGCCAGGTGAGCCTTCTTGAGGAGTGCATTCCATAAATGGGGTACCACAATTGAGAAGGCCCCTCTTTCTTTTAGGTACCTGCCTAAATTCCTTTAGCTGGGGTACCTGGAGAAAGGCCTCTGAAGATAACTTAAGGGCCCGAGCAGGTGCAAACTATTGCAGACTCAGTCAATTGCACCATAATTATTGACCTTCTCTTTCATGATCCTATAAAGCTTGCTTATATTGAGTCAAACCATTGGCCTATCTTGGCCAGCACTGTCCATTGCAATCAGCAGCAGTTATGCAGGCAATGACTTTTCAGTTCTGTTGGGATCTTCATGCAGAATATGTGTGTACCTCTGAACTATAGCTCTTCCCTTTTTCACCCAGGCATTTTAGAGACTTAGTTTTTAGATTTATGGTTGCTCTTATATATCTTTATATCTATCTATTCCTGGGCTGCTGGTTATTTGTATTGTAGTTTATGCTTTTAAATCTTTGTATTGTTTCATAGAATCATAGAATAGTAGAGTTGGAAGGGGCCTAAAAGGCCATTGAGTCCAACCCCCTGCTCAATGCAGGAATCCACTTCAAAGCATGCCTGGCAGACAGCTCTCCAAGTGCATCTTCAATGCCTCTAGTGTGTATTCAAGAGAGCCCACAACCTCCCTAGATAATTGGGTCCATTGACATACTTAAGGGTGGATTCCTGCATTGAGCAGGGGGTTGGACTAGATGGCCTTGTAGGCCCCTTCCAACTCTGCTATTCTATGATTCTATGCTCAAACAGTTGGGAAGTTTTTCCTGATGTCAAGCTGGAATCTAGCTTACTGTAACTTGAACCCATTATCCGTGTCCTGCACTCTGGAATGATCGTGAAGAGATCCTGGGCCTCCTCTGTGTGACAATCTTTCAAGTTCTTGAAGAGTGCTATCACGTCTCCCCTCAGTCTCCTCTTCTCAAGGCTAAACATACCCAGATGTTTGTCTCTCTTCAAAGAGCTTTGTTTCCAGACCCCTGATCATCCTGGTTGCTCTCCTCTGAACTCTTTCCAGCTTGTCTGCATCCTTCTTGAAGTGTGGTGCTCAGAACTGGACACAGTACTCAAGATGAGGCCTAATCAATGCCAGATAGAGGAGAACCAATACCTCACACGATTTGGAAGCTACTTATATTTAAACTTATATATAACTACTTGTATTGTATTTTATTCTTTTAACTGAACGTAATCTGCCCATTGGACATGTAATCTGTTATTGAGCGCATTAAAAATATAATAAATACATTGAAATGAAATGAGAAAAAATAGTTTAATGATTCAATTTGAAAATGAAACTATCTTGTACAAGTTCATGGAAGTTTCAGAATATTTTTGACTCAGACTTGTGTTCTTTATTGTCAGCTACTCTGAGAGCAGTTACTGAAGAGTGGCCTAGAAATATTCCAAATAATCAATTAAATAATACTTCCCTCATTTAATGACAAGAGAAATATCATGACATGTGTTGTCTTCGGCCTTAGCTAGATTGGAAAAAGTGGACCCAAAGTGGAGGGTAAGATCCCGCGCCAAGGGAGGGTTCATCCCTCTGTGATCCCAGGATCCCCTGTGCGTCATGTGGATGCACAGGGACGATCCTGGGGTTCGCCCCGGGATTTCGCCCAGTCTAGCTAAGGCAGAAGACAACACATAACATGATATTCTTCTTGTCATTAAATCAGAAGAAAAAAACACAGCACCCCCTAAATATGTTGGATTAGGGGCTCAGAATTCTAGGGCACTAAATGTGACATTTAAGGCACAGCTTTTACACCCAGCACCTTTCAGTTTAGAAAGTAAATGATGATGATGATTACCCTTTTAAACTTCCCTTCTTTTAGTATAAAAGTTGGAAACCAAGTTAAAGAGTTAAAATCTGAAGCCTTGAACTATCCAACTTCCTGAAGCCACAGAGAAAATGTTGTTCGTTTTCCAAATATTTCTTTCAAATTCCTTTCCTTTCCCATATAAAGAAATATTCTATTATCATACTTCAAAACAGACAGTATGCCTTGGGTTCTTTTTTTCTCAAAGGGAGAACAGATTTAAGGCACAATCCTTTGCATGTTTAGAAAGAAGATCTCAGCTGGTGGGGATTGTTGGGAGTTGTAGGACTTTTTTTCTGTTCAGTCATGCATAGGATTTCACCCTTAGAGCTTTAAGGCCGCAAACCTAAATATGCTTGCTAGGGAATAATCCCCATTGAATGCTGTGGATTGTACTTCTGTAGGACTGCAATGAACTATCATACATGCACACACATGTACACACTTTTGTTTGGCTCTTTCTAGAGAAATTCATCGTGTCTTCTAGTTTTGGCATTGGTCATGTTGTGCACAACACAACATTTTAGATGAAACATTTCTATAAGAATAAAGCTGCTGCTGAGGAGAAAGAGCTGAAAGTAGGCATCTATTCAGATTTAAGTTGAGTATTTGGAGGACTGAGGTCCAAAAAACTCTTAAGAAATATCCTTAATTGCAAAGCGACTCTCCAGTCATATGAAAGGTAGTAAAGTACCTTGACCCTGCGCTAGATCTTCCACAATTTTAGGTAAAAACATTAAAGCCAGAAACATTATAACAATGAAATACAATCCTGTCTACAAAAAAGGTTCTCAAAACTTCTACACAAATGCAATGTGAACTTCCAAATTTACTGTAAAAGAACTGCAAAATCATATCAAATTAAAAGGATCAGGTTGTCTCTCCCCCACCCCCAGTTACACAAGTAAAATGTGCAAAAAAACCCACAACTTTTTATTTTGGATTTACACTGGTGTAAATGTGTTTAGAAGCTAATTCAAAGATTAGAAAGTCCATAGAGAGGTATGTCTCTATGTTCTACTTTGATTAATGACCTGGTAAAAAGCCCTGCCTTCATAGATGTCAATGGCAAAACTTTAGTGAAGTCTTTAATCTACCTCTGCAACTGTAAAATCAAATGCAATTGCTTTAATAATTGCTCTAAAACAATCTTATCAGGCTCTTTCCATCAGGAATGTGACTGCTCTATATACACAATAGCCCTCCCAAACAAAAATATGTTGAAACAGGCTTTTCTGTCTCAAGTCTATGATTCTACAATTTATCAAGGTAATACATTGCAAACCTTACCATTGCAGAACATGGCTTGCCATTACCAAACACAGTATCAGCCCAAATGAAAAATATTATATTTAGGAAGATCAGTGAGGATGCATTGGGATAGATCATCTCTGAGTTGAAGAAATGAAAAGGTTTCAAAGGATTTCAAACTGCCTCAGTAAACGACTGTCCACTAGCTGATGAAGTCTTGAGTTAGGAATTCAGGAATGAGTACAGCATAAACATTAGCCAGAAAGCCAACCCTTTTATGTCCGGACTTCAGAAAACATACACAAATTTACTTTTATGTCATCTATATTTAGTTTGATCCCCAAAGCAATTATAAACCATGAAATGATTGGATTCTAAAAACAATTATTACTAAGGTAGAACAGTTGTTACTTCATTAAAATGTGAAAAGAGCTACTTTGGGGTGTTGGGATCAGTGCCAATGTTCTGTAGAATGAACTACAAGGTTAATTTTTAAATAGACTTGATGGGTGTCATCAAATCGATGACCTCTGGACCTCTGGAGCGGACCACTTTCAATGGTGTGCTGGAGATACCCCCACCTGAAAAAGTGCCAGCAACCCCATTCCCACCCCTCCCACCCCTCTATTCTGCTCTCCTTTGCATTACTTGAAGCGGAGGAGTAGGGGAGAGGAGTATGTCAGAGAGAATGGAATATGCCAGGGGTGGCAAGGGACCCTCTTTTTCGTGGCTTACCATGGTCAGGAGCATCTTCCTCCCTTCTACCTTCTCTTGTAGTAAACTGAACGCTCAGGCCTTATTCTTTCCTTTCTCCAAGCTGTTTCTAGAAGTGTGGAGGAAGACAAAGAGAAGGGTGGCAGCTGGGAGCATAGGCCAGTTACCAATCCCTATTCTATTGTGAACAAAACAGCACAAATCTGAACTGATTTCACAGACTGATCATCTGGAAATAATCTACAGTCCAGCACACATAATTTACACAAACAAAGCACACTGACCTCAATAAGACTTCCATGTATTTAATACAATCTATTTTCTTTGTTAACTATTGGAAGGATGTACAGTAATACCCAATATTACACGATCCAAAATTGGAAATTTTACAAACCCACATATACACACAACACTACATATAAATATATTTTAGGGCATGTGCATTTATCCATAATTCCATACACTCTAAGCCTCAGGGGGTTATTTCTAATGAGAGATGACTGGCTGGAAGGATGTTTTTGACATAAACATATATTTATGGTAGAATGGGCATTCAAATCTGCAATAGTCACTGTGAGATTGCCATAGGCTCAATTCATATTTTGCTATGGTTCAGTCCCATGTTGCCTTGGGCCTAATCTGCACAGGTGGTTTAGTGCAGAGTGAAAGCACATCAGGGTAATTCATGATACATGATGCTGTCGCCACATCGCAGCAACCCCACATCTTTTCCCTGAAAGCGCTACATTTTCGAAAAGTAATTTTATTGCATCTTTTTCCCTTAATGCAGCTCTCATTGGTTCATGTGCAGTGTGCCCCATTCCCCAAAACAAATCCTGCATACTGGGGATGCTTAGGGGGGTGTCTGTGACCTGGACAAGAAGTGGGGGTGCCCCTCCCATCCACCCCATTCCTTTTCTTCCACCATCTTTTTGGACACAGGTTTAGGCTTCTTTTCCCAATTAGCACTCTTTCACCCTTGCCTACTCCTATTTTGCAGTAATGGGATCTTGCGAAACCATGGTTTAATCCTTTTCCTTTTGCAGTTCCATCCTTTTTGAAAAAGGGGGCTTTCCTGAGCAGAGATGTATTATTATTATTATTATTATTATTATTATTATTATTATTATTTGCATTTATATACCTCCCCATAGCCAAAACTCTCTCTTTTACGCCTTATATAATATAGTGTATTTTTAATAGCTTTTCACCCACCCAGAGAACTTCAGCTATGGGGTGGTATAGAAATGTAATAAACAACATTGTGAATCGCTGAGAGATTTTATTACAGTTAACAGTATATTGGTGTCACAAATAAATTAATATTAATTCAATGATGTATTATTCATAGAATCATAGAACAGCAGAGTTGGAAGGGGCCTACAAGGCCATCTAGTCCAACCCCCTGCTCAATGCAGGATTCCACCCTAAAGCATCCCTAACAGATGGTTGTCCAGCTGCCTCTTGAATGCATTATTATTATTATTAATAAATAATTAATAAATAATTAATATTAATTAAAATAAATAAATAAATAAATTTGCAATTAATTAATTATTAATTAATACATTAAATTAATAAATTAATTAATAATTAATAAAAATAATAATAATGAATTATTATTAATAATAATGAATTATTATTATTATTTTCATCGAAATATCATGACAATATGTTGAGATGACTGGCTGAAGCCTCGCCGCTGAAAGATCGAGGCTCGGGTAGAGGAAGAGAAAAGGGCTTCCCTGAAGCTCTTCTCCTCAGGGATTCTACCAAGCGCTCCCTCGAGCGCGGTCCCCGCCGCCGCCTACTCGCCTCCATTTTCTCCTCTCCTCCCTCCCGCCCTGCACGAAGCGCCTCCCCTTCTTCGCCGCCGTCGCCCTTGGTTTCCGTTGCGAAGGAAGCGGCGTCTCCGGTTGCTAAGATGGCGTCTCGGCAGCGGCGCCCCGGAGCCAGGCGAGGGGCTTGCGCTGCGGGCGCTTCTGAGTCGGCGGGGAGGGCTCCCTGGAGCCCCCCCGCGGGGCGCTGAGCGGGATCCGGCGGGCGGGCGAGCGAGCGAAAGAGGTCGAAGGCGCGAAAACAGACACCGATTCCCCGCGGGCGGGCGGGCGGTGGGGACTGAGCGGGCCTGTGTGGGGATGATGGCGAGGATGGCGGCGGCGGAGGGCTGAGGGAGTGGATGGAGCTTGGCGGCGGCGGCGGCAGCGGCAGCAGCAGCAGCAGCAGTATCTTCGGCGGTGGCGGCAACAACAACTACTGCTCCAGCTACGGGCGAGGGGCAGCCCAAGCCGAAGCCCCCGCGGGCGGGGAGGGGGAAGAAGGCAGCGCCGGCCCCGCCACCGCGACCCCATGCTGGAGGAAGGGCCTCTCGGAAAGCGCCCCGGCGCGGGGCCTCGGCCGCCGGCCCTTGAACGCCTTCGTCCCCTGCACGTATCCTCACAGCAGCCGGGCCTCTCGGGAAGCGCGGGGCGGGTGGGTTCCTTGTGACAGGGATGGGGAAAGGGCAGCAACGCCAGTGTGGGTGAGACCGGTTCATTTATTAAAGGCGTTATTGTGAATGGTAGTAAACCCGCCTTCCTGGCGAGAAGCGCGTTTAAGGGATTCACACGTGTGTGTGTTTAAGGCGCACGCTTCGAGCTGGTCAGATTTAACCAGTGGAGGCTGGGGGCTCCGATTTCGGTGGGGCTGTGAATCCATTTTGTGTTTCAGCCAGAACTCTTAAGGGAGCTATTCAAGGTGCTGAACCCTATTCCCAGCACCTTTAGAGTTCTGACTGGTTCTGACTGAAACCCAGAATGGATTCACAGCCCCACCGAAATCAGAGCTACCTGCCTCCACTGGCTTTTACCCACAGTGGCAGAACCCTCCCATATTATTATTATTATTATTATTATTATTATTATTATTATTATTATTATTAATTTATTTATATAGCACCATCAATGTACATGGTGCTGAACAGAGTAAAACAGTAAATAGCAAGACTCTGCCGCATAATAATAATAATAATAATAATAATAATAATATAAATTATTTATTTCTTACCCGCCTCTCCCTTTGGATCGAGGCGGGGAACAACATTAAAACAGGAATCAACACATCTTAAAAATTCTTGATTTTACATGGATCTGGATACGCCTGCCAGAAAAGGCTAGTCTTTAAAGCTGCCTTAAAATCACACAGAGAGTTAATTTTACGAATCTCCTCCGGCAGGCCATTCCAAAGTCTGGGGGCAACAGAAGAAAAGGTCCTCAGGGAAACTGATGTCAGCCTAGTTTTAGCTGACTGAAGTAAGTTCACCCCAGAGGACCTGAGTGTGCGGGGCAGACTGTATGGGAGAAGGCGATCCTGCAGGTAACCTGGACCCAAACCATTTAGGGCTTTAAAGGTAATGACCAACACTTTATACTTTGCCTGGAAACTAATTGGCAGCCAGTGGAGTGATTTTAATGTTGGGGTAATATGCTCACCCCTAGATGTACTGGTGACTAACCTGGCTGCCATATTTTGAACTAGCTGAAGTTTCCGAACTAGGTATAATATATTAAACTGGCAACAGCTGGGAAAGGACAATAGAAGAACTTAAATTTTTTCATGTGTGGTTAAATCACCTTGAAGCACCTGAATCAAACTGTTAGGAGGCATAGACTGCAGTCTGAAGCACACTTACCTGGAAATATGTCATACTGGAAATTAGTAGGATTTATCTCTCTGGCAACATTATTTGATGCTGATCTGAGAGAGAGATGTGGTGTCAGACTAGGATTTGGAGAGACATATTTGGAGTTCAGATCCCCATTCAGCTATGGAGCTCACTGCATGGCCTTTGGCCATTCCCACATGTAAGGTTAAAATGGGAGAAGAACCATATATGCTGTCTTGAACTTCCTGGAACAAAGGTGGGATAACATTTATTAATTATTATTATTATTATTTATTTATATAGCACCATCAATGTACATGGTGCTGTACAGAGTAAAACAGTAAATAGCAAGACTCTGCCGCATAGGCTTACAATCTAATAAAATCATAGTAAAACAATAAGGAGGGGAAGAGAATGCAAACAGGCACAGGGTAGGGTAAGCAGGCACAGGGTAGGGTAAAACTAACAGTATAAAGTCTGCGCAACATCAAGTTTTAAAAGCTTTAGGAAAAAGAAAAGTTTTTAGTTGAGCTTTAAAAGCTGCGATTGAACTTGTAGTTCTCAAATGTTCTGGAAGAGCGTTCCAGGCGTAAGGGGCAGCAGAAGAACATATATAACATAGTGTGTGTCTGTCCATTGCTTAAATCTAAAGTGTAGAAGATAAGTCCCCACCACCACCAAGTGTAGTCTTAAACATGTGGATGTGTGAATGTGACAAACAGGTAAACCAGTGCATGTGTATAAAAGAGGTTCACTTGTTGGATGTTTTACACATTGTGAAACAAAAGACATGGGCTGATTGTCTTGTATATATATACAATATTCCTTGAAGTGTGTACCTATGATCCATGAATTTGTAGAGCTCATATAAAAGCAAAGATCCATGAGAAAACATCCAAAATCCACAGCTGGGTAATACCTTCATTAGGACCAACCAAATAAGGATAAATTTCTTGGCATTTTATTTGGTCCTGGTTGGGTATTGCCCAACTGTGGGTTTTGGATGAGTTTATGTGTTTCTTTCATTCACACTTTACATTTATAGTATACACTTAAAATACCTTAGGTGTACACTTTTAAAAAATGGCACTTGTAAACTGACCCAGGGAGACAGGATTACCTTGAACTCCCAGTCAAGTATGCATTTGATTGCAAATCCTGGATTTGTTGCTGTGTAATTTGTGAAACAGCACTGTGGGGTAGACCAGCAGTAGTCTTTAACTTTTATGGCCATGGGATCCACCATTATCCTTAATCCTCAATAGAGGACTTCTGATTTTTGGAAGGTCATTTTTCGTCATTTTTAACTGGTCAGATTTAACCCATGGTTGCCAAACCCTGTGAAAATATATTAAACTTCCAAAGCCTGGGAGAAGACAAGAGAACAACTTAAAATCTTTTCCTGTGTGGTCAAACCATCTTGAAGCACCTGAATCAAACTGTTAGGAGGCACAGACTGCAATCCTAACCACACTTACCTGGAAGTATGTCATATTGTGGCAATATCATTTGGCTCACAAAATGATATACTGGATGGACTGTTGGTTTGGTCCAGGGTTACTGTTTTCATGGCCAGGGTATTTTTTTTAACTTCAGTGCAATCTTATATATGTCTACTCCCAAAAAAATTCCGTTGAGTTCAGTGGTATTATTCCCAGATAAGATTTCAGCCATATACTCTTTCTGTGTGTCTGCTTTAAAACAAACCTATATTTGCACCTACAAAAAGCTGCAGTTGAAGTCGGTGGACTGAGGCAATAGAGTAGAGCTAGACAGCTCTACCCCCTTGCCTTGTATAGCGGGTCACTTTAGTGGTATGGAATTACATGGAATTCCCACTAATTTCAGTGGGAATTAATTCCAAGTAAGTGTGCTTAGGGGCACATAAAATGCATGTTGTAATAATAAATGTATCATAAATGGAACTTTAATGCCTTTGGTCGCAACACTAATGGGTTGCTGCCCACTAAATGAATGCCTTTCCATCCTCCTTTTTAGATTTATTTTTCTAGATGGGCTTCTGAGGGTTGGAGAGGTCTTTCTACAGACCCCTGCTTCTCTTCTGTCCTCCCTGCTGACTGGAACATTTTGACCTCTACAAGGTCATCTGACCTTGGAAAGCAGGTGCCACAGGTTTTTCTGCGGTTGCTGTGAGCGGGAGGGAGCAGCAGGAGGAGTTGGATTACAAAGACCATCTCTGAAATTCATAGGAATGTCTATGGCTTCAGAAAAGGAAATCCGAAAAATCATACATCCCTCAGATGATCTTCAAGGACCATACTTTGCTTCCTATAAAAGGTTCCATGTCATTAACAGACTACAGACAGCTTGGTTTCTAATCATAACCAAGAATTTGATCTTGGTTTCTAGGATTTTTGCTACAGTTTCTATTATCTTTAATGCCATGATCAGAAATCTAAAGATACTTCTTGAGAGAGATTTGTCAAAAGAGCGCCATGAGTTGCTAAAGGATCAAAGACTATCTCGTAATCGAGCACGAAAACATTGCATAGAAACAAATAAAAGAAGAAGGTATGTAAATGTAGGGCATGCTTTATTTTAAAGTATATATTCATTCAAATGATACTTTTTGTCTTAGAGTTCATAAAAAGAAGCAGATTGGCTGTGGTCCTCTGCTACCTATGGTGAGTTTTGAGAGTGTCCTGAGGATTTTACAAATAGCAAGCCATGATTTAAACAGGGATAGTTAAATATTTCAATATCTTTATACAGGCAGATAAAAATGGGTTGGATCCAGACTGAGACATACTTAGAGTAGATCTACTCTAAATATAACAAAGTCTGGATCCAACCCAGTGTGGCTAGAATAATAGTGCTCAAGCCAGCCTAACACATTGGTGACCTTTTTAGATAAATGCTAAACTAAATCATAGCCTGAAGATAAAGTATCTTGTTATTAGCTTCTTATTACACTATCTTGTTTTGCTCCACTGCAATCAAGAAATGTATACAGTTCATCAGTCTGCACAAACTGAAATAGAATATGTTCATGTAACAATAGACCCCTTGAATTGCTGTGCTGTCCCTGATGCACTGCTGAACTGGTGCTAGTATTCCTTTTTCATCGAGTACAAAGGGCATTATGCTTACAGGTGTAAACAAGCAGAGACCTGTGAAAAATCACAGATTTGAGAGGAGGTCATGCAAGGAGTGTTTATTTATTTAACCATTTGTTGCCTGCCTCTCCTGAAAGGGGCTCAAGGCAGCTAACAACCATAAATTAAAACAATAAGCAATTTTTTAAGAATAACACCAATACACTGAAAGCTGCTATGAAACGCTAAAACAGCAGAGATAAAAATATAAAATGTACAAACAGCTATCAAAAATAATTTAATCTGATAACGTCTAGCAAGTTAAAAACATTTCAGTGGGAACAACTACCGATGGCCCAAAAAACTTTAGTAAAAAGTAAGGTTAACCATCATGCGAAACGCCGTTAAAGAGGCTTGTAGCTGAATCATATATATATATATATATATATATATATATATATATGTATGCCCTGTTCAGAAAACACTTTATACCACAGCTTTTACCATGGTGAATAAGGCAAAAAGGCATGGTTTAAAGTGTCTTCTGAAAGGGGCCATATATTCAGAAGTAACTCCTGTGTTCATTGAGGCTTATTCTTAAGTAAGTGTGCATAGGGGTGACATCTTAGAAGCTTATGTCCATGACAAATGCCACACATACCATCCACAAATTCCCGGCAAGATGAAAAATGAGTCAGACAACCTGGATGACGGTGGGATGATAATTTCCACTTTGTTAGAGAATTTGTATTTAGAATAATTAATTAAGGGCTCTCAGAAATTTAGTGATAGGAACCAAGCTTCTGGCTTCTTCACAGAATTATTGCTAATATTATCTGCCCACATTAGATACTTTTATATGTGAAAAAGAACATTTACAGCACAATCCTTTGCAGTTACCTGGGACTAATCTCTGTTAAACACAGCAGGACTTATTTCTGAGAAAGTACGCATAAGATTGTGCTTTGAGTTCCAGAGTCATCACGTATTAAAACTCCAATCCTGTTCATGTTTTAATACCCCACTGAACTTGTTAGCTACAAAATGTGGGTAAATTAACCCAGGATTTGCCATGGACACATGGAGCATGCAAGCCATTTCCCATTTGTTAAACAACCTATGAACAGGTTGATGCATGACATGTAACCCTGGAGACTCTGGGTTGTTCATTAGTTAAAACAAGCCAGAGTTAACCTACAATCAGTTGTTAAAGTTAACTCTGGGTTGTTTAACCCATAAACAGTCCAGAGTGTTTTGTTTTTTTGTTAACTTGAAAATGGAGTCATGCTTAATACTATCCCCCAGATGTTTTATTTTTATGGCTTTCTTAGGGTACATTTGGCTGTGAAACCAGCTTGATAGAGTAGATCTTTCTATAAACAGAGGGTTAAATTCATTTAAAAGATGTGAGAGCAAGAGATTCCTATTTTTTCATTTAAAAAAAGAAGTATATTGATAATTATCACACATTTATATCACAGGTTACTGTAACGTAGATTTTGCAAACTCCATTCTTGGGTAAATGAAAAGTGGAAAACTGTTAGTTAGAGAACAATCTTATGCCCCCTAGACAGTGTCTGAGAGGACATAAGATTGTTCAGTTTACTGGCTTTGAAGTTGGAGGCAGGGCTTCATTCTTGGAGACAGTAAACCACGCTCCCCTCCCTTCCCTCTCATGGCTATCACAGAAAGAACTGTGCCAGCTACCTCTTCGTGCTTGGAAACCTGAGGGTGGAGGTGGGGGAAAGGGGGCGGTCCCTGGGGCTAGGAGGGGAGGAGACTGGGGCAACCGCCTTACTCAGATTCCAGTGCTCACGCCAGCCTCCTTCCCTCTTGCTCTGAAGCACTGCAGCTAGACAGGTGAAATCGCCCATCTAGCAAAAATGCAGGGTAGCTGGAGTATGTAGGTGAGGATTCCCTCCGTGACTGATTTAGGATACTCAGCAGCCTCTAACTTTGGAAGCTGCCGACTATCTCCATAAGATTGCACCCTGAATGTATTATCATCTCTATTTTCCTACCTTACTTACTGCAAACACCTGAGAATTAGGATTTAAAATATTCCCAGAATATAGCTTCTTTCAGTTTAAACCTCTATAAAATGTATTCATGTGTAGTCAAATATACAAATTGGAACTGGATCCCTCCCCCTGCCACTGGCTATTTACATTGAGGAGGCTGTGTTCTCTTGCTGTGCCTATTAACCTACCCTATTTCTTCAATTCTAAGACACACTTTTTTCCCCATATAAACATCTCTAAAATGGGGTGCATCTTAGAATCGCGTGTGTGTCTTAGGGTTTTTTTTTCTGTTGGTGGTACTGAAATTAGTGTGCGTCCCACAATCGATGGCATCTTACAATCGAAGAAATATGGTATAACAAACACAGCTTTGAACTACTACTTAATGCTAGCTTGTTCCTTTCAATTTTGAAATTACTTTCAGTGTTGTTGAGACTAAATATATATTAGGTAAGCTCCTCAACATAAGTGGATCTGTGGGCATGATCCACAACTCTGGGCTACACTTATGTAACTTCTTTAAGGCACAGTAAGTTTATCCCCATCAAAGTCCAGGTATACTGGAAAAGCTGTGATATTTCATGGTGCAGAGCCTATGCAACAACTACTCACAGTACCTGTGACTAGTGAGAGCATTCTCAACAGGTGTGTATTAGGAACACAGTACCTCAGGCTTGTAGCTACTGGCTAGGACCTGTTGTGACTACTGCAGTCAGTCATATATTAGTCATAGCACCCTAATGGTTTTTGCATGGTATGTGGGCTACACAGCACCTAAACTGGGAGTGGGCAACTTGTGGCCCTCCAGATGTTTTGGCCTTCAACTCTCATCATCCCGCACCATTGACTATGCTGGCTAGGACTGAGGGAATTGTTGGCCAAAGCATCTGGAAGGCTACAAGTTGCCCACTTCTTACCTGGACAAAGGTATGGCTGGAGTTTGTGGGATCTGGGAGCCTATCAACACAGTTGGTTTTGTTTTTAATGCCGGTACAGTAACATTGGCATCTAATTTTTAAGTTTTGAATATAGTGGACTCACAGCTTTGTCACTTGTGCAACATTATTGATTTTGAAACGTGTTCTCAAATAAGCCTAACATCTTAATATGTAGTACTACTGAGCTACTTATAATGTCATGGAAGTTCTTTTTATTAAAAGCTGCAGTTGTTTTTAAACAGAGCACTTGAAGACAAATGGAAAGAGGATGAAGAAAAGGAACAAAAATTTAGAGAACAAATTTTGCTGCAACGGAAACTGAAACATCAAGAAGCTACTGAAAGGTTCCAGCGTAGTCATCTTTCATCTTCACAAAGCAAGAGAGGAGGAGGTTTGCAAATCACACTGACAATTTAAAGATTAGCATTGTCCAGGGTGAAAATACTGATTGCACTTTAGTTTGGGGATTAGGCAAGATCTCATCCCCAATACTTGCACAAAGAGCAATAGGAAGGCAGTGCAGTGGAAAGGATTTACACCTTGTGCTAATGTAACCACAGCCACAGCTGCCTATGTTAGACAGAACTGGCTTTTCTAAGGGTGTGCCTGCACCGTAATTTCTTTTCTCAAGTTCCATGACTGTTTCTGTTTCATTCCCAAGTATTCATCTTTGCACTTTCCCTACATGTCTGTGATTCTCACTTTGGAAATCTGGATGCCTCTTGGTGGGTTGCAGTGGGAGGTTAAAACGTTGCTGAGTCTTCACTGTGAGTAGTTTCAAGACTGCAGGCAGTTGAAGCTTGTTAATTTTAAATATGTATCATTGAAGTTGGCTTTGTATGTGAGCAAAGTTAATACTTTGGTCTAAGTTACCTGACAGCTCTATGAAATACAATAAAATTATATATTTCAGTGTTTTTCTTATTTAAGTACAGGAAACTTCCTTTAAAGTTGCTGTTTTTGAGTCATTTCACAATGGAACCATTGTGCATTCTATAGCATTTTCTCTCCCCTTGTTTCTGCTTCAGTCTCTATAATTGGAATGAGTGCACACTGTCAGGAACATATAACAGTGTTAGCACAGTCTGAGGTTTCAGTTAGTTTTCCAGAGTTTCAATTGTGAGATGTGGTATTTCAATTAAACATTCTTCTCCAGTCTCTCTCAGTCATAAAGTGCATCAGCTCCAAATGTGAGGTAATATTTTCTATCCACTGATGAAATGAATAAAGTGAAAAAAGGATTGGCAATGATATATTTTGATCTTGCCACACATTTGTGAGGAGAAGCGAGGGATGGAATCCCAATTTCTTGGTTACTTATTATACTTATCTATACTTGGTAAAATAATAATTATTATATTTATATACAGTAACCTAAACAAACCACATACTGGTAAAAGCCTGGTGGGGCCTTGGATGAACTTGGAAGCTTATGAACTTGAAAGCTTCTATAGTTCGGGTGTCAATCCCACAACATAACATTTAAAAATAATAATTTCTGCAGGCATTTCACATGGCCATTGCCCTTATTCCAATCGTTATTAGAGCTTTTATTTCCTGTCTCTGATTAAATGCTTAGTGGCCTAATCAGTCAAGAAGTTCTTTTTCAGGACTTTTTAAATGAACAAGCTGCACGAAAGTGCCACAACCCCGGATTGTGCCCTTCGGTCATATATTGCAGAACCCTTGCTCTTTTGGAGCAGGGGTTGTGTCTTTGGAAGACGGGCCATGGCTCAGAGGTAGAGCATCTGCCTGAGATCCTTGTGATATAGGGTAGGATACAAATGTTTCAATAAATAAATAAACGAACCAGAGGTGGCCATGCTTCTCACCTGCCCAAGGACCTCCACTTCCCTTACTCGGCTTCGTCCTTTTTCTTCTGCTGCCCCTTACGCCTGGAACGCTCTTCCAGAACACTTGAGAACTACTAACTCAATCACAGCTTTTAAAACTCAGCTAAAAACTTTTCTTTTCCCTATAGCTTTTAAATATTGAGTTTGTTCTGACTCTATACTGTTAGCTTCACCCCACCCGGTGCCTGTTTACACTTCCCTGTGCCTCTTTGCATTCTCTTTCCCTCCTTATTGTTTACTACAACTTTATTAGATTGTAAGCCTATGCGGCAGGGTCTTGCTATTTACTGTGTAATCTGTACAGCACCATGTACATTGATGGTGCTATATAAATAAATAAATAAATAAATAAATAAATAATAATAATAATAATACAAGTAGGGCAGGAAAAATTCCTGCCTGAAACCCTTGGGAGCCACTGCCAGTTAGTGTCAACAATACTGGGCTAGATGGACCAATGGTCTGACTCAGTATAAGGCATCTTCCTATGTTCCTAATCCCACAGGCAGTATTCAAGATCCTCTTTCCTCTCCCCACCCCTCCAGCAACTTTTCATAGCTGGGTATCATGTGCAAATATGGTTTTACTTATATACTATATTAGATGCCTCAAAAAAAGGCCATAGCTAGACCTAACGTTTATCTCTGGATCGTCCAGGGCTCAAACCTGTTCATCTAGGTGACACACAGGGGATCCAGTGCTCAGGCAGGGGTGAACTCTGGATGATCCCAGGATAAACCTTAGGTCTAGCTGTGGCCAAAATCAAAGAATAGCCACAGAATTGCAGGAGTTGGGAGTGCATTTCAGTAAGATACAATGAGTACACAAAGCTGTGCTGTCAGGGGACAAAAGGGTGTAAATGAATCAGGAAACAAATATTAAGAATTGTAGTAGAGTGCTGATGTTGGCACAGCTTTTAGAATTAGTTGAAAATGATTCCTAAGTCTTTTTACATTAAAAACTTGACATGTAACAAATGCTTATCCCTCTTTCTAACTTGTAGCACAGAGAAAAACAGAACTTAAATTGGATGAGGCTCTTCAGAAAATTCAAGCACCGGGATTTCAGTTGTCATCATCCAAAGTCATTGTAAGGTACATATTCTATTTGTTTAATTCAAGCAAGCAGTCAGTGAAAGAATATCTGGATGTTGAATTGGGGGATTTGTTGGCAAAACATTTGACAAGAAATGCTATTTAAGGCTTCTTAAAGAAAAGCACTGTGAATAACGTCAGCTTTTGCATGCTTTTAATTTGGTCATGGTAATGGTTATAAGTAGGATTGGACATTGTTATTTACTCATTGCAGGTATTCCTTATTTGTAATTGTCTCAAATTTTACATCCCCTTCCTCTAAAATTGCTTTTGTTGATGTTTTGGTTACTGTATTTAGAATACACTCCAAGATCCCTTCTTCATATTAGTCCTTTTGGATAGTTTGATATTGTTTATTAAATTTTATTCCTTTCATAAGGTTATTTTTTTTCAGGTAGACTCATAAATTCCAAATGTTTTAAAATTCCTTTTTATGTGTCCTTTTCATTGACCTGCCTTTCATGCTTTCACCCTGGTTGTCTTTTTCTCTTTGTATGCATGCTAGCTAAATCAGACATATGTTCTGAAATGAAAGTGTATTTACACATGTAGCATTGTCCTTGTTTATTAATGTGCACAATTTCATAAAAACATGGATCAGACCAAGTTTCCATCTAGTCCAGCACTCTGTTTACATATGGCCAACCAGCTGTCGACCAGGAACCCACAAGCAGGATACGGGTGCAACAGCACCCTCCTGCCCATGTTCCCCAGCAACTGGTGAATATAGGCTTACTGCCTGTGATACTGGAGGTAGCACATAGCCATAGGAACTAGTAGCCATTGATGATAGCCTTCTCCAGGATAGCCTTTTCTTGTTGACGTTCCTTCTTTTTACTCTTCACTAACCCTCCCCCTATTTGCTCATTCATATACACAAACTCATACTCCAATTTACACACATACGGACATACAAATGCACACAACACAAACACCACATAGTACAAATACAGAGATGCCCACCTCCAATCAGCAATTAGGCTTCCTCTTCCAGCTGTGAGTCCACCCCATCCCCCAAATCGTCCCCTGTGCTGCAGTTAGTCTTGAAAAAATCCTAATTGTTGTGAGAAATGTTGGAGGTCAAAGAGCGGGATCATGGACCAGTTGGGGAGATGCCATTGGCTACATCTAGTCCATGGATCACTGGTTCCCTACCCATAATGTAGAGTGTTGAGTTCTCCCCTCTGTAATATGGAATAAAAGACAACATAAGGTTGTACATTTCTCTATCCCTCCTGCAAAGTGAAAGATGACTCACAGAACACTTTTAACACATGTTTGAGAAAAATATAGTTCTAGAATTTGTTATATGAAGTTTACATAAAATTGCTGCAGTTCTTGTAGGCAGGTGTTAATTACAAGCTTGTATAAACTGTTCATTAAGTTCATTATGTTTTCCAAAATAATGGAGTATAAGAAACATGAAAAGTAAAGCATATAGAAAAGAACATAATGTTGACTCTAGCCTACCGAAGGGAAAGTAGGCTTAGGAGCACCTACACATATATTGTGCTGCTGCTTAAGTATATAGGTTTGGGGGGGGGGGGGGTGTGGATACATACTTCAGCTACAAATATACATTTAGCGAACTATTTAAATAAGGTCTCACTAAAGTATTCAACAATGTAATCAAATACAAAAAAACCCTGATTTTATTCATAGCTTGAGACAAACTTTTCTTTAAAATGCATTTCTTATGGGTGTATAATACCATGTCACTATTAAATAGTTTTGCTGTTCCAAATGTTACATTTTAGGTACCATAATTTGTTTTAAAGGTGATTAGTGTGAAACTTCATTCATGAAACTGGTAAAAATGTAGCTGGAAGTAACTATAATGTTTTTCCCTGCAAGAACTACTGACACAGCTTTCTCAGCTACCAGAAATGGTCCTTTTCATTGGAAACTGAGCTCAGAAACAGCTGGCTTTGATAGGATAAAGCAGGAAAACTGCAGGGCACACCTGGATAGTGACCAGCTTCTCTTCCAACAAAATCTGGATGAAATGCAGCAGCAGCTGCGAGAACAGCATTTCGACAACCTTCAGGTATGACGACCTGGCAGACACTTACTTTTTCATACTTCTTAAAAGCGCAATTCAAAAGCCTGACAAGCAGGAGTGCGTAGTGTTCTAACTGCTTTAGCCCCTCTTTAGTACAGCAGCTTCAGTGCCGGCTCAAGTGTTTTGAAGACCACGACTTCCAAAGCTCCTAAAGAGATGCTATTGCTGGTGCTATATAAATAAATAAATAAATAAATAAATAAATAAATAATAATTTGTCCAAGAGCCACGTCATGCTACATATACTCTTGCTGAGAGGAGTATTACTCATTAATAAGATTGTAGTCTTTGCGTCTTTACACTAAAAAAGATAGTAAGGCGGTTGTTGCCAAATTACCTGCTATCCTTTTAACACTCTCTGCTCTTGAAAGCATTAAGGTCATTTTTGAATTTGTGCTTTTTAAAATCGTAAAGGAAGGAAGTTCTTAAAAATCCCTATTATTGGGTTTTTTGTTTTTATTTTTACAAAGGCCGTAGCTAACCTAAGGTTTATCCCAGGATCATCCCGGGTTCGTCCCTGCCTGAGCGCTAGATGCCCTGTGTGGCACTTAGATGAACAGGTTTGACCTCAGGACAATCCTGGGATAAACCTTAGGTCTAGCTACGGCCAAAGTTTCCAAAGTAGTGACTTGGCTACATGAGTGTAAGTAATTCAGCATTGGTTTAGTGCAATATTACTTTTTAAATTGCCAGTCAGGATTCAGGAAGGTTTAAACTGATTAATTCATAACTTTTCTACTCTCAGTGTTCTTATTTCACAAAAAGTAAAAAACCCTTTAAAGGCCTTAACATTATCCTGGTGAGGTAAGTATTTTTAGTGAGAAAATTATTCTGGTAGGTAGTAGCTACGGTACTATGCTTTATCAATCAAAAGGAATCAAAGTCCATTCACTGCATCTTTTTAGAGTTCACACAGGCCACAGCTAGACCTAAGGTTTATCCTGGGATCATCCAGGGTTCGCCCCGCCTGAGCACTGGATCCCCTGTGTGTCACCTAGATGAACAGGTTTGACCCCTGGATGATCCAGGGATAAACCTTAGGTCTAGCTATGGCCACAGTCTGCTGCTTGAATTACAAAGTAATACTATAAACAATTTGTTTTGTTTTTATATCATTAAACTGCCACTAGGGGCCGCTGAGGCTTTTTTAGTAAACCTGGTACAGTTTTACAAATGTTGAAGATGCTTCACTTTCTGATATATAAGGATTTGATTATAGACAGACAACTGAAAACAATACAGAGTAACTATTGACATTATTTCACCCTATGGTGTTTTTATTCTACAATTTTTCTTGCTGAAAACTCTCAGGGCCATTTTTAATTAAGTAAGTGTGAGTGGTAAGGAACTTTTTATGATCCTGTTGAGAATGCTATCTGTAATATGAACAGGCTTTCTTTTTGCTTTTTAACAGCCATAATAGTTGCACGTAACAGTTGCTGAGAAATGCAGAGCTCAAGCTGCACACCACATTTGTGTGATTATACTTTGACATCCTTTGACCTCTCCTTTTGCTATTTTACAGGCCCAGCAGGATTATAAAGATTCCTAAAATTCCTTTTCTTTAAGGTCAATAAAAGAACCAATACAGACTCTGTCACTAGGATGAATATTGTTCCCTATTTATATCCCTAAGAAATAACTATACTTTCAGTTCTAAATCTGAATAATTTAGTGGTATCTGCACCATGCATGTTCGTGATTTTGCTGTTTTGGGGGAGCTTTTCTTACTGCAATTGTAGTTCCTTTTCACTCTTCAAATAAAATTTAGTTCCCACAGAAAAAATATATTGGACTGATATCAGCTAACATATTTTGTCCTAGAGGAACAAGTTTAACTAGCTCTCATTGTTAGCTCAAGAGGGAGAGATAAGTTAAACTATTTTTATAAGGCTGAAATTAAAAGAACGAAGCACAAGCATTCCTAGTTTGTGTTTTATAGTGATTTCCAGAAATTGAACATATCAAAAACTGCCAAGTGCTGCACTTACTGGATTGTGTATTGTATGTGTAAGTAATATTCTGACTAAATTTGCATCCATCTAGAAGGTTTTTTTTAAAAAAAGATATCGTCCTCTAAATAGACTGAAACATGGCAGGCATGTATTCACCTAGAAATTTGATATATCAGCACCTACAAAACTGAAAATTTGTGTTTGGCTCTGTGCAGAAATCATACCTAAAAATGAAGTTATGTGATATCCAAGAACCTCACATATTTTTCTTGCCCTAAAATCAGTGAGCAAGTACAAGCTCCAGTTAATTGGCTTTTCATTACATTTTTAGAACGCCTCACCCTGAATGCAAGATGGCATTCCACATTTCAGACACTCGCAGAGGTGGGAAAAAAGTTGTATAAATACAGTTTTTGAAAAATGCTAATGTTTCCTATGAAATTATTCGCATTAACATTTTTTAAAAACTTTTCCAGCACATATCAGTTGATTTAGTGAAGAGCACGCCTTATTGTTCTTCTTTGTGGCCTCTGTGCATCACACATAAGAGCTCTGTGCCTGTGCAAAGCCTCAGTTCGGGAAATTCTACAGCTGAGGATCATTTTGGCGGGAACCTTCCCCCACTGTCCTACTGTGCATGTCTCTGGCAGGTTTCCACCCAGTCCCTCAATTCTCTTTCAACTGCCTTGCTGGTTGTCTTGTAGGGAACTTTGCTCATTAAGCAGTGTTTGTTAATCTTGCTAAGGTAGTTCATCACTCTTTCTCTCTATCCAGTCTTCTGTCATTTTTTCTATCTAAAACAAACAATTAGAATAGTTGGGTTTTTTAGTTTGATCTCTGATCACTGTGGGGCGGAAGTGTACGACATTAAAAGCTCCATTCCGCAAGTGTGTGTGTTGTGCAGCAGCAGACTACTCCCACTGATGGCCATTCATTCTGCCTTTTTTGTTTGGGAGAGGCTTATGTAGTGGAGACCTGTCCCCCACTGTCAGAGCTATACTCAGCAAGTGAGACATAATCAATTGGACCACTTAAAGGCAATACTTTGGGGGAAAATCCTTGGAGGCAGTAAACACATCTGTGAGACTGCTTACTCTTCCTCCTCCCTCTCTGAGTATTTCGGCCCTGACCCTGGACCAAACAGATCCATCAACTGCTGGGCATTCACCAACAATTTCTTCTACCAAGATATCTAGAAGAGTGAGGGCTCCAAAACCAAACATAGAGTCACAGAAACACAAGAAGAAGGAACTGAAAAAAACCACATGACTCTGACACTGAGAAACCCTATGAGTCCACTCCTAAATCTTCTATTTCAGTGCATCCTCCATTATTGAATTCACTGATACCGACACATTTGCTGTCTGTATTGATGTTGGGCCTGGCACATACAGCCTCAGCATCCAAGGGTAAGATTAAAGACCCCTTTGTCTCAGTGACCAGTGCATTCTTCTGATGTGGAGAGAACATCGATACCACAAGGATTCCCCTGAATCAATCTGATCGGAACACTTGTAGAGACCATATGAACATGACATTTGTGATAGGTCTAGGTCACCATTATAAGTTTAGGACAGATATTTGGACTGGCCCCTTCCACCACATGGGACCTATCATTGCAATGAATGGCAACTATATAGAGACCGAGAGGCATACTTTGATTCGGGACGGTGCCTAGGTGCTACCTCCCCTCAATCCCAGCCACCTCCATCAGTGACGGTATCTCTTCCTCCTGCGGAGACCTCTTCCTTGGATCCTTCTCCAGTGCCACCAAGATCTACATTTCTGAGACACTATTGCTTGCCTCCTGTGATACCGATGGCTTAATATCATAGAGAGAGTGTGGCTACTGTATTTCTCCTAATTGTCCATTACCACCACCTCTGACTTCGGTACACAGACATAGGAGGAGAGAGATTTCATTTCTGGGACATCACACACTCTGTAGAAGTCTGCCAATTGGATTCAACATCATATTCACCGATTCCCCCTTCTGTGTCGTCCCCAGATGATGCTGTATGTTCCTAAGAGGTGGCTTCCCCATTGAAGGACCTGGGTTATTTCACAGACCAGATTCTAAGGATGCCTCAAACTCTCAGTGTTGACACACAACAACCCAGTGAGCATCTGCAGGACCCAGTATTTGATATTGTCTATACTGAAGCCTCAGTTCCAGTGACAGTTCCTTTCCTACCAACATTGCTGCAGACAGTCAAAAAATCTTGGGAGGCCCTCTCATTGATGATGCCAACATCAAAGTGGCTAGAATCATTGTACCAACCAGTTCTCTTTGTGCATCCCTGTCCTAACTCTATTATAGAGAGTTGACTCACTCAGCCAAATTTATGTGACATTTCACAAATGGCAAATGGCCTGGTCAATTTTCTGCTTCCTTTTCCAATGCTGGGGAACTCGAGAGGGGAACTTACTTGCAGCAGCTCAGAACCAGGTAAGCAGCAAATTCTGCTCAAGAGTGGAAATAGGCAGATAATGCCTAGGGAATGCATTCCTGATACAATGGATGAGGACCCTGTTCTACCCTTTTCCTCAGTGGACAAGAGTATTAATGAAGATTAATGAAGAGTTGGCCAATGGTACCAACTCTATCTTGATTGCACCATGGTGGCTGATATAGGCCTGTTTTGCTCCAGTCCTCAATTTCATAGGGGGCAGTTCATATGCTTGCCATTGATACTGAACCTGCTGCCAGGGATCAGGGTTGTGTTCGACATCCAGACCTAACCGCACTCAGGCTGACAGCATGGAGGATTCATCAATGAGGAATCAGCTTCCTTTTGAGGTGTGCCTTGTTTTGGATGTGACTTGTAGGCTGGCAACAAGGAAATCTTGTGCCAGTAAATGGAAGGTGTTTTGCGTTTCTGCTAAGGCCAATAACTTTGATTCTATCTGTGGCTCGATGAATGGTATCCTTACTTACCTTCACACCCAGTATCAGAAAAGACTTGAGTACTCTTCAATTAGGGTCTATCTTGTGCTATCTCAGCTAACCATCTTCCAATCCAAGGGTTTTTGATATTTACATGCCAAGTTGTTTGACAGCTCTCGAGGGGGCTAAGAAATCTTGTGCCCTGGATAAGAGTTCCAGTTCCCCAATGGAGCTTGTCTGTTGTTCTTAAAGCTCTTGACTACAAAACCCTTTGAACTCCTTGCTACTGTGGACCTCCATCTACTCTCATGAAAGATTGCCTTTCTGGTTGCCATCACAATGGCACGAAGATCAGGTGAGTTGTGTGCCTTGCATATTGATCCCCCCCATTTGATGTTTCATAGGGACGTAGTAGTGATCTACCCGGACCTGAGATTCATTCCAAAGGTGGTTTCTGAATTCCACCTGAACCAGGACATTATTTTGTCAACCTTTCTCCTGTCTCTTTCCTCTGCACTAGAGGCAACTTCACATGCTTTGGATGTTCAACAGGCCCTTGCTTTTTATAAAGCTAGAACTTTTTATAAGTCACAATGACTTTTGTATGCTATAGAGGACCAAAGAAAGGGTCACAGGTATCGCCTCAGAAGCTTGCATCTTGGATTGTCCATACCATCAAACTAGCCTTCAAGATTGATGGGCTTGAACTGTCGAAGCCATACATTAAACAAGGGTTGTATCCAGTGCCATCAGATGTGGGGTCTCTCTACTGGACTTCTGCAGGGCTGCGACTTGGGCAAAGCCCTCGACATTTATCTCACGCTACAAAGCTCGATGTTCGAGCCTGAGAGGACTGCAATTTTGGACATGCAGTCCTTTCACCACTCCTTCAATGAGACATCATCCTGAACCTACCAACCTCTGGTAAGTGATAATGGCCCATATGTATGATGCACAGAGACCACGAAGAAGAAAGGTAGGTTGCTTACCTGTAAATATAGTTCTTCGAGTGGTCATCTGTGCATTCACATAGCCCACCAATCATCTCCACTTCGGTGTCAATGTCAGTGTTGATGTGGTAACAAAGTATAATGGTACTCTTGAATCTGAGGCCGTATTAGGCAGTCTCAAGGGAGTGAGGGATTGGTGGGAACCCACTAGGGATACACATAGTAGAACGGTGGGGGAGGGGCCTGCCAAACTGATCCTTAGTTTCTCGAATCAATGCTTTGCACAGGCACAGAGCCCATATGTGCGAATGCATAGATGACCACTTGAAGAGCTAAAGTTACAGGTAAGCAATATGCCTTTTCTCTGAACTGCAAAACTGAACATTTCTTACTATTTTTCACAAAATACAGAAGGACAATTTTCTCCTAAATTGTGACTGAATGAATAACTTGACTAAGTAAAAATGTGTTAATGATATTCATAATTTGTTTACTTTTCTGTCTCAGGATTTTCATCAAGAAGTGAATGAAATAGCCCATTCAGAAAGTGTTTGCAGTGTGGACAGTCTTGAGGCTGGAGAACCTAACGAAAGTTGTACAACACCCAGTGAAACATCTTCTTTGACTACACAGCTGGACTCTTCAGCTCTCAATTCACAGGGAATGCGGACTAGAAATAAATGTTTCTCTGATGAAACTGATATTTCCTTTTCTAAACGTCAGCATGTCAATAACTGGCTCATAAATTTAAATACCTCAAATATCCAAACAACCTCCCCTTTTCGTGATATTTTAATTAAATACAATGTTGTACCTTCTGATGAAGACACATGCAGTCCTGGTCAGAAATCATCTGCTCCAAGTACTTCTGAACAAAGAGAGGCTGAGAGATGGCCTGATGATGATGATCTAAATTTCACCCAAATTAAAAGAGAAGACAAAAACTTTGTATTGAAACTTCCATCTTCAGGAATAGTTAGCAGAGAAAATCCTTTAGCTACTGATATGCCTGAACTGAAATTAAACAAAGCTTGGGCTAGCCCTGATCCTTCTCCAGTTGTTGCAGTACAAGAGAATTCTGAATTTCCCCAGAATAACAGGACCTCATCAACACAAGCCTCCACTCAGGATGTTGTAATCCCTGTAGTCTTTCCTATTAGAGAGTGCAGTGCCACTGCTCCATACAGTAACAGCTTCTTACTTAACTGTATGCAGAAGGGAAAAAACGCTCATGCAGCAAGGTGTACTGAAGATATAGGCTGTGTTACAGCTGCTGGAGATGAAAAATGCTTTGACCATGTTGATGTTGAAGCACCTTTGTTTGAAAACACATATAAAGGCAGTATTGATCAACAGAAAGACAATGAAGAGGAAAAAGTCAATGAAATTTTATCTGTGCCTCATGGAGACCTCACGGACAATTTATCTGATCTTGACCAAGAGAGGAATAACCCCAGTGAGAGAAAAGTAGTGAAATTGCCAAAAAGCATTTTGAAAAAAGGATCTAAATATGAACCTGGCTGTTTCAAAGCGATGGTTATAAACAGAGGGGTCAAATTTGGGAATCAGCCTGTGGCCTCTGCTAGAGACAGTGTTGAATTGGCAAAAATAAAAGGGAAAGATGCTGATATTCAAAAGAACTGTAAAAAACTTAGGTGGTTTGATGAAATTAATGAAGCTGTGAGAGCTAATTATGATGAAAAGTTTTCAGAACAAGGTATCGCTGAAATACCTCAGGCACAGCCCCAATCATCTGGCTTTCGAATTAAAGTTGACACTTCTAGAACCAATCTTAGAAGCATTCCATCTTGTACACTCAATTCTGTTTTTCCAGAAGATCACCTGGAAAATTCTCAGAAATCTGCCAATGGTGCTATGGTTGGGGACTCAGAAAGAGATAATGGGATTCAGAATGCTTTTGTATCTGCAGGATATCATGTTGCTAAGCAGGCATGGATGGCACCAAGAAGTGAAGAAATAATACCCCTTGTATATAATTGTGACCCTAAAAATCCAAGAAGCAATCCACGCAAAGGTAGAACAAAAATGATCAAACGACCAAAATCTGCAAAAGCCCCATCATCAACTTTAATAACTAAAAACCGAAAAGGCACCATTATCCGACCACAGTCTGCTACTGAAGCCACCAAGGTTATGAAAACTCAAGGCAAAATCATGATGCCTCACCCACCAAGTAAACCTACACCAGGCAAGAGGCTGGATGAAAATCCATCAGACAGCATGTGCAAACCTCCCACAGAGACTGAAAACAGTCACTTCTTAAATGAAAGGCATCTTTTGCCTGAAGGTCAAGATCTGGGTAGAGATACTACAGAAGACCCTTCAATTTCAAGTAGTTCTTGCCATTCTCACGTGGCCACAATGAGACCTTCTTACAGTATATTCACGTACGAGCCTTTGAAAAAGACCAAGTGCGCTCAATCAGCTGCTCAGTGTGGCGGCTTTACAAAAAGAGGCTCCATGTACTCAGAAAATGGATTATGTCCAGATCGTACACCAACTGATGAAGAAATCACAATCTTGTGGCAAGGAGTGAATCGTGCCCTGGCTCAAAAGGATGGTGCTGCTGGTATGATTTATCTCCTTTTAAAAAATAGTGTTTTATTCTTGTTACTTCCCATTTACGTATGTCCGCGGGTCCTTTTGTCGACATTCTTGCCTTCTTTCTGTCACAAAACAGACCCTTTTAAATCCATTTTTTTAAAAAAAACCCGGAATGTGCCACCATTTCCTGCAGTTTGCAGGAAAAGTGGCACAATAAAAACGGCCACTGAATGGGCCACATGGTCATTGTTTACTTCCTCATTCTTCTCCTGTGTGAAGAAAGAGGAAGTATCGTGGGACAGAAGCAGGCGGGGTGGGGGGAGTGACAGCAAGGAACTTAGGAAAAATTTAATTCCAGCATATTGAACCAATCTTATAGTAACCTCAGAAATAAAAAGGGGCAGAGTTGTACCAGAAGAGGGGCTGGGCATACTTCCCTTCTAAATCAAGGTATGGAACTGTTTCCAGTCAAGTAGTCCTTCTCCTGTCCGTAATCTTATTCAGTGTCTGACCCTGGACATTTTAAAAGGGGGTGGGGTAGCCCAGCAGTCTTAGCCCTGAGAAATAGTGCCACACTGTATTAAACCACAGTCCCTTGTCTGACTGAAGAAAGGAAGCTCCCTTCCCATTTTAAAAACTTGAACTGAAGCAAGCTACCCTTTGTGGGAATGGATTTGGGGTATATTTATTTTAAAGCATTTGTAAACCATGATTTAGGTTGAAATAACCGGGCTCGGATTCAGGTTTAGGGAGCCTGGACAGGCTTCCTTTGGTGAACCTTTGAAAGCCACCTACTCCCCCTGGTGGTAGCACTACTGCAGCTGTCATTCCCCCCCCCCCCGCCCATCCCCCAGTGCTGCAGCTATTATATGTTGGACCTGAGCAGCTGCTCATCTCCTATGGGCCATGGTAGCAAGGGTATTGGTAGCCAGCTTCCTCAAGCAGTACTTTTGGGGGTCTCATGAAAAGGGAGCAAATCGTTTGTATTCATTATTTTTGTGTTTGTACTGCCAAGGATTAATGGAGGTGCTTTCGGGATTTTCCGCCTCATGTGCCAAAAATAACTTGGCTTGGATATTTTGCACGGTGACTTGGGTGGGAAGGGGTGCCTCTGCTTCAGGCAGGAAAAAATGTCTTGGTTGGGCCATGCCTGGCGGCCACCATATTTTATCTCCCATGGCATTGTGAGAGCCAGGTAGGCCCCACTTAGGAGGAGGAGGCTGGTAGTTGCGGTAGGGCCCAAGTGGTGGCATGCACTAGGGGGAGCTCAAGCAAGGTGTACATGCCCCAGCATAGTGTACATGCTGGGGCATGTACACTATGGCAAATGCACCAGAATGCTGGGTGCTGCTGATGCTGGACATGCAGGCAAAGTGGTTTCATGCGTTTATATCACCGCTTGTCATAAAAAGAAGCTAGGTAAAACAATTACTTTGCATCTAAGAATACAGAAGGGTATGGGCCTGAGGGAGGGCTGGGTGGGAACTAAGCACAAAATAAAAGTTTAAATAATAATGTTTGATTCTAATTTCTGGAGTTGGATGGTGTTAATATAATTTTAAAACCTTGCTTTGTACTTTTTCTTTCTTTCAGGAGATTCACAGCATAGTGCTATCCCCTGCAATAATAATTCAAATAATGCCGACTCGCAGCCCAGTAGACCGAATGTGTCTCACATCACTATTGATGGCGGCAATCTGATGGGCTCTATTAAATCAGGTGTTAGGGTGAATGCAATTTTTTCTTCTCAGCCAAGCAGTAAGGTTCCCTTTTTGTCAGATTTTGATGTTGGGAAAAGACAAAGAATACATTATTGGCTAACTTTAGTGAAATCTTGGCAGGAATGTATATAGTTAAAGGATATCTGTCCTTTCAGTCAGTGATCCGTGTGTACGCGCAAACATGAAAGAACTTGTTTGGATTGAGTGCCTGTATTCTAGTTTCATGTGTGCAATTCTATATTTTATTATGCATTGGCAACTTTTAGAGAATAGACTTTGAGAATGTAATATGTTTATGGAGTACATCTGGAATACATGTGTATTTTTGAGAAAATTACCGAGTCTATACTGGTGAATTAGATCAGGCTGGTTTCTTCTTCAGCGCATATGCTACTTTGGAAAATTCAAATCCCTTTTCCAAAGATTATTTCACACTATACATTCTATTATAATCTTATAGTATTTCTGTCTGAATCAGAATAACTTTATTTGCCCCGCTTGTGGGTTTCCCACTGACAGCTGGTCAGCCACTGTGGTATAATCTACACCAAGCAGGTTAGCGCAGTATGAAAGTGGTGTATGGTCTGTGTCGATGGGCCCCAACCGTTGCCAGTGCACTTCAATACCACTATAAAGCAGTAGTGTGGCTCCTGCCTTTTATAGATTTTGTATATTTGTTTTTAATGTTTTGATTTTTGTAAATCGCCCAGAGAGCTTCAGCTATGGAGCGGTATATAATAATAATAATAATAATAATAATAATAATAATAATAATAATAATAAGCCTGTGTGAACAGAATGCTGAGCTAGATGGACCCTTCGTCTGATCCAGCGTGGCTCTTCTTATGTTCTTCTTATGTCCTTAGCTTTCAACCCAACCAATTAAAAATTGCCCTAAGTGATTAGAATTTGCTCCCACAAATAAACTGATGCTTTGCTTTGCTTTATTAATTTACCAAATTAAAGCTTGCAGTCCCAGTGATTAATAACCATGCCAAAAACAGGGCCGTTAAGCAAGGGCCCACAGTCATCTCCACATGTAGAAAGTGGTGAGAATGGCAAGGGGAGGATGGAGCTAGTAGGCTCATCCCTGCTTCCATTCCCCACATGTAAAGATTACACGTAATGGGAATTACTTATTAGGGCTAGGTTCTGAACAACATATGAATATACCCATAATGTGAGACACGATTCTTGCATGTCCTTTTCTCACAGCAAAGAAAGTAAGAGTAAGGATCAGGGCCCTTGCACTGCATTGCTGCTTTTAGAAAGGTGGAGTGAGGCCCTACATCCTCACGCTTCCCCCACCTGTGCATCCCATCCCCACCCCTCCAAAATTCTCTGAGGGTAAAACTGCATGTTACTTTAAAGATATGGCTAGGTTTTTCTTTTTACTCAAAGGTAAGCTCATGGGACCTCATGTGGAAGATCTTACAGTGGTGGGTAGGGGATTTTAATCCTTTACCATATGTCTGCAATTTACCTTACAACTATATGCTATTTTGGCATGTAAATTGGAGTCATAGGGAGCTGATGTAGATTGGGACCACAGTGCGAGAGTGGGCGGGGGGGGGAATGCTTACAGTCTCCCTCCCCTCCTTCCCCAATGATGGGCCCCCAATCTGTGTAGTAATGTGTAGACTTGCCTTGCGAAGTCACATTCTATGACTAAAGGAATAGGCACGGCACATAAAAGCCCCCTAACAGAATTCCAATGGAAAACACTGGCATACTGGCAGCATTTTAGCTTCAGGGTGAAATTGAGCAATGCCACATAACTCTTCGACACTTGCTCTTATCGGGTTCCACGAGACAATAACATGTTAATAATTTTTGAACCGTTGCTCAGAATTTCACCAAATCAATGAAAGGCACACCTCCTAGAGAAGTCAAAATAATGTACATCAGTGGTTCTTACCATCATTTGAAAGAAATATGTGATATGCTTGGAGAAAAAACTACAACTGTGTCAATTTTCAGCACTTCGTGATGTGGCATACCTGTGGCAATTTGGATTGGATTGGTTTGAAATTTTGTACAATTATAGACCTCATCAGGAAGATTATGGATGCCAAGTTTCAATTAGCTCAACAGGTGTCATTTTTATAAGCAGTGGAACATTGAGGCTTATAACGGTGTAATCTTTTTTTGGGTGGGGGTGCACCTTAACTAAAGGGGCACTTCCATGCCCCTTTAATAAGGTGCTTACAAAGTTATAAGGTTGTCATATCACTTCCCTCCATTTTCCTGGTCTGAATCTCCCCCACAAATTAGAAATTTGTGCTCTGAGGCAAAGCCATATGGGTACCATACAAACAAATTTGCCATCTAGCCTGTGCACTATTACTGACTTAACTCATAGTGGCAAACTCAGGTTAAGCAATCTATGTATTCCCCCCCCCCCCCCTGTTAATTCTAGGGACCTTTGTGTTCATTGCATGTCAATATATTTGGTTTATTTGTTTTGGAAATGTTTGTGCAACTTTCACAGCATGTATTCAAAGTGTGTGTTTTGTCACTTTCAGCTTCTGTTGCTTTTGCAAGACGAAAACAAATTAACGAAAATAATGAAAATAAGCGCAAGGCTCTTTTAGAACACAGGAGACAAATGGCAGCCTCTGCCGGATGGAAGCCCAATAGTGTTGGAAAGGTATATCTAATAAAATTGTTTACTGAAGATGTCATCAGATAAGTAGTTTCTATATTATGCAGTAGAAATTATATGAACAATATGCTGAAGAAAATAAAAATATTAAGTTCAGTACAAGTGATTCTATGGCTGGCTGTCTCAGGACATCTTGCTCCCATCAGTCTCATATGGCAGAATGTGGAAACTGGGTATTTTGTATCTGAGAGAATGGCTGGATTCGGACAACACGATAACCCACACTGTTGGGTTGAGTGTGGGTTGGCATTGAACCATGGATTGCTGTTGTACCATGGGTTATCATGTTTTATTTTATTTATTTATTTTATTTATTTATTTATAAAGCGCCATCAATTTTCATGGCGCTGTACAGAATAAAACAAAACAAGACAATCTGCCATATGACTTACAATCTAAAATTTTGACAGGTCTTAACTTTTGGACATTTAACAATTCTTGTTTAAGAAAAAAAGACAGCCACAGATGTTGCATCAATCAAATTAGTAAAAGCCACAAGCATAATATAATGTGTCTCTAAAAGTTGAAGTCCCAAATGTGTCCTATAGCACGTATGGTGCATGAAAAGTCATGTCCGCACGCCACCTTCTTCTGCACAATCGTACTACCACCAACCCACCAAACAGTTTAAATGGGGAACCGCTCCCCACCTTCCTGACTGCTCAGCTGGGGAGGAGAGGCAATTGATCTCACCATATGGGGAGGATTTAAAGCTTCTTATTCCTATGTGTTAAGATCTCAGGGGATAGCGTATGCATGTGTCAGAGTGAGAGGTAAGTAGGTTGTATATGCATGTGAGAGAGAAAGGGAGGGGAAGGGAGATACTGGCCCTGGCCACATCTATAGCCAGCCCAAGACAAACCCATGGCTGCCTTTGGCTATGCCTACCACTGGCATGCGATCCCCAACCCATCACTGCTATAGCCCAAGGAGGCAAAAAGGCTGTCCACCCCTGCCCCACAGTAAAACAATAACATTCCACAATAGATCACATGCCAACTGCAATTCTGTTAAAATTCATGTTGTCTGAACCCAGCCACAGTAACAAAGCATGGTTTGTTAACCACAAACAACCCATAGTTCACAACCAACAACAAACCATGGGTTCCCTTTATGGGTTGTTTGTGGTTAACAAGATAAGATTTGTTAGTGCAGCTGGGATCAGACAACATGATAAACAATGTTTCAACAACAAGGGTTGAGTATGGGTTGTTATGTTGTCTGAACTGAGCCACAGAATGAGATCACTCAGTGCTAGAACAGTTCCAATCCCCTGGCAGAGAGAACAGCCATTCTAGAGTAACATATATCCTGTTCATGTTTAGATATGGAAATTGTGCACAGGTTACACATTGGTGTAGAGCCAGCACACCATGTAAAAATGTTCTGTGAATAAATAAATGATTAGGTGGGGGGGGGAACCAAATATGACTTTCATTGGGACACTGAAAAACAACAACCCTTACAGTAACAGGCTGTTTTAAGTCTCAGTATGGTGATGCTTATCTCTGTTGTTCCCATTGTAGAAACATTTAGGAAACGTAAACACTTTTGGTCAACAGCATTAAGTAACTTTTAATCAATAATAATAATAATAATTGAGAGCACCTCCCACCATCACAGTTTGTTGTTCTTTACAATACAGCAGCATGTATTTTAGATGTTTTCTTTCCTTAGTATCTTTTGTATGTTTCTTTGCTATTTTATTTATTTATTCATTCATTTATTTATATCCCATCTTTTTTCCACCATAATCCTCCTCCTCTCTATTTTATCCTTGCAACAACAACCCTGTGAGGTGGGTTGGGCTGAGAGTCTCCGGCTGGCCCAAAGTCACCCAGTGAGTTTCCATGGCCAAGTGGGGGCTAGAACCTGGATCTCCCAACTCCCAGTCCAACACTCTAGCCACTACACCGCACTGGCTCTGTACATTTCAGAATAATGCCAACATTTCTGGATTATGCCTGGATTATTTTCTTAGTTGTTAATTTATTTTGGTTACGTTGTTTAAATCGTTTGATGATAAATATCATTTTTTTATAGAATATATCACAGGCCATGAAGCGAGCTCAATCTCAGTGTGCATACGAACCAGTGCAAGCCATGGGTGGCATCAGTAATGCTGATGAAGGTAATGCTGAAGCTATGAATAAGGGCACCTTGTGTATCTTACTCATTGCTCTGTACATGTGTCATTTCCTCAAATTAAAGGATACAACCTGACACACAAGGGAGTGGGGATAGTGGGAAATAGTAAGGGTGCAATGTCAGAGTGAAGAGGCAAGTTTTTAATTGGGCATTTAAATACACCAAGAGAAAAGGGCAGACAATGGTAGAAAGAAAACATTACAATGGTAGGGGACAGCAAGAGGGAATGAGCATAGTCACAAGATGGAAGGTCCAGTTTTGGACTTATATAGGACAAGGGTAGCAAAGTATTTTCCATTGTGAACAGAAAATATCTGGTGTATATGTTCATTACTTTTAAAATGAGCATTATTTTTAAAACGAGCATTTACACAGACTCAGGTATACTACTACTGCTCTGTTCTCTGTCTTACAAAAACACTATAAAAGGGGACCAGTACAATGGCATGAAGATGAACAATAGAGTGTGTGATTTGCTTTTTGATTTCAAAGTAGGAAAAGGCATTCTCTCCTGTGTGCTTTCTGTGTATCCAGTTTAGTTATCCTCAAAGACCACTCTAATGATGCAAGGATTATAGTTACCATGTCTTATGGGCAAACATGATGATTGCACTATGTAGCTAAATAATAGTATTTGAAAGATACATAAAGACATGTTGTTAACAATGCCACAGGTTATGAAAGATGAAAATAAATTTAACCTAGTAGTCAATCCATTTTTGTTAATAGTTTCAGAAAGCACTTTGCAGTTCCTGCTAGCAGAAAACCTAGCGAACATGTCCGCTACAGAAAGTGAAATCTTGACTGGTTTGGACACAGCCCAACTACACAAACAGACTGTGGTGCTAAACAGACCCCCACGGCAAGGAATGAGTGCGCTGTCGTTTGAAGAGCACAAAGTTCTTCAGTCACTCGACCGCATTAATCAAAGGCTGCAGAGTAAGTATTCGGTCGGTCATGCTGTGACCTGCACCAGTGTAGTAATCAGTTTGCCAAGCAACCTAAGTGTAAACAAATCATTCAGACAGAATAATCTTTTCCTTTCCTTTTTTTTTTTTACTTCCCATTGCCTTTGACTCCTGCTTTACAGCAAATACTCCATGCAGCGGCTCAAACCCCAAATTCATACTTGGTGTGAAATTTGGGCTCGGCATTTTACTTTTGTAAAATTAAATCAAAAAATTCATAATGCTAAATATCATTTTATATTTTTATTCCATACAGTCAAGTGAAAAGCTTGTCATGAACAGTCTTTAAGCCAATGGGCTTAAATAGTTCAGACACACCATTTATTTATTTATTTATTTATTTTGTTTCACAGCTACATGATGATAGATTTTTTGTTCCTGAATATTTTCTTTGGTTTATGGTACAGGAGATATAATAATAATAATAACAACAACAACAACAACAATAATGATATGACCAGTTAACACTCATTTTCCTAGTACAATAGACAAGGTTCCTATTTACAGCCATATGACACATATACTAGTATCATATGGCAAGGCAAATTTTGACACATAAGCACTTCTTTAAAGCAGATTGGTGCCTGTGTGGAGTTAGGGAGTTCACGAGCTTCTGGACATAAAATGGTTTTTATATTGCTTTTTTAACTTTAATGTTTTTAAATTTATCTATACTTGTTTTATGGTTTTTAATTGTGCACTGCCCAGACAGCTTCAGCTGATGGGCAGTATAAAAGTGTAATAAACAAATAAATAAAATAATAAAATGATTGTGCAGCTGTAATTGGAATATTTGCTTGATGAAGCAGAAGTCCACATTTTTCCAAGACTGATAACATCTATACTTGGTACACTATCCTACCTTAAGAAATCTAAACAAATTTTTATCCATTCTCTCTACCTTTAAGACCAGGATGGCTGCTCTGCCTTGCTACCACATTTTCAAACACCAATTTGATTTACAGCAGATATAAGATTAAGCAAAGGGATATTGATAGAGAGGGGAGAAAAAGGTATAAAGTTTATAAGCCCTTGAAACCATCTCTAACAGAAGATAGGCAACCTTGTTCTAACAACAGTTGAAAGTTCAACACAATAAAGAATGGCAGTCCATTATGGTGCACACAGGGGTCTCGGACCTTTTAGGGCTGATGAGCACATTTGAGTGTGTGCTTTCACAAAATGGCCACCATGGTAGGTGCGGCCAGTTACAAAACACCTAGTTTCCATAAGACAAACTGGTGTAGCTAGAAGGATAGGAAGTTGACAAAGTACAAGGCAGAGTTGAGGGGCTGAGCCCAAACCACATATTTGCCTGCCCAAAGCATAACAAAATACCCATTTCAAGAAGGCAAACTGATGATGCTTAGGAAAACACAGGCGCACAGACAAAACACCCATCAACACCGCAGGCATGCAGTACACAGTCTATCACACATAGATACGATCTCAGGCAAAACAAACCACACTAAACCAGGTAACACACACCACACGAAACAACAGGCAAAACACCTGACTTAGCAATGGATCCAAAAGTACCACACGCCTGCAAAAACTGAACTCTTACTACATGATTTTAAAAATAAAAAGAGCCTTGTGCTGGAAAGGTCCATCAAGCACATCCTGTTTCTAACAGAAGCCAACCAGAAGCCTCTCGGAAGCCCACAAGCAGGCCAAGAAGGCAAAAGTGTCTCCCTCTCTTGTTTCGCAGGAACTGGGATTCATTGGCATTCTGCTTCTAAACATGGAGGTTCCCATACAGCCTTCATGACTAATAGCAATTGATAAACTTATTATTCATAAATTTAAAATTAAATTAATTTAGTACTAATATGAAATAAATGCTTTTTCCTGCAAAGAAATAGTATCTATAGATAACATCCAATCTGCATCATCCGCTATCTGAAGAAAGACTTAGTTGAGTGTACATCATTTTCCTTTTCCACCCTATAAACTGAATTTTTCTATCTTGTTTTTATACCAATTTAGATGTCCACGAAACCATTAACAAAACCCCATCCTCTACAGATATTTTGCAAACTGTTTCCCCTTTGGTAAGCATGCATTACGTTACTTTTATGTGTAAATATGCAATGAAGGTAACGATTTTAAAGCCAAGACTTCAGTTGTGAGCTTCCAGGGGCATTTGGCTTGCTGCTGTTAGACCCCGAATGCTGGAGTAGATGCTAATCTGATCCAGCTACAGCTGTTCTTATAATATTCTGGGTATCCTGGGGCAAATTGCACTGTGCTAATGCCTATAACAGTGTCCTGATGCGTTTAAAACAAACAAAATAAAAGGTGTTTCAGCAAGGGTGTGGGAATTTAGAGTAGAGAAGTTACAGAGGAACTGTATATGTGGTGCTCAAGTAGTAGAGGACCTCAACCCCTATTTATATTGTCCTCTGTATTCTGAACCCAGGACAAAATTTATTTTGAATCTCTTATGGTCAAGTTAAAGTTATCTATTTGCTCTCTGATGCTGACAAATTGTGACAGAGGCCTTAGCTAGACCTAAGGATTATCCCAGGCAAATGGAGGGGTCATCTCTGCCTGCTCCCGGGATCCCCTGGGTGTCGTTTGGATGCACAGGGATGATCCCGGGACAATCCCGGGATATAGGCCTGGTCTGGCCATGGCCAGAGTTGCAAGATTCGCAGTGGCTGCCCAAAAGTTGAGAAGAAGATTCATAGAGGTCAACATGGTGAACTGTAATGATGAAATTTAACATGAAGTTTTAACATATCTGTAGTATTAACTTTTATACATTTATGGACCTTTTAATGTAAATTCTTAGTGTCTTTTATTTTAATTCTTTGTTTTAAAATGAACTTTTACATATTTGTGGGCACATTCTAATGACAACCTTTTTAGTATCTTTTGTGTTTTACTTCTTTGCATTGTAGAGTTTTTGTGTGCTTACCTGTATTGCATCTGTAAAGTTGATATGACCATGATGGTTGAAACAACAAATAAACATTCAAGTAACTGATTTAAGAGTAGAGAAGTGACAGGAGAAGGTGCTTAATACTTTTCCCATCTGCCATTTCATACTTCACATTTTCCACAGCCCAGTGGAAATCCACCAAGGGGATTTCAAATGCAATTTGGAGCAGCAATTACAAGCAGGCAAATGGATACATCAGGGGTAGGCCACTTTGGTGAGTCCAAGGGCTCATTTCCTCACCCTCTGAGACCCACCAAGGGAAACATTCCTCCCTGCCGCCACTGAAATTGCGACTGTGCTGCTGAATTTCAGCAGCATGGCAGCGAAACGGAGGCTTTCAGGAGCGTGATTTTGCTTGAAAACAAGGTGCACATTCTCCCTACACCTTGTTTTAAAGCAAAATAGGCTGCTTTTTTGATGCTGCTGATGTGCCACCAAATTTTGGCATCAACCACTGTGTTTTTTTCCCATTGCCAGTGAATTTTGGTGGTGATGTGATAGGAGGGGCTGCAAAAAAAAAAAAAAAAAGCCAGTAGTAGGCGTGTGTTACCCACACTACTACTTTGCTCTGAATTCCCCTCTGCCCAAAGTGGCTTTGCACTGTTAAAATTTATTGCTGCGTAATGTGTAGTTAGCCCTTAAAGAATCATTAAAAGAACCAGTGGATCCCAAGACAGAATCCTTGTAAGTTTTATCCTTTGGGGCTCAAGGTTAAGTAGGGAAAATGTGGGGGAGATTTCATTGAGTTATTGCTGACTTTTGTTAATTGCACCATGCATTCAGGACGGGGCTGGCTACAAATGTAAATAAATAACTACGAGTTCTATCCTAGATTTTAAAAAGCATTTGAAAACTTATCTCTTTTCCATAGCTTTTGGAACTCTAGCCTGATTTAATGTTCACAATGCTTCGATTATTCCCTTATTCTGTCTTTGTGTAACCTCTCCCCCTCATATGTTTTAATGTGATTTTAGGTTGTAAGCCTCTGGCAGGATATTGTTGCTGTTTTATTTGTACATACTGTACAGCACCAAGTACATTGTTGGTGCTATATAAATAAATATTATTAATAATATTAAATTAAATTAAATATTGGACATCTAAAACTTCTGTGACAAATGCCTGAACAGCCTTTTCTGAAACCTCGAGGGAAGTTACCCTTAGCACTCCCACTCTCTTTTCCCTTCCCAATCACCACTGACTCTTTTCCCCTTTGTCCATCACTGCCCTTCCTGCCTGTCACCTGAACACTGTTCTGGGTTCCAGCAGGGCTGTTCTGAGTAGGAAGAGGAAAGCAAATGATGGCCTATGTGGCCGCATGTCCACATATACGCACAAGTGTATGACCTGACCGGAGTTTGAATCTGTAGCCTAGATTCATTGCATGTAGCGGTAGGAGCCCAAGTAGGGAAAATAAATCAGTGAGAAATTGGCCACTCTGAAGTGTGTGTGTGCTCGCTCCCGCTATGGTCAACAAATACATAATTAGTGTTGGCTAAGACACAAATTCATTGCTACAGCTGACATAATAGAAGGTAGCATAGTATTGTCTGAACATTTTGTGTTACATTACTATGAATGCATACTATCTTTGTTGTGTTTTTTATTCTTGCAGGTCGCATCTCCCTCCTACATGAACATCATGCCTCCAATGTGGAAATACAGGAGCATATCAGATGCCACTTATCCCCCAATGCACAGAAAATACTGACTTGGCCTAACAAAGGCTGCTGAACTTGAATTTATTTTAATATATTATCAGCTGCTATCTTTGTAACATAATTATTTGCAACATGCCTTAAATGCTATTTTAAAGAACCCTTAAACAAAATAAAGATGTAACACAAGTATTGACTGCTTGTTACCTAGTTTACATTTAGGGCAAAAAAAAATATATGTGCACTTTATTGTAAAATATATTGTATTTTTTTAAGAATGGAAATACCTCACTTTTAAATAAGTGGTGATATTTGTAAATTTACTGTAAATTTTAATTCAAAGTAAAAGAAATTATTTTGCTACTGATTAAAATTATGTATGACTTCATCTCCTAACTTTATGGCTTTCGTTAACTGCTAATAAATTTCTACTACATTTGTAAAAGGTATGTTGTAGAAAATGATAATCAATTATCTTCAGATCTTACCAGTTTGATCATTCATTTCCTAATATATCCTTGAAGGCTCAATTCCTACCTACAAAAACAATATATTGAGATCATAATAATGATAGATTCCCCAGAAGGCCAACTCCCCACTCCATATCCCAGGAGAAACAGTGATAATACTCAATTTATTACCTGAAGATCATCTAGGTCCCCTGTCAAATTCCATGAATGAGGCAGGGTGATGATGCAATTTAGGAATACCCTAAGTCTGGATTCAACCCTCTGTAGAATGTTTCAAAGGATTTTCTTCCTAATCTTTCAATGTCTTTAAAGGGTGATTAATTTTTGTACCTGAATAACAATTTGTTCAGGTCATGGCAATGTACAAGAACACTTATCAACTCCATTTGGCGAAAAAGGTGCCATATTCTCCCTCTCTAGTTTTGAAACGGATGCTAATTGTTTTGTAATGTTGAGATTTGATTAGTGCAGTATGCCTTACATTCAAAGTTACTCTCATGAATGCCTCTTTTCCTATTCTGTAGAAGATATAAAATCCAGGATTCTGGCCCCTGCCCAGTGTAGTTCAGCATCTTTATTAATGACTTGGACAAGAGTTAGAGGGGACATAGATTAGAACAGCTTGATAGAGGTATCTAATACCCTAGCTACAAAGGTTTAGAGGACAGAAACAAAATTCAAGATTATTTTGACAGGATGAAGAACAGAGTCCAAACTAACAAAATGTATGCCAGCATAGATAAATGTACAGTTCTTCATTTAGGTAAGAACAATCAGATGCACAATTATAAAATAAGTACCGTATTTCTTCGATTCTAAGACGCCATCGATTGTAAGACGCACACTAATTTCAGTACCACCAACAGAAAAAAAGCTTTGATTCTAAGAAATAATAAACGCACCCGCAATTCTAAGACGCACCCCGTTTTTAGAGATGTTTATATGGGGAAAAAGTGTGTCTTAGAATTGAAGAAATACGGTAATACTTTATTTGACAGCAGTACATCTAGGAGTTTTAGTAAACAACAAGCTAAACACGAGTAAGTGCTGTGATGCAGCAATTAAAAGGTTTAATGTAATTTGAGGCTGCATCAACAGAAGTATAGTGTCCAGATTATGAGAGGTAATGGTATCCCTCTATTTTACCTTGGCTAGAACTCAACTGAAATGCTGTGTCCATACCTGGATGTGTCCAGAAGAGGGAGACAAAGATGGTGAGTGGTCTGGAGACCAAGTCTAATGGGGAAATGTTGAAGGAGTTGGGTGTGCTTAGCTTAGAGCAGTGGCCTTCAGCTGGTCCAGACCCAAGACCAACTTCGGACTCCCAACCTGCAACATGTGATCCAATTTCACATTTGCCCAACATGGCAGCAACTGCTTTGCTGTGACCCATTTGGACCGATCTCGCGACCTAGTTTTGGGTCATGACCCACCAGTTGAAGACCACTGGCCTGGAGAAGAAACGAACAGAGGCAGTATGAAAACCATTCTTAAATATTTGAAAGGCTGTCACATAGATGATAGGGCAAATTTCTTTTCTGTTGCTCCAGAGGGTAGTACCTGAACCAACAGGTTAAAACATTTATTACATTTATATCCCACTTTTCTTCCATCATGGAACTCATGGTTCCCAGTTGGTCTCTCCTCTAAGCACTGATCAGACCCAAACCTGCTTAGCTTCAACAAAGTGGCTGCCATCTGATGTACCTTCAGACCATGTTGTGTGAAATAACAAGAAAGGGAAAGAACCTCCATGACCCTATAAATCAGGGGTCCCCAATCCCCGGGCCACGGACCGGTACCGGTCTGTGGCCTGTTAGGAACCGGGCCACACAGGTGAGCTGCTTTCACCCACCCACACCCACCCCAGTGTACATGGGCGCGGGGCGCCATCTCGCCCAGCTGAAGCGAAGCCAGGGGGGATTCTACACGCCGTACTGAGGCCGCTTCCATGCGGCCCCAGTGCGACCCCAAAGCGATCGTGTAACTTGCCTGGAGAAGCGACGAGGAAGAGGCGTCCTTGCCGCCGCTACTGCCACCCACCTACCTCCGACCTGGCCGGGTCGGAGAGCTCGGCGGAAGAAGGCGGGGTGGAGAGCTCTCCACCCCACTTTCTTCCGCCGAGCTCTCCGTCCCGGCCGGCGAGGAAGTAGGTGGGTGGCGGCGGCAGCGGCGGCAAGGACGCCTCTTCCTCGTCGCTTCTCCAGGCAAGTTACACGATCGCTTTGGGGTCGCACTGGGGCCGCATGGAAGCGGCCTCAGTACGACGTGTGGAATCCCCCCAGGATGCTGGGGTGGGGTGGGGTGGGGCGGCTTCGGAACGGAGTGCCTGGCCAGAAGCCACTCTGGGAAAGCGACTTCCAGCCGTGCCGTTCCGAAGCCACCTGCCTGCCCCAGTGTCCTAGCTTCGCTTCGGCTGGGTATCCTGGTCCCAAGTTGTTTAGGGCTTTGTACACAAGAACCTTAAACCTGGCCCGGTAGCGAATAGGCAGCCAGTGCAGTTCCCTCAGCAGAGGAGTTACATGCTGGAAAGGGGCAGCTCCAGACAACAGCCGAGCTGCAGCATTCTGCACCAGCTCCAGCTTCCGGAGCAGCTTCAAGGGCAGCCCCACATAGAGCGCGTTGCAAAAAATGATCAAAAATATCATAATTATTTAATAACTCAATTACCAGCAAGCATAAAATGGAACATACTGCGGCCTGGTTGGTGGTAGCAGCAACAACAACATGAGTCCTTCTAAAGAGCTGCAGAGGAAGACAGAACAGAGTCATCTGTTAGCAGGAACAAGGGGACAACACCCTCCAGCGTATGTGGTAAACAGCAGGTAGAAAACCTCTCCTGTCTGGTGATACCGGTCATTTCCTTGAATCTCACTTGAGGGCTGGGACTGTGTGTAAGTCACCCTTGCAATAACAGGTGTGGATTCACCTGCACACACCCCACTTCTTTGCCCTTTCCTCTTCTGAAGATCTAGACCAGCCAGTTGGGCCAGTGAACACACCCTCGTTGCCTTCCTTACTCAGTGGTTGATCTGGCAGTTGCTGCAGTAGGCGGAGTAGGTGAACCTCTTGTAGTTGATCCATATCTCCAAGGTTCCATTATATTTACTCTCCGAAATTATTTCTATAGGGCGTAGCTCTGCAATGCTTTCCTGTGTGTGTGTGTGTGTGTGTGTGTGTCATTATTAGAGCTGATTCTTATGTTACCGGAGCAGCTGGAGCGGCTTCCTGTGTCACTCTGATGATGTCTAAATCCTCAATGATAATCATACTTAGGCAGTTTGGGTGGATCATGTGGGCCATCAAATCCAGCACCATCAGAGGAAAAGCTAAAACCCCATTATGATCAATTTATTCCTAACAGTTCTTACAGCTAAAACGTATGTCACCCAATTTGTTACTCAGAAGTAAACCTATTGAGTTTAATGGGGTTATTTCCAAGTAGGAGTGTATAGGATTGTTTGTATTTGGGGGTTATTTCCAAATAGGGGTGTATAGTTTCATGTTTGTATTTTGCTCCTGCTCCTTCAGAGGGAATGCAACCCCATCTAGAACAGGCAAACACAATTTCTGGACCTGGAAACCACCAACCCACAAAGTCTCTGTCGTATCAGAATTCAGTTTCAGTTTATTGGCCCTCATCCAAGCCATAATTGCATCCAGGGACCATTTCAGATAGAGCTGGGTGTCATCAGCATACTGGTGACACCTTGCCCCAAATCTCATGATGACCACTCCCAACGGCTTCATATAGGTACTGTATTTGTGATGTTCAATTGCCTTATATGATGTAAATGTAAGTATATATATACAAAGTTATTGTTTATATTATGTATAAGGTTCAGGAAATAAGTAGGCCTCAAGGTACTTACAATTAGTAGAGGGGGGTTGAATGCCTGCATGTTTATTTATTTATTTATTTAGAGTATTTTTATCCCGCACCTCAGCCAAAAGGCTCTCGGAGCGGCTTACAATGTATCAATAAAGAAGACAGTCGCTACCCTCAGGCTTACATTCTAAATGACACACAACATGACACACAAGGAAAAGTGGATGGGGAGGGAAGAGGGAGAAAATAAAAAGAAATTAAGGAGACTGTTTAGGCTGGTGGGAAGGCCCTGCTCTGTCCTCTCATCTCCTAATGGAGGGGCAAACCAACAGCTCCTTCTTCCCCACAAGGTGAGGATGTTAGCCCTGGGGGGTGGGGGTGTCCAACTGAAGCAGGCTCTGATGGTCCCTGCTTGCTCCAGTCTCCTTCGCATCTTCTTCCCCACAGGGTGAAGATGGCAGTTAGCCCTGGGTGTGTGTGTGTCCAACTGAAGCAGGCTCTGATGGTCCCTGCCTGCTCCAGTCTCCTTCGCATCTTCTTCCCCACAGGGTGAAGATGGCAGTTAGCCCTGGGGTGTGTGTGTGTCCAACTGAAGCAGGCTCTGATGGTCCCTGCTTGCTCCAGTCTCCTTCGCATCTTCTTCCCCACAGGGTGAAGATGGCAGTTAGCCCTGGGTGTGTGTGTGTCCAACTGAAGCAGGCTCTGATGGTCCCTGCTTGCTCCAGTCTCCTTCGCATCTTCTTCTCCACAGGGTGAAGATGGCAGTTAGCCCTGGGGTGTGTGTGTGTCCAACTGAAGCAGGCTCTGATGGTCCCTGCCTGCTCCAGTCTCCTTCGCATCTTCTTCCCCACAGGGTGAAGATGGCAGTTAGCCCTGGGGTGTGTGTGTGTCCAACTGAAGCAGGCTCTGATGGTCCCTGCTTGCTCCAGTCTCCTTCGCATCTTCTTCCCCACAGGGTGAAGATGGCAGTTAGCCCTGGGTGTGTGTGTGTCCAACTGAAGCAGGCTCTGATGGTCCCTGCCTGCTCCAGTCTCCTTCGCATCTTCTTCCCCACAGGGTGAAGATGGCAGTTAGCCCTGGGGTGTGTGTGTGTCCAACTGAAGCAGGCTCTGATGGTCCCTGCCTGCTCCAGTCTCCTTCGCATCTTCTTCCCCACAGGGTGACGATGGCAGTTAGCCCTGGGTGTGTGTGTGTCCAACTGAAGCAGGCTCTGATGGTCCCTGCCTGCTCCAGTCTCCTTCGCATCTTCTTCCCCACAGGGTGAAGATGGCAGTTAGCCCGGGGGGGTGGGGGGTGTCCAACTGAAGCAGGCTCTGATGGTCCCTGCCTGCTCCAGTCTCCTTCGCATCTTCTTCCCCACAGGGTGAAGATGGCAGTTAGCCCTGGGTGTGTGTGTGTCCAACTGAAGCAGGCTCTGATGGTCCCTGCCTGCTCCAGTCTCCTTCGCATCTTCTTCCCCACAGGGTGAAGATGGCAGTTAGCCCGGGGGGTGGGTGGTGTCCAACTGAAGCAGGCTCTGATGGTCCCTGCCTGCTCCAGTCTCCTTCGCATCTTCTTCCCCACAGGGTGAAGATGGCAGTTAGCCCGGGGGGGGTGGGGGGTGTCCAACTGAAGCAGGCTCTAATGGTCCCTGCCTGCTCCAGTCTCCTTCGCATCTTCTTCCCCACAGGGTGAAGATGGCAGTTAGCCCGGGGGGGGGGGGTGTCCAACTGAAGCAGGCTCTGATGGTCCCTGCCTGCTCCAGTCTCCCTCGCATCTTCTTCCCCACAGAGGAATGTTGATTGGATGGTTGAGGGGGAGTGCAGATTGGCTGAGTAAGAGTCAGAGGAGCTAGAGAAATGTATCTCTATATACCATATTTCTTCGATTGTACAACGCCATCGATTGTAAGACGCGCACTAATTTCAGTACCACCAACAGAAAAAAAGCTTTGATTCTAAGAATAATAATTGCACCCGCGATTCTAAGACGCACCCTGTTTTTAGAGATGTTTATATTGGGGGGGAAAGTGTGTCTTAGACTCGAAGAAATACAGTAGTTAAGTAGAGTGAGAGGGTGGGTGGGTAAATGAGTCTGTGAGGTGTGTCTGTGGGGTATGAGAGCTTGAGTGTTATGAGATAGTCTGGGAAGAGAGTGAGAGATACAGTGTGTAGGTTAGAATTCTGTGTGGTAGAGAGAAGTAGATTATAAAACTAATTAGTGGAACCTTGTAATAAAGAAGTGACTGAAACCAATACGCTTTGAACCTTGTAACCATACGCATTTGAACTGAGGAAACCATTAAGCTTATACACACATTTACTTGAGTTAATAAATTCCAATTATATTTACAAACAACCGGTGTGGTCTGTGGAGGTGTCTGAGGAGAAAACAACAAATGGTGGCAGTGGAATGCGAAACTGAGGGCTAGGTTGCTGAGCTGTGGGGCCTGAAGAAGAGGCAAGACAGGAGCAGCAGCAGTAGACCTAAACCCTCAAACACGTCATTAGCACAGGGGGGATTGAAGTGGTCCTGGGTGCTAGTGGTGTGGACAGTCCTGTCGGGTGCTTGTGGGTGTCTCAGGTGAAGTTGAGACGACATGAGGGAGCAGGGCGTCACAGTATTAAATACTGTATTTCTTCGATTCTAAGACGCCATCGATTGTAAGACGCACACTAATTTCAGTACCACCAACAGAAAAAAAGCTTTGATTCTAAGAAATAATAAATGACCCGCGATTCTAAGACGCACCCCGTTTTTAGAGATGTTTATATGGGGGGAAAAGTGCATCTTAGAATCGAAGAAATACGGTAACACTGGAGACAGGATGGTGCCCTGTGGTACTCCACAGTTCAGTTGCCATGAAGCTGAAGTGCAGTCACCCAGTACTATGCTCTGGAACTGACCCCGCAAGTAGGAGCTGAACCACTGTAAAACAGTGCCTCCAACTTCCAACTCATGAAGGAGGATACCTTAGTCAACGGTATCGAAAGCCACTGAGAGATCAAGAAGAATTAACAAGGTCACACTCCCCATCTCTCGAAGAAGGTTATCCATTAGGGGGACCAAGGCCAATTCTGTCCCCAAACCATGCCTAAATCCAAACTGGAAAGGATCCAGATAATCAGTTCGTTATCTTTAAACTGAACTTGAACCCGACTGCCCTTCAAATAAAGGATACCCTCAAATAGAGGACTGTCGTCTATAAAGTTGGGCACATGGCCAACCAGTGCAATCCTATACATGTCAACTCAGAAGGAAGCCCCAATGAATCCAATGGTACTAACTAACCAGTTAAGATTGTATAGGATTGCAGCCTGAATCCGTCTCCTGTCCTTGCCTTGCCTCATAGGATTTGAATGAAGATGTTAGATTTCCAGCCCTTATCCTGGGCAAGAAAAACGGAACCGCATTTACCGGGTCGATTGTTTCGAGGGGTGCGGGGAAATGTGTAACACCGCGCAGCAACAGGCAGCGGGAGCGCGTTTCCATAGCAACCACCGGCGCGTCTTGGCCTAGAGGAGCGACCATGTCCGCCTGGGGGGACCCAAGCGCGGAGCCGCGCTACACTTTCCGCCACCTCCCTCAGAAAACCTTCCCAGCTCTTGAGAGCAGAGACACCCAGGACAGCCTCCTCAAGTGGTGGGGAGATCCGGCCATTCCTTCTAGGGCCGCTTCTTAGGCGGGGCGCGCGGGGGGCGGGCCGGCGGGGGGTAGAGGAAAGAACCACAGCAACGTGGGATGAAATGGAGGCGGCTCCGTTGAGGGATATGGGGATGGGTTGAATCTTTAGCACGGTAACTGCTTTCAGAAGACTTAAGAGTGCCGAGAGACTCTGTGAGGATGATTTTGCGTTTCACGACCAGGATCGTGAAACGCAAAAGTGAACACCACAAAATCACCTCACAACAACTGGGCCATTACTAATGTCAAAATACCTGGGAAAATAAGTATGTCTATTCTTGGTACCCAAAAGATGCAAGTGTCATTACCAGGTGAGCATCCTTGTAGACAATGTTCCATAAACGCTAGGCTATAATACAAAAGGCCTGTTCCTCAACTGCCATCCCGTTATCTTCTTTCAGATGGGACACAAAGAAAAAGGCCAGTGAAGCTATTTTCAGAAACATCTCATCTGTAGGGCGATGAACTTCAGAATTAATTAAAATTGAGGCTGCAATATTCAACACTTACTACAGAGTAAACCCACCCACCCCATTGAAAGAGGGATTTGTACCAGATTCTATTACGAATGGATGTATGAATGAGATATATGTATTCCCTTGTAGTATATTTTTCTTTATGTAGTAATGGAGAAAAGATTCATCTGCCACACACCCAGAAATTACACTTTGAGAGTTTGAATGTTTTTGGCGTTTGTTTGTTTTTGCCGTTTTAGGCTTGCCTTATTCAGGTAGCAGAATGAGACTGTATTGCTTGAAGGTGTAGGTAGGAGATGTCAAGTAAAAACATCCTGCAACTAAAAAGCAAGAATAACAAGTCTTGGGTGCTTTCAGATGGAGGGATCTTAGCACTACCATTTAGAAGGCATTGTGCAGCTATTCCATCTTTTTCTTTTTAACTGATTTTGTGCGGTAAGAAAGAATACAGTAGAAGCAGCAGGAAAACACAGGAGGGCTGCAAATTGAAAATGAAGTAATCTGGATTCCATTCCCTGATTGAGGCAGTGTGATTGCACAATACATTGAACTGTTACTTTTCTACTTTTAGAGAGAGTTTTTTGTTTTCTTTTATATATGATCCTTCCTCCTTCAAGTGATACAGCCTATTTTCCTGACTTCTTTCTACATTCTACAGGTCCATGGGTGGCAGAATCATAGCACAAGCATTCAGCTTTGATCAGACACTCAAAGACTACCAACGGGATGATTTTCTTATGGTACTTACCCAGATTTTATTTCTTACTTTAAAAAACAGTAATGCATATTATTTTACATACAACTGAGTTTCCATGTAAAAATGCTATTTATCACAATGTAGCTCATTTAAACAAAATATATATATTGACAATGAAGGCTTTAAATATAGGGTGGAATCCAATGTTGCATGTGCGGACTTCTCTGATGGGATATTTTCTGTCCTTCAACCCTTCACTCTGAATCTCCAGACAGTCCCCCAACCTTCCAGAGCAGTTTTTGAAGGTGCATGAAGGTGTTCAGGTATGAAAATGAACCATCTTCTTCCCACCCACATAACTTGAGTTCAAGTGGAGATGCCCTACCCCAGGTTCCATTGACCCAATAGATAAAATCAGCGAAGGGCATTTTTAGTAGTGATAATTCATTTGTGGAATTCCCTCTGGAGAAAGGTCAGCAAGTTTCACCCCACCTTTTAGGAAGAGAATTGAGAGCTTTTAAAAATTAAAGGAATGCTATTTCTGGCTAATGTTAGTTTGGACTTTTTTTTTTTTTACTTAAAAAGTATTGTACTTTTAAAAGTATATTGTATCTGTTTTAAGCTTTTTCCTTGAATAGAAAAGCAGAATATAATGTTTTATCTTTTTGGAGAGGCCATAGTTCACTGTTAAACAGTATTCTTTTCATATAAAAGGTTTAAGGTTCTATTTTCGTTATTGCTAGCTTAAAAAGTTCCTTGATAGCAGGCTTGGCAAAAACTTTCACCTCACCTCTGGAAACCCAGACAAACCAGAAAGTATTGGGCTACACTGACCAGTCTGATTAAGAATGCACAGCTTTATATATAAAATAAAAGGAATTGTGAGTTTTTATTCTAAAAAGTGGTGAGATTTTACAGGTTCTTTTCATAGAATCATAGAATAGCAGAGTTGGAAGGGGCCTACAAGGCCATCGAGTCCAACCCCCTGCTCAATACAGGAATCCACCCTAAAGCATCCCTGACAGATGCTTGTCCAGCTGCCTCTTGAAGGCCTCTAGTGTGGGACAGCCCACAACCTCCCTAGGTAACTGATTCCATTGTTGCACTGCTCTAACAGTCAGGAAGTTTTTCCTGATGTCCAGCTGGAATCTGGCTTCCTTTAACTTGAGTCCATTATTCCGTGTCCTGCACTCTGGGAGGATCGAGAAGAGATCCTGGCCCTCCCCTGTGTGACAACCTTTTAAGTATTTGAAGAGTGCTATCATGTCTCCCCTCAATCTTCTCTTCTTCAGGCTAAACATGCCCAGTTCTTTCAGTCTCTCTTCATAGGGCTTTGTTTCCAGACCCCTGATCATCCTGGTTGCCCTCCTCTGAACACGCTCCAGCTTGTCTGCGTCCTTCTTGAATTGTGGAGCCCAGAACTGGACGCAATACTCTAGAAGAGGCCTAACCAGGGCCGAATAGAGAGGAACCAGTACCTCACGTGATTTGGAAGCTATACTTCTATTAATGCAGCCCAAAATAGCATTTGCCTTTCTTGCAGCCATATCGCACTGTTGGCTCATATTCAGCTTGCAATCTACAACAATTCCAAGATCCTTCTCGTTTGTAGTATTGCTGAGCCAAGTACCCCCCATCTTGTAACTGTGCCTTTGTTTCTATTTCCTAAATGTAGAACTTGGCATTTATCCCTATTAAATTTCATCCTGTTGTTTTCAGCCCAGCACTCCAGCCTATCAAGATCACTTTGAAGTTTGTTTCTGTCTTCCAGGGTATTAGCTATCCCACCCAATTTTGTGTCATTTGCAAATTTGATCAGCATTCCCTGCACCTCCTCGTCCAAATCATTAATAAAAATGTTGAAGAGCACTGGGCCCAGGACTGAGCCCTGCGGTACCCCACTCGTTGCCTCTCCCCAGTTTGAGAAGGTTCCATTGATAAGTACTCTTTGAGTCCGATTCTGTAGCCAACTGTGAATCCACCTAATAGTTGTTCCATCAAGCCCACTTTTAGCTAGTTTGTTAATCAGAATGTCATGTGGTACTTTGTCAAAAGCTTTGCTGAAGTCAAGATGTATGATGTCCACAGCGTTCCCACGGTCCACAAGGGAGGTTACCTTATCCAAAAATGAGATCAAATTTGTCTGACAGGACTTGTTCTTGACAAATCCATGTTGGCTTCTAGTGATCACCACATTGATTTCAAGGTGTTTACAGATTGACTTCTTTATAATCTGCTCCAGAATTTTCCCTGGGATGGATATCAGACTGACTGGTCTGTAGTTCCCAGGTTCCTCCTTTTTGCCCTTTTTGAAGATAGGGACAATGTTAGCCCTCCTCCAGTCGTCCGGCACCTCACCCGTCTTCCATGATTTTGCAAAGATAATAGACAAAGGTTCTGAGAGTTCTTCCGCTAGCTCCTTCATTACTCTAGGATGCAGTTCATCGGGCCCTGGAGATTTGAACTCATTCAAGGAAATTAGGTGTTCTTTGACCATTTGTTTATCAATCTCAAACTGTAATCCTGCCCCCTCAACTTCTGCTTCACTTTTTCCAGGGGGGTCGTAGATCCGCTTTTGGGAGAAGACTGAGGCAAAGTAGGAATTGAGCACTTCAGCCTTTTCTTTGTCATCTGTTATCAATTTGCCATCCTCATTAAGCAGTTGAACCACCATTTCTTTCCTCTGTCTTTTACTACTCACATATCTGAAGAAAGCCTTTTTATTGCTTTTAGCATCCCTCGCTAATCTCAGCTCATTCACAGCTTTAGCCTTCCTGACACCATTTCGGCACTTCTGCTCCACTTGTCTGTACTCTTCTTTTGTAGCTTGGCCTTCCTTCCACTTCCTATATGTATCCCTTTTTGTTTTCAGGTCATCTCTAAGCTTTTTGTGGAGCTTAGAGTACCTCTCTGAGGGTACACAACTATATGAGTATGTCTTAAGGGAAAATAAGATTTTTTGGTTGGGTTTTTTTTGTTTGTTTGTTTTGTGGGTGGGTGGGTTTCTCTTTATGTTTTTCTTTGTTTTTCCCCCCTCTTTTTTTTTCTTAGAGGCCTCCCCCTTGGCCTCCCCTGCCGAACTCCCCCTGTCAAACTCCTGTTAGCTCTCTCTCTGTTCGCTCTCTCTCTGGGAACTAGCTTACTTTTGTAGCTTCTACTTGAGCTGGGCCAGTTGCTCTTCCCTGCTTCTGCTCAGCAACAAGTCAGGAAACTTGAAGTAACTCATTTAGATTTGTACTTCAAATATATTAACATATCTTATATTTTAGAACTATTCCCCTATTCTTACATTATAATTTTCATTCGCAGAAATGTTTCTATGAATTGTTCCCATCATCATCATTATTATCATCATCATCATCTTTACATAAAAATATCTATATCCTTGTGAACTTGCAAGACAGGATTGGATTTGTTCAGAACACCTGGGAAGTCCTTTCTGATACATAAATAGACATGGGTATAAATGCTTGTCATGTTACAGACTTCTTTGGTGTAGTGACTTACAGGACTAATTACATGAATGGAAATCCTAATTTGCAAAGTAATCCCAAATTTCAAACATTTGGACAGAATTTAGAAGTTAAGCTTAGGCTGCCTTATTTGATGTGTTTATCAAATCTTAACAGAATCTGTTTAACTGATTAATTGTCATGCATCTCTACTTCTAGGCCTTTTTTAATCACCCAGACGTTAATAGCAATTTGAAATTGCTTTCAGCTTCTGAACAATGGACTACATTAGGTAAATAGAGTATATTTGGAATATTCTTCTCTTTTAAATCCTCTTTTGATGTAATAATTCTTTTATTATTATTATTCACATTTTTATCATTTCAGTGACATGAATTGCAGAGTAGAAAATATTATTCTTAACAAAGTTATAAGAAACACTAATGTATTTGGATTCTTGGTATTTCAGGATCTTTCATCTGTGCTCGACACTTACGTTTATGTTAATGATTTGTACTGTTGGTTTTGGCTCTCTCAAAAATATATTGGTTGTGCTTTCTTTTCTTTTCTTTTCTTTTCTTTTTAATGTGATAATTTAAATCAAATTTGATTGTAGTAACTAAGACATCTTTCACTCTACCCTAAACTAACAATTATGTGCCAGTGGTTTCCGGCCCCCTATGCTCTGGATGATAGCTCATGGGAGGATTAATCCTCAGCATCTCCAGGTTGGTCTGGAAAAAATCCTGCTTGAAATCCTGGAGAGCCACTGCCAGTCAATGTCGACAACACTGGGGCTAGATGGACAATAGCCTGACTCAGTATAAGGCATCTTCATATGTTCCTATGCTTTTCGTTGTGAGATGGACAGCCTTTGTTCTACAGTGTCATCCAGATGAAACCAAATGGGGCACACCTGAAGTGACCACAGCACACCCTGGTGAATGACAAGTAGATCATAATCCCTAGCCAGGAGATATCACAAACTGTGTTATTAGAGCTTGTATGGGACATCACATAACTAGAGATGATGAGCTACTTGCCATTCACATATAAGCCATTTTCTAGGGCGTGTTGTGGGTGTCCCAGGTATGTCCTATCTGGTTTCTTCTGGGAAGCAGTTTTCTGCAAAATATTGAGTCCTTGCGTTGCCAGGTCTGAGCTTAGGAAAGTAACTATAACTGCAAGCCGATCTAGCCCCACTTTTAGAGTTGTCAATTGACCAGAACAACATCGCCCTGTCCTTCTTTTGTGATTTTAGCAGCATGGAAGTTAGCACAAATCAGCATGTGAAACTTTTCTCAGTATGGAGAGAAATGGTGTTCAACCTGTTCTGGATGGGGTTGTACTCCTCTAAGAAACAAGAAGAGCCATACTGGGACAGACCAAGAGTCCATCTAGTCCAGCATTCTGTTCACACAGTAGACAACTAACTGCAGAAATCAGGTTCTCAGTCTGGGTATGCTCATTGATCCAGTTTTGTCCCTAGGAATCCAAGTGTAGTATCTTTTACCCTATGTGGCCCGTCTTGGATAGATATAGCTTGGCCATAGTTATACATGCTCTGGTAACTTCCAGATTAGATTACAGCCATGTGTGTTGCATGAAGATCCCCTTTGAAGACTGCCTGGAAAATGCAGTTAGCTCAAAATGCAGCCACTAGGCTCCTTACTCGTTTTTGGAATACATCTCTTCAGTGTTTAAAGAACTTCACTGGTTCCTAGATAGCTTCCAACTATTAAAAGAAATGGTACTTACCTTTTAAAGCCCTACACGGCTTGGGTCTTGGGTACTTGAGGGACTGTCTTTTCCATCAACTTGTCCATATGCTAATCATAGAATAAAATAGTAGAGTTCGAACGGGCCTGTAAGTCCAATCCCCTGCTCAATGCAGGAATTCACCTTAAAGCATTCCTGAAAGATGACTGTCCAACTGCATCTTGAAGGCCTCTAATGTGGGAGAGCCCACAATCTCCCTAGGTAATGTAACTTGAGCCCATTATTCTGTGTCCTGCACTCTGGGATGATCTTGAAGAGATCCTCTGTGTGACAACCTTTCAAGTATTTGAGCAGAGCCGTATCATGTCTCCTCTCAGTCTTCTCTTCTCCAGGCTTAACATGCCCAGTTTTTTCAGTCTCTCCTCCTAGGGCTTTGTTTTTAGACCCCTGATCATCCTCATTGCCCTCCGTCAGCTTGTCTGCATCCTTCTTGAAGTGTGGTGCCCAGAACTGGATGCAATACTCAAGATGAGGTCTAACCAGTGCTGAATAGAGGGGAACCAGTACCTTTGCTTTTTTTGCAACCACATCACACTGTTGGCTCATGTTCAGCTTGTGATCTGCAACAGTTCCAAGATCCTTCTCGTTTGTAGTATTGCTGAGCCAAGTATCCCCTATCTTATAACAGTGCATTTGGCATTCCCTGCACCTCCTTGTTCAAATCATTAATAAAATTGTTGAAGAGCACTGGACCCAGTAGTGAGCCCTGTGGTACCCTGCTCGTTACCTCCCCTCAGTTTGAGAAGGTACCATTGATAAGCACTCTTTCAGTCTGATTTTGTAGCCAACCATGTTCCATCTAGTCCACTTTTAGCTAGTTTGCTGATCAGAATGTCATGGAGTACTTTGTCAAAAGCTTTGCCGAAATCAAGATATATTATGTCCACAGCATTCCCACAGTCCACAAGGAAGGTTACCTGTTCAAAAAATGAGATCAGATTAGTCTGGCAGGATTTGTTATTCACAAATCCATGCTGGCTTCTAGCAATCACTGCATTGTTTTCAAGGTGCTTGCAGATTGACTTCTTTATAATCTGCTCCAAAAATTTCCCAGGGATTGATGTCAGACTAACTAGTTAGTAGTTCCCAGGTTCCTTCTTTTTACCGTTTTTGAAGATAGGGACAATATTAGCCTTCCTTCAATTGTACGGCACTTCACTAATTAAGATGATAGGCAGTGGTTCTGAGAGTTCTGCCAGCTCCTTTATTACTCTAGAATGCAGCTCATCAGGCCCTGGAAATGTGAACTCATTCAAAGAAATTAGGTGTTCCTTGAACATCAATCTCAAGCTTCAATCCTGCCCCTTCAGCTTGTACTTCCTTTTGCCAGAGGTGTCATAGACCCGCTTTTGGGAGAAGACTTGAGCTGAAGTAGGAGTTGAGCACTTCGGCCTTTTCTTTGTCATCTGTTTTCAATTTGCCATCATCACTGAGTAGTTCAACTACTCAAGATCCATGCCTCCACCATCTGAAGTATGGCAGGTAGCAACTAGAGAGACTGTTTGGTTGTAGGGCCATGGTTGTAGAATTCTACCCTAGCTAAACATGCCTGGTGCCAATGTTCATTTGTCTTGGGTACTTTGCAAGGCCTTTTAATTTACCCAGGCTTTTAACTCATGTTGAAGTTGTTTTTGGTGCTTCCCTTAATTGTTGTTTTACTGTAGTTTTGTTTGTTGTTTTGTTGTGTTTTAAGATCTGTTAAAAATTTCCAGGCCAGTTCATAACCAATAGGGTATATTAAAATATATATATATATATAAAAACAATGTATATACCTGCTAATGTCTGTAGATTAAACTGTTGTTAAAGTGACAGGAGCAGGAGCCAGTAACATTACCCACTGCTTCCCAGTCAATTTTTTTCTTCTCAAAAGGAGTTCTGATTGTTTATATCGGGGTGGGTAACGTGTAATTCTGGTAAAAAAACAACACCTCAATAATCTTTTTAAAAGGCTCCTAGCGGATAGGAGCATCAAAATGGCTAATTCTAGCTTAATTGCAAGCTAAATTTGGCCTTTTGGTGCTCTCTAGCCACCGGAGTGCCGAAACAGTTAAATTTAAATGGTTAAATGCAAACAAGTTAAATATAGCTTTGTTATGCTCTGCAGCACCACAGAGCAGGTTGCTGCTTTTTTTTTGATGGGGGAGCCCTGTGGAACACCGCAAGTGGCAGCAATCGGAGGCAAAAATGGCCTCTGGATCGCTGTAAGTTACCCACCCTTGGACTATATAGTGTGCATGTTTTGGTCTGAGTACAAGTTCCTTCTTCTTCTACATTGATTCCTTTTTTATGTATTATTCTCAGTTTAGATGTTACTAGAAAAAATCATTTTGTACTTCCTATTCATAAAGCTATCATATTTAGTTGAAATTTTGGCAAGACAACACTTGCATATTTCCTTTTCATTTCAAAGCTACATTCACAGTAGAAGTTCTTAATGGATTTTGCCCAATGTTTATATTATTTATTCCATTCTTACATTTGTATCCTGGCCTTCCTCTAAAGAGGTCAGAACAACATTTTACCCTGTGGTTAGGCTGAGTGATAGTGACTTGCCCATGGCCACCCACAGTGAGTGGAACCATTTAAAAAGAACTTTGGAATGCTGATGAAAATAGTATCTCCGTGTCAAGTCCCCCCTCTCTCTTTCTAATGTCTAGTTCTACCTACCCTGCATCCTGACATTGTAACGCTGCCTCACATTGTAATGCTTTCGGTATCCAGTGTATGTTTCACTAGACGTTCGGGAAGAGGGAATAACTTGTTTTTGTTTTAATGATATGTTTAAAGCTGCATTTTAAAATTGCCTTTTTGCTTGTTTTTGGATGCTCAGATTTTTCAGCTCCTTTGATAGTTATCTTCCGCTTCTAAAATGATTGTTGCTGCTACTTTTACATTCTTCTTGTTTTAAGCAATATTATTGGCTTTATTGTATTTGTTTTTAACACTTATGTCGCCCTGACAGCTTCAGCTCTAGGGCAACTCAAACTGAATAAATAAATAAATTATTATTATTATTATTATTATTATTATTATTATTATTAATTGCAAATTGTTTTTGGTAGCAAAAGTCATTTGTGATCACATTGGAATTTCCCAGCCTTCTCCATAATGATGCTTTCCAGATATGTTGGTCTACAACTTCAATCATCCGTAGTCAGCATGGGGGATGTTTTAGTCCAACACATTTGGAGGGCACCAAGTTGGGGAAATCTGGTCCAGCTTCATTTCATTCACGATTCTAATTGCGCAATCTTATAGGATTGCTGTCTGGTAGACAGAGGCTTCTGAGTATCTTGTGCCCTGCTGGTCTGCTGTTGGCAGGGTGGGAGGAGCAATGGAGGCAATTTTTGTCCTTTCTCCTTTTAATTTTTTTCTCTCTAGGTGGGCCTCTCAGTCTGTCTACAGCAGTCGTGCTGCTGGGAGCAGGGTTGGGGCTGGAGAGCCCCTAGGATAGAGCATATCCCAGCCTATCCCCTTCGTCCCCACCCCCACCAGAATACTTCCTTTTTCCTGTGAGGCCATATGTCCTCAGAAAGCAGGTGTTGTGGTTCTCTCTGCAACAGAGAGTCCCCTTCCTGAGGTCATAGGAGTGTCTATGGCTTTGGGAGGGGGATCTAAAAGATCCTATGTCCCTGGGACTCTCCCAGGCACCACAGGATTGCTCCCTAAATGTATTAATATTCATCGAGTGGGGGGAAATTCTACAAGCTTAAAATATAGCATATAGAAGTATTACTTTCAGTATTAGAGCTTTGTTTAGCTATGAAAATAAAATCTTGCACACACAGTGAAAATTATAGTTTGTTCCTTTAATTTGATTTCTACTGTATCTTTCAGATATTAATGTGAGAAAAGTTGAAGTCAAGAATGTACTGTGCACGCAAGTTTCCATGTCATTTTTTGACCGACTATACTGTGAAGGGGTTGTTCGAGAAACTGGAAATATTGTAAAGTGTTTTGACGAATACCATGATGGGATGCTCATTGCAGATGAGTTAAGAAAGGTCAGCATGGAGTTTAGTTTCTTTTTAATCTCTTGCCAATGTCCATACATTGGGCGTCCCTGGCAATTTCTATCATCCTTCTATATTTTCCACTGTTTCTTTTCAAAGTAGAAGTAGGAATTTCCAACTCCGAGAAAGAAGGGAAATGAATCAAAATACAGTTCAGTTGTAGTTCATCAGTAGGAGGTTCTTTTGCAAATAGCACCTATTTGCATTACATATGTAATCCTTTTTATAGGATTACATATGTAATACCCTTCTTTCCACATAGAAGATCACAAAATACCTGAGTTCCCTTTCTGAAGGATTACAGAAGCATCTGCTTCCGTGTTGGGGTTGGTTGTCTTTATCGTTTGTGCTACTTAACTGGTAAAATATTTGTATAATATAAACTTCCTAACCTGGTGCCTCCCTTATGTACTGCACTACAATTCCCATGATCTCCCACCAGCATGGCCATTGGAGGGCAGCAGGTTGGGGATGGCTGGTGTAGTAGACATACCAATGAACCTGGAAACAGTTCCCAGAAAAAAAAAAAAACTTTGTTTTTCTGTAAAAGGAACCTGTTGTTAGGATCCTGAAACACAGGAATGTATTTCTGTGCAAAAAGTCATCTCCCATTGGAATCAATAGGGAAACTCCCATTCAATATTAATGGAGTCAGTATGTAATTAATTAATGTTTTCTCTTTTTTAGTTAACTAGTACTAATCAGTTAATCACTTTTAGTTCCACATTTTCTTTCCTTAGCCCTCCTGGCTAAGTACTAATTCTGTTTCAGGTTGTAGCAGAATGTTGTACTACTACCAAATGAGTGCCCAACAGTGTATGATCACAATTGTTGTGTTCAGGCATTCTTGATAAAGGTGTGGACTTTTCATTTCTGTCAACTAAAGGCATAAGAGGATGAAGATGATGGCGTGCTTTGCCTTAGCATTGGGATCTGTACCGTTATCATGGATAATATTTGTTGATAGATCAAATTGCCGTGAAGGTCTTGTAGGCATAAAACATTAATAAACACCAAAGTGATTTTTTTTTAAAAAAATCTCTGATTCCTTTGCTTATCATAGCATGATTATTATCATTATGTGAACATTTAGTTTCAGACAACTGTATTTTGCAACTATTGTATTACAGATTGTAAGGGGCTGAAATGAGCAGTTCTTCAAGGCTTCTATGCTTGGAGCATGATGTGCTCATACCCCTCCCTTTGACTAATGCTTCTGGCACCAATTGTCTTAGTCGAGGGGCAGAGACAGAAACTCAGCCACTCAGTTCCTTGTTTACCTCTGCAGAATCAACAGATAATATTTTTGTTTCTTTTTTCAAACCCAGAGGGTTTGTAACATCTTGTTTTGCATTTCTTCCTGGATTTTTTTTTTTTTTTTTGCTAACCTCTGATATCTTCTCCAGTGTTGCCCCCTCCCCCAATTTCCTCTGATAGCCACTTTTCTTTTTTCCTTTTGCCCTTTCTATTCCAAAATAGATCCCATAGCACATGTCACTGCGGCATGACACAGACAGGCATGGTACCTCCTGCTAACGTCTCTGGCTCAAGAATGGATTATACATCTCCCATTGAAACCAGATCTACTATTATTTCTTTCAACACTTGCATCTCAAAGCATGACTGATAGGGCAAACAGCACTCTTTCAGTTGGGGTTCAGGAAATGTTTAGCATGTGATAATTATGACTTTGTTTCAATCTTAAAAAGTAGTTACCTCAGTTGGTTGAATGGGTTGATTCATACTGAAATTACCCTTGACACAGAGTGTTAACTTAAACTACATAAGGCATTGAATGTTCAGAATAAATGCTTTACAGCAATCTTTGCCTCTTTTTTCTTTTCTTTCTTGTTGGGAGAATTCCTTGCTAACATCTGTTCCAAAGCTGATGGTAGCAGTGCAGTTTGGTCAGGTATTGAGTCAGGTTATGATCTGGCTTCTCTCTTGCAGCCCAACATTTCTACGCCTGCCTTTTTTCCAGGGATCGTCCCGGGATCGTTCCTGTGCATGAAAATGGCACACGGGATCCCGGGAGCAGGCAGGGACGATCCCTCCATTTTCCTGGGATAATCCTTAGGTGTAGAAAGGCCATACTTTCCCTTGTTTCACTCTGATACCACCTTATGTCTCCTTAACTATGGTTATTACTTCACCAGTAGAAAATGAATGCCAGATTAATCCCACTGTTAAGATTTTGCCAGATTGTGTACTATCTAGTAGGGTTCCTTTACCAGCCTGGTGGCTTGCTGATAGAACACTGGTTGGGGAACCTGTGTCCCTCCTGATGATGTTGGAGTACAACTCCCATAATCCCTGACCACGCTGGCTGGGGCTGATGAAAGTTGGAGCCCAACATCATTTGGAGGGTCACAGGTTACCCAACCCTGTGTTAGAATCAAGTGGGTGTATGTACCGTCATATATATATATATATATCTTACAAAATATATTGCATGTGTATTTACAAATAGAAAACATTTGTGTATTCAAATTAATCTATTTTTTGTATTTGATAGTTTATACTACTTAAAACATTTCCCATATCACATTGTTTGGCCTCCTTGTCTTATGATAGGTACTTCTTCTAGAAGATTCAGACCACTATGATTTATTCAGCCATTCGGACCGAGAGGAGTTTCTCTTCTGTCTTTTTAAGCATCTTTGCCTTGGAGGAGCTCTCTGTCAATATGAAGATGAACTTGGTCCATACTTGGAAACAACAAAAGCTTTATATAAAGATTTAGTGAGGTAAATTTGTGAATCTGATTTAGGGCTCAATCCTGTGCATGTTTAGACAGAAATAAGTCCTACAACTCCCTGCATCCCCCAGCGAAGAAGTTGTAGGACTTATTTCTCTCTAAACATGCCTAGAATTGTGCCCTTATTTTAGAGCTATTTTTTCCTGTCTCTTCAGGCTGAAACCTTCAAGTGGCTAACAATTTTAAAATTAAAAACCTAAAATTAGACAATAAAACAAAAAGAGTAGCAACACAAGAGTTTAAAAAGCCAGATAAAAACAGTATAAAATTTAGCATCTAGCCAAATAAGGCTTTCACTTGGTGCCAGAAAGACGTTAGACTTGGTGCCAGATGAGTCTTCCTGGGGAGAGCATTTCACAGAATCATAGAATAGCAGAGTTGGAAGGGGCCTACAAGGCCATCGAATCCAACCTTCAGCTCAATGCAGGAATCCACCCTAAAGCATACCTCACAGATGGCTGTCCAGCTGCCTCTTGAATGCCTCTAGTGTGGGAGAGCCCACAACCTCCCTAGGTAACTGATTCCATTGTCGTACTGCTCTAACAGTCAGGAAGTTTTTCCTGATGTCCAGCTGGAATCTGGCTTCCTTTAACTTGAGCCCGTTATTCTGTGTCCTGCACTCTGGGAGGATCAACGTCAGGATCCCACAGTAGGGAATTCTGTAGCATGGATCACTGCTAGCCTCACTTCTGAAAGCAGGGGAATCCAAACAAGGGCTTGAGGAATATGTTAATAGCCAGACAGGTTCATTTGGGGAAAGGGTTTTTTAAAGAGCTTTTAAAGCCCTAACAGCTTGGAAAATTACCAGTACCTTGAATTTAGCCTGGCAGCCAGTGCAGTAGTTTTAAGACTGGTGAGATGTGATCCATTGTGTACATCTATTTAAGTTATTACGAAGATACTTGAATTGAAAGGTTCAGTGTCATATAAGAAAACATTTTATTTATCATTTCATAGTCAACTGGTTTCACTTTTATTGAAGTAATTGCATTGGAAATTATGAAATGATTAATGGCTTCATGATCTGGGCAGGTTGAAGCTTCAACATAGCATTTTGTATCTGACCAGGACTAAGCAGAGTTGGGCATAAATGCCTAGACCATTCCTCTGCTCTAACCATTATATAAGGAACAGCTTTTTCTACAGAAGAAATAGATAGAAACTGGCTCCTAGGTAGAGACCATGCTATGTCATCATACTCCAGCAGTATTATGGTAGGCACTGTATTCTTACCCATGGACAGTACATTGGAAGCACTCTGAAGTCTTCCTTGGCCCCTTTCCTGTCCTTCCGATTTAATAAACTAATTCCAATCGGGCCCCAAAGGTAGCTTATAACAGTAAGAGCCATATTCACTCTTGGTTGCCACAACATTTATCTTAATGCTTTTCTTACTCTCCTGGCCACTTCAATCTCCTTTTCCACCTTCTTTCTTCCAGTGTACTTCATGTTTCTACTTGTTTTCCTAGTGTTCCCCCTTTATTCTTGAAAGCCTCATTTGATCTTTCATTTTATTATCTCTTTAGTTACCAATCCATTCCGCAAGTAGGATATTTTTCTTTCAGCCCTTTGATAAGTATCTCAAACTTTAAAATGTATGTTTTGAAGTTGTCTTCACTAAAAGTTGGTTTATATTTTTTTTTATAAATTTCAGTGTTCAAAGGAATTCTGAAACTAAGGAAATAAATATAATCTCTACCATCTTTAAAGTCTGTGCTTATGTAAGTATGTCACTGAGTAGGAGTACTAAACATGTAACCCCAAATATTCTTGGATATAATTTTGAAATAAAATCATGAATAATGCCTAATTTAAGCAAATCCAACTGGGCACTTTTAAATCCCATTGATTTTAGTGGAAAAGTTAAACATGTGCTCAAATTGTTCCCATTGAAACCAGTGGGACTTAGACATGCTTAACTTTGACTAGGGCAGGATCTACACTACTGCTTTATAACGATTTATAACAGTACTAACAAGTGTTGGGGCCCATAACACATTCCATATACTGTTTTCAAACCACTTTCAAAGTGTTATGTCCTGCTTGGTGTAGATCTGTGGGAAGGAAGAAACTGTTGTAAATGGGCAGTAATATAATACTTTCCCAAATAATTATGAGTAATTCCGGTATGCAGATGAAATACGTAGGTTTGGTAGCATAACACCATAATTAGGAATAACTTGGCGCAGCCAGTTTAAAATGTTCTTTAGGCCTAAACAGATCTATATGAAGCTTAAAAACCAACACTAATTTTGCTTATGTGCTGACAGGGGGGAACCCATAAAAGATAACATGTTGATGAATTTCACTATTTAATTTGATAGAAATATGATGGCAACAGTGGTACGAAAACAATTAAATCTAAATCAGATTATCGACAATGGGCTACTTTGAATAATTTATTTCTTTCACTATATGGCATGACATATTGAGCATTATCAAAGTATAAAGGAGTGTGACAGTCTCCTAAAGTGTGGAACAGCACTGGTGGAGACAGAGCCACTTATATTAAAATGGGCCCAAATCCTTCAATGAGGCTTGAATCACCTAAACACTGCAAAATAGTACATCAAAGCAGAGAAATTAATTCTAAAATGTAGATATTAGATTAGACTGTAGACGTTGGATTAATTGTAGCATAGCTTTTCAAGCCCTGCAAAAATTAAAATAAAGTATTTTAACTTTTTATCCATGAAGCCCCGTTTTGAAAAGGAAGGCACTATTGCAGCTGCGTAATTAACCAATGAAAGTGACTAGAGAGCTCTGTCCCTCCTACAGAAGATCACTGCATTTTTATAATGGATGCAGAGGGAGGGGCTTTCCCTCCTCTGGCAACCTGCTTGATTTCTATGCTGAGTGCACAGGAGGGATGGTGCATTCCATTCCATTCCACCCCTCCTCAGCCAAACTGCACACTAGTCTGCATGTAGTTCCCAGGCTAGTACTTAAGTATAAGGCTCCGCTATTGGCAAGAGTCTTTGTAGAGCTGGCAGCTGCCATCTGATGCCCATTTACTAGGGAATAAATCTCATTGAATTCAGTGGGACTTACAGTAATCATACTTTGGAAATTGCTCCCATAGGTCAGTGCAATGTTGTGATGCTATTTGTCAAGCCTGGCTTACTATTTCTAAATTTTGGGGCTTGACAGCATCATTGACAAGCATATAGCAAGCTAATAAACTGAGTACTTTGCACATTGAGGCTGTAATCTCATGCCTACTTCCTTGAGGATAAGTCTCATTGGATTTATATCCAAATAAAGGTGCACAAAATCTGGCAGGATAAGTGCTATGTTAAATGTTAATAACCCGAATTTTCATTAGGATACCAGCACATTCATTGTAATTCATAGTGTCCGTGGTGAAACAGCACTCTATGGGTCAAACTTCACCAACCTGATATCCCACAGATGTTTTAGACTACAACTCTCAGCATTCTACCATTGGCCATGCTGACTGGGGTTTATGGGAGCTGAAGTTGAAAACATCTGGAGGGCACCAGGTGGGGGTTTGTAAAGGGCATGTTTATATAGTTCTAAGAAACACCTTGAATTATGTTGTGGCTTTCTACAGGCAACTGGTTGGCTACTGTGAGAACAATATTGGACTAGATAGGCCATTGGTATGATCCAGCTGGGCACGTCTTATGTTCTTATCCAAAACAAACTCTCATAAAATGAAAATTCTCAGCATTCCATATCAAAAGTATTACAGTTGAACCAGCTTAAAACTCCTTTAATGATAACCACACTGAAGTAGAAATGAGAACTCAACTAGACCTGCTGGCCAGTAAATGCTTAGACTGTAAAGTTGCAGTACAGATCTCGATGCATGTTTAGTGCCTTGATTCAAAGCTTTGCAACACTGAGATGGTGACAGGGCAGCTCCATGCAAGCAGTGCTGTCCCAGTCATTTTGGGATTGCTTTACTCATGCAGTGGCATTGTACATGCCATAGAAATGAATGGGTAGCCAAGTCCTCACATGGCATTTCACATGTGCGCTAGAACTGCTGCCTGGGGTTTGTTATGAATTTCATCATCTCTTATTTCGATTGTGAAATGTTCATAAACTTGATTTTTTGAGCATTTTCTTTGTTTTCCAATGTTGTTTGTAGTTAACATATTTATTATATTTTTCAGAAAACTAGCAGAGGTCAGCATAGGCCTGGGTCACATATAATGCTAAAACATAGTTTAGTATTACTGTATTTCTTTGCTTGTAAGACGCCATCGATTGTAAGACGCACACTAATTTCAGTACCACCAACAGAAAAAAAAATCCTAAGACGCACTTCTAAGACGCACCCCATTTTTAGAGATGTTTGTATGGGGAAAAAAGTGTGTCTTAGAATCGAAGAAATAGGGTACATGCATGAGCCTTGGGCTCTTCACTCCTCCTCCTCCATGCCAACGAGCATCTGCTTCCATTTTCAACTAAACCACAGTTAGCTGTTATGTCCAAAGTGGGACAAACTTTGGTTAGTGTTAACTGTGATTTATTGAAACATGCCAGGACAATTAACTACTGTTTGGTTGGCTAGTTTTAATAGCCTGTGCTACCAAAATGAAGAACTCATGGAAGGAGATGGGCTGCACCTCACAAGCAATACTAAGAACAACATGGTTGCCAGGAGTCTTGCAAGCCTGATGAAACTAAGGCCGTTTCTACACCTGCCTTTTCCCCTGGGATCGTCCTGGGATCATCCCTGTGCATGCAAATGACACACACGGGATTCTGGGAGCAGGCAAGGATGATCCCTCCATTTTCCTGGGATAATCCTTAGGTGTAGAAAGGGCCTAATCCTGTGCGGGAGGCTTGCAGCTATGAGCCAGAACTCTTTGATTAGAGGCAGTTCAGCAGAACGCTCAGAAAGGAAAAAGGCTCCAGAAAATATTTAAAATATAAGAATAAGGTTTTCAGTGTCAGCTCCTGAAGAAGGATTATTTCAAATCCGAAACGTCAAGCATTCCAGACACAGACAAGAATTATTAAAGATTTTAATCATTTTTATCAGCACCAGAGCTAGTCTCTCAATTTGCGCCTGCCCATGTACAAGGGACAAAAACTTGTGTGACAAAGGAGGAAATAAGGCATAGAGGTGGGACCTAGTAATTTTCAAGTAAATACAGCAGAGAAATGCAACTCCCAATGTCTATATACTAATGCACAGAGATGGGGGTGGGGGGAACAGGATAAACTTGAAATCCTAATATGGAAAGTTAAATATGATCTGATAGCTGTCACTGAGACATGGTGGGATGAGACTTACTACGTTGTTCAAAAAGTATACAATAGAAAGTAACAGGAGTAGAATTATAAGTAAAAGATGAATCTGAGAGGCATGTTGAAAGCATCTGAGTGAGGATAGGAGGGAGAAACAAAAAAAGCTAATGCAATATTATGCTACATAAGCATAATGTCTAGATCACGAGAAATAATAGTTCCATCCTGTTCTGCACTGGTGAGGCCACATCTGGACTGCTTCGTTCAGTTTTGAGCACCATGTTTTAAGGAGGATCAATAAACTGAACCATATCTAGAGGAGAATGACCAGGATGGTGATGGGTCTAGAAAGCAAGTCCTGTGAGGAATGGTTGAAAGAGCTGGGTGTATTTAGCCCAGGGTTAACCCATGAAACTAAATGGTGGGAGATTCAGGACATAAAAGGAAGTACTTCACACAGCACATACTTAGACTATGGAATCATTCCCACAAGATGTAGTAGGGCCACCATTTTGGATAGGTTTAAAAGGGGATTGGAGAAATTCATGGTGGATAAAGCTATCAATGGCTAGTAGTCCTGATGGCTATATGCTACCTCCTGTTTCAGAAGTAGTATGCCTATGTACACCAGTTACTGGAGAACCTCAGCAGGAGGGTGCTGTTGCACTCAAGTCCTGCTTGTGGTTTTCCTGTGGGCAGCCGGGCAGCCACTGTGTGAACAGAATGCTGGACTAGATGGACCCTTGGTCGGATCCAGCAGGGCTCTTAACATTCTTAATGGTTACACAGAAAATAGAAGATGTGTTCTCTGTTGCTTCAGAAGGCAGAACCCAGACCCGTGGGTGGAAATTGCAAGGAAGTAGATTCTGGCTAACCATTAGGAGAAATGGCCATCTGTTGGGGATTCTGTGGTTGTATCCTGCATTGAGCAGGGGGTTGGACTAAAAGATCTTTCTCCGTGGTTCTATGAATAATAATAGTTAACGCTAACCACAGTTTATCCTAGTTTGGACATAATGACACATCACAATATGTTGAAAATGGAAGCAGATGCTTCCAATCTTCTTGCAGCTGTGTGAGGAAAGGGGAGGAGGAAGTTCATGAGCCTGAAGCTCCTTCATGTAACAGTAAACTGTGATTCAATATTATATCCGAACATAACCAAGTGTGCTTAAGTCTATTTAAATCAGACTACAGAATGTTCTATGATACATTATCCATTACTATATTGTATTAATGCCATTGTTTTTCTTTCCTAGGATGCTCATGGCCCTTGTTATCCTTCATCCAACAGCCATGAGCAGAATTTTGTCTATTTGATTGTGAATCCTTTGAAACGACATATCTATGTTTTGTACCATTCTTTTGGTGGGGTTTTGTTCTGTAATTGACTGTTCTTGGTTAATCAAATATATTTGCTTAACAGAGGAACTATTTTTAAATATGGGTTTATTCTTTTCAGCTAAATATACATATTGAGCACTGTATTATTTATTTCACATGCATATATTTGTATTCATGTTTAAAACTGTATGCTCCTGACCAAAAGAAGCATTTGAACACAGTATAAAGTTCAGGGGAAAGCTATACAAAACATATATTTAAAAACAAACAATATAAAATGTTTAAAATATAAGCAATTATATCCAATAAATTATTTGACAAAATTATGTCTTTGAGTCTAAAGAGAAAATGACAGTTCAGATCACCAATGTATATAATGAATAAGTTCTGATTGCCATGATTGTTTTGGCCTTATAATCTACAATAATAATACTTAACATTTCTATAGTGCTCTCAAGTGCTTCACATGCATTACCTCGTTGTAATCCTTACATTGATGGGGTCCACAATCTTTTGTGCACAAACATGTGCATATTTGGAAATTTGGGAAACTGCCGTGGGTGTGGTTTGTCACAAAAGGCCCTGGTGAGATATAAATAATTGTAATAAACTTGTCCAAGAATCAGAGCACAAGGCGGAGGCAGGTCTAAGCCCCAGAACACAAAACCACTCCTTTGAATGCACTTCACATTTTACAGAAGGCAATAACATTTATTTCCCCGAACAACCTCTAAATAAATGCCTTTAAAATTAATTCCCCCAAATTAATAGAAAGATTTTATCTAAATCAATTCCTCCACTAAATCAATTCCTGTTCAATTAACTCTCAGTCCGCTAATTTCTCCTCTTACTCTTTCTGCCAGCCAAATCATCCTCCCACCCATAATCTCTTCTGATAGCTGTCAGCCATCCCACCTTTTCTGCATGGAATTTTGCTCCCCAGGCTAGATCTACACCAAGCAGGATATAGCACTTTGAAAACGGTTTGAAAACAATATATGTAATGTGTCCTGAGCTGGAACAGTTATCAAACCCATTATAAACTGTTTTAAAGTAGTAGTGTAGATCCTGCCCTGGTCTCCTGGGATCACCATGCAAACACACCATGGGATTGTCTATATGGGGGGGAAGTGACAAGGTGGCTCCGCAGTGGTGCTAGGTCATTTATATGATGCAGCAGCCATTGCGGAGCCATCCCAGGGCTTTCCCCTGAAGCTCCGAATTTAAAAAGTCAGGGACTTATCCCAGCCTTTTTCTGTGGAGCAAGGTGACGATGGTGCATCTCTGTCGCCTTGCTCTGGACTTGCAGCGGAGGTGTGTCCCAGCCAATGGTGATCCCTGATTGGTTGCCATCAGCTGGACAGTGGGGAGGGGGTGGGCCAGCGAGCCAAATGGCTGCTGGAATGCTTCTGCGCATCCTGGAGAGAAGGAGGAATGCATTGTCCAGTTCCAAAATCACAATATTGAAGTCTTCCCCCAACTCTTAAACTCAATAGTGCACGAGGTAACGGGGGAACTGGGGAGGACCATGCTGAGGCGCAGTGGGGCTCCTGCAGTGGTATGGCAGAGCGTTTCCTCCTGTCCCTCCCATGGTTATAAATCCCGCACTCGCTCTTTGGCTTGGAGACACGTGAGTTTTGGGGACTTGGTGCGCCAATGTGCCATCGTCAAGACAACCCCCCCCCACGTGCAACCATTATCTCTATAATACCCACCCCAAAACTCATGCTCAGGATTATTCCCTCCCCCCAAAACCTCATGTGCTCTACACTTCTTTTCACACACAAGCATGCACCCTATTCATCACTCTCGCACATATCTCTCTTTTTCTAACCAGGTTCTTAAAAATCACTTTTTCAAGGCGTCTGGGCATGCTGCAAAGCACACCTTCAGCTGCCCACCCTTGTAATTTCCCCAGAATGCCTTGGGCCCACTGACCTTTCTAGGATGAGGTCTCATTGCACTCCTGCTGACTCAGCAAGGAGGTGATTTGTACAGCACATTGATATATAAGGCTGCAATCCTATGCATGTTTAGACAGGAAAAAGTCCAGCTCCCAGCATTGCTGGGGGGGGTTCTGTGTGAACCTGCATAGGATTGCACCTTAAATGTTGGAGCACTGGAAAAGTCTAGGGCAGGGGTGTTGCACTGGTGATGGTAGATCCAAAAGGGACAGGGCCCAACACACCAGCATATTTTAGGTTGACTCTCTTCCTGCCAGAAACTAAGCCTTAGGAGAGGCATTTCAACCTTTTAAAATGTGGGGAAATCACACAAGGCCAGGAAACATCCAAATAATGGACACCCAGGGGAAAATAGATTCTGTGTGGGCATAAGAGCGCTTAAGGGTAGGGCTATCTCTCTCTGGGAGTAAATACCACTGACCTCAATGGGAAGCTTCTGAGTAGACATAGGATTACACTGGCCTGGTTCAGACAACACGCTAAACCATGCTGTTTAACCACAAAATGGTTAATAGAATGCAATGCATTCTGTTATCCATTTTGTGGTTAAGCAGCATGGTTTAGCATGTTGTCTGAACCAGGCCACTGTAGTGGGGACAGTAGACATTGGCTGAGTTCGGACGACTCGCTAATCACTGGTTGTTTCCCATTCTGTTCCTATTACCCGCCCCCACCCGCTCCCCCGTTGGGAACTTTTCTCCAGCCTCTATAGGAAGTGAGAGGAGGTCCTACTACGTTCAGCCATCGCTTGCATGGCCTGAGGGAATGAAGTGTTTCCCTTCTCTCTCCTCCACCCACCCCCGTTTCCCCCGTGGGTATTTGAAGCCGGGTACGAAGGGGTCTTGTTTCCATTTCTTTTTTGGTGTGGCTGAGGAAGGGAAAATAGTCCCAGCTTCCCCTCTTCGCCTCTGTGGGAGGGTTGGAAAACTTTTTTTTTTTCGGATGGGGTGGGGTGGGGGAGAGGACGGTAAAACAAATGGTTCTCGAACATTAGCACCTGCGACTATTACGCGGGCGGGTGCAGGAAATTAGAAAAAGTCATTCGGAAACAACTGGAGGCGGCGTGGACGCGGTCGTACCTGTTGAGAGGAGAGGGGGTAAGAAATGGAGGTGGATTGGGAGCGCACGCGTGGAAAAGCTCGTCTCCGGCCCTTGTTTTTAAATTCAGTACGGTCGGGCGCGAGAAGGGGAGGAGCAGCAGGAGGAGGATCCCAGCGCCGGCTGGGCTGAATTAAGTCCCGTCGGATTCGGTGCGGGCGGGCTCGCGCTGGGCGGAGTTGGCTCGGGCGGGCGCATCCCAGAACTTTTGTTTGGGAGTGTTTGTGCGCGACTTAACTTTGCCGTATCGATTTTTATTTCTATCTATACCCGTATCGATCTTCTCCCGCCTACCCCGACACGGGCCGGCTTCAAGGGCAGGCAGGGGAGCTGCAAGTGATTGTCCGGTGGAGGGAAGACACGCGAGCGGAGCGAGGAGGCGAGTCGCAGCGGGGCATGCAGGACGGAGAGCCCGGAGCTGTTGCTTAAGAGAAGCGGCTGAAGCAGGGAGGGGAGCCAGCCATGGACGCCGCCGGGCAGACCCAGCAGCAGCAGCCTCCGTCGCTACCTCAGCAGCCGTCGGGGCAGCCGCCTTCGGGGCAGCCCCCTCAGCAGCCCGGCGGCGCGGTGTCTGGGCCGCCCCCGGCCGGCCACCAAATCGTCCATGTCCGGGGCGACTCCGAGACCGACTTGGAGGCCCTCTTCAACGCCGTCATGAACCCCAAGGGCGCCAACGTGCCCCACACACTCCCCATGAGGCTCCGCAAGCTGCCCGACTCTTTCTTCAAGCCGCCGGAGCCCAAGGCCCACTCCCGCCAGGTGAGGGGGATGAAGGAGGGAAGAAGGAGGTGGGTGGCAGGGGAGCCTTTAGGGGGCGCCCCTGAGGGAAACTGTGGAGAAGGGGTGAATAAATAGGTGTTATAAATAGTAACACCCTGAGGGGGCTCAAGATGGTGTACCTGTTTCCCCCCCTCCCCATTTTATCACCACATCATTCCCCCCTCCCCCATGAGTCCCAATACCTATTTTGGAAGAGGAAAAAAAACTTTAGTTGACCGCCTTTGAACATTCTGTGGAAAGGCGGTATATTATAAAATCTGCATTAAAACACACACAAGACCCATGTGTATTTTAAAGTGGGGGGGGGCTGGGAGTAATATTCCTTTCAGCCCAGTCCTAGCAATGTCTACTCAGGAGTAAGTCCCATCTATTTCAGTGGTACTGCCTCCCGGCAGCAAGGGCTGCTTCTTCCCTTGCCTTATGGGCTAAGGGGGAGAGTAGACACTTTGTATTATTAGCAAAAGTTTGAGCTGAGTTTTGGGTGTGTGTGTGGTGTGCTGGGACACACGACGTTCAAGTTTCCAAGTTGGTGAGATATATAGCTTTTCTGAGGTTGTGTACAATAACAGTGTTGTTGTTGTTGCCTCATTTTATCTAGTTATTAATATAATAATTTATTCTTATTGATTATTATTATTATTACCATTATTGTATGATACAGGGTGGCATGAGTAAGAAAAGACAGATATTTGCCTGAGAACCTTTAATATAAATATAAATGTCTGTAGAGGGGAGACAACTCGGTTTGGGGTCAGGGTGAAAGGAAAGGAAAACCAGAGGCAAGGAAGGGATTATGGGCAAATGTGCGTAGTTACATATTCTTAGGCTTCTTTTCAGTTTAGAATAACTTGGCCCTCAACCCTTCCAATCCATCCCTTATGACTTCGCACATCAAATTTCTCTTGCGCTTGGAGTGTGTGTGTGTTTGTGGCATGCAGGGTTACACATTTGGAAGGTGTCACACATGTGTACATGCTTGGAAGGTGTCACACATATGGTTAAATAGTCACACGGTTAAATAGACACATATGTGTGGCAAAATGGACACTCACTTGTGCACTGCATAAATGGTTGGGGTGTGTGTGTGTGCGCGTGTTTCCTACATAGGTGTGCAATAAATGCTGTGGGAGAAGCTGCCCTGAGCCTGGAGGAAAAGGGTTTCCAGGTCAGAGGGTGTGACTTCTAGGTAGCTTGATCCTGTGTATCTTTCACTTAAAGACTCACCTATATCTGCTTTGTGTGTTGGGAAATTGCCTACACAGAGAGTAAAAGCTAAAATGATGCTTCTGCTTCTTAACATGCAAAGCACTTTCCAGTCCTTTTTTCCCCATTGGGGTGGGCAACCTGGTACCCTCCAGATGTTTTGGACTACAGCTCCCAGCATTCCTAACCCTTGGCCCTTGCTGGCTAATGCTTAAGGGAGTTATAGTCCAAAACATACTCATTCCCCCCCCCCCCCCCAGTTTTACAGGGAAGGTGAGAGTGATTTGTCCCAAGATTGCCAGAAGTCTGTGATTTGTTGTGGCAAATACTTAAAAAAAAACACTTTAAGGAGATCAAGATGGTGTACATGCCCCATCCCATTTCATCACCACATCAAGTTAGTGAAGTTTGCTATTCTGAGAGTGACTAGCTTGGGGTCACCCAGTGAACATTATGGCTGTAGGAATTTGAACTTGGATCTCCTCAGTTGTAGCTTGACACTCTGGGTGCAGAGGGGGAGGTAGGGAAAACCTTGCTTTCTTCCAACCCTGCTACTTATTTGTTGAAGATGGAATCCTAAATTTCTGTCTTTTTCCTTGGCCTCTGGAGGACAAAATATATCTTTTACCCCCTTCCCCTTGAATCTATGGCTGGCCTTGGTGGTTGTGTGGGTGGCTTGATCTTTTTCTCTTGCTTCTGATTTTCACTGTGGAGAAAGCAGCTGCTTTCTTCATCCCCCTCCCCGCTGTCTCTCCATGGTTTTTGTGAGCATGCAGTGGTGGTGGGGTGCCATTGCTGACAGTCCTTACGTTTCAAGTAGGAAAGGATCAGGCTTAGAGCTATGATGAGCAAGACAGGAAAGTTCTCCTACACTAGTGGGATTCTGGCTATTCAACAGGGCTTAAACTTACTTCCTTTCCTAGGTTTCTGGCTTCAAAGGGTGAAAAATAAATTTCCCCTTCATCTTTGTAGGAACAGTGGTGGCATCTTTTCATTCTGTTTTTTTTCCTGCTCCCTACCATCTCCACTGTTTTTCTGGTCCATGTGGCATGGTTTTCCGTCTCCTCAGCATCATATCCCAGTGTAGATTCATCTTCTTTATTTTACTTCCACTTTTATTCCAGAGCTCTTTATTATGAGGAAACTGCATCCATCCTATCAAAATTCCTGTTCTAGGCCTCTTTCAGTAGCAGAGCTGTCCCTTCATTTTCTTCCATTTTGACTTTTGCAGTGAGGAAGTTGACCTTTCCTCTGATTTCATTTCTTTCCCTCATAAATCCCTGGATGGACTCTTTCAGGTCAGCTTTCCTCTTTTCCACCTTGACTCTGGCTCAGTTCAGACAACACGTTAATCAATACATGTACATTGATGGCACTATATAAATAAATAATAATAATAAAAACTCCACTCAAAGGTTGAGTTCCTAGGGGGTACTCCCCACATAGCATGTTCTAACTCCACCCTTGTGTGACTGTGGGCTACCATGGAGTTCAGCAAAATCCATCATGACGTTTGACAGTTCCTCCGCCCTCTCTTCCCCCAGTCCTCCCGATGGTATCCCATCAGCCATTGCTGCAAAAAAAAAATTGCTGTGGCTTTCCTAGAGCGGCACTTGCTCCTTTCGCCTCTCTTGCGAGGGAACTTCGTAGCCAGTGGAAAAAGTCAATGCAATGGAAAACTCCACAGAGCCCTCCACACAACATGCAACACAATGGTTGTGCAGGAACTCTCCTCTGCACAGTGTAGATATTCTGCATGAAATGTTCTCCCAATTAAAAAAAAACCCTCCACCATTGCTTGGAGTTTTCCTACCAGACAATATATTTCTCAACGGTGGTGTAAAAACTCCACTGTGGAGTTCTAAACAACATGTCTGTACTGAGCCTCTGTCTTGTGTGTGGGATTTCCCCCCTGGGTATTTGTATGGAGAAGGTGAAAATAGCAGCGGTGGTGTTCCCATTTCTCCCTTCCTTAGAGCTGCTTTTTAATCCCTATCATGCTATCATGATGGGAGAGGCTGCTCCAGGGGTGGGGAAAGTGTGGCCCTCCAGATGTTGTTGGACTGTAACTTCCATCATCCCTCACCATTGACTACACTGGCTGAGACTAATGGGAGTTGCAGGCCAGCAGTATCTGGAGGGTCACAGATTCCCCACCCTGCTTTACTCCATTCCATCATCTTCTTGAGTTGTTTGTGGCAATTCCTACTCTTTCTTACCTACTCTCTGTAGTGAAGTTTAATCTCAGGGGAGAGGGGGGACTTTAGCCTTCCTGAAGTTCCTCCCCTTCCCCTCCTCCCAAACTTGTGGAAAATCTGATGCTTAGCTGTTATGTAGCAGAGTTCTTGTATTTGCTGGATGGGGGGTTTAAGGCCTATAATTGCCTTAAATTGACTATATTGGGAATTGATTATTCAGAAGAGCAAAATAACTTTGATCCCACAATTACTCTTGGTTAATCTTTGAGCTGGGGGCATGTTGGGTGACGCCAAGAACTTCCAAACTTTTGCGTTAACAATACTAGATTGTTAGATATTCCACCGCGCATACAAATATTCCACCGCATATACAATGCATCTTCTTGATGCCAGAACTTGGTTATTGCCTTGTGTATTGTTGCTGTGCTCTTTGCATTTGGATACCATCTGCAATGTGGATTGTTTGCAGTCTCTTAAGCTTGAATCCAGGTAGTGGGGCTACAGCCTTACAAACCGTAAACAAGAATAGAATAAGACCCTCTGAATTGGGGCCACCAGATCCTAAATAAGTTAAGCTTGTAGATGGCCATTTAAATCTTGGTACAGATAAGATGGAAAGTGAATGCTTAGGTGAGAGTCAACTGTTTTCTGGAGTTGCTGCTTTCTACTAAGAAGACTTCATGTAAAAAGTGCACGTAGTTAAATGAGTTTTTCATTAGAAGCTATTGTCATGTCATCTATGCCGCAAGCAGAAGCTAGTGGCTATTCTGTAACTGCTTCTGATATTTCTATGATCAATTATGTCAGTTTTTCTATTATTACACATCTCCTTAAGAGGGGTTTGGCTGTGTGTGGGTTTGTGTGTGGCTTTAAAAAACAAACAACAACAAAAAACCTTGAACCTTGTTGCCACAAGCTCTCAATCCAAGCATTAATTCACTCGACATATATAAAATGGGAAAAGACTAGTCTTGAAGTTTAGAGGTGTGAGCAGAGACTATTGCTTTGCCTCTTTTGAACTTTAACCTAGTACAGGCTTATCACATACTTTCCATGTAGTTCCAATCTGGAAGAAACGTTATTAGCTATGTCCAGAAACCACCTAAAACCTCAAGGATCATACGAAAGGCTAAAATACTTGCCTAAATGGTATACATATTCTGAATATACTACTGAACTGTATATGCCATGGGTCTTAAAGCTTTCATGCATATACACTGTAAAAAGAACAAAAGCTCTTGTATGGGTGGGTGTGTATTAATATTTGTGAACAGTAGTATTTTTAAACATTAAAGCTAGGTGAGGATTACTTGTGTTCCTCTCAAAGGACTTGGCGTTGGTTGGGTGGCTGTTAACTGAACCTTTGTAGACTGAGGGTGAGACCACAATAAATGACTATGGATTGTGTGTTCTTGGGCTTTGGAAGTGGCTTCTGGTGCAGAAGGGAATAGGAGATGTGCAACATCAGCCCCTGTGATTCAGTAGGAAATGTCTGGATCAGGCCTGGTAGAAATACTGGGGCCCTGGCCTACTTATTGCAGCAGTGTTTTTCCACCTGCTGCAGTCCAGGCTGCATTTTCCCAAGCTACACTCATTTACCTAGGGGACACTCCAGCCATTGACCTAGGTCCATATGCTCTAGGTCCAGATCCAAGTACGGCTATGCACAGCCTACGCCTAGTCCTGATACTATCTTTGGTCAATGATCAGGAATGCTGAGTGTTGTTGTCCAAAATGTCTGGGTGGCACCAGAATGAGGGAAGGCTGTGATATACATTTAACTGTACCTGGGAATTTTGCTTGTTGTTATCATAATTTGCTACATTCCAGTCATTCTCTCCTATGATAATTGAAAGTGGTGAATCTTCTATTTCTTGACTTTTCCACCTTGCAGTAGTTATGGAGTATACTGTTGCACTGCACTGCCATGCCCCTTGATACGGAATGGTAAAAGTAGAAAGTAAAAAAGATAAATGGATAGAAGCTAGAAAGTTGAGTCTCCAACATTAGGAAAAAATCATCATTCTGTATAGTTTTGAGCACCTTTGGACTTGAACAAATAGTCAGTTAATCATTCTTCCCCCATCCAGTTAGTCTAGTTCTTATTTATTATTATTTATTACATTTCTATACCTCCCCATAGCCGAAGCTCTCTGGGCAGTTTATAAAAGATTATGACATGAACACAAGGTATTGTTCTTCCACTTCTCGCTTGCTTGCTATTATGATAATGATGGTGATGGTGATGATGATGCCTGTGTATATAATTTTTGCCCTAAAAGAACTGGCTCTTTGGAAAACTTTCCAGATTTTGTCAGGCTATCAGTAGTAACCATGAGCTTCCTATAGGAGGCAAGTGGCTACTTAGAAACATAGATATAATTGCTGCAATCTGGATTGTGGTTAAGTATGAAAAAGATCTGTTGTGCTCATTAATTTAATGGGAATCTATTTGTGCTGATCCGTTCATAGAAGAGCTTTTGATCCTACAGAGGGCTCCACTATCTGAAGAGGAGGAAAGATCATTTTCACCACTTCCCACTGCAACCCTCCCCATCTGTTCCAGAGGGTTAGGAGACCCACCCACCCTGAACAGTGTGGAAAGTGGTACAGGGAAGGGGTAATAGGTAAAAAAATTCTTCCATCTCTTCCATTAGCAGAGCTAATGGACAATCCATTGACAGAAAGGAACTGTTGGATAAAGTTTAGCGTGGTGACTGACTTCCCCCCCCAGCTTTAAAATAGGGAAGAGGATTCTTCCAAGACCTCTTGTGCAGCTGTTGAAGGGTTTTTCTTTATTGCCTTTAGAACATCCATTCAAAGGTCGCATTGGAAAAAGATAGTTCAATACACTTCTATAGATAAATATTTTTGAGGTTCTGGCAGTTCAGGAAAACCATTCCTGTACAATTTACAGTAGAAAGACATTATGTCGTGAAAGGGGTGTGGGGAATCACATTTCCAGCTATATTCTAAAATGGCAGTATTTGTAAGTTCTGCTTCAGAGATACAGTAATAGGAGGAAAGTTATTCTGAAGAACAGTGAATTGCCCTGCCCTGCTTTAAATCATGCCTTGCTTTCTTTTCCTCCCTCCTCAAATCTTTTGTCATCTGGAACACATTTTAGCAAACCCAGACATGTATTACAGTTTGCAATGTGGACCTCGTTTGTCCCGTTTTGTAATACTATTTAAATAGCTTTCACAGCTGTCTCTGAAGTCCTTGATAAAGATGTGGGACAAAGGAAGGGAAAGCACTGGGGGAGGAGGAGGAAGGAGACAGAACCAGTACTTGGTACTGGAAAGAAATGCAGCCTGCCTGGAAACTTGTAGGATCCTCATGCGCACAACAATCTATTCTCACTCAATAAAAATGTAAAAGTTTTTTTCAAAAATGACTAGGCAAATTCCAATCCTGTATACAATCATGGACATGAAAAAAAAACACCCACACCACGTATTAACTACTATTAAATTCTTACTTTGTCAATGGGATGCCCATTTCAACATTAGCTTTTGCTGCTGCTCTAGTTGTGGGAGCAGCACTGATTGCCCTATGCGTTAATTTGTCCTCGGATCCTATGCTCAGGTTGTCAAATGATTCAAGTTGAAGAGAGGTGATTATTTAGCATGCGGCTAATATAATGGATTTCTCGCTAAGTCATAGACTTAAGGAATTGCTTAATTCTCTACAGGCCAGCACAGACGCAGGGACGGCAGGAGCCCTGACTCCTCAGCATGTCCGTGCTCACTCCTCTCCAGCCTCGCTGCAGTTGGGAACGGTTTCTCCAGGAGCACTTACCCCTTCCGGTGTAGTTCCTGGAGCTGCACCTTCTTCTCAACATCTCCGTCAGTCATCTTTTGAAATCCCTGATGATGTGCCCCTGCCACCAGGTTGGGAGATGGCAAAGACACCATCTGGCCAGAGATATTTTCTGAAGTAAGTAAAATTACAAATAATGGGGAGGTGATGGTGGTGACGACAAATCTTTGGGCTTTAAAAAACAATTCTGGTGAAGTTTATACCTTGTGCTTAACTATTTCTTGTCAAACCTGTGTCTTTGATATTGTCCTTGTTCAACAATGCAGATCATGTTGAAAATTACTGTCAGCCAATGGATCAACTTGCAGATAATGGTATAAGTTGAATGCATATCACTGATTAACTCACTCATAGTATTTGAAGCTCTTGATGTTATATGGAATTGTAGCTCAGTTGTTGAGCACATGTTTTGTAATCAGAAGCTCCCTAGTTTAATCCTAGTTTAATCTCTGTTAAATAGGATCTTGGGTAGCAGGGTGGGGAAGACAATCTGCCTAAAATCTTGGAGCATCACTATTCCTTACCTTGCACAGAGCCAGACAGTACTAGGGGTGTTAGGCTGTGTAAGGCAATTTCATATATTTATACAATTTTAGGAATACGAAAGCTGGGGCAGGGGGAATCATGATTTAGGGAGCAGATTCGCTGTTTCTGCTCCCTAGCATTTTTACCACTGCATTTTAAATTTCTCTCTACAATCATAAATTGTAGGAACATTTTTAAGCTATGATTGTTTAGATGCCAACAAGAGTGTATGCCTAGATCTTCTATACCTATAAAATAATAGGATTGAATGAGACCTCAAAGATGTCTGGTCCTGAAAGTTCCATTAATTTGTTGGGCACAAACAATCCATCTAGGTGAGGCACTATCATCTGACATGACTAATGCAATAAGCAAAGACTGGGAAGGTCTAATCTGCCCAAACTGTTGGCCACTGCAACTAGAACAGCTAAACATGGTTTGGGGAGTGGGCTGTAAAGTAGAAAGCTGAACTGAAGTTTAAGGAATACTCTTAACCAAGGTCGGTTTTAGTCAGATGTAATGCAAAACTATAGAAGAGATGGGGAGAGAATATGCAGTCTCAAAGCTCAATATAACGCTATGGTTAGTCATCAGCTCCAGCAGACTGTTCTGTGTTGGTTAAAGTGTACTTGGAATGGTCATCGTGAGTGAAAACTCTGTCAGGTGCAGAAACTTCTATGTTTTCATATAGCAGTTGAAGCCACTTTTCTATGCAACATTCATGGAGGGAGGCATGCATGTGTAGATGCTCCGGTCTTAACTGACCCCTCAATGATAAAAACCCTCCTTGTTCTTATCATATGTATCATTCTTTGTGGGTGTAGTAGAATTAATATTACACTCCTTCCCCTCTCCCACTTTAGACAAATGTTTGCTTACGCTAGCTGAAAGACACAATGCATTGGAGAGCCTTTTCCTTTTATGCTGTTGAGTTTTCTAAACTTGTAGGAAACTGTCAATGAAAGAATTTCCATTTAGGACAGAGATAATTGGCTCTTCCATATGTCAGTCTGCAGGGAAAGCACTCCAATAGACCGTTGCCTACTGTTTTGAATTTATGGTAGGCAATATTTCGTGTATCTGCTTGTTTAAGACAAATGATGAGCAAATGTTAGTTTACCTGCATGGATTGTTGTTGTGGACCAGCCAACTTCTTTAAAATTGAAGCTGCAGTGGAGTACATCACAGCTTGTTGTGTTGTGAAAACCCAGCCAGGGTGGGCTGTTGGCATGATTAAAGAACCACATACAACCCTAAAACAACCCACAGTGGCTTGCCATTCCGTGCAAACTAGCCCTGTGTCTGAGGGTGGCTTGGGACGAAATAAGTAGGGTTTTCTAAATGTTGTTGGTGTTATATTGTTTCTCTAACACCCCACCCATTTTATTTTCACAACACCCCTGAGGGTATGTGAGAGAGAACAGGTTTGCACGTCATCTGAACCCGGCAAGGGTGGGTTGCAGGCATATCTTACAAACCACCCAGAAACCATGGCTTGCTTTATGGTTGCAGGGTAGTTTGTAAGCTGCCCACACCATCCACCCTTGCCATGTTCCTTTGTCATGACAACCTGCACTCAGTGAGGGCAATTATGGAAATTAGGTGGCATGTGATCAGCACATGCAGGTTGGGCAAGCCTGCCCAGGGAGAGAAGGTGACTGAGTCAAGGTGTTCCAGTGAGCATCACAGGAAATGGGGATTTAAACCCTATTCTCCCCAGTCCAAATCCAGCTCTAACCATTATGCAACACTGTGTCTATGTATGCTTGTGTTGTTATTTGTATCATCCAGGCTAAGCATTTTTACTTCAGGGAAATTGTTCTCTGGTAGAAGTGTTCAATGCAACCAGTCTGTCCTGCTATAACTAACAGCCGTTTGGGTGCGTTCTCAACTGGTTTAAACTAGCTTAATCAGCAGCGAACATGGCTAGCTATGAATGCAAACTTCGAAATAAAATTGAAATAACATTGGGCTGTTCAGAAAACTTAGCAAAACAAACATAAACAAAACAGGGCTATTCAGTTTATTGCATTTGGTGATAGGACCTATTTCAGTGGTACAGCATATGTTTTGCATATAAAAGTCTCAGGTTCAATCCTGGACATCTCCAGTTAATAGAATTAAGTAGCAACTAATGGGAATGATCTCTACCTAAGATCCTAGAGAGCTGCTACCAGTCAGAGCAGGGAATGGCGTTGATGGACTAATGATTTTATTTGTTGTAATGAAAATTCATATGTGTTCCTTGCCTACCATGTAGCCTAACAATGGCTGAAATCCATAGGATGTTACAGACATTTAAGGGAGCAATACTATATCCCCTACACAACGTCTGGTGGACATGGAATAGTTTGGTTTCCTGGATCCAAGCTCAGAGTCAGGGCTCTGAGTTTGGAGCCAAGAAACAGCGCTCACCACCCCCTCGCAGCCAGTGTGGACAGAACTGCGCTGGCTGTTGTTACGAGCTCCCAAACATGAGCTCATAAGAGGGGAAAGGGGGCGTTCTGGGGAAGGGGAGGAGACTGGGGAAGTGGGAATACAAGCCATCTTCTCCTGTCCCTGTCCACCTTCTCTCCCCCTCCCTTAAGCCTCTACTAGACAGGTGAAATCTCCTGTCTAGCTAAAATAGGATACTTCAGAGTCTCTGAGTTCAGAGGCTTACAAGTAGCCATGGTGCATCCCTTAGGATTACATCTTATGTCCCATCAATTTCAAAGAGACTTAAGTGCTCCTAAATTTCACTGGGCAACAGTGATGTGGTGCATAAAATTTTCCACTTCATAAGTTCGTTAGTAAAAGTGAATGTATAGCAATTTCAAATACAATATTAGGTAAGCTTGGCAGTTCAAAGTTGTAATTAATGTTTTTCAGATGATTATCCCTAGCAAGTATGTGAGAGAATTCATATATGTAATTGAAATACATATATGTCTCAAAGTGAAATGGAACTAATAACTAGTGACAGCGAAACTGAAGGTGCTCCAGCAATCTTAGTGGAAGAGAATTGAACTCAGCATTTCAAGTACAGTTCTTTGGGTTGTTAAAATTAGTGTGTCAACTGTTTTCAGTACCTTTTTTTGTTTTGTTTTTAATTTAAGCAATGTTGGGGAAGTACATGCTGTTGTCTCAAAAATTTTACAAGTATTTCAATTAAAAAATCTACATTATATAAGATTTAAATCACATTAAGTGTGCTTTAATTTCCCCCCTCAAATATTTCAGGTCAAATACTTGTGGTGTGTTGGGATAAAAAATTAACATGGAGTATTATTTTTTAAAGCTATGTTTAGTTATACTTGTATTTAGTAAACATGCTGATTGAGATCTGTCAGGGCACCAGAATTTTATAAATCTGGAAATTATATGATAAAAACAACCCTATGGAAATTATCCTAATCCCAGAAAACTTTCCAATTTAACATTTTTTAGAAAGCCCACTTCACTGCTGGCCAGCACTCAGTTTTTATAATCCAATCAGGTTAGTGTAGCACATGAAAGTGGTAGTGTGTGTGTGCACTCAGCTTTTTGAGCATATCCTTGTGTTGAACTGTAAACTATTTCCAAAAACCCCAGCTTTAAAAGGACTGTGGGCCAGTTTGGGCATCACTTCATTGCCAATGCTTTGAAGTTGGCTTATTTCATGTAAAACCATCATTAAGATTAACTAAGATTTGTTGAGTTTGGACAACGTGGTTAAATGTGGTTTTTAAGAAAACCCATAGAAGCGAGAGCTTCTGATCTCCAAAGGAAGAATGGGAAGAAGAAACGTATGAGCCTGAAGCTTGCTGTAGTTCGTTTCCATCATGATAAACCATGGTTTATTTTGACATCCAATCCAGCTCAGAGTATAGCATAGTGGTTAAGAAAATGAGCTATGAGGGCGGAGATCCCTAGTACACCACTATCTCTCGTCTCATAATATGGGAATAATACTGGTTTGCTTTACAGACTGGTTGTAAAGAATGCATAGTATTTCAAACATCTAAGTATGCAGTATAGAAATAACCAGGTAGTATTTGAAAAAGAATAAGTAGGTGCAAAAAGTACGTAGGTTCCTGGATATAGCTTGTGCACATCTGTTAATGCCAGACATTTGTTTAGGATCACATGGACATCTTACAGTGAGCATCTTACAGCAGCATCCCCCCCCAAGCCTTCATCAGTCATCATTGGGCCTGTTCAGACAACACGCTAAGCCATGGTTTTGCAGCAAATAGCTTTGCTTCTGCAGCAAATAGTTAGGGAGTGTGTTTAAACCAGGATTATGTAGCCATCATGGTTAGGAATGGTTCACATGACACTCTAAGCTGTAATGCTTAGCTCAAAATGCTTAACCACCATGGCTTAGCATGTCATCTGAACAGGGTCACAGTCTTTTAAAATGTTTTTGTGTGTGAATTCTTTCTTATTGTCACCTGCCTTGGAACCCTGTTGGGCAGGAAGGTGGAGTATAAATGAAATATCAGTGTGTAGGATCCATGGGCAGGGATCGTAGCGCAGTACATGCTTTTCATGCAGAAGGTCCCAGGTACATTATCTGGCATCTCCTCGTAGGAATGGGAAAGACCCCTGTCTGAAACCCTGGAAAGCTGCTGCCACTTAATGTGGACAATACGGAGATAGGTAGACCAATGGACTTACTTTATCTAAGGCAGCTTCCTATGCTCATGTGATTTTAGTGGGTCTCATTTCCCATCCCAAGTGCATTTAGTGTTAGAGTCTTCATATCTAAATCAGATCAAGTATACATGATTTGCCAGCTGTCTATTAGACCATGTACATTGATGGTGCTATATAAATAAATAATCAGCTTGCTTCTTTTAAACAATATGAATTTCTCCATAAAGAAAGGAAAAATGAGCCTTTTTATTTATAGCTGTTTTTTAAAAAACTGTGCTCATTTTGGTGAAAACAGAAGGAAGCATTGGATCGTGGCCAGATTTTCGACGGTTTTATTATTGCTACAGAAAAGTCTTTTCTGCCCCTGCAAGAGGGTGGGGTGGGGGTTTTTTTTGGTGGGGTTCTTTCTCTCTTTTGGGGGGCCTTTTTTGGTATCTATTTCAAAGGGTCAGGTTTCAGTAAGAACAATAAAGAGCCTGAGACTGGAAAGTACACACAAGTCTGGCAAACTCATCTGCATGAGCAAGATCATTTGTTCTCAAGCAGACATCCAAAGTAAATGATTGAAAGAGCTGCTAGCTGTGAAGGATGTGTCTTGAAGGGAAAAAAGAGTAGAAACAAACCAGGTTGTTAGGAAGAAAAATAAAGGCTGTACTTTTTTTGAACCTCTCCCTGCTGGGTCACATGCTGATCTGGGGAGATTTTAAACAGCTTAATAAGTTGTTTTTCTTTCTGCTTTTCCTTGGGTGCTGCAGTGGTTTAGGTGAATCTGAGGACTTCTGAAAGTTCTGCTTAGGCCTGAAGAACATTGTTGACTCTCCTGTATAGATTCTGTGTATGTTGTGGAGATTTACCAGTCTCACTATTTTTGTAAAATTATTTCTTATTACTTTGTAACCTGGGTTACCTAACTGGTAAGGCTAACTTGTTTTGTAAGATTTGTTTCTCGAAAAAATAAATGTATGAAGTCATCTTACAATAGTAGGATTTGTTTTTCTTTTCAACCCCAGACATACAAGTGATGGTATTCTCATGTCTCTTCTATGGAAGATGTTTATATTCTTATGCCTGTGCTGAAAAATTGACTTTCTTCACATTAAACTGTCGCAAGGCTTTGAAGTTGTAAAATCAGCCCCTTAAGTATTCTGGTTTGGGGCTTCTTTTACTTTCTCCTCCTTCCCCCCTCCCCTTTTTCTCCCTCCTCTCTCTCCCCCCCCCCCCACCCAGCCAATAGATTTGCCCCAATGCCAATCCCAGTTTGGGACTGTGAGAACTGTTCCCAATCACCTGCCACCAACTCAAATGTTCTTTAACATCGTATAGTGCTATGGTAGGACTGTGTGTGCATAGTTGTCTTTTATTTCTCTTTCCTTAATGCTGGAGAAAGTGAAAGAAAAGTGTGTGTGGAGCTTGCTCAGTGAAGCACAGTGTCAGAAGCAGCACAATACTGTGTCAGATGCAGGTATGACTCTTTTCATGTTGGAGGGGCATTGACTGGAAAAAAGGCTACTTAGCTAGAGCAAGCAGGCAAATAGTTTATTATATAGGAGTTTTAAGTTATTATGATTTTATCCCTCTTTAGTTGCAACTTAATTCTGGGTGCACTTACAGTGGCAGTTTACCATTGGTTTACTCTTCCAACTGATGTAAGATTAAGATTTGGCCAATGGTAGTTTGGTATTAAACAACTGCTGGGAGATCCAGCAGTGATTCACTATTTCCTATAGACTGTTTCAAAAGAATGCCAACAGTTCAGGAATAAGTGTAGCTAGTTCTGCCATTATGCATGGTGTGGAGAAAGTGGGTAGGGAGATATCCTTCTTCATGGTCTCTATGCATCACACGTATGGGCTCTGCACCTGCGCGGAGCCGCCTCGCATTGGGTACTTCAACAGCTGAGGAAAACTTTTTGGGCGGGAACCCCTCCCCCAGTGCTACTGCGCATGTGTTGTAGGTTCCTGCCCAGCCTTCAGTTCTTCGGGAGACATTTTTCTCCCTCTAATAATACTAGAACCCTTGGTCATCCCATGAAGCTGATTGGTGGGAGATTCAGGACAGTTAAAAGAAAGTACTTCTTCACACAGTGCATAGTTAGACTGTCAAATTCACTTCCATGAGATGTAGTGATGGCCAGCAATTTGGATGGCTTTAAAAGGGGATTGGACAAATCAGAGAAGATAAGGTTATCAATGGCTACTAGTCCTAATGGCTATATGCTACTTCCAGTATCAGAGGCAGTAAGCCTATGTACACCAGTTACTGGGAAGCATGGGCAGAGGGCGCTTACTGAACTAAAGAAATAACTGATTAAATTATGCTCCAGTGTTCGGCGCAAAATGGCTCAGCTGGTGCTGAACAATTTAATTTACCTGCCAGCCTGGGATCAAACCGAAGAAAAAGGTTTAGATCATTTACCATTTGCCATGGTAGCGCAAGCTATCCAGAAGTGAAGTACGCTATTGCTGAAATTAATGCAGGGGTAAACAATTACTGTTCACTTGTGTTTTCAAAAACTTGCCGTATCAGCAAATGAGTGGTTAGCTTGGGGAGTATTTACTGTTTTCAAGTGAAGCATCCTAAATAATGAGGATGATCTGCACTGCACACAGGTAACATTTGCATAATTAGAATCTGGCTGTAACTTACCAATCCTTGGTAGTTTGGGACCTGGGGCAAGGTCTTGAAAGCACGCGAGGTCATCTTGCTCAAAATAAGCTGGGCTAGGTCTTGTCAATACCTGGAGACTTTCTGGGAACCCTCTGTATGCTGCCTTGAGTTCCATCTTGGAAGGAAAGTAGGATGTACATAAACATTGTCATCTTGCGTCCTAATTGAAATCAAGAACACCAGTGCAATTAGCTATTTGCTTTCTTGCTCTTGGTAAACAGTGACAGCTCATGGACTAATACACAAGTGACAGAACCTCCATTATTTGCAAAAGCCTTTTCCTTCCTAGAAATAGCTCTGCAGTTCTCTTTCCAGCTACAGCATTTTAAGTCCAAGCAAGTTGGATAAAATTGATTTTAGACTTCAAATTTCAAGAATATTAAGAGTCGTAATAATGTGGTTTAAAATGAGAGTAATGAAAATGAACTCATGTTAAAGCCTACACACAGTCTCTTAAAATGTAATCCATGACCCCTTATTAAACAGACTATAATCAATGTTCTTTTTGAGAAGAAGACTAAAGCGTGAGGAAAAATTGCCACAATACCAAGCATTCAAATGAAAATAGATAAAGCGTAATTTATTGTGAAAACTGTAAATATTTAAACTGTCAACTAAATTGCTTTGGCATCTATTTTCTGTACCTCTGAGTAACCCTGTTCATCCCAGGAAGTACTAGCCGTTACTTTTGGAAAATTCTCGGCGCTTAATCTTCATATAAGTGATCTTGCTTAGTATCTTTGTAAGTATACAGAGAGCCAAGCAGAAATCCTTAATTTTATAATTACTGCCTAAGTAGATATAGGTCCAGTTCACATGTAACAAATTTGGGCTTATAAACCAGATTTATAAAAACAGGTGTCAGTCCTATATACACACATGGTTTTCCCCATTCTTACACTTGTTTGCCAGATTCGGTTATATTTTTAGATAGTTTAAACCACAGTTTCTTGTTACATCCAAACTGGGAAACTCTGCTTACTAACCAGCATATGAAACCAAGATCAGATTTAAACTAATCAGGACAGACATGCCAATGCTAAGGGGAAGAGAGGGGCAAGGAGGTGGGGGCTCATGCCCCTCCCCATTTAAAATTTCAGAGCGATATACAAGATAAAATAAAAACACATTAAAATAGATTTTTAAAAGAAGGAAAATGCTAAGTGAACCATGCCTGGTCATCAAGGGAAGGCTGCATGACTAGAGGTTTGATTATGTTCCTGGGTACCTAAAGGCTGTTAGTTGTAAACAGTTACCTTTTAATTGTTATAGGAATAAATCAGTTATTTATGGCTCTTCCCAAAGTTCTGAATTGAAATCTGCACTTTTCTTCTTTTTAAGTCCATCTATACGGCTTCCAAGTATTGTTGACTATTCTGTGGTCCTTGGAGGAAAACTAAGAGGAAAAATAATAGTGTAATAGGTTAGGTGTGTTTCTTAAAAAAAATTAAACATTTTATATGACATTCTCTATTAAGAGACAAAATATTAATGGTATTTTTGTATTTAGTCCCATGATGATAGTTGAAGGTTTTAATAAAGCTTAGGAATAAGAAACAACTGTATGTAGTAATTGCACAACTAAGAGTGTGTTGAGGTCATGAACAATTTTTAAACTTTTGAGTTTAATATAAAAGCAGATGACAATATAATCTTAAATGTATAATCCGTGTCAATGCGAGGTTTAAGTTGATTAAAACCTGTTGAATCAATAGTTCATGAAAACTCATTTAAGTAATGATTTGATTTGAGCCCACCAAATTCTGAGTGCAAGTAATTTCTTAAATGCATAAGAACTGTGTATGCTAATACCATTTTCCTTTATATGAACCGCTCAATCCACTTGTTCTCTTATGTACACATAATTGAAATGAAACGAAATGTTGCAAAACATCCATGGTAGTCATTTATTTTAATGTTGAATGTCCAGGAGAACATCTTAGCAGATTGTAGCTTAATTCTGTAACAATTCCGAAGACATTTAATGAATGATAGGTGTATTTCAGTTTATTGAACTTCTATAGTCTATAGGATAATCAAATATATCGATTTCTATAGATTATAGAATAACTATTCGTTCATGTTTGGTTGGTTCCTAGTTCAGAACATTTGTTAACTAAATACTTAATTAGTTATAATTTTAGATATTAATTCAGTTAATACCACATTCAGTTAATATCACATGAGTTAAATAATTCATTAACTCATCCAGTGATAAGCAAGACTGTGAATCTGGGCATGGCAGTACTCCTGTGACTTGAGACAAATGCAATAACTACCAGCTGTTTTTAAAAATGGCCTCCAGCTGCTTTTCTCCCTCTAGGATACTTATATCTCTTTCCCCTCTGTGTAGAGAAGAAGTGTAGAGGTATGAATTGGAAAGGAAATGAATTAAACTGCTCCTCCTTCCGTTTCTCTGCTCAAATTGGCAGCCTTCCCAAGGCAGCTATTGGTTTGTGGGTTTGATATTTTACCTCTGATGAACAGATTTGTCTTTTGTAATAGGGTTCTTCAAAGGTAGGGCAGGACCAGGCAGTTACTAGAAGAGGTACAAGTGTCTTCATGTTCCTTATTTGGACCAGGAAACGAAGTTCAGAATGGAAAGCTGCATTTCTCAGTCCTTGTGTTGCTTTGTTGTGGTGGGAGGGCTTGAAGTACCAAAGCTTTCTGCTTTCCCAAAGTCATCCTTTGGGGACATGTTACCTGCTTGTGTGAACTCCTCTCACTCACCTTTCCTCTTGGATCTTTCTTGATTAGCGACTAATGCCAGGTGTACAACCCACTTTTCATTTTGAGAGCTACCTCTGGGTGTTGCAGTTTTAACAGGAATCACCTTACTTCCTGTCTCTCCACAATTCTTTCTTTATTTTATTTTATTTTTAATCCACCGAACAACCAATATTCCCTGCATGGATTACAAACAAGTAATACCCCATAATACCTGTCTCTTTTGCATCTTTCTCATAGGTTGATATAGAAAGTTTGTATATCCCACAGATGGGAGAGAAGTGAAAAGTTGTAGTTCAGATGAGATGGGATAGGAAGGATAAAGCACTGGTGCTTTTTGTTGACAAACCCAATCCTTCCTGAGCTTATTTAAGGAGCCTAGAACAGCTTTGACTTTCGCAGTGTTGAACCTTTTTGAGAACTGCAAGCTTTTGTTGTCTTACTGCAATATAATTAAATGCAGGGTGGTGAACAAAGGCTTGTTATCGCAAGTGGAAGCCTATTTGATAGCTAAGAATGCAATCCATCAAATGTTGCCCCACTGAGCTCCCCTTAATTTTGGCTGGGCTTGCCATGGCATGATCCTCTTTGGTTTGCGCCTCTAGTGGCCAGTCATTGGGAGATGGTGTGTTTCTTTAAACGGACTTGCACACCATGCAAACAGCAAAACGAACAGAGACATCTGTGTTTCTTTCGAAATGCTTCCTGTTAGCCAGCTGTAAGTTGACATTGCAGTGAACTATGAAGTGGGGGCTCAGCTTCATCCTTTAAGGCAAAAAGCAAGCTTTAATTAGCAGCAGATGATGATTTGCAGACCTGTATCTTAAAGGGGAAGGCTTTTTTTCCAGGTGTGCTTTTGCTTATTTTCTAGAGCAAAAGCAAATCAGATGGCTTGTATTCATACGCTCACGCATCTAATCCCTGCACAGTCTCTCTTGCAATACTCGTTAATCATGCTCCATGCTGAGGAAGTGGTTACTGATCACCCCAGCTGTCTTAAGTTGTTAACTTTCTCTGCAGGAAACTATTCTTCCAAGGAGTTTGTCAACAACTTCCTATTTTATTTTTGAGTTGTTGTATAGCTTCCTGAATGAACTTGCGATACATTTTCAATTGATATTTGTGGGTGCTCCTGGGGTGTTGACACAACCCTGGAGTTATGACTCCTTTTTGAAGTTGTTAGGTGTGTTCTACCTTCAGCGTATGCATTATGCCAGCTCAGGACAAAATGCAAGATAATTGACCCTTGAGAAAACAAGATGGTTTATTTCACAAGACCTTACTAAAATAAAGGCAGAAGGACAGGAGTGTAGTGACGGCAGTTTGTACTCTTTACTATACAGTAGAATTTTGCCACAAAGTAGCTGATTCTGTAATGAAAATAACTGGAGGGGCGTAGCTCAGTGGTAGAGCAGTGCTTGGTATCGCCAATTAAAAAAATATCATGTGATGGGAAAGACCTCTGCCTTAATCCCTGAAAAGCAGCAGCCAGTCAAAATGGGCAATATGGAGCTAGAATAGATGGACAAATGGGAAGCTCTCCTACATCAGAGACGACTATGTTGATTTTGCAGCCTGTGTGAATTATGCAAATTAAACACATTTGCATGATTTCTTAATTTACGTAATTCCGTTGTTTTACTACTTCATATCGTTATGCTTCTCATAATCCGCAAGACACTGATGTCTCACTCTCGGACCACTGGCAAATATTTTTCAATGATTTGCTAGTCATTGACCATGCACCTTACGTCATTAATATTGCATTAAGCGGAGATTCTTAGATGTTTCCCAATATTTTATTTATTTTATTGCATTTCTATATCACCCAATAGCCAAAGCTCTCTGGGTGGTTCACGTTGTAAATAATACTTTCTAATGAAGAATCATTGTGTGCATGTACATTCAGCCTTAAAAGTAGCAAAAAGGAGAGCATCAGAAAAAAATTTTTTTAGACATTTTGTTGTAAAATAGTACTAACTACTGGGTTACTTGAATTACAATGGCATCCAGATCCTCATTGATCTGGTTTTTAGGAATATTCTTGGTGGTGCAAATACCATTTAGTTTGGCAGCAATTGCACTAACACCTGAAGAAATGAATTAATTTTGCCTTTCGGAAACTAAAATCGTTCCTGTTTTTATGTGTATATTGGCCTCTTAGAGATTGCATATGATTTTTGGAATGCTGGGATTTTACCTCCAATTTGGTATACGTGTAGTTAATTTGTCTTACCTCATCGTTTTTCATAATATGAATATTTTGGACCAAATGTTGGTGTATGTTGCATTTTTTCCTCACTTTGCATTGCCCTGTAGTTGAAAATGACCTGGTTTGGACAACAACCAAACCCAAACCATGGCTTGACATGTCATGCAAACCCGGCTGACAGGGGTTATTTGAGGGCTAAACAACTTTTGCCCACCCCTCAGTCTGTTGTAGGGTTATGCAAGGGATGCTTAACCATCAAATTACTCCCAGTGGCGGGGTTCGTACCAAATGACAACCCCTGGTTCAATGGCTGCTGGCACACGCTGCAGTTTCTCAAGTTTAAATTAACCCATGATGGGCTGTGTCATGCAAACCAACCCAGTATCTAGTGCAATTCGTTCTGTTGCTTTAGCTTTCTGTACATTGTTCTGGATTGTGAGGAAGCAGATTACCAGTCTAGATGGCCTATAAACTGTTTTTGTCTTCTGACTCTGCCACTTTGTGCCTTGATGATGGCAATGATTCACAATGCTCATGTAGATTTTAAACGCATACTATATGTGAGGAGCTTAAATCATGTAGCATTCTTCATATCTCCTCACTCCTATTAACCCTAGACCAGGAGTGGGGTAACTCCAGATGTCTTGGTCTACAACTCCCATCAGTCTTCACCATTAGCTATGTTAGCTAGGGCTGGTTGGTGTTGCTGACAAAACATATGGAGGGCCACAAGTTGCCCAACCCTAGACCCAGAGTGAGAAGGCACTTACTTACCTGCTTTTGTTCAGAAATAAACTTCCTTGTCTGACCAATATCCATCCCGCCTTTCCTCTAAGGAGCTTAGTGTGGCAAATATTCTGTGTTTCAACTGCATAACACCCATGTGAGGTAGTAGGCTAGGTTGAGGGAGGAAAAACATGCCCAAGGCCTGGATGGGAAGCCATCTGGGAGCTCTGTCTAACCTTTCCTTGAACTCCCTGGAAGAATGCTAAGAAAGAAACTTGGAGAGCAATGTGTTCCAGTTGCAATGAAGCTGATTGGTATTTCAGTTTCCAATATGAAGCAGTCACTTGGGCGGCAATTCACGCTAGGCAAATAGCGGGTATTCCCTGGAGATACAGAAGTTCTCCCTTTTCTCCTGCGTGGTTCTGCTACCCCCATCGTTTGTCAGAGTAAGAGTAAGGGTTGAATCAGCCTGATCTTTTGACACACTGAGAACTTAATTTAGAGGCATTGCATCTTCAATACCTCTAGCTAGCACACAGCAGTTACTTCATAATTTTAAAATTAACGTTCTGCATGCGTGTTGGAAAAAATCTTGTTGGATACAAATAAAACATCCTGCATGTGCGTTGGGAAAAAAATCTTGTTGGATACAAATAAAACAGACGATTCTCCTTTAATCTCTATTCCCAAGTTTGCTGTAATAAATCGGTTTTGGGAACGCTGGTCTGAAAGTGCAGTTTTGCAAAACAACTTTCCTATCTCTGGAGATGGGGGGAGCGTCTGCCTGTTTATCTTAGTCTTGAGGCAGAGTTAGGGAAGAGGGAGCACTGGCAGCTCAGTGGGTGGGCATTGCCAGAAAGAGTGACAGGCTAAATACCACAAGGCATTTAAAAAGCAAAATACTTACAACATCCTTGGAGTGAGTACTCTGCTGCAGGCAGAGCTGTTGGAAAGAGACAACTAAAGGGAACTTCACCAAATATATTGTGGGTATATTGTACTGGATATATTGTACTTCAAAGTAAAGCAGTCCTGGGTGATAATTCTTTCTAGTGTTAGCGATGTATATAATGTTTGGTATCATTCTCTGCTTGATAACAGGCCTCTAAAGTGAGTGATAATGAAAATTAATATGTAATAAACGTATGTTGTTGTTTTTTGGGGGGGGGCAGTGGTGGCTAAATGAAGATATAAAATGTCACTTCTCCAGGCTTTGGCTGTTGTTGCCCTAGTATATTTTGTTCATTAAAGGGCTGGGGGCAGATGACCCAGGACAAGGAAGTTTCATGTTCTGCTTTCTGTTCCTGCTTTCTTTGCATACAGCCCAAGAGAGCTCCTCCTCTAGGCACGTTCAGTTGGACTTTTTTTGTGTTTGAGTAGCAGCCCCCTGTGTTGCTCTGCAAACAGCTTTTAATGTTTTCTATGTTTCAAAACTGATTTTGGATGAAGTACGGGCATTTTTGGGACAGGGTGTGTGGGGTGGGGAGGAATAAAAAATTATATGTGTAGACTCAAGATCAGAGTACTCTGGGTTGTAATGTTTGGGAGCAGCCCACTCCTGATTAAACTTGCCTGCCTATAGTATTACAACATTTTCCTATCATTTATTTTTGCAACCCTGAGAGCTTTTTTTTTTTAATAGAGAAGGAAAGCTGATATTACACTAACATACAGAACTGAACAATTCTGTTTTGAGAGGAAGAGGAGTTACTCATCCTTGTATTAGGACAGCTTACAAGTTCTTTTAATTATTAATGTCCGAAGTGAAATGCTTTTGAATTCTAATGTTTAAATATGATTCCATGAAATGTGATTTACCATATCATTTGAAGGAAAAAGGCACGTTCTGGGGTGCAGCCACACTTAGAATACTGTGTACAGTTCTGATCACTACACCTAAAAAAGGATGTTGCACTGTTGAAAAAAGGTGCGGAAAAGGGCAACTAAAATGATCAAGGGGCTGGAGCATTTCCCCTTTTAGGAAAGGTTACAGCAGCTGGGATTGTTTAGATTAGAATAAAGAAGAATAAGGGGAGACATGTTATAAAATTATGCATGGTGTGGAGAAAATGGATGGGGAGACATTTCTCTCTCTCATAATACTAGAAACCAGGGTCATCCAATGAAGCTGATTGGTGGACAATTCAGGACAGAAAAAGGACGTACTTTACACCACACATAGTTAAACTATGGAATTCACTTCCAATGCTGGACTACATGGACCCTTGGGCTGATCCAGCACGGCTCTTCTTATGTTCTTAATTATTAAATGGGTTGCATTTTATTCTTCTAATTATATTTGCTCCTTTCTGAGTCCTTTACAGTTGCTTAACATGTTTCGTTTAGATTACGTTAGCAAGTAATGTTTAGCAATGTCTTTACATAGTTTCTTGTCAGTAAGCATATTACCTGGGGTTCCACTCTTAAGGTCGAACTATAAAGTAATAGCTGGTGATTTTAAAAACTTAGGTATACCCCAGTCATATAAAGTGGAGATGGAGGTACCTGGGAAGGTCCAGTCTTTAGAACAAAAGGGACATGTGGGTGGAGGGATGCTGAACCCCTTTCCACATAGCTTCTCCCCTCAGCCAAACACTGATGTTCATTTTGGGGAGGGCTGCAGTTTACCTTTGCCATAAAAATTGTCCGTCCCCACAGTTTTATAGATGATTGTAGCAGATCTGCATTTAGACAAATATATTTGCCGCCATCTTGTCTACTCTGGCCCTAAGGGCTGCTTCATTGAAAAGGAAAACCAAAACTTCCAACTGTGAAAGGGGATGTCGGTGCTTTAACAAAAGGAAGCTGTTTGTTCATGTTTCTGGCTGCCCATGTACTCTAGCAGAAGGCTTTCTATTGCTGCCATGGAAGCACCTTTATTTGCTCAGGTCTTGACCTCTCCAAGAGGCAAACAAGAGTTGGTTATAAATCATGATGCTTGGTTGTAAATCATGGCACTTTGTCTTCAAGCCCCTCACCCTGCTCTCTCCTTTTTCTTTCTACGTCCACCCCCTTCGTCTAGGTAGAGAGGAATAGTTAAATTTGTTGGTCGTCATCTGGCCCATTGTAATTTTTAAGGATAGATCTTAAATCACAAAGAAAAGTACTTGTTTTAAATTAAATATCTAATCTTGAGATTCATAGTATCCAGGCTTGTTGAGGAAGCCTAAGTAAAGCTCAGCTGTGCACTTCTCTGCTCACCATGGTGAGCATTCCATCCTCCTCCGGCAAAGTAACAAGAAGGGCCCCCTTTCCTCTCCAGTTGGTGGAGTTGGAGTTGGCAAACAACAGGAAGGGAGTCCTGGTGACCACAAATTTTGACTTGGATACTAACGCCAGCCAAAACTTGTAGATCCCTACTTTGATTTGTAAATGTAACCTTTACAGCTTAGGAGTGTAAGCCAATACCTATTGGTCATGTGACCCACATGTTTCTATGCTGTGTGAACTTATGTCTGCGTAAAGACAAGAAACAAAACTGCTTGACTCCTTGCAGATGTACAAAGATGTTAAGCAAATTCATTTACTTGAAGGCTACATTTCCAGAAGTGAGGGCTACTAAATATCAGGTGAAGTCGTATTTTTTAGCTAGACGGAAAATAGATTTGTCTGCTGTTTGGTAGATTCTTAGTCATAATTTGAGAACTGAGCGTAATGTAGAGGCCATACCATATGAATACAGAATGCAATCTCCTTATTATTATTATTATTATTATTATTATTATTATTATTATTATTTATTTCTATAGCACCATCAGTGTACATGGTGCTGTACAGCGTAAAACAGTAAATAGCAAGACCCTGCCGCGTAGGCTTACATTCTAATAAAATCATAGTAAAGCAATAAGGAGGGGAAGGGAATGCAAACAGGCATTAGGTAGGGTAAACAGGCACAGGGTAGGATAAAACTAACTATAAAGTCCGAGCAACATCAAGTTTTAAAAGCTTTAGGAAAAAGAAAAGTTTTTAGCTGAGCTTTAAAAGTTGCGATTGAGCTTGTAGATCTCAAATGTTCTGGAAGAGCGTTCCAGGCGTAAGGGGCAGCAGAAGAGAAGGGACGAAGCCGAGCAAGGGAAGTAGAGACCCTTGGGCAGGTGAGAAACATGGCATCAGAGGAGCGAAGAGCACGAGCGGGGCAATAATGTGAGATGAGAGAGGAGAGATAGGAAGGAGCTAGACCGTGAAAAGCTTTGAAGGTCAACAGGAGAAGTTTATATTGGATTCTGAAGTGGATTGGAAGCCAATGAAGAGATTTCAGAAGTGGAGTGACATGGTCAGAGCGGTGAGCCAAGAAGATGATCTTAGCGGCAGAGTGGTGGACAGAGACCAACGGACTGATGTGAGAAGAAGGAAGGCCAGAGAGAAGAAGGTTGCAGTAGTCCAACCGAGAAATAACCAGTGCATGAACAAGCGTCTTGGCATAAGAGACAGACAAAAATGATCGAAAAACGACAGGATTTAGCTACTGCCTCAATATGAAGAATAAAGGAGAGCGTGGAGTCAAATATAAAGCCAAGACTACGAGCTTCATTGACTGGAGTAAGTGTAACATTATTGACAGTAAGAGAGAATGAGAGATGAGGAGACGGTTTAGGTGGAAAAACAAGCAATTCAGTCTTTGCCATATTAAGTTTCAAACGACGATGAAGCAGCCAGGCTGAAATATCTGAGAGACATGCCGAGATACTCCTGGGTTCTAGTCCCTTGTTCAAGTAGGAAGCTACAGTAACATCAATACCTGACATCTTGTTTATAATGCTCAGCTTCCAGAAGTCTGGATATTTTCTCCACAATACTTTTTTTAGAAGCATTAGTAAACCAATGGCTGCATTCAGATGTCACCATAAACCATAGTTTATCAGGATGGGAAATCAGCCAAGATTCCTCCTGGGATTGCACCTCCTCTCTCCTCTCCTGGTGTGGTTGTGAGGTGCAGTTCAAAAGCTTTTGCTTCTGGTTAAGATTAACTGTCATCCAAACCAATTAACTGTGGTTAATCTTAACTAGTCACCTGGCTTGTTTCAAACAAACTATACTTAAGGTTAACCACAGTTTGTCAGTTTGGACAACATGGAAATCTGCAGTTCAGAAAAAATAAAAACAAAAGCTTCAGAACTCCTCCTTGTGGTTTGTTACAATCGCATTAAACTGTGTTTTATTGAGACATATGAACGCAGCCAGTGTGCTTGATTGTCATGCCTTAGTTTAACAACAGAATACTGTCCATGTCTAGTCAGAAGTAAGGTTAATTGAACTCTATGGACCTTCATGTACGGGATAGTGCTTTTAATGTAGGTCAATCTGTTTTGAATTTTCTTTTAAACCACGAGCAGTTGTTTTTAGATACTTGCAGCACAATCCTGTATATGTCTACTCAGAACTAAGTTCCACTGAGTTTCATTGGCTTTACAACCAAGTAAATTGGTATAAGCTTTTTAAAAAATCTTAATTTTGATAAATCTTTGGACATGTATCCATTTTGATTTCTATTGCTCAGACAGTGGATATATTTTCTCTGAGACTAATTTAAAAGTGGCTAATAAGAGTGGCTGTGATTTTAGCTGTGGAGGTATGTAGTGATAGTTATAGTTCATATCTAGAATACTTGATTGTGGCCAAAATGTGCCTTGGAACATTCCCTTCTTTTCTAGAAAGACAACGAAGATAAGAAAACCATAATTGTGAAAATATATAGAGGTCCAATACAAGTCCTTGGAGGCAACTAGGCTCTCCAAAGGTTCTCTTCTTGCTCTCGATAGTGCCTCCGCACATTCTCGTTACAAGAGTACAGGTTTCTAGCTGTCTGACTCAGTTCAGACAACACATTTCTCAATGGTGGTTTCAGAACTCAACCGTGGAGTTTTGACACCACTGTAAAGAAATGTGTTGTTTGGAGGGAAAACTCCACCCCGTGGTGGAGGGGTTTTTTTTTAGAAAACACTCCACTCTGAATATCCACACTGCACAGGAAAGTTGTGTTGTGTTTTGTGTGGAAGGCTTTGTGGAGTTTTCTGTTGTGTTGACTTTTCCCACTGGCTACAGAGTTCCCTGGCAAGAGTGGCAAAAGCAGTGAATGCCACTTTAGGAGAGCCGCCGGGATGTTGTTTTTGTTTTTGCAGCAATGGCTAATGGGATACCATCGGGAGGACAGGGGGAGGAGAGAAGGGGGAGGAACTACCAATCAAATGTCACATTGGCTATTACTCAACTCCACAGTAGCCCACAGTCACACAACAGTGGAGTTGGAACACGTTGTGTGGTGAGAACCCCCTAGGAACTCAACCGTTAAGTGGAGTTTTCACACTGCATAGAGAAATGTGTTGTGTGATTGCTCTTAATATTTATCCTACAGTTTGAATTTTGTAACGTTCATTTTGGAGAAAGAATAATGTATAGTGTTTTGCCTATTAGTAACTTTCAGCTATGGTGGGGAGTAAAACATGTTGTGAGTTTGGAAAGTTTATCCTTAAGTTGTATTCTTAACTACTTCGGTGAATGAAAGCTGTTTCATTTAGCCCGTTTGTTCTTTTTTTCTTTTATTGTGAATTTAGCAGAATAGGACAGAAAACGAATTGTGAAATAAAAAATAACTAAAATTACAAGCATAGAAATGACATTTTTTTCCATCAAATACACCATACTTTTTTAAAAAAAAACAGGGGGGGTGGGGGTGGAGTTATGCATAGGTTTCAAGGAAAGTAGACCAAACACCCATGTATTGATCCACTTGCAAATGGCGCCTAAATACCATCTGTTCAAATGTTGATAGCATTGTTAAGTCCTCAGTCCATTGCATTATGGGAGGTGAACGTTTATCCCTCCAATGTCAGTCTTTTAGCTGTCATAAGGAGCTTGTTTGCTCTAAGAACTGGCCCAGGCTGCATTCATACAAATATAGATGAAAATCAGTTTGTCCTTTTTATAGAATTAAAAAACTATCAGCCTCTATAAGATGAGGATCTCTAATAGAAAGAAGCATATGAATGTTGCGGAATCAGGACTGAAGAAGAGTTTGTGCAGGTTGGACTTTAGCCTTGCGACTAATGCAAAGACTGGGATCCAGCAGTTTGCTTCCTTCTCTCAGTGTGTTACGTTGGGCCTTCTCCAAGCTTTGGGAAGACTGTGTTAGGATTTAGTTTAACCTCTTGAAGCTGACAGGCTGTTGTTCTATGCAGTGCTAATGGATTCCTTCTGCCCTCCATTTTATTAGGAGAAATCCTAATAGGCTAAATACAACCTTTGCTTTTAATGCATTTCTGTCTTGCCTTTCAGGGGCCCTTGTTCTGACATGGCAGGGCACCTTACAAAAAGAAAAGAAAATATATAAAGCAGTAAAACACATACTATAAACTGCAATTCAAAGTTAAACGCTAGGAAAGATTAAAACTCCCAGCTCAGCAAATTAATCAAAGGGAGACCAAAATAAAAAGTGTTTTCAAAGCATTTAATAACCAGCTACAGTGAAGCTGTATGTGCCTGCCTAGGGTGTTACAAAGATATGGGGACATAATGGCAAATCCAGAAGAACTCTCAGGCTGCATAATTGGCATTTTGGAAGAAGTGCCTCACTATCTAGTACCAGTTGCCCACTTCCATGCAGATCTCCTGATCCATATTATTTTTATTTAATTTTATTTATTTAAAATATTCCTTAACTGCCTTTCAGGGCAGTAGCCCTCCCAAGACAGCGAGGGCCTCCATCTTGTCTAGATGAAGCCTCAGTTTGTTTGTTCTCATCCATCCCAAAACTGCTTCCACACATTTCATTGATTGTGATTCATTGATACTGATAAATGTTAATAAAGCAGGACTCTGTTTTAAACCCTTCTCCATCTGCATTGCTTTCACAATCTGCAACCACTAACTATAATTGCCAATGCATGTATAAATTAAGACTTATTTAAAACAGTTTATTAACAGGAAATCTCTTTCATCAATCAGGTATAACGAGAATTTGTTTTCTGAAGAACAGGAATTCATGCAGGTGTGCACACTGAACCAGATTTTCCAAAATAGGAGGTGGAGCTCCTTGGGTGTACCATTAGCCTCAGATTGCTCCTCTTCTTCCCCTCTCCCAAGATTCACTAGAATTGCCAACAGCTAAAAGAGAGCAGCTCTTGTATTTTTTGTTCTGATTTTATCTATTTATTTTATTTATTAAAACATTTGTATCCCACCCTATTTCGTTGGGATCTTCTTTGCTCCTACCAGCCTTGAAGAACAGAAAGCACATCCTGTTTGCACTGGCCTTGTTTGCATCAGTTATAGTACAGAAACAGACCCTGCTATTCTTTAGGTGGTCTGAACAGTTTACTTCTGACTCATTGAATCACAGAAGGGTAGAATTGGAAGGGGCCTATAAGGCCATCAAGTCCAATCCCCTGCTCAGTGCAGGAATCCACCGTAAAGCATTCCTGACAGATGGCTGTCCAGCTGCCTCTTGAATGCCTCTAGTGTGGGAGAGCTCATGACCTCCCCAGGTAATTGGTTCCATTGTCATATTGCTCTAACAGTCAGGAAGTTTTTCCTGATGTCCAGCCAGAATTTGGCTTCCTGTAACTTGAGCCCATTATTCCATGTCCTGCACTCTGGGATGATCAAGAAGAGATCCTGGCCCTCCTCTGTGTGACAACCTTCCAAGTATTTGAAGAGTGCTATCATGTGGGAGCAAAATGGCAGTGATGTACTTGCTCCTGACTAGCATCAGCAGGAGTCTAATTAGTATGGGTTGCACGTTGGTTCATATGAAAACTGATTTACCCTTGATCCAAAGCATGTATACTTACTTTAAAGTAAGCCCAGCTGAATTCAGTGTGGCTTGTTTTGCTTGCTGTGTACGTCTGCTTTGGGTTGTATTCCTTATAGCAGAGTATGCTTTTATCATAGTCTTAAACAGTTGGGTTTTTTCGTTCAGTTGTCTGGTCGTGGAGTCAGAGGGAAATTGCTCACTTTATTTCTTGGATATCAGCAAAACACTTTGAGAGCAAATGTTAGCATTGCATTTTGCGTCTCTAAATAGTAATGTTTGGTTCGAGGCTACTTTTCGCAAATGTTATGGAAACTTCTCTACTGAAACCTTTGAGGGGTTTGGAAGTAGTGATGATATACACCTAAAGAGCTTAAGGCAGGTCCCCTCCTCTACATCAGATTTTAAGAGTAAGATGGAGTGTTTTTACATATGAGGCTCAAGCCTGCTTGTAATGTAAATAAAAAACCTACACTGGCTAGTGTTGGTCTGTTTCTCTTCTGAATTCTTTCCCACATTACAGCAGTCATATATAATAAACAATGCAACAGAGATTCAAATGGACTTCCTACTGTTATATATGAAAACTGCCAGTATATATATGTAGCTGAATCTTAGAGTATCAGTCAGTATACAAACCTTTTTTTTGGGGGGGGGGGGGCAAGGCACATTTAGCTGTATAGACTGTTTCACAGTGGCTTTAATTTTTTCCTATTGAAAAAGAACGTCTGAAATACTATACTTTGTATGTGAATACAGTTCAGGCATGCCTAGGATTTTGTTTGCCCTCAGGCTAGACTGCATTTCATTCACTGTTATTGTTGTTTTAAAAAGAAATCCCCTTAAATGTAATAGCACTGTCCAGTTTTTTAGATCTTTCTGAAAAGAGTACATTTTATCAAATGTTTTTATCTTGCACCTTTATTTAATATATTTCTATCACCCTATTCAAGTTTCAGGGCATTGTATCATTTTAAAAATAATTTCGCAATAAAATGTCAATTAAAGTAAATACTAAATCCTTCAAACAAAGCTAAAGTCCCCCTTCAAGGGGGACGGCTGTAATGGTGAGGTTATTAAGTTAATAAGTATAATAGATATGTTCTGTAGGTCTTCTACTAGATATTCTGTAGGTCTTCTACTAGATAAGATCTACATGTTTTATGGGAAGAAATTGTACAACCTGTTGCTGATACCGCATCAGGCCCAAAACGTTGTTAATCTTATTTGGTACAATTACTCAGAGTTGCATGCTAGGTAAGGTGGGGCTGTTGGAGTGGAAAAGAAACCCAGAAACTCATAGGGTAAAGGTAGATTGCTATATATTTTTAAAAAGCCTGTATAAATCACAGGAAAAGCTGCTAAAATAATCTGATGCCCATCCCATGGATATGAAATCACTGCCAGAATAAACATTGCCTCTAGAAAGCACTCCTGCTTAAGCTTTGGCAAACACCCAGGGGAGTGAGATCCAGAACTGGAGGATAGCCAATGCATCCCTTTCCTCAGTGCCCTGATCATTTGTGACTTTCTCTGTGTGATCAGGACTGTGGGATACACAGCAGGCCATGAGGATCTCAAATGGATCATAGGGGAACAGATTGTCTTATCCATCAGTGCTCTTCCTATAGAACCAAACGTCCATCTACTCTTGCATCCAGCTTCACACATTGTCCAACTGGATGTTTCTGGGAAGCAAGGAAGAACATTTTGTCCCATTGGCTGTATGTTAGTAGCGAGGCACTCAGTTTAGGCTGGTCTTGAACATCCTCTGCATAAAATTGAAACAGTGGCACCTCTATCCGTTGTTAACATTGGTACTATCTACTCTTGAGATATAAATGTAGATCAAAAGTATATTCGTGTGCATCTTCCATTCATTTGGGTGGGGCTGATGCACTTCCTGGTAATTTGTGCCTTGTGGATTACATCTGACTTGTAATGGCACCCAAAATCTGCTGCTTGAGCTGGCTGTCTTGCCTTGCCAAATGGCGGGGCCTTCAGCTTTTGAAGGAAGAGTGGTGAAAACTGGAAGCTAGCATTTTTGGCTTGTGATCAGAGCTGAGTAAATGTTTTAATCATGTGAGTATCTCCCTAACATCTGCAGGAATCCATGCTAAAATTAATTTTCTAAAACTGTGTTGACAGTTCTTTAGCTTTTACTGTTAACGATCAATTAGTACCTTGAAGGCTTTTACATTTCCCCCCCTCAGGGCTGCAACCTGAATCCTGTTTATGCAGAGCTGCTGAGCAAGTTGGAGATTGACTTGCAGTCTTAATTGATTCCTCCACCCTGTAGTTCTGCTGAAGAAAGAGTTCAGAACCTTTGCTGTATAAACTTTGCTCTCTTAAAATGCCTTTCAGTTCTTTGCTTTCCCAATGCAAAGTAGGGATGAATAGGTTAATAACTACCAAAGCAAGTTAACTTAGCTGAAATAATAACTAAAGAGGTCACACGGCAGAGTTGAGGAAAAGAGAACAATTCAGTTCCATAAGCAGCCCCCTCCCCTTTAAGTTCTATCTGGTAAGGCATGTGCTAGAATAACCCCAGTACAAAATTATACATATTGTACAAAGGGCTTCAGAGGAATGTTTTTTCATTTCATTTTGAGCTACGGCTTAGGAGTGACTTTTTTCCAGCGAAGACTTCAATTGATCTAGTATGGCTGATCTCATAAATGCATTTTTTTTTCTTTGTTCTAGTAACCTGAGGGAGTATGAAACTTAATACCTAACAGCCATATTGGCCTAGATTTGAACTCCTATAAAATTCTATTCATCTTGAGATTCATTTTGGAATATATCTGTATGTGACTGTGCATGTGTGTAAGGAGCGGGGTTGTGAGGGAGGAATCTTGAGTTTGGTGTCTTTGCCAGAGGCCACAATTTAGAGCATTAATAAAAATTTAAGAGGAGTGGGCAGATTTCAACACAAAGGCAAACTAGTTGGAGCAATAATAAACTGATCATTTAAAAATGTTAAGAAGTTTCTTAAGGTTCTACTATATCAAGGTTATACCTTCTGTACCAAACCTCTTACTTCAAAGTTCAGAAGGTAATTGATTGTGACTCAGATCACATATAGTACAGTAGTGCAAATATAAATGGACTTTAAACCACTTTTAACTGTCTCTGCTGCCCCAAGGAACCCTTAGAATAGATTTTTTTCCTACCCTGCAGGTTACTATATTTTCTTTCAAACTTCCAGGGAAGCATATTTTAGTGAATGAACAGTGCTTTTGTTCTAGAAAGACTAAACAAAATAGAATGTTTACATTCCATTTTAACTTTATGAAAAACATACTAAATGTTTAAATTTAACAGTCCTGCAGATTTGTAGTTTTTTGTTGGGGTGTGTGAGTGTGAGTACAGCCTGTTCATCGTATCAGTTATTGACGTTTGTAAGCCAATCACACGTACTGCAAACTCTGCATGTTGAGGAGTTGATGGGGCATTGAAATTACAATTCGCCTCTGTGTTTTGCCATGACATTTCAACTTAGTATATACACATATATTTCTATACACATTCCCTAGTATACATAAACCTAACATCGAGGGATAAGAATGGAACATTATGGGGCACGTGCATATTAGTGTGTATGCTATTTGGCTCTTTTGGCAAATGCATTGAAGAGTAGGCGTAATCCTCCAAATGTGCACTATATATGACTGTTATGTGTCTGAACATGTCCAAGGTATTCCTTCTGAAATAAATATGCAGTGCAAAACAGTATAAGAAATGTTAGCAATATCACAGTTGGCATCTTTGCTTTTGACTGGATGTCTTAAGAACATAAGTGCCATGCTGGATTGGACCGAAGGTCCATCTAGTCCAGCACTGGGTTTACAGTGGAAAACCAGCTGTCAACCCAGGACCAGCAACAGCACCCTCCCACCATGTTCCCCAGCAACTGGTGCATATAGCTTTACTGCTTCGGATACTGGAGGTAACACATAGCCATCAGGGCTAGTAGCCATTGATAGCCTTCACCTGCAGGAGTTTATCCAACCCCCTTTTAAAGCCATCCAAATTGGTGGCCATCACTACAATCTGTCTTCTTGCAATTACTTCACAATTAAGGCGAAAATATTTAATAATTTGCATTCAGTTTATTCTTACTGAGCCAAGGACTTGTTTCCTGTACAGAATTATTTTTCTGGACCATATGATTAAAAAGCAGAAGCCATTTACATAGTTACATTCTGAGCAGAGTGTAATGGGTTTCTGCTAAGCTGCTGCTGCTGCTTTCAGAATGATGTGATGGGTAGATATATGTGTGTGTGTGTGTGTGTGTGTGTGTGTATACATTCAGACAGTTTCTCTGCAAGAGGCTTTGAAGGCAAAATCTACCACGTCCGGCATGATTTGAACTCTGTGGTTAGAGGTATCTAGAGCATAGTCTAGCCCAGGTAGCGTTAAGTAGTCTATTGTTTTCCTCTGCTTCCAGGTTAGGTTTCTTCAGGAATGCTCTAAATACAGCCTCTTTCAAAGAGGCTGTTACCACTCCCTGTCTCAAGGAGAAGTGGATAGCCCCTCACTATTAGATGTATTGAGCCAAGCTGGAAAAGGGTCAAGAAGTACTCCTCCTTCTCCCCCGCCGCCATAGAGTGAGCTTGATAATAAGCTCTGCCTTGTGTTTGGTCACATTCAATATGATTCTTTCTCCAATTGGGTTACAGCCATCTTTCTTTTTGCTTTATTGCCCTCTACTCCAATGTATACTAAGAAGTCAGTTTGGCTCTCATAAGGGGGAGAGGGTGTTTGGAGGTGATCATGTCAACTTCTGGGGTCCAGTCCATGTCCCATAGAATGACCAAGTCTTCAGCAAGAGGACCCATTATTATTATTATTATTATTATTATTATTTATTTATATAGCACCATCAATGTACATGGTGCTGTACAGATAACACAGTAAATAGCAAGACCCTGCCGCATAGGCTTACAATCTAATAAGTTGTAGTAAACAATAAAGAGGGAAGGAGAATGCAAACAGGCACAGGGAAGTGTAAACAGGCACAGGGTAGGGCAAAATCAACAGTGTAAAGTCAGAACAAACTCAATATTTGAAGGCTATAGGGAAAAGAAAAGTTTTGAGCTGAGCCTTAAAAGCAGTGATTGAGTTTGTAGTTCTCAAGTGTTCTGGAAGAGCGTTCCAGGCGTAAGGGGCAGCAGAAGAAAAAGGACGAAGCCGAGTAAGGGAAGTGGAGGTCCTTGGGCAGGCGAGAAGCATGGCATCGGAGGAGCGGAGAGCCCGAGCGGGGCGATAGTGTGAGATGAGAGAGGAGAGATAGGCAGGAGCTAGGCCGTGAAGAGCTTTGAAGGTCAGTAGGAGAAGTTTATATTGGATTCTGAAGTGAATTGGAAGCCAATGAAGAGATTTCAGAAGTGGAGTGACATGGTCAGAGCGGCGGGCCAAGAAGATGATCTTAGCGGCAGAGTGATGGACAGAGACCAGCGGACTGATGTGAGACGAAGGAAGGCCAGAGAGAAGAAGGTTGCAGTAGTCCAACCGAGAGATAACCAGTGCGTGAACGAGAGTCTTGGCAGAAGAGACAGACAAAAATGGTCGAATCCTGGCAATATTATACAGGAAGAAACGACAGGATTTAGCTACTGCCTCGATGTGAGGAGTAAGGGAGAGCGAGGAGTCAAATATAAAGCCAAGACTACGAGCTTCCTTGACCGGAGTAAGCGTGACATCGTTGACAGTAAGGGAGAATGAGAGGTGAGGAGAAGGTTTAGGAGGAAAAACTAGCAGTTCAGTCTTTGCCATGTTAAGTTTCAAACGACGATGAAGCAGCCAGGCTGAGATATCTGAAAGACATGCCGAGATACGATCGTGAACATCTGGAGAAAGTTCCGGAGATGAAAGATATAATTGTGTATCATCGGCGTACAGGTGATATTGGAGGCCGTGAGATTGAATGAGCTTGCCCAAGGGCAGCATGTATAGAGAGAACAACAACGGGCCAAGCACCGAGCCTTGCGGAACCCCAGCTGAAAGGGGAAAAGAGGAGGACGAGCTGCCATTAGCCGACACGCTGAAAGAGCGACCCTCTAGATAGGAGGCGAACCAGTTATAGACAGAGCCACAGAGTCCAAGGTCGTGGAGGGAATCTAAGAGAAGATCGTGATCAACCGTGTCAAAGGCTGCGGTTAGATCAAGGAGAATAAGAACAGAATAATGGCCTTTAGACTTGGCAGTAAGAAGATCATTGGTGATCTTGGTAAGGGCTGTTTCAGTGGAATGCAAAGGACGGAAGCCAGATTGAAAGGGATCCAGAGCAGAGTTATTAGAGAGAAAGTCAAGACAACGAGAGTAGACCAGACGTTCCAGGATCTTTGAGACAAAGGGCAAGAGGGAGACAGGTCGGTAGTTAGACAGGGATAGTCGATCAAGAGTGGGTTTTTTGAGAATGGGAGAGACTGTAGCATGTTTAAAAGCAGAAGGAAATGAACCAGAGGACAGAGAAGAATTAATGATGTGAAGCAAGGACGGGAGGATAGCGGGGATAAGATTAATAAAGACGCGAGAGGGAATCGGATCACGGGAACAAGTGGAAGGCTTCGATGAGTGCAGTATTTTAGACAGTTCATCAGCTGAGACCGAAGGGAACGCCGAGAGAGTTGAAGGAGGAGCTGACAGGTGAGGGGCAGGAGCTGGAAGCGGAGCAGAGTTGGCTAGATCGGAGCGTATAGTTTGGATTTTAGCATTGAAGAAAGAGGCAAAGTCGTTGGCAGACAGGGAGGCAGGGAGAGATGGCGGATTAGGCTTCAGAAGAGAATTGAAGGACGCGAAGAGCCGCTGAGGGTGCTTAGCGTTTGACTGGATCAACGTTGAGTAGTGCTGCTGTTTGGCCAGTGAAATGGCAGAAGAGAAAGAGGAGAGAACAAATTTGTAGTGGACAAAGTCCGCCCAGTCCTTGGTCTTACGCCAGAGGCGTTCGGCTGCCCGGGAACAAGAGCGAAGGTAGCGGAGGAAAGAGGTGAGCCACGGTTGGGGTTGAGAGGGGCGAACTATCCGAGTTGTAGATGGAGCAAGATTATCAAGAGTTGAAGATAAGGAGGAGTTAAAGGAGGAGACGGCTGAGTCCAAGGAGACGGCTGTGTAGACAGAAGGAAGAGAGGAGGCTAAGGACTGAGAAAAAGCCTCGTAGTTGATAGAATGCAGGTCACGACAAGGGCGAGAAGCGGGACGTGAAGGAGGGGGATTGTGAGTAATATTGAAAGAGACTAGATGATGATCTGACAGAGGAAAGTCAGCGATAGAAAAGTCCAGGACAGAGCAGTTCCGAGTGAGGACAAGATCCAGACAGTGTCCAAGGGAATGTGTGGGTGCTTCAGACCAGAGCTTAAGATCGTAAGAGGAAGATAAGGAGCGAAATCGTAGAGCTGCAGCATCATGAGGGTCATCTACATGGATATTGAAGTCACCTAAAATCAGAGTAGGAGAGTTGTCAGAGAGGAGAAAGGACAGCCACGAGTCGAGATCAGAGAGAAATTTAGAGGATGAGCCAGGGGGGCGGTAGAGAACTGCAACCCGCAGTCGCAGCGGAGTGAAGAGTCTCACCACATGTGCCTCAAAGGAGGAGAAACAGTGTGAAGGTGGAATGGGAAGAGGCTGGAACTGGCACAAACTCGATAATAAGAGACCCACACCACCACCTCGACCCTCTGGGCGACTCGAGTGAGAGAAAGAGAGTCCTCCAAGAGAGAGGGCAGCAGAGATGGCGGTGTCATGGGCAGGAAGCCAGGTTTCAGTAAGAGCAAGGAGGTGGAGAGATCTAGAGAAGAACAAGTCCTGGATGACAGGGGCCTTGGAAGCAATAGAGCGACAGTTCCATAAGGAGCACGAGAAAGGCAGCTGTGAGGGGGGGAGACACCGAATAGGAATTAGGTTGGGAGAGATGAGCTTGGAGCGAGCCATGGGGAACAGATATGGTGAGAAAGGAATTAGGAGAAGAAATGGGGAGAGAGATAGCAAGTAGGCAGGGAAGTAAGACATGCGCAGGACGGGATCAGCCAGAAATGGTCTGGCCAAGACAAGTATCAGGAAGCAAGAAGGTAGGTACAGCAGCCCCTGACTACCTAGCACCAAATACAAACACTCAAAACTGGCATTCATTCATTACACTTCTGTATCACCCAATAGCTAAAGCTCTCTGGGCAGTTCACAGCATGAAAAAACATAATATAAAATATTTTGCACAAACGACAGCTTCTGAACCGTCTTCATGGACAGTCTCACATACAGACCATTGCAGTGCTCTAACTTGGAGGTTACCAGAACAGAGTACGGAAGCCAGATTATTCCTCCTCAGATAGGGAGTGTAGCTGAAACTGGTAGAATACATTCCATTCCACTTAGGCCACTTGAGCCTCAAGTGACAATGATGATTCTTTAGGCCACCTGAGCCTCAAGTGGCAATGATGATTCCAGGAGAGCCTCCAAGCTACAAATCAACTCCATCCAGTCAGAAGAAACACCCACAAACAGCAACTTTATTAGCCTTCGTCCAGTTCAGTGTCACAATCAGGCATGAATCTAGTACATCAATAGGTGGACAGGAAGCCTGGAGAGGTAGATCAAATTCCTATAGAGCACATCAGCCCCCTTCCCTGATCCTCATGTCTGTGCTAATGCAATACCAAGTACCCAGCTGGGTGCAGCTGGGTGAGGCTAACTCCCACCCAGGGTCACCCATCCAGGTCTCAGTTATACATGCCAGGTCAGTCCCATCATACACAATTATATCATGAATAAATGAGATCATAATCTGGACTGACCTGGCATTTGACATCACCACTACCATAAGATCCGAGGGCAAGTTGGTTGAGCAATGAGAAGCTGCAAACATAGCAATTTTTATCATACGAAAGACATTTAGGTTGGTCATTGATATGTAGTTTTATAAAAATAAAACTTTACCAATTATATTTATTGGCTGCTTTCCCTTCTTACCACCCCATTTTTCAGTAGTAAGCTACTCTGCAAAGAAGCTGCCTTTCTGAAGCTTGAGAAGTTTTGATAGGGATGCTTCTAGTTTAGGTGTGGAACCAGTGACCCTCCAGATGCTATCGTACTGTAACTCCCATTGTTCTTCACCACTGGCTATGCTAACTAGGGCTGATGGGAGTTGTAGTCCAACATCTGGACTGCCATTTGTTTCCCATCCTTGCCCTAAGGCAGGATATCTGAAGAAGCTCCTCCTGTATGAACCTGCCTGCTGATTGAGATCATTATTGGAGGCTCTTTTATGTCTTAAAATTATCCACAAAGTCAGGGGTATTGCTAGTTTGATCCTTAAAAGATTTAGGGCGCAAGTTCATAGGTGTACCCCTGAGAATAATTAGGTATATCAGCATTTTGCAGAAGGGTTCAAGGCTGTAAAATCTCTCTCTCTCTCTCTCTCTCTCTCTCTCTCTCTCTCTCTCTCTGTGTGTGTGTGTGTGTGTGTGTGTGTGTGTGTGTGTGTGTGTGTAAGAAAGAGAGAGAGAGATGGGGGAACCCACAAAGTAATTAAAAGTTAAAATACATCCAGTAAATCTCCACTTTAAAATTATGTTTCAAAGCTTACACCTTGATACTTTAAATAGCATGTAGGCTTCTGAGCGATTAGTTGTTCACAACTCTGAGTAGGTCAGATGACTTAGTTGGGAATAAATCCCATTTAGATCAATAGAACAGACTTCAGAAGAAATCCATGGGTTCAAACTGTGGGTTGTTTGTGTCTCAGCAGCCCAGAGTTCAGGGTTTGGCTGTCAGGATAAACAGCCCAGGGATGGAGCGTCCCTGGGTTATTTATCACAGTGGGAAATGCCGGCGTGTGGGAACCAGTACAGAAGCTTGCTCCTGCTCATCTTTTCAAGAACCCATGGCTACATTGCCTTAGAGCGGAGGGGGGTAGTCAGTTCCCTTCTTTTTCTGGGCAGTGAGGTCCTGAAGGAGGGAATACAAAAAATACTAGAATTCTCTGATGCAGACTTTGCTATGGGAAGTCTTCAAGTATTGCCGTTGCTGCAAAATTTCAGTCCCTCTTCCTGATCCTAGAGTAATTAGGGAAGGGGAGAATTGGTAGGTTGCCAGAAGATAATATCCATGGGGCTATTCTGAAATTCCAAAGAGGATACCTGACACTTTGCCCAAACTCAATTTAAAATCTTATTCAGCCTTATGTAGTGCTAATATCCAATAACCAATGCTGGTGTCCAGGAACAAGGTTGGGCAAACTCAACTTTCCTGTGCTCAATTTTGATTTCCCCTTTCCTGCCGCTTGGACTATATTGCCTGCTGGTTACCTTATTCATCCCACCTGCAGCTGGCCGAGTTCTTTCTGTTGTGTCTATGTGCGTCTCTCTCAAAGTGGCTCATTAACCCACTCTGCACATGCTGGTCATGTCCTGGCCTGATTTACATAATTATCCTCACCATTGTGGCTTCTCATGTCATCCAGACCTGGTGTGGTGGCTTGTCGGAATGGTTAACAACCCCACACCCCCGGTAGGGGTGTGGAGTGGTTTGTTAACATCCCCTATAAGCCACCTTTGCTGGGTTCAGATGACACAAGAAGCCACATCAGGGGGCTTGAATGGACTGGGGTGATTGTGCAAACCAGGTCATTGTATGTATTTGTTCTGATCCAGAAGCCCACTCCCTATTATCCTTCCCTTTGCACTTGCGTTTCCCTTCTGGCCCAAACTGACTGACTCCTGCTTCTTGCCTTACACTCTCTCAACTTGTTTACCTGGCTATATTACCCTATCTTGGTTCTGTTTCTGGGCCAGCAGTCTCTTAACCTTGCTGATGATCCTGTGGATGCCCTCTGTGTGGTGCAGGTCTAAATATGTTGGCATCCAGATCGTGGAAGGCACAATTAGATTTAAGGTCCCAAGGCTGAACTAGCAACTGTGAACATACAGTAGGCTTCAGTCTCTTTGACTGAGACAATGCATCTTGGAATGCAAAAAAAAAAAAAAAAAGTGGCAACACCTGCACTTTAAATCCCTTGGTACTCCAAATATTTTTCAAAAATGACATGGCTGCTGTCATATTTCTTCTATATATTGGTAAATTTATCTTCTATCTGTTTATAAAAAACAGAAACAACAAAGTTATAAATATGCCATTTGTTAATCATTGATATATGGAAGAGGAGAAGAACATACTAATGCTTAACTACCTGGAATTGTGCCATAAAGTTAGACAAGTTTCTTCATTTCGCCCTGGTGAACCTAGGTTTATTACCTTAGTTTTAGATAAGCGAATGATTTCCAAGTTATTTTATAAGTGATGCCTTTCCTATTCTAGATAGTAAATATTTAAAGTGCAATTGTTTAATCTTTGCTTTCAAATACTCACAAATCTAGATACAGGTATGTGTATAGACTTAGGATGATGCCAGTGAAATTTCAGGCTAGAATTCCTCCTTTATACTCTGTTCAAAAAGTGTGGTGAGACTAGTCACTGATGATGACACTTTATGTGGAAAACTGACTTGCAGTTTATTTGCTGTAGCATTAATAATTGTTATCTTTCATTCGTATAATTGTAGTGTCTTGCATTTGAACTTTGCATTGACAATTCTGAAAATAGACAAGAGCAAATGTACAAACAGTGTAACCCAAACAAGAGAGCATACGTTTTTGTGTGAGGAACTGTAGAAAGATTGGTCAACAATAAAGCATTGTCCAGAGAGTCAATTAAGCGTGTAGGTTTAGCGAGCTTGGGAACAAGCCCTAGCATGTGACTTTATAAATAACAATTTCACAACAAACATAGGCTTGGTAAGTGGGCCATAAATCCGGGCAGTCAGCCTGCTGAGCATTTTAATGCCAGCCCTGCCACTGCAATATTTTGAATTGCCTCCTGGTGAGAAAATTAAAGAGAGTTGGAGTTAAGCTAAACACCATTCTGTTGTTGAAACCATCTTTATAGTCTTTCATGAATGCAGCCTATATTGCTTACTTATTCCCCTCAAGAGAAACGGGGTCATTGGGCTAAAAAGAAAACCCACAATATGAATAACTTGCATAGCCAGGAAAGAGAACTACAGCACTGGTTAAATGCAACAGGTGGCAACTTTGCCCGTAGAAGGGAATGTGACCTAATATTCCCCAGAGTCCCCTGTTCCAAGCAAGCTTTGCCACCCTTTGAAGATCTGCCTCTGCAAAAGGGCAGAGAGAGAGTCTTGGGAAAAGACTCTGTATTTCCCTTGAGGCATGCACCCTCCTCCCTGGCCTCCCCAGAGTCTTCACCAGCGCCTCCCCTGTCTCCTCCATTGCTCCATTAGAAGTAAGAAATTGGGAGGCAGGGTCCTGTAATGGTACAGAGATTGGAGCTCCCCACTTTCATTTATTTAGGAAATCAGGGAATACCAATCTCAATCCTCAGGTTATTACAATAATATATATCACTAATGAGAGTCATTAGATACATGGATTGTGTATGCCTTTTTGGTGCAATTATTTCCTATGACATAAGCATAGTTAATGCTATGAGTGTGTCTGTGGCAATAACTATTGGCAACACCTAGTTCTATTTTTCATTCTGTTCAGATTTAAGAGTTCTTTTTTTCTTTTTTGGTTAGGATTTTCTATAAGCAGTGCTGAACTAGAAGGTGGTTAACAAACCTAGACAAGGCAGAAATAATGGAAAGACTGCATTGGATTCCTGCATTGAGCAGAGAGTTGGACTCGATGGCCTTATAGGTCCCTTCCAACTGTACTATTCTATGACCGTGACTTGAGAGGTGTTATTATGCCTTTTCCTGATTTAGGTTGCATTTCTATGAGCCAAGTTTGAAGCAAGGCCAGTTTCCTTGTTCCTCTAGGAGCCGTAACTAGGAGCATTTTTTGCCCATTCCTGGACAGCAGGAGTGAGTAACGTGTAGTCTGCCATGGATACTTTGTCCCCCTCAATTCCCCCTTAGGGCCATACAAGTTGCCCACCCCTGCTGGAGACCAAGGATTTGTTGACAATGGCCAAGTTCTCACAATATACGCAGCACGTTCTGGGCACCGTTTGCTTAATTCCCTGCCTGGATGTGGCTTGTGGCTTGTGTCATCCAAACCTGGGCAGTATGGCTTGTTTGAGGAAGAAAGAATCCTGAAATAACCCAACAGCAAGGCATGGGTTATTTGAGGGTTGCTTTCCCCTCATATAAGCCATTCTGCCCTGGTTCATATGACATGACAAGCTGAGCCTAGTCAGAGAATTAAGCAAGTGGCACCGAGCACATGCCACAGCTTAAACAAGGCATAGTGGCTTGTTTAGCCAATGGTGATCGTGTGAACCGGGTCAATGGTTTGTGCCATGGTAATCTCAGACCAACAACTAAAATGGGTTCTACATGTGGCTGACTTGAATACTGTTCACCAGCTTTAGTCGGCACAGAATAAGCCTGCTTATCTGGATGTGTTAGACCATTAAAGACCTATTACACCTAGATTGGTATAATTGCATTTGCTTTGTATTTCCTTCTGGGAACGATGGAATGTGAAATTAGTCCAAAATAGCCTGGGTCTAGAGTATTTTTGGTACACTTCTTCCTACGTGTACCCCAACTGTTTGGAATAAGTTGGTAAAGTCTTGCTCCAGGTTCAATTTCATTATCAGGTGGTAGCAATAGTAGTTTTGAGCAGGGTATTGTTCTTGGGCATCATACCTTGGTGGCAGCACTTCTCTCCTGTCTAAATCCTGCCTTCCATGGTTTTTAGGTGATTTCTTTTGAGTGAATTGGTGAACAGGTGGCATTCGTCCAGCCTGGTTTAAGAATCCTACAAACCATGGTTGACAGGATTCGGGATGTACTGTATCCTCCCTCTTCCTTTCCTGACAGCTGGCTATGTTGGCTGGTGCTGATGGGAGTTATATAGTCCAAAACATAAGGAGAATGCAGGTTCCTGGTTGCCTACTACCTCTCATTTACTCAGTATGAACATCACAGCTTTTTCAAGCTGTTGTTGATTAAATGGATACTGTTGTTTTATACTGCTGTTTTTATATTTTTGATGGTTTTAAATTTTGTGTACTTTTTAATATTCACTGTTTTTAACTTTTGTAAACTGCCCAGAGAGCTTCGGCTATGGGGCGGTATATAAATTTAATAAATAAGAACAAGTCCACACACCAGAGGGACAGAGGAAAGACATAAGGTCTTAGCATATTCTGAGCCTTCAAGCCATGACTGAGAGAGTCCTCTGAACTAAGCAAATGTGTCTCTCCAGCTGATTTATATTAGCACTACTCTGTTAGACTTCCTGCCTCTCTACCATTTGATTCCATCTCAGCTGCCCAAAAAACAATTGGTGGTCACATGATACTGTTGAATTGTTAAAGTTTAAGGAGGTCTCAGACAGCTGTCTGCAGGGAGACTGCTTGGGAACCTTTTGTTATCTGCTCTGACCTTGCCAAAGAAGAGTAGGGTATAAGTGAAATGGAAATGATAAACAAATGCACACAGATAATCTACTCACTTTGAAAGAGCCTACAATCGGGTCCACCCAATTGCATTAAGCCAGTAAGTGTTCAGGTCTAGGGGAGATTTGCCCATTTTTGGCAAATGGGAGTTTTATATGTCTAACCAAAGGTCACAGTTGGTGCCAGTTGTGGTGTTCCACTTGGCAGTGGAATTCTGCCAGTTTCTAATGATGGCAAATAACATTAGTTAGGCTTTCCAGGATTGTACTGATAATTTGGCTTTAAGACATAGTTCTCTTCCATTTCTAGCAAGGATATAGACATACAACAATACCCATTTTACTTCTTGAGAATCACACACTTACAACAGGATTCAGCCTTGGCATTGATGGCTGTGTTCCTAGACTGGGTTGGGTCCTCATGCTAGTTCTGCATGTTTTTGGCAGTCAGGATGATGCCCAAAACGAAGTAACTGGACCAAAGCTATAGCTGGAAACCACATATTTTACATTTGGAATTGGCACTCCGGCTGTAAATTAAAAATAGTAGTAAACCATAGCTTGAATCTGTTCTATGGAATGCTTCCTTCAAATTGTATCCCTTATCTTCGTTCCTGGTGTTTAAGGCCCAATAGCTAGCACTGTTTCATGAGGTAAGGCTACACATGTTATCTCCCAAGTCATAAAACTGCTTACCTCCCAGACCGTCTCTCTCTCTCTCTCTGAAAAGACGTTGGTTGTGGAAATTGTAATGTGAGACGCAAGCCGTGTAAGGAGCCAGAGATATCCCTCTGAAGAGCAGAATCTGTACTAAAGGAGTAAGAGCCAAACTCTTTGTAAACAACATGAACCAGGCAGTTCAAAATATTTAATTTGGCTCTGGGACGATCCCAGAGAAATCGCTGATAAGTGTTCCACAAATGTGCATTAACTTCATCAGCGGCTCTAACTTTTAGCATTCATATTTCTCTATCTTATTGGGATTGTGGGTGGTATCTGAGGCACTTTTTCCAGCAAGTTACTCTGTGTGTTTGAAATGAGAGAGTGAGAGGATTAGATATTACTTTAATGGATGTTTATTGAAAAAAAAGGATTGTGAAAGTCATCTAGAACTGTCATCGCTTCCTTTTTAATGAAGACTGAAAGCAGCTAATGAGGACTAACTTTTCAAAGTGTTCATCAGCAAGGTTTTGAAAGTATATTGCAACCTGAATTAAGGGATATCAGCAAGTGGTCTGCATTGTCCACTAAAATAGTCTGCAAAGCCATCATAGCAAAAATAGTTTTAAATAGTGGAAAGTTCTTGCCAGAATAAAAAATAATAATAGTTTTGGAGCTGTATTGGCTATCAAATGTGTGTTGCAAAATGTGCATTAACGTAGCAATACCTATGCATTACCCAGTGCCACTTGTGCTTTTTGCTTATCCCACTCGTTTCTTCTATCTGCACTGAAGTGTAGAAACAGTTGAGTTTTAATACAGCAACCCCCACTGTGGCAGTTATAAAATAAATAAATGTGTTCGCCTACAAACTAGAATGAGCATCTTGAAGTACGCACATATTTTTTTAGAAACACTATAAAATCATAGAATAGTAGAATTGGAAGGCCATCGAGTCCAACCCCCTGCTCAATGTAGGAATCCACTTTAAAGCATACTTGACGGATGGTTGTCCAGCTGCCTCTTGAATGACTCTAGTGTGGGAGAGCCCACAACCTCACTTGGTAACTGGTTCCATTGTCATACTGCTCTAACAGTCAGGAAGTTTTTCCTGATGTCCAGCTGGAATCTGGCTTCCTGTAACACGAGCCCATTATTCCTTGTCCTGCACTCTGGGAGGATCGAGAAGAGATCCTGGCCCTCCTCTGTGTAAGTATTTGAAGAGTGCTATCATGTCTCACCTCAGCCTTCTCTTCTCCAGGCTAAACATGCCCAGTTCTTTCAGTCTCTCCTCATAGGGCTTTGTTTCCAGACCCCACTATACTGCCTTATTCCCCATATTGTGGGATTTACCAAACTATGTTGGAGCCATTGGCTATATTGGAAACTCGTGTGTGTCTGTCTGATGTGGCACACCTTTCAGGAGCTTGCCTGTAATGTCATTCTTCTTTGGAAGACGTGCTGCGTCACATGTTACAACTGCTTTGTTAAAGCAGTCAGATTTCTAATCCTCTCTGCTCTTTCTATTCCTGGAATTCTCAGTAAGCAGATTTGAGGAACTGGAAATGAGGCAAGTAATAACATTCTGGCACTATAGTCTTCTTTCTCTTTTCTTTTTTAAAAAAAGCAACTCTTGCATTAGCTGACTTAACGCTCATTGCCGATTCAGTGTAAATGAGTCACTTTATAAAAATAAGGTTACTGATATTTAGTTGAATATTAAAATCTATGTTGAATGTAATTGGCCTTTTTAATAGTGAATCTCCTTAATTTCTCCATTTCTTCTCCATTGATTGGCCCTATAGCAGCTTCCTCCAACCTGGTGCACTCCAGGTGTGTCAGACTACACTTCCTGTCATCCCTGACCATTGACCATGCTGGCTGAAGCTGATGGGATGTAGTCCAAAAGTTCTGAAGGGCACCAGGTTGGGGAAGGCTGCCTTATTGAATCACTGAATGGAGATAAAATTCCCCAATCAATTATCCCCGGAGAACAGTCTACCTAGTAAATTCTGATTGTTTGGGGAGGGGGCATTAATGAATAAAAAAGTCTGCCATATTTTGCCATTCAAATGATATTGCCTTATAAAAGGGAATATTTCAAATGATTACAAACTGAATAGCTGAATTACAATGCACTCATGATTTGCTCTTTTGCATGGTTATTTTGCCGTCAGAAGTCATTCCCTTCTTTTAGACATGCATATAAACAGTTAAATGCTTCCCCCTTCCTTCTATGGTCAAATTTGTATTATGAAAAATCCTTTTATATAAAAGTCCTAATTATACTCCCAAATAGCATTGGAAACACAAAAACATGTTGAAGATTGGCTGCATTCAGAGCTAATGCCATCTCCTGTATCCCTATCCTAGAATTTCAGCTAAGAACCATCTCTGTTTTTCCTCCTAAACCAAAGCGGTTGGAACATGTATTGTTTGATGGCAGACAAGCATTAACTGGCAAGGGTGCTAAAAGCTACTCACAGCCAGGCCCAAGGGGTTTTTTGTGTACTTCCCAGCAGGATTCTTTTTGGCCTTGAACACCAAATCTGTGCCATTTCACAGAATCCTTTTGAAATGCTCCTCTGTTTTAAAAGCAGTTTAGCATATGCCATGGGGGACCTGCTACTCATGAAACACAACAGCAGTCCTAAGGGCATGCTGAACGAATGGTGCAATTCTTTACATCCTAGCCCATGGCTGCAATAGTTGGGGGCGTATTTTGTGAAGGGCCGTCATCTGGTGCATTATGTTTAATGCTCGTTTTCTAATTGATTGTTGAAATCATACAGGATTTTATTGTGATTGTGTATTGTCTAAACTCCTTATTCTGTTTTGTCTCAGCCACATTGATCAGACAACCACATGGCAGGATCCGAGGAAGGCCCTCCTTTCCCAGATGAATGTTACAGCTCCCACAAGTCCTCCAGTGCAACAGAATATCATGAATTCAGCAACTGGTAAGGAGAAATCGACAAATCTTCAAGGAAGTTGCTATAAGTAGTTTAGTATTTTATAGTATCACCCAAGTAAAGTCTGTCATTACTAACTTCCACAAATGGTCCATAGAGAAAATGGATCCTAAATAGGTACTCTGCCATATAACTGCTGTATATTGATGCTTCTCCTGAGTCAGTGGAACACTCAATTAAAAACAATATGTATAAATAGGCATTCATATTAGGGTAAATTCACAATCAATAAAAAAGCGTGATACAAGTTATGCAAACAAACATGTTTGAGATATTCATGTCTGCTTTTGAACACTGTATCTTCAAAATTCAAAGTTTGGCCCTGTTCAGACAACATGCTAAACCATGCTGCTTTACCACAAAATGTTTAATGGAATGCATGAATTCCATTAACCATTTTGTGGTTAAGCAACATGGTTTAGCATGTTGTCTGAATGGGGCCAATATTTTCAAAATTCTCTAGTTCCTACATGTTAGTTAACATTACTCTCTTTATCTGATTTCCCCTTTTTCATCTTAGACCCTTCTCTGCTTTTTACAGTTTGTATTTAAATCTTGACGCATCTCTCCCCTATCTGTTCTTCTTGCTGTGAGTTCAGTGAGATTTTCCTGATATTTGGCTTCTTGTGCAAGTCTTTTGAAAACCTCGACACTTGTTTTCCTCCATCCTTTTTTGGCTGGTGGCTCCAACAACACAGGACACTCTTTTATGAGAGTCAGTCTCTCATTCAAAAGAGCAAATATATCAACTAGATCTAGGGCCTTGTGCAAACATATTGTTGCATCATCACTTAAGTGATGGAGAGAACTCTGTGGTATCCTGAAAAATGTCCGAGTCAATGCTAGTTATGGCTAACTTTTAAATCAGTGTTTGAAACTGGTTTCAAACTCCAATTTAAAGCTAGCCATGGTTAGGGTTAATATTGGTGCACCTGTAATGTTTAAAAGCAGAAAGCTGGGATTCTGAACAGGAAGAGAGATAAGTCTGTGAAGCCATGATGTGATCCCCTTTACTTAAACAGATTGAGAACTTTTCCTTGGAGATCTCTGCCTATTCTTCCTGCCCAGTTCCCCATGTGTGTTAGTTTGGTCACTACCTGATATGTACTGCAGAGATCTAGACTGGTGTTTCAGTAAGTACTGTCTACATGGCATTCTTAGAGTAGATATGTTTGTTCAGCATGCTTCAGTCCTTGCAGCTATTAGTCTTTCAACTATCTGAAGGGGTTGTGGGGTTGTGATGGACTGTACCCCAGACCATTGACAGCTTGGGTTCTCTATGCTCTGCTGTTCGTTCCCTGGAGGCAAAAGCCAAAAAAGGAAAACCCCAATAGAGATGCCAAAAAATACCCAGAGGCAAAGGGGTGGAACTAAGGATGTAGTTTATTCAAAACCAAAATCCAATGCATTTCGGACCTTAAGGGTCCTTCCTCAGGGTAATCTAAGAAAAATAATATATGTATATATATAATATTTTCAAAGTCACATAGTCATCATTGTTAATCAAAATAGTTTTGCCAGTGTACATGAATATGATAAAATTATAAATAGTTACAAGTAAAAAAACATAAAAATGGTAATAGGCTCAAAATATAGAAAACAATTTTCATCTTATCACATATAGGAACATAAACATACTCACTCGAAAAACGCAAGATGTTACTTCTATTTCGTACCCAAGGTCTCCTATGCTTTGATAACTCCAAGGAAAGACGTGGCGTATTCGAACACACAATAAGTAACAGCTGTTTCCAATTACTTCCTGTGTGTTCAAATACCCCACATCTTTCCTTGGAGTTAGCAAAACATAGGAGACTGTTGGTACAAAATAGAAGTAATATCTCGCATTTATCGCGTGAGTATGTTTATGTTCATATACGTGATAAGATGGAATTTGTTTTCTATATTTTGAGCCTCTTATTACCATTTTTATATGTTTTTTACTTGTTACCAACTATAATAACATATTCATATACACTGGCAAAACTGTTAAGAATGATGACCATGTGACTTCGTAAACATTATTTTTCTTAGATTACCCTGAGGAAGGACCCTTAGGGTCCGAAACGTGTTGGATTTTGGTCCAGAATAAACTACATCCTTAGTTCCACCCCTTTGCATTTGCTAGAGGGACAGAGCAAAACAGCTTTCTGTGCCATTACTTTTCTCATTGTGTACCCACTTCCTGTTTTATCTAAACAAATTATACAGGACCATAAGATACCTTGTCTCTAAATTATATTTTAATTCGTAATAGTCTAATGAATTTTGGGTTGAGAAATGGCTACACCATTACACAACTGCATTTTTAAAACTGTTAATATCTGGTATCCCAGATTGTGAAATTTCATGGCTTAAATAAAACTATTAATGAAATGCATAGAGATTGAATTTGTTGATCATTTTTAAGAGCTCAGATACTTCAGGAAGTATTGCTTGCTAAAACTTTAATTTTTGGAGTTGACATCCCCTCTCCCACTGAACCAATCTGCCCATCAAGCTGTTGTTCAAAAATCTATAGAGTACTAAGGTAGATGAATAAGTTCAATCAGTTGCTGTATGTAGTGGAAATACACATAAAAGTTTTAATAATAATTTTCATGTAGGCTGCTTGCTGATCTCAGAATTCAGATTCTGAGAATGCGAAAGCCTCCCTAAATACGAAGTTGGTTCAGGCTAAAGTTGGCAAGCCTCTGTGTAACATCAGAGAAGGTAAGCCAGTGGCAGCTAGAGCAAGTATAACAAATCTGCTTGGCAATAACCATTGTGACCCTGGAGAAAATCAGTCCACAGGGCACAAGTTATCTACCTTAAAGGTAGATCTCTACCTTAAAGGTAGAGATCTCAATAATGTAGAGGAAGCTCATTGTGACCCTTGATATATGTGCCCTTTATTATGTTAAGAATATTTGTGCCAATGTGCAAAATATTTGTATATTTGTAGCCTACATGTAGCTTGGTCCATGTAGTGCCCCTGTTGTAAGGTTTGGGTAAGAGTCAAAGGGGGAAGAGCTACCTTGCCCTGAAGAAAATGTCTTGGGCTAGTAGTAAGTAGCTTGACCATCCCTTCCTGCAGACAAAACACAGGAAAGGGCATGTATATAGCCCTGAATGTAAAGGAAAGGATCCTAATTAATATAACTCGTCTGGATAACATCTTGGTGCTTGTTGTTGCCCGCCCCTTACTGTGAAGATAGATTTGTATGCCTCAATATATTTGTATGATCTTCCCCCCCTCTTGAGTTAATAAGATAAGTAATCTTGTGGGATTCATAAACAACCAAATTATATTGTTCTAAGTGGTTAAAGTTTGTCCATAAGGCAGTTAGTCATCTACTGCTTCAGTTTCCTGGCACTGAACGTTTGTGAAGAGGTGATCTAGTTAAAAACAAACAAAAAAACTGTATGGTTTGATGGATTGTTAACCACAAACAGCCCAGAGTTCACAACCCAAAGACAAACCATGGGTTCTCTCAAACCATAATAAACCATAGTGCAGGGTTTGCAGATAGTGACAACCCATGATTCAATGACAACCTGTACTCAGCCCATATTGATCCCTACTCTGGGTTGTCGTGATGTGAAAATCAGGCTTTTGTGTACTGCAGTTTTCATAGGTCAAATATAATTTGTGAACTACCAATTATGTAATTGGAAACACCAAATTCCATAGTCGTTTTTTGCAATTGTATTTTGCAAAAATTGGTTGTAGTTTGCATTGTTCTGTTTTTATTCTTCTGAACTTTAAATTTGGCAGGCATTGTGGCAATATCTTTGGGAAGCTAAAAAATTTCCCAAAGGTACTGATGATGGTTGCAGCTTTTGCTGTGGTCCCTCAAGAGTGTGGATTGAGGGCAGATGGAAGAGAAAGTTGTCAAAACGTCAAGAGGACAGTTACAATTATATTTGCTGCCCACACCTATAGAAAGAGGAGAGGCTTACATTTTGAATAGTAGTTGATTGTGAGGGAATGGGGGCACACCTGGAACCAAAGCAGAAGACCAGTTTGAGAACTACTGAACTAATTTATCCATTAAAATAAATAAAACAGAATTGTGGTTTGTTTGCTTTTCCTTTAAAGCCCTGCATTTGGGAAGTGATGATACTTCTAAAAGGCTTCCTGGTAACCTTTTGTGCATGTAGTAACGCATACTGCTAGTCTAAAAAGCAATTCCCTGCTAACAAATGGGTTGCTCTTAGAATTAGTTGTCCTTCCTAAGCTTGAAAATGAACTGTGATGCTCATGAGTAGCGTATTACAGTTAATGGATGGTATAGGAGTTCTTGGCCCCAGATGTAGTTGTGACTGACAGAGTAATGCATGACCTAACTATGCATAAGATTCAGAAATTGTGCTGGGAAGATGTAGTCTTGCACATTTTGTGGAGCAAGCTTGTGGCTGAAAGCGGGTGGTAGTACAACCACAGGTGTAGCCTCCCTCCTTGCAGACTTCGTCTGCATTAGATGATGCCGCCTCCTATTGGTAGAGATCCACAGTGGGGTTGAATCTAGTAAAAATAGGTCAAAAAGTAGATTCTTATGCTGCTTTGTAAGAGAAGCAGGGCCAATTCTTCTTTGCCTTTTCTATTATAGGCCTGTGCTATTATTTGTGGGGTGGGTGGGTTACTACTTATGCATTGCAGAACTTAATGTGGGAATGGTGGTGGTATCCTGGATAAAGTGTTTGATTTATTCAAATTCCTGCTTAGCCATGCAGCTTACTCGGTGATGTTGAGATAGTCACAGTCTTTCCGATCTTAATTCTTAAAATAATACTTCACCATCCATGTATATGGATGCTTTTATTTATTTATTATTGCATTTATATCCCGCCTTTTTCCCTGCAAGGAACCCAAGGTGGCTTACATAATCATCATCCTCTCCACTTTATCCTCACAACAACAACCCTGTGAGGTGGATTGGGCTGAGAGTGTGTGACTGGCCCAAAGTCACCCAGTGGGTTTCCATGGCTGAGTGGGGACTAGAACCCAGATCTCCTGACTCCCAGTCTGACACTCTAGCCACTACACGACACTGGCTTGTAGCATGAGAAAATGTTGGGGTCTGGGCCTCAAGTAGGTCACAGTCGGAGAGTTGACCATTGAAAGAGAACAGATGGAATATTGGGGTAGGAGAGGTTAAAGTGCACAGGAGAGGTTACATAGATTTTGTCGCACTAGGTGAAGTCTGGGAAAGTTAAGAGCTTCATGTGCAAGGTAGATTTTGAAGAGGGGTTTCAATAAAGCAGGTGATACTGGATGGATATTTGGGGAGGGAATTGAAGGTTAAGGGAGAAGGAAACCTTCAGGCTCCTGAAGATGATTAGAGTGTTGGAGGTGCAAAAGTTTGTGGACAGGGTTATGTGTCATATAACGTGAAATACCGGTTTTGCTCTCCTCCTTTTTATGTTTTATGGAAAGGCAGTGTACAAATATTGCTAATAATCCTTCCTCTCTACTGTCCCCTTTACACCTCTCATTTTGTGCTCTCTTGGGTGGTCTTTCTAACTTATGAGTTCCTTTCTCTGCTTTGGGTGAACAACTTTGAAAGCTTATTAGTTAATCATGTTCACTTTCTTCATAATCTGCATACATTTACATAATTAATGTGTGGGTTTGGAATTTGCTTTGGAACTAAGTGGAGCATGTTCTTCTGTGATGTCTCACTACTGAACATTGGCAATGCTCATTAAAATAGGACACTGCAGTGAAATAGAACACTGCACTTCCCAGCCAATAAACAAATGCTTCTATGAATAATAGTCTATATAGTTCTTTTAGTGTACAGAATGTTTTATAGCTTCTAGTTCATCTGTGCTGTCATCAATCTTGTGAGAAGTAGGTGATTACTTTTCCCAGACAGTAAGGGAGAGAGAATGATTGGTCATGGACTAGTGAGTCCATGGCTCTGGTCTCCTAAGCCCAAGTCCAGCACAGTATTGCCATGGGACCATACTTGCCCTCACTGAAATACTAGAGCCTCTTTATTAAAAGGAGTTATTAGTGTTCTAATATTTTTATATAGCCATCCCAATTATATCTCACCATAACATTAAAATAAAGTATAACATTTGAGGAGGAGTAGGGCTGGTCCAAGACATTTTTCTGCCTGAGGCAAAGGATAAGATTTGCACAGACACACACTCCCAATTCCACATGCAGAAGTGAACTTCAGTGTCAGTTGAATTTTACTAGTGACAGGAGTCTCCCCCTCCACCACACCCTCAAGAAGGCTAATTTAGAGGGATCAGGGAGGACTGTGTGGCTTACACAGGTCTGTCCTCCAACAGAGGGGAATTGCCTGGCGACTCTGGAGGAATGCCTTGGTGGGGGGACTACTGCTGCATGAGGCGTTTCCCTCACTCTGCCTAATGGTAGGGCTGGTCCTGAAAATTAAATGGACACAAAGGCAACCAACAGCAGATATTTAAAATTCCAGAAATACAAATGGTCAGCCACTTCTACAAGGTGATATGGGAAAAACAAAGATGGAAATACTTGCTTTGTATCAGTCAGATTATGAGGCCCTTGACACAGGGAATGGTCTCCTGTATATGTAATGACCACTACCTGTAAGCCCTTGAAATAGGGAAAATCGAGAATAAACAAAAGATAGTGTGATTTCTAGGGTTCTTTGAAATTTTCCCTCCAGATGTGTGGAATAAGTGCTTTACTGTAACACAGCTTCTCTCTCTGTCCCCCAAACCCTCAGAGGTATTAAGAGACTGAAACTATTAGTTTCATGTGTGCTGTGTGCTGTGTAGATTATTTTGGGTTTCTTTTTTTAAAAAAAAATAACAAAAAAATAAGCTAACTTTTTTAGCAGGGGCAAACCAGAGCCTACTATGAATTGCTTCCTTCTGTGTTACAGGCCCGCTCCCTGATGGATGGGAACAAGCCATGACCCAGGATGGAGAAATTTACTACATAAACCATAAGAACAAGACCACATCTTGGCTAGATCCAAGGCTTGACCCACGCTTTGGTAAAAGTTCCTCTCGCTTAAGACTTTTTTTTAAAGTCACTTTTGTGCTTAGGTGGATATAATCCTTTTAAACTGGAAGCCTGTAACAAAAGACTTGGCTGACAATTTCAAACTAACTTGTGAAACCCCCACCTATTCACCACCATGCCTCCAGCTGTCTTGTGCCAGCACATAACCCTCCTGTCCCTAGACAGTGGATGTAGTCTCTTTCTAGTCCCCTCTTCTCATTGACTCTGTTCAGACAACACCTAAGCCACATTGGTCAAGCATTTTGACCTAAACGTTATGGCTTAGCATATCATTTGGACCATGACTTAGCGTATCGTGTGAACCATTTCTAACCATGGTGGCTACATAACCATGGCTTAAACGCACTCACTAACCATTTGCTGCAAAAGGGTTAGTGGCCTAACCATGGCTTAGCATGTTGTCTGAACAGGTCCACTGACACCATCACCTTTCCTCTGCCTTCTTGCATCTGTTTCTCAGATTCGTATTTTGCAGGACGCTATAATAATATTTAGCATTTGTGCAGTGTTGGTCATACTGTACCTACATTGTCAATTATTTCAATGACCCTGTAAGATTAGGTCAGTATTATCATCCTGTTGCAGATGTGAGGCTTGGGATATTTAATGATGGCTTGTCTAAGGGCACTTGGTGAGTTTAGGATAAATGCAAAATTTGAGCAAGGAATGTCTTAGTTCATGATTTGGTCTCGAAGTCTATATGGTCTATACTCTAGAGGAAGTAGGGACAACTGAACTGCATTTTGAGCCCTCTTTCCACTCAGCTTTTCAGATTTCATCTTCCCTTCCCCTACCTTCCCTCTTCCACCCAGTTTTCAGGACTCAGTCTCAAGCAGCTCTGATTCCGTCCCTTCTGCCATTCAGTACATGACTTTCCTTTAGCTGATTTTCCACTTCTTGCACAGCAATTATATTGGCAACACGTTTGCGTGTCCCTTCCACTCAGAAGTTGAGGTCATGATGAATATTCAGTGACTTCACAATAGCTCAGACAATAGTTGGCATGCAGGGCTAAGATACAGAATGCAACCAGGTAACACCAAGATTCAGGATTTTATAGGGCCGACAATTTTTGTTGCACTCAAGGAGTTACTTGGTAATATAAATACTTGCAGTTTTGCCCACATTAATAAAAAATATGGCAACACTTGTTTAAAACAAAGCAATTTAGAGGACCTTGTATTTTCTATAACAATCTATATAAGAGCTCCTTAATAAATATATTATAGATAAAGCTTTGGAAACTTACATTTCTTTATAACAAAGAACTTTGTCTCTACTATGTTGTTGGTTCCTCTCTTGCTACATAACTGTTGCCTCGTTTTATATGTGGCATCCGTGTATGCATGTGTGTAGGTATGGCATCACTGGTGCGGTGTATAGCTAGGCCCAGGAAATGATTTGAAGACATGTGATGCTGCTGCATTGCTAAAGATAAGCAGGTCTCCGCCTGGGCAGTGCTTAGATGAGACATTGCTTGAAAGTGTTATGGAAGCTGCTTTGAACTTCTTGAAGAATCAACAGGATATGTGCAATCACCATAAATCGGGGATGGGGAACCTCCAGCCTCTGGACCAGATGAAGTCTGCTAGGCTGTTTCATCCAGGCCATTGAGGCCTGGGTAGAGGCCTCTCCCCTAAAGCACTGCCCCTCAGAGAAGGATGCATTAAGAAAGGAGAGCAATCCGGCCACGGAGGAAAAGATCCTTCAGAGTTAGATCACTCTGCACAAAGAAAACTGGCAGTTCCTTTCCTCTGTGCAGAGAGAAAGGAGAGCTGTCTGGTTGTGGAGGAAGAGACCCAGCTGGAGTACTGCTTTTTCTCTACATGAAGAAAACAGCAGCCCCCTTTTCCATGCAGAGGGAAGCATGAATGGGTGTGTGGGTGACAGAGCAGGAGTGGCAATGGGGTGGCCCTACCTACTGCTGCCCTGGAATCCTCCGGGCAAAAAAGGATCCCTACCCCTGCCATAAATTGACAAAGGTGGGTATTTTAAAAAGTAGACTCTCTATTGGCTGGTTCTAGTTGATTAGAACTATATGCCTGTTTAGGCAGAAATATGTAGCACAGTGATGTTGGCAAGAAAGATCTTTGTGTCTTTCAAACTTCAATCTTGGCCTTAGCGTAGCTAAATGAAAATAATATCCAGATCACTCAATAGGTCAGCCTGAGGGGTGTACAGACGGCTTTGAAGCTTTACAGGGTTTTTAACCTATCAACAGCTGTGACCCTCTTTGGGGAGAGGCATTAGCTCTACAAATGCCATAGAATGCATGTTGTTGGAAGACGTGTTAGGTTGTGATTTTGAGTATTAGCCACCATTCTAATATTTGTATGAATATTTTTGCATTAAATAAAACTTCGGCCTCACAAGGTATAATTAATAACAGCAAAATTTTAAAAGCTCTCTGTGCAGAGAGAGAAGAAGGTTGAGGATTGCAAGGGAACAAGCAGGCTTGGGAGTTACTCAGCCAGTGAAACACCATACCAGCACCCTGCCCTGTAACTTATTAATTGTGTCGCTCAACATAAGCAAAACTTTACTGCTGGAAGTGGAGGGTGATGCAGCACACCCATGTGGCATGAAGGAATGACATTAGACTACCAAAACACCTACTAAATTTGAGGTGCTATGCACATAATATAAAATAATAATAATAGGGAAGTGCAACAAAATATTGCAATGTGTCCTGAGACGCTAACAGGAGTGCTATTTTAGGCCTATTTTTTAGCCTGGAGCAGGAGCCCTGTAGTCATGTTCAGGATTTCTAGGGGAGGGGGAGTTTCAGGAATATATTATGGAAAAGGGACCCCTTTTCCACCCTTTTGAAACGTTTACCTGCTGTGCTATCTACTGCTAATGAGGTCAGGTGTGGGGCTGCCTGCCAGCTCCAGACCTGACTGCCTTATTACTATAGAGCAATAAATAATTCTCCCAAATGGAGGGATGTAAACAGTGAGGTCCCACAGGGATCTATATTGGGACTAATGTTTTCCAAGTTCTTCATAAATGATCTGGAATTAAGAGTAAGCAATTTGCTGATGTCACTAAATTATTAAATGAAAGGAATTACAAAGAGCTCCAAAAGGATTTCTCTAAACTGAGAGAACGGGCATCAAAATGGCAAATGTAGTTCAATGTAAGCAAGTGTAAAGTGACGTACATTGCAGCGGAAAATTAACTTTATATATATGCTGATGGGATCTGAGCCTAGTGGTGACTGACCCAGAAAGACATTTTGAGGTTGTGGTGGAGAGCTTGATAAAAATGTCGACCTAGTGTGCAGCTTCTGGAGGGTGGGTGGGAAAGCAAGCTCTATGTTAGGCATAATTAGAAAAGGAATCAAAATAAAACTGCCAACATCTTGGCTTTATACAAATCTATTGTGTGACTGTATTTTGAATAATGTGTACAGTTCTGGACATTGCACCTAAAAACAAATATTGTAGAGTTGGAAAAAGGACAACTAAAATGACCAAGGGGCTGGAGCAACTCCCCAGTGAGAAAAGGTTAATAACATGTAGGACTGCTTAGTTTAGAAAAAAAGATAAGTAAGGGGAGATATGTACAAAATTAGAACTTGAAGTCATCCCACAAAACTGTTTGGTGCAAGGTTCAGCAGAGATAAAAGGAAGAACAGCTTCACACAATTCTTGGTAAATATGGAATTCGCTTCCACAAGAGGTAGAAACGGCCACCAATTTGGATAGCATTAAAAGGACTTAGACAAATTCATGGAGGCGAAGCATAACAATGGCTGTTAGTCATGATGGCTGCCTCCAGTATCAGAGGCAGTATGCCTGTGTACACCAGTTGCTAGGGAACACAACTGGGAGAGTGCTGTTGCACTCATGTCCTACTTGTGGGTTTCCCACAACCACCTGGCTAGCCACTGTGTGAACAAAAGGCTGGACAAAATGGACCCTTGGCCTGATCCACCATAGTTCACATATTCTTAGCAGGAGTGCAGAGGCATCTGTGGCGTCCTTTTGTTCCTGCTCTCTGCTTCCTGAAAGTTCCGCATAGTGTAGGGAAGAGAGAGTTTATAAAAATTTCATGGCATGTATTCCACCTCATCCACCCGGCCTGGAATCCTGTTAAGGATTCAAAAGGCTGTGCCCCCCCCCCTCCATTTTCCTTTCCTTTCTCTTTAAACTGACATCCTCAACAGAATGCTGCATTTCCAAACACCCAACTATCCAGAAATGCTCTGCAAAGCTCCACCCACATCATGTGTATCACTGAGTTTGTTGGATGGGCGTATAGGTGGAGGTGCAAGATAGTTGGCATAATGGGCCTGTGGCTCATTGGTTCTTATGATCACTGCTTGTGGGGGTGGGAGGTGGAGTAGAGATGGTGGCCAGCATAGTCTTTTCCATTCCATTATTACCACTTGCTTGTGTTACTTGGAGAGATGTTAGGCTGAAATTTTACAGAGCTGTTTTATAGCTGGGCTGAATAATTGCAATTACAGTTAAACTGGAGGTATGTGTTAAGAGACATTTGCTGCCTAATGGCCGTCTAAGCATAATTTCTAAATGGCTTGAAATGAGATAAAATAATCTTTGAGGTGTAAGTAAATGGAACAATGATATTGTGCCCAAAGAAATATAGACTGGTCTGTGTTCTAAAAGGATTTCATATTTTATCACTTTAAGCTTAAGAGAGAATTGCTACAAAAGAGCATACAAGATAGCTTAGCACCATTAAATTCTGTAGAAGAATCAGAATAATAGAGTTGGAAGGGAGCTTTTAGGCCATCGAATCCAACCCCCTGCTCATTGCATTCCACCTCAATGCAGGAGTTGAAGATAAATGTTGGTACCTTTACCTAATACTGGTGAATTCATATATGGTTATTCTGTAATAAGACAAAACATGAATAATGGTGAGAACCACATGAAATTTGTGAACCCATGCCATTCCTATTAACGACAGCAACTTCATTTATATACAGTTTTGGAATTCCAATAGGAAATAACAAAAATGTTGGAATACAGTCACATCAGCCAAATTAAATGCTTATCAGAAATATGATTTTTGTACTATTTGGAAGCCAGTTATTGAATATTTGTGTGGCATTAATTACTTCCTTAGTCTAATATGACTGAAGTTGCTGTTTGAGAACTAAGGAGTTGAGGATAATCTAAGTTAGGAAAAAATGCTATTCATTCATATTTCTGTAACATTTGTAATATTTGATATTCTGTAATTGAGATATTTGTACATTAAATAAATTTTTAGAAGTACTAAATTGTGAATTTTAGACAACTTGTCTAAACCTTTCTATAGGATGCATGTTCCTATCTAAATGCATGCTATACTGGTCAGGATTGTGTAATATTCAAAAGCAGAATGTTTGTGCAGGAATACAAGGAAGGTTTGTTTTCAGTATAACAAAAAATGCTCCATTTTATGTTTATGGATGCCTATGTTTCAGCTGTAAGATCTTGACTGTGATGCTTTGGGCTGTCCAGGTTGCCTTCCCGCAGAATGTATGCATACATTATTTCAGATGTGTTAGTGTTCGATGTCCCATAGGTTGTATTTGAGCAGTGTGCACTCCATTTTAGCATTGCAAGTAAGCTCTGCAAAAGTTCCTATCTCACAAACTATGTTACTATCCTACTTGACTGTTCTTGATTACACACACACACACACACCCACCCACCCAAGTCATTTGTGTTACTGGAGTGGATTTTAAAAAAATTGTTTTCAAAACATTGGTTTTGATTTTTTAAAGAAGTTCAGTTGTGTTCCATAATAACCTGGATTAAAATAAGTACAATGCAAACAAACTTGTTAAAGTCTACACTAATAACCCCTTAAAACTTAATTCAGCAATTGCAGAATTAAAAGGTTAATAGATTTACACAGCAGAACAATAAAATGAAACCAGTGCCAGTAGAGCCAAGTTCCAGTGATTTCAACCACCACCACCAAATAAATGCCAGTGATTTAAATGCCTGGGTAAATAAAATATATATTTGCCTATTGCCAAAATGTTTTTGGAGCAGGTGCCAGACAAGCCTCCTTGCGGGGAGCGTACCATAGATAGGGATACTACAACTGAAAAGGCCTGCTCTAAAGTCAGCACCTACCAAGCCTCCAAAGGCAGGTGAAGAAAAGGTCTTCAGAGGGTGATCTTATCTTGCAGGCAGATTCATGCACAAGAAAGCAGTCCTTCAGGTATTTTGTAGCTGTGACCATAATTCTAAAATAATTTAAGAAGTGCACCTTCGTCCGTTTTTGTTGTGGGAAGCAAGCCATGTTTGGCTGTGGGGAGTGTACTTCTCCCGGGAAAGAGTTAGTGATCTGCAAAGTATCACATCTGGGCCATGTGTTGATGATCTGAAAAGCAACTTTTGTTTTGTTTTGCTCCTTTTTCCCATGCAGTTGTTGTCTGCTCTGCCCTCCTCCTCCCTACCCTTACTTGTGAGAGTTGTTAAAAACTATCTGGAATAAAGAGCTAGTGCAAAGGTCACAAGCTGGAAACATCTCCCTTCTGGAAACTCACACTGTGTTTGCTGTAAATAATGGTGTCTCTTTGCTTTGAGGGTTGCAACTACTTGTCTTAAGCATTCATTCCATCATCTCCTAAGACACAAACGGGTGCATTGGTTCAAATCGAAAGCCTCAGTATCCAAAAAAAGAGATGCATGCAACCGTTTTATTTTTTGAACTGCGTAGTTTCCCTGTTTGGGCCCACGGTGTGTGCATAGTCGAGACAAGATTGAGTAAATGCTAGAAGGATTTTTTAAAAAACAAAACATTATTTTGTGGTTGGATTTTTAATCTGTTCCAGGCCTTTTCAGTCAAAAAGCTCAACTGAAGGGGGCAGGAAAAGAGAAACTTAAGCATGTGGGCTTCTCTGATCTGGGGTGATGGCAAATCAGAGACAGGCTTTCTGGAAACCTTAACTTGTACGTTGTAGTGATGGTGGCGTTTCAGCTTTCACGTATTTGTGCCAAGGAAACTGTTCGGCTTGCAACCTTCTCTTGGCTGACCTCTTCCAGCTTGCAGCGTACATTGAAAATCCAAAATTAGTGACTTGGATCCTAACTTTCCTTCCATGAACAGAATAGAGTTTCATGTTCACAATTGGGTCTTTCCACAGTGCCTCCCTTTTCCCCCCTGCATCACCTGATATGGGATGGGATATGATGTGGGGAGCTAAAATGGAAGGGGGAGGAAATAGTTCTCCCCACTCCTTACTTGAATAGAGGAACAATTTAGGATAGAAGCCACCATGACAGGAGTGCTTATTACCAGAAAGAACCCTACCCTAAGGCCAAGGCAAGGTGGTCATCTCTGGCAGTGGCTTTTGCATGCAATGAAGGCTGAAAGAGTGAAACACAGAATTGACCCATAGGGACACAACCTACTAGAAAGTTCCCCTGTAATGCCGCATTGATAGATTTTAGTTAGGAGAATATAGGTGAATTTCTTGGTGGGTTATGGGGTAGGATCTGGATTTTCCATGTGAGGCAAATCTGTTTTGTTTTGTTTTAATTACTCCTGCCTCTCTAGAAATGTCTGCTTACAACTCTAGGTTAAAGGTAGAGTGATTCAGAAGCTTTTCTCTAGGAAGAGATTTATAATTTTGCTTTTAAGGATCGAAGGTCTTTTCTGTAGCATAATTATTTACATTGCCATCACTGAAAAAAAGTCCCAGGTGATTCTGTATTTAAAGAGCCAAGGAGGAGAATAAATGTCACAGTAAACAGAACTAAACTCCCTCCTCCCCAGAAAGCCTCTACTACGTAAGATATAGAACTTAACCAAAATAAGCAATGCAATAGTATGTGCTCCGTTGTTCAAATATTTTGGAACAGAGAAATCAAATGCATTGGGTCTTGGTGATCATGAAATTCCTCTTCCTTGCCAGCTAGTGAGATTAATAAGTGGTCCATTTCCCTATATTCTTACTGGACAATACATTGGTAATGAAATAAGGCATTTTGTTTGCATGTTCTACCTTCTTTTAATTCAGCTGTTTAGATGCTGAGAAATTTCAAAATTATGGTATGTGCTAAGTGTGCCACACTTTTTTTATATACCTTGTAACTTTGTAGAACCATTACATAGTTGTTAGTAAATAATATACTTAGGGAAGAGTCCTATGGCCACATAAGATTCTTTGGTTTCTAAGAACCAAGGTCAGAACTAGGGCTCTGACCTCAGAGCCAGAAACCACTCTCCCCACTTCCTTGTAGCCAGCACAGTTCTTGTTGTGCCAGTTACATCTCTGCATTTAGAAATGGAGCATGGAAGTGGGGAGAGACTCAGATGCTGCTTTATGCAGCTTCCGGTTGGGTCTCCAGGCTCCTTCCCTTCCTTTCCCTGAAGCTGTACCTAGATCACTGAAATCTAGGCAAAAATGTAGGGTGGCTGGAGCACAGAGGAGAGAATCCCCTCCATTCTCCAGCCACCCTGCATAGGATAGTTGGCAACCTCCCAATTTCAGAGGCTGATGACTATCCGGATAGGACTGTATCCTTAAATGCTGTGTATTATTTATTTTGACACTCATAGAATAGTGGAGTTGTAAGGGGCGTTTAAGGCCATCGAGTTCAACCCCCTGCTCAGTGCAGGAATCCACCTTAAAACATACCTGACAGATGGCTGTCCAGCTGAATCTGGAATGCCTCTAGCTTTCACGTATGATATAAAAAGCAAATTCCTGGAATGTATGGCTGTGCAGATACGAACGGTTTCTAGTAATATCTCAGAGGTCAGAGGGGATCTGAAGTTGAGTTCCAGATGTGGAAAGGTGTGTCTTCTTTATTCTGTACCTAACAGAAGCAGAAAGCAAATTTACATAATTTTAGGTGCAGAACTTGGATTTTTAAAAATCTGAATAAACACATGCTTAATTATAGATATATAATTATATTGCAATAGTTCAGCTCTAAATAACTGTTTTGCGTAGCTTGAAAGAAAGCCCAAGTTATGCTTGACTCACAACTTCAGCTTCTTTTAATATCCAGCTGCAGCAGGCAAGCTGAAATAAAATAAAATTTTAAAAGTGGTATACCACATTCTAAAATACAGAGTGATCTTTCAAGTGCAGGTGCCTTTATGGATTCATATTAAAGGCTTCTTTATTTGCAGTTGTCTTCGCACAGATTGGAATAGCCCTTAGTTGAATACAGCAAAACCGTGAAGGGAAGTTACACAGGGGTCAAAGTTGGACACATTATGTCCTCCCTCCCTGTCTGAATGAAGCCGCACTCACGGACATTCATAGGGATGGCCGCCATGGTTCATCCCTGTAACCTCCTGAATAGGTGTTGCCCCACACCAGCAGTGAAGAGCAGCCATGGAGCTATCACTTGGACTCATCCCCCCCTTGACTTTAGGATGGGCCTGTTCAGACAACACGCTAACCTATGCTTAGGCTGCTAACCCCTTTTGCAGCGAATGGTTAGTGAACACCTTTAAACCATGGTTATGTAGCCACCATGGTTAAGAATGGTTCACACAACACACCAAGTCATGTTTCACATGGCAAGCTATGTCATACTGTTTAGCTCAAAATGCTTAACCTCAATGGTTTAGCATGTTTGAGCAGAATCACTGTATTGCTGTGGTGTGAGAGCCAATGTGGTGTAGTGGCTAGAGTGTTGGACTGGGAGTCGGGAGATCCGGGTTCTAGTCCCTACTTGGCCATGGAAACCCACTGGGTGACTTTGGGCCAGTCACAGACTCTCAGCCCAACCCACCTCACAGGGTTGTTGTGAGGATAAAAGTGGGGAAGAGGAGGATTATGTACGCCGCCTTGGGTTCCTTTCAGGGGGGAGTAAAGGTGGGATATAAATGCAATAATAAAAATAATAAATAAAATTGCTTGCAAGGCTATGTGTTGGTTAGGGAAGTTTGCCACCTAGAGACTGAAGATGATACTGCAGGCTCCAAAACCACAAACACGTTAAAATTAATGCATTACAACAACCAAACAGAGCTTTTGGTTCTCTAGGTTTCATTATCTTGGAACTGTGGTGCTGGCAAACAGACAGATATCGTATTTTATTATAATAGATAAAATTTAGGGGGCAGCATTGGAGGGATCCCCCAATGGGTATCATTTTAAACCAATATTAAAGATTGGACAAAATGTTTGTGGATTTTCAGCTCCACAAATACTGTGTAAAAGATTTGTATGCCATTTTAATTACACTTGTTGGTGAAAACTTCTGTTATACTTGCGTAGTAACACAGATTATAAACTGACAGTTTAAGTTGGTGTACCATGCTGATGCTGCAAAGTTAAACAGCTTAGTCATAAATTCTGTTATGCCTTCTTTGTGGCGAATACAAGAGGACCAGTTCTTAATTGAATTATACAAACAGTGAAAGCCTTATGTAAAAGAAGCAAAAATTCCTGGGATCTGCCTACGTCTATTCTCCATCAGATGCTGTATTAAATTAAGAAATTGCCCAATTTTGCATTGTTTCAGATATGAGTGGCCTTAAATACTGTATTATAGAATATGAATAGAAATAGGAACTTTTTCCCTGACATGTTAGCTCTTTCTGGGCATGAGAGTGTTTATGGAAACATTCAATCATGTGGTTTTTACATTGGCATTCTGAAGCCATATAGAGATAGGAGGACTCTAACACATTATTGTTTATTAATATGTTGTTTGTCTTAGTGCAAAACTAGATGACAGTACTGTAAAGCCCAAACTCCTGTGATCACAATGAATTTGTCTATGGAGATTGACTTTCGGCTTTCTAGTTTGTCCATCCCTGGCATTCAACATAAAGAGCTTAAGAGTCCAGAGCAAGAGAATTCTCAGTTCTTTGTCTAATAGATTAGCCTGCAATCCCATGTACAGTTTCCTGGGAGTAAAGTCCATTGAATTTAGTGGGCCTTGCTTCTAAGCAATTATGTGTTTCTGCTGTACACTTCATAACCTTGTTTTTGGTGTGGTTCTTGCCTGTGAGCAGAATAAAAAATATATATAGTGTGTCGTTTCTGATCGGATAGAAAGGAGTTAGGTATGCCTAGTACCTTGGTTCTGAATATAGAATATTCGTAAAACAAGAAATGTACTACAGCCAGTTTGCAAATATACAGTAGATAATTGACAAGATCATATTCTGTTTTAAAATGGCCCTTGCTGAAGTGTATAACTGTTTCAAGAAGCATAAGATAGGTAAACTGTGTATTAAAAGGGCTGTTCCCTTCACCCCTTGTTCCAAATCCCCCTTTCCCCCCAATTCCCTCTTTCCCTTGTGAAACAAAAGACATTTGTTTGTCTGCCTGTGAGGTCTTCGCTACTTGCCCCATGTGTGGATGTAGAGCCCCATATTTAAATGCTTTCCTGATACCCATGAAAGTAAAGAACAGGAAATGGGTAAATCCAGGTTCTAGCAGATAAAGGAAGTTATTTTTGCCTTCCCCCTTTCAATTTAGGTAGTGTTTAAAAATGAGCTAAGTATTTAAAGATCTTTAAAAGCTTTTCTTCAGCCTCTTGAAGTGGCATTGAAAGTACATAAAAACAAGGTTGCTCCTTGTGAAGGTTGCACAGCTAAGGCTTTATTTGTATGGCTTTTGTTGTGCTAGATCCTCTCCTTCAATTAGTCACGAATTCTCCTCCCTTTCCCTCCCACCCACCAAGTACCGCTTGCCAGGTTGAATGTTCAGTTTATTGCACAAACAAATAAATGTTTCTGAAGGCTATACCTCTGGCTGGTCATTTAAGAGATATTTTAATCCTAGGAAAATCCCTTAATTTTCTTCCTTGTACTTCATTTGCAGACTGACGACCGCAGTCTCAAGTGCACTCACAGACACTTTTCAGATTTGCATTTGGAACATATCCTCCTGCATTTCTAAAAGGCTTTTCTTTTTCCTTAAAATTATGACAGTCCTGTGACTCTCTCATTTTACAGATGGAGAAGGTGTTGAGGCCCCAGAATGCTCTTTGCCAGTGCCCTGTGCTTTTATTTGTCTTCGTAGGAGACGTTCCTGGAGGAATTGTGCTCATAAACGTTAATCATTGTGCATCTTAGAACTGGAAATATGTTCAAAGAATTGAAAGTGTTTGGTTATTTTTGCCACATGCCTATAAATAGCCTGGATTTGATCTACAGCCCAGTAGAGCTGGCTGATGGTTGTCTATTTACAACCGAAATGGAAACTGGCACAATTTCTACTTGAGCCTATATTTATCGTAAATGTATTTAGTTTCTATGACCTAGGAGCAGCCCAGTTGGCTAAAACGTGTAATCGGAATAGCAGACGTGCTGCCCACGTGCTTCGTTAGTTTAAACTTACTTTGAGAATTCTGGATGTAAACCAAATTGTGAAGTGAGCCTCCCTAGGGAGAAGCTGTCAACTCAGTGTCCTGTTTTCTCTCTTTCCAGACGTCATAGGTCTGAATTCAGTTTGTCCGTCCCCCCCTTTTATTAGACCATTCTGTTCTGGTTGAAACTCTGTTCAAAGATAGTTCAGCTATAGAGTAAGAGATGAATCACTAAATATTTAGTATGTCAAAATAACTGTATATATTATGGCCTCCTTTTGATTCTGAGGACCTCCTTTTGATTCACTCATGGAAGGTTGCACATGTTATGGTGGGGCCTTTGAATTTCAGGGTATAAATCTTCTAAATAAATTTTATCCATGGGTGGTATGAGCAACTGCTTTTGAACTTCTCCTGAGTTTCAAAAGTGACTTTTTGAGCAATGCTCTTTTGAAATTCGCTGTGCAGTTTGCTGGATTGTGGTCTATGTTATCTGATAGGACACTTCAGTTCTGTGATCTTGTTGGTTAAAGTTCTTGTGTGTGTTGATGGAACCCAAAAAACACAAACACAACTCAGGGCAGGGAAGTTAATAGGATTTGCCTTTTTCATAGAATGTTGGCATTTAAGCAAGGATTTCTCCCCCCCCCCCTTATTTTAGGTATCTTTTGTATTTACCAACAGGAACTACATATCTTGCTTATTTTCTAACTATTTGCTTTCTCTGTTTTCCATTTCCACTTTTACTTCTGAATATATCACACAGCAATGTAATATGAGTTGCTCAATTAACATAAAATAAAATGCAAAGGGGCAAAACATGTAAGTCTTCTAGTTAGAGGACTCTACTCTAGTCCTGATGGCTATGTCCAATATCAGAGGCAGTAAGTTGCTGGAGAACGTGGGTGGTAGGGTGCTGTTGCACCATGTCCTGTTTGTGAGTCGCTGGTCAACAGCTGGTTGGCCACTGTGGGAACAGAGTGCTGGACGAGATGGACCCTTGGTCTGATCCAGCATGGCTCTTCTTATGTTCTTACATTGAGGTAGGTAATCAGAAGAGACTGTCCGGTTTGAAGCATACAAGCAAACAGCTGCTTTAAATCCAAATTATGTGAGTGCAGAAGCTCACTGTATCAATCACACCATCCACAGTTAAAAACAGTCTTCCTACTAAATTTGTGTCATGACACATGGTGAGCAAATACACTATACTCCAGTGGCTTGTTCTGTAGAAGAGCCTTTCTGCGGTTTGGATTTACAGCAACCGTAACACAGATATTTTGGTGATAATACACTGGTGATAATCCAAAAGTCTAATGGCCTACCAGATTGCTCAGAAAATTATCAGCCCAAATAAAACAGATTAGGCAGCCTGGAGCGTAGACTTCTACTGTAGCACAATTCAATTAATAAGCAAAAAATTAAGAGCTACTAACTAAAATTAATACCTTGATTCCTGCAGCCCCCATATCTATCCCTTAAAAACACGAAAAGGTCACTTCCAATTGATCCAAGTATTACCAGGCTCCAAGATGTCTTCTTTATCCTTTTAAAGGCAAGTGCTTGAGCTACATTTGGTTACCATTCTTTTCTCTATGCTCCTGAGTCATTGTGACTTATTCTTTGTTTTATTCTTAGTTTTCTGATGGTAGGTTGTGTAAGGCGGATTATACATTTTCAAGTGAATAACTTCAAATGTTTGGAAGGCCAGGCTCTCTGTTTGAAAGCCATGGATCCTCGGTAGCTCTGCTAAAACGTATCTTTAAGAAAAGCCGTATTTGGCACTCTGAATAGACCACTAGGGAACATGTACATATTTGCACAAACTTGACAGCTGGCATCAACTATTTGCCAACTATAGTTGGCAACAATTATTTTCAGTAGATTTGGAATTTGGAAAATGTGGGAAAGCATTGGAGAAGTAGAAAGCAAAAACTAAAAAAACGGGGAATGTGCAAGTACTACTCTCTCAGAGCCTACTGTGGATGTTCAAACTCTGCAGCTATAAGGGCTAGAAACTTTATTAAGAAATAACAAAGCAGACATTCTTGTCAAACCTGAATCTGAATAGACCCACTGATGGGCAAATACATATGAATAACAAGCTTGAGGTGAAGCACACATCTATTGTGACTTCAACAGTTTGAAATAAAATATTCTATATTATTTAAAGAGTTATATGCCAAATCTTTCATCAAACAATTACCTACAGAGCAGGTCATATATAAAAATGAAATTATTGCACATGCTTTTGCATCTTGGGGTCTGATGTTGGATTCTTTTTGGATGTCTACCATAAACCCACTCGGAAACGCACTTTAGAACTGAGCTTTCTGAGCTATGGCTTGAGTTGCTTTAACATGTCTGCCCTATTGTTTGCCTCCACAGCTATGAGCCAGAGAATTAGCCAAAGTGCTCCAGTGAAGCCTCCTCCACTAGCTCCCCAAAGTCCACCTGGTGGAGTTCTGGGAGGCGGCAACTCCAGCCAACAGCAGCAGATGAGGCTGCAGCAGCTGCAGATGGAAAAAGAGAGGTTGCGACTGAAACACCAAGAACTGCTTCGGCAGGTGAGGCCACAGGTTAGAAGCACCCTTCCACTATCATATAATCCGTTGTGTGTGCATGTGTGGCATTGTGCTCATCAACGTGTGGTTCCAGCAAGTGTCAGCAGATTGTTTTTTTATTGCGCGGAAGGCAAAGATTCAGACTTGTTGGTTGAAAATAATAATTTTTCCTTGGATAAATTTCTCAAGCAGACGACATACATAGATGCAAGCAAATGAAATTGGCACAGCTGTGAATATATCTCAGGGTCTGTGACCTCGTCAGAAAACCTCTGTGGGGTGTGTGGGTGTGGGTGTTTCCTGCAATCTGTCATGTAGGTGCTGTGTCTAGCATTGGCAGCTTTTTCATCACTTAAAAAACTGCCTCATGGACAATATCCTGCCAGGCTGCTTTGCAGAGTTATTAATGCTCTGCACGGACAAAACTATTCATATTGAATTTTCCAGTTTCACGATGGAAGTGCCTGTGAAATGGATCTGCCCTTGCTGTGTTTGGGTCTCCGATTACATCATAATTTGAGTATTTTTCTCACATGGACTGCGAAAACAAAGCCATTCTTCTCCATAAGGACATAGTCCACCATTTTGTTTCCAACAGCACCTAGAAGCAAGACATGAAGATATGGGCCTTGTTATCTATCCCCAGCATCTGGTATTCAGAGGTATAATGCCTCGGTATATGGAAGTTCCATTGAGTTCTTATGGCTTAGAGGTATTGATAAACCTGCCCTTTGAATTTGTTTAACCCCTTTAAAAAGCCATCTAAGCCAGTATCCTTTGCTTCATCTTGTGGTAGTGAGTTCTATAAGTTAATTATGCATTGCAACTTGAAAGAGCTCAGGTCCATTCAGGAAAACTCCTGATTATGAATTCTATCACTATATTCATTTGGGCATCTTGGACATATCCCTACAACACCTAATTAAGGGTAATAAATAATATTTTTTGCTTTCTTATAGGCAGTTGGGAAGATTATCACCATAACATTTTGCTAGCCGTTGGCAGCTGATAAGGGTTGTAATAGAGTGCATGTGAACGAGCTAATTAAACACACATCCCATTATGAATACCTTCCCTGATTGATGAAACAGAAAGTGATGGGGGTAGATGGGGTGGGGGTAGAATTAACCATGTAAGACAATGTCTATATTGTTGTGGGCAATTCTCAAAGCTTCCTTAAAAGCAAATAGTTTAATTGAGTGTCTTCACTTCAGTTTCAATTAGAAATGTAATAAAAATAGTATTTAAAACTTGAATATTTTTTTCCTAAGTGGTTCAAATGTAGCCTGATTTGCTGCTTTTGCTTTTTTTCTAATCCTGGAGGCATGACACCAAAAGGATAATGAAACTTACTTGCTGAAACTGTCGCTCTCAATCAGTGCTTCCTGTCCTAGATCTTTTCCTAATTATTGATCAGCTCCTTGTCTCAAATGTCTGGCATCACTTTTTGTGAAGGTTATGGGGCATTGTACACATCCTAACCTCTTTGAGAGAATCCTTTTAAACTTCTTTCCCCCTTCTGTTTGGGTGATGGGTCCTGCATCGTACAATGTTTTCACATTCTTGGAGATCGCTTCCTCAGGCTTTTACCTTCATCGCCTCTTGCTTTTTCTGCCCTTACTCTGGAGTCTAACTCTCTACCTTCTGTACTGAAGGAATATTTGTAGGGATAACTACTTGCTGTAAACTGGATCATTGTGGAATGTGTCTCACCTTCAAACAAAAACACACTTATGATTGTCTCTGGACAAGTTAAAAAAATAAGGACATTTTCAGCTGAAATGTCTGAGCTTCTCCTGTAACTGCTTTGCTATTAATCCTCGAACAAATCCATATGCCGCCATGCCAGCATGCTTTTAGATAAGGCTTCTAATTTTGGATTTCTTTTCTTCAGTAACTTCTTCTTGAGAAGTTGACTAACGTGAGGCCAGGCAATGTTCGCAACCTTGATGTCTCCTTTTTTGTTTCCTAAATGTTAAACAACATGTCTCCGTGTGCTCTGCAAGCACTCCTAAGCATCTTGTCCCATTATGCAGCAGCTTTTGTCCACCTCTTAACTCCCTTATCCTTTGTCATCTTTGGCTGTCGCAGGAACTTGCCTCTTCAGAATGCTAAGAGGGTGATGTATGTGTCAAGTCAGCCTACCCATCCCAACCATGAGCAGCAAAAAAGTAATGTTTACCCATCTTATTTCTTTTACTCTTAGGCATTGCGGAATATCAATCCCAGCACAGCAAATTCACCAAAACGTCAGGTAGGCTCCGAACAAATGTTTCATCAAAGTAAGAAACATTTTTAAAAAAACTTAGATCAGCTGCGCAAGGTGCTTGGGCTACATGAAGCTACTTTTGTATTTTATAACCCCAGCCTGCCAATAACCCCAGCATGCTTGAAAAGGAGCTCTGTGCAACTCAAAGGCTTGCTTCTGGCATTTTAAGGAATAGATCGTTAAATAAAAGGTGTCTTCGCTTGCTCTGCTTTTTCTCAAACGTAATGCAATGGTTTCCAGATAGAATGTCTTATTTGTCACTGATGGGCTGGCATAATGCTGAAGAGGAAGATCTATGGCTGTCAAGTTCTCTCTTGGGCACTTGTGACCTTACCACTCCTAAAATGTTCCAGTTGGCCCATAAAGACAAGATCTCTGTTCTAACTTCAAGAGCCTACGTTGCCTCAGCAGTTTTCCATGTGGCTGAAACTTGACATTCTCAATTAATCTTGAAACCCTTCCTTCTACAGCAGCATTAGAACCTCTTTATGGACATAGGCATAAAACTGGAAGGATCAAATCAGCTGTAACTGGACACTGATATTAACTGCTTTTTCTCATTTCAGATTTGCTATACAAATAAATGTGTGACATTTCGTTAAGCATCTGGTATTCCACATAAAGTTCCAGTGTGGCAGCCCTGTGCCTTAGCTGTTCAGTGAAAAGGGTATTAACCAGCTGTATAACATTGATTTGATACAGCCCAGAATCCTTTTCTTTGTCCGTAGTGGAGATGGTTCCTTTTATTGCAGAATTTGACCGCAGACTATTTTTATAGGGTACAGGGGAGGGGGGCTCATATTACAAGCTTCATTCTGTCCATCACGTTTGTACCCCTCCCTTTCAAGGTGCTCAAGATGGCATACATGGGGCTATCTCACTTTTTAAAAATTCTCGGAAACCATAGGTTAGGATGAGAGTTACCATCTTGCCCAGGGTTACTTAGTTTGCTTTGTAGTTGAGCTGGATTTAATCCCTGGTCCAAGTTCAATACTACAGCACACTGCTTTTGTATGTATCCTGTCATTCCTGCTCCATGGATCATGAGTTTTTCTAGCAGAATAGAGCAGTGTTGTTTTGATTATCCTAGAAATCTAGTAGGCTGCTTTGCTTTCATCAGTCTATGGGCCTTACTTTACAGCTCCACCTTCAAGCAATGATGTCTTTTTCCTTCTCTCTCTCTCTCTCTCTCTCTCTCTCTCTGCTGTGCACAAGTGGATGCAGAACTCAACCATTTGAATGGTAACATACAATTGACTGATTTGAGTATTATACTTCACTCATTCCATGCCAATTTAATAACCTAATTCTCTGAAGAAGAGAAACAGAATAATGGAAATCAGGCTTAATAACTTCTTCTGGTAGTTGAGAAGGATCTATCAAGATTTTTATTGTTCTGTGTTTGTTTATTTTTATTATGTATTTTTGAAGTTGTGACTACTAGAGCTTTTACAGGAATGTTGACTCTGAGCTGCCTTATATCAGAAACTCTTGGCATCAAAGTTCTTGTTCAAAGAGTACATACGTATTCTGAATTGACAGTCTTTTCTCCCCCTCCCCCTCCCCACATAACAGGAGAGGTTAAGGCCAAGATTAAGCCAAGTCCCTGTCTTTTCCTTTCACAGAAACACATCTTAATGCTGGAATCTCATAACAATTTTCTTCTTTTGCTAAGACAGTTGTCTTATCAGTCTAATATTCATGTTAGCTTTAGGTTGCTGTGTTCACGCTTTCCTTGGTACTGCTTTTATTTGTGACTCCAACTCACACTGGTGCTGATTCCAGTTGATTCTTCTAGTGTGATTCCTTCTGGTTCATCATTTGTATTTGAAAATATTAGTCCAAAATATTTTTAAAACCTGTGAGCCTTGGTATTGCCCTTTTCTTCCCACTTTGGGACCTAAAGGTCAACTTCATATCCTTCTGGAATTCACACACGTGTTGAAACAAATAGAAAGTGGGAAGGAACCTGGAGGCCACCTAGTGCAGCTTCATGTGTCACTATAAGATCCACTATACAGAAAACGCTTATGATGGTTTATTAGTTTGTTAATAAGCAAAGATTGGAAGTTAGCAACATGTGCAGAATTGAAATAGGTTTTCAATAAGAAAGTGAGAAGGAAAAATAACATCGCAAATTACTGGCCAATTCCACCTGCAAAAAATTGCTTCCTAGCTCTGCATGGTGACACATAAATCTTGATTGGAATGAAGATTCATCAACTGAGTTATTTCATGAGTAGAATATACCTTTCTATCAGATTCCACCCCCCTCCCAACAACCATCCATTTCACAAGTGTAGCCGTGTCTCTAATGCTGCAAGAGGTGAAACAGCATTGATCCCAATAGGCTGTAAAGTTTCATATTGGCCTGACCTAAAATACCTGTTCCTGTTTCGGCTTTTGAGCTGAAAGGTGACTGGGTTCACATGACACGACAACCGCCATGGGCAGCCAGCCAGCGATAGCGGGTTGTCCAAATATGCTGACTTTTCTGCAGGGTGGTTTATTTTTCTCGAACTTTCCAAGGTTTGTTCTTGGTTTGTTCATACCTTTGATAGGTTTTCATGTTGTCCAAACCTGGGAGAGCAATTTTATTGTGGGTTGTCGGGATTGACTACCAAGCTGCTTGGCAAGAGTGGCAAAAAAGCCCATGCCAGTCTTTGTGGTCTCCCCAGTGCCACCTCTAACCTCCTTCGCCAGGGCATGCACAAATGGGATCAGTTTTTTTGGAGGGGGGTATTATTCCCCCCTTCTTTTCTTTTGCAAGAACACACTTTCACCTGTGCAGCCTTGCTCAGGAAATTGTTGAATAGGAGGAAGACACTGACAAGTGTTAGTTCAGCACTTAAAAGTGGGAGTGCATTGCCAAGTAGGAGATATTGTACATATCTGTGGTGTAGTGTGGTGTGGTGTAGTGGCTAAAGTGTTGGACTGGGAGTCAGGAGATCTGGGTTTTAGTCCCCACTCAGGAATGGAAACCCACTGGGTGACTTTGGGCCAGTCACAGACTCTCAGCCTAGCCCACCTCACAAGGTTGTTGTTGTGAGGATAAAGTGGAGAGAAGGAGGATTATGTACGCCGCCTTGGGTTCCTTGCAGGAAAAAAGGCGGGATATAAATGCAATAATAAATAAATAAATAAATAAACTGGGAGATATTGTTCTCCCCCCCCCTTTTTGATACACCTATTCCGTTCATCTCCCCCCTCCCCATTTTTGGTACTTCTGAATTGTGCTACTGGGTCCCTCCTTTCTCTTACTATTACTTCTCTCCTGTTCCTTGGCAACTGCATACAAATTAGCCTATATGCAGACTTGCCTTATCCATTTCCTTGTTTGCTACCTGCTCCACTTCAGTGCTCCCTTTGACAGCTGAAACAAAAGTGCACTCTTGCAAAGGAGCAATAACAACAACAACAAAATGCAACCCCATTTGCATAATAAAAAGGGTTATCAAAATTTCAATCTATTCCAATTAATTTAAAAAATTGAATTCCGTCTTGTCTCTTATGTCACTTTATATGGAAAATAAAGTCACCTCCAGTGGGTCTGAAGATGATGCCGCAATTGCGTTCTAAAGGACGACCGATGTCACTTAACATACTCTTCTATTTTTCATGCTACCATGCAACTGTATTTTGTGCATGCCTGGAATATAGGAAATGGCTTTCAGCTGGCCGTTTTGAAATAAAGATAGGTATCTTTGACTTGTGTGGATTTTGATAAAGAATTATAAATAAATCTTCTCTTTTAAAGGTATTCGTTTCTTTCACAATATGCTAGTTTACTAGCAAAAGGATTTATTTGTTTGCTTGTACTTCTTATATATTGCTTAGTATAATAAAACCTCTAGGCAGTTTTGAACCTGGACAAGAGTTTAAAATTGCAATATACTTCCTGAAGTCCAAACTGTTCTTTCTAGGAAGGACCCTAACATAGCAATTTGCACAATGCATAGCTTGGCCCTCAGACTAAAGGATGCTCTGATCATGGCCTGCCCCTATAATGCTGTGATTGAAGTTTTAGAAATGGGAAAGTATTGCTTCTACACTTAGCACCTTACAAGGCCTTTTCCACTGCCATTTTTTTTTAAAAAAAACCTTCTTAACCTCAATTAGCTTTAGCATAGGTGTGGCTAGTTGAAATAGATACGGTAATTACATATTTGATGGAAATAACATGGGAACTCATATGGCAGACTTCTATGTTAAATGTTTTTGAACTTGTTTCTGACAACCTTACTGTGGAAATGCTTTTGATTTGCATAGATCTGCCTGTGCGCCCAGGCCAGCAGACTAAACTCTGTTTATTAAATCCTGGAACTGATGTGGGCACCAAAGTGCAGGCTTGTAGTCCATCTATGTTCACTCATTATGTGTATAATGTGTGCTGTTGTGAACAGTGGGGCTGTGTGTTCCCTCAGGGATTCATTGCAAGACTGTGCTCTTCTGTGTTGAAATTCCTGGCAAAATATGTATTAATGTTTTTAATACAAATGTTTGTGTGTGTGTGTGTGATTCTAAGCCTGGTTGTGGTGTTCCATCTTTTCCCCAATGTGGCTCAAAACTTTGCCAGACCTCAAAAGGCTCATGCTACCCAATCCTAGTTTCAGTGCAATTTTTAGACTGTTCCTGAACTGGTGAAGGGATGCTTGATGTAACTGAATACTAAGGAGTTACTTTTAAAAGGTTACAGGCTTCAGTGTCCTGTTTTAAAGCAACACTAGAAAAGTACATAAGAATGACAGAAAAAATGAGTCCAGCATCAAGGCAGTATCTTGACTGACACAAGCATGTACACATTGTGAAATTAAGAGTTGGTGCAGACCTTACTACAGCCTGCTTCATGTGAGTGGTGGTCAATCCATGTGATCAGTAGAACCATGAAGGACTTCATGGAAAACTATGACTCCTTCTTCTGCGAAAAGAAACCCCCTCCCTCAATTTTCCTAATTGTGTAAGAGCAGACCACTTTTGTGACCATCTATTTCCAGGATATTTTCTAATTACATCAGAGGAGCTGCTCTATTCCATGAGTCTCTTCCTCCCACGTTACTCCACACAGACTATTAACATGAGCATCTATTTGCATGGATAAGCCGGCTTTATAATGAGCTCGTTCGCTTGTGATACCAAACTATGATCCGGTGATACACGAGCAAGTTTTGTGCAGCCTCAGGCTCTCTCCCCTCACATGTGATGGTTCTTTGCCTCCTTATACTGGGTTGGGGCAACCCATAGTTTGCCATTTTGTTTGAATGCTCAAATTATGTGCTTGGTTGGGAGGAAAGGGTTTTGCCACAGTTGTAGGATGGAGGGAGACAAAGGAGCATTAGGCTCCTCACCGCATAAACTTGGGTTGGTTTGATGACCAAGTTTAATGGCTGCACCAGTTGTGTTTGACTACCAAGACCCAGCATGGTATAGTGGCTAGAGTGTTGGCCTGAGAGTCAGGAGATCCGGGTTCTAGTACCCACTCAGCCATGGAAGCCCAGTGGTTGACTTTGTATCAGTCACAGACTCTGAGCTCAGCCTACCTCACAGGGTTGTTGTGAGGATAAAATGGAGAGGAGGAGGATTGTGTACACTGCCTTAAGTTCCTTAAGGAGGAAAAAGGTGGAGTATAAATGTAATAAATAAATGAACTTTCACTGAAAAAGCAAGTTCAGGTTACTGTTGTATCATTCATGGCTACTGCTGGTTTTCTGGGCTTCTGAAATTGTGTAGTAGGGGGAGCAATAAATCTATATATGACGTGATGAAAGCAGGAATGTTTAGCTGTTGGTATCATTTTATTACTTTACTTGTGCTTAGATTGATGGGTATTTTGATTTATGTTTAATGCCTCCTTAGGTAAAACTGAAATACAGGGTAAAAATACTTTAAATAAATTCAGTAGAAGTCAGGAACACTTTACCCTCCTTGAAACCAGTGGGGGCTGATGAACCAAATGTGTGCTCCAGTTGAAATTAAATTTGAAGTGTGCTGAACTTCCCTTGGTCAACCCACACCACGACTGGCACTCTTCTGTTTTAGGAGACATAAAGTTGTGATGATGAAGACAATGACGGGTTTCTACAATTGTTTGAAGTGTTGTGAGATATTTCAGAACTCTGCATTTGTGCTTATCAGAAGTAATTATCTAATCACCCCTTTGGCAATTTTGTGAGAAGTTTTTAGTCTTCTCACTTTACAGAGGAAGCCAATACAGAGAGAAAGTCGAGTCTGACAAGATGCCAGAGATTTGGTCTATTGAGCAGAGTGGGTTTTTTTAAAGCACTGGTCACCCACCTGTACCTTATCTAACAAGAAGCTTGCTTAAAAGATTTAGGTGAACGAAGATTTAAATTTAGCTCTTATTGGTTCTGATCCACTTCTCTGACTATACTATACCATACCTTTTAAGTAGAAGCAAAACAATTTTGTCAACCCAGCTTCATCTATCTATCTATCTAGGCCGACCCCCTCTACTAGAAGCAAGCATATAAGTATTTTCTTTAAGTGGGTCCTTAATTCATTAACCCAGGCCTTCTTTCTTGAACATGTTTCCAGGAGCAACTGTCTCCTCTTCTCATAATTATTCGTCCTTGTTTCAGCTTCCAAATTCATTTTCTCTTAAATATTTTGCTAGTGTGCAAATGCATTGAAACCCTGAAACTCAAGTGGGAGATGGAGAATGCAACACCTGTTCGATCATTTTCAGGGTCTGTAGAACACCAAGCATAGAGTGGTGTCAGTGCTTAGAAGAGCAGCTAAAAATAATTAGGGCCAACGGTCTGATAGATTTATTTTGGCTTGACTCTAAATATTGTAAGTCTGTGGAAACTGTGAGTCTTCTACAGTTCTGCTTAAAGTAATTTGGAAGATTCTATTCATATTTGGTAACTGTATTTCTCTGTAAAGTCCCTTTATACTTACTTGTCATAATGAAGACTATTGGCTATTTTGTAATCAGTAGGAAGTAAATTAACAAGAATTGAAACATAGCCATGATGTTTTGTTTACAATGTCATTTCCAGAGAGGTGGCCATGTTGGTCTGTTGCAGCAGAAACAATAAAGCATTTTGGGGCATCTTAAAGAATAACAGATTTATTATGGCATAAGCTTTCATGGGCTACAGTCCCCTTCATCAGACGCTTGAAATGTTATCTCGGGTTACAGGTTGGAGGGGGGTTATAATAACTGAGGTCAGAGGGAAGTTAAATGCAGACTGTGCCAGAGACTCACAAATTAAGGATTTATATCAGGTATTCCTCCAAGTACAGTACCACCCAACAAAGTGAAAAACAGATAAACAAAACACGCAAGAACAATTTGCTAATCATAGAATCATGGAATAGTAGAGTTGGAAGGGGCCCATAAGGCCATCGAGCCCAACCCCCCTGCTCAATGCAGGAATCCACCTTAAAGCATCCCTGACAGAAGGTTGTCCAGCTGCCTCTTGAATGCTTCTAGTGTGGCAGGGCCCACAACCTCCTTGGGTAACTGGTTCCATTGTGTTACTGCTCTGACAGTCAGGAGGTTTTTCCTGATGTCCAGCAGGAATCTGGCTTTCTCTAACTTGAGCCCATTATTCCATGTCCTGCACTCTGGGAATGAAAAGCATAAGAGAAATGACTGAACACTACATGTTGTAACCTATAGCTCCAAGCTAAAACCGTTCAAATATATCATCAGAGAGCCTACAGCTTATCCTGGACAATGGCACCTCCTTCTCGCAGGCCTTGGGTGATAGGCCTGTATTTGCTTACAGACAGCTCCTCAACTTAAAACAGATACTCATTAGCAACAACAGGCCACATAACAAGGATATAAACACAGGGGGCGGACCCTGCAACAAACTCCAATGCCAGGTTTGTCCTTATGTCTACTCTGGCAATGCTATTACAGGGTCTAATAATAATGACACCCTCAACATCAGGGGCTCATTTCACCTGCTCATCTTCCAATGTAACATATGCCATCATCTGGCAGCAACACCCTACTGCATTCAACATAGGACAAACAGGCCAAATTCCACGTAAAAGAATAAATGAACAAAAATCTGTCATTAGAAAAGGCAATATTCAAAAACCAATGGGAGAGCATTTCAACTTCCCAGGATACTCCATCACTGACCCTAAAGTGACCATTACTTAGCAAAGAATCTTTAGAGAAAATTAGAATGAGAGACTGCTGAGCTACAATTAATCAAGGTGTTAAATACTATCTCCTGTGGCTTGAATTGGGATAAAGACTTTTTATCACAAGAAATGTACGGCCTGGTCATGTCGGTTCTTCTTTTTGTACATAGTATTCCAGTTGCAGCTGCACTACAGATTTATATCAAATACGATACTTTTCATTTTAACTTCAACCCTTTCCTAGTAATCCATCACGTGGATTGTCTTTAGCTGTTGCTGTGTTGTGAGCTGTTTCTATTGAACTATTCACCACGATGCCAAGTTCTTATATCTGGAGATACGTGTTTTCTGGAATATATGCCGATATACCCTTGGAGATAATTTTTTAGACTAATTTTTGTATCTTAGGGATTTTTCTTATGCAAAAATATTCTATTTGCTTGCACAATCATGTCAGTATTTTCAGCTGCATAAGGATACTTATGATGCCATCAAAACATAATAGGGTATATCATCCCAATATCCCCTGATGCTGGAAATGTCAGGGTTGTGCTGATTTTCCCCACCTGTGGTGAGAATATAAGAAGTGCCCTGATGTTGGATCAGACCAAGGGTCCATCTAGTCAGTACTCTGTTCACACAGTAGCCAACCAGCCATCGGCCTGGGACCAACAAGGCAGGACATCGTGCAACAGCACCCTCCCACCCATGTTCCCCAGCAACTGTCTCGGATACTGAAGGTATTACACAACCGTCAGGGTTAGCAGCCATTGATAGCCTTCGTCTCCAGGAATTTATCCAGCCCCCCTTTTAAAGCCATCTAAATTGGTGACCATCACTACATCCTGTGGTAGTGAGTTCCATAATTTAACTATTCGCTGTGTGAAGTACTTCTTCTTATTTGTCCTGGATCTCCCACCAATCAAGCTTCATGGGATGACCCCGGTTCTAGTATTTTGAGAGTGTATGTAAAAAGCATACGCAATATTGGAAAGTGATCGTGGGTTAATCCTGGTTCTTTGCTGTTCTTGCAAGTGATGTATCCATTGTATACCACAGGGCTAAGACTTACAGAGAACTTGGGATACTGACTTGACGTACCTTCTAAATTGAATTGGCTTTGAAAAATCTTTGATATAGTAGAAGTGGAAAAATGAAGTTATATGCAGACAACTTGAGGAATATGTAGCACAAGACTTAATAGTTACGTGGAATTCCATCTTGTAATTTGCTGGGGTACGTCTCGCAAATAGTTGTTACTAGAACTAGATTTTTTTTATTTAATATTTTTATACGTAGTAAACATCTTCCAAATTGGGATGGGGGAATACTGAAAAGAAGGATGTTTCGGACTGGGTTCCTCAACCACCTCACAAACAGCAAGCTGTACTCCTTAAGGCTTGCCTCTTCCATAGTAGCAGAGGACTTTCCCAAAGTTCTAATTTGGTACTTCGTGTGGCTGAGATGGAGCTTTTACCCAGATTGCTCTAGCATTTTCCCACTGCCAAATACTTGCTGATTTTATGGCTAATGGTTCCTGAAGCATGGGGATTTGATCTTATAAAATATTTTACTCTGAACTTTGCGCAAATTCACATTATTGTAATATCTATATCTATATCTATATATATATATATATATATATATATATATATATATATATATATACACACACACACACACAAGAAGTCAGAGCTGTAGTATGTAAGATAATGAAATTTCAAGTGTAGAGGGGGGCGTTGGTTGTAGATGTTGTTTTTACCATGTTAAGGATTGCACAATTTGGGACAAACAGTGAAGTTCTGTAAACCTTCAAACATTCTCTCTCTCTCTCTCTCTCTCACACACACACACAAATTGCTTTAAGAAAGCAATTGGATAGTTTTCAAAAACCTAACCTCATTTTTATAGTAGCTTCTCCAAGGGGCTGACGGATCATTTTGGCTCACTTTGCAATATCCAAAATTAGAATTTTGTACTAACAACGAGTGTTAAGTCTTACTTTCCCAAGGGCCATTAGAAAAGTTTGACATAGCTTTTTTAAAAAAGTAATTAAGAAATAGTCATAGTTCTAAGCCAGATTTTTTTCCAGACTTTGTCTTTTTATATATAGAACAGTACATATTTTTAAAACTTGGACTGAAAACTGGAGCTTTCTAATATGCTTTTGATTTATGAAGTAAAAGCTTAGGTTTCTAAGCATTTTCCCCCCCAAGACTTGGAAATACTAAATACAGAGAACCTTCCACACTTTAGGAATTTGATTATTAGTAAACTGTAATTACTAACAATCCTTTCATAAGCCTTTTATCCCTACTTTTTCCATCTTCATTTTTTAAAAAAGGATAAGCGTTAGTATCTGAAGTTGCTATTGTTACGTGTGTGTTTTCTGGAGAATTCCATTAACTTCATGGGAGCTTGATGAGGGTGGTGTACGCATTTGTAGATTAAAACGTGATGAATTCGTTTGGTAGATGCAATATAGATTAAGAGGGAAGATAAAATCTACAGGGGGAAAATGGAACATGGTATTTGGGAAAGGTTTGAAGGAGAGTAGACTCCCACAATCCTTGCTAAAGTTGCCAGGGCATGCCCATTTGTGACACTGCCTGACACAGTGCAAGGCAACCTCCTGTATACCTAATGGAGTATCCTTGACAGGTTTGGGTAGTTTGCTGGCACCTATGGAGTGCCTTTCATCAGTTGATCAGCAGGATGCATCCCATTTTGAGTTCTGAAAGCTGAAATGTCCCCATCATCTTCAGACCTCTGAACACTTTTGAACAGCTACGCACCTAACAATGAACACTAGTATTTCTTTTCCCCAACCAGGTCGCTTGATTTGTATTCTCTCCTATCCCCTGCTATAATGGCTGCCACTCCCAACTATTTATTTCACACTGCATCCTAACTAGAAGCTCATACCCATCTGTTCTTCCTTCATCTAGGGATTCTCCAGGTGTTCTTCAACTGGGAAGTGGTAGCTTTGACTTCCACTTCCATATTGCTTTAATGTAGCAATATAATGGTTACGTCAGGCTTGCCAAAAAGGATTAACTAGTCATTTATTTATTTAAAGTTATTTTAAAGCTGCTTTTTGCTTTTCGTTCTTTTGATGGCATTATGCCGGACTGGTAAAACTACTTGCTATCAACAAATCTTCACTTTAATCTGCTTTAATTTGACCATTCGTATCTCTAGCCTCCAGCAGTGGCCAATAGACAAGTGTGCTGCAAGTCAAGTCCAAGGTATGAGTGTGCAATTATAGTTTGCACTACTATATATGTGTATCCCTCTCTCACTATGCCTTGGGGCAACTTTTAGTTTAAGTCCAGGAGGCAGTGGCAATTCAGTATGGGCGTGCAGGCAGGCATGGCTGACTATAACATAGTAGCAAGGCCCCTTGGATCCTGTCCTAATGTATTTCAGCCTACTTCACATTGGCCAACTATGATTTAGTACTACTTACTAGTAAAATAAAGATTTTTATTTGCAAAATCCTATACAGTTCTTATGCAGTAATACTCACAACACTCCTTTTAAGATAAGTCAGTATTATCTCTCGTTTTCCAGTAAACAATTGAAGCTATGGCCTTACTGAGTGTATGAAAGAAGTGGATCTTAAATTTAGGTTTCTCATGCCCCTAACCTGGTGCTCTCTCAACTGTGTTCTTGCCTTGCATCTTTCCGAAGCCTCATTCATTCCAAAAGATCCTTCTAACAGGAAATACAAGCTTTTTTGCACAATTGATCTAGACAGAAATTTTGGCATTCTGCATTGTTTGGAGTAGTTTCATTTTCTAATAATGAATTTGTGTATCCACTAAGCTTTGTTAATTTCAGCTGCTAAATCATTGACTATTTCATGTCTCTAGAATTTATTGACTTCACAATCTCATCTCAGGATTACCCTTCCTTGCTTTCCCTTGGCCAATTGTATCAAATTTATTACAACGTGTGTGTGGTTGTTAGAGTTGTGCAAATGCAGCTTTAAGACTAGGTATCCACTTCTAGAAAGAAGAAGTACATGAAATGTATAAAAGGTAGTTATGGGACAATGTGATACAAAGGTGAAATGAACTAAGAACATAAGAGGAGCCATGCTGGATCAGACCAAAGACTTGTTTAGTCCAGCGTTCTGTTTCCAAAGTGGCTAATGAGATGCTTATCTCGTTATACCACAAGCAGGATATGTGTGCATTAGCCATCTTCCTAAGCACGTTTCCCAGTGGGTAGTGCTGCCTTTAATTCTAGATATAAATTGATAGTGCCACAAGTGTGAGACTCGACAGTCCTTTTATTTTTACATAGCATTTGTGTGCTATTTGCATAGCATAAACTTGTCTGTCCTTCAGTGCTGATTAGGAATGGTGAATCTTGCATGGATTTATGAATGCAGTCATTTCTTGGTTGGCAGGAATTGGCTCTTCGTAGTCAGCTTCCCAGTATGGAACAAGATGGCTCTCAGAATCCAGTATCGTCTCCTGGGATGTCTCAAGAACTCAGAACAATGACCACAAATAGTTCAGATCCTTTTCTTAACAGGTTAGTAGCTGTCGCTACTAGTGGTTTTGTTTCACCAAAGATGATGATTTTCAGATTCTGTTTAGTGCATGTAATCGTCTGTTTTGAACATCTGTCTGTTCCAAGAACCACAGCTGTAAATGAATCTTGCCTTAAATGGCAAGTCCAGGTTTCTTTCTTTTTTCTTTTCTTTTTTCAAGTTGAGGATTAAAAGCTGTCTCCTGTGGGAGGAAGTCAACTGTTCAGACTTGTAGGAAGGGTTTGTCTTCAAAGTCATAACATGTTTGCCCAGGCGCAAGTCGATTAATGTGCAGCCGTTTAGAATTACTGACTCGGAAAAGCTTTTTAAAAGCTAGCCATGAAGTTTACTGTGGGGCTCTATTTAAGGAGTTTCTGCAGCATTCCCGGTTCTATTTTTATCCTTTGTAGCATTGACACAGGAAGCAGTGATAAGATTTTACATATCATATTACAAGGCTTGTAGGCTAGCCTTTTCTAAAGTTCATTCCCATGGCTTGTGCAGTGTTGTTAACAATGCTGTGCATCTAATTTTGATTTTTAAGACATGTTTCTAGCCCTCATTGTTGTACACATGTAGACCCAAGCATCTAAAAAAATACTGTTGATAAATTTGTGTAGTTTTCAAATCTGATTTCTTTCTTTCTTTCTTTATTACATTTTTATACCACCCAATAGCCAAAGGTCTCTGGGTGGTTCACAAAAATTAAAACCATAATAAAACAACCAACAGGTTAAAAGCACAAATACAAAATACAGCATAAAAGTTAAGAACATTATTATTATTATTATTTATTTATTTATTTATATAGCACCATCAATGTACATGGTGCTGTACAGAGTAAAACAGTAAATAGCAAGACCCTGCCGCATAGGCTTACATTCTAATAAAATCATAATAAAACAATAAGGAGGGGAAGAGAATGCAAACAGGCACAGGGTAGGGTAAACAGGCACTGGGTAGGGTAAAACTAACAGTATAAAGTCAGAACAAAATATTAAGGGGCCTGCATCAGCTTTTCCAAATATACACCTTCAGTCATAAACATGCTAAGAGAAACACACAGATTGATTTCTACTGGAACTTGCTTGCAAGTAGATATGCTCCAGCTCGTGGTCTCTCAAATGTGGCCACCAAACCCTTTTCATTGACCTCTACAATTCATTATTGTATAAGTCAGTACCATAAAAGCAAGGATCAACTGTTTTTTGCAAGTGCAGCCATACAAAACCTCAACCACCGCTATGACCACTATAAATGGGCTTCGATTACACCTGCAGCTTTCCTGTATATTCTATGCCTGCATCTGTAGCCATAGCTAAAACGAGATTCCAGAATAGTGATTGTCAACAGCCTAATCCTAATGTCAACAGCCTAATCCTAATTGGTTTAATTGTCTATAGGAAGTTGGTGGCAGCAACTATGTTGAACAACTGCTATATTTTAGAATGGGACAACCAACCACGCCCCGAAATACATTTGTCTTACAATGGATATTGTCATTTGTAGGATTTTGTGTGCGCACTGAATTGGTTCCACCTACAAATGATTTCCACATCGTTTAGTTGTATGTATGTCTCACATATTTCAGAGTGAAGGTTTTACACACACACACTTAGAAGCTTACGTTTGCGGGTGGAAGACTGGCAATATAACTGATCAGTATTTTGAGGGAAAGATGTTTTAAAAGCAAACATGTACTCAAGATCAAGATGAAGTGTCCCACAGTAATCGCAAGACACATTTCCCATTTATTCTTCACTTAATGTTTTTTTCCCCCAAGAATGAGCTTAATTACCAAATTCTATATCGGCCTCTTACCGATAGCATTCCATGGTCCAGGTATATCTCTCAAAAACAGGAAAAGAAATTGCTTTTCCTCTTCCATCCATCTCCTGGAAAGCCTATTGTACTATATGGGATTGCATGCATTATTCCCCACAATTCTGATAGCTTTTTTGTGTTAGCTGTGGTCATGGATTTGTTGTATGGTTTAATAAATGCATCCAGAGAACCTTCGTTCACATTATTATTACTGAGGACAGAATTCAGCTTTTCTTGATGCAAACTAATGGTTTGGACAATGAGGACTGCAGTGTTCCTTTAAAAAAAAAAGCAATTTCAAATATGTATTTTCCTTACAGTGGAACTTATCATTCAAGAGATGAGAGCACAGACAGTGGCCTCAGCATGAGCAGTTACAGTGTCCCCAGAACTCCAGACGATTTCCTCAACAGTGTTGATGAAATGGATACAGGTTTGTTTCCTTTCCTTCCAGTTGAACTCTTAATGGATACTTCCCATAGCTTGGCCAACTAATAATGCAGAGGAGGGAAATGTGCACTTTTGGGTAACGTCAACATTACTTCACCCTCTTGCCCTTCCTCATTCCCGAGGGCAGAACACTGTCTAATCAGTTTAAGTGGCAGGAAAGTCAGTACTCCAGCGGGTGCCTTGCAAGACCCCTTCTAGCAATATGATTCTATAAAATCATCTCTGTTTAGCTGATTCTGAGGTTGTATGAGATTGGCTCTCCCCACCTCCCTGACGTGGATATTTTTTCCAGCTGCTTTAGTGAATTTTTGTGGCATTCCAACCTTCGAAAGATTGAATGATTGATTGATTGCCTGTTCTGAAAATTTAAGATATTTTGGGTTTCTAGTAATTCTACCAAACGTGCTATAGCTTCCTTTAGGTGCATTCTTAAATACTTTCCTGGCCCTTGTGTGTTCTAAGAATGTGTTCAGTGTATCATGGTCTGGTGCTGTTGTGTCCTAAATTCGCCATATTTCCTACTCACTGTGTCTACTGTACAAGTTCTCCTGCCCCTCCCATTGGCTTTATACATTGCAGGCCCCATAGATCTCTTCATATAAACCACCATCGTTAATAACCTTCAGACCACATTGCAGCTGTAATAATTGAGCAAAACAAGGTTATTTGATGTATTTAAAACATTTGTTTTAATCTGTCCCTTCAGCTGAAAAAGGCTTCCAGAGCAGTTTATAGCAGTCTCTGCTGCTAGGTTTACAATCTAAAATACACAGCACTTAAAAAGGGGGAGGGGTTGAGAGGAAGGGTGCAAAAAGAAAACTTGGGCACTACTAGTTTTTCATTACAAGACAACACTACCACCCCCGGAGCGTATGGGCCTGCTGCAACATGCCCCAGTAGAGCTCCAAAAATAGTCTTGCATCCCAGCCTTCTCTTCTTCAGTGGACAGATGGTTCTGATGGCCTCTATGAGGGCCCAAGCCCAGCTGGTGATAGCCGCCAATAATAATAATAATAATAATAATAATAATAATAATAATAATACATTTATTTATTACCAGCCTCTCCCTCTGGATCGAGGCAGGGAACAACACTAAATAAAATACATAAAATTAGTTAAAAGAACATATAAAACCAATACAATATTAAAATAACAATCACAGCATCTTAAAATTCTTCTGGGTAGGCCTGCCAGAAGACACTAGTCTTTATTAAGAATAATAGTAGTAGTAGTAGTAGTAGTAATAATAATTCTTACCCGCCTCTCCCTTTGGATCAAGGAAGGGAAAAGCATTAGTACAACAATATAATATAAATCAAATACATAAAATTAATTGAAAAAGCATATAAAACCAATACAATATCAAAATAACAATCAAGACATCTTAAAATGCTTGGTTTAAAATTTATCTGGCTAGGCTTGCCAGAAGAGAGTTAAGTTGACGAATCTCCTCCAGCAGGCCTACAGTCTACTGTCGCCTACAGTCTGCAGGCGACAGAAGAAAGGTTCCTCTGGGTGACAATTGTCAGCCTAAATTTGGCTGACTGAAGTAAGTTCTCCCCAGAGGACCTGAATGTGTGGGGCGGATTGTATGGGAGAAGGTGATCCTGCAAATAGAGATGGCGAAAACAGCAGTTTGCCTCGCTGTCTGCTGCAGTTAGTTCCAATAGCTTCTGTGCATGGTTTTGTGTCCTGATCACATGATTTACAAGTGATATTCCACTTTTAGGGTTTCCAATTAAAGAATGTGGAGTTTAGAGTAGCTAATAAATATGGCACCTATTAAATATGTTAAATGCTAATTGTGCATTTTTCTTTTAAATTTTTATATTTATTTAAAAAAAAGTTTACATCACCCCTCATAATATATTTCAGGACTGTTTACAGGGTTGTTCAGAGTGATAGAAAACTTTAATTGATGAATATAGTGACTGGTTCTATTGCTCAATATGGTGATTGGCTGCGCTACTTTCCAGAGCCTTACCATCTCTGTTGGGAAGGCCTCTCCTGCATACCTATGCTTCATGGGTAGCTATCCTGTAGCATGATGCCACAACCGGCACAGACAGTAGTGATTTGGGCTGTTCTTGGACCAGAAAAGGAAGGCTTAAGACCTAACTGTGTCATAGTCGCACCTGTAAACTTGCTTCTCAGCACACCGTAGATAATAATATACAGAAAGACAAGATTTAAAACTTTAAAACTATCATATAAAACTAGGATAAGTTATAGTCCAGGGAAAGCTTGTCTAAAAAGATAAGTTTTCAGGAGGCGTTGGAAGGATATTACATTTTCCGCCTCCCGAACCGCACAAGGGAGGGTTTTCCAGAGGGTGGGTGCTGCTACAGTGAAGGCCCACCATTGAGGTGCTTCATGATTAGAGGCAAGGAAAAATCACATTAAGGTATAGGCAACCTGGTGCCCTGCTGATGTTCTGGACTACAACTCCCATAAGCCCTGATGGTTGGTCATGATGGCTTGGGCTAATGGGAGTCATAATCAAGATAGCTAGAGGACCCTAGGTTGCCTGCATGCATGCCAGAGTGGTACTCTATCCCATATTTTCATCTTGGTTTATGACACACTCAAGAAAAAATGTTGGCCACTACCCATACCTCTGGCCACTGTGTGGTGGTTCTTACTGTTTTCCATATGTGTAGTGAGCAACAGAAGGATGCAGTGTTTAATGGAGAGAATGGGTCAGTCAAGAATGACTTTGGAAGCATGATGTATTCCACAGGTTGGCTACTACCAACTCCTCAATTTCTCCATGTCTTGTGCTGTTTGATGCTTTGCATGTATTTAACATTCCTGCTTTGTGTTCATATTGCATCTAGGTGACAGTATCAACCAAAGCAATATCCCCTCCCATCAGAACCGTTTTCCAGACTACCTTGAAGCCATTCCAGGGACTAACGTGGACCTTGGAACGCTGGAAGGAGATGCCATGAATATAGAAGGAGAGGAACTGATGCCAAGCCTACAAGAAGCTTTGAGTTCCGATATCCTTAATGACATGGAGTCCGTATTGGCAGCCACCAAGCTAGATAAAGAAAGCTTTCTTACCTGGTTATAGGGGCCTCAGGGAGATGGAGTTTGAAATCTTTGAAGGATCTAAGGAGATAAGACACGTTCCTGATGTTGAGAACACGCCTGTATGGCAAAACCTTCTTGGCTTATGATCAGAGAGGAAAACAAGCAAATGAACAAAATACTCCAGATTCTTTTCATCCATATTTTGTTCTTCCTTGTCCAATCGCTGCTGTTATACTGCTGACCTCTTTCACAGTTGACTCTGAAGAATTAGATGATTTGTTTTATCTTTTTTTACCTTTTTTTTTTTGCTGTTGCAACTACTGTTCAACATGGTGGTAATGGAGAGGGAGGTTGGGGAAATGGCAAGAGAGAGAGCCCAGTCCGGTTTTTGGGTTATGACTGCCATTCCTTTTTGTGCTGTTACCTGTTTGCATATCTAATAATATGGATTTTGATGAGTTTAACTCTGCACGACCCCTCTTGTTGCTGACTCTGCTTGTTGTTTGCTCTGTTGTCCGTGGCAAGTGGCAAAAAAAAAAGACTTACTGGTCCAGCAAGCCAAAAATGATGTATTTGATGCAAAAGAATTCAGTACTGGTTTGGAGATAAGGATAAGAAGGAGGCTGGAAGCCTTTTATTGTTGGACTCAATCCATCAGACACTACGGCTGCTTGATCAACATTGAAATGAATAAAAAACCCTTGGCAGTGATGTCTGTAGGATTATGCCCATTGTTAGCTACTGGCTAATTCTTTCAATTATCTTGTTCACACTTTATGGCACCATAAACTACACATTCTACATAAAACACATTATGAATCTTGATAATTGCCTCTTATTCTAACTCACTTTTTTTTTCCTTTTCAAATTCTAGATTTTTTTTAGCTATAGCAGTAGGTTAAGAAGTTAACTGTTTTTGGTTTTGTGGTTTTTTTCTTTTCTTTATATTTTTAAATTGTGAAATCTAAATTTCCTGACTTCACCTAGTCTTATTTAAGTCTGAAATGGTTGACTTTTTTTATACCTAACTAGTGTAGCCAGTGAATAGCTATAGTTCTATATTTTGCTTGTAACTTTTTAAAAGATAGCTTTGAATGTATTCATTAGACTAAAGGACCGGTGGGTTATCTTTCACAACTGTGCCAGAATTTAAAGCAAAGATTGTTTTAGGGCAAACTTTACAATTTGTAACTCATACTGAACACTAATCCTGAATACCCTTATTTGAAAACTAGCTATTTCAGAAAAACTGCATCCATCTAAAGTGTTTTTAGGATTGCCGCTTAAAGGTGGCCAACCGTATGGCTTTTATGATGAGTTTTAAACACAGCAAACAATACACTGTGAGTCTTCACCAAGGGACAGCTCTTGTCATTATTGGGAGAGCTTTTTAATTCTGATGAAATTAATGGCTTGAGATTCTGAAGTCCCTGATGGATGAAAATGGATGCTTTCCTATATTTAGTTTTGTGATACTATCTGCACTGTCATCGGAGTTTACAATACTAGCAACGCAAACACTAAACATAAGATACATTAAAAACATGCTGACGAATAAGCCCATGGTGCATATAGAAGACTGTAAAGATATGTGTTAGATGGTGACACGAGCAAGTAGGTAGTATATTTTAGTGGTAGAGATTAGCACTGCAGTCAAGGCGTGAGTACATCTTGATACCATTACTTTTAACAGGATTGTCCTTGAAGTTGTCTGTAGGAATTACGTTGTTTTCCAAAGAGTATTTTTAAGTGAACAAAATGAGCATGAATCAATGTTACAGTATAAGCTATGAAGTATTTTTTTTAATTAAACGCATTGGCACCAGCAAGTACATTAAGAGTCTGTCAACACTCCCATTAATTTGTTGTTCTTATTTTCAAGGGTTTGTAATGTGGCCATCAAACAACTTCTCAGGCTGAAATGTGTGCTCACTTTCAGCTTAGGAAATATTAAAACATGGCTGAAGTTATTTGGCCATTTCTAGTTGATGTGTGTGTTGGGGGGGGGGGATGAAATTAACAGATGAGACCAAGAGGTTTGCCTATTCCAATAATCCACAGCTTAATGCAGGGATGGTTGCGGGCTCTCCCACACTAGAGGCATTGAAGAGGTAGCTGGACAACCATCTGTCAGGGATGCTTTAGGGTGGATTCCTGCATTGAACAGGGGGTTGGACTCGATGACCTTGTAGGCCCCTTCCAACTCTGCTATTCTATGATTCTATGATGGGCAACTTGTGGCCAACCAAACGTTTTGGGCCCCAACTCTTATCGGATCACAGTCCCATTAAGGAAATCCGATATTCCTTGTCTCCCCACACTTTTCCAAAAATACTTTAAAAAGCAAACTGACACCAAGTATGAGTTGACATGATTTAGTCAAATAAATCACCCCAGTGTCATCTGCCAGTATATACACTTACGAAATAATTAACTATAAATGAAGTAAAGTGAGAGGTTCAGAGTTCCTCCATCTTGGTTTGCCCATTTCTGTCTGATACTGGAGGACCATTTGAACCTATTTGAACATCAAGTAGGAACTACTGAATTCTTACCCTGCATATTGCATAGAGGTGCACAGAAATAGTTTCTGTTTGCTTTTCCTGGTCTCAGCTTTAAAGTTGGAAACTTCTTTTTTTAAAAAATATATAAATCTTTTGCCTTGTACATACACTACACAGCTTATACTGTATTCGAGTAGCACTGCTGGAGAGGTACCAACATAAAACTGGGAATTCTTGAATTTCTCTTAACACTAGGTCATTTATGCAGTACTTAACTCTAGTTACTTTTTAAGCCTCTTCATTTGATGGGAAATGTGCCTTAGAGATGACTTGTACTGTTGACAGAAGAAGAACAAACAAACCAGACTGATTGGAAGTTTTTATTCAAATCTATCACTTGACAAAGTGGCTTAACTTTTTTTTGTATTGAAATGCAAAAAAGCAAAGTGTTATGGGTAGTATTTTGTATTGATTGGTGTATATATTTAAACAGATTACTGTCCTAACTTTTTAGTTTCTAGGTATTTTTTTTTAAAGTGCAGCGTGTTCAGAAGCTTATGAATTCTTGTCTATGTCTGGCAGCATAACTGCTTTGGAATATGTGCTGTTTCTGTCAATCATATGGATCACAAATTGTACCAATCAGTGTTGGAACTCAAGCAATGCAAGAGATGGAGAGACAATTTTGGAGTGATTAATGGTAACCTAGCTTTTGCACATCTGGAGAATCCATATTAAAATGACTTTGCTAGCAATCATGAGATTTTTTTTATATCACAGGCAGGTGTGTACGTCTGTCAAAAATGACACTTTTTCCCATTAGGTGAAAAACCTCCGTATTTTAAAATGTTTTCTATTAGAGAACTCTGAAACACAACTTTTTCAAATATATATATATAGTTATGAATGTTATATTTTCTTTAGATGTAAGAGCATGCCTCTGTTAGGTACCATAGTAAAATTCTGTTACATTATTTTCTTTTATGTAATACGTTTTTTCATTGCTTTTATTGTTTTACATGATACAAATATATACTTTGCGCTTACAATGTCTTGTTTGGTTTTTATGGGAGGACATGAGGAATTTCTCACCTAAACGCTGACAGAGAATGCTGAATACTGGGAATCTGAAAATTACGAATAGAGTTTAGTTCTTGTCGTTATCAAAATACAATAGAATATTTGCAGGCAGTCACCATTCTCAAGAACCCCTGTCCCTCGTGTTCATGGATGTACTTTTGTGTGTTCAGCCTACCCCATTTGCTTTGGACTGAGGGTAGGGGAAGCACCCAATACAAGACATAGCTCTAACTCCGGTATATGCCAGTGTGCTCTTGAGAATTTGAAGGAGTCAGTTTTGCAACCGATAAACGTTGTAGGTCTGTTATTTGAGCTGTGAGGAGATGTGGGTAGATATGCACCATAGTCCAATTGATTTAGATTTTTGAGAAACTACCCTAACACACCACATGTTTGCCATATATTCATTAATTTTACAGTATTGTGTTGTGTATATCTTGCACTGGCTCAAAGTATATGCAAGTTACTAACAAAGTTGTTAAGACCATTTATTAGCTTTATGATTTTTGAACAATGCTTAGTGAATCTTTTAAGAATGCAATCCTATGGATGTTTAGACAGAGAAGCATCCTACAACTCTCAGCATGCTCCAGCTAGTCATGCTGTTTTGGGGGATGCTGGGAGTTGTAGGACATTTTCTGTCTAAACATGCATAGCATTGCACCCTAGGTTACATTTCCTAGCTTTGCTTGAGGTGCAAGCTGTACATATTTCCCATTTATTTACCAGTTCTCACAATTGGTAGATCGCTGGTAGGCCAATTTTCAACTCGATTGTGAGTTGGTTAAATCCAACTCATAATTTATCCCTTCTCTCAGCAGTGTGGGACCTGGGAATCATTTGTCTACGTTGTCAGTGTAGCATGCATTAACAATTTCTATCACATTACGATCAGTGGAGGATGCTCTTAACAACAAATCATTGTCATCTCCACTAGGGCTTACCTTGTGATCCCTCCATCTAGTCATGGGACAAGGAGCTTCTCATGATCTGGTGGCTCCCAGAGGTCTCCTCCAGAATCGATGAAGCTGCCCGGAAAGCCTGGATCCAGCAAAACAAGTTGTAGAGCAGAGATCAGGAGGAGATGGAAGGGTTAACTGAGAAGGATCCAGCTCCAGAAACATAACTGACGCCATTTAGCAGGGCCAGAGAAAGAAGCAAGGCAGCACAGAGAAATGAAAAGGAGGCAAGCCATTTGAGAAGGAGAAAGATTGGTGAGAGTGTGGAAAGTCAAGCTAACAAAGAGGAAGTATCCATTCCAAAGATGACAACAACAAGAGTACACAAAGGGGGGACCCAAACTTCCCAGACTAGGAAAGAAGTGACATGCTTGGGCTGGAAAGTGGAGGAGAGATCTAAAGATCTAAAAGGAAGGGATGGATAAAGAAGTTGTTAGACAAAAGATAACTTGGAAGGCTGAGAAGACTGACCCCAAGACCTCTAGAGACATCAGCTGCCTCTCAGTCTTGGGACAGATCTCAGGGGCCAGAAGGTTTCTTCCCCAGCTTTGCTCCAGGGCAGGTCAACTCCTGCCAAATGAGCAAGAATGATGGAGTTTGTGACAAATGTGGCTTCTGTCCTGCACTTTGTATTGGGTGTGGGGAGGAAAACAGTGGACGTATTCCCACTTTTTCTGAAAGTGTGACTTCCTAAATGGCCAGCATTTATCAGCACAGTGGAGACGGAGGTGACCAAATACCTCTTGGGTACTTAGGTTTTCATGTGCAGGTAACTGAGGTCAGGATGGAAAGAAAATTTGACTTTCTAATACTTCCAGTGATGTTGGATAACTACCACTTGCCTACCATGATGTAGTGCAAATTCTTGGAAAATAACTGAGTTTTCCATAACCTTTAACCTTGCCTTTCTGTGAAACAGTGACATATGAATTTAGGTTGTGTGGCATAGCTGTTTTCTGTTCTGAATTCTAAGTACCCTGGCAGTTCTCAAGCCTATATATGGATTTTCTGGCTCCTTCGGTTTGGCCCAGTACAAGTAATTCCAGAACTATAAATTGTCTTCATAAACAAGGAGATCAAGATCTTGCTTTTGTGTAATGCCTTTGCTTCAGTGGTTCAAAACTAACAACTTGATCCTTTGAGCCAGCTAGCACAAAGCTAGCACAACCCAAGATTGTGGGGGAACAGGACCAAACAACTAAACTGGCAATTTCTGGTGTGTGTGGAGTTGATGGGGGAAAACAGCACAACCTGGAGCGTGTTCAAAGGAGGGCAACCAAGATGATCAGGGCTCTGGAAACAAAGCCCTATGAAGAGAGACTGAAAGAACTGGGCATGTTTAGCCTGGAGAAGAGAAGATTGAGGGGAGACATGATAGCACTCTTCAAGTACTTGAAAGGTTGTCACACAGAGGAGGGCCAGGATCTCTTCTCGATCCTCCCAGAGTGCAGGACACGGAATAACAGGTTCAAGTTAAAGGAAGCCAGATTCCGGCTGGACATCAGGAAAAACTTCCTGACTGTTAGAGCAGTACGACAATGGAATCAGCTACCTAGGGAGGTTGTGGGCCCTCCCACACTGGAGGCCTTCAAGAGGCAGCTGGACAAGCATCTGTCGGGGATGCTTTAGGCCTTGTATGCCCCTTCCAACTCTGCTATTCTATGATTCTATGATTCTGTTTGCCTATAGCAGGTTCTTGCTGCCCCATCCTTACTGGTGGGGCAGCAAGAGCTGCAGTTTTCTACCAAACATCTGAAACATAACAGCCTCAATCCCCTCAGAAGGGGTAATTACTCCTGAAAGTTTCATCCAATTCTGCTATCAACAGTTCCCTTTTTAAAATTATTATTATTATTATTAATAATAATAATAATAATAATAATAATAATAATGCACATAGCACAAAAAACCCACCTGCACCTATTTTTCTGATATTTGACAGGAGTAATCCCCCTCCTAAGAGGTTATTCCACCTGCAAATCTTCAATTCTAACAAAGTGTATGTGTGTGTGTGTGGGGGGGGGGAATTAAAGCCATTCCTTGATTTCTTATAATAATCAATGGGAGGCACTATGTCTCAGATTTCCAAATCCTGGCTCATGTTTGGTACCCAAGTTGAAGCAAACAGCCTCCAAATTGATCCAAATAGAATCAACCATTTTTTAAAGCGCCAAATCTGGGTCCATGCCAAATCTTGGCATACTTCTAATATAAACAATAAACATGTGTGGCCAAAGAAAAATAACCAGTGTCTTGTAATGTTTCCCTGCTTTAGTTGGCTGGGGGCAGCTTTCACATGCCACAGGCAATCAGGCAACTGGTTTGTATGCAAACGGGGGGCGGGGAGTTTACTTTATTTTAGGGCTACCTCCTTATGCCCCCTTGGACGACTGGTTCCGAGAATGGTTCCGAGATGGCTCTTGGCTGCCGTGCAACTTCAATTCTTGGGTTGGATCTAGATTTAGGTGTGTGTGCAGATGGGCTGGAGGAAGCGGACTTCCCCGTGATCTCCCCGTGACAGCTTGTGGGAGGGGGATTCCCCCAAATTGGGGAGAGGCACTTTGTATAAGTGGAGCCCTTCTGTCCATAGAAAGCAGATTCTGGATACAACTCTTTGCCTTATTCAGAGCCTCAGGATTTCTCTCTTTATTTCAGAATTATTTTTGCCAGTTTCAAGCTATTGTCCCTTGGTGATAACCATTTCAGAATAAGTAATCCTGACTGTATCTGACAGTAACATGCACATTATGTTAACAGTTTTTGAACTCTGTAGCCTCCCCACTCCAACCCCCGGACCTAGGGAGAGGGGAATTCAGTTGAATTGGAGGAAGACAATAAATCATTTGAAAGTTAATCAAGGGTAAACAAAACCATCAACAATTGCATGACTAATACTCAAAACACCCTGGATTAGGGTGACATTTGTTTTTCTTAGCTTGGAATAAGAACCAACATGACAAAATGCCTCTCCCACATCCTTAGCCTCTGACTACACCCCTGTTTGAAATGCCTAGGTAAACACACATCTGCCACTTACAGGACCGTTTAATAAGGAAACGAAGAACATCCCTGCTCATACTGCTATGGGCAATGTTAAAGGTGCCTGGCCTAGACGTTGTAACTGGGCCATCTACCCAGGGGCACAGTTCAGATGTGTGCTCGCATATACGCACATCACAGTTCTGTAAGGTTTCTGGTGTACTGTTCACAGCCATTTTCAGTGTGGAAATAGAAGGTGAAGTCACGTTCTGGGAAGTCCTGTGAAATCTGTCTCAGTGTTCACCTTTGTACAACTTCCTAGAAAGGAAGCAGTCATTCTCTGCACCTAACAGAGAGGCTTCTTCTACCTTGGTAATATTTTCTGGGTCAAACTGTTCAGGCATGGCTCTTCTGTCCTCCAAACAGCGGCATACACCTGTTGTTGATGTCATTATTATTATTATTATTATTATTATTATTATTATTATTATTATTATTATTTCTATACTACCCTATAGGTGAAGCTCTCTGGCTGGTTTACATAAGATTAAAACAATTAAAAACAATATACAAAATTTTAAACCACAAGAACATGAATCTAAAAACAACTATAAGCTATAAACCTAAAAACAGATCCAGGGTTGGTGAAACTCATCACATATTGCTAAATGCCTGGGATGATGATGATGATGATGATAATAATAATAATAATAATAATAATAATAATAATTCTTAGCTGCCTCTCCATTTTGATCGAGGTGGGGAACAACAGTAAATATAAAATACATAAAACTGAATTAAGAACATAATATACATTGTTGAAAACATCCTAAAAACATTCTAAAAATATCCTAAAATTCCACTGGATAGGCCTGCCAGAAGATGTCTTGATAGCTTTCTTGAATGCTAATAGACTGTCAAGTTGACAGATGCTAGTAGACAGTCAAGTTGAAAAGCCTTGACCTGGCGCCGAAAAGATGGCAATGTTGGTGCCAGGCAGGCCTCATCAGGGAAATCATTCCATAATTGGGGGGCCACCGCAGAGAAGACCCTCTCCCTTGTTGCTGTCTTCTGAGCCTCCCTCAGAGTAGGCATCCAGAGGGAGACCTTAGATGTTGAGCGTAGTGTTCACATGGGGAAAGGCGTTCCATCACGTATTGTGGTCCCAAGCCGTGTATTTGCTATAAAGCCATCAAGGACATGAACCACAATTTCTAAAAATAAAACTTTAAAACAATAAAAAGAACATTTTAAAAAACTGAAACATGAAACAAGCCATTGCAAAGGCTACAATAAATAGATGTGTCTTTGCACCCTTTCTAAAAGCCAAGAAAGTGTGGCGGTGCAGCAATCGTATGAAGGACGCATTTCACAGTTTGGAAGCAGCACTGGAGAAAGCCTTTTCACGCGGGGTAACACACGTGGGCCTTTGTGGCTAATGGTACCCGTAATCCCATCCCCAACCACCATTTTAAAGAAGAGGGAAAGTAGAAAGATCAGGGCGGCAAGGGGAGATGGGAATTATGCAAAATAATGAAGAGCGGGTTCTACGTGGCAAGTTGTGTGGCTAGAGCAAGTGTGGTGTAGTGGTTAGATGTTAGTCTGGGAGTTGGGCAACCTGGTTCTAGACTCCGTTTCGCCATGGAGCTCAGTAGTAACTTTGGGCTAGTCACTGATTCTCAGCCTAAGCTAACTTACAAGGGTTGCTGAGAGGATAAAATGGAGGAGGAGGATCATGTATGACACCTTAGGCTCCTTGGAGGAAAAGGCAGAATATAAATGTAGCAACGGAATAAATTAAGCACTCTGCAGGAGCAGGCCAAGGGTCCAGCAAGTCCAACAAGCATTTCGTTCATACGGTAGCCAGTCAGCAGCTGCCTGTGGCAAGCTCACAAGCAGGACATGAGTGCAACAGTATTTATTTATTTATTTCATTTATATATTGCCCATAGATGACGCTCTCTGGGCAGTTTGCAAAAATTAAAAGACCGACCATTCAAAAATCAAAATACCAAATTTAAAAACATAAGAACAGCTAACATTTAAAATAATTTTTAAACAATCAGCCAGGCCAAAGATAGTTCTGGAGGCAGTTAAAACTCAACATATGCTATTAAATGCCTGGGAGAAAAGTCTTGACCTGGCACTAAAAAGATAACAATGTTGGCACCAGGCGGGCCTCATCGGGGAGTTCGTTCCATTATTTGCATAGTACTCTCTGGATTGTGGCCAGATCTACACCAAGCAGGATCTAATACCATGAAAGCGGTTTGAAAACAGTGTATGGAATGTGTCAAGGGTCCCAACTAGGGCTGTGCTCCGCTCCATTTCGGGTTGTAGAAACGGCATCGGGAGTGGCCTGATTCGCCTCTGTTAAAGGCGGATGCGAAGCGAGTCGGGGGCTTAGCGAAGCATCACGAAGTGGACTGCCCATTTGCAGAGCGATCCGCTTGTCGCAAAGCTCCGCCCGCCATTTTGGAACTTTTTCCCCATAGGATTGCATTGCGTGAAAAATGGGCATATTTTTTGTTTTGTTTTTCAAGCTACATCCCTGAAACTTACTGTGCTTAGAGAGTGATGACTGGGGGGTCATTTGTGTCGATTATCGGAATTTTTCGTGATGCGGTTTGCTTGCTATTAATTTTTTTAGAATGGGTAAAACAGGAGGGGGAACATTTTTTGGAAGCGATGACAGGCAGATTCAACTCCCAGTCATGATGATAAGTGATCACCTCATGTGAAGCATCCTCTAATCCCAATGTTGGAGGGGAGACTAAGCCAGAGCCACCAAGAGACAGTTTTCCTTTCTCTCTCTTTGTGGGTTTGGAGTTCGTGGAGAGAGGAGTTCTGTGTACTGTAGCTGCGTTTGTTTGGAGAAGATAGGATTTAGCTTGGGGGGAGGTTGTTTTTTTGTTGGTTTGAGACTTTTGGCTTAGCTTTCCTTTGCTCTGTGTTTTGCCTTCCTTTGATTTATATAAATTTATCATTCTTCATTTGGAGTGCTTGTTTCCCAACCCCCACCCCTTCCCCCTGTCTTTTAAACCCTGTGTTCTGTGACTGTGTTTGTATTCATTTTCCTCCTTCTATATAAAAAAAGAAAATAGTTTAAAAAATCTATCCTCTCTTTCTCTCTCTCTTTCTCTCTCTCACTCTGTGTGTGTGTGTGTGTGTGTGTGTGTGTGTGTGTGTGTGTGTGTGTGTGTGTGTTTTGGGTCTGTGTGTGAGTGTGTTTGCTGTGCACTGCTTGCTTGTTAAGTGCAAAAAGCATAAAGTTTGAGCATTCAAATAAAGTTTGGGCAAAGCACAATACTTGTCCCATTTCCCCAAATAATAATTACATTTATTATTATTATTATTATTATTATTATTATTATTATCATTATCATTATCATTATTAATAATTATTGATAATGAGAAAAGGCAGCAGGTGCCCGTCTGTGGTTGGGCATGGTGAAAGCAGTGGGCAAGGCAAGGCTGGCACCAGTAAGCAGGCAGCCTCTCCTGCTGTGAAAATCAAATGTTCAAGTCCTTGGCTGGGTGCTCCTCAACAGAAGCAGGAGAAGAAGCAGGCAGACGCGGGTGCTTCTCCAACTTGTGCCCGCCGTTCGCTTTTTGAGGATGGGAAAAGTGCCCCTTTGCAAGAGGCAAGCAGCAGCAGCAGCCTACCTGTGCCCGCCTCTCTGCCTGCCTGCCTCCTCTGCCTGGGTGCCGTCATTGTGGGGTAGCTGGACCTGCTGGGACTTACTTCCCCAGAGATCTGTGGCTTACCCGTGCAATGTAACAGCCCCTTACTGCCTGCCTGCCTGTGCCCGCCTCTCTGCCTGCCTGCCTGTGCCCACTTTGTGGGGTAGCGGGATCTGCTGGGACTGACTTCCCCAGAGCTCTATGGCTTAGTCGTCGTACATCGTGTAGCACCTCCCTGCCCTCCTGGTGCCTGGGAGATGTAGATGGGCTGTGTGGGTCAACCCCACAAGCCTATGGCATGCTTGCTCCCAGTGCTTCAGGGGCATAGCCACCTGCTGCCCCTCCTCTTCTGTGCCTGCGTCAGAGGGCCGGTTTGTGTGTGTCTTGCTTTGACTCAGGGCGTTTGTCCTTCCTCATGATGAAAGGCAGCTGCACTGCTGCTGCGCTCACCCTGTTTAAGAGTTCTTGAAGTTCCGTGTGTCCATTTTTGAAGTGTTTAACTTGAGAGGATCATTCTTATTTAGATATATCTTTAAAAATTCACTACAGGGCATGCTTGGATTTCCTTCAAAATGGGCATGAATAAGGATCAATGTGGAAGCTCTGGTGGTGCCCACTTAGAGGTCTGGATGTGGGAAAATGACGGAGATACATGCATTTCTGTAAATGGGGAAAAATATTTTTAAAACTCCCCCCAAAATCAGGGCATGCTCGGATTTCCTCCAAAATGGGCAGGAATACGGATCTAGGTGGAAGCTGTGATGGTGGCCAGTTGCAGGTCTGTATCTGGAAAAATGACGGAGATCACTGCCTTTCTGAAAATGGGGGGGGGGGATTTTTCAAATATTCCCCAAAAATCAGGGCATGCTTGGATTTGCTTTAAAATGGGCATGTATTTTCATTTATAAGCTCTCATGGTGCCCATTTTTATGTTTCTAACTTGAAAATTAAAAAAGTTATAGGTGTTTGACATTTTCAATGCAAGTCTATGGGGGGAAAACACGGAGCTCCGATTCGGATCCGGAGCCGCAGAGCGGACCGGACCGAACCATAGGCAGATCGACGCGGGGCGGAGCGGACCCGATCCGGAAGTTGCGGATCGGGATCCAGAGCGGATCAGGGGGGCCGTGCACAGCCCTAGTCCCAACAGTTGCTGGTGCACTTCAATACCGTTATAAAGCAGTAGTGTAGATCCTGCCTGTGTCTCCCAGCAATGGAATGCAGAGGCGTAGAGTGTCTGATGTGGGAGTGCTTACAGTGGAATTGCTGCTCTGCAGGACAGACTCCAAGCCTGCCTTGAGCCCCAGCTGTAAGGTAGCAGCCGTGTGAGTTCTGTGATCGTTCCTCCCCAAATCTCAGCTTTCGTTTTTTGTCAATCTTTCACCCCGTGCAAAAATAAGCTTGAAGACAGAGGGACAGCAACGGGTGGCAAATTCTTGCCCAGCGTGTGAGCAAATGGATCAGCACAAGGGGTTCCATTTTCCCACTGAGATCATCCCTCCCCAAGGCTTCAGAGCATGGGTCAATTCTATAAGTAGATGAAACCCACCTTCCCCAACCCGGTGCCCTCCAGATGTTGCTGTTGGACTGCTCCTCTCATCATTCCCTTTGGCTATGCTGGCTGAGAGCGATGGGAATTGCAGACAAGATATCTGGAGGGCACCAGGTTGGGGAAGGGTGTTGTACGCCAATTGCATAGATCACATAATTGATTCAAGACCCAGAATTTGGGACTTTTAAGTGTGAGACACTCTTGCTTCTGCTTTCCTCACCTCTTTTTTTCATGTCAGTTGAGTCCTAACTATTAAAACATGTCTCAGTAGGAGACGCACAGAGAGAGAGAGAGAGAGAGAGAGAGAGAGAGAGAGAGATCTGGATGTGTTTTGGGATACAGACGTGTTTCTAGGGAGACTTCCAGATGTTGGCTTTCTCTATTGATTCTCGTGCTTTCGGAGGTGACTGGCACCTGCAGGCCAGATGTCAGCTCTGCTGATTCCCATGCTGATTTGCTGGCAGTCCAAGCGTGCCACCAGGATCGGGCTGGGGATAAAGCACAAAGCCCTTGTGCAAAACCAGCTGCTGCCATGCCCAATCTCCGTGCTAACAGGTCTTCCTTCCATCAGCGCTTTCCATTTCATTTCCAGGTTTGACACTTATCGCTGCTGGGTAAGCTGACGTCCAGAGACGCCACCAGAAGCTCCAACGTTGCACTTGTGATGTGGCAGCCAAAAGAAATCTGCCAAGGATCTTCACTCAGACAAAACAGAACGTACAGGCGGGCAGACACATCTGGTTGCACAGCAACAGGGGTGGGGTGGGGTGGGGAGAGTTATAAAACTTGCTGCTTTACAGTCAGCCCTGGCAAAAACAAAAGAGGCTATTAATTTTCAGCAGAACAACTGTGTGTGTGTGTGTGTGTGTGTTTCAAAGTGAACTGCCCATGCAACAGAAAAGTTTTTTTTTTTTTTTACCAAAACAGTTGCCTTTTAGGGTGTGCTGTAGTTGTTCTCTGATTGAGATGGGGAGAACCCAGCAGATATTTTCAGAGAATGCGGCCGAGTTTTTTTCACTAGCTGTTCAAGAAACGGCCCTGCTAAGCAACACAAGAGGCCACTGGTTGTGGGACTGCTGAGCCGTGGTGTCCTGGAGCCGGGGCACGTTAGGATGCAGCCAGGGCACTTTTTAATCAGCAGGCATGATGTCATCTGCCACCACCCCAGAATTCCCTGTTTCCTCTGAGCTTACTTGCAATCTTCCCAGGGCCCATTCTGCCATGCCCGGCAAAGCCTGGGCATGGGGAGGGATTTGTGGGCGGAGCAGGGAAGAGACGTGGCTATCCTGCATTGGCAGGATTTCGCGCCACTGGGGCTAGGAGGGGTTTTGGCCTTTTAAAAGTATGTGTCTCACCCCTCCAAGCCCTCTTGCTTCTGCGGCTCCCTCCCTCCCTCCCTGTCGACAGTGTGAACTACTGGTCGCCAATAGGGGGCCGAGTAGGAATTTTTTGCTCACGTTCTGAATTGGACGTGAGTTGTTTCGCCTACTCCACACTGTAAGACAGCGGGGGAGTATAACTAGGTCAATTTGGCTGCGAGTTGATTTGGTCACCTAATTCTAGGCAGGTAGGGAAGGGCATCCAGAGGGAATGTAATGGTGAGCTTCCAAGGCACTGTTACAGTGATAGGTGACTCCCGAGGGCTCCCAGTGTTGAGCCTTGTGGCCAGGCTGGGGGATAAGGACCACCTTTGAGGCCGACCTCTCTCACCCACCTTGAGCCTGAGGGCATGGGTTGGGGGTGACAAGGGAAGGTCTCCCTACCCCACGTGGGGATGGACAGCAGGGCGGCAAAACTGAGCGCCACCCGCTGGGCCAGGAAAGCTCGCCCCTTCACTTAGTAAGGCCTGAACGCAGGCCAGGCTGGATGCCCGGTGGGAAGCCTTTGCAGATCTTGAATAAATGTGGCCCAGTTTAAATTCCAGCACTTGTGTCGTCTCTTCTTTCTTGCGTCCGTCCCACAATACCCAGGCAGCGGTGGCAGAGAGGGGGAATGAATTTTCCCATCAAGAATACATTCTTCCTTGTAGTGATGCAAAATACTTTTGGGTGGTTTGGTCTTGAAAGGGCAATTAAGTCCCATTAGCTTTACAAAAGACCTGTTCTTGGTGGAGACAGAAATGGGGACAATTGGTTTGTTGATATGGATCAACACATGTGTGTTGTCTTAATGAGTGCCTGGGCACAAAAAATTACCACTGCACCACTGCTGCTGACTCTCATGTCCCACTAAAGAGTTTGAAAAACCCTTATTTCAACAGACATCTCCCTACCACCTAGAAACCCTAATTTTGTTTTAGAAACCACAACTCCAGGAAAGGGCTGGGTTCTTTAGGTGGTGTCATAAGAAGAAAGCTTCCAGTCAAGCAGGTACAACACTGCAGCAGATTATGTTTTCAGAATGAGGTACAAATGAAGGGAGAGCCAGTGTAGTGTAGTGGTTATAGTGTCAGACTGGGAGTCGGGAGATCCGGGTTCTAGTCCCCACTCGGCCATGAAAACCCACTGGGTGACTTTGGGACAGTCACAGACTCTCAGCCCAACTTACCTCACAGGGTTGTTGTTGTGAGGATAAAGTGGAGAGGAGGAGGAGGATTAGGTACGCCACCTTGGAGGAAAAAAGGCGGGATATAAATGCAATAAATAAATACATAAATAAAATTAGATAAACACAAGTAATGTGTACACCTAGTTAGAAAATGGCTGTTAACGGTTGGGGGCATCCATAAAGCATCCTTAAAGAGGTGGAGCAAGAGAGGGGAGTCACAAAGCTGTGATCAAGGTGGAACTGGAAATTGGTCAGATGGGAAAAGGTGTGACAAGGTGGGCCAAGGATGCTTAAAACTGCAAGGTGCTTCAAAATGGGATGTGTTACAGGATAGTAATTGCCACCAAGTTAGACGGTTTGAAAAGGGATTTAAACAAACTCATGGAGGCTATCAATGGTTACGAGTCCTGATGGGTTATATGTTACAGCATCAGGGGCAGTTTGTCTGTGCATACCAATTGCATGGGAACACAACCAGGAGGGTGCTGTTGCACTCATGTCCTGCTTGTGAGTTTCTTGTGTGCTGCTCTTTGGCCACTGTGTGAACAGAATGCTGGTCTTGATAGACTCTTGGGCCGTAGCCAGACCTAAGGTTTATCCCTGGATCGTCCAGGGGTCAAACCTGTTCATCTAGGTGACACACAGGGGATCCAGTGCTCAGGCAGGGGCGAACCCTGGATGATCCCAGGATAAACCTTAGGTCTAGCTGTGGCCTTGGTCTGATCCAGCATGGCTCCTCTTACGTTAACTCTATACGGAGGAGCATTCACAGCACACTGGGGGGTGGGGAGAATTGTGACTGCCTTTAGCATGAAAACCATCAAGTCATCTTTTTGAGAGGAGTCCAAGCAATAGCTTGCTTTGCTGCTAGCTGCCGGCTGCATGTTGTCGCTCTAAAGCACTAGTTGTATGTGAATTGCCTCTCCCCAAAAGGATACAAATTTGTGTGATGTTTGGGGTCAAAAAGCCATGGATATTAAGCTTCTTTCCCTCATCAACACCACCGAGTGATATCCCCAATCCACCATTTGGAGAAGTGGGAATCAATAATGAGCCATCAGCACAGTTTGTTGCGCTGAACCTGATGTGCAAAACAACGCCTTCATCTGGAAGCTCAATTAGAGTGCGATGGCCAGAAGGCTCTATTTGCTCCTAGCTTTGTCCTTCAATCCCTTCAAGGGTTTGCTGTTGCCTTTGTGCGTAAGACATGTTTGGCCTGTTTTTATTTCACCAGGCAGAACTTTGCCCAGAGCAGTTTTTAAGACACACGAAACCTCCCGGCCGCCCACTGAGCTGAGGTTTTGTTTCTTTATTTACTTCTCCGTGTTGCACGGCGCGTTGACAAAAGAGATGGGCTGCTGCTTCGGCACTTTCAGTAGGCCGCCCTGCCCTCCCCTTCCGATGTACTTTAGTGAAACAAATGTACCATGAACGAACAGCCGATGGTGAAATGTCAGGTCAGGGCATGCTGGTTTACCTGAGCCTAGTTGTGAGTGTCACTGACATCTTTATTACTATCATCATCTGCTCTACCACCACCACCGCCACTAAACCAATTAGATGCATTTGTTTATGACAGTGTTGCTCAAGTTACACCCTGTTACCAAATGTGCTCCTCTACACGTGTACGAATTTTTGCACATTCTCAAGATACGCGTTCATTAAAGGACCTTTTTGGCTTTGGCAATTTCTGTCATGAGAAATCCAGCCCCCCCCCCCCCCCCCCGGCTTTTTCAAGAACGGGAATTGATGAAACACCTCTAAGAAATTAAAGTGTACACTCAGTCTCGGAAATTAACTTGGTAGAGTTTTCATGAAACAAAACAAGTAAAATATACGTACAATCAGTGGATGAGGAGAGAACTAGGTTGTGGGGACATTTGCGTTGTTCTCTCTCATAGAAGGAGGCTATGATTTGTACAAGAACCTCTTGAAAATGGGATAGAAATTCAACGAAACCCCCTCCCTAGGTCTGTGTAACCTATTCCTTTGCCTGAAGTTTGATGTACCTTGAAGCTCCTGGGTCTCAGTGGATAACAGAAAAATGTGTCCATTTTAGACAGGGGTTGCAGCAGATCTCTGCCTGTGGTGATGTGAGACCCTAAGTAGCCAGACTTGGATGAGACTGGGCAAAAAAAAAAAAAAAGCAGAAAAGTGACAGTGTCTCTGGGTTTGCCCACAGACTCCAGAGTTTGTCCTACTCTGAAGCAAGCAATTAGATATATATCTCCTGGAGGGTCTGTGTACCAATACTAGTTAGAATGGAACACTGTCTAGGAATTCCTATTCCAACATAGGCAGGAATAGGAATTGTGCAGTGATACCATGTTCTGTTCTGTACTTCATTGAGGCTCACGGAGAAAGCTGGTAGCATCTGATGGCAGGCAGAACAAAGCAAGAAGAAAGTTGGGCCTTGGATAGTGAGCCCTGCTGGCTTTAACTCTCTCTTACTACAGCAATAGGAGGATGTTGTCACAGCAGGGAGCTAATGGAAGCCTTATGTATGCTGACAAGGCCTGTACTGTGGCCATCACCACCCTTCCTGCAAGAGTGATTGAGCCATTTAAGGAGCCTCATCTGATTTTGTAGCCTGAACCTTCTATGAGGCTGAGGAGGTGGAGGTCCTTCCATGGACTCATCTTTTGAGGTAGAGGATGGTGGCAGGGCTGTGCCTCTAAAGAACTTATTGTCTAACCTCTCTGGTAGTAGCCTGTGTTTTGGCCTCCTTAGAACCCTCTGCTGCACACTGGAAAGTCTGAGGGCTGGAGGTCACAGCATCCCATCTGGAGGCCACCAGGTTGAGGAAAGTTGATCCAGTAGGAACCCGTGATACAGGTAAAGCCACTAGCGAAACCTGTAGCTGTTGGGTGTGTTGGGGAGGGATGTATGAGGATTGCATTTCAGTTCATGCCCCAGTTACAACCCCAGAAGTGAACTGGAATGGATCCACATTTCTTGGCCAAAACTCACATAGTCCTGAGAGTGTGTTCATATTCGAACAATGAGTTTGCTAGGAAAAAAATCCTACTTTAAAGATGCCCGTTTTGGAACAAAATATGTGTTTTCATGCTTTGGTCTATGCCACACCCAAATGCGCACTTTTTCTATTCTCTAAAGGAGAAAGAAAAACACACTTTTTCAGGAACAGAATGAGGCAAACCGAGCTTCAAAGCGGAAATCGGAAAACCTTGACAAGCCCAAGTCTGGCGGACTCTCTTTTTACCTCTTTGAGGGGGTAAAAGCTGCTGTTTACTAGCACCTCCATCTAGAGCAGTGAAGGCTGGTGGCTCTGATATCAGTGGTGTGGTGAATCTGCTTCAGGTTTCAGTCAGAACCAGTCAGAACTCTAAAGGAGCTATTGAAGGGGCAGAAACACCTTGGATAGCTCCTTTAGAGCTCTGGCTGACTAAAATCCGGAGTAGATTCACTGCCCTACTGGCATCGGAGCCACCAGCCTCCACTGCTCTGGAGAGAGAATTACTTGTGGAATAAGCTATTCCACCACCAAGAGAGCCCTCGCTGTCCTTTCACTGCTTTATTTCCCACTGTGTCATTCCCCTCCCACAAGAACAGGAGTCTGGAAAGGAAGTCCTTCATAATGAAACACTACAAGCAGATGACAATTTCACTACATTTCCTACCGCACATCAAGTCCAGATGTGTGGCCAACTCTTTCTTGCCACTTGGTGGGATGATACAGGGAACTATGCTGTCGTGGGATGAGAGAACTCATCCTGCTATAGAACTGTGCTACAGTAGGATTTTTGGCCATTCATGGGCAATTTATCTTAACGGCAGTCATCCCCTGATTAAAGAGAAACAACCTGGTGCCTTTCAGATGTTTTGGCCTACAAGTCCCATAATCCTTGACCCTTGGCCATGCTGGCTGGGGTTCATGGACAATCTTGACCAATACATCTGGAGGGTACCAGAGTGCCCATTTATATACCGCCCAGAGAGCTGTAAACCGCCCAGAGAGCTTCGGCTATGGGGCAGTATATAAATGTAATAAATAAAATAGTTTCTTTCACCTTGATGGGAATGTTTGTTGCTCTCTTGCAGTGTAGATTGGCAAGAACCCCAACCCCACAATATGTGCCTTGCCAATGGGCCTGCACACACGATTTTGGGGACACGTCGCATCTGAAACCAGCTGAGCTGAAAATACCCGCAGCGCTTTTGCTTGTCACTTTCATGTCTGTAGTAAGAAGTAACCATGTCTAAATGAAATCTGCACATTACTTGGCAAGGCAAATGGAAAGGGAAAAAGTGGGGGGGGGGAGAGAGAAAGTAAACTGTGAGCCTGTCATCTGGCACAGGATATGTTAATATTTTCTCACTGACGTGGAGCTTAATAGCCTGAGCATACAATTGGCATCCAGGGTTCTCCTTCTGTTTTAATGACAGACTCAAAGCATTGAGGGGCCCCAAAGACCGTGCAGCTGGGTGGTCCACTTCAAAGGCATGACTGACTGACTGTCCCTCCACTGGCCCCCATAAATCAAACTACATAATGTGCCAGGATGAGAATTTAAGTGCAACACATGTACAGCTCAGGGGTGTATGGACACTTCACATGGAGCAACAGCTAGGACTTCTAGCAGCTTCCTCCAACTTCAAATTCCTCCACTCTTCAAATACTTGAAAGGTTGTCACACAGAGGAGGGCCAGGATCTCTTCTTGAACATCCTGAAGTGCAGGACATGGAATAATGGGCTCAAGTTACAGGAAGCCAGATTCTGGCTGGACATTACGAAAAACTTCCTGACTGTTAGAGCTGTAGGACAATGGAACCAATTACCTAGGGAGGTTGTGGGCTCTCCCACACTAGAGGCATTTAAGAGGTGGCTGGACAACCATCTGTCAGGGATGCTTTCGGGTGGATTCCTGCATTGAGCAGGGGGTTGGACTAGATGGCCTTATAGGAACCTTCCAACTCTACTATTCTATGATTCCATGGTTCCCTCCAGATGTCTTGGACTACATCTCCCAGGAACTCCCAGCCAGCCAGTGGCTAGCTGGGGATGCTGAGAGCTCAAGTTCAAAACATCTGGAAGACACCAGCTTGAGGAAGGCTGCTTTGTCAGCCTAGCTGGAATTCTACTTATACTGTGAGTGAAAACAGCCTCTTAAGTATGTGTCTGGCTCCTGTTTAGTGTGTCCAGCTTTTTTCTTCATCTTTTTTTTTTTTTTTTGCTGGGCATCAGATCTAGAAATTGGGATGTATACAGGTTATCTCATCAGGAATAAGGAAAGTAAACAAATGATCTCTGTCTATGCCAGAAATCACTTATTAAATACCAGAGGTTATTCAAGTAGAAGACAAGGATGACGACGACAATGCCAAAATCCATATAGTGTAATGTCTTTATTAGGCCAACTCAAAGATCAACAAAAAATGTGCAAACTTCTGAGATCTACAGATCTCTTTGTCAGGCAAGATGTTACAAAAATCAGGTGGGGGTACAGGGAATGGGGGAAGCGGACTAAATGTTGTAGACTTGATGTCTGCTCGGTCATCCTGATCATTTTGAGAATGGAGGCTCTACAATTATCTGAGACTTTTTTCTACCCAGCGGCCATAGGGGCAATAAGACCTGAAAGCCATCACACCCCCAGGAAAGGAATTCCAGAGACTAGGGGACACTGCAGAAAAGGCCCTGCCTCTGGAACTCATCATTTAAAGAGACACCAGAGACCAGGAGTTGAAAAGATAACCTTGAGAGATGGGTAGCTCCATATGAGGAAAGGTGTATTCCTGATTGCCTGTGCTGGAGTTGGTACCTCTTCCCTTGAGATGACTTTGTCTTTGCCTCAGGTTTAGCACCATTGTGTTAATTTTGCTTATGGCTTAGTGCTACTGTAATAAATCAACTGCAGGTGAAGCTACCATCTGGACTCAGCCTCATCACATGACCTTGTTTGATTAACTGGGTCTCAAACCACTGCCAGGCACAACTGTTCTTCAGGGCAACATTTAAATGCTTATGATACAAATAAAAATCAACTAACTTTGAAACAGCTCAGAAGAGTCATGAATTGTAACATAATAACTTGGCAAGCAGGAAAGTCAAGTTTACCAGTCAGAGGACTAGAACAGGTGTGGGTATCTTGAAAAGCAACTTATGGGAAGGCTGGATGAAGATGAAAGATGAATCTGTTTACAACAGGTAAAGCTGCAGGAGCTATACTAGAGTGACCAGATTTAAGAGGGCAGGGCACCTGCAGCTTTAACTGGTGTGATGAAGAGGGAATTTCACCAGGTTCTCCATATACACAAATGACACCTGCCGAAATTCCCTTTTCAACACAACTGTTAAAGATACAGGAGCCCTGTCCTCCTTTTCATATGGTCACCCTAGGCTGGACATCAGGAAAAACTTCCCCACTGTTAGAGCAGTATGACAATGGAACCAGTTACCTTGGGAGGTTGTGGGCTCTCCCACACTAGAGGCATTCAAGAGGCAGCTGGACAACCATCTGTCAGGGATGCTTTAGGGTGGATTTCTGCATTGAGCTGAAGGTTGGATTCGATGGCCTTATAGCCCCCTTCCAACTCTACTATTCTATGATTTATTATTTGATGCCACTATTGGCAGCGCCATACATGGCTGAAGATGTGAAGCATCCCATCCCTATCCTGCATCTCCAGGATTGATCTGAGTGACTGATCTTGATATGGTCACAGTATTACAGGTTGTGACATTTTACCGGCAACGTAGCCACAATCTCCTTTGTAATGGCAGGTCTACTCTGGCGTATGAGATTTGAGGATTGTAATCTTTATGTGTTACGATGCTATACAGGTTATAGCAGTGCTGCAATATAGTCTCTGTTATGAAAGGCCAAGGACTAGAAGTCTGGGGGTGGAGGCAAACTGCTTTCAGGTACGGCGACAGCATATTTATGTGTTTTCACCCTGCCCCAATCATGTAAAAAGTTGGGCATCAGGGTCTGATTCTTACAGCAAAAGAGTACACAGTCTGGACTTGTAAACACCCCGTTGCTCCGGCTCTGATCTCCTCAGCTGATCTTGGTTGGGAGCTGAGCACTACAGCTAGAAAGTTGGAGTCCTCTCTAGGGTAGCCACTTCCACATCACCAAGAAAAGAGGGCAAAAGAAGATGTTAATTTTTATAATTTTGCCTAAGCACATCTATATTCACCATAGTGGGAGACACCTGTATGCTGTTCAGATCCTAATGGACAGCTTTTCAAATACAGGACTGTCTACTGCAAAGTAGGACACCTGGCCAACCTAGATCTGCCAACATCAATCCAACACTGAGCTGGGCAAAGACATAAATGCCAGGCAAAGGGATAAATGCCAAGTTCTACATCTAGGAAATAGAAACCAAATGCACAGTTACAAGATGGGGGATACTTAGCGCAGCAATACTACAAATGAGAAGGATCTTGGAATTGTTGTAGATCACAAGCTGAATATGACCCAACAGTGTGATGTGGCTGCAAAAAAAAGGCAAATGCTATTTTGGGCTGCATTAATAGAAGTATAGCTTCCAAATCACGTGAGGTACTGGTTCCTCTCTATTCGGCCCTGGTTAGGCCTCATCTGGAGTATTGCATCCAGTTCTGGGCACCACAATTCAAGAAGGACGCAGACAAGCTGGAGCGTGTTCAGAGGAGGGCAACCAGGATGATTAGGGGTCTGGAAACAAAGCCCTATGAGGAGAGACTGAGAGAACTGGGCATGTTTAGCCTGGAGAAATACTTAAAAGGTTGTCACACAGAGGAGGGCCAGGATCTCTTGTCGATCATCCCAGAGTGCAGGACATGGAATAATGGGCTCATGTTACAGGAAGCCAAATTCCGGCTGGACTAGGGTGACCATATGAAAAGGAGGACAGCGCTCCTGTATCTTTAATAGTTGCATAGAAAAGGGAATTTCAGCAGGTGTCATTTGTATCTATGGAGAACCTGGTGAAATTCCCTCTTCATCACAACAGGTAAAGCTGCAGGAGCTATACTAGAGTGACCAGATTTAAGAGGGCAGGGCACCTGCAGCTTTAACTGGTGTGATGAAGAGGGAATTTTGCCAGGTTCTCCATATACACAAATGACACCTGCTGAAATTCCCTTTTCAACACAACTGTTAAAGATACAGGAGCCCTGTCCTCCTTTTCATATGGTCACCCTAGGCTGGACATCAGGAAAAACGTCCCCACTGTTAGAGCAGTATGACAATGGAACCAATTACCTAGGGAGGTTGTGGGCTCTCCCACACTAGAGGCATTCAAGAGGCAGCTGGACAACCATCTGTCAGGGATGCTTTAGGGTGGATTCCTGCATTGAGCTGAAGGTTGGATTTGATGGCCTTATAGCCCCCTTCCAACTCTACTATTCTATGATTTATTATCTGATGCCACTATTGGCAGCGCCATTCATGGCTGAAGATGTGAAGCATCCCATCCCTATCCTGCATCTCCAGGATTGATCTGAGTGACTGATCTTGATACGGTCACAGTGTTACAGGTTGTGACATTTTACCAGCACGGTGGTGGTTGCGCACCCTTCTGTATTGCCGATACAGCGCCCCCCTCCCCCCCCCCCCGGTGTTCAGGCCTTCCATCTCTCAAGATCATTCATGCCGTTAAAAAGAATATTAAAGGAAACTGCAACCATTTATATCCTAAGGAGTTGCTACAGTTGGGTAGGCTTTAACAATGGCAATATTGTATTCAGCTTCTCCTACATTGTCTTTCTCATTCCTGAGAGACAGCTGGGTAGGAACACAATCAGGCACTCTTCTCTTTAATCAGCTGGTTCCCAAGGGAGGATTGGGAACTGGAAGGTCACAGGCGTACAGGGCTTGTGAAATTGCTGAATGGGCCAGACACTTCGGTTTGTATGGAAAGCCATTGCACAGGCATTGAGGAAGGTAAGGGAAATGTGGAAAGTAGGCCTTTAAATGTATCTGAAGGGGTATTATGGTTCGCACGTGTTGGAGGGAGTGTGGTACTTAGAGAACTGGTCCACAGTAGTCCACCTAAGGAGATGTCTACAAGATTTGTCTGCTGATCTTGACGATGGCAGCACAAATACTGCCACTGTTTTATTTTGTTTTACTACTAGGGACTCACTAACAGGTTAATAATCCAATTGTATATGTGTCTACTCAGAAGCAAATCCCATTAAGTTATTGCCAGGTAAGTATATATAGGGCCTGTTCAGACAGCACACTAAGCCATGGTTAGGCTGCTAACCCTTTTGCAGTAGCAGGTTTAAATTGTGGTAATATAGCCACCATGATGATTAGGAATGGTTCACACAATGTGCTAACCCATAACGTTTAGCTCAAAGTGCTTCACCACCGTGGCTTAGGCCGTTTCTGCACCTGCCTTTTCCCCCGGGATCGTCCTAGGATCATCCCTGTGCATCCAAATGACACACAGGGGATTCTGGGAGCAGACAGGGATGATCCCTCCATTTTCTTGGGATAATCCATAGGTGCAGAAAGGGCCATGGTCTGTGATCTGAACAGGGTCATAGGATATTTAGTAACAGCCACTTAATAATGTCCTCCATATGATAGGAAAGGAAAGGAAAGGAACCTCTCGTGCAAGCACCAAGTCATTACTGACTCTTGGAGGGATGCCAGCTTTCGCTGACGTTTGCTTGGCAGGCCTTACAGCGGGGTGGTTTGCCGTTGCCTTCCCCGGCCGTTATTACCTTTCCCCCAGCTAACTGGGTACTCATTTTACCAACCTCGGGAGGATGGAAGGCTGAGTTGACCCGAGCCAGCTGCCTGAAACCAGCTTCCGCTGGGATCGAAACCAGCTTCCGCGGGGAGAGTTTCAGCTGCAGAAACTGCTGCTTTACCACTCTGCGCCACACGAGGCTCTCATATGATAAGTCCTCCATATTATTTTAAGACTCTGATTATGCACACATCCAGATTACCATCTCCAATGAACCTTTGTTCTTCCACTTGTTCCCATTTTTGCCCCCATTCCACCAACCTGGATTTTTCTCAGTAACATCTTGCCCAATTAAGTCATTTGGAGATCTCAAAAGCTGGGACATTTTGTGTGATCTTTGAGTTGGCCTATTCCAATATTTGGATCTTGATTTTTGTTCATTTTGAAGGGTAGTGCCAATCTCTTCCTTACACTTTAGGAAGCAGGCTATGGACTTTCTTTTAGGTATAGAGAGTTATATTTTGGTGGCAGTAGTTAAAGGTTTTATAACTATTATTATTATTATTATTATTATTATTATTATTATTATTATTTATATAGCACCATCAATGTACATGGTGCTGTACAGAGTAAAACAGTAAATAGCAAGACCCTGCCGCATAGGCTTACATTCTAATAAAATCATAGTAAAGCAATAAGGAGGGGAAGAGAATGCAAACAGGCACTGGGTAGGGTAAACAGGCACAGGGTAGGGTAAAACTAACAGTATAGAGTCCAAACAACATCAGGTTTTAAAAGCTTTAGGAAAAAGAAAAGTTTTTAGCTGAGCTTTAAAAGCTGCGATTGAACTTGTGGATCTCAGATGTTCTGGAAGAGCGTTCCAGGCGTAAGGGGCAGCAGAAGAAAATGGATGAAGCCGAGCAAGGGAAGTAGAGACCCTTGGGCAGGTGAGAAACATGGCATCAGAGGAACGAAGAGCACGAGCGGGGCAATAGTGTGAGATGAGAGAGGAGAGATAGGAAGGAGCTAGACCGTGAAAAGCTTTGAAGGTCAACAGGAGAAGTTTATATTGGATTCTGAAGTGAATTGGAAGCCAATGAAGAGATTTCAGAAGTGGAGTAACATGGTCAGAGCGGCGAGCCAAGAAGATGATCTTAGCGGCAGAGTGGTGGACTGAGACCAACGGACTGATGTGAGAAGAAGGAAGGCCAGTGAGAAGAAGGTTGCAGTAGTCCAACCGAGAAATAACCAGTGCATGAACAAGCGTCTTGGCAGAAGAGACAGACAGAAATGATCGAATCCTGGCAATATTATACAGGAAAAAACGACAGGATTTAACTACTGCCTCAATATGAGGAATAAAGGAGAGCGAGGAATCAAATATAAAGCCAAGACTACGAGCTTCCTTGACCGGAGTAAGTGTAACATCATTGACAGTAAGAGAGAATGAGAGATGAGGGGAAGGTTTAGGAGGAAAAACAAGCAATTCAGTCTTTGCCATATTAAGTTTCAAACGACGATGAAGCAGCCAAGCTGAGATATCTGAAAGACATGCCGAGATACGATCGTGAACATCAGGAGAAAGTTCCGGAGATGAGAGATATAATTGTGTATCATCGGCATACAGATGATATTGGAGGCCGTGAGATTGAATAAGCTTACCGAAGGGCAACATGTATAAGGAAAACAACAACGGACCAAGCACCGAGCCTTGCGGGACCCCTACTGAAAGGGGAAAAGAGGAAGACGAGCTGCCATTAGCCAACACGCTGAAAGAGCGACCCGCTAGATAGGAGGCAAACCAGTTATAGACAGAGCCACAAAGTCCAAGGTCATGAAGGGAGTCTAAGAGAAGATCATGATCAACCGTGTCAAAGGCTGCAGTTAGATCAAGGAGAATAAGAATGGAATAAAGGCCTTTAGACTTGGCAGTAAGAAGATCATTGGTGATCTTGGTAAGGGCTGTTTCAGTGGAATGTAAAGGACGGAATCCAGATTGAAATGGATCCAGAGCAGAGTTACTAGACAGAAAGTCAAGACAATGAGAGTAGACCACACGCTCCAGGATCTTTGAAACAAAAGGCAACAAAGAGACAGGTCGGTAGTTAGACAGAGATAGCTTATCAAGAGTAGGTTTCTTGAGAATGGGAGAGACTGTAGCATGTGTAAAAGCAGAAGGAAATGAACCAGAGGACAGAGAAAAATTAATAATATGAAGCAAGGAAGGGAGGATAGCGGGAATAAGATTTATAAAGACGCTAGAAGAGATCGGATCACGAGAACAAGTGGAAGGCTTCGAAGAGCGCAGTATTGTAGACAGTTCATCAGCTGAGACCGAAGGAAACACAGAGAAATTTGCAGGAGGGACTGACAGATGAGGAACAGGAACTGGAAGAGGAGCAGAGCTGGCCAGATCAGAGCGAATAGTTTGGATTTTAGCATTGAAAAAAGAGGCAAAGTTATTAGCAGACAGAGAGGCGGGGAGAGATGGTGGATTAGGCTTCAGAAGAGAATTGAAGGACGCAAAGAGCCGCTGAGGATGCCTAGCATTTGACTGGATCAACGTTGAGTAGTACTGCTGTTTGGCCAGTGAAATGGCAGAAGAGAAAGAGGAGAGTACAAATTTGTAATGGACAAAGTCCGCCCAGTCCCTGGTCCTACGCCAAAGGCGTTCAGCTGCCCGGGAACAAGAGCGAAGGTAGCGGAGGAAAGAGGTGAGCCACGGTTGGGGTTGAGAAGGGCGATGGAGTAGTAGAATGGAGCAAGATTATCAAGAGTTGAAGATAAGGAGGAATTAAAGGAGGAAACAGCTGAGTCCAAGGAGACAGCCGAAAAGACAGAAGGAAGAGAGGAGGCTAGAGACTGAGAAAAAGCCTCATAGTTGATAGATTGCAAGTCACGACAAGAGCGAGAAGCGGGACGTGAGGGAGGAGGATTGTGAGTAATATTGAAAGAAACTAGATGATGATCTGAGAAAGGAAAGTCAGCAGTAGAAAAGTCCAAAACAGAGCAATTCCGAGTGAGAACAAGATCCAGACAGTGTCCAAGGGAATGTGTGGGTACATCAGACCAAAGCTTGAGATCATAAGAGGAAGATAAGGAGTGAAATCGTAGAGCTGCAGTGTCTTGAGGGTCATCCACATGGATATTGAAGTCACCCAAGATAAGAGTAGGACAGTTATCAGAGAGGAAAAAGGACAGCCACGAATCAAAATCAGAGAGAAATTTTGAGGATGAGCCTGGGGGGCGGTACACAACTGCAATCCGCAGTCGCAATGGAGCGAAGAGCCTCACCACATGTGCCTCAAAGGAGGAGAAACAATGTGAGGGTAGAATGGAGAGAGGCTGAAACTGGCACAAACTAGATAATAAAAGACCCACACCACCACCCCGACCCTCTGGGCGACTCGAGTGAGAGAAAGAGAGTCCTCCAAGAGAGAGGGCAGCCGAGATGGCGGTATCATGGGCAGGGAGCCAGGTTTCAGTAAGAGCAAGGAGGTGGAGAGACCTAGAGATAAACAAGTCCTGAATGACAGGGGCCTTAGAAGCAACAGAGCGACAGTTCCATAAGGAACATGAAAAAGGCAGCTGAGAAGAGGGGAGACACCGAATAGGAACTAAGTTGGGAGAGACGAAATTGGAACGAGCCATAAGGAACAGATATGAGGGGAAAGGAATTAAGAGAAGAAATGAGGAGAGCAATAGCAAGTAGGCAGAGAAGTAAAACAAGTGCAGGACAGGATTAACCAGAACTAGCCCGGCCAAGACCAGTAGCAAGCAAGCAGCAAGAAGGCAGGCACAGAGAAAAGCATACAGATAGGATATGTGAAAGCAGTCACATCGCCAAATAATAACCCAACAATGTAGGAGATCATGTCCTGAAACAGAAGTAGCAGAGACCGGACCGAGGCTGGGGTTCTTCCTCCGAGGTAACAGTTCTCCGAGGTAACTGAGGCAGCGTTCCCTATTCAAGAACTTTATTAAAAATTGTGACAGTGATTTCTATAGACCCAAAGGTTTTTTGTTTTTTGTTTTGTTTTAAAAGAAGCATGGTGGGATAGCTCACCCATTGTTCCATTGCATGTGGTAGAAATGGTGGGATAACCTACAGTGTTTTCCACACATGTGGGCGTTGTCCCCCAAAAGGACAGGAGGGCCCGTGCCCAGCGCGCTAGGGAATGGAAGATCCAACTTAATCTTTATTTTCTCGATCTGCGCAGCAAGGGGTGCTTGGCGATCGTTCACAAAGCAAGTACACACGACTCAGCGCCCACTACCCTTATATAATCTTGGAAACTTGCCAGTGTGTATGCTTCCCATAGGTTACAGATTACATGCACCTAAGCTGTTAACCTTGTGCCAGACGCCATGTTGACCATTCTATCTCACATGTAGCAAACATGAATAACACAGCAGGACACATCTTCCAAATTAGATTACTGCAATGCCCTCTACATGGGGCAGCCTTTGAAGATGGTCCAGAAGCTGCAGCTTGTGCAAAATGTGGCGGCCAGATTGATAGCCGGAACAGGGAGGTTTGAGCATATAACACCGCTTGCATTGGCTGCCTATATGTTTCCGAGCCCAATTGAAGACGCTGGTTTTAACCTATAAAGCCCTACATGACTTGGGGCCACAATACCTGATGGAATGCCTCTCCCGACATGAACCTACCCGTACACTGTGCTCAACATCTAAGGCCCTCCTCCGAGTGCCTACTCCGAGGGAAGCTCGGAGGATGGCAACAAGGGAGAGGGCCTTTTCAGTGGTTGCCCCCTCCCGACTGTGGAATGATCTTCCCGATGAGTCCTGCCTGGCGCCAACATTGTTATCTTTTCGGCACCAGGTCAAGACTTTTCTCTTCTCCCAGGCATTTTAACAGCATTTAACAACGTTAAGTTTGTTTTGAATGGACCCCAGAATTGTTGTTTTTAAATGGATACTGTTGTTTTTATACTTTTTTATGTTTTTGATGGTTTTTAAATTTTGTATACTTTTAATGTTTACTATTTTTAATTGTTGTAAACCGCCCAGAGAGCTTCGGTTGTAGGGCGGTATATAAATGTAATAAAATAAATAAATAAATCAGCAAGTTAGGAATTTCCACAATACACATCATGGGGTTTCAATGCCATTAATTGACTGCTACAATATCTTATCAGGACAAGCCCAGAAACACAGGGCTCTATGCAACCAAACACAACTCGTCAAGAATGCACTTTCCCACCACATATTATGATATGGTGATTCTAGTTATATGTTGGGAAATTGAGTCTGATTTGGAGCATCTTTAATAACTATTAATAAAAGATACATAAGTTCAATAATCTTAACAAGGTATGGAAGAAATAACTGGAAATCTGACAGAGAGGATAAGAATAATAACAATGGCTTCTTCACATATGTTCAAAGTAATGGTAAATGAGCTGTTCAACAAAGATGCAAAAATACTGACAAATGACAAAGAAAATGCAGAACCGCTCAACTCCTACTTTGGCTCTGTCATCTCCCAAAAGAGGATCTGAGTTCCATCTAGCATATGTGACAATCTAGCAAAGGAGTAGGAGTGCAGTGTGAGGTTGACAGAGAAATGGTCAGGGAATATCTAAGTGGCTTACATGATTTCAAGTCCCCAGGTGCAGATGAATTTCATCCTAGGGTGTTGAAGGAGTTACGGGATGGACTCTCAGAACCTCTGTCTATTATCTTTGAGAAATCCCGGAGAATGGATGAAGTACCAGAGGAATGGAGGAGAGAAAATGTTGTCCCTGTCTTCCAAAAGGGCAAAAAGGAAGATGTGGGAATTATGAGCCAGTCAATCCAGCATCAATATCTGGAAAGATTCTAGAGCAGATTAAGAAGTGCTCAATCTGTAAGTACTAATTCCATAATCTCTGGAAGTCAGCATGGATTTGCCAAGAACAAATCTTGCCAGACTAACCTTATTTCATTTTTTGGATTGGGTAAACTCCTTAGTAGATTGTGGAAATGCTGTGGACATAATGCATGACACTACTACTACATGGATCCACATCTGGTTGGCGAACCATACTCAAAGAGTGCCTGTCAATGGTTCCTCATTAAACTGGAGGGATGTATTGGGAGAGGTGCCATGGAGCTCTGTCCTGGCCCCAGTGCTCTTCAACATTTTAAATGATTGGAGGAAGAGGTGGGAATTTGCTGATGACACAAAATTGGATAGGGCAGCCAATACCTTAGAAGACAGGAACAAAATTCAAAATGATCTTGATAGGTTAGAAAACTGGGCAGAAAATAACAGAATGAGTTTAGGCTTATGAATTTAGGACAATGTCTTAAGCACTATGGATCTCCCAGGTGTACAAATATAATACATTTAATTTGAGATAATAATGTAGCAAGCAAATAGAGAATAACAGATTAGACGACTATTTATTTATTTAAAATATTTTCTCCCAAGCATAAGGCAACATAGGACACATCTACACCTAAGGAGGGAAGGAGGAGGCTCTCGCGATATGCTGATATCAAGATCCTCCCCCTGGATTTACACGCGGCGTGCGATGTCCGGGGAGGAAGCAGGACATCGCGGCCGCCATTTGGGGGGGGGGAAGCAGTGGGGCCAGTTGCACAAGTGAGGCCCCCCTCCAACGAAAAGTAAGCTAAAAAACAAAACAAAAAACCCAAAATTGGCTCCCAACCCCCCTCCCTGCCATCCCAGGGGTGGCAAAATTGCTGCCACCCCATCCCCTGATGGGCACGGAGTGGCGCTGCCCAGTTCTGTGCCTGTTTCTGGTGCCAAGCTTACTTGTGAGTAAGTGGGCACCAGGTGGGATGGGCGCCCACACCTCCCGTGGTCTCGGGATGGTCCTGGGACCGCAGGAAAAATTGGGAAAATTGAGGGGTTGTGCCTGGTTGCCCCCGGGATCCCATGTGTGTCATGTTGACGCATAAGGATGATCCAGGGACTACCCCGTGATATAAGGCTGGTATAGACTTGCCCATAGAATTTATTTTATTTTATTTCATTTATTACATTTTTATACCTCCCAATAGCCGAAGCTCTCTGGGCAGTTCACAAAAATTAAAACCATAATAAAACAACCAATAGTCTAAAAACACAAATACAAAATACAGTATAAAAAGCACAACCAGGATAAAACCACGCAGCAGAAATTGATATATGATTAAAATAAAGAATTAGAACAGTATAATTTAAATTTAAGTTAAAATTAAGTGTTAAAATACTGAGAGATAAAAAGGTCTTCAGCTGGCGACGAAAGGAGTACAGTGTAGGCGCCAGGCGGACCTCTCTGGGGAGCTCATTCCACAGCCAGGGTGCCACGGCAGAGAAAGCCCTCCTCCTAGTAGCCACCTGCCTCACTTCCTTCAGCAGGGGCTCACGGAGAAGGGCCCCTGTGGATGATCTTAAGGTCCGGGCAGGTACATATGGGAGGAGGCGTTCTTTCAAATAACCTGGCCCCAAACCGTTTAGGGCTTTGAATGTTAATACCAGCACTTTGAATCAGGCCCAATTCTGTTCTGTTTACACAAATGCAGGGCAGGAGGACGGGGAGGTGAAGGTTGTATCCACTGCTCCTCCCGCTTTGTACTGGATGATCGGAAGCCTCTGAGTTCAGGGAATTTTGGAGTACTCAAAAGGATTGTGCCCTCATGGAATTTTATGGAGTGGGGCGGGTGTCACTGCCCTACTCATAATCCTCCTGAACTTTCTCTCCACTTCTTCCATCTTTTTTCTAACCACAGAAAATCTGTTCTGGAAGAAAAGTAAACGGAATATCTGCACAATGATTTCTTTCTTCACTTTGCAACACGATACCCTCTTGAATTCTTACCTTCTGAGGAACAGTCGTTCTCTTCTGGAACTGTCGAAACCTCACCCGCATTATGATTCATGAGGCAAACAGAATCCACCAGAAAGAGACAGCCATTTCCTTTCACCTTTTGTTTTTTTCATTCACACCACACGATGGTGCTAAAACAACAGCGTCTTTGAGAACAACCTCTCAAAGGTCACCTTCCTATACAGAAGAGAGGACTGAAGTCTCAGATCCTAATCAAGAGTGGTCCTATTTGACCAGTGGGAGGGAAACAAACTGGGTTAATTGGGCAGTGAAATGTCCAGCCCCTTTCACAAACAGCAGGGCCAAATCTGGAGGTTGGTTAAAGAGATTCTTGCCCTTACAAAGCCCGGCACAGAGATAAGAATCCTTGCAGGAGCAAGAGTTCAAGAGCTGGGTTGGTATGACTCATTTTATCAACTGCTCCAGCTCCAGATTGTCCTCCTTTCCATACGGCCACCCTACCAATGTACTTTCTAGCCATTCAGCTCCTCCTTCATTCCGTCTATCCTGACAATTTCCCTCCTGTCCTGCCTATCTTCTCATCCTTTCACTATCATTCTTCCTCTTCTCTACGCAGTTTCCTGGTTCTTGTTCGTCCCCTCACTGTTTTCTCTTAAATGTAACTCATAGAAAAAGGGAAGCTGGGATACAAGATTGTCTGGAAACTCCAGCATCTGATTTGGACGTCCTTGCCCAATATTTGATGCACGATGAGGAATCTTGTGTAGTTAAGAAACGGTTAGGGAAATGCACTTTGCATCTCCTTGGGAGAAATCGGCCATGTACTCTTAGTTCATAAATTCCAGGGTTCAGCCCTGGCATTGAAATAGAAGCTAGAGCTAAACCTTGGTGAGTCCAGCCTCTTTTCTCTTTAATACTATTCCCCCATTGCCTCGGGTCGTCCTTCTTTCTTCCTGCTTTTAGCCTCCTCCCAATCCCCTTTCTACCATTCGGTCATCATTCTCTGTCAGGACCGGCCCTACCATTAGTTTAAGTGAAGCTGCTGCATCAGGTGTCAGCTGCTAGGAAGGGTGGCAGCCACTCTCCCACCACCCAACATAGATCCACACCCAACATAGAGAGGCTGTACAAATAATTACTCATGGATAAACACAACAAAAAGGGGAGGGGCAAAAGGTGCATAAAAACAATATACTTCACACAGCGCATAGTTAAACTATGGAATTCACTACTGCAAGAAGTCGTGATGGATACCCATTTGGATGGCTTCAAAAGGGGATTGGCTAAATCCAAGGAGGAGAAGACTATTGATGGCTACGAGTCACGATGGCTATATATTACCTCCAGAAATATCTGTATTACCATCTAGTAATAACTGGTAAGCAAAGGCATTTTGCATATGCATACCAGTACCTGGAAGACACAACCAGGAAGGTGCTATTGCACTCATGTCATACTTGTGGGGTAACCACAGGCAGCTGGTTAGAGGGGTGGCGTGTCCATGTAAGCAAACCAGGTGGGTCACGTAGGACAAAAAGTTAAGTGGGGCGCCAAATTTGAGGGACAAAAAATACAAATACTGACTGAGGGTGGTGGGGGTAAGTCAAGATCCTCCCACCCATCTTTGGTAACCTGGTCCTCCCTCAGGCAACAGGGGATATTCTCCTGCTCTGATGCTGCTCTCAGGTGGAGGCAGGGAGTGAGAGCCAAACACACACACACCCCAGCAACAGCCGCTTCGTTTGCCCTCAGAGGGCTGAGCTTTAGGGCTGGCAGTGCTGTGTTAGCCATGTCACCCCGAGGATGTAGTGACGATCCTTTTTCCAGGACTTCCCTTCGCTGTTGTGGATGGTACTTCTGTTCCTTCACAGAGCTGACGCCTGCACTTGTTTCCTTTTTTATTTTTATCAGTCCCCCTGGGCTGATAAATTATTATTATTAATGATAATAATATTCCAACTTTTCCCCAGTACTGGGACTCAAGGTGGCTTTACAAATTAAAACATGTACAGTTAAAACAGATACAGTCGTGTGAAAAAGAAAGTACACCCTCTTGGAATTGTATGATTGTACATATCAGGACATAATAACAATCATCTGTTCCTTAGCAGGTCTAAAAATTAGGTAAATGCAACCTCAGATGAACAACAACACATGACATATTACACCGTGTCATGATTTATTTAACAGAAATAAAGCCAAAATGGAGTTGATACTCCCCACCCCACCCCAGGTAAGGTACCACACTGCTGCCAAAATTGCTGAATCTCTCCTCCCAGAGGAAACGCTCCTGCTCCTCCTTTCTTCTTCACCTGAGACGAGGCGTTGCATCGCTCACCAGTTCATGTCTACAGGAAAGGGCTCCGGCCCAGGGAAAGGTATATTGCTTTTAGAGATTCCTTCTACTCTTTCCCCTGCTCTGTGTGTATGCGCTAAGTCTCAGAAAGTCTCCTTCTCAGTCTTGAAACTACTTCTAAGCCTCCACTTGCTCAGCTAATTCCCCCAAAGCTACCTTGTGCATTTGAATCTGTTTAAACCTCAGTAAATGTGCCATTGTGGCGTTATCCTGTTCAATGGTGTGGATTTCTTTGAGTAAGAATCGCCTTACTTAGCCACAGGCGCTCTATTGCCAATGTCTAAAGATTCCTTATAAGCAGGTGTAGGTCTCATTGGAATGTGTGCAAGTTTGTACACAGGGTCTAATGAGAGCACATCACGTAACATGTTGGTCTGGCCTTGATTCTCTCCTCTTTGTTCCTCTGGCAATTAAGAGTGAAGGTCACATTGCAGGTTGGATTGACAGGGGGAATCCTACGGGGTGGATGAGTTGAAGACCACTGGTCTAAAGTTTCTCATAGTGATGACACAGATAAAAATTCTAACTGGCTTCCTCTTGGCCCCTCACACAGCCTGATTACCTCTGTCGTGAACTGTACCATTATTGTGCAACTTGGGTTAAAGAGAAACTTAAAGTTCCCATGAGCCCAAGCAAGTAAGGAACACGGTGTCCTTGGTCTTTTCACACTGACATTTTCTTTAACGTCATTTGTCTTTGCTCGTATCTTTTTCTTGTGTCAACTCACCACTAAACTTTGTAACTAGGAACCTTTGCCACACAAGCAGTTTTAAGACACGGCCCTGCTGCACTTTATCCTGTGTATGGTACTTCCACATGTCCCTTTGCAATGATGATAGCACAATGGCATGCAAACAAAAGTATTATATTTTATGAAATGTTTCTGTATTGCTTCAAGGGTTTAGTCCTTTAGTAGTTTGCCTCTTTTTTAAAAAAACAAACCAACCTTTTTTTAGTTAATGCTGAATCCTTTTGCATGGCGTTGAACAGTGCACAGCTTCCAAATACATTTTTAACCCTATAACCTGAACTTTTCCCAGCCATCTTGATCGTGGATATGGCTGTCACCATGTTTGGTGAATTCACATTGATATATGTGCGCGCACGCACACACACAGAGCCCTATAATATCCTCCTTATGGGTCAGCCATGAAATAAATTGGGTTGCATGGAAGTGGAAGCCAGTGGGGTGTAGAGATTAGAGCGTTGGAGTAGGACTAGGGAAACCCAGGTTCTAGTTCCCACTTGGCCATAAAGCTCACAGGGTGACTGGACCATCAATCAAGTTTATTACGGCAAACAGCCAGCAGTCACTGAACCACTCAAAGTGTCATCAGATGAGTGTTTTATCACACGCTCTTTACTACCCACTCATGTTTTTTTGTGGGTCCTTTTGATGCTGCTGTCCACCTCCAGTGCATCTCCCGCTCCTTCTGGTCTTCTTTCCACAAGAAATAAGACCCCGGTAAATCTGATTTTTTTAAAAAGCAAAATGTGCCGCCATTTCCTGCTGGGTGCAGGAGAAGCAGCAGGATAAAAGCACCCACTGAATGAGCCACGTGGTGGCATTGTTTTCTTCCTCTTCCTTCCCCTGTGGGACAGAAGCGGGGGGGGGGGGGCAATGGCAAGGAAACGTGATCCCCCCCTCCCATATGATGATGCTCTCAGTCTAACCTATCTCACAGAGTTGTTGCAAGGATAAAATGGAGAGGAGGAGGACCTTCAGTGTCATTTTTGGGTAGAAAGGCAGGATATAAATGAAAGAAATGAAAGTTTACGTCTCCTGCCCCCGTAAGATTCAGTTTAAGGCCCTCCTGATCAAGTTCTTCAGCCACAGCATGATGTAAACCTCGAGGCAACAATGGATGAAGGCCAAGGCACCACAGTACAGAGAACAGCTCCAATAGTGCCCCAAAATAGTGTCTGCAACAAGGTAGGAACAAAGCCAGACTATAAAACACATGGTCTTCGATGTCTATATACTAATGCCCAGAGCATGGGAAACAAACAGAATGAACTTGAACTCTTATTACATGAAGGCAAAAATGACTTGATAGGTATAACTGAAACTTGGTGGGATGACTCCCATGATTGGAATATAGCAATTGAAGGATATAACTTGTTCAAAAAGAACAGAAGAAATAGAAAGGGAGGTGGAGTTGCACTATATGTTAAAAATACCTATCCCTGCACAGAAATACAGGTGGATCAGACTGGGAGCCCCATCAAGAGCATCTGGATTAAAATAAATGGGGCAAGGAATAAAAAGAACATGATAATCGGAGTCTACTACCGACCACCCAATCAAAGAGAAGACGAGGACGAAACTTTTGAGAAACAAATTGCCAGTGTTTCAAGGAAGTGTGATGTAGTAGTGATGGGAGACTTCAATTACCTTGATATCTGTTGGGAGACCAATACTTGGGTCATGCAACAGGACAATGATCCCAAGCACACCAGCAAATCTACAACAGAATGGCTGAAAAAGAAAAGAATCAAGGTGTTGCAATGGCCCAGTCAAAGTCCAGACCTCAACCCAATTGAAATGCTGTGCCGGGACCTTAAGAGAGCTGTGCATAAACAATTTTGGCTTTATTTCTGTTAAATAAATCATGACAGGGTGTAATATGTCATGTGTTGTTGTTCATCTGAGGTTGTGTTTACCTAATTTTTAGACCTGCTAAGGAACAGATGATTGTTATTATGTCCTGATATGTAAAATCATACAATTCCAAGAGGGTGTACTTTCTTTTTCACACGACTGTATATACAAAAATTAAAATGTACTTAGGAAAAAACACATTTTGGGTGTGTTTTATTAGAAATGATTATATTGTCTGCTTCCGAAAACGTGGTGGAGGGGGTTGCCTCTTCATTAAATGGAAAATAGGGGCTTGGAGGTAGGGAAGCTGGATGTATGGCTCGCCTAGGGCGCCAGTTGCTAGCACCTAATCTAGGGCCAGTGCGTGAACAGAATGCTGGATTAGGTGAACCTTAATCCAGTATGACTCTGCTTGTATTCTTATGATATACTGTACCTCAGCCTTCCCCAGCCTAGTGCCCTTCAGATAATTTGGACCTCAACTCCCATCAGCCTGAGCCAGTACAGCCAATCGTAAGGAATGCTGGGAATTGTAGTCTAAACCTCTGGATTGTACCAGATTGGAAAAAGTTGCTGTACCTTATAGCAAATGTTTATCTCTGATCACACCTCAGTTCTTTGGGTATGGGAGACACATATCTTTGGGAAGAAGAGACAGGCCATCATAGTGTATATTATACTTACTCTACCCACTGGTCCTTTAAACCTGATTCTGTGCATGTTCTAGGGTGCTACACACCTTGACTGAGATTGTGTGTTTGCTATTTGCTGCTCCACCTCAGGCAACACCATGCATTTGTTACAATTAGTTCTCTTATGAGTGAGCAGTAGTGACTCCATTTTGAGGCAGCCAAAAAAAGAAGTCAAAGGTCTTCATCCCCCACCTCCAGCAGAGATGGGACAAAGGCACAGGAATGGAACTGAGAGCAATCACACAAGGCTAGGTCAAGTAATTCATTTTCTGATAGACTTCTTCAAATGCGTTCCCCAAAGGCAAAGGTGGGGGTAAAATTGAGCAGAATATGAATGCCTAATAGCAGGAGTGATAACTGGTCATATACCTGGTCATGCACATGCTAATGTGTTCCTTTTGTTAAACTCTAGTTTGGACACTTGTCCTTAAAGCAATCATTATTATGTAAAGTCATCTTTTGTTAAAATAATGTTTTCAGCAAGTACAGCCACCATCCCCAAATACCCTCTTCTGTTATGTCTTTTCCCATAGAGTAGCATCACTTCGTGCTTGTGAGCAGTATAAACCCTCAGGCTGTGAGAATCACTCCCTCATCCCAGAGGCATGGGGCCATGCTGCTGAAACCACTAGGTGCTTTATCCCCCACCCCGGGTAAGGTACCACACTGCTGCCAAAATTGCTGAGTCTCTCCTCCCAGAGGAAAGGCTCCTGCTCCTCCTTTCTTCTTCACCTGAGACCAGGCGTTGCATTGCTCACCAGTTCATGTCTACAGGAAAGGGCTCCAGCCCAGGGAAAGGTGTATTGCTTTTAGAGATTCCCTCTATTCTTTCCCCTGCTGTGTGTGTATGCCCTAAGTCTCAGAAAGTCTCCTTCTCAGTCTTGAAACTACTTCTAAGCCTCCACTTGCTCAGCTAATTCCCCCAAAACTACCTTGTGCATTTGAATCTGTTTAAACCTCAGTAAATGTGCCATTGTGGCATGATCCTGTTCAATGGTGTGGATTTCTTTGAGTAAGAATCACCTTACTTAGCCACAGACGCTCTATTGCCAATGTCTAAAGATTCCTTATAAGCAGGTGTAGGTCTTGTTGGAATGTGTGCAAGTTTGTACACAGGGTCTAATGAGAGCACATCACGTAACGTATTGGTCTGGCCTTGATTCTCTCCTCTTTGTTCCTCTGGCAATTAAGAGTGAAGGCCACATTGCAAGTTGGATTGACAGGGGGAATCCTACGGGGTGGATGAGTTGAAGACCACTGGTCTGAAGTTTCTCATAATAATGACACAGATAAAAAATCTAACTGGCTTCCTCTTGGCCCCTCACACAGCCTGATTACCTCTGTCGTGAACTGTACCATTATTGTGCAACTTGGGTTAAAGAGAAACTTAAAGTTCCCAGGAGCCCAAGCAAGTAAGGAACACGGTGTCCTTGGTCTTTTCACACTGACATTTTCTTTAACGTCATTTGTCTTTGCTCGTATCTTTTTCTTGTGTCAACTCACCACTAAACATTGTAACTAGGAACCTTTGCCACACAAGCAGTTTTAAGACACGGCCCTACTGCACTTTATCCTGTGTATGGTACTTCCACATGTCCCTTTGCAATGATGATAGCACAATGGCATGCAAACAAAAGTATTATATTTTATGAAATGTTTCTGTATTGCTTCAAGGGTTTAGTCCTTTAGTAGTTTGCCTCTTTTTTAAAAAAACCAACCAACCTTTTTTTAGTTAATGCTGAATCCTTTTGCATGGCGTTGAACAGTGCACAGCTTCCAAATACATTTTTAACCCTATAACCTGAACTTTTCCCAGCCATCTTGATCGTGGATATGGCTGTCACCATGTTTGGTGAATTCACATTGATATATGCGCGCGCACACACACACACACAGAGCGAGAGAGAGCAGCCCTATAATATCCTCCTTATGGGTCAGCCATGAAATAAATTGGGTTGCATGGAAGTGGAAGCCAGTGGGGTGTAGAGATTAGAGCGTTGGAGCAGGACTAGGGAAACCCAGGTTCTAGTTCCCACTTGGCCATAAAGCTCACAGGGTGACTGGACCATCAATCAAGTTTATTACGGCAAACAGCCAGCAGTCACTGAACCACTCAAAGTGTCATCAGATGAGTGTTTTATCACACGCTCTTTACTACCCACTCATGTTTTTTTTGTGGGTCCTTTTGATGCTGCTGTCCACCTCCAGTGCATCTCCCGCTCCTTCTGGTCTTCTTTCCACAAGAAATAAGACCCCGGTAAATCTGATTTTTTAAAAAAGCAAAATGTGCCGCCATTTCCTGCTGGGTGCAGGAGAAGCAGCAGGATAAAAGCACCCACTGAATGGGCCACGTGGTGGCATTGTTTTCTTCCTCTTTCTTCCCCCGTGGGACAGAAGCACAGGGGGGGGGGAAGCAATGGCAAGGAAACATGACCCCCCCCTCCCATATGATGATGCTCTCAGTCTAACCTATCTCACAGAGTTGTTGCAAGGATAAAATGGAGAGGAGGACTGTCAGTGTCGTTTTTGGGTAGAAAGGCAGGATATAAATGAAAGAAATAAACACCAAGATGCAGGACAAACAAAAATAAGCATTTACAAGCGTGAACTGGTTTGTAGTTGTGCTTTTTTTATTTAGTACATTTATATCCCACTATATTTCTCCTCCAAAGAACCCAAGGCGGCTTACATGGCCCTCCTCCTCTCCATTTATCCTCACAACAACCTTATGAAGTAGATTAAGCTGAGAGACTGGTTCAAGTGGGGATTAGAACCTGGATCTCTTGAATCCCAGTCCAAAACTCTAATCACTAGACCTCATTGGTTTCCACCACCACTTACCCTGATTGATTCCATGGCTGGTCTATCAAGGAGATATTGTAGGGTTGGTGTGTGTGTAAGTGATTAGTATAATGATAAAGAAATATTACCACACTTTTTCTGTGGAATTACATGCATAAAGCTTGAACTGCTAAAGAAGGTTCAGCCAAAAAGCTTTGAGACATCCTGCCATATGGGTTGATATTAAGTAACCATACATCAATTAAATGGTGACTCTTTCTTAAAAAGCATTCTGTTTTAGAATTATTAAAAACAAAAATGAAACCCCAAAAAGGGGGAACTGCAAACTGCCCCTCTAAGTTCCTCTGAAACTTTTAGGTTGTCTATGGCCTGAGTAATGTGCTTGTGCCGTTCAACCAAAACCTTGATGGATAGTATGCCACATGTGTCCAGCGGGCTTATGGCGATCCTTCCCCATTCATTTCAAGGCAAACAGGAGATCCACTCAGCTCAAGCACATATTCAGCTATTTGCTCCATTGAAGCCCTTGTTGGGAGCATATTGGACATCCTGTAAGGCTCTTACAGTCATTTTATGATACACTATTTTTTGGGTAGTATGGGTGAATCTGGGTGGGCGTTGGTTGAAACAGACAGGATATAATTGTGTATTGACTCTGTTAGCACAATGGAAGGCCATGATGACTTCACCATGTGAGTAATACTAAAAGCTGCAGAATAACTGAAGTCTGGAAAGTGTATTAATCTATGTTTGTCATACATTTCCTGTATTGTATAATTTTTCTGGAATGGAATATATAAATATCCATTATGAACCCATTGTGGAAAACTTTGGTGTTGAACAATACCTACTTAGAAATGCACTTAATCTGAAGGGACTCTTGCTACTGCTCTTAAAACCTAAGAAAGGAAACAATGGGAATGGAGTAGGCTGCAGTTTAGTATCAATTTACACAGTGCATAATTGAAGTATGGAATTCACTATGACAAAATGTAGTGATGGCCACCAATTTGGATGGCTTTAAAAGGGGGTTGGATAAATTCATGGAGGAGAAGGCTATCAATGGCTCCTACCTCTGATGGCTATATGTTACCTCCAGTACCTGAGGCAGAAAGCCTGTAGACACCAGTTGTTAGGGAACATGGGTAGAAGGGTGCTGTTGCTCCATGTCCTGCTTGTGGGACCCTGGTCAACAGCTGGTTGGCCACTGTGTGAATAAAGTGCTGGACTAGATAGACCCTTGTTCTGACCCTGCATGGCTCTTACGTTTTTATGAAGTTCTATCACAATATTTTTGTTCATTAATATGCTAGCAATACTGTAAAATCTGCAGCATCTGCAGTCTTGTAAATGTTTGTGTTCAAGTTGTAAAATGTTATTCAGGCAACACAGAGCTAATATAATGTTGGTGAGAGGGGCACACTAGTGAGAATTTTAAAGAGTTTAAAAGGACAGTGGTGACAGTTTAATGGTCAGGTAGCATTCTGGGATTCAACGAATGTATGAACATAAGAAGTGCCCTGCTGGATCAGAGCAAGGATCCATGCAGTCCAGAACTCTGTTGACACAGTGGCCAACCAGCTGTCGGCAAGGGACCAACAAAGCAGGACATGATGCAACAGCACCTTCCCAATCATGTTCCCCAGCAACTTGTGCACACAGGCTTACTGCCTCAAATACTGGAGATAGCACACAACCATCAGGGCCAGTAGTCATTGAAAGCCTTCTCCTCCAGAAATTTATCCAACCCCCCATTTAAAGCCGTCCAAATTGGTGGCCATCACTACATCTTGTGGTAGTGAGTCCCACAATTTAACTATGCACTGTATGAAGAAGTATTTCCTCATATTTGTCCTGGATCTCCCACCCATCAGCTTCATGGGATGACCACGGCTTCTAGTATTTTGGGAGAGGGAGAAAAATGTCTCCCTATCCACATTCTCCATACCATGCATAATTTTGTACACCTCTATCATGTCTCCCCTTAGCCTCCCTTTTTCCAAGCTAAACAATCTCAATTGATGTAACCTTCTCTATAGGGGAGATGCTCCAGCCCCTTAATCATTTTAGTTGCCTTTTTTCAGCTCTACAATATCCTTTTTTAGGTGTGATGACCAGAATTGTACACAGTATTCTAAGTGGGGTCACACCATAGATTTGTATAAAGGCAGTATGATACTAGCAGTTTTATTCTCAATTCCTTTTCTTATAATGCCTAACATGGAGTTTGCCTTCTTTACAGCAGCTGCACACTGGGTGGACATTTTCATCAAGCTGTTCACCACAATTCCAAGATCTTTTTCTTGTTTGGTCACTGCCAGCTCAGATCCCATTAGGTTATACTTGTAGTTGGGGTGTTTTTTGCCCCAATGTGCATCACCTTACACTTGCTTACATTGAACCGCATCTGCCATCTGGATGCTTAGTCTCTCAGCTTGGAGACATCCCTTTGAAGCGCTTCACAATCCCTTTGTGTTTTAGCCTTAAATAATTTGGTGTCATCGGCAAACTTGGACACTTCACTGCTCACTCCTAATTCCAGATCATTTATGAACAGGTTGAAAAGAATTGGTCCCAATACCGATCCCTGTGGGACCCCACTATTTACTTCCTTCCATCAGGAGAACCTACCATTTATTCCCACTCTCTGCTTTCTGTTTTCTAACCAATTATTGATCCATAAGAGGACCTCTCCTTTTATTCCATGACTGCTAAGTTTGTTCAGGATTCTTTGGTGAGGGACTTCATCAAAAGCATTTCTGAAGTCCAAGTAAACAATGTTGACCGGATCACCTGTCTACATGTTTGTTGACACTCTCAAAGAATTATAGTAGATTAGTGAGACAGAATTTGCCTTTGCAGAAGCCATGATGATCCTTCAGCAGGACAGGCCCTTCTATGTGCTTACTAATTTTATCTTTAATGCTTTCAACCAATTTACCTGGAACCGATGTTAAGCTAATCGGCCTGAAATTTCCTCGAACCCCCCTGGATCTTTTTTTGAAAAATTGTGTTACATTGGCCATCTTCCAGTCCTCTGGTACAGAGGCTAAGCTTAGGGACATGTTGCATATTTTTGTGAGGAGGTCCACAATTTCATATTTTTCTTTGAGAACTCTAGGATGGATACAATGTACATCTAGTGAGAATGGTTTGGGGTTTTGATTTAAAAGGGATAGGCAGGCTGGTTAGGATTAAGTATAAGATAATTAAATAAGAACATCTATAAACAATTGTCGTGTATAATTAAATTTTATTTTGTTATTTATACAATTTAAAGGGTCAGCTTGATTTAGTAATGCTACCAAATAGAATATAAATTTCCCTGTTACTACACATACGTAAGTTTCAAACAAATAAGCTAAAGTATCGTGTGCCTCTTGAAACATGGTAAAAGGGCTGAAGCTTGGGGTTTCAGTGTGGACAGTTGGCCAAAGTGGAGGCACGCAGGGGTCCCTGGGTTGTTGTCTAGTTTCATGTGTAAAGAAACTGATGGGAGACTAACGAAGAGCCAGGAATATCACAAATACACTTTCCAACTTTGACTGATGATCTTGAAGAGGGAAGGGGACTGCACACCAAGTCATTTGTACTTTGCCAAAAAAAAATCCCTCAAGCCAGAGTTTGCTCATCAGAAAGTCCAGCATAAACTTTAGCACCCGCCTTGCTGTTTCCCCTTAATTTGTCACCATGAAGGGTAACGCGATGCCATTTAACATACCAAGTTTGGATGCAGTAGGTTGGAACCTCAAGGCTGGAGGGTGAATCTGGCCCAACTGGGAGGCAAATCTGAGACCCGGCATTCCCAAAATAGCCATGCCCCTCCCTTGGGCTCCACCACTGATTGTCTGGTAGTAAGAAAGAATTATGGCTTTTGCAACAGGAGGAAAGATATTTGGTTCTGTCCTAAAGCAGCAATGTTTGCTTTTAAGTGTTGGCATGGAGTAACACATTTTGGCAGGCCTTGATAGGAACACAGAGGAGCATAGAAAGCTGCCTTATACTGAGTTAGAGATCATTTGGTCTATCTAGCCCAGTGCTGTTGACAACGACTGACAGCAGCTTTGCAGGGTCTTAAGCAAGTGTATTCCTAGTCCTCCCTCGAGATGCTGGGGATTGACCTTGAGATCTTCAGCTCCACCACTGAGCTACAGTCCCTCCCCAAAGCCAGTCATCATTTGTGGTCACCCAAAATCTCCTTTCCCTGACTTCTCTGGCACAATCAGAAAAGAGAGTCGGACTGTCCCTTTGTGCACTCAGAAGCACCAAGTATTTTTTCTAGCTACTTCTGGGTATCCAGAAAGCTTAATGAAATGTGAGTGAATTACAGAGGACTCAGGGGGAAATCGGAGAAATTCTTTCAGCTTACACCAGGATTTTCAGATACTTAGATTGCTTCCAGGTAGATGGCTCCCAGTGCTATCAATTAGAAGGCATAGGGCAGCTATTCCGTCTTTTCTTCCTTAACTGATTTTTCTCCATAAGAAAAAAGATGGAGGAAGTGGTTGGAAAACATGGTAGGGCTATAAACTGAAGACAGTGTTGTTTGGACCTTGTGTAAAATTCCATGGGTGAGGCAGTGCGATTGCTCAATAAAAGCCTTGTGTAGCAGCAAGGAAGGAAATCCCTCTTTTCTACTTGTGATTGTCTTCAAGGCATGACAAAAAGGGTTCACAACACGCTAACTCACACACAGTGGTTGAGTGTGGGTTGTTTTGAATTGTGCATTGTTTGTTGAACCATGAATTAGCATGTTATTTAAACCCAGGATATTTTCTGCAGAGTGGGTTAACCATGCAGTGTGGCTTAACCACTCTGAGCAACCCAACAACAAACCATGGGTTCTCAAGGTGGCTTGTTCAAGAAGAATATACCACACTGCCTGGTTACCAAGCCATCTTGCAGAAAATTTCCTGGGTTCTGTCAATACACAAATCCACAGTTCAAAACAACCCACACTCAACTAGTGAGTGTGGGTCTCTGTGTTGTGTGAACCCAACCAGTGAACCCAACCCAACTCACTCACTTTGCACCATGTTTGGAAGGCACCCAAAAGCAATGAAAGATTTTTTCGTCACTCCCAAGCGTTTCTAACTGGTTATATACAACCAGTTCTTTGTATGCGCCAGAGAACTTGGGAGAAGGTTCTCTCCTACTCTGCACAAAGCCTATTCCCCCTCTGAAATCTTGATGATATACAGAAAATTCAGGAGGATAGGATCAGTCATGACAAGCAAATTGCTGTAAGTCGCTAAAACTCATAACTGCCAAGAAACCTGATCCTTGGTTTAATTCAGCTTTCTCAAACATGGTGCCTTACAGATGTTTTAGACTACAACTCCCATAATCCCTGACTACTGGCCATGGTTCTTGGGACTGATGGGAGTTATAGTCCAAAACATCTGGAGGGCACAAGGTTTGGAAAGGCTGGTCTTGAGTGACCCTTTGGTGTACAAAATCTATAGCTAGTCAAAAACTGAAAATAAAAATATATGGAGCTAAATTTGTAAATCATTTTCTAAACTCATAATGAGTGGATGTGGGTCTTAAGGGACTCATCACGCTAGTGTCATTTTCAGTTTCTTTATTCTTATTTAGTTACTATTTGTCTCTAGAAGTTTTCCCCTGCAGGGTAAGAAGCAGTTGTCTTTGTTAAAAACGATGTGAAATTTGCGCCTTTCATTTGTGTAGGAGGGTTTCATCTGCATTTTAAGTTAATTTAAAAATTCCTAAATTTTTGCCTAATTATATTTTGGGTGGACAGTAAATACCTGTGAGGCTATGTGGCTATGACTAATTATTCGGTTATTTGTGACTAATCATTATGGCATCTTTTTCCAGTGGGAGAGTTTACTGCATGGCCATGGGGTCTTTATGTAAGTTTGTACTGATTTCTTGTTTGTCATGTGCTTTTATTGTGTGTGCCAAAAAACATGACTTCATTTACTATCAGAAAGTTCTTGACAGTTTGTACAACAGTTCAACCCACAGACGTTGCCCCAACTACTACACCTGTTTTAGGCCTCATGGATTTGGATTAAATCAAATCGAAAGCAAACTGTGCTGTAGAATGTGTTCTGTGGAATATGTTCTCCTAATGGATTGTATTTATATAAACATGCATGCACTGCAGTTTGTTTATGCTTTGGTTTTTAAAAGAGTCACTTCTTTATTATTGCTTCTCATGTTCCAAACCTAAACAATTGAAAATTGTTCTGGGGCTCAACTCTGGTGAGCTGTAGCACAAGTTATACCCTGGAAGCAAAGCTGTATAGTAATTCATTGCTAGAATTCATAGCCAGGCTTTTTCTATTTTTAGAAAGAAAAGTTACCAGCATCTTTTAAAACAGTCCTCTGCAACAGCATTGGCCAAAAACCTGTCCTGTGAGTTTTTGTTTTTAAAAAGGAAAGCAGAGATGCTTAAAGTCTGCTCAAGCTTCTGGAATCTGTATCAGACTGCCATATCTGTCCTTGCAGCTGTACGTATACTTTGGCCCTTGGGATGCTGAGGGAGCCTTGAGCTTGCACACTCCATCCTACCTCCTCATGTGTGGCAATTTGCTCCCCTGGATCCCAGTTTGAGGCAATCACATTTGGTACTACATCTGAATCATCCTTTTGTGTCTAAATGTCCATCTCTTGTTTTGCTAAGTGATGGATAAATTTGCAATCTAAATATAACAGGGAAAGGGCAAAAAGATAAACAGAAGACAGGGTGTGATGGATAACACTTTCCTACCAATCCTTTAGTGTAGTCTTTTCAATGTATCACACAATTATATAATGTGACAAGCCAACCCAATAGGTCCACCACTTGTTCCAGGCACTTGGTACTCAAGCTGGTTGTTTGAGTTCTACCCCCAATTGCCATGATACTACACATATGGAATATTTTAAGGAAAGCCAGGGCTAGGGTACTACTGGTGGTAGAAAAGGTAAGAAGGCAAGAGCTACAAAAAGGTAAGAAGGAAAAGAAGAGGCAAAGACCGGGAAAACCTGATGGGGCTTGTGGACTTCTTATTGAGGAACAGAGCTTGGCAGGATAAGTTTTCTTTTGATGAGAGACTATCAGAGACTTGTGGCATCTTTTCCCCCCCCATTAGGGTATTCCTCCCTAATACCCCCCAATTTCAGTTACAGGTTGCTTACCTGTAACTGAAATTGTGGTCATACTACAGTATGTGCAGAGCAAATTTGGAAAAATCCTAGAGCTTTAGACAGATTTGCCACTCACCTCTCTTGAAAAGGAAGGTACTGTCTAGTATGTTTGCCCTATAACAGGGGTGGCCCTCAACTCTAGCCAGCATAGCTAATAGTGTGGGATGATGGGAGCTGTAGGTCAAAACATCTGAAGGGTTCATGTTGCTCACTGCTGCCAAATAGGGTGGGGCAAGCCCCTTCCAGCTGTCTTCTAACCATCACCAGGAACCTCCCCAAAACTAGAGGGTATAGCAGAGAAGGAAGTGCAGGCTGTGTGACAAAGAAGAACAGGGGAAGGGGTACGTACAAAAGCAAAAACAAAGTGTGTAATAAAAGTAAGGGGAGAGAAATGGGAAAACATAAGGAAAAAAAGTACTCAACTAAAGCTATGTTTAAAGACAAAAATAACTTTTCTAATACAAGAACATTCTCTAAACAACTGGGGGTGTATTCTCATGCACGTTTAGAGAAAAAACTCCTACCCCAACATTCCCCAGCTAGCCTTGAGTTGCCGCTCTCAGTGGCAAAATGTTCACCCCACCACGGGTACTAGACATGCCATGGGTACTAAACACTGTCTCCCCTTTCAGAAAGGGAGGAAAGTGTCTATTCCCAATATAAAGCTCTAGAATTCTCTTACGTTTATTCTGCACAGGCACAGAGTCCCATTGCTGAGACAACAAAGAACAACAGGTGTGTGGCTGGTTACACAGGTAATGCTAATCTCCAACAATGCTAATTACCAAGCAGTCCCACAAAATGTAAACAGGTCTGAGAGAATAGTTTTAGAGACATGGAATCAGAAGGGCGAGAAGAGAGCAAAGGCTGGGGAAGTTAAATGGAAGATAGCAATCATTGCTCTGGATGGATCACGCCTAGGAACTAGACAGTGACACAAGTATAGGCTTTACCATTACATAAACAAACGTCAGGAAGAAATGTTGAGTGTAAAATTTTCCTCTAATCATTTTACTGGAAGTTAAGCTTCATAATTTACACTTCCTTTTAGTTTGCTTCCTTCCTACATCACACAAACAAAATTTAGGTATTTTACAAATGAAATATGTCAATGAAAAAGACACAAAAACCCCAAGCATACCACAGAGTTATAAAAATCTTCTGGGATTTATTTTGTCACATGAGATTGGGGAAAACCCACATTATATGTATCAATGAATAAAGGTGCTTTCTCACTCTTACAAATTGATACAAGTCTAGAGATGGGCAGGGTTGCCTTGAAAATGTGGTAGTAATAGTAATAGTAATAATAATAGAGTGTTCCACTTGCCTTTGCTTGATTGCTTGTAGAACACTCTAAAGTACGCTCAGGAATCCTTCTTTATCAGTTGGGGGCTGGGATGTAGGGAGCCCTTGAGACTAGCTAGTTCTATTATTGTTGTTGTATTTTGGTAAGACCGAAAACCTTCAGAAACTGGGCCTACCAAAATACAACAACAATAGAAATAGCTAGTCTCATGGGCTCACCACATCACATGCATGCCAACCCCAGTCCCCTCAATCCCTAACTGATAAAGAAGGGCTCCGGAGCATACTTTACTAACAATCAAGCAAAGGCAAGTGGAACACTCCTTCAGATCTGGCCATTCAACATGGCAAAGTTGGGGAAGAGGCAACAGGTGCTGGTGCACACCAGCATGTAGAGGTGGGGCCAGCATATGCAGCCCCAACCCCCTTCCCAGGCTAAGCCCTTACACTTTCAGTTGAATGCCTGAACAGGGCCTTGGGCGTTGGTAATGGTGGGCATAGTTCTCACACACCCCATTCCATCACAAATTCTTCACTTTGTACTGACAAGTATGTGAGCAAAGATTCACTCCACCATACCCTAATAATAATAATGTATTAGTTTTATATGTTTTTAATCAATTATATGTATTTTATGGTGTTTGTATTTGTGCTGTACCCTGCCTCGATCCAGAGGGAGAGCCGGGTAAGATATTATTATATTTGCCAGCGTCAACCACAGAAAGCCTTTGCCATTAACTCTACTCCTGCTGAAGTGTCAGGATCCACTCTCTTATCTGTACTTGACTCCATGAAGTCTACATCCTGGACTCACCCAGGTACAAGTATTTTTAAAACCAAATATTCCATCAACCCTATATTCTGATGCAGCTCCAAGTGTCTTGTACAATACCTTCCCAATTACCATATGTGTTCATACCTCAAAACAGGGATCTCTTCTTACAATTGAAGGACTAAAAAACAGGATAGATGAAACTCTAGCCTATGAGGCTCCTCAGCCAGGCCAAGCCACATCCCACAAAACAATGTTCATCTCCATGGTGGCCCACTGAGCAGGGTGGGGGGAAACCTCCTTGTCCAGTGTATCATAGTTGGGATGATGATTAGACCCTCCACTGTTTGACTGACATTTATGGATCAGCTGGGTGGGGGGAGAAGAAATATCCCTCTTCAGGTGGGGGAGGGGGTTTCTTGGGTGGAAAGCTGGCCTTTGGGCAAAATAAAAAATTCCCAACTTTAAAAATAAACACAACATCCTACTCTAATTCAGCAATTGACTGATTTGGTAGAAATCCTAAGAGGGCACTCTAATTATTCTGATCTAGCCTTCTAAGCTCATTCTTCATAATAATCATAGACTATCGTTGCTCCCAAAAGCTGTCTTGAGTCCAATGCATGGCTTAGCATTGCAAACATCTTCTGATGCATCTGTGATATGAAAAGCATATCCACACAGTTGAAATGCATGAATGTTAATAACCGCTTTATAGCATTGTTATTTGGAAACATAACCACACTGCAACTTCAAGTTTCAGTTAGATTGCATATGCAAAGCTTTAAGGATCAACACAAGGAAATAAAGAGTAATAGTGCTATATTTAATTAAAATTTAAATCTGTCTATAACACAATTTAAAATCTACATTGGCTAAAGGGCTCATTTGATTTCTTTTCTCTAACTTTCATACGTGACAGAACTAGCACACAAGAATTTAATATTGTCACATATGAAAAACCACAGGCAGTCAGATATTGAAGGGAAAAATACAATTGTGAAACTAAGCAGGAGAAGACTATGGCAAGAGACCAAAACTTTATTAAGAACTTGCAGTCACAGAACGCTAGTTTGATACTTCATGTTCAATATTCATGTTACACTGAGCTAGCAAGTTATCTGCAGCGGTTTGCCAAAATCTGGCAGTCTGCCAGACTGTCATCATGACACAGAGGAAGTAATTCAGTAAATGGAATTCCCCCTTTTGTAAAAAGGTCATGAGATATGGAAACATACTTCTGCTGGGTTTCCCCTAGACAAAAAGTCCCTAATGTCCTTGCCAAATACATGAATTGCACCTTTAAACAAGAAGGTGCAATTCAAAGAAGTTCTTTGTCAGTTCTTTTATTCAGGCTTTTCCAATAAACCAGACTGGCACAGGATTAATTTGCAATGAACTGAAAGTAAGATTTCCGGTTTAATTGATTTCTCCCCCCACCCCATTATTATTAGTAAAAGTGAAAAACACTTTACATTCACCTAGAGCACTTCTGTTTCTTTTCCCATAACATTTTGCTTTGATTTGAACTGAAAAGAAACTTCACATTCCTTTCTATAAACTCACTGGACAGCCTTATATGAGTCACCATTTCACTGTCAACCCCACCTTCATTTATAACATATAGATAATAATACTGGTATACCTTATACTGTATGCCGGTTTGTACACCTTAAAGCCTGTGACCTTTGCTCCAACCACTGCTAGAATGTAGGTCATGAGACCCTTCCCAAATTAGAATTTGGCCGCCCAGATCAAAAAAGAGTCACTACTCTTGCCTTTCAGGGCTGTTGGGATCATTGAGAATGGAATGCTTTGAGCACTGAGGGAAAACGCTATATGATTACAAGGAATGTTATTACAATAACTCATCGTTACCAGCCACAAGTTTTTGATCTGCACTAATTGCCCAGGGAGCTTCAGCTATTGGGCAGTATAAAAATGCAAGAAATAAATAATAATGAATAAATAAATAAATTCAGGCAGTTTAAATTCAGCCTGTTTCTTTTAGCCAGGGTATGATACTACAAAGGAGTTCGCAGCCCACACTGTTCAGAAGATGGCTTTAACCACAGTGAATAAGGCTTTTTAAGGCGTCTTCAAGCCGTTGTTTAAGGTGTCTTCTGAACGCCCAGGGCCACTGTGTAATATCCTTGTTTCAAGGCTGCATTTCAGGAACTGTGTAATGTCCTCTGCCATTCAGGGGACTCCTAAACCTGGTTCCAGAATGACCATTATCCTATAAGCAGGAAACCGTTCTGTCAGCTTCCTTTTAGTCACCAGGACATATTCTGGATGTGAGGCCATCCCCTACAGAAAGCTGCATCCTGCCAGCATTTGGTGTCCCTTCCTGTTACAGGCTGCAACGATTGTAGCGCTCTCCCCTAGTATTTCTCACTCCATTCCATTTCCAGATCTTTTTGAATTATGGCCCAAAAGATCTAAGGTCATAAGTCAAAAAGTCGTAAGACAAATACAACCTTCCAAAATTAGAAATTTGACAGATTTCCAAAGGTCAAATGAAGGCTAATCCCACCCATCACTGCTGCTTATCTCCAAAGAGCAGCAGTTCACCCCCAGATTCATCCATTCAAATTCCTGCACACACATGCCACTCAGGGGTCCTGACCCATCATTTCAGAGCCTGACAGCACCATTCTATGCATGTTTATTCAGTAATTCCCACAGCCTTCAATGAGATTTATTCCCACATATATATGTATAGCATTGCAGCCTTAGCTGCAATCCTATGTGAGCATACCATGGAGTAAACCCCATGACCCATAGTGGGACTTACTGCTGAGAAGCACGCATACCTATATGCAAGCAAAGTCTATTCATCCAGTTTGATTTTTAAAAGTTTAAATTGTTTTTTTTAAAAAAAAACATTATTAAGGACAAAACTTATTAGGTATTCTTTCACAGTACTCAGGTTAAAATGCCACCAAATATTGTGACATGATTATCCATAGACTGGTGTTACCTTACTTATTAGGTTTACTGCAGCAGCTAGGAAACTCTGTGCAAGTTTTAAAGGAAAATATTTTAATGATTTTAATGAACTGATGTATTGGTGCAGCTTAAGTATATTATATATTCATTTAATGGGCAATGAGATTTTTTTGTAAAAGGCCTTGTGCAATAAAGTTAATTTATCAATAGGACAGTTCAGTGAGTCATAAGACCAAAAGGGTTGAATCCAGATTTAGGTGTGTGTAGCTGAGCTGGTGAAAGCAGATTTCCTTGCCCTCTCCTCCCCACAGCAGCTTCTCCAGGCCTCTGAAAATGTTACACAGAAGGTTAGGGGACCCTGGTGAATGGGGTGAGCTGTGGTGTAGGGAGGAGAGGGATATACCTGAAAATCAGACAGAGGTACCTTCCATGAGCAGAAGGTATGGAAGGTAAACCCTGGATTCAACTTATATAAAGCTATGTCTATGGGTAATCATTACTATTGCCAGTGGAAAGCACTCTGCATATGCTAAAAGACTTTATTACAATGAGAAATATAAAAAGCAACACTTTAAACGGAGGAATGTATGAAACTGTCTTATAAGTTAAAACAGTTAATTCATCTAGTTCAATATTGTCTAACCTGACTAGCAGGGTTTTAGATGGGCTTTCCTGAGACTTGCATGGAAATTCCTGAGACTTTTTGCATGCACAACATCTTCATCACTAAATTTCAGCCCTTCCACAGGAAGCGAACACACAAATGATCAGAAATGAATATGCAGGGCTGAGCTTTGGACCAGATAGCCGGATTCTCTGGCTGGGCTGCAAAGAGAAAAATAAGACAAACACTATAAAGTATTTCAACATGAAAAGAAAAATCTGGCAGCACTAAGAATTAGATGTAAGAGCGTGTTTTCCTTCTCTCAATACAGAGGATAGATCCAAGTAACTGTTGGATTTTATATTTTAAAAGAGCCTATACATAACTACTCAGAAGTAAGTCCCATTCAATTCAATGGGGCTTACTCTCAGGTAAATGGGCATTGGATTACATCGTCAGCCTGGTACCTACATTCTGTTTTAAGACTGTGACCAATGCAGATAATATCCAACATGATTAACAGTTCTGGAGAATCCTCGTTTCTTATGTTGTGGCATTTTGATTAGTCCTAATAAAGATATTGTGGATTTTAGGACTAACCTTTGTGCGCGGGCTGGAGGGCGGGCGAAACCGACCTTAAAACAAACGAAAAAGCGAAGGCGAGTCCGTTGTGGGAAACCGATTATCTCGCTTAAGCCCACGGAAGTGTGCTCACGATACTCGAGTTATAGACAGCAGCAGCAGTAATCAATCAATCAGCAAATAAACATTTTAAAAAAATCCCCCACCCCACCCCACCCCACCCCTGCCAAGCCCGTCCTACGCCGTATGTGTAAATCCCTGTCAAGCGAATGAAGCACAGACATTTGCTTTGTCTCTTTGGGCAATCCAGACCTGAGCCCAACTTCGATACCTGAGGTAAAATGAAATAAATAATTTTAAAAAGCGGCTCCCCTCCCCCGCTCCCCGCGCGCGCATGAGCAACAACGGCTAAGAAGACGATCAGGGCGGCGGCATTTTATTTCTTTATTGAACTTCTACTCCGCCCAATAGCTGAAGCTCTCTGGGCACGTTATGGGTTGTGCTTCGCTTTCTCCACCCTCTCCGTCAACGGCTGCTGTGTGAACGGGGGAACAAGAAAGAGGAAGAAGGCAGAGACTGTGGGCTGACTGGAATGTCCGTCTATCGCAGGAAGGCGGGCCTGGGCCCGCTGGAGCGCTTGGCTAGCTTCACCCCTCCCCTCGTGGTTGCCCCGGCTATATAGAGCAAGGAGGCTGCGCTCGGCATCCGCTCCGACTTTGGGACAGTCTGTGAGGCACGAGGGTAAGTGAGGATGGGGCTGCGCGCGACAGGAGGGGTGACGGGGGTGGTGGTGGTGGTGGGGGGGTGTCACGCGCGCACGTTCTTTCGTTCATGCTGTTCGTGCGCGCGCATATGCGTATGAGCATGTAGGGTGCTTCATGCCCCCTCCTCAAGGCTGAGGCGCAGGCTGGCGTTTGTGGGACGTTGTAGTGAGAATGGTTAGAAAAGAGAGATTGGCTGGGTTCGTTCAACACACATGTAATGGTTGAGTATGGGCTGTCAATGAAATGTGGGTTATCTCATTGTCTGAACTCAGCTGTGATCACAAACCATGGCTTGTTAACCACAAACAACCCACGACTGGTTTGAGAGAACTAAGTTGCCCTGTGGAAAATACACTAGATTCAGAGAGCGTGATACCCCCGTGGTCGGCCACAACCCAAACTCAACCACTGGGTGTGAGTTATAGTGTTGTGTGAATCCAGTCATTGCTTGCCTCCTGAAGATGAGATGGGGATGTGGGTGTTAGGATGAGCTGGAATTCTATTTATGCTTACTTGGGAGTGAACATATTGATGATGATGATGATACAATAATAATAATCTAAACTGCCATTTGTCCAAACATATCTTATTAGTGTACAAGACTTAAAAATTCAAACAAAGAAAAACCATACAGTGGGTGAGATCTAGGTGTGGTCATGTTTTGAATAGACCCATTGAAAACCAGTGGGACTTGAGTAATGTTCCATTGATTGGGATCTATTCTAAGCATGTCTGAAGGTGCAATCTGATGCATATTAGACAGGAAAAAGTTCTAGCATTCCCTAGCCAGCCATGCTGGCTGGGGAATGCTGGGAATTGTAGGATTATTATTTTTCTAAGCATGCATAGGATTGTGCCTTAAGTGTTGCAATACCCTGTGCATGTCTAGTCAGAAAAAAACCCTATGATTCTCATAGCTGGCTGGGGAATGCTGGGAGTTGTAGAACTTTTTTCTGTCTAAACATGCATTGGATTGCACTCTTAAGACTCGGATCCAACCCTATAAAAACACAAATGAGGGGAATCAGGGAATCAGGTATAAGATTGTCTCTAGAGACAGTTTTTTAAAAAAGTATTCCGTGTTGAAAATGCCTTTAAACCAATTTTCTTTGTGTAGCCCTGTTAATAAGTAGTAATATATATATATATGGCATTTTAAAACTGTCCTTCAATCATATTTCCAGCTGGTGCATTATTATTATTATTAAAAGCTGGACACTTTGATTTTTTTGTGCTCTGAGTGCACCAAGGTGGGTTAAAGAGCTGCAGGTATAATTCACATGTAGGCTCCAATCCTAAACCTATTTAAGAGGGAGTAAATTTGATTGGTCTAAGTAGACTAAGGCCATAGCTAGACCTAAGGTTTATCCCTGGATTGTCCAGGGGTCAAACCTGTTCATCTAGGTGACACACAGGGGATCCAGTGCTCAGGCAGGGGCGAACTCTGGATGATCCCAGGATAAACCTTAGGTCTAGCTGTGGCCTAAGACTTCTTAGCAAATATTGCTAAGCCTATGGCGCAAAGTAGCAATTCTGTGCATATTCACTTGGGTGTAAGCCACATTGAATATACTTCTGAGTAGTATTTTTTTAAAAGAGCAATAATTAACTTCTTTAAAAGCCCTACTTTTATAACTGTACCACCTTCTTCAGGTACTTATGTTTTGGAAATGGTAGACCAAGGGTTTGGTTTAGCCACACCATATCAGAATGAAAGGATAGACATTTTGGAAGTCAGAGCATGGGAAAGATGTGGGGTAATGCAGGCTTTTTAATTGCAAAGAAAAGGCTTTTTCTTTCTTTTTCTTATTTTTGGAAACTGGATTCTTTATCAGGCATAGGTAATATGAGCAGAGTTAAAAGAAGCAACCTTTACAAAATTGCCTTTTGTAAGTAAGGGTTGTTCTAAGCAAGAAAGCTTTACAACTGTTGTTTTCTTTCTTTTAGGATATGAATGGTTTGCATGGGTATGTGTCAGCTGGCAGGCTAGTAAGTTTTGTGGGCTTTCGAGGCTGGGCTAAATTAGCAGTTTAGACTAGAATAGCAAAGTGCAGAATGGCTTCAGTTGCCAAGAAACCTCTGCCATGGAAACCCTGAGCATTTGTCAAGATTTTGATTTCTAAGGGACGCATTTGGTTCATGTAGGAAGCTGTTCACGTTGACTGTTGGTCAATGTGAACTGAGAGTGTCTCAGAACATAGTCTTCAGTTGATGGATTGGGACCCACTATTGCATCCCAGGTGGAGAGTTGCAACAGAAGAACTACCACCATGCAAATATTTTTTGGGAGAAATAAGAAGTGGGCCCGGAAATGCATGCTTGGGCTGATGGTGGGTCTCAGGTCTGAAATGGCTGAAGGCTACTGTCCTAGGAAGTAGCCTCTCTTCTTGCAGTTTCATAATGGTAGTGGCTGGGAAGTTGCTTTTCTGAGAAGTTTGTCTGCCATTACTGATAAGCTTTCTAGGAACTTGCAGAGTTTTTCTAAAACAAGATTCAAATATGCTTTTACATTTCCAGGAGGAGTAGGCAGAATTTCTTTGACATGTAAACTGCTTAGGAATTTTGTCATATCGATTGGTATACCCAAATTATTAATAAATTAAGGAAAATGCTGGGAGTTGTAGAACTCCTTTCTGTCTAAACGTGCATAAGATTCCGTTTAAATAAATGACTAGGAAGAGAACATGAAGGTGGTGGAGATAAAGTAGAGACTGCTGTTGATGTCGCAGTTGGATCTAGAGATGAAAAGAGGCATGCACATGAAGTCATGAACTAGGTGACACAAATTGGTCCTGTGACTAGATAGCTCAGAGCCATGTATTTGTAAGACATCCCTGATTATCTTATGCTGAGAATGCCTGATAAGTGGTGCCCCAAAACTGTCATGTCATCCTAGTGAGCTTCCAGAGGCTTTTTAAAAACTAGAGGTATATGAGATCAACCTTTTTGGATCAGAACAAGGGTCCATTTAAGATTGGCATTATTGTTTCAACAGCCACCAGCAGTGCTTGGAAGCAGAACATGAAGGGAACTGTAGAGGAATGGGTCATTCCATTGCCATCTCTCTCTGGCCAGTGTAGTTTTCTACTTTGTTTTTAAACGGCAGTTTAACTATTCTCTTCAGCTTTGACTTATTTAATGGGGCTATGGGCTCATCTACACCAAGCAGGATATTCCACTATGAAAGCGGTATATAAAAGGCAGGAGCCACACTACTGCTTTATAGCAGTATTGAAGTGCAGTGACAACTGTTGGGGACCGTTGACACATACCATATACTGTTTTCATACTGCCTTCATAGTGTTATATCCTGCTTGGTGTAGATGTGCCAATGGGCCCCAACAGTTGTAAGTGCGCTTCAGTACCGTGTGGCTCCTGCCTTTTATATACTGCTTTCATGCCACTTTCAGAGTGGTATATCTTGCTTGGTGTAGATGAGCCCTGTGTTCCTTTCCTTGCTGTTGTTCCTACATCACTTGACATTCTGTTCTTTCCACATAGTAATGCCCCACACTTGTAGTTTTCCATTTTGTCACATCTGACCTTAAACTTTCGTTTTTCATATTCTTGTGAACTTTGTGAACCCCATTGTTGTTCTTTGCCCTTTTCATAATGCAAGTAAAATAAATAGAGGCTCTTTATCCTCCTGTATTAATGGACTGCTATTCTGTTTCATTTCTATTGAGTATATTTCTATGTTTTAAAATACACACACATACACACACACACACACACCACTTTTAGTGGTTAGTACAGTAGTGGTTACCTCTAGAGTTATATCTTGGAAGAAGAAATATTACCTTGGTCTTGAAAATCTATTTATCTGTTCCTCTTACCTTTTTTCTGCTCCAGGGTGACAGGGGGCATTAATAGAACAGCCAGGATTAGTGTATAGATCTTTATTGTAAATCCCTTTGTAGGTATTAAAGTGCAGCTGAACCCTGTTCATCTTGCATTGCAACTTCATCACTAGTTGACAGTGGGTTCACACCCATTTCTGCATAATAATCTCTTTTAACTGTTTGTACTTTGGGCCTCACTTTGTAAAATCATTCCCTTTCTAAAAATGTAAGAACCATTCCGGATTAGACCAAGGGTCCATCTGGTCCAGCATTTTCTTCACACAGTGGCCAACCAACTACCCATAGGAAACCCACAAGCAGGACATGAGAGCAAGAGCACCCTTTAACCATGTTCCCCAGCAAGTACCTCTGATACTGGAGGCATCTTATAGCCATCACGACTAGTAGCCATTGATAGCCTTCTCCTCCAGGAATTTGTTTAACCCCCGTGAAGGTTTGAGGCCTATATAATCAAAGTAAAAAGGTCAGGTCTTAGATGCCTGTGGTTATTCTTTTGGGAGGGGGTATCCCTGAGAGGAGTAGTTTCATTTTTTCCTTTAAGATTCATCTCCTAGTTAAGTTTAATTTCTCCAGTTAAGAGTAATTTCTTCAAGTTTTAAACAGTACTTTCTCTTTTTGGAGAAGAGGTTATAAAAAGAAAGGAAAGCAGGAAAAGATGAGAACGTGAAGAAGCGACAGCTAGAAAAGCTTAAATGCAGCTAGAGTAAGAGAACTTGCATTTTGCAACTTTTATTTTCTTTTAATGCCTTTGTACCACTTAGTTCTGTTGACTAAATACCTTTATTTGTAATGTAGTTGCTTTAATATAGTAGTAAACTGTTGTGTTAAACCTAAGGTGTGTGGTGTGCCAGTCACCCCATGTTTAAGCTTAATCCCCAAATTACTGGGAAGGTAAAAGAAGGAAAGTAGGACTCTTAAGGAAGTAAGAGATCATTTAGGAGTTGCTCAAGGGATCCAAGACATGGAAAGAACCCTGAAATCCCCTTTTAAAGCCATCCATAGAAGTGACCATCACTACATCTTGTGGTAGTGAATTCCATAGCTTGTATGACGAAACACTTCCTTTTAACTGCCCTGAATCTCCCACTAATCAGCTTCATGGGATGACCCTGTGTTCTAATATTATATGAGAGAGAGAGAGAGAGAGAGAGAGAGAGAGAAATGTCTTCCTATCCACATCCTCCACAGCATGCATAATTATGTATGCCTCTTTCATGTCTCTCCTAACTCACCATTTTTCTCTTATCCTTCTATATGCCTATCCACTGAGGTAGTCTCTTCATGCATCTAATGAAGGGGGCTAATACTTACAAAAGTTTATTCTATAATACAGTAAGGTGTCAACACTGAGGACACCTTACTGTAGGACTTCGGCATTTATTTTTTAGGAGTAAGGGTAGAGCTTCCCTAAACTAGCACATGTTCATAGGCAGTAAGTAGTAACTTCATTTCAGGATGCTAGAGATCAAAGTGCTACATATTTTTTAAAATTCTGATCTAATAACCTTTATGTATATAATATTTGAAATAATATCCACAGAAAAAGTTGATCTCTGCTGAGAGCCAAAATTGTGTTGCTGTATTAAAAAGATTTGCTAATTACTGGGAAATTGTAGACTAGAGTGAAACGCAGCCAGCTATTCCAGTGGATGCCTGTTTACATCAGGCATTTGATGCATCCATTAGCTTTTTCAGACAGGCAGTAGCTAAGGTGTACTTAATCTAGGGTTGCCAGCTGATTTAGAGATCTCTTAAAGAATGAGCTGTCTTGCTTTAAATGCAAAGTCTATTGTCTCTGTGCTTCTGTTTTCCAATAAGAAGTGCTATTTTAAGATTGACAGAAACTCTCATTTTCTTCTAAGTATAGGAACTTCCAGTCTAAAGATAAAAGTCACTTCCTGCTGTGAATACACATGTGCTCATTTCAGGGTGGTGTACATCTGGGGTATATATATTTACCTAGATGGAGAAATCTGGGTAGAAAAGCAATCACATGTTAAGCACCCCACTGGAAACATCGTTTTGTACACTAATTCTGAAACGAGAAGGAATTCTGAAAAGTGTTGAGTGTTTGACCTCAAAAAATAACATTGGCCTGGTTCAGAAAACACGCTAAACCATGCTGCTTAACCACAAAATGGTTAAGGGAACCATTTTGTGGTTAAGCAGCATGGTTTAGCGTGTTGTCTGAAACAGGCCATTAATTGTAGTAATATGGCTGTGTTTGTTTCCCCATAATGGGCTTGTCATTCATAATGGGCTTGTCATTTAGATCATTCATGAATGATCTAAAACCAGTATAATAATAATAATAATAATAATAATTTATTTCTTACCTGCCTCTCCACTTGGATCGAGGTGGGGAACAATAGCGAATATAAAACACATAAAAACTGATTAAAAACATAGTATACATGATTGAAACATCCTAAAAACAGATGCAGTGTTGCTGCTACTGGGGGTGATTTAACGGCTTTCTTGGAAAAAGTGGCATAGGTAATGTCAAATCCTGAATAGAATGGTTGAATATCCTGCTGAATTAGAGGCATCGCCCTCCGTGTGACTACTACCACAGAATGCATTCAAGTTGGAGGATGGCTTGTTTGCACATCAAGTTCCCTGTGTGTGTAAAGCTTACATATTGACAGATGTGAAAATTTCCCACATGTTTGTAGATATTATGTTAAAGGACCTATCACACTTGCCATCCCCTTTCAGCATTTTGGACAGTTGTATGGAGAACTGTACCCTTTCTCGCCCTTCAGCATTTGAATGAGTGCTATTTGGGTAGGCATGAAATGTTAATGCAAATGTTCCGTTCTAGGAATAGTGAATGAATTAGCTGACCTTAAGGACAGACCACCTTCTCCTGTGCCTGGGAATTGGTATGGCCAAATAAGGCGTCAGCTTCACACTTTTGCCTGTGTTAAAGTCCTCGAAATGTTGTGTCAGTCGTGTTAACACTGATTCCTTGAATGTATTTTTAGCATAGGCTCATGGAGACAATGGGCTAAGTTGGCTACAGCTCAATAATAACCCCTTGTAACTATTGGGACAAAAATATCTACCTAAAAATATCATTGTGTGGAATAAAGTTTAAAGTTTTAAACTGTCTTCCCCTTGAATATTTTTAGTGCTTTATAACAGTGTGTGTACTTAGTATATTCTTCTTTAGAAGCTGATATATATTTTTCTCTTCATGCAGGTGTTCGTAACCTGAAAGGCATTGTGTTTATCGTATTCTATATTTACAGTTTCTCCTTGTGAAGCACATATTTCAGTATGGCTGCCTAAGCTCCTTCAAAGGGACTAGAGTCTGAAGTCTGGGAGATAGTTTTGTGCATAAATACTCAAATTATTTTTTTACTATTGGCTAGGGGAGCTTCTACTACTTAGTAACATGACTTGCTATTATATTTTAGTTAATCAGTACAAAAGATTGGAGTTTTCCTGTACAAAGCAACATAGTCATGTTAAATGCTATGACAATCGAATAATAATAAAACAACCTGGGTAAATTCTACTATAATACACTATAAGGGGGAAACAAGGATCCAGGGCTGTTCAAAGCTTGTTGGTGGCCATATCAAGTTCATAATGGTTGGCAGAGATAATCACCCTTGCGTAAATAGTTCCATAGCTTTTCCTTGATATATTCAAGGAAAGTCTTTGAATATCTTCATGATGAGAATTACGGAAAAGATGCACTTTTTGTTGGGGAGCAAAGGTTTGGTATATCATAGGGAGAAATGTCAGAACATAGATACTTAATTTAAATGGACTTTTCCTTAGTATATCAGTCTTGCACTTCTGCGTCCTGCTGTTTCAGTCCTGATGTTCAAATTAACAGGATTTAGAAACCAATGATGCAGTCCGATCCTGAGCTGTTTTACTTGGGTATCCTCTGATTTTAGAGGGACTTGTGCCCAAGTATGTGTGTTTAGGATTGAAACCTTAGTTTCTTCATGACACTTCCTTTATTTTAAGGCTGCACCCGCTCCCTTTTAAAATAATGGTGATGCTATTGCCGATCAAGAAAAAGGAACCAACAGTGTTTTGAGGAAGAGTGGATTGTGAAAAGGGTGACAAATTGTTCAGTCAAAAGGATAGAAAGTACAGGATGAATGAGATATTTAAAATTGGGTGCTTTTTTAAAAAAAAGAAAAAAAAATCCATGTAATGTTTCACTTTCAGGTTTTTTCTTTATTATGGCCTGAAAGTTAATCAGACTTGCACAAAACTATCTCCCAGGCTTCAGACTCGTCCCTTACTCCTCTCCCATTTCATCATCATGAACATTTTGAGGTCACTCCCGTCCCAGCTGAAGAACAATGGTGATGTCACTGAACTGAAGTATGACCTGTCGTGCGAACTCTATAGGATGTCCACCTTTTCGAATTTCCCACTGAATGTACCGGTGTCTGAAAGGAGTCTTGCCCGTGCTGGTTTCTACTACACCGGTCTGAAAGATAAAGTGAAGTGTTACAGTTGTGGCTTAATGTTGGATAACTGGAAAAAAGGTGATAATGCTCTGGATAAGCATAGGCAACTCTGTCCTAGTTGCAGCTTTGTTCAGAGTCTGTCTTCAATGAACAATATTGGCTCATCATTCCATTCTGCCTTTTCACCTGCAATTGCCTTTGGTGGCCTCTCCTCTTCACATTCCCCAATACAAGCACCACGTTTGGCTCAAGTTGGCTATTTCAGTGGAAGTTTTTCCAGTTTTCCTCAGGATCCAGTCACATCCGGGCCAGTGGAAGAGCTGTCACATCTGAGACCTAAAGCTACCAATTGTACAATGAACACAGAGGAAGTCAGACTGCACACTTTCAAGAACTGGCCCTTGCCATTTCTGTCACCCTCCTCTTTGGCAAAAGCTGGGTTTTATTATGTAGGGCCTGCAGACAAAGTGGCTTGTTTTGCCTGTGGTGGGCAACTGTGTAACTGGGAGCCGAAGGATAGCGCTATGTCAGAACATCGCAGGCACTTTCCGAGCTGTCCTTTCGTGGAACAAACTCGAGATCAGTGCAGATTCACGGTCTCTAATCTGAGCATGCAAACTCATGTGGCACGTGTCGGCTCTTTCAAAAATTGGCCGAGTATCGTTCCAGTTCAGCCACAGCAGCTGGCAGATGCTGGCTTCTATTACGTGGGTAAGAGAGCTTGTTCTTCCTGATGGCTTTGGCTCTGTCTGGAAATTTAAATAATCAGTGACTTTTCTGAATGTCTGTGTTTTCAAAAATTATTCTATAAATGTTTGTTGTTAAAGGTCGCAATGATGATGTCAAATGTTTCTGCTGTGATGGTGGACTAAGGTGTTGGGAGTCTGGGGATGATCCATGGGTGGAACATGCTAAATGGTTTCCAAGGTAAATTTTAAAATTCTTGTTTGAAAGTATAACATAGAGATGACCCTAGTCTTGCTACCATTTTGGGCAGTATCCATGTGGTACTCCTACACAGAGTAGGCCCATTGAAGTGAATGGGGCTAGTTTACATAGGACTCCCATTGGATACTGCCCTTTGAATTAAAAGCAAAGCCCTTCTTGATCTCTCTTAAAGAGATTCCTCCTAAGATCTGTTTTAAAGTTCTCCGGCTTAAACAGAACAGTCCTTGTGTTTGTATATTATGTGTTCAGAGGGGGTGGATATCGTGGGTCACAAACCCAGCTTCAAAACTGATTTGTGATTGTACTATTGAGGGCTCATGCTCAAGAAACAAGTCCAAAACCCTCTTGGGTGTTTGGATCTAGTCACAGTCAGGATCCTGGCCAGTTAGAGTTGGGTTTATGTAATACAACCAATCCAGCATCAATGTTCTGAAAGCTGACCTTAATGGATTTATCTGTGATACTGATTCTGTGCAATATGCCACTGAGTACATTTTGCTGGGGCGCAACTGGGAAAGGGCGCTGCCTTCCTGCACTGCACATGAGTTTCCTGGAAGCATATGGTTAGTCGCTGTGGGAAGGAAGATGCTGGACTAGATAAACCCTTCATTATCATCCATCAGGGCTCCTTTTATAAAGCAGTACTATTATTACCCAAGTGGCACTTTTGAGTATAAAATGTGTCTTACTGTTTTTATCCATCCTTCCAGCTATCCTGGGAAAGGTAACAATTACTGTAATTTTTAAAGAGAAGTGTGGGAGGCTAAGAGGTTTGACCAAAGCTACTGAACCTAAGTTCTAGTCAAACATGGAAACTCTGAGGCCATGCTCTCTGTGCCACAATAACTTAAGTTGGCAGCTTATGCATGCAACTTGGAGGCCAGGAATTTAGGGTTCCTTTAAGTGAAACCTCTGCTTCTGAGTAGTCTAACCCATGGAATGGAGTAAAAATCTTGGGAGCTTGCATAGGATTCATTGGTTGCCCATATTTGTGATCTGGGCCAGGCTCAGCTTCATATGTGGCTCATATGAAAACATGGCTCTTGGCTTTGGTCAGAGGCTCAACCGGTGTTGCACTCTGTCTTTTAAAAATAAAATCCACAAGCTCTTTAGAATTACTGTTACTGCATTTGTAACTGATATAATCAGGAAATAAGTCTGTTTCTCTAAACTAGTTTTGTTCTGGGCTATTCAATATACACTTTTTAAATGCCACTTAGCGATTTTAACTTTCAGTGTATTATCCTGGACCAGTTTCCAATATAGATTTATATCTGTAGTCCATTGAACATAGTACTTTATTGTGACTGGCAACAAAATGTGCAGTAAGATCCTCAAAACAGACTGCAGTTGCTTGAGACAATGTTCAATATCCATTTTGTATATCTGAACTGAAAAGTGATGTATTTTATCTTCTAGGTGTGAGTACCTGATTCGTATAAAAGGCCAAGAGTTTATCCGTGAAGTTCAAGCAAGATATCCCCACCTTCTTGAACAGGTATACAAATACTACATTGTTTTCAGTGGGTACATCCACACGAAGGGTTTGCTCCGGGGTTGCTTCGCAGTACCAGCGCGTCATCTACATGACGCAGACGCCATTGTGAAGCCATCTGGGGGCAAACCCTGGAAACTCCGCTCCAAAGAAGTCCGGCGCTACCCCGACTTTTTTAGCAGTGGAGCCCATGGCGCCCCCTGATTGGTCGCCATGGGCAGCCCCACGCCTCTGGTGAAGTAAAAAAAAGCCAGTGTGGTGTAGTGGCTAGAGTGTTGGATTGGGAGTCGGGAGATCTGGGTTCTAGTCCCCACTTGGCCATGGAAACCCACTGGGTGACTTTGGGCCAGTCACAGACCTTCAGCCCAACCCACCTCATAGGGTTGTTGTTGTGAGCATAAAGTGGAGAGGAGGAGGAGGATTAGTACGCCGCCTTGAGTTCCTTGCAGGAAAAAAAAGCAGGATATAAATGCAATAATAAATAAATAAATAATAGGGGAGGAGAGGAATGGGCCATTCCTCCCTCCTTTTAAAATTTTATTATCTATATCTGCGGAGCTCTGCAGATACAGGTAATAAAAATAAAAAGAAGTGAGGGTGGGGAGGAAAGGGCAGCCAGAGGGGGGAGACATGGTTTGCCCAGTCCCTCTCATGTCCTCCTTTGGCTGCCTCGTTCCTTCCCCCCTCTGTTTTTATTTTTATTATTTGTGTCTGTGGGGCTCCGCAGATACAGATTATAATTTTTTTTAAAAAAGGGTGGGGAGGAATGCCCCCATTCCTCTCCTCCTCCGTTTTAATTGTTTTACTTTTCCAGAGGCATGGGGCCGGAAAATTCGCAGTTGCCTTCCTTCTCACGCAGGTGCTGGGAAGGAATGCAAGTGCGGGTGCAAGGCACCTCAAGACAGGAGCAGTGTCAGCAGTATTCCCTTCTCTCTCTCTCTCTCTCTGTGTCACATTATAGATTTCTAAACTTGACGTTTTCAGTCTAAGCTTTCTAGAAAAACTTACATTTTTTTTGTCCTATCTGCTGTCACTTTGCAAAAGTTGACCATGCTCCAGTGATACGGAGTGGCTATAAATTGAACTTAATTGTATGTGGCCCTGTATTGTCCCATACCGACTGCTGTGCAGACATGTGCTTATTTGAGCTCCGGGCCCAACCACTCCCACTGTTACTTTCTTTCTTGAGAGGGTGTGTGTGTCCCTTTTTCCCTGACCACTGCTGGCATGGCGTTCCCAGGGATTCCCTCTGAGGAAATGCAGCCCTGAACAGAAAAAGGGGCTGAGTGTTCCTGCTATAAATAGAGGCATTGCTGAAATGTGTAACTTGATTTAAATACAAGGCCAAAGAACACGGTGATCATTCAGAGATCACCTGATGCTTAGTGAGGCAAAATGGAAACTGAAGCCCTCAGCACTGCAAGGGAAGTGGGAGAATTTCCCAAGATGCTCTAAATAGTATAAGTAAAGCTCCAGCTGAGCAGCCTGCTTGCTATGTGCTTAAGTGTTTTCTTTTTAAAAACTGTTTTTTTTACCACTGAGTGAATAGAAGATAGCCTTATGCGATTTTGTCAGTAGCAATTTTGTTTGAATGAGTTCGGAAACTTCTCAAAATTGGCTTTTGAAAAGAGATGTGTTGTTGATACCGTATTTTCTCAATTTCTGTACCCCCCTCTGTTACTGTCCTCAGTGCAGCTACAACTCCCTGAGAGTTGTAGGACTTGTTTCTCTTTAAATATGCATAGGGTTGTGCCCAAAGCTCAGTGTGTTTGCACATTGTGTTGATTCAGAAAAGCGGACGTTATACTTTTTAAAAACACTTTTCCCTTGTGTTTTGTAGCTTTTATCCACTTCAGATACACCCGTTGATGAAAATGTTGGCCCACCAAGTAAGTGTTTTGATCAGATACCTGAAGCTAATAGAGACACCTGGCATTTGAATATTAAAGCACTGGTTGTTAAATGGCGTGAAGTCCTTTAGTATTCCCAGTCAGGCTTTTTACCAAATTAGTGAGAAATACCTTGTCTTTTTTTAAATGCATAAAATACAGAAACATGATAAAATATATTAAAGCCACTAAGTTTAAAACAGAATAAAATAAATGTAAAAGCCAGCAGCACTGCCAAGACCGGAAAACACACCAGCATAGTTTTTTAAAACTGAAGGTCTAAAGCACCTGGGAGAGTAAAATGTTCTCCACAGTGCTGAAAAGACAGTAATGTGGACACCAGGCAAGCCTCTCTGGGGAGGGCATTTCAAAACTGGAGTGCCACCACTGAAAAAGCCCTCTTTTTGGTAGCCAACAATATTGCCTACTTTGATGGGGTCTCCTGAAAAAATGAAGAATAGATTTTCACAACCTTAGACATGGAATCAAACTTAGTAGTTATTCTTTGTCTATTTCTATTTATTTTATTTATTTATTTATTTATTACATTTCTATACCGCCCAATAGCCGGAGCTCTCTGGGCGGTTCACAAAAATTAAAACCATTCAAAGTATAAAACAACAGTATAAAACCATAATATAAAATACAATATAAAAGCTCAACCAGATAAAAACAGCAGCAATGCAAAATTACAAATTTAAAACACCATGTTAAAATGTATTTATAGATTGTTAAAATGTTGGGAGAATAAAAAGGTCTTCACCTGGCGTCTAAAAGCATATAATGGAGGTGCCAAGCGAACCTCCTTAGGGAGCTCATTCCACAGCCGGGGTGCCACAGCAGAGAAGGCCCTCCTGGTAGCCACCTGCCTCACTTCCTTTGGCAGGGGCTCACGGAGAAGGACCCCTGAGGATGACCTTAGGGTCTGGGCAGGTACTTATGGGAGGAGATAACCTGGCCCCAAGCCGTTTAGGGCTTTAAATGTCAATACCAGCACTTTGACTCGGGCCCGGACCTGGACTGGCAGCCAATGAAGCTGGAAAAGGACTGGCGTAATGTGATCTCACCGGCCAGTCCCTGTTAGTATATGAGCTGCCCTATTTTGTACCAGTTGAAGCTTCCGGACCGTTTTCAAAGGCAGCCCCACATATAACGCATTGCAGTAATCCAAGCGAGAGGTTATCAGAGCATGGATAACTGTAGCTAGGCTATCTCTGTCCAGATAAGGGCGCAGCTGGTATATCAGCCTAAGCTGGTAAAAGGTGCTCTTTGTCACTGAGTTCACCTGTGCCTCAAGTGACAGTTCTGGATCCAAGAGCACCCCCAAACTACGGACCCGATCCTTTAGGGGGAGTGCAACCCTGTCCAGGACAGGGCAAACATCACCTCGCCAGACAGATGAACCACCCCCTAACAGTACCTCCGTCTTGTCTGGATTGAGCTTCAGTTTATTAGCCCTCATCCAGTCCATTACCATGCCCAGGCACTGGTTCAGAACAGCCACTGCCTCACCTTTTCATTTCTAATGAAAAGCTTTTCTTCAAAAGCTATATGGATCTAATATTACAATAAGTAATGCCACAATTTTTTTCTTCGAGTAGTTATTCATTTTGAACCTGGTGAAAATGCTTCAGAAGATGCAATCATAATGAAAACCCCCGTGGTCGAAGCTGTCTTGGAGATGGGATTCAGCAGAAGACTAGTCAAGCAGACTGTTCAGAGTAAAATCTTAACAACTGGAGAGAATTACAAAAACGTAAATGATCTTGTGTCTGACCTCGTTATTGCAGAGGATGAAAAGAAGGAAGAAGAGAAGGAGATGCAGTCAGAGGAATTAACATCAGGTATGTAAGAGCTCTAGTGATATACTTTGTTGCATTGGTTCTTTCTCTTCCTGGCTGTATGGCAAAAACAAACAAACATTGAAAGAAAATAACAAATGTATTTGTTCAGTGTATTAAGTTTGCGGGGTCTTTCTGGCCATCTAGTCCAACCCCCTACTCGGTGCAGGAAATCCAAAGCTAGAGCATCCCCAACAGAGATGTTAACTACCTAGGATTCTTTTTGTTCACAAAAATAATTTAGATTATAAAATTTAGATTATAAAAGGAAAACAGAATCATAGAATAGTAGAGCTGGAAGGGGCCTACAAGGCCATCGAGTCCAACCCCCCCTGCTCAACGCAGGACTGTACCTTAAAGCATACCTGACAGATGGTTGCCCAGGTGCCTCTTGAATGCCTGTAGTGTGGGAGAGCCCACAACCTCCCTAGGTCATTGGTTCCATTGTCGTACTGAGCTCTATGTATAGAATAAAAGGATTCCGTTTTGGAGAGATACTTTCTTTGAACTTGGACAAAACCTAAGAAAATCCATTATATCTTAAAACATTTCTAAATACATTGGCTTGAAATGACTATGAAAGAATTCTCCTGAATTTTTGATTTAGGTCGCAATCCTATGCATTTTTAGATAGAAGGAAGTCCTACAACTCCCAGCATGCTGGGAGTTTTGGAACTTTCTAAAATGACTACATGCATAGGATTGTGTCTCTAGTAAGCCTAGATTTGATTTGACCAGGAAGCCAGTTCAGACGCCCCCCCGTGACCATCGTGGGAAAAGATCAAAGGGATGGTGTGGGATGATAGAACTTAGGAAACAGCAAGAGAAGAAGGCACTTATGAGTCCTTAGGGTCCCAAGAAGAGAAGAGAAAATATTATCAGGTGCCTGAAAAAACTTATGTTATGCCCAATGCTTTACAGAAAGGACTTCCTTTCCTTTTACCTTTCTCCAAATATTTTGCAAAAAATCTTTCCGATGCTACTTCTGTCTTAAAAAACTTCATGATAGAACTGAAAATCAGCTGACAGCTCTGGCTACCAAATCTGGGTAGAAGAATTTATGGAGTTCTGCCATTTGGATAGTCACTTTGTCTGCCTGAGGATGTGTCACATCCTCAGTAGCTCCTGTGGTATCAAAGTCCTCCCTCTAGTGACAGAAGTGGGTTAGGCAGTAATCCAAAAATTATGCTCACTTTTCATATTTGCCTCTAGAAAAATTACTGAAGTTACAGACCTCAAAAAAGAGTAAAATAGTCTGCATTTCTGGCTGGCTACTACAATCTGCGTGACTATACTCTTTTTTATTTCATCAATTTCTGTCCTACCATTAAAGACAAAGTATTCCCAGTAAACGGTGTCAAGGCATTGGGGATAGTGCTAGGCCAGCCTTCCTGGGGAGAGCATTCGTTAAGGCACTATCAAAGACGGCAGGGCCCCTGGAGAACAGCCTCCAAGGTCACCTCAACATCTGGGCAAACTCATGCGAAGATGGCCGATCCTTCGCATCTTTCAGTTAACTTTATCTGTCTATGTGCTATTAATGAAGCTTAGCCTATTCTAACTAATTTGATATTTTTGGCAAAAGGACAAAAAACAAAAAGCCTACTCTCAAGGGCACATTTTACAAGGTTTAAAAAAACATTCTCCTATCATTTTACACAAAGTCTTAGCCTAAACATATTTAGTTAGATATGCAGCTTTAGATATGTAAAGGGATCTTGAAACGTTAAGGGTAACTCTTGTTGTTAAACATTTACCATTCTACAACCTTAGCATAATGGACAAAAATGCTTGAGGCTGGTGCAGATGCAATATAACTGGCAGTTAACCATGGTTTAGGAATTGGGATTGGACTGTAGAATTGTGTTCTCTCCCTCTAATTCCTCGCCTTTTCTGTAGACCATCTGCCTCCCCCCGCATTTCCCCCCCACTGCTCTTAATCATTGTTAAGAGTTCTGGTTTTAAATGCTGTATTAGACAGAATAGTTAACATGATCCAGGGAGAACATCAAATTATTGTTCAACATGGTTGGGGTAATTAACATTGAAGAGGATTGGGGCTGTGAGCCTTTCAACTATGGCTTCAATTTATCAGACATAGTTCTGCATCAGCGCTCAATGGCTCAATTCAGACAACATGTTAGTCAATGCAGTGTGAAAACTCCATTCAGTGGTTGAGTTTTTAGGAGGTACACCCCATACAACATGTTCTAACTCCACCATTGTGTGACTATGGGCTACCGTGGAGTTGGGTAAAATCCATTGTGACATTTAATTGTCAGGTCCTCTGCCCTCTCTCCCCTCTCCCCCACCCCCGTCCTCTCGATGGTATCCCATCAGCCATTGCTGCAAAAAAACAACCAATCCCATCAGCTCTCCTAGAGCGACACTCGCTCCTTTCGCTGCTCTTGTGAGGGAACTCTGTAGCCAGTGGGAAAAGTCAACGCAGTGGAAAACTCCACAGTACCCTCCACACAACACAATGGTTGTGCAGGAACTCTCCTCTGCACAGTGTGGAGATTCAGCATAGAGTGTTTTCCAAAAAAACCTCCACCCTTGAGAAATGTGTTGTCCGGCGGGAAAACTCCACCTTGGAGTGTTTTCCCACCAGACAAAACCACCCTTGAGAAACGTGTTATCTGAACTGAGCCTATATCTTTTCCTGTTGTCCTCCGTATTTTTCAGGAATGGGGAAAAATGACCCATATATTTTATTAAAGTTAAAACATGCACCGTTACTTTCTTATAAGTCATAAACTTGCTTTTAAGAGAATGAACTGTTAAATTTGTTCAGTTCTAATTTCTACTTAAATTGCTGCTAAAACTCAGAGTTGAAGAACTGGAAGCTAATCATCTTTTCATTACTATATTTCAGATCTGTCCTTAATCAGAAAGAATCGAATGGCATTGTTTCAGCGCTTGACATGTGTGCTTCCTATCCTGGAAAGTTTATTAACTTGCAAAGTAATAACTGAGCCTGAACACCACGTTATTAAACAAAAAACCCAGACATCCCTGCAAGCAAGAGAATTGATTGATACCATCTTGGTGAAAGGAAACACAGCTGCAAGCATATTCAGAAACTGTTTACAAGAATGTGATCCTGTTTTATATAAAGACTTGTTTGGTGAGTTTGCTAGAAGATTGTGTTGGTTAACATCTAATTGTCACTTCTTTGAGGAGTTTGGCAACTTTGGTCTGTTATAATTCATAGCTATAATAGGTTTCATAGTGCTAATACGGCTGAGAGATGCGTACTTGTGAGCTGTACAAAGTTCACAATAGCATATATTGGATACTGTTGAGGAAACCCATCTGTCAGGGATGCTTTAGGGTGGATTCCTGCATTGAGCAGGGGGTTGGACTCGATGGCCTTGTAGGCCCCTTCCAACTCTGCTATTCTATGATTCTATGAAACCTTGTTGATTAGCATGGGCTCATCTACACCAAGCAGGATATCCCACTATGAAAGTGATATGAAAGCAGTATATAAGAGGCAGGAGCCATGCTACTGCTTTATAGCGGCATTGGCCTGACAACCGTTGGTGCCCATAGACACATACCATATACCACTTTCATAGTGTTATATCCTGCTTGGTGTAGATGTGTCATGTGCCCCAACAGCTGTCAGTGCACTTCAGTACCACTATAAAGCAGTAGTGTAGCTCCTGCCTTTTATATACTGCTTTTTTAGCTTGTTGGATGTTTTATTATGTTCCTAATGGTTTTAATTTTTTGAACTGCCCAGAGAGCTTCAGCTATTGGGCAGTATAAAAATGTAATAAATAAATTAAATTAATTGATACCACTTTTCGTAGTGGAATATCCTGCTTGGTGTAGATGAGCCCCATAAAGGATGATTGCTTCAGGAAGTCTAATGTCTCTTGAACTCTAATATCTCTGTTCCTCTGTGATCTAACTGATTCAAAGAGTTGATTTCTTGGGATAACAGATGGTTTATAACTTCTTCTTTTTAGTGGAGAAGCATATGACGTATATCCCAGGAGAAGATGTTTCAGGTAAATACTTAATTCACTCATATTCACTTGTGTTGCATTTGAAATAGTAAGAATGGCTTATAAAATAAAAAAGCCATTTTAAAAAGTTTCAGATACTTTATATCAGTAGCATCAAGCTAGGAGGTATATAGTTCCCCCCCTTGGGCACCCTTACACACTTTAACTAACAATACTGAGTTTGAAGCTGGAGTTTTTGAAATGTGTACTCGGTGTTGCCTCTCAGAAACTAACAATAAGTTTGGGAGCAGGGGTCATGACTGCACGTGGGAGGTGCCATTAGGCTTCCACTTTCTGCCTCCTGGGCCGTTTCTACACCTGCCTTTTTTCCAGGGATCGTCCCGGGGTCATCCCTGTGCATGCAAATGATACACAGGGGATCCTGCGAGCAGCCAAGGATGAACCCTCCATTTTCCTGGGATAATCCTTAGGTGTAGAAAGGGCCCTGTTGTAACAAGAAAGGAATGTGAGCTTCCTTCCCCATCTCCTATTGAGATGTGTGATCTCTTCATGTATCTGGGGTGCACGTGTCTCTTTCCCCATGGGAAGCACACCTTTACCTATCAAGAATAGCATTGTGTGGTCGAAACACAAGTGCACCTTTGCAGTTTGCTTTTTGGTTCTTGGTGCAACATATAAATCAGCCCTTCGGCTTGCTTTTTAGATCTGCATTCCTGATCTGTACCTCAGTAACTTGACCTGATCCATACCTTCTGTACTAGTATGTGGATCCTAAGCCATTTATCCTTCAGAGCTGCACTTCTGCGGGTTTTGTGATGCATTTTTTTTGCATAAAGAACAATATGTATCTTACAATACATATGTTTAGAAATGCGTATTTTGTGAGAAAATACATTCAAAAGTATTAATTTCCATGTAGATTTGTTTTAAATCACAGATTAATGCAGAAAAAGGTCAGTGCAAACTTAAGAATCACACGTGAAATTGATATGAATTGGAAATAGACTGATTTGTACATCTGTGCTTTTGAGTGCACTGTGGTTCTGAAAGCATGGGCACATCTTTTGGCATATACACCAGGGAATCCCTATGTAGGTCTGAAGTGGATTTCCTGCATTGAGCAGGGGGTTGGGCTCGATGGCCTTATAGGCTAGGGTGTCCATATGGAAAGGAGGACAGGGCTTCTGTACATTTAACAGCTGTATAGAAAAGGGAATTTCAGCAGGTATCATTTGTAGGCATGCAGCACCTGGTGAAATTCCTTCTTCATCACGACAGTGAAAGCTTCAGGAGCCCTGCCCTCTTTTGTATCTGGCTACTCTAGCTATATTTCTATAGAACTGTTAAAGATACAGGAAACCTGTCGTCCTTTTCATATGGGCACCCTATTATAGGCCCCTTCCATCTCTACTATTCTATGATTCTAGGTCAAAATTTCTTCCCTTGTCTGTTAGAATACCTCCACTTGTATTAGTGCATGCAGACAGAAAGTGTGTGTAAGACATAGAAGTTGTCGTCATCATGTGTATTTTTATTACAAAGCAGAAAAGCAGAGCCGTTCAGATATGCATATTTCCATATGTAATAAATGGATTATTCCCTTGCAGGCCTGCCTATGGAAGAACAGCTGAGACGATTACAGGAGGAGAGAACGTGTAAAGTTTGCATGGACAAAGAAGTGTCCATTGTCTTCATTCCCTGTGGCCATTTAGTGGTGTGCAAGGAATGTGCCCCTTCCCTTAGGAAATGCCCTATATGCAGGGGGACGATCAAGGGCACCGTGCGGACATTTCTTTCATGAAGGAGAGAAAACCTATAATTTGTTCAACAATGTGTTCTGCTTTGTTTTACGGTTTGATACGCATTAAGGGCTGGCTCAAGACACCTTACTGATTAAAGCGGCTGCAGAATGCAGTCCAAGCAGACCAGAATCTTTATGCCAGAGCAAGAATTCCTAGGGCACATCTTTCGGGTCAGTTATCATGCCTCAAGTGATGGCTCAGGTGTCTTGTCCAGACAGGCCGACCCTGTTAGAACTAGCTCCATAGTGCCTTGGAAATAAGTGTTCCCACTTTTTAGATGGGGAGTGATCAACCTTACTTAGTTTGTTACAGTTGGTGACTTGCAAAAGTAGCTATCAGTGATTCATTAACCATATGGAAAGTTTTATGGGGAGACTAACTTCCAGTATACCTCTCTCTTAATCAAAAGTATCTTTCATATAGAAAGTCTTATTATAACTAAAAAGTTGATATAGCTGAAGCATCTATGCAGGAACTCTTTTGGGCTTCCGCACATATTGGTTGATAACCGCAAATTAGGTAGCCACAAGAGTTTCACATTATTTTTTGTTAGCATGTTTTTGTACAATATATAATAAAAATGTGGAAGTAATATGCTAAAAAGACATCTGTCTTTGTGAAATAAGCTTATTGGTAAAAGTTTTGCATTAAAACCTCGTGGAATGAATTTTTAGACTGATTACATTATAATGACTAAACACAGCATGGTCCTTCTTGAAATTGGTACTCTCCAATCTTTTAGCCTACACATACTTTTCTAGGGTAGGAAGAGAAGATGTTTATTCTTTCAAGAAGCTTAGGATTTCTGGCATAATATCAAGATGAATGGGTGGGAGCGGGGGGGTGGGGGGCGGGGGAGGAGAAACAGCTCAAGATGCTGTTGACAAATTTATTGTAAAAAAGCCTGACACATTTTGCCCTCTTGCTTTCTGTTAGGCCTTCTTCAGGGGGCTGTAACAATACATATATGAATAAATAAAAATTGTTACAATTGAAAAAGCACATTGCAGGCATGGAGAAAAGCTTTAGAGTGCTGAGGTTTTTAGGTTTCGTTTGTTTTTAGTTTTAATTTTTAATTATTATTTTATTTATTGGCTGTTTTACCCTCGCACGGCTGTTAAGGCCCCTTTTTGAAAATGAGTGTGGGAGCAAGCTTCCCCAACAGGCAGACGCGGGTGGCCTTCTCTGCGATAACATAACCAGCTCCTTCAGTATTGAGGGAGGAGCTCTCGATACTGAGACCAGGCATCTTGCATGCCGCTTTGAGGTCAGAGATTGAGAATCAAAATCGCTTCCCTCCAAGGCCAAAAGACATCTCTCCACCACCTTAACCAGCATAGCTCTTGAAGGCTAAGTGCCAGTTTCAGGGCGTCCCTCCAGAGTCTCTATGCTTGGAGCACTCTGTTTTTTTTAACAGAGAGTTTTATGACTACGATGTCTGGGGACATCATTATCGGTGCCATGAGAGAAGGAGACAGAATGTCAAATGGGTCGCTTTCCTTGAGAATGTCGTACCAGCACAGAGATTGGCATCAATACTATGATAGGGACACCTGATATAATAGACAAATTAATTTGATACCAGGCCTCCTAGACACCATCGGTATCAATGTCAAGACCTCAATTGGAAAACCGAGGACCATCTCCTCGATACCAACCACCTGGGTTGGTACAGATGCCTTCACAACCTGCAATGGATCTAACACCTCCACACTGAGCACCTCCACCTACATCGCTATTGAGACTGCCACCAGACTTCTTTTGCAACTCCCTCCAATTCCACTGAGATCGCTGTCATTGTGATCTCAGCTGTTACTGTTGCAGATGCCTCACTAAAGCTCTTGCCCCACTAAAACAGTGGCTAGAAAGATGGGTATGCCACCACAATTCCTTCTGCCGTTGTTCAAATGGAGACGTTGGTTCTGTCAACAGCCATATTACCATCCAAAGCAATATTCTGATTGCTCGGCCCATTTCCCGCAACAGACCACAACAATAATACATCCACTTCCAGCAGTCTTGTTAGAAATCAGACCAGGGATCAAAGCGGAGACTTTGACTTAATCATTGTCTTCCTCAGTTTACTTACCCTCCTAATTTTTGGCCTGCTCCTCTCCAGATTTCTTCGACCTATTCTGGCCTCGAGATGGCTCGATACTTACATTAGAACCAGGAAATTCCAGAAGGCTACACTGTCCTCAATAATGCTGTTCATTTGGAAGACAGTATGGTATGCTTCCATAGACTTAAGGGATGCATACTTCTATATACTCATCCGGAATATTCACCAGAGGTACCTTGGGTTTATCATCGGTACCAACATGTTTCAATTTCGGGTGCCTCTGCTCAACCTAAGCACACCCTCCAAAATGATGTCAAGATGTATGTCTGTACTCTGTCCGTTTCTTTCATCTACAAGGGGTGAAAAACTATATTTAGACTAATGCTTCTAATGGCATCTTCGAAGGGAATTCTATCGAAGGCAGTGGGACTAGTCCTCAACCTATTCAGCTCTCTGGGCCTCATAGTGAACACAGACAAATCAAGACTCACCCTGGCTCAAACAGTTCCATTTATTGGAGCCGTCCTCGATGCCGATGCAAAAAGAGCCTACCTTCCTCGAGATAGAGCTTCTGCCCCTCTTGCAGGCAGCGGTAGGCTGGCCTATATCCAATGGCAATACTACTGCAGCCCAAGTACAAACACTTCTGGGACTAATGGCATCCACGGTTACTGTCGTTCAGCAGCTGAGGCTTCGAATGCAGGACTTACATGGTCCCTGACAGTTTTTCAGAGCAATGCCAATGTTTGAAGGTTCGAAGAGGCAATGCCGAACAAGGTGCAACAGACCCTACGTCGGCGGACTTGCACAGATCATTTGCTGCAAAGCATGACAGCACTCTTCAAATACTTAAAAGGTTGTCACACAGAGGAGGGCCAGGATCTCTTCTCGATCATCCCAGAGTACAGGACACGGAATAACGGGCTCAAGTTACAGGAAGCCAGATTCCAGCTGGACATCAGGAAAAACTTCCTGACTGTTAGAGCAGTACAACAATGGAACCAGTTACCTAGGGAGGTTGTGGGTTCTCCCACACTAGAGGCATTTAAGAGGCAGCTGGACAACCATCTGTCAGGTATGCTTTAAGGTGGATTCCTGCATTGGGCAGGGGGTTGGACTCGATGGCCTTATAGGCCCCTTCCAACTCTACTATTCTATGATTCTATCTGCCTCCTCTGTCTCGTGTCCTCAGATGCTTTGCTGTTTGGTTGGAGAGCTCATCATGGCCCTCGGTCCCAAGGAATGGGGCAAGGGAGAAACAGAATGTGTCACATCAATGTTCTGGAGTGCATAGCGGTAAGGAAGGCACTCCAGTCTTTTGAGATCTACCTGACCAGCCACAGAATGCGAGTCCTTACAGACAACATGGTCATACTGTGGTATGTAACCAAGGAAGGAGGAACCCATTCTTTAGGGTTGGCCCTAATGACAATTCAGATTTTTGACTGAGCCATCTGCAGGGGAATCTAGTTTTCAGCCTTACACATTGCTGAATGAGACAATTGTCTAGCGGACTTGCTCAACAGAGTTCAGAGGGACCTACATAATTGGCAGCCAAATTTGTCTGTTCTGTCTCAAGTTTTTCCCCCAGGAATGGTGCCCTCCAGAGATAGACCTCTTTGCGATACCTCACAACACGATTGGTCTCCTGTTTTGTTCCAGAGTGGTAATCAGGAAGGGATTCCTAAAAACAAAAAATATCGTATGTCTACACAGTCTGCATCATAGTCACCCCTTGGTGGCCGAGACCGGCGTGACTCACTCTACTTCTGAAGATGTCCAACTCCTGTCAGTACCAACACTGCTTACCAGACATCGAGTCAAGAGTCCGTCACCTCGATCTCCAGGCACTCAGACTCACGGCATGGAGAATCTCAATACCGTGACTAATTTCAGCATGGAGGTCAACTCCGTATTACAACCAGCCTGTAAGCTGGCAACAAAGAAATCATATACTGCGAAATGGAATACTTTTTTTCCCCCCTAAACTTCCAAACAATACAACAATACAGTATAAAACACTACCCGATAATACACAATAATATAAAGTAAACAATTTAATAAACATATATTCTAACTTGATTCCATTAATTTAGTCAATGATTAACATTAATGTGCTCCCCCCAACCACGGGATCTTATTCATATTTCCAAAATCTCATTACTTTCTCTGGAGGTGTTTTCCCTCTCCCCTTTAATAGTACAAAATCTAAAAACTTTCCATATTCCTTCAAAATCATTTGCTTTTATCATTCCTCTTCTGACTCTCAGGTTACATGTTAATTTATCGTTAATAGCGATATTCCATATTTCTTTATACCAATCTTCTAAATGGAATACTTTTTCTAAATACATGGATCTTCAGGGCTTCCAACCCCATTAAGCCTCATAGAATCATGAGGAGGGCAACCAGGATGATCAGGGGTCTGGAAACAAAGCCCTATGAAGAGAGACTGAAAGAACTGGGCATGTTTAGCCTGGAGAAGAGAAGATGGAGGGGAGACATGATAGCACTCTTCAAATACTTAAAAGGTTGTCACACAGAGGAGGGCCAGGATCTCTTCTCGATCCTCCCAGTGTGCAGGACACGGAATAACGGGCTCAAGTTAAAGGAAGCCAGATTCCAGCTGGACATCAGGAAAAACTTCCTGACTGTTAGAGCAGTACGACAATGGAATCAGTTACCTAGGGAGGTCGTGGGCTCTCCCACACTAGAGGCATTCAAGAGGCAGCTGGACAAGCGTCTGTCAGGGATGCTTTAGGGTGGATTCCTGCATTGAGCAGGGGGTTGGACTCGATGGCCTTTTAGCCCCTTCCAACTCTGCTATTCTATGATTCTATGTAGTGTTGGCCACTAATCTGGATGGCTTTAAAAAGGGGGTTGGATAAATTCCTGGAGGCAAAGGCTATCAATGGCTACTAGCCCTGATGGTTGTGTGCTATCTCCAGTATCCGAGGCAGTTGCTGGGGAATATGGGTGGGAGGGTGCTGTTGCACCATGTCCTGCTTGTTCATCCCTGGCCGATGGCTGGTTGGCCACTGTGTGAACAGAGTGCTGGACTAGATGGACCCTTGGTCTGATCCAGCATGTCACTTCTTCTGTTCTTACACCTATCCTCCACCGGGATAGCTTGTCAATCGCCCATATGTGGGATGCATGAAGACCATGAACCTGTAACTGTGGTTCTTTGAGTGATCACCTGTGCATTCACACAACCCATCCACTGTCCCCACCTTGGTGTCGATGTCAGTGTGCTGTTGATACGAGGCCAGCAATTTGGTCTCAAGGAACTGAGGAGAAGAGCAGAAACCTTGAGTCATCACAGTGGATGGTGGGGGAGTGGTTCCCACCCAAAAAATTGTCTCAGTTATGAAAGTTTCCTGAAACAAGCTCCGGGCAGGCACAGAGCCCATATATGTGAATACACAGATGACCACTCACAGAACCACGGTTACAGGTAAGCAACCTGAATTTCTAATTAATACATGGAACATGCTGGGCTTTCCCTCCTAAATCTACTTGAATCGTTGGCAGTTCCATAGTTGGCCACAAAGGTGCCTTCAAGTGTAGAGACACCTTGATATTTGAAATATTTGACCCTGCTTCCTCATAGCATTAAGGATGCATTTATATGCATACTTAGTAGTAAGCCTTGCTAAACTCAATGAGGCCTCTGAATAAACATACATAAAATTATCTTAGAGCATATCTGAAATGGGGAGCAAGGTAGCAGTTATTGTTTGGATTCCATGTGGGTGCCATTTTAATATTTCTGGACCACCAATGCATTGCTAAAGCTGACTTCCAACTTCAAAAGCATAACATAAATTCATTGTATCACATTTTGGGATATCCCACCTGGTCAGTTTCCCATCCAGACACTGATTAAGACCAGTCTGGTTTAAACTCCAGCAAGGTGCCATATCACATAGACTATTATCCTTCTTGAAATAGCGACAGCTGCAATATAATGAAATGGTAAAAATTGCATAGTTGGAGTCAGCCCTTTGCAGCCACAATCCTGTTCATCCATGGTTTCACAAAGACCCAACTTTCAGGGCAGGCTTATGCAGAATTGAGTCCTCTTAAGATCAATGGGTCTTACTCTGTTAAGCCTTTCTCAACCTGATGCCCTCCAGATGTTTTGGACTTCCAACTCCCTCCTATCAGCCCCAGCTACCATGCCTAATGGTCTGGAGTGCTGGGAGTTGTAGTCCAGAGCATCTGGAAAGAACTAGGAAAGGCTGGTGTATAGGATTGCAGCCTAGGAAACTAAAATTCCATGCTAAGAACAAAAGATCTGAAGTACCGAGGGCCTGATTGAATCTTCTAAAGAACGTTTTTTCCTAGTGCCAAAATCTACATTGAGCTTGTCCGGTGTGCCTTTTTTACTCTGTAGTTGTACCCCTTTTAAGAAGGGGGTTAACTCCACTACAGATTTCATCTCCCAGGGGCTATGGCATAGAGAGCAGAGTTCTTCAGAAACCCTGCTGGATGTGAGGGAAGAGGAAAGAATGGAGTCCTCTCTGTTGGGTACACTTCTGTGCTATACCCAACTCTTTCAAATCTGCTATTGCAGAAGTGAAGGCAGGCGAGCAATGTTCATCTCATCCACTTCTCTGCTGACAACGGAGTTTCAAGTTTGCTAAACAGTCACTTGATGGTCATATCACAGACACACGCTTACAGAAAAGCACAGTTCCAAAGGAACATTAATGCCCCGTAAGCTACTTTGGGATCATGTGTGTAAACAGTTGCACAACAAGTTTGCATATGGCAATTGTTGCAAAAAGGGTATAAAGATCCACTGAGGTTGCTGGTGCGTGCAGGTCAAAGGTGAAAGGACACGGGCTATTCAACCAGCAGCAGTGCAATAAGGACAGCTTTGAAGAAGGCAAACAAGGTGGAATCTTTGCTGCTGTCAATAATTTTCCCCCCTTAAGCATCTAACTAGGAGCTGTAAACAATTTTAAAATATAAATGTAGCCTGACATGCAGTCTAAATAAGTGAGTCTTTCATTATGCCCTGTGATGTGGCAGCTATTTCCTCTCTCATCCTCTGCCTCCTTGCTGTCTTCCTGCCCAGTGGCTGAGCTAGTGCATGCTCTGTGCCATGAATAGAAATAGCCATACTAGTCTTTTCAGTTGCTGAGGCCTAGGCTTCCAATTATATCAATACTTGCTCAAAGAGGACAAGCCATTCCAAACCTGTGCAGAGACATGGAGATGCATCTGCATTGTCATCTTTTAGCTGCCGCAGCAGTCTCAACAGCAGGGCCCATGCTGCTGGCTCTGCTGAAACACAAACTCCCTTTGGCTTCTGGTCTCCCTCCGCTATCTGCCAGTAGCCATTTCACATGACTACAGAGTGGGGGATGGGACAGTGTGGTCCACTCCATTGGTTTAGCAGCCACTTGGCTCCTCTTTAACTAACATCTTTTAGGTGCCATTCCACCTGGTTGCAGCAGAGGGGGAGGGAGATTGTAGGGCCCACTTAAAGGGCTCTGCTGAAAGGCTCGCTCAGTCTTTCCCAGCTTTGTACCTGGGGGATTATGGAGGTTGAAGTCCAATAGACCATATGAAAAGGAGGGCAGGGCTCCTGTATTTTTAACGGTTGCATAGAGAAGTTAATTTCAGCAGGTGTCATTTGTATATATGGAGAACCTGGTGAAATTCCCTCTTCATCACAGCAGTTAAAGCTGCAGGAGCTATACTAGAGTGACCAGATTTAAAAGAGGGCAGGGCACCTGCAGCTTTAACTGTTGTGATGAAGAGGGAATTTCACCACCTCGTGTGGCGCAGAGTGGTAAAGAAGCAGTTTCTGCAGCTGAAACTCTTCCTACGGCCTGAGTTCGATCCCAGCAGAAGCTGGTTTCAGGCATCCGGCTCGGGTCAACTCAGCTTTCCATCCTCCCGAGGTCGGTAAAATGAGTACCCAGGTAGCTGGGGGAAAGGTAATAACAGTCGGGGAAGGCAACGGCAAACCACCCCGCTATAAGGCCTGCCAAGAAAATGTCAGCGAAAGCTGCCGTCCCTCCAAGAGTCAGTAATGACTCAGTGCTTGCACGAGAGGTTCCTTTCCCTTTCCTCTCCATATATACAAATGACACCTGCTGAAATTCCCTTCTCTATGCAACTGTTAAAGATGCAGGAGCCCTGTCCTCCTTTTCATATGGTCACCCTATAGCACTGTTGAAACGTTTGGAAGTTCAGGTAATCTCATAAATCTCAAAGGCTTCTGAATAACTCAACTGACTGAATGTTGATCTAAATAATGACAGGACTGCTAGTATTACAAGATGGCACAGTCTCAGTTGCTGAGTTTGGCTTTTCAGATATATCCTGTGCATTTGGTAATCGTCGTCACAGGAGTAACATGTCGTCAGTTTCTCTTAAAGATTCCACGTTCAGTCCTGGTCTTCACTTTTTCTTGTACAACACGTGTTTGCCATGTTTTTTTCTCTACTGAGAACAGAACAGACGAAATGAGTGACTCCAACCAATGCCACCTATATAATGACACTATGCACCCAGGCGTCATAGCTGTTCATTGCTCAGAATAAAATTGCACACTTATCAACATGGGTTTACAACACTTCATGGTTACAATATTCTGACTCTGTCTGGAATGTTGGGCATTTTGGCATGGAATGGGCTGGGAGGCAGGAATTAGAAGCTTCTTGCGTGTGTGTGCATGTGTGTATACCTATATATTCTGGTGTATACATATGTATGCAACAATATGTATTCTTTTATTGTTCACTGCTCCAGAATCTGTCTAGATGTGGAGCGCTATGCAATTGTGGTAAATATTATGTACATACATAAAAAAGATGTTTCATGTTCCAGTTATAAAGGGCTCAAGTCATCTAAGCTGTGTGTGTGTGTGAGAGAGAGAGAGTGAGAGAGAGAGAGTGAAAATTCCCTCCACAATCCAAAGTTTAAATGAGTCTTTTAAAACTAGAACATGGAAGTTATTTTGCTGCAGGAAACTTTAGTTTTTAGGAACTAGAACAAAGTGCATCTCTTTCAAAATCATATGGACAGTGAGGGCGTCAAAGCTTTGAAAAAACAAATGTTTCTTGGTGTTGTTTGAGCCCTCGATACAGAAATAGAACGCCATAACTGCTAGGCAGAACTGAACTTCCTGTGACCCTTTTGCACCAGTTTTGAGCAGGCCCAAGAAGACAAATGGCAAAGATAAACACTGGCTTCCTTTGCAAAGTCTGGAGTGTTCAGAAAACCAGCATCATAAACCCTCCTGTTTATGTTAAGTGGGAGGAAAGTTTATACCATTAGGAAACCTTTGAAGTAAATTCATGCAGCCTAGTCAGTTGCTGTGTTTTTCAGCTGGTTTTAATCCACATGTATAACCCAAGAAGGAAGAAACCATAGCTCAGTAAGACGGCCTGTTTTGCATGCAGAAGGCGAGATTCTAGTTTGTCTTCAGGTAGGGCTAGGAAAGATTCCTGTCCGAAACCCTGGAGAGCCAGTTGGGGCAAAAATGCAATGGAAAGAATACCTGAAGCTCTGGAGGGTTGCTGCCAGTCAGTGTTAACAGTACTGACCTAGATGGATCAACGGTTCGAGTCAGTATAAGGCAGTTCGTTATGGAAAGAAGTCAGCTGCCCACTCAGATTTTCCTGGGACATAGCACAGATTCCAGATTATTTGGATAATTTATAGTGCAATCCTATACACTTCTACTCAGAAGTATGTCCCATTGGTTTCAATGGGAACTTTACACCCAGATAAATATGTATAGGTTTGCAGCCTTAGGCAGGATCTACTCTACTGCTTTCAAATGGTTTATAACAGTAGGGACTTTTGGACACACTCCATTTAGTTTTCAAACTGTTTTCAAAGTGTCATATCCTGTTTGGTGTAGATCTGGCCTTAGTTAGCCTTTATCTCAGAATAAAAACTGGTGACATTAATAAACTATTAAAATATCAGGTAATGCCTGAACACATTAGAAAATGGTTATCTGGGCTCCAATATAGAATTATTTAAAAAAAAAAATGAGCTTAAGGGTAAAGTAGGGTAGGGAAGAGTGGGAAAGGGGAGCGAAAGAGTTGATTGGATGGTGGAATTTACATAATCTGTAAATCCAGCGTAGTTAGTCCCAAGAGTAGTGTGGGAGGAGTATATAGGTCATCAGGGCTCTTCTCACTTGGAATCCTGAAAGCTTGCAACATTTTGTCTTTGCAATCTCTTAATTGGTGTAATAAAGGCATTACAGCAACATAGATATTGAAATTTTCTTTTGGTTTTTAAAAATAAAATTCAAGTATCTATGAATCCTTAAACATTCAGACTGCAAACTAACTTTTTCGTTAACCTTTAATGTATTTTTGTGAGCAAAGGTCATGAGACAGATGTAGTGTGTATATATCTACCTATATCTATATCTCAGAGAGGACTCTCTCATACCCACCCATTTTACCAAACTCAGCAACTAAACATGATTTACTGGTTATTTCTAAAGAAAACACAAACACACATACAAAACAAAAATGAAATAGGGCTATATTTTTATTGAATAAAGCTCTTAGCTTACAAGCTTGCAAACTGGTGCAAAAAAGTACTCATTAAAACACAATTAAAATCACTTAAAATAATTTTCACTCATCTTATTTATTTATTTTTAAAAAAGGATGAAAAAATAGATGGAAACCCAAGCCTCAACCTTCTTGTTAAATGAACAGGCTCAGCTATAGGAATCACACTTGTATATTAACTATTAATCTGGAGGTGGGGGTGGGGAGAGAAAAAATATTTCAAAACCTTTCAGAAGACTGAAGCTCTATTCATATGAGAAAGTGCTAACAGTATTATGCCACTTTAACTGTCATGGTGTTCCAGCCAATATTCCAGGGATTGCAGTATTCTAAGGCACTGAAAAATTCTGCCTCCTCCCCTCAATTAAAGAACTGCAATAACAAATGTTCCCCAGAAAAAGGGAATGACTGTTAAAACAGCTTAAGTCTGTCCATGAAGAGTCTTCTAAGTAACTTGTTTTGAGTTTTCCCTGAAGTGAGTGTTTGCCAACAATTGCAGCCTCATCCCAAAGCATTACCAAATCCCAGATGAGGTCAGTGGACTTGTTATACTCCATATATTTATTAATCCTTTACCCCAGCTCTAGGATTGAATCCAGATTTCGTCATTCTTAGGGTAGACCCATCGAAACCAATAGGACTTAAATTAGTCGTGACTAATTTAGGTCCCATTCATTTCAATGGATCTACTCTAAGTATGACTAAAGCTGGAACCAACTCCAGATATTTAGCTACTTATTAGGGGAATATTTGTCATCAAGATGACACTGGCTGCAAGGAACGTCCCACAGGTACACAGACTCTGAATGGAGTCAGGTTGGTCCTCACTGCAAGCACTTCTAATTGTAATAACCTGGGTAGGGAACTGTTTCCCAATGGAGACTTTTTAATTTTCATTTCAATCCTCACTGTGTGAGAGCCTTTAGTAATTAACTAGCCCCATAAGATTTTCCTTCGCTTCTTGTATCTTGATCACTGCAATTGTGGAAATACTCCTCCAATTGAAGATGCAGTAAGGGGCTGGCTAGAATGTACTTTTCTGAAATGGTACTGTTATTGTACAAGGACTCTTAAAGCCTCCATTTCAAGAAGTAATGAACTAGTCCCATTAGGTTTCCCTTTGCTGCTTGGATGTTGATCGCTGATATCATCCCCATTGCAAATCGTATAGAATTTGCCATACCTGACAGAAAACAATAAGCTTTCTCTCTGACGTGGTAAGTTTGACAGATTTTACAGATAGGAAACAAATGGTTTTTCCCATATGAAACTGACATGAAAAGAGGTGAAAGTGGGCAATAACAGCCAGGAATGGAATACTGACAAAATATTATAGGACTTCTACAGGAACATTTAATCCACATCCAAAATTGCCCTTGAAGACTGTAACACACCAGGCTTATCTACATATTATATACCCTTGTCTCTCCCCACCTCACATCTGGAAAAAAATGCATTTTAAAACTGCACTTTTTGACTACATGTTAACAGAGATTGTGGAATAGGAGAGGAGAGACATAGGCCTTAGCTAGACCGGGCGAAATCCCGGGATCATCCCTGTGCGTCCACATGATGCACAGGGGATCCCAGGATCAGGGAGGGATGATCCCTCCCTTTTGGGCCCACTTTTTCTGTGGTCCTGGGCTGAGCCCGAGACCACGGAACGTGTGGTCCATTGCTGCAGCTTGACCCGGCTCCACGCAATTCCTCGTGTGGAGCTGGGAGCTGCGCCCTTCGGGGGTAGGGTGGGGGGGAGCGGGGATTTTTTTTTTTTAAAAAAAGGACCTATCTTTGCGCACAACCGTTCATGCGCTCCTGATTCTTTAAAAAAATAATAATATGGCAGGCACGATGCCTCTCTTCCTGAAGTCACCGCACCTCACGTGGAAACAGAGGAGGGATCTCGCATTAATCACAATGCAAGATCTTCTCTCCTCCGTCGCAGACTATAAGGTAGGTCTAGCTAACGCCATAGAGATTAGCGCCTCAGGTAATGTGTAGCTTGTGCCTTGAAAGAAAGCAATCATGTGAAACTGAGGTGATAAAATCCCCATGTACCACATCAGAAATGTATGTATGAATTGGATGTGATATAGTTCTGCGTGAGGACTATACCATCTCAGAAACACATATATCATTTTCCTCCACTGCACCTTCAAAATACACCTGAGGTCCCTAAAAGTCATCCAAGTAACATCCACATTACAGCAAGTAGAGAACCAAGGAAAATGTTTAATAATAATACAAAAGACACATTGGTATCACTGGTGTTGCCCAGATTTCAAAATAACTTAAGGATTAACCTAACAGCAAGCTGTGAAGTTACAGCAATAAAAAGAAGGGAAGTAGGGAAAATGTTAAGTACATTTCACATTCAGGTCATGTGTTTAGGGGCAAGAGAAACCTCTGAAGATAAGAAAGCAAGCGGAAGTACTATGAGGGGACAAGAATCCCCGAAGATAGTTTTTCAAAATGAAAGGTAATACAGTACGATACACTTCTCCCCTCCCTTGAACAGTGCATAAAGCTTCTCAGTAGAAACAAAATAAGTCTGAAGACAAATGAGAATTCCTTTCAGAGTTGAAGGTACTTTGAAAGAGGGATCACTGCTGACAGATATACGCTCATTGCACTTTTACCTCTGGTCAATTTCTTTTCTTCAGATATTTGTCATTAAAAACAAAAATGACTTGTTTGTGCAGAGACAGAAGTGGAAGAAACGTGTGGGCAGACCTCAGACTTGCTGGATCTTTGACTTTTACTAGAACCCTGAGACGCACCAACTGGCATCTGGTGCAAAAGGCATACACTGAGAATTAAAGAATTCTGGGCCCAGGAATTTGTTTTGAGTTAAGAGAACCGAATACACTTTTACAGTCCTTCCACAAAAAAATCCACTCCTGGCTGCCGCAAGCTTTCTACATTTTAGTAGTGCAATTTAGGATGGATGGTGAAAATAATTCCTTGCTAGTTGTTTAAAAAAGGTCAGAAACCCTTGCCAATCTTCTGCAAATCACCCAAAGATCTCCCAGTTGGACCAGATCTACCTTCGGCCCAGCAGCTCTGATGTCAGTGGGCTGGTGAATCTGCTCTGGGTTTCCGTCAGAACTCTAAAGGTGCTATCCAAAGTGCTTTGCTTTGCACCTTGGATGGGCTCCTTTAGAGTTCTGACTGAAACCTGGAGCAGATTCAGCAGCCCACTGACAATGAAGCCCCCAGGCCCCACTGTGTTCTGCCCACCTGTGGTGTTCACCATGGGGAAGAAACCCTCTTTCAAAATACAGTTCTCTCTTTTTTAAAAAAATACTTTTAATCTGTCCCCAGCGTACATTTTTAAAGTTGATGCAATCACGTTTTTAAAATTCTTGGTGGAATTGTTCCAATGCATTTTTCTCCACGACAGCCTTTGTGCTTTACAAGTACAAGTATGAAGACGGGCAATGTAACCATAACAGGTTGTCAACATATGGTCTGCTTGCTAAGAAGCAATTCACATGGAATCCTGCGGGCTTATCGCTGGCATGGTGAACTTCATACTTCATTGCGTGGAGACCCAGTTGAGTGACTAGTTTCGATGTGCCTTCAAACTAGAGATCAGGCTTGCCCTCAGAGCTTGGCAAGACTGTGCCCATTCGTGACTTAGAAGCGGACAACTCCATATGAATCTGCTTGCAGGGCAAGAACTATCTTATTCATATCCTAAGTCTCAAAATATACCTCAAACCCATACAAATGATATACCATTTTCAAAAGTAAAAATGATAAAACAAAAGCAATCCGCCCCATCCGATACAAGCCAGCCCACCCCCAGTCAAAATCAACACATACACACACGCATCTGTTTCTTGGCATTAGTCAGTAGACAAATATTTTCTTAAAACATTCAACAATGCTTGAAATTCCCCAGATTATTAACAATCCTGCCCCCTCCCTCCACAACCCCATTCCATAAATCTAATACAAACAAGCTGAAAATTGTTGGTTTTGGATCCACCTGCCGTTTCTGAAAAGGAAATTGTTATTTGTCCAGCATGGTTTGGTTTACCTGTTCTACAAAAAGGCCATGTGATCTACAGAAGTGACAGAAGGAAGCATGTTCATAACACCATCGCCACAGGTTGGGTTCCATTAAGGAATGGATGTCTCTGAACTTCTGTACAGATCAGCTAAGTGGCAAAAAACTTTAACTAAACTCTTTTCAAAACGAAGAAGAAGAAGTGGTCATTACGCAGGAACCAGTTATGTAGATTTTCCTTGGAACTCTTCACACAAGACACTCTGAAGAATTCCAAATCCTTATGGAGTCCCTCGGAATCTTGCACGGAGGTGCGTATCAAAGAAGGAATTAAGCACCCTGTGTAGGCTGTGATCAATTTTTCATTAAGGCCTGTTTCCCAGGGGGTGGTGCTGGTGGGAGCGGTTCAAAAGATAGGGGTAATAGTGGCGGTTTCACCTTTCTGTCCTTTGAGCATAGACTTTAAATAATGGCATCATGTTCATCGCTGGAAAAAAGAAGACCAAAAATTAATGTATGATCAGCATTATGAGAGGTTGAATTCACAGAGCCACTTCTGCACCTGCCTGGTATAGGACTGGGGAACCCTGGGTTCAAATCCCCATTCAGCCACCAAGCTCATTGGGTGGCCTTGGGCCAGTTGCTACCTCTCAGATTAACCTACCTCACAGGTTTGTTGTGAGGATAAGATGGGGAGCGCCATGGACATTGACTATGGCATCAGGATAGCATGGAAGAAACAAGGGAGAATGATGATGGTGGAAAAGAAGAACTTTAGTAGGAGAGGGATCTGCAAAGCTTGGGAGGATGGGGCAGAGTTGGTTGAAAGGCTCACTCAGTGAAAGGCAACGGTGGGGTTCTAGAAAGTGGAAGCTGGTGGCACCGATGTCAGTGGGACGGTGAATCCCTTCTGGGTTTCAGTCAGAACTCTGAAGTAGCTATCCAAGGTGCTTCCATACCTCGGATAGCTTCTTTAGACTTCTGACTGAAACCCGGAGTGGATTCACCACCTCACTGACATCACAGTGACCAGCCTCCACTGGTTCTAGGGTTGCAGCAAGAATGGAAAGACTGAAGAATGGGACATCTTCAGTCCCATATTGAATCTTTAAACTATGCCCTCCCTTTGTCTTCCCTTGTCATTCCCCAATACCCTGTCTGATGTAGGCTGCAATGCAACATACACTTAGTTGGAAGTAAGTTCCACAGATTGGGCTGTTAAGACCCTGAGACTTCCATGTAGCCTTTTCGTGTCACCGGCCCTTCAGACAGAGCCACAACTGCAACACATCATCTGTCTGCCTCCGTTGAAGGCTTGCAAAACTGTGCCACCAATTTTCCCCCTCAACCCTCACTATTGGCTATGCCAGCTATGGCTGATGGGAGTTGGAAGCCAAAACTTGTGCAAGACACCCGACTGGGGAAGGCTAGTTTAAAATGACAAAAGTGGATAATTTCTCCTAGAATTTTTATTTATTTATTTATTACATTTTTAAACCGCCCAATAGCTGAAGCTCTCTGGGCGGTTCACAAAAATTTAAATTCTATCGTTTCTCAAATTGTTCAGTACTCAAGTGTCAACTTGCCCAGCCTCAGATCTCTTTTGCAATTTCGATCAGAGAAACAGAAGCGCAAAACAATAGTCTTTATTATGCAAACTACAGTCAGATCAAAAGTGCCTCAGTTTACCATCTGAATCAATGAACAGCAGTGAAGTACTAAGTCTCTGAGTAATATAACACCACTTAGGCTACAAGCAACTCCCTTTGGTTAATGCTCTATGTTAGATAGTTGCAATGAAAACTGGTGTCGGCTGTCTCTTTGACAATCTGAGTAGCTGGTTAAACCCCTCCCTTAGAGTGGGTCTTTCCAGAGGGATCTTCCCTGGATGGCCACCCTTTTGGAATGACTACGAGTTGATGTTGCTCCCCTTGCCTAACCCAACATCTCACCCTGGGATCTCGTATTTCTAACTCTTCCAGCTCTGGCTCTCCCACGGGTGAAGAGGACTCTGGTTGGCTACTTGCACCTGAACAACCTCTACTCTGGGTCTCTTACTCTCCCACAATCTTGGTGCATCAGCAAACCTTTCTGCCTTTTCCCCCTCCGACTCCAAATCAGCTCCCACGTCTTCTTGGGGTGCCTTCTGCAGAGATGCTTTCCAATTCCTACATTCAGCTGCCCAATATCTCTATGCATCCAAGCTGCTAAGCCTTACAGGAAATGACTGTAGCCCAGGAACAGAGCGCATGTTTTGCGCGCAAGGCACTAGTATCATTCCCTGGCATCTCCAGTTAAAAAGATCTGAAAGGCCTCTGCCTGGGGCCCAGGAGGAACCACTGCTAGAGCGAGTAGGCAGCACGAAACTAGATGGACAGCCTGGTCTTCCCAAGTCAATGCAGCCAGAGGGATGTGACACTGATAAGCGATGCTCATAAAAAGAGCCATATTGGATCACACCAAAGGTGCATCTAGTGCAGCATTGTGATCCCATAGTGGCAAACCAAATGCCTACGAGAAGGCTGCCAACAGGACATGAGAGCAAGAGCTCCCTCCTTCTAGTGTTTTCCAGCAACTGGCATAAAGGGGCACACTGCCTCTGATACTCACTGTGATACATAGCCAGCAGGACTACTAGTCTCTGATAACCTTATTCTCCATAAATGTGTCTCATTCCCCTTTAAAACCGTCCAAGTTGGCGGCCATCGCTACATCTTGTGGTTGGAAATTCAATAGTTTAACTATGCATTGTGTGAAGAAGTCCTCCTTTTTATTTGTCTTGAATCTCCCACATTCCACTTCATGGGGACATCCCCAGTTCTATTATTATGAGAGAGGAAAACAGACACTTACGCCACACCAGGCATAATTTTATACAGGTCTATTAGGCCCTTCTTCCTCATAACCTGTGTGATATGGACACCACATGAGTGTCCATACACACACATGCCATTTTCTGGGTTGTCACTGTCTAATATGACCAAGAAATTGAATTCTGGGCCAGGCTAGGGAAATATACCATATTTCTTCGATTGTAAGATGCCATTGATTGTAAGACGCACACTAATTTCAGTACCACCAACAGAAAAAAAAACCCTAAGACACATCCACAATTCTAAGACGCACCCCATTTTTAGAGATGTTTCTATGGGAAAAAAGTGCATCTTAGAATCGAAGAAATAGGGTAGTTTATTTTTTCAATGGCTCCCACTAAATTCTGGGACAGAAAAGTTAATGGGCACAACATGGAAGAAAATTGGAGACAGCAGAACTTACCTCTCCCTGGTTTGTGTTACACGGTGCTGTAATATGTAGCTGTATAAAATTATACCTGATGTGGAGTAAGTGAAGTCCACCAGGAGAAGGGCCTTTAGTGTGGTGTCCCCTTCTCTTTGGAACTCCCTGCCCCTGGAGATCAGGCAGGCGCAACACTGGGCTACTTTCGGCATCTCCTGAAAACAACTCTATTCCAGGAAGTGTTTCTCAACTGACCACCCACGGTTTTCCTTGGTACTTTGTTTTAAATTGAACAATTTTAATTTGCAGTTTTTAAACTTCTTTCTTTTTACCGCTCTGGAATCTATTTTAGATTAGATATGGAGCGGTATATAAATATTGTAATAAATAAATAAATAAATAAATAAAAATATTGCTCACATAACAAGTCTTCCCTTTTAATAAAGATAGTGTGGGAAAAGGGGGAGAAGGATCACTGAACTGAAATGGGTATTCCAGGATTAGAGAGACATTCTAGCAGTGGGAAAAGAACCCTGAATGAAAGAGGATACCTTCGTTCAAAGATTAAAGTAAAAAGCTGCTCAAAGTTTAGATCGTGCTACGTGCTCATTTGTAAGGTGGGTGTTTTGTGAACAGCAGCAGGAGGGCATGGGAGTTTGCTGCTGATTAGTAAAAGAAGGAGGATGGGATCCAGCAAGGGGATGAAACAGTTCAAAGGAGGGGATGTCGAAGAGCACCTAGTTAAGCAAATCAAAGGAAGCCATCTCAAATAAAACAAAACAAAACAAAAAACAATCCTCTCATTGTTAGGAACGACTACAAAGGGTTTAAGCAATGCCACGTTCCCAGTGAATGCGCTGGCTGCGTATCACAGGAACAATAACAAAAAGTCGCGGCTGGGATGAAAGCAAACGGAGGCATTCGGTCACCAAGAACTTGATTCTATGCTCCTGTTTTCCACTGATGGCATGAGGGTCATGGTTTAGTCCAAGAGCACATTTGGTGTTCGAGCATCGGAAATGGAACCTAACTCCCACTACAGGACCAGAAATGAAATAACTAATAACTAATAATAATATTTAATATGTGTATTTTAACACATATTTGATCTGGAGCAGAAGTTTCCATGGCCTTCCCAGCACTAGTTACACTGCTGTAGTTTGGTATTAGCAGGCTAATAAATCAGGAAGATCTTAGGTGTTGCCATTGCCGCATGCTCTAGCACTTTTGCTATGCCTATCTGTTGGGTCATCGGAGGCCTTATGCGTTTTTGGGTTTCTAACTTCATGATTCTGCCATGGCCTCTGTGATAGGGTAGAATAAGCCACTGGTGAAGCTATGGAAGAACGCTCTACCAATGAAAGGTTTTCCGTTTTGAAAACTTGTTCAAAAGGACACTATGTTCTTTTTTTGTGAACTGCCCAGAGAGCTTCGGCTAATGGGTGGTATAAAAATGCAACAAATAAATAAATAAATTCATGAATAAGGGAGGGACGTCAATGAACGTACATGGTTCGGTACTGAACACCCCTTTTCGAATGGTAGGTTCTGCATCCAACGTAGCCAATGGCAAGAAGGCCCAGCGTCAACACAATGCCGCCGATGAAGCTGCCGGCACTGAATCCTGATGATGCGGCTTGAGGTGCTGCAGCTTTTGGAGTGGCTAAAGAGAGAGAGAGAGATACAAACACAAAACATTGATACAGTTTTGCTGCAGTATCATGTCCTCCCACATGTGCTTGAATCTTATGTTATTTAACTTTCTAAGCACCTATACATGTTATAGGGTGACCATATGGAAAAGAGGACAGGGCTCCTGTATCTTTAACAGTTGCATAGAAAAGGGAATTTCAGCAGGTGTCATTTGTATATATGGGGAACCTGGGGAAATTCCCTCTTCATCACAGCAGTTAAAGCTGCAGCTGCCCTGCCCTCCTTTAAATCTGGTCACTCTAGCATAGCTCCTGATGGGAACTGTAGTCCAATAAAGGGTGCCACTAGAGGCTGGGGAAGGCTGTTCTATTTTTTAAATCTCAACTTGAATTCTAAAACGGGACAGACAGACACCTACAAGGAACACTTCTCTCCACTTCCCAAAGAGTCCTGACAATTTTGCTCTTTTGTGGTGATCAGGTGGCTGGTGAAAACTTTCTGATTTAAGCAGGCCTGCATGGCCTCGGCCCAATTACTGTTGCTGCTGCATCAGTTATCTTAGGTTATCCTGGGTGCTGCTGGTTTTTGTTCTTACAGTGTTTTCTTTAAAGAAACTCCTATGTGTTTTTCTGGCAAGTTTTTGGGGACATACATAGGAAACGTGTTTTGGGGGCCATAAGTAGGATACAAATGCTAAAACAAATACAGATGTACATAATAAATAGAAGCCATCCTTTCCCAATCTGGTGTGTCCAGATGTGTTGGACTGCCTCTCCCATCATTCCCATTGGACATGTGGACTGAAAATGATGGGAACTGCAGTCCAACACATGTGAAGGGCACCAAGTTGAGGAAAGCTGGTAGAAGCCTGTTATCAGTATTGTTATGATCTTTGCGAAATTTAAGCGCCCATCACTGAAATTTTGACTAGCTTTTTCTTGCCCCTCTTTAAAAACGAGAACAGTCTCAAACTTCCAAATAGGACAGACACGAGGCAGGTGCAACCCTGACAAGAACAACTGAAGCCCAGCACGTACCTGTCACAGAACTGGCAGGCAACACGGTCCCATTAGATTTGGCTGCTGTGGGTTTTATGCTGTGTGCTGTGGGTTTTACAGTTTGGGGGGTTGCAGTGGCTTTGCTGGTGTTTGCTGTGGCATGAGAAGTGACCGCAGGGGTGTTTGTGGCCTTCGTTTCATTTCCGGAGCTGTTGGTGGACATAGCAGTAACGCTGGGTTTAGGAGGTCCTGCAAACATGGTAAAATAGCAGCTTTAATACACTGCTACACATATTAAAAAGGCGATGAACAACACATAATAATAATAATAATAATAATAATAATAATATCATTAATAGACATTTAAAAAGTATTTTGTATACTTCTTGCCTAGCACAATTGAAAATTGTTCTGCTACAAAGACAGGGCACCAGCATCTCTTAGCAAGACTAGCTTGCCTTATAATTTCAACCTTACTAACATGTTTTGGATCTCATATACCCTAGAAATCAATGGCAAACTTCCTTCTGATCTTACTACAGCTTCCATTTTGGTGGTTCCTGTACAAGATGCAAACGTCTCATCTCCTCGCCTTAAGCAATTTACACTGGACCATGACAGGGGTGAAAACCAAAGAGAAGGATGGATAAATTAGTAGTGAATATGGGGCAGGGTAGAAGAGCAATGGCAGAAGAACAATATTCCTCCAGGCCACCACGGACAACTGTACGGAGAATCCATGATGGAAAAGGCCACAAAAGTCATTTTTGTGATCATGGCCGCATGAAAAGGGCAGCTATTAATCACAGGAATTTCTACGTCGGTTGTACTTGCCTACACAGCCAGTTCACACTAATGGCATCTGATGACAATTGACATTTTGGAACTGTTACCCTTGACCCTCCTATAATGGGGTGGGGGTGGGGGTGGCAGAGAGCTGATGCTAAAAGAACAGTGACCCATCTAAGAGCATCTATCGAGTCCTTTACATAGATGAGATGTGAGCCAGGGACTTCCTGGTTTACAGCTCAAGTTGTGGCCACTCCAAGACAATAAACTAGGTAGACTGACATTGGCTATGGCTAGACCAGGTGATATCCTGGTGATCGCCCCGGGATTATCCCTGTGCATCCACAGGGAAGGATGATCCCTCCATTTTCCTGGGATATCGCCCTACCCTTTCCCCCCGCTTTTTCCACATTCTCGGGATGATCCTGAGACTGCGGAACATGTGGCCGGGTGTTGTGGTTTGTCCCAGCTCCTCGTGTGTAACCACGAGGAGCAGGGAACCGGGCACGGAGCTCCTCAGGAGCTCTGTGCCCATCGAGAGTGGGGTGGGGGGAGGGCGAGGTGGGTTTTTATTTAAAAACAACAACTTACCTTTCGTTTGAGCACTCGTGTGCTCCTTTTCCTTTAAAAAAAACAACCAAATGGCGGGTGGCCGCGATGTCGCATGCCATGTGTAGACGAGGGCAATGATCTCACGATCATAAAATTGCATTTTTAATGTTATTTCCACTCACATACCCATTTTTGTGAGCACTTCCCCTTAACGTGCATATTTGTGGATGCGTTTTTGATGCAAAGAACTGCTTTGCAAAATTTGTAGATGTGCACATACTAATTTAAATACTAATTTACCTGGTTGAGCTTTTATATTGTATTTTATATTATGGTTTTATACTGTTGTTTTATACTTTGAATGTTTTTAATTTTTGTGAACCGCCCAGAGAGCTCTGGCTATTGGGCGGTATAGAAATGTAATAAATAAATCAATAAAGGATAAACTGTGTTTTTTTTCCACGCTGGCTTGAATAAATGCCGCCCCTCCATCGCTAGGCCTCAGTCCCCATTATCACAATTTCTTCCCCCCCAACTCCCTGTAGCATATGAGTATCAAACTTCTGATTACCACTTAACGAAGAAAAATGTGCTTAATATATTCAGCCTCAAAGGTGAGAAAATATCGGATGTCAACCAGAACGGGTGAAACGGCATTCCATTCCTTGTTTTAACCTTGGTAAGCAAAGCTCAGCCTCTGCTAAAGAGATGAAATACAAAAAACACCTCCCCATCCATAATGGCTGCTTTTAAATTAAACCAATGAGGAAAAGAAGGTTGAGTGAATCAACCCTGGGGGGTAAAATATACATCAAATATGCATTCCTTAATTATATGTTTTTGAAAAGCGGTGGAAAACAGCACAGCAGCTCGAACAAAAGCAGACTTTGTACATTCCAGGAAACTGCAGAAGCTTGGTGAATGTGGATTATTTCCCGGCAATTCTTCACATATTAGGAGGCTCCAGGGAAATGCAAGTGGATTCCCAGCCATTCCCAAGCGCCTTTAGCCAATGATCGCATTTCTTTTTCACTTCCACTATTATTTACTGCAGCACAAGCATGAACAAATTCGTTACATGTCAAGCTGAACGCCGTCCGCTAGCCACGTTATGGGAAAATGCTACATAAACTACCAGCATAGTCTATCATTGCAAGATCAGAGCATATTACAAGCAACATTATCAGCAATACTTCATAAGCCATTTATACCTGCTGCTTTTTGAAGACTGAAAAACTGGGGTGGGGGTGGATCTGCGTGTGTAGTTGAGCCCCTCATGGGCCACAATACATGACTGTTGGCTTGTGTCCTGGAGGAGAAGGCTATCAATGGCTATACTATGCTACAGATCTCCAGTATCAGAGGCAGTAGGCCTATGTACAACAGTTGCTGGAGAACATGGGCGGAATGGTGCTGTTGCACTCATGTCCTGCTTCTGGGTTTCGCATAGGCATCAGGCAGTGTGTAAACAGAATGCTGGATTAGATGGACCCTTGGTCTACTCCAACATGGCTCTTCTTATCCGGCTTGGCAGGCAAATGAGGTAATGCAAACCTGCTTTAAAATTGATCTATTACAGTAAATATCAGAAAGTTGAGTTTGACCACATCTCAGAGAACTTTGGCTTACAGGCAACTCTAGGACACCTATCCCTTTTAGCAGCACATTCAGAACGAGCGATTTCTCTGCCATGATGATGATAGGTGGTGACTCCCCTGAGAACAGCTACTTAACTGGAAGGCAGCGCCCTCCCTGGAGGAGATGACAGCAGAGGGAGAAGCTAGAACCCAGGGAAGCTGGAGCCAACTCCCAGCTTTGGCTGTGTGCCTGCGCTCTGAAATCAAAGGCTTTCTGAGGCAGCTGTTGAAGGAGGAAGTGGAGAACTCTTGCTAAAGGCCCTGCAGGAGTGGCTGGGATTTTGGGAGGCTTTGGAAAAAACTGGGGAAAAACTGGTTTCCCCCCTGAATTTTCCCGGTTTTTTCCTGGGCCTTCACATCTCTAAATGCAAGGCACAGTTCTCTGGAGTCATCACCCATTTTATTTTATTAGCCTTATTTCATTTTAATTCTGTTTTAGTCACAGTCTTTACTTGCAGCAGAGAAAGTGAACACAGTTGAAACGAGGGCATCGAAAGCAACAAAACCTATTGCAAAAGCAGCTGCAGCACATTTTGCAGCAGGGCCGTAGAAGGAGGAGGAAGTTGTGGTAAACAGTCATCTTTGACACACCGAAAATAGTCAAACAGCAGTTTCAGAGTTGAAACTGCACACAGCCCTAAACAAGTCTTATCTCATCCACCTCTCCTGTTGTACGAGAGCACACACTTAACGGTTTCTAAAATGTAGCTCAAAAACAAGTATTAATTAAGGCTTAAGCGCCACAGCGCTCTTTCACTGATGTACTCACCTTGCCGCCATTAGGAAGTTCAGTTCCTTTGTGAAGCATGTGTAAAATATAGGGACACATAAAACACACGTGGAGAACAGATTTCAAATGCAGATAAGGAAACCCTCCAAAATAAGACTGCCTTTGGTAAACATTTAAGTACGTTTTATTTCATGTAGTACTTCGTTAATATTTAAAAAGCAGTTAAAACCACATTGCTAGTTCTATACTGCAATGAGCCAGTTTCAATGCATGAAACAGCCCTTTGGACGCAACTGTGTAGAGCGGGGCAGGAAGGATGATCTGACTGAGGAACTCCACAAATGCAGGGGCAGCTTCCCAAAGGCAAGTCCCCGGACTACTGTGACACGTTTTTTGGGCCACCAGATTCACATGGCTCAGTCTCAATAAATGGTAGCTACCCTTCTACCAATAACTGGGTAGGGCCATGTACACTTCACCAGAAACAATGAATAACATGTGTGCAGAGACAGAAGTGGGGCTGCACACACTAGCATCACCCCCTAACTCCTGTTCAGCATAACTTGTGAAAAAGTCTATGTAGGTATAGTGTGGCCTGGTTCGCACATAATGCTTACCAATGGTTTATTTAACTCATGGTTTGTTACCCTGCCCAAGGTTTGTCCGACAGACAATTGACCAAACTGTGATTTGTCTTCTCAATCCCTAGGTTGTTTGTTTCCTTCCTCTTTTGCCCACTCCTTTCCTGTCTCCCAAATGTTTTTGTGGCACTGTACTACTGTGGCTGGTTGTTTTGTTTTATTTTTTGCCCCTCTTGCCTGACACCTCCACAGCCTGGTGAAACAACTCATGAACAATCCACGGTTCTGGGTTCACATGTAACGAAAACCCATGGTGTAAACTACCCAGAGTTCATAAACCAAAAAGAAACCATGGCTTCACTTGTTCGCGGTTAACAAAGCATTGTTTGTTAGCGTGGCTGGATTCGCACAACTATCCAGAATTCAATATACCGTGAGTTCATGATATGTGTGAAACAGCCCTGTATGAGCATAAGCACTGCGTGTGAAATCAGGATTCTTGGCAAGGCAATCATGCTCAATGACACACAGGCTCTTTCACAGGTTGTGCAAGGGATAGGCAATCTGGTATCGCCAGATGTTTTGGACTACAGCTCTCATAATCCCTCACCCAATAGATCAGCAAAGGTGGAGCCAAGGGGTCGCTTGAGACGGAACAGTCTTGGAATTCCCAACAGCCTCCTACTCTCTTTAAGGATGCGAGTGGGTGGAAGTTAAATTTCAAACTTGCAATTACTGAGGTCATTTTACAAAATACAAGTGAACTTTCATCATTTACTAAAACCAGGATTTTTTAAAAAACAGCAACATGAAATAAAACAGCAATATGAATCAAAATATAACTTTAAAACAACAGAGACTAAAGCTGTGTTACATCGTTTAAAAGCTTTAACTCATCCACACAGGTTAGTTGTTTTCAAAGAGGATAAACAGTGGAATATAAAAATAAAAGTGCTTCAAAAATATAAGGGAACTTTTGTTTTGCCAGTAAATGAGATAGGAATGATCGCTTGCACCACATCTTGCTCTAACTTGCACATGGCAGAGTGCCTAGCTGCGGCTTCTTCCAGGCAGATAATTAATCCATGATGAAACACTCAAGTCATTTTTTTCTTTGCCCTCGATGACTTTGTTCTAGATCCAAACACAGAAATGGGAGCTATATGTTTGGACCAACATCCTCAAAATAAAAGCTTGTCCAAGTCAGTGGAACTACCATCGATTTGGATCAGGGATCAGAATATATAAGCAATTTTGTTTGAAAAATCTGACATTTCAAACAACAAGGCAACAGAACTCTAATGTGCGAATTTCACTGGTTGCTAAACACATGGAGAGCTCAGTTACTCTTACAGTCCTTCAAATATTGGCATTCCTCTGACAAAACATTCCAGGATGCATTTTTCCAATTCTGGAAAATTCTGAACAGCAGAATTGGGATAAAGTTGATTAATGTTTATGTATACCAAAAGTTAACTGCCAACAAGCCATCCTACCGCAACGGCTGCTAACTGGTACTGAAACGTGTAAACTTGTGTTTTGTTCAATCAGAATGGTAAACGGATGGGACACCACCAAAGCAGGAGGGTCTAAACAGCTCTGCCTGTTTTAAGGGTAATCAGATTGGAGGGGGAAACTTGAGGGTTTCCTAAAGTGTGGGTCATGATGACCCCACTAGGGCTGCTAAAAGAGAGGAGCAGGGCTGTGAATCTCTGGCTATTATGGCTCCAGAAACTTCAAATGCAAATGAACTGATGCACAAAGAAGAGTCGTTGAGGGAGATGGTGGGATTGGCACAGGGACTACAGGAAATGGGATAAAGTTGCATTGGGAGTGTGTGTGTGTGTGCATATGTGTGTAGATGGACAATGAAGAAGTATTGTAGGGCAGAACTAGATGTATCTATTGTATCTAATTCAAGTGGCAATTCAAGAAGATCTACCAAGACTGAAACAAGAGTGAAACTTGACATTATTGAGGGCTACTAATCCTGATGCCTGTATGCTACCTCCAGTATCAGAGGCACTATGCCTATGTATACCAGTTGCTGGGGAACATGGGTGGGAGATTCTATCACACTCAAGTCCTGCTTGTGAGTTTCCCAGGGATAGGATGACAATATGTATCTTTAACAATTGTATAGAAAAGGGAATTTGTATGCCTGCAGCACCTGGTGAAATTCCCTCTTAATCACAACAGTTAAAGCTGCAGGAGCCCTGACTTCTTTTCTATCTGGTCACTTTACAAAAGAGGGCAGGGGTCCAGCAGCTTTAATTGTTAAAGATGCAGGAGCCCCGCCTTCCTTTTCATATGGTCACTCTACCCGTGGGCATCTGGTTGGCCACTGTGTGAACAAGATCTGGACTACATTGAGCCTTGGTCTAATCCAGCATGGCTCTTCTTATGTTCTTCTGATGGAGTTTGAGAAATATCAGGTCAGTTGCAGTTTTGTAATAGAAACATAGGAAGTTGTCTTATACTGTCAGATCACTGGTCCATCTAGTCCAATGTTGCCAGCACTGACAACGTCCAATAGACACAAAACAAAAGGTTTTGCTGAATAAGATGCAGCCTAAGATCCATAGGAAGGCCCCTGTAGCAACCTGGTCTGTTCCTTCCTGTACAGCTTGTTTGGGGAAGCTGGGATGGAAGGGAAATACGAGCCAGGCTGTGACAGGATGAAGAGAAAGAAAACGCTTTCCACCCTACAGCAGCTCAGCTGGACGCTTTCTTCGTGACTAAGGAAGCTAACTGGGAAGGAAGGTCAACACAACCAGCAATTAGTGACTAAATGGAAAAGGTGTCAGGGCTCATGCTCATCTCTAGCTTCTCACCCTCCAATTTAAAAAGGCGCTGCCTCTCATTCCAAGATGCCTGGGGTATTTTTGTTAGGCTACACCATGGCTGAAGGGAAATGGGTTTCACATAGGATTGGGGGAACCTGCTTCTTTACGGTGGCCAGCTGCAAAAGCAGACAGGGCTCTTGTACCTTTAATTGTCGTTCAGAAGAGGACAGGTGCCATTTGTTATAAAGGTACACCTCCAGAAATCCCCTCTTTCACACTTTAATTAAAGGTGCAGGAGCCCTGTTCTCTTTTGCATCTGGCCACCTACACTTCTTCCTTGCTGCTTCACAAGTTCCGGACATGAGCCCTAATAAGTCTTTTGCCCACCCTCGCCTGACCTGGCGCCCTCCAGATGGTGTTGGTCTAAAACTCCCATCATCCCCAGCCAAGCAGGAAGCTGCTTGGGTAAAGTTAAGATGGCATTTGAAGCGAGAAGAATGCCTTCTCTGTCCCTTCCCACCCATTTTATCTCCAGTGAAGAAAGGCAGGAGGTTAAAGGAAAGGTCAGAATGTGCCTCCATTCACTCACTGGCTCCAGTCGCTCTCTCTCTCCCCCTCTGAGCTAGCTCTTAAGTTTTGTAAACAAGTTTCCACCCTCGCAAATAGCTATGGTGACATGTATTTCTTCTTATATGCATTGCGTACAGGATTCCAGAAAAACACACTATACTATAGCGTGATTATAGGGCTACTAGCATCATCTGGATTTCACAGGACGAAGCTGGGTGGTACCTTCCTTCCTAAAGCTGCAGTACAACCCTTTTAAAATTGATGCACAGCTCCTTTTTGAGAAATTATTTCTCCATTTCAGAAGCACAATGCAGGAAAGGTAGTACAATGCAGTAGCTGCAAATAATTCTTTCCTCCATTCCCCTTTTCCCTATTATTGTGAGGCCAGTGTGGTGTAAATTTGCTTTTCCCCCTCCCTCCTAACCTCTTTTCCTTTGGGGCCATGTTTTTCTAAACTATAAGCCCTGTGGGGCAGGGACTGCCTTAAGAATTATTTTTGTAAGCTGCCTTTTTGGCTAAAGGGTGGGATAAAAGTGCTATAATAAATAAATATAAATAAATAAATAAGAATGTTGTGGAGCTGGAGGGGGCATGGAGCAGGACAGAAGGTCAAGGAACTAGAGCAATTCTATGAGGAAAGTTACAGCATTTGGGGCTTCTTAGCTTGGAAATGAGGCGAGGAATGGGGAACGTGCTAGAGGCATATAATACGAGGCATGATGTGGAGAAGGTGCATAGTCTCATAATGCTAGAATCCAATGGAATCATCCCTAGAAACTGAATGGTGGGAGAATCACAGAATAGTTGAGTTGAAAGGGGCCTATAAGGTCATAGAGTTCAGCCCCCTGCTCAATACAAGAATCCACCTCGAAGCATGCAGGAATCCACATTAAAGCATACAAGACAAACAAAAGGAAGCACTTCTTCACACAGCACATAGTTCAACTATGGAGTTCACTACCACAAGATGGAGTGATTACGGCTTTCAGTGTCTACTAGTCCTGATGGCTCCATGCTACCTCCAGTATCAGAGACAGTGGCCACAGCTAGACCTAAGGTTGATCCTGGGATCACCCAGGGGTCGCCCCTGCCTGAGCACTGGATCCCCTGTGTATCACCTAGATCAGCGGTTCTCAACCTGGGGCACTCCAGATGTGTTGGACTGCATCTCCCAGAATGCCCCAGCCAGCTGGCTGGGGCATTCTGGGAGTTGTAGTCCAACACATCTGGAGCGCCCCAGGTTGAGAAAGGCTGACCTAGATGAACTGGTTTGACCCCTGGACGATCCAGGGATAATCCTTAGGTCTAGCTATGGCCGGTGTGTGCCTATGCACACCAGTTGCTGGGGAAAATGAGCATGAAAGTGCCATTGCACTCATGCCCTGCTTGTGAGTTTCCTGTATGCATTTAGTCAGATACTGTAGGGACAGAATACTGGACTTAGATGAGCCTTTGCTCTGATCCCAGCAGGGCTTTTATGTCCTTATAGGAATAAACAATTGTTCTGAAGAAGGAAATGGCAGATGCTTTTTGTGTTTAAATCATGCCTGAACTTGTCCAAGCAAACACCATCTAGTAAGAGGGAAACTTTCATGGACAAGACTGAGTTTGCATGTGTACGTGCAATGCTGCTAATGTGTATACTACTGTAATACTATTGTAAGTGTATACCCAGATGAATTTTAAGGTATCTGCTTCTTATTTTAATATTTTATTAGTTTTATATGTTTTAAATTCAGGTTTTATGTATTTTATGGCATCTTCAGGGAGGGGTAGGAAAGACTGCTGCCTTGAAGCCCTACTGCCAGTCATTTTTGATAGTCTGACTCAGTATAAAGCAGCTTCCTACGTTCCTATTAATCAGCCAAACCAGTTGATTAACCACTGGAAGTATGGCATAATGGAAAGAGCAACAGTCCGGCACCTAAGAAACCAAAGTTCAAATCCTCGGTCAGCCATGAAACTCATTGGATGACCCTGGGGCTGGTTGATCTCTCTCCCTCTCTGGCCCCGTTCAGAAGACACCTTAAACCATGGTTTTAACCACAAAGCCATGGTTTAAGGTGTTTTCTGAACATGGCCTCTCTCTCTCTCTCTCTCTCTCTCTCTCACACACACACACAGTAAAATAGGAATGCGCCTTAGATCAAGTCAGACCATTGGTCCATCTAGGCCAATATTGACAACAATGACTGTGGCCTTTGCTAGACCAGGCTATATCCCGGGCTGATACCCGGGATCGCCCCTGTGCATCCAGATGACGCACAGGGGATCCTAGGCTCAGGGAGGGATCACCCCTCCCTGGACCCGGGATACAGCCTACCCCTTTGGGCCCGGTATTTTCTGCGGTCATGGGCTGAGCCCGAGACCGCAGAGTGTGTGGCCCGTTTTCGCGGCTTGACCCTGGCTACGTGCGATTACTTGCACATAGCCGAGAGCTGCGCCCATTGGGGGCAGGGTGGGGGGAGCAGGGAAAATGATTTTTTTTAAAAAAAAAAACTTACCTGGGCGCATGAGCGTTCATGCGCATCCAGCCCTTTAAGGAAAAAAAAATGGCGGGCGCGATGGCTCTCTTCATGAGCTCGTTGCGCCTGACATAGAAACTAGCACGACAGCCCACGATAGTTGCATCGCGGGCTCTCCCCTCCTCTGTTAGATCAATGTTCTTTTCACCCAAGGACGAGATCCAAACAGCCCTTTTTAAGATAGGTCTAGCAAAGGCCCCAGTCTCTCAAAGTTTTTAGACAGGTGTCTTTCACAAACATACTTGAAGAAGCCGAAGATTAAACCTGGAGCCTTCTTCATACAAAGCAGGTGTTCTTCTATTGAGCTATAGCACTTTACATGGCCCTGATCAGACAATACACTAAACCATGATGGTTAAGTGTTTTGAGCTAAACATGATGGCTTACCATGTTGTGTGAACCATTCCTAACCACAGTGGCTACGTAACCACAGTTTTAACACATTCACTAACCACTTACTGCAAAAAGGTTAGTGGACTGACCATGGCTTAGTGTGTTGTCCGAACAGGATCCATACGGAATAGAAAAGAATAGAAATCTAATCTAACCTAATCTATTGTGGGATGATTGTTATGTACTTTCCACACATGGGACAGACCACATATCATCCCTGAGCAGGGACACCAGCAAGCATGCCCTTGCCTTTCCCTAGGCCATCTTCTGTGCCTCACCCTGGTACATGATTGTTCATAACAGATTCTATATCTCCAAAGCTAGACAAACAAACTTCGGCTGTTGTCTTGAATTTGGAGGCTACAATTGCAAGCGCTTTCATCTTAATACACAAATGGAAGAAAAGGCTAAGCAGACTTACTTGTTGTTACTGTTGAATTTGGAAGGTGAGTAGTGGGTTTGGTGGAATTCCTTTCTTGGGGATCCTCTGAAACAAAACCCATATGCATATTGATAAATATTTGCACTATTTTGCATTTCAAAGTCCCAAATCTCCATGCTTATAATTCCTAGATAGCCATACAAATTGAAACAACAACAACAAATGACCACTCTGTACCTGGCTCTGTAACAAACTCTCCACTATGAGATTACCTTTTCATAGTACAGGAGACTGGGGCCAGGTGATTTTAGATTGTAAGCTTCTAGGCAGGGTATCACTGTTTTATTTGTATATTTTGTACAGCACCAAGTACATTGTTGGTGCTATATAAATAAATAAATAAATAAATAAATAAATAAATAAATAAATAATAATAACAACAACAAAATATTTCACTTCTAGCTACCTGCTACAAATTGCAGATGGAAGTTGTATTCACTTGAAAGTTTGCAAATAATGCTAGAGACATTCTAACTTACAGCCCACTAAGGCCAATAGGACTACATAGAGCATAGGATGGCTTCTTTGTGGAGAAAGTTCTATCAAGCTTGGAATATTCATGATAATCTCCAAAAAAATCAGACCTGGAGAAAGTAATATCAACCCACCTGTCTAAAAGAACAACGCATTCAGCCTAGGGCATTTTAACAGTATGACTCTATATGCCATTTGCTGAGAGCGTGAGTGGGAGGGTTGTGTTGCACTCACAACACACTGGTGTGGGCTTACACTAGGCATCTGTGTGAACAGGATGCTGGACAAGATAGATCTTTGATCTGATCCAGCTGGGCTTTTATGAGTTGGCTGAGAGTTTGCACTTACATTTGAATGCGATTTCCACACTGCCTGTGACAATGATGCTATCAGTAATGGGATCTGTCTAGCAGCCCATACAAAGAAGTTTCTTTGGAAAGATGTTGAAATCTTGTTTGATGGGCCTTTCGACATAATGATGCAATCTAATGCAAACTTCCTTGTGAGTAGATCCCATTGACTTTAGTGGGATTTATGAAGCTGACCCGGGGCTCATCTACAACAAGCAGGATATTCCACTATGAAAGATGTATGAAAGTGGTATATAAAAGGCAGGAGCCACACTACTGCTTTATAGCCGTACTGAAGTGCACTGCAGGATCTTCACTACTGTTTTACAGTAGTACTGAAGTGCACTGACAACTGTTGGGGTCCATGACACATCTACACCAAGCAGGATATAGCACTATAAAAGCAGTATGAAAGTGGTATATGGTATGTGTCAATGGGCCCCAACAGTTGTCAGTATATACCACTATAAAGCAGTAGTGTGGCTCCTGCCTTTTATATACCACTTTCATAGTGGAATATCTTGCTTGGTGTAGATGAGCCCCCAGTTTGATTTCAGTCTCAGTCTAGCAAACCGTTGTTTATCAGACTAAGTACAAACCTTGCTCTCTCTTCATGTCTCCCCTTGCATGGCTGACTTCAGGGAAGATATATGCTTTGTTAAGCCACAGCTTCCAGTAACATCCAAACCAAGAAATGGATCAGATTCTGGTTTCGTATTCTGATCTGTAAGCAATGTTTCCTGATTTGGATAACACTAGAAACAGTAGTTTAAAAAAACACAGTATCTTCCCCTTGGCTGAGTATAAGGCCTATACTTGGTTCAACAACCAATGGTTGTATTAGACTGAGTTCATGATGTCTGAACTACGGCACTGTCCAGCTCTTTACTGGACATGTAATAGGCAGAATCTACACTACTGCTTTATAGTGGTATTGAAGTGCACTGACAACTGTTGGGGCCCATTGACACATTAACACCAAGCAGGATACAACACTATGAAATAACAAATAAACGCAACCGTATGAAAGCATGTGTCCAGTAAAGAGCTGGACAGTGCCGTGCTTCAGACATCATGAACTCAGTCTAATAAAACCATTGGTTGTTGAACCAAGTATAGGCCTTATGCTCAGCCTAGGGGAAGATACTGTGTTTTTTTAAAACTACTGTTTCTAGTGTTATCCAAATCAGCAAACACTGCTTACAGATCAGAATATGAAACCAGAATCTGATCCATTTCTTGGTTTGGATGTTACTGTCTGACCTTCCTTTTCAGTTGAAATTAGTTGTCATCCTCTGTGCTGCAGTATCACTTGGATCTACGCATTTGAGTCACGGCTTTGTGTGTGTGTTTGTGTGTGTCCCGGCAACCATATTGCTGTGCATGTATACAAAACCATCTTGCCTTGTCTTTATCCCAAACATTGCGCAAGGGATCAATGTCCCAATGCTGCAAGGCACATAGAAATTGCAGGGTTTTAAGCTCTATTTCAACCCCACTGTTTTGAAACATCTCTAAGGTTCTTCAGGCGCCTCGGGGAATATTTATGGCATTTAGAAAATCTCTCTCCCACCCTCCTCCTATTGCTTCTCCTCAGGGATCTCCAAAATTAAAAGAAATGCCCCGATGATTTTTTGCCTTCTAAAGCAAATCAAGTTTTTCTCCCTTTCTTAAAGAAAACCCAGCAAGGGTCCGTAGGATTCTCCTGTGAGGTTGCCGGAGGAGGGGTGGAAATGGGGGAAGTTCATCAAGTGCAACTCATCCTACCACCACACTACTATCATGGGACAAGCAGCAACCTCAGACGACTTAACGCAGGGGTGCAGCACCTATTTCAGTCCAGGGGCTGAACTCCATTTCAGAGAACCTCTCAGGGGTGGTAAAAGGGGCAGAACCAAAAATGCCAGCATATTTTAGCTTCAAGTGCTTACTGACAGTAACTAAGCCTTAGGAGACACGCTTCAACTTGCCAGATTTGGCCCATGGGCCTAAGGGTTTGTACCCCTGCCTCTGTCTGCCCACCGTAACATCAGCATTTAGCTAAATCTAATTGGATGCACAGTATTGTGAGATGATGATAGACACTGATCCCAGCCAATGAATTTAGGCAGTCAGAAGGAAGCTCCAATCTTGGATGTTTCTGAGTACAGATGCAAAATTTCCAGAAATGTTGAGGCCATGCGGGGAAAAAAGTCCCCCCTTGGTTTTTCCAGAACCCCCCACCCCTGCAAATTTTGGGGGAAAATAGAAATAAGCATACACACACACACACACACACACACACACACACACACTATATGAATGCTTTTCCGATCTAAGTTCACTTTGTTGTTGCATTAAGGCAGCTTTCCCCAACCTGGTGTCCTCCAAATATTTTGGACTGCAGCTCCCATTAACCTCAGGCAGCATGGCCAATGGTCAGAAATGCTGGGCACTGTAGTTCAAAACATCTGAAAAATAGCAGGTTGGGGAGGGCTGCTTTAGGAACACAAAACATTTTTTCTGTTCTTAAAATTATTATATGCATAGCTTAGTTGGTTCATAAAATGTCCATTTTATCTTAGAACTTTTAAAAGTAAACTCAGTTTGTAAATTTATAATTACTGACTGAATAGATTAGAACTATATTAAATGACTGCTACAGCATCAGAACTTTATAGAACAAAACCCAAGAATGCATATTTACTGTCAAGAATGCACTGCAGTGACTCTACTCACGTGTTGGGAAACTGAGCATACATATCTATCGGTAAAATATACTTTAGATCAATAATTTTAATAAGGAATGGAATAAATAACTATGCAGGGAATCTTACAGAGAGGATTAAAATAATATCGTTCCCAATGGCTCCATTATTTCCAGACATTTTATACCTCTAATCTTTCTATAAAAATGTTTTTATTACATAGTTTTTGGAAATCATTTGGGGGGGAGTAAAGGTTAGGGAACAATATATAAATACTTTGTCTTAAATTCTAAAAGAAAATATTTCATAATCAAAAGCTGTTCAATTTTTCCAGTTTTTTTGAAAAATAAAAACCATCCTCAAGGGAAAACACACACATTTCCCACCACCACATTTTTCTGTATTCTCACCCACCCCGGGACTTCACCTCTCTACTTCTGAGTATCCAATACCTTGCCAGGATGCTACTAACAGAGCGGGAGAAGTAACAGAGGTGATTTTTGCCTCCTCTTCCTTTTGCCTCCTTTTACAAAATGTTCCTCTAGATGGGCCTTTGAGCTGGAGAACCTATCCGATTTCTTGCATTCTGGCTTCTCCTTGTCCCTCCCTGCCTACTAGGATGCCCCCTTCAATGCCGCATTTGTGAGCCTGGGAAGCAGCTGGTGCGGTACTTTCTTGGGTGTCTGCAAGGGCGTGGGGGATAGGAACTCAAAAGTTCCCCTTCTGGGATCATGGAAGTATCTCTGGCCTCAGAGGAAGGACTCCAAACGGTCCTATAATCCTGAAGCATAGGATTACTCTCTTGGAATGATATCAATGTTTCCCACACTGCTTGCATAAGTGATCCTAGCCAATCAGGGATCATGTAATGAACATGATGATCACTGAGGGTAAATGAAGCCCATTCAGAGTGATAGCAGTGCTTCCTAAATAGGCAAACGCTTTTGTCTTCTTTTACAGAAAACCTTGGGGGTAAAATGTTGCCAAAGAAGTGGTGCTTTTTGACATGTATTAAAACGTTCATGAAAATCATCCCCCCTTTTAGCTTAGCCCTAATAATAATATTTACATAGTGCATTAGTGTGGTCAAAACATGCTCACTGCAATGTATGAAAGGCTATGCAAATGCATATTTTGGTTCCAATACATACATCTGTTCTCTGGCACAGACTGGGGAAAGTGGGTTGGAATAGAAAGAAAAGAGATGAGAAATTCAGAAAAGACATGGAAGGTTATATGGTGAAATAACTGGGATACATACATTTCCCCAGATGTGTTGTTCTAGCTTTAAACTTTTAGCAAAACCAGATAAGCTGCTTTTGCTAACCTTGGGCCTAATCTATACGAAGCAGGATATTGCACTATGAAAGCTGTATGAAAGGGGGATATAAAAGGCAGGAGCCACACTATGGCTTTATAGCAGTATTGAAGTGCACTGACAACTGCTGGGGCCCACTGACACATACCATATACTGCTTTCATTCCACTTTCACACTGCTATATCCTGCTTGGTGTGGCTCCTCCCTGTTATATACTGCTTTCATAGCGTAATATCCGGCGTGGTGTAGATTAGGCCCAGGAGTACAGGAACTGCCCTTTTCCAAATGAAATCTGAATTTTTCTGTATCGTTCATGGAAAACGGCCGCTGCACTTATCATTTTCTCCTACCCATCACCCCCATTAATGCCTGGCTCATGTCATTTACCCTGAGTCATGAAGGCACAACATTTTGCACTTGCCTGCCCCTGCTCCACATAATTGTCTACTGATGGGGAAGAAATGTGAAATGTTACGTTTGTCATAAATGAGGTAACTTCCTCTAAATGTCACGAAGTGGGAAATTAGATTCCCAATGGCTGTTTACCATCAAGTCTCATTTGGCCTTCAGGGTGAGGCCATAAATCAGTTTAGATAGAGGCACGCAAGTTATGCTTATTTCTGGAAAATTTCCCGTTTTTCCCAGATAGCTCCTGAGATGTAGCCAGAGTATATATATCAGGGACAGTTGTGCTATCTGGCTAAGAGTAAATCTCAGCTGCAATGTATTCGACTAGACATTACATTTTGCACAACTCCTTCCAAGGGGCAATAACGGCTGATTTATTGCTCCGAGAGGGTAACATAAAGCCCAAAGTATCTTCTTCCAGCATCTAGCTAATATTTTTCCAGCCAGCTTGTTTAGCAGTGCCATGCAGTCTTGAACAAGGAGAGGCCATGTCAAACAGAGACGGCCAACTTCTCAGGGGTCATTCTAGCCTCCAGTCACTAATCTGGGGATTGGACAATCCAATACCCCCATGGAACACAAGGTAGCAAAGGCTCTACAGTAGGGGTGGGCATAGTACTACCAATCAAAAGGCAAAAATCCTTAATGGATTTTTTTTTCTGATAAGGAAAAAGATTGAAGAAGCAATGGAAAACCACGGAAGGGTTACGAGTGGAACACATTGGTGGATTGGACACCAACCACCCCATAAAATTCCATCAACTAGGCAGGATGATTGCAGGATAAAAGCATTACTTGGCCAGGCACTGGGCTGTTTGGGAGATCCTTTTCCCTTCCTAAAGATTAATTTTCTTTTCCTAAAGATTAATTTTGCACATTTGCAAACTTCAGGGTTCCCTCAAGCCTGCCAATCCTTCCTGTCTTGTGGGTGGATGGAGTCGTTTTGGCTGCATAAACAACCACACTCATCCCTGAAAATCAAAAATAGAAGAAATGCCAAATAAAGGAAAACTCCGATATCTTGTGTCTCTTCCCTGAACACACGAAAATGAGTCAAAGAACTATTGATCATAAGAACATAAGAAGGGCCATGCTGGATCAGACCAAGGGTCCATCTAGTCCAGCACTCTGTTCACACAGCGGCCAACCAGCTGTCGATCAGGGACCATCAAAGCAGGCCATGGTCCCACAGCAACCTTCCACCCATGTTCCCCCACAACTGATGCACACAGACTTACTGCCTCAGATACTGGAGATAGCACATAACCATCAGGGCTAGTAGCCATTGATAGCCTTCTCCTCCAGGAATTTATCCAACCCCCTTTTAAAGTCATCCATAGACTAGTTGTGTCTTCTTTGACTGGCAGCTGCTCTCCAGTGATTCCAATAGGTTCTAGCCCTGCTACACACACACACACACACACACACACACACACACACACACTTCTGAGTAGAGAATCGATATTTGGTTTGGAATTGAACCCAGGACCTTCTACAATGCAAACCATGTGCTCTACCACAGAGTTGCAGCCCTTCTTCTGGCTTGCTGTGAGACATCGAGAATGTGATCATAGAATCATAGAATAGCAGAGTTGGAAGGGGCCTACAAGGCCATCGAGTCCAGCCCCCTGCTCAATGCAGGAATCCACCCTAAAGCATCCCTGACAGATGGTTGTCCAGCTGCCTCTTGAAGGCCTCTAGTGTGGGAGAGCCCACAACCTCCCTAGGTAACTGATTCCATTGTCGTACTGCTCTAACAGTCAGGAAGACCCAGAGGTCTGCGGTGATTTCACAATAAGAAAGCAAAACCGATGAAGAGTCTTAAGGAGTAACAAATTTACTCCGCAATAAGCTTTTGTGGACCCTGGCCGGTTCATCAGATGCACTTTGTGAACTAAAATTCATTTGTCAAGTCTTTAAGGTGCCAGAGGGCATTTTGTCGTTCTTGCTGCAACAGGCTGAGGAAGACACCCGTTCAGTACAAGGGCTGAGTTGTGCCCCCACGGCCCACTCTTAAACGGGCACCTTACTTCTGGAGCGGGTCGCCTGCGAGTTGCCTAACCACCAACGCGTCATTCCCCAAACTGGTGCCCTCCAGAAACGTGGGTCGACAACTCTCCCATCAGCCCCACTCGGGGATGATGGGGAATTGTCCAAGACCTCCAGAGGACAAAAGTTTGGGGAAGGTTGGCGTGATCTTGAGATGTCACCGCTCCGAAAAGGAAGGGTTTGAGGGAGGGGGGAGAAAAGTAAAATCTCACGGATGAACGAAAGGACTTTTTCTTTTTCCGGCGGGTGTTTGCGGGGTGGCCCGTGGGCTGCGTTTCCCCAAGATGACTTACCCAAGTCCGCGGCAAGGCAGAACGGGACAAGCACGGCCACCACCAGCAGCAGCAGCGCCTTCATGGTTGCCTGACGAGGAATGCTCCTCCCGAGGCACCCACGCAGCCCAGCTTCCCGAGCGAGGAGGAGTCAAGGGGAGCAGCAGGAGCGAGCCCGATGCCCGGATTCCCACGCGCCGTCCGGCCGCTTCTCCCTGGGTGCGCAACGAGGCGCGGTTGCTACTGCGAGGAGCCCGGGGCTGTCTCTCCACGTGATGGAGGCCAAGGGCGAGGAGGAGGAAGGAAGGCACGGAGGGACGGCGGGGGCTGGCTGGGGCGGGGAAGCCGCTGAGGCGCGCAATTGGCCCTTTGTCTCAGGAAGCCGCTGCTCCGGCTCGGCGGGCAATTTCGCCGGCGCGCCCCTTCCTCGCGGAGGGAGCTGCGTGGCGGCCTCCGGCCTTCAGCGAAGGCAGCGCGCGAGGCTGGCCCAAGTCAGTTGCCTGAGAGGGCCGAGTACAGGGTGCCCCCACCCGAAGGCAAGGAAAGTTATTTGGGAACGTGAGTCACAAAGGCCTACAAACTAGGGTGACCCTATGAAAAGGAGGACAGGGCTCCTGTATCTTTAACAGTTGTATCGAAAAGGGAATTTCAGCAGGTGTCGTTTGTATGCATGCAGCACCTGGTGAAATTCCCTCTTCATCACAACAGTTAAAGCTGCAGGTGCCCTGCCCTCTTTTAAATCTGGTCACTCTAGTATAGCTCCTGCAGCTTTGTGATGAAGAGGGAATTTCACCAGGTTCTCCATATATACAAATGACACCTGATGAAATTCCCTTTTTTATGCAACAGTTAAAGATACAGGAGCCCTGTCCTCCTTTTCATATGGTCACCCTACTACAAACACCATTCCCACCCCTCGAAGGTGTGTGTGTGTGTGTGTTTACAATTAAATAACAGTTTGCTGCCCCTTCATTTCAACCCTAAGCTAGCTGGTGTGGACCCAGCTGGGCTAACAAGTTATGGTTTGTTGACCATGAACGACCCAGGAAGACAAGACACGCTTTGTTGTTGGGTTGCGACCCGTGGGGTGTTCGTGGTTAACAAACTGTTTTGTAAGCATAAGTGGGTTCACACAACACAACGACCCAAGTTTTGGCAACAACCCACAGTTCAATGACAAACCACAATCTAGAATGTGGGTTGTGGTGCTGTGTCATTGCTGAACGGTAGGGCTGGCCCTGCTGAGAATCTTACCTAAAAATACGTTATTAATCATAAGAACAGAAAAAAATACCTTTATATACAACCTTTCTTCCAAGGTGTTCATGGTGACATACATAGCTTTCTCCCCAACTACCCGATTTTATCCTCACAACAACCTTGTGAGGTAAGTTTGGCAGAGAGAGAAAGCAGCTGGCCCAAAGTCATATGGCATGGTGGTTGAATGGATGATTGAGCTTGGGTTTCCCCAGTCCTTGTTCCACGTTCTAGCCCAGATGTCCCCAACCAGGTGCTCTCCAGATGTTTTAGACTTCAACTCCCATCAGCACTAGGAAGCATGGCACTCAGGAATTGTGGGAGTTGTAGGCCAAAACATCTGAAAGGCACAAGGTTGAGGGAGGCTGATTTAACCCAAAGGTAAGGGACTTGTGGCTCTTAAGAAGTTGTTGGATCCCATCCCCACTGGGGTAAGGCAGCATGACCCATGATCAGGGATGATAGGAGTTGTAATTCAACAATATCTGCAAGGTCACAGGTTCCCCACTCTACAACATTTCACTGGGCTTCTAGAACCTCTTTGTCGCCAGTAAAGAACTAACCAAGAACAAAGTGCCACACATGTACAGAATGCACTTTCCTCCTCCCCTCTCCCAATGGTTACCCATATTGGTGACTAAGGAGAAATTGATGACTAGGGAGAAATGCAGGCATGGAGTGGTTTGTAATAATATAAATGGTGTGGAGAGAGTACATGAGAAGATTAAGACCATAAGACCCATGTTGGATCAGACTGAGGGTTCATCTAGTCCAGCATTCTGTTCGCACAGTGACCAACCAGCTGTCGACCAGGGACCCACAAGCAGGACATGGTGCAACAGCACCCTCCCAGCCATGTTCCCCAGAAACTGGTGCACACAGGCTTACTGCCTTTGATACTGGAGGTAGCACATAGCCATCAGGGCTAGTAGCCATTGATAGCGTCGTCGTCGTCGTCGTCGTCCTCCTCCTCCTCCTCCTCCTCCTCCTCCTCCTCCTCCTCCAGGAATTTATCCAATCCCCTTTTAAAGGCATCCAAATTGGTGACCATCACTACATCTTGTGGAAGTGAATTGCATAATTTAACTATGCGCTGTGCGTGAGAAGAAGTACTTCCTTTTATTTGTCCTGAATCTCCCACCAATCAGCTTCATGGGATGACCCTGGGTTCTAGTATTATGGGAGAGGGATAAAAATGTCTCTCTATCCATCTTCTCTAAACCATGCATAATTTTTCTCTTATAATAGTGGTACTCAGGGTCACTCAATCAAGTTAGCGAAAGATTCAGGCCAAACATGATGAGTGTGATTATGCAGCTTTTTAGGGAAAATGTTAATCTATTTCATGGAAGCTGCCTTGAATGCCATATTTTGGTTGAAAGGCAGGATATTATAAATCAAAGAAATAAATATTGTTAAATGCAGTGGGGTGGTGAATCTGCTTCAGGTAGCAGTCTGAATCAGTCAGAACTCTAAAGGAGCTCTCCAGGATGTGAAGCCCCACTGATATCGGAGCCACCAGCCTCAACTGGCTAAATGCAACCTCCATATTTGGAGGCCGTATAACTCTGAATACCAGATCCTGGGAACAGGTAACAGTGGGAAGGTTGTGGCTTCCATACCTTGCTTGTAAGCTTTCCCCACAGCATCTGGCTGACCACTGTTGAAAACAAAAACCAGCAGGGTTGTTCTTATGTTCTCAGCCACGTCTCATAGGATAGCTAGATTCAAATCAGGACAGGGCTCCTGCATCTTTAATTATTGTGCAGAAGAGGGAATTTCTGCAGGCGTAGTTCATCAAGAACACAACTATTAAAGGTGTAGGAGCCCTGACTACTTCTGCATCTGGCCAATTTATCTTTACATCTGGGATTTGGATGGTCCTGGCTTACAATGGTCATACAACGTGTGATTTTCGAAACTACAGATTAGCACCCCCCTCCCAGTGGTGTAGCACAGTTTTTAATAGTCAGCATTGAAAATGACAATCATTTTGATGACAAAGCAATGACAACTCACATTTACTATGATTCCCCTTCCTGCCATAGCACTTTTGTTTGTAAAATTGGTATGTTTGTAAGCTTTCTCACAAATTGATGGAGAAGACAAAACTAGAGGAAAAGATGCCTCATTACCATTATTATTATTATTATTATTAGGGTGAGAAGTTTAAAATATAAACATGGCCACCAGGGCTAGATCTACACCAAACAGGATATGACACTTTGAAAACTATATGGAGTGTGTTCTAGGCCCCAACAGTTGTCACCACTGCTATAATAAACCATTTTAAAGCAGCAGTGCAGGAAATAATTTTGATTTGCAGTGACTCATTATTTCCCAGCAAATCTTCATTAGCATGTGAACCACCACTTCCTATGTTTTGTTTTGTTTTTGCATAGCAGCACCCAAATTCATTTAAAGCTTTTTCAGATAAGGGACCTACCAGAAACGTGGGAGCCACTTTCAAATTCTTAACTCTGCATACCTATTCTCCAGCTGTTGTCTCTAGGACCACATGAAATGGAGAACCTTTGACAGTCTTGAACCTTTAAGTTGTCAATACTGTTATAATAGGGTGACCATATGAAAAGAAGGACAAGGCTCCTGTATCTTTAACAGTTGTATTGAAAAGGAAATTTCAGCAGGGGCCCTTCCACACGCCGTAGTGAAGGCGTGTGCATGCGCCCCAACTACGGCGCCAAAACGATAGTGTGTACCAGCCTGAAGAGACGGAGGTGGCAGCGGCTGGGGAATCCGGGCGTGTCTGTTGCCGCTGCTGCCGCCCTCCTGCTGCCTGGGTAAGACCCGGGTCGGAGAGCTCGGTTTCCACCTCCGCCGAGCTCTCCGACCCTCCCGGGCTTTCCCCCCTCCGACCCGGGTCGCTCTTACCCCGGCAGCAGGAGGGCGGCGGCAGACGCGCCCCAAGACGCTGCCGGGGTAAGAGCGACCTGGGTCAGAGGGGGGAAAGCCCGCGAGGAAAGCAGCGTGCCTCCTCCTGCCGCCACCGCCACCGCTGCCTCCTCCCCTTTCCTCGCCTCTTCCTGGCGGCTCTTCGGGAGCCCCGGCTGAGGCAGGGAGGCGGCGGGGGATTCCTCAGCCGCCTCCACCCCCCCCCCGCCGGCCTCCTGCTGCCTGGGTAAGAGCGACCCGGGTCGGAGAGCTCGGCGGAGGCGGAAGCCGAGCTCTCCGACCCGGGTCGCTCTTACCCAGGCAGCAGGCAGCAGGAGGGCGGCAGCGGCGGCGGCAGACGTGCCCGGATTCCCCAGCCGCCGCCGCCTCCATCTCTTCAGGCTGGTACACACTATCGTTTTGGGGCCGTAGTTGGGGCGCATGCACGCGCCTTCACTACGGCGTGTGGAAGGGCCCCGGGTGTCATTTGTATATATGGGGAACCTGGTGAAATTCCCTTTTCATCACAATAGTTAAAGCTGCAGGTGTCCTGCCCTCTTTTAAATCTGGTCACTCTAGTATAGCTCCTGCAGCTTTAACTGCTGTGATGAAGAGGGAATTTCACCAGGTTCTCCATATATACAAATGATACCTGCTGAAAATCCCTTTTCTATGCAACTGTTAAAGATACAGGAGCCCTGTCCTCCTTTTCATATGATCACCCTAACAGTGGGGAATTGAGGCAAGTGCATTATGCAGAAATGGAAAAAAAGCTGTTCCTGTTGCAATTGCTTCTTTTGCATATACCTTAAGGCAGGGGTGGGCAACTTGTAGCCCTCCAGATTTTTTTTTTTCAATTCCCATCATTCCTTACCATTGGCTATGCTGGTTAGGGCTGATGGAAGTTGTAGGCTAAAACATTTGGAAGGCCACAAGTTGCCCTCCCCTGAACTAAGGCATAGAAATCTCCTCCTTGTCCTAGTTAGCTAGCTAGTTTATTAATTTTTTTAAAAAATCCAGTCTCTCCTCCCACCCAAGGAGCTCAGGGTAATATGGCCTTCCCCCCGCTTTATAAGAACATAAGAAGAGCCATACTCCAATATTGGGATGAACCTGGGTTCTAGTATTATGAGAGAGAGAGAAATGGCTCCCTATCTGCATTCTTCTCACCACGCATAATTTTGTACACTTTGTTGCTACCAGGCCCTGTTCTGGGTTAGTGCCGCAGTGAACAACTCTGAATCCTCATATATGTGCATACAAGAGAGCAAAAGGTCCCATACTTCAGGCAGAGCCTCTCGATCCTCCTATGCCTTGCAACCAAGGGTAGTTTATACAACCAGCAGAATCAAATGGTAAAGCTTTTCCAGGTCTGTAACACTTAAGCCTACAGGTAGTGGTTGCAAGTTGGCAAGGTTCGCCATGAAAAAGTTGTTCTCCCTGTACTTGATAAAATAATGTCTTCCTGTTGTGTTTTTTATTTGGACATTTTGTGTTTCTTCTGTGTTTGTTGTTACATGCATAATACAAAGTTCGCTGCACACAAATACCTAGCATATGAGGGAAAACAGATCAGCATAATTTTATTCCTAACTTTCTATATGGAGAGATTTATCTATTTTTTTAATCCAGGGGAGGAGTGTTTGACCTGCACCTTGAACTGGATCATTTTAGGAAAGGCTTTGATTCTGCTGCTTTGGCTAAAATAGCCCTCATATAAACTTTTCTTTTAAGTTATATCAATTGATTTAGAGACATTGTTGATGTAAATATCAACTCTGCCGCCCCCTAGTGCTATAGTTTTTCATTCTTTTTCTTGGGGAGGAAGACACCGTAACACTCCCACGCACCCCTTTTGTGGAACCGACAGACATGTTTGATCACATTGAACAAGAATGGCAAGAGTATGCAGATACTTTCCTGTAAGCATTCCATATGTATTCCTCCAATCGTGTGTAAAGCCCTCTCATGAGATGGATAAAATGCATTTTTTTTCCAACCAGGATCCTGGTTAATTGCTAGGGAGAAGAGAAAGGTAGAAAGAAAAACACTAGATGGCATCAAAGCTCACACTGAAAATGTTCAGAAGGAAGTTAGAAGGCTAGAAGGAGTGTGTGTGTGGGGGCTTATCTACACTAAGTAGGATATTCCACTATGAAAGTGGTATATAAAAGGCAGGAGCCACACTACTACTTTATAGCAGTATTGAAGTGCACTGACAACTGTTGGGGCCCATTCTCACATACCATATACCACTTTCATAGTGCTATATCCTGCTTTGTGTGGATGTGCCAATGGGCTCTAACAGTTCTCAGTGCACTTCAGTACCACTATAGAGCAGTAGTGAAGATGCTCTGATAACCTCTCGTTTGGATTACTGCAATGTGTTATACGTGGGGCTGCCTTTGAAAACGGTCCGGAAACTTCAGCTGGTACAAAACAGGGCAGCCCGTTTACTAACAGGGACTGGCCGGCGAGATCACATTATGCCAGTCCTTTTACAACTTCATTGGCTACCAGTCCAGGTCTGGGCCCGATTCAAAGTGCTGGTATTGACATTCAAAGCCCTAAATGTTTTGGGGCCAGGTTATTTGAAGGAACGCCTCCTCCCATATGTACCTGCCCTGACCTTAAGATCATCTACAGGGGGCCTTCTCTGTGAGCCCCTGCCAAAGGAAGTGAGGCAGGTGGCTACTAGGAGGAGGGCTTTCTCCGCTGTGGCACCCCAGCTGTGGAATGAGCTCCCCAGAGAGGTCCTCCTGGCGCCTACACTACTCTTTTCGTCGCCAGCTGAAGACCTTTTTATTCTCAGTATTTTAACACTTAATTTTAACTTAAATTTAAATTTTACTGTTCTAACTCTGTATTTTAATCTTATATCAATTTTGCTGCGTGGTTTTATCCAGGTTGTGCTTTTTATACTGTATTTTGTATTTGTGTTTTTAACCTGTTGGTTGTTTTATTATGGTTTTAATTTTTGTGAACCTCCCAGAGAGCTTCGGCTATTGGGCAGTATAAAAATGTAATAAGTAAAATAAATAAATAAATAAATCCTGCAGTGCACTTCAATACTTCTATAAAGAAGTAGTGTGGCTCCTGCCTTTTATAGTGGAATATCCTGCTTGGTGTAGATGAGCCCCCCCCCTCTCTGTGTGTGATCACTTCTATTCGGTGTTATTCTGGAAATATAATCTGAGTTAAAATTTGCACATTTGCATGCATAACCAATGTCAAGGACCACAGGCTCAAATCAGAATTGAAATGAATCTATTGGTTTATTTATACATAAAGGTTCATACAGAAAATATCTCCATACAGGAAATAGTGTTATGAATTTCAAGAAACACACACACCAACAAAAGTATTAACAAATAAAAGCTTTAAAAATGACATTAGACTTGTATTGCCAATGTAACAATGTAATTTGAACAGGAAACCTAGATCTGTATCTCTCTCCTAAAACTCTTTCCGTAAGAAACTTGGCTACGTTAGACTGTTCCAGAACAATAGACAAAGTTCGTATCTATCAATCCAATACAGTGGGTCAAGGGTTCTTTCTCCATATGAGCAGGAACAAAAGAAAGAAAGGAAAAGGTAGACTTGATAAATCAGTTTTGTTTTCAGTACCTGTGTTTTGGTATAAACATTATTTATGAAAATACAGGCTTAATACCTCTAATGAGTAGGGATGTGCAGCTAGGGTGACCATATGAAAAGGAGGACAGGGCTCCTGTATCTTCAACAGTTGTATTGAAAAGGGAATTTCAGCAGGTGTCATTTGTATATATGGAGAACCTAGTGAAATTCCTTCTTCATCACAACAGTTAAAGCTGCAGGTGCCCTGCCCTCTTTTAAATCTGGTCACAGTATAGCTGCAGTATAGCTCCTGCAGCTTTAACAGTTGTGATGAACAGGGAATTTCACCAGGTGCGACATGCGTACAAATGACACCTGCTGAAATTCCCTTTTCTATACAATTGTTAAAGTTACAGGAGCCCTGTCCTTCTTTTCATATGGTCACCCTAGATGTGCTTAGACACCCACACCTTGACTCCAACCCCAATTTGGCACTTCAAAAAATGGCCCACTGCTTGGAATGATGTCCAGACGGTCCACTTCAATTCAGTACCAAACCTGGGCTGAGGTTTAGAAATGTAATGCTTCATGATTCCCATTAACATGGGATATCTGAAAACGGTTATATCTTTCCCCCCTCTTGGTCAGAATTGGATGATATTTGCAGGATAACAAGAGGGAATCATGCCTGTCAAATGTCAGAGAAATAGATCAGGATTTTATTCTACGCACCTTGATATTCTGACTTTTTAAAAAAGGGAATGGCCAATAACTTCTAAAAAAATTGTTGGCAGAACTGGATGAAATTTGCAGGGATAGTTGCCTGTTCTGCTCCCATTTTGCGCGTGGGGTGGGTGGATTAGCATTACAATTGGTTACATTCCAGAGATATCCCCAGGCAAGAAACCTGTAATGTTTCAGAAGGACAAGTGCAGAGGCTAGGGATTTATGATGATTTAAAACCAGTTTGTGGCTTTTTTCATAGTGAAGCCTATGTCTGATAAAAAAAATATTACAAGGAAAGAATGGCAGTGTCCACCAGATGGCAGCAAGAGACCAAACAAGCTTCTATCAAGTTAGAGTATAGTACAGCTGATGCTGTTTTTATGATGCTATTTAAAGTAGGGGTGTGCACGAACCCCCCCCTCCAATCTGCTTCTCTTCCAGATCCGCAACTTCCGGATCGGGTCTCCTCTGCTCCGCTCTGCCTATAGTCCACTCCGGTTCGCTGCGAAGCTCCGGATCTGGCTTCCCCCCCCCATAGGCTTGCATTGAAATCCAAAAAAGCCTATAACTTTTTTTCTGTTAAGGTTAGAAACCTCAAATTCAGCACCATGACACCTCATGCACGTATACACATGCGTGCCAAGACTCAAGCCAATCCAAGCCTCCCCTGATTTTTGGGGATTTTTTGAAAATCGGACACCCCATTTTCAGACATGGACTTTTCTCCGACATTTTGACAGATAAAAACTTGGAAGCAGGCACATCCACATTCATGGCAAGTTTCAAGCAAATTCCATCATCTCCTGATTTTTTGGGGGGGGCTTTAACCTCTAACGCAGCACCCCTAAACCCAATTCACACCCCTTTCTATATCTCTGTCAATTTTCACGTTAGAAACCTCAAGTTAGGCACCGTGATACCTCATGCACGTAGACATATGCATGCCAAGACTCAATCCAATCCAAGCCTCCCCTGATTTTTGGGGAATTTTTGAAAATCGAACACCCCAGTATCTCAGAGATTTAAAGCTGCAGACAGCTCAATGGGGCCATTTCAAAGGAAATCCCAACATGCCATGAATTGGGGAGTAGATAACCCTAAATATGAATCTTCTTCCACACTTGAACAATTGATTTGGAACTTCCAAAAGTCAAAGTGAGCGCAGGAAGGACTTGTCCCCTGAGACAAAGCAAGACACACACAAACCATCCCTGCGAGGCGGGCACAGAGGAGGAGGACAGGCGGGCAGAGAGCCAGGCAGAGATATTCCATAGATCTAGTATGGGGAAGTCAGTCCCAGCAGATGCCCCACCACAGCAGCAACCCGGGGCTGAAGGCACGCAGGCCGGCAGGCAGGCAGGCAGGCAGCAGGCATTTCTGGGGGCACAAGGAAATGAGCCAAGGATGGTTTGTTTCAAAGCCAGCAGTAAGTAACACATTGCAAACCAACCCTTCGAGGCGGGCGCAAGGAAGTGAGCCAAGGATGGCTTGTTCCCAAGCTGCCCTGCAGTAAGTAAGTAACGCATTGCAAACCAACCCTTTGAGGCGGGCGCAAGGAAGTGAGCCAAGGATGGCTTGTTTCCAAGCTGCCCTGCAGTAAGTAAGTAGGCAGGCAGGCAGGCATGGACTGGCAGGCAGGCAGGCAGAGAGGCGGGCATGGGTGGGCGGGCCCAGAGGAGCCTGTTCCCTCTTCTCACGATGATAATAATATAATACTAATACTAATACTAATATATATTTGGGGAAATGGGACAAGTGTGTATGCTTTGCACAAACTGGATTTGAAATGCTCAAACTTTATTGGCTTTTTTGCACTTCACAAGCAGTGCACACAGCACACTCACACAATAACACACAGTCACACACACAGTCCAAGTAACACACACACACAGAGAGAGAGAAGAAATAGAGAATATTTTTTTTGGTATTTTTTTGGTATTTTTTTTTATATAGAAGAAAGAAGGAAGATGAAACACAGTCAGGCTTTAAGAGGAGGAAGGGGGGGGGGAACCAACCAACCAACCAAACACTCCAAAAATTAAATATTAAGTTTATATAAAATCAAAGTAAGGGAAAAACACAGAGCAAACTAAGCAAACAGTCAGAAACAAGTAGGGGTGTGCACGGACCCCCCGCTCTGCTTCACTTCCAGATCCGTGATTTGCGGATCGGCCCGCTTCGCTCCGCCCATGTCTGCTCCGCTCCGCTTGGAGCTCCGGATCCGGATCGGAGCTCCGTTTCCCCCCCATAGGCTTGCATTGAAAGCTAAAAAAGTAAACAACTTTTTTTCTGTTCAAGTTAGAAACCTCACGTTTGGCACCATGACACCTCATGGACGTATACACATGCATGCCAAGTTTCAAGGGAATCCCATCATCCCCTGATTTTTGGGGAATTTTTGAAAATCAGGCACCCCATTCACACCCCTTTCCATAGCTCCGTCAATTTGCACGCTAAAAATCTCAAACTCACCACCATGAGAGCTTATCCAGGGACACACACGCATGCCCAGACTCAAGGCAGTCCCATCATCCCCTGTTTTTTGGAGCGGCTCTAACCTCTAACGCACCACCCATAACCCTAATTCACACCCCTTTCGATAGCTCCGTCAATTTGCACGTTAGAAACCTCAAGCTCGGCACCATGATAGCTTATCCATGTGTCCACATGGACGCCCAGACTCAAGGCAATCCCATCATCCCCTGATTTTTGGCGCGGCTTAACTCACCCCAAATTGTCCCATTCCACAACTATGTCAATTTGCACGTTAGAAACCTCAAACTCGACACCATGAAAGCTAATCCATGTGTCCACATGGACGCCCAGACTCAAGGCAATCCCATCATCCCCTGATTTTTGGCATGGCTTAAACTTTTTAACTCACCCCAAATCAAGTCCCATTCTACAACTACGTCAATTTGCACGTCAGAAACCTATCCTTTGGTCCCATGACAGCTTACCCATGTGTCCCCATGGACGCCAAGTTTCAAGCCAATCCCATCATCCCCTGATGTTAGGGGAAGTTTTGAAAATCCGACACTCCAGTATCTCAGGGATTTTAAAGTTGCAATGCAGACAGCTCAATGGGGCCAGTTGAAAGGAAATCCCAACATGCCATGAGGTAACCCTAAATCTTCTTGCACACTTGAAAAATGGATTTTTGAACTTGATAAAGTAAGTGAGCACAGGAAGGACTTCTCCCCTGAGACAAAGCAAGACACATACACCATCCCTGCAAGGCGGAAGGGGAGAAGGGAGGGAAGGCAGGCAGGCAGGCAGCATGCATTGTAGTGCCGCAAGGATGGCTTGAGCACTAACGCATAGCAAACCAACCCGTAAGCGGGCGCAAGGAGCAAGTGAGGCAAAGATGGCTGGTTGTTTCTTTCTAAGCCAGCAGTTACGCATTGAGGGGCACAGAGGAGGACGACTGGGAGCAAGCGTGCCGGAGGGTGCTGGGCACGAACCGCAGAGCCCATCTCCCAGGCACCAGGCGGGCAGAGAGGCAGGCAGAGCAGGCGAGGAGTCAGTCCTGGCAGATGCCCCACCACAGCAGCACCCCGGGGGAGGCGGGCAGACAGGCAGGCAGGCAGGCAGGCAAGCTGCGGGCATTTCTGGGGGCACAAGGAAGTGAGGCAAGGATGGCTGGTTTCTAAGCCAGCACTGCAGTTAGTCACGCATTGCAAACGCAAACCATCCCAGCAAGTCGGTCACCGAGGAGGACAGGCTAGCAGAGGGGCAGGCAGAGTGACATGTCATAGATCTAGTATTGGGGAGGAGTCAGTCCCGGCAGATGCCCCACCACAGTAGCACCCTGGGTGGGCGTTGGAAAACGCCATCTTGTGGGTCCATACTTCCCCCACCCCATGTCCTGCAGGGTTGCCTGCCTAACCCTTGTGGGGATGGGAGATGGAGAGCTCAGAGTGGCAGTGCCAGCAGCAGCAGCAGCAGCCTTCGGCTTTCCCCTGGAACCAGTCGCCTTGCCCGCCTCTTTCCCCAGCAAGATCGCCTGGTGCTGCCTCTGAAGATGCATCTTCATGCTGCTGGTTCCATAATGCCCTGTAGATGAACCCCTGCTTAGGGTGAGTTTGCAGTGGCGACAGACAGCAAAGCGGGGATCCGCTCCCAACTCAAAGTGGTCCCACACTATGCTTGTCTTTCGCTTCCGTGGTGACACCACCAATTGCCCGCCTGAGCTCTCTGGTGTTGCCACAGAAACAGGTGGCAGTGGAAGAGGGGTGGGATGAGACTGGGGAGAGAGCCTCGGCCTGCTGCTGCTCCTCCTCAGCACCCACCTCCTCCTCCTCCTGCCCCTCCACTGTGCTGAGAAGAACCTCGTCTAGGAGGTCTGGAGACAGGTCCATCAGCGGGCTCGTGGGCTCAAAGGATAATGAAGGAGTTGGGGATACTCTTCCTCCTCCTCCTCTAATGGCACTGCTGCTCCCACCCTCAAAAAGAGAACGCCGGGCACAAGTTGCAGAAGAGAGTGCCTCTGCCTGCTTCTTCTCCTGCTTCTGTTGTGGAGCAGCCAGCCAAGGAGTTGCCCGTTTGATTTTCACAGCAGGAGAGGCAGCCTGCTTACTGGTGCCAGCCTGACCCTTGCCTTGACCACTGCTTTCAGCATGCCCCGCCACAGACATGCGCCTGCTCCCTCTTCTCATGATGATATTACTATTATAAGTCTTCAGTGCTCTCTCTTCTAGAATGAACGTTACCCTCAAAAGCCTATCCTGGACTTGTCCAGAATTTGTTGAAGGGGGATGGGAACCAATATAAACATTGCTACAATTCACCTATGTATGAAACATGCAATGGTACAAATAAGGAGAATAACATGAGTAATTAAGTTGGCAATGCTATACATGTTCAGAGCCAAAACAGACATTACTTTAAAGACATAGTCCTGATCCAGATCAGGGCCATAGCAGGGAGGAAGATTACCCCCCCCCCTTTCCTACCAATACTGGAGTCCTGATTCAACTTTTCTTTTCCCTATAGCTTTTAAATATTGAGTTTGTTCTGACTCTATGCTGTTAGCCTCACCCTACCCGGTGCCTGTTTACACTTCCCTGTGCCTGTTTGCATTCTCTTTCCCTCCTTACTGTTTACTACAACTTTATTAGATTGTAAGCCTATGCGGCAGGGTCTTGCTATTTACTGTGTAATCTGTACAGCACCATGTACATTGATGGTGCTATATAAATAAATAATAATAATAATAATAATAATAATAATATCTATAAGAATATACTAATATACTACTACTAATATGTATAAGAATAAAATATTAATACTAACAATAATATGTATAAGAATATACTACTACTAATATGTATAAGAATAAAATATTAATACTAATAATAGTATGTATAAGAATATATGTATAAGAATATAATAATATGTATAAGAAAATTACTGTATGTAGGGAAATGGGACAAGAAGTGTGTGTATGCTTTGCCCAAACAGGATTTGAAATGCTCAATCAATGGCTGTTGCACTTCACAAACAGTGCACTGCACACACAGCATGCTCACACAATCACACAGTCACACACAGAGTCCAAGTAACAGAGAGAAGAAATAGAGAATAATTTTTTTGGGGTATTTTTTTGTATTTTTTGGTATATAGAAGGAAGGAAGATGAAACACAGTCAGGCTTTAAGAGAGGGGAGGGGGGGACAACCAAACAAACAAACAAACACACACTCCAAAGTTTAAAAATAAAGTTTATATTAAATCAAAGTAAGGGAAAAACACAGAGCAAACTAAGCTAAAAGTCAGAAAGAAGCAAACAAACACACACACACACGCCAAGCTAAATCCTAATCTATCTCCAAAGTCCAAACACAGCAGCAGCACCTATAACTAACTCCTCTCTCCACGAACGCCAACCCACAAAGAGACACAAAGCAGAAAGGTCTCAGGGTGCCTCTGCCTTAGTCCCCCGCTCCAACGCTGGGATTGGAGGATGCTTCATGAGGTGATCAATTCTCATCAGGATTGGGAGTTGAATGTGCCTGTCATCGCTTCAAAACAAAAAAACCAAAAAACCCCAAACCGCCGGTTTACCGCGCTGTCCCTGTTTGTTGACCCAATTTTTAAGAAATTCTAGCGCGCAACCCGCACCACGCAGAGAGGTGAGAGTAGTCTCAAAATGACCCCCATCCACGAGTCTCTAAGCACAAGAATTTTCAGAAAGATAGCATCAAAAACAGCCCAGTTATCTGCGATTCTTTTCCGCAATGCAATCCTATGGGCGAAATGTTTCAAGATGGCGATAGAAGCGGAACGCGGAAACCGGAGCGCTCCGAAAATGGGCGCTTCTCTTTGCCTTGCTTCTAGGGGTCCGCGGTCCGCTTCTACTCTGCCTCTGGGCAAGGCGGAGCAGGCCAATTCGCTCCTGCTTCTGCGCTTCTAATCGGAGCGGAGCACATGCCTAGAAACAAGCAAACAAACACACACACAACCCAAGCTAAATCCTAAATCTAATCTCCTCCAACTCCAAACACAGCAGCAGCACCTATAACTAACTCCTCTCTCCACGAACGCCAACCCACAAAGAGACACAAAGCAGAAAGCTCTCAGGGTGGCTCTGCCTTAGTCCCCCCTCCAACGCTGGGATTGGAGGATGCTTCATGAGGTCATCACTTCTCATTAGGATTGGGAGTTGAACCTGCCTGTCATGGCTAAAAAAAACCCCGCCGCTTACCCTCTCCTGCTTTTTTTACATATTTTTTTGAAAAATTATAGCAGGCGAACCGCACCACACAGAGTGCTGAGAGTAGGCTCAAAATGACCCCCAGCCATGACTCTCTAAGCACACAAAATTTCAGAAAGATAGCTTTAAAAACAACACGGTTATCCCCTAATCTTTTCCGCAATGCAATCCTATGGGCAAAATTATCCAAAATGGCGGGCGGATTGCTCCGCAAAAAGAGAAGCGCTCCGCCTATGGCCGCTTCTCTTCGCCATGCTTCTCCAGGACCCTGGTTCACTTCTACTCCGCCTCTGGGCAAGGCGGATCAGGCCAATTCGCTCCTGATTCTCTGCTCTGAGGAGAAGTGGAGCACATCCCTAATTTAAAGTCACCATACTGTGTGCAGGCGACCAGTTTTTGTCCTTCAAATATTTAGCTGATGAAGTGGAGAAGAGAGGGGGAAATCACCACAAAGCAGATGCAGAAAGAAAGAAAGATCTGGTGCTGGTAAAAAACCATCTTATCTTTAATACATTCTTCTTTAATTAGCTCTACATGTTTTGGATAAAACTCTGCAGGAGCGGAAGAAAAACATGAGCTGTTAAAATATGGAACAATAACGAAAAAACCCTCAGCTTTTTCTTTTGGTCCGAGAACTGCATTCTCTAAATGAAGCATTTTACCCTTGCGTCAAGATAAGCTCTTTTATGCCTTCTAACACAATGATTTCAAATGGCTAAAGAAAATGGATCAGTATTTTGCAACAGAAATGGCAAGCGTCAATGAGCCATTAAGGATAGGGTGACCATATGGAAAGGAGCACAGGACTCCTGAATCTTTAACAGTTGTATAGAAAAGGGAATTTCAGCAGGTGTCATTTGTATGCATGCAGTACCTGGTGAGATTCCCTGTTCATTGCAACAGTTAAAGCTGCAGGAGCCCTGACCTCTTTTCTATCTGATCAAGAGGGCAGGGCTAATGCAGCTTTAACTGTTGGGATGAAGTGGGAATTTCACCAGGTGCTGCATGCATACAAATGACACCTGCTGAAATTCCCTTTTCTATACCACTGTTAATGATACAGGAGCCCTGTCCTCCTTTTCATATGGTCACCCTAACTTCACAAGCCAAGCAAAACTCAGGAAAAGGTCTGATGTCACACAAGCACAGGGTTCCCCAGAAAGACTAACTGAACCAGAACCAGAACATGACTGGTCTGATGTCACAGAAGCATGAGGTTCCTCAGAAAGCCTAACTGAACCAGAACGTGGCTGGTCTGATGTTACAGAAACACGGGGTTCCTCAGAAAGACCAACTGAACCAGAACTTGACTGGGAGGAGAAATTATGTAGCAATAGTAGTGACTCTGATATTTCTGAATTGGATAATTCTGAAGACAAACGTGTTTCAGAGTTGCCAGATGCTTGTTTAGGGGTTGAGTTAATAGCGGTTCTTCCGCCCCTCATAGCGAAATATTTTGGTGCGCAGAAAGTCTGGCTCTTCTGGTCATGCGAAAGCACATCGCTCAAATTTCAACATGTGTTTTCATCCATTGTTTTCAATGCGGTGTACAGTGGTCGTGTTTTCAAGGGGCGGTATTGCTGACGAAGGAGAGGGGTGTTCCAATTCAAATCCTTTCCTACTCCTGCTTCCGAACTCCTGCTTCCTCCTGGCAGGGAAACAGGAGTGGCTAATCCCCGAGTTGAACAAGCAAAAAGCAGCAGCAACAACCCTCACCCACATATATACAAATCAAGTAAGACAGGACAATGAGGGAGGAAAGAAAGGTGTGTGTGTGGGGAGAGACTCTTTAGTTCTGTGTGCCTTTTTAACTGAGCCTTTGTCGCAGTACAAAGAAAAAAACACACCTTAAAACCCCCCAACTCCCTGGTTTCTGGAACCTTGAAACATTTTGCACAGCAGGCGGCTCAGGAGCAAGCAGTCACACGCATCCAAGGGGGAGAGGCAGATGTTTCCCTTCGTGCATACCCTACTGGCTCCTGAACATTCTTTGTATTGATTTCTTGCCTGCTTTGGGAGTCCAGTGCTATACACGCCACTCAACTCTTTTTCATCTTCAATGCAATTTCTCTTTTGCAATCCGAGACAATGAGCCCAGGTTGCATTAACAAGGGAAGAACTGCTTCCTCCTGAGTAGGCAGTTTCACCTTAAAAGAAATGTGGAAAATGCACCCTCCTTTCCAGCAGCACCCTCAGTTTTAAAGATAAAGAGATCCAAATTGGCACAGTGGCAGGTCCTAAGTAGGTCTTTCAGCATACCAGATTTTAATCGGATTGGGTCATCCATTGATTTGTTATGGGTTTTTAAATGGAAATTAAACAAATAATTTTTTATTTAAATTTTTAAAATTTCCCTCCCTTAAACCCTTGGAGTTTATAGTTTACCACTGCAAAGGACCATAGGAGCGCTCTTCAAAGCAACACGCTCCAGGCCGGGCTGGTGGGATGCAGGGCAGTAAGAAGCAACCTCTCCCATCCCTTCCGCTCCCAGTTTTGATCCTAGACAAGGCTGGTCAGTTTCACCCAAATGTCCAGTCAGTTACCTACTTCCCTTTCAGTCTTTTGAAACAGGCAATGACTTGGAGCAGGGGGGGGGGGGGCGATAATTAGCAAGAGTGAGACGGGGTGGGGCGGTAACCAGACTTTCCTGCCCACCCCTCCAACCTCAGTTGGAAACAATTCACACACAATTCAATTGTGCATCTTCAAGTTCATGAACTACAGATGCGCTGGTTCCCTTACTCAAAAATAAATCCCATTGATTGCATGCCACAAAGTCTCAAGGCAGGGTGAGGGGAACAGCAGTAGCCTATGCAATGGAGGGGGAGTTGTCCAACCTCCAACAAGCAATAAACTGTAGGGGGAGGTACAAAGGAGACTCTGTAACCATTAAGCTTGTCTACCGTGTGATTTCCTCAATAAAATAAGTCTCACTGATGTGAGTGTTTCGTGTCAGCTTGCCAGCATGTGTGAATGCCAGAGGGAACAGGCATGAACATGACAGTAGAGTTCACTGAAAGACAGTTTCAGGTCTTCAAGAAGTGTAAGCACTTGGTTCATTCTGTCAATTTTATTTGTCTTTCTCATTCACACCACTCTAGAACTTTGGGGGAAAGTCTGAGTTCTGCTTCAAATGCATCCATGTCACTTCTATAATGACTTGCAAATGGTCTGAGTTTTCCTGGATCAAGGAAGTAACAGCACTTGGGATTGAGAGCACTAACCCCATTCAAAAAATTGCAATTGTCTGTAATCTGAAGTTCACTAATAGTGTGATAAACAACAGGAAGGAACACCTTAATTCTAAATTCATGGTCAGTTTTTTGGATCAATACTTTCCGCTGAGCAATTTTTCATACAGCAGTATGCAAAAGAATTTCTGTCAGAGTAGGTATATAATGCCTATTTTCTTTGATAAGTTCTTTATGAGAATCACTTAATTGCACTAAAACAGCCTCCTTTGGATTTCTATGTTTGCTTGTAACTCTCCCATGCCACCATACAGGCTTTGTGGACTGCACTTCTGTTGTGCAGCTTCAATCCTGAATCATTAGCAGTAGCTCTTTTCCAGTTGTTGTACCCTTTATGAGTAAATGGATTCAACAGTACAGGGATCTTTCCCAGAGAAATGGAGACAAGCAAAGCATAACACAGCATTTTGTATTATGCTGTATTCTAACCAAGAATAGCATTTGTACCATGCTGGGTTGAAATGTCTTCACGATAATTGGCCATATTTTGTTGATGGATAACTTTTTTGATCAGCCAGAATTGGACTTTCTTCTTGAGACTGTGCAATGTCATTTTTTAAAAATATATATATATTTACAAAAGGAGGCATTAACTCAACCCCTAAACAGCATCTGGCAACAGAATTCAGAAATATCAGACTCACTACTATTGCTACATAATTACTCCTCCCAGTCAAGTTCTGGCTCAGTTAGTCTTTCTGAGGAATCCCGTACTTCTGTGACATCAGACCAGTCATATTCTGGTTCACTTAGTCTTTCCGAGGAACCGTGTGCTTCTGACATCAGACCTTTTCCTGAGTTTTGCTCGGCTTGTGAAGTAGTAATCTAAAGATCCAAAAGACTATGTTTTTGAAGAGGATGCTCCTGATGATGCCGGGTGTTTTTATTACAATCCATTGCCTTTGTAATATGTAATAAAAGAAATAAGAGGCATTGAAGATGGTGGGATTAATTGATGTGTAAACATTCATAGGCTTGCACTGTGAGAAGATTCTCTGCACCTCCACCCCATTCCTGTCCTAATTCTCTAAGGGGAAAAAAGGAAGACGTGGAGAAGGAACAGATTAATTATTTACTCCCCCTCTCATTTTTCCTGGCCTACTCTAATGAGAAAAAAAGAAAAAGATCCATGGAATAAGCAGATGAATTCTTCCAAGGGTGTTTTTCTAGCTGGCTGGCTGCTGGTACTGGAGTATAGTTTGGAAAACTGTCAAGAATAAGTTTAGGCAAATAAGACTCAATGACTGCAAGGGAGAGAGTTTGGGTTACGTAATCACATGTTTAATGGGGAAAAACGTGCCCCATCAAACAGGAGGAATTTAGCAAGGAATCTGTATTAACTTGCACCATGAAAAGGAAATAAATGATTTTTTAAAACCACATGTTCACAACATAATTGAGATGAATTATACAGCAAAATAAAATGGATTCTAGGCCCACACACACACACACACACACACACTTCTCAACCTGCAAATCACACACACACCAAGCCCAAATAGATTTTTACACAACATGGCAGCACAGACTAAAATGCATTCCCTATTCAGTTACAACCCCATGAAAAGATTTTTACATTAATCTATTGCGCTCTGATGGGTTTTGTTAAAACAAAAGTATTTCTACTAAGGGAAATGCCCCACCACTGCAGGAAAATGATTCCCTAGCTGCCCAGAAATGAACAAAGGAAATCAGCAACCAACAGCAGCCAGAAACATAAAAAAAGCAATAAGATCATACCAGGATGAAGATGATGATAGTGATATTCTTGAAGCTGCCTGCCCCCACCCCACCCCACCCCACCCCACCCTTGCTCAGACTGAGCTGGCCAGATAGACAAATGTTAAACAATAAAACTTTAGCAGAACTATTATACGCTGGGCAAAACAAGCTGATACCAAAAAGCAACATTCAAAAAACAAACAAACACTATAAAGGAAGACAGTGTACTGAACATTAAACCCCCCCCAAAAGCTTTTTGCAACCAGCACAGAAATATTCTACCAACCAGATTCAATTCATAAAAAGGCGAAAGTGGGGTAAATTTTTAGGGTGACCATATGAAAAGGAGGACAGGGCTCCTGTATCTTTAATGGTTGTATTGAAAAGGAAATTTCAGCAGGTGTCATTTGTATATATGGGGAATCTGGTGACATTTCCTCTTCATCATAACAGTTAAAGCTGCAGGTGCCCTGCCCTCTTTTAAATCTGGTCACTCTAGTATAGCTTCTGCAGCTTTAACTGTGGGGATGAAGAGGGAATTTCACCAGGTTCCCCATATATACAAATGACACCTGCTGAAATTCCCTTTTCAATCCAACTGTTAAAGATACAGGAGCCCTGTCCTGCTTTCCATATGGTCACCCTAGGTAAATAAAACGTTCCTCAGTGCAGAAGATTTGAATAGGGTGTTGAGCATTTTCCTGACAAACAATATTACGAAGTGTTTTTATAAGGAAGAGCAATAATAGAAATGAAACACTAGATTGCCAGCAGACTGTCTTAAGGGAATGAAATAAGATATCAGTAACTTAACGAAAAGAAGGAGGATCTTTTAAAACATACTTAATTTAAACGGGGTGGGGGTGGGGGCAGTTGGCAGCAGCGGGGAAAGCAGAGGCAGTGACCTGGGACCTGGGCCGGTTGCTCCTTATCCTTCCTTGTTCCTTCCTCCTCTCGCTTGCTTTGTTCTCTTCAATTGGATCTTGCTCCTGCAGGGATGCTGAAAGCAGCAAGCAAGAATGCCCATTCTGCCGTGCCTAGGCCACGGGGAGGGATTTGTGGGCGGTGCAAGGAGGGGGACCGGTCAACCTGCACTGGGCAGGTATTCGCGCCACTTTGGACTGGGAGGGGACTTGACCAGATATAAGCTGGTCACTCACCCCTGGGAGACTCTCTTCCTCGCTCTCGCGGCTCCCTCCCTCCCTCCCTGTAGACATTGTGAGCTTGCTGGTCGCCATTAGGGAGCCGAGTAGGAATTTTTTGCTCACGTTCTGAATTGGACGTGAGTTGTTTCGCCTACTCCACACTGTAAGACAGTCTGGGAGCATAAATAGGCGAATCTGGCTGCGATCTAATTTGGTCACATTTCACTCATGGCAGGTAGGGACGGGCATCCACAGGGAATCGAATGGCGGGCATTCATAGGCACTGTTACAGTGATAGGTGATTCCCGAGGGCTCCCAGTGTTGAGCCTGGTGGCCGGGCTGGGGGATAAGGACCACCTATGAGGCCGACCTCTCTCACCCGCCTTGAGCCAAGGGGGCGTGGGTTGGGGGTGACAAGGGAAGGTCTCCCTACCCCATCAGGGGATGGACAGCAGGGTGGCGAGAAACAAAGCGCCACCCGCTGGGCCGTGAAAGCTCGCCCCTCCGCATAGAAGGCCTGCTTGCAGGCTTGACTGGATGCCCGACAGGAACCCTTTGCAGTTCTTGAATAAAAGTGGCCCAGTTTAAATCCAATCTGTGGTGTCGTCTCTCATTTCTTGCGTCCGCCCCCACAAAGGAATTGGCAGTGAGACTGCTCTTTGTTTGGGCAGCCTCGGCCTGGCCTGACCTGGCTGGCATGTGCTCGCTCTCCTCTTCACTCTTGCGCAGTCGCTCCTTCCCAACCTTCCCACCTTGTCCCACCTCTTTCTAAAACAACCAGCCGCTTCTTCCAGATACTTAATCACCATGACAATGAGGCCTCAAAGCCTCCGCCCAAGCAGTCGCCCAGCAATGAGCAGCCCAAGCAGTCCTGGAACTGGCTCTGGAACTGGAGCAAACCCTCGTCTCCACTGCTGCTGCCTTCTTGGCCGCCCCAGAATGCAAGCAATTATAATAGGAGTCCAGAAACTGGGGTGGCAAGTGGGGTGGCAAGCTCCTTGTTGGGGGGTGATGCTTGCCTCTCCTCCATCCCCCCCCCACCCGGAGCAGCCTGTGCACTGCTCTCCCTATAGAGGTGTCTACACAGAAGATAATATTTCAATGTGTCTCCATAGCAAACAAAGAATAATGGAATTCTCTGAAAGGTGGGGTTGTACAGTTGGTGCACTGGCTAAAATTACAGGAACCAACTTCCCTCTAACCTGTTGGTTTTAGAGATGGAAGAAAAGATTGAATGGAGGGGAGGGGGAGACAAAATGCTTCCCTTCTTCTCTGGAATGACATCAGTGGAAATGTCAACAAGCAGGGAGGGGGGAGATATCATCTAATGCTTCCTTCTAGCCATCTTGGAATTGTGACACTTCAAAATAATTTTTGAGAAACATATTTTTTTTTTTAAAAAAAGAAGGCAAATGCCCTGAAGTGAATCACCTAGACTTTTGCAATATGTCCCTGGTCAGGCTTATATAAGCTTGGCCGCTTGGCTGCAAGAGACTGGAGGCCAGAGAGTTTCTTCTTTCAGTATAGACTCTTTGATCACTACTATCATGAGGTTCGTGTGGTTCCTGTGCACAGCAGCGTTGCTGTCTTCCAGCTTTGCCGTTCCAGTAGGACACCAATATGGACAGTCAAGCCTCAAGGATCTGAAATCCATAGAGGTAGGTAACCATCCAAGGGTTATGCCACAGAACAGTAGAGGGAATGTCCTGCTGCTGTATTTTGAGAAACAGTTTCATCAGCAGGATTCTTTATGGGATATTAGTTGTACACAGAATGCAATGTATGGTTTCTTCCTACATGTACATATTTAGCATTGCTGGTCAATCATAGAGTTGGGTCTTGACTTAATCATGCTTAGCTAGAACCCGTTTGTTGATTTGGATCCATACAGCTGCCTGCATTTTTGCATGCTCCTTGGAGCTGTGGCTATGGGAGCTGTCACATTGAGGGCCTGGACTTCAAAATTTCCCAACAAATCTAGTGGGGGCTGTTTACATGCCCTATATATGCCGTGATGGCTACACAGTGGTACTGCATTGGTTATACGATGCAACCAAGACAGGTTCCCCCCCACCCCGAAACTGCACATTTAAAATGTTGTGGACTTAACATGTCTTTTTCCTTTGCTCCGAGATCACCACTGCCTATCAGGGGTGGCTTTGCTGTGGCTTGAGGCTGGGGGTGTTCTTGGTGCAGATCGCAGCCACAGATAGGTCACGAAAAGTGCAGATAGGCCGGACAGAGGGCATGCTCGATGGGCCAAAGGGCCACCAGAAAGCCCGCGCTCATTCCTGATGTAGAGATTCATTGTTCTCACCCTGCAACTGTGATGCCACAGGGTTTTTAAGGAATGCGCAGCCAAAGCGGTGCCATAAAGACACCCACTGCTGCTGACTGGTGAAATTGACTACTCCATCACTTGTGGTGCCTCATCTGTGGAATACTCTCTGAAATACTAGGCTACTCAGGTGCTGTATCTCATCTTTTCAGTGCCAGGTGAAGGCCTTTTAAGCTATCGTGGCCTTTCTCATGTTCGTTAGATCTGTTCTAATGCTACAGCCTTGCTATTTTTAATAATGTTGATTTCTGTCTGTGCAATTTCAGAGGATAGGTAAGAAGCCTGTTGAAGACACAATGTTAAACTCTCTTCTTCTCCACTCACCCCTCATACGTTTCCTTCCCTAGGCCTATCTTAACAAGTTTTTTCCACCCGGGAATGATGTAATCCAGCATACTCTGGAGGAACGAATCAAAGAAATGCAGAAATTCTTCCATTTGACTGTAACGGGAAGAATGGATTCCGAAACTGTCAAAGTAATGGAACAGCCTAGATGTGGAGTTCCGGATGTCGCGAGCTACAGTACATTTCCTGGAAGACCACGATGGAATAAGAAAGTGTTGACTTACAGGTTAATTACGTTTCACTTTTTTGAGAGATGGGCGGGGGTGGGGGAAGCGAATTCCAAATACTAACATAGTATTTTCCTCCATTGCTCCAAGGATCAATAACTACCCTTATTATGCGGATATCCGTCGAGACAAAGTGGACACAACCATAGCAAAGGCATTTAAGGTGTGGAGTGATGTGACCCCACTGCAGTTCAGAAGAACAAGTGGACCTGCTGATATTGAAATTAGCTTTGAGTTTAGGGGTAAGGCTGCCTAGCTTTATTTTTATTTTGTAGTTTTCATATTTATGCCTCACACTTCATAGGAGTCTGAGAATGTTTTTACATATAAAAAAACTTCTGCACAGGTAGGAATGCAAGTGTGAATTTTCCCGGTTTTTAAAAAGTTTTTCAAAAAACAAATTGGGGGGGGGGGGAGAGGAGAGGAACGAGGCCATTCCCCAATGCTTTTTTTTTTTTAAAAAAAGAATTATAATCTGTATCTCCACAGCTATGCAGATACAGATAATAATAAAAAAAGAAATGGGGGAGAGAAACGGACAGCCAGAGGGGGGACGCAAGGAGATGGGGCAGGGACTCGGGACGAAACACCTGTCCTCTCCTCCTTCTGAGTGCCCGTTCCTTCTCCCTATTTCTTTTTATTATCTGTATCTGTGCAGCTGCAGAGATACAGATAACAATAAAAAATTAAAATGGGGGAGGAATGGCCCCATTCCTTTCCTCCTCGCCCGGTTGTTTTTAAAAAACTTTTACAGCCATGGGGAGCCCCATGGCAACCCATCAGGGGGCACTGTAGGGGAAATTGTTATCCCTCTCTTTGGCACACTTTCAGTATTGGCATACCATGCTGAGATGTGCTGGAACACAGGATAACACTTTTAAGATAAAGCCTTGCTAAGAAACATCTTGGTACTTGCTGGCCAATGCCTTGGAATGTGCTGATGCACTGACTCAAGAGCCACAGAATACAATACAGTATTGAAGACACTATGCTGTGATCACGTATTTCCTTAACCCTTATATGGTATATTCATGCTGAACACACACTAACCAACACCTCCTGTGCACCCCCTGTGCACGAGGTAATCATGCATTTAACATGCTGTACTTAACAACCAATCATAGCTTGTATACAAGAAATGTAACCACTTAATTCTTAATAAAAACCAAGACGGGGCCGCCTGTTTGAGATGCCTCCTCTTCATGCAGTTGGACTCCTTGCCAGTTATTCACTACAGGGCACCATGGCTCCACTGCCAAAAAAAGTCAGGGTAAGTGCCCAACTTTCTTGGAGCAGAGTTTCCAGGGTTTGCCCCGGATGGCTTCGCAATGGCATCTGTGCCATGGAGATGACATGCCGCTACTGTGAAGCCACCCAGGGGCAAACCCTTCGTGAAGACGTGCCCCAGGATACAAGTTATCCTGAGCCCTCTCCAGCCACCTTCCCTCCCACTCCTAAGGATGTAGCAAAATCTGCAGAGCTGGAAGGTTAAGAGGTGACGATCATTTCTGCCACTTCTCCTGCCTGAGTTCAGGGGGCTTCCTGTCACCAAGGGTGCAATCGATAAGATTGTGCACAAAATATCTTTAGTTAGAGCTGCAGATATACAGAACCACTCAGTGATTGTCCTCGTAGAGCTAAATGCAGAAGGAATCTGATTGAACCAGGACAATGTAACCAATAGTCCCTCTGAGTCCAAAGAGAAAATTGGATAATTCTTCCTTGCAAACTGTGTGGTCATGAAGTCTTAATATTCCTCTCCTGCACATTTCAGAGTTGATTCCCTGCAAACACCTTTAGTTCCAAGGCAACAGGATAAGCCCAGCAAATGGCAAATTGATACCTTGTAGCTTAATTGTTATGAGTATTGTATTAATTTTAACAACTAATGCCAGAAAAACGTTTCTCCCTTCCTTTGCTATATCATTTATTTATTTATTTAAAACATTTTTTAGCCGCCTTTCGGGGCAAAAGCCCTAATTCATCATGTTACGTTAACTCAATTTACTTTATACACGGTGACAGGCGCTCAGAAATATGATCCAGGTCCTCAGAAAAACAAGTGTCAGTTCCTCCAAGGTGTTAAACACAATACTGTTACAGTTGTTGATTTCTTGCACAGCTGGAGATATCTTGATTTTTCTCTTCCAATTCAGCTCATGGTGACAACTTACCTTTTGATGGGAGAGGTGGAGATCTGGCTCACGCTTTTGCCCCTGGACGAGGCCTCGGTGGAGATATGCACTTTGATAATGATGAGATCTGGTCAGAAACCAACAGAGGTAAAGGCATTCTATATTTTTTAAAAAGGTGCTGGGGCTCTGCTCCCTGATTTACTCATCTGCATTATTATCATTGGGGACTTAAGGTACTGCATGGGAGTATCAGCACAAATAATCTCTTTCCCTCAAAGAACTCCGTGTATTGTTTATATATAACTAACTCATATACCCAGAATTGTTTGGGCCTGCTAAGTAAACGTCTTAAAGTAGTGGGCCGGTGCTAGGCCTGTGAGTTAACTTTTAACAAATAAAATTGCAAAAGTTATGCTGGAAGTTGTAGGCATAAGCCTAGGGCCCTGATTAACATCTTAATCTTTGAACAGGGTCTGCGGTGTGGTGGGAGACAACTGGGCAGTGGGCCTTCTTAGTTGTGGCACCCTGCTTGTGGATTTCATTTTCCCAGGCAGACTTGCCTAGTGACTGAATAGTTTTCCAGTGCCAAGTGATTCCCCCACCCCACCCCAAGGCCTTTTAACTTGATGAGATTCTTTTATGCTGCATTGTTGTTGTTTTCTGTTATAACTAAACCACAACATAACAAGACAGATTGAGGATTTTTATGATTTTTATGTAAAAGCCTGACTGTACCATTAAAACATAAGAGTGAATGGAGGAGTGACTGATAGCTGAGGCTAGAATGGAATGGTGGGTGGAGTTTGTGGCCGTTGGAGCAAGTCAGGTAGAAGGAGAATGAAGAGAATTACTGACAGGTCAGGAAACTGGGAGCTGAGTTGGGATTGAGAGATAGTGCCCAGGGGCCCATCCACACCTAAGGGTATAGCGGAAGGGAGGGGGAGGGTCACGGGCTTACTTGCTTCCATGATCCTCCTCCAGCTTCTATACAGCCGTGTAATGTCCCAGAAGGGAAGAGGGATAGCACAGGCACTGTTATTTTTTTTAGAAGATGAGCCACATGGCCCTGATCCAGGGAAAAAGATAAGTAAAAAAAAAACTTTTCACCCAAACCCCTTCCCCGCCAACTGAGGGATGGTGAAATTGCTGCCTTCCCACACCCGAAGGGCACAGAGCCACCCCATGCAGCTCCATGCCCATTTGAGGACCTGTGAGCCCATGCCACACTGGCCACGGTCCTCTGTTAGCTCATATTCAGCTTGCGATCTACAACAATTCCAAGGTCCTTCTCACTTCTAGTATTGCTGAGCCAAGTATCCCCCATCTTGTGCATTTGGTTCCTTTTGGTTTCTTTTTCCTAGGTGTAGAAATAATAATTAAATAAAAACTTGTGTGTGTGTGTGTGTGTGTGTGTGTGTGCGCGTAAACACATAAGTAATAATCATTTGTCTGCCTGGTCTTTTATGTTATAGGAACCAACTTTTTCATTGTTGCTGCACATGAGATTGGTCATTCCTTGGGACTGTACCATTCGGGTGTCCCTGGATCTTTGATGTATCCTACCTATTCCTATGTGAACCCAAATAATTATCGCCTTCCAGCGGATGATACGAAAGGAATCCAGAGTTTATATGGTAATGTCATTGTGGAAAGACTTTTCTTTATGTTAAATGAGAGGTCTACCATTAATGTGACATCTGTTAAAAACAAACCAAGAAGTAGTTTTATGACTTTGAAAAAATGCAACTGCTAAGAAAAAAAAAACTCAAGAAAAGGTTCACATTTTAATACCAACCTACCTAATTCATAGTTTCAAAACAAATTGGCAAACCGAAATGCAATTATCCGCCAGTTTTTACGCTTCCTCAGAAGTTAGAATTGTCTAAAGTTTGCAGAAGCAGCTGAGTCAGAACAGGGCAGACTGAGATAACTAATTGCTCATTCTTGTGAGATATTTCCACAAGTGCAATAGTGAATGTTGATAAGAAAATTGCCACATAGCAGAAAACATTTTATTAGGAATAAGAATTTATTATAAACCATAGCACTAAAATGAGTGACAGGCTGTGCCAAACATCATCAGTGTAACGTCCACAAATATCTGAATGAGTTCTGTGTTCCATGAAATATTTTGAGTACTTTAAAACAGATTTAAAGCAATCCTTTCTGGCTTAACACACTGATGTTCAGGGCTCCAGATCACTTTCAAAGGCAGCTCCGTAACAACCTATAGCAGTAAAACATAAAACAGCTTTGCTGCATTCTACAACAGCCAAAGTTGCACCTGTCAATTCAATATTTCTCCGTTTTTCATTTTTCTGATCTTAAGTTTGTTTTATTCCATTTCTGTGGGGTGGGAGTGTATGTTTTTAAAATGTTCTCACAAAAATTCATTTGCATTTATGTGCACATTTCTCCTAATATACACCTTTTTGATCTAGCACATGCATTTTTTGCAAGTAATTTCTTCTAACATAATGCATTTTTGTATGATACTTTCACTAATATACAGATTTCTAAATGCAATTTTTTGATTGGAAAAATACATTGCAACGTTTGGGCAAGTGTAAAAACTGGCAGATAATTGGATTTCGGTTTGCATATTTGTTTAGAAACTTTGGGTAGGTTCGTATTAAAATGTGAACTGAACAGATTCTCTCTCACCCCCCCCCCCATTTGAGCTTCTTCAGACAAGTGTTTTATCAACTGGCCACTAACGGTTCTTCATGGGGCTTTTCAAAGACACAGTGTTCCTCCCGTGGGTCTCCCGCTCCTTCTGAGCCTCAACAAATCCGATTTTTTGGACTGCAATGAAACTTGCTGCTATTTCCTGTTGTGTGCAGGAGAAGCTGCATGATAAAAACGCCCACTGAATGAGCCATGTGGTCGTTGCTTGCTTTCTCTTTCTTCCCTGTGTGAAGAAAGAAGAAGCTGCTCATTCCTATTGCAGGGCAGAAGCAGGAGGCAAAGTGACGGGAGGGAAATGTGACCCCCCCCCGTCTAATGATCCTTTTAGAACATCCTGCTACATAGGAGGCACGATCTACACTACTGCTTTATAGCGGTATTGTAGTGCATTGACAACTGTTGGGGCCCATGACACATGCCATATACCTCTTCCATACTGCTTTCATAGTGTTATATCCTGCTTGGTGTAGACGTGTCATGACTTTGGAGTAGGGGAGATGCATACCCAACATCAGTAAGGTTAAAATATCTGGGGCTGCAATCCTAAGAGAAAGCCCCGTTGAACTCAATGGGAATTGCTTTGAATAGACATGTCTAGGATTTGTGCTGTCCGTCCCACACTTGAGACCATCTTGCCAAAGGTGATTTATGCAAACATTTCTTATAGCTTTCTATTTCCTTTGTCCCTATTTCTTTCACACAGGAAAGAAGAGGCTGTAAACAAACCTCAGCATGTGTTTCAGAGGAAATGAAAGGATATTTTTAAGGCAGCAAAATTGCAAGAATTCATGACATCTGAATTGGAGAACTGTGACGTGAAATTTTAATAAACGAATGAATATGTTAAGCTTTTCTGAATGGTTGATTTTAGAAAAGTGAGAAGCTACAACACAAAAGTTAAAAACAACAACCCTCACATAACTCTCGGTTGCTTAACCCTTGCATTAACCCCCATGACTGGGTTCTGATGACACACTGCAACATCATTGAGGATTGCATTTTTCTAATGGTTGCATGCACCCAGCACACACTGGGGCTCATCATAGGTTAAAAAAAAATAACCCATGACAAGCCCACCATGTTGTGCGATCTAGGTCTCTCACTGGTATTAAGTCCCAGCTCAGCATGGGGCGCAATCCAGCCACACCCCACTCAGTTTTCTCATGAGTTCTTCTTTCTCCCACCCCCAGGTCATTCCCCAACTTTTCCTAGGCCAAGACCCAAAGAGCTACTTTTGGCATTCCAGAGAATACTTAAACAAAAGTATACCATGCAAATGAATAGGCCTTTTGCTAACATCAGCCAAATTTCAACTGGCTTCACAGTACAATAGAAACACCCCAAAGTATCACCTATTAAAGGGTAGTTTGACAAAATAGGGGATGCTATTTTTTAATGTTACACCATGGTGTGTGTGTGTGTGTGTGTGTGTGTGTGTGTGTGTGTGTGTTTTAAAAAAAGATCCTTGCAAGTGAAAACGAAATAGCTCAGCGAGGAGAATGGTTCCAGCCCAGGCTGCTCCCTGTTGGGCATTCAAAATTATGATCCCCTCGCGCAGTCTGAAAGTGGTACAGTCCGTTTAACTGCCTCAGTTCTCAACTGCCTCATTTTGCTGCCTCATATGGGACCAGCCCCTAATTGCTTATTTCTTTGGACCACAATTTCAAGGTGACTGCTGTGATTATGTAGCCACCATGGTTAGGAATGGTTCACACGACATGCTAAGTCTTCGTTCCTATGACACGCTAAGCCACAATGTTTAGCTCAAAGTCGTCTGAACAGAGTTATTGAATTAAGACCTCAATACATATAAGACAGCGTTTTCCAAATATTTAAAGCCTGAAACATATCAAAACTCCTCACTTCAGCCCTAGTGGATATTTGATTTTATTTAGATATTGTTATAATGCCCTTCAATGAATTATCAGGGCACCTTACATGGTCAAGGTATACAAAAACAGTGAAAAGGCAGAAACTAAAAGCACATTCAAGCAGAATAAAAACCGCACATTAACAGAGATGAAAATCAGATCTAAAAGTAAAAAAAAAAAGATTGGGGGAGGGGATTAAAAAGGTATTCACCTGATGCACCAGAGGAGAATCTCCAGGGAGATTGATCCAGGGACAGTGACTGAAAAGGCCCTTTTCTCAGTAACCACCTGGCACACAGGGAGGTGGGAAAACAAATGGCTTAAATAAGTAGCCATAATTTTATTGGTTGAGCTTGGAACAGAATTGGCAGGGGCATAGGGCATGGATCCATTGATGGGACAACCCACCTGCAGTCTGATCCCTCCTGCCAGGGGCCTTAAGGGGGTGGCGGTGGAGCAGGAGACAGAGGAACACCCCTTGCCACAACTAGCTCCTTGGGGTGTGGCTGAATTGCAGCCCCCATGCTGAGATGGGTCTTAATGCTATCCCCAGCACGAGCCTTTAAAGGCACCCACTCTTGAAGGGGGAAATCAAGGAGTCCAATCCCTTCCCCTTACCAGTGGATCCATCCCAATGCCTTCAGTGCCAAAATGGTGGTGACTTAGGACTGCACGCTTTTATAAGCGACCCTACAGCTAGATTTGTCAAGCCAGGCAAATCCAAACAGCGCTGAGTTAATAGTCTTGCAAAAGGGAAAACCCTGTTGTCCATGTGCATACAGGTAAAATCCCTTCTCAACCCCGTTAACTAAACATAATCCATCCATGGCAAGAAATGAGCTATCCTGGGATGGATGGGTGGGTCAGGAAGTTGGCGATGGGAATACTGAAGCTGCATGGGAGGCCCTGCTCTTAATGGTCTCTGGTGGACAAGAGAGAGGGAAATTTCTCCTCCATTCAGCTGGCAAAGCCATGTTCCCACCAAGTCAATCTAGCCTTGATTGTGTCATGTGTGTGTGTCCCCTGCCTCCCACGTAGCTGCATACTTGGTGCCGCTGTCATGATTCAGCTGCCACCTCCCCACCTCTCCATCAGGACTGTGTGCTACCACAACACCGCTCCCCAGGTAAGTGGGGAGCTGCATTTTTGGCAAGGATTGCAAGGTATTTGGGGTAAGGCAGGGGTTTGTCATGCTCTAGAAGGAGATCCCGCTAGTGCGGGTGCAGTATTGTAGGTTGGCCATATGAAAAGGAGGACAGGGCTCCTGTATCTTTAACAGTTGCATAGAAAAGGGAATTTCAGCAGGAGACATTTGTATATATGGAGAACCTGCTGAAATTCCCTCTTCATCACAGCAGTTAAAGCTGCAGGAGCTATACTAGAGTGACCAGATTTAAAAGAGGGCAGGGCACCTGCAGCTTTAACTGGTGTGATGAAGGGGGAATTTCAACAGGTTCTCCATATATACAAATGACACCTGCTGAAATTTCCTTTTCAATATAACTGTTAAAGATACAGGAGCCCTGTCCTCCTTTTCATATGGTCACACTACAGTATTGGGCACTGCCCTTTGCATCTGGCCATCCCACTTGCCATTCATCTGGTTGTTTGGGACAATTTCTACTCACCACAGATAAGCAGGAAATCGTATAAAGCGGCCTTCGTTATGATGCGCAGTATATAAACTGGCAGAATCAAGTGGCAAAGGTTTTTCAGACTGTACCACTGAGCAAGGGAGATGGGCAGAGACTGTATGCTTTAAAGCCTCCCCACAAAAAGCCTCCCAGCACAAGCTATAAAATAGCAGCATGTCAGAAAAAGGGCTGCACCTGGCATTCTCTCATTTACCATATAGGGAGATGGGGTTTGGGGGACGGGGGATGGGGGGGTGTTGTTTTGTGTATAGTACGTTAGAGGAAAACCTAAACCATAAACCTAAAGACTCCCAAAGATTTGTCTGGAGGAACAAAAGTCAATTGTGCAAAGGAACTTTTAGCTGCAGAAACTCCTTCCAAACTTTTCCCCCGCCCCCCAAACCAGGCACTCAATCCAACACTGATAGGTAGTAGGAATATTTTCAAACAACGAGTGTTGGATGTAGGAGCACAAAGTGATATAACTGCGCTCACATCCTTAAGAACAGCGAAATGGTTAGCTAGCACAAAATATCTGTACCAGTTTGAGAAATACCTATCAGTACCCATGAAAACGGAACGCCGGAAAGCTCTTACATATTTAAGATTTGAACAAGTGGATATAGCGATGAAATGGGGGAGATTTCATGGCATACCAAGAGAAGACAGGTTGTGTGTTTGAGGAGAGCCAGTTCTAGAGGACATAGCACATTGCGTATTTGAATGTCCCCTATATGCAGAAATAAGAAAAAGTTATTTTGGAGCCTTTTTTTTAAAGGGAAATATAGGGGTGTTAAGGAAAAATTGAGTTATTCATTACATGCAACTGACTCATACGGGATTCAGAGGGTTACACTATTTGCAGCGAAAGCTAATAGTTGTAGAGCAAAGTTTTTGGATATTATTGGTGTGAGGTGTTATAAAGATTCAGAGATGGAAGTGAATTGTGAGTGAGAAGTAATTGAAGGTTTCTGAATGTCTGCTGTTCACCCGTTTTACCATCATTTTAGTAATGGATGTTATGTATCTGATAGCTCTGTTGTTTTAACCATATGTAGTATTGTATAATAGTATAGTAACATTTCAAGTTTGTATGTGTTGCAATGATCTGTGGATCGAGCAATAAACATTTTGCCAGTTGCCTAATTTTCTGTATGGAGAGCTTTATCTATTTTTTTAATCCAGGGGAGGAGTGTTTGACCTGCACCTTGAACTGGATCTTTCTAGGAAAGGCTTTCATTCTGCTGACTTGGAGAAAATAGCTCTCATATAAACTTTTTTAAAGTTATATCAATTGATTTAGAGATAGTGTTGATGTATATATCAACTGTGCTGCCACCTAGTGCTATAGTTTTTCATTCTTTTTCTTGGGGAGGAAGACACTGGGTGGATCTACACAGCGCCGTGAAGGCGCTTGCGTGTGCCTCCAGTGCGCCCCAAAACTCATTGTGTAGATCCTGCCCATTGGACTCAGCTCTTCTTCCGTCCCATCCCCCTCTCTGGCCGCGGCATTGCTGCTGCCCAGGAAAGAACTACAGTCAGCGCTCGGGGGCCTGGAGGGATGGAGCTGGGGGGAAATGCAAAGGGTCTGAGGCGCTCGGGCGGGGGGGAGGCGTCAAAGGGGGAAGGGACAATGAGGCACGTCTAGTGGTGCGGCTCCCTGCCACCGTCGCCATGAGCGAGAGGCAGGGAGCGGGGCGCTCTGAGGAGCGGGGATCTCTCGCCCAGAGGTGACATGAGGCGTTGCTGCAGCTCCCGGGCCAGGCACTTCCCCGCCAGTGCTCTCCGTCTCGCTCAGGCGCAGCCCCAGTGCCTTGGCTCCGCCTGTGCTGCCGCAGCCGCCGCAGCCTCTTCGGCTCTGCCCTGCCTCCCGGAGGCTGACCCTCCGCCCGCGCGGTGCCCACCTGACGCGCGCTCGCGGGGAGCCGTGCCGCTAGACATGCCTCATTGTCCCTTCCCCCTTCGACGCCTCCCCCCCGCCCGAGCGCCTCAGACCCTTTGCGTTTCCCCCCAGCTCCGTCCCTCCAGGCCCCCGAGCGCTGACTGTAGTTATTTCCTGGGCAGCAGCAATGCCGCGGCCAGAGAGGGGGATGGGACAGAAGAAGAGCTGAGTCCAATGGGCAGGATCTACACAATGAGTTTCGGGGCGCACTGGAGGTGCACGCAAGCGCCTTCACGGCGCTGTGTAGATCCACCCCTAGTAACACTCCCATCCACCCCTTTCGTGGAACCAACAGACAATGTTTGGTTGCATTGAACAAGCATGGCAAGAGTATGCAGATGGTTGCCTGTAAGCATTCCATATGTATTCCTCCAATCGCGTGCAAAGCCCTCTCATGAGATGGGTAAAATGCACTTTTTTCAACCCGGATCCTGGTTAATTGCTAGGGAGAAGAGAAAGGAAGGAGGAAGAACACTAGATGGCATCAAAGCACACACTGAAAACATTTAGAAGGAAGTTAGAAAGCTAGAAGGGGTGTGTGTGTGTGTGTGTGTGTGTGTGTGTGTGTGTGTGTTTATGTGTTTGTGTAATCACATCTATTCAGTGTTAATCTGGTGATTTAATCTGAGTTAAAACTTGAGCTAAACATTGTGGCTTAGCGTGTCATAGGAATGATGACTTAGCACGTCGTGTGAACCATTCCTAACCATGGTGGCTACATAATCACTGCAGTTTCCTTGAAATTGTGATCCAAAGAAATAAGCAATTAGGGGCTGGTCACATATGAGGCAGCAAAATGAGGCAGCTTAGAACTGAGGCAGTTAAATGGACTGTACCACTTTCAGACTGCGCGAGGGGATCATAATTTTGAATGCCCAACAGGGAGCAGCCTGGGCTGGAACCGTTCTCCTTGCTGAGCTATTTCGTTTTTACTTGCAAGGATCTTTTTTTAAAACACACACACACACACACACACACACACCATGGTGTAACATTAAAAAATAGCATCCCCTATTTTGTCAAAACAACTCTTTTTTAGGTGATACTTTGGGGTGTTTCTATTGTACTGTGAAGCCAATTGAAATTTGGCTGCTGTTAGCAAAAGGCCTATTCGTTTGCATGGTATACTTTTGTTTAAGTATTCTCTGGAATGCCAAAAGTAGCTCTTTGGGTCTTGGCCTATGAAAAGTAGGAGGGGTTTGGGGAATGACCTGGGGGTGGGAGAAAGAAGAACTCATGAGAAAACTGAGTGGGGTGTGGTTGGATTGCGCCCCGTGCTGAGCTGGGTCTTAATACCAGTGAGAGACCTAGATCGCACAACATGGTGGGCTTGTCATGGGTTATTTTTTTTTAACCTATGATGAGCCCCAGTGTGTGCTGGGTGCATGCAACCATTAGGAAAATGCAATCCTCAATGATGTTGCAGTGTGTCATCAGAACCCAGTCATGGGGGTTAATGCAAGAGTTAAGCAGCCAAGAGTTACGTGAGGGTAGACCTCAGTGGGTCCATACATGTCACACAACCCCTTTGGAGGTTGCATATGCATAAAGGCAGCTACGCACGCCTGGCATACGCTGTAACATGATTAGTGGAACTGAAGTCAAGGACAACAGGTTCGTATTGAAGAATGGTATAAAGAAGTTTGGGATATAGCTATTAATGATAAATTGACTTGTAATATTAAATTGAGAAGAGGTATAGCTAAAACAAATGATTTTGAAGGAATTTGGAAACAGTTCCTAATATTTGTATTTTCTAAGGGAAGTGGGAAACCGCCAGCAGAAGAAAGTATGAGATTTTGGAATCAGGAATGAGATCCCGAGGTGGGGGGAGCACTTATATGTTAAGTTTGATTATGTTATGTAGACATGACATTATGTATTCAACATTTATTCAACATTTATGTAGTATGTTCTTTTCTTTAATTGTATGCTGTATGTTTAAGTATTGTAGAAAATAAAAAGATTAAAAAAAAAAAACCCCAAGGACAACAGGTTCCTGGGGGGGGGGAAACTATTCAAGGGAACAGCACCTAGCTGCATCAGGGCTTCTACTTTCAGTTCTGAATAAAACACGAGTTACAGCCCTAGCTGTTGTTGCATCCTTCTATTTACACTTAAACATGGTGGCAGCGGATGGACTTTGAATTCTCAAAAATATAGCAATTAGAAGCTTGAAGCTATGGAATTTGGTCTGAAGCCTCCTGCATCTCTAGATCTCGCAGACAGCAACCTCGCTCAGCGCTGGGCCCGATGGAAGGAAGAGTTCAAGCTGTACACAGATTTGATTGTGGAAGAAGAGGACACAACAAGGAAAGGAAAGCTTTTGTTTTACCTCTTAGGGGAACAGGGCAGAGAGATGTGCACCACTCTAAAGCTGAGCACAGATTCTACCCTGACAGCAGTTCTGGGAGCCCTAGATGCCTATTGTTCCCACAAACAAAATGAAACAGTTGAGCGGCACAAATTTTTCACCAGAGAGCAATCAGAAGGTGAAAGCATTGACTCCTATGTCACTGCCTTGCGCACACTAGCTGCAACTTGCAATTTTGGAAATTTAATGGATTCTTTGATTAGGGATAGGATAGTCTGTGGCACTTGGGACCACTCTCTGCGAGAGCGACTTCTCAGAGAAGCTGATCTCAAACTAGATCGATGCTTAGACATGGGGCGTGCAGCAGAAGCCTCACGAGAAAGAGTGAAGGCCCTGGGAGGTCCTGCACATTCTGAAATACATGCACTGAGTCAAAAGTTGAAGAAGAAAGCAATTACCCTACACTCCAGTGTGAGATGCATTTACTGTGGGAGGCAGCACGAGAGAGTAAAGGAAAAGTGTCCGGCATTAGGACAGCGCTGCAGGGAATGTGGCAAACTGAATCACTTCAGCAGTATGTGCAAAAGCAAAAGGAAGCCCACTAGAGACACAGTCAGACTTGTCGAGGAAGATGGTGGCAAATCAGACAGTAGTGATGACATAATGGCCCTCTCCCTGAGTCTACAAAAAAGTCAGGTGCGGGCTGTTGCATCACAAAGGAAAAGAACCACATCACAAGCTGCAGTCTATGCAACAATGCTAGTGGGACAACAGCCAGTGCGTTTCCAGCTAGATAGTGGGTCCTCTTGCAATGTGATCCCACAAAGTAAATTGGAACCCAACATACCTATCAAACAGAGCAGATGCACATTAATTATGTACAATGACAGCACAATGCAGCCTATAGGAAAATGCAACATTATAATAACTAACCCCCAAAATGAGAAGAAGTACCAGCTGACTTTTGTGGTTGTGGAAGGAGACAAGCATAAACCCTTGTTGGGGTACACTGCTATAAAGGCCATGGATCTGATCAAGGTTCAGCACCAGAATTTTATAGCTCCAGTTGAGAAAGCAACAAGGGCTCACCCATGGACAATGGAGAGAATTTTAAAATCAGATGGGGATGTTTTCAGGGGTGAAGGTTGTCTGGAAGGTGAGCTGCGACTTGAGGTAGACACAGCAGTGGAACCAGTATGCCTGCCACGAAGAAAACTGCCTGCTGCCCTTTACCATCCAGTACGAGAGCAACTTGAAAAAATTGCAAAGCAGAGGCATCATGGCACCAGTAGAAACTAATACTTCCCGGGTAAGCACCATGCTAGTGATAAAAAAGCCATCAGGCAAACTTCGCATTTGCACTGACCCAAAGCCACTGAACCAAGCACTGAAGAGATGTCACTACCCACTACCAACAATAGACGACGTGTTGCCTGAACTTTCAAAAGCTCGAATCTTTACAGCCTGTGATGTAAAGAATGGATTTTGGCATGTTAGATTGGATGAGGAATCCAGTATGCTTACTACTTTTGCAACACCCTTTGGTCGATTCAGATGGCTTCGAATGCCAATGGGAATCAGTCCAGCTCCCGAACTGTTTCAGAGGAGACTATCCCAGGCCCTGGAAGGACTTCCTGGGGTGAAAATAATAGCAGATGATATACTCATAGTAGGTGAAGGGTCTGATGACTCAGAAGCTGAGCAGGACCATGATAAGAAATTAAAAGCCTTTCTACAGCGATGCAAAGAAAAAAACATTAAACTGAATGCTGAAAAGATGCGACTGAAACAGAAAGCGGTGACATATATTGGACATGTCCTAACAGCAGAGGGACTGAAAGCAGACCCCCGCAAGATTGAGGCAATCCGAGACATGCCAGCCCCAGTAGATGTAAAAGCAGTGCAACGCATCATTGGAAGGATCCATTTTCTAGCCAAGTTTTGCCCTCATTTGGCTACAGTTGCAGAACCAACGCGACAACTTACTAGGCCGGATGTAGAATGGGAATGGGGAACTCCCCAACAGCAAGCATTTGATTTGGTGAAACAAATGATCACCAATGCTCCAGTATTGCAATATTATCAGCCAGGACAACCACTAACACTACAGTGTGATGCATCTGAGAAAGGCCTCGGGGCAGTCCTCTTACAGGACCATCCAATTGCATATGCAAGCAGAGCACTATCACAGACTGAGCAGGGTTATGCGCAGATAGAGAAAGAGCTCTTAGCAGTGGTTTTTGGAGTGGAGCGATTCCATCAATATACCTATGGACAAGCAGTCAGAGTGATATCAGACCACAAACCACTTGAGACAATAATAACAAAGCCTCTTCTGAGTGCTCGAAAAAGATTACAGCGCATGCTCATGCGCCTACAGTGCTATGATGTTGAGATCAAATACTGCCCAGGTCGATCACTGGTGTTAGCAGATACCCTTAGCAGAGCCTATATACCCAACAGCAGTGACTTTGGAGGAGACCCAGACATTGAATCCATCAACATGTTGCACTATCTCCCAATTTCAACAACTAAGTGCAATGAAATTAAAGAAGCCACTGAAAAAGATATCCAGCTACAGGCAGTCAAAGAAGCAATTATGAAAGGATGGCCTGAGGACAAGAGTCAGGTACTATCAGGAGCAGAACCATATTTCCTAATCAAAGATGAGCTCAGTGTACAGGATGGGATTTTCTTTCGAGGACAGAGAGCAGTTGTTACAGCTTCCTTGCGCAAGGAAGTCATGCAAAAAATACATTCATCACACCTAGGTATTGACAGCTGTCTTATGAGGGCCAGAGAGTGTGTTTATTGGCCAGGAATGAACTCACAACTTCAATCCTTGACAGAGGGATGTGAGACATGCCGACCATGCAATAATAGACAACAGAAAGAGACTCTTCTACCACATGAGTTACGCATCAGACCATGGGAAAAGATTGGAATTGACTTGTTTACTTTCAGGGAGAAGCAGTATCTAGTTACAGTTGATTATTACTCCAATTTCTGGGAGGTTGATGCTCTCTCAGACACAAGAAGCAAGGCAGTCATTGCTAAACTGAAGTAGCATTTTGCAAGGTATGGCATCCCTGACACAGTATTTTCAGACAATGGACCTCAGTTTGCATCAGAGGATTTTCGTTCATTTGCAAAGAACTGGGAGTTTGATCACCACACATCCTCTCCAGCATACCCACAATGTAATGGCAAGGTGGAATCTACTGTCAAAACAGCTAAAAACTTGCTACATAAAGCAGTGTTATCAGGCTCTGATTCCTGGCACATAGGAATACTCCATCACAGGGTTGCCAGACTAGTCCAGCACAAGCATTGATGGGCCGTCGAACTAAAACCTTATTGCCAATGAGAGGAGACCTTCTTCAGCCAGCAAGAGTGGATCAACGCAGAGAAGAAATGGCCAACAATCAGAAACGTCAAGCATCTCTGTATCAAGCAGCAAAGGACCTACCACCTATAAGACCAGGCACCTCTGTTAATATACAACCAACAGCTATGAACCAGAAGGAATGGACAAGAGGTATGGTGAGAGGTGAAGTCCGGTCGACCACCTGTGTGCTTGACCCTTGCCCCTCGTGGCTCATTACATCAAATAAGGAGGGGATCGCCGGCTGGGTCCAGGAGGTTGTAAATGCCTCCTTGAGAGAGGGAGTGGTGCCGGCCTCTTATTTATTTATTTATTTATTTATTTATTTATTACATTTTTATACCGCCCAATAGCCGAAGCTCTCTGGGCTCTCTTTAAAAGAGGCGGTAATTAGACCACTCCTGAAGAAGCCTAATCTGGACCTGGAGGATGTTAACAACTACAGGCCGGTGGCTAATATCCCTTTCCTGGGCAAGGTGCTTGAGCGGGTGGTTGCAGGACAACTCCAGGCACTCTTGAATGAAACGGATTATCTAGATCCATTTCAATCGGGTTTCAGGCCTGGTTTTGGAACGGAAACTGCCTTGGTCGCCCTGTGGGATGACCTCTGTCGGGAGAGAGACAGGGGGAGTGCGACCCTGTTGGTTCTCCTGGACCTCTCAGCGGCCTTCGATACCATCGACCATGGTATCCTTCTGGATAGGTTGTCTGAGCTGGGAGTTGGAGGTACTGCGTTGCAGTGGTTCCACTCCTACTTGGATGGCCGATTCCAGAAGGTGTTGCTGGGGGATTATTGCTCTGTGCCATGGCTCCTAAGCCATGGGGTTCCACAGGGCTCTATCTTATCCCCTATGCTGTTTAACATATACATGAAGCCGCTGGGGGAGGTTATCCGGAGATGGGGACTGAGGTGTCATCAATATGCGGATGATACCCAGCTCTACCTTTCCTTTTCATCAAACCCAGGTGAGGCAGTGACTGTTCTGAACCAGTGCCTGGGCACGGTAATGGACTGGATGAGGGCTAACAAACTGAGACTCAATCCAGACAAGACGGAGGTACTGTTAGCGGGTGGTTCATCTGTCCGGCGAGGTGATGTTTGCCCTGTCCTGGACGGGGTTGCACTCTCCCTAAAGGATCGGGTCCGTAGTTTGGGGGTGCTCTTGGATCCAGAACTGTCACTTGAGGCACAGGTGAACTCAGTGGAAAAGAGCACCTTTTATCAGCTTAGGTTGATATACCAACTACGCCCTTATCTGGACAGAGATAGCCTAGCTACAGTTATCCATGCTCTGATAACCTCTCGCTTGGATTACTGCAATGCGTTATACGTGGGGCTGCCTTTGAAAATGGTCCTGAAGCTTCAGCTGGTACAAAACAGGGCAGCCCGTTTACTAACAGGGACTGGCCGGCGAGATCACATTACGCCAGTCCTTTTCCAGCTTCATTGGCTGCCAGTCCAGGTCCGGGCCCGATTCAACGTGCTGGTATTGACATTTAAAGCCCTAAACGGTTTGGGACCAGGTTATCTGAAGGAACGCCTCCTCCCATATGTACCTACCCGGACCTTAAGATCATCTACAGGGGCCCTTCTCCGTGAGCCCCTGCCAGAGGAAGTGAGGCAGGTGGCTACTAGGAGGAGGGCTTTCTCCGCTGTGGCACCCCGGTTGTGGAACGAGCTCCCCAGAGAGGTCCGCCTGGCGCCTACACTGTACTGCTTTCGTCGCCAGCTGAAGACCTTTTTATTCACTCAGTATTTTAACACTGAATTTTAACTTAAATTTAAATTTTACTGTTTTAACTCTGTATTTTAATCTTATATCAACTTTGCTGTGTGGTTTTATCCTGGTTGCGCTTTTTATACTGTATTTTGTAATTGTGCTTTTAACATGTTGGTTGTTTTATTATGGTTTTAACTTTTGTGAACCGCCCAGAGAGCTTCGGCTATTGGGCGGTATAAAAATGTAATAAATAAATAAATAAATAAATAAATAAATAAGTAGCACCCAGGTCATATGAAGTGGTTACACAAGAAGGGCAAATGATCCGCAGAAACAGAAAGCATTTACGTTCCAATTGACCCCCTTTCTATTTGAGAATTTATTTTCGTGTGTGGTAGCTTCTCACCTTTCCAAAACCAACCATTTAGAAAAGCTTAGCATGTATTTGTTTATTTAAATTTCACGTCACAATTCTCCAATTCAGATGTCATGAATTCTTGCAATTTTGCTGCATTAAAAATACAATTTTGAAACAGAAGTACAAAGTAGGATGCTTTTTGTTTCCTCTGAAACACATGGTGAGGTTCGTTTACAGCCTCTTCTTTCCTGTGTGAAAGAAATAGGGACAAAAGGAAATAGAAAGTTATAAGAAATGTTCGCATAAATCACCTTTGGCAAGATGGTCTCAAGTATGGGACGGACAGCACATATTTCTAGACATGCCTATTCAAAGCAATTCCCATTGAGTTCAATGGGGCTTTCTCTTAGGATTGCAGCCCCAGATATTTTAACCTTACTGATGTTGGGTATGCGTCTCCCCTACTCCAAACTCATGACACATCTACACCAAGCAGGATATAACACTATGAAAGCAGTATGAAAGCGGTACATGTGTCATGGGCCCCAACAGTTGTCAATGCACTTCAATGCCCCTATAAAGCAGTAGTGTAGATCCTGCCTCCTATGTGGCAGGACGTTCTAAGAGGATCATTAGACGGGTGGGTGGGGGATTGCATTACCCTACCATCACTTTGCCTTCTGCCCCACAATAGGAATGAGCAGCTTCTTCTTTCTTCACACAGGGAAGAAAGAGGAAGCAAGCTATGACCACATGGCTCATTCAGTGGGCGTTTTTTATTATTATTATTACGATCATGCAGCTTCTCCTGCACACAACTGGAAATAGCAGCAAGTTACATTAATCAGATTTGATGAGGCTCATTTTGTGATGGAAAAAAGCAGAAGGAGCAGGAGACCCACGGGAGGAACGATGCGTCGTTGAAAAGCCTCACGAAGAACCATTAGTGGACAGTTGATAAAACGCTCGTCTGAAGAAGCTCTAAGTAGGTGTGTGTGTGCGTGTGTGTGTGTGTGTTTGGGAGAAATCTGTTCAGTTCACAAACTTCTGGGGAAGCGTAAAAACTGGTGGAAAATTGCATTTCAGTTTGCCTATTTGTTTTGAAATTATGAATTAGGTATTTTTGTTTTTCTTAGCAATTGCATTTTTCCAAAGTCATAAAACTACTTCTTGGTTTGTTTTTAACAGATGTCACATTAATGGTAGACCTCTCATTTAACATAAGGAAAAGTCTTTCCACAAAGAAATTACCGTATAAACTCTGGATTCCTTTCGTATCATCCGCTGGAAGGCGATAATTATTTGGGTTCACATAGGAATAGGTAGGATACATCAAAGCGCTGGGGACACGCGAATGACCCAGTCCCAAGGAATGACCAAACTCATGTGCAGCAACAAGGAAAAGGTTGGTTTCTAAAACACAAAAGACCAGGCAGACAAATGATGAGTATTACTTATGTGTTTACACACACACATGTTTTTATTTATTTATTTATTTATTTATTCTTTCTACACCTAGGAAAAAGAAACCAAAAGAAACCAAATGCACAGTTACAAGATGGGGGATACTTCGCTCAGCAATACTACAAGTGAGAAGGACCTTGGAATTGTTATAGATCACAAGCTGAATATGAGTCAACAGTGTGATGTGGCTGCAAAAAAAGCAAATGCTATTTTGCGATGCATTAATAAAAGTCTAGCTTCCAAATCACACGAGGTACTAGTTCACTCTATTTGGCACTGGTTAGGCCTCATCTTGAGTACTGTGTCCAGTTCTGGGCACCACACTTCAAGAAGGATGCAGACAAGCTGGACAAGGTTCAGAGGAGGCAACGAGGATGATCATGGATCTGGAAACAAAGCCCTATGAGGAGAGACTGAAAGAACAGGGCATATTTAGTAGGGGTGTGCACGGAACCCCTGCTCCGCTTCTCTTCCAGATCCGCGATTTGCGGATCGGGCCGCTTCGCTCCGCCCCCGCTCCGCCTATGTTCGCTCCGGTCCGCTGCGGAGCTCCGGATCCGGATCAGAGCTCCGTTTCCCCCCCCCCATAGGCTTGCATTAAGCTAAAAAAGTATACAACTTTTTTTCTGTTAAAGTTAGAAACCTCAAGTTCAGCACCATGACACCTCATGGAGGTATACACACACACGCCAAGACTCAAAGCAATCCCATCGTCCCCTGATTTTTGGGGAATTTATGAAAATCGGGCACCTCATTCACACCCCTTTCGATGGCTCCGTCAATTTGCACGTTAGAAACCTCAAACTCACCACCATGACAGCTTATCCAGGGATACACATGCACGCCCAGACTCAAGGCAGTCCCATCATCCCCTGATTTTTGGGGAATTTATGAAAATCGGGCACCCCATTCACACCCCTTTCGATAGCTCTGTCAATGTGCATGTTAAAAACCTCAAACTCACCACCATGATAGCTTATCCAGGGATACACATACACGCCCAGACTCAAGGCAGTCCCATCATCCCCTGATTTTTGGGGAATTTATGAAAATCGGGCACCCCATTTGCAGACGTGGACTGTTCTCTGACATTTGGACAGATAAAAAAAGGGAAGTGGGCACACTCACAGATGCCATCTAGACCCACAATCATGCCAAGGTACAAGGCAATCCCATCATCCCCTGATTTTTGGCGGGGCTTAAACCTGCAGACAGCTCAATGGGGCCATTTCAAAGGAAATCCCAGCATGCCATGAATTGGGGAGTAGAGATCAACCTAAATGAATCTTCTTCCACACTTGAAAAATGGATTTGGAACTTCCAAAACTCTAAGTGAGCGCAGGAAGGACTTCTCCCCTGAGTCAAAGCCAGACACAAAACATCCCTGCGAGGCGGGCAGGAGAGGAGGGAGGGAAGGCAGGCAGGCAGCAGACATTTCTGGGGGCATAAGGAAGTGAGCCAAGGATAAGCCAGTAATGCATATAAAATGGAATAAATAAATAAATAAATAAATAAACAAACAAAGGAGGGGTGGAATTAAAAGCAGCAGTGTTGCTGAATAAACAACAAGAAGAACTTTTTTAAAAAGGCTATATCTGTCTTTTACCAGTAATAAGGGGGTGGTGGTAGATGTGCCCAGATGGGGAATCATCGGCCAATTTAACTGGTCCTGTCTAAGAACCAGTCTTTTAAGAAGCAAAGCTCTCACTTCAACTCATGATATGCGTTGCTCCACTGGGTTACTCTCTTTGGAGGGCTCTGATGTCCCTCCAAGTACAGGAGAGAGTGAGGGCACGTCCACATGCCCTAGGGGAGCTCATCCCCTTGCACCACATCTTTTCAGTTGTTCCCCAAAGTTAGGGTGGGTAGCAGTGCTGTGTTTCTATCTCTTATTATTGGCTTAGTATATGATTTCAGGTTGTGTTTGTGCATTTGGTGGGGCTACTGTTTTAAAAAACACTGGGAAAAGTCCGTTCAGACTAAGAAAGAGAAGTTCCCAGAATCCCAAGTTACCCGTTTTGTTTATCCCCGCCTCCAACTTTGGGATCATGTGATCATGACCGGGAGTTGACTCTGCCCTCAGCAATCGAAAAGGTAATCTTTTTCCCGCCTTTACCCTACTTTTTCAAAAATTCTAACAAGCGAACCGCACCACGCAGAGAGCTGAGAGTAGGCTCAAAATGACCCCCAGCCATGACTCTCTAAGCACAAGAAGTTTCAGAAAGATAGCTTCAAAAACAACACAGTTATCCCCTTTTCTTTTCCGCAATGCAATCCTATGGGCGAAATGTTTCAAAATGGCGATCAGATCGGTCCGCGGAAAGAGAAGCTCTCCGAAAATGGGCGCTTCTCTTCGCCTTGCTTCTAGGGGTCCCCGGTCCGCTTCTACTCCGCCTCTGGGCAAGGCGGAGCAGGCCAATTCGCTTCTGCTTCTACGCTTCTAATCGGAGCGGAGCACATCCCTAATATTTAGCCTGGAAAAGAGAAGACTGTGGGGAGACATCATAGCACTCTTCAAATACTTAAAAGTATTTGCACATGCCCAGAGGCTGAGGCAGTCCAAGGAGTACTTGGCCATTGCTAGGCGCATCCACTGATAGCCATTTACCTTCCCTCACTGGCAATGCAACTCCTCGACACTCTATTGAGGAGCAGTTTCAGCAATGAGAGGAGGGAAGTCCCTCTCAAAGGATGCAGGTACCTGTGGGCTGCCAAAGGCATGCTGGTTGCTGTATTACTGGCATTTAGAGCTGCTGATTTTAAATAAAGGTTGAGTTAACGAACCAGATCACTAGGTGCAAACCTGGGGCATGTCTACACCATGCATATATCCCGTGGTCATCTTTAGGTCATCTCTGTGTGTCCAAATGATACACAGGGGATCCTGGGATCAACGGGATGACTAGAGACTTTCCCCAGGATAACTGCAACCATGGATTTCCTGGGACAACACCGAGGAACACTGCTGGTGTGGTGTGGGTTCCCAGGTCCTCAAACGGGCATGGAGCTGCATGGGGTGGCTCTGTGCTCTTCGGGGGTAGGAGGCAGCTATTTCACCATCCCTGGGATGGCGGGGGGAGGGGTTTGAGTGTGAAGGTGTTTGTTTTTTTACTTATCTTTTTCTCTGGATTGGGGCCATGTGGCTCTGCTTCTAAAAATAATAATGGTGCTCATGCTGTCCCTCTTCCCTTCTGAGACGTTGCATGGCCGTATAGAAGCTGGGGGAGGATCACGGAAGCAGGTAAGTCCATGACCTCCCTTCCGCTATACCCTTAGGTGTGGATGGGCCCCTGGGCACTATCTCTCAATCTTAACTCAGCTCCCAGTTTCCTGACCTGTCAGCAATTGTCTTCATTCTCCTTCTACCTGACTTGCTCCAACGGCCACAAACTCCACCCACCGTTCCATTCTAGCTTCAGCTATCAGTCACTCCTCCATTCACTCTTACATTTTAATGGTACAGTCAGGCTTTTACATAAAAATCATAAACTTTATTCAGTAATTCCTCAATCTGTCTTGTTATGTTGTGGTTTAGTTATAACAGAAAACAACAACAATGCAGCATAAAAGAATCTCATCAAGTTAAAAGGCCTTGGGGAAAAATCACTTGGCACTGGAAAGCCATGCAGTCACTAGGCAAGTCTGCCTGGGAAAAAGAAATCCACAAGCAGGGTGCCACAACTAAGAAGGCCCACTGCCCAGTTGTCTCCCACCACACCTCAGACCCTGTTCAAAGATTAAGATGTTAATCAGGGCCGTAGGCTTATGCCTACAACTCCCAGCATGCCTTTGGCAATTTTATTTGTTAAAAGTTAACTCACAGGCCTAGCACTGGCCTACTACTTTAAGATGATTACTTCGCAGGCCCAAGCAACGCCGGGTATATCAATTTGTTATATATAAAACAATACGTAGAGTTCTTTGAAGGAAAGAGATTATTTGTGCTGATACTTCCATGCAATACTTTAAGTCCCCAATGATAATAATGCAGATGGGTAAATCAGGGAGCAGAGCCCCAGCACCTTTTAAAAGTATATAGAATGGCTTTACCTCTATTGGTTTCTGACCAGATCTCTTCCTTATCAAAGTGCGCATCTCCGCCGATGCCTTGTCCAGGGGCAAAAGCGTGAGCCAGAACTCCACCTCTCCCATCAAAAGCGTTGTAGTCACCGTGAGCTGAATTGCAAGAGAAAAATCAATGTATCTCCAGTGGTGCAAGAAATCCCCAACTATAATAGTATTGTGTTTAACACCTTGGAAAGCTAGAAGGGAGGAACCGACACTTGTTTTTCTGAAGACCTGGATCATATATCTGAGCTCCTGTCACCGTGTATAAAGTAAATTGAGTTAATGTAACATGATGAATTAGGGCTTTTGCCCCGAAAGGCAGCTAAAAAATGTTTTGGAATAATAGGTATGGGAATTAGGGGCATGGAATGTTTTTGTTTCAATAATTATTTGTGTCATCATTATTATTCTTTTTTCTTTATTAAGAGTTGCAAAATGTTTATTATGTAATGATATGCTTTGTGACGTGGTCTTACTTCCCCCCTTTCTTCCTTTTTCCTGCTTCTCTATTAAAGACTTCCCCTTCTGGCTTGTTTCCCTTGTGCTTGTTATTGTTATATTTGCAAATTAATTTCTTTTTTTAAAAAAAGAGAATAAATAAATAAATGATATAGCAAAGGAATGGAGAAACGTTTTTCTGGCGTTATTTCTTAAAATTAATACAATATTCATAACAATTACGCTACAAGGTATCAATTTGCCATTTGCTGGGCTTATCCTGTTGCCTTGGAACTAAAGATGTTTGCAGAGAATCAACTCTGAAATGTGCAGGAGAGGAATATTAAGACTTCATGACCACACAGTTTGCAAGGAAGAATTATCCAATTTTCTCTTTGGACTCAGAGGGACTATTGGTTGCATTGTCTTTGTTCAAATAGATTCCTTCTGCATTTAGCTCTATGTGAACAATTTCTGAGTGGTTCTGTATGTCTGTGGTTCTAACTAAAGACATTTTGTGCACAATCTTATCGATTGCAGCATTGGTGACAGGAAGCCCCTGAACTCAGGCAGGAGAAGTGGCAGAAATGATCGTCACATCCAAACCTTCCTGCTCTGCAGATTTTATTTATTTATTTATTTATTTATTTATTACATTTCTATACCGCCCAATAACCGGAGCTCTCTGGGCGGTTCACAAAAATTAAAAACATTCAAAGTATAAAACAACAGTATAAAACCATAATATAAAATACAATATAAAAGCTCAACCAGATTTTGCTAGATCTTTAGGAGTGGAAGGGAAGGCGCCTGGAGAAGGCTCAGGATAACTTGTATCCTGGGGCAAGTCTACACGAAAGGTTTGCCCCGGGGTGGCTTCATAGTAGCGGCACGTCATCTCCATGACGCAGATGCCATTGCAAAGCCATCGGGGGCAAACTCTGGAAACTCCGCTCCAAAAAAGTGGGGCATTTACCCTGACTTTTTTGGCAACAGAGCCTGTGGTGCCCCCTGATGGGTTGCCATAGGTGGCCCCGTGCCTGTAATTTTTTTTTTAAAAAAAACAACCTGGGGGGGGGAGGAAGAGAGGAATGGAGCTGTTCCTCCCCCCCTTTTAATTTTTTTATTATCTGTAGCTCTGCAGCTGCACAGATACAGATAATAAAAAGAAATAGGGCGGAGGAATGGGCACTGCCCCCTCTCCTCACGTTCCCCCCTCTGGCTTCCAATTTCTATTTATTTTTATTATCTGTATCTGCGTAGCTTCTGAGATTCAGATACTATTTTTTAAAAAAAAAAAAACAGAGGGGAAGGAATGGTCCCGTTCCTGTCCTCACTCCACACACCCCGTTCATTTTTTAAACTTTTAAAAAACCGGGAAAGTTCGCACTTGCATTCCTTCCCACGGAAATGTTTTTTTTATATGTAAAAACATTCTCAGACTCCTAAAGAAGTGCGAGGCATAAATATGAAAACTACAAAAAAAATAATAAAAAAATAAAGCTAGGCAGCCTTACCCCTAAACACAAAGCTAATTTCAATATCAGCAGGTCCTCTTGTTCTTCTGAACTTTAGCGGGGTCACATCACTCCACACCTTAAATGCCTTTGCTATGGCTGTGTCCACTTTGTCTTGACGGATATGCTCATAATAAGGGTAGTTATTAATCCTTTGAGCAATGGAGGAAAATATTATGTTAGTATTTAGGAATTAGGTGCCCCCCCCACGCCCATCTCTCAAAAAAGTGAAACGTAACTAACCTGTAAGTCAACACATTCTTATTCCATCGTGGTCTTCCAGGAAATGTACTGTAGCTCGAGACATCCGGAACTCCACATCTAGGCTGTTCCATTACTGTGACAGTTTCGGAATCCATTCTTCCCGTTACAGTCAAATGGAAGAATTTCTGCATTTCTTTGATTCGTTCCTCCAGAGTATGCTGGATTACATCATTCCCGGGTGGAAAAAACTGGTTAAGATAGGCCTAGGGAAGGAAACGTATGAGGGGTGAGTGGAGAAGAAGAGAGTTTAACATTGTGTCTTCAACAGGCTTCTTACCTATCCTCTGAAATTGCACAGACAGAAATCAACATTATTAAAAATAGCAAGGCTGTAGCATTAGAACAGATCTAACGAACATGAGAAAGGCCAGGATAGCTTAAAAGACCTTCACCTGGCACTGAAAAGATGAGATTCAGCACCTGAGTAGCCTAGTATTTCAGAGAGTATTCCACAGATGAGGCACCACAAGTGATGGAGTGGTCAATTTCACCAGTCAGCAGCAGTGGGTGTCTTTATGGCACCGCTTTGGCTGCGCATTCCTTAAAAACCCTGTGGCATCACAGTTGCAGGGTGAGAACAATGAATCTCTACATCAGGAATGAGCGCGGGCTTTCTGGTGGCCCTTTGGCCCATTGAGCATGCCCTCTGTCCGGCCTATCTGCACTTTTCGTGACCTATCTGTGGCTGCGATCTGCACCAAGAACACCCCCAGCCTCAAGCCACAGCAAAGCCACCCCTGATAGGCAGTGGTGGTCTCGGAGCAAAGGAAAAAGACATGTTAAGTCCACAACATTTTAAATGTGCAGTTTCGGGGGGGGGGGAACCTGTCTTGGTTGCATCGTATAACCAATGCAGTACCACTGTGTAGCCATCGCGGCATATATAGGGCATGTAAACAGCCCCCACTAGATTTGTTGGAAAATTTTGAAGTCCAGGCCCTCAATGTGACAGCTCCCATAGCCACAGCTCCAAGGAGCATCCAAAAATGCAGGCAGCTGTATGGATCCAAATCAACAAACGGGTTCTAGCTAAGCATGATTAAGTCAAGACCCAACTCTATGATTGACCAGCAATGCTAAATATGTACATGTAGGAAGAAACCATACATTGCATTCTGTGTACAACTAATATCCCATAATGAATCCTGCTGATGAAACTGTTTCTCAAAATACAGCAGCAGGACATTCCCTCTACTGTTCTGTGGCATAACCCTTGGATGGTTACCTACCTCTATGGATTTCAGATCCTTGAGGCTTGACTGTCCATATTGGTGTCCCACTGGAACGGCAAAGCTGGAAGACAGCAACGCCGCTGTGCACAGGAACCACACGAACCTCATGATAGTAGTGATCAAAGAGTCTATACTGAAAGAAGAAACTCTCTGGCCTCCAGTCTCTTGCAGCCAAGCGGCCAAGCTTATATAAGCCTGACCAGGGACATATTGCAAAAGTCTAGGTGATTCACTTCAGGGCATTTGCCTTCTTTTTTTTAAAAAAAATATGTGTTTCTCAAACATTATTTTGAAGTGTCACAATTCCAAGATGGCTAGAAGGAAGCATTAGATGATATCTCCCCCCTCCCTGCTTGTTGACATTTCCACTGATGTCATTCCAGAGAAGAAGGGAAGCATTTTGTCTCCCCCTCCCCTCCATTCAATCTTTTCTTCCATCTCTAAAACCAACAGGTTAGAGGGAAGTTGGTTCCTGTAATTTTAGCCAGTGCACCAACTGTACAACCCCACCTTTCAGAGAATTCCATTATTCTTTGTTTGCTATGGAGACACATTGAAATATTATCTTCTGTGTAGACACCTCTATAGGGAGAGCAGTGCACAGGCTGCTCCGGGGTGGGGGATGGAGGAGAGGCAAGCATCCCCCCCCCAACCAGGAGCTTGACACCCCACTTGCCACCCCAGTTTCTGGACTCCTATTATAATTGCTTGCATTCTGGGGCGGCCAAGAAGGCAGCAGTAGTGGAGACGAGGGTTTGCTCCAGTTCCAGAGCCAGTTCCAGGACTGCTTGGGCTGCTCATTGCTGGGCGACTGCTTGGGCGCAGGCTTTGAGGCCTCATTGTCATGGTGATTAAGTATCTGGAAGAAGCGGCTGCTTGTTTTAGAAAGAGGTGGGGCAGGGTGGGAAGCTTAGGGAGGAGTGACTGCGCGAGAGGGAAGAGGAGAGCGAGCACGTGCCAGCCAGGCCAGGCCAGGCCGAGGCTGCCCAAACAAAGAGCAGTCTCACTGCCAATTCCTTTGTGGGGGCGGATGCAAGAAATGAGAGACGACACCACAGATTGGATTTAAACTGGGCCACTTTTATTCAAGATCTGCAAAGGGTTCCTGTCGGGCATCCAGTCAAGCCTGCAAGCAGGCCTTCTATGCGGAGGGGCGAGCTTTCACGGCCCAGCGGGTGGCGCTCTGTTTCGCGCCACCCTGCTGTCCATCCCATGATGGGGTAGGGAGACCTTCCCTTGTCACCCCCAACCCACGCCCCCTTGGCTCAAGGTGGGTGAGAGAGGTCGGCCTCATAGGTGGTCCTTATCCCCCAGCCCGGCCACAAGGCTCAACACTGGGAGCCCTCGGGAATCACCTATCACTGTAACAGTGCCTATGAATGCCCGCCATTCGATTCCCTGTGGATGCCCGTCCCTACCTGCCATGAGTGAAATGTGACCAAATTAGATCGCAGCCAGATTCGCCTATTTATGCTCCCAGACTGTCTTACAGTGTGGAGTAGGCGAAACAACTCACATCCAGTTCAGAACCTGAGCAAAAAATTCCTACTCGGCCCCCTATTGGTGACCAGCAAACTCACACTGTCTACAGGGAGGGAGGGAGGGAGCCACGAGAGCGAGGAAGAGAGTGTCCCAGGGGTGAGTGACCAGCTTATATCTGGTCAAGTCCCCTCCCAGTCCAAAGTGGCGCGAATACCTGCCCAGTGCAGGTTGACCGGTCCCCCTCCTTGCGCCGCCCACAAATCCCTCCCCGTGGCCTAGGCTTTGCCTGGCACGGCAGAATGGGCATTCTTGCTTGCTGCTTTCAGCATCCCTGCAGGAGCAAGATCCAATTGAAGAGAACAAAGCAAGCGAGAGGAGGAAGGAACAAGGAAGGATAAGGAGCAACCGACCCAGGTCCCAGGTCACTGCCTCTGCTTTCCCCGCTGCTGCCAACTGCCCCCACCCCCACCCCATTTAAATTAAGTATGTTTTAAAAGATCCTCCTTCTTTTCGTTAAGTTACTGATATCTTATTTCATTCCCTTAAGACAGTCTGCTGGCAATCTAGCGTTTCATTTCTATTATTGCTCTTCCTTATAAAAACACTTCGTAATATTGTTTGTCAGGAAAATGCTCAACACCCTATTCAAATCTTCTGCACTGAGGAACGTTTTATTTACCTAGGGTGACCATATGAAAAAGAGGACAGGGCTCCTGTATCTTTAACAGTTGGATTGAAAAGGGGATTTCAGCAGGTGTCATTTGTATATATGGGGAACCTGGTGAAATTCCCTCTTCATCCCCACAGTTAAAGCTGCAGAAGCTATACTAGAGTGACCAGATTTAAAAGAGGGCAGGGCACCTGCAGCTTTAACTGTTATGATGAAGAGGAAATGTCACCAGATTCCCCATATATACAAATGACACCTGCTGAAATTTCCTTTTCAATACAACCATTAAAGATATAGGAGCCCTGTCCTCCTTTTCATATGGTCACCCTAAAAATTTACCCCACTTTCGCCTTTTTATGAATTGAATCTGGTTGGTAGAATATTTCTGTGCTGGTTGCAAAAAGCTTTTGGGGGGGGGGTTTAATGTTCAGTACACTGTCTTCCTTTATAGTGTTTGTTTGTTTTTTGAATGTTGCTTTTTGGTATCAGCTTGTTTTGCCCAGCGTATAATAGTTCTGCTAAAGTTTTATTGTTTAACATTTGTCTATCTGGCCAGCTCAGTCTGAGCAGGGGTGGGGTGGGGTGGGGTGGGGTGGGGGCAGGCAGCTTCAAGAATATCACTATCATCATCTTCATCCTGGTATGATCTTATTGCTTTTTTATGTTTCTGGCTGCTGTTGGTTGCTGATCTCCTTTGTTCATTTCTGGGCAGCTAGGGAATCATTTTCCTGCAGCGGTGGGGCATTTCCCTTAGTAGAAATACTTTTGTTTTAACAAAACCCATCAGAGCGCAATAGATTAATGTAAAAATCTTTTCATGGGGTTGTAACTGAATAGGGAATGCATTTTAGTCTGTGCTGCCATGTTGTGTAAAAATCTATTTGGGTTTGGTGTGTGTGTGATTTGCAGGTTGAGAAGTGTGTGTGTGTGTGTGTGTGTGTGTGTGTGTGTGTGGGCCTAGAATCCATTTTATTTTGCTGTATAATTCATCTCAATTATGTTGTGAACATGTGGTTTTAAAAAATCATTTATTTCCTTTTCATGGTGCAAGTTAATACAGATTCCTTGCTAAATTCCTCCTGTTTGATGGGGCACGTTTTTCCCCATTAAACATGTGATTACGTAACCCAAACTCTCTCCCTTGCAGTCATTGAGTCTTATTTGCCTAAACTTATTCTTGACAGTTTTCCAAATTATACTCCAGTACCAGCAGCCAGCCAGCTAGAAGAACACCCTTGGAAGAATTCATCTGCTTATTCCATGGATCTCTTTCTTTTTTTCTCATTAGAGTAGGCCAGGAAAAATGAGAGGGGGAGTAAATAATTAATCTGTTCCTTCTCCACGTCTTCCTTTTTCCCCCTTAGAGAATTAGGACAGGAATGGGGTGGAGGTGCGGAGGATCTTCTCACAGTGCAAGCCTATGAATGTTTACACATCAATTAATCCCACCATCTTCAATGCCTCTTATTTCTTTTATTACATATTACAAAGGCAATGGATTGTAATAAAAACACCCGGCATCATCAGGAGCATCCTCTTCAAAAACATAGTCTTTTGGATCTTTAGATTACTACTTCACAAGCCGAGCAAAACTCAGGAAAAGGTCTGATGTCAGAAGCACACGGTTCCTCGGAAAGACTAAGTGAACAAGAATATGACTGGTCTGATGTCACAGAAGTACGGGATTCCTCAGAAAGACTAACTGAGCCAGAACTTGACTGGGAGGAGTAATTATGTAGCAATAGTAGTGAGTCTGATATTTCTGAATTCTGTTGCCAGATGCTGTTTAGGGGTTGAGTTAATGCCTCCTTTTGTAAATATATACATATATTTTAAAAAAAATGACATTGCACAGTCTCAAGAAGAAAGTCCAATTCAGCCAGAACTAAAAAGTTATCCATCAACAAAATATGGCCAATTATCGTGAAGACATTTCAACCCAGCATGGTACAAATGCTATTCTTGGTTAGAATACAGCATAATACAAAATGCTGTGTTATGCTTTGCTTGTCGCCATTTCTCTGGGAAAGATCCCTGTACTGTTGAATCCATTTACTCATAAAGGGTACAACAACTGGAAAAGAGCTACTGCTAATGATTCAGGATTGAAGCTGCACAACAGAAGTGCAGTCCACAAAGCCTGTATGGTGGCATGGGAGAGTTACAAGCAAACATAGAAATCCAAAGGAGGCTCAGTTTTAGTGCAATTAAGTGATTCTCATAAAGAACTTATCAAAGAAAATAGGCATTATATACCTACTCTGACAGAAATTCTTTTGCATACTGCTGTATGAAAAATTGCTCAGCGGAAAGTATTGATCCAAAAAACTGACCATGAATTTGGAATTAAGGTGTTCTTTCCTGTTGTTTATCACACTATTAGTGAACTTCAGATTACAGACAATTGCAATTTTTTGAATGGAGTTAGTGCTTTCAATCCCAAGTGCTGTTACTTCCTTGATCCAGGAAAACTCAGACCATTTGCAAGTCATTATAGAAGTGACATGGATGGATTTGAAGCAGAACTCAGACTTTCCCCCAAAGTTCTAGAGTGGTGTGAATGAGAAAGACAAATAAAATTGACAGAATGAACCAAGTGCTTACACTTCTTGAAGACCTGAAACTGTCTTTCAGTGAACTCTACTGTCATGTTCATGCCTGTTCCCTCTGGCATTCACACATGCTGGCAAGCTGACACGAAACACTCACATCAGTGAGACTTATTTTATTGAGGAAATCACACGGTAGACAAGCTTAATGGTTACAGAGTCTCCTTTGTACCTCCCCCTACAGTTTATTGCTTGTTGGAGGTTGGACAACTCCCCCTCCATTGCATAGGCTACTGCTGTTCCCCTCACCCTGCCTTGGGACTTTGTGGCATGCAATCAATGGGATTTACTTTTGAGTAAGGGAACCAGCGCATCTGTAGTTCATGAACTTGAAGATGCACAATTGAATTGTGTGTGAATTGTTCCCAACTGAGGTTGGAGGGGTGGGCAGGAAAGTCTGGTTACCGCCCCACCCCGTCTCACTCTTGCTAATTATTGCCCCCCTGCTCCAAGTCATTGCCTGTTTCAAAAGACTGAAAGGGAAGTAGGTAACTGACTGGACATTTTGGGTGAAACTGACCAGCCTTGTCTAGGATCAAAACTGGGAGCGGAAGGGATGGGAGAGGTTGCTTCTTACTGCCCTGCATCCCACCAGCACGGCCTGGAGCGTGTTGCTTTGAAGAGCGCTCCTATGGTCCTTCGCAGTGGTAAACTATAAACTCCAAGGGTTTAAGGGAGGGAAATTTTAAAAAATTAAATAAAAAATTATTTGTTTAATTTCCATTTAAAAACCCATAACAAATCAATGGATGACCCAATCCGATTAAAATCTGGTATGCTGAAAGACCTACTTAGGACCTGCCACTGTGCCAATTTGGATCTCTTTATCTTTAAAACTGAGGGTGCTGCTGGAAAGGAGGGTGCATTTTCCACATTTCTTTTAAGGTGAAACTGCCTACTCAGGAGGAAGCAGTTCTTCCCTTGTTAATGCAACCTGGGCTCATTGTCTCGGATTGCAAAAGAGAAATTGCATTGAAGATGAAAAAGGGTTGAGTGGCGTGTATAGCACTGGACTCCCAAAGCAGGCAAGAAATCAATACAAAGAATGTTCAGGAGCCGGTAGGGTATGCACGAAGGGAAACATCTGCCTCTCCCCCTTGGATGCATGTGACTGCTTGCTCCTGAGCCGCCTGCTGTGCAAAATGTTTCAAGGTTCCAGAAACCAGGGAGTTGGGGGGTTTTAAGGTGTTTTTTTTCTTCTTCGTACTGCGACAAAGGCTCAGTTAAAAAGGCACACAGAACGAAAGAGTCTCTCCCCACACACACACCTTTCTTTCCTCCCTCATTGTCCTGTCTTACTTGATTTGTATATATGTGGGTGAGGGTTGTCGCTGCTGCTTTTTGCTTGTTCAACTAGGGGATTAGCCACTCCTGTTTCCCTGCCAGGAGGAAGCAGGAGTTCGGAAGCAGGAGTAGGAAAGGATTTGAATTGGCACACCCCTCTCCATCGTCAGCAATACCGCCCCTTGAAAACACGACCACTGTACACCGCATTGAAAACAATGGATGAAAACACATGTTGAAATTTGAGCGATGTGCTTTTGCATGACCAGAAGAGCCAGACTTTCTGCGCACCAAAATATTTCGTTATGAGGGGCGGAAGAACCGCTATTAACTCAACCCCTAAACAAGCATCTGGCAACTCTGAAACATGTTTGTCTTCAGAATTATCCAATTCAGAAATATCAGACTCACTACTATTGCTACATAATTTCTCCTCCCAGTCAAGTTCTGGTTCAGTTGGTCTTTCTGAGGAACCCCATGTTTCTGTAACATCAGGCCAGCCACGTTCTGGTTCAGTTAGGCTTTCTGAGGAACCTCATGCTTCTGTGACATCAGACCAGTCATGTTCTGGTTCTGGTTCAGTTAGTCTTTCTGGGGAACCCTGTGCTTGTGTGACATCAGAACTTTTCCTGAGTTTTGCTTGGCTTGTGAAGTTAGGGTGACCATATGAAAAGGAGGACAGGGCTCCTGTATCATTAACAGTGGTATAGAAAAGGGAATTTCAGCAGGTGTCATTTTCATGCATGCAGCACCTGGTGAAATTCCCACTTCATCCCAACAGTTAAAGCTGCATTAGCCCTGCCCTCTTGATCAGATAGAAAAGAGGTCAGGGCTCCTGCAGCTTTAACTGTTGCGATGAAGAGGGAATCTCACCAGGTGCTGCATTCATACAAATGACACCTGCTGAAATTCCCTTTTCTATACAACTGTTAAAGATTCAGGAGCCCTGTGCTCCTTTCCATATGGTCACCCTATCCTTAATGGCTCATTGACGCTTGCCATTTCTGTTGCAAAATACTGATCCATTTTCTTTAGCCATTTGAGATCATTGTGTTAGAAGGCATAAAAGAGCTTATCTTGATGCAAGGGTAAAATGCTTCATTTAGAGAATGCAGTTCTCGGACCAAAAGAAAAAGCTGAGGGTTTTTTTCGTTATTGTTCCATATTTTAACAGCTCATGTTTTTCTTCCGCTCCTGCAGAGTTTTATCCAAAACATGTAGAGCTAATTAAAGAAGAATGTATTAAAGATAAGGTGGTATTTTACCAGCACCAGATCTTGTCTTTCTTTCTGCATCTGCTTTGTGGTGATTTCCCCCTCTCTTCTCCACTTCATCAGCTAAATATATGAAGGACAAAAACTGGTCGCCTGCACACAGTATGGTGACTTTAAATTAGGAATGTGCTCCACTTCTCCTCAGAGCAGAGAATCAGGAGCGAATTGGCCTGATCCGCCTTGCCCAGAGGTGGAGTAGAAGCGAACCGGGGTCCTGGAGAAGCATGGCAAAGAGAAGCGGCCATAGGCTGAGCACTTCTCTTTTTGCGGAGCAATCCGCCCACCATTTTGGATAATTTTGCCCATAGGATTGCATTGCGGAAAAGATTAGGGGATAACTGTGTTGTTTTTAAAGCTATCTTTCTGAAATTTCGTGTGCTTAGAGAGTTGTAACTGGGGGTCATTTTGAGCCTACTCTCAACACTCTGTGTGGTGCGGTTCGCTTGCTATAATTTTTCAAAAAATTATGTCAAAAAAGCTGGAGAGGGTAAGCGGCGGGTTTTTTTTTAGCCATGACAGGCAGATTCAACTCCCAATCCTGATGAGAAGTGATGACCTCATGAAGCATACGAGGGGAAGAGAGTTTACATTGTGTCTTGAACAGGCTTCTTACTTATCCTCCAAACTTTCACAGACAGAAATCAACATTACTAAAAATAGCAAGGCTGTAGCATTAGAACAGATCCTTCAAACATGATAAAGGCCAGGATAGCTTAAAAGACCTTCACCTGGCACTGAAAAGATGAGATTCAGCAATTGACTATCCTAGTATTCTACAGATGAGGCACCACAAGTGATGGAGTGGTCAATTTCTCCAGTCACCAGCAGGGGGGTGTCTTTATGGTGCTGCTTTGGCTGCATGTTTCTTAAAAACCCTGTGGTATCACAGCTACAGGGTGGGAACGGTTACTCTCTACAGCAGGAAGGAGTGCGAGCTTTCTTCCGTCCCCTTGGCCCGTCGAGCCCGCCCTCTGCCCACCCTTCCTGCGCTTCCTGTGACCTATCTGTGGCTGCGATCTGCCCCCAGAATACCCCCAGCCTCAAGCCAAAGCAAGGCCCCCACGGATCGTGGTGTGGGCCTTGCTTTGGTGACCTCGGTGCAAATGAAAAAGTCACATTAAGTGCACACAGGCTTACTGGCTTGAATTACTGGAGACAGCACACAACCATCAGGACTAGTAGCCATTGATGGTTTATCCTTCAGAAATTTATCCCACCCCTTTTAAAGTCATCTAAATTGGTGGCCATCACTACATCCTGTGGTAGTGAGTTCCATCATTTAACTATGCACTGTGTGAGGAATGACCCTGGGTGCTAGTATTTTGAGAGAGGGAGAAAAATGTCTCCCTATCCACATTCTCCATACCATGCATAATTGTGGACACCTCTATCATGTCTCCCAGTTGATGTAGCCTTCCCTCATAGGGGAGATGCTCCAGCTCCATTTAGTTACCCTTTTCTGCTCTTTTTCCAGCTGTTTATGCTAAGCATGACTAAGTCGGGATGCAACTCTATGATTGACCAGCAATGAGAAATATGTACATGCTGGAAGAAACCATACGTTGCATTCTGTGTACAACTAATCTCCCATAATGAACCCCACGAATGAAACTGCTTCTCAAAATAGAGCAACAGGACATTCCCTATACGGTTCTGCGGCATAACCCTTGGATGGTTACCTACCTCCATGGATTTCAGATCCTTGAGACTTGACTGTCCAGTTTGGTGTCCTACTGGAACCGCAAAGCTGGAAGACAGCAACACTGCTGTGCACAGGAACCACACGAACCTCATGATAGTAGTGATCAAAGAGTCTATACTGAAAGAAGAAACTCTCTGGCCTCCAGTCTCTTGCAGCCAAGAGGGCAAGCTTATATTAGCCTGACTAGTGACACACTGTAAAAGTCCAGGTGACTCACTTTATGGCATTTGCCTGCTTTTTTAAAATATGTTTTTCAAACATTTCTTTTCAAGTGTCACAATTCCAAGATAGCTAGAAGGAAGCATTAGATGATATCTCCCCCTCACCTGCTTGTTGACGTTTTCACTGAGGTAATTCCAGAGAAGAAGGGAACCATTTTGTCTCTCCCTTCCCTCCATTCAATCTTCTCTTTCATCTCTAAAACCAACAGGTTAGAGGGAAGTTAGTTCCTCTAATTTTAGCCAGTGCACCAACTGTACAACCCCACCATCAGAGATTCCCAGTATTCTTTGTTTGCTATGGAGGACTCATTGAAATATTATCTTCTGTGTAGACAGCTGCGTAGGTAGAGCAGTGCTAAGGGTGGTGACTGACTCGCAAGTTGGGTTGTGGAGTAAATCTGTGCAACGTGACACACTTTGTCACATGTTTCTGTGGAAAGGATCCTGTTTGCGAATCCACTTCCTGGTCTGTTCAGCTCTTGGAAAGCTGCAATGGACTGGCTGAATTCGTTGGGTCATATGCTTCCTTTCGGGGCACATTACAATGTAACGGGTGGGCGGTGAGGAAGCTCAAGTCAGTTGAAGCTCTCTCCTACTTTTGGTGCAAAACACACAACGGAATTTGCTAATTGCTTGGAGCATGATGATGCTCCTTTTGTGTCTGATACACCTTCAGCGCACCATCCATAAAGAGTCCTTTTAAGGGGACCTAGGGGGAATCTACACTATTGTATCTATAATGGTACATATTGCTCTGATTACGTCACTGGTCACATGACTCGTTCTTTAGTATGGTTTACTAAATTACGTTCCGTTTTACCTTTCCGTTGTTACCCTTCTGCAGCAGTGTTTAGCTTTCAATGTGCACTGTTCTATTGCTGTATTCCCTGTCGCATTGTAAATCCAATGCTACGTGATCCTCCACTCTCCTTCCTGGTTGGGACAACTTCGTGGTTGGGACAACTTCCTCTCCGTGCATAAAGGGATGAAAAAGTAGACACAGAAAACACAAAAACGGAAGTGGGAGGGTCATAGAAGAGACAGTCTGGGCATTGGGAGGATCATAGAAAGGACAGGATCAAGGATCAGACAACGGGGCAACAAAACAGTGTGCTCTGGTATAATGTTACAGGAAAAGGTAAATAACGCTAGTGAGCTCAGTTAAAAATAGTAATGTTAGAATTAATAATGGAAAAAGGCAAACAATAACGTTTTTAGTGTAGATTCCCCCCTAATTGAGGCTATTGCTTTGTTCTAGGAGAACATTTCCATGCAAGGCCTAAAGCCTTGGAAGATGCAGGGTCATGATAAAAAGAACATAAGGGCATAAGAAGAGCCCTGCTGGATCAGACCAAAGGTCTACCTAGTCCAGCATTGGGCTTCTCACGATGGCCAACCAGATGCCTTGGGAAAGCCCACCAAAAGGTCTTGAAGACAATAGACCTCTCCCACTATTGCCTACTCGCAACAGCTATTCATATTCTGTGGTGTTCTGCTTCTGAACATAGAGGTTCCATATAGGCATCATGACTGCTAGTCATTGATAGACTCTGTTCCTCCATTAATTTACCTAATCCCCTTGGCCATCACCACAACTTGTAGCACTGAATTCTATCAATTCAAATAGGGGTTGCGAGAAGTTTGCTGTCCTGAATCTACTGCCAATCTATTTCAAGGGTTGAGACCCAAGTACTAGAATTCCAAGAGAAAAGCCCTGTTCAACGCTTATGCACAAACAGTTTGTGCAAATGCATTTCATGGGCATGAGGTTGTCAACACTAGCCCCACCAGAGAGGCTCACCTGGTGCTTACATTGTGGTCCTTTTTATTTCCCCTGACTTTTTAAAAAATGCCTTAATGCATTTTTAGATTTTTGCACTGTTCCTGGCTTTTACCCTGGTATTTTACACCGGTGTTTCAAACTTAAGTTTTTTATATTATGTTTTTCTATATTATTGTATTTCATGGTTTTAAATTTTATTCTGTGAACTGCCCAGAGAGCTTGAGTTATTGGGCAGTATAAAAACAAAATAAATTTTGTAATACAAAATACAAAATTTTGTAATTTTGTAAACATGTACAAAAGTTGTGGAAGATGATGTTCTTTGAAATTGAGCAGATTGTGGGATTTAAAATAGAGGACACACCAAGGATTGCATTACTCTCACTGCAAGAAGAACTTAAATGTAATAAAGAAACTAAAGAACTGATAACGAACCTGCTGACGGCTGCGAGGCTGATTGTAGCTAGTAGGAACTGGAAGATTCAAGGAGATTATTGTATTGAAGAATGGTATAAAGAAGTGTGGGACATTGCTATAAATGATAAATTGACATGTAATATTAAAATGAAAAGAGGTATAGTAAAAACGAATGATTTTGAGGGTATTTGGAAAAAGTTCCTAGAGTTTGTGTTTTCTAAGGGAAGAGGGAAACCACCAACAGATGAATCTATGAGTTTTTGGAAACAGGAATGAGATCCCGAGGTGGGGGGAGCACTGTTATGTTGAGTACGAATATGTTTAATAGCTTAAGTATGAATATACATTAAGGCAATTTTATATTAATGTATCAACTGTTTTTTTTGGTTGTTTTGTTGTTGTTGTATTTTTTAAAATAAAAAATTAAAATAAATAAATAAATAAATAAATAAATGTGTTCCCTTGAACTCTCGGCGTGATCACGGACTTGCTTAATCAGGGTTCCAGATCGCAGAGGGAGTGATAACCATGTTGCATCAATAGGAATAGAGACCTATTCAGTCCCCCTCTGCACAGCATGGGGAAGTCACAGACTGAGGGAGCAGGGCTGGTACAGATAACCCCGTGCCCCTTACTTGGATTTATATACCCTGTTTAGGCCTAATGCCTGAATAGGACTAAAGAAGGCCTCCTATGTGTAGAGAGAAAGAAGAAGAGAAGGAGAGAGGAAGGGAAGGACAGAGGAATCTGAGAGGAGGCCTGACCCCATGATTATCCAATGTGTGGTGACTGCCTGTACTGGATTTGATACTGGAAGAACTAGGGAGAAGTTCTGGTGAGCTCCCACAGCTGCATCCTGTTAGTCTGTTAAATGCCTAGAGACTTATTTTGCCTAGGGTGACCATATGGAAAGAAGGACAGGGCTCCGGTATCTTTAGCAGTTGTGTAGAAAAAGGAATTTCAGCAGGTGCCATTTGTATGCATGCAGCACCTGGTGAAATTCCCCCTTCATCACAACAGGACCCCTGCCCTCTTTTGTATCTGGTCACTGTAGTATAGCTCCTCCAGGTTTAAATGTTGCGATCAAGAGGGAATTTCACCAGGCGCTGCATGCGTACAAATGGCACCTGCTCAAGTTCCCTTTTCTCTACAACGGTTAAAGATACAGGAGCCCTATTCATTTGTTGTTTATTCGTTCAGTCATTTCCAACTCTTCGTGACTTCATGGACCAGCCCACGCCAGAGCTTTCTGTCGGCTGTCGCCACCCCTAGCTCCCCCAAGGTCAAGTCTGTCACCTCCAGAATATCCTCCATCCATCTTGCCCTTGGTCGGCCCCTCTTCCTTTTGCCTTCCACTTTCCCTAGCATCAGCCTCTTCTCCAGGGTATCCTGTCTTCTCATTATGTGGCGAAAGTACTTCAGTTTTGCCTTTAATACCATTCCCTCAAGTGAGCAGTCTGGCTTTATTTCCTGGAGTATGGACTGGTTTGATCTTCTTGCAGTCCAAGGCACTCTCAGAATTTTCCTCCAACACCACAGTTCAAAAGCATCTATCTTCCTTTGCTCAGCTTTCCTTATGGTCCTCCTATTCATATGGTCACCCTAATTTTGCCTAACTCAGGCCATGGCTAGACCAGGGCTATATCCCGGGATCATCCCGGGGTCGTCCTTGTGCATCTAAATGACTCACAGGGGATCCTGGGAGCAAGCAGAGACGATCCCTCCATTTTCCTGGGATAAACCCTATTATAAACCCAAATCTATTGACAGTAGCTAAGGCCACTGTCAATAGATTTTAGCAGGCTTAGGCCTCTTAATGGATAGCTTCTCTAGTGGGACCCTGTACACTTTTGATTGGTACCAAGCAAATGCCACTCCATATGTCTGGTTACCTCACCCATCTGAGATAAGGGTGTAGTGTCTTCTCCCACTCATGAGCTGAGAGGCTCTTCCTCCTAATTTGGAACATTGGGGCCTCCCTCACACAGGAAAGGCAATTAATTTCCCAGACTGGAATGCTTTGAGAACCTTTGAGAATATGAGAGAGGGCTACATAATCTGGAGAATAAAGCGAACAAATTTTGTCTCGCCCCAAGGCAGAATTGTGCACTGCCGGCCTGGAGAACTTTTGCCGGTCTTAAGGGGAACTTCTCATGTATCTTGGGAACCCAGATAAACTTATTACTGTAGTTGTGGCAATGGTGCCTGCTATATCAACTGAACAGACATGACCTTTCTTTGTATATTCTTTCTGCCTCCATATATCATCTTTGTGTACTCAATAAATTGTAAAACTGATCCATTTGTGATTGACTCACAAATGACTCACTTTTGACTCACTTGGGTCATTAATTGTGACCTTATAAATCACGATCCCATCAATCAATACAATGCTTCAGGCGGCAGATGCTGGGGGACAGCAATGGCATCCTTTATTTACTGAGTGTTTCCCTCTGTTGGTGGACAGAGTTGTGTATGGCACACAAACTAAAATAGGGCCTTCTAAACTAGCACGTTGTCTCGGCTGTAGTGGAAAACACGATGCCATCTTTAGTGTTGAAGTAAGATTCAACTGCCAATCCAGTCAGCTTTTACATGTCTATTGGTTAGGGGGCGCCATCTTGTCCTTCACTTCAAGCAGTAAAATATCCTGAGTTGGCCCTGACTAATTAAAAAAAAACATGGACGTGATGGCTCCCAATACTACAAACATTATTCAGTTACCAATGACTAATTTACTTCTCCCATTGAATTCAAGAGTTTTTAACATGACTAACTACCATTGATTTGCCTGGAGCCATACACTAAAATACTAAAAGTTGGTCCAGTGTTTCAGGCTTCATAATGTGAAGGATGAACCTCAGGTCTTAAGCAGTTGAAGGCTAGGGACAATTACAGAGATGATTCAGTTTAGGGGTTTGTTCGATCAATTTCAGTCCCACCCTGACTCAGAGTAAGCTCATAATTTAGATAAAGCCAAACGGTGATTCTCAATGAGCCAGAAACAGACAATCTTTGAACAATCTTGTGAGAAGCAGACTGTTTTTATCTATTGATGGCCCTTTAGAATGTATGAGAGCACTTGTTTAATCCCTCCCTCATGAGGAAGTTCCAATGATTAAGTCACTTCTAAAGAATAACCACTTTTCTATTTTTGGATAGTTAAATATTAATGATTTTACTGGGAAGTCTTGATGATTGTAGTAGTTTATTTATAGATTTGTATGCTGTTGGAAATCTTTTAAAAATGTAAGCAAATGAAGTACAGAAACACAATGAAGAATTATTCTTCCCTTTCCTTCAAAAGGAAGGTGTGATTAAGGCCACGTCAAAGACTGGTTTCATTTATGCAAAGCACATTGGTGTGGAAATTAGTGTGGGAAGCCAAGTCTAGGTTTTTATATATATTATAAACATGCTTGTGTGTGTATTTCACTGTGTATAAATGCTGGGGAACTGCAGTTTACTATGCATAAATATGGGTTTGAATGCGGAGTTTTGTGGACTGGGGCCCTTTCTGCACCTAAGGATTATCCTAGGAAAATGGAGCGATTGTCCCTGTCTGCTTCCGGGATCCCCTGTGTGTCATTTGGATGCACAGGGATGATCTTGGGACGATCCCAGGAAAAACGGCAGGAGGAGACATGCCCTGGAACTCCACAAACTGCATGATCCCACAGCAAATGGTTAGTTATTCAATTTAGGGCCTTGCTAGACCTACCTTTGAATCCGGCCTTCAGGTGCAGCAAGCCCATGCTACAATTAGCACAGGCTGTCGCGCCTATCCAGATGTTAGACGAGACGGGGAAAGGAAAATCCCGTCGCGTCGCCCATTTTAAAAAAATCTTAAAGGGGCCATGTGTGCAGGAGCACACCAACGAAAAGTTAAGAGTTTTTTTTTTTTTAAAAAAATAAAGGGTTCCCTGCTCCCCCCTGCCCCTGATTCCCCCCCAATATCTGATGCCTGCTTGCTCACCTGCTTGTCAGGTCCGATGCCCCCTCCGCCCCCCTGGCTGCGATCTCCCCTCCCTGGCTCCACTCTTCCCCCCATCTCTCCTGCCAGGTCCGCTCTTTCCCCCCTGGACCCCATCACTCCCCCCCCGCAACTCCCTTGCCCCCGGACTGATGGGCACAGTGCTCCTATGGAGCGCTGTGCCCAGTGTGCGGCTTTCCCCAGCTACTCGCGAGTAAGCGAGCAGCTGAGAAAATCCACGGAACCTGCTAGACTTTCCGCAGCCCCATTCTCAGCCCAGGGCTGCGGAAAAACTGGCCCAAAAGTGGTGCCAGTTATCCCAGGCCAAGGGAGGGTTTAGCCCGGCCTGACCCCAGGATCCCCTGTGCGTCATCTGCATGCACAGCAGGGAGCCCGGGCCTCGCCCCGGGCTAGACCCTTGTCTAGGAAGTCCCTTAGAACCTGTTCAGATGACAAACTAAGCCACAGTGGTTAAGCGTTTTGAACTAAATGTTATGGCGTAACATGTCGTGTGAACCATGACACAGGCCTTAGCTAGATCTAGCGGTCTTGCGGGATGGAGGTGTAAAGATCTCATGATTTTTTCTTTGTGAGATGTCCACCTCAATTCACACATAGTGCGTGACAACCTCAGATGGAGAGGTGTTGTGCCTGCCATTATTATTTCTTGGTTAAAGGGGACGATGCACACGAATGCTCGTGTGCAGAAGGTGTTTTTTTTTTAAAAAAAAAACAAACTTATTTTCTCCGCTCTGCCCACCCCACCCTCTATGGGCGCAGTACTCCTGAGGAGCCCTGCGCCCCGTCTGCGGGTCCCGGCTCCTCACAAGGAATTGCGAGGAGCCAGGACAAACCGCGGCGACCGGCCACATGTTCCTTGGTCTCGGACTCAGCCCGAGACTGTGGAAAAAATGGGCCTAAAGGGGAGGGCAAGATCCCAGGGCAAGGGAGGGATCACCCCTTCCTGATCCCAGGATCCCCTGGGCATCATGAGGATGCACAGGGATGATCCCGGGGATCACCCGGGGATTTCGCCCCATCTTGCTATAGCCTTAGTGTGTCATGTTAACTATTCCTAACAATAGTGGCTAAATAAACATTTAACATGCTCATTAACCATTTGCTGCAAAAGAGTTAGCAGTCTAACTATGGCTTAGTGTGTTGTCTGAACAGACCCATATTTTGTATTTTTACTGCCAGGGTAGGGGAAGAGACACTTGTGAGATTTTATTCACTCAGGTGTCAAAATAACTTGGTTAGCTTTGGACACAGGCAGGATCTACAGTACAGTTTTATAGTGGTATTAGAATAATAGAATAATAGAATAGTAGACTTGGAAGGGGCCTATAAGTCCATTGAGTTCAACTCTTTGCTCAATGCAAGAATCCACACTAAAGCATCCCTGATAGATGCTTTCCAGCTTCCTCTTGAATGCCTCTATTGTATGTGAGAGCCTGCGACTTCCCTAGGTGATGGGTTCCATTGTCATACTGCTCTAACAGTCAGGGAGTTTTTACTGATGTTCAGCCGGAATCTGGCTTCCCATAACTTCAGCCCACTATTCCATGTCCTGCACTCCGGGATGATTGAGAAGAGATCCTGGCCCTCCTCTGTGTGACAACCTTTAAAGTATTTGAAAAGTGTTATCATGATTCCCCTCAGTGTTCTCTTCTCCAAGCTAAACATGCCCAGTTCTTTCAGTCTCTCCTCATAGGGCTTTATTTCCAGACCCCTGATCATTGTGGTTGCCCTCCTCTGCACCTTCTCCATGAAAAAATGAGAAGAAATAATCAAGGTTCTTGCTTGCCCTTCTTGACTGCAACTTAGAACAGTCGATATCTGTATTTGTTTTTCATAAGCTATTAACATATAAATATGAAGTCCTTGACTTCTTGTGAAGCTGACCTGAACTGTACTATACACAACCCCACCCCCATCCCCCAAAATGGGAGGTGCAGCCTTTTTTCTGACATGCTGCTATTTTATAGCTTGTGTTGGGAGGCTTTTCATGGGGAGGCTTTAAAATATGCAGTCCCTGCCCAACATCCCCCACGCAAAGTGGTACAGTCTAAAAAACCTTTGCCACTTGATTCTGCCAATTTATAAACTGCCCATCATAAAGAAGGCCGCTTTATATGATTTCCTGCTCCTCTGTGGTGCGTAGAAATTGTCCCAAACAACTGGATGACTTCCCTATCGACAGGTCCCCCAACTTGTCTGGACTCCAACTTGTCTGCTTCTTCCCCTCTTCCATCCCCAAGTCATCTCCAGACACGGGTTGTTTCCCCTCTCTTATATACTTGCAATACATCAATTTGGCTATGCCCAGAAATTGCTGTGTCTGAAAAAAGAGATTTATTGGTGGAATTGAGTGTTTCCTCCATTGTACCTGTCCATATGTTTAAATAGGTTCTGTTACCCCAGACCAGCAAGAAGATCCACACTTCACATATTGATGCTTGTCTTCGCTTTGACTATGCTGCTAAAATAATCCAACAAATATTTACTGGGTATAATGTTACAGCATGGCCCATAATTACTTTGGTAATTATGATTGTAGATGCTATACATTCTGTTTGGTGATCTCATTTCATAATATTACAGTTGTCCATCTTTAAACACAGACATATATCATGATCTATCTTAACTACATTCAGGGATTCTTATTGAACCTCAACTTCTGATTAAATACAAAAAGAAATTACTGATTCATTTTATGTTTTATATATTCTCCCATGATTCTAAGGTGACATGGATTGTCCCTTCAATTTGGAGCCTTGCTAGACCAGGGGTTAGGCCGGGCTTGCCCCTGTGCGTCCAGATGATGCACAGGGGCTCCCAGGCTCAGGCAACTGGATGACTGGCAAGCGGGATGGCCAGGGGCAGTACCCAATACTCCAACTGCACCCGCACTAGTGGGACCTACTTCTAGCGCAATGGACAAAATATTTTGTATTTAATAATTGGAGGCTGCCTATTGTTCTGCTTTGAGCAAACCAATGCTTCAAGGTTTATCTAGGTAGCCATGGTGGAAGAAGGATGGAGATATCCCGCTTTGCCTCAAGCTGCACTACCCAGAGTGTTTTTCTCCCCAACCCTGGCACTCAGATTTTAAGCTCTGTGCATTTATAAACTTTGCACAATGGTACACCTGACAATGGGCCTGTTCAGACAACACACTAAGGGCCTTCCTAGACGAGGCCTTAGCGCGCCTTCTGTCCCGGCTTCCCTGCTGTGCGTCCAGATGACGCACAGGGGAATCCGGAGACAGGCCGCGCTGAGGCCTTCTCCAACGCGCCATAAGCGAATTCGCTTATGGCGCGCCTTTTCCCCAGCTCCGGCCTGAGGCCGGAGCTGGAGAAGGTCTAGGGACTTCCGTGGCTTTTTGCGGCTAATCGCTTACTCACGAGTAGCCACAAAAAGCCGCGGACTGGCCACAGCGCTGAGCGCTGTGCCCATCGGCCGGGGAGATCCCGGGAGGGAAAAGGAGGGGAGACGACACAGGACACACACACACACACACACGGAGGGAAAAGGAGGGGAGATGACACAGGACACACACACACACACGGAGGGAAAAGGAGGGGAGACGACACAGGACACACACACACGCACGGAGGGAAAAGGAGGGGAGACGACACACGGGACATGGAGGGAGAGAAAGATCAGGAAGGGATCAGGAGCGGATGGGGGGGGGGTTAACTAATAAAAAACCCTTACCTTCTCCGCAGTCTTCGGGCGCACGTGGCCCCTTTAAACTTTTAAAAAAATGGCCGGCGCTGCAGGGCTTCCGTCGTCCCTGCGCGTTGTGCGTCTAGGAGGCTGGGCGGCGTGCGTTAAAGTTTGCACGCCGTCGCCCCGCCTCCCTGCCGGCTTATCCCGGCAGGTCTAGCAAGGCCCTAAGCCACGGTTAGGCCATTAACCCTTTTGTGGCAAATGGTTACTGAGGCCATGGCTCAAGGCCTATATCCCAGGATCGTCCCGGGGTCATCCTTGTGCATCTAAATGACACACAGGAGATCCCAGGAGCAGGCAGGGACGACCCCGGGATAAACCTTAGGTCTAGCTAAAGCCTCAGTTTAGCTAAGTCCTGAGAGTTTTTAAACTGTGGTTATATAGCCACCATGGTTAGGAATGATGCACATGATATCTAAGCCATAATGTTTAGCTCAAAATGCTTAACCACTGAGGCTTAGCATGTTGTCTGAACAAGGTAATAGAAACTGTCTCGTAGTTGCAAACAGGTAGGCTAGAGAAGTAGACACATTTTCTTGGATGGTTATGTGTTTGTGGAGAGCCAGTTCTAGAGGGCATAGCGCATTACGTATTTGACTGTCCCTTATATACAGACATAAGAAAAAGTTGTTTGGAGCCATTTTTTAAAGAAAGTGAAATATAGGGGTGTTAAAGAAAAATTGAGTTACATGCAATTGACCCATACGTGATTCAGAGGGTTGCACTATTTGCAGCGAAAGCTAATACCCTATTTCTTCGATTCTAAGACACACTTTTTCCCCCATATAAACATCTCTAAAAATGGGGTGCGTCTTACAATCGATGGCGTCTTACAATCGAAGAAATACAGTAGTTGTAGAGCAAAGTTTTTGGATATTATTGGTGTGAGGTGTTATAAAGATTCAGAGATATAAATGAATTGTGAGTGGGAAGTAATTGAAGGTTTCTGTATGTCTGCTGTTCACCCATTTTAGCATTATTTTAGTAATGGATGTTATGTATCTGATAGCTTTGTTGTTTTAACCATATGTAGTATTGTACAATAGTATAGTAAAATTTCAAGTTTGTATGTGTTGAAATGATCTGTGGATCGAGCAACATACATTTTGCAAGTTGCCTAATTTTCTGTATGGAGAGCTTTATCTATTTTTTTAATCCAGGGGAGGAGTGTTTGACCTGCACCTTGAATGGGATCTTTCTAGGAAAGGCTTTGATTCTGCTGATTTGGATAAAATAGCCCTCATATAAACTTTTCTTTTAAGTTATATCAATTGATTTAGAGACAGTGTTGATGTAAATATCAACTCTGTCACCACCTAGTTTTTCATTCTTTTTCTTGGGGAGAAAGACACCATAACACTCCCATCCACCCCTTTCGTGGAACCGACAGACAATGTTTGGTTGCATTGAACAAGCATGGCAAGAGTATGCAGATGGTTGCCTGTAAGCATTCCATATGTATTCCTCCAATTGCGTGCAAAGCCCTCTCATGAGATGGGTAAAATGCACTTTTTTCAATCCGGATCCTGGTTAATTGCTAGGGAGAAGAGAAAGGAAGGAGGAAAAACACTAGATGGCATCAAAGCCCACACTGAAAACGTTCAGAAGGAAGTTAGAAAGCTAGAAGGTAGGTGTGTGTGTGTGTGTGTGTGTGTGTGTGTGTGTAATCACATCTATTAAATGTTAATCTGGTGATTTAATCTGAGTTAAAATTTGAGCTAAACATTGTGCCTTAGTGTGTCATATGAACGATGACTTAGCATGTCGTGTGAACCATTCCTAACCATGGTGGCTACATAATCACAGCAGTCTCTTTGAAATTGTGATCCAAAGAAATAAGCAATTAGGGGCTGGTCACATATGAGGCAGCAAAATGAGGCAGCTTAGAACTGAAGCAGTTAAACGGACTGTACCACTTTCAGACTGCACGAGGGGATCATAATTTTGAATGCCCAACAGGGAACAGCCTGGGCTGGAACCATTCTCCTTGCTGTGCTACCCTTTAATAGGTGATACTTTGGGGTGTTTCCATTGTACTGTGAAGCCAGTTGAAATTTGGCTGCAGTTAGCAAAAGGCCTATTCATTTGCATGGTATTCTTTTCTTTAAGTAATCTCGGGAATGCCAAAAGTAGCTCTTTGGGTCTTGGCCTATGAAAAGTAGGAGGGGTTTGGGGAATGACCTGGGGGTGGGAGAAAGAAGTACTCATACGGCAACAGTGTGGGGTGTGGCTGGATTACGCCCCGTGCTGAGCTGGGACTTAATACCAGTGAGAGACCTAGATCGCACAACATGGTGGGCTTGTCATGGGTTATTTTTTTTAACCTATGATGCGTCCCAGTGTGTGCTGGGTGAATGCAGCCTTTAGGAATATGCAATCCTCAATGACGTTGCAATTTGTCATCAAGGGCAGATCCACACATAGGCTTCGGGCCGCCCTGAAGGCGCTTTGGGGTGTCCCGAAATCGATGATGTGTACCCTACCTTAAGCGTTCCAAGAAGAGGAGGAGGAGGAGGAGGAGGAGGAGGAGGCCCCGCATCGCCCCTCGCGGGGACGGGATGAAGAGTTGCCGCACCCGGCACCTTCGCTGGAGAATCAGCTGCCCCTGACCTACCCACCGGCCTCCTTTTGCTGGCAAAAGAGCCACCCGGGCCCACCCGGGTCAGAGAGCTTGGCGGAAGAAGCCGCCTCCGGCTTCCGCCGAGCTCTATGACGCGGGCGAAAGCCGGCGGTGGCTTCTTCCACCAAGCTCTCCGACCCGGGTGGGCCCGGGTGGCTCTTTCGCCAGCAAAAGGAGGCTGGCGGGTAGGTCAGGGGCAGCTGATTCTCCAGCAAAGGCGCCGGGTGCGGCAACTCTTCATCCCGTCCCCGCGAGGGGCGATGCGGGGCCTCCTCCTCCTCCTCCTCCAACTCTTCTTGGAACGCTTAAGGTAGGGTACACATCATCGATTTCGGGACGCCCCAAAGCGCCTTCAGGGCGGCCCGAAGCCTATGTGTTGATCTGCTGCAGAACCCAGTCATGGGGGTTAATGCGAGGGTTAAGCAGCTGAGAGTTAAGTGAGGGTTGTTTAACCTTTACATACACCCCAATGGGTTCATACACATCACACAACCCCTTTGGAGGTTGCGTATGCGTAAAGGCAGCTACACACGCCTGGCATACGCTATGGCTCTTTGTGAGTTAAATAACCCACAACAAGCCCACCATGTCATCTGAACCGGCTATTGGAACCATGTATATCTCAGGTGGAGAACTCAGAGGCAGCCTGGTCCCTGCAGCTCAAAGGGCAGGAGGGGGGAACACCCATCCAGTGACCCCCTTTGTATTTGAGAATTTATTTATTTTTCCATGTGTGGTAGATTCTCACCTTTCTAAAATCAACCATTTAGAAAAGCTTAACATGTTTATTTGTTTATTTAAATTTCACGTCACAATTCTCCAATTCAGATGTCAAGAATTCTTGCAATTGTGCTGCATTAAAAATATATATTTTTAATCAGAAGTACAAAGTAGGATCCTTTTGTTTCCTTTGAAACACTTGATGGGGTTTGTTTACAGCCTCTTCTTTCCTGTGTGAAAGAAATAGGGACAAAAGGAAATAGAAAGTTATAAGAAATGTTCACATAAATCACCTTTGGCAAGGTGGTCTCAAGTGCGGGATGGACAGCACAAATCCTAGACATGTTTATTCAAAGTAATTCCCATTGAGTTCAATGGGGCCTTTTCTTAGGATTGCAGCCCCAGATATTTTAACCTTACTGATGTTGGGTATGCATCTCCCCTACTCCAAACTCATGACACATCTACACCAAGCAGGATATAACACGATGAAAGTGGTATGGGAGAGGTATATGGCATGTGTCATGGGCCCCAACAGTTGTCAATGCACTTCAATGCCCCTATAAAGCAGTTTTTAGATTCCCCTGGTCCATGGGGGGAAACAGAATCAACCAAATTGATGCATATAAATACCCGGGCATATGGTTTCATGAAGCTCAAAACTGGAGGGCATATGGCAAACACACCAAGACCAAAGCTGAACAAACTATTGGTGCGTTATCCCGATTCTTCTTTGTGAAAGGTGGGAAATATCTACTGGCAGCCATCTGGGTTTAAAAAGCTAAAATAGTGTCTCACTCTGTTTGGAGCTCCAATATGGTTTCCACACTTCAAAAGTTCTCTTGAAGGAGTGCAACATCTCTACCTCAGGCTAATATTCGGAGTCCCTAGATGTGTTTCCGGTGCTGCCCTCAACTTGGAGGCTGGACTAAGCAAATTAAAATGCCAAGCTTGGATATTTACCATACATTACTGGCTCCACTGCCACCTAATGCTCACTTCCAACTCCTTGGTTACCAAAGTCCTGTTAGAACCCTCCGAATCTCACTGGTCTAGGGCAGTGGTGCAAAAAGTAACCTCAATAGGGCTATCCCCTTTTTTCCTGCTATCTCTGGACTTGGACAGCGCTAAACAGATCACCAAACAGAGACTACTGGATATAGACCACCAAGAGCTCTGGGGAACTGCCTGGGGACCATGTTTCCCCCAATCATTGGGTCTCCCAGTCCCTTCTTGCAAAGATGGAATGCCATACCCAAATACAGGAAGGCATTCACCCTAGCAAGATTTAACGTCGTCCCCTCCAAGTTGCTGTAGGGCAGATATAAGAAAATTCCATCCAAAAACAGATACTGCCCATGTAATAACATCGAGGTGGAATCCATTCTGCATGTGCTGTTCCATTGCAATTTTTACCAACAGGCAAGGAAAGACCTATTATGTCCTATTATGCAACGTTTCCCTGGACACTCCCCTGAGTCACTTCTGATTAGTCTAGTTCAGGGCTCCAGTAAATCTACCACTGAACAGGTGGCCAAATTCCTGAATTTGGCCATCCGCACCAGATCTCTTATGGATGTCTGATTGTGCTTAAATCCACAGATGAGCAATTTTATTATCTATATATCCCTCCCTTTTTTCACTATGCTAGGCCCCAATAACCCAATTCTATTCCCTTTTCAAAAACCAAAAAATAACAATCTAGTATCTTTAGTGGTTTTGTAACACTCCCTCTTCTTTCTTTATCCCTATTTTGTATTGTTTTATATAATGATGTATCTTCTTGTTTATATTGGTCTGTTGACTGTAAATAAAGAAATACAATACAGTAGTGTAGATCCTGCCTCCTATGTAGCAGGCTGTTCTAAGAGGATCGTTTCCCTCCCTTCGCTTTTGCCTCTGTTTTTTGCGTTACTGCAAAGGGATGTTATGGAGCTGCCTTTGAAAGTGATCCTGAACCCTGAACTTCAGTGTGTTAAGTCAGAAAGGCTTGCTATAAATCTGTTTTAAAGTCCTCAAAATATTTCAGGAAACACAGAATATTCAGATATTTGTGGACATTACATGATTACATTTAGCACAGCCTGTCACTCATATTAGTACTACGGTGAGCACAATTCTTAATCCTAATAAAACATTTTCTGCTATGTGGCAATTTTCTTACCAAAGTTCACTTTTGCACTTATGGAAATATCTCACAAGACTGAGTAATTAGCTGTCTAAATCTGCCCTGTTCCGACTCTGCTGCTTCTTCAAACATTAGACAGTTCTAACTTCTGGGGAAGTGTAAAAACTGGTGAATAATTGCATTTCGGTTTGCATATTTGTTAGGTAGGTTCGTATTAAAATGTGAACCTTTTCTTGAGTTGTTTGTGTTTTTCTTAACAGTTGCATTTTTCCAAAGTCATAAAACTACTTCTTGGTTTGTTTTTAACAGATGTCACATTAATGGTAGACCTCTCATTTAACATAAGGAAAAGTCTTTCCACAAAGAAATTACCGTATAAACTCTGGATTCCTTTCGTATCATCCGCTGGAAGGCGATAATTATTTGGGTTCACATAGGAATAGGTAGGATACATCAAAGCGCTGGGGACACGCGAATGACCCAGTCCCAAGGAATGACCAATCTCATGTGCAGCAACAAGGAAAAGGTTGGTTTCTAAAACACAAAAGACCAGGCAGACAAATGATGAGTATTACTTATGTGTTTACACACACACACACACACACACACACACACACACACTTTTATTTATTTATTTATTGTTTCTACACCTAGGAAAAAGAAACCATGAAAAAACCAAATGCACAGATGGGGAATACTTGGCTCAGCAATACTCCCAGCATGCCTTGGGCAGGCAGCCAGATTTACTGGCCTTTGGCAGACACTGTAAGTGCCTGGGTGGGTTGCTGCTGCTTACCTTTCACAACCCAGACTCCTAAGGTTGGTCTTGACAAGCCAACCCAATTCCACATAAAAGGAAACAAAGCACATAAAAGGGCTGCGTCCATTTGCAGGGCCTCCTCCCACCCGCTGTGCGTGGTTTTAAGAACATAACTAAATACAAAAGTGTGACTTAGAGAGGACAAACTCTGCACATGCTCAAAGTGCAGTGATATCAGTGTTTTCTCAGAATCTGGGAGAAGCATGTACGTGAACTTCACCTTTAAGAGGGAGGGAGGGAGGGAGGGAGGGGAGGCACTCTGCACATGCCCAGAGGCTGAGGCAGTCCAAGGCATACATGGCCAGAGCTGGGCGCCTCCGCTGATAGCCGCTTACCTTCCCTCATCGGTGATGCTACTCCGTGATGCTCTATCGAGGAGCAGTATCAGCAACGAGAGGAGGGGAGTCCCTCTCAGAGGATGCAGGTACTTGTGGGCTGCCAAAGGCATGCTGGGAGCTGTATTACTGGCCTGCAGAGCAGCTGATTTTAAATAAAGCATGGGTTAGCAAACCAGATCACTAGGTGCAAACCTGGGGAATGTCTACACAATGCATGTATCCCGGGGTCATCTCTAGGTCATCCCTGTGTGTCCAAATGATACACAGGGGATCCTGGGGTCAACTGGGGATGACTAGGGACTTTCCCCAGGATACCTGCAATGATGGATTTCCTGTTTGTTTTTTTTGTTTTTTGCAGTCCTGGGACAACACTGAGGACCGCGGCCGGTGTGGCGTGGGCTCCCAGGTCCTCAAACGGGCATGGAACTGCATGGGGTGGCTCTGTGCCCTTCAGGGGTGGGGAGGCAGCAATTTCACCATCCCTGGGATGGCAGGGAGAGGAGTTTGGACGCGGAGGTTTATTTTACTTATCTTTTCCCCTGGATTGGGGCCGCCCGGCTCCTCCTCTAAAAATAATAATAACCATGCCCTATATAAGCTGGGGGAGCATCACGGAAGCAGGCAAGTCCGTGATTCCCCCCTGCCCTCCCACTATACCCTTAGGTATAGATGAGCCACTGGTCACTATCTCTCAATCTTAACTCAGCTCCAGTTTCCTGACCTGTCAGTAATTATCTTCGTTCTCCTTCTACCTGACTTGCTCCAACTGCCATTGACCCCAACCTCCATTCCATTCTAGCCTCAGCTATCAGTCATTCCAACATCCACTCTTGTGTTTCAATAGTAACGTCAGGCTTTTACATAAAAATCATAAACTTTATTCAGTAATCCCTCAATCTGTTTTGGAATGTTGTGGTTTAGTTATAACAGATAACAAGAACAACGCAGCATAAAAGAATCTCATCAACTTAAAAGGCCTTGGGGAAAAATCACTTGGCACTGGAAAGCCATTCAGTCACTAGGCAAGTCTGCCTGGGGAAAAAAATTCATAAGCAGGGTGCCACAACTAAGAAGGGCCGGCCCAATCCCCAGTTGTCTCCCACCACACCTCCGACGCTATTCAAAGATTAAGATGTTATTAAGATGCCCTAGGCTTAAGCCTACAACTCCCAGCATACCTTTGGCAATTTTATTTGTTAAAAGTTAACTCACAGGCCTAGCACTGGCCTACTACTTTAAGATGATTACTTCGCAGGCCCAAGCAACGCCGGGTATATCAGTTTGTTATATATAAAACAACTAGCTGTACCCTGCCACGCGTTGCTGTGGCTCAGTCTGGTTAAATTGAAAAGAAAGGAGTTAGTGGAAACTCCTGGCAGTTACCTTTCTTCAGAATGTGTAACTGACACAGGTGTGACATCTATATTCACTCAGCCAATTGTGAGAGAACATGCAAATAGGAGAGGAGGCAGAGGCAGTGGATTGGCCTACTGGTTGGCGATGTCACAATGACCTATAAGAGCAAATAGGAGAGAACATGCAAATAGGAGAGAAGGCAGAGGCAGTGGATTGGCCTACTGGTTGGCGATGTCACAATGATCAGCAGGACTGGTTTTGAGGAGGCCTATTTCTTCGATTTTAAGACAAACTTTTGTCTCCATATAGAACATAGTTACATAACAATGCTCGCGTATTCGAATGCAACGTTGTGTCAAAATTTCAAAGCAATCGGTGAAGAACTTTCGGAGATATAACGTCTGTTTCGAACGAACATTTACATTTTTATTTATATAGATGTGTAGAGTTCTTTGAGGGAAAGAGATTATTTGTGCTGATACTTCCATGCAGTACTAAGTCCCCATTGATAATAATGCAGATGGGTAAATCTGGAAGCAAAGCCCCAGGACTATTTTTAAAAATATAGAATGGCTTTACCTCTATTGGTTTCTGACCAGGCCTCATCCTCATCAAAGTGTGCATCTCCGCCCATGCCTTGTCCAGGGGCAAAAGCGTGAGCCAGAACTCCACCTCTCCCATCAAAAGCGTCGTAGTCACCGTGAGCTGAATTGGAAGAGAAAAAATCAATATACCTCCAGCAGTGCTAGAAATTCCCAACTATAACAATATTGTGTTTAATACCTTGAAAAGCTAGAGGGGAGGAACTGACACTACACTTGTTTTTCTGAGGACCTGAATCATATTTCTGATCTCCTTTCACTGTGTATAAAATAAACTGAGTTAATGAATACCATGATGAATTAGCAAAGGCATGGAGAAACTTTTTTCTTGCATTATTTGTTAAAATTAATATATAATTCATAACAATTATGATATAAATTTGCCATTTGCTGGGGTTATCCTGTTGCCTTGGAACTAAAGGTGTTTGCAGAGAATCAACTCCGAAATGTGCATGAGAGAAATATTCGGAATAGATGACCACACAGTTTGCAAGGAAGAATCATCTAATTTTCTCTTTGGAATCAGAGGGACTATTGGTTGCATTGTCTTTGTTCAAACAGATTCCTTCTGCATTTAGCTCTATGTGGACAATTTCTGAGCAGTTCTGTAGGTCTGTGGTTCTAACTAAAGACATTTTGGGCACAATCTCATCAATTGCATCCTTGGTGATAGGAAGCCCCTGAACTTGAGAGGGAGAAGTGGCGCAAATGATCTTCCCCTCTAAACCTTTCCGCCCTGAAGATTTCGCTAGATCCTTAGGAGTGGGAGGGAAGGAGACTGGGGGAGGCTCAGGATAACTTGTATCTGGGTCTCTCTGGTCTTCTCCACTCCCCTTCCACTGGAACACCCCCTTTCCTCCTCCTCCTCCTCCTCAGTTGCTTTTGTGACCTTAGAGTGGAGCTGGTGCAATTCTTTCCTCACTGGCTATGACCGGGCAGAGCAGGAGGGCTAGATTTCCAACTCACCCATCCAAGTTTGCAGACTTTCTCTGACCTCAGAAGGGGGAACCCCCACCAAGGGACCATAGGATTCCTCTCTTTGTTTACTTTAAATTTTTGCAACTTTTCATTCCAACAAGGCCCTATAGGACCCACAGAGGCTGAAGGATGAAACATCAATAGCATGTTTTATATGTAAAAAAATTCTTCGAATCCTAAGAAGTGTGAGGCATAAATATGAAAACTACTAAACAAAATAAAGCTTGTGGAATGAGCTCCCGAGAGAGGTCCGCCTGGCGCCTACACTGTACTCCTTTCGTCGCCAGCTGAAGACCTTTTTATTCTCCCAGTATTTTAACACTTAATTTTAACTTAAATTTAAATTTTACTGTTTTAACTCTGTATTTTAATTTTATATCAATTTTGCTGCGTAGTTTTTATTCTGGTTGTGCTTTTTATATTGAATTGTGTATTTGTGATTTTAACCTGTTGATTGTTTTACTATGATTTTAATTTTTGTGAACTACCCAGAGAGCTTCGGCTATTGGGCGGTATAGAAATGTAATAAATAAAAATAAAAATAAAGTAAATAAATAAGCTAGGCAGCCTTACCCCCATATGCAAAGAGAATTTCAATATCAGCAGGTCTTGTTGTTTTTCTGAACTGAAGTGGGGTCACATCACTCCACACTTTAAATGCCTTTGCTATGGCTGTGTTCACGCTGTCTCGAGGCATGTCAGGAGTGTAGTTTTTAATTCTTTGAGCAATGGACGAAAATACTATATTAGTATTTGGGAAATAGCTTCCCCCACCCTCATTCTCAAAAAAGTGAAATGTAACTAACCTGTAAGTCAACACATTCTTATTCCATTGTGGTCTTCCTGGAAATGTAGTGTAGCTCGAGACATCTGGAACTCCACATCTAGGCTGTTCCATTACTGTGACAGTTTCGGCATCTATTTTTCCCGTTACAGTCAAATGGAAGAATTTCTGCATTTCTTTGATTCGTTCTTCCAGGGTATGCTTAATTAATTTATCCACGGCTGGAAAAAACTTGTTAAGATAGGCCTAGGGAAGGAAACATACATGGGGTGGGGGGTAGGGGAAGAGAGTTTACATTGGCCTTTGCTAGACCTACCTCTTTATCCCTGCAGCAGGAGGGGCAAGCCCGCGGTGCAGCTACCGTGGGCTGTCGCTCTAACCTAGATGTCAGATGTGATGGGCTAAAGGAAAGCCCCGTTGCGCCCACCATTTTTTTTTTATTTAAAGGGCCGGATGTGCACAAACGCTTAGGCAATTTTTTTTTAAAAAATAAATCATTCTCCCTGCTCCCCCCTGCACCTGATCTCCCACCCGGCTCCAATCTCCCCCCCCATCTCCCTGGCTCCAATCTCCCCCTTTATCTCTCCCCTGGTTCTGATCTCTCCCCCTGTCCCCGATCTCTCCCCCTGCCCCAATGGGCCCCATGAGCAGCTTCTCCCGGCTATGCACGAGTAAGCGGCATTACTGGGAAAAGCCGCGGAACGGGCCAGACCTTCCGTGGTCCCAGGCTCAGCCTGGGACTGTGGAAATACTGGGCCAAAAGTGGTGCCCGTTACCCCGGGGCCAGGCAGGGTTGACCCCTGCCTGAGCCCGGGATCCCCTGTGCATCAGCTGGATGCATAGGGGCAAGCCCGGGTGTCAGCCTGGGCTAAACCCTGGTCTAGCAAAGCCCATTGTGTCTTGAACAGGCTTCTTACTTATCCTCCAAAATTTCACAGATGGAAATCAACATTACTAAAAATAGCAAGGCTGTAGCATTAGAACAGATCCATCAAACATGATAAAGGCCAGGGCAGCTTAAAAGGCCTTCACCTGGCACTGAAAAGATGAGATTCAGCAATTGACTATCCTAGTATTCCACAGATGAGGCACCACAAGTGATGGAGTGGTCAATTTCTCCAGTCACCAGCAGGGGTGTGTGTATTTAAGGCGCTGCTTCGGCTGCATGTTCCTTAAAAACCCTGTGGTATCACAGCTGCAGAGTGGGAACGGTTACTCTCTACAGCAGGAGGGAGTGCGGGCTTTCTTCCGTCCCCTTGGCCCATTGAGCCCGCCCTCTGCCCTGCCTTCCTGTGCTTCCCGTGACCTATCTGTGGCTGCGATCTGCCCCCAGAACACCCCCAGCCTCAAGCCAAAGCAAGGCCACCACCGATAGACAGTGGTGACCTCGGAGCAAATGAAAAAGTCACATTAAGTCCACGACATTTTAAATGTGCAGTTTCAAAGGGGGGGGGGAACTTTCGTGGCTGCGAGTTGGTGGCTGCGTCGTATAACCAACGCAGCACCACTGTGTAGCCATCATGGCATACATAGGGCATATGAACATCCCCAAGTGGTTTTGCAGTATATATTGAAGTCCAGGCACTCATTGTGACAGCTTCCATAGCTACATCTCCAAAAAGCGTCCAAAAATGCAGGCAGCTGTGTTGATGCAAATCAACAAATGAGTTCTAGCAATTTACATCCCCATCAGGAGCAGATCTTTTGTAAAGCCAATGGGTCTTAATTTAAGACCAGGCCATCCCCAAATACCTTGCATTTCAAGAGGGACAGCTCATGACAATCTATTCCTGCTGGAAAACTGTATTTCCCTGCCCCGCCCCTACCAAGGGTTGTAGCTAAGCTTAGAGGGAACAAGAAAGCCTGAGGAGAGTGGTAGATAACACCATCATCCCAGGTAAACAAAACATTCTGGTGCTTCAACATAAGAACATAAGAAGAACTATGCTAGATCAGACCAAGGGTCCAACTAGTCCAGCACTCTGTTCTCATAGAGTGTTCATCGGCCAGGGATGAACAAGCCGGGCATGGTGTAACAGCACCCTCCCACCCATGTTCCCCAGCAGCTAGTGCACACAGGCTTACTGCCTTGAATACTGGAGATAGCACACAACCATCAAGACTAGTAGCCATTGATGGTTTATCCTCCAGGAATTTATCCAACCCCCTTTTGAAGCCATCCAAATTGGTGGCCATCACTACATCCTGTGGTAGTGAGTTCCATCATTTAACTATGCGACGTGTGAGGAAGTGCTTCCTTCTATTTGTCCTGGATCTCCCACCAATCAGCTTCATGGGATGACCCTGGGTGCTAGTATTTTGAGAGAGGGAGAAAAATGTCTCCCTATCCACATTCTCCATACCATGCATGATTGTGTACACCTCTATCATGTCTCCCAGTAGCCTTCCCTCATAGGGGAGATGCTCCAGCCCCATTTAGTTGCTCTTTTCTGCTCTTTTTCCAGCTATTTATGCTAAGCATGACTAAGTCGGGATGCAACTCTATGATTGACCAGCAATGAGAAATATGTACATGCTCGAAGAAACCATACGTTGCATTCTGTGTATCACATAATGAATCCCCATAACAAAACTGTTTCTCAAAATACAGCAGCAGGACATTCCCTATACGGTAGGCATAACATACCTCTATGGATTTCAGATCCTTGAGGCTTGACAGTCCAGATTGGTGTCCTAATGGAATGGCAAAGCTGGAAGACAGCAACACTGCTGTGCACAAGAACAACATGAACCTCATGATAGAAGTGATCAAAGAGTCTATACTGAAAGAAGAAACTCTCTCGCCTCCAGTCTCTTGCAGCCAAGAGGGCAAGCTTATATAAGCCTGACTAGTGACACAATGTAAGACCAGGTGACTCACTTTATGGCATTTGCCTGCTTTTTTTAAATGTGTTTCTCAAACATTTTTTTGAAGTGTCACAATTCCAAGATGGCTAGAAGGAAGCATTAGATGATATCTCCCCCCTCCCTGCTTGTTGACATTTCCACTGATGTCATTGCAGAGAAGAAGGGAAGCATTTTGTCTCTCCCTCCCCTCCATTCAATCTTTTCTTTCATCTCTAAAACCAACAGGTTAGAGGGAAGTTGGTTCCTCTAATTTTAGCCAATGGCAACTGTACAACCACACCTTCTTTCAGATAATTCCGGTATTCTTTGTTTGCTATGGAGGACTCATTGAAATATTATCTTCTGTGTAGACAGCTGCATAGGTAGAGCAGTGGTCAGGGTGGTGACTGACTCGCAAGTTGGGCTGTGGAGTAAATCTGTGCAAAGTGACACACTTTGTCACATGTTTCTGTGGAAAGGATCCTGTTTGCGAATCCACTTCCTGGTCTGTTCAGCTCTTGGAAAGCTGCAATGGACTGGCTGAATTCGTTGGGTCATATGCTTCCTCTCGGGGCACGTTACAATGTAACGGGTGGGCGGTGAGGAAGCTCAAGTCAGTTGAAGCTCTCTCCTACTTTTGGTGCAAAACACACAACGGAATTTGCCAATTGCTTGACATGATGATGCTCCTTTTGTGTCTGGTACACCCTCAGCGCACCATCCATAAAGAGCTCTTTTAAGGGGACCTAATTGAGGCTATTGCTTTGTTCTAGGAGAACATTTCCATGCAAGGCCTAAAGCCTTGAAAGATGCAGGGTCATGATAAAAAGAACATAAGGGCATAAGAAGAGCCCTGCAGGATCAGACCAAAGGTCTATCTAGTCCAGCATTGGGCTTCTCACGATGGCCAACGAGATGCCTTGGGAAAGCCCACCAAAAGGTCTTGAAGACAATAGACCTCTCCCGGTATTGCCTGCTAGCAACAGCTATTCATGTTTAGTGGTGTTGTGCTTCTGCATATAGAGGTTCCATATAGACATCATGACTACTAGTCATTGATAGACTCTGTTCCTCCATGAATCTTTGAACAATCTTGTGAAAAGCCGACTCTGGCCATTGCTAGACCTACCTGATAATCGGGTGGTGACGAGGGGCCAGCCCGCACTAGAAGTAGCGTGGGCCGTCGCTCCAATCCAGACATCAGACGCTACAGGCTGCAGGAAAGCCTCGTCATGTCCGCCATCTTTTTTCATTCTTAAAGGGCCGGGTGCGCAGGAGCGCACTAACGACCAAGGTGAGTTTTTCTTTTTTTAAAAAAAGGTTTCCCCACTCCCCCCTGGCTCTGATCTCCCCCCCGCCCCGAGGGGCCCAGAGCTCTTGTGGAGCGCTGCACCCCGTCCGCCGCTTTTCCTGGCTACTTGCGAATAATTGCAGTAGCCTGGAAAAGTGGTGGAAAGGTCTACACGCTTGCTTTCTTGGGCTCAGCCCAAGAACGCGGGAAATACCAGGCTACAACTGTAGCCAAATACCCTGGGGCAAGGGAGGGTACCCCTGCCTGAGTCCGGGATTCCCTGTGCATCATTTGGACGCACAGGAGCAAGTCAGGGGTTCACCCCGGGCTAAACCCTGGTCTAGCAACGGCCTGTTCTTATCTATTCAAGGCCCTTTAGAAAGTATGAGAGAGCTCATTAAATCCCTCCCCCATGAGGAAGTTCCAATGATTAAGTTATTTCTAAAGAATAACCATGTGCCATCCCACTTTTCTATTTTTGGATAATTAAATATTAATGATTTTACTGGGAAGTATTGATGATTGTGGTAGTTTATTTATAGATTTGTATGCTGCTGAAAATCTTTTAAAAATGTAAGCAAATCAAGTCCAGAAACTAGGGATGTGCTCCGCTCCTAATCGGACCTGCGAATTAGAAGCGGAGCGGGGGGCTTCGCCTGCCCTTAAGGCGGAGGTGAAGAGGATTGGGGGGCCGGCGGAGCGTGGCGAAGAGGATCGAGGTGAAGGTGGATCCTTCGCCTCGATCCGGAGCTCCGCCGGAAAGGTAAGTGGGGTTTACCGGGCCCTGCCGCTGTCGCTGTCGCCAATGCGGCGACAGCAGCAGAGCCCGGTAAACCCCCCTCCTCTCCCTTACCTGTGTCCATCCGCGGTCTGTCGGCTTCTTCAATTGAGCCCGCGGTTCAACCAGGAAGTCTAGGCCGCACTTGCGGCCCAGACTTCCTGGTTGAACCGCGGGCTCAATTGAAGAAGCCGACGGACCGCAGAATGAGGCAGGTAAGGCCTCCCTCCCCCTTGGTCCCTTACCGGGCTCTGCCGCTGTCGCCGCACAGGCGGCGACGGCGGCAGGGCCCGGTAACCCCCCCGCCCTCCTCTCCCGGCCTTACCTGGCGCCACTCCCCTCCACTGCGGAGCTCCGATTCGGAACCAGAGCTCCGCAGCGAAGAGGAGCGGAGTATGGGCAGAGCGGCGCAGAGTGGAGCGGGCCGATCCGAAATTTTCGGATTGGCCCGTGGGGCGGAGTGGGGGGTCCGTGCACACCCCTACCAGAAACACAATGAAGAATTATTCTTCCTTTTCCTTCAAAAGGAAGGTGTGATTAAGGCCATGTCAAAGACTGGTTTTATTTATGTAAAGCACTTTGGTGTGGAAATTAGTGTGGGAAGCCAAGTTTAGGTTTTCATATATATTATAAACATGCTTGTGTGTGTATTTCACTGTGTATAAATGCTGGGGATCTGCAGTTTACCATGCATAAATATGGGTTTGAATGCGGAGTTTTGTGGACTGGGGCCCTTTCTACACCTAAGGATTATCCTAGGAAAATGGAGGGATTGTCCCTGTCTGCTCCCGGGATCCCCTGTGTGTCATTTGGATGCACAGGGACGACCCCTGGATGATTCCAGGAAAAACAGCAGGAGGAGACATGCCGTGGAACTCCGCAAACTGGATGATCCCACAGGTGGAAGAGGGTTAGTTTTTTCACGCATTTACTCTCACCCCCCCTCCAATATGCTCCTAAAAATCTGCTTTGGAGAGTTGGGGGACCCTCCAGAACAGTGTACAAGGTGGTGCTGGGAGTTGCATGGAAAAGGAGGAATTAGTGGAAATTGGCACCTTGCCCCCTTTTTCCAGTGGGATGGTTCTGCTGGATCCCAATTCCCTCCACCAGTACAAGGAGCCCCTTTTTGGTGGATGGACAAGTTTGGATCGAACCCATGGAATGAATAATCATTAATTGATTATTAAACATTAATCAATTCATTTCCCATATTTCCCCAAATAGTCTCAAGGCTGCTTACAAATAAAATACCAATACCCAATTAAAAAAAAAATATCAACATGTAATGGGCTCATCTACACCAAGCAGGATATTCCACTATGAAAGCAGTATGAAAACAGTATATAAAAGGCAGGATCTCCACTACTGCTTTATAGTGGTACTGAAGTGCACTGACAACTGTTGGGGCTCAGGACACATCTGCACCAAGTAGGATATAACACTATGAAAGTGGTATGAAAGCAGTATATGGAATGTATCAATGGGCCCCAACAGTTGTCAGTGCATTTCAGTACCACTTTAAAGCAGTAGTGTGGCTCCTGCCTTTTATATACTGCTTTCACACCACTTTCATAGTGAAATATCTGCTTGGTGTAGATGAGCCCGTAGTGAGAACAGCAAATAAAACAGTAGATTCAGCAAGTAAAAGCAGATGAAAGCAGCAGATGAGGCTATTATAAGGGGTCTTGAATTTTATTAAAAACCTTTTAAAGCATGAGAGAAGACGATGAGCCAGTCCGACCATTAGACAGAGTGAGGCAGCCACCTCAGGTAGCTCTTTTTGGATATCATGAAATGACAGCAAATGGTTAGTTATTTAATATATACCCTGCTCAGATGACAAACTAAGCCACAGGCCATAGCTAGACCTAAGGTTTATCCCTGGATCGTTCAGGGGTCAAACCTGTTCATCTAGGTGACACGCAGGGGATCCAGTGCTCAGGCAGGGGTGAACCCTGCATGATCCCAGGATAAACCTGAGGTCTAGCTGTGGCCACAGTGATTAAACGTTTTGAGCTAAACGTTATGGCTTAACATGTCATGTGAACCATGACTTAGTGTGTCGTGTGATCCATTCCTAATCATGGTGGCTACCTAAACACAGCTTTAACATGCTCATTAACCATTTGCTGCAAAAGGGTTAGCAGCCTAACCATGGCTTAGCATGTTGTCTGAACAGACCCATGTTTTGTCTTTTTACTGCCAGGGTAGGGGGAGAGACACTTGTGAGATTTTATTCACTTAGGTGTCAAAATAACTTGGCTAGCCTTGGACACAGGCAGGACATACAGTACTGTTTTGTAATTCATAGAATCATAGACTAGTAGACTTGGAAGGGGGCTATAAGTCCATTGAGGCCAATTCTCTGCTCAGTGCAAGATTCCAGCTTAAAGCATACTTGAAAGATGGCTGTCCAGCTGCCTCTTGAATGCCTCTATTGTGTGTGAGAGCCCACAACTTCCCTATGTAATGGGTTCCATTGTCGCACTGCTCTAACAGTCAGGAAGTTTTTCCTGATGTCCAGCCGGAATCTGGCTTCCTGTAACTTGAGCCCACTATTCCATGTCCTGTCCTCTGGGAGGATCGAGAAGAGATCTTGGCCCTCCTCTGTGTGACAACCTTTCAAGTATTTGAAAAGTGTTATCATGACTCCCCTCAGTGTTCCCTTTTCCAAGCTATACATGCCCAGTTCTTTCCGTCTCTCCTCATAGGGCTTTGTTTCCAGACCCCTGATCATCCCCGTTGCATCTCCTCTGCACCCTCTCCATGAAAACAATGAGAAGAGATAATCAAGGTTCTTGCTTGCCCTTGACTGTAACTTAGCACAGTCGATATCTGTATTTGTTTTTCATTAGCTATTAACGTATAAATATGAACTCATTTCCTTGACTTCTTGTGAAGCTGACTTGAACTCTTATTTTGTATTTAATAATTGACATGAGATCTTGGCGGGTGCCTGTTGTTCTGCTTTGAGCAAACAAATGTTTCAGGGTTTATCTAGAAAGCCGTGGTGGACTACCCAGAGTGGCTGCACTCTAGCTGCACTACCCAGAGTGTTTTTCTCCCCAATCCTGGCACTCAGATTTTAAGCTCTGTGTATTTATACACTTTGGTACACCTGACAGTGGGCCTGTTCAGACAACACACTAAGCCATGGTTAGGCCATTAACCCTTTTGTGGCAAATGGTTACTGAGGTGTTTGCTAGACCTACCTTAAAATTCAGGCGAGAGAAGGGGAGAACCAGTGATGCAGCTATCGCAGGATCTTGCCCTCATTTACATGCGAGCCACGACGAGCTCACAAAGAGAGCTGTCACGCCCACCATTTTTTTGTTCTTAAAGGGATGGGTGCGCACGAACGCTTGTGCACCCAGCTAAGTTTTTTTTTTTTAAAAAAAAATCGTTTTTCCCACTCCCCCCACCCTGCGCCCCGTGCGCGGCTCCCAGCTACGCACGAATAATCGTGCGTAGCCAGGGTAAAGCTGCAAAAACAGGCCACACGTTCAGTGGTCTCGGGCTCAGCCCAAGACCGCGGAAAATACCAGGCCCAAAGGGGTAGGCTATATCCCGGGGCCAGGGAGGGTTGATCCCTCCCTGAGCCCGGGATCCTGAGTATCACCCCGGGATATACCCTGGTCTAGTCATGGCCTGAGAGGTGGCTATATAAACTGTGGTTATGTAGCCACCATGGTTAGGAATGATTCACATGACATCTAAGCCATAATATTTAGCTCAAAATGCTTAAGCACTGAGGCTTAGCATGTTGTCTGAACAGGGTAATAGAAACTGTCTCTCAATTGCAAACAGGTAGGCTAGAGAAGTAGACACATTGATGTTATCTTGGATGCAAAAGAATAAAAACAGACCGTGGGCAACTTTAAATCAGAAAGAAGTCAAGTGTATTAAATTCACTGCATACCAGTTTTAGTGAGTGAAAAAAGAGACCAAATTGAAGGGACAATCCATGTCACCTTAGAATCATGGGAGAATATATAAAACATAAAATGAATCAGTAATTTCTTTTTGTATTTAATCAGAAGTTGAGGTTCAATGAGAATCCTTGAATGTAGTTAAGATAGATCATGATATATGTCTGTGTTTAAAGATGGACAACTGTAATATTATGAAATGAGATCACCAAACAGAATGTATAGCATCTACAAACATAATTACCACAGTAATTACGGGCCATGCTGTAACATTACACCCAGTAAATATTTGTTGGATTATCTTAGCAGCATAGTCAAACGAAGACAAGTATCAATATGTGAAGTGTGGATCTTCTTGCTGGTCTAGGGTAACAGAACCTATTTAAACATATGGACAGGTACAATGGAGGAAACACTCAATTCCACCAATAAATCTCTTTTTTCAGACACAGCAATTTCTGGGCATGGCCAAATTGATGTATTGCAAGTATATAAGAGAGGGGAAACAACTCGTGTCTGGAGATGACTTGGGGATGGAAGAGGGGAAGAAACAGACAAGTTGGAGTCCAGACAAGTTGGGGGACCTGTCGGTAGGGAAGTCAACCAATCTAAATAGAGGAATACATCTGGTTTTAGTTCAGAAGGCATTCTCTCTGAACAGCCAGCTGTGCAGTCTGGGAGTGGTCCTGGACTCAGCGCTAACTGGAGAAGCTCAGGTGGTCGTGGTGGCAAGGAATACTCATGGCCTTTTCTTAATGTTGGGATAATTCTTAATTTTGGGGCGGCTCAATTTCGGAGCTGCTGATTTTATTTATGATCCTTGTTTGTATTGAATGTCATTGTTTTGTATTGTATGCTGCCTTGCAAATATATCTGGAGGTTGAGGCAGTTGCTTCTATAATAATTACTCCATAAGTAAAAAATAACTTGAATTTATTTATTGACTTCTATTGTACTTCTATTCCTCCTTTTGGAAAACAACCAAGGCACTTTACAAAAAATAATTAAGGACATTTGGCTTTATGATTAAAAAGGGATATTTCATTCATCTAAAACAAATGTGACCAGCACAAGATATAAATATTTGATGTCGCTGAAATGCGTAATGAGGTTCTTCAAGGGGTTCATTTCCTCATTCCTGTGGAAGAAAAAGGAGAGATTGTTTCGGAGAAATAAATAAGTAACCACTACCAACATTGTCTGGGCCAGAATGAGAAGCAGGCGAACAAGCAGCTGCAATGGTAAAGAGGAAAAGTAACTCTAGTGGGCCCTTGTCAGTGGGCTGCTGCTGGAGCTTCACCTTGACATCAGTCCTGATCAGACCAAGGGTCCATCTAGTCCAGAACTCTGCTCACACAGTGGCCAACCAGCTGTCAACCAGGGACCCACAAGCAGGACACAGGTGCAACAGCATCCTTTTGCCCATATTCCTCAGTGACCGATGTAAATATGCTTACTGTCTTTGATACAGGAAGGAACACCTAGCCATCAGGAATAGTAGTCATTGATAGCCTTTGGTTCCAGGAAATCACCCGATCCCTTTTTAAAGCCATCCAAATTGATGGTCATCACTGCATGTTGTGTTAGTGAATTCCATAGTTTAATTATGCGCTGTGTGAAGAAGTCCTGAATCTTCCACTAATCAACTTCATGGGATGACCCTAGGTTCTAATATTATGGGAAAGAGAGAAAAATGTCTCCCTATCCACATTCCCTATCCACCCTATCCACCATGCATAATTTTGTACACCTCTATCAGGCGTCCCCTTAGCCTCCCTTTTTCGAAGCTGAACAATCCCAGCTGTTGTAACCTTCCCTCTTAGGGCAGATATTCCAGTCACTTGATCATTTTAGTTGCCCTTTTCTGCACCATATTGCACAGGTTCTTTGGGTGAAAGAGATTCCTTGTGCTAGTATTTTCATGTAATACTGTAAGTGCCCCATTAAAATAATGCAGATGGGTATATCAGGGAGCAAGACCAAGAACCTGCGTTTTTATAGTATGATCCAACCATGTCAACTCTTGGCAACAGCCCTGCTGTGAAGGCTTAAACCATAATAATTATGTTAGTGATTAAGGTGCCACAAGATTCTTTCTTGTTTCAGCTCACCACTCTTACACACCCTCCAATGTACTCCTTGAATATGCAGTTTAATATTAAGAACCAGTGTGATTATTGAATTAGCCTGTTTTTTGTGGGGCTGGTATATTTAATCAGAGGAAACAGACAATTCACATTGAAATTACCGTATAATCTCTGAATTCTTCGCCTGTCATCAGATGGGAGCCTGAAGTTATTTGGATTCTGGTAAGAATAGGTAGGGAACATCAAAGCCCCACGAACATTTGAATGGTCCAGCCCCAAGGAATGGCCAAGTTCATGTGCAGCAACAAGGAAGAGGTTGACCTCTAAAATACAGGAGAAGAAAAAGGAGAGAATCAGATCAGTGTTAAGTATATAACATCAAAGGTACCATAAATTAATTCCATCTGAAATACTTTCACTGAAGATTTCAGAAGTTTAACCTGGGACTTTATTCATGCAAAATGTGTATTCTACCCTTGAAGTACAGTCCCAGGTACACAACCATTTGGGCTCTCATCATTTTCTGCGCACAGCGCTTGCCACATGTTGTACCATCGAACACTGGCAAAATATGATAGGGAGTTTTACACGACAATATCACAACTTTCCTTCATGTGGTCTGGGCCCCCCTGTGCATAGTCTACATTGCCCTGCACATGCAGTGCGGACAGGAGGAAAACTGCCTTAAGTTGTGCTAGGAAGATTCCCTTGGAAAAGAGGAACAGCTTGGTGAAGTGCTCTTACATTTTTTTATATATATATTGGGATTGAGATGCATATATTTCATGGAGTGCAATGAGACTTACTTCCTGCTAAGTTTGTGTAAAAGAGCAAGGAAACCGTTTCAGTGGAAGGGCCAAATTCCAACCTGGGAAAGGTCTTGGGGGGCACATTCCATTTGTGGGCATGGCTAAAGGCAGGGCCAAAATGTGATACTTAGTGATTTTCAGCCTACTCAGAAGTAAGCAGGACAAGCTTCTGGATGCCTACTAAGAAGTAAGAAGGACTGAATCACTCAGCAGCACTTTCAAATAGCATCCCAACTATGAAGCCTCTACATGTCTGTCTATTCAGCAGGAGAAGCCTCAAAAGCCAGCAGGACTGAATCACTGAGCAGTGATTCCTTCACAACCCCCCACCCATGAGGGATAAGAGATTTCCCTGGCAGTAAGAAGGGGTGGAGGAAGGCCAGCTGAGAAGCCCACATGGAGCTGTATCTGGCCTACATACTGGTCATTGTCCGTATCTGCAACCTTAATTTGTGTTTATTGTTGATTGCCGCTTTTGATATTTTGTCATGACAGTTGTTATTTTATGACTGATTAATTGTTCATGGCTTGTAGCTTGCCTTGTTTACACTGTGTATTGAAAGAAGGGACATGAATACTTGAAATCAACGAATCAATTAAGCAATGTACAAACAAGCAAAAATACTTCTTAAGGAATGGCTCACCTCTGTTGTATTCTGACCAGTGTTCACTTTCATCAAAATGAGCATCTCCTCCTAGGCCTGATCCAGGAAAATAAGCGTGAGCCAAAGTTCCTCCTCTTCCGTCAAAAGGGCCACCATCACCATGGGCTAAATTTGTAAGGAAATAATAGTTATTTTCAGTACAAAACACAGCAGTTACATTAGGCACAGTTACTTTATGTGAAGTATGGATTTTGTAAAGTTCATTCTGTCTGTGATTCGCAGATTGTCAGGTGCTGTCATCCACTCATTGATAGAATAGGTTTTTTTTTACCAATTTCCCAAATATGTGCAAATTCACATTTGTGAAAATGCATAAATCCCCCCAAATGCACGAATACCGCCAAAATGTGCACCTTCATGCTTTAGCTTGTGGGGGAAATGCACATGTTCAGCTAGTGTTGTTGTTGATGATGATGATGATGCATATTTTTCTACAACTGAATTTGACGAGATTCTGGAAAGTAAAAAACCCACTCAGTCTGCAAGTCTGTGGATTCCATGCAGCTTGAAAAAAACGGTCTGCTATGGAATCTGTAGGCCAGATTCATAGAAATCTGAACTCATTTGATTCCATCGTGGATTTCTCCAACATCCCTATTCAGTGAGCAAATTATCTTGGACACTATTTAAGGACAAAGAACTCAGAGAACGAACAGTGAAAGCGTGCCAGTCATTTTTATTGCATATTTAGCTCAGTGTCAATTCTGTGATGGGTAACGTTTCAGAAAAGATCACATTTTCTCCTGGGCCTAATCTACACCAAGCAGGACATTGCCCTATGAAAGTGGTATATAAAAGGCAGGAGCCACACTACTGCTTTATAGCGGTATTGAAGTGCACTGCAGGATCTTCACTGCTGCTTTATAGCGGTATTGAAGTGCACTGACAACTGTTGGGGCCCATAGACACAGACCATACACCACTTTCATAGTGCTACATCCTGCTTGGTGTAGATTAGGCCCCGGTGTGAAAAGTGCAAAGGAGGGCGGGGGAGGCTAGATAATAAATATAGGCAGACTTACCACCATATGCAAAAAAAATTTCAATATCAGCTGGTGATGAAATTCTTTTGAACTGCAGTGGGGTCACATCACTCCACACCTTGAATGCCTTTGCTATCACCTCATCCACTTTGGCTCTACGCATATCAGGAGTGTAGTTATTAATCCTTTGAGCAACAGAGAAAAATAAGATATTAATATTCAGGAAACAGCTTTGCTTATGTTTCAACAGAAAGCCAGCAAGCTGAAATATAACTAACCTGTAAGTCAGTGTGTTTCTCCTCCACCTTGATACTGCTGCAGCTTTGCGGTATTCTGGAACATCCGGGACTCCACAGCGAGGCTGCTTCATTATTGCCATTGTTTCATCGTCCATTTTTCCTGTGACAGTCAAATGGAAGAATCTCTGCATTTCTTCGAGCTGTTCTTCCATGCCATGGCCGGCGGCTTTACGAAATGTCGGGAAGAATTTGTCGAGATAAACCTGCACCAGGAAAGAAAGAAGAAAGTCACTTCACAGTCCTGATTGCATTTGTTTTACTTTGCAAGGGACGTTAAACAAGCCTTCCCTGACTGACCAGCCGTGGTTTTAGGGTTATAATCTGATTTTAAATATTTTAATTTTGCATTTTGATTGTTTTTCTGTTATTCTTCACCGCTTGAGAATCCTATTGGATGTAAAATGGCATATAGATCTTGTAAATAAAATTATTATTATTATTATTATTATTATTATTATTATTATTATTGAATTTATATCCCACTTTTTTTCCTCTTGCAAGGAATCCAAGACATCTTACGTGGTCCTCCTCCTCTCCATTTATCCCGACAGTCAGGATAAAACAGTTACACCTAATCTGCACCAAGAAGGATATTGCACTATGAAAGTGGAATATAAAGCCTTAGCTAGACCTACCTTTTAATCCAGGATGGAGGAGGGAAGATCCTGCGAAGTGATTATCGCGAGATCCCTCCTCCGTTTACATGTGAGGTGCAACGACCTTACAAGGAGAGGAGTTGCACCTGCCATTTTGTCTTTTTAAAGCGACAGGAGCGCAGGAGTGCTCAAGCGCTGAAAGGTAAGTGTTTTTTTAAAAAAATACTTTAATTTCCCAATTCCCCCACCCTACCCCCAATAGGTGCTGTGCTCCTGAGGAGCCCTGCACCCCGTACGTGGCTCCCAGCTCTGCGGCAACGGGCCACACATTCGTGGTCTTGGGCTCAACCCAAGACTGTGAAAATACTGGGCCCATAGTGTAGGGCTCTATCCCAGGTCAAGGGAGGGATGATCCCTCCCTGATCCCGGGATCCCCTAGGCTCTAGTATTATGGGAGAGAGAGAAATTTTGGGAATGTTTCAGCACCTTGGACAGCAACTTTAGCGTTCTGGCTGAAGCTGAGAATGGATTCTCAGGTCACAGCTAGACCTAAGGTTTATCCTGGAATCATCCAGGGTTCACCCCTGCCTGAGCACTGGTTCCCCTGTGTGTCACCTAGATGAACAGGTTTGACCCCTGAATGATCCAGGGATAAACCTTAGGTCTAGCTATGGCCTCAGTCTCACCAAAATTGGAGTTACCAGCTCCCACTCCTGAGTGGGTAACTGAAACTGGCACTCCAAATCCAACACTCTGGCCCAGTCTTCCCAAACTTGTTGGCTTTCAGATGTGGTGGACTACAACTCCCATCATACTTAGCTAGCACAACCATGTTGGCTCAGGATGGTGGGTGTCCACCATTTCTGGAGGGCACTAGGTATTTATTTATTTATTTATTTATTTATTTATTACATTTTTATACCGCCCAATAGCCGAAGCTCTCTGGAAAAGCTGCTCTAGTTCAATGTGTGCTGGCCATTATATTCCTGTTGGTGAGCCATAAATTCCACCACCTAGCCCCTTCAGTCTGCCATAGGGAATCTGCATACAGAATCCTGCTTCCCCAACCCATCTGATCAAGCAGACGTCGTGCCTTCAACGGCTTCTGCTTTTTTCTCCTCTCTCCCCCTCAACCTGATTGTTGTAATACCTTGCCCAGTGAAGAGAGCTGTAGATCTGAAACGCTTGCACATTTTGTGCCCTTTTGGTTGGCCTAATAAAAGAATGATATTAAGATGGGCATATCAATATAGAACACTGCCCACATCTGTTCTGTCTCCATGTGATGGAATTATTTATTTTGGGTGCAATCCTATGCATGTCTAGATAGAAAAATTCCTGCAATTCCCAGCGTTCTCCAGCCAGAGAATGCTGGGTGTTGTAGGACTTTTTTTGTGTCTAAACATGCATAGGATTGCACCCTTAGTTATTATTTACTCAATTAGTAAGAAGAAAGGCAGGGTGAAGGCACAGAATGAATGCATTACCCGCTGTCTATAAAACTGGCTTCCTCCCTACATAGAAACCTAACAAATAATTGATTAAATATAAAGTCTCAACTAAAGAATAGTAGCAGTACAGTCTTTATGCACTGTACAGTACAACTGATAAAGGTTTTAATGATACTTACCTGTAGAAACTTGAAGTCCCCAATACTTTGTGCTGCAGGTATGGTTGCTACTGGGATAGCAAAGCAGTAAGGCAGAAAAAGTGCAGTGCCGATCAAGAGGTACTTCATATTGGATCTTATTGACAGCTGTGTGTTTAAAGAGAAAGGCTTGTTTGTCCTTCGATGTCTACCAACCAAAGAGGGAGAATTTATATAGAGGCATCTAGTGGTAGCCCCCTAATGACTCATTTTGTCACACCGTCTGTGGTTTTGCGAGTTTGTGTAATATTCTAAGTATTGTAATTCTGCAATGTGTGGGGGAAAAAAGTATGATCACGTACCTTTAAAAAAATGATTTACTCATGCCAGTTTAGGATAGGAAGTGGCCTACATCATTGCCTACACCAAAGCCGCAGAATATAGAGAAGTTGACTTCCTTAAATTCAATTCCCATCCATTTCTTTGGTAGGGGGATTTATTCTCAATGAGGAAGCATCAGCCAGTGGACGGGAGAGAGTTGGTCATTTTCCCGTTGTGTCTGAAAGTGATTCGTATCAGAATTTGTGGAAGGGGATTCTCTCTGCTGATGAAAGAGGTGTGTGTGTGTGTGTGTGTGTGTGTGTGTGTGAGAGAGAGAGAGAGAGAGAGAGAGAGAATCCATCTCAGTTTCTCTGCATTTCTCATTTTTCTAATCATAAATTAAGTTCATCACATTTCTCCTAATACATGTCTTTTTGAATGAATTTTGCTTATTATACATACTTTTGCCAACAATTTTCCTAATATCATGCCTTCTTGAATTTTTTTTAAATTTGTTTTTCCCCTTATTATTATGCCCCACATTTTGTCCTGCAAGGAACTCAAGGTGGCTTACATAATCCTCCTTCTCCTCCTCTCTGTTTATCCTCACAACAACCCTGAAAGTCAGTGAATCGCCCAAAGTCACTCAGTGAGCTTATGGCTGAGTGGAGACTTGAACCTGGGTCTCCTGAGTCCTAGTCCAATGCTCTAACTACTAAGCCACACTGGCTTTCCAATGACATATGTATTTTTATGTTCAAGTTCCACCAATATACACATTTTTTGATTGGAAAGCTTCATGACAAAATTCGTAGAAGTATGAATTTCAAAAGATAACTGAGTTACAGTACGTGTTTTGGTTTGAAAGTGCAGAATTAGGTAAATTTTCATTAAAATGTGCAGGAGTTGCTCCCTCATCCTAAGACATATGGAAAGTGTGTAAGGTGTTAGCTGAAGGCAACACGAGAGTACAGGGCCTGTCCCTGGAGAACTGAAGTGTGGTAGTGTTGGGGTTCCAAGCCACCCTGCTGATATGAGACAATGAAGACATCTGCTGTGTAATCTACAAAGTTTTATTCAACAAATAAGTATCTCTTCTCACCTGAAGGGTGTGTGAATGCTAGGAGCTATGTTCTAAACTTAATTTGACTAACAAGCTAGGCAGTTGCCTTCAACTCTAGCACAGTTGTTCCCAGGATTCCAACAGAGACTTTTAATCAGGGATGGTCTTTCTTGAGAAGCCTTTCGCGAGCCACTACCCTACGAGGCCACCTCCCACCTCCTCTCAACTCTGCCCTCTTGACCCTGTGACAGACTCTGGTATCTGTCAACTCCAATGTTCCGTCCTCCTCAGACAGAGGTTGAGTTCCCAGGAGGAGGGGATGGTCTCTGGGCCATCTGCATTCTCACAGATAAGTTGCTGGGAAGATTCATTCTTGACTCCTGGAGAGTTTTGGGCCACAGCTAGACCTAAGGTTTATCCTGGGATCATCCAGGGTTCGCCCCTGCCTGAGCACTGGATCCCCTGTGTGTCACCTAGATGAACAGGTTTGACCCCTGGACGATCCAGGGATAAAACTTAGGTCTAGCTATGGCCTTGGACAATCTCCTCCCCTGCGTCCTCTGTTGGCTGGTAAATTTCTGGTCTTTCTTCTTCTTTGAATTCTGAGGGCTCATCTACACCAAGCAGGATATTCCACTATGAAAATGGTATATAAAAGGCAGGAGCCACACTACTGCTTTATAGTGGTATTGAAGTGCACTGACAACTGTTGGGGCCCATTGACACAAACCATATACCACCTTCATACTACTTTCATAGTGTTATCCTGCTTGGTGTAGATGTGTCATAGACCCAAAGAATTGTCAGTGCACTTCATTACCACTATAAAGCAGTAGTGTAGATCCTGCAGTGAACTTCAATACTGCTATAAAGCAGTAGTGTGGCTCCTGCTTTTATATACTGCTTTCGTGCCGATTTCATAGTGGAACATCCTGCTTGGTGTAGATGAGCCCTGAGTCTGACTGACCTCCTGCAATGCCTTTCCCCACACTAGGAAGAACAAGCCTGTTTCCTTCACCTACGTTATACTTGTGTATTTGTAAATGCAATAAACTTTGCAAAGATACCTGTTGACCCTGTTCAGATGACACGCTAAGCCACGCTGATTAAGCATTTTGAGCTAAACATTATGGCTTAGCGTGGCATGTGAACCATTTGTAACCATGGTGGCTATATGATCACGGTTTAAGCATGCTCACTAACCATTTGCTGCAAAAGGGTTAGTGGCTTAACCCAAAGAAATATAACTCAAATAGTGCTGTCCTTGAAATTTGTAGTGCCCAGGGAAATCAGCAACAGTGGTACATCAGAAGCAGGATTGTCAACCAGTTAAAGGATGATCTGATAATCTGATCCAGAGGGAGAGGTGGGTAACAAATTATTATTATTATTATTATTATTATTATTATTATTATTATTATTATTATTAAATTTATATGAACCTGCATGCAGTGCTGGGTCAAGACAAGAGCTGTGCACAAGTGTCCTCTCAAAATTCTCCACCCTATTTCTCCGCTGTGGCACCCCGGTTGTGGAATGAGCTCCCCAGAGAGGTCCGCCTGGCGCCTACACTGTACTCCTTTCGTCGCCAGCTGAAGACCTTTTTATTCACTCAGTATTTTAACACTTAATTTTAACTTAAATTTAAATTATACTGTTTTAACTCTGTATTTTAACCTTATATCAATTTTGCTGCGTGGTTTTATCCTGGTTGTGCTTTTTATATTGTATTTTGTATTTGTATTTTTAACTTGTTGGTTGTTTTATGATGATTTTAATTTTTGTGAACCGCCCAGAGAGCTTCGGCTATTGGGCGGTATAAAAATGTAATAAATAAATAAATAAATAAATAAAATAAATAAATATTTGTGGGCAGAGAAATTGGGGGGACAATTTCACCGAATTTCTCCAGGGGGAGGAGTAATTCTCCAACAATTTCTCATAGGTAGGAATCACCATTCGCAAGGGTTGTAGAATAGCTTCTTTCTTTTTCTTTTTTCCCCCTAAGGGTTTTTGGGTTTTTTGCATTGCTATTGCAAGTTGGCAGCCTGCCCCCCATTTTGCATCCTGCACAATACCCCACATACCTAGCATCACTCCAGTGCATTGTGGGGATGCAGTCACCTAATAATAATAATTATAATAATAATGGGAAGAGAGTTCTGAAAAGTGTCCTTTTATTTCTAGGAAGTAAGAAAAGAAAAATCTCAGGAATTTCCTGGAAGTTTTCTTTCACCATTATTATTATTATTATTATTATTATTATTATTATTATTATTATTATTTATATAGCACCATCAATGTACATGGTGCTGTACAGAGTAAAACAGTAAATAGCAAGACTCTGCCGCATAGGCTTACATTCTAATAAAATCATAATAAAACAATAAGGAGGGGAAGAGAATGCAAACAGGCACAGGGTAGGGTAAACAGGCACTGGGTAGGGTAAAACTAACAGTATAAAGTCAGAACAAAATCAAGTTTTAAAAGCTTTAGGAAAAAGAAAAGTTTTTAGCTGAGCTTTAAAAGCTGTGATTGAACTTGTAGTTCTCAAATGTTCTGGAAGAGCGTTCCAGGCGTAAGGGGCAGCAGAAGAAAATGGACGAAGCCGAGCAAGGGAAGTAGAGACCCTTGGGCAGGCGAGAAACATGGCATCAGAGGAGCGAAGAGCACGAGCGGGGCAATAGTGTGAGATGAGAGAGGAGAGATAGGAAGGAGCTAGACAGTGAAAAGCTTTGTAAGTCAACAGGAGAAGTTTATATTGGATTCTGAAGTGAATTGGAAGCCAATGAAGAAATTTCAGCAGTGGAGTAACATGGTCAGAGCGGTGAGCCAAGAAGATGATCTTAGCAGCAGAGTGGTGAACAGAAACCAACGGACTGATGTGAGAAGAAGGAAGGCCAGTGAGAAGAAGGTTGCAGTAGTCCAACCGAGAAATAACCAATGCATGAACAAGAGTCTTGGCAGAAGAGACAGACAAAAATGATCGAATCCTGGCAATATTATACAGGAAAAAACGACAGGATTTAGCTACTGCCTCAATATGAGGAATAAAGGAGAGCGAGGAATCAAATATAAAGCCAAGAATAAAACCATGACAGAGGCTTCCATTTTTCTGCCTCATTTTCAGGCCAGTTTATAATTTATTTTGAATGTGCATTGGTGGTGTTTTTGACCTAAACTAATCACTGTGGGATGGCTGACGGTGCTGCCTATATGTTTATTTATATTACTCATCTCACCAATGCTCCACAGTTTCCCAGGCTGCCTGCATTTCCTGTTCTGAAAAGGCCATATAGGCAGAATAAATTTATGATATCTTTCCATGGGCAGGAAGTGCAGGAAGCCAAGGAGGCTACAGTCTCTCCGAGAGATGATTGTGCAATGAAAGAGGGACGCTCACACATCTCATAAGTAAGTTAAGCACAAGAACCCTGAACCAAACTCATGAGGATTTCTCTGAAATTTCTTCTCCTGTGATTTTCTTTTTGAAAGCAAATTATTTTCTATCAGATTGAATGAGAATGGTCAAAAAATCTGTAGGAGAATTTTTTGGCACAGCACTAGTGAAGACATTTGTCTGCCTGAGCCAAAGGACAAGATGCTGCCACCCCATCCCACATTCAGAAGCCAACTGGACTAGCAGCACTATTTCAGCACTATTAACAGGATGGCATCCTCCGCTGTACCTGAGGGCAGCAGGCTAGCTTAGGAGGCTCAGGGCTAGCTATGTGGCCTACATGGGTGTTCCTCTAATACCTTACTATTGCTTTGCATCTGCTGCTTGAGGCAGCTGCCTCGCTATGCCTAATGGTTGGGTCGGCCAGCCTGTATGTTACCAAATCCTTATTATCGTTGCCTATTCTTTCTTTTTTTAAAGACAGTGGAGGAAGTATGAGATAGTTTAGAGTGCGATAATAATAATAATAATAATAATAATAATAATAATAATAATAATAATAATAATAATTTTATTTCTTGCCCACCTCTCCGTTTGGATCGAGGCGGAGAACAACAATAAGTATACATAAAACTGAATTAAAAGCATAGTATACACTATCAAAACATCCTAAAAACACCCTAAAATTCCACTGGATAGGCCTGCAGGAATAGATCAGTCTTTATTTATTTCTTAAATGCTAAAAGACTGTTAAGTTGGTGAGTCTCCTCCGGCAGGCAATTCCACAGTCTGGGAGCAGCAGAAGAGAAGGTCCTCTGGGTAATACTTGTCAGCCTAATTTTGGCAGACTGAAGTAGATCCTTCCCAGAGGACCTGAGTGTGTGGGGAGGATTGCACGGGAGATGGCGATCCCGCAGGTAGCCTGGACCCAAATCATGTAGGGCTTTAAAGGTAATAACCAACACTTTATGCTTTGCCCGGAAACTAATTGGTAGCCAGTGAAGAGATTTTAAAACTGGTGTAATGTGGTCCACCCCTAGGTGTACCGGTTACCATAAAAGTCCATGTTTGTTAGATGGAAATGCTGTCTTTAATATTTTCATTCATTGCATTCATTCACTTTATTTATTATATTTCTGTACCGCCCTCTGGGTGGTTCGCAAAGATTAAAAGCCATTAAAATATGTTATGCAAAGTGCCACTCTATTTACATAAAACATATAGACACACAACACACACACAGGAGACATATAATTAAAAAGATTTTTAAACAATTAAGCAAAGACAATCTAGAACCTGATTAAGAATGTATTATATATTGCCAAATGCCTGAGAGAAGAGGGCAGTTTTAACCTGGCGCCAAAGAGATAACAATGTTGGTGCTAGGGATTCCTCATTGGGGAGATCATTCCATAATGGGGGGCACCACTGAGAAGGCCCTCTCCTTTATTGCCACCTTCTGAGCCTCTCTCAGAGGAGGCACCTGGAGAAGGGCCTTCAACAGTGAACAGTGTGTGGGTCAGTTCATGCTGGGAGAGGTAATCCATCAGGTATTTTACTTTTTTTTTGGTATTCACCTCAATCTAGCTATATATGTGGGTGAAAGCAGGTGATATACTGTGCATAATGACACCCTCCCATCCAGGTGCAACAGCTGCATGTGAAAAGCCCAGTTAGAAATTTGCCAATGAGAATTCCTGTACAGTGTTGCAATGCTGGCAACAAAATACAATTTAAAATTAAAAGAACGTCTGGCTCTGCCAATAGATGCTAGAGACGCAATCAAGGATACACAGACTTGAAGTATATACGGCGATCATATTACTGTAAGCATATCACTGCCCACGTATTTTGGTTGCAAAATACAGGAAGAAATAGAAGTCGCCTTCTAAGGGAGAATGGATAAGGAAATTGTGGCAAAGAATGACTAAATGTTCACGCTTCTAAAAGACTATGGGAAAGTATACTCAAAAGATGGTCATCATTCTCAACAAGGTTACATTTTTGAGAATATAAAACAGGAAATACAGAATGTTATAGGCTCAAAATGATGATGACATGCATCCTTTTTTCACTTTTCTGAAAGAAAAGTGGAGAGGGTTGGATTGGGTGTTATTCCTGCTGAATAGCTAATCAGTGCAACTGATGTTGTTAAAATTTTGCTGTGCACAGATGACTCCAGCAGTTTCATTGGTAGATCAGGAACATTCTCCATTATAGTAACCTAGCAGAATCAAAATACCCTTTTAAAATAACATGCCCAAGCATGTCCTCAACTCTTATCCCCATCAGTTAAATGTTGGCCCTCACTAGTTTTCCTCCACCAGGTTGATTGGTTCAAAGTTTGGGTGAACTTTACTCAGTGGAGGCAGGTGGCTCCGATGTCAGTTGAATGGCGAATCTGCTCTGGGTTTTAGTCAGAACCAGTCAGAACTCTAAAGGAGCAATACAAGGTACTATGCATGTTAGAGTTCTGACTGGTTCTTACTGAAACCCAGAATGAATTTCCTCTTCCAATTGAAATGAATAAGAACTCCTCGCTCCATCCAACTAACTTGTCTCCCAAACTTGAATGGGTCTATTGGGTCTAGATTCACTAGATCAAGAGAGAATACAACAGGTTTAAAGGACAGATCCCACTCAGTGATAGATTTACAAATCTTTACCAAATGTTTTGGGCTTCAAGAATTAATGTATAGGTAGTGGTTCCTGAAACTTCTCTCCAGCCAGAAAGCACACATTTATTTATTTATTTATTACATTTTTATACCGCCCAATAGCCGAAGCTCTCTGGGCGGTTCACAAAAATTAAAACCACAATAAAACACCCAACAGGTTAAAAACACAATTACGAAATACAGTATAAAAAGCGCAAATATGGTATTAAAGAATATATATTGACTATTCAAACAGTCTAAGAGAATTACAAGCTTTAGCTGAGATGAGACAGATTCCTAAATACACACACGTTATAATCACTAAAAGTACAATGAAGATGATAACATAGTAAAACCTAGGTTCTTCTCAATCTAACAGTCAGTATAAAAAGTTTTATATTTACCTTAGTGGAAGGCATGGTGGGTGAAGCCAAGCTAAGTCCATTCTCTCAGGATCTTTCTCATAAACTAATCAAACTCTAGCCTTTTATAACCCCCATGTTGCTGATGCTCTCATCCTTCATTTCAGAGCTGGACATACCACCATTCCTGAATTAAAACATTTAGCCACAAAATGTCTGTTTGATGCTGTATCAGATTTACATAACACTGCCAGAATTTTTGATATCTGCTATCAAAGGTATGGAAGTAAGGGGATCCTTATGGGAAGTTATTACAATTATGGCTGCCATGTGTTACAGGAAAGAAAAACCATCACTGTAAACTGAAGAGAAAGGGAAAAGATCCACCAACACTCTTGAAGTTGAGCACACACGCTCAACTTCAAAAGTGTTGGTGGATCTTTTCCCTTTCTCTTCAACGGCATTGGAAAGACACAGTACTATAAGAGTATTATAGGATGGCAGAAGAAGTAGAAGCTCATTGTTGCAGGCTCAGCCTCTCTGCTCTCAACCTCAACTTTGTCTCCTTCTCTGTTAACTCTCAGCTCAGTCTAGGTTAGCTTGACTCGTCCTTCCACAGCAAAGGTCCCAGACAGTGCCATTAGAGATGTACAAGAGCTTTGTTTTTTCTCGCAAATCATGCGAACGCAGCCCTTTTGCGATCTCTAGAATGTGAATGAAAGGAGGAGCACTTCTCCCCCCCCGAAATGTTCACAAAGTCCTGAATATGCAATCGTGCTTGAAAAATGCATATTTTCATTTTAAAAATGATCACTTTGAAATGTGCATTAAACACCCCCCCCCACACACACTGTGGGCTCATCTACACCAAGCAGGATATTCCACTATGAAAGCGGTATGAAAGCAGTATATAAAAGGCAGAAGCCACACTACTGCTTTATAGTGGTATTGAAGTGCCCTGACAACTGTTGGGGCCCATTGAAACATACTATATACCACTTTCATACCGCTTTCATAGTGTTATATCCTGCTTGGTGCAGATGTGTCCTGGGCCCCAACAGTTGTCAGTGTAATCAGTACCAGCGTAGATCCTGCAGTGCAGTTCAATACCACTATAAAGCAGTAGTGTGGCTCCTGTCTTTTATATACCGCTTTCATAGTGGAATATCCTGCTTGGTATAGATGAGCCCATAGTCAAACTTTAGTCAATGGGAGGGGGGAATGCATACTTTTGGGGAAATGTACACATAAATGTGCATTTTCCCCATTCCCAGTTGCACATTTCCCCCATTTGAAACAAGGTAGAAAGCAGGGTGGGGGAAAAAATGGAAGCAAGTTGAAATCAAAGTGATTTTCCAGAAAATTTTGTTAAGCTTGGAAATCGCTGGTTCTTCCATCATCCCTAGGTGTACAGTTCCCTTTCTCTTCTCTTTTCTTTTTTTAATCACTCAATCCTTAGCTATGACAGCAATTATTAGTTTTGCCTGATCATAAGCCCCACTGTGGCTCTATTCCCCTCTCTCTTCCCCTCTTCCGGGATCCTTTGCGAACTGCAATGGATCAAGAAACTGGCTCGAAACCTGAATTAAAACTTAGCAAGTACCTGGGAAGCCCTCATCCGCAGAGGAGACATTTTAAAAATATTTGTCCTTTACTAATAATTGTATAGAATTTATTTCCATATGAAAGTTTGCCTGTGCGCCTTCTGGAAGCCAGTTCGGTTTAAAATCAGCTGCAGAACATTCCCATTCATTTGCCACTTCAATGTTTTGGAATATATCATAAAATTGGGATCTTTTTTTTTTTTTTTTTTGCCATCCTCTCTGCAATCAATTTCCCAGGAAATTGTGGCAAAGCTTCACATGTTATGGCCTAATTTCACTATTTATTCACATTTCTAACTTAAATTAATCCCGTTCACGAATTCATTTGAACACATGAAGGGCAGTGGCATAAGCAATGCATCCCACTTGCACCATGCAGTCAGCAGCACCCAGGTACACAGCTTGGATAGATCCTTTAGAGTTCTGACTGGTTCTGATGGAAACCCAGAGCAGATTCACTGCTGACATCAGAGTCACCAGCCTCCACTGGCTGGGATGCATCTATTTCCTCGGAGTACTAGATGGTGTATGTCTATTTGAGCATATGCATGTAGGCTCTGTTCAAAAGTGAGCCTCAAACTGGAGAAGGGGATACAACCCCAAGTGATCACCCCTCAAATGAACGACTGAACATGGCTGTTATAAAGTCCTCACTCTGAGAGGCTTTAAGGATTGCACAGCAGAGAAAAATCCACATGGAATAGCTTTCCCCCACATTACAATACTCTGAAGAGAAAAGCAACACCTAGTAACATTCTTCAATCGATTTACCCAGGCCTGACCACAATACCTGACGGAACACCTCTCCCGACATGAACCTACCTGTACACTACGCTCAACGTCTAAGGTCCTCTTCCGGGTGCCTACCCCGAGGGAAGCTCGGAGAATGGCAACCAGGGAAAGGGCCTTTTCAGTGGTGGCCCCTCAATTATGGAATGATCTCTCTGACGAGGCTCGCCTGGCACCAACATTGTTATCTTTTCAGTGCCAGGTCAAGGCTTTTCTCTTCTTCCAGGCATTTAAAAGCATTTAACAGCATACGCTGAGCTTTTTTAACTGACCCCAGAATAGTTATTTTTAAATGGATATTGTCTGTTTTTGTTTGTATTTTATGCTTTTTATGGTTTTAAATTTTGTATATTTCTTTTTAATGTTCACTGTTTTTAAATTTGCATACCACCCAGAGTGCTTCGGCTATGGGGTGGTATATAAATGTAATAAATAATAATAATAATAATAATAATAATAATAATAATAATAATAATAATAATAACTGCCTGAGGCAAACACAAGATGACACACAGACACCCTCCATTCCATGTACGGGAACTGACTGGACTGGCAGCTGAATCTTACTTCAACGCTGGCAACAGCATAGCATCCTTTACCACACTGTAGGGCAGCGGGCTAATTTAGGAGATGCAGGACAGGCTGTGTGGCATGCACAGCTCTGTCCTCTAAGAGAAGGGAATGCCTGGGAGGGCCACGAGGAACAGCTAATGGGCTGCCACCTTTACAACACAGCATTTGCTGCCTGTGGTGGTTGCATCACTCTGCCTAATGGTAGGGCCAGACCTGTGGTTCACAGATCTAAGCTTTCTAAGTCATGCACCCTACATTTTGTCACAGCTTCCCAAAGAAGGCAAATCAAACCATATCACTCCCCCCTGCATTAAAAGTTTTTATCCGCCAGCAAAACATACCAAAACTTTTAATTATTTAGCAAAACCCCAAAACATTTGATTTGATGTGACTGCTATTTTAAATCTGCAGGCTTCTAAACTGGAATATTTATTGATTTCTTATTTTTGGTGTGGTTATAGTTTTGATCTTATATAATTTAACAGCCCAATCATAGGATGTTTGATGGGCCTTACACATGTTCTGAGAAGTAAGTTCCACTGAGTTTGATGGGCCTTACTCCCAGGTAAGCACATCCACAGGACTGCAATCTTAATTGCTTATTTTACTTTGGATGTTTTCGTTTTGTTTGTTTAGGCAGGTAATGGAAAGCTGAAAGATAAATACAGTAAACCAATAAGATCAGAAACACTTCATATGCCAACATGCCCCGAAATTTAAATCCAGGAATGTTATCATGACTAAACCTTTGACTTTACATAGTCTCTTTGTGTGAAGTTGAGTAACTGCGGGCGTTGCTAGACCTACCGGGTGTTCCGTCGTTGAGGAGCGGTGAAAGCGGCTTTTCCCGTTCAGCCGTGACGCCTCATGCTCCACACCTGCCTTCAATTTGTGGCGGAAGTTTGCGCCGGTTGTGCTGCTGCCGCCGCGAGAACGGTTGCGCAGCCACACCGGCCTGATTGCCGCGGCTTTTTTTTTCGCTAACTGCAAGCTCATAAGTAAAACATTGATGATGGTGGTTACCTTAAATGCCCTAAACAGTTTCGGAACCAGATTATTTCAAGGACCACCTGCCTCGGCATTAAAAACAGCCCTGTTCGCAAGCCCGCCATCAAGGTCATTAAGTCTGGTGGGAACATGAGGTAGGGCATTTTCAGTGGTGGCCCCATCTTTGTGGAACTCCGTTCCACGTGATGCACATTTGGCTCCTTCCCCATCTGTTTTTAAATGGGTGTTAAACAACTTTTTATTTAAATCTTCTTTGAATTACAGATGCTAAGATGGATTTTCAATTGTTGCTATTCTGTTTTAAATCACATTACATTCTTTAATTTGGACTGCTCGGCTGGGGGAGGCTGTATTTTCTGCTGCTCTATTAGTTTGAAATCTTATGCATTGTTTTATATTTTTAAATTGTTTTAATGATAATGGTTGTGAGCTGCCTTGAGAGTTTTGTTCTGAAAGGGGACATGAACGAATGAACGAATGAGCAAAAAACAAAGGCCTGAAAACAAGTAGCTGACAGTATTAGCTCACAATTCATCCTAACAAAAGTCCTGTTTATGAAATAGGTGGCCAGGTGGACTACTTTACAGTCCTCTAATTGAAGGGATGTCAGAGGACAGTCCTCTATTTGAAGATATTTTCTATTTGAATGGCTGCCCAGTCCAAGGGCGTTACTAGACGAGGCTCTAGCGCGCGTTACCTTCCGCAGTCACGTCGAGGCTTCCAGATGACGTTCACGAGGATCCGCCGTTATCCCGCGGTGAAGCCTCTTTCTCCCGACTTTAAAAAAGTGAGTTTTAGGGCGCCTTTTCCTGCTGTCCCGCGGTAATTCGGAGTACGTGTGGGAGGATGTGAGGTCACTGCGGTCGGCACTGGTCAGGAAAAGGCGTGCTAAGGGGGAGTGGTCAGCGGCTTCGGTCAAGCCGCCTCCGCCATTTGCGCGCAGTCCGCCAGCTGGGGCAGCGCGGCGGAGCGGCTTTTTTTTTTTATTTCCCCAGTGACAGTTTGCGCAGGACCGGAGGACCGGAAAAGTGGCTGGTGACTCCTTGCGGTGGGCAGCTACCGTGGCCGCATAATGGCGGTGCTGTACGCTGCCTGTTAGTGTGGGTACCAGGCTGGCAGAGGGCAGAGCTGTTTGTGGGCTGCTGCCATGGCTACGGCCAGATGTGGGTTGGCTCCTTGGGATGGGGCACAGGGCACAGAGGCGGTCATCGCCGCCGACACCTCAGAGGCATGATGGGAGATGTAGGCACAGAGTGGCCATGCAGACGATTGACCTCGGGTCATATGACACCCGCCACGACCCCCATCAGGAAGTGAGCGCATCAATGTTGACCCTCAACAGCACCAGCAGCACTTCAGCTGGCACTGGCACTGCCGCCGCTGCCGCCGCCAGGGCCGGCGGCGGCATCGCTGACGGCTGCGCAAGTTTGCGGTCTTTCGGACGTGCGCAAACCGTGCAGCGAGCGAAAAAAAAAGCCGCGGCAATCAGGCCGGTGTGGCTGCGCAACCGTTCTCGCGGCGGCAGCAGCACAACCGGCGCAAACTTCCGCCACAAATTGAAGGCAGGTGTGGAGCATGAGGCGTCACGGCTGAACGGGAAAAGCCGCTTTCACCGCTCCTCAACGACGGAACACCCGGTAGGTCTAGCAACGCCCCTAGTCTGTTTTAAAGACAAAGCGCCATAAGATGGGAGAGTAGAAGATACTTGAAGTTGTCTGTCAACAGTTAGCCCTGGATAGCAGACTGAATCATAGAATCATAGAATAGTAGAGTTGGAAGGGGCCTATAAGGCCATTGAGTCCAACCCCCTGCTCAATGCAGGAATCCACCCTAAAGCATCCGTGACAGATGGTTGTCCAGTTGCCTCTTGAATGCCTCTAGTGTGGGAGAGCCCGCAACCTCCCTAGGTAACTGGTTCCATTGTCATACTGCTCCAACAGTCAGGAAGTTTTTCCTGATGTCCAGCCGGAATCTGGCTTCCTGTAACTTGAGCCCATTATTCTGTGTCCTGCACTCTGGGATGATTGAGAAGAGATTCTGGCCCTCCTCTGTGTGACAACCTTTTAAGTATTTGAAGAGTGCTATTATGTCTCCCCTCAATCTCCTCTTCTCCAGGCTAAACATGCCCAGTTGTTTCAGTCTCTCTTCATAGGACTTTGTTTTCAGACCCTTGATCATCCTGGTTGCCCTCCTCTGAATACACTCCAGCTTATCTGCATCCTTCTTGAAGTGTCGTGCCCAGAACAGGACGCAGTACTCTAGATGAGGCCTAACCAGGGCCAAATAGAGAGGAACCAGTACCTCATGCAATTTGGAAGCTATACTTCTATTTACGCAGCCCAAAATAGCACTTGCTTTTTTTGCAGCCATATCACACTGTTGGCTCATATTGAGCAATCATACCACAGGTCACCTGGCCACAGTCTTCCCCACTAGGGTGAGATGTATTGCATGTATTTTTATTTGAATTCTAGTATTGCTTTCTAAATTTGCATCTATGCATATAAATTAGCATATGCAGATGGTATGCAAATCTATGCCCCCTTTTTGGGTCAGGGATTTCCTTTTTTTTGCCAATACCATAAATGGCCACTCTATTACAGTCACCTCAAAGTATGAAGCTAGTGTTAATGGCCCAAAAGTTCTTCTCTGTCTTAGAATTTATTTTGAGCCAGAGAAGAGCTTACATCTTCTTTCCTTTGCAGTCCCATTCTTCAGATTGCATCCCACCCATCCCACTTAGGCTCTGGTAACAGTGAAATGGGGGAAGGAAGGGAAACCACCCTTTCTCATGCCTGGCAGACTGCTATGACTGTGTTTCAGGCACTAGGAACACTGGGAAATGTATTTTTCCTAACATTACTGGCATCCGTCAGAGAGTAAGAGACTTCCCTTCCTCCTTTTCATCATAACCAAAGCAGCAGATCAAGTAAATAAGTGGGTGGGTGGGCAGATGGGCATGAGCTTGGAGGAATAGGATTAAGGTGGGGTTGAACTCAGAGCTCAGACTTTGTCATGTTCTCAATGACATCAAAGTGGGAATGGCAATTAATTGGGTATGGAACGAGGTTTGGAAGAACCCAAAATGAGGAAGGATCTGCTGTAGTTAAATTACTTTTAGCCCTTCCAGCTAGGATTCTATGAGAAGTTGGTTCATGCATTAGGTTTGTTTCACATAGTGCCTGTTGTGACTTCCCCCTGACAAATTAGTGTTAGAGAATGTGTAACAATCCTTCTTAAATTATATAATATGAAAGAGCCTTAAAGCCTCAGCACTGAGTGAAATCGCACAGGAGATATGATGTATGTGTGAGTGTGTGTGATGGATCTGCAGTCTCTTTTCTTCCAGGACATCAGTACCAGGGGTGGAATCGAATGGCACACTGAATCAATATGCTGAATGTAATTCTGGTGGGCGGTTCACCTATCATCACCTTGGTTTCTCACTTGGCGAATCACAGCTGAATTGTCACCAACAGAGAGCATTCTTCTGGAGTTCGAGGTAAGGTAAGATGAAAGGTCTGTCTGTGGTGTTTGATCTGTGCTGGCTCATTCCAACATACAGAGTCATCACTTGATGCTACAATCATAGGTAAACATAAATGTGTGAATCTGGCTCTAGGTTTGCTTGAGAATCGTTATCTCCACTAATTCACTTGGTCACGGGTACACCACCTTCAGCTCAAGAGTCGCAAGCAGCCCCCGTTTTTGTGGCCCCCATGACCACTGCTTTTACTAGCACCCCTGATTTTACTGCTGCCACTGCTTTTCCCCCTGCCCTGTTGCCAATAATATACCAGCCCCGCCCCAAACTGCTGATTGTCACCATTGCCTCTGACATTGCTGCTTACCACATCCAGGTAGACACTCTAGGAGTTGATCTCAGAGAGCCTGCCCTCTGAGTGCTGGAGGCTAGAGTGTTTTCTGGGGTATGCTCTGGCCATTGTTCTCAGAGGGCTCTATGACCTAAGGGCAAGTTGATAGGGAAATTCATATTTTAAATTCTTATTTTAGAGAAAGTTTCCACAATAGCAGCTTGTTTGTGCTACATTCGTTTTATCCCATTCTGAAGAAGTATTCTGTTTCATCACTTAAGAACATAGTTGCCTTATACTGAGTCAAAACATCATTCCTAGTATTGTTGATCCAGTCCTCAAAATAGGTTCAGCACTTTGGATAGACCCTTTAAAGTTCTGACTGGTTCTGAATGAAACCCATAGTGGATTCACAGCCCCATTGACATTGAAGCCACCAGCCTCAACTGGCACGGACAGCCCTTCAAACAGAGGATAACTTCAAATAGAGGATGGTCCTCTGTAAAGTAGGACACGTGGCCACCCTACGCCATTGGTCCATCTGGTATTGTTTCTCCAGGGCCTTCGGGAAAAGCTTTCCTCAGACTTGCTATCTGCAGTTCTAAAGGCTCAAGGGAATGGATCTGGGACCTTGTGCATACAAGGCATATTCTCTGCTAGTGACCTGTGTATTATCCCCAGTTAGCCCCTGATCCAGTGCTTTATGTTTGCTATTAGCACAAGATGGTTTCCCCCCTTTACGTCAATAGGCAGAGCACATCTAGGGCTAAAGCTCAGTTTTAGGCAGAGCTGGCCCTACAATTACGCAGAGTGAGGCAGTTGCTTCAGGCAGCAGATGCTGGGAGGTGGCAGGAAAGTGTCAGTGGAGAGAACTGTGGGCCACATGGTTCCACCTACACCCCCTAAGCTATCCAGCTGCCTTCAGATGCAGTGAAGATGTTCCATCCCTATAGTGAAGTAAGACTCATCTGCTAGTCCAGTTGGGCTTTATACAAGGAGCGGGAGTGGTGCCATCTTGTTCTTTGCCCCAGGCAAAATGCTTTGGGACAGCCTTGGTTTTAGAGCACATGATTTGCATGCAGAAGGTTCTAAGTTCATTTCCCAGCATCTCTAATTAGGGCTAGGAAAGATGGCTGTGTGAAACCTGGCCAATCAGTATAGCCAGTGCTGAGCTGGATAGTCCACTGACCTGACTTGGTATTAGGTGGTTTTCTAATTCATGTATTGCATAGACGTCCTGCCTTTTTTCCCTCATCGAAGGCAGCCTGCATAGGATTTGCAGGAGGCCGTTCCCTGAGAAGACCCACATCTGTGTAGCTTTGGAAGGTTATTGCATTGTATGTTTTCAGGCCATGCCTTGGGACCCATTCCTTTGTCCCTGAGAAGCTGCCTCTTTTTTGAAAGCTAATGGGGACGTTCCGGTTGTCAGTGGAGCTCTGCATGAGTGTTGGAACCTCTGTACCCTATGAATTATGAAACATGAGCACTGCGATGGCTGTGTGGCACGGCTTTTTGGAAATCCTGCATTTCCCCCAAATGTAATAGTAGAGGCAACAGGCATTTAGCAATATGTAATTAGCCTGGGTTTGTTTTTGTATGTTTTAAATTGTATGTTTTTGTGATTTTAAATGTTTGTATATTGCTTTTGAGTGTTTTTATCCTATGTAAACCAAGTCCAAGTCAAGTTTATTGTACTTAGCAACCAGCCACCATACAGCTTCACATGGATGTGTTACATTCATTCATTCGTTCGTTCGCTTGGCCTTTGTGCGCAAGAGCAGGGCCAGCACAAGAAATTTAGCAGTTCTAAAAGTTACATATTTGTTAAAATCATTCAATAAAAAACACAGTTTATGTAAACCACCCAGAGAGCCTCAGCTATGGGGCAGTATACAAATGTAATAAACAACAACAGCAGCAACAACAACAACAACAAAATAATGGTGAATAAATCATTCATAGCTTGCAGTAATGGAATCGCTTTACACATCACTTTAGAGAACTTTTTTTTTTGTATGCAGTGAGATCTTTTCTAAAGCTCACAAGCATAAGCACAGCTGAAGGAAGCAGCCACAGAAGCTTAGTACATGCTAAAGGAGAATACAATTGTTTAAAGGGCCGGGATAATTGGGGAAAGGACCAGCCATATCATGACCACCTTCTTGAACAATGAGGGTCAGGAACGCATGACAATTCAGGGGTGTCACATGAAGTGCTACAGCAATTCCCATCAGCTACCTGTAAGACTGTAGCATCCAGGAGGAACTTGGCACCATGCATCAGGACGTGTCTATTTCCCATGCATTCATTTCAACTGTCCTATGACTCAACTGCTTTTTCAGATGTTCTCTGAAATGTCCCTGCTTGCTCAATAAACCAGGAATCAGATGGAGATTATGAAAGCATTTCCCCCCACTGTCATGCAGACACTAGCGCATAGCATGCATTACAATGCAGACAAATTGACCTCAACTTTTATATAAGCTTTATGACTCTTTTGTTTTGTTTTTGTTAACATAGAAGAAACCACTGTTTGTTTAGAATGACATGAAATTCTGAATGAAGTTATTGGATCTTCTCAGGGTGTGTGCGTGCGCACTCACATTGTATACAAGCTTCTTTAAACTGGGCATCTGGTTGTGAGCTCAATTTCTTTAAATGGCATAAAGCAGCACCCTTAAAAGAGTTTGTTCCAATTAAAAGAACAAACAGCATTTATTTAGCATTTTTGAGTGTGCTCAGAGTGCTTCACATATATTACCACAGTAACAACAACAACAAAACAAAACAACAACCCTTTAATGTAGTATCCCCGTATTAGAAATTGGGCTAAACATCAAACTGGATATGACATTAATTGCATGGTAGCAATTCACCTGTCTAGTTTAAACATGTTAAATAGAACATAAGGAACATAATATGACCCATATACTGAGTCAGACCATTGGTCCATCTACCCAAGTGTTGTTGGCACTAGGGGTGTGCACAGACCCCCCGCTCCGCTTCACTTGCAGATCCGCCATTTTCCGGATCGGGCCGCTCCGCCCCGCCCCCGCTCCGCCCACTTCCGCTCCGCTCCGCCCGGAGCTCCGGATCCGGATCCGGAGCTCCGTTTCCCCCCCCCCCCCATAGGCTTGCATTGAAAGCTAAAAAATTATACAACTTTTTTTCTGTTCAAGTTAGAAACCTCATGTTTGGCACCATGACACCTCATGGGGATATACACACGCATGCCAAGTTTCAAAGCAATCCCATCATCCCCTGATTTTTGGCGAATTTTTGAAAATCGGGCACCCCACACACAACATCCCTGCGAGGTGGGTAGGGGAGGAGGGAGGGAAGGCAGGCAGGCATGCAGCTGGCATTTCTGGGGGCATAAGGAAGTGAGCCAAGGATAAGCCAGTAATGCATATAAAATGGAATAAATCAATCAATAAACAAAGGAGGGGTGGAATTAAAAGCAGCAGTGTTGCTCAATAAACAACAAGAAGAACTTTTTTTAAAAGGCTATATCTGTCTTTTACCAGCAATAGGGGGACGTGCCCGGGGGAGGGGGAAGTAGCTGCCAGTTCAAGACACTGACAGCCACAGCTCTGAGAAGAAGTAAAACGCTCACTTTGACTCAGAACAGGCATTGCTCCACCACTGAAAAGTGACCATTCACTTCAACTCATGATAGGCATTGCTCCACCGTTTTACTCTCTTTGGAAGGCTCTAATGGCCTTCCAGTGCAGGAGAGAGTGGGGGCACGTCCACGATGAGATGCCCTAGGGGAGCTCATCCCCTTGCACCACATCGATTCAGTTGTTCCCCAAGGTTAGGGTGGGGAGCAGTGCTGTGTTTCTATCTCTTATTCTTGGCTTAGTATATGATTTCAGGTTGTGTTTGTGCATTTGGTGGGGCTACTGTGTTAAAAAACACGGGGAAAAGCCCGTTCAGATGAAGAAAGAGAAGTTTCCCAGAATCCCAAGTTACCTGTTTTGCCTATGCCCTCCTCCAACTTTGGGATCATCATGACCGGGAGCTGACTCTGCCCCTCAGCCCTTTGAAAAAGGTATTTTTCCCGCCGATTTTTTAAAAACGTCTAGCCCGCGACCCGTACGATGCAGAAAGTTGAGAGTGGTCTCAAAATGACCCCCATCCACGACTCTCTGTGCACAAGAATTTTCATAACGATAGCTTAAACCCCCCCCCAGTTATCCCCGATTCTTTCCCTCAATGCAATCCTATGGGCGAAAAGCCGAAAACGCAGTTTGAGCCGCGCGGTTGACCCGATTTTCACAAAAATATAGCCCGTGACCCGTACGATGCAGAAAGTTGAGAGTGGTCTCAAAATGACCCCCATCCACGACTCTCTGTGCACAAGAATTTTCAGAACAATAGCTTAAACCCCCCCCAGTTATCCCCGATTCTTTCCCTCAATGCAATCCTATGGGCGAAAAGCCGAAAACGCAGTTTGAGCCGCGCGGTTGACCCGATTTTCACAAAAATATAGCCCGCGACCCAGACAACGCAGAAAGTTGAGAGTGGTCTCAAAATGACCCCCATCCACGACTCTCTGTGCACAAGAATTTCCAGAATGATAGCTTCAAAAACAACGTAGTTATGCGCGATTATTTGCCGCAATGCAATCCTATGGCGAAATGTTTTCAAGATGGCGACCGGAGCGCTCCGCCTGAACTCGGAGCTCCGAAAAATGGGCGCTTCTCTTCGCCTTGCTTCTAGGGGGTCCGCGGTCCGCTCCTACTCCGCCTCTGGGTAAGGCGGAGCAGGCCAATCCGCTACTGCTTCTACGCTCCTAATCGGAGCGGAGCACATCCCTAGTTGGCACTGACTGGCAGCAACTCTCCAAGATTTCAGTCAGGATTGTTTCCTCGCCCTACCTAGACAATTCGGGCACCAAACCTGGGACCTTCTGCATGCAAAACAGGTGCTCCATCACACTGAGCTATGGTACTACTCGTAGAACAGTACGACAATGGAATCAGTTACCTAGGGAGGTTGTGGGCTCTCCCACACTAGAGGCAAGCAAGAGGCAGCTGGACAACCATCTGTCAGGGATGCTTTAGGGTGGATTCCTGCATTGAGCAGGGGGTTGAACTCGATGGCCTTGTAGGCCCCTTCCAACTCTGCTAGTCTATAATTCTTTTGTTGTTTATTCATTCAGTCGCTTCCGACTCTTCGTGACTTCATGGACCAGCCCACGCCAGAGCTTTCTGTCGGCTGTCGCCACCCCTAGCTCCCCCAAGGTCAAGTCTGTCACCTCCAGAATATCCTCCATCCATCTTGCCCTTGGTCGGCCCCTCTTCCTTTTGCCTTCCACTTTCCCTAGCATCAGCCTCTTCTCCAGGGTATCCTGTCTTCTCATTATGTGGCCAAAGTACTTCAGTTCTATAATTCTATGATTCTATAATTCTCAATGGCTTCATAAGAGCATATGATGAGCCATGCTGGATCAGAGCAAAGCCTTGCAGTGTCTGTGGGAAACTCAGGGACAGGTGATGAGTGCAATAGTACCCTTCCGCTCAAGCATTAGTTTGGCAGAGTCTCCCACCCAGCTGATGAGGGAGGAGGAGCTTACACCATGGGAGCCATGAGCTGGGAGTCCCCACCTTAGCAAAGAGATGGGGTGGGGGAGCTAGGAATCGCCACTGTGCGAGAGCAGGGAGAACAAGTGTGGTGTGGTGTGGTATGGTGGGCTCACTTGAGGTAGTTTCTTCAGTTGGGCTGGGCCTACCCCTACTTGCCCTTTTTCTAAGCTAAATGGTCCCAGATATTATAGCCTTTTCTCATAGGGCAGTTGCTCTGGCCCCTTGATACAGAAAATTGGTTGTACTCCATCTGGGCTCTTATGCAGCTAACAGCCATTTCATTTCTAAAAGATGGCCCAGCAACATTCTGTTATCTCAGCCTCGAAAAATAACAGACTTGTTCATTTCAGTGTCTTGGCTTGTCTGAAACACAAAGGACTGCGAAAAACAATGAGGTCAGTAGACATTTTCATGAGGTTCCGCCTGGTAAATTACTGTTTACATGTCTGCATTCGGAATATAGCCCAGAGAATCTGACAGCTCCAGCGGGGGCTATGTCAGAAATGGGAAGTTCAACCAAACATAAACATTCATAATGGCGGTTTTTAATACCTGGGTTGAAAGATCAACCAAGAGGGAACTCTATCTGTATGCAATGCATTTTAATGCCCAGGGGCAGCTTTCTTGGCTGGGTAGCTTTTAGGTTTTTCTGGAATTTGCACACATGGCACAACGAAATGGTGTCTGAAACCCTTTTAAGCTAGAAAGGTATCATTTGTCTTTCAATGCTCCATCAAAACAAAGTGCATTTGGGAAAGAACTTTACTGTAGGCATGGGATTTGTGGTTAAATACGATGCAGTATAGACAAGTTAACATCACAAGACAGGCTTTTTGGTTAGTCCTTCAACTGCTATCAGGCTGGAAGCTCTCTTCCAAACAGTATGATGTTGCCTGGATGATCATTTTTACCGTGTTGTTGTTTTTAGATCATCTAACTACAACGTAAGCAGGGTTAAATGCACACTGCCTTAACTATGGAACATAAGAAGAGCCATGCTGGATCAGACCAAGGGTCCATCTAGTCCAGCACCCTGTTCACACAGTGGCCAACCAGCTGTCAACAAGGGACCCATGTTCCCCAGCAAATGGAGTATATACAGGCTTACTGCCTGTGATACTGCCCTTACCCCAACTAAAAACATGCACCCAGGAAGTCAAAATTCTGCACCAAAATAAACTGAATTTTGCAGCTTGTAGGAATTATGCACGTAGGGATCATTTGTGTAATCATTTCCCATTGTTCTGTGCCTTTTACTCCTTTGCATAATTTGCAACTTAGTCCTATGCATGTTTTCTCAGAATTAAGTCCCATTGTGTTTGGTGGAACGCTCTACAAGTAAGTGTGCATAGGATTGCAGCCTTATTTTTGGTTTTGGTAATCATTGGGAAAGCACTGGAATTTTATTCAACCCCCCACCCTGCCTCCAGGAGTGGCTCTGTGCCCTCTTCTACAGAGGACAGTCCTCTATTGGAAAGGGTGCCAGACAGGTGTCCTCTATTTTGAAGGCATCCTGTATTTAAAGGGCTGTCCAGTCCAAATCTGGCATAAAGATAGGGTGACCATATGAAAAGGAGGACAGGGCTCTTGTATCTTTAACAGTTGTATTGAAGAGGGAATTCCTGCAGGTGTCATTTGTATATGTGGAGGTGAAATTTCCTCATCACAACAGTTAAAGCTGCAGGTGCCCTGCCCTCTTTTAAATCTGGTCACTCTAGTATAGCTCCTGCAGCTTTAACTGTTGTGATGACGAGGGAATTTCACCAGGTTCTCCATATATACAAAAATGACACCTGTTGGAATTCCCTTTTCTATGCAACTGTTAAAGATGCAGGAGCCCTGTCCTCCTTTTTATATGGTCACCCTAATAAAGATAGAGGCCCACCAGAAGGGAGAGCTGGCAACATTCTGTTAGCTCAGCCTTGAAAATTGACAGAATTGTTAATTTCAGTCTCTTGCCTTGTCTTGTCTTGAAACATTGAAGTTCATCATCATGCTCGTCATTCTGAGACAAAGAGAATATCGTCATGAAGAAACTCGACAGTGGGCTTTGTCTGTAGCAGCCCCCACCCTCAGGAAAACCCTCCCTCATGTGGTTCAGGAGGCGGAAAATGTCATAACTTTTAAATGCCTCCTAAAAAAGTATGTTTTTAGACAAGCCTTCCCTAGACTGTAACTTATTCTGGTTTTATGTGATTTTTAAAGTTTTAATTTGGATTTTTATATTACGGTTTTAGTTGAAAACTGCCCAGAGAGCCTAGGCTGTTGCACAGTATAAATATGAAATCAATCAATCAATCAATCAATCAACACCTGAACAGCAGATTGAGCAGGGCACACAGGTCACTGTCACTTTGATGTATTTCTATTTTTACTTGTAGCAAATTCTTTCTAAATTTGCATCTAAACATACACATTGGCACATGTAAATTTTATGCAAATCAGTATCATCCTTTGTCCTCTTCTTGGTGATGCATTCATTCTCTCTCTCTCTCTCTCTCTCTCTCTCTCTCTCTGGCTACAGCTAGACCTAAGGTTTATCCTGGGATCAACCAGTGTTCGCCTCTGCCTGAGCACTGGATCCCCTGTGTGTCACCTAGATGAACAGGTTTGACCCCTGGATGATCCAGGGATAAACTTTAGGTCTAGCTATGGCCTCAGTCTCAGTCTCTTGATGATTCTTAAGTGTCCACTCTACCCCTAAGCTTCTGAGATTGCAATAGGCATGTGAACATTTTGAAGCACATCATTGCAGTCATAGGGACTAGAAACTCCCCCCGCCCCCAGTTTTCCATCCCCCTGCAACAATCTGTCAGCATTCTGTGGTGGTGGTTTTAAAAATTTCTCTTTTGTATTTCTGCAAATCTTGGAGTCCCCTCCTCCCCCGGTTTGCTGATACCTCCTGTTGTGAATGAATGCTGCTGTTTCGACTGCATAAGGGATCCATACTTGGAAAATTAATTTGCTATTAGTATGTAGGATATGCACTTTTTATTAAGAACTCCTTTGTGATATTGGTATGTACAGCCTCAATCCAGGGAGTAATTTTAACTTCGTTCTAGGGTTTCCACAAGCACAGCAGCATAGAATCATAGAATAGTACAGTTGGAAAAACTTCTTGACTATTACAGCAGTGCGACAATGGAATCAGCTACCTAGGGAGGTTGTGGGCTCTCCCACACTAGAGGCATTCAAGAGGCAGCTGGACAACCATCTGCCAGGGATGCTTTAGGGTGGATTTTTGCATTAAGCTGGGGGTTGGACACCTCAGAAATTACAATGGAGAGATGGGGCTATAACTAATTTAAATCAGACAGCTGAATATTTATGCATTAGCCCCTGAGGTAGATTTTTCTCTTACCTCTGCAAAACATGAAATCAGGCTGTGCTGTTTCTTCTGGTCCATTTCGCAACACCAAAAAAAAAAAAAAAATGATAAAATCCAGTATGTGACAAAATGCAGAAATGTACCCAACCTAGACTCCATTTCCCCTGATGACAATATCTCTTTCTGATTGTATCTTGGTGCTTTATTGGACTCGATATGCTGTTTCCTAGAGTGACTCATGTGTCTTTCAGACATGTTGAAATCCATTTATGAGCAACTGGGATATTAGGGGAATGACAAGATGATCATAAAAAGAATCAAGAGCTTGTGAAGAAAGGAGATTTCCAGTCACCTCAAAGGACCTTAGTACACGCTAATGACCTGAACTTGCTTTAAACTATGAAACTGGCAGAGTTCTTACAGATGTGAGACAATGAATGCTGTGCAATAATTACCTGATTCTTGCATAGTGACCTAAACATGGGTTAATGTTGACATTTTTGGATGTCATAGCTAAATGTTAGAGCACACTGGATGCTGAATGTAGAAGGTCATAGCTTCAATCTCTCACATCTCCAGTTTGGAGGATCAAGCAGTGATGGAGAAGACCTTCTGCCCCAAACCCTGGGTAGCTGCTGCCAGTCAGAATAGAATAAATTCTGAAAGTCACGATAAAGATGGAAATGATTTAAAGATCAAGAGTAGTGAGTGGAGGCCTGCAGAATTACACAAGAGGGGGGAAATAAGAACCGCCATGCTGGATCGGACCAAGGGTCAATACTACAAACGAGAACGATCTTGGAATTGTTGTAGATCACAAGCTGAATATGAGCCAACAGTGCGATATGGCTGCAAGAAAGGCAAATGCTATTTTGGGCTGCATTAATAGAAGTATAGCTTCCAAATCACGTGAGGTACTGGTTCCTCTCTATTCGGCCCTGGTTAGGCCTCATCTAGAGTATTTCGTCCAGTTCTGGGCTCCACAATTTAAGAAGGACACAGACAAGCTGGAGTGTGTTCAGAGGAGGGCAACCAGGATGATCAAGGGTCTGGAAACAAAGCCCTATGAAGAGAGACTGAAAGAACTGGGCATGTTTAGCCTGGAGAAGAGAAGATTGAGGGGAGACATGATAGCACTCTTCAAATAATTAAAAGGTTGTCACACAGAGGAGGGCCAGGATCTCTTCTCGATCCTCCCAGAATGGGGTGTGCACGGACCCCCCGCTCCGCTTCACTTGCAGATCCGCCATTTTCCGGATCGGGCCGCTCCGCCCCGCCCCCGCTCCGCCCACTTCCGCTCCGCTCCGCCCGGAGCTCCGGATCCGGATCCGGAGCTCCGTTTCCCCCCCATAGGCTTGCATTGAAAGCTAAAAAATTATACAACTTCTTTTCTGTTCAAGTTAGAAACCTCATGTTTGGCACCATGACACCTCATGGGGATATACACACGCACGCCAAGTTTCAAAGCAATCCCATCATCCCCTGATTTTTGGCGAATTTTTGAAAATCGGGCACCCCACACACAACATCCCTGCGAGGTGGGCAGGGGAGGAGGGAGGGAAGGCAGGCAGGCATGCAGCTGGCATTTCTGGGGGCATAAGGAAGTGAGCCAAGGATAAGCCAGTAATGCATATAAAATGGAATAAATCAATAAATAAACAAAGGAGGGGTGGAATTAAAAGCAGCAGTGTTGCTCAATAAACAGCAAGAAGAATTTTTAAAAAAAGGCTATATCTGTCTTTTACCAGCAATAGGGGGACGTGCCCGGGGGAGGGGGAAGTAGCTGCCAGTTCAAGACAGCCACCAACAGCTCTGAGAAGAAGTAAAACGCTCACTTCAACTCATAACAGGCATTGCTCCACCACTGAGAAGTAAACGCTCACTTCAACTCATGATAGGCATTGCTCCACCGTTTTACTCTCTTTGGAAGGCTCTAATGGCCTTCCAGTGCAGGAGAGAGTGGGGGCACGTCCACGATGAGATGCCCTAGGGGAGCTCATCCCCTTGCACCACATCTATTCAGTTGTTCACCAAGGTTAGGGTGGGGAGCAGTGCTGTGTTTCTATCTCTTATTCTTGGCTTAGAATATGATTTCAGGTTGTGTTTGTGCATTTGGTAGGGCTACTGTTTTAAAAAACACTGGGAAAAGCCCGTTCAGATGAAGAAAGAGAAGTTTCCCAGAATCCCAAGTTACCCGTTTTGCCTATCCCCTCCTCTAACTTTGGGATCATGTGATCATGACCGGGAGCTGACTCTGCCCCTCAGCCCTTTGAGTCTTTCCCTCAATGCAATCCTATGGGCGAAAAGCCGAAAACGCCGTTTGAGCCGCGCGGTTGACCCGATTTTCACAAAAATATAGCACGCGACCCAGACAACGCAGAGAGGTGAGAGTGGTCTCAAAATGACCCCCATCCACGACTCTCTGAGCACAAGAATTTCTAGAACGATAGCTTCAAAAAGAACGTAGTTATGCGCGATTATTTGCCGCAATGCAATCCTATGGTGAAATGTTTTCAAGATGGCGACCGGAGCGCTCCGCCTGAACTAGGAGCTCCGAAAAATGGCCGCTTCTCTTCGCCTTGCTTCTAGGGGGTCCGCGGTCCGCTCCTACTCCGCCTCTGGGTAAGGCGGAGCAGGCCAATCCGCTACTGCTTCTACGCTCCTAATCGGAGCGGATCACACCCCTAGAATGCAGGACACGGAATAACGGGCTCAAGTTAAAGGAAGCCAGATTCCAACTGGACATCAGGAAAAACTTCCTGACTGTTAGAGCAGTACGACAATGGAATCGGTTACTTAGTGAGGTTGTGGGTTCTCCCACACTAGAGGCCTTCAAGAGGCAGCTGGACAACCATCTGTCAGGGATGCTTTAGGGTGGATTCCTGCATTGAGCAGGGGGTTGGACTCGATGACCTTGTAGGCCCCTTCCAACTCTGCTATTCTATTATTCTATGATTCTATAAGTCCAGTATGCTGTTCACACAGTGGCCAACAAGGAAACCCACAAGCAGGACATGAGTGCAAAAGCTCCCTCCTGCCCATGTTCCCCAGCAACTGGTGTACATAGGCGTACTACCTCTGATACTGGAGGTAGCATGCAGCCATTAGGACTAGTAGCCATTGATAGCCTTCTGTTCCAGAAAGTTGTCCAATCCCCTTTTAAAGCCATCCAAATTGGTGGCCATTATTACATCTCACGGTAGTAAATAGTATAGTTAACGGCACCATGGGGAGGATATGTCCTGCATCTGCCACCAATCAGTTCCGTGGGATGACCTCAGGTTCTGACATTATATGAGAGGAAGGAAAATGGTCTCCCTATCCCCTAACCAAGGAATTTGTTTTATTTATCTTGGAAAAGAGAGAGATTGAAGAACATTTTCAAACAAAGAATTGCCTAAGTGAAGACATTTTTGGATCAGTTCTTTTTGTCTGCCAAGAACAATGCAAGAAATAATAGGAGAAAACAGACTATTTGAGATGGATGTTAGGAAGAAGTTTTCAGCTTTACAAGTGGTGGGGGTTGTGGGCAGTGGAGGCTGGTGGCTCTGTTTTTGATGGGGCTGTGAATCCACTCTGGGTTTCAGTTAGAACCAGCCAGAACCCTAAAGGAGCTATCCAAGGTCCTGAACCAAATTTTTTAGGGGTGAGAAGATAGCTTCTTTAGAGTTCTGGCAGATTCTGATTGAACTTAGAGTGGATTCACAGCCCCAACAAAAATGGAGCCACCAGCCACTACTGGTTGTGGAACAGGTTGGATAGGTACCTCTGCAGCTTTCAAGCATCAAGGCTGTGATCCTATTTGGAAGGGACCATAACTCAGTGGTAGTGCCCAGGTGTTGCATGCAAAAAGGTCAATTCCCTAACATCTCCAGTAAACAGGATCTATTAGTAGGTGATGGGAAAGACATCTCTGCCTGGAGAGCTGCTGGCAATTGGAGTAGAAATTCATTGGTTATTTTGAACTGGTGAGTTTCTGAAGTTTCTAAGAAGAGCAGGCTAATCAGAATATCTTTTCAGCAGAGAGTGTTACGGAGTCCCAGGGCATGGTCTGTAGGCACATGAGACAAACAGCTTCCTGAAGCTAAGTAGGTCTAGGTCTGCTCAGTGCTTGGAGGGGAGACTGCCTATGAATCCTGTGTAGCCACCTTGAGTTCCATGTTGAAAGAAAGGTAGGATATAAATGTAATGATGATGACGACACAAGAGTTCCTCTGCTCATTGTGACCAATATAAAGCTTTCACATCTTTCATTTCCAAGCAATGCAGAAGCTCTTAATGTACATTTTTTTAACATGCATTCTGGAACTCTCTTTTTTCATAAGCAAAGCATGGGGGCATGAAGCTTAGTGAAGAAATGTTATTATTTTTGCAATGTTACTTTTTTTAAGTAGCATGTTGTGTTGCTTCCATTTAATTTAGGCCAGGTCTGTGCTATGCGTTTATGCCACTCTTAATGGGGAGGTGTTAGCAGGCATGGGAGAACCCCAAGGATTTCAGAAGTACACAAAAAATCTTTAGGAACTCCCACCCTGATGTGACCCCCTTCCAAACAGCCCAATGAGGACTGAGCTTGAACACTGGGGATAAAATGCTCACTGTCTGTTGGGTGGGTTGCGGGGGAAGAGAAATGAAAAACCAAGGGAGGGGGAGAACAGAAGGCAGGAGCTACACTACTGCTTTATAACAGTGTATAACTGTATTGACAAGTGTTGGGGCCCATGACACATGCCGTATACCATTTCCTGCTTGGTGTAGAGCTGGCTGGAGTGTTGGAATCCTTTACAGGAGCAATGTTTTGTTACAGGAGCCATTTATGCGTCACTAACATGGAACGGAAGAGAATGATCTTTCTCAACACTTGAAAATTTCCTGGCAAACACTCTCTTGTCCTGCACGTTGACACGCACCCAGGTAGCCAACTGATCAAACATCCATAACCCAAACAATATGACGAACCCATGAGAGGCTCAATTCAAACATCTCAAAAACTGGATCCCCAAGATCAGGAAATGCTTCTTCAAAAATGATTTTTTAAAATAGAAACTAACATAATGAATTGTATTGTTATGGCCAGCAGTTTCTTTTAATCCCCTATTCACCTAAGGCATGGGTGGGTAGACTGAGGCCCTCCATATGTTGATGGACCACAACTCCCATCATTCCTGACTATGGGCCATGCCAGCTCAGGCTGATGGGAGTTGCAATCCAATCACATCTGAAGGGTAAGAGGTTCCCCAACTCTTTGTCTTAAAACCCCCCACAAATCTTTAAAATCGTTAGCTGACAATCCTATCCATGCTTACTTTGGAGTAAAGTATGTTGAATTCAAACAGGACTACTTCTGGATAAACAAGCAGAGGATCAGGGAGTGTTTGTTCCGTTGGCTTATAGAAGTCTTCACAATTGTGCAAAAAGAGAGAGAGAGAGAGAAAGGGTGGTACATCTCTGTGACTTGGGTAAGGGCTTTTGTGTTCTGCACAGAGGATTTCCCCCCTCAAGTGTTTGCTTTATTTATCAGGATTGCTCAATTTGATTGGCAGCTTAAGAACACAGTAGCGAAGGTTTTCGTCACAGGCCAACTTGCATGACACGGCTGGCCCACTGCAGATTATTTAACCCATGATGAGCCATGGCGTGTGCCTGTTGACATTTTGAATATGCAGCCCCGAGTGGAGGTGACATGTTGTGCAGACCTGGCCACCAAGAGTTATTTGAGGGTTAAACAATCCTTGCAAAACTCTACAACAAACTTTAGTTATGCGAGGATTGTTGAACCCTCAAATAACCCTTGGTAGCTGGGAACTGTAGGGCTTTTTTCAGTCTAAACATGCATCGGATTATGCCCTAATAAACTATACAATAACCTATAAATGTAAGTATTTATTTATTTTATTTACTTGTTACATTTATATCCCACTTTTCCTCCAAAGAGCCCAAGTTGGCTTACATGGTCCTCCTCCTCTCCATTTTATCTTCACACCAACACCGTGAGGGAGTCCGTGAGTAGCCCAATGTCACCCAGTGAGTTCCATGGCTGCGTGGGGCCTAGACCTGGTTCTCCCCTGTCCTAGTCCAACACTCTAGGGTGCCATCTGACCTCTTTTGCAGAAGACAGTCCTCTACTGCAGAGCTATTGGAGAACGCCCTCTGTTTTGAAGGTGTCCTCTGTTTGAAGAGATCTCAGTTTAAGTCTGGTTTAAAGATAAAGAAGGAAGAACTGGGCCTTGGAGTTGTTCATCAACTGCATTTGGAAAGTAAACTGAGCAAGGCAGATAGGTCACCTAGTCACAGTCTTCCACACTATGGTGAGATGTACTGTATTAATATTTTTTTATTTATAGTAATTATAGTACATTTATGCAAGTTTGTTTTGACATCTCTTTTTTGGAAGTTCACAGTGAAAGAAGAAACAGTGATGCTGCAGGACGATGCAGCTGAGCTTCAGAACTAAGTGTGGGTATGAGCCCAAATTTTCATGGTCCTAACCACTGCACCACCCTAACCACTGCACCAAACTTTCATATGCATCTGATAATCAGAAGGTACACTCAAAGGACAACATATATATTTGACTCATAAAATAAGGCACATAGGGAGCTGTAACACATCATCAAAATCCAAGAGAGTGAATTATTTCACTTTTATTCTAACCGTCCTCCAAGGAACTCAGGATGGTGTATAGATTCCCCCTGTTGAAGTAGGGCAGGAGTGCTTTAGAATGGTTTATAGCGGTTTTGACAACTGTTCGGGCCCAGGACACATTCCGTATACTGTTTTCAAAGTATTATCTCATGCTTGATGTAGATCTAGCCTAGGTTAGGCTAAGAGATGGTATCTGCCCAAAGTCCATCTGGAGAGTTTCGTAGCTTAACAGGGATTTGAATCTGGAACTTCCTACTCCTACTAAGGGATTTTGTCTACTAGACCGTACAGTGACTATTAAGTTTATTTATTGAGAGTGCAAACCTATGCATGTTTAGACAGAAAAAAGTCCTACAATTCCTGGGAATTGTCCTACAATCCCTAATTTACACAATCCTTTGTTTCCAGAATTTACATACTGCCTTTTTACACACACACACACACACACACACACACACACACACACACGTCCCAAGATGGTTCACATATAATAAAAGAATTTAATTTCTCCCCAAATAAAACAATATAAAACACATTAGAAACCGTTTAAAACAAATTCAGAGCAACAGTCAAGAAATGGACTTCTGCATAAACCCCAAAGGCCTGGTGTGTCTGTGTATATATAATACATCCATAAAGAGACCAAAGAGGATAGGGTGACCACATGTCGTAGTTTACAAAGGACAGCTCTCTGTTTGAAGGGCTGTCAGGCAGTCCTCTGTTTGAAGGTCTCAATGTCCTCTTTTGGCATTTTTTTTGGTGATGTATTTCCTCTTTTCTGGTGATGTTTAAGTCGCCACCCTAAAAGAGGAACATAGATAAACCTCTGGAGGGAGAACATTTCAGAGCTCCAGAGCCACAACTAAAATGCCCCTGCTTCTCTTGAAAACTCAGCTATAGGAATGAAGTGAGCACTCAAAATTGAGGTGGGGGGTCTCAAAATGCAAACCCTCCTGTTTACAAAAAAAAAGTCTGGATCATTCTTCGAAATGGCTCACAAATGCCCTTGCCTCACTTTGCAAGCTGTCTTCTCCCCTTTTGCAAGCAACCCACCCCAAACCTACCTTTGCTTGTGAAGGGGGAGGGGCCATTGCAAGAGGCAGCCGGCTCACAACAGGAAATGACATTCTACCGAACATGCTCTGAACTGTCATTTCCTGCTGCGATCAAGAGCCTTGCAGTATTTTTGAGGGAGAGTATTCCACAGCTCTGGAACCACCAATGAAAAGTCCTAGTCCTGATAAAAACCAAATTCTGGGTTTTAAGTGGGAGGGTGTTCATAGTTATGCCACTGAGGTCAATGAGATTTCAAAGGCCTTAATGTTGACGGTATCATACTCTATGTGTGTAGAACAACTTACAAGGTATAGGTATGCTTTAAGAATACTAACCTCGGATCTGAACTAGGTCTAACTGAAAATGATCCTCAGTGCTTTGCCACCTCATTTAGAGGTGGTAAATTGGGGGACAGTTTTGAGATTTGTTTGTGGGGAGTGGGCAAAATTATTTTCAAGTTTTATTGGTGGGGGTGAGATCTTATTGGGTATCAGTGGCTTTTACTATTATTCTTATTCTTATTGTTGCAGCAAGGACGGGCAGGAGTTCTGCTATTGACTCCTGCCATTTTCGGTTGCCATTTTATCTAGGGTGACCATATTTGGGAAACCAAAAAAGAGAACACCTAGTGTGTGTGTGGGGAAGCAGCTTTCTGAGTCCTGCAGAAAGTACGTTATTCCCCCGCCACCTTAAAGAACCCGATTGGAATGGAGGAGGGGAAAGGATTTCATTCTGCACCACCACCATCCACTCCAATTGGGGCCTTTTCTATAATGTCCACGAATGACCCACTTTCCCCTTTAAGACCTCAATTGGAGCTCGGGTTGGGGGAATGATGTGCCTCAAGAAAGCATGTCATTCCCTCCTGCCATGCTAATGGCAGCCTTAAAGAGGAAGGTGTGTCATTCCAGGACATTATTGAAAATTATAGAAAATCCCCCCTGACACCATGGAAAGAACAAAAACCAGGACAAATCCGAGGAAATCCTGACAGTTGGTCACCCTATTTTATCTCTCCCCACATTTACCTGAGAGTGAGGCTTTGACATTACTAGGCCATGCGAGGAATAACACTACATGATGATGTAGTGTTGTTCTGAGGGGGCATCATGAGGTGGAATTGCAGCTTCTGGGAGGGGCAAATGGGAGATATGTCTTCCCTTCCTACCCCCTGAACCTATCAGACAGACTTTTAAAAGCTGAGTTATTCATACTACAAGGGCATATCCATAATGGGTTGAGGAATTAATTATGCCATCTGAAATGCTCTTCTGATGTTCATTTGAATCTCTCTCTCTCTCTCTCTCTCTCTCTCTCTCTCTCTCTCTCTCTCTCTCTCTCTCTCTCTCCCTCTCTCCCTCCCTCCCTCTTTCTCCCCTCCCCCACCCCTCCAGACTTGACATCCTTTTGTCACAGTTCTTCTGAAGACAAAGCCAGAAAAAAAAGGCAAGTCTTTGGTTCTGTCCAATGCATTCCACATTCTCTGTATCTTCTTGCTCATCGTGATCATTCAGTGTTTACTTGAGTTCAGCAGCCCACCCAGGAGCTGGATTTCACAATATTAACCACATCTTCCTTTTCCTTGTCATATTTATAGGCTTTGGGTCCTGAAAAGAAGAAAATGAATCCTAAAAAAGAAAAAGGAAAGGAAAAATAGGAACTATTAATATGAGTGCATAGGGTTCACTATCCTTTATGTGATCCTTGTACGCAATCTCTTTACTTCCCTCCACTAACTTTATTCATTTACTTAAATTAAATTTATATACCATTTTCTCCATAAATTGAGTACTATAGTGAAAAGGGACAAGAATAAAATCTACCTTAAAATAAAAAAAGCATAGGAACATCCTCATCCATAAACAATATAAAACAGCCTCCCCCAACATGGTACCCTCCAGATATTTTGGAGTATATCTCCCAGAATTCCTGACCATTGGCCAAATTAGCTGAGGCTGATGGGAGCTGGAGTTCAAAACATCAGGTTAGAGAAGGCATCTCTACAGTTTTAGGCAGCTTCTTAAAACGTGTTTGTTTTGACAAATTTTGGGCATTTGGCAACTATTTATATGGTCTCTATTAGCTGCCTAAAACTGTAGAGATGCAGCTTGACAAACCTCCAGAGGGCAAGAGTTTCACAATTTTGGTGCCACCACTGAATAGTCAGCCTCTTTGCCCTATTAAGGGCATCTAGTTCTGTCTAGCCTTGAAGGGATTTAATCAATTATAGCATGAAGGGTGGTAGAAACCAAGTCCAAATGGGTGACACCGCTGCCTTATTCCATGATGTAAAGATGGAACAATACAAATTGTTTTGAGGCATGACTGTCATGAAATGGAAAATACTCACCATTCACCTCTACTGCTGCATCTATTCCGCCATTGATTCCTGAGAACTCGTCCTCGATGCTCTTTGGAAAGTCCTTCTCCATTTTTCTTTTTGCTTCATCATAGCTTTTGAGAGAAACAAGTGTCATAAAGGGGAACTGCATAGTTATATATAGCTATAGCTCGGTTTTCTACCCACATTAATGTGGTTTATTTCTAAAATAGGCAAGATGTTCTTAGAAAATAATTTGACTGTGATGATTGCAATAAGGGTATAAGTGATCATGCGTAAGAACTGCCTTACAGGATCAGATCTACTTTGTTGTCTAGTTGTGACTTTATGTTGACCAACTCATAGGCGCATAAGAATTGCCTTGTTAGAACAGATGAAGGTCTGTCTCATCCAGTATTCCAGTTTCAAGTCAACAGCAGCCAGAAAGATATCCCTGCGTTTTCACAAGCAGGGCATGAAGGAGGTGGCTATCACCCATAGCTCAGCGTGATAGAACACATGCTTTGCATACAGAAGGTCTCAGGTTCAATCCCTGGCTTCTCTAGGTAGGGCGCGGAAAAGCATCCTGACTGAAACCCTGGAGAGCTGCTGCCAGTCAATGTCGACAATACTGGGATAGATAGACCAATGGCCTGACTTGGTATAAGGCAGCGTCCTCTGCTCCTATGTACAGAAGTAAACTGTGTATGGGTAAAGCAAGAGACACATACACAGCATTGAAGGTAGTTTCCATACCATGAGCTTGTAAAAACAACAGCCAACAAATAGCCCTAAGGCAGATATCAGTGAATATATGTTGCTGAAAAGGTAATGTTTTTGAGCATTTGGGGCTAGGCTGGCTTTTATTTACTCATGCTATCATGCATACAATTACATCTCCCTCCATACATTGACTAAATGCGTGGAGGGAACAGCTGAGGAAGACAAGCAGCCTTGCCCCAACCTGATGCCATCCAGATGTATTGGACTACAACACCCATCATCAACAGCCAGTGGCCAACACTTCTGCAGGGCACCCGCTTGGAAACGGCTAGACTAGAACTTACAGTTAATTGGTTCAGAACATACTGTTGATCACTGTTATTGGGTGACCCTAAGTTCACGTATTATCAAAAACAGAAGTAGTTTCTTGTTTTTAACTTCTCTCTCTTTTTCAGCACTAAGGAATGAAGGCTTCTTTCATGAGTGACTTTTAAAAACAAAAACACAACTGCTTTTATTAGAAGGCAATAATAAAGGAACCTGTAGTATTCATCTCCTACAAAGAAGAGTGTCTTCTTTTCATCCCTCAGATGGACAGCCGCATCTATGTGTAGCACATTTCTAGGAAACCCAAAGTCTGCAATGGTCCGAGGAGGACCCTGCATTTGGAATCCACGGGTAGTCCAATAATGAGGGCCTGACAAACAGAAAAACACATACAGTGACACATTCCCTCACAATGTATTTTGACCTGAGTTTCCCAACATCTAGTGCATGGATCTGTGCCTGATTCCGTGAAAAGAAAAAACCAATGGACACATCCATTGGTACTGTGTTTGATCTATTAAGCCATACATTTAATTTGCTGTAAACATATAGTTTATGACTAATTTCTCCTTGACTAGATCATATTTTCATTACTATAAACATTTGTATATCAATTGACAGAAGTAAATAGAAACCCATGCAATTGCCTCGGAAATGGAACTGCCCCCAAACATGGATAACCATATTAGTGCAATGCAGCCTTTCCTAATCTGATGCCTTTCACATATGGTGGACTGCAAGTCTCATCATTCTGAGCCAGCATGGCCATGCAGGCTGGATATTATGAGAGCTGCAGCCTAATACACCTGGAGGGCACAAGGTTGAAGGTGGCTGGTATAAGGACTGGGGTTGAGTAAAAAATGTCCCTCTGCACCATTCACAGGGAACAAAATGGAGGGTGAATTGTGCCATGGGAAATGGATTTGGGGCATAATTGGGAGAATGCATCCAGAACTCCTTCTGAGCAATGTTTAATCATGATGCATAGGGTGCCCATCAGGAAAGGAGGACAGGGCTCGTGCATCTTTAACAGTTGCATAGAAAAGGGAATTTCAGCAGGTGTCATTTGTATGCATGCAGCACCTGGTGAAATTCCCTCTTCATCACAACAGTTAAAGCTGCAGGAGCCCTGCCCTCTTTTGTATGTGGTCTCCCTAATTTTGCCTAACTCAGTAGATTTTAGCAGGCTTCAGCTAAGGTAGCCCTCTTAATGAAGAACTTCTCTGGTGGGACCCTTGTACACTTTTAATTGGTACCAAGTAAATGCCACTCCATATGTCAACCACTGTACATATGCCTGGTTACCTCACCCTGCAGCATTGTTGTGAGGAGCATCAGGAAAATCAGAATGGAAGCTTGCACTGATGACATCTTTTCTCCAGAATCGTCTTCAGTAGAATATTACATTATGTGATCCATTAAGCTCAAGGAAGCACACCAAGTACCTATGGTGACTTCTCAGTGGCTTGATAAACCTGTTTTTACTTTCTGATGGGACTTGAAAACAAGGGAAGTGTCAGCACCTGGGAGGCCCCAATACATGACTAGTGGGTTGTGTTCAGATTACAGGATCACAACTTGTGCAGGCTTCAATTTAACATATTGTGATTATCCACTGGCTTTCACAGACCCACTGACATTAGAGCCACCAGCCTCCATTGCCAAACGTTACTTTCAAAGAGCAGCCATGTCTTTTTTCACTTTTACTATAGAGTAGGAGCAGGGTCCGCAATGTGGATCAGGGCCCTAATGTGGGGGTTAAGGGGCTTTTAAGTTCCAGATTGGTGCCCCCTGCACCTATTCTAGAATAAAAAATGAAAACAGAAAAAATTACTGTTGGCGGTAAGTTATCTAAATAAAGCAAGTCGCGGTGTTCTTATCTTGTGAACCAGCCAAAAGAATAAGAAGTAAATGAGAGTTGTTACTGTGCAGTAACTCTAATCAAATGTATTTACTTGGAATTGTTATTTTTTGCACAGTACAAAGACCAAAGTTTTTGAAGAAGATACTTCAAAACAAGGAATAACATGAACCTTGTTGACTAAATTTGGTCTTAATATACTGTTGTGATTAGATTAAAGTGTTTGTTATCTATGGGTCGGATTTTCTGCAATGATTGTTTAAAATTTGGTTTGAAATGATTGTTAAGTACAATTGAATGCCATTGATATGTAATCAGATGCTACATTGATGTGGTAGTTAATTGTTGTAGACTTGTATTAGCATTGGATTGTAAATAGTTATTTTTGTAAAAACAAATGTGTATAATTTTTTGAATGACAATTTAATTCATTGGATTTATTTTGTTTCGACGGTGGTCGCCTTTTGGGTTCCTTTTGTTCACATTTTCACCACCACTGCCTCCCTTACTAAAGTTGGCCCTAATTGTTGCCAATATAGAAATGACGAATAATCCCTGTTATTCTTAGCTTTCCCCCACGCCCCAATCCCACTTCAACTCTAGAGTCAGATTGCAAACGTTTCAAAAGTGACCAACCCTTGAAAAAATAAGCAACTCCTCTCTCAGATATTTCGTAGGCAGCATCTACGTTTGACATGAGCTGAGGAAAAGAGCTTGTGATGGTGAGTGGCTGGACGTTTGTCTTTAGCTGAGCCTGCCTTCTCCAGAAAAGCCTATTTGGGGGGGGGGGGGGAAGAAGGAAGAAGAAACGGGAAAAAGTTTACTTCACAGGATGTTTTCAAATGGTAGAATTCACTCAGTAGTCTGCAGCCAGGCTTTCCAATCAGTAGACATAAACCAACAGTAACTAGCCTAGCCTGTATTTTTGTTGTTGGTTCAGTTGCCAGAAAAGCAAGTGGCAAGGCCAGATCACACCATTATTATTACACTTACACACACACACACACACACACACACACACACACACACACACACACACACACAGAGAGAGAGAGAGAGAGAGAGAGAGAGAGAGAGAGAGAGAGAGAGAGAGAGAGAGAGAGAATCTGAATTGAATAGTCAGATTTTGCACTGAGCTGTCAAAAACTGCTAGGTTTTACCTCAGCCCACCTAAAATGCTCTATTCCAGACCTTAGCTATCTGGACTTTTTTTGGTTTGGTTTTTACAAATGGCGGGACATAAATGCTTTCAATAAATAAAATAAACATAAGAAAAAATAATGAAGGCTATATGAGGGCAGCTAATAATGAGGGCAGCTTCCCACATGACATTTTGTACTGGCATAGAACACCTGGGTACAACAGGGCCGGCCCTACCATTCGTCAGAGTGAGGTGCCTGCCTCAGATGTGTTATAAAGTAAGTGAACAGTACTGACTCCATTTTGAGATAAAACTAATAAGCCAGATGTCTTTTCCCCCAGTTTCAGAAAAGATGGGGGGAAAGGCACAGGAATGGAGTTGAGAGCTAGAAAGTCTAGCTAAAGCAATTCCGTTTCTAATGGACTTCCTAAAGTGCATACCCTAAAGGCAAAAGTGGAGGTAAAAATTGAGTAGAACATGAATATGCTGAATTCTAGGAATGCTATGTGGTAATGTAGCTGGTCAATGACCTACAATGCACTCCTCTTGTAGCAATCCAGCCTTGATACATGTCATTAAAAGAGTTATTAGCGTTAAAAGTCATCTTTTGTTGTCAGGACCTAGTAGGTCTTTTGTTTCCAGCAAGTGCAGCCATCAGACCTACACATGCTGAACTGACTATCCTCCTTCCTACTGAAATAACTAGACTCTGTGCTTGCCAGAGCAAGGTACTAGACCTAAGGATTATCCCAGGCAAATGGAGGGGTCGTCCCTGCCTGCTCCCGGGATCCCCTGTGTGTCATTTGCATGTACAGGGATGATCCCGGGACGATCCCGGGATATAGGCCTGGTCTAGCCATGGTCAAAGCTTCTTACTTTAAGAACATAAGAAAAGCCATGCTGGATCAGACCAAGGGTCCATCTAGTCCAGCACTCTATTCACACAGTGGCCAACCAGCTGTCGGGCAGGGACCCACAGCAGGACACATTGCAACAGTACTTTTCCAACCATGTTCCCCACCAGCAACTGGTGTGTATAGGCTTACTGCCTCTGATACTGGAGGTAGCACACATAGCCATCACATTAGTAACTATTGATAGCCTTCTTCTCCAGGAATTTGTCTAACCCCCCTTGTAAAGGCATCCAGATTGGTGGCCATCACCATGTCTTGTGGTAGTGAATTCCAGAGTTTAACTATGCACTGTGTGAAGAAGTACTTTCTTTTATCTGTCCCTTATCTCCCACCAATCAGCTTCATGGGATGACCCTGGGTTCTAGTATTATGGGAGAGGGAGAGAGAGAGAGAGAGAGAGAGAGAGAGAGAGAGAGAGAGAGAGAGAGAGAGAGAGAGAGAGAGAGAGAGAGAGAAATGTCTCCCTATCCACATTCTCCACCAGGGGTGTGTACTCTGCACTGAAAATCCGGGGGTGCTGTTATAGTGTGGTTTCGAAGCCATCGGAAACTCGTGGTTTAGCCCCAATGGATCCATAGGTACTCAAAGGTTTTTTAGGCAACGTGAGGGCTTGTTTCATGTTGATGGACAGCTAACTGAACACTTCCATATTAGGAAGACGCTGAGGGATGAGGGAGGGGTAGTTTTGAGATTGACATCTGTGGCTAAGCAATAGCCACAGTCTCCTCCCTTTCTCCCCTTCAATCATGTTGCTTAGAGGGAGGGATTGCAAATTATGACATAAGGAACTCATAGCACTGCTCTTTCACAATGCTGCTGAGGCTGACTGAACGTCATGGAAATGGGAAAGTTCCATCAGCTTTCCCTAGCACCTTCCTATCTGGGGGCATTTTGAAACCCCCTCTGCCCTTGCCCCACTGCTCCAGCGGGGCCAGTGGCCCTGCTCTGGGTGCACAGAGCAGGAGCCTTGCCCACTGCACTGCCACTGCTGCCAGCCTGAGACTGACCGCTGGCTTGAAGGGGGTGCAGCCTCTTAAAATCTAGCATACCTGGGATCCTCCACCACCAAAGAAAAATGGTCCCAGGTGCTAGACTTGCATTTGAAAGCCAGTGTGGTGCAGTGGCTAAAGTGTTGGACTGGGAGTCGGGAGATCTGGGTCCCCACTTGGCTGTGGAAACCCACTGGGTGACTTTGGGCCAGTCACAGACTCTCAGCCCAACCTACCTCACAGGGTTGCTGTTGTGAGGATAAAATGGAGAGGAGGTGGATTATGTATGCTGCCTTGGGTTCTTTCGAGGAAAAAGGTGGGATACAAATGCAATAAATAAATAAATTTTGAAAGAGAGGGTGCTGGTAGAGCCTCAAGACATACCAAACTTCTTTTCCTTTTCCAAACTTTCTTTCCACCAGCAGCACAGAAAAGGGTGTGCCTAATTTTGGGCAGAGCGGGGGGTGGGGGAACTAGAAGAAACACTTCTCCCTCTCCCAACACAGCCGGAACCAGCTTTCTTTCTGTGGCCTTAGCTAGACCTAAGGATTATCCCAGGCAAATGGAGGGGTCATCCCTGCCTGCTCCCAGGATCCCCTGTGTATCATTTGGATGCACAGCGATGATCCCGGGACAATCCCGGGATATAGGCCTGGTCTAGCCATGGCCTGTGTCTGCTTTTATTTGCTTCTTGTAGTATCACACCCTTTGTCTGTTACTGAGACTTTGCTAGACCAGGCTACATCCCAGGGTGATAGCCGGGATCGTTCCTGTACATCCAAATGAGATCAACCCTGCCTGGCCCCGGGATATAGCCTAACCCTTTGGGCCCACTTTTACCCTGAGCCCGAGACCGCGAGCATGTGGCCCATTTTCCCGGCTTTTCCCGGCTCCGCGTGAGAAAAGCAGTGGAGCCAGGAGCTGGGCTCATCGGGGGCAGGGTGGGGGGAGCGGGGAAACTCAATTTTTTAAACCCCCCCCATTTACCTTGGCTCACAAGCTTTCATGCGCTTCGTTCCTTAAAAAAAAAATGGCGGACGCGACGGGTCTCTCCTTGAGCTCGTTGTGCCTGACGGGTAGACTAGGGTGACATCCCGTGATACTTGCACTGCGGGTCTCCCCTCATCTGGCATGGATTTACTGGTAGGTCTAGCAAAGGCCTCAGTGTGTGTGTGTGTGTGTGTGTGTGTGTGTGTGTGTGTGTGTGTGTTCTTGTTCCACACATGGAGAGATAGGACTTTGATTTTTGTAGGAGGTTTTTAGTTTCTGAAACTTCTGCAAGCACTCTTGAGAGAAAATGAAGTGCATCTGAAGTGTACGTGTATGGGGTGGGGAATGGTTGCAGGGTAGTGGGTTTTTTTTTTTTTTTTAAAAAAAAGAGTTCCTAACAATAAAGAGATGAAGGGATTTGCATCCAACTTGGCATGGCTGAAGTCCTATTTAAGAGCTACCAGGTTGCCAAGTTTCATCTCTTTCTCTTTAAAAATGATGGCGATGTATGCATTTTGCTTAATCCCATTGACGATAATAGAGGCATTAGCTAGACCTAAGATTTATCCCAGTATTGTCCTGGGGTCATCCCTGCCTGCTCCTGGGATATCCTGTGTGTCATTTACATGAACAGGGATGACCCCGGGACGATTCCGGGATAAACCTTAGGTCTAGCTAAGGCCAGAGTGCTTCTCCTATAATGGAGTGGTTTTCCACCAGGTAATCCTACGATGCAGGGAAACAGAGCTGCCCCAAAAATTGGGGCAGGGAATTGTGTCATTGGAGCTCTGTCCCGAATTTCAGGGAGGAGCAGACCCGCTCTGCACACTCCTGTTCTCCACACCAAGCATAATTTTGTACACCTCTATCATGTCTCCCCTTACTTTCCTTTTTTTTCAAGCTAAACAACCTCAGCTGTTGCAACCTTCTCCCCTGAGATAAGGACTTGCAACACATGCTTGTTCCCGTCTGCAGCAAAGGGCTTTTGTGTATTTTGCTCTTGGAGGTTCTGAGAGAACTGTAGCCTCCACCCACTCTTTCCCTGTGTACGTGTGTGTGTGTATGCGTCAAGCTTTAGGAAGACTCCTTCCCACAATCTCAAAAACTACTTTTGGCCTTGAGTTCAGTTTCACTGAGTATACAGCTAATTTCCCCATCAAGGGGAAAGTGAAGGCACGAGCATCCCCAATTGGTGTAAGTGTTTACGGATCTATTTGCTTTGATAATTCCCACAAAATCAGTTTGTGCCTTTGAATCTCTGAAAACCTAAATGTGCCACTGTAGTGCTATCCTCTTCAACAGTGTCTGAGTGTGGATCGCTTTGGACAGGAATTGCCTTCTTATCCATAATTGCTAAATTTGCCAGTGTCTAAAGATTCCTTATATATGGGTGTCTAGGTCTTGTTGGTTAGGGTGACCATATGAAAAGGAGGACTGGGCTCCTGTATCTTAAACAGTTGCATAGAAAAAGGATTTTCAGCAGGTGTCATTTGTATGCATGCAACACCTGGTGAAATTCCCTCTTCATCACAACAGTTAAAACTGCAGGAGCCCTGCCCTCTTTTGCATCTGGTCACTCTAGTACAGCTCCTGCAGCTTTAACTATTGTGATGAAGAGTGAATTTCACCAGATGCTGCATGCATACAAATGACACCTGCTGAAATTCCCTTTTCAATACAACTGTTAAAGATACAGGAGCCCAGTCCTCCTTTTCATATGGTTACTCTATGTTGGTATGTGCGCAGGTTTGTACATGGTCTTATGAAAGCACATCACATAACAGATAACAGATGCTGGATGGAGCACAACAGAGGTAAGGTGTTGGAGGGTAGAGCTGCATCTACCATGTGGCCTGCCCCATGTCCACTTATCCAGCCTGCTGCCCTCATGTGTGGGGGCAGACATTTCCTTTCATCAGTGATGAAGTAAGGTTCAACTCCCAACCTGGTCACCTTTTGTACATGGAATGGGGCAGTGGGGATGGAGTACCATCTTGCCTCGGGCAGCAAAATGTCTTGGTCCAGCCTGGGGTACAAAATACACGCTCACAATATCATTGGGTAAGTGCACCTATGTATATTATTCTCCGCAAATTATCTGTAAGCACTGTTGAAGAAAACTTGGAGTCACAGGCCTTTCTTTAACAGCAAAAGTTTTTTTTTTTGGGGGGGGGAGTCATTATATCACTTTCCTCACACCATTATGCATGCAATACTCCTGTGGTGAAAGAGCCGAGTCATTCCCAAACAGGAACCAGACGCAGCGAACAATGAAACAAGTTCTTCAGACTCAAGAGCTGCATGTGAAGCAATGCAGTCTCGTTAAAGGATATGTTGTTGTTTTTCTTTCCAAAAAAGGGAGTTTGAACTGAATTGCTACATTTGGCTAGCATAGTTAGGATGCTTTATGAAAACAAAACACTGGCTGAGTAGGGTGACCATATGGAAAGGAGGACAGGGCTCCTGTACCTTTAACATTTGTATAGAAAAGGGAATTTCAGCACGTGTCATTTGCATGCATGCAGCATTTGGTGAAATTCCCTCTTCATCACAATAGTTAAAGCTGCAGGAGCCCTGCCCTCTTTTGTATCTGGTCAAGAGGGCTGGGCTCCTGCAGCTTTAACTGTTGTGATGAAGTGGAAATTTCACCAGGTGCTGCATGCATGAATTTCACCTGCTGAACTTCCCTTTTCTATTCAAATGTTAAAAATACAGGAGCCCTGTCCTCCTTTTCATATGGTCACCCTACGGCGGAGTTCAGATGACACGCTAATCAACAGGGGAGGGGTAATAGGAGCAAAATGGAAATCAACCGTTGATTAGCGTGTCATCCGAACTCAGCCATTGACTATGCTTCTTTTAGAAAATAGAACTTCTAAAATACTGTATTTACTGATAGATTGGATGAATTGGAATACTTAACACTTACCGATCCTTGAAGAAAAGAAGTTCTTTCCCCAGCACTGTAACAGCATCGAATGAAATTCTGGAGTCACAAGGATCTGGATTAGTTGGTGTGGGTGGTTTGGGAACAGGCCGATATGGTACTTGGGACACTCTGGATCCAGCTTGCCGTGACCCTAGAATACCACACACAATCTATTAGACTGAGAAATGAAAGCAGCACTTAGGCTGCAATCCTATATATACTTGACTGAGAGCAAATCCCATTGATCTCACCAGGGCATACGTCTAAGTAGACATACATAGGATTGCACTATTACGTTGTAATCCTGGGCACACTTAATCGCAAGTTTATCTCACTGAACACAATGGTGTTTGGCTGCAATCTTATACCTGCTTACCTGGACATAAGACTAATTGAATTCAGTTGGACTTACTTCAGAGTAGACATGTATAGAACTGTGCTGTTAATTAAAGCATTAACCCCCTCACAGAGTTCCACCTGTACATTATCAGAAACTCTGTAACATATTATATAACATGGGGCTATGTAGAACATTCTCCAGTTCTGTTTTTCAGTTAGAAAATAGAAATTTTGCTGGGAAAGATTTTTTTCTTGAGATTATGCAGATATTCTAGGCTGACCATATGAAAAGGAGGACAGGGCTCCTGTATCTTTAACAGATGCATAGAAAAGGGAATTTCAGCAGGTGTCATTTGTATATATGGAGAACCGGGTGAAATTTCCTCTTCACCACACCAGTTAAAGCTGCAGGTGCCCTGCCCTCTTTTAAATCTGGTCACTCTAGTATAGCTCCTGCAGCTTTAACTGTTGTGATGAAGAGGGAATTTCACCAGGTTCTCCATATATACAAATGACACCTGCTGAAATTCCCTTTTCTATGCAACTGTTAAAGATACAGGAGCCCTGTCCTCCTTTTCATATGGTCACCCTAGATATTCACTACAAACACACACACACACACACACCCCTCTGGTGCACTTGTTTTCTTTGACCATTGCTGCTTTCACCACTAGCTCCAATTTCTACCCTTGGTTGTTGCTTCGTTCTCATTCCTGTATTAATCATATGGGTGATCCCAGCCAATGATGACACTGGGCCTGTTCAGACAACATGCTAAGCCATGTTGCAGCAAATAGTTAGTGAGCATGTTTAAACTATGGTTATGTAGGGTGACCATATGAAAAGGAGGACAAGGCTCCTATATCTTTAACAGTTGCATAGAAAAGGGAATTTCAGCAGGTGTCATTTGGATATATGGAGAACCTGGTGAAATGCCCTCTTCATCACAACATTTAAAGCTGCAGGAGCTATACTAGAGTGACCAGATTTAAAAGAGGGCAGGGCACCTGCAGCTTTAACTGTTGTGATGAAGAGGAAATTTCACCAGGTTCTCCACATATACAAATGACACCTGCTGAAATTCCCTTTTCAATACAACTGTTAAAGATACAGGAGCCCTGTCCTCCTTTTCATATAGTCACCCTAGGTTATGTAGCCACCATGGTTAGGAATGGTTCACACATCATACTAAGCCATAATGTTTAGCTCAAAATGCTTAACCACAGTGCCTTAGTGTGTTGCCTGCATAGGGTCACAGTGAATGAGATTACATCACAACATTATGTAGCCAATCAGCGATGCTGTCACTGAGAGCAAGTGAAGGCAATTGAGAGTGAATGCAAATGTAAGCCATATGTAGGGATGTCAGAGAAATGCCCACAACAGAGTCAAGCGAATCCAGATTTATATGAATGTGACCCATCTGCAGTGTAACACCTTGTCCCCAGTTGGGTGGATTCTACCGACTTGTTGACCATATTTCTAACTTTTCGAAATTTGTGCAAGTGCAAATTTGCTCAAATTCATAAAATACCAAAATAAATAAATCAATTTCCGTCAATGCATGGATGATGGAACGAAAGGTGCCTGACAATCCACAAAATGCAGACGGAATAGATTTTACACGCTCTGTACATTCCTAGCTCTCTCTCTCTCTCTCTCTCTCTCTCTCTCTCTCTCTCTCTCTCTATATATATATATATATATATCTTGCAAAAATAATATATATGAATATTTTTGCAAGTAGTATTGACAAATTGCTGAAAAAGGAATATGATACTGCTGAAGGTATCAAGGGAATTTTTTTTGTGAATAGTTTTGGATCTCCTCTGCTAGTAAAGAATAACCATGAAACCAGGTTCAGAACTTCAATGATAGTTTCATACATGCATTTTGTGGGTTGTTTTTTCTGCACTGTGGCAATTACCAAAGAGACAGGTACATATGGAAAGTGGTTAAGTTGTTCCGGTATTTTTGCTCCTCATGCTGCACCAGTAAAAAAAAACAGGACATAGGATGCACATGCAATTTGTCGTCATGCCAACAATTAATCTGGCATGCCCCACTTTCATTATGTGGTCATTTTTAAATAAGCATATGTTTTGTTTCTCCATTTTTGCTGAAAAATGCTAAACATATTTCTGAATAGCACACAAATGAAGAACTGCAGAATTCAATCAATTTCTGTTTCAAATGGTCAAATTCAGTACAAGTTTCCAAATTGGGTTAAATGTTACCAGTTCTTGTAATTGTGTCACAGTACATACATTTTAGGGGATGTTTTGTTAGTGGTGTTCCAAGACTATATGGGGGGAGGGAGAGACAGAGGGAGAGAGAGAAAATGAAAATATGGTTGCAGCATTAACTCTAAAAGATGACGAACCAAATCCTAAATATAAAAGTCATACATTCATTTGTACTTTAAATGATTGCATTATGGAATTTTGGATGAACCATGATATTTGGATATTCAGGCTGAAACCCTATGAAATGTTGCATGGGATAGGGCTAGTTCACACATGCATGTCTACCACTCATTGACTATAGCATGCAGTGATTATTTGAACATGTGCATTATTCCTCATTGATTAGCCACCACAAGTAGAACTTTCGTATCACCCAGTAGTAATACAACCCACTTTTTAAAATGGATACAATTCACATATTAAGCTGAGAATCATTACCCACTGTGTAATTAAGTGATGAAAGTGTATTCTTTGCATATCGTATTGTGAGGTCCCTTGAACATCATTTTGATCGTAGAAAGGCAACCTATGCATTTCAATCATTGTGGATTACTCCACTGTAAATGGTTCACACGTACATGTGAACCATTTCCTAATCTCTTCTACACCTGATTGCATCAACTGTCTTCTTTCATTTCAATGCTCTTGCTAGACAAGCACCTTTCTCTCACCTGGTGAGAGTAATGAGAGTTGCCATGAAGATGCTCTTTCTTTGTTCAGGACATGGGGCTCTAGTGAGAGGAAGGTCTCTTTCTGCTACTTGTGGGTGGGCTGCTTGAAACACCTTGTGTTTTTCTCTATTCCATTCTTACCATCTGTTTGATGTGGATGAGGTTTAATATCATGCGCTCTGAACATGAACTGTTTAATGTATTGTTTAAAGTTAGTTAGTTATGTGCCTTCAAGTTGGCTTAGACTTATGGTGACCTTATGAATCAGTGACCTCTGTTTGCATCTGTTAACCACCCTATTCAGATCTGGTAACTGCAAGTCTGTATCTTCCTTTATGGAGTCAACCTGTCTCTTGTATTGTCTTCCTGTTTTCCTTCTACCTTGTGTTTTTCCCAGCATCATTGTCTTTTCTAATGAGTCATTTCTTCTCATTATATGTCCAAAGTACGATAGCCTCAATTTCAACATTTTCTCTTCTAGTGAGGGTTCTGTCTTAATTTGTTCTAGAACCCACTTATTTGTCTTTTTTGCAGTCCATGATAGCCGCAAAACTCTCCTCCAACACCACATTTCAAATGAGTTGATCTTCCTCCAATCTGCGTTTTTTTCATTGTCCAACTTCAGCATCAATACATGGAGTTTGGAAATACCATGGTCTGGTTTCCAATGTTATATCTTTACTTTTAAGGATTTCCCCCATATGTCTCATAGGCCCCCTTGCCAATTCTAACCTTCTTCTGATTTCTTGGCTATTGTCTCCATTTTGTTTAATAACAGTGCCATGGTATTTGGTAATCCTTGACTAATTCAATTTCCTCATTATCAACTTTAAAATTACGTAAGTCCTTTATTGCCATCACTTTAGACTTCTTGATGTTCAAATTGTTTGATGTGGGTCTGTGCTATTATTGGTACTGGATATTGTTGACTGACCTACTGGTATGCCTTGCACTTATTAAAATTTTGATGGGTTGTATCCAATGAGCAGTATCCAACTGTGTCATTCTGCTAGTGCAAATGATGTTGCACAAGCCAAACTAGGTTCTGAACTATGCACAAGACATAGTGCAAGCTGAAGTTATGTTTGTGTAAGCACTACTGTGGAAGTGGTTATACATTATGCCTGCATGACCTGTTGTGCAACTGGTTGTCCATAACTCTTGTGCAACCCATTGTGCAACTGGTTGTGCAAGCATAATGGGCAAGCACTTGTGCAGTAGATTTAACAGAGCTCTGATAGCACTATTTCAGTTTGCAGAATGGCCATTGCCCAATGTTAGTCTAACTTAAGTCCCATTCATTTCAAGGGGTCTACACTAAGTAGGGCTAACATTGGTTACAACCCAAAATGTTTTAAATGAACTGTAATTGAGTCAATATTGTATTATAATGTATCACAATTATGTCTATTGTATTAGTTTTGCGAACTGCCTTAAGCACAATGTATTGTGGAAAATGCAGTTTACAGATAAATAGACCATGACTAAGGCTATGCATTCAGACACCAAGGTGGATATAATATTTCCTCTTTGCCTGTGTATTCCAGGGACGGAAAGGGAAGGGCATGAAATTTATTCATAAACACAAAAACACTAAATGCAGTATAGAAAGAAACAAATGAATCAAAGGAATGTAAAGAATTAGGGAAGAGAAATATAAAAATAAAAATATGGATACACAAGTTCATTTTTTTGTTATTACCATATAATGCCTGGATTCCTTTCACATCATCTTTTGGAAGACGGAAGCCAAATGGATGTTGGTATTTGTATGTTGGATACATCAAAGCTGATGGGTCAGTAGAATGGGCAAGGCCCAGTGCATGGCCAAATTCATGAGCAGCAACAGTGAATAAATTAAAACCTATGCAATATAAAAACAATATGTTTCATAAAGGTGGATACAGTTGGCTTGAATATAAGCAGATCAACAACAACAACATAATTCAGGTTATGTTCACACCACATTGTCAACATCAGTAAATTCTTTAGATTTCTACACTATGGTGAATTGATGACCACATTGTATTCTTGCTTGCTGGCTATTGATAAGTGATGATATATGGATATTTCTTCAATGACTGCTAGTAGTTTAAAGGTATTTTCTTTTAGGGCACAATCCAATTGATTCGGAGGCTTCTGCTATGCCCTGAACTCAGAGGCTTCTGCTAGGCTTTGCCGGACAGAAGCTGGCAGGGCAAGAAGAATGAGGGGGTGATATTTGCTAGATGGCCTTTTCAGTCCATCTCATGAGGTTGCTTCGGAGGGGGAAGAGAAGGAGGCTAGAGAAGGCTCAGGATGTTTAATGTCCTGGCCTTTCCAGTCTCCTCCCCACCCTGCCCACTGGAACACCCTTTCCTCCTTGTCTAAGGACTCTTTTCTGACCTTGGAGGGCAGCCGGTGTTATTCTTTACATGCTGGCTGTGAGGGGCAGGGAATGGTGTGTGTGTGTGTGTGTGTGTGTGTGTGTGTGTGTGTGTGTGTGTATCTCCAAATCACATTTCAAGCAATCCTATGGCCCCTGAGATGTTCTTGCAGAGACCTGAGATGCCCTCCCAGGGACCGTAGGGTTCCTCTCTTAACAACCCATGATGGCTTGTGGGTAATACCAGCCAGGTTGGGGCTGAAAGTAGTGTATGTGGCAAAGCAAAACAGCTTGGGCAAGATGCAAAGTATGCAGTATTGGGTTGTGTCTAATATTCATCCTTCTTAGAAGAGAGCCATTGAAACGAATGGAACTTACGTTAGCCATGATTAATAAAAAGTAGTCTTGAAGAAATTAGGTGCCATTCATTTCAACAGGTCTACTGAAAGTAGGACTAATGTGGGATGCAATGATTGAGTTTTGATGCTGGTTGGAAGAAGGAATCTTGAAGGGCTCCGTGCAGATGTCATTTGATTTTGGTGGAACTGAGCTTGGTTTAGAGCCTGGCAGTGTCTCTCTAGATGCTGTTCGCACCTCCCTGCTTAACACTGTGTGTGTGTGTGTGTGTGTGTGTGTGTGTGTGTGTGTGTGTGTGTGTAAATGAACTGATATTTCCAGAAAGCCGCAAATTTCTAGTATTTTTTCATGAAAAAACTAACCAAATCCTGTAGCAGTGCTCCTGGAACTTCCTGCTGTTTGGGGAAGTGGGCAGGGCAGAACAATATTTTTATTTAGGGCTGTTGCAAAATTGAGGTTTGCGTGTTTGTCAGACTTGAGCATGAAACCTCAGATCCTGTTTCTCCAAAAACATTTTCATGTGGCTTTAAACTGCCGTTCAGCTTCTCTTGCGCTTCTTGCTGAAATGTGAGTCACTTGTTAACTGCGTTGTTAAAACAGGGGTAAACTGTCTGTGGATCTTCACCATCGTTAATCTTCTTGGGCTGGGGTTGTCAAAGAAGATTTCCAAGTATTGAATCTACTGTGGTCCAAAATTTATCTCAGTTGAAACAAACTCCATAAAGTGCAATATACAACGATGGTTCTAATTCTCAAGGGCCAAGACATGGAGTGGGGATTTCATCAAAGTAATGATAAAAACCTTGGCTGGACCTGGGGTTTGTCCCGGGTTTGTCCCGAGGTCGTCCCTGTTCATGTAAATGACACACAGGGGATCCCGGGAGCAAGCACCCTGAGGTGAACCTTGGGTCTAGCTAAGGCCTTCAAGTACTTGAAAGGTTGTCACACAGAGGAGGGCCAGGATCTCTTCTTGATCATCCCAGAATGCAGGACATGGAATAATGGGATCAAGTTACAGGAAGCCAGATTTCAGCTGTACATCAGGAAAAACTTCCTGCCTGTTAGAGCAGTATGACAATGGAACCAATTACATAGGGAGGTCGTGGACTCTCCCACACTAGAGGCCTTCAAGATGCAGTTAAGGTGGCTTCTTGCAGTGAACAGGGGGTTGGACTCAATGGCCTTATAGGCCCCTTCCAACTCTACTATTCTATGATTCTATGATAAGTCCCCTTTCCACAGAATCATAGAGTTGTTAGTAACTTCAAATATCATCTAGTCCAACCCCCTGCTTAATGCAGGCTCTGCAGGGTGCAACAACATCTCTAATAGATGGTCAACCAAATTCTGCTTAAAAGACTCTATTACGTCTTGAGGCAATCTATTCTACTTCTGACCAGCTCTCACTGTAAGGAGGTTTCTTCTAAGGTTTAGCTGAAATCTGCTTCCCTGTAATCTAATAGTTCTAGTCCTGCCCTCTGGACTAGAACGAATAGTCTGCTCCACCTTCTGCATGGCAGCCTTTCAGATATTTGAAGACTGCTATCATGCCTCTTCTTAAACTTCTCTTCTCTAGACTAAACATACCCAGCTCATATAGCTTGGTTTCCAGACTCCTCATCAGCCTGGTTACTCTCCTCTGGACACACTCCAACTTGTCAATGTCGTTCTTAAAATGGGGCACCCAGAACTGGGCACAGTACTCCAAATGCTGCCTGACTAATGCAGAATAGAGCGGAATTATTACTTCCTGTAATCTGGATACTATGCTTCTGTTACTGCATCCCAAGATTGCATTACTTTTTTTGCGGTTGCATCACACTGCTGGCTCATATTCAGCTTGTGATCCACTAAGAGATCTAGGTCCATTTCACATGTATTGCTGCCAAGCACGTTCCCCCCCCCCATCCTATACTTGTGTGTTTGACGTTTTTTGAACCTAAGTGCAAGACTTTACATTTATCTCTGTTGAATCTCTTGTTCTACCCTGTCTAGATCCTTTTGAATTGCAATCCTTTCTTCTATTGTGTTGGGTACCCTTCCTAGCTTTGTATCATCTGCAAATCTGATTAGCAACCCTCTACACCCACATCTAAGTCATTTTTAAAAACGTTGAACAGCACAGGGCCTACGACAAAGCACTCCACTTGAGACCTCCCTCCAGGAGGTTGCTGAGCCATTAATTATCACTCACTGAGTATGGTTACTCAACCGCCTGTGGATCCACATAATTGTAGTATTGTCCAACCCACTTTTTACCAGCTTGTCAACAAGGATATCATGTGAAACCTTCTCAAATGCTTTTCTGAAATCAAGATCTACTATGTCCACTGCATTCCTATGATCTACCAGTCTAGTAACTCTATCAAAAGGTTGATGTGGCTTGACTTATTCCTGACAAACCCATTCCTTTACAATTGTCTGTGCATTTCAAGGTGAATTTCATCTTACTTATTACCACTGCACTTGATTAATTTGGAATAAACTGCCCTTTCTGAGTGAATTCAGGCCATGATGTGGTTTTGCTCATACCATTCATCCCCATCGTCCACTTCTCCGCGTTGTCAAAATGAGTGTCTCCACCTAGTCCTTCCCCAGGTGCGAAAGCATGTGCCAGAGTCCCTCGTGGCCCATCGAATGGGTAGGAATCCCCATGATCTAACAGAGTACAAGATGATAATGTGACTTCATAATCATGACAGTTAGTGAAGTAGAAGTTAGATTATCAGGGTATGAACTGCATGTTGCTTTCTGTTCTGGTCTTAGCATTCTTGGTTTTTGGCAATTATTGCAGAACAGTTAGTGACTGGAGGCAAGGACCAAACAACCGTTTCCTTTCCGAATGATATTTTAGCAATTTTTCCAGTTGCCTCTAATTTGCCTTTTAAATTGATGGTGTCTCTGCCTTAATCAGGAACAGGATCAGTAAGAATAGTCTGTGAATTACATTCAATTTGTATCTCCCAGATGGTCTCACCTATAATCATTCAGTCCTTCCATTTGTCCAGTGCTTCTCACACATTTCACATCAATATGTTAGACATTACCTATGTTTTTACATAACCTAAAGCTGCCATCAACAACTGCAGTAATTTTTAGGCATGTGCTCCGCTCCGATTAGGAGCGGAGAAGCAGTAGCGGATTGGCCTGCTCCGCCTTACCCAGAGGCGGAGTAGAAGCGGGCCGCGGACCCCTAGAAGCAAGGCGAAGAGAAGCGGCCATTTTTCGGAGCTCCTAGTTCAGGCGGAGCGCTCTGATCGCCATCTTGAAAACATTTCACCATAGGATTGCATTGCGGGAAATAATCGGGGATAACTGGGTTGTTTTTGAAGCTATCGTTCTGGAAATTCTTGTGCACAGAGAGTCGTGGATGGGGGTCATTTTGAGACTACTCTCACCTCTCTGCGTCGTGCGGGTCGCGTGCTATATTTTTTTAAAAATCGGGTCAACAAACAGGGACAGCGTGGCTCAAACGGCAGTTTTCGGCTTTTCGCCCATAGGATTGCATTGCGGGAAATAATCGGAGATAACTGGGTTGTTTTTTAAGCTATCGTTCTGAAAATTCTTGTGCACAGAGAGTCGTGGATGGGGGTCATTTTGAGACTACTCTCACCTCTCTGCGTCATGCGGGTCGCGTGCTATATTTTTTTAAAAAAACGGGTCAACAAACAGGGACAGCACGGGTCAAACGGCGGTTTTCAGCTTTTCGCCCATAGGACTGCATTGCGGGAAATAATCGGGGATAACTGGGTTGTTTTTTAAGCTATCGTTCTGAAAATTCTTGTGCACAGAGAGTCGTGGATGGGGGTCATTTTGAGACTACTCTCACCTCTCTACGTCATGCGGGTCGCGTGCTAGAATTTTTTTAAAAATCGGGTCAACAAACGGTTTGGGTTTTTTTTTTTGAAGCGATGACAGGCACATTCAACTCCCAATCTTGATGAGAATTGATCTCCTCATGAAGCATCCTCCAATCCCAGCGTTCGAGGGGGGGACTAAGGCAGAGTCATCCTGAGATCTTTGAGCTCTCAGCGTCTTGTGGGTTTAGCGTTCGTTGGGAGAGGGTCTATTTAGCTAGCTGCTGCTGTGTACTTTGGAGATAGATTAGGATTTTAGCTTGGCGCGTGTGTTTGTTTGCTTCTTTCTGACTTTTTGCTTAGTTTGCTCTGTGTTTTTCCCTTACTTTGATTTAATATAAACTTTATTTTTAAATTTTGGAGTGTGTGTTTGTTTGGTTGGTTCATTTCCCCCCTCCCCTCTCTCAAAGCCTGATTGCGTGCACTGCTTTTGTGAAGTGCAACAGCCACAGATTGAGCATTTTGGGGAAAGCATACACACACTTCTTGTCCCATTTCCCTACATTTAGTAATATTCTTAAACATATTATTATATTCTTATACATGGACACATGGATAAGGTATCATGGTGCCGAGTTTGAGGTTTCTAACGTGCAAATTGACGGAGCTATCGAAAGGCGTGTGAATTAGGGTTATGGGTGGTGCGTTAGAGGTTAGAGCTGCGCCAAAAATCAGGGGATGATGGGACTGCCTTGAGTCTGGGCGTCCATGTGGACACATGGATAAGCTGTCCTGGTGGCGAGTTTGAGGTTTCTAACCTGCAAATTGACGGAGCTATCCCAAGGGGTCTGAATGGGGTGCCCGATTTTCAAAAATTCGCCAAAAATCAGGGGATGATGGGATTTGCTTGAAACTTGGCGTGCGTGTGGACACGTGGATAAGCTTTCATGGTGCCGAGTTTGAGGTTTCTAACTTGAACAGAAAAAACGTTGTATAATTTTTTAGCTTTCAATGCAACCCTATGGGGGGAAAAACGGAGCTCCGATCCGGATCCGGAGCTCCGAGCGGAGCGGAGCGGAAGTGGGCGGAGCGGGGGTGGGGCGAAGTGGCCCGCTCCAAAAATGGCAGATCTGCAAGTGAAGCGGAGCGGGAGGTCCGTGCACACCCCTAGTAATTTTGCTCCCATTTATCTTGGCATACCCTTGCCAAGAGGCAGCTGGACAACCATCTGTCAGGGATGCTTTAGGGTGGATTCCTGCATTGAGCAGGGGGTTGGACTCGATGGCCTTGTAGGCCCCTTCCAACTCTGCTATTCTATGATTCTATGATTCTATGATTCCTTCCCATCCTTTTGTTATTTCCCCAATATAAGGAAGAAAGAGAAAACCTTCCTTCCTTCCTTCCTTCCTTCCTTTCATGCCATGTATATTAATATATATATACACAGATAGCTATGATCTAAGAGATTCTGATGCTATGCCTTTGAGGTTAACACATATAAACTGTGAACCACTATAGGCCCTACAGGTATATTCTGTGAGCTTGTTTGGGAAAGGAGTACCTCCTGGAGCATCATTTCATAAGTGTCTGGAATGACTGTGTGTCAGTTAGGAAACAGCTTGTGTGATTGCCTGTGATGATCGGCTTTTTCTAGGGATGGATGGATCTGTCAATTTTCATTTCTCATTTTCCCAGTCTTAAATTCAGTTTGTCATGTTTCTGCATCAGTTCAAGAATTTTATTTTTAAAAGATTGCAGGAACACTTGTATGTGTTTTTGTGTGCATGTCTCCCAATATACAACTTTTTGGGTGTAATTTTGCCAAATATATGCATTTTTGCAAGCATTTCCCCTAAATTGAACATTATTTTCTGTAATATGTGCATATATGTCTACACTTTCCAATAACATATGTGTTTTTCTACACATTTTTGAATTCTAGAACTCCATTGCAAAATTTGAAGAAGTGAGAACTTTTAAAGGATAATTGAGTTTCAGTTTCCATAAAGGTTTGAAAATGCATAATAAGGTAAGTTCACTTTAAAATGAAAATTGAACTAATTAAGATGCTCCTTGAAACCCTATCTCCAGTTTTCACATAGATATTCTTCAGCCCTCTCACTATACGTTTCCTGCCCCTTATGGATCTAAAAGGAACTGCATGGCACCATCTTTCTGTCTCACTTCTTTGAAATCTTACCTGAAGCCCCACCTGTTCAACTCCCAAAGTTATCACCAACAGTAACAAAGCCAAAATGTGTTACTGTATATACTCACATACATTCCTATTGCACTCGCCCGCCCCCCATTCCCTACAAACTGTAAGCTTCTTGGGGCAAGTACCTATTTCTTTTGCTTATGCTGTAGAATGCCACCTAGGTTGATGGCACAATCTAAGTACTAAGACTATAAGGAGAGCTCAGCTGGTTCAGACCAAAGGAATGTCCAGTATAGTATTTTATTCACATAGTGGCCAACAGCTGTCCATGGGAAGCCACAAGTAGTCTCTAACCAGATCAATTGGACTACAAAATGTGTGATATAATTGAAAATAATACAAGATTATTTTCAAGATTCACAGTTTTACAGGATTTCATCATGAAGTTCGTGATAAATTAGGATAACAAGTGTACATATACGTACATTGTCTCTGAATGATGATAATTAACAATACAAATGGTCATATATAGTAAATTCAGTACATGTATATCCCTTTGAACAGAACATAATGATGATGAGCCAGCTCAAGTATCTAGGGTGAATAAATTAACAAGTGTATATATATATACATTGTACTACCTCTGAATTGTGGTATTAAACAATAATAAAAAGGCTCATACATTAATGAATTCAGGTGATATAATTCTCTTTTCAATAGGTCTTAATCCTGATGAGTCAACCCACATTATTTTGGGTGAATAAGTCTAAACAACCAACCCAGATTGTCTTGGGTAAATGAATCAATGGCCGAGTTCGAATGACATGATAATCAATTGCGGGGAGGTAATAGGAGGGACATTGAAATAAACCATTGCTTAGTGTGTCGTCCGAACCTGGCCAATGAATGTATCTCTCTCTGCCTCTGTCTCTCTCTCACACATACACAGTCACTGAATGGTAGTATTAAACAATAGTAATGATGCTCATACATTAATAACTTTATTGGATACATACCCTTTCATACAAATCATACTACTGATAAACCAGCCCTGATTATCTTGGGTGATAATGTTTTTTTATATAAATCATAAAACTGATAAGTCAGCCCCAACCCTTATGTGCTCTTATATTGGGGATAGGCGTGAAGAAACAAAGCCACCATCAGAGGAATTGGGGTGTTTGGATATAGATGAACCACTTGGAGGCACTGTGTCACACAAACACACCTTCATGTGATCTCCACGTTAGTCCTGAGGCCTTCTCAGGTAGAGCTGTGTTTGCTGTTGAATGTGCTGAAGACGAAATATGAGCTTGCATGAGAGTTAAGATGTTCCTCAAAACCCCATCCCTTACCTTTTTGCAGCCATTTCCCCCTCTTGCTACAGTGGTTGGTGGCACCATTTTTTCTATGTCTCCTTATTCCTGGAGATATCTCAGTCAACCTGCCAAACTCCACCAGTGCCATTCATCTACTTTTGAGACATCCCCCAAATATCACCCCAAATGGGTGAGTGCCTTTTTTACAGCAGCTCAGCCGTTCTCATGGCACCATATCTTAGTTGTTATCACCCCATAGTTCAGCCTTCCACAACATGCCTTCAGATGTTTTGGACTACATCTCCCAGCATTCCTTACCAGTGGCCATGCTGGCTGGGACTGATGGGAGTTGAAGTTCAAAATACCAGGAGGGCACTGGGTTGGTGAAGGCCACCATAGTTAAAATGAATGGCATCATCTTATCAGGCTTGTCTCAAAGGACTTACCCTATTAACCATAACGAACAATATTTGGCATCCAGTGGGATAGACTTTAGCAATAACAATTACCTCCGCTTTCAAATGATATCATGATGTCGGCTTCTCCTGAACTTGCCTTTACAAAGTTCAAAGGGGTAGCCGTGCTCCATGCTTTCAACCCCATCTCCACGGCTTTGTCAACTTCTGCGTGACTTATGCTGGATGTATATTTTTTGACTCTGGGGGAGGGAAAAGGGCACATTTCAGGAGGTATATAGACAGTAATGGAAATAAAAGGAACCAGGTGGTAATGTATCTAGGCAGGGGGAAAGTTTCCCAATGTATACAAGGAAGGAAGGATAATAAGTTGACCTCAAGCTTTGGAAAAGGAGATGTGATGCTTGCAAAAAGAGCTAGAATAAAGGTCCATGGAAGATCCACTCCATGGAAGTCCCTTAACGCCTTATTGAGGACTCCGGTTCAGTGGAGAGCAAAAGCAGCCCTTCCCACAGTTGTTCCCACTGGCATTTCACACATCCAACTCTCCCTTTGGACCCAATCCACACAGCTACTCAGAGTGAGAGGGCAAGGTCAGGGGAGGCTTCTGCCTCGGCTCCATCCTCTCATCACTTCACTTCAACAAGCAGAGGAAGAGTAGAGTCAGGCTGCTAGGATGTGGACCACAGAGAGTGCCCAAGGATGCTGGATCCTGATGGGGATAATGGGAAAGATCCACCACAAGGCACATAGGCCTATGTGATTCCTGAGATGGAGACTTAAGATAGACTAGCAATGTACATGAATTTTGTTTTAGTTTGCAAATCATCCAAAATTGTCCTGATTGCAGATTGCAGACATGAACTGTAGAGCATTTTTTTTAGGAAAATGTGTACATTTCCCAAAATTGTGATTTTGTTTTGTAAAATATTTTTTTTCTTTTAAAAAGTGTGCACTTTAATTTTTTCCAAAAAAGCAAAAACAAACAAACAAACAAAAACTCCAAAAAACATTTCCATGCTTTAGTCAATGGGGGAAAGTGCACCGTTCTGAAAACTGTGTGCAGAAATACACATTTTTCATTCGAAATGTGCACATTTGAAACGTGCATTTTCTTCATTGAAACGAAATGAAAAACAGGTTGCAAACAAAACCAGGAAGAAGCCTAACTGAATTTCAAAGTTAAGTTTGGAGAATTTCTGTGAGTTTCAAAAATATATATATATATATTGTTCTCTCATCCACAAGACAGACTAACATTATTGATATTGCTCTGTCTATTACCAAACTAAATTGAATCACTTGAGTAATTTTGCATTTAGAAAATAAGATGCAATATATATACAAAGCCAAAAAAAAATTCAGCAAGGAAACTGCACAGGCTGAAAGTTCTGAGACTCTGAAGGTGTTTCCAAATGAAGCAATCACCTGCTTCATTCATAGATTTTTATTTGCGGTTTTTTCTTCTTCCTGATTACATCATCCCCCTTATAACCCCCCCATGTTTTCCCGCTGCTTCTTCAAACATTTCAAACATTTAGAATAAGACAAAATCTTCACAAAAGCCAGGAAACCACCAGATGATTGGTGGTCAGGCTACAGGGGGTGGGGCCAGGGAAGGAGCATGGCCTTCTGGGGAATCCCCAATGGCAAGACTGGGACCCCAGGTGGGCAGTATTTCCCCCCCCCCAGCTGAGGGTTGACACCTCTTTGTTAAAGCCTCCCTAACCACCACGTGACTGGAGCCCTCATGCTTGCAAGTTATACCCTCCCCCCAACAAACCTGCACCTGAGGGAAGAACCCTTCACTTCAGGACACATTGTAGTATGGCCCTTGGGGACAATCCAATGAAGGCCAATCTTGGGATCTAAGAGCAGTTGTGGAGCCCTTCTAGAGTCAACAAGGAAACTGGGAGATGTTCCCTCACGGCAGAAAAGTGAGAGATGTGGATGTCCCTCAGTGAATTTACTAGGTGTAGATTGGTGAACTATAACAAGAAACCTCAAATGTGGAGAACAGGGGACAACTTAAAATGCAAATGTATAGGGCAGTATTCAACGGGGTGCTCATGCCTTCACCAGTTATGAACATAAGAAGTGTTATGCTGGATCAGACCGAGGGTCCATCTAGTCCAGCACTCTGTTCACACAGTGACTAACCAGCTGTCGACCAGGAACCAACAAAGCAGGACATAGTGCAACAGCACCCTCCCACCCATGTTCCTCAGTGACTGGTATATATAGGCTTACTCCCTATGATATTGGAGGTAGCACATAGGCATAAGCGCTAGTAGCCATTGATAGCCTTCTTCTCCAGAAATTTATCCAACTCCTTTTTAAAGCCATCCAAATTGATGGTCATCACTGCATCTTGTGGTAGTGAGTTCCATAATTTAACTATGCGCTGTGTGAAGAAGTTCTTCCTTTTATTTGTCCTGAATCTCCCACCAATCAGCTTCATGGGATGATCCCGAGTTCTAGTGTTTTGAGAGTGGGAGAAAAATGTCTCCCTATCCACATTCTCAATATACCATGTATAATTTTGTACACCTCAGTTCTTTTCCGCTCTGCTGCTACATTGCACAGTGGAGGCTGGTGGCTCCAATGTCAGTGGGGTGGCGAATCTGCTCCAGGTTTCAGTCAAAACCAGTCAAAACTCTAAAGGAGCTCTCCAGCATTGTGCAAGTGAACCCATTGCTCAACCAAAGGAGATATAACACTTCCTTGGGGAAGCACCAAAATGAGTGTAAGAACTAATTTCTGGAAGGAGGCAGGTCAGCGAAGCTCCCTTATGTGAGCTCTGTCAGCCTACCTCCTTTCAGAAATGAGCATTTCCACTCATTTCAGGTTGCCCCGGAAGCACTAAATCTTCCTTCAATAATTGGTGGGTATTGCTTGTACAACGCAACCAATGGGAAGGAAGAGAATGAGTGGAGTGGAAGCGCCTCATTAAATTCTGCCCATCAATATTATATTTTTTAAACATTTATATTTATTTTTTAAAACTTCCAGTAATTTATTATCTTTTAGTCGATGTCAACTCTTTACCTGTATGTCAATGTATTTTTTTTCCATTTCGGTTCTCCCGGGAAAAGGCGATAGTTTGCCATGTCAGGGACACCACATCGAGGCCTCTTTATCACATCCATCGTGCTATAATCCAGCTTCCCTGTGACCCGTAAGCCAAAGAACGCCTGCATTTGCTGAATCTTCCTTGCCATGGAATTGCCACCGCTTGTCAGTTCTCCAACCTGGTGCCCTCCTTGCAGTGGGTAATATTTGTCAAGGTATTCCTAAAGGCAGAGAGAGGTAAGGTAGTTCAGTGGCCCCTTGTCTATCACCAAAAGAGGGGGGATAAAATAGGATGCAGATTTGCATGAAATGTTCATGTGCTAATAGATGCACGTTTAGAAATAATTGCTACATCATTTAAATAGAAATGTACAATACAACACAGTGTCAACAACAACAACAACAACAATAATAATAATTTTATTTATATCAAATACAAAAATACTACAAAATACATAAAACTGATTAAAAATATATAAAACCAATACATTATTAAAATAACAGCCAGACATCTTAAAATTCAACTGGGTAGGCTTGCCGGAAGAGATCAGTTTTTATGGCTTTCTTAAATTCTGGAAGATTGTTAAGTTGATGAAACTCTCCTAGCAAGCCATTCCACAAACTGGGAGCAGCAGAAGAAAAGTTCCTCTGGGTAATAGTTGTCAGCCTTGTTTTTGTTGGCTGGAGTAAATTCTTCCCAGAGGACCTGAGTTTGTGGAGCGGATTGTACAGGAGAAGGCGATCCCACAGGTAGCCTGGACCCAAACCATGTAGGGCTTTAAAGGTGATAACCAACACTTTATACTTCACCCAGAAACTAATTGGCAGCCAGTGAAGAGATTTTAAAACTGGTGTAATGTGGTCACCCCTAGGTGTACCAGTGACCAGCCTGGCTGCCGCATGTTGAGCTAGTTGAAATTTCCGGACTAGGAACAAAGGTAGCCCTATGCAAAGCACATTGCAGAAGTTGAGTCTCAAAGTTACCAGCATGTGCATTACTGTCTTTAGGTCTTCTGACTCTAGGAAGAGGCGCAGCTGGCGTATCAGCCGGCTGATAGTAGGCACTATCAGGGGGAGTGTAACCCTATCCAGAATTGGTTGACACAACTCCAAACCCAGGTTGGGGACTTTGACAGTAAGCACCTCCATCTTGTCGGGATTCAGCTTCAGTTTGTTTTTCCTCATCCAGGCCATTACTGCCTCCAAGCATTCGTTCAGAGGAGACACACTATCCTTAGTTGATGCTGTTATTGAAAGCATAAAGAAATGTATTTGGGTGTCATCAGCATACTGATAGCACCCTGCCCCATGCCTCCGGATGTTCTCTCCCACCAGTTTCATGTAGCTGTTAAACACCATTGGGGAGTACCAACAGCATTGGTATGCCATACAACAGCTCCTTCTTTGAGGAGCAGCTATCCTCAAGCATCACCATCTGGAACCTGCCTGAGAGATAGGTCCAGAACCACTGAATCACAGTGCCCCTGATTCCCCAACCCCCCAGGCATTCCAGAAGGATAGCATGGTCGATGGTATCGAAAGCTGCTGAGAGAATATATAATCATAAAATAAATTTACAGGAGCTTTTTCGTGGGGTGGGAGGGAAGCCATAGGATGCCCTTCTTTTCTCAAATATTCAGCAGTTGACTGAGGCTGTGGTGAGCACTCTGGGAGTGCTCATCCTTTCTATTTTGTACATATAGCCTTTCCTTTGGAATCAAACTTAGCAGAAAACAAATTCTTCCCGTTTCTTCTTAAGGCAGCCACAAAGAACTCTGATTGGCTGACTGCTATGATCCATTAGTAATTTCTTCCCATCCTATTTGTTTGAATTTTTAAAAACAACATGCCTAATGAATTTTTAGAAGACTGAACTAACTCTCTGTGTGTGTGTGTGTGTGTGTGTGTGTGTGTGTATGTGTGTATGTTTTAAAAGCAGACAGTCTAACTGAGGCCATAGGGCTTATAAACCTAAGGTTTATCCCTGGATCGTCCAGGGGCCAAACCTGTTCATCTAGGTGACACACAGGGGATCCAGTGTTCAGGCAGGGGCGAACCCTGGATGATCCCAGGATAAACCTTAGGTCTAGCTGCAGCCTGAGAGCTCCATCAGACGAGTATTTTATTGCATGCTCGTTACTGGGCACTCACGGATTTTTGCGGGTCCCTCCCATGACGTCATCTGCCTCCCACCCCTTCTAGCCTTCTACATGCCACAAAAAACCACCCCAGTAAGTCCAACTTTAAAGACAGAAGTTGCTGCTATTTCCTGCTGTGTGCAGGAGAAACAGCAGGATCAAAATGGTCCAATGAATGGGCCATGTGCACATTGTTTACTTCCTTTTTCAAAAGAGGAAGCAATGAGGGACAAACGTACGGGCAGAGAAGCGACAGTAAGCAAATGCAATTTTCCCCTGTGTGATGACGCTCCGAAGCTGGGGAAAGAGGCAACCAGAGTACTACATCAGTATTTGCTTTGCTTATGAATATGTCAAAAGGGTCGCCAAAGCAGGTGGAACCTGGATTCAAGGTGTGTGAAGAAAAAAAAGGAAAAACAAGAGTGGGGAGACCTAATGGCAAGATATGTCTGTATTCAGTTGAGATGTGGAAACAAAAATACAACAGGGAACAATGTAGTAGCTGCTTGAAATTGCATGCATTACTGATTGTAATTCCTGTCTATATTGTAAACCCAGGGTAATTTTCCTCTCCTTGCATCTCCAGATTGGTTGAGTAGCTGCAGAGGTCCATAACACAGGGCTTACCAATGGGTAGAGAAGATCAACGTAGCTACAACCACCATATGGTAAGATTTTAAATGATTGTCAGTCTGTTTCCGCCCTAAGAGCAGAAAACTCACGAACTACAGAGTTGACAGTGTCATGAGTCCAAACCATCCAACCACCTTAGACAACAAAAGAGCAAAATGTACACCTGCCCATTAGTTCCTTACCACTGCAACTATTGACAGTGGTGCCGTAGGGGCAGGACTTCCAAGCAGAAGTTTGGTGGTAGGGGGCACACAGCAGAATGAGCAGGCTGAGTCCCAAACACAGCAGGGCTGGATTGATACATTTTGACGTGATTGAAGTAATACAATCAACCAGTTAATGGATCCGGTCAGCAGGCCTCACAACCAGACCTATACAACACGGAATGTTAAAATACAAAGCCATGCCTTGGCTTACAGAAGTAAAGTCTTAAAACGTAGATCAAATATCTCTGTTTATACAATGGATAAAAAAACAAAGAAACAATAAAACAGAACACAAGCCGAAAATGGAAGTCTGGTCCCATCGTTTTTTTTAGACTGTATCCCCATTGCTCTCAGCATGTATTTAACTACAATTTCTGTAACAGACTCTTTTGTATCAGAAGGAAGAGAAAGAACGTAGTATTCGGATTATCTTCCGGGATACAAATAGATAAGTGAGTTAATTAACTCGTTACAGAGATCTTAATAAAAATTGCAGAAAAAAACAACATGGCTTGTGGCGAAATCCTATGGGTGGGGAGGGGGTGGGAAAGGAGGCTGGGGTTGTTGGAGGATTCCTCATTGGTTCTCCCCTCCTTGCCCACAGAACTGCCCCCTTCCCCTCCTCTACAAGCTCACATTTGTGAGCTCGTAGGGGCAGATGGTGTGGGTGTCCCCATGCTGTCTGCAAGTGGGAATGGAAGAGGGCAGGGAGTCCGATTCCCAGCTCTGAGGTCGTAGTGCTGTCTACGACCTCAGCAGTGGGAATCCAAACAATTCTATGGGATTTGTCTGGGGCCATTGGATTGCTACCTCCCAGTTTCAATTTCTCCTCAGTCACGAGGATAGAGTATGTTGGAATAAGGTGAAGCAATATGCATTATAGTCTGAAGAGCACTATAAGAACATAAGAAGGGCCATGCTGGATCAGACCGAGGGTCCATCTAGTCCAGCACTCTGCTCACACAGTGGCCAACCAGCTGTTGACTAGAGACCCTCAAGCAGGACATGGTGCAACAGCACCTTCCCACCCATGCTCCCCAGCAACTGGTGCACACAGGCTTACTGCCTCGTATATTGGAGATATCACACAACCATCAGGGCTAGTAGCCTTGGATAGCCTTCTCCTCCAGGAATTTATCCAGCCTCCGTTTAAAGCCATCCAAATTGGTGGCCGTCACTCCACCACCCTGATAAGGCAACTATGTCCAGAGTCTAAAATTACCTAACGGCACCAACCTTATAAAACTGTATCCGAAACTTCATTCTATCCCAAGCGAGCCCTCCTGATGCTAGCGAAGCATAATTCCAAAGACGTCTCACTAGCATTGCAGCCTAACACTCCCATCCCATGCATGTTGTCATTGGAAAGGAAGCATCGGTGAATTCAGTGGGACGTTCTCCCCAGTATGTGCTCATGGGGTTGCATCCTAGGTCATTTAAATGAAGCAAACCATCACCAACCTGAGCGATAGAGAGGTCTCTCCGGCTGGATGTCTGTGACAAGGCAAACAGAGCGGGGGCAGCAGCCGAGTACTTCAGGAAAAGCACCAGAAGTAAAGGTGGGCAAAACATAGGCAGGAGCTCCATTTCTTCCCAAGTGCAAACGGTGGCTGGGCAAGAGCAGCCAGAAGGACCCTGTGCCCCCTTTTATAAAGGAAAGCCGGTTTGGGAACCAAGAAACAAGGTGACTCATGTCTCGGAAGGTAATTACACAGCTTACAGTTTTGATGAAAGGGTAACATACTAGCACTTAGATAGAGGAAAAGTTGGATTCCTTTGAACTTATAAAAATCACCAGCAGGAAAGAAATGTATAATGCCCATGAAATCCCACTCGAGCAATGGGGCTGTTCTGTCTCCCCTTTCCCATTACAGCCCCTTTTACCACCCCCTCCTGAAGAGCTGTGCTTGAGGATCAGGGGACCTGTCAGAACTGCATGAGATGCAGCGGCAGGGGTTGGACCTTGCAGTGGGAGGAGGAATTGGTAGATATGAAGGGGCCACAGCATGTGGACAGGACCAGGAGGGGCTTGTGGTCCTGCACAAAGCCCTCTGGATCCCGACCAGTAACTGTGGCATTCTATAAATTAGCAATATACAAAGGTTTAGGGGAAAGTGCTGTAGCTCAGTGCCAGAGCACCTGCTTTGTGTGTAGAAGGTCCCAGGTTCAGTCCTTAGCATCTCCAGGTGGGGTTGGGGACAACCCTGTCTGAAACCCTGGAGAGCCCCCTCCCCCCCCCTCTCTCTCTCTCATAGTGCGTCTGATGGAACAATGACCTGATTCATTTAAGGCGGCTTCCCATTTTCTTCAACTAACACACCTCAAATTTAACATATGCCCCCGGTCCAACATGCTTCAGCCCTGTGAACTCAACAGGATATTAAGCAAATGGAACTCTGGGTTGGATTGTGGCTCTGTCTTCAGGAAATTGTGGAGTTTGTATAACAACTGTGGGGGTCATGTCATTTTTGAGCTTCATGTTCATTGGCCATAAAGCAGGGAGTCCAGAGCCTCTTTCAGCATGAGGGCCAAACCCCCCTTTCCAAGATGTTTTAGGGAGCAGTGGTGGGTGGAGCCAAAGGCAAAAGGAGGCAGGCAAAAGGGGCAGGAACAAGAATACCATACCAATGATGCCCAGATATTTTAGCTTGAAGCTCTTGCTGCTTATTACAGAGGAGAACCATTTCAACCATTTAGAATAAATGCATAAAAGCCGGAAAACCAATAAATGATTGATGGTTAGGGTGGAGCTAAGGGAAGGGGCACAGCCATTTTGGTAGTCCCGGATGGCCAGTGCAGGACTGCAGATGGGCTGGATTTGTTCCGTGGGGCTGAGGTTCAGCACCCCAGCCATAAAAGTTGTGATGGTCTGAGCTGAAATACAATTTCCCAATTATTCATAACAATAAAAACGTAAGAACATTAGGAGAGCCATGCTGGATCAGATCAAGGGTCCTTCTAGTCCAGCAACGTTCATACAGTTGCCAATTAGCTGTCAACCAGGAACCCACAAGCAGGACACAAGTATAACAGCACCCTCTTATCCATGTTCCCCAGCAACTGGTGCACACAGGCTTACTGCCTCTGATACTGGAGGCAGCACATAGCCATCAAGGCTAGTAGCCATTGATAGCCTTCTCCTCCAAGAAGTTATCCAACCCCCTTTTAAAGCCATCCAAATTGTTGTCCATCATTAAGCCTTGCAATAGCAAATTCCATAGTTCAACTATGCTCTGTGTGAAGTAGTAATTCTTTTAGAAGAATGGCAGAGAAGGAGGTGTTTATAAGAGGCAGAGGAGGAGTTGGGGTGGGGTACATCTACAGATCTGTTGAGATTTCAACCACAATGGAGGCATTTGTTATTTGGAATCATGACATTTGGCGGAAAGATGTTTCATGATCACAACAGGTACAAAAACTTGTAAGATGAAAGGCCTGATATTATCTGCGCCATTGCATCTATGCATGTCTATTGGTTTAGTGTTCCAATGAATCTGCTGTCAATTATTCAAGAATATCTGTACTTGTACTACAGAGAAAGGTAAGTAAGTGTGTTTACACTTTAAGAAATCTGAAGACTGTCAAACTCCTATTACTGTTAATTATCCTAAGTGTAAGCTTACTGGGTTATATTTTGAAAGATGTTCGTGAACAACCATGGCAATTATAGCTTGGTTGGGGTATGATATGCAAAATCACAGCAAAAGCACATTAGCAAGCTGTCAGTGTTATTGCATTATATCAGTCTACAAAATTATATGGTTCTTTGGCATATAAATCAGCATTTTCTCTAAGCGAGGTTAACTTTCCACTGAAATATCGCCAGCAAAGTTTAAGCATCATGTTGAAAAAAACTATTTTGCAGCAGCTCTTTGGAGAGTCTCCAAAGCCCAACACAACTATGGGGACAATCTCTATTCCCCGCCCCAACTCTAAGATGGAGACTAGGGCTAATTCTACACTACTGCTTTATAGCAGTATTGAAGTGCACTGATAACTGTTGGGGCAAAATCCACATTCCTTATACTATTTATTTATTTATTTATTTATTACATTTTTATGCCGCCCAATAGCTGAAGCTCTCTGGGCGGTTCACAAAAATTAAAACCGTAATTAAACAACCAACAGGTTAAAAGCACAAATACAAAATACAGTATAAAAAGCACAACCAGGATAAAACCACACAGCAAAATTGATATAAGATTAAAATACAGAGTTAGAACAGTAAAATTTAAATTTAAGTTAAAATTAAGTGTTAAAATACTGAGAGAATAAAAAGGTCTTCAGTTGGCAACGAAAAGAGTACAGTGTAGGCGCCAGGCGGACCTCTCTGGGGAGCTCGTTCCACAACCGGGGTGCCACAGTGGAGAAAGCCCTCCTCCTAGTAGCCACCTGCCTCACTTCCTTTGGCAGGGGCTCACGGAGAAGAGCCCCTGTAGATGATCTTAAGGTCTGGGCAGGTACATATGGGAGGAGGCGTTCCTTCAAATAACCTGGCCCCAAACCATTTAGGGCTTTAAATGTCAATACCAGCACTTTGAATCGGGCCCGGACCTGGACTGGCAGCCAATGAAGTTGTAAAAGGACTGGCGTAATGTGATCTTGCTGGCTATACGACTTTACGAAGTTATAGGACTTTCATAGTGTTATATCCTGCTTTTTATTTCACATCTGTAATGATTTGGCACAAGGTATAGATCCGGCCCTAGGTTGGGCTGTGGTGTTTTGGCACTCTACTGCCAAGGTGCTTCAAGTTCCTTGGAAGTGGAACATCCAAACAAGTCTCATTATTTCTCCCAACCTTGAAGCTGCAACCTTGACATTGCTTTGGGTTTCAGAAGCATTCTGAGCCCCAAGGTTGGGCTTCTTATGCCCACTGGACTTGTAATGAAATACTGGATATTGTAAGTGGGGTTAAGGGTTTTCCAACCTTAGGTTTATTTTGTCCGGTTTCTGCATTGGTTTGGGAATACTTAAATAAACTCTGCACAAAAGTTAATTGCCTTTTAATGCGAATTTCTTCCAATAGGCATATTTTTGTACACACCTTTTTCCTAATATGTCTATTTTTTGTAAGCAATTTCCAATATTATAGCTTTTTTGTATGTTATTTTCACCAATACATACATTTTTGTGGGCACTTTTGCTAAAGTTTTGTGCATATTTTGATTGGCAATCTGTATTGCACATTTAGAGAAATGTGAATATTGAAGTACAGCTGCTTTCCTGTTGGCTCAGGAAGTGCAAGTACAGTAAGTTTTCATAAAAACATGAACTGAACAAACTTCTCCTCTTTCCGCAAGTGTGGGCATGATAAGAAGAATCACTGGCTTCTGTAACAATACCAGCCCATCTTACAGTTGTTTTACGAACGACTGAAATAATATTTGTGATTTACTTAAGAAAAGCGCTATATAAACACTTAGAACATGATCCAGTGCCCTAATGGCACTTCCGCTTTCTGGTTGGCCTTTGTTGTCTGAATTCTGTGCTACTGGAATATCCCACCTGCTCCCCTGTTGGCTTTCCACATGCGGAGAGCTGTACATGGGGAAGACCACATAGACTGAGCCATGCCCTAAAAGTATGACAATCAGGTCATAATGCTTGATTATAGTATACGTAGGCAGGTATCCACTGCATGTGTAATGGTATACATGAAATCTGAAGGCATGGCCAATGAAAACATATGCAGGAAATGAGTTGTATCCAATAAGTTGCATCCAATGTTAGTCTATCTTAAGTCCCATTCATTTCAATGGAACTACAATAAGTAGGACTAACACTGTGGGAATGCTGTGAACGTCATATATCTTGACTTCAGCAAAGCTTTTGACAAAGTGCCCCATGATATTCTGATTAACAAACTAGCTAAAAGTGGGCTAGATGGAACAACTATTAGGTGGATCCACAGTTGGCTACAGAATCGGACTCAAAGAGTACTTATCAATGGAACCTTCTCAAACTGGGGAGAGGCAACGAGTGGGGTACCGCAGGGCTCAGTCCTGGGCCCAGTGCTCTTCAACATTTTTATTAATGATTTGGATGAGGAGGTGCAGGGAACGCTGATCAAATTTGCAGATGACACAAAATTGGGTGGGATAGCTAATACCCTGGAAGACAGAAACAAACTTCAAAGTGATCTTGATAGGCTGGAATGCTGGGCTGAAAACAACAGAATGAAATTTAAAAGGGATAAGTGCCAAGTTCTACATATAGGAAATAGAAATCAAATGCACAGTTACAAGATGGGGGATATTTGGCTCAGCAATACTACAAACGAGAAGGATCTTGGAATTGTTGTAGATCACAAGCTGAATATGAGCCAACAGTGCGATATAGCTGCAAGAAAGGCAATGCTATTTTGGGCTGCATTAATAGAAGTATAGCTTCTAAATCGCATGAGGTACGGGTTCCTCTCTATTCGGCTCTGGTTAGGCCTCATCTAGAGTATTGCCTCCAGTTCTGGGAACCACACTTCAAGAAGGATGCAGACAAGCTGGAGTGTGTTCAGAGGAGGGCAACCAGGATGATCAGGGGTCTGGAAACAAAGCCCTATGTAGAGAGACTGAAAGAACTGGGCATGTTTAACCTGGAGAAGAGTCCCTCTGTCACCCGCCCTCCCCCCTTGCCACCCACCCTGCCATCCTTCGCCCCCCCCCCCCCGTTAAAAACAAACACCTTACCTTCCCGGAGTCTTTGGGCCGCACCCGGCCCCTTTAACAAACAAACAAAAAAAAAATGGCGGACGCTGCAGGGACCCGCCGTCCCTGCGCGTCGTGCGTCTGGAAGCCCAGGCGAGGCGCGCTAACATTAGCGCGCCTCGGCCCCGCCTCCCTGCTGGCGTAAGCCGGCAGGTCTAGGAAGGCCCTGAAAGAACTGGGCATGTTTAGCCTGGAGAAGAGAAGATTGAGGGGAGACATGATAGCACTCTTCAAATACTTAAAAGGTTGTCACACAGAGGAGGGCCAGGGTCTCTTCTCGATCCTCCCAGAGTGCAGGACATGGAATAATGGGCTCAAGTTACAGGAAGTCGGATTCTGGCTGGACATCAAGAGAAACTTCCTGACTGTTAGAGCAGTACAGCAATGGAATCAGTTACCTAGGGAGGTTGTGGGCTCTCCCGCACTAGAAGCCTTCAAGAAGCAGCTGGACAACCATCTGTCAGGGATGCTTTAAGGTGGATTCCTACATTGAGCAGGGGGTTGGACTTGATGGCCTTAAAGGCGCCTTCCAACTCTATGATTCTAATGGGAAAAAAGCTCCTGCCTCAAGGAGCTTACGAACTAAAATTCTACATAGGTAAAATAACAGAAGAGGTGGGAGGGAGGTGAAGTGACATGGGTAAACAGCAAAGAATATGTGGTTGTTTCAATTACCTGTGGTTTTGCTTGTTTATAGGCTTCATTAGTAGTTGCAAGCTGAATATGAGCCAACAGTGCGATATGGCTGCAAGAAAGGCAAATGCTATTTTGGGCTGCATTAATAGAAGTATAGCTTCCAGATCATGTGAGGTACTGGTTCCTCTCTATTCGGCCCTGGGTAGGCCTCATCTAGAGTATTTCGTCCAGTTCTGGGCTCCACAATTCAAGAAGGACGCAGATAAGTTGGAGTGTATTCAGAGGAGGGCAACCAGGATGATCAGGGGTCTGGAAACAAAGCCCTATGAAGAGAGACTGAAAGAACTGGGCATGTTTAACCTGGAGAAGAGAAGATTGAGGGGAGACATGATAGCACGCTTCAAATACTTAAAAGGTTGTCACACAGAGGAGGGCCAGGATCTCTTCTCGATCCTCCCAGAGTGCAGGACACGGAATAATGGACTCAAGTTAAAGGAAGCCAGATTCCATCTGGACATCAGGAAAAACTTCCTGACTGTTAGAGCATTAGGACAATGGAACCAATTACCTAGGGAGGTCGTGGCTCCCACACTAGAGGCCTTCAAGAGGCAGCTGGACAAGCATCTGTCGGGGATGCTTTAGGGTGGATTCCTGCATTGAGCAGGGGGTTGGACTCGATGGCCTTGTAGGCCCCTTCCAACTCTTCTATTCTATGATTCTATGATTAAATAATGGGATCTAGCTGATTGAGCCAAAGGTGGGCTTTGAGGAGAGATTTGAAGGAAGTGAGAAATGGCATAAAGTGTCTGCAGAGAAACAGGGATGTAGGCATCACATACCCTGTTTCTCTGTAGAATATGGCTGCCAGCCTGCCTAACAGCTGTTTGGTCTGCTGTTGGGATCTTCTGTTGGGATCTCCCTTCTGTTGGGAAGCTAGGTACACACTGCCCTTTTCCTCATTTCCCAGCAGAACTGCTGAGATTCTGGCTTCCAAAGGGGTCAATACAGCCTCCCAACTCACCAAAGCTGCCCACCCTTGCTCTGAAATCTATCGGAAGAATCTCTGGTGTGAAGATATACTGGCTGTATATAATCTGCAGCACTGTCTTGGTGACACCTAAGGGCTTATTTAGATGTTGTAAATGTGGGTGTCACTCTTCCGTCTGCATCCTAGCACTTATATACTTTCTCAGCTCTTCTCAGGTGGTGTGGCTAAAAAAGTAAACAAATTGACAGGTTATCCATTCCAGCGGTCCATTTTAGGCATTCTAATTATACCTTGGGATGTTTGTGTCACTGAACCACAGGTTTACTTGTGATCATGTGCCCTCCTAGAAACACCAGCTTGGACCAAAAAGATTCAATAGTGTTTGTTTATTTGTGCACACATCCCATTATTTGTTTTTTCAGCCCTTCAGAGCTTCTTTAAATGAGCTATATAGCACACTCATTACTGGCTACTCACAGATGTTCACAGATCCATTTGACAACACAATCAGCCGCCTGTGCGTCTCCTGCTCCTTTTCTGTTTTAGCGTCACAAAATAAACCTCAGAAAACCCGACTCTTCTGAGGTTGTGCTATAAAATGCCCACTAGAGGGCACTGTACCATTGAAATATAGAGACCAAGTGATTGGTCTCTTCTCAATGTAACTGTGCTTGTTTCAAATGCGGAAGAGAACCAGGAAGAGAGCAACAGTAAGGAAACCACAATTTCCCATTGTCTGAAGAGACCCTCAGAGTAGCTCACAAAAATTAAAGGAGAAATACCCCCCCCCCAAAAACAGCATTTTAAATCTGCAGAGTAGCATAAAATGAAATGTAAAACAAAGCCAGGGTCACATTAATTTAACAATACAAATATAAAACTGAATGAACATAGGAAACTGCCTTATACCAACTATTTTTTTCTATCTAGCCTTGTATTATTATTGTTAATTTAGCTTGAAGTTACACAGTTGTTTTATGTTTTACGGTTTTTAATGTTCTTGTTTTTGATTGTGTTAAGGTTTTATCATTTTAAATTGATTGCTTCGGCTATTGGGCAGTATAAAAATGTAACAAATAAATAAATAAATAAATAAAAATTGCTGTACTGCCTTGATTGTTGTACACTGCCTTATTTTTAGCAAATGAGGTGGTATATAAATGATGGAAGCAAAAAAAGCCAGAGGAAAAGGGGTGAAAACAGGGATGTGGTTTATTAAAAATAATTACCAACACATTTCAGACCCTAAGGTCCTTCCTCAGGGTAATCTAGAAGAAATATATATATATATATATATATATATATATATATATATATGTATGTATGTGTGTGTGTGTGTGTGTGTGTGTGTGTGTGTGTGTGTGTGTGTAATATTTACAAAGACAAAAGGTCATCATTGTCAATATCAATAATTCATTCAGTATACTGTACATCAACATGTTAGAAGTTATTGTAAATAAACTTTTTATTTTTTAAAAAAAGAATATGATAGTGAGAGGCTCAAAACAAAGATTATTTCTACTTTATCACATATATGAAAGTAAACATACCTACTCAAACAAAAGTGAGCTACCAATACTCTTATGGACACACAGTCTCCTATGCTTTGCTAATTACAGGAAAGGATGCTGGGTATTTAAACCCACAGTAAGTAATTGAAAACAGCTGTTTTTCAAAGCAGTACCGCTAGATCAAGAGACTCATTATGGCTGAAGAGAGTAACTGTATTTAGCCTGAGAATCCACCTCGCTTCCCTCTCCAAAAGGATTCGTTCAGTCTTTTTATTTACCGTTTCTGTTGCCCAAAATGAGAGATCTCTTATCTTATGAGATTTATCTTTCCAGTGTTGTAATTGCTCCCACAATTTCACATTTAATATTGCCAATATGTTCTCCTATTCTGATCTTAAAATTCCTTGTTGTTTTTCCTTTGTGGGGTATAAAGAAAAACCTTATATGGCTTTAAAAAGAACTAGGAATATAGGTGATTGGGTAGTCAGGAGTGACACATCAAAGCAAACTGTGAACTATGACAGACCATCTCTCTTACCAGGGTTAGGACCTTCTATAGGACATTTTTCCTGCAGTCATTGCAAATACTGTGAATGTTGTTTGAAACTAAAACATTTTGTGAATCCAACAGATGGGAGGAAAACGCACACTGAAGGATTTCACAACACATAATACTAAATTTGTTGTATATGGCATACTTTGTCCCTGTAAGAAACTATATACAGGAAAAACAACAAGGAATCTTAAGATCAGTTGTGAAGCATAAAACCAACATTTCTCTTTGCCGGCCCCCCATCCCCAACCATTCCATGCTACTGTGTTCCTGATGTAGTAGAACAATAACAACAAAACTGTTTGCCAGCCTTGCTAGGGGGGACAACCTTGCAGGATGTGCAGTTTTGCATTTTAAACTCATTTAAATCAATGCACCAACAGGAAAAAGTTCCAGACTGTTAGTCTGAACCCTAGGGAGGTCATGGGCTCTCTCATACTAGAGGCCTTCAAGATGCAGCTGGACAGCCATCTGCCAGGGATGCTTTAAGGTGGATTCCTGCACTGAGCAGGGTGTTGGACTCGATGCCCTTATAGACTCCTTCCAACTCTACTATTCTGTGATTCCATGACTACAGGAATAATATAGAGTTTGCTTCTGTTGCTTTGATCACCTGCCACTATCTAGGTGGTCATTGGGATGTGTGTGTGAGTGGGCTGAGGGCCCCTGGACTTTGTCCCCAAGACCAACATTAACTGAGCCACTGATTTCAGTGGGTTTATTCAAAGGAGGACTCACGCTGGATACAACCCAAAGCCTGTGCACTTCCATGGAATCACGGTTCCTCTCCCATGGCCCCCTTCTAGAAGAAGTAAATTGGCCAAGCAAATAAAAAGGGTACTTAGGGCTGACAAGACATCCAGGCTGGGTGCTGCTTTTATTCTGTGAATAATAATAATAATAATAATAATAATAATAATAATAATAATAATAACCTGTTTCTCGCTCTGGATTGAGGCGGGGTACAACACAAATACAAAACACCATAAAATACATATAATTGATTAAAAACATATAAAACTAATACATTATTAAAAGGCAGCACATTATTAAAAGGCATCTTACAATTCAACTGGGTAGGCTTGCCAGAAGAGATCAGTCTTTATGACTTTCTTAAATGTTGGAAGATGGTTATGTTTTTACTGTGATGTGTTTTATTGTTTTAATCTAGCTCAGTTGTTTTTGTAAGTCACTTTAAGTGCCACATTTTTAATAGGAAAGGGGGGGTACCAATCAAATCAAGCAAGCCATGTGAGATAGAGATAATGCTCACATTCTTTTTTTCTCCAGAAACCCCCAGCCATCCCAAAGTCTGCCCTTACTTAACACCTGCATTGACGGCACCAAGTTTCTCCTAAACTCCATGGTTTCGCTCTTGCGGGGTGACGGTGGGAAACCCCCACACCAGTACAGAGCATGGGGGTTCTGGTGTTCATCAGGGTACTGGAGACACCTCCTGCCTCCCCCCCACTCTCTTCCTGGCTTCTGGCAACCAGTTGCTAGTCGCCATCCACGTAGAACGTCCCCACCCCCAGATTGACCATGAGGGAAGGGCAGATGGCATAAGAGCCGGCGTGATCTTACTCCTGATGGAAAAGTCAGGGTAAGTCCCTGACTTTTTAACACAGCAGCTTTGTGGAAAAGTCCTGTGGTTGGCTGCGAATCTGCAGCTGCACCAATTCGCAGCCACCATCCAGGGGGTTTGAACACATATAGACAGCTCCAAAGTCATCCCCCCAATCCATTAAGTAGTGGGGTTTTCTAATCTGCTTTCCCCACTTCAGTAGTGGAGATATAAACAGGTACACAAATTCCACAAGAGGATATGCCTCGCTGGATGTAGATTTCAGGCATCCAAAGTTTCGTTCGTTTCCACAGTATGTTGCAGATGTGGGGCATTGTAATGTTGATGAAAATGCCCATCTTCAGCCTTGGTCTCAGGCTGTATACATGTTTCTGAATGAAATTATACCCGGATTGAGGACAAGTCATTTAAATTATGCCCATCCTCAAATGGAAAGGGGAAAGCTGAGAAAGGAATATGGAATGGGGTCTGTGGGTTGGGTGCTGTTTTTATTCTGCAATTGTTTTTTTAATTGTATTTTAATGTGTTTTATTGTTTTAATCTATCTTAAATTGTGGAAACCAGCAAATCTATTGAGATTCTCTGAGTTCCACCTTAATGCTCAGCTCAACTCAGGTCCATATAACCCCTGCTTTTTTTGACGTGAAAATCACATACCATTCAAAACTATGCGAACTTCTGCTGATGAAAGTGTGCTTGTCTGCAGTGCCCTAAAGGTACACATTTTTTCCATGTGTTTTTCTAACGTACTCATTTTTTTTTGAACACCTCCCCCTTCCAGCCAGCCCACAAACAGCCTTGCACGCTCAGGAATGTATGAGCTTTGACCGCAGATTGCTTACATGTTCAGATGCAGGAGGTGTGAACGGCATAAATTCTGGCCATAAACAAACTGAAATGAATTTCTCATACATTCTTAAATGTGTCTGCCAACTTTCTTTTCAGTGCACAGGGATAATACCGAAAAGACATGCCTGTGATTCATTGAAAACACCTGACGGGAAAACTTTACCTTGGGGCACCTCATTCTTACAAAGCCAGGTAATGACTTAATTATAGGTTTGAATTTTTTGCTATCTCTTCTTCTTCTTCTTCTCTCCCCCTGCCCCATTTTCATGTTTACCTATAAAGAATGCTGATTTTCATATCTTCAGTTCTCTTGGATATACTTTTTTTTCTTCTGACATGGAGTTATGTAAGCATCTCACAGCGGAGATAATCATAAGAAGAGCTGTGCTGGATCAGACCAAGGCCAGATCTACATCTTGTGTCAAACCATTGCAAATGTGGAATAAAAAGCAGGATCTAACACTATGAGAGCCTAATGTGGATTGTGCCCCAACAGTTACCCCTGCACTTCAATACCACTATAAAGCAGTAGTGTAGAACTAGACCAAGGGTCCATCTAGTCCAGCACTCACATAGTAGCCAACCAGTTGCACACGGGAAACTCACAAGCAGCGCACACATCCATCCGTGTAGCCAAAAACAGGAGATGCTGTTTTTTAAAAATAATTGTGGGACTCTCTTGTTGTTGTTTATTCGTTCAGTCGCTTCCGACTCTTCGTGACTTCATGGACCAGCCCACGCCAGAGCTTTCTGTCGGCCGTTGCCAACCCTAGCTCCCCCAAGGTCAAGTCTGTCACCTCCAGAATATCATCCATCCATCTTTTGACCATCTTCCGACCTGAGAGTCCCATCTTCCAATGGTATACCAACATATCTCTGGTTGTACTGATCCATTTAGTTTTCACGACAAGAATACTGGGGTGGGTTGCCATTACCTTCCCCAGGGATCGTATTTAGTCTGACCTCTCTACCATGACCTTCCCGTCTTGGGTGTCCCTTCACGGTTTAGCTCATGGCAACCCTGAGGTGCTCCAGCTCCAGCACCACGACAAGGTAACAATCTCCTTTGCTGGAGGGGACTCTCTAGGTATGCAGAATATATTTACTCTTGCCACAACAGAGGGAGATGGGAAGCAGGGTTCCATTTCAACAGCTAAAAGTCCAGCTCCATTGGGCTCCTTCTCTCCCTGCATTGTTTCCATTCCATTTGGTCATTAGAAGAACTAAGATTTTGTTGGAAAGCCTGATGTGGCTTACAGTAGAGTTGCTTTATATAGAGAAAGTGTGGCAACACGGCGTTTAGTATTGGAGGCAATAAATGCAGGCTAGATCCAGTTTAGAAGTTCAAATCAACTTATTTTATTAGTGCTTTTTTACATGTTGTCAGAGAAGGCTATCTAACACGGTTTAACTACAAGCACATCCTAAAACTGTGTGCATGCGTGTAAGTAAGTGAAGACATGAGATATGGTTTATTTATTTATTTACTTATTGCATTTCTATACCGCCCAATAGCAGAAGCTCTCTGGGCAGTTACGTTCTTCCTTTCAAGGAGAGGGCTGCATGGTCCTTCTTGCAGAGGCAGAGAAAGAAGAAGAAAGAGGAAGGGGAGGGAGCAGGAAAAAGGAACTAATTAGATAAGGGGATAAACAAGGGAAGCAGCTGTTGATGCAGCATATTCTCTATTGCCCCCTAGTGTCTGGAAGCATGTGGAGTTGTTCCTATCCAACATATTTAACTTTAAGAATTGGCTTTTTTGCCAGTTCTTCCCCATTCCATTCTCCTTTTGTGTCATAGCTTTTTAAATTGTAAGCTTACAGGGACTGTTTTACAGTTTATGTAAAATGCTCTAAGAGCCCTTTCAGTGGAAAATCAGGGTAAACAATGGTTTAAATAAATAACCAAATAAAAACTTTTAAAAGAAAAAAGTTATTTCACCCCCTTTAAAAACATGCATCATGCGTGCACTCTCTCTCTCTCTCTCTCTCTCTCTCTCTCTCTCACACACACACACACACACACACACACACACACACACACACACACACCAATAAGGACCTGTGAGCTTTCAGCATGGCTATTGGGAAAACTGAGGAGGGAGCAGAAGGGAAATTTACCTGCTTGAGCCCTCAAATAGTTAATAAAATTATGGCAGTAGAAATTAGGGTTGGGAGGGGAAAATGCAGGCCAAAAGGTTAAAAAAATCTCCCCTCCCCATGCAATACAGAGAGGTTTCAGGGGGGCTGAAAGGGGAAAAATGGCTTTTCCTTTCTCATTGTCTAGGAACTCCCCCAATGTAACAATAAAGCATTCAGGTTTGTTGCTGGTAGCCAGTCCCAAATGTGAGCCCTTTAGCTTTCTAATATAAAATGCACTGTTTCATGAATGGTGCTCCTGGGCTAAGTTTTCATTCATTTCCATGTAACACCTTATCTGTTTATCACTACTTCAGGTTTTGCATTTGGGATTCATTAGCAAAATTAAGCAGGTACAAATGTAACCTAAACTGTAGCTACTATTCTGATCACAAAGTACAAGATTTTACAATTAGTTATTGTGCGGATTAGAAATGTATTAAGTAAATAAAATAATAGCGGGGAAGGGGAGATTCAGAAATATGAACTTTCTGCCTCTGGAGAGAGCATTCCTTGTGGCTTAGATTGTTGAAATGCTGGAAACCTTTTGAAACAACGAAGTCCACTAGGTGGCAGAGATAGCTCTTCAGATGTTTCACAGAGCTTTCTGAAAACCAGCCAGTAGTTTTAACACTCAGCTTTTACATGTTAAAATGCTCAACATAACATCCGTCCTGTCTAGTATTTTTGTACACATTGTTGAGTCGGCACATAATTTTCAAACTGTGCAAGTCTTTCTTTCAAGACCAAGAAAGGCATTTGGGATTCACATGTTTACCTGTCGGGGGTGTGTGTGTTTTGACTATTTTGGACGGGGTTTTGTGAAAAATTCTTATGTTTGCATCTCAGGTAGACAAAAGCTGAAGGCCATGTAGAAAAGGTAAGTTGTGAGTAACTTATTCCATTGGTTTAAATGGGATTTAGTCATGACTGACTTTAGCTGGGTTGGGACCACTGTGTCTTAAATGGCTGAACATGAACAACCGTTACTGTATATGTTCATGGTGAGTAACTCACCATTTGGATCAGTGTATTGTCAGGTAACAGCACATAAGTAGGCCTTCTTGCTAGTGGCATCTACCCTCTGGAACACTCTCCCACATGTGGTCCGAAAGACAGAAATCATAGTGAGCTTCAAATGCCTCTTGAAAAATGCATTTGTACCTTAAGGCAACCTTAAGGCAACCTGAAGAAAGGTACTGAGGTTTGGTGAGTGTTGATCGAGTTATGATGAGATGAATCAGTCCTTAAAACTAGGTCCTTAAAAATTCTAGTCCAAAACAAACAAACTAAACTCAAACAAGTTGATGAAGTTAGTTTCCATTTGAGTTTAGGGGCTGTCTATACATGCCCAAAGCCCTGGGGTGTCTGCAAATCTGTGCTGTGTCAGTTATGTGATGCAGCTGCAGGTTTGCAGCCACTGTGGGGCGTTCTCTCAAAACTCCAAGGAAAAAAAGTTGGGGACTTAGCCCAACGTTTTTCTCTGGAGCAAGTCATGTACAGCATATCCACCATCTAGCCTCACTCCGGCGGCATGGCCAGGTGGATGGAGACCCCAATTGGCCGCCGTTCCCCAGGCAGAGGACAGGAGGTGTGTCCGGCACCAGAAACCCAGCTGTGGAATCAGGATTAGCTCATCACTGTGGTAACCCAACACTCAACAGACAGAACCTTACGGCTCATCTTCACCAAGCAGGGCATTCCACTATGAAAGCAGTATATAAAAGGCAGGAGCTGCACCACTGCTTTATAGTGGTATTGAAGTGCACTGTAGGATCTTCACTACTGCTTTATAGTGGTACCGAAGTGCACTGACAACTGTTGGGGCCCATGACACATCTACACCAAGCAGGATATAAAACTATGAAAGTGTTATGAAAGCCATATGTGGTATGAGTCAATGGGGCCCAACAGTTGTCAGTGCACTTCAATACCACTATAAAGCAGTAGTGTGGCTCCTGCCTTTTAGATACCACTTTAATAGTGGGATATCCTGTTTGGTGTAGATAAGCCCTTAGTTTGAGTCTGTTTTCAACAGGGGCAGATCTACACCAAGCAAGATATGACAATTTAAAAATGGTTTGAAAACTGTATATGGTGTGGGTCCTGGGCCCCAACAGTTGCCACTACTGTTATAAACCGTTTTAAAGCAGTAGTGTAGATTCTGCCCAGAATTTATCTCCCAAACCTGAATGTAGATCAAAATGCTTTTCCAAGTTTGTGATGAGATTCACATGACACACACAAAAAAGGGGGTACATTTGAAAAATGTGCATGAAAAATACATACATTTCGAAATTGATGCATACTTTGGGGGAAATGTGCAAAACAATAGCTGCAAAGAGATTGCACTTTTGGAGAGACTAACCCACCATGGTAGTGCTCTGAGAGGGGTGGCCAAACATGACCACTTCATGGAGATCTGGTTTCCCTTCACGGCATTTGTCAACAAAGAAATGGTGGCCTATAAGCCCTCGATATCCCCCAAAACATCATTTTGGAGGAATCTAATTAAACGAGGGATGCTCAAAGAACATTCTACTCTCAGTGTTACTCAGACAAGAATGAGAACACAGTTTCTATTTTATTTTTGTTCGAACAGTTGACCTTTATTGTATTTGTTGGCTATAAGCTCATTGTACTATGCAGAATAATTAAATAAAACATTTTTTAAAAAATAGATGCAAGTTTTTGTGCAAATGCCACCACAAAATTCGGAATCTGTTATGCATATGAGTCCAAATGAGTTTTGAGGTGGAAATAGGAAAACCTTGATAGGCTTGAATATTGCTGATTCCCACATCCCTACTGAAAAGGTATGAAAGCAATCAGATATTGCTCTACAGCAACCTTTCCCAACCTGTTGCTCTCCAGATGTGTTGGACTGCAATTCTCCTCATCCCCAGCTAGCATGGCCAACACATCTGGAGGCCATGAAGTTGGGGGAAAGCTGTTCTTCAGTATGTCCATTAAAGTATTTCTGCTGCGTGTACTAAATTGTACTTTCAGCCTTCCCTGTATCTTCTCCCCAGCCCTCTTGCCTGCTATAATTTCCCAATACAACCCTTATTGCTCATAGGCTACTATAAGTTATAATTTCATATAATCTTCATGCCTTTTTCCCTGTAACCTTTTTGTGTGTTGTGTAATGCATGCATCCCATACTTCATGTGAAGACTTGTGTAATATGGATTGCTTCATACATTATTTTTGATTCAAAACAAAAGATCAGAATTCAGTTGCTTCAGTTTTTTCCTTACTGTTTACAAGGTCTCAAACACAAGTTGAACAGTGGAGGTGGAGCAGTGGTGAATCTGCTCCGGGTTTCAGTCAGAACTCTAAAGGAGCTACCCAAGGTGAGAAGGTTCTTAACACATGGCAGTGCGGGTGAAGCATCTTGGATAGCTCCTTTGGAGTGGTTCTGACTGAAACCCGGAACGGATTCACTGCCTCACTGACATCAGAGCCACTAGCCTCCACTAAGGGATACCAGTGAACAGAGGCTTTAATGCCAGCCCAGGAGGTAAAGCAGGGACAGGCAACCTCCAGCCCATAGATTACATATGGGAAGTCCCCATTCAGCCCCTGCCCTTAGCTCCATCAGAGATAAGGGATTTCCCCTCCTCCCATGGTGCAAGTGAGGTGTTGTTTTTTACAAAGCCTAGTTTGGTAACAATGGACGCTTTTAAAAGCCTAGTTATGGTACAAGGGGATTTTCAAGGTGGAAGCTTTATGTATGGGGGGGGGGAGGAGAGAAAGAGACAGCATGTGAATGGGGTCTGGGCAATTATGTTGGGGCCATATGCCAGCAGCATGGTGGTCCCACCCTTGAGCTCTGGCCCATTCCAAAGTTGGCAGTTGACCTCCAACATGATTGTCCACTTCAGCTCTTGGGCTGAAAATGATTCTCCATTCCTGGGACTTAGAAAAAACACAAGTGAGACAAGACCTGAAAGGGGTGTACAAAGTTATGCATGGTGTGGAGGATGTGGGTAGGAAGACATTTTCCTCCCTCTCTCATAATACGAGTACTTGGGGTAAACCCATGAAGCTGTTTCAGGACAGGACAGGACAGTTAAAAGGAGATTCAGGACAGTTAAAAGGAGTTTGCTACCTATTAAATTATGGAGTTCCCTACACAAGACGGAGTGATGGCCAGCAGTTTGGACAGTTGTTTGGACTAGATGGACCTTGGTCTGACCCAGTATGGCTCTTCTTATATCCCTCACATAAAGCATCAAGGCTGCAACCCTATACCCACTTCCCTGGGAGTAAGTTTCACTTAACTTAATAAAGCTTACTTCTCAATAGGATTGCACTGCACATCTCAGGAAAAAAACATTGTGAAATATCTACTCAGAAGAAAGCTTCATCCTGTCAGGGATGCTTTAGGGTGGATTCCTGCATTGAGCAGGGGTTGGACTCGATGGCCTTGTAGGCCCCTTCCAACTCTGCGATTCTATGAATTCATTGGGACTTACTCTAAAGTAAGTGCATATAGGATTGCAACCTAAGCACTGTTATAAAAAGTTACTGACAATCTTGCTACTGCTTTGAGGGTTTTTTTAAGCACACAGATATAGGATTATTAAAAAGACATTTTGTTTTCCAGATACAATGTACCTGATTACATAGTTCTTGGTGCATTAACAGAAATATGCTTAAAACATTTTTCGTTTGTTACGGGATTAAAACAGAGAAAAAGCTAACAGTTAAACCAGCTGTTGTTCTTCATTACACCAATCACTCTCTTAGCATTCAGATCAAACTTCCACTGCCTGGACCCGTGGAAAAAATAGAAGAATCCTAGAAATAAAGGAGAGTGTGTTATTTTAGCAGTTTTATATTATTGAGGATTGGTATCAAAAGAGGAGGATCAAAACACCATAGATTTCTTCCAAAACACTTATGGGGGATCCATTTGACCAACAACACATTTAGGGCCTATTGCAGTCCTGTGTGGACACTACACCTCTGCACTAGGGCCAGTTTCTCTCCTTCACATGGCAATTCTGTATAGAGAGCATGACTGGAGAATGGAAAGAGTGGCCCTGTTCAGACAACATGCTAAACCATGATGGTTAAGCATTTTGAGCTAAAAATTATGGCTTAGCGTGTCATGTGAACCTAGGGTGACCATATGAAAAGGAGAACAGGGCTCCTGTATCTTTAACAGTTGCATAGAAAAAGGAATTTAAGCAGGTGTCATTTGTATGCATGTCGCACCTGGTGGAATTCCCTCTTCATCACAACAGTTAAAGCTGAAGGAGCTATACTGTGACCAGATTTTAAAGAGGGCAGGGCACCTGCAGCTTTAACTGTTGTGATGAAGAGGGAATTCCACCAGGTGCGACATGCATACAAATGACACCTGCTGAAATTCCCTTTTCTATGCATCTGTTAAAGATACAGGAGCCCTGTCCTCCTTTTCATATGGTCACCCTATGTGAACCATGACTAGTATATATAGGAGATGTGCACAACAGGGGCAGTTTCAGTAAGTTAAAATAGTTAGGGCACAGGTCCATAAACACAAATTTGCATTAAACTTGAATATGCTGATTTATACCAGCTCCTCTTCAATTAATTTCCCCCATTTGAACAAAACTACTCTATGGTTTACCTTTCACTTCCTAGGGGTGAGTTGTAAAATAGCGCCCCCTGGTCTGCTCCTGTAGGCAAGAGCAGCTTTGAAGAAGCGGGTCCTTCCCTGCCACCATCTCCTTCAGGTTGTTGAAGTAGGCACTGGCTGTATCTTTATTGCTTAACTTCAAATTGCAGCTGTGCAGGGGACCAATCAGTTTCCCACCCACATAGAATCATCAAGGTGTTTCAAAAGACATAAGAACTTAGTATCTGTCTCCATAAGAATTTGGTATACAAGTAAATGCTCCAAAAATAAAGAACTTCCTTCCAAGAACTTTCTTCTTTGCCCAGGCATATGGCGGCACATCTTAATCACCCACATGTTTAATTTTTTAATGGTTTTTAATGCTTTATGTGTGTATATTCTGTGTTTTAGAATTTTAAATTTTGTATACTCGTTTTTATCTTAATTTTAGAATTTCTGTAAACCGCCCGGAGAGCCCGGGCTATGGGAGCGGTATATAAGTGCAATCAATCAATCAATCAATAGGGTGGGGGGAGCAGTGCTTGAGGTAGCATTTTACCCTTACCATTATGCTCAAATGCAGCATCAAATGTCTCGTCAATTCCAGGAAAATCATCACTTATTATTCTTGGGAAGTCCTCATCCATTGCTTGACTGTTCTCATCATACCTGAACAGCATAATTTGAGGAAATGAATTGATTCACATTAGGTGCTGAATCTCTATTGAAAGACATGCCCAATGGCATTTTGAACATGTATGTGCTGACAAATAGGACTTCTACCTTTTGCTCATATTTTTTTTTGCCTCAGTGGCACAACCACACACGCCCTGCAACCTCAAGTAAAATATGGAGAGCACACTGATAGTCTCTGAACAATGCTTTATGACACAGATCAGAGCATACTGTTATCCATATACAATAGGTTGCATTCTAGAACAGCATGAGACATTTCAAATATCACTCCTCCCAAAGACATACATTAATGAACTGGATGGAAAGCTAAATGCACTAACACAATCTACAAGTATGATTCAAGAAGAAAATGTAGGTACTGAAAGGAAATGGCCTTGTTTACACTGGTAGATGATGTACGCCAAGGATAGGCAAGCCGGTGCAGACTACAGCAACAGCCCTACCTTGCCCACCTAAATGATTTGGGAGCGGGGTATTTAAAGGTCCGTTCCCACCCACATGAGCCTTCCTGCCAATTTAGATAATCGGAAGAGGCTTCTGATGGTCTCACCACCATCAGATGTTATGTTGGTGAGTAGGCAAGAGAAGGTCTTCTCTATAAGTGATGTTCAGGCAATGTGACTCCTTATTCAGGAGATCTGTTTGGCTCTCTCCATGATGATATTCAGATGCCTGGCAAAGTACATAAAAAGAGCCATGCTGGACCAGACCAAGAGTCCATCCCATACAGCTTTCTGTTCCTACAGGGGGCAGCCAGCTACCTATGGGAGGTAGGATATGAACACAACAGCACCCTCTTGCCCATGTTCCCCAGCAACTGGTGTACACAGGAATACTGCCTCTGATACTGGAAGTAGCATAGAGCCATCAGGACTAGTAGCCGTTGATAGCCTTCTCCACCAAGAATTTGTCTCATCTCCTTTTGAAGCCATCCCAGCTGATGGCCGTCACTACACCTTGTGGTAGTGAATTCCATACTTCAACTTTGCACTGTGTAAAGTAGTATTTCCTTTCATCTGTCCTCAATCTCCCACCAATCAGCTTTATGTGATGACCCTGGGTTCTCGTATTATTAAAATGAATCCATTTCAACATGCTTATGGCAAATTTGATTTCTGAGCCCTACCCCTCTGAAATGGATGTATGAAGAATTTGTTTCAGTTCATTTTTGGTCAAGATTTACCCAGTTCACACCTTTCTGACCGAATTTGGACTCGGACGTGATCTGCGATTGAAGTCCGTCGATTTCTGAGCTTGCAATGTGATTTGTGGATAAAACCGCCACATACATTTGGCAGCATGCTTACATATACTGTAAAAATGTGCATAAAAATGTGTTCTTTTGAAAAATGCCCAGAATTGATGGGAGAAGAATATACACATTTCAAAGATGCACACAATTTATGAGTACATTTTGAAAAATATGCACAAAAATATGGACGGATTTTCAGGCCAAAAGAATAATAATAAAAGCAAAGCTCAGAATCCGATATGGACTCAAGTTGGAATGAGCTTCAAGATGGGATCTGGTGAACTTCAGTGAATTCGCACATCCCTGGGCATGGCGAGACCCCAATAGGACTCATTGGAGCGTTATTTCTCACCTCCCACCACTTTCTCAGTATGTCCAGGATAGTGTAATTTACCAGGGCAATCTAGAAAATAGACCCCATGATGGTCCACTGTGCTGCTTGTGTTTCAAAGAAGACCTTACCTCCAGTACTGGTTACCAACAAAGAAGTAGGTTTTCCCAGTATTTTTATCAAAAACAGCAGCATCAATTTTCTTAACGGTTTGTGGAAAGCCCAAATGGCCAATGGCTTTGGGGTAGCCGGGTTGCATCTGAAATCCGCTAATGACCCAGAAGTGATTACCTGTTGAAATAGGAAAGAAGTGTTGTCAAAGAGTCTCTGATTTTATTTAATTAGCCCTACATAGATATATTTCCTTCTTGAAAATCAGTGTGAGCTCAATGCATGATTTTCAGTCCCAGCCAGCAAAGCCACTGGTGTAGAATGATGGGAATTGAAGGGCAAAACAACTGGAGGGGCACACGCTGCGCTCTCCTGCTAGCCTGGGTGGGCAGAGTCAGTCCAAGCTGCCACCTGCAGTACAAGGGTTTACCACATGAGGGAGCTGCACATAAATACAGCAGCTCCTGACAAGCACACAATGGAGGCTGGTGGCCCTGATGTCAGTGAGGCGGTGAATCCTCTCCAGGTTTTAGTCAGAACCAGTGGGTAATCCTTTAGAATTCTGACTGGAACCTGGAGTGGACTCACTGCCCCTTTGACATCGGAGCCAGGCACCTCCACTGCAAGTACACACAAAGCATTCACACAAATGCTATGCCATTGTTTATGTCAGTCTTCCCCAACGTGGCGCTCTCCAGATGGTCTGGACTACAACCCTCAGAATTTTTGACTGGCCATGCTGGTTGGGACTAATGGGGGTTGAAGATCTAGAGGGTAGCAGTTTGGGAAATTTGGTTTATGTTAACCGTGGTCTGTTGCTTTAGACACGAACTGCCTTGCAGATGAGCTAACAAACCACATTATCTCTACTTCTTTTTTATTTCTCTCTCATCCATTTGGCCAACTTTCAGGGAGCTTTCGTGTTCAGGTTGCTCTTGCTTGGTGCTTCTGTTTCAAGGCAGACAGCAGGGGAAAACAAGCCAGGGAGAAGCCGTGGTACTGGGTTAAGACATCACAACAAGCCATGGTTTAACAAAGATGGAAAGCCAAAGAACAGCTCAGTTCAGACAACACATTAGTCAAAGCATTAGTCTAACCCCACCATTGTGTGACTGTGGGCTACCATGGAGTCAGTAAAATCCACTGCAATGTTTGATTGACAGTTCCTCCACCCTCTATGCTCCCCTGGTCCTCCTGATGGTATCCCATCAGCCATTGCTGCAAAAAACCCCACCCAATCCCAGTGGCTCTCCTAGAGGGGCAGTTGCTCCTTTCGCCACTCTTGCCAGGGAACTCTGTAGCCAGTGCGAAAAGTCAACTCAACGCAATGGAAAACTCCACAGAGCCCTCCACACAAGATGCAACACAATGGTTGTGCAGGAACTGTCCTCTGCACAGCGTGGATATTCAGTGTGGAGGGGTTTTTTTTTTTTGTTGTTGTTAAAAACCACTCCACCATTGCATGGAGTTTTTCTGCCAGACAATACATATCTCAACGGTGGTGTAAAAACTCCACCGTGGAGTTCTAAAACTACTGTTGAGAAACATGTTTTCTGAACTGAGCCAATTAATTGTATTTGTAGCTTACCTGGTTAACAAACCATGGCTTGTTTGTGGGAATACATTCAGACACAACAACAAGCCAGATTTCAACAAACCAAACCATGGCTTAGTGTTATGTGTGAATCAGGCATATGGCACTTCACCATCAACTGGCATGAATCAAATGTACACCTTAGATCACACCCAACCCTCTCTTGTAGCCACAGATTTCTGAGTAAGATCAGTAGTGAAGAAACAGCTGTTTTTCCATGAAAGTTTGTCCACCATTACTGACCTTTTTATTATGAACCTCTGATAGGTTTCTGATAAATCCAAAGAGTCTGTAGAACCTACCAATACTCCAGACTAGAAGAGTTTCCACCAAATCCCAATTTAAGCAACACAAACATTAGTTTCTTACCCTTGAAAAAGAGAACTTGATCATTCATATTTTCATAAGCTGCCTGGATGTCAGATGGTAGGGAAGGCCAAAAGGTAGAAATTGACTCAAGATCAACTTCAGAGTTGCCAGGGTACACTCTCCAGAACTGCCTGAAATTAATGGAACATAAAGTACATTGCAAATTGTTAATGCAAGATATATATTTTTAAATGAGATGGGCAACAGAGATGCTTTGTGCTATTGTTAGCTGGCATGACTGGATCCTAGTTGAGGTTTCTAAGGACTCCTCTCAGTGAATCTAATTCATCTCAATGGCCTGGATGATACTTAGAATGTTCATGCAATTAATTTGGATAACCAAGAACACTGAAATAAGCCTTACGTAGACTTTAAGTTATAGATGGGGGGAAACAAGGAACAAAAAACGTTTATTCAGATGGAAACCCCACTATCCTCAATGGGGCCTTCCTCCTGGTCAGTGTGGCCCTGTTCAGAAAACACCTTAAACCACTGTGTTTAAAGCTTTCTTGTTAACAAAGAAGCCTTAACCACCATGGTTTAATGTGTCTTCTGAACAGGGCCTGTGTGAAATACCGCAGGCTTTGAGAAGCAAGGTCTAGCTCATAGGGATTCTGTGTGTAGGTAATTTTCAGCTAAAAATCTAAAGAAGCCTTCACCAATCTGGCTGGACTGCAGATGTGTTGGACTGCAACTCCCATCATTCCCAGCCAGCATGGCATGGAAGTTGCATACCAACACATGTTGGGAGTTGCAGTCCAACCAGATTGGGAGAGGCTGATCTAAAAGCTATCTTAAGAACATAAGAAGAGCCCTGCTGGATCAGACCAAGGGTCCATCTAGTCCAGCACTCTGTTCATACAGTGGCCAACCAGCTATTGGCCAGGGACCAACAAGGCAGGACATGGTGCAATGTTCTCCAGCAATTTCTGTAATACAGTAACTAAGAATGTGAGTCAAGCCATCTCTGATTCAAATCTCGCCTCTATCATGGACTCACTTATGTTCACTTCAATATTGGGGGAGAGGAGGATGGGATGGATTATATAAATGCCATGAATCAATTGGTAAGTGTGACTTGGCCATTTTTTGTCACATGCTCGTACACTCTAGTGTATGATCAAGAATCAAAATGAGGGAAGCAGGCTTGATCAGTGGTCAGGGCATGCAGGCCAATGGCAAGCAAGAGATTTAGTCCCCATCCAGTCCCATGGAAGTGAATGGATACCATCTACTCCTTAAAGGAAAAGTACAGAACTGTGCTCCATGGCACACACAGTTACAATGAGAGCAAAACCTGCCTTCCTGAGAATGGGTGGTTGAATTGCATCTCCTGGAAGTCCTTGCAATATTCTCTCTCTCTCACACACAATAATGACAGACATTTGGTGCTAAAAAGACAATGAATCTTTGCAACTGTTCATCTATTGGCCAGTCAATCTAAAGAGAGCAGGTAATCAGGATAATATTTAGGCAGTGGAGAAAGTACATTCTTAACTGATACCAGAGTGTTTCGAAGGGAACTCTGTTTACCTGCCCTTTAAAAATATGACTTCTCTTCGCAGTGTAGTGATGGCATCAAATGATATCTTAGGATCACACATCTTAGGCAATGTTGGTTTCACTGGTTTATTTGATGGATTGAGTGATGGTCCTAAAATAAGCAGATTACGAAGAATATTTTAACATCTTGCTAATGAAAATACACCAGAAGTACGTATTCAGTATAATAATATTAGCAACAACATCTATGTCCCACCTGTCCTCCAAAGAACTCTAGGTGGCATACATGGTTTTCTCTCCCACCCCCACTATTTTATCTTCACAACAGTCCTGTGAGGTAGGTTACACTGAGAGATAATGACTGCTCCAAGACAGGGAAGGAAGAACCAGAGATCCAAACTTTTCTTCAAAGCTCGGTTCAGCTTGCTCCCATTCTTGGTTGCGATCTGGTTTTTTTGGTTCATTCAAACAGGAAAAGTTGTGCATTTTTCAAAAGTTGTGCATTGTTAAGGTGCACATTTTGAATGTAAGTTGAAGGATTTGCAAAAGAATTTTCATAAAACATGTGCTCCTGTTCGCATCTCTGTTCAGGGTTGCTAATGGAGCATTTTGAATGATTTGCGAACTGAAACAGGCCCCTAGTCTATCAGCCAGTGAGCTTCAAAATATGGCAGCCAGGTTGGTCACCAGTACATCTAGAGGTGGCCATATTACACCAACTCTAAAATCACTCCAATGGCTGCCAATTAGTTTCTGGGTGAAATATAAAGTGTTGGTTATTACCTTTAAAGCCCTACATAATTTGGGTCCAGGCTTCCCGCAGGATCGCCTTCTCCCATACAATCCACCCCGCACACTTAGGTCCTCTGAGAAGAATTTACTACAGTCAGCCAAAACTAGGCTGACAACTGTTACCCAGAGGACCTTCTCTTCTGCCACTCCCAGTTTGTGGAATGGCCTGCCAGGAGAGATTTGTCAACTTAATAATCTCTTTGAATTCAAGAAGGCTATAAAGACTGATCTCTTCCGGTAGGCCTACCCAGTCGAACTTTAAGATATTTGACTGTTATTTTAATATTGTATTAGTTTTATATGTTTAATCAGTTTTATGTATTTTATGGTATTTGTATCTAATGTTGTTTCCCGCCTCGATCCAGAGGGAGAGGCAGGTAATAAATAAATTATTGTTGTTGTTGTTGTGGGGCTTTGAACCTGGGCTTTATCCTGTTACCCATTATCTAGGCAGAGAAGTGCCCAGGATTGGGCAGCTGCAATCACATAACCAACAGAACTTGGGCTGTAGCATAAACAGTGTAATCCACTGGACCAACCAAACAATGTGTGTTCAGGTGCTACTATGCTGAGTTAGCAACAGCCCCTTCTTCCAGATGCATTGCTGCAGAATCAACTTTACATTGCAAAATGGAATTGTCCCATTTGGCTCACACAGTATACTACAGTGAAGGACGGGGGAGAAATTCATTTTTGGCCAGAATTTATCCAGTTCGTAGCTCCTGGAACCAAAGGCAGACATGATTGCCATCTATGATGTGAAGTTCATTCACAACCATATATGAAGTCCGTTGCTTGTGATGCAATTTGTGCTACAACGAACAGTGCATTTGAAAAATGCTCATGAGAAATGCATAAAAAATGTGTACAAACCCTCTTTAGTCAATGGGAGAAAATACATTCAACTCTAAAAATATGCACAATTAATGAATAGAATTGATGAATACATAAAAATGTGGACACATTTTCATGTCCGCCCACCTGTCAAGTTCACAATCTAATATGGTCATGAGTTGGAACAAGCTTCAAGGTAGAAATCAGATAACCTTAACCCTAAGCTATCTCTGGACAGAGATAGCTTAGCTGCAGTTATCCATGCTCTGATAACCTCTCGTTTGGATTACTGCAATGCGTTATACGTGGGGCTGCCTTTGAAAACGGTCCGGAAACTTCAACTGGTACAAAACAGGGCAGCACGCTTACTAACAGGGACTGGCCGACGAGACCACATTATGCCAGTCCTTTTCCAGCTTCATTGGCTGCCAGTCCAGGTCCGGGCCCGATTCAAAGTGCTGGTATTAACATTTAAAGCACTAAACGGCTTGGGGCCAGGTTATCTGAAGGAACGCCTCCTCCCATATGTACCTGCCCGGACCCTAAGGTCATCTTCAGGGATCCTTCTCCGTGAGCCCCTGCCAAAGGAAGTGAGGCAGGTGGCTACCAGGAGGAGGGCCTTCTCTGCTGTGGCACCCCGGCTGTGGAATGAGCTCCCTAAGGAGGTTCGCTTGGCACCTACATTATATGTTTTTAGATGCCAGGTGAAGACCTTTTTATTCTCCCAACATTTTAACAATCTATAAATACATTTTAACATGGTGTTTTAAATTTGTAATTTTGCATTGCTGCTGTTTTTATCTGGTTGAGCTTTTATATTGTATTTTATATTATGGTTTTATACTGTTGTTTTATACTTTGAATGGTTTTAATTTTTGTGAACCGCCCAGAGAGCTCCGGCTATTGGGCGGTGTAGAAATGTAATAAATAAATAAATAAATAAATAAATAAATAAATAACCTCAACAGTTTGAGATTTGCTGCTTGGCACATTCCTAACTGCAGTTGCTACTGTGACTTCAGAAACCATACAGTCCAACCAAGAGGTTATCTTCTAAGCCTGGAAGCTTCACAATACACAAACACCCCTTCTTTACCCAGGAAGGCTCCTCCATCACTGAAGGAAGGACATTCGTGGACACATCGTTTTGCCTGCTTAGAGCTCCTCTGATTATCAAAACTGTGGTGAGCATAGGGACAATTCTGAGCACCATTCAGTACTACAGATGTTAGGATTAGGATGTTTTATAATAATAGAAATATACTGATTTGGATTGTACAATGGGACTGTCATTATTTTGTTTTTGATTATTATTTTGTTAAGATTCTTTTTTCAGGACTTGTCTTTTCTTACCATAGATGGCCTGGATGCCATCAATATCGTCTTGAGAAAGTGGGAAATCGGTGGGGTCATTCAGGGGTTTATAATTTGGGTACATCAGTGCTCCTGGGACACTAGAGTGTGCAAGACCAAGTGCGTGGCCAATCTCATGAGCAGCAACCAGCCGCAAGTCAAATTCTAAATAAATAAATAAATAAATAAATAAAGTATAGAAAGACAAGTTACACATAGATCTTGATGTGAACACAGAACAAAATGCCACAGAATTCCACGAGGGCTTCCTCTCAAGTAAATGTGCATAGTATGGAGAAGATAACAAATGTTTAATGCATGTACATGATATAACAGAACTTCCCAAGGATTTGCACTCTGGTATAATCTTTCACCTCTGCAAGGGGAGGTATACTAATTCTCAAGTTTTAAATTTTAAAGTACACTCAGGGGTCATCTACACCAAGCAGATATTCCACTATGAAAGTGGTATGAAAACGGTATATAAAATGCAGGAGCCACACTGCTGCTTTATAGTGGTATTGAAGTGCACTGAAAACTGTTGGGGCCCATTGACACATACCATATACCACTTTCATGCCACTTTCATAGTGCTATATGCTGCTTGGTGTAGATGTGTCAATGGGCCCCAACAGTTGTCAGGGCACTTCAGTACCACTATAAAGCAGTAGTGCAGATCCTGCAGCACACTTCAATATCACTATAAAGCAGTAGTGTGGCTCCTGCCTTTTATATACTGCTTTCATGGTGGAATATCCTGCTTGGTGTAGATGAGCCCTCAGCTGCCTTTCAGAGCAATCCTGAATAGGCAGCCCTACCCCTCTTATTCCCAGAACTACTGGCCCCCACTGTCCAAGGAGAAGGAAGCAGTGGTTTTGCTAGGCTATCCATGTATTTACAATCTTTCCACCCCCAGTAACAACAATGAAGGTGGATTAGATACACTAGATCCAGGGCTGCTGGGGCTTAGGATGGTGAAGAAATCCACAATGGAATCAAATGAGTTTGGATTTCTATGAATCTGACCTGCAGATTCTGTAGCAGAACGGCTTTTGCCAAGTACCACATGGATTCTGTGGACTAGCAGACCATTTTTTTTTGTTACTTTCCAGAATTTTAAGCAAATTTAGTCATAGAAAAGTACATTAAAAAAATCACTGGCAGAAAATGCACATTTCTCCCATAGGATAAGCATGAAAATGCACATTAGGGAGGATTTGCACATTGTTGCAAGTGCGAATTTATGCAAATGTGAACTTCCGCAATTGCCAGTTTGCACAAATTTGAGAAACTGGGAAAAAATCCAATTCCATTCATGAGCGGATGATGGAATGAAAGGCACCTAGGAATCCATGAAACACAGCTGGAATGGCTTGTACAAAATTCATCCATCCATAGCGTAGCTTATGGGCACAGACTGGGCCTGCCTAGAGGAATAGATTGGTTTTCGAACTGGTGGATCCAAACCTGGCTCCTCTTTGCTCCCCTTCCATGGAACCACTTACTACCACTGCCAGGAGAACCGTTGTTGGCAATTTCCTCCTCAGCCAGGCACAGCACAGAGTTCCACTGTGACAGCACCCCGCACTCATGGTGCTCCTCTCCAGCAATGGAGGTCAACGGAGAGGGACCAGTGCATCATCCTAACCTGCTCCAGCCCTTCAACATCAGGGGGTTAAAAGTATGATGCAACGGAATTTTCATTGGGATGAGAAACTAGGTTTTCAAATCTTGAAGGGAGAAAAGGTCTTCTTCACATCCTCTAGGACAGCCTTTGCCAACCTGGTGTCCTCTAGATGTGTTGAACTACAACTCCCAGCTTCCCTAGCCAGCCATGTAGTCCAATACATCTGTCAGTCACCAGGTTGAAGAAAGCTGCTCTATGGTTTACCTTTCATGTCCTAGGGGTGAGTTGTAAAATAGCGCCCCCTGGCCTGCTCCTGTAGGCAAGAGCAGCTTTAAAGAAGTGGGTCCTTCCCTGCCACCATCTCTTTCATGTTGTTGTAGGCACTGACTGTATCTTTACTGTTTAACTTTAAACAGCAGCTGTGCAGGAGACCAATCAGTTTCCCACCTACATAGGGCTCATCTACATCAAGCAGGATATTCCACTATGAAAGTGGTATGAAAGCGGTATATAAAAGGCAGGAGCCACACCACTGCTTTAAAGCAGTATTGAAGTGCACTGACAAATGTTGGGGCCCATTGACACATTCCACATATTGCTTTCATACCACTTTCATAGTGTTATATCCTGCTTGCTGTAAATGCGTCATGGGCCCCAAGAGTTGTCAGTGCACTTCAGTACCGCTATAAAGCAGTAGTGTAAATCCTGCAGTGCACTTCAATAATGCTATAAAGCAGTAGTGTGGCTCCTGCCCTTTATACACCGCTTTCATAGTGGAATATCCTGTATCGTATAGATGAGCCCATAGAATCATCAAGGTATTTCAAAGACTTAAGAACTTAGTATCCGGCTCCATAAGAACTTGGTATCCAAGTAAATGCTCCAAAAAATAAAGAACTTCCTTCCAAGAAAAAAAAAAAAAAAAAAGGGGGGGAAGCGCTATTATCAGCATATTTAAGCCAGCTTCCTCAGAATGCCACAATATAGCTTTTAGCTTTTATTCAGTACAATATATATTTGCTGCACTTTAACAAAAAGTCCTTTTGGCACTACCCAAAGTAAAATGCTTCCTTCTACCTGCTTTGTTTGATGTGATAAAACAGCTGCCCCACTACTGTCATCATCTCTCCCCCCACCCACAAATCATTTCGACTAGGGATATTTTTCAACTTACCAACAGTGGTGTATTGGCGGGGGAATCCAAGAGAGCGCAGCTCCGGGGCTTTTTTCAGAGCAGGAGCAACAACGTCGTCGGTCAGAGTTCCATGGTAATTGTCAGCTCCTCCTTGTTCTGGCAAGTGAATGAGGTGAGAACAAGGCTATCAAGTGTAGGACTTTCTTTTCTGTCTAAACATGCATAAGAATCTGCCCTAATTATTTTTATGCAGCCAGAAACACTGTTTTTGATAGAGCTTACTCCCAGGGAACAACGTAGGATTTTAGCCATGCTGATCCTAATAAAATGGGTATAGTGCTATCTACTGCTGCACTGTGGCATGTGTGTTTTGCATAATGAGGTTTATTTATTCATTATTAACATTTATATATCATCTTATCTGCTAAAGCCATTGAGATGGTATACAACAATTTAAAACTATAAAACCTTAAAATAATAAAAACAAGAACATTCAAAACAGTAAAAACTTTAGAACTACAGATTTTAAAAGGCTTAATTAAAAAGATGCATCTTTGCACCTTTTCTAAAGGCCAAGAGAGAGGGGGTAATTGTAATTCTTGAAGGAGTGCATACCATAGTTTGGTAGTGATACAGGGGGGAAATCCTCTTGCCTGTGCCTGAGAAACAGGCCTTTCCTACAGATCTTAATATTCGGGCAGGTTCAGAATGAGAAAGGAGGTCCCTTAGCCAGATGCTAAGGCATTGATAGCACTGAAGGTTAAAACCAACACCTTGAGTTGCACCTGGAAGGCAATTGGCAACCACTGCAGGTCTTTCAGGACAGGTGTAATATGCACTGGTTAGCAGCCAAGCTGCCATACTTTGCACCAATGGAAACTTCTGGAGACACTTCAGGAGTATCTCCACATAGAGCTCATTGCAATAGTCTAGGGTGACTATAAGGAAAGGAGGACAGAACTCCTGTATCTTTAACAGTTGTAGAGAAAAGGGAATTTCAGCAGGTGTCATTTGTATGCATGCAGCATCTGGTGAAATTCCCTCTTCATCACAACAGTTAAAGCTGCAGGAGCCCTGTCCTCTTTTCCATATGGTCACCCTACAGTAGTCTAAATGTGATGCAACAAAGACATGGATAACTATTGCTAAGTCAGACCGATTCAGAAAGGGGTGCAGCTGGTGCACCAAGCGTATCTGTGCAAATCCACTCCTTGCTACCACCGCAGCCTGGAGACTCAGGGGCAGTGTAGGATGAGTATTTGCATGCCACAATTTACCGTTATACCATTGCTTACCGACTAAGTTGGCAATCCAGTTTTCATCCTCGTCGAAGTGGACGTTTCCACGGAGGGGATGGCTTGGGGGGAAAGCATGTCCGAGGACTCCCAGAGGCCCATCAAATTGCCGAGGGCAGCGTGGATGCACTACGCAGTGATATATGGGGGCATTGATTACTCACAACGTTACAGTCATGCAGGGGTGCAGAACCTCTTTCAGACCTTGGGCCGATTTCCATTCGGAGGAGTTCTCGGGGGCTTCATTCCAGTGGTGGGAGGGGCAAAAGGGGTGGGGCTAAAATACCAGCAAATTCAGCTTAAAGCTCTTATTGCCAGTAACAAGTCATCGGGGAGGCATTTCAATATTTTAGAATGGGGAAAAAACCTGACCCAAACTGGGAAGCCACTTAATGATTGGTGGTCAGGGGAAGAGGGTGTGGCCATCAGGGGAATCAGCCTCCGGGCCTGAGGTTCTGCCCCCTCCCCCCATAGTAATGCATGTTCAATGAATCTCAAGACTGAGGTAATATTAATGTATTACCTCCAGTTGCAAACTCAATTGTTATGTCTGCTCTCCCTTTATGAACCCTGCTGAAAGTCAGAGGGGTCACTGCACTCCAAACCTCAAAGGCCTTTTGGATGGATGTCTCCACATCAGTGCGTTTCATATCAGGTGTGTAATTCACAATCCTGAAAGGAAAAAGATAATAATGCAGGAGAAGGTTCACCCTCGTCATTGTTGGCATTATGGCAATTAATGATCTGCACTTCAATTACACAGTGTTGCAATCCATCCAGAGGACATTAATTATTGGGTGGATTAGAAATGAAATAAATAGGTAAATAAATTCAGAACTGAAAATGTGATTTAAAACAGAGATCAGAAGATTCTACACAACTATTAAAAGTATCCTACTTTTCACCTGGCCACCGTAACAGCTTGGATTTGAGTGATCCGAAATGCCTGCTGCCTGGTAACCAGACAGGGCTGGTCTGGAGGCAGAGATGAAGCCCCTCCCATTGATGTCACTATTTCTGGAAACCTTGTCTGTCAACCAAGGAGAGGTACTTCCCAAAAATGATACTGCCATGTTCTGGAATCCCTGATAACATTTACATTAAATTCTAAGGTGTTTTTTCCCCCTGTGCCAGACATTTTTCTATGTGAGGCAAAGAACAAGATGGCACCCCATCCCATTCCATTCCCAGTGCAAAAGCCAACAGGAACTGGCAGATGAATCTGTCATCAACATTGGTGATGGGACAACATCTTCCTCTGTGCCTGAAGCAGAAGACTAACCTAGGCAGCGGGGAGTGGGCCGCATGACACACAGGGCTTCATCCCATGTACCCATTTCCCTTGAATTATCCCCATAGCGTAAAGCTGTTGTTGTTGTTAGCTAAATCACACCCCGGGCGGCAGTGCTCCTAAGATCCTTTGCATAGCAGGAAAGGGTTTAAGGGGGAGAAATGTAAAAAAAAAAAAAAAAATCAACTTATGACCCAATCCGATTAAAATTTGGTATGCTTAAAGCCCTCCTTAATATCTATTACTGTGCCAATTTTGATGTCTTTATCTTTAAAACGTACGCAGATGTAAGCATTTGTTTAATTTGTACTTTAAACATATCAAATCATCCTCCTGTGTCCCCAGTGGCCGCTCGGAGAACAACAAAAGATTCGCTCCTAAAGAGGTAGTAAAATAGGTCATTTCTTTTGGCTAAGAAGCACAATTAAAGCAGGATGCATGGGAGCACTTCACAGTCAAAGCAGATTATAAGCTGGAAAACTTTGGAGTCCTTGCACACAATTCACAGTGATTGTGCAGTATAACCCTGGTGTGAAGAAGCTAACAGTCACTCCTCATCTTTCTCCCACCTCCCAGCATCTGCCCCCTGAAGTGGCTGCTTCACTCTGATAAATGGTAGGGCCGCTCCTGGTGCCAGATAGATAGTATAAAGCAGTAATCGAGGACTCCCCAGAACACACATTTCTCTGGCTGGTACTTCTTTCCCACAAGTTTGTCTAGTGCTATCATGAAGTCAGTTCTAAAATTGGCTATCCATTTCCAGGTTGTGGACAGTTCTGCAAACAAACCTATTCCACATATAATGAGTGAGGAAGTTTCTCATCTGAAGCACCAAATCTAATGCATGTTTACTTGGAAGAAAATTCCGCCAAGTTCAGTGCGGCATAAACCTGAGTAAACACTGGTGTCATCTAGATGTTTGGGACTACAATTCCTAGCATTTCTAACCATTGGCCATGCTGGCTGGGGTTGATGGAGTCAAAGTCAAAAACATCTGGAAGGCACCATGTTGGGGAAGACTGGAATACAGGATTTATCTCATTTGTTTATTGCACCAAAAATATTTATTACCTGTATGTAAGCTTGGTTTTCTTCCATCCAGGAAGGGTCAAGACATACTGGCCAATATCAGGTACCCCACACCTGGGTTGCTGCATAACTTCCAATGTGTCAGCATCTACCTTACCAGTAACATTGAGCCCAAAAAATTCTTGCATTTCTTGGATTCTGGTCATAAAGGAGGAATTCTTGCTCTTCCAGCCTCGCTGCCCCGGTTCATTTTCTTGCTCATAAAACTGATTTAGATATTTCTAATAATAATGAAAAAAACTTACATTTATTACAGGATTTATGTGAGTGTGTGTGGGATAACTTCTTTTTTATGTGTAAAACTCAATGTTTTCTGCATTGGGATGAAAAGAGTCCTGTGTTTTCCAAGCAGTGTCCACTGTTTCTTAGGAAGATGAGCACATTGAAAATAAATCTTCCCTATTTGTTATTTGACAATTCTTCGCTTTTGGCAATTTTATTTTTTTTAACTTTGCATGCATGGCTGCTGTGCCAAGCTAATAAATTAAACTACAAAAGTTACTAACCTGAATTTCTTTTAATAGCTTCCTCCATGCTGGCTATTGAGGAGAAGAAGCTACTGAATAAGTATATTAATAGCCTAGTTCATTATTGTATTTTATTTATTTATTTATATTTATATCCCATGTTTATTCCTCCTTATGGAACTCAAAGTGATGTACATAATCCTCCTCTTCTCCATTTTATCCTTACAACAACCCTATGAGGTAGGTTGGGCTGAGAGTCTGTGACTGGCCCAAAGTCACCCAGTGAGCTTCCATGGCTGTGTGGGGACTAGAACCCAGATCTCCTAACTCCCAGTCCAACATTCTAGCCACTACACCACACTGACATTTATCTGTTCATTACAGATGACTGGGAATTCCATACAGGTGAGTGAGTGGCTTGAGTGAGTGAGTGGCCATTTCCAATCAGCCGACATGTTTATCCATTACGCTACATCCTTTCTTGACATTTAGAAGCATTTATTTATTTGTGACATAATAAAACCCCTCAGCAGTTCACATAAATATTAAAATCACATTTAAAATACAATATTAAAAACACAACGTTAAAAATACTTCCAATAACTATAAAGTAGTAGACACACAAGTATTTTCCTAAAATCTGTTACTAAACACACAGACATATTCTGAACATTTGAATAGAGATTTCAAGTGTTCCAAGCAGTTCACGTACATTATCTAGTTGTCCTCCTTACGACAGCCCTACAAGGTCAATCAGTATTAGTTTCTTCTATATCACAAATGAGGACACTGATGCCAAGAGAGATTGGTTCACCTATTGGAACACCTACTGAATTTATGATGGAGGCGCAGTGCCAGATTTAGAATGACTGACTGAATAAATACCTTTATTGAATAAGTCTTCTGACCATTTCAAAAAATCACATAATCACAGATTTAGAAACAAGCCAAATAAGCCATGGCATAGGGCTTCATATTATAAGAGGCCTTTAAATATGTTGGAGGTAAGTATTATAATTGAAATCACTTTAGGTTAAATATGTTGGAAAGTCTGGTGTGACTTTCAGCAGAATTGCCTTTTATAGAGAAAGTGTGGCAATGCAGCATTTAGTATTGGAAGCAATAAGCACAGGCTAGAGCCTGTTTAGAAGAATTTCAAATCAACTTTATTAATGATCTTATATGTTCAAAGAAGGCTATCTAACATCCCCTAACTACAAGCCCCCTCTAATGCCTTTCAATCATAATGTAATATAACCCTTTCAATTGTAATGTAATACTCTTTTTTCTCTTTATTTTATGGTATGGGGCCAATGAATCTTGACATGCTTTAGAGCCTCAGCATGTCTTAACCCGGCCCTGCCAAGGTGATATTTGAACACCGCACTTCCTGAGTTGGAGGTCACTCTCTTCTTGCCTGCTACACTGCACTAACAGAAGCCTCTGTTCCTGTTCACCTCCTCCACCCCATTCTTCCCTCTTCTCCCTAAGAGCCACCAGAAAGATCCTCCATAGGAAAGGCCCAATCATTAGATAAATCCGGAATCTGAAAGGCATGCAAGTAAAGGCCCCAAAGTTTCCCAAAGGCTGACCGCATTCTTACCTGTGCAAGTTGCATGTTTTGTTCTTCACTTCTTTCCCCCGGAAAAATGGGGAGTGCATAAGAAAATGCAGCAGAGACGAGAAAAAGCAGAAAGCTCTTCATCTTAAGTCGGGCCTCTCTTGTTTAGAGAGCAGGGAAGACTCACACACTGCTATTGCAGGAATTTCGACTTTCAAGCTCCTTTGTGCTTTTCCGTTTCATATAGCCAGCTGTGGGCTGACTCACAGTTTATCATACTCTAACAAAAAGCATACGGAGCAGAAGGTGTCACAACACAAGTCTCAGAACCCTGATTTTGTAACCCTTTGCAGCTGAAAAATAACATTTTCTTGAAGAAAATAAAACTTAAAATGGCTGCAAGTGTATTTTAGCTGCTTAGGGAGCAATCCTATGCATGTTTAGACTGAAAAAAGTTGTACAATTCCCAGCAGGCCCAAGCACTCGGGGTCATCTGTTGAGGTAACAATTTCTATCTCATGTAACAGGCAAATAGTCATTTTCAAGGCCATATCAGGAAGCACTTGATAAGCATTCCTGGTAATGGCATGGAAGAAAAAATAGATCAATTCAGGTTGCCAGGGGATCTACTTTACAGAGGACAATCTGTCCAGTCCAAGTTCAGTTTACTTTTAGGGGACAGGGGTATTTAAAAAAAATATCTCATGTTGTGAACCGCTGAGAGATTTTATTATATTCAGTGATATATAAATGTTACAAATAAATAAATACTTAGTACCAAATAGCAATAAGTCAACTATGTTGGGGAACAATTACTTTCTGGGTAAATTGGTGGTTGGGAAGAAAAGCAAAGGACTTTTGTGTTCATGTCTGTGGTTTTACAGTCATGTACATCAGAGACACCCTTTTTTGGATGTTTTTTGACTCTAATGTACATGAAAGCAAAATCACAGACACGAAGATGTTCAGGGCACAAAAAGTGCAAGGGCGATCTCAGGCAGTGGAGTCTGGTGGGAACTACCAGCTTCACACTTGGATACCTCCTTTATTGTTCAGACTAGTTCTGACTGAAACCTGGAGTGGATTCACTGCCCCACGGACATTGGAGCAACCAGCCCCTAGGGGCTGGAGACTTATTCCCCAGTAACAGTATAATAGATTGTATCCTTAAGTTCTAGAGGGAAAGAGAGGGCAGACGCCTGAAGAAGTCCATTGCATGCAGGGCCAGCCCTACCATTATGCATAGTGAGGCACCTACTTTAGCAGCCCCAGCTAGGCAGAGCAGCGGCAAGGTGCTGAAGCCCAAAGCTCTGTGTGTGGGGGTGACCATATGAAAAGGAGGACAGGGCACCTGTATCTTTAACAGTTGCATAGAAAAGGAAATTTCAGCAGGTGTCATTTGTATATATGGGGAACCTGGTGAAATTCCCTCTTCATCACACCAGTTAAAGCTGCAGGTGCCCTGCCCTCTTTTAAATCGGGTCACTCTAGTATAGCTCCTGCAGCTTTAACTGTGGCGATGAAGAGGGGATTTCACCAGGTTCTCCATATATACACATGACATCTGCTGAAATTCCCTTTTCTATGCAACTGTTAAAAATACAGGAGCCCTGTCCTCTTTTTCATCTGGTCACCCTATGTGTGTACCACATGGCCAGCCTTGAGCCCCTTACGCTAGCCTGCTGCCCTCAGATGTGGTAGAAGTTGCTATGCCATCTCCAGCATTTAAGTACAATCAGTCTGTGGTCCACTTGGTGTTGTGTGTATAGAATTGGTGGTGGTGGTAAACTACCTTCTCCTTCACCTCATACACTAAAATGTCTTGGGCCAGCCCTGACTGCATGTTTGTTTGTTTGATTGCATTTTTATCCCACCCAATAGCCAAAGCTCTCGCTTATTGTATGAACACTGAGGATTTTTTTAAAATAAAAGGAATATTCAAAACGTTTCCAGAATGCAATAATGATTGACCATGGTTAGATATCAGAATTTAAGAACTTCAAGTTTTAAAGAGGGACAATTGGAGCTTATAGCATGATAAAGTTGGGGGGACTTTGGAGGTCTTCTACTCCAACCACCTGCTGAATGCAGGATGCAACTCCTGTGCCTCTGACAGATGGCCACCCAGCTTTTCTTGACCAGATCTTCCTATTCTTATGGAGACTCCCCAGGAAGTTCTTTATTTGGCCTTGGAGGCTCCGTAGGACAACATTTGAAAGGGAGGGAATGAATTAAGTCCATAAGGGGAGACCTGTTGGATCAGACCAAAGGTCTGTCTAGTCCAGCATTTAGCTTTCCACAATGGCCAACCCAAGCATCACTCCCACCCCACAAAAGCTCCCAATTATGGCCTGAGAGCAATAGACCTCTCCTGCTTTTTCTCCCTTGCAGCTGGGACCCATTTCCTAAAGTTCCATCATTAACCACAAGTTGCAGATATTTCCTCTGTTGAGTAATTTTTGCAACATATATCTCAGAAATCACATCCTCTGTCACCAATTCTTGTCAGCAGGGTGATGCCTGATCCTGTATGGACTAAGTTCTCTCAGGTTACTACAGGGGTAGAAGAAGAAATCAGAACCTCAAAGGGATACGAAGAAGAGAAATTGGCTTCCTCATCTGCAACATCTCCTGTTGACTAAATTTCCTGTCTCTGTGGCTTTCATCACTCTGAGGCAATGCTTGTTTTGTTTTGATGTTGTTACCTAACCATCAGCCAATTCCCAACACCATTTTTAACAGCATAATATAACTCGCTGATGTTCATATTAAAGGGGCTAGAATGTCACCAAATCTAAGCTTTACCTGCTGGATGGATTCCTTCATTAATGAGACCTTCCCTCACCAGACAAAGGCTTTCTTTAATCAGTGTCAAAATAGTGGTGAAAGAAGATTTATAAGAGGCATGCCCAACCTGGTGCCCTGCAGATGTTTTGGAACAGAACACCTAGTATTCCTGACCATTGGCCATGCTGTTTGGGGCTGATGGAAGTTGAAGTCCAAAACATCTGGAGAACATCTAGTTGGGAAGCCTGCTTTATAAGATAGTAGGAAGGATTGGTAATAGTGGGACAAGGCTCTGGGAATGCCGGATAAGATGTTGAAATTGTATTTTACAATACTGCAAGCTGGTTAGAAGACCTCATGGTTGAATATAAATGTAATAAATAAGGTAGAGTGCCCTATCACATGGTGAATATTTGCACTGCAGAGATGGAGGAAACTCACCACCAGAAAGCAGCAGGACTGCAAGCAAAGTTGCACCTGAACCAGCTTTCTTTTGTTTGTTCATAGAATAGTTGAGTTGGAAACTTGCATCCATCTTCTCTTCTTCTGGGATCTTCCACCACTGTTACAGTTTAGCTAGTAAACCCATCAGAGACATAACCTTCAACCCTCTAATACAAGCCTATTAGAGATCCTATTCCATGAACCCTTCCCACCCTCTCAGACAGTGCAGATGGTGTAAGAAGGCCAGCAATTGTCCCCAGCCTATGGAATTCCTTTCCACAGGAAGTTCATCTGACTTCCTTCTTTCCTTTTTAATGTATTCATCTGTTCAATTGGCTCCACCAAATGGTACTCAAAGTGGCTGATAGCAACAATATAGATACAGTAAATATATTAAAGAAATAATAAAAACTACTTTTTAAGAGAGGATGTCACATAAAGAGGCACACTTCTCTCTGTCTCACAGACTACATGTCCTAAGGTTTTGTGTATGAACTGTCTCCCTCTTCTCCCCACCAGAAGAGGTCTTGGGTGAGCAGCTCAGGGCCAAACTAAACATCCTTGGAATCACACATAGTGAAGCTATACCTCAGGGGAGGGTTTTTCTTTACTACAGTGTAAGCACGTGCAGCCATAATTCGGATCAGGACCATGGTACTCTGGAAGGGTGGGTTAAACCTTCCCTCACCCATTTTTGTTCCAAAATTCTACCCACACAACATTAGGGTGACCAGCTGTCAGGATTTCCCCGGATTTGTCCTGGTTTTTGTTCTTTCCATGGTGTCAGGGGGGATTTTCTATAATTTTCAATAATGTCCTGGAATGACACACCTTCCCCTTTAAGGCTGCCATTAGCATGGCAGGAGGGAATGACATGCTTTCTTGAGGCACATCATTCCCCCAACCCGAGCTCCAATTGAGGTCTTAAAGGGGAAAGTGGGTCATTCGTGGACATTATAGAAAAGGCCCCAATTGGAGTGGATGGTGGTGGTGCAGAATGAAATCCTTTCCCCTCCTCCACTCCAATCGGGTTCTTTAAGGTGGCGGGGGAATAACATACTTTCTGCAGGACTCAGAAAGCTGCTTCCCCCCACACACACTAGGTGTCCTCTTTTTTGGTTTCCCAAATATGGTCACCCTACACAACATGGGGGGAGGATAATATGCAAATAGGTGAAGGGGAGGTTTAATCCCCCCCACCTGGAGCACCATGGTCTTGATCCAAATCAGGGCTGTGCCTGCTTACACTGGAGTAAAAAGTCATACCACACATGACTTCACTATGCATAATTACAAGAATGTTTAGGTTGACTCTCAGAGCTTCTTTAAATGAGCTATTTATAGCATGCTCAAGACTGGCCACTTACAGAAGTTTGTAGGTCATTTTGATGACATCATGAGTATCCTGCACATTTCCCACTCCTTTCTCCGCTTATTTCACTAAAAAAACCCACCCCCATTTAAAACCCAATTCTTCTGAAGTGTCTCCAGATTTCCTGCCATCCTTAGTCAAAGTTACCCACTAGAGGGCACTATCCCATTCATGTATATGAGCTGGGAAGTTTTAAATTATGTTCCTGATCATGGGAAGGTCTTTTGGCCAGCAATGTTCTAAGTCCCCTTCCGCAATATCTGTGTTGTGTTTTCAACTACAGAGTCTTATCAGCTTTGAGAAAGCATCACAGGTTGCCAGAAGTAACGAACATAGACAAACTCATAGGACAATTCACAGAGTCATTACATCTGCAGAGACACAGGGGCAAAGTCTGAAGTCCAGTCCCATGTCCAATTCATGAGAAATCCAATTTGAAGTCAGGAATGCAAAAAACACAGAGTAATCAATAGAACCAGCAACCGTCACCATGGTTGTTGCCAGTGCTGTGTGATTCTTCATGCTGACTTTTATACAAGTCCTTAGCCTGGACCCATCCACCCGCAGCAATGGCTCATTAACAAACCTTCCCTCAAAGCCGGCTATATAAGGGCAGCATTCACAGAGCTGAGTTTCTGGCATGCTGCTGAGGGCTTCTCCTTATAGGCTGGACTTGCTCTCTGAGCTTCAATTGTCATCTTTCCTGAGGGCTGGGTGGATGACTTGAGCTTCTGGCTCAGAATCTGCACTAGGGGTGTGCACGGACCCCCCGCTCCGCTTCACTTGCAGATCCGCCATTTTCCGGATCGGGCCGCTCCGCCCCGCCCCCGCTCCGCCCACTTCCGCTCCACTCCGCCCGGAGCTCCGGATCCGGATCCGGAGCTCCGTTTCCCCCCCCCATAGGCTTGCATTCAAAGCTAAAAAATTATACAACTTTTTTTCTGTTCAAGTTAGAAACCTCATGTTTGGCACCATGACACCTCATGGGGATATACACACGCACGCCAAGTTTCAAAGCAATCCCATCATCCCCTGATTTTTGGTGAATTTTTGAAAATCGGGCACCCCACACACAACATCCCTGCGAGGTGGGCAGGGGAGGAGGGAGGGAAGGCAGGCAGGCATGCAGCTGGCATTTCTGGGGGCATAAGGAAGTGAGCCAAGGATAAGCCAGTAATGCATATAAAATGGAATAAATCAATAAATAAACAAAGGAGGGGTGGAATTAAAAGCAGCAGTGTTGCTCAATAAACAGCAAGAAGAATTTTTTTAAAAAGGCTATATCTGTCTTTTACCAGCAATAGGGGGACGTGCCCGGGGGAGGGGGAAGTAGCTGCCAGTTCAAGACAGCCACCAACAGCTCTGAGAAGAAGTAAAACGCTCACTTCAACTCATAACAGGCATTGCTCCACCACTGAAAAGTGAGCATTCACTTCAACTCATGATAGGCATTGCTCCACCGTTTTACTCTCTTTGGAAGGCTCTAATGGCCTTCCAGTGCAGGAGAGAGTGGGGGCACGTCCACGATAAGATGCCCTAGGGGAGCTCATCCCCTTGCACCACATCGATTCAGTTGTTCACCAAGGTTAGGGTGGGGAGCAGTGCTGTGTTTCTATCTCTTATTCTTGGCTTAGTATATGATTTCAGGTTGTGTTTGTGCATTTGGTGGGGCTACTGTGTTAAAAAACACGGGGAAAAGCCCGTTCAGATGAAGAAAGAGAAGTTTCCCAGAATCCCAAGTTACCCGTTTTGCCTATGCCCTCCTCCAACTTTGGGATCATCATGACCGGGAGCTGACTCTGCCCCTCAGCCCTTTGAAAAAGGTATTTTTCCCGCCGATTTTTTAAAAACTTCTAGCGCGCGACCCGTACGATGCAGAAAGTTGAGAGTAGTCTCAAAATGACCCCCATCCACGACTCTCTGTGCACAAGAATTTTCAGAATGATAGCTTAAACCCCCCCCCAGTTATCCCCAATTCTTTCCCTCAATGCAATCCTATGGGCGAAAAGCCGAAAACGCCGTTTGAGCCGCGCGGTTGACCCGATTTTCACAAAAATATAGCACGCGACCCAGACAACGCAGAGAGGTGAGAGTGGTCTCAAAATGACCCCCATCCACGACTCTCTGAGCACAAGAATTTCTAGAACGATAGCTTCAAAAACAACCTAGTTATGCGCGATTATTTGCCGCAATGCAATCCTATGGCGAAATGTTTTCAAGATGGCGACCGGAGCGCTCCGCCTGAACTCGGAGCTCCGAAAAATGGCCGCTTCTCTTCGCCTTGCTTCTAGGGGGTCCGCGGTCCGCTCCTACTCCGCCTCTGGGTAAGGCGGAGCAGGCCAATCCGCTACTGCTTCTACGCTCCTAATCGGAGCGGATCACACCCCTAATCTGCACCATTGTAGGCTGGAGGAGGATCTTCTTCACTGGGCCCTCCCAAAGGGCCTGCATCCTCTTCAGCTCACATCCCCGTTCTTCTTGCAGCGCTGTCTCTGGAATATCCGCAGGGAAAGGAGAGTCCACAAACTCAAGTAAGTCCAGTTCATCCTCAGAAGAAGACTCTTCAGGAGGGGCCACGACAATCTGGCTGTCATTAAATAAAAGCAACCCTCTTGCCCTTGAAGTAATTGGTCCGGCGTATATTAAAAAGGGAATAGCTTCAAGATGTGACCCATTCGCTACATGGATGTTCATCCCAGGATTCAAAGCTCCATCCAACGAGCGTTTTATTGCATGCTTGTTACTAGGCACTTATGGAGTTTGCTCAGGTCAGTCACATGACGTCGTCTGTCTCCCGCTCACCTTCTGGCCTTCCTTTTGTGACAAAAAAACCCCTGGTTAAGTCTGATGTATTTTTAAACACGGAATTGCTGCTCTCTCCTGCTGTGTGTGCCGCAGAAGCAGCACCTTTAGAACAGTGGACTCAATGGACCTTGTACTCGTTCTGTACTTCTTCTTTTGAAAATCAAAAGTAACAGAGAGCCAGTGTGGTGTAGTGGCTAAAGTGCTGGACTGGGAGTCAGGAGATCCAGGTTCTAATCCCCACTCGGCCATTGAAACCTGCTGGGTGACTCTGGGCCAGTCACAGACTCTCAGCCCAATCTACCTCACAGGGTTGTTGTTGCGAGGATAAAATTCAGAAGAGGATGATGATTATGTACACCGCCTTGGGTTCCTTGGAGGAAAAAAGGCAGGATTTAAATGCAATAATAAATAAATGAAATATTCTGAGGACCAAAAACATGGGCAGAGAAGGGAGGGAGTATGTTAACCCGCGATGTGATGGAGCTGTGAGGCTGTCAAGGCAGGGATTTACCCCACTGACATGAAGTAATGCCCAAATGGCTGGCTTGGAAGTGAAGTAAGATTAGACAATAGTCCCTTGTGTTGTGTCATTACCTTCCTGCTTCAAATCTGAGTCACGCAGAAAACCACAGTTCATTTTACCAAACCCCTTTTCTCAGTGACCTTCCCTGCAATTCTCCCCTGCCCCAGGTGCTTTGAAAGGTTTGTTCACCATTTTGTCAGGCTCCAAATGAGACAACATGGGGATTAATGGCCTGGGGGGGGGGTGCATTTGTGGAGGAGAATTGGGAGGTACAGAAAGGATGGAATTTCCCTCCTGCCCACCCACAAATTTTCCCCAGTCCAGACCTTCCTGTTACCTTTGCAAATGATGGGCTGAGACTAGGGATGGCTGATCCACTAATGGAGTCTGGTGGCTCCGATTTCAGTGAATCCATTCTGGGTTTTAGTCACAACCAGCTAGAACTCTAAAGGAAGTATTTAAGGTGCTGAATCCCCACCCCAAAATAGGTTCAGCCCCTTGAATAAATCCCTTAGAGTTCTGCCTGGTTCTGACCAAAACCCAGAATGGATTCACAGCCTGATTGAAATTGGAGCCACCTGCCTCCACTGACTGGAGGCTACCTCTCCCCCAGCTGTAAAACCTGGAGGAGATGCCCCATCTGGCTTTTCTGTCCTGGGTGGGAGCTGTGCATTCCTGCTGTTACCTGCTGCCTGTTGATAGACCATATCCATCTGTGAAGGATGCTCTGCGTGCCATTTGCAACTGAGAAAGGCCCCACAGTGCCCTCCGACACCTCTTACCCCTTTCCCTAAAGTAAACAACTTTTAGCTTTGGGAAGAGGGTTACAGGTATGTATGAACTCCCTGGATGACTTCACAAAAATTAATATAAATTAATAGTGTACTTATTTATGCGTCAGTTTATTGTGCACAGGACAGTCCTAAGTCATGAAACTGCCTCCAGTTTCATTGTTCAATGCAAGGATTCAAAACTGAACGTGATGAATAATTTTCATAATTATAAATAAAGTGCAACAGAGCATGTTGGAAAGGTGCCTTCCCTTGTGAGTCCTCACAGAGCCGGAATTAGTGGGAAGGGCTTCCAAAGCATGATGTTTCTAGATAATCTTGCACCTTAGTTTCTCTTGTTCTCAAAATTGGTAACTGGCTACCTGTGTGGCTTCAGTCATGTGCATGTGTTATGTGTGTAGGGTCATTGTAGCTGTTCATATCACTGCCAACAAATGCATCACACAAGAGACCTGCCCTCGCATTATCTGAGCGTATTTAGAGTAGGGATGGATGAAGCTGTCAATTCTGGTTTCTCTGTCTCATTTTCCAATGTTACATTCTGTTCATCCCATTTTCACATCACTCTGAGAATCTTTTAAAAACTGTTTGCACCCAAGTTTGTATTCATTTTTGTGTGCATTTCATCAGATTTTTTTTTGTACATAGTTTTGTCTAATATAGGCATTTTGGCAAGCAATTTCCCCTAATATAATGCATTTTTCAGCATTTTGTCCCCAAATATTTCCAGTTATGTAATATACACGTTCCCCAAATATGTGCATTTTTATACACATTTTTCAATTGGAGACCTCCACCAAATTTGGAAAAATGCCAATTTTAAATGCTAACTGAGTTTCAATTCATGTATAGGTTTGAAAGTGCAAAATAAGGTAAATTGATATTAAAATGTGAATGAGACAAATTTCTTTCCAGCCTTAATTTAAAGGAGCTAGGTAAGATCCTTGGGTGGTTTAGAAATGGACAGGGTATATAGGGTTTGAGATATGGCAGAGTGCATAGCCAGGATAGTCAGTGCATAATTCAGATTACTTTAACCATACGTTCATGGATGAAGGATGGCTGAAAGTCCAGTTCAGTTTGCCCCTGCGTGTACCTGATGTGATGGCTATACACATGAAGATCTGTTGACTTGCGGATGTGGAGATCAAACACTACAGATGAAACCTCCGTAACACCTCACTTTATTACAGATGGAATGCTTTTGTATTTGGAGTTCACATATTCAGCTGCAAGTTATCCAGTGTGGTATAACCAAGTGATGGAAGGACATGCACATAAATGTGTGAACCAGAACAAAGAGTGACAGAAGTGGGAATATCTTCCATGCTTTCAGAGAATGCTTATGGGTTGAGTAGGGCAGTGATGATTTTTTAGAAATCTAGCACAGCAGTTATTCTTGATTAATTAACCAAGAATAAATTAACCAAGAATGTATGAAGCATTTGTATGGGATAATAAAAGAAACACACACAGCTATGTCACTCATAGTAAGTACTTTATGGAAGACAAAGAATCAAACCTGTTAACAGAGCACAATGGATTACATAAACCCGTTAGAGCTATGGATGTATAAGAATTTCATTTACCTTTGAAAAACTGACGAAAATGCCCTGCTTTCAACGTGCATAAAATGCTATTTCACTTTTCAGGAAAAGATTACACATTCTTGAGCTTGCAACTGTGCTGGCAAAATGCAAATTTAAAATGTGCATTCTTCAAAAAGGATGTGTTTTCATATGTTAATGAATGGGGGAGTGCGTACTTGAAAAAGTGTGTATTTTGCTTCTTTGAAAAAAAATGTTTGGCACTGAGAACAAAGGGGTGTCTTCATGGTGCTGCCTTGGCCCTGTGTTCCCTTAACCCCCTCCCCCCAGCATCATAGCTGCAGTGTAGGGACAGTAAAATTGCTAGGGAAGGAGAGTGTGGGCTTTCCAGGCAGTTCATAGAGTCCACCCTCTGTCTGGTTCTGATGAGTATCCCCTTGACCTACCGTGGGGCTTGATCCACCCTGGAACACCCCTAGCTTCAATGTGCAGCGATGTCACCACTGACAGATGGTGCAGAGAAGGTGGTGACCTCGTATTAAAAGAAAAAGGCACGGTAAACCAGGGTGGTGGTGGGGATGCCACACAGTTTTGCCGGAAAACCCCATGGTGGGCATGAATTGGCGCCAATGTCATATAAACATTACAGCTTCACTTCACAGCCATTGTGGGTTATGCAGGGGGTACAGCCAGCCAGCGTGTCATAGTGGCTAGAGTGTTGGACTGGGAGTAGGGAGATCTGAGTTCTAGTCTCCACTCAGCCATGGAAGCTCATTGGATGACTTTGGGCCAGTCACAGACTCTCAGCCCAACCTGCTTTATAGGGTTGTTGTGTTGCTAGCAACAGAGAGGAGGAGGATTATGCACACCGCCTTGGGTTCCTTGGTGGAAAAAAGGCCGGATATAAATTCAATTAATTAATTAATTAATCAATAACAAGCATTGAGGTGGGAAAAGGAGGACTTTGAACTCAACAATTGTTTGTTCACCCATCCCCAGTTAGAGCACATTGGGGCCATGTTTCATTGCTGAATTCTCAATAAAACATGCTGCTGCTAACAGTAGTACTGAGTAATATTTAGGTAGCGATGTTTTAACAATTCAGCCATCTATTGCTCTTTTGTGTGGAATCGACAACCTGGTTGCTGTTAGGGTCAAACTGGATGACCTTGGTTCCTTGGAAGAAATAGATATACCCTAAAAAAAGAAAGAAAAAGAAACAAGAATAAATGGAAAAGTCTCTTTCTTCTAACAAATCAAAACAAAGCCTCCTCTATGCAGGTTTAGAATCTGGTTGTAAGGAAGATTTGGAATGTATGTGTAAAAAACAAAACAAAAAACATTTACGATAAATAAAATCATGCCTCCATGTTTGCCCCTAAGGTCAGGTTAAAATTGTATAAACAGATCTGGCCTTAGGGTAGGTTTGGTCTTAGGATATGTTTGCATTAGGGACAACGTTCCATTATTATTATTATTATTATTATTATTATTATTACATGTCGTGCCGCAAGATCATCTGCTCACTCTCTTGTGCTGCACAAGGCACATCAGGCTTTCTGAACCCCTACAAATGACCTCTGCTGCTGCTTCTCCTCTGCAATTGTTATTGGTCCAGAGTTTGCACTACTCTTGGCACTTGTCCACTGTAAGTTTCCTTCCTGATTGTTTGGAGAATTAGGGATGTGCTCCGCTTCTCCTCGAACCGGAGAAGCAGGAGCGGAGCGGGGGGGCTTTGCCTACCCTTAAGGCAGAGGTGAAGCGGATTGGGGGGCCAGCGGAGCGTGGCGAAGAGGATCGAGGTGAAGGCAGATCCTTCGCCTCGATCCGGAGCTCCGCCAGAAAGGTAAGTGGGATTTACCAAGCCCTGCCGCTGTCGCCCATGTGGCGACAGCGGCAGAGCCCGGTAAACCCCCCTCCCTCCCCTCCCTTACCTGTGTCCATCCGCGGTCCCTCGGCTTCTTCAATTGAGCCCGCAGCTCAACCAGGAAGTCTAGGCCGCACGGCCCAGACTTCCTGGTTGAGCCGCGGGCTCAATTGAAGAAGCCGAGGGACCGCGGACGGACGCAGGTAAGGCCCCCCTCCCCCTTGGTCTCTGCAGGTAAGGGAGAGGAGGGAGGGGGGCCTTACCTGGCGCCACTCCTCTCCACTGCGGAGCTCCGATTCGGAGCCGGAGCTCTGCGGCGAAGATGAGCGGACTATGGGCGGAGCGGCACAGAGCAGAGCGGGCCAATCCAAAATTTTCGGATCGGCCCGTGGGGCGGATCAGGGGGTCCGTGCACACCCCTATGGAATCATAGAACAGTAGAGTTGGAAGGGGCCTACAAAACCATCGAGTCCAAACCCCTGCTCAATGCAGGAATTCACCTTAAAGCATCCCTGACAAATGGTTGTCCAGCTGCGTGTGGGACAGCCCACGAAGTATCTCTTTTACCCTGCTCAGATGATGTGCTAAGTCACGGTGGTTAAGCATTTTGTGCCAAAGGTTAAACTAAGCAGGTTTCCCGGTTTGGACATAATGAGAAACTCTGGTTAGTTTAAACAGGAAGAGAAAACATTCTTTTTCCTCACAGTCACAGCAGAGGAGGATACAGGAGGAGAAATTACATGAGCCTAAGGTTTGAGCAAGCCCATTCATGGAAGGTTAAACTATGGGTTAGCATTATATCTGAACTGGGGCATTATCGGGGGAGGGGGAAGCCTTTTGAAAATGGTTCTTCAAGATTATCCCTTACATACTCCTGTATCCACAATATAATGGCTCATCACTAAGTAAGATATTCCACTATGAAAGCAGTATATAAAAGGCAGGAGCCTCAATACTGCTTTATAGCAGTATTGAAGTGCACTGCAGGATCTACAACATTGCATTATAGTGGTACTGAAGTGCACTGACACCATTGACATATATACACCAAGCGAAATATAACACTATGAAAGTGGTATGAAAGAGGCATATGGTTTGTGTCATGGGCCCTAACAGTTGTCAGTGCCCTTCAATATTACTATGAAGCAGTAGTGTGGCTCCTGCCTTTTATATACCGCATTCATGGTGGAATATCTTGCTTGGTGTAGATGAGCCCAGAGTCTCCCATTGGTTCTCTAACTGGAAATATGCATTTTAATAATGCCTATAATTTATGAGCACTTTCTTTAAGCCATATTGGAATAGATATTAACTGTATTTCTCCAATTAAAATTGTTCCAATCTATTTCTTTACTTACCTTCATGCTTTAAAGCAGCATCAATTCTGGGCCTCACTCCTGGAAAATCTTTGTTTATGCTCTTCGGGTAGCCTTTTTCCATGGATTGCCTGATTTCATCATATCTAAACAAAGATAATATATTGTCATTTGATGCTGATGATAATTAACTTTAGCATAAGTGTGTTTTATTCACTATTCAAGGAAATAGTAAACATCTCATTATTATTGTCAACTTGATCAGCTTGATTGGTTGAAAGAGATAAAACAAATGGAACACTATATTAAATTAAAGTAAATTAATTCTACAATCACACAGCATGAAATTAAACCGACTGTAGCAAAACGTTAATAGTTCATTTCCTCTGAAGCAGAAAAAAAAATCTCTGAATGTATTTTTCTCAAAATTCATTTACAAATTTAAAATCATTGGTGCATGTTTATATAAGTCGAACAATTAACCACTTTTTCCAGAAAAAGGGTCTAATGATGTCCTTATAATTCTAGAAATGGACAGTACAATAACTGATATGGAAGACTTCCAGTTGTACACAGTAGACTTATACCAGCCTTCCCCAACCTGGTACCCTACATATGTGCTGGACTACAACTCCCAGCATGCCCCAGCCAGCCGGGGCATGCTGGGGGTTGAAGTTCAATATGGAGGATACCAGGTTCAGGAAGCTTGACTTATACAGATCCAAAGGACTGCCTGCAGAGATGCTGGGGTGATATATATGGAGCCTTTTCAGAAGGGTTAAAATTCCATCAAGGAGCTGTTCAGTGGAAAGAATCTGTGTGCGTGACTGAATTCAGCCCACCTCTTCCTCCTGAACATCTTCAGAACATGTTCTCGTTTGAAAGGGCTCTCTGCATGCAACCCCAGCTGTTGGATTACAGATGGAAATTGTGCAGCTGTCCCCCCCCCCACAAGATAGTTTAAAATAAGTTTTAGGATTTTTTTATTAGGGCATTTTAAACTTCCACTCAAAATTGAAGGTCGGGGAGGGGAGAAGGCAAATCCAAGTTAGCGGTGAGTTTAGGGAGCTTATTTGGGAAAGGTTTTGTGAGAGACTTGCTGTTGGAAGTGGCAGTTCTCTTTTAACTCATTTTTTGTCATCCCAGTGGATGGTGCCATTCTGAGGAGGCTTCTGGAGAAAAAATATGGAGGCCACTGATGGGGGCCACCACTTTTTCTTCCTCCAGAAGTCCCCTTTGTACAATGCATGTAATAATTCTGGGGGGAATTGCTGCTGGCCAGCAGCTGCCAAAGGTTCCAAGAGTGATGTGAGCTCCATTCACATAGTCCAAATGATTTTAGAGTGCCAAGGGAAGAAGCCATATCAAAGGGTCTCCCATACCAAAGCTAGTTAAGTGTGCCCTGGCCTTCATTCATTTATTCATTCATTTATTTTATTTATTACATTTATATACCGCCCCATAGCTGAAGCTCTCTGGGAGGTTTACAAAAAACAGCTTCAGTTAAATATGTAAATTGTGGAGGCAAGTCAAACAGTGACAAAGCATTCATAAATGAGGGCCATCTTCAGCCTTAATTTACAGAATATATAAGCATGCACGATTTTCATCTGGAGGGCTCCCAGTTCCATGAATTGGATGCCCCAACTGGGACATGCAAGTAGGATTAATGAGGGATATGTTGCCAGATCCAAAACGGACTCCGATCAGCTGCTGCCATTGAGAATAGCACACACAGGGGCTGTTCACACAACATGCTAACCCACACTCAGTGGTTGAATGTGGGTTGTTTCAAACCTCGAGTTGTTTGTTGAACTGTGGGTTATTGTGTTGTCTGAATACAGCCAGAGTGGCTTGGTAACATTGCAGCTTGATATTATTATTATTATTATTATTATTATTATTATTATTATTATCATCATCATTATTATTATCCCACCTTTTTCCCAACACTGGGCCTCAAGGCGGCATTACAAAATTTAACATATATACATTAAAAGCCTATAAGGATATACAAAACTTAAAAGTATATTAAACATATTCCAATATTAAAACATTTAATATTTGGCTTGTTCAAGACAAATAGGCCACACTGCAGGTTTGACAATGTGCTGTGTTCAGACAACATGCCCATCTATGGTTCAACAAACAATCCACAGTTCGAAACAACCCATCCTTAACCATGTATAAACAACTGCAGAGGGAGTATAGGCCAGGGATGCAGAACCTCGGGGATGGGGAGCGAACCCAGTGTTTCTGGTGTCCCAATCTAATCCACTGGGATTCCTTAAGTGGCCACGCCCCTTTCCCTATTCCCATCCACTTTCCCCCTGACCACTGATTTGTGATTTCTGGGCTTTTGTGCAGTTTTCCCTCCATTCTAAAAGGCTGGAATGCCTCTCCTAAGGCTTGGTTACTGGCATCAAGCGCTTTAAAGCTAAACTGTGCTGGTATTTTTGCGCCGCCCTTTTTGCCTTTAGCCCCCGCCCACTGCTTGTAATGAGCCCCCCTAAGAGCTTCTCTGACATGAAGTTTGATGCTTTGGGTGAAAGAAGTTGAACACCACTGGTAAAGAAGGAGCGTGCGGTAAAAGGCCTTGAGGTTACAGCTCAGATCAATCTGACCAGGCTGGAAAAGAACGGACCCGGGGAAATAGCTGCAACATTTCCAATCCATGCCTTTGAAAGGAAAGTCAATTGCCTCCTCCTGCGCAGCAACCATGCCACAAAGGTGATACATCAGAATGGCAGAACGTTCAGCCGTACCTCCAGTACTTTCCACCTACGAAGAAATATGTCTTTCCAGATTCTGGATCGTTAAATGCCGCATCAATTTTCTTCACATTTTTGGGGAATCCCAGTTGGTAAATGATCCTAGGGTAGCCAGGTAGGATACCATTTTCATTCAGAGTCCAATATTTGTTTCCTTCAGAGAAAGTAAAATGAATTTACATTTAATTTGGAGTTAAAATGTCCTTCTAAAGAGAGAGAGAGATATCCCCAAATAGAGTCCGGGGGAGGGGGCAAAGGATATTTTGGATTCCTGGATCCTAGGCTGAGGACAGCACTCCAACCTTGGATGCAGGAGTCTGTGCTCCCATCTGCTGTCCGCCAACATGGAGAGAACTGCACCAGTGCTGGGCTCACGAGCTTGGGGGGGAGGGAAAGGGGGTGGTTCTATGGGCGAGGAGGGGAGGAGACCAGGGCAGCCATCTTAGGAAGAATCTTCCAGCTGCCCCATCCTCCTTCCCTCCTGCTCTGCAGTGCCTCAATTACATTAGCAATTTTGCCTATCTAGCAAAAATGCAGGGCAAGAGGTGCTCATAGGATGCCCATTAACCTTCAAATTTGGAGGCTGACGGGTGTCCGAATAGAACTGTGCCCTAAGTCTGTCTGAAGTGAAAATGTTTTAATTTATATATACCTTGTTAGCAAGCTCAGAAATATTTATTTGAAAGCTGGAGTATAAGTATTTTAATAATAAATTTTAATAATAAATGAATGGTTACTTCTGGGCATTCTCCAAAAATAGGATCAGACCGCATATCATATATTACATACATGACATAGATTGTCATGGCACCCTGAAGATGAAACTTGGTTGAATAGTTTCAGAGTCTGTAAAATAAAGGCATTTTATTTAATAGACAGATAATATTTATAAGGTACTTATATATGTGATCAGCTTGTCATATTAACCAAATTTCTTTAATGGCATATTCTGCAATAATATCCCCAGCTATTTTCCAAGAAGTCAAAGAGTTCACCACTCACCTTTAAAAAGAAGAACTTGATCTTTTTCATAATTCTCATAACCAGCTTCAATCGAAGATGGCAGATCTGGCCAAAAGAGGGAGATGAAGAGGAGCTCTACTTCCTCCTGGGAGTGTTTACGCCAGAAATGCCTAATTTTAAAATGTAGGTGGCATATTAGAACATTCAGCATCCTTCAGAGAAAAGTGTCTTATATTACCATAGGTAAGGAGAACACAGTCATTTGTGGAAGGGCTGTAGTTCAGTGATAGAACACATGCTTTGTATCTGGACACCTCTCGTGGTACCCATCCTGTGTGGCCACGACGGGATATATGGAGTGTATAGACAAGCCCTTGACTTGCATCTCAGTTGCCTTAAGTCCTATTTAGAAGGGGAAGTTATGCTCTCCCTTCTAAGTTCACAGAAGGCAGATATCAAGGAATTCCAGTCCCCCAAAGGTTATGCCCATGTGATTCAGGTGAGATAGAGACATCCTCTCATGTGCTTTTACACTGATCGTTCTACTCAGAGGCCTGGTCAGGCTTAATCCATCCTCTACTACAGGACTTTCCAGGTAACACTGAAGAATTTTATACCAAGTTCCTCCTTGCCGATAGAAACCCCTCAGTTACCTATAGGTTGCTAAATTCTGCCACTTGGCTATGAGGACACATCATAACCTATTAACCTCAGAGGACTGTTAAATCTCTGGGAGATGGGAACTAAGGATCTGTACTACTTTGTATGGTTGCTGTTGCTGGATTAATGTTGTGCTGGTCTCGGACCGTAATAAAGTGATTGATTGATTGAAGGGGAAGTTTTTCCAAACTGCCGTTTGTTTTTAAGAAAGCAATTTACCTGTCCTTAAAGAACATCATTTCTCCACGAAAGGTGGCAATGGCATCAAAAGTGGTCCTGGGGTCGCAAGCTTGTGGTGTTGTGGGTCCAGTTGGTTGTATTTGGTCATCTGTTTTTCCTAAATTAAAGACAAACTGAATGAAACCACACATTGAACGGACACTAAAAACTATCCTAAATATGGGAGTTCATTTTTTAAGTCTGATACTCAGGGAGCCAAGATCAGTTGGGGGGATGCTGTGGGGCTGGGGTGGGGTAATCTTTCTGCTGCAATGCAAATAATTATTAAGCCATTCGATCTTTAGCAAGCAGGACTATTTTCATGTGGGCACAATCTGTCAAAGTATTCTCCTGTGCAAGCCCTTTTGGAATGAATGGGAGCTGTGGTAAAGTTGATGGTAACCATTTTCCATGAAATGTTCATTCACACTCTATTTTGTTGTTGTTAGGCATGTAGGAGAAATTCATTCAATTCATATTTTAATTTTAATGTGAACTTACCCAATTTGAAACCTATATGCGAGGCAAAACCCAATTATCATTTGAAATGCATACTTCTCCGAATTTTGCAGAGGAGCTGGTGAATTAAGTATGTGTTCAGAGATGCTTATTTTAATATTATTCCAAAATATCCCAAGAAATTTGCTTGCAAAAAATGTATATGGTAGGCAAAAATCCATTTAAAAATCCATATATTAAGAGAAATATATACAAAAATGCTTATGCATTTTCATGCAGTCTTAAATAAATTCTCAAAGTTTGGGATGAGCCAAATTTAAGATTGGGAAAAATGAGAAACCAAGAAAATTGGACAGATTTCCCCATCCTTAATTGTGGTCAAACTGAAAAAGAAATGTTTTCTGTTAAAAACGCACTCAAATGTAAGTGTTAATTTTTCTTAGCCTTACCATAGATGGCTTGAATGCCATTGATATCATCTTGAGGAAGCCGAAATAAGTGAGGGTCCGTGTAAGCGTAATTGGGGTACATAAGTGCCCCAGGATCAGTGGAATGACTTAGACCCAGAGAATGTCCAAGTTCATGAGCAGCAACCAAAAACAGGTTGTGACCTAAAAAAGAAACAAGGAAGTTTTATTTTCATTAGGGAAATCAATGAGAAATGTGTTGGAGCACAGCAAGAAGGTGTCGAAATGAAATGCACTAATGGTGCAATCCTATGCATGGGAATGCTGGGAGTTGCAGGACTGTTTTTCTGCCTAAATGCACATAGGATTGCACCCTAATTTAATATGCTACCCAGGGCCATCACTCAGAGGTAGTGCACAGACTATGCATGTATAGAGTAACCATATGGAAAGGAGGACAGGGCTCCTGTATTTTTAAAAGTTGCACAGAAAAGGGGATTTCATCAGGTGTCATTTGTATATATGGAGAACCTGGCAAAATTTCCTCTTCATCGCAACAGTTAAAGCTGCAGGAGCCCTGCCCTCTTTTGTATCTGGTCAAGCGGGCTGGGCTCCTGCAGCTTTAACTATTGTGATAAAGAGAGAATTTCACCAGGTGCTGCATGCATACAAATGACACCTGTTGAAATTCCCTTTTCTATGCAACTGTTAAAGATACAGGAGCCCTGTCCTCCTTTCCATATGGTCACCCTATGCATGTAGAGATCCTAAGGAACAATCCAGCAAACATGAATCACAACTAAAGACCAAACTGGATATGACTCTGATTACCTAAATATATATCTTGTGTATACACCAATGTGGTGTAGTGGCTAAGGTGTTGGACTGGGAGTCAGGAGATCCAGTTTCTATTAGTCCCCACTCAGTCATGGAAACCCACTGGGTGACTTTGGGCCAGTCACAGACTCTAAGCCCAACCCGCCTCACAGGGTTGTTGTTGTGAGGATAAAAATGGAGAGGAGGAGGATGTATGCCGGCTTTGGTTCATTGGGTGTGTGTGTGGAAAGGCAGGATATAAATGCAATAAAATAAATAAATAAATAAGGGGGAAGGCCTGGTCAGGATTGGGTCCATGGTATATGAAGCAGTGGAAGCTGGGCCAGAGCTACGCCAAGCAGGATGTGACACTTTGAAAATGGTTTGAAAACATTATATAGAATGTGCCCTGGGCCTGAACAGTTGTCAATCGTTATAAACCCTTACAAAGCAGTAGTGTAGATCCTGCCCTGGTGGCTGCGATGCCAGTGGGGTGGGGAGTTTGCTCTGGGTTTCAGTCAGAACTCTAAAGAATCCAAGGTGCAGATTCACACCCCACTGACATTGGAGCCCTCAGCCCCCATTGTCATGGGGAGGTGGGGCTAAGCTTTCCTCCCATCATAATCCTGATGAAACTCAACTCTACCCAAAAGCTACAATTTGGTAGGGGAAGACTACCAAATACCAAATACAAGACTACCAAATTCTCATGGGTGCCAAGAGAATGTTACCTCCTGGAGCTAATAGAATTTGGGGATAATACAGGGATTTGCCCCACACAACTCACCCATGGCTTGCAGGAGCAAACACCGGCTGTGTTCCTCTCTCCATGCAGAGAAGGGCGTGGAGCTCCATGCCTCTCTCTGCACAGAGATGAGAGGAAAGTGGGCGGGGTGGATGACATCACAGGAGGGGTGGGGCTTCAGGGTGGGTCTCTATGCCTTGACGTCTTCTGGCCTGCCAGCTTGGTCCAACAGGACAATCTGGCCCTTGACCAAAAGTGGTTACCCACCGCACTTTTTAATTTGCAAAGCTTTCTATAGTGCTTGCTAGGGTCAAGTGAAAGAGTCTTCTAAGCGTTACCTCTTGAGCCTTGTTTTGTGAAAAATTCGTCGTCGTCAAAATGGGCGTCTCCACCAATGCCCTTTCCTGGCCCAAAGGCATGTGCCAGTATGCCATCAGGCCCATCGAATGGGGAATTATCACCATGGTCTGAATGGAGAAGAACGAGTGAGTTCAATCAGGACTTAGAAAGACGGGGACAGGGTAGGGACCTCTAATGCTTGGCGTTCATTACCTCGTAAGTAAAAAGAGATCTCTATATCTGCTTCTTTGTGGTAGAGTCTTTTGAATGTCATGGGGGACACATTGCTCCAAACTTTGAAGGCTTTATGGATCGCTGTGTCCACATCAGATGGATGCATATCTGGGGTGTAATTCACAATCCTTGAAAATGAAACATGAGTTAAAGTCATTCCTTTGGACACCTGGAGTATAGAAGGAGATGCTAATTTTGGATAGGAAGGCTATAATCCGAGGCAGTAAGCCTGCGTGCCCCAGTTGCTGGGGAACATGGGTGGGAGGTTGCTGTTGCACCTTGTACTGCTTTGTGGGTCCCTGGTGGACAGCTGGTTGGCCACTATGTGAACAGAGAACTGAACCAGATGGACCCTCGGTCTGATCCAGCAGGGCTCTTCTTATGTTCTTAATCTTGAGAATGTCTTTAGTAAGGGGCAAAGATTTACAAGGCCTGGGGGTGGGGAATCTGGCCCTTTGGGGAAACCCAGTCCAGACCTCTGGTTTCCCCCAGAAGGCCTTGCCCCTCTACTCCAAACTTGGTGGCTTGGTGGCAGGCTGAAATGTCTTTCCAAGGGCTTAATTACTGGCAGTAAGAACTTTAAGCCAAAATATTTTTTTGATCTTTTTGTTTTTAGCTCCTCCCCTTTGCCCACCACTGAATGTGGGTCCTGAGAGCTTCAGGATGTCAGAGAAGGGCTATGCTGGTCCTTTCCCCCTGACATGCTAGATTTCTATTTGCAGGGAAGAGAGGATTAAGACGTTTTATCTGCTCCTGCTATCTGCAGTTGTATGATGGAGGACACGCTTCATCACCTCATTCTGCTTTTTGTCTGTAGTGGCCTCAAAAGCTGTTGTGCTGTGTGTGATTGTGTGTGTGTGTGCATGCGTGCACACGCTCGCATGCATTCATAGTGCTGTCAGAAATGTCAGAAGCCTGCTGCACATGAAGACCACACTATATGGCTATCCCAACGATAGCCATAGGCACATGTGCTGCCTACCCTTGTATAGAGAAAGGTGCTCCTACGATTAGGTGTCTCAAACTCTGCATAGAATAGCAGCCATAAATTCCTAAGAATTTTAACAAGGTTTGCTCATGAGTAAGTACACTGACGACTGGAGCCTTTAATAGCATAATCCTATTAGATCTGCCCTGGATACTTGTAAGCGTCCGAATTCGGCATTTTAGCTAGATGGGCATCTAGAGAAGGTTTTGAGGAGGCGGGGACAGAGGCTGAAGACAACTGGGAAGAGCTTGTATCTCAGCTTCCTCAGTCCCCTCCCCTCCTTGCCCAGGGAACACATCTGTGAGCTCCCCGATGAGGCCCGCCTGGCGCCAACATTGTTATCTTTTCGGCGCCAGGTTAAGACTTTCCTTTTCATCCAGGCATTTAACAGCATAGGTTGAGTTTTAACTGATTCCAAAATGAGCTTTGGCCTGGCTGAGTGTTTTTTAAAAATGTTTTAAATGTTAGCTGTTTTCATGCTTTTGTTTTTAAATTTTATATATTGATTTTGAATGTTCAGTCTTTTTAATCTAATCCTTTTAATCTTTGTAAACTGCCCAGAGAGCCCCCAGGCAGTGTATAAATGTAATAAATAAATAAATAAATAAATAATAATAATAATAATAATAATAATAATAATAATAATAATAATAAATGGCAGCTGGTATGGTCCTCTCCACACTGGCTATAAGGGGGCAGGGAAGAGGGGGGAGGAGCCTGGACTTTGAAAGACCTTCTCCCCCCACCTCAGATTATGTCTTGGGGCCATGGGATTGCTCCCTAAAATACATGTTTATTCATTGAACCTTAAATCTGTACCTCCTGAGAACAATCTCCTGTGAACCTTTACCTGTATGTGATCTCGTTTCTCTCCCATTTGGGATTCCCATTAGTGCGGACAAATCGTCCCAAGTCAGGTACACCACACCTGGGCTTCCTCATCACTGCCAAAGTTTCAGCGTCAGCTTTTCCAGTCACTTTCAGGCCAAAAAAGCTCTGCATTTGCTTGAGCTTTTCAGTCACCAGGTCATTGTCATTATAGAGCGATGCACTGTCGTTACGGGGTGGTGCAATGGTCCCATTATCAGGAGATTTGTAGAAGTCATTTAAATATTTCTGGAAGGGCAGCAAACAGATAAAACAAAAATCATGAAGAAATAAAAACCCTAATTTCAATAATGAAGCAAACTTAACTATTATCCCTCCCTGTCTTGTATCTTGTATTTCCATCTAAACTAAAACCTGGTGCTGCCTCCCAAGATGCAGCGTTTCCTTTCTAAGGCCTCATCTACACTAATTCCACTATGAAAGCAGTATGAAAGTGGTATATAAAAGGCAGGGGCCACACTACTGCTTTATAGTGGGTATTGAAGTGCATTGACCTGTTGGGGCCCATGGACACATACCGCTTTCATGCCACTATATCCTGCTTGGTGTAGCTCCTGCCTTTTATATACCACTTTCATACCACTTTCATAGTGCAATATCCTGCATGGTGTAGATGAGGCCTAATTCTGCCTGATCAGAAGAACAAAACCATTGCTATAACTGGCAAGGAGGGAAGTAGAAAAATCCTGCCTTTTTCTTCCTGGATTGTCCATTACATGCTCTGGAAGGCAATGCAGTGGGATACAGCTGCTTCTCTGCCATGCCAATTATAACAGTGAATTACTGTTGCTCATTTGACTGAAACACTGGGAAGCTGAAGCAGGACTACTTCTTACTAAACAATTGGGCAGAGCATTTCCTGGGCAGAATCTACACTATTGCTTTAAAATGGTTTATAACATTAGTGATGGGGCCCAGGACACATGCCCTCTACGGTTTTCAAACAGTAGTGATGGGGCCCAGGACACATGCCCTCTACGGTTTTCAAACAGTAGTGATGGGGCCCAGGACACATGCCCTCTACGGTTTTCAAACAGTAGTGATGGGGCCCAGGACACATGCCCTCTACGGTTTTCAAACAGTAGTGATGGGGCCCAGGACACATGCCATCTATGGTTGGTGTAGATCTGGCCCTAATGTGCCTTTTCCATTTTCCTTTGCACCTGACAGAATGAGGGCTAGAGACTTGATTTTTAAATGAAAGCTAAAAAACAAAACAAAACAAAAACAAATTTAAAAAATCCCAGACCAGCTATTTCACAAAATAGGCATTAAGGGAGTCTGGGACTCCAGAACTCTATAACAACCCAATAAAGAGAGCTGAGCATAAGGTTCTGAGCACCAACACAAGAAGAGAAGCTTGTCCCATAGTGCTGCTGAGCTGGTGAATTTCTCCAGCACCATCTGAGATGATGGTACCATATCAGGACATGGGACATTGCTGCAGTGAAGGCAGAGGAGAGTTGGGGAAGGTGTTGGCATGCCTCCTAGCTCAAGTGGTATCATAGCTACTGATGGGGCTGGTGTAATTCTATTGGTAACATGGCTATGTGTCCTCTTTTACAGAGGACTGTCCTCTATTTTGAAGGTGGCCTCCGTTTGAAGGGCTTATCAGTCTAAATCCAGTCTAAAGATTTGTTTTTATTTATTATTACATTTGAATCCCTCCTTTCTTCCACTGTGGAACTCAAGGTGGCTAGTTGGGATTCTCCAGTGGTCTCCCCTCCAAGCACTGGCCAAATCAAGACCTGCTTAGCTTCAGCTAGGGCACTGCCTCATGTGCCTTCAGACCATGTCTTAATGAACCATCAGAAGGAAGAACTTGATGGGGCATTGAAGTTGCCCATCAATAGAACTTGGGCCAGATCTACACCTTGGCAGGATCTACACTAATAATTTAAAATGGTTTATGACAGTTTTGACAACTGTTAAGGCCCAGGACACACAACATATACATATTTCAAAATGTTTTCAAAGTGCTTTATCCTGCTTGGTGTAGATCTGGCCCTTGTGTCAGATCATTACAATCCCATCACAGTAATCCTATCTCCCTCTTGCACATTTAAGAATATAAAAAGTGCCATGCTGGATCAGAACCAGGGTCCATCTAGTCCAGCACTCTGTTCACACAGTGGCCAACCAGCCATTGGCCAAGGACCAACAAAGCAGGACACAGTGCAACAGCACCCTCCCAACCATGTTCCCCAGCAACTGGTGCACACAGGCTTACTTCCTCAGATACTGGAGGTCGCACACAACCATCAGGGCTAGTAGCCATTGATAGCCTTTGCCTCCAGGAATTTATTCAACCCCCTTTTAAAGCCATCCAAATTGGTGGCCATCAACAGATCTTGTGGTTGTGAGTTCCAAAATTTAACTATTATACCTCGTAGCCCCATGGGTAGACAGAGGAAGTAGGGTGGCCCAGAGGAGACTCATGGCGTTGATTTTGGTGGGACTGTGAATCCATTCTGGGTTTCATTCAAAACCAGCCAGAACTCTAAAGAAACTCTCCAAGGTAGTGTGCCTGTTTTAGGGATAGGGTTCAGCACCTTGGTCAATGCCTTTAGAGTTCTGTCTGGTTCTGACTGAAACCTGGAATGGATTCAAAGCCTCACTGAAATCTGAGCCCCCAGCCCCCACAAGGGTGGCCACTTATGCAGTGTTAAAAGGGGATGAACTTAATCAACAAAAAAGAGGGCAAAAAAGAACACAGTTTTGCATAACATTTACTAATGTGTATGCGTAGAGGCAAATTTGGGGAAAATATGAGAATTTAAATAGAAATAGGTTACATCCTAGACATGGAAACATATAGATGTGTTGTTGCTGTTTTTACAAACCAATTTATGTATGCTCATATTATCCTCTCTTTCACAGCTACCAAGGCAGCTTTTGGCCTTACAATAAAATTCATCTGATCGACTGCCACAGCCTCATAAGGGAAACCTGGTAGTCCAAAACGTGTAGCCAAAGTCCTTGTCCCCCTAATCTACACTATGTTCCTAATGTTAAGGTAAATGTTTTACAAAGTGTCAAACATGGATGACACTTATAATAGAGTACAGGGCATGAGGGTGGAAAGAAACAGAGATTGCTTCAGGAAGTCAAACCTGTAGCAGCCACAAATTGGGAACCATTTCACATATAACACAAAGACAAATCTGCAACAGAATAAAAAGACTTTAAAATTAGCTTTCCCCCCTTTCAGTGGTAAGTTCTGCAATGCAGCACTGGCTCAAGGCCTTTTGCTTCTGGAGACAAAGAAAAAGATGGCCTCCATCCATGTACAAAAACCAACTGGACTTGCATCTTTTGTCAACACTGTCAATGGGATAGCATCTTTCATCACACCTAGATTAGGGAGCACAGGGCAAGCTGTTAGCCTAGTGTTCTGTCCTCCAACACGTTCCTGCCATCTCTCAGCATTTGCCACCTGAAGCAACCACCTCATACTGCCTTATGATAGGGCTGGCCCTGCTCCAATGTCTATTGAAGCAGGGCCAGACAAATATCTTCACATATTGAATCAAAGATATACAACAAAGATAAACAACAGTTCCTGTGTGAGAACAGCATCATATCAGAAACTGACATATGAATTGTTCCATTCTGTAGTGATTAGAAGGTTGGGTTTCAGCCACAGAATTCTGGGTTCAAATCCTTGCCTGGCCAGTGGTTGACATTGGCTATTTCTCAGCATAGCTAAAGTACTCTGTAGAAAAATTGTGAGGCAGGTAAGAGTACCCCACCACAAAGGTCCTAGGGTTAGGGGACAAGTGGATATAAATATAACATGGGGAGGAAACACCTGTCTGCAGCCTAGATTTTCTTGGATGAAGGGTTGGATCTAAAAACAAGAAACTTAACATTTGTTAAGTTTTTTTGAATTAGTCCTGGTGTGGTAAGAGAAAATTTTGGGTATGGAAAGAAATGGTAGCACAGAAAAGCACATTTTTGTTCCTTTGAAGTTTTAGACATTCAGAGCGAATATTTACCTTAACAAAATTCATGTCATCGTCTTTGCTGTCTGGAACCACTGGAGCTGCAAATGTGGAAAATGAAAAGCTGAGGAGCAGCAATGGCACCATTGGAAGACTCTTCATTCTTACAATCACAGCAGTGCCTTATCTGCCTATACAGTGTTTTGGATGGTTTATATAACAGTTGATGACTTAACTCTGTCCTGAGTCATAGGTGACCACATCCTCTGATTAGCAACCAGATGAGGTTCTTCATTGGGCAATAGCAGCAGATTGGCCAATTTTCACAACTTCTTTGATTAATAAGCAAGGAAGATGATTTTACACAACGTCCAACACACTGTCATAATACAATCTCTTTGGTTATCATTGTTTTCCCACAGCAAGGTTCCAGGGTTGAAAGTTAAAAATGCAAAGACATCACTGAGAAGGTTGCTAGGTTCTATCCTATTGCAATGCAATCAAGGGGATTTTTTTTTATTGTTGCTGGCCCCATTTAAAAATGTATTGGTTTTAGTTAACCTCCCAACTGTAGTGTGCATTTTACATGCATTCCAGTAGAACTCCTGTTCACACACAGCAAGTTTTGAACTGAAGGGACAGAGCTGGTGCACCTTAGAGACATAGAGCTTTTCTACCCAAGGCTTTTAATTGGCTGTTAATCCACTGTATCTATTTTTGCTTTCATTGCAGAATTGAGATCTGATCACTACAGGAGGAGCTTTTCTTTTCTTGCTTTACCTCTACATAACCTCTAGGTGGCACTGTGGTATCGCAGAGTAGTGGAAATACACAAGACCAGCTACAATCCTAATTGCTCAGAGATAGCCTAGCTACAGTTCCGTGCTCTGCTAGCCTCTAGTTTGGATTACTGCCATGTGTTACATGTGGTGGTGCCTTTGAAAATGGTCCAGAACCTTCAGTTGGCAAATCAAAATTGTCCATCTGGTCCATCTGTTGACACTGAATGGCAGCGGATCTCCAGGAATTGAGGAAGGATTTTTTCCTGCTGTACCTGGAGATACCAGGGATTGAGCCACGGTTCTTTCTTGCAAATTCCATATCACCTCACCTCACTACAAATGCAATAATTTTCTATGGAGTCATCCATTCAGCAGTGAGTTATCCAGTCCGGTGGGATCAAGAAACACACATGCATGTGTGAACCGGGACAAAGGGTGGCAAAAGTGGACTTTTCTGAACAGAAACACTCTTGTTAGGAGGATACACTGCAAGATTCCACTTATAGCGGCATATTGCTGGGTTTCCAAGGGTAGGAAATTCAAATAAACAACAGCTCTTACACAAATAAATACATTTTAAATTAATGAAGTAATAATTAATAAAAAGTAAAAAAATGCCCCCCTTTTTTTTAAAAAAAAGTGCAAGTAGCAGCTGCAGGGTCACCTGAACAGTAGCAGGACTGGAAGGTGTAGGGAGGGAGAGTGTAACACTTTCTCCCTATTCATGGAGCTGATGAAAATCACCTCCTTGAAGCTGCTATTTGCATCAGGAAGGAAGCTTCCCTCCCCGCCCCCTGCCTTTCAAACATTTAGCTTCAGAAAATCCAGCCGCAGGGCCCAATCCTGAAATCTGTATGTACAGAGTCTCCTGTATGTACAGGGTGTGCATAGCCCCACACAAGGGCTTCTCCATTCATTTCAATGGTGGGGCTAAAAGCACTGTATGTTAGTTCCTTTATGTATCTCTATTAATAAGAGTGGGGACATTCACACTTACAGGAGGCCCAGGAGCACACAGTAGCGCCCCTATGGTTCTGGATGAAACCAACTGAAATGCAAGCCTTGACTAGAGGGAGGAGAATGACGTGCCAAGTTGGCTCTTGCTTAAAAAAAGCTACTTCACCTGTCCTTGAAGAAAAAAAAAACTCCACTAAAGATGGTGACAGCATCAATTGCCTGGTTCAGACAACACGCTAAACCACTCTGCTTAACCACAACATGGTTAATGGAATGCATTAAGGGTAATGCATTTCGTTAACCATTTTGTGGTTAAGCAGCATAGTTTAGCGTGCTGTCTGAACGGGGCCAAAGTCATACTGGAGTCACAAGGTTTTGGAGATTTTGGTCCAGTGGGCACTGGCTTACATGGTTTTCCTAAATACTTAAAAAAAATAAACTAGATGAAACCATGCAGCATATGGAGATGGTTAAAATTAGGGATGTGCTCCGCTTCTAATCGGACTGGCGAATTAGAAGCGGAGCGGGGGGCTTCGCCTGCCCTTAAGGCAGAGGCGAAGAGGATTGGGGGGCCGGTGGAGCGTGGCGAAGAGGATCGAGGTGAAGGCGGAAAGGTAACTGGGGTTTACCAGGCCCTGCCGCTGTCGCCCATGCGGCGACAGCGGCAGGGCCTGGTAAAAAACCCCTCCTCTTCCTTACCTGCGTCCATCCGCGGTCCGTTGGCTTCTTCAATTGAGCCCGCGGTTCAACCAGGAAGTCTAGGTCGCACTTGCAGCCCAGACTTCCTGGTTGAACCGCGGCCTCAATTGAAGAAGCTGACGGACCGCGGACGGAGGCAGGTAAGGCCCCCCCTCCCCCTTGGTCCCTTACCGGGCTCTGCTGCCGTCGCTGCACTGGCGGCGACGGTGGCAGGGCCCGGTACCCCCCCCCCGCCTTCCTCTCCCGGCCTTACCTGGCGCCACTCCCCTCCACTGCGGAGCTTCGATTCGGAGCCGGAGCTCCGCGGCGAAGAGGAGCGGAGTATGGGCGGAGCGGCGCGGAGCAGGCCAATCCGAAATTTTCGGATCGGCCCGCAGGGCGGAGCGGGGGGTCCGTGCACACCCCTAGTTAAAATGGCTTAGCACCCAGGCATGAAAAGAAATGCCTATTTCATGTCAAGTTGTCTGTATCCAGCATGAAGGCGAGGCTCTCTGGAGCATCTGTTGCAGTGCGGCTAGGTAGCAGCTCCAGAGACCCCTGTGATCTACACTCTCCCACAATTTGCCATTCCTCCCGCTCCAATGCCTGAGGTGTGGGATTCACTCCACCTCATTGGAGGGCCGGCCCTGCCTTGCAATGTTTCCCTTTTTAGGCTGTTCGTAGCACCATTGTCTCAAAACCGGCTTTCTTCCTATAAAGAGTGAGCTCAGTTCTTAGTCCATCTGAGGTCATGGTGGACAATGCACTCATTCTGAGTGACTTCATTTGCTCTCCGTGGTGACATTGCATCACTTCCCCAAACTTGGGAGAGCCCACGATGCCCCTGTGCACCCCACCACCCATCCTGATAATGAAGAGGAAACATGGCTTGGGACGTATGGGAGGAGGGGCTGTACAAGGAGAGTCCAGAGGGGAGATTTAAACACAGGGAGGATGTGCAACACACTGCAGCCTTATTCTGCAGGCCTCATATGTTCTTACTTATTCCTATTCAAATGATTCAGACACATGATGATGGTGCAAATGATGCACGTGTCAATGAAAATGATTCACAGACATTAATAATATTGGTCTCTTACCAATCCAATGGGAATGAAATGCAACCATTGCATTATTTTTAAAAGGCTGCAAAAGATTAAACCAAAACAAATAACAATAATAGGCCAAGCTGCCTCCTAAGAGTGCAATCCTATGCATGTTCAGACGGGGGGGGGGGAATCGTACAACTCCCAGCATTCCTCAGCCAGCATGGGAATGCTGGGAGTTGTAGCTGTAAGGCTATTTTCTGTCTAAATATGTGTAGGTTTGTGGTCTAAATGTAGCAACTAAATTCTGTCCAGTTGGTTTCTATTAACCAGATTGGGAGATTAGCTAAAGCACATTTGAAGAGCAAACTGGATTCCCAAAAAGGCAAAAGCACTATACACTAACATTTCCATTTATATCCATTTATATATATACTGTACATATATGAAAACAGTTTGTCAGCTTGGGAATTGAATGTGTGTGTGGCATTCGTAGACTTGGCAGCTGACTTTCATCCCATAAACAGATGTCATTGTTTATTAAATTTCTGAATACAGATACTGAAAGGTGTCACATGTTCTTTGTTGAAGCCATGTATACCAATGCAATAATGAGAAGGGGGAGGGATTGGACAGACACATGGCAAACAATATTGTAACTACTTGATTTGTCAAACCAGTTTTCTTTTGGAACCCCTTCTATTAAATTTCTATGTCATTGATACACTGGTGGTCTTTTTTCTTTCTTCCATACTTGTAATTGTAAGATACTCAGGCTAGCTAAAAGCAGATTCTACAACCCTAATCACTTCAGCACAGACAGCGAGTGTCATCACATGGGGGGAAATCGTGTTTCCTTACCGTTGCTTCTCCATCCACAATTTTGTCCCTCATTACTTCCTCTTTCGATAGAGGAAGCAAACAACGTGCACATGGCCCATTCAGTGGGCCGTTTTGATTACGCTGTTTCTCCTGCAGGAGAACGCAGCAGGAGAACGCAGCAAGTTCGGTCTCAAAAATAATTTGGATTTACTGGGGTCTTTTTTTGTCGCGCAAAGAAGGCAAGAAGGGGCAGGAGGCATGCAGGATGCAGTCGATGTCGTGAATAGGACCTGTGAAAATCCATGAGTGTTCCAGTAATGAGCATGCAATCAAACACTCTTCTGATGATGCCCAGAGTTAGAAGAGATGCTTACTTTTTAAAAAATAAATAAATAGATAAATATACTGCTGTCTGCAAGCAAGAATATCAATGAATAAGTATAGCAAACGAAAGAGATGCTATTTGGCAAAAGAGCTCAGACACAGAACATATTTATTTATTGCAGATTATTATTGTTATTATTATTATTATTATTATTATTATTTATTTATTTATTTATTTATATAGCACCATCAATGTACATGGTGCTGTACAGAGTAAAACAATAAATAGCAAGACCCTGCCGTATAGGCTTACGTTCTAATAAAATCATAATAAAACAATAAGGAGGGGAAGAGAATGCACCAAACAGGCAGTATAAAAGTCAGAACAAAATCAAGTTTTAAAAGCTTTAGGAAAAAGAAAAGTTTTTAGCTGAGCTTTAAAAGCTGCGATTGAACTTGTAGTTCTCAAATGTTCTGGAAGAGCGTTCCAGGTGTAAGGGGCAGCAGAAGAAAATGGACGAAGCCGAGCAAGGGAAGTAGAGACCCTTGGGCAGGTGAGAAACATGGCATCAGAGGAGCGAAGAGCACGAGCGGGGCAAGATTGATTGATTGGACATACAGGGTCAAGTCCTGTATTTTCCTAATTCAAAATATGACGATAGGGATGAATCTGGCAGGGAATTCAGGGCAACTTGGGGTTCACTGGATTTCCCTGGAGCCCTGGTGTGTCTTCCAGATTTTGTATGATGCTAGGAATTGTTTGGGGCGGGGTTGTGTCTGGAGATGCATAAGATTGCACCTGAAAATAATTTAGAAGATCGAAGAAGGTTAGTGCCTTTAATATAAGCATAAACTTCTGTTCTTATTAAAGAAAAAATCAGCTGGTGTGGTTTTATGTTTCTCGCTTCCTCCTAATAAATACCAGATCCATTTACCACACGATTGCGTAGTATAAGGGAAGGGAAGGAAACCTTTTTGTGTTATTATTTTCAGTCCAGACGACTTCAAAGAGTTAGAATTTGTGGCTCATAGTCACAGGGCCAGAAAAGTTATCCTGAGGGAAAAGGGAGCCTCTAAATCCCTCTTCAGGCGTTCAGTTTTGAAATCATGTAAAGCGGACTGCATGTGATGAGGCAGGATTCTCGATTGCATGGTGCTGTGTAATTGTGTTTTCTTGAATGCTCATACACTTTCACAGCAGACGTCCCTGTCCACACAGGGACGTCAAGAATGGAGAGGTTGGGGCCTGGATGTTCATCCCCAGCTCTCTCTACATTCCCCTTTTAACCCCCTCCCCAAGATCCCTAGGTTTAGCAAGTAAGAAAGGTGAGTGGGGGAGACATGAGAGAGGTGTACAAAATCATGTATGGTGCCGAGAAAGTGGATAGGGAGACATCCCCCCTCTTTCAATTCCAGAACTTGGGTTCTTCCCATGAAGCTGATTGGTGGGAGATTCAGAACAGATAAAAGGAAGTACTTCTACACACAGTGCATGGCTCCTGTACTCTAAGCTTTGTCCTTTGGCAGCAATGGGGCAAAACCCTGCCAGGCACATCCGTCAGGGCCTGGGGTGGGGGCAGACACAGTGGCGTCCGCTACCCTTGCAAGCCCATCATATATTCCCCTAGATCTTGTTCTATTAAGAATAATTTATCTACTTAAATTTATCCTACCCTTTGACTAAATAGATCAGGGCAGCATATTATTATTATTATTATTTATTTATATAGCACCATCAATGTACATGGTGCTGTACAGAGTAACATACATGTCCTGTTTTATCCTACAGACAACCCTGTGGGATAGGTTGGGCTGAGAGTTCGAAAGTGGCCCTAAATCACCAGTAAGCTATTCTGGGCTGTGAAGGAACTTGAACCCAGTTCTCCTTAGCTAAAGTCCAACATGTCCACCACTGGCTCTGTCAAAGTCAGTTTCTTCTAGTCTTCTTGCAATAAGAATCAGGAGTGATTTCCCCCCCAGTTAATAAACTAAAAAATGGCAGATTTCTGCCAGCACTCTGATTTATGATACCACGACATCCACTGCAGTGTAACATTTTTTTCCAGGCAATGAAGAGAGGACAGGATGTTTTGTGTCAAATAAAAGTGTGAACATTGTGTTGAAACATACGATAGCAACCAAGCAACTCATGATGTGTTCACCTCCAGTGGCCTTAAATACCCTCCATTTGTGAATGTATCATCCAGAAGAAGAAGAAGAAGAAGAAGAAGAAGATTTTTTTTAAAAAAAAAAAAGCCCACACATTTCCTTCCTGTTATTTTATGAATAAATAAAAAGATTTATAGGTGTATTTGGTCACATCCTGCAGTTATTCTCTGTCTGAAAGCTAAAATGCCCTCCCCTTATGTGTACTTGATTCTTTATTACATTTTGTCTTCAATGATATGTTTTCCCCCACATGTCATAGGAAGTTTATCTTTCTCTTATACTTTTGATGTGAGACTTGAATGCTTTTATTGGGTTTGTAAAAAGCAACAAATTTTAAAGCTTTGGAACAGGCATGGATGAAATAAAAATATGCTTTGTTTATCTCAGAGGACATTAACACATCAATGCAACATACCCGAGGAACCTGGAAAAGCCCAGTGCTTTTACCATCATTGATTCGAAAGACATAGGCCCTTTCTACACCTAAGGGTTATCCCAAGAAAATGGAGGGATCGTCCCTTCTTGCTCCCGGGATCCCCTGTGTGGCATTTGGATGTGCAGGAACGATCCCGGGACGATTCCGGGATATAGATCTGGTGTAGACATGCACTCAGATTCAGGCTGAGTGGAGTTTAACATCATGTGAAATGGAGGATACCGAAGAATCTGAGGCTATGACTACACTATTGCTTTATAGCAATATTGAAGTGCACTGGTAACTGTGTGGGCACATTATGCATTGCATAATGCATTGAATTCATGGTGTTATTTCCTGCTTTTTATTTCACATTATCCAAAATACTGCAGCAAATGTCATTATGTGTCCTACAAGGAATAAAAAATGCAAGGTGGATATAGCATTACCATGATGAGATTGTAATGATTTGACACAGGTGGTTCATCTACACCAAGCAGGATATGAAAGCAGCATATAAAAGGCAGGAGCCACACTACTGCTTCATAGCAGTATTGAATGCACTACAGGAGCTACACTAATGCTTTATAGTGGTACTGAAGTGTTCTGACAACTGTTGGGGCCCATGACACATCCACACCAAGCAGGATATAACACTATGAATGTGGTATGAAAGCTGTATATGGCATGTGTCAATGGCCCCCCAACAGTTGTCAGTGCACTTCAATACCGCTATAAAGCAGCAGTGTGGCTCCTGCCTTTTATATACCACTTTCATAGTGGAATATCCTGCTTGGTGTAGATGAGCCCAAGGTGTAGATCTGACCCAAGATACAGTACTATGCACTCTTTTCAACAGTACCAGCTGCCAGGGATGGACAGCAGAGGAGTGCTTTTTGCAATGGTGGAGTTAAGTAATTTTACACTCTGGACTGATGGTTATGTGGGCCTCTACCTCTTTAGATGGTAATGTGTGTTACTTCACTTGCTTCAAAATGTGGAAAGGCAGCACTGTTACATTGGGGGGGGGGAAGGGATCACCTGGATTATTCTGCTTAGGTGGCCAGTTTTGCATTGCCAAAATGGGGGTGGGGACAGGAGGAAGGTATCCCCCCCAAAGAAAACAAAAAGGGGGGTCAGATTTGCATAAAATCTGTGTATGCTAATTTATATGTGTTGAGATAAATTTAGAAATAATTACTATAACTTAAATCCAGTTAGAATATAGAAGCATGTCACCATGTGACCTGTGTGCCTGCTCAGTCTTTTCTGTGTTGTTTACTGTGGTGGCACCTTGAATCTCGGATGCCCTTCTCAGGAATATGCACCTAGCTAGGAGTGATGTTCGACATCACCCTGATTCCCCAAACATCCTATCACCCCTCATCTCGTCCCCTATTCCTGTTCACAATTGCAGTCGCTACTCCTTCTGCCTGAATGGGAACATTGTGCAAATCAAACAGAGTAAGCGTTCCCAAAATCATGCACAATTTTAATGCACGGACTAAAGCAGAGTTGATTCAGTTTATGGGGAAAATTTGTGCAAATTATGAAAATTACGCAAATTGAACTGGAAAAGTTGTGCCAATCAAACGTGAGCACATGTTTGGAAATTCACGAATATTTTCAGTGCACTTGTGTTCGCACCTGTAATTGCATTTGGCTTTCCAAGCCGGGTGTCCTCTCATATTTCACGAGCAAAAATGAAAAACTGGCACTACCACTGTATTTATTATGGTACCAGGTTAAGTCCGTTCTACTTGCTTGGGTATTCTAATTAGCTTTTAACATTGTAGTATGCTTTTACTTGGTTGATGAGTTGTTGTTTTATGTCTTTTATGCATGCACACACACACATACATACAAGAAGATTCCACCATTATAAGCAGGGTTTTTCTTATGTTCTTAAACTCAGTAGAAGGTTCAATGACATTGTGTAAATGGATTTTATCTGTTGCATGAAGTGGATGATGTAAACTGAATGAGCTGACCTTATTAATGAGCATTCTACAATCTCGAAGTCAAGGTTCAGGTGCTGCATCCCACACTGCATGGGACCAGGGTTCTCATGGTCAGAGCACCAAGACTCTTTGATTAGTAAGGACAATGACATCATCTCCTCCCAGACTTCCCTATTTCCTCTGAGTTGAGCTGCAGTTCTCACTAGGGCTATGCACGGACCCCCACAATCCGCTCCGCACCTAGTCTGCAAATTCCGGATCAGGCCCGCTCTGCCCCGTGTTGATCCGTCTATGGTCCGCTCCGCTGCGGAGCTCTGACTTCGAATCAGAGCTCCACAGTGCCGCCAGTGCCGCCAGGTAAGGCCCCCTCCCTCCTCCCCCTTACCTGCGTCCGTTGTGGTCTGGCGGCTGCTTCAACTGAGGCCGAGGTTTGAGTCCTCGGCCTCAGTTGAAGACGCTGCCGGACCGCGACAGACTCAGGTAAGACCCTTCCCCCCTGCCCCCTTATCTGGCTCCGCCGCCGTCACTACACAGACTACGGTGGCGGCAGTGCCGCCAGGTAAGTCCCTCCTCCCTCCCCCCTTACCTGTGTCCCTTGCATTCCAGCAGCGGCTTCACCTGAGGCCGAGGACTCAAACAGGAAGACCAGGCTGCGGCCTGGTCTTCCTGTTTGAGTCCTCGGCCTCAGGAGAAGATGCTGCTGGAATGCGACAGACTCAGGTAAGACCCTTCCCCCCTGCCCCCTTACCTGGCTCTGTCGCCGTCGCCGCATGGACTGCAGCAGTGCCAGGTAAGTCCCCACTTACCTTTTCTTGGAGCTCCGGATCGAGGCGAAGGATCCGCTTGGTCTCAATCCTCTTCGCCTTGATCCGCAGCCCCCCCGACCCACTTCGTCTCTGCCTTTGTCAGAGGCGAATCAGGCCGCCTCGCTATTGCTTCTATGCTCCGATGTGAAGTGGAGCACAGCCCTAGTTCTCACAGCAGCTGGGTGAAATGAATTTCCCCAGCAACAATATATTGTTCCCAGTTGTGATGCGAAGTATTTTTGGGGTGGCATGATCTTGAATGGGCAATTAAAGCTCAATTGCTTTACAAAAGACCTACTCCTGGTACAGATAAAAACTGCTGGAATTGGTTTGTTGATATGAATTGACATAGCGGTCTGCATTTTTGGATTCTCCTTGGAGGCATGGCAATGTGGACTGTCAGGATGACCATCTGCACTACAAAAGTTACCACCACACCACTGGTTATGTCTATGATTCCGCGAGGGGCATGTCCACATGAAATGTATATATAATGCTATCAAATTGGGGATCATGCACTGAACATTATAACATTACACTACTCCAGAGCCATTCAGATTTGTCTACCTGACGGCATCACTGCAGGAAATGGAGGGCAAAGTTAACAAATCAGTCAACATGTTAAGTGCTGAAAACATGCTGAAGTGATGAGACAGTTCTTTAAATAAACCCACAAATAAGCTATGAATAATTTCATTTTTCTAGTGAAAAACTGTTTACTTTGCTTAATATTATTTGGTGTTACATTCAGTGTGATCTGGGTGCCTTTTTATTGGTAGGAAGCTGGGGGTACAAATCAAATAAATAAATACATTTATGTATTGGTGACTAATTGTGTTATGATATTATTATTATTATTATTATTATTATTATTATTATTATTATTATTATTATTATTATTTGGTTGACCAGGGCCAGTTTTAGGAGGCATATGACTTCCATGTTCAACATCTTCACTGCCCACTTTATGGGCACCATTCAAAGTACTGGTTATACAGATTCTCCCATACCATCTCGCCCAAGTTGTTAAGAACTTCCAGGGAGGCCTTTCTGTATGATTCTACTTTGCCTATTGATTCCCCCCCACACACACACTCCAGATCCCACAGCATCAGTGCTGTGAAGCAGCATCAATAGGTTTACATGGCAGGAGTGAGCACGGGCTATTTCCAGCCAAGAAAATTCTCAACACCATTATCAGACAACTGTAATGGGCAGCAAATATCGAGAGATCAAAAACACGAAAACTTTTCTTTGTTTTCTGGCAGTTCTGCTCAACATTGTAGCTTTGAAAGCCCATATCTGTGCATCTGTGCTGCTACAGTTCATTGAATTTCTGTGTTAGACAACATAACTGTCCTTACTTTCATTCCCTGGACCTTACTATCGCCATGGTGGCCATTACTAGGCTTGTCAAGCCTGCCTCCTGCCCCCTATCCTGTATGCCCATGCCTGACCTGCACTGGGATCTGCCTCTAACTATGCCCACTCTCTTAATCCAAACTGAAGCCACCACTGACAGGCAAACAAACAGCTTTTAGACCTCTCCTGAAGACATACCTTTTTACTCAGGCTTTCCCTGGTCTTTAATGTAGCTGGTTTTATATTGCCTTTTAAACTTTTAATGTTTTAAATGTATACTTGTATTTTATGTTTTTTAACTGTGCACTGCCCAGAGAGCTTCGGCTGTTGGGCAGTATAAAAATGTAAGAAATAAATAAATAAATAGCAAACCATGGTGACATTGGATCAATGTAAAAAGTCATGGTAAAATTTCATATCGAAAACGTGCAGCTTCACAGGAAATAGCATGATGTGGCTGCAAGTTGGTGGCTCCCTCATATAAGCAATGGGGTGCAACTGCGCAGCTATCATGGGGATACATAGAGCATATAGACAAGCCTCTAGTCTGACCACCATCAGAGGCACATTTGATGGGGACACAGAGAGGGTTTCCTCTGTGATGCCTCTCAGGCTTTCTAACTCAATGCTGAGGGAAGCAAGGTGGTTCCCTCTCTATTGTAATTTATTTATTTATTTATTTATTTTATTACATTTTTATACCGCCCAATAGCCGACGCTCTCTGGGCGGTTCACAAAAATTAAAACCATAATAAAACAATCAACAGGTTAAAAGCACAAATACAAAATACAGTATAAAAAGCACAACCAGGATAAAACCACGCAGCAAAATTGATATAAGATTAAAATACAGAGTTAAAACAGTAAAATTTAAATTTAAGTTAAAATTAAGTGTTAAAATTGTGCTTCAATTCATTATTTATTATTTATGTATTTCTTTTTAGAATTGTTTCAAATATGTTTGTGTTTTAATGTCAGTATTTTTATTTTTAGCCACACTGAGCAGTGAGCACCATTTTTTGGAGGTGGGGGTGGAAACATGGGATATATATATATATATATATATATATATATATAAAAAAATCAAATAAATAAATGAATGTATTCCTGATACTTTGTTATGTGTGTGATTCTTTTGAGAAAGGGGTTATTGATGTATTTTGTGGTAAGCCTTGGGTACCTTTGTACAAAGTAATGATTCATACATTTTCCCAATGAACTAACGCTGGAAACCTTTCTCGCAGAAACTATTATTGTATAGAAGAATAATTAATTGGCTGGTCTTTATAAAGGCACCATTGTCTCCATTGGATGTTAGGAAGAGCTTCGTGGATTTTAGGTCGCACCTTTAGACACTGACAGTGTTGCCCATGGGCATAGATTATGCTGCAATGATGTTGTACACCTTGAATCAGAGAAATTAATCTGCTAACATAAAGAACAACAATCCTTCTGGCATGATACACACTGTCTTACACAGCAGTGACTATCGCCCAGACATGGCATCATTAACTGCAAACAGCTGGATTGTGTACAGGATAAAGAAGGGAGTGCTTCATTTGTGTAAACCAAGAATCGGTTCCCTGGCTAAACAGTTTACCTGGATCAGATACCTTCTTATTGGTACACTTCACACTTCTGCCTTTTTCTTTTTCGCTAAATCTAGAAGGAACGTATCCTGTTGTCCTCAATGTTGTTCTGGCAACTGTTCTGTATTTGAAGAATTGCTCATAATCCTTGTCACATGGCCTCTTCACTACAGTTCACCACATTTCTCCAGGTGGAAGAGAAATCCCCCCACCGTTTATCTTTTTAAAAGAGGAAGTACAGAATGAGCACGAGGCCCATTGAGTCTGTTGTTCTAATGGTGCTGCTTCTCCTGCACACAGCAGGAGAAAGCAGCAATTCTGAGTTTAAAAAAACATTGGACTAATGAGGTGGTTTTTTTTGTTGTGCAAGGAAGGCCAGGAGGGGCGGAAGGTGTGCGGGAGGCAGACGACATCATGTGAGGGACCTGAACAAACTTTGTGAGTGCCCAGTAATGAGCGTGCAATAAAATGCTTGTCAGATGGAGCTTTAAGTTTCATCAAGTGTTAACATATAACGACACAGCTATTGAGGTCTTTTTCTAATATTTTTTTCCTGGCCTCTGAAATGAATGTCAACAAAACCAACTCTGACACATGCATTTAATTGTCAGCGCAAATACAACCTATGAATAGAGAGTTCCGCTTCGCTTGAATGTCCTTGGCAGTACATTGGGGTGGTATATTGCTAGAGAGAGACTTCTGTCCTGGATCACTTCTAGTGGGGAAGGGGCCAATTCATCATCACTTCAGCTGAGAGCAGGACATTGTGCTGGAACATCTGTAGCTTTTTACCCAAGTTCATTGAGTTTGAATACATTTGTTGCCAAAGTAGGAAAATGTAGTTTTCATTCACCACAGTTAACAAGGGATAAAAGTTCATGAACGACGTCACACACGAGATTACCTTGGTCATTTCTTCTCATTTCACAATCTATGTGTCTGCAAAGGAAGAAGAAGAAGAAGAAGAAGAAGAAGAAGAAGAAGAAGAAGAAGAAGAAGAAGAAGAAGAAGAAGAAGAAACCACCACCGTGCTTTTTAAAATCCTTTTGATGAATGGAAGTTCAACATCCTGTGAGGGTTCAGGAAATAAAGCATGTATTCATATGTGATAGCTCATGAGCATATGCAAAGGTGGTCATCTTAGAGATAAGAAAATATTTTTAGTCCATCTTTGTCTGTATGCAACATGATCTATTATCAATGCATCTCACAGGGAGGGGAGTTTTCCATCATGCTTAAAAGAGCAGATGGTACAGCCACTTCTAAAAAAAAAGCCTTCCCTGGATCCCCTGGACCTTAATAACTATAGACTAATATCAAATCTTCCATTTTTGGGCAAGGTGATCGAGAGGGCAGTTGCAAACTAACTCCAAGCCATTTTGGATGACAAAGATTTTCTAGACCCATTTCAAACTGGCTTCAGAGCAGGATAGGGAGTTGATCTATGCCTGAGTATTGACAGGGCGAGTGTGTCCCTGCTGGTACTTTTGGACCTCTCAGCGGCTTTCCATACCATCGACCATGGTATCCTTCTGGATCGCCTGACAGGATTGGGAATCAGGGGCACTGTGCTTCAGTGGTTCCAGTCTTACCTCTCGGGCAGGTTCCAGATGGTGATGCTTGGGGATAGCTGCTCCTCAAAGAAGAAGCTGCTGTGTGGTTTACCACAAGGTGCCATCCTTTCCCCAATGCTATTTAATAGTTACATGAAACCGCTGGGAGAGATCATCCGGAGGCATGGGGCAGGGCGCTATCAGTATGCTGATGACACCCAAATATCTTTCTCTATGCCTTCGACAACAGTGTCAGCAAAGGATAGTGTGTCTCCTCTGAATGAATGCTTAGAGGTGGTAATGGGCTGGATGAGGAAAAACACTGAAGCAGAATCTGGACAAGACAGAGGTGCTTGCTGTCAAAGGCCACAACCTGGGTTTGGAGGTGTGTCAACCAGTTCTGGATGGGGTTACACTCCCCCTGAAAGACTGCATTCGCAGCTTGGGGGTGTTCCTGGATCTGTTGCTCCAAATGACAGCTCAGATAGATGTGACGGCCAGGAGGGCCTACTCTTAGCTTTGGTTGATATGCCAGCTGTGCCCCTTCCTAGAGTCAGAAGACCTAAAGATGGTAGTGCACGTACTGGTAACTTAGGGGTTCAACTTCTGCAATGCGCTCTACATAGGGCTATCTTTGTGCCTAGTCCGGAAACTTCAACTAGTTCAAAATATGGCAGGAGGGCTGGTCACCGGTACACCTAGGGGTGACCACATTACACCAGTTTTAAAATCTCTTCACTGGCTGCCAATTAGTTTCCAGGCGAAGTATAAAGTGTTGGTTATCACCTTTAAAGCCCTACATGGTTTGGGTCCAGGCTACCTGCGGGATCACTTTCTCCCATACAATCCACCCTGGACACTCAGGTCCTCTGGGAAGAATCTTCTTCAGTCAGTCAAAGTTAGGCTGACAAGTATTACCCAGAGGACCTTCTCTTCTGCTGCTGCCAGACTGTGGAATGGCCTGCCAGAAGAGATTCGTCAACTTAACAGTCTCTTAGCATTCAAGAATGCTATAAGGACTGATCTCTTCTGGCAGGCCTACCCAACTGAATTTTAGGATGTTTTTAAAATGTTTTTAGGATGTCTTAACAATGTATATTATGTTTTAATTCAGTTTTATGTATTTTATATTTATTGTTGTTCCATGCTTTGATCAAAATGGAGAGGCGGCTAAGAAATAATAATAATAATAATAATAATAATAATAATAATAATAATAATAATAATAATTTTCTGATTTAACCACCCATGTGCTCACTCCCCCTTCTCTTCTTATGTTGTCTCCAATACTGCAAATTCCCTGACGTTTTTGGCTATCAAACTCAGTAAAGGACCACTACTAATAATGCTAATAATACTACTAAGAAACGTTAGCAACTAGAACTAGGTCCGGGTCCGATTCAAATTGCTGGTATTAACATTTAAAGCCCTAAATCGCTTGGGGCCAGGCTATCTGAAGGAATGCCTCCTCCCTTATGTACCTGCCTGGACCCTAAGGTCATCCTCAGGAGTCCTTCTCCGCGAGCCCCTGCCAAAGGAAGTGAGGCCGGTGGCTACCAGGAGGAGGACCTTCTCTGCTGTGGCACCCCGGCTGTGGAATGAGCTCCCTAAGGAGGTTCGCTTGGCACCTACGTTATATGCTTTTAGACGCCAGGTGAAGACCTTTTTATTCTCCCAGCATTTTAACAGTCTATAAATAAATGTTAACTTGGTGTTTTAAATTTGTAATTTTGCATTGCTGCTGTTTTTATCTGGTTGAGCTTTTATATTGTATTTTATAGTATGGTTTTATACTATTGTTTTATACTTTAAATTTTTAAAATTTTTGTGAACCGCCCAGAGAGCTCCAGCTATTGGGCGGTATAGAAAAGTAATAAATTAATAAATAAACTACCAAGGATTACTTACAGCAGCATTGTAATGGAAAGTAGATATAGGCTTTGGTCTCTTATATATAAAAATAGGGTATGGTCTGAAGTCATATAATAAGGCCACCTTGCTGAAGCTGGATGGGAGACTGCTTGGGAACCCAATGTATGCCACCTTACATTATATGATGGAAGAAAGATGGAATTAATGTAATGAATAAATATGTTACCACCAATTTATGGCCATCTCACACTGTTCTGTATAAGGGATCTTCTAAATGTTATCTGGGAAGCTTTTCTCCCTCAATGCATGCCAATGAATGATGATAGAATCCAAGAATTGGAGGGGGCTTTGTAGAAAATCTGTTTCAACCCCTGCTCAGTGCAGCACATCTGGAGCTAGAGCATCCTCAGCAGATGGGTGTCCAGCGTCTGTTTGAAGACTTCCAGTGTTAGAGAGCCCCACCGGCAGAAATTGCTTCCATCGTTGAATTGTCTTTAATGTTTCTCCTAATATAGGGTGACCATATGAAAAGGAGGACAGGGCCCCTGTATCTTTAACAGTTGCATAGAAAAGGAAATTTCAGCAGGTGTCGTTTGTATATATGGGAAACCTGGTGAAATTTCCTCTTCATCACAATAGCTAAAGCTGCAGGTGCCCTGCCCTCTTTTAAATCTGGTCACTGTAGTTTAGCTCCTGCAGCTTTAACTGTTGTGATGAAGAGGACATCTGTTCTCCTTTTCATATGGTCACCCTACCTAATGTTCAATTAAGATCTACCTTCTTGAAACTAATGCCCATTAGAAATAGTCCTGCTCTTGGAGGTAACAGATAACATGTCTTTTCCCTCTTCTATATGACAGCCCTTCAGGCATTTGAAGGGTGCTATCCTGTCCACCTTCAGTCTTCTCTAAGCTAAACATGGTCCTTTCCATGCCACCAATGGTGTTGAGGAGAGTAGTGGTAAGCTTATGATTTATGATTGCTCTCTAGCTCTTTGGTTCAAAACACTTTAGGACACCAGTCACCAATGCAAGAAAACCAACAATATGACAAAGGAAGATCTGCTTTATTCATGAATGATCAAACATAAAAATGAGAAACACATACATAAACACAAATATCTGTGCTGAACCCAGACCTGCCATTGATGGACTGCTAAATATGTAATAAATTACCAGTGGTCAACACATGGAATAAAGATGATGAGGATATAATAAAGGTTTTAGACACAAAGTTTATGAACTCCAAATTCATGTTGAAGTCCCAAAAAAGTTGTATCCAACATTAGTTGTATTCCTTTGAAAGTGACAAAACGGTTAGGCAAACACTGGACTCAAAATTGCTCTTTGAACGTTTTTGTCAGGCAAACTATGTTAGAAAAACAGGAACATGTTGTGTGACAATTTTTATTTATTTTTTATCACTGGCTGAGCAATGGTATTATTCATCCTGAAAGCTTGCTATGTTCGTTCAACAATGAAAAGTTTTACATGAAGCTTTTTGGGGCCCTGTCTGTTTATCTGATTTTTGGGCCCTGTCTGATTATCATTTTATTTATTACATTTCTTTACATCCCAATAGCCAAAAATACTTAAAACTTAAAAAAAAATAGTATTATGTATAACAAAACTTAAAAAAATAGTATTATGTATAACAAAACTTAAAAAAATAGTATTATGTATAACAAAACTTTAAAAAAATAGTATTATGTATAACAAAACTTAAAAAAATAGTATTATGTATAACAAAACTTTAAAAAATAGTATTATGTATAACAAAATAGTTTAGCTTACAAACATATAAACAGTGCAGACACACATATGACAGTTACCTATTGTATATGGTAACTGTTCATTTAGGATTACAAAACCAGCCTGTAATCTTATTATTATGAGACCCCACACCTGTGTTCACAGTGCAGGGCTGTCTCAAGACATTGTGTTGCTTCACATGAAGGACAAGATGGAGCTTCTGCCATCCTATGTACAAAAGCTGAGTAGGCGGGCAGTTGAATGTTACTTCAACACTGATGACAGGACAGCATCTTCCACCATATCTGAAAGTAGCTGGGTGTCTTAGGGATTACAGGGCAGGCCACATGGCACACACAGCTCTGTATGCTCCTGTCTCTTAGCATCTACTGCCTGAGATGTCCACCTCACTCTGTCTAATGGTGGGCTGGTCCTGCAAGAATGGTCCTTGATGTTTCTACTCTTTTGGTTGAATAGGAAAGCCACTTTTCTAGCTTGCATATTCAACTAAGTGAGTGGCTTACACTGCAATCTTATGCATGTCTACACAGAAGTTAGTTCCACTGAGTACAATGGACTTATCCCAGGTACATGAGTACAGGACTGCAGCCTTAGTCTCTATCAAGAATAGGTTGTCATATACACACATGATATTTTAAAACAATCACTACCTAATAGGGCGCTATTTATAGAGGGCCAGTGCTAGTACTAAGTAATCAGGATAAGGTCACCTGAGTATTTTTCAACAGTGTTTTCTATGGGACTGTTCAGACCACACACTAAACTATGGCTAGGCTGCTAACCCTTTTGCAGCAAGTGGTTAGTAAGCATGTTTAAACTGTGGTAATGTAGCCAACATAGAATGGTTCACATGACATACTGAGTCATGGTTCTCATGACACGCTAAGCCATAATGTTTAGCTCAAAATGCTTAACCACCATGGTTTTGTGTATCATCTGAACGGGGTCGTTATCTTCAGTGGTTTAATTTTCTCAGCATGAAAACCAGCTATTGGCCATTGTGATCCGAGTAACTCTTCTGGTATTAGGATCAAACTCATATTGATCTGATCCCTTGAAGAAATACAGTGAGCCTATTTAGAAAAACAAAACAAAAGCAACGTCAAATTACTATGATGTACATATTATAGGGACATCAATGGGACAGCAAGGAAACAAATTCAGAAGTGTTTGGAAACTTCAGGGAGTGCAAAATGTGATGGCCAGGATTAGTGCAGGAAGGTTGTGGGTGGAGTGGGCAGGGACAGGGATATTGCAGGTGAAAACGATGTGCAAAGCCCGGTACATGACCTGGAATTCCCTGTTCAATACCTGAACAGGGCCAGAGAAAAAGTAGAAAGGCTGCTAACAGAATAATTGAGCCTTCACTTCCATGGATTGGGCCAAGATCCTCCCAGCAGGTAGAGGCCAATAAGCCCAGCTGTTATAGAAACAGCCTGCCACAATATATGAAGGACACTTCGCTTAATTCAATTTCTATACCCATGGGTGGAGTTTCATTCTCCCTATTACAAATGAATCAAGGGAAACATTAGACTCTTAGCCTGAACCAGTTCAGTATCAGAACAAATTTTCCTGATTTGAAGCCCTGTGCACATCACAAGAGGCCCACCAGGTAGCAGTCCAATGGAGGCTGATGGCTCCAATGTCAGTGGGGCAGTGAATCCACTCAAAGTTTCATCAGAACCAGTCAGAACTATCCAAGGTATTTTGCATTGATTCTGACTCAAACCGGGAGCGGATTCACCACCCCACTGGCATCAGAGCCACCAGCCTCCACTGCTGCAATTCTTTCATGTGTCCTTACAAGAGATGCTACTTACCATTATGCTGGAAAGCAGCATCAATCTCCCCTTCAATGCCAGGAAATCCATCTCTTATCTTTCGGGGCTTCTTTTCCATGGTTTGGCTCCTTTCATCATAACTGAGGAAAGAAGGGAGTTATTAGTACATAAACCAACCAATGCTTGAGGCACCAATGGCTTTAGTCCAGAATCTACTGCTTTGGAAATACAACTTGCCTCCTAGGCCTATGTCCTCACATTACTGGAGCACTTCCCCATGGCCCAGTCCCGCATTGGTTTCAAAAGAGGAAGTAATGAGGGACAAATGCATGGGCGGAGAAGCAACAGTAAGCAAATGCAATTTCCCCTGTCTGAGGACGCCCTGAAAGAGTCGTGGCTCAGTGGTAGAGCACCTGCTTTGCATGCAGAAGGCCCCAGGTTCAATCCCCAGCATCTCCAGGTAGACTGAAAACAGTGGAGGATGGTGGCTCTGATTTCAGTGGAGCTGTGAATCCGTCCTTGGTTTTAGTCAGAACCAGCAAGAAATCTAAAGGCACTATCCATGGTGCTGAGTCTAGCCTCAAAATGGGTTCAGCACCTTGTATAGCCCCTTTAGAGGTCTGGATGGTTCTGACTGAAGCCAGAATGGATTCTCAGCCCTGCTGAAATTGGAGCCACCAGCCTCCACCAGCTGGAAGAAGTCCTGCTTGAAACCCTGGATAGCTGCTGGAAGTCAGTGGGCCCATTCAGAAGACACCTTAAACTATGGCTTTAACCACAGTGAATAAGGCTTTTTGCTTTATTCACCATGGTTAAAGCCATGGTTTAAGGTGTCTTCTGAACACAGCCTTGCTTTCTGGCTTAACCACCATGGTTAAAGCCATGGTTTAAGGTGTCTTCTGAATAGGGCCAGCGTCGACAATACTGGGCTAGATTTGCCAAAGGTCTGATTCAGTTTAAGGCTGCTTCCTATTTTCCTAAAGTGGATCAGTGTGTTTGTAGATGAGGCAAGATATGAACCACTGACTTCCTAACAGTTCAAGCTGTCCAGTAGTGAAACAGACTGCATCAGAAAATGGTGGGATCTCTGCTGGAGATGTTTAAGCAGAGCCTTGGCAGCTATATATCAGGGATGCTGCAGTTGCCTTGTGCATTTCAGATCCTCCATAAAGAAGGAGGCTGTGAAGTCCCTTTCAACTCTACAATGCTATGATTCTCCTAGTCACTGTTCATCAGACATACTGATGTATTCTTAGCACATTGGGATTCTGTGCTTAGCTTTTTCGGACACTTTCACTGCAGTTCAAGATGTTTTTGGTTCAGACACCCAGATTCGTTTTACTTTTTGTTATTGTCATAGATAAGCAAGGTCACTTGCCACCACTGGAGGGCACTGGTAAATGTAGAGATGAAATTGATCTGCATTGCCTTGCAACCTGCTATTACTATCGCACGGCACTTGAAAATATAAATAATTATAAATACCCTACACCGGCTGAGAGAATGGCATTCTGCCAAGTGTTCAGGCTGGTCTGCCTCAAAGGAAGATGCAGGCATCTTCAAAGGCCTAGAGATCAAACTACACCTGATGCTAAATGCATCTTCGCATTTAACATGCAGTTTTAAAAAAACAAACCATGCAGCTAGCGTCAGCTGAGGGGGAGCATTGGGGTGTTTCCTCCCAATGCAAATACTGGCTTTCCCCCTGGGTATTAGACAACCCTGCAATCACATCATGCATAGAATTACACACAGAGGGCATGTCTACACCAGCCCTATATCCTGGGATCATCCCGGGGTCGTCCCTGTGCATCCAAATGCCACACAGGGGATCCCCGGAGCTGGCAGGGACGATCCCTCCATTTCCGTGGGATAACCCTTAGGTGTAGAAAGGGGCAGAGTTAAGCAGTCTCCCACACAGTCATGTGGAAGTAGTAATCACAGCTGGGATACATTCACAAATGAAAGCACTGATCCCCAGACACTGAACTAGGGTCTGTGACACTCGTGCAAATCATTGCTGGAGAGCAGCAGTTACTTCCTCCACGTAACTGCATCCATGAGCCATACAATAAAACTAAATTGTTCCTCTTGTTTCTAAGCAGCATAGTATGTTCTGTCCCCTCACCTTTTTTTTAAAAAAAAAAAAGGCTTAAATACACAGCACTTCTGAGCAAAACCAAGAACAAGTCTTTTCAAGTCACATTTGATGATATTATTTCATACCTCCAGTATCTGTCAGAAGAAAAGTAGTATGTCCTTTTTTCATTTGCATTGAAAAACGCTGCATCAATTTTCTTGACATCCTTTGGAAAGCCCAGGGTATTGATGCGCTTGGGATATCCAGGAAGCCTAGAATCTCCTTTCACCGCCCAGAACTGGTTGCCTGTCATGAAGCAGGCGATAGAACGTATTTTAGCTTTCCACTTATCAGTGCGGGAAACGGGGGCAGGGAGCATATATTGAGCAGGGCATAAAAAGAATGAAATGCATTTTGAGAGGGGGGGAAGCATAGAGGGTGGCAACTCATGAACCCCCCTCCCCAAAGGAAATGTATATGCTAATTTATATGTATAGATGCAAATTTAGAAATAATTATTATAATCTGAATAGAAATACAATCAATCTCAACATAGCAGGACTATGTGTCAGGTGACCTGTGTACCAACACTCTGCTGTCCATTATTATTATTATTATTATTATTATTATTATTATTTATTTATATAGCACCATTAATGTACATGGTGCTGTACAGACGGGCAACAGTTGTTATGGTTCTTTATCTTTAAATTGAAATTGGACAAGACAGCCCTCAAATGGATGGTGCCTTGAAAGCGAGGGCAGTCCCCTGGCAGCCCTTCAAACAGAGGACTGCCCAGTGTAAAAGAAGACACATGGCCACTCTAGCTGAGTATGTGAAAAGTGCCTTTCCTTCAAGTGACTGCAAAGGTTCAACAATGAGGGAGACAGGTTGGGGGGAAACTATTTGGGGGGGCATGTGCTCAGTGTAACCCCTTACGCAAGTGAGAGACAAAACGTATGACACCTTAGGTCTCAGTCCTTTTGCTATAATAAGTATTTTCCATTGCATCACGTTTGCTTTCTTGTTCTTTTTTATATCTGTTTCTGGACTTCAAGCTGGGACGCTAAAAGTTAAAATGAATAAATATGTAACAGTTTACATGGATGCTTACCTTTAAAAAGAAAAGCCTTGTCCTTATCATTATTTTCATAAACCGCATCAACACCAGAGGGTAAAAATGACCAGAATTCAGAAATTAAACTGAAGTCAATATTTGTGTATCGAGGGTGCTTCCGCCAGAAATGCCTGTAACAAACATGTGCATGTATTTCATTTTATGCGTCCGTAACAATATTTCTTTCAACATTCAGCACCTGAGATAGAAGGCATGGCAACGTGTTTTCCCCATTAGATGGAGAAGGCAGGGAGTAAAATCAGGAGAATGGGAAAAGGAGAGCAGAGGTGTGACAGAAGAACCAGAAAGAACCTAAGAACATAAAAAGAGCCATACTGGATCAGACCAAAGCCATACTGGATCAGAACAAAAATCCTACAACTCTCATCATTTCCCAGCCAACGTAGCTTGCTGAGAAATGCTTGGACTTGCAGGACTTTTTTCTGTCTAAACATACATAAGATTGCACCCTTAGAGTCTAAGGCCTTAGCTGGACCTACCTGTTATCACACGAGATCCCTCCTCCATTTACACGTGAGGCGCGACGACCTCAGAAGGAGAGGTGTTGCGCCTGCCATTCTTTTTATTTTTAAAAGAAACAGCAGCGCACGAACGCTTGTGTGCAAAGGTAGGTGTTTTTTTAAAAAAATAATTTAATTTCACTGCTTCCCCCACTCTACCCCCAATGGGTACAGTGCTCCTGAGGAGCGCTGCACCCCGTGTGTGGCTACCGGCTCTGCGCAAGGAATCGCGTGGGGCTGGGTCAGCCCATGGCACCGGGCCACACGCTCCGTGGAAAAACCAGGGCCAAAGGGGAGGGCTATATCCAGACACAAGGGAGGGATTATCCCTCCCTGATCCTGGGATCCCTGTGCGTCATGTGGACGCACAGGGACTATCCCAGGGTCCGCCCTGGGATAAAGCCCCATCTAGCTAAGGCCTTAAACACACAACAGTATTTTAGGGACATCTCAGTGTGTAACTCTCAGATCCAAAGTGTATGTGTGTGTCTGAGTGTGTGTAAGAGAGAGAGAGAGAGACAGAGAGAATGTTCTTACCTCCCTACAGGCAACTGCTCATGGTTGTTTTGACTTAGTTTTCACTGAAGTGCTAAATCTATGTTTGGTCTGTACCACATCAGGCAGTAGATGGAAGAACACAAGATTGAACACTCTTCTAAACCAAAAACCAAAACCCTAAATCTTGTCTAATTTTCAACCTAACATGCTAGTTTTCAAAATCCCAAAAAAGTGTCATTTATTTATTTGCATGGAGGACTATTCAGTCATGTGAGCCCCTGTGTGCCGTCTAAAGTGGTACAGACCAAACACAGATTTACCACCCCTAGTGGGAATTAGGTCTTATTTGTGAGTCCTCAAATAGCATTAGGACTGAAGATTTACACCATCCAGATCCAAGGTCGACTCACCACCCACCAAAGCACAACAGATCTCAGTGGTTAATGAATCATCCTCTATATATATGTGGGATGGTATTGGGCAGGCACTGAGATACTAGCATGGTAGCGCTTAAAGATTATTAGCTTACTTGTTTTTAAAGAACAGTATTTCTCCTCGAAAAGGGGAGACAGCATCAAATGTCAAATGAGGATCACAGGCTGTAGGTAATGCTGGTTGGGTTGGCCTGACAGGTTCCCTTGGCTTCTCATCTTCTACTGGGTCTTGAGATGGGTCAGATGATGGTCCTAAAAGAAATTGAGAAACAAGAAATTAGGGGAAACAGCCTTCTTCATCTGAATGGCCACATAAGTATGCTCAAACATTTAGATAGAAAGGAGTATCTATTTCCTACACTATATTTTCACATGAGATTGCATGAAGATTACAGGAATTTTAGGACTCAGAATGGGTTCTCATTTGAATGTGTACTTACTAAATTTCACACTTTAAAACTCCTATGCAAACAGAAACTCAAGCCTTAGCTAGACCTAAGGTTTATCCCGGGATCATCCCGGGGTCGTCCCTGCCTGCTCCCAGGATATCCTGTATGTCATTTACATGAACAGGGATGACCCTGGGATGATCCCGGGATAAACCTTAGGTCTAGCTAAGGCTTATCCTTTAAAATTCGCACTCCTCCAAAGTTTGCTGTGGAATTCTCCAACCGAAAAATGTGTAGGGGATGTGCACATATAAATGCATATAATAGGGAAAATAATGTTCAAAACAGCACCATGTACATTGATGGTGCTATATAAATAAATAAATAAATAAATAAATAATAATAGGCAAAATTACATGCAAAATGCTGGGATCTGGAGAAATGTTTGCCAAAAATGGGTATGAATTTTTATGGAAGCTTTTTTTAAAAAAACAAAAAACAAAAAACAAAATCTCAAACTGTTGTGCAAACAGATGAGAAACAGATGAGAAACCATAATTAACTGATTTGTCCATGCCTAACCAGGACCCACTTCAGAAATGCAAAATTAGAGTGCTGTTTTTTAATAAAGGGTAACAATTGGTCTCATTGATAGCTATAATAACAAGCGAGAATCATGTCGAGTGCATCATAAAGCCAAAACAGATGTTGACATTTTAGAGAAGTCTGGATTAGGTTCAGCAAATGTTCAGGAACTAGTCAAAGCACGGCATGATAGGTTTGAACACTGGTGTAAGGTTCATAAAGTGTGCAAGGTGAGAAGGAATGTGAGTGAGCCTGGTACCCAGGCAACCAGCAAGGATAACAATTCTGAGAAGTGGATGCAAATAACCTGAAGCTGGTAACCATGTCTTTCAGGAAAGAAAGACAACCCTGCATTTAAAGCCCACTTTCCTTTGTCTCTCAAAGCTGCTTTCTTGCCTGTTTGATTATTTATTTAATTGCTTTTTAATTGAAAAAGGAATATTCTATGCAATGTATAAAAAGATTGTAACTATAGTCAAAAGTAGATAAAGGCTGCAGTTCTGAGCACACTTAACAGGGAGTGAGCTTCATGTTTGGCTACATGTGTAAGATTGCACTGCATAAAGAGAACATAAATACAACTATGTATAGCAGAACGTTAAATAGGTAGGAGAAGAAGCATAAAGCCCATCCCATCATAAAGATTTGATGAAGTCCAGCAAATATTTGGGAGTGCAGAAAAGTCTTCCAATAAATATGAACATTTTTCTCCCTCTTGCAAAATACTAGAACCCGGGGTCATCCTGTGAAGCTGATTGGTGGGAGATCCAGGACAAATAAAAGGAAGTACTTCTTCACACATAGTTAAATTATGGAACTCACTACCACAAGATGTAGTGATGGCCACCAATCTGGAGGGCTTCAAAAGGGGGTTGGATAAATTCCTGGAGGCAAAGGCTATCAATGGCTACTAGCCCTGATGGTTGTGTGCTATCTCCAGTATTCAAGGCAATAAGCCTGTGTGCACCAGCTGTTGGGGAACATGGGTGGGAGGGTGCTGTTGCACCATGTCCTGCTTGTTTATTACTGGCCGATGGCTGGTTGGCCACTGTGTGAACAGAGTTCTGGACTAGATGGACTCTTGGGCCACAGCTAGACCTAAGGTTTATCCTGGGATCATCCAGGGTTCGCCCCTGCCTGAGCACTGGATCCCCTGTGTGTCACCTAGATGAACAGGTTTGACCTCTGGACGATCCAGGGATAAACCTTAGGTCTAGCTATGGCCTTGGTCTGATCCAACATGGCACTTCTTATGTTCTTATGTTCTTATACTAGGACAGAGAGAGAGAGAGAGAGAGAAATGTCCAGAGATTCCTCAGAAAAGCATAATATGGAGAATTGGCTACATGTGAGGAGCCATATATGAAAACATCTCTGTTAACTTCCATTTCACAAAAGTAGATAGACAACAATATTTTAGATTACTCATATTATTTAAATTACCATAGAGGTACTGAATGCCTTGAATATCATCCTGAGAGAGAACGTTTTGATTGTGTTCGGGATAGTTATACACTGGGAACATCAGAGCTTTAGGATCTTGGGAATGGTAGAGTCCAAGTGAGTGACCAAATTCATGAGCAGCCACAAAAAACAGGTTGGAACCTGAAAGGAAGACAAGAAATGCATCACACTATGGATTTTCATATCTAAATCTAAGAAGACTGCTTAGTACTTTGAGGTGTTGCTTCCGTGTTCATCCCACAAATTAAAAACAAGGGGCAGTATCCAACTGTATCATTCTGCTAGCACAACTGATGTTGTGCTAGCAAAACTAAGGCAGGATCTACACTACTGCTCTATAACGGTTTATAATGGTATTGATAACTGTTCGGGCTCAGGACACAGCCCATATACTGTTTTCAATCTGTTTTCAATCTGTTATATTCTGCTTGGTATAGATCTGGCCTAGGTTCCAGATTACGCACAAGAGGAGAATCCACAGTTGCAAAAGCGCTTGCACAATGGAAAGAGTTGGCAGAGCTCCACTAGTACTATTTGAATCTGCAGAATGACACTGTTGGATACTGCCCCATGGATTTTTTTTTAAAGAAAAATAGATATGATCTGTCTAACCATTGTTCATCTTACAATGTTATTCAGGAGATTATAACAACATTGCAGATCTCTGGAACATATGGATGAAGTGCGAAGGCAGGCACTGTGGTATCTTCCAGATGTTTTGGACTACAATTCCCATAAGACCCAGCCAGAATGGCTTATGGGATTGTAGTCCAAAATATCTGTAGTTTACCAGGTAGCCAACCCCTGGATTAGAATATTCCCTGCTTTATATTTCTAGAAACAGATGATAAATGTAAGTTGTGATAAAACTGCCCATATCCATACCCATATATGCATTATTGCTCTTAACCATAGGCTGCTTATAGCTATAGGCTACTTATAGTCACAGGTCATAATAACAGATTGTGATAAGAGCTATCATCAGGTGGTGATAGCAATTGGCAAAATGTCAATGTAAACCTGAGAGTGGAAAATCAACTGAGAGCCAGGGAGGTGTAGTGGTTAGAGTGTTGGACTGGGACCAGTAAGATCTGGGTTCAAGTCCCCACTCGGCCATGAGGCTCACTGCGTGAGTTTGGATCAGTCACTAACTTTCAGCCCAACCTACCTCACAGAGTTATTGTGAGGATAAAATGAAGATGAGGAAGGCCAGGTGAGCCACCTTGGGTTCCTTGCAAGAAGAAAACTGAGGCAGGATATAAATGTAATAATAGCATGAATAAACATTCTGATCTTATACTTCTGCATGAATTTGCTCTTGGAGGTAGGGGCACTTAAGAACAGAGCTTTAACATGGAAAAACAAACCTGCTGTAAAGTTTTCCGTTTTCTAAAAAAATACCTTTTAAGCCGTTGGTCCAGTTTTCATCCTCATCAAAATGGGCATCTCCTCCAATGCCAGTGCTTGGGGCGTAGGCATGGGCGACAGTGCCACCAGGCCCATCAAAAGGATTGAAATCGCCGTGCTCTAAACAACACAAGAAGATCCAATAAATATGTTGTTACTTGCTCCCAGATGTCTGAGCTGAATTCTTACTTGATCACTATGTATACTTCATTAAACCTCATAGAATCATAGAATAGTAGAGTTGGAAGGGGCCCATAAGGCCATCGAGTCCAAACCCCTGCTCAATGCAGGAATCCACCTTAAAGCATCCCTGACAGTTGGTTGTCCAGCTGTCCTTATTATGGGCTGTTGGAGTGCAGGGCCATCAGTCTGCTGATCTTACCCAACTCTATAGCCCTAGTCAGGCATTAGCAATCTGTGTACTGAAAACACATAAAGAAGGAGAGTGTACTAGCACTCCACACACACACACACACACACACCACTGCCATCACTCTCTACACATGAAATGTGACTTTATGAAAGGAAGAATCTATGGGCTTCTCCAAATTCAGTAAACAGTAAACAAGTTCAGTAAACAGTAAACAGTTTTTGTTCTGACTTTATACTGTTAGTTTTACCCTACCCAGTGCCTGTTTACCCTACCCTGTGCCTGTTTGCATTCTCTTCCCCTCCTTATTGTTTTATTATGATTTTATTAGAATGTAAGCCTATGCGGCAGGGTCTTGCTATTTACTGTTTTACTCTGTGCAGCACCATGTACATTGATGGTGCTATATAAATAAAATAAATAAATAAATAAATAAATAATAATAATAATAATAATAATAATAATAATAATAATAATAATAATCCCACTACCTTACCAGGACTTTGTCTCCTGGAGACTTCATGGGTTTAACGATCAGCAAAATACATGCGCTCTCCACCCCTGCTTTGCCAATTCCTTCCCATATGTTCTAATTCTACTGCCAGCAGGTGGCGCCCTTTTATAGCACATTTTCCATTTATTCGTGCATTTTCAGGGCTTTATAAAATGGCGGATTCCCACTTGAAAATGGTGGGAGAAGCATTGGAGGCTGACAACATCATGAAAAGTACCAGCAAACTTCCATGAGTGACCAATCATGAATGTGCAATAAATCACTTGTGTGGTGAAGCTCTGTCTGTGAAATTACTTTATATATGTAATAGCTTCTTTTCTTTTTTGTGTGTGTTATATATATATAATAGCTTTTTTACCTCTAGAACCAAAAGAGATCAGTATATCTGCATTGCCTTCTGAAACTCTGGTGAACGTCAATGGTGAAACCCGGCTCCAAACTCGAAAAGCTTTCTTAATGTCTTCTTTCACATCATCTTCTTGCATGTCTGGTGAATAATTCAGTATCCTTTGAAAAGAATGCAGTACAATTTAAAACAGACCTTATTAACAGAACTTATTAATAGAACTAATTAACGCAACAAGTAAAATCAGAGGCTTTATTGTCATCTCTAAAACTGTGAGAACTTCACTCTTAAGAATCTGTAGAGAGAGGGGAAAAATACCTGTAGGTCAGATCTTTTTTTGTCCATTTGGGCTGTCCTGCGAAGAAGGCAAATTCCCCAACATCTGGATTTCCACACCTTGGTTTCTGAATTGCCTCTAAAGTATTAGAATCCAGTTTGCCCGTCACTTCCAGTCCGATAAATTGTTGCATTTCTCTGATTTTTTTTACTATAGGATTGCTTGTCCGTCTGAAGATTTCCCCCCCATCTGTTGTAAAGTTGTAATATCTTTCTAAGTAATTCTGAATGGAGAAAAAAAAATGCATATATACCTGAGTTAATTATCTTACTTGGTGGCAGCTCCACCAGTCATTGCCAGAGGTTTCACACCACCACTGTGATGAAACCATTTTAACGCAGCCTTCTGCAACCTGGTGCCATTGAGATGTTTTGGACTTCGACTTCCATCAGTCCCAGCCAGCATGTACAATGGTCAAGAGTGCTGGGAGTTGTAGTCCAAAACATCTGAAAGGCATCAAGTTTAGGAAGGCTGTAATAATGCATTCCAACTGTGTGCCATCATAAAAAAAAAGTTTCACTTTGTTCCTACTGGGAATTATTATTATTATTATTATTATTATTATTATTATTATTATTATTATCAGTTTTGTTGCTGACTTTAGTGGAATGAAGACTGCAAGTGGTCTCAGGGTATGGCCTGAAGACACATGAGGGAGGCACCTTACTGAACCTAACCAGGTCTGGCTCTAGGGAAGAGGGACCACCTGAGAATCCAATGTACCCACCTTAAGTTCCACAATGGAAGAAAGGTGGTATAATATATATATATACCAGCGAGACCACATCACGCCAGTCCTTTTACAACTTCATTGGCTGCCAGTCCAGGTCCGGGCCTGATTCAAAGTGCTGGTACTAACATTCAAAGCCCTCAACGGCTTGGGGCCAGGTTATTTGAAGGAACACCTCCTCCCATATGTACCTGCCCGGACTTTAAGATCATCCACAGGGGTCCTTCTCTGTGAGCCCCTCCCAAAGGAAGTGAGGCAGGTGGCTACTAGGAGGAGGGCTTTCTCCGCTGTGGCACCCCGGTTGTGGAATGAGCTCCCCAGAGAGGTCCGCCTGGCGCCTACACTGTACTCCTTCCATCGCCAGCTGAAGACCCTTTTATTTTCTCAGTATTTTAACACCTAATTTAACTTTAATTTAAAGTTTGCTCTTTTAATTCCGTATTTTAACCTATATCAATTTCTGCTGTGTGGTTTTACCCTGGTTGTGCTTTTTATATTGTATTTTGTATTTGCGTTTTTAGATGGTTGGTTGTTTTACTATGCTCTTCATGGTTTTAATTTTTGTGAACTGCCCAGAGCGCTTCGACTATTGGGTGGTATAAAAATGTAATAAATAAATAAATAAATAAATAAATTTTAAAAAAACTAGATTTGACACAGAAATAAAAAGAACTGTTATGAGCAGAAAAAGCTCATATATTCCTGTTTCACATAATACTTCCATTTCATCTCAACAAATAAACTATAGCTTCTTGCCATATTGGCAAACATTCATTTTCTTATATCATTTTTCGAGATTCTAGGCACACGTTTCTCTCAAACTAGATTTCTGTCTCATACAAAAAGAATCCTTTTGTCTAGTACTAATCTTTCTGGAGCTTATTGTGCATAATCCAGCCCTAATTTGAAATTCATTTCAAGTCCTACTGATTTCAACAGGTGGGGATTAAACAGGGCCAGATCTACGCCTTGTGTCAAACCATTATGGATATGGAATAAAAAGCAAGATATAACACGATGAAAGTGGTATATGGAATGCAGATTGTGACCCAACAGTTATCAGTGCACTTCAATACTGTTATAAAGCAGTAGTGTAGATCTAGCCCAACTGAAATCAGGAGACATTTGATGTGTTATATAGTTATGACATTCTCCATGGTCCCAATCACAGAAAAATGTATTGCCTTTGAATTATCTACATACATACATATCTTCATTCCTTTCCTACTGCAATTTATATCACATGGTATTGTCTGTCCTCACTGCAGAAAAGATCCATACCGTGTCTGCAACACATTAATACTATACAATGATGATTGGGGGGGGGGAAATATCAGTGCTTTGGGTACAATCCTATATACATTATGATAGAAAATAAGTCCTACAACTGCCAGCATTCCCTGGGATTTGTAGAATTTTTTTTTATCCAAACATGCTTAGAACTGCACCTTCAGTCATACTTAAAAGTTAAACTAGACCCATTGAAATCAACTTAAGTGCCTTTGATTTCAGTGGGTCTGTTCTAAGTATGACCAGGGCAGGATCCACACTACTGCTTTAAAATGGTTTATAACCGGAGTGACAACTGTTGAGGCCCAGGACATACTCCATATACAGTTTTCAAACCATTTTCAAAATATCACATCCTGCTTGTGTAGGTCTGGTTTAAGTCTGGATCAAACCCAGAGAGATTATGCAGTCGCAATAAATAATGGGCGAAGTGTGAAGTGGTAAATTAAAGTTTCAACCTGAAACACCCTAGGTTCAATCCAGAATAAGGTCAGTTCTATAGCAAGGAGGATATAACACTTTGAAAATGGTTTGAAAATAGTATATGTAATGTATCCTGGGCCCAAACAGTTGTCAAAAGCATTATAAACCATTATAAAGCAGTAGTTTAGATCCTGCCTAAGTCATACTGATTTCAATAGGTCTAAAGCATGACTAGCTCCAGTCCACTTACTAGGGAGTAAGCCTTATTGAACGCAGTGGACCTTACTTCTGAGTAGACATGTATAAGATTGCACCGCAATCCTAATCATGTCATGGCTTTTCCGATAAATCCTATGGGGTTCAAAGGATACGAGAGTGTAGGATTGCAATCTCAACCACATTTTCCAAAACCACACGTATTAAACCTATAAACACCAGAACCACCGATTAATCTCCATTGAGGCCTTTTCAATTTAAAAGTGAGTGAAATTATTTACATCCAATCACATAAGCATCGTTACCTGAATAAGCTCAAAGTTTTCTTCTTCGCTTCTTATCGGCAAAGCGTAACAGACGGCCGCACACAACAGCACTAAGCAGATGCTCTTCATTTTGAGACTCCGTTTCCAAAGCCAGGTCCTCGCTTCTTTTTGCTATGTGCCCCTGCTTATATAGCATTTTTGTGCTTCATAAAATAAGCTGTAACTTGACTCAGTCCAGAATGTTACTCAATCAGCCCGAGGAGACCTAGAAAAAACAGTATGTTTTTGGCCTGAAGAACTTCACAAAGTTTCTTCATTCCCATTTTGGCAAATGTTGCAATCTCACATGTTCCAGATTTAGGAAACCGTCAATTAGCTGTAATATTGCTGACGATGAGATTCAAGGTGATTCAACTTTTTATGTGATTCCTCCTCTCACCCCCCTATCCCCCGACTTGACTCATTTTACAAATTATGGGGCTCCTGTGCACATCAAGATTCAGCTCCGGACGTCAGACAATATGTAATCCATTACACGAATCTGTTATGAATCAAATATATTTAATCGGATTCATTCCTAGCACAAAATGACTAACAATTTTTAAATAACATATAACACAGGAGCACGTGTATAAAGCCTGGGAGGAAAATATTTCTGGCTCAACATGTAGTCAACTTGGAGGAGGGAGTTGGGGGGCAAGTTTGGATTAGTTTTATGAGTTTGCTGCTAGTATGAGTGGGCCTCAACAGTTGTCACTCCAGTTATAAACCATTGCTACCAGCCCACAAACATTCGAACATATAAGATATGGTCAAAACATTGTCATGCATGGAATGGCTTTGTGTGTGTGTGTGTGTGTGTGTGTGTGTGTGTGTGTGTGTGTAATGTTAGTTGTGTGCTTTGTAATTGAAATAATACAGAAGACCATCTAAAAGGTGCCCCCATAAGATTACAAAGTCCAGGGTCTAAAATTACCTGCACCAGTGGAAATAACTCAGCACCTGAGTTTGCTGTTATAGGCTACGATTATGCTAGCATTTGTGGTCATTTTGAAAATGCTGAATGCGGATGTAGGAAAAAGCTCCATGTCTGGAATTACAGGTGAGGGGTAAGGATGTCCGTCATTTGGAAATACAGCCCTATTTGGGCTCAATGAATCCCCCTGTCCACCCAGCTCAAATTCAGAAACTTTTTGTGAGTTCCACCCCCTCTCATCCATAGAAAGTTGTGCAAATTGCAGCTGCGATTTGCACAAATTTCACCTGCAATTTGCACAAATGTTGCAAATTGCAATTTGCACAAATTTCTATTGATAATGGGGGTGGGGGGAACCAGAAAATCCATGAGCAAGCCTGACTTGATGTCGATTGAGTCAGGCCAGTTCACGGGGAAGTGAGCCAAAATTCGGGGATCAAACTGTTGAATGCTTCACAAACTCCAACTCCTGGACAAATTCCTGCAAAATCCCTAATGAGGGGTTAGATACAGATTTAGGCACATGCAGCCAGGCTGGTGAAAGAGGACTTTCCCACTCCTTTCTTCCCACGGCATCTTCTTCAGGCTCCTGAAAATGCCATGCAAATATCCTGTTGCACAGGGAGAAGTGTGATGCGGGACGAGTTGGGGAAGAAAGCATCCCTGGAAATCAGGCAGAAGCAACGTGAGTGAGCAGAGCCATCCTCTGATAGAAGGCAGGTCCTAGACCCAGCCCAAGGAATTTGGGAGCTGCAAACATTGTACCTTGGCAATACCAGTAATGATCTGCGCCTTAATTAGAAAGGTTGGCGCCGCCTGTCAATCTTTGGCACCGCCTGTCAATCTTTGTTGCTTCTGCCAAACCCTGAGGTCAGGCTACGTAAATGCACTTATTGCAATCACACACAGGTTGGGAGTGGAGGGGAAATTATGTACCCCATTTTCTGTCACTTGCAACGTTTGTTTGTGTGGGGTTTTTTTTAAAAAAAATCTGCATGAGGCAGGATGCTGCTTGTTCATAGATGGAACCAGCCATCATCTTGTACTCTTGGCATGATTGGTTTTTGTTGTTGTTTATTCGTTCAGTCGCTTCCGACTCTTCGTGACTTCATGGCCCAGCCCACGCCAGAGCTTTCTGTTGGCCGTCGCCACCCCCAGCTCCCCCAAGGTCAAGTCTGTCACCTCCAGAATATCATCCATCCATCTTGCCCTTGGTCGGCCCCTCTTCCTTTTGCCTTCCACTTTCCCTAGCATCAGCCTCTTCTCCAGGGTATCCTGTCTTCTCATTATGTGGCCAAAGTCCTTCAGTTTTGTCTTTAATGCCATTCCCTCAAGTGAGCAGTCTGCCTTTATTTCCTGGAGTATGGACTGGTTTGATCTTCTTGCAGTCCAAGGCACTCTCAGCATTTTCCTCCAACACCACAGTTCAAAAGCATCTATCTTCCTTCGCTCAGCTTTCCTTATGGTCCAGCTCTCGCAGCCATAGGTTACTACGGGGAATACCATTGCTTTAACTATGCGGACCTTTGTTGTCAGTGTGGTGTCTCTGCTCTTAACTATTTTATCAAGATTTGTCATTGCTCTCCTCCCAAGAAGTAAACGTCTTCTGATTTCCTGGCTGCAGTCAGCGTCTGCAGTAATCTTTGCGCCCAGAAATACAAAGTCTGTCACTGCCTCCACATTTTCTCCCTCTATTTGCCAGTTATCAATCAAGCTGGGTGTGTGTGTGTGTGTGTGTGTGTGTGTGTGTGTCTAATCCCAAGAGCCAGTGTGATATAATGGTAGACAAAAGAACACATTCCCTAGCAACTGGTATTCATAAGCATAGTGCCTCTGATAATGGAGGTTATATGTAGCCATCCTGATGAGCAGCCATTGATACCCTTAGCCTTCATGGCTCTGTCTAATCCCTCTTTAAAACTGCCCATGTTGGTGCCCATCACTACACCTTGTGAATTCCATTCCTTAACATGTCTCCCCTTATTCGACTCATTTCTAAGCTAAAGAGCCCCCAAGCGTTATAATTTTTCCTCATTAGAGAGTTGATCCAGCGACTTCATTGTATTGGTTGACCTTTCTGCACTTTTAAATACCCTTTTTGAGGTTTGGTGAGCAGAAGTGGACACAGTATTCCAAGTGTGGTCACATTATCAATTAGTATGTGGGCATTACAATATTGGCAGTTTTATTTTTGATGCTTTTCCTAATTACGAACAACATAGATTTCTCTTTTTGCAGCTGCCACGCACTGGGTCTACGTTTTCATCAACTTATTCACCACAACGTTCATTTCCTCCATGAGTCACCATGATTTCCATCCCCCTCAGAGTAGATGTGAAATTTGAATTATTATTATTATTATTATTATTATTATTATTATTATTATTATTATTATGCCCCAACACTTGTTTACATTGAACTGCATTTGCCGTTTTAACGCCCGTTATTTAGTTTGGAGAGATTCTTTTGAAGTTCTTCAGTGTCCCTTTTTTATTCAATCTATCCTCCTCCAAGATGGTGCCTTCTAGATGATTGGATTACAACTCCCAACAGCCTCAGCCAGCGTAGCCAATGATCAGGAATACTTGAAATTTCAGTCTAAAACATCTGGAGGACATCAGATTTTGGAAGGCTGTTGTAATCACTCTAAGGGCCTTGCTAGACCTACCTTTGAATCCAGTTGGGAGGAGGGGCCAGCCCGCGCTAGAAGTAGCATGGGCTGTTGCCCCAGTCTAAACATCAGACGCGACAGGAAAGCAGGAAAGCCCTGTTGCATCCGCCATTTTTTATTTTTAAATTGCCAGGAGCGCACTATCGATTAAGGTAGGCTCTTTTTTTAAAAAAAGGGTTCCCCGCTCTCCCCTGCCTCTGATTTCCCCACCCTGGCTGTGAAACCTACCCACCCCCGCCCGCAATCTCCGATCCCCCCATCCCTCCTGGCTCCGTTTCCCCCCCATCCCCCTGGCTCCGTTGCCCCCCATCTCCCCACCCTGCCCTGATGGCGCGCCATCCGCCACTTTTCCCGGCTACTGGCAAGTAAGTGCGGTAGCTGGGGAAAGCGGCAGAACGGGCTACACACCCGCATTCTCAGGCTAAGCCCAAGACCACAGGAAATACCGGGCCGCAACCAGTGCTGGTTATCCTGGGCCAAGGAAGGGGTACCCCTGCCTGAGCCCGGGATCCCCTGTGCATCATCTGGATGCACAGGGGCTGGGCCGGGGCTCGCACCGGGTGACTCCGTGGTATAGCAAGGCCCTAAGTGTGCAACCGTATGCATGTTTAGACAGAAAAAAATCCTACAGTTACCAGCATTCTCCAGTCAGTCAGCCATGCTGGGAGTTGTATGCGTCTCATAACCAACTATCACCTCAGAACTAGGTGGTGACTAAGGGCTCATCGACACGAAGCAGGATATTCCACTATGAAAGTGTTATGAAAGTGGTATATAAAAGGCAGGAACCACACTACTGCTTTATAGCAGTATTAAAGTACACTGCAGGATCTACACTACTGCCTTATAGTGGTACTGAAATACACTGACAACTGTTGGGGCCCATGACACATCTACACCAAGCTGGATATTCCACTATGAAAGTGGTATGATAGCGGTATATGGTCTGTGTCTATGGGCCCCAACAGTTGTCAGTGCACTTCATTACAGCTATAAAGCTGTAGTGAAGATCCTGCAGTATAAAGCAGTAGTGTGGCTTCTGCCTTTTATATACCGCTTTCAAACCACTTTCATAGTGGAATATCCTGCTTCGTGTAGATGAACCCATAGACTAGGTGGTGACTGAATACAAAATGTTGCGGCTTTTCTTTTCCTTCTGCCTGACCTCTATCATCTTCTTCAGATAGCACATACTCCGCAGCAGGTGGGAAGAAGTTCTCAGTAATGTCAGGTTTCTCTCTCTGCATGTGTAGGGGCACTCAAGCAGTGCTGCAGTGTGAGAGCAATGTTTCTCACACTGCAGCACTGCTTGAGTCCCCCTACACATGCATTCCCCCTACACTCTTTCATCAGTATATGCTGATTTTGGAGTGGGGTGGGGTGTTCATCAACCAGGAGGTTTCATTCTTGGAAGTCAGCTGTAAAAGACTGAAGGAAGCTACCCATACACTACGCTGATCATCTAAGGTGATGATCTGACCTCCAATGAAAGCTCAGAAGGTGGCAAGAAGGGAGAGGGCTTTCTCGGTAGCAGCCCCTCCACATTTGATTTCTTTATTTAAAACATTTATATCCCGTCCTATATCAATAAGATCTCAGTGTGGTGTACAGATAAAAGCATGCTGTATAAAAACAGTAAATGAATGAAATCTACAGTGAGGCCTACCAGGCGCCAACATCATTATCTTTTCAGTGGCAGCTTAAGGCCTTGCTCTACTCCCAGGCAACGTATGACAGTTTTTTAATCAGGGCATGGGATATTATTTGGATATGAGTCCATGCTCTGTTTTATATATTTGTAGCTAAGCTGTTTTTATATTATGTGAAATACTGTAATTTTAAGGTTATTAATCTTTGTAAACCACCCAGAGAGATTTGGTTATTGGGTGGTATAGAAATGAAATGAAATGGAATGAGTATATGAAGAAACATTTAGGAGCTAATGATGTCAACGTGGGGATTTGGATTTTATTCTTTTAACCGTCCAATGAAAAGAAGACTTTCCTCGATGCTAAAATCAGCCACATTATATTTGGGAAGCCCCAGGGAGTAGATGTACTTTGGCAAACAGGAGCGTACAATAATTCCATTCACTGACTAGTAGCAGTGCTAGTCATGCTTCATAACTGCAGCCGCTAGAAGTAAACACAGAAATGTGAACCTTTCAATAAAGTTTCCCTGTTGATGCAAGAGAAGGTAGATGGGTAATGGTCAAACGACCCTGAATTACAAGTGCTGGAATCTCCAATTCCATCATGCTTGAAGGGAATATTACAGAAGTATTTGCCAGAACGACACTCCTCCTTTACAGAGAATTAGAGTGCTGGATGTACAAAATTATGCATGGCATGGAGAATGTGAATAGGGAGACATTTTTCTCCCTCTCTCAAAATACTAGAACCTGGGGTCATCCCCTGAAGCTGATAAATAAAAGGAAGTGCTTCTTCACACAGCGCATAGTTAAATTATGTAACTCACTACCACTAGATGTAGTGATGGACACCAATTTGGATGGCTTTAAAAGGGGGTTGGATAAATTCCTGGAGGCAAAGGCTATCAATGGCTCCTAGCCCTGATGCTTGTGTGCTATCTCCAGTATTAGAGGCAATAAGCCTGTGTGCACCAATTGCTGGGGAACATGGGCGGGAGGGTGCTGTTGCACCATGTCCTGCTTGTTCATCCCTGGCCAATGGCAGGTTGGCCACTGTGTGAACAGAGTGCTGAGCTAGATGGACCCTTGGTCTGATCCAGCATGGCTGTTCTTATGTTCTTATGTTCCAGGGCTTACTTTATATATATATATATATATATATATATATATATATATATATATATATTATTTTTCTACACTATATAAACATACATTACAAGAATAATAATAATGAAACAAAAACATCAAAACTGCTACATACATATTGAATAAATGTTGAGTACTTATATGTTGAATAAGTATTACCTATACATTATCATACTACAACATAATCATTCTTAACATACAAGTGCACCCCCCACCTTGGGATCTATTCCTGAATCCAAAATCTTATCGTTTCTTCCGCTGGCGGTTTCCCACTTCCCTTAGTAAACACAAATATTAGGAACTGTTTCCAGATTCCTTCAAACTCATTTATTTTAGTTACGCCTTTTCTCCACTTAATATTACATGTCAGTTTATCATTAATGGCTATATCCCATACTTCATTATACCATTCTTCAATCGAATATTCCCCTTGAATCTTTCAGTTCCTAGCTACCATCAATCGTGCTGCAACCAGCAAACTCGATATCAGCTCTATATTTTCTTTTCCACACTTTATATCTTCAAATAGTGACAGTAATGCAATCTTTGGTGTTTGTTCTATTTTCATTCCCACTATTTCTTCAATTTCTGAAAACACCATCTTCCATAATCTTTGTACGTATTTGCATTGCCACCACATATGTAAATACGTTCCTTTTTCCCCACAACCTCTCCAACAATTTGCTGACTGCTGATCATTTATCTTATTCAGTCTAATCGGGGTTAGGTACCACCTCCACAAAATTTTATAATAGTTCTCCTTTATTCCAGGGCTTACTTTTAAAGCCTGAAATGGTTTTGGCCCAGGTTCCCTGTGGTCACATCTAAATTCAGGGATTGGTGAATATCTGACGTTCAAGCTTGTTGAGGTTCACCAATTCCTCATACACCTCTCAAAACTCAAGTGGAGCATGTTTCTCCCCATGAGGCACATTTTTTAAAAGTGTACATTCCCCCCTAGTTGAAAAAATGTGCATTTCCCCCGTTAGGCTGCAGGGATTTGGGGAGGAAATGCACACTTGCACAAGTGCAGCCTTTCAAATTTGAATGCAAATTCAGGAACTTGCAACAATTGCATTCCTGCTCAGGGTACATCCCTACCTCAATTTTCTTCCATTATTTTAATTTTATTTATTTAAATCATTTCTTAGCCACCTTTCAGGGCATACGCCTTTTTAAGGCAGCTTACATAGGGTGATGATATGAAAAGGAGGACAGGGCTCCTGTATCTTTAACAGTTGTATTGAAAAGGGAAGAGGTGCCCTGCCCTCTTTTAAAGCTGCTCACAGTATAGTTGCAGTATAGCTCCTGCAGCTTTAACTGTGGTGATGAAGTGGGAATTTCACCAGGTTCTCCATATATACAAATGACACCTGCTGAAATTCCTTTTTCTATGCAACTGTTAAAGATACAGGAGCCCTGTCCTCCTTTTCATATGGTCACCCTAGCTTACAACTATACATAAAACTAGGGTGACCATATGAAAAGTTGGACAGGGCTCCTGTATCTTTAATAGCTGCATAGAAAAGGGAATTTCAGCAGGTGTCATTTGTGTATATGGAGAACCTGGTGAAATTCCCTCTTCATCACAACAGTGAAAGCTGCAGGAGCAATACTAGAGTGACCAGATTTAAAAGCGGGCAGGGCACCTGCAGCATTTATTTATTTATTTATTTATTTATTACACTTATATACCGCCCCCATAGCCAGGGCTCTCTGGGTAGTTTACAGAAATTCTAAAATTAAGATAAAAACGAGTATACAAAATTTAAAAATTCTAAAACAGAAAACCTACACACATAAAGTATGTGGTGATGAACGGTTTGGGGCCAGGTTATTTGAAGGAACGCCTCCTCCCATATGTACCTACCCGGACCTTAAGATCATCTACAGGGGCCCTTCTCCGTGAGCCCCTGCCAAAGGAAGTGAGGCAGGTGGCTACTAGGAGGAGGGCTTTCTCCGCTGTGGCACCCCGGTTGTAGAATGAGCTCCCCAGAGAGGTCCGCCTGGCGCCTACACTGTACTCCTTTCGTCGCCAGCTGAAGACCTTTTTATTCACTCAGTATTTTAACACTTAATTTTAACTTAAATTTAAATTATACTGTTTTAACTCTGTATTTTAACCTTATATCAATTTTGCTGCGTGGTTTTATCCTGGTTGTGCTTTTTATATTGTATTTTGTATTTGTATTTTTAACTTGTTGGTTGTTTTATGATGATTTTAATTTTTGTGAACCGCCCAGAGAGCTTCGGCTATTGGGCGGTATAAAAATGTAATAAATAAAAATAAAAATAAAATAAATATTAAAACAATTAAAAAACTAAATATGTGGGTGATTAAGATATGCCGCCATATGCCTGGGCAAAGAGGAAAGTCTTAACCTGGCGCCAGAAAGATAGCAGCGTTGTTGCCAGGCAAGCCTTTTCGGTGGTGGGGGCCACCACCAAAAAGGCCCTGTCCCTTGTTGCCACATTCTGAGCCTCTCTTAGAGTAGGCACCCGGAGGAGGACCTTAGATGTTGAATATAGTGACCGGATATTAACTGTTGTGATGAAGAGGAAATTTCACCAGGTTCCCCATCTATACAAATGACACCTGCTGAAATTTCTTTTTGAATACAACTGTTAAAGATACAGCAATCCTGTCCTCCTTTTCATATGGTCACCCTACATAAAACAGTATAAACATTAAAAGCAATAAAAATATAGAAACTAAAATATCAGTTAAAAACAAAAGCTCACAGTAGAAACTAACAATAAAAGCAACAAGGACAGTAGCAGCAAAACAGTATTCATTTATGAGAAGGCCATAGCAAAATAAAGCGTTTTTAAGGCCTTCTTAAAAGCCTATAAGGATGGTGCATGGTGGGCCACCAGTGGAAGTTTGTTCCACAGATATGGGGCCACTGCTGAGAAGGCCCTCTCCTGTGTGGAGACCCACCTAGTCTTTCACTGGAAGCCAGTGGGAAGGACCTCTCCTTTTGATCTTAAAGTGTAGGCTGGCTGATATGGGTGAAAGCAGTCCTTCAAGTAGCTTGGTCTCAAACCATTATGGGCCCACTTCTCCTCTCTGCCTATTTTCTGCTACCTTGACAATACCTTGACTTTCTCTCTAGTAACTCTGCTCTGGATCCCTTTCAATCTGGATTCCGTCCTTTGAATTCCACTGAAACAGCCCTTACCAAGATCACCAATGATCTTCTCACTGCCAAGTCTAAGGTAGGGTGACCATATGAAAAGGAGGACAGGGCTCCTGTATCTTTAACAGTTGTATTGAAAAGGGAATTTCAGCAGTTGTCATTTGTATATATGGAGAACCTGCTGAAATTACCTCTTCATCACAAGTTAAAGCTGCAGGTGCCCTGCCCTCTTTTAAAATGGTCACTCTAGTATAGCTCCTGCAGCTTTAACTGTTGTGATGAAGAGGGAATTTCACCAGGTTCTCCATATATACAAATGACACCTGCTGAAATTCCCTTTTCTACACAACTGTTAAAGATACAGGAGCCCTGTCCTCCTTTTCATATGGTCACCCTAGTCTAAGGGCCATTATTCCATCCTTATTCTCCTTGATCTAACTGCAGCCTTTGACAAGGTTGATCACGATTTTCTCTTAGATTCCCTCCATGACCTTGGACTCTGTGGCTCTGTCTATAACTGGTTCGCCTCCTATCTAGAGGGTCGCTCTTTCAGCGTGTCGGCTAATGGCAGCTCGTCCTCCTCCTTTCCCCTTTCAGTAGGGGTTCCGCAAGGCTCGGTGCTTGGCCCGTTGCTGTTTTCTCTATACATGCTGCCCTTGGGTAAACTTATTCAATCTCATGGCCTCCAATATCACCTGTATGCCGATGACACACAACTATATCTCTCATCTCTGGAACTTTCTCCTGATGTTCACGATCGTATCTCGGCATGTCTTACAGATATCTCAGCCTGGCTGCTTCATCGCCGTTTGAAACTTAATATGGCAAAGACTGAATTGCTTGTTTTTCCTCCTAAACCTTCTCCTCATCTTTCATTCTCTCTCACTGTCAATGATGCTACGCTTACTCCGGTCAAGGAAGCTCGTAGTCTTGGCTTTATATTTAATTCCTTGCTCTCCTTTATTCCTCATATCGAGGCAGTAGCTAAATCTTGTCGTTTCTTCCTGTATAATATTGCCAGGATTCGACCATTTTTGTCTGTCTCTTCTGCCAAGACTCTCGTTCACGCACTGGTTATCTCTCGGTTGGACTACTGCAACCTTCTTCTCTCTGGCCTTCCCTCGTCTCACATCAGTCCGCTGGTCTCTGTCCACCACTCTGCCGCTAAGATCATCTTCCTGGCCCGCCGCTCTGACCATGTCACTCCGCTTCTGAAATCTCTTCATTGGCTTCCAATTCACTCCAGAATCCAATATAAACTTCTCCTGTTGACCTTCAAAGCTTTTCACGGTCTAGCTCCTGCCTATCTCTCCTCTCTCATCTCACACTATTGCCCCGCTCGTGCTCTTCGCTCCTCTGATGCCATGCTTCTCGCCTGCCCAAGGACCTCCACTTCCCTTACTCGGCTTCGTCCTTTTTCTTCTGCTGCCCCTCATGCCTGGAACGCTCTTCCAGAACACTTGAGAACTACCAACTCAATCACAGCTTTTAAAACTCAGCTAAAAACTTTTCTTTTCCCTATAGCTTTTAAACATTGAGTTTGTTCTGACTCTATACTGTTAGCTTCACCCTACCCGGTGCCTGTTTACACTTCCCTGTGCCTGTTTGCATTCTCTTTCCCTCCTTATTGTTTACTACAACTTTATTAGATTGTAAGCCTATGCGGCAGGGTCTTGCTATTTACTGTGTGGTCTGTGCAGCACCATGTACATCGATGGTGCTATATAAATAAATAAATAAATAAATAAATAAATAAATAAATACTAATAATAACCTTTATATTCAGATGAGCTTTTAATTTGTCTGTTTAGAAATGTCAATGCTGTCATTGCTGTTTTTAGTCAGGGGTGAGCAATTGCATGCAGCCCTAGGCTGAATTTAAAAATCCCTCTGCATGCAAACAATTCAGACCTCTGGGAAGAGCAACCAGTCCTTTCCCTGGCAGCTGCTACATAGGAAGGAAGAGTGAGTGAGTGAGTGAGTGAGTGAGAGAGAAATGAATGGCAGGAAAAAAAGAGGTGATTTTCAGCTCTGTCTCTGTCTACCTTTGGCTTCACTCAACACTGACATGTGGCCCTTAACAGAAAAAAGGTTGCCCATCTCGGCTTTCAGTTTTTTATCTGCTGTGATTGTCTCTGTTTTACTGATGTTCTCCTTATGAGCTATTTTAAGAAACAAACAGTGGGATATAAATCCTCTAAAGTAATTGATTCTCATATTGAAGGGCTTCTTTAGATTAAGGGTAAAACGCGTTGTCTTACCAGGGCTTTGCTTCCTGCTTCTCTTGCGCAATTGTAATGGGGTGCATTACATGGGCGGAAGGGGATGACAACATGATCTATAATTAAAAACTTCCCCTCCTCTTGGTGCTCATAGCCTTGAATGGGACAGCCCCCTCTAGTGTGTGCTTTGTAGCACAACTTTGGCTGCACATGATAGGAAATCCTGTAATATTTTAGAAGAATCGGGATATCCAGGGGTTATTTTTTAGAATGGAATAACTGGAGTAAGGCATGAGAGACATACAGGAGGTTGACATCATCATCAAAAGGACCTGCAAACTTCCATGAGTGGCTAGTCACAAGCGTGTCTTATCACACTTATATGAAGATCCCAGAAATCAATGGTATTTAAGTTTGTTTGATTTGGGCAGGATTCTGCTTATATTTTTTATAAGGCTTAGCTGTTATGGTATTTGATTTTGGGCCGATAAAGACAACGAAATTAGTATTTTGAAAATGTGGGTTGGGTGGATATGTACGGAATTCAACATGTAGTGAAATGACAGCCATCTGTCAGGGATGCTTTCTGCATTCAGCAGGGGGTTAGACTCGATGGCCTTATAGGTCCCTTCCAATTCTACTATTCTACAATTCTACTATTCTATAATTGACCCACTTTTCATAGTAGAAATCATGAGGTACACACATGTCAAAGCAAGCTGTACTCATGGTTATTTACGCACACAAGTGAGCATCAAATACGCCATCAGAACAAACCAAAACATGTGAACATGACTCAATAGTCTTAAGAAAACAGCTCAAGGATCTCTGTTTTAATTAACAGTAAGATAACCCTTGGGGCTTCTCCTCTGGCCTGGGTTGTTTCATACCTGCTTCCTTGTATTTTGCAATTGCCTTTGGGTCACATTTTCATATCTTTGTTGACTCATTTGCAGATCTTGGGAGAAAGACTGAAAGGTGAGGCTTCAAGCCATATATTTATATGTTCTCATTCATCAGCCAGAGAACCAAGGGTCACAAGGAAGCTGCACTGCCTGCCTTCCAGGAACAGCATCATGGCATGGAGTGGACTCAACCTAGCCAGAGAAAGAATAGCAGTAGGGAGCTTGTTTCACCCCCTTCCCTGCCTGAGAAAACACTCTACTGTATAAGAACTGTAAAACTAAAAACTGCTGCCTTTGCTTTTTCCCCACCCTCCCTCTCAATTCCTTTTCCTTTGGTGTCATGTCTTCTACACTGTAAGCCTTAGGGCAAGGTTTGTCTCATTATTAATCTTTGTAAGATGCCCTAGGGACTGTTTTCGGCTGAAGACAGAGATAAAAACAATAGGATTGCAACCAGGTAAAGGCAGTTGTGAGATGGAGGTCAGTAAATAAAGGGACAACACACAGAACATTGGGTTTAAACAGGGCCACATTTTATTAAAGATCTGCAAAGGGTGAACCTAAAGGGCATCCAGTCTGGCCTGGGTTTTAGACATTTCTGAGTAGGGCGAGCAATTCATGTCCCGTGGGTTGGTGCTGCACAATTCGCCCTCCCACAGGCCGCCCCTTTTGGGGGTGAGACCTTCCGGTGTCACCCCCAACCCAGGCCACAAGGCTCAAGGTGGGTGAGAAAGGTTGGCCTCCGAGGTAACCCTTATCTCCCAGCCCGGCCACAGGGCTCAGTGCTGAGAGCCCTCAGGAATTACCAGTCACCACAACAGTGCCTGTGAATACTCTCCATTACAAAATCCCTCTGGATGCTCGTTCCTTCCTGCCTATCATCAAATGTGACAAAATTAATAAGCAACACCAAATCAACCTATTTATACTCCCAGGCTGTCTTATAGTGTGGAGTAGGCAAAAAAAACCTCATGAACAATTCAGAACATGAGCAAAAAAATCCTACTCTGGCCTGAATGGCAACCAGAGAACTCACACTGCATACAGGGAGGGAGGGATGGAGCCGCACAAACAAGAAGGAAAGTGGGAGGGGTAAGTGCCTCTTTATAGACCAGTGTTATACCCCTCCCCGCTTGGTGGCACCACCTGCTCAGAGCCAATAGCAGAAGGGCTCGTCTCTATTCTTCCCCTGCTCACAAATGCTTCCCCATTCCCAGGCTGTGCCGGGCGTGGCAGAATGGCCCTAATGCATTAATGATTTGCAACACTGGAGATTTGTGTCTTTCCCTGATGTATCGATCCTTGGCTGGAATTACAGACAAGACACCAGAATAAAGGCCTGGTTGTTGTTTTTAACTTGTTATTTCAATTTTATTATAAATGTGAGATTTCACACACCTCAAAATCCATCTTCTTCAGGCCCAAATCCTCCCACCGTGCCTCAGAAAAAGGAGGTGTAATCCTCAACATGCATCCAAAATCTGGACAAGTCAAGGGGTCTGTATGAATACTTACGCAAGGCACTGTAGAAGTGTAGGACAAAAATGATTTCAGCCCCATGATTGTAAGTTATTTCACAAGTGGGATGGGAACTGAAGAGCTGGAAGGATGTTGAGTGATGGATGAAATCTGAGTCACTTTCTGTCTGTATTCTTTTTTTTTAAGTGATGCTCATATTTGGATACAAGTCAAGCTCATGTACACCAGTTACGGAAACCATATTCACTTCCTCTTCCTTTTCATTCTTTAACTTCTATAACATGATCATGTTTTTGAAGAAAATGGGATATGATGAGCAGAGTCAGCATCTCAAGACTTCAATCCTTATGGGGGCTTTCCTGCAAGTTCTGTTGTCTCAGGGCTCCTTAAATGAGTGATTTATTGCATGCTCATAACTGGCCACTCACAGAGGTTTTAGTGTCCATTTCATGGCATCATCAACTACCAGGACGTCTCCTGTGGAATTCTCTAGAAATCCTGTGATATAAACAACCACTTTTGAAGTGGTAATAGTTGGGAAACAGCAGGATGGCGCTGTCTCAGTAGAACTCAATGGAACTGAACAGAGGGGAAGTATTCAATTCAAAGGCCTTGTTGCCCCTCTCCTCCCATGAAATGCAGCCCATAACAATCACGGCAAAGGATCAGGAAGCAAAAAAAACCCAAGTAAACAATGTGATTTCCCGTAATGTAGAGACACTCTCAGACACCATACCTCCCCCACAGATTCTCTTTGTCTCATCTCTTTACTCCTTGTACTTCCCACTCTTGTATTTTCACCATTGTATTTTCAAAACCATAAATTTGGCCATAATTCCAACCAGTCATCCAAAATATCACATGAATGCCATATGAATTTTATGTAGCTTATTTTTTCCATCACTGTTACAATCCAAAGTATGATCAACCAACTTTTCACATTTGATACATGCATCCACATTTTAGCTATATAGCTTATCAGTGCCATAATAATGAGTTGAATTAAATCTTGATTGTCATATCTCACAGTACCATGAATAATACTGAGCAATAACACTTGCAGGGGATAAGCAGTATTAACATATATTATCTGAAAGTCCTTGTTCCAATTCTTTTTCATTTGCAGACTGCTCCACCACATGTTTAACTAAGTGTTGTTTGCACCACACCTTTCTGGTTCCTATAACTACTTTCAGATGGCATGGTGTGTTATTCTGGGAAAGATCCAGACCCTGCTAGTTGAACTCACTTGATAGAAATCAATGGGATAAGCTAATAATCAGTTTCTAGTTTCTAGCTTTTAAAATTTTCTGCACATCTACAATGCTCAAACTTCAGTCTAAAACAAAAATGAGCAAAATCAGTCTGGTAGATCTCGAGTAGTAAGCCTTACACTACTATATTCAAGATATCACATAAATTAAAATGCTATAAAAGTTCCCTTGCTCTTTATTGAAGGTTACTACTGCCCAGAAACCAATTGCACTGAGAATTAAAATTGACGGTAGCATATGGAAAGATTTATTTATTTATTGCATTTCTGTACCTCCCAATAGCCGAAATATCCTGTTTTCCCAAACCCCTTTCTTTTAGATCAACTAGTTCTGAACATCCAAGATGGGTTTTGGGTTCTATTTGTTGAACAGAAACCCTCAGGCCAGAAACCCTCACCCAACCACATAGTAAACCATTTTTGAAAATGAGCTTGTAGCAGGGCCTTGAAATGTGTTTCTACTTTTCACCAAGAAAAATATAGTTCCATCTGACATTGCACGAGCAGAAATCCTCCAGTTCCCCCAACCTTCTGGAGCAAACTAGAGATGCTTGCATGGAGCTGCAAGAAGGGATGGACAAATGCAGCCATTTCACTTTCTCCCACACTCAGGGTAATTATTATTATTATTATTATTATTATTATTATTATTATTATTATTATTATTAAAAAATCTCAATCTCTTTCCATCCTGTTTCTGAAGTAATTTGTGATTTTTGCTAACTTCTTATTTTAAAATCCTCATCCATCTGCACCAGCCAAATTCAATATGTAGAGCTATTCTCAGCATGGAAAGGCTGATGTCATACCTTCCTGCCACGTCGCAGGATCCTGTCCAAGGTAGCAATCCCAATTCAGCTCTACAAACATGGTTGAATGAATACACAGGGATTCAAACCTAGACTTTTAAGAGCTGAGCACTCTGGGCCTTCTGCCTGGATGGGCGAATGTGTCAATTTTGTTTTCTCCTGCACATGCTTCTGCTTTTAAATCTCAAGTTCTTTCCCTCCTGTTCCTGAAGATGTTTGGGTAAGTTCTTACACAAGAACCAATCCGGACCTAATTCTGACTGCATGGCAGAGAGGAAATCATTCGTTTTACCAGTGGTCTGTGTTCCTCTGGCATAGAAAGAAAAGCCCATAGAAACAAAAACTCACCGGACTTATGCAACGTAACTTTCACACTCGTCTACCTGTGTTGTACGCCACTCTTTCCATTGAAAGGGACGTGTTCCCCCCTCCCCCTGTAAGTTGCTTGGCAAATCAGAGGATGTTGTGAGTCAGGCTCCTGTCTGTACTTTGGAACTGAGAAGCACCATATTACAGGAATCACAGTCGTGATTCCTGTTGTTAAGGCCGATGAGTAAGTTGAGCATTCCACCATTATAATTTATTAGCGGGGGGGGAAGGGGAATTTAGGGTCCTAAAATGAAAAATATTTCAGGAATCTTTCTGAAACGCGGTACTGCCAGAAAGAAATGCTGGCTTTACATTCCCTGCGCATTTCAGGGAGATTCCTGAAATATTGAGGTCTGGGTGGGAGTTTAAAGCAGAAAAAGGGAGAGAAAGTCTGTCTGTCACAATCTGCTTTGTTTTGCTCGGGGGTGGCGACTTTTTTTTTGCGCACTCGCAGCGCAAAAGGGGAAGCCTCCCGGCGTAATCTAAAAACAGGATTAAATTCCCCTATCTATCCGATTGATGGAATGGCCTTTCTTTTTTTAAAAGACCGTTCCATCAATTTTTAATTAATTTTTTAAAATCCCATGTTTCTCAATGGGGAATCTGATAAGCTCACGCATGCGCGTGAGCTTCAGAATCCCCAGAGAGAGACGGAGAGCAGGGAGAGCGCGGCCGGCGCTCATCCCCGACCGGTCAGGTAAGTGGGGTGAGGGGAGCTTGCCTGGAGCCGCTGCTGCATTCGTGCAGCAGCGGGCCCAGGCGTAGCGGGAGGGGGGAAATCGGGGGGGGGGGAAGTCGCCCCCCACCCCCCGGTTTCACCTTGTCCGTCGGCTGCAGGCCCGGGTCTGCAGCCGACTTGGGCGGAGGGGGGGGAGGAGAGGGGGGCCCGCTTCGCTGGGGTGGGGGTGCAGGGGGACCTTCCCTAACCTCGCCGCCGCTCAAACTGCAGCGGCGGCGAGGGCAGGGAAGCAGCGCGCCGCTGGTGTGTGTATGTGTGAGTGTGTGTGTGTGTGATTGATTACCTGGTCTCCGCTACTGCCAACTGCGGCAGTGGCCGGAGGCTAGGCAATCAATCACACACACACACACACACACACACACACACACAGACAGACAGACAGACACACACACACACACACACCCACCCACCCACCCACCCACCAGCGGCGATTCCCGGCTGCAAGCCCGGGTTTCAAATGAGCGCCAGGCCCGCTCAGTTGAAATCCGGGCTTGTAGACGACTTGAGAGGAGAGCAGGGACTTACCTTGCCTTCTTCCTCGTGGTTCCTCATGGCTGGTCTGGCCGGAAATGTACTTCCCTGCCGGAAGTGACGTCACTGTGACGTCACTTCCGGCAGGGAAGTACATTTCCGGCCAGACCAGCCATGAGGAACCACGAGGAAGAAGGCAAGGTAAGTCCCTGCTCTCCCCCGGCGCGCGCGTGAGGGGGGGGGCAGCTACCCTGGCGGCGGCGGCGGCGGCGGCAGCGGCGGAGGCAGCAGCAGCGGCAGCGGCGGAGGCAGCAGCAGCGGCGGAGGCAGCAGCAGCGGCGGAGGCAGCAGCAGCGGCTACCCTGGCGGCGGCGGCGGCTGTAGATCAGGGTAGGCCAAGCCGCCCCGCCCCGGTGGGGTTTGGGGCCTTCTCTGCCCCGCCGCCACTGCCTCCGCGGCGGCGGCAGCGGCGGCTGGGTCAGAGAAGGCCCCAAACCCCACCGGCGCGAGGCGGCGCGGCCTTCCGTAACCCAGCCACCGCCGCCTCCGCGGAGGCAGTGGCGGCGGGGCAGAGAAGGCCCCAAACCCCACCGGGGCGGGGCGGCTTGGCCTACCCTGATCTACAGCCGCCGCCGCCGCCGCCAGGGTAGCCGCTGCCGCTGCCTCCGCCGCCGCCGCCAGGGTAGCCGCCCCCCCCCCCACGCGCGCGCCGGGGGAGAGCAGGGACTTACCTTGTGTCGCTGAGATGATGATGATGATGATGATGATGATTTATTGCATTTTTATACCGCCCGATAGCTGAAGCTCCCTGGGCAGTTCACAAAAGGTACTATACCTGTACTGAGTACTATACCCCTACTGAGTGTAAATGCAGGCATGCTATCTGTAGTGACTCTGGCCTGTTAAGTTCCTGAGCAGTTTTGGCTGCTAACAGTACCAGCATCTTCATGTGTTTTCCATAACCTTAGATCAGTTCTGTCTATCTTTTTTTTTTTTTTAATGTAGTCTTGTGGTACTTGGTATTTCATTCACTACAAGTGATGGCTGTCTAGAGTCTATTGTGAAGTATAATATGGCTACTCTGCTATATATAGTCTAGTGTGTTTTGTCTGACTCATTTAAAGCATCTTTACAGAATTCTCTTGGACTGAGACTCTGATTCCTTTTTAATAAATATGAGAATATTTATTTATTTCATTTCTATACTGCCTAATAGCCAAAGCTCTCTGAACAGATTGAAAGCAGATGTGGAATTGTATTGCAATGTGCTGAAATGCATGACTTCCTTTTTTGAAATTATGAACCCTGAAGTGCTGGATCATTAATGGAAAGAAATTTTATTACTGTCTGCTTGTTTTTATGCTCCAGAAATGCAGCTGCAAAGGTTGTCATTGTGAGATTGATTCAAGAATTCTTTAAGGTGAAGCTGTTGGATTTTAACACAAAAACTTTACACATTTTGTTCATTTGTCCTTGCTTATGTAAAGTAACTGGTTTAGGCTAAAAGTTACAGTTTAAAAATTATATTGTTGATTTGAAAATTGGCTTTCATATTCTTTTGATAAAAAACAATTTTCCAATTCAGATCTGCTTTTCTGTGGTTAACAACATTACTTGACTCCGTATTTTTATTTCTGTAAAAACTGAGCTGTGTTGCTTTTTAAGGACTTGATATTTTAGTTAATCCATGCTTCTTTACCAGTTTGATGTCATGCTTCTTGATTTGACTTCATTCTTTATTTTTCCTGGCCACTATCTGTGTATGGGTCCCAGGATCTCTTTAGCCATGTTGTCAACCTTGGGAGGGGACATAGGTCAGTGTCAGGATATATGCTTTATATATCTGTTATTCCAGGATCAATTCTTGGTCTTTCTGTTTAAGTGATACCTGATAGCTGGAGATGATCCCTGCCTGAATCATTGGAAAGCTCTTTCTAGGCTTTTACACACAGACACAACGTTCTCCTCATGAGGAGTTATTTGTCATAGACAGAGTGGGGAAAATATTGTCCAAAAATATGTATCCAAAACCAAGTCCATCCTTTTGCAGCCACAGTGATTTATAATCTTGAGATAAATTAATCATCCCAGATGTTGTTCCTCTTTTGTAATTTTTCCAGCTAAGTTCTAGATAATGATATCTAATTATAATAGTGAAAAAGCATGTGCTACAATGTTATCATACAATAGCATCTCTTCACTGATGTTCCATTTAGAAGCAGTCTATTGAATACTAGTGAGGTGTGATATATTTTGGTAGAGATATTTGATAAACCTCTGGGTAATTGAATGTGACCATTGTCTAACAGCAGGTATAGGCAGACTTCAGGCTTTGTTTCTAGAGGAATCAAGGCTGGAACTATGGATAACGAATTGGTGCCAGGGGAAAAATAGTGGCTGTGTTTGGACAACACGCTAATCAACAGTTGTTTTCCATTTGTTCATAACCCCAACTTTGTTGATTAGCATGTCATCTGAACTCAGCCAGGGACTGTGTGTGCCTATTGTGGAATCAGATGCAAAATGGTGGTTTAAGGATGGAGCTACTTAAGACACTCATGAGCCATACACTCATGATCACAAGGTGATTTTAGATTGTAAGCCATATGGCAGATTGTCTTGTTTTGTTTTACTCTGTACAGCACCATGAAAATTGATGGCGCTTTATAAATATTATTAATAATAATAATAATAAAGCGAAGCCCCACCCTCGTAGTCCAGCCGAGCGGCAAAAGGCGCCGCTGCCGCCCCGTGTGTGCCTGGGCCAGCGCGGCTCTCTTGTCGGTATCCACCGATTTGCATGCAAGGGCTGAACTGCAGGTTGCTGAGGCAAGTTGGGAACAGTTTCTGAGAGGGGGGGATCGGGATTTGCCTGCGACGGCGCCCCTGAACTCACCAGCCTAAAGGAAAGAGGAGGAGGAGATGAGGGAAAGGCAATTAGTGCTTATTACAAGGCTTTCGGCAATTGAACCTCACTGAGATGGGCATGTCTATCCTGTGCATTCAATGCTGTTCGATAGGATCTACTCTCAAGCCTGCCTAAGATTGCTGCCTTAAAACTGCAATTCTTTGCCTATTCACCTGAGCTCAATGGGAGTTTTGTTTAGACGTGCATGAGATTGCACTGTAAAACAAAAACAAAAAAGTCCTGCAATTCCCAGACAAAAAACCCTGCAATGCTGGGAGTTGTAGGACTTTTTTCTGGCTAAATGTGCGTAAGATTATTAAATTGCATAATTCTACCCAACCACCAAACAATCAGAGCATAATAACCTACTCTTGTTGCTCACATAAGGCACTGGTGATCACCTCTAAAGCTCTAAATGCCTTCAGCACCTGTAGGAATATTTGGGGGGCCTAAGATCAGTCATGGAGGCCCTGCTCCCTTGTAAGCCCAAAGGTTTTTTAGGTTGGTGGCCACAAAAGACAAGGCCTTTTGTGTGGTGGCTCCATTTTGCAATACCCAGGATGTGTGCATGGCTCCTGTAAATAGGCCTTAAAGATATGGATGTTCTAGTCTGCTTTTGAAAATATGCATGTCCATCTTTATTTTATGAATTGGAGGGTTGTGGGGGGGGGGGTGTTTTTAAACTTTCTGTTATTTTAAATACTTTATGCTGCTGTTCTAGTTAATTGCATTTTATGTTGTATTGTTTTAACATTTTATATTGTAAATTGGTATAAAAATATTTTAAATAAATAAAATTTTACTCTGTGATTCCCATTCTTGTACAACTGTGATTTCTTCCTGCTATCATTTCTGATCTCTGTTTTTATAGGAAATAAACAAGAAATACTGGCAATCTTTATAAATTATATAAGCACAAAAGATTGTGGCTTGAAGGATGTTGCAACTTTTTAAGGCTTTGGTACACTGTGACTTCAAGGAAAAGAAAAACATATTCTAGGTAATAAACACAAGGATTAAACCTCCTGTTTTGCACATGTTCCTCCAAAAGCTTTCAAAATATCTATACTTGTCTCAAAGACTGCAGTTTGCCAACTGGATTAATAAAAGCACACCCAGATTTGCCACCTTCTCTTTCACAGGACTGTTATGCCTTTATTTGTATGCCAGCAGCAGGTGTTTGGTTTTTTTTCACTACTGCATTTCCATGTTGCAAATAAGAAAGATTCATATGTTGGATTTATGTGTGTTGTGCCACTGTTAAAGGCACCAGAATTTTGCCAAAGTTGGTAACTCCAAGGTAGAGTTAGCATTTTTTTTAACCACCCCTCTAATAGCAACTTCATTTTCATACATTATGGTAATGCGATAATTCTTATCATGCTTTCTGCAGATCCAACTTCCCTTTGGAAGCATAGGGTCAGGCCAAGTATAGTAAGTTGGCAATCCTACCCTAAGGGCTTCGCCATACATCCCTAGATTGGACATGCTGGCTGAAGTAGGTAAAGTTGGAGTGCAAGAACAATTTGAATATTTTGAATTGGAGTCCAAAAACTTCCTGACTGTTAGAGTAGTAAGACAATGGAATCAGTTACCTAGGGAGGTTGTGGGCTCTCCCACACTAGAGGCCTTCAAGAGGCAGCTGGACAAGCATCTGTCGGGGATGCTTTAGGGTGGATTCTTGCACTGAGCAGGGGGTTGGACTCGATGGCCTTGTAGGCCCCTTCCAACTCTGCTATTCTATGATTCTATGTAGACAAGCACAGGTTGTTCAACCCTTGCCTACATGGCACAAGTATCGAGACCTGTTGAAAAGTTGGCATCCATAATGAGACACCAGTGATTTGAGCCGAAAAGGCAAGCAAATACTAAGCTGGAGATGAGGAAGAGAAACTGGTGAGGATGCAAAGACTGGGTCAAGCCTCGGGTTGCTTTCACAAGAAATGCTTTTTTGTGGCTAGCTTGGTTTTTTTGTTGTTCTTGGGTGCGCGTTTTCTCTTTAGACAATGCACACATGTTTATTTTAGATTAGTTTATTAAATTGATATATACTCCACATAACCAAAAGGAGTCCCAAAGCAATTTACAAACAAGGATAGAATACAATATATAATAACATTCTCATTTAAATCATACACAAGTACTAAAAAATGTCCGTTCCAAAGGTCACCCCACGCAGCATAAGAATGAACAAGAAAAATAACCCTCAAGGCAAAAACCTTCAAATTATCCTAGCAGTAAAGAAATGCCTCTGCCGGCAACTGAGAGGTTAATGAAGTTGGCACCAGCTGAGCTGTACACAGTAGTTGCTGGGGAACATCACACACATTGGGATTTAGATACAGGAATTTAGCTGGCAGTTTTGGAAAACTTTGTCCCTCCAGTTATCGTGGCATGTTTGACTCGCATCAGCCAGAGGCAATGCACTCTGCTCATGTTCAGAGAATCCTAGAATAGCAGAGTTGAAAAGGGCCCCTGAGAGGCTATCTAGTCCATCCCCCTTCTTAATGCAGGATCCACCTGGGATTCATCACAACATTGAAAGTCACAGGAGCCTTGCCTCTTTTGTATCTGGTCAAGAGGGCAGGGCTCCTGCAGCTTAAATTGTTGTTTTGAAGAGAGAATTTCACCAGGTGGTGCATGCATACAAATGACACCTGCTGAAATTCCCTTTTCTATGCAACTGTAAAAGAGGCAGGAGCCCTGTACTCCTTTGCATATGGTCACAAGGTGGGGCTGGTGACTCCGATGTCAGTGGGTTTATGAATCCGTGGGTATTTGCATAGAATTGTAGGATTTTATGTCTAACCTTGCATAGGATTGTAGGATTTATGTACCCACAGATTCATAGCCCCACCGACATTGGAGTCACCAGCCCCCTGCCCCTGTGACCATATGAAAAGGAGCACAGGGCTCCTGTATCTTTAACAGTTGCATAGAAAAGGGAATTTCAGCAGAGGGGAACCTGGTGAAGTTCCCTCTTCATCACACCAGTTAAAGGTGCAGGAGAAAAATATATTCTTTACTTAATTAACATTAAAGAATGGTTGTGCATTCTTTAATGTTAATTAAGTAAAAAATATAATTTTTTTACAGTTATATTTATAAATATAAATTTCAGCAGATATCATTTGTATATATGGAGAACCTGGTGAAATTTCCTCTTCATCACAACAGTGAAAGCTGCAGGAGCCTTGCCCTCTTTTAAATGGAGTCACTCTAGTACAGCTACTGCAGCTTTCACTGCTGTGATGAAGAGGGAATTTCACCTGGTGTTGCATGAATACAAGTGACACCTGCTGAAATTTCCTTTTCTATGCAACTGTAAAAGATGCAGGAGCCCTGTACTCCTTTGCATATGGTCACATGGTGGGGCTGGTGACTCCGATGTCAGTGGGTCTATGAATCCATGGGTATATGCATAGGATTGTAGGATTTTATGTCTAACCTTGCATAGGATTGTAGGATTTACGTACCCATGGATTCATTCAGCTTGCACTGTTGTGATGAAAAGGGAATTTCACCAGGTGTCATTTGTATATATGGAGAACCTGGTGAAATCTCCTCTTCATCACAACAGTGAAAGCTGCAGGAGCCATACTACATTGACCACATTTAAAAGAGGGCAGGGCTTTCGTCATCCTTTACAAAAAGCCATGAAATTCAATGAACAAAAAACCTACGGTTTATAAAACAACGTTAAGGCCGTACACTTTTCCATCAAGCACCAAAAAGCGGGGAAATTGGGAGTTAAGGCTCGCCAGCCTTAACGCCACATCCTCCCTAAGGAGGCAGAAAGTACCAGTGAAATTCTCATTCTGCCAAAGCAGATAAACCATGAGGACAGGATGGAGAATAGGATATGCAGAGGTGACTGTGGGGTTGTGGAAAACTGATGACGAACAACTTAGAGCCACCTACTTCTTTTTTTGTTTAGAGCAGCCCTTCCCCAACCTGGTGCCCTCCAAAGGTGTTGGACTGCAATGACGGAGCAGGTAAGAAACCCCATCCCCTCCTGCCTGGCCCTGCTGCCAGGTGAGCCCCAACCCACTTACGTGTTCCATCGTCACTGGGCCCGGGCTTGAACTGAGCACCCTGGTCCATCAGGAAACTCAATTCAAGCCTGGGCCCGGGGACGACGGAGCAGGTAAGCAACCCCCTCCTGCCTGGGCCCTTACCTGGACCCGCTGCCACTGCTGTGCAAACTGCAGCAACGGCTCCAGGCAAGCCCCCACCCCAGCCCAGCCCACTTACCTGCTCCGTTGTTGCTGGGCCCCAGCTTGAATCGAGTGCCCTGGTCCACCCGGAAGCAAGTCCGCACCTGCAGCCTTGCTTCTGGGTGGACTCAGGGGCTCCATTCAAGCACGGGTCAGGCCATGATGGAGAAGGTAAGTGGGGTGGGCTTGCCTGGAGCTGCCACCGCAACAGTTTGTGCAGTGGCAGCTCCAGGTAAGGGGCCAGGCAGGAGTGGGGTTGGCTGGAGCTGCCACACTTTGTGCAGCGGTGGCAGCAGGTCCAGGTAAGGGGCCAGGTGTGTGTGGGGTGTGTGTTCTTACCTGCTCTGTCATCGGCTGGCCCTGACTTGAATTGAGCCCCTGGGTCCACCCAGAAGCAAGGCTGCAAGTGTGGCCTTGCTTCCGGGTGCACCAGGGCGTTTAGTTCAAGCCCGGGCCCAACGACGACAGAGCAGGTAAGCGGGGTGGGGGTGGGGGGGCTTGCCTGGAGGCGCCGCCCTACGTTCCCCATCCTGTTGTCCCAGCATTCCTGACCATGGGACATACTGACTTGCAATGATGGATCATCGTAGTCCAACACCTTTGGAGGGCACCAGGTTGGGGAAGGGCTGCTCTAAACAAAAAAAGAAGTAGGTGGCTCTAAGTTGTTCGTCATCAGTTTTCCACAACCCCACAGTCACCTCTGCATATCCTATTCTCCATCCTGTCCTCATGGTTTATCTGCTTTGGCAGAATGAGAATTTCACTGGTACTTTCTGCCTCCTTAGGGAGGATGTGGCGTTAAGGCTGGCGAGCCTTAACTCCCAATTTCCCCGCTTTTTGGTGCTTGATGGAAAAGTGTACGGCCTTAACGTTGTTTTATAAACCGTAGGTTTTTTGTTCATTGAATATATACAAGCGCGATTCAGATCCAGGGACAGATCCTGTGAGAGAGACCGAGGAGTTCTTTGACTATAAGGCTGCAGCACCGAAGCAAAGGCAAAAATGAAGAGACTCCTCCTAATGATCGTGTTCTTTGGAACACTTCCATGTGCACTGTTGAACAGTCTGCAAGATAGGTACGGTTTTATTTATTTCATTGATTTCCATCTTTCCTTGCTATTGTCATTCTGCTACAAAAAATGCCTGTTTACTGAGAGAAGCCGTTCCCACTCAGACAGATGGAGCCTTCTCTGAAATAGGCTGGCATGCACAGGGATGCAGCTGTGAGCACCTATATACATCTAGGACACAAGAGGGATGACTAGAAGAACTTGCTTCCAACCTGCAGGCATTATAGTCACCTTTCTAACTATATCTGTGGGGGTCTCTTTGTATAAAGTAGCTGCCTGTAGTAAGCACTTTGGATAAAAGAGGAGTGCCTGGTAAATTCGGTTCATAATAGGGGCTAGCGATGTCTTGGAGCCATTCCAAACACAAAGGTTCTCTTTTCCTTAGAGGGCAAGAGACAGAAGACGCTAGGGCAAATCCTCACATTCTCCAAAATCTGATACCTGCTTTCACAGATTCAAGCTATAGCTTTTAGTGCTGGTGTTCAAAGTTCATAGGAGAAATGCATGCAACTTGGCTGCATAACTCCAAGATCTGGACACGATTTCAACTGAGAATCAAAAATAGGATGCTTTGAATCCAAAATCTTAACACCCCCTAAATAAAAACAACAATAACCATGAACCGATGGGTGTTTGTTGGAAAATGTCATCTGTCCAATGAACAGCAAAGACCCTCCATCTGGGATGCAAGAGGGATGAACGGAAGAATTTGCTTTCAACCTGCCGGCATTGCCATCTACCAGGGCTAGTGGACTGTTTTGTGATTCTAGGTTAGAAATCTGTTTTGCTTCTGTCTCAAGGTGTGTTCCTTTTTACATCCAATATTCCTTTCAGAGATGCTGATGCTGGAGCACCCCCAAGAGAATGGTGTGCAGCTCGCCTGACTTTTGATTCTGTCACCAGCCTCCGAGGTGAAATCCTGTTCTTTAAAGACAGGTAAATGAGCTCTTAGAGAGAACATGAAGGACCAGGTCTCACAATAGGGTGCTGCCTTTGTTTCCCCACAGAAACTATTTGGCCCCGTTCAGACAAAACACCAAAACATGCTGCTTAGCCACAAGCTTGTTGTATGGTTAAGCACAGGGTGGCTCTAGGTGTCACTTCAGCAAACATTGGTTCCTAAATCATAAATATTGGGCAGGGATATTGGAGATTAGTTAGTATTTCTATTGATGTGACCTGCAGATTCTGGAATAGACTGGCTTTTTCCAAGTTGTGTGGATTCTACAGAGTTACAGACTATTATTATTATTTTATTTAACTTTGGGGGCAATTTACACAAATTTGCACTTGTGTTAATGTGCATTAGAGCAAGTACAAGTTAGTGTTTTACTTATAATTTATTTATTTACAATGTTTATGTACCACTCCATATCTAAAATAGATTCCACATAAGTATAAACAGTAAAAAGAAAGAAAATTTAAAAAGCAAATTAAAATTATTCCATTTAAAACAATGGACCAGTAAAACCAGTGGCTAGTCAGTTGAGTTGCAGAAGGCTTCTCAAAATAGAGTTGTTTTCATGAGGCACCGGAAGCAGCCTAGTGTTGGTACCTGCCTGACCTCCAGGGGCAGGGAGTTCTAAATAGAAGGGGCCACCACACTAAAGGCTCTTCTCCTGGTGGATTCCATTCAGGCCATAGTTCCATGTGGAAACACCAGGAACATGCCCTCCAATGACCTCAGTGACTGGGCAGATTGATGAAGGAGAAGATGCTCTCTCAGGTATCCTGGTCCCAGGTTGTTCAAGGCTTTATACACTAGTACCAAAACCTTAAACCTGGCCCCGTAGCCAATAGGCAGCCAGTGCAATTCTCTCAGCAATGGAGTTATATGTTGAAAAGAGGCAGCCCTAACAACAGCTGAGCTACTGCATTCTGCACTAGCTCCAGCAACCAGAGCAGCCTTAAGGGCAGCCCCACATAGAGCTAATTGCAGTAGTCCAGTCTTGAGGTCCTTTGCATGCTCAGCAGCAAAGCGCTATTCTGTCTCCCAAAGCAGTTATAAGTTGGGGCTAAAGCCAAGCTGTTAATTTCCCACCAGACACAAGACACCAACAATGTCAGATTTGATGTTTATTAAATCAATGTGACCTATTTTAGACAGATACGTTGAATGTATAATTACATACCCTGGGGTGTAGTTTTATTTAGTCCTAATGATGTGCCAGGTCCTGTGTGGTGGTTTTGTGGATCAGTCTCAGTCCGTACAGGGTGCCAAGGCATTGCATCCAAATTGTATATATATATATACACACACACACACACACACACACACACACACACTTTGCCTGTTAAACCTTGAGGATCGCTTTCTCAACGTTTTCTTTGATTTTAGAGTAAACATTGCAGTATGGTGAATAATATGAACTCTTTTCTTTATCCTTCCCCCCAACATAGATGGTTCATTCGGAGGAATCTTAGCAATCCAGAAATTATGAATATTTCCATTTCCGCATTTTGGCCAACTGTGAAGTATCAGATAAATGCTGCTTATGAAGTTGAAAACCTAGTATTTTTTATTAAAGGTAATTATTCACAGAGCAATCTTACCAGTGGGTTGTGGGGAACTGAAGTCAGAAGAACTTCCTAATCTATGACCCCCTTACACACACACACACACACACGGTTGCTGTAAGAGAAAAAATTATGTGTGACAACTTCAGGGCTGATGCACATTTCCCCCATTTCCAGGGATGTGTCAAGAAAGCTTAGTTACATCGTTATTTATTTCATGCATTTAATTAATTAATTCAATTGATTAATGTATAGCCATCCTTTTTTGCCAAAAAATAATAATGGCACAGATCCCATCCTTCCCCCCAGTCCTCCCCCAATGTACCCAATGGAGTGCCCCTACTTTGCCTCAACTGACATCAGATCTCAAGGGCTATTGAAGGGCTATTGAAGTTTTCACAGGGCTCATCTACACCAAGCAGGGTAAAACACTCTGAAAGTGATATGAAAGCAGTATATGGCATGGGTCAATGGGCCCCAACAGTTGCCAGTGCTCTTCAATACCGCTATAAAGCAGTAGTGTGGCTCCTGCCTTTTATATACCGCTTTCTTAGCGGAATATCCTGCTTGGTGTAGTTGAGCCCACAGTGTCTGGGAGGGGGATTACAAAGTCAGCCTCTCTCTTCATCCTTGGAGAGGGCATCCCAAAGCATCTTATGGCCCCTGGGACACTCTTCTGATCATCATTGGATTGGTGTCTCAGGAACCAATCTATTTATTTTTAATTTGAACAAATGAAAAGAAATGAAAGGAGGAATATTCCTACGCGCATTTCCCTTAATTAACTTACCTAATTAGAAAGATTGATGTCTCACCCTTCAAAAAGATAGTTCCAAGGTGGTTTCACATAAAAACAAATCAATAAAATTACATAAGTAGCAATACTAGTTTAAAAAGATGCAGGAAACCATTTTTTTTAATATAAACAACAACGGTTTTCTGGTGCTGAAAAGATAGCAAAGTCAGTTCTAGGCAAACCTCTCTGGGGAGAATATTCCATTCCTAAGGCACCACCACTAAGAAGTCCTCCATTGTTGCCATCTAGTGGAAGGAGTAACCCAGAAAAGGGTCTCCAAAGCAGATCTTTACATATGAGGAGGCTGATCTGTGTATAGAAGATAGATATGGAAAAGAATGTGGATAGAAGGCTGCAATCCTATACACATTTATGTGTGAGCAAGTCTTATTGAATTCAAGGGGCCTTACTTCTGAAGCTTCAGGAACCATAGTTCAGTGGTAGAGCACCTGCTTTGCATTCAGAAGGCCCCAGGTTCAATCCCCAGTATCTCCAGGTAGGACTAGGAAAATCTTCATGAAACTTTGGAGAGTTGCTGCCCATCAGTGTTGACAATACCAGCCTAGATGGATCTGACTCCATGTGAGACAGTTTTCTACATCTCTAAATGTTCCCCTGTGATGTATTATACAACAGGTGTTAGGTTTTAAGCAAGGATAGTTTATTCCCCATGGAGAGAACGCTTTCAGCATTTTCTCTTATCTCTTTGCTTAACAGGACAGCAGTACTGGGCTTTCAGTGCAAGTATTGAGCAGCCAGGCTTTCCAAAGGACATTCGCAACTTGGGTTTCCCTAAAAAACTGAAAAAAATTGATGCTGCTCTTCATGACAGAAACACCATGAAAACATACTTCTTTTCAGGCAACAAGTATTGGAGGTAAGAGGGTGGGTTTGGATTTGGACAGTTACTGAAAACTAGTTCATGAGTTAATTAGTTAGTTATGTATTAGTATTGTGTATATTCCACCTTTCAGGTTACAAAGATGGCTTACAAGTAACATCAACATATATATTTTTTAGAAAACAACCACCACATGGCAGTTGCTGGGAGTGTGTGTGTGTGTGGGGAGAATCCAATCGGATGAGGCCCTTATGTTTTTTTTCATCTGCCCCCCTTCTCTCAGTGTGCTGCTTGTGGTTCCCTGGTCAACGGCTGGTTGGCCACTGTGGGAACAGAGTGCTGGACTAGATGGACCCTTGGTCCGATCTAGCATGGCTTTTCTTATGTTTTCTCTCTCATGGAACCCTTCCCCACCTTCTTAATCCTTTCCATGTGCATTACACTTCCTTTCCTCCTTTCCTCCTTTCCTTCTTCTTTTTGCTACACCTCTCCAAATCTCTCCTAATGCCCACCATTAGGTTTAGGGTTAGCTGCTAGCACTGCATTGCCAAGAATTGTCTGTAACTGGAGATGAGGAAATTGGCCAGTCCAGAAACATTTTGATCATTGATTGGCAGCCCAGGCCAGTGTACAGAGAACCCAAGTTGAATTCAAGCTGCACCTCCTCTTCCTTTAATAAAGTTCTCCCTCTTTAAAGCAGTGGAATGTCACATTGGTGTTCCAAAAGAGACTCACTAACCCCAGAAAGTGGGAAGTCACATCACTGTTCCAAAGGAGACATACTCACTCACCTCGGAAAGTAGTTGTGGCAATGGAATGATGTCATGGAGTCACTGACACTTTCAGTAAGGCTAGCCCAACCTCTTCAGCAGTATGGCATGGACTTGCATATTCCTGTCGATCAGCTTTCCTCAACCTGGTACCAATAGCCATGTTGCCTGGCAGTGTTTGGAGTTGCACACCTGGAGGGTACCAAGTCAAGAAAGGCTGCTCAACAGGAACATGCAAATCCTTTATGCAAGGAACAGGCAAGTCTTTCCCAGCCAGCATGGTCATTCCTGCATTGAGCAGGGGGTTGGACTTGATGGCTTTATAGGCCCCTTCCAACTCTACTATTCTATGATTCTATTGGCTGGGGGTGATGGGAATTGTAGTCAAATATAACTGGAGGGCATCAGTTTGGGGATGGCTGCTCTTGAAAATAGTCATTCATCCCTGCCAAGGACTCATAGGAGAATAGATTCACTGTACTCACTTTGAAGCCTCATCTATGGCCTTAGCTAGACCTAAGGTTTATCCCAGGATTGTCCTGGGGTCATCCCTGCCTGCTCCCGGGATCCATTTACATGAACAGGGATGACCCTGGGATGATCCCGGGATAAACCTTAGGTCTAGCTAAGGCCTGGAACTACAGTAAGCCAAACTTCTTTAAATGAAACGAGCTCAATGGTGAGTTCATATTCATTAGATGGAGAAAAAATCCCCAATACCACTCCCACCCCATGCAGGATGCTCTCCAACACAGGTACACGTGTGGAAGGGTTAGAGGGAGTAATTTCCTCTGTAAGGTCATCTGTAAGATTGCCAGTGAATTAATCTGTTTCTTTCTTTAGGTATGATGAAACTAAAACCTCTATGGAGAAAGGCTATCCAAGAAAGATAGCAACAGATTTCGCTGGAATTGGCCCTAAAGTAGATGCCGCCATTCAGCATAATGGTAAGCAGAAGTGATCTTAGGTGCAGCAAATTGAAGAAGGATGTCTCTTATGGGTCATAACAGTCAGGTCAATAAAGTATTAGTCAACATCCTTGCAGACTGTGGGAACTGGTAAGCTGAACTGTCTAACGCATGCTAGAATGGAAGGGAGCATTAACTTGCTCCAGGGATGCAGTTCGTGAGACAGGGCAAACCAAGGTCTAAGAGTTTGCTACGTATACAGTCCTTGAGAATTTTGTAGGTTGTTCAGTGTCTGTGCTGAGACAGCTGACTTATTTATCTATTTACTGTGGTTCGTTGGCTGCAAAAGTCCCTTCAAATCATGACCAGTGGGAAATATTTCAGTGAGTGGATTGCAGAAAGGAAAAGGAAAAATGTGGGAAGGTTATAATGTCGAGAATGTACTATGTTGATTAAAAGGGCATTTTACATAAAAATCATAACCTAACTTCTCCTTATTCTTTTAGGCAAGTTCTATTTTTTTAGTGGCCAAGAACAGTATGAGTTTGACATCATACGCAAAATGGTTACTAAGAAAATGAATAGCAACAGCTGGCTGGGCTGCCCATGATGTCAGAGGAGGGGAAGAATGAAGTAATCAGGAACAACAGAACTTCTGCCTCAACGTGCATTAACACGCCATATTAACATGCCATATTGTTGTCCTGTTGGCCATTTGGGTTTTGTGGCTGCAGTCATTAATATACTTTAATAACAGAAATGTTCAAAGTAAGCACACTCAGAAAGACACATATGCAGGCCTTTAAATTTAACACAGGCCTTTAAATTTTCTCCAGCGTTTATTAGAAGAGCGTTATTTCTTTGCTTAGTGCGCTGTGTCGCTCCATCATTTTGCAGCACTGGGAACCTGAAAGACACCCAAAACACAGCAGGTTGTAACTTGAGCAGTGCATTACACTCTCGGGGCAATTGGCTGGACCTGATGCCTTCCGTGCGAAGTGGAATTCCTTTTTCACTTTTTTTTGAGAATGACTCAGGCGTTATGTAACCTTATGCAATGTTATGCAACCCTTTGCTGCACATTTGCCTACTTAATTATGGTGCCCTTTGACATTAGCTTCTCTTTATGGCTGTCTAAGTATGATTAAATTGTTTGTAAATTACACCCAACTCCCTGAATTCTGATACTTTTTTAAATTATTATTGAACCAAGCATAGGTGCTTCAGAGGCAGATTCAAACTCCCAGTAGAACAACTCATTGGTGTGCTGCTCCCTTTACCAGGATGGCATCCCTATCTAACAGGAGAAAATGACTACTCTATGCTTTCAAGTGTGACCCTTTAGTCTTTATCCCAAGTAAACAGAGACTTGGAGGCAACCAAAGAGCAATTGCAAAATAAGAGAAAGTTTGGCATACAACAACACGATCACAGTAGTCCAACGGTAATATTGACTTCAATTAAACCAGAGGCTGCTTTTCTTTAAACTCTTCAGCCACATTCCTGTGAGTTGGTTGGTACTGAAGACGTACTTGATGTTTATTTGGTTGTGTAAATAACCTTTGCTTTGATTACTTTGCCAGATGCCTAGCTTATGGTCTTTACTATTTTTTTAAAAAAATCACAAGGAGACACTTCAAAGATTAACAAATTTGTAATGGCATAAGCTTTCTTGGGACAGAGCACACATCATTAAGAACATAAGAAGAGCCCTGCTGGATCAGACTGAAGGTCCATCTAGTCCAGCACTCTGTTCACAAAGTGGCTAACCAGCTGTCAACCAGGGACCAACAAAGCAGGACATGGTGCAACAGCACCCTCCCAACAATGTGCCCCAGCAACTGGTGTACACAGGCTTCCTGCCTCAAATACTAGCTATTCTCCAGGGGCAACTACTGAGGTGCATGTAACGGGGGGGGGGGGGGGCTTTGTCAATGAATCAGAGAATCGGGGGGGGGGATTTAGACCATCTGACCCAACATCATACTCAAATTAATACATCCCCAACAGATGGCTGTCCAGCGAAGAAGAGCCCACTTACCCCAGATAATTACTTTCATTGTCAAACTGCTCTTACCATTATGAAGTTCTTCCTAAAACGGAACCAAAAACTGTCATCCTGTAATGTAAAACCACTAGATTTAGTCCTGCCCTTTGGGGCAGCAGGGATCAAGTGTTTGCCCTTTTTCTATGCAAGCGCTTCAGGTATTTGAAGAACTCAGTCTTCTCTTCATCAGGGTCTTGCTATTTACTGTTTTACTCTGTACAGCACCATGTACATTGATGGTGCTATATAAATAAATAAATAAATAAATAAATAAATATAATAATAATAATCAGACTAAGCATAATCAGTTCCTTCAAACTTCCCTCATAAGATTTGTAACCTATACCCTTGACGGTCTTTGTTGCCCTCCTCTGAAGTCCTTCCAATTTGGCCCCGGTGTTGGTTGTTTGGGGGGCCATTTTCAAACCCCCCCACAGGCTGTTCCGGGGGGCATTTCAACATCCTGACATACTTCTGCTGCTGCCGCCATCCCTAAATTCAGCAGCAAGAAACTCCAGCAATTTGCTGCTAATTTTTGATGGCAAACTACTACAGAAGGCTAAAATGGCCAGTGTAAGTTTGAAAATAAGCTAGTTTGCCACCAACATTTCTGTTGTATGTTTTCAGGTCTTATAATTTTGCATATTGTTTTTCATGTTTTTAATCTTTGTAAACTGCCCCAAGAGCTTTGGCTATGGGGCAGTATAGAAGCCAGATTCCAGCTGGACATCAGGAAAAACTTCCTGACTGTTAGAGCAGTACGACAATGGAACCAGTTACCTAGGGAGGTTGTGGGCTCTCCCACACTAGAGGCCTTCAAGAGGCAGCTGGACAACCATCTGTCAGGGATGCTTTAGGGTGGATTCCTGCACTGAGCAGGGGGTTGGACTCGATGGCCTTGTAGGCCCCTTCCAACTCTACTCTTCTATGATTCGATGAAATATAATAAATAATAATAATTTGGTGGCAAACTGCTGATGTATTTTTTGCCACTACCATGAATTTAGATGGCGTTGTGCCAGGGGAAGTACAGATGGGGGCTGCATGCAACCTCAAGGCCTCATGTGTCTGGTTCACATCCTTCTTAAAATATGGTGCCCAGGACACAGTTGAGTGTTCTGCTTGCCGAAGTTCCTTGGTCCAAGTTTGGGCATCTCTCCAGTTTCTGGAGAGCTGCTGTTAGCCCGTGTAATCAGTACTAGGCTAGATGATCTAATGGATTTTATGGCAGTTTCCTAGGAACCACAGCTGAGATATGTCTAAAACACAACAATGAGGAACTATTACTTCTCATGACTTGGAAACAATAGTTCTATTAATGCAGCCTACAATTGAATGAATTGGGACTTTTCTGAATTAGGTTTATTGAGGAATCGCCATGGCTCATTCACTCACATTTCATGGATGATCCAGACAACATTCATGCTTGGATTGGAGGGGCTTTCTTTTTCCAAAGCAGTGATGTGCTGCCAAAGGGAGCAGATTATGCTCAGTCCATTAAAAGGGAAACTGATGTGATATCCTTTGAGTTCTTCAAAACAGCCTTAACAGCTACTTAATAATATTGCTTTCCTTTGCTGCTTTACACCTGGAACGCAGTTACTGGGATCACCTGCTTAACTTTGTAGTTTTGTTTAAATAAATAAATAAATAAATATGTATATTTGCAGTATTTCAAAAGAACAGACTTGTGCAATAAGTATTTTAAAAATTACATTGTGCAGTGGAGGCTGGTGGCTCTGATGTCAGTGGGGCTGTGAATCACTCTGGGTTTCAGTCAAAACCAGTCAGACTCTAAAGGCGCTATGCAAGTTGCGGAAACTATTTGGGGGGTTGTTCTAACCCAGAGCAGATTGGCAGTGCCACTGATGTCAGAGCCTTGAGCCTCCACTGAGATTGTGTGAAACAACTTTGTGATGGTGGTGATTGTGTAGTGTGGGGGGTGGGGACTGAAGTTTTCTTTTTACAAAGCGGGGGGGGGCAGAATCTGCTCAGTCTCCTCTTAGACCCCTTTTCAAGCAGCCAAGTTTGTTACGAAACCAAGCGGGACATCAGTAGATGCAAGAGAGCTAATTAAGTTCTAAATTAAGGAATTCTGAAATATTGCATCTCTGGCATTTAAAAAAAAATAGAAAAGCGGTATGTGCAGGCATGTTACGCTCACCAATGCGCAGGCCAGAGTGGAGAAAAGGTAGTAAAAGTGGAGAACCGAGCCATGGGAAGGCAAATGGACAAATGGTTCAATTCCAAGGACCAAAATAACCTATTGGTTGTTACTTTCATATGTGACTGAAACAAGGACTGTCTCTTGATTGAATTCACTCTGGATCTGGATGACACAATGATTATTTATTTATTTACATTTCTATACCACCCAATAGCCGAAGCTCTCTGAGTGATTTACAAAGATTAAAACATTAAACATTAAAAATTGATATACAAAATTAAAACCATAAAAACATAAAAAATAGACAACATATAAAGACAATATACATTTAAAAACAATTTTAAACTCTCAGCCAGACCTGAAGATAGATCTGGGGTCAATTAAAAATATGTTTAGGATAACCATTATTCAAAAATTCTTCATTAAGATCTGTCTGTGTGTTATATAGATGTCCAAGTGCGCTATTTCTTTTCCGGTGTAAAAATTAGCCATAAGGAAGATTTATTTTTAGGTGATTTGGGATGATGACATGAAAAGTGTAAAATGGAACTTTTATCTGTGGGTTTTGCATATCTTTTGGCACAAATGCTGCCCTTGACTACATAAATCATAACATCCAAAAAGGGAATTTGAAAAGAATCCTTGTGTCAAGTAAATGTAATGTTGGGCAGGATCTACACTACTGCTTTAAAATGGTTTATAACAGTAGTGACAACTGTTGAGGCCCAGGACACACGCCATCTACAGTTTTCAAACCGTTTTCAAAGTGTTATATCCTGCTTGGTGTAGATCTGGCCTTGGTATCAATGGAATTGATCTATGAGATAAAATTGTCCACCTCAGTAATTTTTGAATACACAACAAAGAGTTCAGCAATGAAATGTCCATAGTATTTAAAATACTATCTGTATGGGTTAACTAATACGTGATGAATAATGGAATTTTCAAGTGCTGACATGCAGAGATTGGCAATGTTGGGGGAAGCTAGACTTCCCATAGCTGCTATTCCCTTGATTTGAAAAAATAATAATATGTGTATCAAACTGAAAATAGTTCTTTTCTAAGATGATGTCTAATAAATCCATAAGAAAATGCATAGGAGGATGATCCATAGGACAGGAGTTAATACATCTTGTACGGTAAATCTGGCGCCCTCCTGTGGAATTGAGTTATATAATGAGTTGATGTCCACGGTGATCAAGCATGTGTTGGAATCTATGTTGAGACCCTCAACTTGTTGAATGAAATGTGTATGAACTTGCTGTTGTCATGGCTGGCAGAAGAAAGGAATCTACTGCACTACTGGTTCTAAGACAGAGCCCAAACCTGAAACAATAGATCTACTAGGAAGCGAGCCTCGGACTGAACTCCAGAGTTCTTTGAGGCCCTAGATAGACTCTGTTCACCCCTAGCCATTCAATCTTTCTGGTGGGGATTCCACACGTCGTACTGAGGCCGCTTCTATGCGACCCCAGTACGACCCCAAAGCGATCGTGTAGCTTGCCTTCGAAAGAGACGAGGGAGAGGCGTCCTTGACTCTCCACCCCGCCTTCTTCCGCCGAGCTCTCCTCGCCGCCCGGCGAGGAGGTAGGTGGGTGGTGGCGACGGCAGCAAGGAGAGCTCGGCGGAAGAAGGCGGGTGGAGAGTCAAGGACGCCTCTCCCTCGTCTCTTTCGAAGGCAAGCTACACGATCACTTTGGGGTCGCACTGGGGTCGCATAGAAGCGGCCTCAGTACGACGTGTGGAATCCCCCTGGGAAGGGAGGAATATAAAAGGCTTTCCTGTTCAAGCAGACTTGTGCTTGACCAAGATCTCCTTGAACTCTGATGAGTCCTAAATTCTTGCTTCTCCTTGGATCTGATTTCTGGGTTCCTCTTTGACTCTTGCTCCTGGTTTTCCCTTTAGTCCTGATAGCTGGTTTGTCTCATGGCTTATTCATCACTAGTTTTCCCACACCCCCAACCCAACCCCGATGTGCTGCGCAGTTCTCAGCTCGTTGTGTGTAACCGTGAGGAGCCAGGACAAACTGCGATGCTCGCCCACACGGTACACAGTCTTGGGATCATCCCAAGACCACGGAAAAAGTGGGCTGAAAGGGTAGGGCATGATCATCCCTCCCTGCTCCTGGGATCCCCTGTGCATCATGTGGACGCACAGGGATGATCCCGGGGATCATCTAGCTATGGCCAAATTCTTGGAGAAAAGCTCTATCAATGGTGATTAACCATGGTAGATAAATTGAACTTCGATGTACAGAGCCAGTATTCCAAACAGACTGCTGGAGTACAAGGCACTTGCAGGGCTCATCTAGGGTCCATACAGCAACTGCTTAGAGTAATACATGGACCTTAAATCAAGAATCACTGGCTTAGGTTGTCCAGTATAGGAAAGAAGGGAATGTGGCTTTTGAACAAGGAGTTGACTAGATGATCTTTCTCTCCTTTCTTCTATGGGATGCTATGAGTATATGCTTGCAGGTGAAGAAATAAAGCAAGACCACCTTATATGGAAAGATCAATAACTTTATTTATTTATGTAGAAATATTTTGTCACTGCCTGTCAAGCACAACACATCCAGGCAGTTTACTCTAATAAAACTAAAATGCAAATAGAAATTAGGCTCTAACAATCACTGTGCAATATTGCTTGGAAGCAGATATGTTAACAAATCAATGCAATCATTTGTATCGTATATATTCAGATTTCAAATTTCCCCCTTATTAAAAATGATCAGTGTCTGCAGGATTTTCCGTGGCTCAGAAACAGTGGATAGACTGTGTAATGCCAATAATGCAATGGTGGGTGCTTGATGCACGGTGAAACAGGGCTTCTGATGTCCTTTGCTGCTCCACTTTTTCTTACTCCCGTGTCACTGGCAGTTGAACCAGCTGTTGTTCTTCTTTATTGCAAGAAATCTTTTGGTTCCGTAGTCAAACTCATACTGATTTGAGCCATTGAACAGATAGAAACGTCCTAAGAGAATAATGAGAATGAGAAAGATTGTGAATCTAACGGGCACAGGAAACTCTCCACACCTGCTATGAAGTTTTCATCCTTCTCTCTTATTTTCTTTTTATTTTAATGTAGCCTCACTGGGATCAGGAGGGTATAGCATAATTAAAACAGGAAATGCATAAAATTTTATAACTCTCAATAGCCTGTGTAAAATAGACACAGAGGTCTGTTAGAATGGTTCTTGGTGATTTGTAGTACATCTGCAAAACTTCAGGATTATTTAAGAATTTGGGGGGGGGGCATAAACTACTGTGGATAGCTGTCTGCCCAGGTTAATGGGCCACATCCTTTCATTGATGTTGAATAATAATAATAATAATAATAATAATAATAATAATAATAATAATGATAAATTATTTCTTACCCGCCTCTCCGTTCAGATGAAGGCAAATTATATTATAATCGTCTAATAATAACTATAATAATATTAATAATAATAAATATATTTCTTACCTGCCTCTCCATTTGGATCGAAGCGGAGAACAACAGTCAAATACTACATCCACCTAGTGATTACAAACATACTGGCACTATTAAAATGTCCTTCTTACCATCATCTAGAAAAGCAGCATCCACCTTGGGGCCAATTGTATGGAAGTCAGCTGTTATCGTCCTTGGATAGCCCTTCTCCATGGAATTCTTGGCTTCATCGTATCTAAAGAAATCAATGGGTTGAAAATTTATGCAGCTGCGGGTCAGGATTAACTGGCATGGTAATCGCTGCTATTTTCACCACCAGAAATAATTGCATCTACTCCTTTTACATGTGAAATACGGCTGAGTGTAGAGAAGTACACATACAAAACCATGACTTTTGAAATGAAAAGGTGACTCCAAGTCATATTTATACCCGCAGCCTAATCCTAAACATGTTTGTTCTTAAGTAAATGTTGGCCTTAGCTAGACCTAAGGTTTATCCCGGGATCATCCTAGGGTCATCCCTGCTCATGTAAATGACACACAGGATATCCCGGGATCAGGCAGGGACAATCCCGGGATAAACCTTAGGTCTCAATAAGGCCTCAGTAAGTGTTCAGTGGGGCTTACTTTAAAAATCAGTTTGTATTATAGGGGTTTTGGTAGAACTGATTATCTCAGCTCAGTAGAAGCTATGAATAGCACACTACTAGTGGATATAAACAGGCTTTCACTTCAAAGGGAAGGAGCACAATGAAAATTAGGTGTGACAAAGACAAAAGCCTACATTGATTTGGGGATGTGCACTAAGCCAGCAAGAGGAATGTGATCCATTGTTTACATTTCAGTTGGAAGGGGTTAAAACAATTGATCAACAGGATTTCAGGATTGTCCGGTGTGAGTTAGATCATTTCCCCTTACCTCCAGTACTTGTTGCCCGAAAAGAAGTATGTTTTCTTTGAGCTTTTGTCATAAGCAGCTGCATCAATTTTCTTAACTGTTCTGGGGAAGCCCAAGTGGTGGATATTTTTCGGGAAACCAGGCTGTATGATATTTCCCTTAGTAGCCCAATATTTATCTCCTGTTAAGATGAACCAAATGCTAATTAGATACTTGGGTTCTAAAAATTCTCAATTTCCTACTGGAAGGGTTACAGAAGGTATGCATGAGTATCTGCAAAATGAGGATACTGCTTCTGTGAAGGCGATGGGAATTTGGTGATGACGTCAGGTTGTACGCCAAGTATACAATGTTGCACATTGGAGGCACTTGATGCCACCACTTTGGTGAAGCTAAGCAGATCTGGATCTGGTCATTGCCTGGATGGGAGACAACCTGGGAACCCCATATAAGAAGTCTTGAGTCCTCTCATGAAAGAATGGTAGAATATGAATGGACTAAATAAAAACTGATGACTCCGGATTCAACTGGTTTTTAGCTGGAGCATATTTTGCGTCAAGCAACAACTGACAGCCCAGCGACAGGATTTCTGCACAAGCTTTAGCACCATCAAATTTATCCCATAATGCACCATAGCTGGTTCTTTCTATTTGTTTTTTCTATGCTGATGTAAGACATTGAGGTGTACAAAGAGATTAAACATGCCACTATCTCTCTTTTGGACTGACAAGATCAGACACAATTCTTGTGCAGTTGATGTTGTTCACACTGAAGAAAAAGACCCCTTAGTCAGTCAGTGTGGGCAGAAGGAAGCTGGTAATGCACATATTAGAAGGGGCATTGGGATTGGGGCTATGATCAGGGCCAGAAGAGAAGGCCAAGGGGTGATGTTTATCAGATGGGGAAGAAATGGGTTCAGTTCGTTGTAATACAAACATATACAATTCATATTTCCAAGTCAATATGCAAACTGAAACAGTGTACTTTCCTGGTTGTTGAGATGTAGTTCTCTGATTTAAAAAATAAGGAGATATATGGGGGAATGGCATCCAAATTGTATTTGATTAGGGTAAATTGCTTTGAAAAATGTGTGCATTAAGGACACCTAGGTGCAAAAAGGCATATATAAGGAGAAATGAGCCCCAAACTGATGTGGAAAGAGCACAGGGTTCAAAACGAACTCAGGATTCCGCAAATGAGAAACTGAATGAAACTGAGAATCATCCATGTCTAGGATATTGAGCCCCAATTCTATACATTTTTTGTACAATACTTCGATACCTAGAAATGCTTCTTGTATTCCTTTTCTGAAATGGATTTCTTAAAATGTGTCTATGGAAGCTACTAAAAGCAGCCCAGAAATTTGCTCCAGTGTGGCAGCACTATGGAATGAAGTTGAATGGCTAGGCTTTGTTAAGTCATATTTAACAATTCCCTTATTTCCATCCTCCTTAGATTTATAACGTTCCATTCGTTCACATTGAACAGGAATGTCTGAGACTTAGAATATTTACCTTTGAAAAGAAATACTGTATCTTCGTCTTCAACTTCATAGGCAGCATCTACGCCACTGCTCAAAGCTGGCCAGAATTCAGAAATCGGAGTTTTTACAGCCTCTGCACTTGGGGAATTCTTTCGCCAGAAGAAGCTGCAGGGAAGGAGAGGAGGAGAGGAACAACTTGAATATTCACTGAGGAAGGACCATTGGACAGTGGCAGAGCCCATGTCTGCATGCGGAAGATCCCAGGTTCAAGCACAGGTAGGGAGATGGCTAGAAGTGAATGGGGTGAAGGGCCTGATCCTACATTACCTGTCTTTAAAGAACAAGGATTCCCCTCGGAGAGTAGTGACAGCATCAAAAGTTAGATGAGGGTCACACAAGTCTGTGGACGATACTCCTCCTAGAATATTTTGTGCCTGTATGGAGTTTCCCGATGAACCTTTGCTTTCTTGCGGGGCTCCTTGAAAAGAGGTAAAGGAAAATCAGGATTTGGAAAGATGCAAGTCAGAGACATTGCAAGAGACTTCATTCTCAGGCTGTGAAGTCAGATACAGGAATACACCCAATGAAGCCCTGCCTGATGCAACAAGGTACAAGTTTCAATCGCATACAGTTAATAAACATTTGGCATCGAAGGCATGCCTAATAGCCAGGAAACTCATGGCCCTATTGAAATCAAGCCCTATTGAACTCAACCAATGCTAATGACATTTGAACAGGCAGTTGTAGAGTTCAATAGCGCTTAGTCTCCAGTGAGTGTATATAGGAGTGCCAGAGTATGATTTGGAGTATATTGCTGAGGAAGACAAAAGTCAACACTGTTCCTAATGGACACTCCCACAGCAGACATCCCTGTGCTCAACCGTTAGATTTACTAGGTTCCTCCGCAATCATGAAAATTACTTGATCTCATAGAATTAAATCAGCAAACCAATTCCTAAGGTTGGCAACTTCTGTTTTCAAAACTCTCTTACTTAGCAGTGGGTTCATCCTGCCCCTCAATCCTACACAGATGATTAGGGGACCTTGCTGAATGAGGTAGTCTTTGATGTGGGGGGAGAGAACCCTTAAAATCAGACAGAGGCACATTCTGTGAGTGGACTGGGCTGCCATGGGGAAGAGGGAGTGGAGATTTCTTTTTCCACCAGCCCAGCGGCATAGGCCTAACCCTGGGTTCAACCCAGTGCATCAATTCTTACACACTTTCAGCTGAGCATCTGCACTCACCATAAAGGTACTGGATTCTTTCTATGTCAACCTTAAGAAGCCTGAAGGATTCAAGGTTCCAACCTGTGTACGTTGGATACATTACAGACCCCGAAACATTGATATGCTTAAGACCCAGTGAGTGGCCAAATTCATGGGCAGCAACAAGGTAAAGGTTGGTTCCTAAAAGGAAACCGAAAGGACAGTCAAAAATAAAATCCACACAAAACATTTCATCCCATGGAACATGAATAGTCCTTGACTCTCAGTGTGTTGCAGTACGTGTACATAAGATCCGTTCAACAACCATAACAAATACATGCAAGGATGGATGTCTTAAGGAAGAAATACCTTTCAAATCCTTTGACCAATATTCAGACTCATCAAAATGGGCATTTCCACCATAGCGAGGATAAAAGGCATGAGCCAGTGTACTCCCAGGGCCATCAAATGGAAAATTATCACGATGATCTTAAAAGTCAAAGAACATAGATGTCAATCTCCCCATCAGCAACTTGGGTAAATCTACATAGGGTTAGGTTTTTTATAATCTACTTACATCCAGCAACAAAAGAGATCTCTATGTCTGCAGGGCCTTTATCATCCCTCGTAAAGGTCAGGGGGGTCACATCACTCCACAATTTCCAAGCTCTCTCAATTGCTTTATCTACATCAGCCTGATGCATGTCTGGTGTGTAGTTCCGAATACTGTGGAATACACAGTTGAAGATGAAACGAATGTTTGCAATAAAAGACATCCCACATTTTATTCCACATGTGAGAACATGTGTCGTTTGATATCTGTTTGACTGCAAAGGAAGCTCAATACGAAGTTGTGTTTGGATGCCCCTTCTGTTTCTAGGTGCAAGTTAGGACATGTCTACAGGGGCGGCTGCTTCTTCTTCTTGCCCATACTCACAAGGGCAACCCTTTTTCTTTTTAACACTGAACCCATACAATAAGTTAGTGGCAAATCTCTAATGCGCAATCTGAATAAACCAGTGGAGACTGGTTGCTCTGATTTTTGGGGGGCTGTGAATTCATTCTGTGTTTCAGATACAACCAGCCAGAACTCTGAAGGATCTACCAAGATGCTGGACCTATTTTTAGGATAGGGTTCAGTGCCTTGGATACACCCTTCGGAGTTCTGGCTTATTTTGACGGCAACCTGGAATGGATACACAGCCCCACTGAAATTGGTGCCACCAGCCTCCCCTGGAACAACTCTACTGGGGTAGTGTTCTTGCCTTGCAATGGGCCTTCTGGAGAGGAGATGCTTTGCCAACTCATATAGACATCCCACTGACGAGTCTCAAAAGAGGGCAGGGCTCCTGCAGCTTTGACTGTCATGATGAAGAGGGAATTTCACCAGGTGCTGCATGCATACAAATGAGACCTGCTGACATTCCCTTTTCCATGCAACTGTTAAAGTGCCTTTCCATATGGTCACTCACCCTGTTAAAACTAAATTAATTTTGCCTACTTTAAGCAAACAGACATCCAGAGAGAGTGGAGTGGTGCGAAGGCCACAAAGGAAAATGGGCATTTTGGTAGACGCCAGCAAGCAGGCAAACCTGTAAACAAGCCTTTTAAAGTAAACACAAAGTATGTGGTGTGTGTGTGTGTGTTTACCCAACTAAACAAACAGGCCCAAAAGTGACCTTTCCATGATGAATTTGGATCTCACAAGCAAATAATCAAAGCAATGTGAATTTTATTATCATAAATTATTGCAGCCATAAATTGTGAAAAAAATCATATAAAAGATACACTCCAACCAAATTCTTTTAAAGAAATATATATATAATTCGTGCATTTGTATCCAGCATGCCATGCCCAATGCATTTTTCACACCATGCAGTTACACTCCAGTCCTATATGTGTCTGTTGAGAGTTCAACAGGACTTATTCCCTGGGATGTGGGTCTGGGACTGCAGCCTTAAATGTATTCTCTCCCCACCCCACCTCACCGACATACACACACTGATTTTCTCCAGTCACAACTGAGAGGTAGAAGAAATTCCCCACCCGACCCCACCCCAGACACCCACACAAGAGAATCATAAATAATTTCAGATCCAGTACAGAGGGGAAGATGATTTTAAGTTCAGTGGTGTTCATAGAAGGGGGAATTGCTGATTTCTGAACCTGCACCCACACCCCGCAAGAGAATTTTTAACATTGCCTTAAGGCAGCTTACTTTCAAATGGGGAAATACTAGGGTGACCATATGAAAAGGAGGACAGGGCCCTTGTATCTTCAACAGTTGCATAGAAAAGGGAATTTCAGCAGGTGTCGTTTGTATATATGGGGAACCTGGTGACATTTCCTCTTCATCACACCAGTTAAAGCTACATGTGCCCTGCCCTCTTTTAAATCTGGTCACTCTAGTTAAAGCTCTAGTTAAATCTCCTGCAGCTCTAGTTAAAGCTCCTGCAGCTTTAACTGTTGTGATGAAGAGGAAATTTCACCAGGTTTCCCATATATACAAACGACACCTGCTAAAATTCCCTTTTCTATGCAACTGTTAAAGATACAAGAGCCCTGTCCTCCTGTTCATATGGTCACCCTAGAAATACCCTCACTACATAAATAATGTTCCATACAATCCTATGCATGTCTACTCAGATGTAAGTACCGTTGAGCAATGGGGCTTAATCCCAGCCAGTTAAGGGTGTGGAATGAAGCACCACTAAGGCAGAGGTGTGCCACTGCTGGGAGTTGCACAACACTTCCCCAACTTTTGAGGGTGAACGAGCCCTGCCACAGGGCCCGTGGGTGGTTCCCCCAATGATGCTGCGGGCCCGGAGTTCCTTCCTCCTGCTCTGCAGCCACAGAGCAGCACAATATTTTTTTTTACACATAATGACACAACCCTATGCATGTTTACACAGAAAGAAGTCCTACAATTGTAGGGCTTTTCATCTTGCATTCTTCTTCCTTTCCCCCTGCTTTATCTTCAAGTCAGGATTTTCTCTCTCATTTCTGTCTGCCCCTACTCCCTTGATGCTCAGGGCTTGGCATGTCTTTTGCATTTTGAGCCCTCCCTTCCTTTGAGGCAGGCACATGCGCACAAAGAAATGCCACCCTGTTAGAAATCGCCAGTGACCGCCCCACATGGGGAGTTTAGACCGCCAATCCACAGTTTGCCTTGGTCTGAATATGAACATTTTTACTGCATCTCCCACCTTTCCGTGATGCCCACAGGAGACCCCAGAATGAAAACTCAAGTTTCTTAATGCTTCTTCTAGCATCTAGCTGTGAAATGAAAGACTTTGGCATCCAAGCTCCGGGTATCTTCACTGGCTGCCCATTAGTTTCCGGGCGAAGTATAAAGTGTTGGTTATTACCTTTAAAGCCCTACATGGTTTGGGTCCAAGCTACCTGCGGGATTGCCTTCTCCTGTACAATCCACCCCACAAACTCAGGTCCTCTGGGAAGAACTTCTTTCAACCAGTCAAAACTAGGCTGACAACTGTTACCCAGAGGACCTTCCCTTCTGCTGCTCCTAGACTGTGGAATGGCCTGCCGAAGGAGGTTCATCAACTTAACAGTCTTTTGGCATTTAAGAAAGCTATAAAGACTGATATCTTCCAGCAGGCCTATCCAGTGGAATTTTAGGATGCTTTAGTATGTTTTAGTATGTTTTTAGGAAGTTTTAATGAGTTATATTGTGTTTTGATTATTTTTTATGTATTTTATGCTTGTTGTTGTTCGCCCCCACCTCAATCGGGATGGAGAGGCGGGTTAGAAATATATTATTATTATTGTATTATTATTATTATTATCATCATCATCATCATCATCATCATCATCCCACACTGGGATTCATCTGCACTTACTGCTCCGTGCCTTCCTCCCGTCTCCTTTCTTTCTTACTTTATTGTGGGGTTGTGGTGTCTGTGTGCATTTCTGCCATAGCAACTTTCGTCAACCTTGCGCCCTCCAGAAATTTTGGACTTGGGTTCCCATCAGTGCCAGACTACATTGTCACTGGACAGGAAAGCTGGGAATTGTAGTCCAAAATATCTGGAGGTGAGTAAAGGGTTATGGAAGGTCAACCTCTTGTTAGGAGACAAGGAAATTGCTATAATAAATATTGAAAAGGCATCTTAAATTCAAGGGCGGATCTACACTAGTGCTTATTACGTTTTTTCCTACCACTGGAAATGTTTTAATTTGTGTCATTTTTAAACATCGCAGGGCACACTCCAGTAATGTCACATTTGTTTTATTTCTGTAACTTGTACTTCCTCTTCATCACTGGTCTCTTTGCTCCCTCCACTTCTGGATCTCCTGGTTTCGCTTCCTGCCCGCTGATTTTTAAATTATTTTTAATGGAAATTAAACTAATGCTTACATCTGCATCAGTTTTAAAGATAAAGAGATCAAAATCAGCACAGTAATAGCTATTAAGGAGCGCTTTCAACGTAATAAATTGGAATCAGATTGGTTCATCCGTTGATTTGTTATGATTTTTAAATGGAAATTAAACAAATGCTTACATCTGTGTCAATTTTAAAGATAAAGAGTTCAAAACTGGAACAGTGGCAGGACTTAATTAGGGCTTTCAGCACACCAAATTTTAGTTAGATTGCATCATCCTTTAATTTGTTATGATTTTTAAAATTACCTCCCTCAAGCCCTTTGGCATTTATAGTGCACTAGTTTTAGGCGCCAAAAGGAAGTATCCCCACCTCCAGGAAAGCGATTGGCTGACCACCAATGATTCAAAAGTCAGTGAGATACAACTATTACAACACAGGGGGGCACATACGAACACTTGCAATGCTATTTAAATGTCACAACGGGAGAAATACGACAAAAGAAGGAAGGAAAATACAACAACAATAAAACATAAGAACCATAGTGTCATGGGACCCAATAAGTTATCACAACCCTTTTAGATCCATCATTTCTTTTAGATACGTCATTGTCACTTGAGGCTCAGGTGACCTCAGTGGCACGGAGTGCCTTCTACAAACTCCAGTTGGTGGCCTAGCTACGCCCCTATCTAGACAGGGATAACCTGGCTTCAGTTGTCCATACTCTGGTAACCTCCAAGTTAGATTACTGCAATGCGCTCTACGTAGGGCTGCCATTGAAGACGGTTCGGAAGCTGCAGCTCGTGCAAAATGCAGCGGCCAGATTGATTTCGGGAACTAGAAGGTTAGACCATATAACACCTGCTCTGGTCTGCTTGCACTGGCTGCCTGTATGTTTCCGAGCCCAATTCAAGGTGCTGGTTTTGACCTATAAAGCCTTACATGGCTAGGGACCACAATACCTGACGGAATGCTTCTCCCGACGTCACTACGTTCAACATCTAAGGTCCTCCTCCAGGTGCCTACTCCAAGAGAGGCTCAGAGTGTGGCAACGAGGGATAGGGCCTTTTCGGTGGTGGCCCCCAGACTATGGAATGATCTCCCTGATGAGGCTCGCCTGGCACCAACGCTGCTATCTTTCCGGCACCAGGTTAAGACTTTCCTCTTTGTCCAGGCATATGGCGGCACATCTTAATCACCCACATGTTTAGTTTTTTAACGGTTTTTAATGCTTTATGTGTGTATGTTCTGTGTTTTAGAGTTTTAAATTTTGTATACTTGTTTTTATCTCAATTTTAGAATTTCTGTAAACCGCCCAGAGAGCCCTGGCTATGGGAGTGGTATATAAGTGAAATAAATAAATAAATAAATAAATAAAATAAACGCTTCCTTAACGTTTTAAACCATTAGTGTAGGTCCCACCCAAGAAAGTGTATTGAAATCTTACCTGTATTTTAAGTTTTTCTTTCCCCATTTATGAGTGCTGAATTTTTCTGTATCAGGAACCCCACACCTGGGCTTCTTCATGGTGTCTAAAGTACTCTGGTCTAGATTGCCGGTCACTTTCAGCCCAAAGAATGCCTGCATTTGTCGAAGTTTGTCACTAGGGTCAGTACTTCTGCGACTTCTTCTTGGGTCAGGCGTTACTGACTCTGATTCAGGATAATAGTTTTCCATGTATTTCTGGTGGGAAGATCAGACTCATTAGATTGGAATGAACCTTTCATGTGGTTTTCCCATTTGAAAATGTTTATTTAAAATATTTATATGGCCCACAAGGTGGTTTCCAGCTGGCTCATTATAATTTCAAAGCCACGATAGCCAGCCGCAACAGCAATAATCAATACAACTCCTTCAGGAGAGACAGTTACCAAGAGATGAGTTGGAAGGGGCCTGGAAGGAGTTGTAGTCTGGAAACCACCAGCTTGGGGAAACCTGTCCTAAGATCACCAGCAACCCTATGGTGCATCTGAAGATCAAAGAGGGGTGGATTAGAATTTTGTATCTATCTATCATCTGACTATCTATCTATTTAAAGTGCCAAAGCTTGACCTTTTCTCCATAAAAATGACAGAAAAACACTTGGGACCGTTTTTTTTAAAAAGTTGAATCTGGGAGTCAGTGAAATTGAAGGATTCATCTAGCCTTGGGCTTGATCCCAATTGCTCGACCCCAGGTCCCCACAGAGGTCCACTCTGGGTGTCAGTTCCCCCAGTGTCTTGAGTTATTGGCTATCAAGTCAATGTGCTGGCTGTATTCTATTTCTCCCTTACATTACCTTCAACCCTTACCTTGGCAAACTCAATGTCATTTTCTGAAATGCGTTCTGTTTCTTGGCCAATGGGCAAAGCACAGGAAAATGCTCCACAGAGTGCAACCATCAGGAGGAACCTCTTCATTTTGGCTTCTCCTCCTGTGTCCTAGTCGTGGAGTCCCAGAACTCTTCTGCTTCTGTCAGTGGATCTGTCCATGTGCCTCAAGTCTCCCTCTATATATAGTTCAGGTTTATTGTATAACACCAACGTAAGAATGATTCAAAACATCTACTCACTTGCCCAACATATTTTCTGAAAAATCTCCACTTAGCATGAAGTACTCAGGAAGTTCTGCCCATGTATGAACTCAGAGCACTGATCTAGTGCAGGGGTGTTTACATGAGTGGCAGTGGTTTATTTATTTATTTATTACATTTTTATACCGCCCAATAGCCGAAGCTCTCTGGGCGGTTCACAAAAATTAAAACCACAAAAAACAGCCGACAGGTTAAAAACACAATTATGAAATACAGTATAAAAAGCGCAACCAGGATAAAACCACAGGTTCCCGAAGGTTTCAGATATGAATCTATTCGTGCCTTACCTGGAGATACCTGGGATTGGACCGGGGACCTTTGGACCTCTGAACTGGCCCTTCCCTGACTCAGCATGGCAGGGAGTCACCAAATGGGAATGGTTCACAAAGAGAATCAAATTCTTCCTTGACAAAAGCTACAACCTGTCCTTCCAATAATAAAAAAAATGAAATAACTCCCAGGCTTCATTTTGGCCTCTAGTAGAGATCTGTTCGTTACATTTCACTTGCTTATGTGAACTAACCCCCAGCCTTCATATTAGCCTCTGTTCGTTACCTTTTTGTAATTTCACTTGCTTAGGTTAATTGATACACTGAACGCTTACAATGAACAGAGGGTGGGTTAGATCCAGACTTAGCCTTCCTTAGTGGAGACCCATTGACCCTAATGGGATTTACGTAATTCATGACTCACTTGTCCCATTGATTTCAGTGGGTTTACTCTAAGTGTGGCCAAATTTAGAGCCAATCCTTTTTCATTACAAATCAACAACAATTATAACAATATCTCATTTACAAATTCATAGACCAAAAATATTTTTAAAGAAACACCATTGTCTGGCTCTGATAAAGCTTGGAAATTTTTGAAGCTATGTTTTATAATGGCAAATTTTAGAACCATGGGATATGTTATCTCATCCTCTTCCCACCTGTTGAGGGCAGATGTATAGTTAAAAGGTTCCTATTGCCATATTCCAGTCCCTCCAAATCTGGAGAGTGGGGGTGTCTTCACAGGGCCAGCTTTGTGCTGTGTCCCTCGGAAACCCCTTGCTTTCCATCCTCCATCGTGGCGTCACGTAATCCCAATGCCCAGGAGGAAGTGTGGGGTTTCTGGGCAGTCATCTGGGAACTGGAGCTGCCCACCCCTCTTCTTGGTGGAAGGCAACCAATCTCAGCTCACCTTCCACCAAGCACCGCCTGACCACACCTCCGCTGCAACTCCAGAGTGAGGGCTCGGAGCTGTCTTGATGTCATCTTATGCTTCCTCGCCTGGCTCTAAAGAAAAAAGTCAGGGTAAGTCCCTGACTTTTTTTCTCCAGAGCTACAGTGAAAAGCCCCAGGGTGGGTGTGCTATTGCAGCGGTGTCATGTAATCGAGTCTAACTTGTATATTAGGTAAATCATTTGGTTGGAAAACCATACTGCTGATTTCCCACTTCAAGGTAACCCTCCAGCAGGATGGTCAAATGAAAAGCATGGACTTGACCCTTTAATGATTGTATAGACAAGGGAATTCCAGCATGTATAGTTCATTAGGAAATAATTGTTGTACCCTTCATATTCTGTCTCTCCCTTTCTTATCGATGGAAACCCATGGCTATATTACTTCTTTCTTTCTTTCTTTCTTTCTTTCTTTCTTTCTTTCTTTCTTTCTTTCTTTCCTTCCTTCCTTCCTTCCTTCCTTCCTTCCTTCCTTCCTTCCTTCCAGAATGATCATTTTTGTAAAACCCTGACACCTCTGTAAATGCCACATGGTGGTTCCCCATGGTGGTTCCATTGGATCTGTGGTCTGATTGGAGTCCACCAGGAGAAGAGCCTTCAGTGTAGTGGCCCCTTTCCTACGGAATTCCCTGCCTTTGGATGTCAGGCAGGCACCAACGTTGTCTTACTTCCAGCACCTCCTGAAAACATTGTTGTTTCAGGAAGCTTTATATGAGTGTCCGGCCGTGGTGTTATCAGAACTTAGTTCTTTTAAAAATGAATGTTTTAATATGACGTTTTTATCCTTTTTTTCTATTTCTTTTTCACCACTCTGAAATCTTTGGGTGGGAGTGGTACATAAATATTGTAAATAAATCAACCCAAACTCCAAAATAACAGCACAACCTATACATGTTTATGCAGAAATATGTCCCAAGAATTCCATGGGGCTTACCCTTAGGCAAATAGGCATAGGATTGCAAAGTTGGCATAGATCTGTGCTGTTAGGTATTAAACATTAGATAAACTTTCACCAACCCTTTGAGAAAATAAACTGTTATTCTTCCTTGTAATTCTTTGAGCATGAACCCATTTCTTTGCTGTCACCCAAAATATGCTACTGTCAAATCACATCTAGAGAACATGTAACAAAGCTGAATATTTTATCAGTTGTCGGGTCACCTGTAGCATGCCAGCATAAGTGAGACTTGCCTAGATACCTCTAAAGACAGGATTCACTTTGTAACAGTGACTCTCTTTTTTGTTCTTAGGGCACACATGGCTGGAACTGACATACTTTACATGAAGGTTTACATGAATTACTTTTTTTTCTAATATGGAGTATTAGTTTAAGTGCCAATTTCTACATCTAGGAAAAAGAAACCAAATGCACAGTTACAAGATGGGGGATATTTGGCTTAGCAATACTACAAGTGAGAAGGATCTTGGAATTGTTGTAGATCACAAGCTGAATATGAGCCAATAGTGTGATGCGGCTGCAAAAAAAAGGAAATGCTATTTTGGGCTGCAATAATGGAATTATAGATTCCAAATCATGCAAGGTACTGGTTCCCCTCTATTCGGCACTGGTTAGGCCTCATCTTGAGTACTGTGTCCTCTTCTGGGGACCACACTTCAAGAAGGACGCAGACAATTTGGAGGGGGTTCAGAAGAGGGCAACGAGGATGATCAGGGGCAGTGGCGGCTCCAGGGGGGTGAAGGGGGCAAGTGCCCCCCCAATACAAGGAGCTTGTCACCCCAGTTGCCACATCAGTTTTTGGACTCCTGTTAAAATTGCCTGCATTCTGGGACAGCCAAGAAGGCAGCAGCAGTGAGAACGAGGGTTTGATCCAGTTCCAGGGCTGCTTGGTCAGCTCACTGCTGGGTGACTGCTTGGCCGGAGATTTTGAGGCCTCGTTGTCATGATGATTACGTATGTGGAAGAAGCAGCTTGTTGTTTTAGAAAGAGGTGGGGCAAGGTGGGAAGGTTGGGAAGGAGCGACTGCGCAAGAGTGAAGAGGAGAGCGAGCACGTGCCAGGCAGGGCAGGCTAAGCAGCCTCAGTGAGCAGACACTGCCAACGTCTGTTTTGCTTGCTCCTTTCCCTGCGGGAGCAAGATCCAACTGAAGAGAACAAAGCAAGCGAGAAGAGGAAGGAACAAGGGAGGGATAAGGAGCAACCGGCCCAGGGCCCAGGTTGCTGCCTCTGCTTTCCCCCGGGGCTGCCAACTGCAGCCTCTTTAAATTAAGTATGTTTTAAAATATTCTCCTGCTTTTCTTTAAGTTACTGATATCATTTCATTCCCTTAAGACAGTCTGCTGACAATGTAGCATTCGATTTATATTATTGCTCTCCCTTATATAAACACTTCCTAATATTATTTGTCAAGAAAATGCTCAATACACTATTCAAATCTTCTGCACTGAGGAACACTTTATTTATTATATTATTATTATTATTATTATTATTATTATTATTATTATTATATTTATTTGTATCCCGCCTTTTGCCCAATGCTGGGCCTCAAGGCGGCCTTACAAAGTTTAAAATATACATGGGGGGGGGAGGGAAACAAAACCATAAACAATTAAAAAAATACACAACAAAATTATAAGACATTAACATAGATGGAGGGCTGGATTATTCTCCAAAGGCCTGCTTGAACAAAAAAGTTTTAGCCTGCTTCCGAAAGCCCATCAAGGAGGGAGCCAGCCTAGCTTCCCCGGGAAGAGAGTTCCAGAGCACCGGAGCAGCCACCGAGAAGGCCCTCTCCCATGTTCCCACCAAGCGTGCCTGTGAAGAAGGTGGGACTGAAAGAAGGGCTTCTCCAGAAGATCTCAAAGCACGGGTAGGCTCATACGGGAGAATACGTTCTTTCAAATAACCTGGACTTGAACCATATAGAGCTTTATAGGTCATAACCAGCACTTTGAACTGTGCCCGGAAACAGACTGGAAGCCAGTGGAGCTGTTTTAACAGGGGAGTTGTGTGCTCCCTGTAACCAGCCCCGGTCAACAATCTGGCTGCAGCTCTTTGAACCAGCTGGAGTTTCCGAACACTCTACAAAGGCAGCCCCACGTAGAGCGCGTTACAGTAATCCAATCGGGATGTAACTAAGGCATGTGTCACCGTGGCCAGGTCCGACATCTCTAGGAATGGGCGCAGCTGGCGCACTAGGTTTAAATCTAATTGGTAGAATATTTCTGTGCTGGTTGCAAAAAGCTTTTTGGTTTTTTAAAAAAATATTCAGCACATTGTTTTCATAATATATTGGGTTTTGTCATTGACTCTTATTTGCTTGCTGCCTCAGTTTGCCTGTGTGTGAAACGGGCTTCTTCCTTTCCCATCTCCCTTTGCTTTCAATAAATGCGCTCTGCCACAAACGACTTTTTCTGTGTTTATTCTGGAGAGGTTTCTGAGAGAGGGTGATCCCCTTGGCTCTGCCTCCAGTGAAACCACTTTCTGCCCCACCAAATAGGGTTAGGTAACTGAGGTTTGGGGTGGTGGCAGTCATAACTGCATCACACTTAAAACCCCTGATACCTACACTTATTCTTGGCAGTTCTCCCAACTATACTCCAGCACCAGAAGCCAGCCAGCTAGAAGAACACCCTTGGAAGAATTCATCTGCTTATTCCATGGGTCTCTTCCTTTTTTTCTCATTATAGTAGGCCAGGAAAAATTGAGAGGGGGAGGAAAGAACTAATCTGCACCTTCTCTACATCTTCCTTTTTTTCTCCTCAGAGAATTAGGACAGGAATGGGGGTTGGGGGAAATTTACTCACAGTGCAAGAGTAAATTGTGAGAATTTACTCACAATGTTTGCTCATCAATTAATCCCACCATATTCAATGCCTCTTATTTTTTTTATTACATATTACAAAGGCAATGGATTGTAATAAAAAAACAACAACACCCAGCTTCATCAGGAGCATCGTCTTCAAAAACATGTCTTTTGGATCTTTAAACTACTATTTCACAAACCGAGCAAAACTCAGGAAAAGGTCTGATGTCACAGAAGCTCAGGGTTTCTCAGAAGGACTAACTGAACCAGAACATGACTGGTCTGATTTCACAGAAGCACAGGGTTCCTTGGAAAGACTAACTGAACCAGAACTTGACTGGGAGGAGGAATTATCTGGCAGTAGTAGTGAGTCTGATATTTCTGAAATAGATAATTCTGAAGATGAAAGTATTTTAGAGTTGCCAGATACTTGTTTAGGGGTTGAGTTAATGTCTCCCTTTGTAAAAAAAAAAAAAAAAGAAGTTACCTGGTCCAAGTGACATCGCACAGTCTCAAGAAGAAAGACCAAGGCCACAGCTAGACCTAAGGTTTATCCTGGGATCATCCAGGGTTCGCCCCTGCCTGAGCACTGGATCCCCTGTGTGTCACCTAGATGAACAGGTTTGACCCCTGGATGATCCAGGGATAAACCTTAGGTCTAGCTATGGCCCAATTCAGCCATTGCTAAAAAGTTATCCATCAACAAAATATGGCCAATCGTCATGGAGACATTTCAACCCAGCATGGTACAAATGTTATTCTGGGTTTGAATACAGTGTAATACAAAATGCTGTGTTTTGCTTTGCTTGTTGCCATTTTCTGGAAAAGATCCCTATACTGCTGTATTATTATTATTATTATTATTATTATTATTATTAGTAGTAGTAGTAGTAGTAGTAGTAGTAGTAGTATCCCACCTTTTGCCCAACACTGGGCTTCATAAAGAGTACAACAACTGGAAAAAAGCTACTACTAATGATTCAGGATTGAAGCTGAATAACAGAAGTGCAGTCCACAAAGCCTGTATGGTGGCATGGGAGAGTTACAAACAAACACAGAAATACAAAGGAGGCTCAGTTTTAGTGCAATTAAGTGATGCTCTTAAAGAACTTATCAAAGAAAATAGGCATAATATAACCACTGTGGCAGAAATTCTTTTGCTCACCGAGGACATATGTTAGCAGGAACAAATATCAGTAGTTCTCCGTTATTGCTACAATGGCAATATATGTGAATGTTTTGTTGGTTTCCATCCATGCAATTCACTGAATGCTCCTTCACTACTGAGTTACATAAAGGAAATCTTAGTATGTTGTGGCACAGATATCAGGAACTGCAAGCACAATTAGGATGGTGTCAGTGTAATGAGTGGAAAACTAAATGGGGTGCAGGCACTGCTCCTGAAAGAGGTGCCACAATCTATGTTCATTGTTTCAACCACAGGCTGAACTTAATTATTGTTGATGTACTACAAGTTCAATCGCAGCTTTTAAAGCTCAACTAAAAACTTTTCTTTTTCCTAAAGCTTTTAAAACTTGATGTTGTGCAGACTTTATACTGTTAGTTTTACCCTACCCTGTGCCTGCTTACCCTACCCTGTGCCTGTTTGCATTCTCTTCCCCTCCTTATTGTTTTACTATGATTTTATTAGATTGTAAGCCTATGCGGCAGAGTCTTGCTATTTATTGTTTTACTCTGTACAGCACCATGTACATTGATGGTGCTATATAAATAAATAATAATAATAATAATGTATGTAAGAATATTGATGTTGTTGCAAACTTCTTTAATCTTCTTCAACCACTGTACATATGTATATCCTCTTCTTATGTGCATCCACGTTTCATTGAATTGCAAAGACAAACAAAGAATAGAATTATTGAATTAAAAAGATTGTCAGACACTCGCTGGATGTGTCAGATTGCATCATGTCTAGCTGTAGAGGCTTGCGGCATTCTAAATCAAATAGGTTTTGGCTTTGTGTTTTGCCTGAATCTTTTTAGTGAAGTGCTCCTTGAACAGGTGGTATCAGATTATTTGCAAAAATCCAATTGTGATGTGGCTCAAGCATGTGCCCTTGTTAATTCTCTGATTGATAAATTGCAAGATCTTAGAGATCAGGATTAAAATTTCCATAAAATTATGGCAGATGTGAAGATGTTTGCAGAAGAAAATTCAATCAAAATGCAAAATAAAGAAAAGAGAATGTGCTGTATTCCAAAACAATTTCAAAACTGTGTTACTGAATTAAAAAACAGTGGAAAGTATTGATCCAATGGTTTTGCCTCCATTTTTTAAGAGCACTTCCCTGGTTTTCTTTAGTGTGGGCGACATGGGGTATTATTACTAAAAATGAAAGAAAACCTATTTTCCTGCTAGTCTAATCATGTTATTCTGCTACAGGATAGCACCACCTGGAGGTTATATAGTGGAAAAGCTCTTTGTTTGGTGCTTGGATCTCAATTCTGTGACTAAACCAAAATTTATATAGAAAAACTCCTTTTGTGACAAGAAATGGAACTTGGGAGAGAGGTATAGATTCCCAACGGGACACATAAACTTCCACGAGACAATCTAAATGGCGTGAAACTGGCAAACTGAGAAGAAACTGGGATTGCCTGGTGTGTGAATGTTTGCTTCGCTTGCCCTACCATTAGGCAAAGTGAGGCAACAGACGTTGGTCAACAATCTGCTTGTATCTGGTGTGATGGCATTGGGTGCTGCAAAGTTGATGAAGCTAAGCGGGTCTAGGCCTGGTCAGTTTCTGGAAGGGTGACTACCAGGAAACCCCATGTACATTGATTCCTGCATTGAGCAGGGGGTTGGACTCGATGGCCTTGTAGGCCCCTTCCAACTCTATGAATTCTATGAATCAAAAGCTCTTGGGTCAAAGAGCCTGCCTGCATCCCCCAACCTAGCCTATGGCCTCTTGTATTCTATGTAATATATAGGATTGCTAGTAAAATGCAACAACAGCAGCAAATTTGGATTATGGTCAAGAAGTGCTGAGAGAGTCTGTATTATCTATCATTTCCAGGACGGTTCTTGGGGAAGGAGAGTGCTTGGCATGGTTGCCCAGAGGCCTCACGATTAGTCCTCCAAACGAGGCAGAGCTTTCTGCTCAGGCTGCAGGTGGAATTAGAAATTTGCTGCTCTCCCTCTTCCTTCCTCCTCCTGCGACAGAATAAGGCAGGGGTTGGCAACCCACAGCACGCAGGCTGCATGCGAACCAACAAGATTGGCTCACCTAAAATCCCAGCGATTTTCTGGGAAACGGCACATTTTTAAAAAATTACACTTCTATACTACTCAATAAAGCTCTCATGTGGAAGATTGTCTTCCACACGAGATGCCCTGTTTCTGGGGGAAATTGCGAGGATTTTACCAGCACTGGCCACTTCTGATCACAGCTATGGTCACTTCCAGTGGCAGGGGGAAGAGTGCAGGCCTCCAAGTCTCAGAGTTTGCCCTGCCCTGACCGACCATCTAGATTTGACCTTAGACTGTGGTCACCAAGCAGGATATTCCACTATGAAAGTGGTATATAAAAGGCAGGAGCCACACTACTGCTTTATAGCGGTATTGAAGTGCCCTGACAACTGTTGGGGCCCATTGACACATACCATATACCACTTTCATCCTGCTTTCATAGTGCTATATCCTGCTTGGTGTAGATGTGCCATGGGCCCCAACAGTTGTCAGTGCACTTCAGTACCACTATAAAGCAGTAGTGTAGATCCTGCAGTGCACTTCAATACTGCTATAAAGCAGTAGTGTGGCTCCTGCCTTTTATATACCACTTTCATACCTCTTTCATAGTGGAATATCCTGCTTGGTGTAAATGAGCCCTGAGCCTCTCCCAGTGTTAAATAGATGCTCTTCTCAATATCATTGCCCCATTGTTTGAGTAATTTCTTTACTGTTGAGATTCAGTGATATTTAATATCTTCTCTTCTTAAGCTGGCTGTTGTTTAAATGTTGTCTATTTTTAAGGATTGTCAAGTCACCCAGCCCCTCCTGACACATTTTCCCATGACGTATTAGTGCCTCACCTGAAAATATTGAATTGAAGGTTTCTTGCATTGTGCTCTTCCACTAGAATCTCTTGATAAGCTATGAACTGTTAATGTAACCACCAGGGTGACATTTTAAAAACATATTGGAACAGCTGTACAACCTGCCCAGATGAGGAGGTGCATATAGATGTACAGTAATTATTTTCGGACACATAAGACTCTGTAGTGATTGCTCTAGCCTTTTCCTTCCCTATGGCCTGTCTCTCTTACACAGTCTTACACAGTCAGACCACTATGTTATCGGGGCTTCCTGTTATGTTTAGTTACCCAGGACTTCAATAGCAGAACTATAAAGCTGTGATGTTCTGCTTGACATCATCGGCATCAATCATTGATTTTAGTAGGAAACCGTGGCATTTGGGTTGTTTGTTATTACCCAGATTGGGCAGAAAATTCATTCTAACCACGTATATCCTTTCTATCTATGAAACACTAAACTGAGCTCATCCACGTGTCTCCAGCTTCAGTTTCCATATATGAGCATGCGCCATAGGCTGCAATCCTGAGCAACTGATCTGGAAGTAAAATCCACTTGAAAAAAATGGATTTGAAATATTCCTACATCTTCCATCTACCAATTCCAGGCAAATAACTGCATATATAACACTACAGTCAGTCACTGATTCTTTACTGCTTTTAAATTAAATACATTACGTGGAAGAAATGGTCTGAGAAAGAACATAATTCTTTATTCTGGATGTTTCCAAGATTATTCCGGTATATGTTGAGAAGTTGGATCATTTACTAAATGCATCAGGTTCCAGTCTACATCAGAGACTTAACTGGGACCCTTGAAATCCAACTGTGGTTGTCAGTAAATGATCAGTAATAGCTTCATCCCACGTACCGGTTTCCCTCGAATTATCCCCTACAGCGCTAAGCTGTCACCGTTGTTGTTGTTGCTACTGGGCGTCTAGATCCTTCATATACCATGAAATGGGTTTAAGGGGGGGATGCTTAAAGCGCTCCTCAATATCTAGTACAGTGCCAATTTTGATGTCTTTATCTTTAAAGCTTACGCAGATGTAAGCATTTGTTTAATTTTTCTTCAAATCCTGCTCCCGCGCCCCTGTGGCCACTCGGAAAATAACAAATGGTACGCTTGAAAACTAGTAGCAAAATACGGCGAGGCTTTTGCCTTTGAAGCACAGTTAAAGCAGGATGCATGGGAGTACTTCACAATAAAAGCAGATTATAAGGCGGAAAACTTCGGAGTCCTTTGCATGCAATTTGCAGTGATTACACAGTATAACGCTGGTGTGATAAAGCTGTGTATGATCAGTGACAATGAACTACGGTCATATAATACTCTTATTGATTATTGATTATCACAACAACATCGTGCATGTTGTTTACTCAGAAGAAGGCCTAGTTGACTTCAGTGGGTATATGTATATCTTTACTACACCATCCTATGCATGTTTACTCAGAAGTAAGCACCACTGTGTTCAATAGGGATTACACTCAAGCAAGTATTTGCAGTATTGCAGCCTAAATATCTGTTTTGTGTGTACTAACATATGTTTTACTGAATCATAGAATCATAGAATAGGTGAGTTAGAAGGGGCCTATAAGGCCATTGAGTCCAACCCCCTGCTCAATGCAGGAATCCACCTTAAAGCATCCCTGAGAGATGGTTGGCCAGCTGCCTCTTGAAGGCCTCTAGTGTGGGAGAGCCCACAAGCTCCTTAGGTAACTGAGAGTGTGGCGTTGCATTTTTAGACTGCTAATACTTTTAATTTTGTAACTGGATTCTTAGGTATATAGGTAGATTGGAACCATATTGTAATTCAAGGGACATTAAGTGAAAAAGTGATGTGACATTGTGTGTGTGTGTGTGTGTGCGTGTGTGTGTGCTTTTCACCCAGTAAAATAGAAACCAAATCTCACTGGACTAATGCACCCCTCACAAATTCTACACTCAGCTAGCTATGTTGGGTGCTATTCTTTCCACTGAAAGGGGAGTGGGGAGCACTGTAAACTGCTTGGCAAATCTTAGCCATGGGGGAGCAATCCTCACCCCTAGGCAGCATCTGGCGGGCCATTGGATATTTCAGATTACCGGATCCGAGGTCAGAACATCACTCCGACCTTGAGGCCAGGAATTTATGCTCCCCACACCCTCTGCCTCACAGCTGGAGAAAGTGACCTCGGGCAGGGAGTGGAGGGCCAGGAGGGTCTATATGAGGGAGCCTCAAGCCCCCACTATCCCGCACTTGTGCTCCTGCCAGGTAGTCCCCATGTCAAGGAGCGCAAGTGTGGTGGAGGATGGGGTGGACTGTAGTCCGCTCCAGACCAGCAGGCACCGCAAGGCTCTTCACCAGGACCATCAGTGGTGCAGCCAAGCCAACACGCTCCCCAGCCTGGACAAGGCTGTAGCCCCAGCCTGGCATCAGCCTTGAGGGAGGACACAGGCTGATCCACCCTCCAGGGACACCCCACCCACAGGTGGCTGCAGAAGTGACAACCACTGTTTCTCCCTTCCATGGCCTCCAGTGCAGCACTGCCATCCCTCACCTAGCCACGGCACTAACAGGAAGAGGCCAGTGAGCAAGCGGCAAGATCCATAATATGAGCCAAGGCAGGGGGAGTGAGAGGGAGCCGTCAGCTGCACCAGAGGCTTTCCAGCGACCAATCAGGGGTTGTTATTGGCTGGGAAACGCCTCCAACGAAAAGTTGGAAGATGTCGACAGACTGACTGGGGATGCGCCATTGTCTCGCTGGAAGAAGAAAAATCAAGGTAAGGGCTCCACCGACGTTACTGGGCTCTCAGGGATTTTTCACAGGTCCCTCACATGACATTGTCTGTCTCCTGCATGCCTTCCACCTTTTCTGTCCTTCCTTGCACCACAAGAAAAACCACAGAAAGTCTGGAATATTTTTAAACTGTAAGTTGCTGCTCTCTCCTGCCATGCTTAGGAGAAGCAGCATGATTAGAATGCCTGACTGAATGGGCCTCATGATCATTGTTTACTTCCTGTTTTGAAACAGGAAGTAACTGAGCAATGAAACCAGGAGGGGAGAAGTGACGGTAGGGAGCATGTTTTCTCACATGTGATGGAGATTTAAGCTCCCACCATTTTAAATTAAGATTTTTGGAGGAAAGCCCTAGGATGGTTCCACGATGGTTGCAGCATCATATAAATGATGTGCTGTCACTGCGTGTCCACTCCAGGGCTTTCCCTGCCGTGAAGATGTACCCTGGATGATGCTGTATCCTCAGCCCTTTCCAACCTCCTTCCTCCCCCCTCTCAAGCACCCCAGTTAGATGCACAAAAAAGTCTGTCTAGCTAAAATGCAGAACGGAAGGCAAGACGGAAGCAACGAATACATTTGCAGGGCCTCCCGCTCTGTTCCTGATGCTTGTACGCCTCGATACAGTTGCACCCTTCTCTATTTTATTTATACAAATACGTGACATGGAGTCTAAAAGCTGTATGGAAAACTATTCAACTCTTAATGGTTTGTTGGTGGAGTTTAAAATATAGTGTTTTATTCTATGTTTTGTTCTCTGTTTGTGTGTAATGGCAATTTGCTAAGACACAATAAAGGACTCTCTATTTATTTACAACATGTATATGCCACCCCACATCAAAACAGATGTTTTAAACAACATTGTTTTTTGTGATTTGATCAATAATTGTTGGTGTTACTTATAAGGATTTGTATCCTGGAAGGCGGGATAGAGATTATTGGAATAAATACATCTGGGGATGTCGAAAGTTCTGTGACTCAGGCTCCTGTAAGTTCTTGGGAACCAAGAAGCACCATGTATAACTACAAGCACAATCCAAGACCACTGAAAGGTCTTTTGAGAGAGGCAGAGGAGTTCTTTGACTATGGCCGTAGCTAGACCTAAGGTTTATCCCAGAATCATCCCGGGTTCGTCCCTGCCTGAGCGCTGGATGCCCTGTGTGGCACTTAGATGAACAGGTTTGACCCCAGGACAATCCTGGGATAAACCTTAGGTCTAGCTATGGCCTATAAGGCTGCAGCACCAAAGTAAAGGCAAAAATGAAAAGTTTCCTCCTCATGATCCTCTCGTGTGGAGCATTTCCATCTGTACTGTTGAACATCTTGAGAGATAGGTAAGGCTTCACTGGCATGGTTTCTCTAGAATTTAAACTGCCCCTCAATTTCACAGCTGTTGTTATTGTTCTGCCCCCTGACCGCATGTTTACTGAGAACTAAGGTCTTATTTCAATGGGACTTCAAATGTGCACAGGAAGACACAGCAGAGGACTCAGCTTTTGGATTCAACAAGGAAGGTCCAAACCAATAGCCAAAGCTCTCTGGATGGTCCACAACAATTAAAACCATGAAGTCTATTCAAAGTATAAAACAAACGACAGTATAAAAACTCAGTATAAAAATACAATATAAAAGAACAACCGGGACAAAACTGAGATGTAGTGATGGCCACCAATATGGAGGTGGAGGCTATCAATGCCTACTAGTCCTGATGGTTATGTGCTACCTCCAGTATCAGAGGCTGTAACCAGATTACATTTTTATTATTTATTATTATTTCCTTGTTTGTTTATTTAATGTATTTGTATTTTAATGCAAATCTACCAATTTTAGATTTTTTTTCAGAACAATGCATCAGCATTGTTCTGAACAATGCATCAACAAAGTTCTTCTTTGATCTTTATACGATTCTGAATTTTGTGGTGCAATCATCCAATCAAAACATGTACCGAAACTACTATATTAGAGAAAATTGCAATTAAAATCTGCTGCTGGGGGAAATAGGCAAGAGGCTGCTATTTCACCCATCTTGTGCTCATGGGTTCCTGGTTAAAAGTAGGTTGGCCAATAGGTGAACCAAAGGACCCTTGGTCTGATCCAGCACTGCTTTTCTTGTGTTCTTATGAAGACTGGAACCCTGTTATGGCTCTGCCTCAAGTTGTATTTCTTTTTCCTTCAAATATTAATTTCAGAGATTATGATTTTGATTACAATGATGATGAATCATCAACTCCCCTGTCATCACCAGACATCCCACCAGAAGGGCCGACAAAAGGACTGTGGGATGCTCACTTGACCTTTCGATGCCATCACCAGTCTCTGAGGGGGGGAATTCTTCTTTAAAGACAGGTAAATTTGTTCTTTGAGAGAAGTGTTCTCACTGTATGAGAAGGGAAGAGGGAGAAATTTGTTCAGTTTACATTTTTATTATATATTACTATTTCCTTGTTTATTATTTATTTTATTTTTACTTTAACGCAAACCTAACAATTTTAGACTTCTTGAAACAATACAGTGATAAAAAGAAAGTTATTTTTAGTATTTTTACCATTCTGAATGTTGTGATGCAATTCTCCATGCAAACCTACCAATGTTAGACTTCTCAAAACAATGCTCGAGTGAAACAAAGTTATTATTTGATAGTCATACTACTGTGAATATTGTGATGCAATCCTCCAATCAGAAAATGTGCCGAAAGTACAATATTAGGGCTGAAATGCAATTAAAATCTGTATCTTTGTCAAAATAGTATCCAAATATGCATTATATTATGGGGAAACAGCTTGCGAAATGTGGTTTAGTAGAAATGTGTCATTTTCATGACAATAACCCAATACAGGAGGCAGCAGTTGAAAATATCAAACAAAAACTGATGCACATGGCACACAACTGCTAGGCATATAACAAATTGAAAAACTGGAGCGAAGGGATGGTTTTTATTATACAGTATATTATATACTGTATATTATATACAATTGTCCCTTTGTGGGAGATTCAGTTATTTATAAATCATATGCAATCTTCTGAACCTGAAGTTACTTTCCTGTCTTTTGAATGTCAAATCTCACTTTTCCTGTGTAGAAAACAAACATAAAAAAGTTTTAATAACATTTTTATTTATTTATTTTATTTATTTATTACATTTTTATACCGCCCAATAGCCGAAGCTCTCTGGGCGGTTCACAAAAATTAAAACCACAAAAAACATCCAACAAATACAAAATACAGTATAAAAAGCACAACCAGGATAAAACCACACAGCAAAGTTGATTATAAGATTAAAATACAGAGTTAAAACAGTAAAATTTAAATTTAAGTTAAAATTAAGTGTTAAAATACTGAGTGAATAAAAAGGTCTTCAGCTGGCGACGAAAGCAGTACAGTGTAGGCGCCAGGCGGACCTCTCTGGGGAGCTGATTCCACAACCGGGGTGCCACAGCGGAGAAAGCCCTCCTCCTAGTAGCCACCTGCCTCACTTCCTTTGGCAGGGGCTAACGGAGAAGGGCCCCTGTAGATGATCTTAAGGTCCGGGTAGGTACATATGGGAGGAGGCGTTCCTTCAGATAACCTGGCCCCAAACCATTTAGGGCTTTGAATGTCAATACCAGCACTTTGAATTGGGCCCGGACCTGGACTGGCAGCCAAATACAAACATATTTGTATTCCATCATGATTTCTGTGAGCATGACATTGTTTCATAGGGCATGTTTACACCATAGGGTGTAGAGGGAGGGAGGGGGACATCCCGGATTTACCTTTTTCCAGGATTGTCCCAGGGTATCTACAGGGTGTCTACATGGAAGTGCAATGTCCCGGAAGGGAAGAGGGACATCACACCCATTGCTCCTGTCTATTAAAAAATAGAAAGAAGCTGGAGTGCACTTGCGCTCCAGTAAAAAATAAGTTTTTTTTTTAAAAAAAGCCCCGACCTTGCTCCCCCCCCCACTCCAATGTCCCTGGACTCTCCCCAGCCTGGCTCCTTCCCTCTGCTGACCCCCGCTACACTCAAAGAGGAGGGAAAAAGCTGGGATGGGCGCCTACACCACCCGCAGTCCTTGGGATTGTCCAGGGACCAAGAAAAACCAGGAGGAAAGTGTCTGCAGATATCCCAGGGAAAAGGAGGGATCATTCCTACTTGCTCCTGGGATCCCTGTGCATCATGTGGATCAGTGGTTCCCAAACTTTTTCAGGTCACCGCCCCCTTGGTTCCACAAACTCATGCCCAGTGCCCCCTACCCTACCCTATAAAAATAATTATTCAGAATAGCGGTTTTCAATGACCCACTAAGGAAGATAATAACAATAACATTCAAAACAGTAACAATTAATTGAATATTTATTCAAAATCCAATTACATTTTTTTAGTTTATTCAATTAAACATTTTCAATTCACCGTTAAAAGGACTCTTCTTAAACAGTATTAACACATGTGTGGATTCTTCTCCTATATGGCTTGGGACCAAACTACCTTCTCCCATAAAAATGTCCCTGAGTTTTAAGACCTTCTGGAGAGGTGCTTCTCGGAAAAGACCACCTCGAGTGCCCCCCTGCCACCCCTTTGCCTCTTAGTTTGCCCCTGCTGCCCTCTTGCCTCTTAATGCCCCCCTATGTAATCCCATGGCCCCCCAAGGGGGCAGTACCGCCCACTTTGGGAACCACTAATGTGGATCCACAGGGACAGTCCAGGGATGATCCCCCGGAAAAAGACTGGTGGAGACATGCCCATAGGTGCTTCAAGGGGAGGCATAAATTTCCAGTCATGCTACTTATTTGTGTAGTGGTCCCTTTACCAGAAAGATATTCCAATCTTGTATATTTTATGCCTTGAAGTAAGGGCCTTGACATAAAAAGTTTACTATGAAAAATCACAAAGAATTCTATGGTACCTGAAAGGCTAACAAAGGCCATAGCTAGCTCTAAGGTTTATCCCTGGATCGTCCAGGGGTCAAACCTGTTCATCTAGGTGACACACAGGGGATCCAGCGCTCAGGCAGGGGTGAACCCTGGATAATCCCGGGATAAACCTTAGGTCTAGCTGTGGCCAAAGTTATTGTGGCATAAGCTTTCATGGAGCAGAGTCCACTTCTTCGAATGCATGATTCATTATTCTGTGTGCGCGTGCGTGCGTGTGTTTCATATACATAAGAATTTCCATGCTGGATCAGACCAAGGGTCCATCTAGTCCAGCACTCTGTTCATTCACACAGTCGCCAACCAGCTGTCAACCAGCAACTGGTGTATATAGGCTTGCTGTTTCTGATACTGGAGGTTACACTTAGCCATCAGGACTAGTAGCCATTGATATCCTTCTTCTAGAGGCAAGTTTCCAACCCTAGGGTGACCAACTTGCCAGTTTTCCCTGGAAATCTCTGGGTTTTCAGGCCCTAAGTGGGGGTGCTCCAGTGGGAAAATTATTTCTGAGTTATCATAGGATAGTGCTGTATGATAGGACATAGGGAACTGATCACCTCTGAGGCCTTAGCTAGACCTAAGGTTTATCCAGGGATTGTCCCGGGGTCATCCCTGTTCATGTAAATGACACACAGGATATCCCGGGAGCAGGCAGGGACGACCCCGGGACGACCCCGGGATAAACCTTAGGTCTAGCTAAGGCCTGAGTTATCTTCTACTCAGTTTTCTTCATGTTAAGATTTCTGTTCCTTGCACACTGAGGCAGTGTAAATTCAGGAGGTATTTGGAAGGAAAGATCCTTGTCCAGCATTGTGATAATGGGCATCCGTTCTGGCCTTTCTTCATATTGCTACTGACATGGTTAATGAACCAGAGGTATAATGACAAATTTTAAGATTAGTTTCTCATTGATAAACCAGAAGTTGAAACAAGCTAAAAGGTGCTAGTGAGAAGTGACTGCAAAATGGAACTTCCATGGATAGAGGCAGTTTACCATTGTAACCTTAGTCTTGCACCCTCATAGCTTGCTTTTCGGTCGGCAGTGAGAATGTATTTGTTTTGCTTAGCATTTTGTGGTTGTTAATAGGGAGCTAATCACTGACTCCACTCTCTGAGTTGTTCTGTTCCTCCTTTTTTTAAAGTTTGACATTTAAAATTGTTTTTACAAAGACAGTATAAAAATATTTTAATCACAGAATGATATGTTACAGGGAATTTAAAAAGCAAATTTTCAAAATGTTTTATGGAGCACTGATTAAGTATTACTGGCTTAGGTTGACCTGTGGCTTTTGCACACTTTCGAAGTGTCACATAAGAGAGGGGACGGGATTACCCAACTCCTGGCTTTGAAGAGTGGCTCACTCATAATGGCAGGCTAGGTGCCTGAAGAAAGGATCTAATAGATTCCTGCACTTTCACATGCAGATCCAGGGAAGTTCCCTTGTTTAAATAAAGAGGCTCTAGTTTATCCCAATCTCTGGAGTCTGTGTCTTTATTCCAGGCTTCCTTCTCCACTTGCAAACAAAGAAATAAACCAATACCACCTTATATAGAAAGATAAACCAGTTTATTGATTAGCAACATACATGTTAAGAAATAATTTAAAGAAATAATTTATATTAAATATAATTTATATTAAATATATATCCAATCCTCTCATGAAATGTTTACTATTTTTAATTGTTGTAAACCGCCCAGAGAGCTTCGGCTGGGGGGCGGTATATAAATGTAATAAAAATAAAAAATAAATAAATGAAAAACGAATAAATACTGCAGTATTTTCTGTGGCTCAAAAAACACAGGACAGACTGAGTAATACCAATAATCAGTACAATAGTAGGTGCTTGATGCACAGTGAAACAGGGATTCTGTTATTCTCAGATACTTTCTCTGTCTTTTTAGTTCCACATCACTGGCAGTTGAACCAGCTGTTGCTCTTCTTTATTGCAAGAAATCTTTTGGTTCTGTAGTCAAACTCATACTGATTTGAGCCATTGAACAGATAGAAACGTCCTAAGAGAATAATGAGAATGAGAAAGACTGTGAATCTAACAGGTACATTGTCATCTTTTATCTCTCCCCACCTCCACCATTTTTAATGTACCTTTGCCTGTATCACCAGGACACATCAGCATTAAAATGGGTTTATACGAAATGTATAAAATATACTAACCGGACATTTTTCTCAAGTGATACACTACTGCAAAACTGGTGGAATGACTGGGTCTTGCATTAGTGCAACAGCTTGTGAAAAATAGGCACAGAGGTCTGGTCAAAGAAGTATTTAAATACCAAAATGGTTCTTGGTGATTTGTAGTACATCTGCAAACCTTGGGGTTGAGCAAATGGTGCAGACAGTTATCTAGGAGTTTGGGACATGCAAGCTGCTGTGCATAGCTTTTTCTCTCCTCGATGCCCAGGTTAATGGTATCATTCTTGAATTTGTAACATCTTCCCCCATCTCACAAACTGGATTCCATGAGTAATATTTAATGCTTCCTAAATCCTGACATGGACAGTAATGAGCTACATACTCTTTATGGATGTTGTCAAATACTTCAACTACCTAGCGATTACAACCATACAGTCATACCGATGTAATACGAATACCAATACAATTAAATTCTTCTCCTTACCATAATCTAGAAAAGCAGCGTCCACTTTGGGGCCAATTCCATGGAAGTCAGCTGTTATCTTCCTTGGATAACCTTCCTCCATGGAATTCTTGGCTTCATCATATCTAAAGAAATCAATGGGTTGAAAATTCATGAAGCTGCAGGTCTGAATTGACTGGCATAGTAACCACTGCTATTTCCACCACCAGAAACAACTGCATCTACTCCTTTTACATGTGAAATATGTGTGTGGGGATTTGGTGTGGTGTAGTGGCTAAAGGGTTGGACTGGGAGTCGGGAGACTAGTCCCCCACTTGGCCATGGGTGACATTGGGCCAGTCACAGATTCTCAGCCCAACCCATCTCACAGGGTTGTTGTTGTGAGGATAAAGTGGACAGGAGGAGGATTATGTAGACCGCCTTGGGTTCCTTGCAGGAAGAGGTGGGATATAAATATAAAATAATACTAATACTAATACTAATACTTATTATTATTATTTAAATAGGTGACTCCAAGTCATGCTGCCATTGTGTAAAGGTGGTAGGGTTTTATTTTCCCCTGAAGCCTACTCCCGAAAATGTTTGTTCTCAATGGGGCTATCTCCAGCGGGTTCAATGGGGCTTCTTCCAAAGTCAGTTTGTACAGGACTGTAGCATGAGGCTCAGGGCAAAGATATGAGCTGAAAGTGATGTGACAGGGTTTTTTATAGGGCTGATTATTTCAGCTCTGTGGCAGTTGTGAGCAGCACATGTAAAAAGCCCTGGATGTAAAAAGCCTTTCACTTCAAGGGGGAGGAGCACAGGACAAGGAAAATTAGGTCAAGACAAAACCCATACTTGATTTGGGGATGTATGGTAACCCAGGAAGAAGAATGTGGTAATTATCTTTATATTTCACTTGCAATGGAGTAAAAGAATTGATCAATATGCTTTCAAAATTAATTTCCCCTTACCTCCAGTACTTGTTGCCTGAAAAAAAGTATGTTTTCTTTGAGTATCCATCATAAGCAGCTCCATCAACTTTCTTAACATTTCCCGGGAATCCCAAGTGGAGGATGTTCTTCGGGAAACCAGGCTGTATGATATTTCCCTTAGTAGCCCAATACTTACGTCCTGTTAAACCAAAGATTAAAAAAAAGGTTGAGTCTTGCATGAAGATGAAACAAATGCTTACTAGATGCACTGGGTTTTCCATATTTTTCATTCCCTACAGAGTATATTACGGATAGGATCCGTGAGTTCCTGAAAGAAGAGGATCCTGCTTAAGTTAAGGCAATGGGAACTTAAGGCAATGGGAACTCTGGCCTGCTTGCATTGGCTGCCTGTATGTTTCCGAGCCCAGTTCAAGGTGCTGGATTTAACCTATAAAGCCTTACACAGCTTAGGATCACAATACCTGACGGAATGCCTCTCCCAACATGAACCTACCTGTACACTACACTCAACATATAATAATAAGATATCAAGTTGTACAATGTGTATACTAAGTTGCACATTGAAGGCGCATGATGCCACTACTCTAGTGAAGCTAAGCAAGTCTGGGTCTGGTCACTGCCTGGATGAAAGACTAACTGAGAGCCCTGTATATGAAATCTTCAGTACCATGGAGAAAGAAAGGCTGAATATGAATAAAAAGTGATGTCTCTGGTCTCAACTGGCTTTTAGCTGGGGCATATTTTGAGCTGAGCAACAATTAGTCTCTTCTATACAAGACTTACACCAGCAGAGGGCTCTTTAACTCCTTGATTACTCTAATACTACTCTAACTGGTGTGAATTTCTGCCATATAGCTGCTACCATATAGCTGCTCCTTTCTACTTGTTCATTTCTTGGCTGATGTAAGACATTGAAATGTATAAGGCGAGGGATCTGACCTGGGCCTCTGTTGCTGATACAACTGAGGAAAAGGGTGTTAAACCTGTCATTGTCTCTCTTTTGGACTGAGGGGAAGAACCACACAATAAGGGGAGAGTTTATTGCACTGTTGAAGTTCCCTCTGAAGTAAAAGAGCTCTTTGTCAGTCAGTTTGTGCAGAAGGAAGCTGGTAATGCACACATTAGAAGGGGTTTTGGGATTGGGGCTATGATGAGGGCCAGAAGAGAAGCCCTATGGTTGATATTTATGGATGGGGAAGAAATGGCTTCAGTACTCGTTGTAATACAAATGGACACAATTCACATTTCCAAACCAATATGCAAATCAAAACACAGGCCATGGCTAGACCAGGCCTATATCCCGGGATTGTCCCAGGATCATCCCTGTCCATCCAAATGACGCACAGTGGATCCCGGGAGCAGGCAGGGACGATGCCTCCATTTGCCTGGGATAATCCTTAGGTCTAGCTAAAGCCACAGTTGTACTTTGCTGAATTTTGAGATGCAGTTCTCTAATTTAAAAATGCAGAGAAAAATGTGTATATTAGGGGAAATAGCATCATATGCAGACTTTAGTATAAAGTAGCAAACAAAAATGCAAATAAATTGCTTGGGGAAAATGTGTGTATTAAGGAAACATATGCACAAAAAGGCATATATGAGGAGGAATGAGCACCAAACTATGTACATATTTCATGTGGACTTCCAAGAAATTTGCAAACAGATACAGAAACAGGAGAACATGAACAAGGATCTAACAAATGTAAAGCTGAATGAAAATGGGATTGACAGATTCATCCATGCCTAGAATACTGAGCCCCTATTTACCCAATTGTATATTTTTTTGGCATATAATTTTTTGGTGTGCACGGACCCCCCGCTCCGCCCTGCGGGCCGATCTGAAAATTTTGGATCGGCCTGCTCCGCTCCGCGCCACTCTGCCCATACTCCGCTCCTCTTCGCCGCGGAGCTCCGGCTCCGAATCGGAGCTCCGCAGTGGAGGGGAGTGGCACCAGGTAAGGCCGGGAGAGGAGGGCGGGGGGGGGTTACCAGGCCCTGCCGCCATCGCCACCCGTGTGGCAACGGCGGCAGAGCCCGGTAAGGGACCAAGGGGGAGGGGGGCCTTACCTGCGTCCGTCCGCGGTCCGTTGGCTTCTTCAATTGAGACCGCGGTTCAACCAGGAAGTCTGGGCCGTGGCCCAGACTTCCTGGTTGAACCGTGGGCTCAATTGAAGAAGCCGACGGACTGCGGACGGACACAGGTAAGGGAGAGGAGGGGGGGTTACCGGGCTCTGCTGCTGTCGCCACATGGGCAACAGCGACAGCAGCAGGGCCCGGTAAACCCCACTTACCTTTCCGGCGGAGCTCCGGATCGAGGTGAAGGATCCGCCTTTACCTCGATCTTCTTTGCCACGGTCCACCGGCCCCCCAATCCTCTTTGCCTCCGCTTTAAGGGCAGGCGAAGACCCCCGCTCTGCTTCTAATTCGCTGGTCCGATTAGAAGCGGAGCACATCCCTACATAGTATTACGAGACTTAAAAATGTTTCTTGTATTCCTTTCCTGAAATGGATTTCTTAAAATGTGTATAGGGAAGCCATTAAAAACAGCCCAGAAATTTCCTCCAGTGTAACAGTGCTACATACTGAAATTCAATGGCTAGGCTTTCTTGAGTAATATTTCTTAAATCCTGCCAATGACCCATTCTGTTCAAGAACAGGACATCCTCCCTTCTTTCCATCCTCCTTAGATTCATAACGTTCCATTTGTTCACATTAAACAGGAATGTATGAGCCTTAGAATATTTACCTTTGAAAAGAAATACTGTATCATCATCTTCAACTTCATAGGCAGCATCTACGCCACTGCTCAAAGCTGGCCAGAATTCAGAAATCGGAGTTTTTACAGCCTCTGCACTTGGGGAATTCTTTCGCCAGAAGAAACTGCAGGGAAGGATAGGAGAAGAACAACTTGAATATTCACTGAGGAAGGACCATTGGTCAGTGGCAGAGCCCATGTTTGCATGCAGAAGATCCCAAGTTCAATCACAGGTAGGGAGATGGCTAGAAGTGAATGGGGTGAAGGGCCTGATCCTACATTACCTGTCTTTAAAGAACAAGGATTCCCCTCGGAGAGTAGTGACAGCATCAAAAGCCAGACGAGAGTCACACGAGTCTGTGGACGGTGCTACTGTTGGAATTTTTGGTGGCGGCGTGGGGGTTCCCGATGAAACTCTGTCATTTTCAGGGGGTCCTTGAAGAGAGATAAAAGACAGTCAGCATTTGGAAACATGCAGGTCACAGATATTGCAACAGATTTCACTGGTGAAGTGAGATACAGCAATGAACTCAATGAACTTGACACAACATTAAGCAAGTTTCAATTTCATACGCATTAATTATTCCCCATTAAGTGTGTAGAAGTGCCAGGGTTGGATCTGGAATATCTTGTTGAGAAAGACAAAAGCCAAACTGCATGAGGTGTTTAAAATGGACAATCCCGCAGGGGACATCCCTATGCTCAAGCATTAGATTTACTAGATTCGTCCGCAAACAACTTGATCTCATAGAATTAAAAAAAGTAGACCAATTCATTGGCAACTTCTGTTTTCAAAAACTTTCTTGCTAACAATAAGGCCTAATCTACACCAAGCAGTTTATTGCACTATGAAAGTGGTATATAAAAGGCAGGAGCCACACCAAGCAGGATACATTGGTATGAAAGCAGTAAACGGTGGCCTTAGCTAGACCTAAGGTTTATCCCGGTATCATCCTGGGGTCGTCCCTGCCTGCTCCCGGGATCCCCTGTGTGTGTCATTTACATGCACAGGGATGACCCCGGGATGAACCTTAGGTCTAGCTAAAGCCGGTATGTGTCAATGGGCCCCAACAGTTGCCAGTGCGCTTCAATACCACTACTAAGGAGTAGTGTGGCTCCTGCCTTTTATATAACACTTCCATACTGCAATATCCTGCTTGATGTAGATTAGACCTGAGTTTATCCTGCCTCTCAATCCTATCTCCTTTGCTGGAGCGGAGATAGGATTGAGAGGCAGGATAAACTCAGGTCTAGACTGCAGCCAGGAAATCAGAAGACGTTTACTTCTTGGGAGGAGAGCAATGACAAATCTTGATAAAATAGTTAAGAGCAGAGACACCACACTGACAACAAAGGTCCGCATAGTTAAAGCAATGGTATTCCCCGTAGTAACCTATGGCTGCGAGAGCTGGACCATAAGGAAAGCTGAGCGAAGGAAGATAGATGCTTTTGAACTGTGGTGTTGGAGGAAAATCCTGAGAGTGCCTTGGACTGCAAGAAGATCAAACCAGTCCATACTACAGGAAATAAAGCCAGACTGCTCACTTGAGGGAATGGTATTAAAGGCAAAACTGAAGTACTTTGGCCACATAATGAGAAGACAGGATACCCTGGAGAAGAGGCTGATGCTAGGGAAAGTGGAAGGCAAAAGGAAGAGGGGCCGACCAAGGGCAAGATGGATGGATGATTTTCTGGAGGTGACAGACTTGACCTTGGGGAAGCTGGGGGTGGCGACAGCCGACAGAAAGCTCTGGCGTGGGCTGGTCCATGAAGTCACGAAGAGTCGGAAACGACTGAACGAATAAACAACAAAACAACTCAATCCTATGCAGAGGATCAGGGTCCCTACTGAATAGGGCAGTCTGGGGGTGGGGAAGACCCTGAAAATCAGGCAGTGGAAGAGTGGGTGGAGATTTCTGTTTCCACCAGCCCAGTTGCATATGCCTCACCCTGAATTTAACCCAATGCTTTTAAATGGCATGAATCCACACATTCAGCTGAGCATCTGCACTTACCATAAAGGTACTGTATGCCTTCTATGTCATCCCTATGAAGCCTGAAGTATTTGGGGTCCGAAGGATGGTACATTGGAAACATTAGAGACCCCCAAACACTGGAATGTCCCAGACCCAGAGAGTGGCCAAACTCATGGGCAGCGACAAGGAAAAGGTTGGTTCCTAAAGGAAACAGGAATGGCATGATCACTTATGAAATTACTTTTGCTGCAATATAGTAAAAAAGAACATAATTGTAGGGGTGCTTGAGGAAATTCCAATAGGAAACGGGCTGATTCACGCCTCCTGAACTAATGTGCAGATTACAACATCGCTGTCCAAGAGATTTTGCACTTCTTTGAATACTGAATCACCTTGAAGACTAACCAGCTATATATTGGCTAGTCTTTGAGATGCCACAAAACTCTGCTGTTTTTGCACACTCAGCATCCACACACTTCAGCTGCATAGTAGCACGCAGCACACCATGATGAGGGATGAAGGGTGAGTTACATTCAGCATGGCAGGTCATATGATGGCAAGCTTGGCACCTATTATCAATACTATTGATATTATAAGAGCAATAACTGAAGACCTTGCAATAACTTTATATTACAGTACACAAATGCACCGTAACACCAAGTCCTGAAAGTCATCTACACTACTGCTTTAAAGCACTTTATAACAGTTTTGACAACTGTATATGCAGTGTGTCCTGGGCCTCAACAGTTGTCAAAACTGTTATAAAGCGCTTTAAAGCAGTAGTGTAGATCCTGCCATGATCTCTTCTCGATCATCCCAGAGTGCAGGACAAGGAATAACGGGCTCAAGTTATAAGAAGCCAGATTCCAGCTGGACATCAGGAAAACCTTCCTGACCGTTAGAGCGCTATGACAATGGGACCAACTACTTAGGGAGGTTGTGGGCTCTCCCACACTAGAGGCCTTCAAGATGCAGCTGGACAACCATCTGTCAGGGATGCTTTAAGGTGGATTCCTGCATTGAGCAGGGGGTTGGACTCGATGGCCTTATAGGCCCCTTCCAACTCTACTATTCTATGATTCTAAGTTTGTTTTGTATAAGCCACACACAAAAATTATACCATGGGACCTGAATGATTCTTGTCTCTCAATATGTTTCAAGAAATTTAGTTAAGAACCATTTACTACAACAAGTTGGGAAGATATACCTTGCAAATCTGTACTCCAGTTTTCATCCTCATCAAAATGGGCATTTCCTCCAAAGGCAGGCGAATAAGCATGAGCCAGTTCTCCGCCTGGTCCGTCAAAGGGAATATAGTCACCATGGGCTTAAAAAGTTAAAGAACACAGATATAAATTTTCCAGCCAGGACCTTGGGTGTATCTAAACAGTTTTAGGTTTTCTTGTGATTTACTTACATCTAGCAGCAAAAGAGATCTCTATATCTGCAGGGCCGCCATAAACCCTGGAGAAGGTCAAGGGAGTCACATCACTCCACACTTTCCAAGCTCTCTCGATTGCATCATCTACATCAGCCTGATGCATATCTGGTGTGTAGTTCTGAATACTGTGAAAAATACAGAGGAAAATGAAATGAAATGAATATTTCAAGTAAAAGGTAACATACAGCTTTGGATAAAACTGGAAGAGATTTCCAACCTAAAATCCTTGGGTAAAATTTAAGCAATACAGTTATTGGACAAAGTGTTGGGCTTCATCCAGGAAGATATGTGATCAGATCCTGCCCAGCCATGAAGCTCATTGGTGATAGGGTGACCATATGAAAAGGAGGACAGGGCTCCTGTATCTTTAACAGTTGTATTGAAAGGGGGATTTCAGCAGGTGTCATTTGTATATATGGGGAACCTGGTGAAATTCCCTCTTCATCACAACAGTTAAAGCTGCAGGTGCCCTGCCCTCTTTTAATTCTGGTCACTTGCTCTATGGAAAAAGAAGGGCTTCCAAAGTAGTTTACTAAATGATGTCCAGGAAGCTTAGGTCTCCCACTTTCCCATGATGTATGCAGAACACCCCAGAAGGAAAACCTCAAGTTTCTTAACATTTCTTCTAGCATCTAGCTAAGAAATGTAATGGGGGGCACTGTCTGACTTCTGCATCGAAGCGCTGGGTACCCCACAGTGGGATTCATCTGCACCTACATCTCTGTGCCCCTGCTTCTCTTTTCCTACTTCCGTTTTGGGAGGTGTTTCCACTATAGCAGTTTTCCTCAGCACTGTACCCTCCAGATGTTTTGGAGTTTGATTCCCATCAGTACCAGACAACATGACCGATGGTCAGAAATATTGAGAACCGGAGCCCAAAATTTTGGGAGATGAGTATTGGGATAGGAAAGGTCAACCTAATGTCCTGCTCTTGTTAGGATCCAGGGGAGTTGTACAAATAAATATCCAAATTGCATCTTAAATTCAAGAAAGTGCATTGAAATCTTACCTGTACGTTAGGTCTTTCTTTCCCCATTTAGGGGACATGGCAAAGGTGCTGAATTTTTCTGTTTCAGGAACCCCACACCTGGGCTTCCTCATTACATCTAAAGTGCTTGGATCTAGATTGCCGGTCACTTTCAGCCCAAAGAATTCCTGCATTTGTTGCAGTTTGTCACTAGGGTCAGTACTTCTGCGTCTTCTTAGGTCAGGTGTTATTGACTCTGATTCAGGATAATATTTTTCCATGTATTTCTGATGAGCAGATAAAAGAGATTAGATTGGAATTAATTTTACATTCAGTTTTCACATGTGAAAAATATTTATTTAAAGTTATTCTATTCTGCCTTTTTGGCCCACAGGGTGCATTCAAACTGGTTCATTATACAAAGAAACATAATATCATATGATACTAACATAAAAATAAACCCATGATAGCCAGCAACAGCAGCAATAATCTTTACATCTCCTTCAGGAGGGACAGTCACCAATTTCACTATTTTACAGATCCAGGAACTGAAGCCAACAGAGATTAACTCACCCTGAGCCAGACTTCCCCCACCCAGTGCAACTCCCATCACACCAGTGCTGGTTGGGGATGATAGGAGTTGCAGTAGAAAACATAGGAGGGCTCCAAGTTGGGGAAACCTGCCATAAACCAACCAACAACCCTATGGTGGTTGGAGATCAAAAGGGGCTGGGGGGATGAGAATTATGTTCAGTTCATTTTTTAAAGAAGTCCATTCCAAATTGACCAATTTATTCATAAACAGAATAGAAAAACAATCTCACATTTAAACTACTTGAAACAAGTAAAATTGAAATTGATAGATTCCTCCATCCTTGGGCTTGATCCTAATTTCTCTACCCCAGGTCCCCATGGAGGTCCACTCTGGATATCAGTTCCCCAATGTCTTGAGTTATTGGTTATTGAGTCAATGTGCTGGCTGTATTCTATTTCTCCCTTACATTACCTTCAACCCTTACCGTGGCAAACTCCATGTCCTTTTCTGAAATGTGTTCCATTTCTTGGACTATCGGCAAAGCGCAGGAAAGTGCTCCACAGAGCACAACCATCAGTAGGAACCTTTTCATTTTGGCTTCTCCTCCTGTGTCCTAGACGTGGAGTCCCAGAACTCTCCTGCTTCTGTCAGTGGATCTGTCCATGTGCCTCAAGTCTCCCTGTATATATAGTTGAGGTTGATTCCATAACAGCAATACAAACATGACTCAAAACATCTACTCACTTGCCCATCATATGCTCTCAAAATCCCCACTTAGCATGAAGAACTCAGGAAGTTGCCATGTATGGACTCAGAGCACTGATCCATCTAGTGCAGGGGTGTTTACATGAGTGGTTCCCGAGGGTTTCAGATATGAATTTATTCCTGCCTTACCTGGAGATACCTGGGACTGGATCAGGAACCTTTGGCATGCTGTACCTCTGAACTGGCCCTTCACTGACTCAGCATGGCTGGGAGTCACCCAATGGGAATGGTTCACAAAGATACTTTTTCAGCCCCCACACAAATCCTCCATATGCTGGACTACAGTTGCCAACATCCACAACCAGCACAGCCATGCTGATGGATGATAGGAATTGTATTCCAACACATTTGGGTGACACCAGTTTGGGGAAGGTTGTGCTACACTGTAGTATACTAATGGTGGACTTTGTATTTATCAACAGAGTGATAAAGTCTTCTTTTGCCACATAAAATAAATCCCAAATTCCTTTGAGCATGAAAACATTTCTTTTCTGCTACCTAATATTTTGGGGTAAATATCCTTCTGCCCAATCACATCTATACAGCAATTTGCAAATGATAAATACGGTAATCTATTTATTGTTAGGCTGTTGTTTATACTGATATTTGACTGGATACCGGTAAAAACAGGAATCACTTCACAACAGTTGCTCCTTTTTTTGTTCTGATAGCAGACATGACTGAAAAGTGACATATTCTACATGAGGTTTTACATGAGGAACATTTTTGTTCAAATATGGAGTATCATTTATAAAAGGGACATACAGAAAATGACTCATGTGATCCATCACTTCACATCCTTTCAGTTATTCAGTTCCTTTCATACTCCTGAAGTAAGAATTTAGAAATCGTGGAGCTGAAGTCATTAACTTTTAAATGCAGAAGTTAATAATCCCATGTATTTTACACTTATGTGTCTCATCACTCTAAAATAATGTTTTATTTAGTTATTTATTTAAAACATGTATTGGTTGCCTTTCAGGGCAGAAGCCCTCTCAAGGGCTTACAACAATGAAATACATAAAAACACTTAAAATATTAATAGCAATAAAACATAAATGCAATAAAATAGCAATTAAAATGAATAAAAGGCAACAATAAACCCAGCAAGAACAATGGCAAAAGACAGTACTCATCATGAGAAAGCCATGTTAAAATAAAAAGGTCTTCTTAAAAGCCTGCAAGGATGGTGCATGGCAAACCTGCAATGTTTCTTTGTTTTTCTTTTCCACAAATTTTTTTTGTTCTGTTTTTTTTAATATTCACAATGAAAAGAGATTTTTAAAATTATTTGTTTAGAAGTAGTCGATGACACTGTTCAGACAACATGCTAAGCCACAATGGTTGAGCATTTTGAGCTAAACGTTATGGTCTAGTGTGTAATGCGACTTAGCGCATCATGTGAACCATTCCTAACCATGGTGGCTACATAAGCACAGTTTAAACACACTCCCTAACCATTTGCTGCAAAAGGGCTAGCGGCTTAACCATGGCTTAGTGTGTTGTCTGAACAGGGTCTAATTGTGTTATTCCACTTTACAGCAGCACCAGGTAGAGATTATGTAGTGGAAGAGAAGGTAAGGGAAACCTCTTTGTGTAGAACTCGGATCTCAGTTCTGTGACTAAACTGAAAGCAGAAACTGCAGATTAACAGCCTTATGTAGAAAATCTCTTTGTGGGACAAGAAATAGAATTTGGGAGAGAGATATCAATTCTCAATGGGACCCATAAAATTCCAGGAGACAAACTGAATGGGCTGAAATTAGCAAACCTGAGAAGAAACTGGGATCATGAAGGGTATGAATGTTTACTTAGCAGAGCTGGCCCTACCATTAGGCAAAGTGAAGCAGCAGGGGGAGGGGCAATTGGGGAAGAGAGCTGTGGGCCACACAGCCAGCTCTACCCCCTTTAACCTGGCCTGTATATTTCAGGTGTCATGAAGGATGTTGCCCCATCATCATTGTTGAAGAAAGATTCAACTGCTGGTAGGGTTGGATTTCATACATGGAAATAGAGCAGAGTCCTTCGTCTTCTCCTCAGCTTCTTCCCAAAGAGTGTCCCTGGGAATACAAGTTTACTTCCTCACAGATAATGAATGGCTGTTGTTTACACACCAAGGGATAAAGTCAAATGGTCTCCTGCTTCTTTAACAGTTGTATTGAAAAGGGAATTTCAACAGGTGTCATTTGTATGCATGCAGCACCTGGTGAAATTCTCCCTTCATTACAACAGCTAAAGCTTTGGGAGCCTTCCCCTCCTTTGTATCTGGTTGCCCTAGCATAACGCTTGCTGCTTCAAATCCCCTTTTCAACACAACTTTTAAAGATACAGGAGCCCTGTCCTCCTTTTCATATGGGTCGATCTACACCAAGCAGGATATAACACTTTAAAAATGGTATGAAAATGGTATATGTAATGTGTCCTGGGCCTGAACAGTTGTCATAACCATTATAAACCGTTATAAGCGGTAGTGTAGATCCTGCCACTGTCACCCTATACACATGACACTAGATGGCCTGATATGAGTTGAAGCTGGCACACAGGAACCATGGGATTCGGAGTTTGGCAACAACAGCAAGAACAGCAGCAAATTTGGGCATTGTTCAAGAAAGGCTTAGTGCATCTATATCATCATTGCATCGTTCCCAGGGGGATTCTTGGGAAAGGAGAGAGAAAATGGCTTCCCTATTGTAGCAAATCCTGAGGGAATACTCTCGCCTCCTGGGCATAGTTGCTCAGGAGCCTCATGGTTAGTCCTTCAAACAAGACAGGACTTTCTGCAAAGGCTGCACACAAAATTCCTCCTGCAACAGAATAAGGGGGGGGGGGTAGGCAACCCAAAGCATGCAGGCTGCCTGCAACACGATCACTTGTAAGGGACCCAGCGCCTGCCACCCCCACCCCCCATTCAAAAGAGACACATGCAGGGCTGTCTGGAGCCTATTTCCCAGGAGAATTTCTAGGAACATATTAGCAATGGCCACTTCTGATAGTGGTGACGGCCACTTCCAACAGCAGTGGAGATCTGACCTTATACTGGGTGTCTCCCAGTGTTAAATGGTGTTAGATGCCCAGTATAAAGACACATCCTGCCTTCTGTATATATTGTTACAAATGCCCTTCTCAACTTCATTGTTTGAGTGTTTCACCCGATTAATTGTTGAAGTTCACTGATATTTTATGTTGTCTCTTTAACTTGGCTGTTATTTAAATATTTTCAACTCACCCAGCCCAAATATAGAAACGAAGGTTTCTTTCATCCTGCTGTTCCACTGGAATGCCTTGGAAATCTATGAACTGTTCATTTAACCACCCAGGTGACTTTTTAAAAAAAACATATTGGAACAGCTGTTCAACTTTCCCAGGTGAGGAGGTGCATATAGATGTACAGTAATTATTTTCGGACACATAAGACTCTGTATTGATTGCTCTAGCCATTTCCTTCCCTATGGTCTGTCTCTCTTACACAGTCAGACCACTATGTTATCGGGGCTTCCTGTTATGTTTTGTTCCCAGGACTTCAATAGAGGAACTATAAGGCTGTGATGATCGGTATGACATCATTTGCATCAAGCAATGATAGTAGTAGGAAACCGTGGCATTTGGATTGTTTGTTATTACCCAGATTGGGCAGAAAATTCATTTTAACCACTTATATACTTTCTATCTATGAAACGCTAAACTGAGCTCATCCACCTGTCTGCAACTTCAGTTTCTATATATGAGCATGTTCCGTAGGCTGCAATCCTAAGCAACTGATCTGGAAGTAAAATCCACTTGAAAAAATGGATTTCAAATCAGAGTATTCCTACATCTTCCATCTACCAATTTCAGGCAAATAACTGCATATACAACACTACAGGCAGTCAATAATTATTTACTGGCTCTTAAATAAAATAATACTACATGGAAGAAATGGCCTGAGAAATATCTTTATTCTGGATATTTCTCAGATTATTCTCGTAAATGTTGATACTTACCAGAAAATAACATAAATGAAGGAGGAATTGGTCGTTTACCAAATGCATTAGGTTCCTGGGACATTTGCAATTCAGCCATGTTAAAGGCTGAACTTTGTCAGTAAATGATCATTGTCAATGAAATTTAGGCCAAATCTACACGTAGTACTGAAGGCGCTCGCGTGGGCCTCCAGTGCGCCGTCAAAACGATGGTGTAGATGGTGAAAGAAGAGACGGAGGAAGAGGAGGAGGAGGAGGAGGCCAGCGGGGAGGCGGCGGCGGTGGCGGCGGCCTCCTGCTGCCAGGGTAAGAGCCATCCGGGTCACAGAGCTTGGCTTCTGCTTCTGCCGAGCTCTCCGACCTGGGTGGCGCTTACCCTGGCAGCAGGAGGCCGGCGGGGAGGCAGCGGCGGCGGCAAGGACGCGGCCGGTTCCCCAGCCTCCTCCTCCTCCGCCTCTTCCTCCGCCTCTTCTTTCGCCATCTACACCATTGTTTTGACAGCGCACTGGAGGCGCACGCAAGCGCCTTCAGTACTATGTGTAGCGTCCCTCATAGTCATGCAATGAAAGCTTTTAATTGGCCTTGAGACATGAGGGGGGGGGGCATGTCTACACCAGCCCTATATCCTGGGATCGTTCCTGTGCATCCAAACGCCACACAGGGGATCCCGGGAGAAGGCAGGGACGACCCCTCTATTTTCCTGGGATAACCCTTAGGTGTAGAAAGGGCCACTGGTAAATATGGTGATTTTTCTGGTGTTCTCATTACTCTCCTAAACTGTTACAAATTGCCAGTAATGAAAGTATTCATTACATCTGCACTGTTAACCACCAGTATACTCGAAGTGTACTGTTTGAATGCCTTCGATAATACTTTTGAGTTAATCATACAGTATTTACAGATTATTCTGTAAATACTGGATTGTGTGCATGTTTACTCAGAAGAAGGCCTCATTGAGTTCAGTTAGTAAGTATACATCCTTACAATGCCTTCCTATGCATGTCCACTCAAAAGTGTTAAATAGGTCTTACACTCAAGGAAGCATGTACAGTATTGCAGCCTAAACATTTATTTTGTGTGTGCCGCTCTACATTTTACTGAAAGTGTTGCACTGCATTTTTGGACTGCTGATGCTTTTAGTTTTGTAATTGGATTCTTTGGTATGTGGATAGATTTGCCTCACAGCTCCGTGGCACTGTATCAGTTATATAAAGCTGCGTGTTGTTGTTGTTTTAAAAAATAGCCCTGGAGCTGCACTTTTAAAAAGTCAGGATTTACCCTGACTTTTTTCTTCAAAGCGAGGTCACCACAGCCCTTCCACCATGTGACCTTTTCCCATTGTCGATCTGGGTGGGTAGGGGGTTTATGAGTGGATGGTGACTGCTGATTGGTCTCCGGAAGCCCAGGAAGAAGGCAGGGGCCGACTCCAGTACCCAGATGGCCAGTGTTTGTTGGAACCTTTCCAGCCATGAATATTCTCTTTTCCTGGACCATGTGATTGTGGCGTTACACCCCACAAGTCAGTTCCCAAAGGTATGTCTGCAGTTTGTAAGTCTGTCGTTTTTAGAATGTTGGCCTGAGTGGGTGGAGTTAGAATGTCTTGGGAGGGGGGAGGAGTGATATATAAGGGAATGACTGAGGGGATTCAGTCATTCTTGTTCTGTTCTGTTCTTTCCAGGGAGACTTGTTAGGGACTCTTAGAGTCTGTAGTGCTCTCTGTATTTATGGTACTTAAGTTTTGGGAAATTTGAGAGTCAGTGTAGTGAGTGGTGTCTTTAGAGTGTGGTGTGCACGTAGTGGAAGTATATTAATCAATACTGATAATAAAGAAAGTTCAAGAGTGATTGTGTGAGTGAAAGGAAAGCGCAAATGTGAGGGTGACAGGATTGTATGGATGGTTTCAAAAAGGTTTTTAAGTGTTGTTATTAGAAACAAAGCTTATGAACTTTTAAAAATAAATTTTGATTGTTTTAAAACTACCACGAAAATCCCACGTGTCTGTTTGGCATTTATCATCTTAAGTTTACACATTCAGCACCCACTCTGACAATCATTCACCTCAACAGATATAACTCACAGTGCATTATTATATATATTAAATCCTTCTCCATTTTAAACCCCTTTCTCCACATAGTTTGGAGGAAGGTGGGCTTTATCCCTTGCCTCAGGCGTATCAAGTGGTGGTGCTTGGCTTGAGCAGGGAGTAGCCTCGGCCGGGTCTGGTGTTCAGAGCCTGTGCTGCCCCATAATAAGTGGTGGCAGAATTGAGGTCTGGTGTTCAGAGCCTGTGTCGCCCCAGTGATCTAAAATGGGAATGGATGATCCTCGCATTTTAAGAGAGTGTAAGAAGATTTAAGGGGCTTTCCCTTTTCAGGATCTGTATGCAGTTTCAATTATGGCTCCCAGATGTCATTCTTTGACTTCCAAACCTTGGGCACAGTGTCCCTAATTACAAACACATGGGATTTTCTTGGGAAAGGCCATTCACAAATGGTTCACAAAAATTAAAAACATTCAAAGCATAAAACAACAGTATAGAACGTGTTGTGAAACTTCCTCAAGTTGTACTCTTTTCGTCGCCAGCTGAAGACCTTTTTATTCTCTCAGTATTTTAACGCTTAATTTTAACTTAAATTTAAATTTTACTGTTTTAACTCTGTATTTTAATTTTATATCAATTTTGCTGTGTGGTTTTATCCTGGTTGTGCTTTTTCATACTGTATTTTGTATTTGTGCTTTTAACCTGTTGGTTGTTTTATTATGGTTTTAATTTTTGTGAACCGCCCAGAGAGCTTTGGCTGTTGGGTGGTATAAAAATGTAACAAATAAATAAATATTTCTTTTTACTTCAAATATTAATTCCAGAGATTACAGTGGTGATTATGATGGTGAGGATGGATAATCAACTTCTCAGTCACCACCAGACATCCCAGAAGAGCAGTCAAAAGGACTGTGTAATGCTCACTTGACCTTTGATGCCATCACCAGTCTCTGAGGGGAAAAATTCTTCTTTAAAGACAGGTAAATCCATTCTTTGAGAATGGTGTGAGAAGCAGTTCTTCTCACGGTAGTGTGCTGCATTTGTTTTCTCCACGCAAACTCTCTCTGTCGATGCAGTTTATGGAGAAAAACCCTGTGAATCAATCGTGTGGAGATTGAACTATATATTTGTGTATTGGTAGGCATTGGGCTAGATCAATTTGGGAGGGAGAACGGGATTGGGCTTCCTACTCCCCCATGGTGGAATCCCCTTAAGGGACCAGGGTGGGTGTGGCACCAAGACCAGACCAGCATGGTGGCTGCAAGGGTACTTTTACAGTATTTTTACTATGCTTTTATAGTGTTGGTTGTTTTATACTTTGATTTGTGTCTCATGGCTATCGGACAGAAATGCAATAAATAAAATAAATAAAAATATATATTGTAGAATTCACAACTACAAGATGTAGTGATGCCCACTAGTTTGGATAAAAAGGATTAAAGTCCAGTCTTTCAGAATTTAGGATTGCCAAATGCTGATGGGCTACAATCCTCATTATTCTTTGTCAGTGTGGCCAATGGTCAGAGATGGTTGTTTTAGTCCTGGGAACCGTTAGTTTGAAAAGGTCTAATTCATGGAGGCCTGGGGAGGGATCTACACTACTGCTTTAAAGCGCTTTATAACAGTTTTGACAACTGTTGGGGCCCAGGACACACTGCATATACAGGTTTCAAAACGTTTTCAAAGTGCTTTAAAGCACTTTAAAGCGCTTTAAAAGCAGTAGTGTAGATCCCCCCCAGGTCTAATTAGCCATAATAGCAAAATGGAACTTCCATAGACAGAGGTAGTTTACCACTGGAAACTTAGGCCTTAGCTAGACCTAAGATTTATCCCAGGATAGTCCCGGGGTCATCCCTCTTCATGTAAATGACACACAGGGGATCCCGGGAGCAGGCAGGGACGACCCCGGGATAAACCTTAGGTCTAGCTAAGGCCTTAGATTTGCACCCTCATTGCTTGCTTTTTGGTGGGCAGTGAGAACATATTTGTTTTGCTTACCATTTGATGGTTGTTAATGGGGAGGTAATTGTTGACCCTACTCTCCGGGTTGTTGTTGTTTTAAAAGAAGATTGACTTTAAAACTGTTTTTCCATTTTGTATTGCATACAACTTTGAGGGCCTGTTTGCTGAAAGCCAATATAAAATTATTTTAATAACTAACTGAAATAAAACAAAATGCTGGATTACAGAGCATTTGAAGAGCAAGTTCTCGTTAAGCACTGATTAAGAATTACTGGCTTAGGTTGACCAGCGCAGTGATGAGGGGAATGTGGCTTTTGGACAAGGCGTTGACTAGATATGTCTTTTTCTCCTTTCTTACATAGGATGCTTGCATACAAAGAAATCAATCAATACCACCTTATATAGAAAGATATATCACTTTATTGCTTAGCAAAATACATATTAACACATAGTTTAATGCAATAACTTATATTAAATATATATTCATATTTGAACTGTGACTCTTATAAAAAAGTGATCAAAAACGCAGGAGAGATCAAGTAATACTAATAATCAATACAAAAGAGGGTGCTTGATGCACGGTGAAGTAGGGATTCTCTTTGTTGTTCTTGGCTACTTTGGTCTTTCTTAGTTCCATATCACAGGCAGCCAAACCACCTGTTGCTCCTTTTCATGACCAGAAATTTTTTGGTTTTGCTGTCAAACTCATATTGATTTGAGCCGCTGAAGAGAGAGAAATGTCCTAAAAGAATAATGAAAAGGGTAAGGATTGTGAATCTGACAAATACAGGTAACTCTCAAACCTTGCAATTAAGTTTTCATCTTTCTCTCTCAACTTCTTTTCATTTTTAGTATAACCTTGCCTGCAACATGTGGGCACATCATATTTAAAGCAGGAAATGTACAAAACATAGTAACTGTGATGCACTGCTGCAAAACCAGTAAACTGAGTGGAACTGGTGCACTTTGGGTAAAATACATAAATAGATACAGTTCAATTAAAAGGAACAATTAAAATGCCAGAATGTTTCTTGGGGATTGTTTGTACATCTGGGAACTTGGAGTATGCACATTGCTGTGGATAGTTTTTTCAGAACAACTTTTCCCTTGATAATGAAGGACATTTAGGCCATGGCTAGACCAGGCCTATATCCCAGGATCGTCCCGGGATCATCCTTGTGCATCCAAATGACACACAAGGGATCCCGGGAGCAGGCAGGGACAACCCTCCATTTGCATGGGATAATCCTTAGGTCTAGCTAAGGCCTGAGACTAAACTTGCAGGAATCTCTTTTCCACACCTAACTTATCAGAGTAAGGGCAACTCACCAAGGGCTCATCTACACCAAGCAGGATATTCCGTTATGAAAGTGGTATAAAAGTGATATATAAAAGGCAGGAGCCACACTACTGCTTTATAGAGGTATTGAAGTGCACTGAAAACTGTTGGGGCCCATAGACACAGACCATATACCGTTATCATACCACTTTTATAGTGCAATATCCAGCTTGGTGTAGAGGTGTCATGGTCCCCAACAGTTGTCAGTGCACTACAGTATCACTATAAAGCAGTAGTGAAGATCCTGTAGTGCACGTTACTATCGCTATAAAGCAGTAGAGTGGTCCTGCCTTTTATATACCACTTTCATAGTGGAATATCCTGCTTGGTGTAGATGAGCCCCAAGTCTTCCAAATGATTACTACATATATTATCATTCTTGAACTTGTAACATCTTCCCCCATCTCACAGAGTGGATTCCATGAGTAAAATGTAATGCTTCCTAAATCCTGACATGGACATTAATGAGCTACATACTCTTTATGGGTGTTGTCAAATACTTTTGCTTACCATTATGTAGAATAGCAGCATCCACGTTGGAGCCAATTTGATGGAAGTCAGCTGTTATCTTCCTTGGGTAACCTTTCTCCATTGAATTCTTGGCTTCATCATATCTAAAGAAATTAATGGGTTGAAAAGTCAAGAAGCTGCAGGTCTGTATTGAATGGCATGGTAACCATTGCTGTTTTCACCGCAAGAAACAAGTGCACCTAACCACGTTAAATGCATAGTAGAGGGGGAGCGCTATGCATACAAAACCATGACATTTGATATGTACGGACAACTCCAAATCATACTGCTGTTGTGTAAAAGTGGTGGGATTTCTTTTTCATCCACAGCTTAATCTTAAACATGTTTGCTCTCAAGTAAGCCTTGTTTAGTGTTCAATGGGGCTTACTCCAAAGTCAGTCTGTACAGGACTGAAGCATGAGGCTCAGGGCAAAGTTGAAAGCTAAAAGAGTTACAGTAGGGTTTTGATTGGGCTGATTTTTCTCAGTAGCAATTATGAGCAGCACATTACTGGTGAATATAATCAGGCCTCTTCAAGGGGGAGAAGTACAGGTTTTTGGAGCCTGAGGACAATGAAATTTAGGCCTCATCAAGATAAAACCTGTAGTTGATTTGGCAGTGCCAGCAAGAAGAATCTGGTACATTCTTTATATTTCTCTTGCCAGGGATAAACAGAATTGTGCAATATGCATCAAGATGGTCCAGTGTGAGCTAGATCATTTCCCCTTACCTCCAGTACTTGTTGCCCGAAAAGAAGTATGTTTTCTTTGAGCTTTTGTCATAAGCAGCTGAATCGATTTTCTTAACTGTTCTGGGGAAGCCCAAGTGGTGGATATTTTTTGGGAAACCAGGCTGTATGATATTTCCCTTAGTAGCCCAATATTTATGTCCTGTTAAAACAAAGATAGAAAAGACTGAGTCTTGCATGAATATGAACCAAATTCAGAGTAGGTTCACTGTGTTTTCCATATACTACATTCCCTACAGAGAGCATTACGGAAATCATGGAAGAGTTTGTGCAAAAGGAGAATCCTGCTTCTGCTAAGGCAATGGGACTTGGAGGTGATATCTGGTTGCACATTGTATATAACAGTGTTTCACACTGAAAGCGTATAATACCACCGCTTTGGTGAGTCTCAGGCCACAGCTAGACCTAAGGTTTATCCTGGGATCATCCAGGGTTCGCCCCTGCCTGAGCACTGGATCCCCTGTGTGTCACCTAGATGAACAGGTTTGACCCCTGGACGATCCAGGGATAAACCTTAGGTCTAGCTATGGCCTAAGTAGGACAGAGTCTGATCATTGCCTGGATGGGAGGCTATCCAGGAACCCCATATCTGAAGTCTTAGATTCTATGATGTGATAAAGATGGAATGTGAATGCACTAAATAAAAGTTGATATTTCTGGTACCACACTGGTTTTAGCTGGAGCATATTTTGAGCTGAACAACCACTCATGAACAAGCTATAAAAACTGGAAATTTCTCCCAGCCCCTTAAAATACAGCAGTACCCAACAGAACATCTGTACCCAACCCAGTTGTTCTAAGCAACCACTGGTGGCCTAGCTAGTCACTTCTGCACAAGCCTTAGGTCCAGCAAAGGGCTCTTTAACTCTTTCCCTACCTTCTTACTTGCCAGTATGAATTTATGCATCTGAGCCGCTTCTTTGCACTTTGTGTATTTCTTGGCTGATGTAAGACATTGAAGTGTATAATGAGAGAGATCTGACTTCTGTTGCTGAACACTGGGCAGAAGGAGGTTAAACATGCCATTATTTCTCTTTTGGACTGAGAAGCAGAATTGCGCAATAACAGGGTAGCTTTTTGTGCAGTTGATGGCCACTGAAGTAAAAGATCTGTTTGTCGGTCAGTGTGTGCAGAAGGTTGCTGGTAATGCATGTATTAGATGGGGCTTTGGGATTGTGGCTATGATGGGGTCCAGAAGAGAAGCCCCACGGGTGATACTTATCAGATGGGGAAGAAATTAGTATGCATTTACTGCAAATGTACATAATTCGCACTTCCCAAACTGCTATGCAAATCAAAACAGTTCAATTTCAAAATTTTACTGCCCCCTCCCTGTGGATTGTATGATGCAGTTGTCCAATAAAAATGCACACTAAAATGTGGATGTATTTGCATATGGCTTTTAAAAAAAGACTAAGAGATGGAAAAATGGTTCAGAACAAATGTAAGGTCAGAAAAATGGGCAAAACCAAAAAAGAGAGATTTGTCTATTTGTAGCGATGTTGAGCCCCCATTTACTCAGTTTTATCCAAATTTTGCACAGTGCCACGATATTTCTTGTATCATTCTCATAATCCATTTGTGAAATTGATTTCCTAAGATGTGTTTAGGAGAGCCACAAGGTGCAACGAAGAAGAAATGTGCTCTTTTGTAATAGAGCAATGGACATATGTTGAACAGCTAGGCTTTGTGGAGTAATCTTTCAGAACCCCTGCCTATAGCACATTCTTTCCAGCCTCCTTAGATTCATAATTTCCAGCTCATTAACATTAAACAGGGACATATGAGACTCAGAATATTTACCTTTGAAAAGAAATACTGTGTCATCAGCTTCAGATTCATAGGCAGCATCTATGCCACTGCTCAACGCTGGCCAGAAAGCAGAAATAGGTGTCTTTTCAATATCACTTCTTGACGGATGCTTTCGCCAGAAGAAGCTGCAGGGAAGGAGAGGAACAACTTGAATATTTATTGAGAAAGGACCATTGAACAGTGATAAAGCTCATGTTTACATACAGAAGATCCCAGGTTCAATCACAGGTGGGGGGCGGGGGAGCCAGAAGTGAGCAGCTTCAAGGGTCTGGGTCTAATTTACCTGTCTTTAAAGAATACAGTTTCCCCTCGGAGAGTAGTGACAGCATCAAAAGCCAGATCAGAGTTGCATAAGTCTGTGGATGGTGCTTCTGTTGGAATTTTTGGTGGTGGTGCTGGGTTTCCTGATGAACCTTCATCATCTTCAGGGGGTCCTTGAAGAGAAAGAGAAGAGCCAAGGGACAATCAGCATTTGGAAAGACACAGGTCACAGGCACTGCAAGAGACTTCATTCTAACACACTGAAGTGAAATATGGCAATAAACACGATGAAGCTCTGCCTAACACAACATAATGTGACTGAAAGAACTGGGACTGAAAGAACTGGGCATGTTTAGCCTGGAGAAGAGACGATTGAGGGGAGACATGACAGCACTCTTCAAATACTTAAAAGGTTGTCACACAGAGGAGGGCCAGGATCTCTTCTCGATCCTCCCAGAGTGCAGGACACGGAATAACGGGCTCAAGTTACAGGAAGCCAGATTCCGGCTGGACATCAGAAAAAACTTCCTGACTGTTAGAGCAGTACGACAATGGAATCAGTTACCTAGGGAGGTTGTGGGCTCTCCCACACTAGAGGCCTTCAAGAGGCAGCTGGACAACCATCTGTCAGGGATGCTTTAGGGTGGATTCCTGCATTGAGCAGGGGGTTGGACTCGATGGCCTTTAGGCCCCTTCCAACTCTGCTATTCTATGATTCTATGATTCTATGTTTTTAAAATCTCATTCAGCTCATAAACACTTGGTCTGGTCTAGGACGACCCTGAGTCCATGTTAGGAATTGGCAGGAAACCCACAGCCCAAACACTAAATCACTTTATCTCTTAACATTAAATTAATACACAAATTCCTGGGGTTGGAAGGCTCTGTTCTCAAAATCTTTCTTGCTTAGGAATGTGTTCAGCCTGACTCCCCAAGGCTACACAGAAGATCTGGGTTCCCTGCTGAATGGAATAGGCTGCTGTGTGTGTGTGTGGGATCCCTGAAAATCATGCAGAGGCACGCTGGGGACAGAGGGTGGAGAAATTTGCTCCGGCGAGCTCAGTTGTATATGCCTAAATCTGGATCTAATCCAATGATTCGACATGGAATCAATCCATATATTCAGCTAGGATTCTGCACTTACCATAAAGGTACTGGATGCCTTCAATGTCATCTGTATGAAGCCTGAGGTTTTGGGGGTCCCAAGGTTGGTAGACTGGAAACATAAGAGACCCCCAAACATTGGAATGTCCAAGACCCAGAGAGTGGCCAAACTCATGGGCAGCAACAAGGAAAAGGTTAGTTCCTGAAAGGAAAGCGAGAGAATATGAGCACATATGAGATTACTTTTGCAGTAAGGTAGTGAGAAATTATGAATTGGTTCAGATGCTTGAGGAATTAAATCTTTACAAACTCTGATATGATCTGACCCATTCCATACCTCTTGAACTATATGCAGATCAAAACATTGCTATCCATCATACATTGTGCTTGTTTGACTATTATGGCACTTTAAAATTGAATATTTTGGCTTCTTAAAGATGTGGGTTAGTCTTTAAGGTGCCACAAGACCCTTGTTGTTTTTGCTGCCACAGAATAACACGGCTACCCTTTCGAAATTGTCCTACTTGTCTATATCAATGGACAATAAGACTGAGGCCTTAGCTAGACCTAAGGTTTATCCCGGGATCATCCCGGGGTTGTCCCTGCCTGCTCCCGGGATCCCCTGTGTGTCATTTACATGTAAAGGGATGACCCCGGGATGATCTCGGGATAAACCTTAGGTTTATCTAGCTAAGGCCTAAGAAATCAATTTCAGGGTTGTTTTTGTATGAGTAAAAACAAAAACAAAACCCATTTTATACCATGAGACTTGTGTGGTCCTTTTATCTTAATGTTTCACAGCAAATGTAGTTCAAAACTACTTAGCAGCCATAACAAATAGATGCATAGTTGAATGTATTAAAGGGGGTGGGGAATACCTTGCAAATCTCTTGTCCAACTTTCATCCTCATCAAAATGGGCATTTCCACCAAAGGCAGGGGAATAAGCATGAGCCAGCTGTCCGCCTTGTCCGTCAAAGGGCATATAGTCACCATGGGCTTAAAAAGTTAAAGAACACAGATGTAAATTTCCCAGCCAGGACCTTGGGTGTATCTACACAGGGTTAGGTTTTTTTGTGATTTACTTACATCTAGCAGCAAAAGAGATCTCTATATCTGCAGGGCGTCCATAAACCCTGGAGAAGGTCAAGGGAGTCACATCACTCCACACTTTCCAAGCTCTCTCGATTGCATCATCTACATCAGCCTGATGCATATCTGGTGTGTAGTTCTGAATACTGTGAAAAATACAGAGGAAAATGAAATGAATGTATGAAATGGAAGACATCCCACAGCTTGCTCCACATGTGGGAACATGTATCATTTTACATCTGTTCGATTGCAAAGGAAGCTCAGTACCAAATCCTAGTCCATTGTATTTATAGGAATGTCTTTAGACAGGACTACATAGGTTTGTTCTTATTGTTGTTTTTGCCTTCATTGTTCATGTTGCATGTAATTTAAAGCTTCCTATAATATTTCCTCTGCCACACTCATAAGAGAAAACTTTTTTAAAAAAAACACTGAATCAGTAAAATAAGTTAGTAGCAAATCTCCAATGCGCAATCTGAATAAACCAGTGGAAATTGGATTCTCTTATTTTGGTGGGGCTGTGAATCCATTCTGGGTTTCAGTTGGAACCAGCCACAATGCTAAAGGATCTATCCAAGGTGCTGAACCTGGGATAGGGAATAAACTCCACTTGAACAAACCGACTGGGATAATATTCTATCCTTGAAATGGGCATCTGGAGTGGAGATGCTTTGCCAACTGTAAACATCCCAGATTGTAAACATTATATTTCAAGTAAATCCTTGTTTATTGTCTCCCCACCCTACTCCACCCATATACTCATACATAGGCTTCTGGTATAATAACCAGGCTCAAAAGGCTTCATACAAACTCATTATTATTATTATTATTATTATTATTATTATTATTATTATTATTATTTATTACATTTCTATACCACCTCATAGCCGAAGCTCTCTGAGTAATTTACATAAGACTAAAACATTAAAAACAATATACAAGATTTAAAAGCATAAAAACATACCACAGGCAGTATACACAAGAACACACATCTAAAAACAACTATAAGCTGTCAACCAAACCTAAAAACAGATCTGGGATCAATTAAGCTCATCATATATTGCTAAATGCTTGGGGAAAGAGAAATGCCTTGACCTAGCACCAAAAATATAGCAATGTCTTGCAACCACCTGCTCAAGGACCTTGCCCAGGAATGGAACATTTGCCACAAGCCTATAGTCATTAAGATTTTCTGAATCCAGGGAAGGTTTCTTCAGGAGTGGTCTACTACTGTCTCTTTCGGATGGCCCAGGACCACTCCCTCTTGCAAAGAGGCATTAATCACTTCCCTGGCCCGGCTGGCTATGCCCTCCCTGGTAGTTTTTATTAGCCAAGAGGGGCAAGGATCTAATATGGAGGTGGTTGCACGAACCTATCCAATACACCCTAAAATGCAGACAATACACCCCAACTTTTCTGCATTACAGAGAAAGATCTGTTATGATGGACCAGCTAACTTTCAGGGGGGAAACTGATTCATCTTGTCAAGGAACCCCCTGGCTTACTATGAGCACAGCTTGAAAATCAATAGGATCTGGAACAAACCTGGAGTTCAGGGTACCAGTTAGCCAGCCATGCCCTTTTCCAAAATATTCCATTCCATTCCCCTCCCAATTATCCTTGCTTCACACTTTCTGCTATAGAATCCCATTTCTGCTAGGAGCCAGGGAGTGCTGCAATAATAACCACCTTCAAGAAAGTGCATTGAAGTCTTACCTATATGTCAGGTCTCTCTTCCCCCATTTTGGAGAGTTGGGAAAGGTGTTGTATTCCCCTAAATCAGGAACCCCACACCTGGGTTTCTTCATTGCATCCAAAGTGCTTGAATCTAGTTTTCCCGTCACTCTTAGACCAAAGAATTCCTGCATTCGTTGTATTTTGTCAGCAGCAATAATTCTGCTTCTTCTAACAGGAGTTGAGTCTGATTCAGGATAGTAGCTTTCCATGTATTTCTGATTAGAAGAGTAGACACATTAGATTGCTTATGGAATTTTAACATGCAGTTTTCACATTCAAAATGGGCCTTTGCATTGCCTGTCATTATTCCCAGTGAGGATGATCATTCATCTAATGCAGCCATTTTACAGACACAGGAACTGAAACCGACAGCCATCCACTTTCCCAAAGCCAACCAGCAGGCCTGCAGAAAAGGATCCAAATTTCCTCTGCCCGTAACTATACATGGGATTACACCAGCTGTCACATTATACAATGGGCTTAATGGTTGGCTATCTATTTCTAAACTATCTGTTAGCAGCAACTTGTTTCTTATCTGCTTCATCTATGTACTGTCTTCAATCATTGTGGGCTCTCCCACACTAGAGGCCTTCAAGAGGCAGCTGGACAGCCATCTGTCAGGGATGCTTTAAGGTGGTTCCCTGCAATGAGCAGGGGGTTGGACTCAATGGCCTTATAGGCCCCTTCCAACTCTACTATTCTATGATTACCTTGGCAAACTCCATGTCCTTTTCTGCAACTTTTTCAGTTTCTTGGACGACAGGCAGAGCACAAGTAAGCGCTCCACAGAGCGTGATCAACAGTAGGAAGCTCTTCATTTTGGCTTTTGCTTCTGTATCCGCCTCAGAGTCCCAAAAGCAAGCTGCACTCTCTGCCAATGGATCTGTCTCTTTGCTTCCAATGTCCCTCTATATATACTTCATGTTTGTTCTATAAAATCAACAGAATCATGACTCACTGCATTATAACATCCGCTGACTTGCCAAACATAGAATATGCTCCCTTTCAGCAGAGTGACACACAATCTAGGCTGCTAAGTGTAAAAGCCTTGATTTGGAAATTACTAATAAGGTAGCTGGGATTCGTCAAGTAGGACTTTTTCAATAAAGAATTTAAAAAGAAATATGGGAATAACCCTTTCTCCACCCTCATTTACCTTTTCATAGGGATTTGGCCATTGAATTGGCTCTTATTTGACTGGCTTATGTTAACCGATTGACATCCAGTGGAATTTTAGGGTGCTTTTAGGATATTTTAACAATGTATACTATATTTTTAATCAGTATTTTATGTATTTTATACTTAGTGTTGTTCCCCGCCTCAATCAAAATGGAGAGCAGGTAAATAATAATAATAATAATAATAATAATAATAATAATATAAAGATCTATATAAATTATAAAAACTGAACCAATGTCTGAATGAAACATTAACATGTAAACATGAACTAGTTTAAAATAAATACTACATTCTCTGTCAAAGCAGGGCTAGTTTTAAGTATATATGTATTACCGTATTTCTTCAATTCTGAGACGCACTTTTCCCCCCATATAAACATCTCTAAAAACAGGGTGCATCTTAGAATCGCAGGTGTGTTTATTATTTCTTAGAATCAAAGCTTTTTTTCTGTTGGTGGGTACTGAAATTAGAATGCGTCTTACAATTGATGGCGTCTTAGAATCGAAGAAATACAGTATATTAAAAGGTGGATAATTTGATGAGGCCAGCAGAAATTGTTATAATATCTTGACACTTCTCAATAAATCTCAGAGGCCAATCAAGTATTCTTCTTTACCAGTCCTGATGCACAATGACATCCCAGTTATAAATCCCTAAAGCAAGGCTCTCAGTTCCCAAGAACAAGTCAAGTAATATCAGGAACTTTAAGTAAACGAGCCAATTCAGAATTCCTCCTTTGCGGCCAACTTTGAGCTCTTAATGTCAGAGGCTGGAGAACTACCCTAAACTGTACAAATTCAACTATTTCCCCCAACCTGGTGCCCTCCAGATGCCTTGAACTGCAGCTCCCAACAACCCCAGACAACATGGGCAATGGTCAGGAATGCTGAGAGCTGTAGTCCAATAATCAGCATATCAGGAGCCAAAAAGAACCATTATTGTCTTGTCTTTTAACTCAATGCAGAACAGGCCATTGCAGAATAAATGGGTATTGAGCAGGCCTGTTCAATGCTTTGAAGGGTCCTTGGGCAAGACACCTTCAATGGGACCCCCTCCCACAGTGAATCTAGCTTATCATCAAGATTGTTACCAACCATTGCTGATCCTCTACCTTCTCATCACCCTTATCACTAGCTGCTATTGCTCCTCATCCTGTTCCTCATCCTGCTATCCCTCGCTTGTGGGGCAAGCAGTAAGAAAATAATGGGTGGCATCTCCTGCTCTTCTTCTCGCCACCACCATTGGCTAAGCAAGAGGGAGAGGCAGGTGAATGAGAGGTTTCAATGGTGAAGAGGAGGAGCAAGGATGGGGGGCCGGTGTTGTGTCAGTGGGGCCGCTGCTGGCCTGTGGGCCCTTAGCAGGTGCCTGACCGTGACTACCCTTGAGGCCAGCCCTGTGAAGCTGGCAGCCAATGAACAAGCAGGCAGGGGCATTAATTGCTCCTCCTTCACACCATTAATGATGTCTGGACCAGAGTCAGAGGGAGGTGAACAAGCAGATTGCAACAGCGAGGAGCAGGTCCAGGGGATTCTTGTCAGTGGGCCTCCTTCTCTGTGTGGTCCCTAAACAGGAGCGTGGCCATGTCTACCTTTGGTGTGGCCCTGCATGTTTTTAACAGTGGAGATGCTGAAGGATGAGGGGGACTCAAAAAGATCCTTAATATGAGAGTAGGGCTGTATTGGAGTCAGAATGACTTTGTAGATCATTTGTTCAGGAACATAGGAGGGTGCTAATGCACCCATGTCCTTCTTGTGGGTTGCTGATCAACAGCTAGTTGGCCATTGTGTGAATAGAATGCTGGACTAGATGGACCTTGGTCTGAACTAGCAGGGCTCTTCTTATGTTCCAGGATCATCCCCCTATTTTTATCTTTAAAATGTTGAAGGATATCCAATGTTCCTTTGGGATTAACAACAACAACAACCAGGGATGTCCAGGCTACAATACATAGCTGATGAGCTGAGTTCAGCTTAGTTGATCCCAATTTGTTCAGGTCTTTTGAAAACAGGGACTTCCTATCCATGTCTCTCTAAAAACCTGTGCTGCAGCATTTGCGTGTTATCTTCGACGTTGCCCACACCCAACCCACCTACAAAGGTCCAGAGGCACAGCAATGTCTGAACGACAGCCTGGGATATGGCAGTAGGTAGCCTCTTGGTTTGGGCCCTGCCTGGGCTGTTTTCTGCTGGGCAGGCTGTCTCCTCTGTGCAGATACCACTACACACATCTGCAGTCTCACCAAATCTGCCCTTCTGTGCTAGAGTGGTCACTTACATGTTGCCAAGAGAAGTGGGAAGGGAACTGTATCCCAAAGAGGACACCAATTTGCATAAAACGTGTGTGCTAATTTATGGATATAGATGCAAATTCTGAAATAATTACTCTAATTTGAATAGAAATACAAGACATCTCACTATGGCGGGGAAGACTGTGACTGGGTGACCCACTTGCTCAGGCTGCTGATTAGGTGCTAACTGTGGGTGGGCAACTTCAAGGGCCTGTTCACCCTTATTATATGACGCTTCCTGTTTAGCTAAAACACTAGAAAGGTGGATAAAATATGGACTGGACAGTCCTTCGAATAGAGCACAGGTGGGCAGTACATTCCCCCTCCCCATGGCCTCCTTTGTGGCCTCCACTTGCCCCACATTTGCCCCACTGCCTTTCGGGGGAGGCCCTCATGGGGACCCAAGAGAAGGTCTTCTTGGTGGCTGCTCCCAGGCTCTGGAACCCTCTTTCAAAGGAGGTCAGAAAGGGAGGATAGAAAATAAGTAAGTACTATAATACAGCTTCTGAATAGAAATCCGGGAGGACTCAAGCAAAATCTGCCAGTCATTAGATTCAAGCTCATCCCATTCATTCATTTCCAACGTGCGTGCAATGTAATGTTTCATCAGTTGCATGATAAGATGCCTACAAATACAAGCCCTGTTGTTTACTGTGGGCATAGCTGTGGCTTTCTGCAACATTGCACATGTGGCGGCGTGTAAACACAGGCCTGTCCCTGCAGGAACTGACTCAAAGAACCCCCTCTCTGATTGCTCCGTCTGCTGGGATGGGGCTAAGGGTGAAAATCTGCTCCTTCTTCTGCCTGGCACACCTGTGTTGGGAAAGAGGGAGCAGGTGAGCCACTTCCGAGCAGCTGTCATGAAGGCAGGACTGAAAAGCCGAGCCTTGTCACACTCCCACACTAGTTGATGTCTGAATAATGTGAGATAAGCCTTTATTATGTTAGTAATATCTTGTTTCTGATTCTGAGGAACTGCACAATACAAAGGTCCAGGGAGTTTCCTGGGGTGTGTATTGTGATCCTATGGTTCTTGTTTGCATTTGTGTGCATGATAAGTGGAGGAAGAAGATAGGTCCTTTAGCTGTTCCCCTACCCCATGTTCCCCTTGATTCAACAAAAGACATTCCTGTGCATAAGCAGGACATATTATTTGGGGCCATAGCTAGACCTAAGGTTTATCCCTGGATCGTCCAGGGGTCAAATCTGTTCATCTAGGTGACACACAGGGGATCCAGTGCTCAGCCAGGGGCGAACCCTGGATGATCCCAGGATAAACCTTAGGTCTAGCTGTGGCCTGGGTGGGGATGGGGTGAGAGTACAATTAGCTGGATAAAAGAACATAAGAAGAGAGATGCATATTTGTAAGGAAATATCATGGCGTGGGCTTGCTTAACTCCTCCCATGCCTCTCATTTTTCTCCTACCCCTCCCAATGGCGGCCACCTTTCCTCAGCCAAAGATACTTCCATTTTCCGAGTGGAGAGGGGATGGTTTAAAGTTTCAGCCTTTGCAAAGGAAGATAGGAGGAGGATTGTAGCTTTTCTAACCATAGAATCTTAGAATAGTAGAGTTGGAAGGGGCCTATAAGGCCATCAAGTCCAACCCCCTGCTCAATGCAGGAATCGAATGCAGGAATCAACCCCTTGCTCAATGCAGGAATAAACCTGCATATTTCATGATTCTCCTATTATTATTATTATTATTATTATTATTATTTATTTATATAGCACCATCAATGTACATGGTGCTGTACAGATAACACAGTAAATAGCAAGACCCTGCCGCATAGGCTTACAATCTAATAAGTTGTAGTAAACAATAAAGAGGGAAGAAGAATGCAAACAGGCACAGGGAAGTGTAAACAGGCACAGGGTAGGGCAAAACCAACAGTGTAAAGTCAGAACAAACTCAATATTTGAAGGCTATAGGGAAAAGAAAAGTTTTGAGCTGAGTCTTAAAAGCAGTGATTGAGTTTGTAGTTCTCAAGTGTTCTGGAAGAGCGTTCCAGGCGTAAGGGGCAGCAGAAGAAAAAGGACGAAGCCGAGTAAGGGAAGTGGAGGTCCTTGGGCAGGCGAGAAGCATGGCATCGGAGGAGTGGAGAGCCCGAGCGGGGCGATAGTGTGAGATGAGAGAGGAGAGATAGGCAGGAGCTAGGCAGTGAAGAGCTTTGAAGGTCAGTAGGAGAAGTTTATATTGGATTCTGAAGTGAATTGGAAGCCAATGAAGAGATTTCAGAAGTGGAGTGACATGGTCAGAGCGGCGGGCCAAGAAGATGATCTTAGCGGCAGAGTGGTGGACAGAGACCAGCGGACTGATGTGAGACGAAGGAAGGCCAGAGAGAAGAAGGTTGCAGTAGTCCAACCGAGAGATAACCAGTGCGTGAACGAGAGTCTTGGCAGAAGAGACAGACAAAAATGGTCGAATCCTGGCAATATTATACAGGAAGAAACGACAGGATTTAGCTACTGCCTCGATGTGAGGAGTAAAGGAGAGCGAGGAGTCAAATATAAAGCCAAGACTACGAGCTTCCTTGACCGGAGTAAGCGTGACATCGTTGACAGTAAGGGAGAATGAGAGGTGAGGAGAAGGTTTAGGAGGAAAAACTAGCAGTTCAGTCTTTGCCATGTTAAGTTTCAAACGACGATGAAGCAGCCAGGCTGAGATATCTGAAAGACATGCCGAGATACGATCGTGAACATCTGGAGAAAGTTCCGGAGATGAAAGATATAATTGTGTATCATCGGCGTACAGGTGATATTGGAGGCCGTGAGATTGAATGAGCTTGCCCAAGGGCAGCATGTATAGAGAGAACAACAACGGGCCAAGCACCGAGCCTTGCGGAACCCCAACTGAAAGGGGAAAAGAGGAGGACGAGCTGCCATTAGCCGACACGCTGAAAGAGCGACCCTCTAGATAGGAGGCGAACCAGTTATAGACAGAGCCACAGGGTCCAAGGTCGTGGAGGGAATCTAAGAGAAGATCGTGATCAACCGTGTCAAAGGCTGCGGTTAGATCAAGGAGAATAAGAACAGAATAATGGCCTTTAGACTTGGCAGTAAGAAGATCATTGGTGATCTTGGTAAGGGCTGTTTCAGTGGAATGCAAAGGACGGAAGCCAGATTGAAAGGGATCCAGAGCAGAGTTATTAGAGAGAAAGTCAAGACAACGAGAGTAGACCAGACGTTCCAGGATCTTTGAGACAAAGGGCAAGAGGGAGACAGGTCGGTAGTTAGACAGGGATAGTCGATCAAGAGTGGGTTTTTTGAGAATGGGAGAGACTGTAGCATGTTTAAAAGCAGAAGGAAATGAACCAGAGGACAGAGAAGAATTAATGATGTGAAGCAAGGACGGGAGGATAGCGGGGATAAGATTAATAAAGACGCGAGAGGGAATCGGATCACGGGAACAAGTGGAAGGCTTCGATGAGCGCAGTATTTTAGACAGTTCATCAGCTGAGACCGAAGGGAATGCCGAGAGAGTTGAAGGAGGAGCTGACAGGTGAGGGACAGGAGCTGGAAGCGGAGCAGAGTTGGCTAGATCGGAGCGTATAGTTTGGATTTTAGCATTGAAGAAAGAGGCAAAGTCGTTGGCAGACAGGGAGGCGGGGAGAGATGGCGGATTAGGCTTCAGAAGAGAATTGAAGGACGCGAAGAGCCGCTGAGGGTGCTTAGCATTTGACTGGATCAACGTTGAGTAGTGCTGCTGTTTGGCCAGTGAAATGGCAGAAGAGAAAGAGGAGAGAACAAATTTGTAGTGGACAAAGTCCGCCCAGTCCTTGGTCTTACGCCAGAGGCGTTCGGCTGCCCGGGAACAAGAGCGAAGGTAGCGGAGGAAAGAGGTGAGCCACGGTTGGGGTTGAGAGGGGCGAACTATCCGAGTTGTAGATGGAGCAAGATTATCAAGAGTTGAAGATAAGGAGGAGTTAAAGGAGGAGACGGCTGAGTCCAAGGAGACGGCTGTGTAGACAGAAGGAAGAGAGGAGGCTAAGGACTGAGAAAAAGCCTCGTAGTTGATAGAATGCAGGTCACGACAAGGGCGAGAAGCGGGACGTGAAGGAGGGGGATTGTGAGTAATATTGAAAGAGACTAGATGATGATCTGACAGAGGAAAGTCAGCGATAGAAAAGTCCAGGACAGAGCAGTTCCGAGTGAGGACAAGATCCAGACAGTGTCCAAGGGAATGTGTGGGTGCTTCAGACCAGAGCTTAAGATCGTAAGAGGAAGATAAGGAGCGAAATCGTAGAGCTGCAGCATCGTGAGGGTCATCTACATGGATATTGAAGTCACCTAAAATCAGAGTAGGAGAGTTGTCAGAGAGGAGAAAGGACAGCCACGAGTCGAGATCAGAGAGAAATTTAGAGGATGAGCCAGGGGGGCGGTAGAGAACTGCAACCTGCAGTCGCAGCGGAGTGAAGAGTCTCACCACATGTGCCTCAAAGGAGGAGAAACAGTGTGAAGGTGGAATGGGAAGAGGCTGGAACTGGCACAAACTCGATAATAAAAGACCCACACCACCACCTCGACCCTCTGGGCGACTCGAGTGAGAGAAAGAGAGTCCTCCAAGAGAGAGGGCAGCAGAGATGGCGGTGTCATGGGCAGGAAGCCAGGTTTCAGTAAGAGCAAGGAGGTGGAGAGATCTAGAGAAGAACAAGTCCTGGATGACAGGGGCCTTGGAAGCAATAGAGCGACAGTTCCATAAGGAGCACGAGAAAGGCAGCTGTGAGGGGGGGAGACACCGAATAGGAATTAGGTTGGGAGAGATGAGCTTGGAGCGAGCCATGGGGAACAGATATGGTGAGAAAGGAATTAGGAGAAGAAATGGGGAGAGAGATAGCAAGTAGGCAGGGAAGTAAGACATGCGCAGGACGGGATCAGCCAGAAATGGTCTGGCCAAGACCAGTATCAGGAAGCAAGAAGGTAGGTACAGTGAAGTGCAGACAGATGACAAAGTACTTTGTGTTGTGGGGGTGTGCGTGGGTGTGGAAAGATGGAATTGGTGTAGTTTCACCGTAAGACTCATCTAAAGAAAGCAGTGGAAGCGGGGATTTATTTTTAGGCTTCAGTAAAGGGTTGGTGACTTTCTTCTCAATGAAAACAAATGCACAGTAATTAACTTCAGTGCTCCCCACCCCCACTTATGACACATGAAAAGGAAATTTATTGAAATGAAGGCATGCTGGAAATTCCCTGGGTAGGCACCAGGGCTTCTAGTTGTCAAGTTTCTCCCCAAACTGAGAAATCAATCTTCTTCAAGCCTTCTGGTGGCCACGTCCCTGGCATCTACAGCCTCCCATGCCTGTACCCACTCACTCCTTTCCTCTTCTTTACTGTCCCTTTTCTTTACTTCTCCTACAGTCTCTCCTGCCCCACCTTTTAAAATATACATTGTATTGAAACCAGATTTAGTCATATCTAGAATAGACCCAAGCAATGGAAAATAAGTTAGTCATGATGAACTTATGCCCTATTGATTACTCTAAGGCCTGGTTTGCATGTCATGACAACCCACATGTGGGTTGTCATGAATTGGGCAGCATACTGGCACATGCTGCCCCATCATTTCCATTACAAGCTATATATGCATACATACACACAAACACACACCCATCTCTTTATCTTTCCCATAATTCCTATATTTAGTTCAATGTAATGTGAAGTTTATGATAGTTGGGAACAATGGAGGCTGGTGGCTGCTATTTTAGCGGAGCAGTGAATCTACTCTGCACTTCAGTCAGAACTTATGTCCGGCGGCTTCCACTACCACCATGCATAACCCCCCTTCCCCACTTACCTGCCTCCGCCGCCTGTTGCTGCCGCTCTTGCATCTGGCGGCTTCCACTGCTGCCGATGCATAGAGGTACTAGGCTGTGCGATATCTTAAAATTGTGCGGCCTACTCCTTTTCATTTCTGGGGTGGCACCGGAAGCCACCAGAACCAAGGTGGTGGCAGCGGAGGAGGCAGCAGGTAAGGAGATTGGGCTGAGGGGACGGAGGGTGGGCCAGCGCTGAGGCAGCCCGAAGCTTCAGAGCCAATTGGCCTCGGCCTTCACCCAAACAGCCTCAGATCCGGTTTAGAAGGGTCCGAATTAGCCCGATCCGCTTTGGATTCAGGGTTCAGATCCAAGGTGGTGCACAGCCACCTTGTGCATTAGATTTATTATTACATTAAATAATAAATTATTTTATTATTTAATAAAATAATAAATTAAATTAAATGTAATAAATAAATAAATAGCTCTTTTAGTGTTTTAGATTTACTACCCCACTGAAATAGCCCTGGTTTCCAGCCCTTTCCCCTTATGACTGCCATTAACGTAATGGGAGGAAATGCATGATTTCCAGAGCTCCAGAAATTGCATGTCCCTCCCCCCCCCCCCCCGCACTAATGTGGGCCTTGTGTTAATAGGGCCTTTAATGTCCCCATTGGCGTAGGGGAGAAAGGCGTGCTTTCCTATTCCATGCTAATGGCAGCCACAAATGGTTTATGTTTCCATGCTAATGGTTTGCCCTTGCATTAATAGGACCTTTAAGGCCCTAAGATTGGTGGTGGGGGGGGGGGGAGGTGAAACGCATGTTATCTGGAGACTCCAGAAAGGGTTCATTTCCCCCACTGCATTAATGGCAGCGGACATTAATGCAGTGGAGGGGAGAGCTGGAAGCCAGGGTGAACCCACACCCAAGCCCCCACAGATGTCTCTCAAGTTCTCGGGTGCAGTCTGCAGTCGCACCAAGCGCTTGCGACTGGATCCATGAAGGCCAGATATGGGGAGGCACCACACTTGCTTACCCAGTTGGACACTCGTGCCATCCCTAGGCCTGTCTACAGGTTGAATGGTAAGGAGTAGCATTCTACCATGTTTGGTTTCTACCACTTCATTCTGCTGCATGAGTAGATGAGGTTGCAGCCAGCTATGTAGACCATGGGCCTATCTACACCACAGACTTAAAGCACAGTCATTTCATCTTCCCAAAGAACTGTGGAATTGTAGTTATGTGTGTAGAGATGGAGAATTCTCACCTCCACACCAAATTAAAACCCTTTGACTATTTGAAGGAAGTCATGACAGTCAAAAGTGGTACCAAACTGCTGTACATTGTACTGTAAATAGAATCCATGCCTGCTTTTTCTCAGATCTGACAGGAAAGTGTTAAAATCATGGAATCAGTAAAATAATTTGGAACAGGACCACATACTGTATGTCAACAACAATTAATTACAGTATTTGCAGGGTTAAGGATACAAAATGGGAAATGCCATCATGTATTGGTAACTCCATTTGCATACCGTTGGTGATCTGCTTTTTCTCATTTTGCTTCTGCTGTCAGGTTGTTCGTGCGTCTATCCTTTGGCTGGGTCGCTGATCTTTGGATAAAAACAGGATCATGCTTCAGCAAGGAATGTCTGTTATCTAATAGAGGATGATCCATTCATTTAATGGATAATTTGGTGCAGAGCTCAACTCTTGTACGCACATACACAGGATCTTTAATTGGACCAATGCCTTTCTACTTATTCATAAAGAATGGAGTTAGGAGCTAGGGACAGACAGCTCTGTCCATTTCATTTTTCCCCCACCTTCAAATATTTTTAACCTCAAGTTCATTCCAGGCAGTTTATGAAAGCATTTCCAAATTTTGGCATGTTTTTATCAAGCAAAGAACCAAGCAAAATAGTGAGGAAAAGGTGGGACTGGTTTTATCTTATCGGAAACTACCTATAAATGAATAATTTCTATGGTGTCATTCTATGGTGCATGGTGTCATCAAGACGGCCACCAATGAAATTCATAAAATTGTTAATCTCTCCATTATTTATGGACGGATTTTAAATGTTATGGTCTCATTTTAAAGATATTTCCTAAGCCTAAAAAGTGGTCTCTACAACATTTACTGTAGAGTCAATGGTTTCTCAGATAGTTGCACATTTATAGGATATAACCTCATTTGTACTTTTTGGGGGGGATGTTCTACAGGAAATAGAAGTGCTAATAGCACAAAGTAATGCCATACATTTATGCAGTTCACCAGGCCGCAAGACAAATTGATCACTAAGATACTGTTGAGAAATTATTAATTGCTGCACAGTAGAGACTGAAATCTAATGTCTTAACACGTTTTGAATCTGTTCCACAAATATGTTTTGTTAAATTTTCAAGTAATGTCAAGGAAGTCATCTGAATTTAATAATCTCTTGGGGTAGCTGTTATGACTGGCAGAACACATATGTGAGTTATTTTCTTTGGCCCTTCTTGCAATGTTGTATTGAAAACAGTCTATGTTGGAACATACTCAGGATAAGAACTCATTTCCTTTCTTGATATGGGGGTGGTCCGTAACCATTTAATCACTATCCATCATGTTTGTAGATTCTATACTCTCAACGTTCAAAGTAGTAGAATTTGCTATACTTCCAGTTTTGCACAGACATCATACCAAGTCTACTTATTTAAAATATTTTAAATTCCTAGCTCTTCTGTTGACATCAGATTCCTTAAAAACTGTACACTTTGGCTTTATTTATTTATTTATTTAAGCATTTTTATGCTGCCATTCAGCCAAAAAAGGCTCTCACAGCGGCTTACAAAAGTATTTCTTTATGAGATTTTGGGCCACTGTAGGAGATGAAGTCTGTCATGTAGTAGGATAGTTTCTGTAGTGAACAATTCAGCATGCTTGCATCATTCAGTGTTATCAACTGTGATTCAACTTTGTCATAACATTCTTGATAACAAGCCATCAATGTTGCATGAAGGGTTCCCTTTCCATCAGGTGTATCCTGAAGGATGTGGTATAGAGCCAGTGTGGTTTAGTGGTGTGAGTGTTGGACTGGGAGTTGGGAGATACGGGTTCTAGTCCCCACTCAGCCATAGAAAGTTAGAAACCCACTGGGTGACTTTGGGCCAGTCACTGACGCTCAGCCCATCCTACCTCACAGGGTTGTTCTAAGGATAAAAATGGAGATGAGGAGGATTATGTTCACTGTCTTGGGTTCCTTGGAGAAAAAAAGGCAGGATATAAATGTAATAACTAACTAACTAACTAAATACGTCCAAATTATCTGCAGCACAGTAGATGTACCGTAAATCTACATTTCACAAGGTTGGGTGGTACATATCTGCCTCCATTATCTTCCATGTGGCATAGAACCTTATTAGCTAAACTGTTGAATAAGGTGACCATATGGAAAGGAGGACAGGGCTCCTGTATCTTTAACAATTGTATAGAAAAGGGCATTTCATCAGGTGTCCTTTGTACGCTTGTAGCACCTGGTGAAATTCCCTCTTCATCACTACAGTTAAAGCTGCAGGAGCCCTGCCCTCTTTTGTATCTGGTCACTCTAGTATAGGTTCATATATACAAATGACACCTGCTGAAATTCCCTTTTCTATGCAACTGTTAAAGATACAGGAGCCCTGTCCTCCTTTTCATATGGTCACCATACTGTTGAAGAACTTTGATATAGTCAATTGACGATCCCAAACCATGAAACTGACACAACATAGACAGATAGGAACCTGACGGATGGTTGTCCAGCTGCCTCTAGTGTGGGAGAGCCCACAACCTCCCTAAGTAACTGGTTCCATTGTCATACTGCTCTTACAGTCAGGAAGTTTTTTCTGGTGTCCAGCTGTAACTTGAGCCCATTATTCCCTGTCCTGCAGGGATCGTGCAGGATGGTTTGGGAAGATGTCATCCTTCAGTTAGTCTAGACTCAAGCCATTTAAGGGCTTTTACGGTAATCATCAACACTTTGAATTATTCCTGGAAGCAAATTCACTTTTCAGGGTTGAACTTGTCCTAACAATACCTGAATTCTGTATTGAATAGCATTCTTGTCATTCAATTTCTTTGTGTTTTTGTACAACACAGGTAATTACTTACTCAAGCACACACCACAGTCAAATATTTTCTGGTGGGATATACTAATAAAATGGGGGGGGGGAGTTATCATTTATGTTGCCCTGAGCTCCTTGGAGGAAATCTAATCATTTCTATGCCTCCTATATTCCCTTGTATTTATCTTTTCCAAAATACCTCGTAGATGTACCAAATATTAAAATGAGGGTTGCCTTCACTCGGGCAAGATTAAATGTTCTTCCATTGGCAGACTGGGTGGGTCGGCACAAGCGGGTTCCTAAGAAGGATAGAGTATGTAGTTGCAATTCTGTATCAATTGAAGATACTATTCATGTACTGCTAGAATGCTCTGTGTATAATGATCTCAGGACCAAATACATTCATCTGTTGTTAAGATCGTTGAAGGGAAGGCCATCCCTTGTTAAGACTTGTTTCCTTTTGTCTTTTAGAACTGCCAAATTTCTTGTCAGTGCTGTACAAATACATGCCACAAAGTCTAAAAGCTGTATGGAAAACTATTCAACTCTTAATGGTTTGTTGGTGGAGTTTTAAATTGTATAGTGTTTTATTCTGTATTTTATTCTGTGTTTGTGTACAATGGCAATTTGTAAATACATTGTAGCATGGACTTCTACGGGCTGGAGCCCATTTCATCCAGTGCGCTCTTGCTTTCACACGTGCATGTTCATCTCTCAATGGATGCCATGTCCAACTGTGTGTTAATGGGCCATCAACGATCTTACAAATGAGATACAACTTTCATTCTTCTTCCTGTCATCTTGAATGGGGTGCTGTTCAATGGAGTCCATTCACACATTCAGCTGCCCATCATCAAGTGAACAGCAATCACACAAACAGCAATCAAGTGCTGCACATGCAAGTGTGAACCAGCCTTCACAAGGCTTTCATATATTTCTACTTTTATAGGCTCCTAGTGCTTTATGTTAAAATGTAATTGACAGGTTTGTCATATTGCTACCTTTTGTTATGTTTTGTTCTTTAATATTTCTTGTTTTACCCATGTTTCTTCATTGTTATGCTCCCTTTATTGGTTTCCATTTTCTTATCCACTCCAGTTTAAGCTACTGCTTTTTGTTTGTAAGGGCGCAATCCTATGCATGTTTAGACAGAAAAACGTCCAGCAACTTTTGCTGGGGAATGCTGGGATTTGTAGGACTTTTTGTATCCTAAAACTCTTCACTCTTTGCCCAGAACTTTTCAATTTTATCTTCTTTCTTTCCATTTGCCTTCTCGCTCTCTTTGCTCTGCCAGTATTTCCTCTTGGCTAGACTAGGGCAGGATCTACACTACTGCTTTAAAATGGTTTATAACAGTAGTGACAATTCTTGGGTCCCAGGACACACTCCATATACAGTTTTCAAAATGTTTTCAAAGTGTCATATCCTGCTTGGTGTAGACCTGGCCCTCTTCTACATCTTCGAATCCACATCGCTGTCCTTTCTCTCTAACTGCCCCTTTTTCTTGGGAACTCATGGCTTCCCAACATCCACACTTCTACCTCCTTGCAGTCTTCTAAATAGTGTTTGAAAATATCTATGTGGTGAGTATTTATTTTCTTTCGTATAATTACCACTGAGCATTAAGCTCTGTTGAGGGATGACAATATAATGATGATGGTGGTGGTGATTTATTATTATTATTATTATTATTATTATTATTATTATTATTATTATTATTATTATTACAGTTCTGGTTACATAGATCAAGTAATACAACACACACACACACACACACACACACACACACACACACACACACATATATATATATATATATATATATATATATATATATACATTCAGAGTCCGTACAAATATAAATACATGGTTCCCACCTGGGTTTGAGGTTGTTTAATATTAATTTAATTTAATTTAATTTAGGGCACCCCGAAATTAATCTCTTTACCCATCCACCTATACTTTCCATAGCTCTAAATACTCTGATGGAAGTGTTCTCCCATCTTCTTCTTTGTTCACATAATTAATAAATTTCCTCCACACACCCTCAAATTTATCTTTGCTTAGTTGTCCTCCTGCTTTCCTCAATTTTTTGCATCAATTTTTTCTAAGAGGGCAATCTGCCACACTCTTTGGTACCAATGATCAATATGGAGCCCTTTGCCATCTTTCCAATGTTTAGCTATCAACCACCTAGCCACCAATAATAGATGGCTTATTAATTCCTTATTTAAGAGCTTGGTATCTAGTCCTGTATATAAATTTAACAAAGCTAAGTGAGAAGATGGGTAAAGCCATTGTCCGGTTACCGAACTGATTTCCTGGAACACTTTTTTTCCAATATATGTTCGCCTTAGGGCATGACTAGTGGTGGTGGTGGTGACTGGATATTGGGCTTACATTAGCTAGTGTTATTTAGTAAGCAACCTCGGGCATTGCTACTAAACTTTGAATGAATGAATGAATGAATGAATGAATGAATGAAACAAAACCTCATATCGGATCTAAGATACATGGGTATTTCCAAATTCTGAACTGAAGGCATGGAGTTGTTTGAATGAGTGGCATCCCCAAGTCCAGCTCCATAGACCAGAAAGAAAGGGTTTTGTCACAAAAGGCAATTCTTCGGGAAAGTCCTCGACATATTACTCAGACATTTACAACAAAGACCTGTTTAATTAGCAATGCCTCATTGAATCTCTGAAGTTCTGTAGATTACTGAATTGTCTGGTGTTTTTTTTTTTTTTACCTTGCAGCAATCGCACAAACATCTTCTGCACCTGGATGAGCAATTCAGTCTGATGTGGGGAGAAGGCTTTCACATTTCTGTATTCCCTGGCAAGTGTGAATAGGAATTCAGCTGAAGTCCCATTAAAATCAATGATACAAGAGTGCTTAGGGGCTTACTCCTATGCATTCTTTAGACAGAAAAGAAGTCCTACACCTTCCAGCATTCCCCAGCATGGCTGACTGGGGAATGCTGGGAGATTTTTTTCCTGTCTAATAATGCATAGGATTGTGCCTTAACTCTGTGGTTTAACTGCAGCGTCACACAACTTCAGACAAAGAATCTCGCAGAATACAGATGCTGGCTGTTTGTTTCTGCCATTTCCCTTGTACACAGTGCCCGTAGAGGGTAGCTTATTCCCTGTCTTCTCACTGGTTGAACATAGTCTTACTGAATGTAGCATATCATCGTCAAAAGTTCCAATAAACAAAGCTAAATTACAGTCATTTTAGGCCCTGTTTTGCATAGTAAGTTTTTAAACAAGCTGCCCAAAAGGGACTTTCATGCTCTGTTAAATATGCATTGCTCAGTTTCCTGCCTGGTTGCGCAACCTAACCAGGGACAGGCTTAAGTCCAGGCTTGCTGAATCAGCAACTTAGATCATCAGGAAAAAACAGATATTTCATTTCTGAATATGATTCTTCTTTAGATGGCTTCAGATGTACATATTTCATGCTAAAAAAAATCTTGGCTTTAGGGGACTATATCCCTCCTACTAGGATGGATGAATTTGTCAGTTTTGTCTTCTCTCAGTTTCTCTTTTTCCCAAACTTAACTTCATCACAATTCATTCCATTTCTTCATGAATTTGAGACTATGGGGCATGCTGGGAGTTGTAGGCCTTTTTTCTGTCTGAACATGCATAGGCCTAGGATTGGCCTGTTGGTTTGGGGATCTTTATTGAGTTTTTGAAATTTATTTTGACAGATTGGCAGTAAAGCATAGAAGTTGCTATGAGTATACTACAGTACTGACAGAACCATGCAATGTGACTCCTATGGACCTTTGTGGTTGTTCTCAAAAGGAGGAGGAGGAGGAGGAGGAGCCAAACTACAAGCAAAAGCCAAACAATCAGATATTAGCTGAACTGGTCTTAACGCTTTCTAGGTTAGATACAGGGCTCATCTACACTAAGTAGGATATTCCACTATGAAAGTAGTATATAAAAGGCAGGAGCCACACTATTGCTTTATAGCGGTATTGAAGTGCATTGACAACTGTTGGGGCCCATTGACACATCTACACCTAGTTGGATATTGCACTATGAAAGTGGTATGAAAGCGGGATATGGGTCCCAACAGTTGTCAGTGCACTTCAATACTGCTAAAAAGCAGTAGTGTGGCTCCTGCCTTTTATATACCTCTTTCATAGTGGAATATCCTACTTAGTGTAGATGAGCCCCCAGTTTTCAATGGGTGCAGATCCATTGAAATCAAACAGATTTAAGTTACTCATTGATTTGAATGTGTAAGTATGACTAAATTTGGATCCAATTCTCCACCCACAATGCTCTGTTTAATTAAATAAAATTGTCTAAACAAAACACCCCTCCATACTCAATAGTAATACAAATTCAGTGTTGGGTCCAGATGGAGTCATAATACGACATAAGAACATAAGAAAAGCCATGCTGGATCAGACCAAGGGTTCATCTAGTCCAGAACTCTGTTACACAACGGCCAACCAGCTGTTGACCAGGGACCCATAAGCAGAATGGTGCAGCAGCAGTCTCACACCCCTTAAAGTACTACTTTGAGAAACAGCTGTTTCTAACTACATCTTGTGTATTCAAATACCTGGTGTCTTCTCTTGGAGTGAGCAGGGGAGTCTGGGGCTTATGAAGCAGATGACATCCCTCACATTCTAACAAGTAAATTGTTCATTTTTCAGATATACGAATGTTTGTAAATAGTTTCTGTGTTTTGAGCCTCTCATTCTTGATGATTTATTCTTTTGCAGTTTTCTATGGCGATGCCCATTTGTGTGATTTATGTAGTATACTATGCTTGTTATGTGAGTGTATAAGTATTATGTGTTGTTTTGGGGATTACTCAAAGGAAGGGCCTAAGGGGCTGAGACGGAGTTCTTTTATTGCGTTAAAAAAAACTTAACTTGGTGTCATCAGCAAACTTGGCCACTTCCCTGCTCACTCCTAATTCCAGATCATGTATGAAGAAGTTAAAAAGAATTGGTCACAATAACAGATCCCTGTGGGACCCCACTATTTACTTTCCTCCATTGGAAGAATTTGCCATTTATTCCTACTCCCTGCTTTCTGTTCTTTAACCAGTTACTGATCCATAAGAGGAAACTCTCTTCTTATTCCATGACTGCTAAATTTTCTCAGGAGTTTTTGGTGAGGGACTTTATCAAAAGCATTTTGGAAGTCCAAGTAAACAAAGTCCTAATACTTGGGTCATGATTTTATGTAATTAAACTCAATAGGAGATTTATCTTCCTTCAGACTATTATTCCAGCATAATTATTCCCAGCAAATTTGTATATGGCAAAGTTGTGCTCATATCATATATTATTTACATATACATTCATAAATCTATGAGATTATTATTATTATTATTATTATTATTATTATTATTATTATTATTATTTATTTATATAGCACCATCAATGAGAGAGAGGAAACTTAAGGTTAAAAAAGGATATTTTATTTAGAGGTTTGCTCTGAAGTGATTTCAGAAGGTAGCAATGACAATATTATTTCCTGGAAACAGATGGCATTATATTTGTTCAGCCTTTCCCATCTCACTCCCTCATATGCTCATGAAACAAAAAGGAAATTTGTGGTCACAAAAGGATATTTTACTCAGAGATTTGTTTTGAAGAGATGACCTCTGAAGCCTTTTGAGATCAAACTTCCTGCTTGAAAACCTGGTTGCATAATACCATTTTCTCACTGTTGTGTGCAGTCTTCATACGGTCATAGCTCTTACTATTATAGCAAAGCCAGTGAGTTCATTTCTCACTTTTAACCTCTTGCCATGGTTGCTTTAAGGACACAGTGACCTTTTCGTACATGCTGGGTACCAGTGGAGACTGGTGGCTCCGATTACAGTGGGGCTGGGAATCCACTCTGGATTTCAGTCAGAACCAGCCAGAACTCTATAGGAGCTATCCAAGGTGCTGAACCTATTTGAGAGTTAGGGTTCAGCACCTTGGATGGCACCTTTAGAGCTCTGGCTGGTTCTGCTTAAAACCCAGAATGCATACACAGCCCCACAGTCCCCGCAGCCTCCGCTGCTGGGACCCATACATGTAAGAGTCTTCCTGGTACCCTCCGGATGCTTGCACTAGACTTCCCAGAATTCCCAGCCATTAGCCAGGCTGGTTGGGACTGATGGGAGCTGAAGTCCAAATCATGAGGAAGGCACTAGTTAGGGGTGGCTGCACTACACCACTGTACATGAGCCATGGTCCAACAACCATCCCCTTCATCTAGCTAGGGGAGCCAACTGACTGTATTTCCACGTCTTGGCCCAACTGCCAGAAAAAAGGGCGAAGGCCATTCCACACCCCCAACAAATGTTTTATCTTAAGAACATAAGAACATAAGAAGTGCCCTGCTGGATCAGACCAAGGGTCCATCTAGTCCAACACTCTGTTCACACAGTGGCCAACCAGCCATTGGCCAGGGATGAACAAGCAGGACATGGTGCAACAGCACCCTCCCACCCATGTTCCCCAGCAACTGGTGCACACAGGCTTATTGCCACGAATACTGGACATAGTTCGCAACTATCAAGGCTAGTAGCCATTGATAGCCTTTGCCTCCAGGAATTTAACCAACCCCCTTTTAAAGCCATCCAGATTGGTGGCCATCACTACATCTTGTGGTAGTGAGTTCCATAATGTAACTATGCACTGTGTGCAGAAGTACTTCCTCATATTTGTCCTGGATCTCCCACCCATCAGCTTCATGGGATGACCCCGGGTTCTAGTATTTTGGGAGAGGGAGAAAAATGTCTCCCTATCCACATTCTCCATACCATGCATAATTTTGTTCACCTCTATCATGTCTCCCCTTAGTCTCCTCTTTTCCAAGCTAAACAATCCCATTTGATGTAACCTTCCCTCATAGGGGAGATGCTCCAGCCCCTGAATCATTTTAGTTGCCCTTTTCTGCACTTTTTCAGCTCTATAATATCCTTTTTTAGGTGTGGTGACCAGAACTGTACACAGTATTCTAAGTGCGGTCGCACCATCGATTTGTATAATGGCAGTACAATACTAGCCATTTTATTCTCAATTCCTTTTCTTATAATGCCTAACATGGAGTTTGCCTTCTTTACAGTGGCCGCACACTGGGTGGACATTTTCATCGAGCTGTCCACCACAACCCCAAGATCTCTTTCTTGTTCGGTCACCGCCAGCTCAGATCCCATTAGGTTATACTTGAAGTTGGGGGGTTTTGCCCAACGTGCATCACCTTACACTTGCTGCATCACCTTACACTTAGATGAACAGGCATATTTCCCATTGACCAAAATGACTAGGTTTGGGCTCCACACTTAAGACTAACAAGCCCCCTTCATGCACATGTGAGGAAAGCTCATCCTCCTCTGCTTGAACGGCTGTGTAGGACAGGGGGAGAAGAAGGTTGGAGGGAAGAGCACCACAAAAATGTAAGCAAAAACAGGGAGAGGCTAGCTCTGGTGCTGGTGAAAGGGTTCTTTATTTTTCTTGTTTAAAAAGACTTGCCATTTGCTGCCCTCCAAAGGTTTTGGATTACAATTCCCATCATCCCTCACTGCTGGCTACATTGGCAAGGGTGGATGGGAGCTGTAGGCCAAAACATTTGGTGTATGACAAGCTGCCTACCCCTGGCATAGGACTTGCCATGGAGGTCAGGTCCCTTGTGATGGAAGCCAGGTCACAGTTGCAACAGAGTTCAGTACCTTCTCAGCCATGAAGAAAAGCCAGCTACATCCTCCTGCTGCAAGTTGGAGATATGACTATTGAAAGATAAACTGTAACCAGGAGCAAGGGAGTCATGACCCATGGTCTGTCATCCTCTCAGTTCAGGGCCTGTGGAACTATACCCTGTGACGACATTCTCTCAAACAGGGCTTCCGTCAAGTCTCATGCTTTCCCAGTCCACTCACTTTCTGTGACCTGGATTCCATTGCATGTCCTTCACCAGGGATGGGCAACTTCTGGCCCTCCAGATGCATTGGCCTACATCTTCCATCATTCCCAGCCATCATAGACAATGAGGAAGGATTAAGGAAGTTGTATGAGAACTTTAGACCCCAGCAAGTCCAAGACCTGCAAAGAGTCCTCTCAGACAGCAATTGGCTGGAATATTTTTATTTATGTATTTATTTAAATTTCAGGGCAGAGCTACACTTTGGGTGGCAAACATGGGTCTGGGAACCCTGACTCGTGATTTTCCACCACCAAGCTGTGCATGGAGGATTTATGGGGTGGAAATGGTGGTGCTTCCTGCAACCCCAGTTCGTTGGATTTGCCAGACTTGCATTAGCTGCAATAAAGGGGGAAAACGGGGTATGTAGATATTGCAGGGGAATCTGATATGTAGGGCAAAGACTAACCACACTGTCCTATCTACATTTGTCCCCTGCAAATCATCCTCCTTCAACTCCCAGGATCTGGCCAAGGTTCCCAGAATCTCCTCCTCCTCCTCCTCCTCCTCCTCCTCCTCCTCTTCCTCCTTCCAGTACATCCTCTTGTTGCAATGCAAATTAAAGAACAAGTGAAAAGTGACACCTAGGCCATTTCTACACCAGCCTGAAAATCCGGGGTGGTTACAGCTAAGTCCCTCTGCGTCCACATGGGGGGATGAGCACGGGTTTTTCCAATGTAGGCCCCATGGCCAGCAAGGGATTCAGTGTGCATGAGATGCTCAGAGTGCCCTAAAAGCCCACCTGCCTGGGGCTTAGGAATGAGAATTGAACTTATTGCCCTTGAACAAGAGAAGTGACGGTATGAGACTGCACATAGCAACAGAGAAATGGGTATATCAGTTTCTGAGACGTCAAAGAAGGAATTTTATCATGAGGAGCTGCCTGTGGAATCACTTCCTCAAAACAAATCTCTTAGGAAAAAATCCTTGCGTGAACCACAAATTTCCTCTTTCTTTCTTTCTTTCATGACCATTTGAGGACACCGCTGAGAAATGGCATAATGCAATCTTCTTTCTGAGACTTTAAGGACAGGATGTTCACAACTGCAGACTTCTGAACTCAGTTTCTTGGTAAAATAGCATCCTTTTACAGCCACAAATTTCCTCTCTGTCTCGTCAGCATATAAGGGCATCATTGTGAGTGGTCTAAGAGAAATTCGTCATATACAACAAGAGGCTAAATGCAATGGGGCTGTTCAGACAACACGCTATTTGTCATACAACACGGTTGTCAGACAGAGAAGGGCCAGGATCTCTTCTCGATCATTCCAGAGTGCAGGACATGGAATAATGGGCTGAAGTTACAGGAAGCCAGATTCCAGCTGGACATGAGGAAAAACTTCCTGACTGTTAGAACAGTATGACAATGGAATCAGTTACCTAGGGAGGTCGTGGGCTGTCCCACACTAGAGGCCTTCAAGAGGCAGCTGGGCAGCCATCTGTCAGGGATGCTTTAAGGTGAATTCCTGCATTGAGCAGGGGGTTGGACTCAATGGTCTTATAGGCCCCTTCTAATGCTACTATTCTATGATTTTTAAAAATCAGGTTTTCCCTATCTGCCCTTATAGTCGATATTGCTAACTTTCCATTTTATTTTAAATAATACTTGTTCTAAAAATAAATAAATTAATAAATAACCCAATGTGTCTGTGTACTTTTGTGGTTTATTTCACAACTTTTAAAAGCACAACATAAAGAAGAGCCATGCCCATTACATCATATGCTGTCTGACAGTATTGCAATAAATACTGTCAGACAACATATGATGTACAGTACTGGAATAACAGCACTGGAATTACAGACAGTATTGGAATTATTATTACTATTATTATTATTTATTACATTTCTATACTGCCCCATAGCCGAAGCTCTCTGGGCGGTTTACATGAGATACAAAATGACTACCAAAAAAAAAAAAAAAAAAGCCACTGAAAAGACATAAATGGAAATGAGGGTCTTTTTCCCCTTTGGAAAATGAACAATGATTACAATCTACATTTCTTGCTAAAAGTTTCTCTCTTTTTAAAAGTTGGTTCAGAAGTCAGAAATTCCTCCAATTTCCTCCTTCGAAATTGGGGATAGTGTTGGGATGTTCAGCTTTCTACGGTCCCTCCCAGATTTACAGTTCCCAGGTTTCCGTAGAGAAATGTCATGACAGCTAAACCAGTGAGTGTTTGCAGTATGCACCCATGCTTCATCTTCACTATGTAGGTGCTATACAGAGCATTCCTATTCATATCTACTCAGAAGCAACCACCATTGAGTTCAATGAGACTTGCTCCCCTGGTAAGTGTGGATCGTAGCCTCAGAGAGAGGAAAATCCTTGGTGGTTTCCAGTGCATCCAGTTTCCAGACCAAATCCAGTTTCCAGTGTGACGTCTTGTGTTCAACACATGTAGCACGAGGAACCATTTTTCTATTCGAGGCTCCATTGGATAGGGCCAGAGCCAGTGTTAGGAGGGGCAGGAGTGAAAAGTATGTTGGGCCACCCTCTTTTCGCTCTCTCTTTCTGATATCCCTTCCTCCCTCTTCCTCGCCCCCTCCTTCTTTCCTCTCTGCCTAGTGGGCTTCTGAAGAAGGGATAGATCGCTCTTGACAGATGTCTGAACTTATCACTTGCAGAAAGCTTTTGAAGGATGCAGAGAAGCTGGAGGGGGGTCAGAGGAAGGCAGTGAGGATGATCAGGGGTCTGGAAACAAAGCCCTATGAAGAGAGACTGAAAGAACTGGGCATGTTTAGCCTGGAGAAGAGAAGATTGAGGGGAGACATGAGAGCACTCTTCAAGTACTTGAAAGATTGTCACACAGAGGAGGGCCAGGATCTCTCCTCGATTGTCCCAGAGTGCAGAACACAGAATAATGGGTTCAAGTTACAGTAAGCCAGATTCCACCTTGACATCAGGAAAAACTTCCTGTCAGAGCAGTATGACAATGGAACCAATGACTTAGGGAGGTCATGGGATTTCTTGAACACATACTAGAGGCATTCAAGATGCAGCTGGACAGCCATCTGTCAGGCATGCTTAATGTGGATTCCTGCATTGGACTCGATGGCCTTATAGGCCCCTTCCAACTCTACTATTCTATGATTCTATGAAATTAGGTTGAGTGCCACATGCAGCCCTTACATTGTAAGTTGCTCACCCCTACTTTGAGGTCTGCTATCCTCAGTATTTTACTCAATTTAGTATTTTAGTTTAGTATTTTACTCAATTCATCCCTTGCTCTTGACACCCTTGGTTGGGGTATCTGCTTCTTTCTTATTTCTGTTTCCCCCTGTTAAAAGATAAGGTCTGGTGCTGTTTCTGTTCTGGTTTTAGTGTTAGGCAAAAGCCTTTTTTTACTTGCCCTTGTTTTTTATGGCACATGTTTACTGAAAAGGAAAAACCCTTTGTGGGTTCTGGACATACCCCCAATTCAGTGAGTGTAGGCTTAGTTTTGTTTACTGCTTTTATGCTGGATTTGTATTGCCTGCTGTGACTTGATTATATATCGTATATTGTTATAGATCTACACATAAGTATTTTTATATTTTTATCTCTGTGTTTCTGTGGCTGAAGCATGGCTAATACATGTTTTAAATAAACCAATAACATCTGGCTAATGCAGATGGGAGGATGACAAAATGTCCCACTGCAGCAACGGCACAGCAGAGGGAAGCGACTTTTACCCCGGCTTTTCCTGTCTTCACTTGTGCGCTGCTCCAGGGAGCATTTCTGGGTGGAAGGCAACTTGCCGTTGGTTGCTAGAAGCTGCAGAAGGAAGAGGGGGTGGGCCCAGTGAGCCTAATGGTCACCAGAAAGTCCACGCTGCCTCCCTCCATCTGTATAACTTGCCACCACCCCACACCAGCGAAACCATGGGGTCTGGCGATGGTGCAGTGCCAACCCAGCACCGTGACGTTGGCCCCCTGGTCTATGAGTTTGGAGCCAGGAAACCAAACAATCCAATACTCTCTCTAGGGGACATAGGATTGCTCCCTAAAGGAATTGGTATCATCTCTGGGCCAGAAGTTGGAAACCCTGTCTTCATCTATAGGAAACAATGCAGTGCCGTGATTACTAGAAGCCAGCATGGATTTGTCAAGAACAAATCCTGTCAGGCTAATCTGATCTCATTTTTTGATTGGGTAACCTCCCTTGTGGACTGTGCTCCTTCCAGCTCTACTATTCTAGGATTCGGGGACCTCAGCCTGAAAGGTGCCAAGTTTCTTTTACAAGGCACAAATTGACCTAGAGCTCTTGAGTAGCATAAATATATATATGTGTGTAACTTTTGGGGTGCTTCCAGACAGAGGACTCCTAGCACTAGCAACTGGAAGGCATTGTACTGCTGTTCCGTCTTTTTCTCTTTAACAGATTTTCTGAGTTAAGGAAAAAGATAGATGAAGCAGTAAGAAAACATGGGAGGGTCATGAGTAGAAGTTGAGGTGTGGACTTCCCATAGATGTCCATGGAGTGCCATGGAAAACTTGTCTGGAAGCATTCTCATCTGCACCAGACAGGACGATTGTCCGCTGTCTCTTCATTCAACTTTCAGATGTCGTAATGCCCCACAATATACTTGTGAATTATGAATGCCATCCCTTTTTAATTCAGTTCCAGACTGATGTACATTGCGCTGCATAATCTCATATATACAATATAAAGTCAATGGAGAAATTACCAGAGCTTGTTCACAGAATCAAGCGTCTAGGTTAAAACGAACCAACTAACAAAACCCAACACCCACAATATTATTTTTCATGAGTGACAAATTGCTCCACAGTTCAGAACCGGGCCGAACGCAATCAGCACCAGAAAATTGAGTTGGTGTTCAAGACCCGAATAATCCTCTCACTCCAGATGTTGAATTCATACTGCAGTGGTCCATTGAAAAAGTATATATAACCTGCAAGGGAAGAAAACCAATTAGATCAGTTTGCCTCTTTAGGTTGCTACTATATCTTTGGTTAAACTCAGATCCTGACTTCTTTTCTTTTTGTTTGGCAGCAGCATGTCTGGAGAGAAGTTCCACTTACAGGATGCTCCTGCCAGTGGATGGGCGGGGACAACTTTCCGCATTTCCCTTTGCGGCCCCTTGTTTGTCTTTAAAATCTGCCCTAAGGGGGTTGAACAGTACTGCAGGGGTAGCAGCACGGGGAATTGGCGAAAACGACCTTCCTCTAACAAGTTTCTCTACAAGATCTCGATTCCATCCATGAGTGGAAGGGGACTTTTCATTCACAGAAGCCTGGTTAAAGATCCATGCCTATAGTGTCTGTTTACTGCTTTTAAATACATGTTCTCCAATTCCCAAAATGATTTGTTGATGAAGCCATTGAAGTAGACCTGTGTACAAGTTGTGATGTTTCCCAGCAGGGATACCCAAACCTTGTGACTCAGCCATGTATGATAACCTCTTTTTTTTAGTCCTAGACAGGCAACAAAACCAGCAAATGGACCATTAATAATTAGTATTGCCAGAATCAAAGCCAGAGTGAAAAGTCATAGAACCCACTCAGAAGACACCTTAAACCATGACTTTAACCATGGTGAATAAGGCTTTTTGCTTTATTCAGCATGTTTAAAGCCGTGATATATGGTGTCTTCTGCACACAGCCCAGCTTTCTGGCTTAACCGCCGTGGTAAAAGCCATGGTTTAAGATGTCTTCTGAATGGGGCCATATATTCTTAAAGGTGCAATCCTATGCATGCTTAGACAGAAAAAGTCCTACATTCTGGCTGGGGCATGCTGGGAGTTGTAGGACTTTTTGCATAGGGATTGTGACCCAAACCTCCTGATCCATTAGGAGACAATGCCATTTCCTACCTAGTCCTGTCAGCCATCCCATTTATCGACCCACTCTGTAATTGTTATGGCTCCAGAAATGCCACTCAACAAGGAGGGGATAGTGTAGGGAGAAGGATAGTCAGGTCCTGCTCATGATTTGAGGACACCCCCTGGAGCAAAGTGCTCTCTAGCTGGTGTCCTCTATAAATGGGCTGTGGCAGATTTACCTGGCGGTAGGGTTGTGTGGCAGCAACTAGAATGTTCCGAGCAGCCACAATGGGCTAGGTCTCTCAGAGGGGCATTGTGAAAAATTAAAATGATGAATGTACCAAGCTCCCTGACACTGCTGGCCCAGACAAATATATTAATGAGGAGGGGGAGACCCTGCAGGTATCACCAGCGGGCCCTGCTGGGGCACTGGCTACTGCCCCAGAATGTCAGGTGCTGGCGCCATCTCTGAGCTCCAAAAGCAAATGCGTACCATTTTTCTGATAGGCTGCATCCACTCGGTGACCAATCCCAGGGAAATCTTCCTCTATAAATCTAGGGTAGTCTTTGTCCATGACTTGGTTCTTTTCATCGTAACTACATTAAAAAGGCAAATGAATGAATGAATCAACAAATGTTTAGTATGACGTACCGCAGTTCTGTTTTATTCCTTCTACTCCATGCAGCTTACAACAAATTCACACAAAAAGCCTAAACTCGTGGTTAAACCATATATATATATATATATATATATATATGTAGAATACAGCTATAACAAAAACGTACATATTTCCTGCAGCAGCTCACAAATGCCTGCTTGAACAGGACAGTCTATAAAATTTGAGAGCTAAGGATGTGTGTATATGAATGTGATAATTGATAGTGAGATGGACACACACACACACACACACACACAAAATGAGAGATATACAAATGTCTTTTGAAAGGGAGCTCCATAAAGTGGGTGCAGCAATACAAAAGATTCTGCCACACACAACACCTTACACAATCCATAACAAAAAGACAACACAGAGTAGGCCCCATCAGGTCATCTGCAGGACTCACTGGGCCCGTTCAACAACATGCTAAGCCATGGTTAGATCACTAACCCTTCTGCAGTAAATGGTTAGTAAGTGCGTTTAAACCATGGTCATGTAGCCACCATGGTTAGAATTGGTTCACATGACGCACTAAGTCATGGTACACATGACATGCTAAGCCATAAAGTTTAGTTCAAAGTGCTTAACCACTGTGGCTTGGGGTGTTGTCTGAACAGGATCAGTGTTGTAGCTTTCAGAAGTGAGAAACTATCTTTGCAGATCAGAAGTGCTGTGGAGTTAATATTATCTCAGAATAACCTTTGCCCCTAATATTTCTGAGTTCAGAAAAGCCAAACCAGGGGCTGGATCCAGATATAGACATACTTAAAATCAATAGCCTTTAAGTTAGTCATGTCTAGATTAAATTTCAATGGGTCTACTCTATGGGATCCAACCCATAGACTACAGTATGTTTAGTACAGTATGCAAGTTGTTCCAAGTCACTGGAACAGTGAGAAAGAATGAAAAAGAAATGGATTTATAATATCACTGATCTAGCAGCTGGTGAAAAGAATCGCCAACATACCTCCAGTATTTGTCTCCTATAAAAAGGAGAGTTTTGCCAGTGTCGCTGATGTGGATGGCTGCATCTATTTCCTTCACGGATCGCGGCAAACCCAATTCATAAATTTTTTTAGGGTAGCCCTCTACTATGTCATAGCCATTCAAAGCCCAGAACTTCCTGCCTGTGAATAAGTGTGGATAATATATTAGACTTAGATCTGGGTTCAGTTTCCACTTCAACCATTTGATCACCATAATGTGGCCTTAGACATGTTAACCTCTCAGCCTCAGTTCACCTTTTGTAAAAATGATTTACTTCACAGAGATGTTGATGTTACGATGGATGAGACTCGCAAAACACTCCCTGCAAACACTTTACACACTAGGGCCCTTTCTACACCGATGGGTATAGAGGGAGGGAGAGGGGGCGATCCCAGACTTACCTGCTTCCGGGATCGTTGCCCTCAGTCTACACAGGCTGCACAATGTCACGGGCATTGCGGCCACCATTTTTTTTAAAAAAAAAAAGGGGGGGGGGGAGAGCTGGAGCACACTCACACTCCAGCAAAAATTAAAAGGTAAAAAAAAGGTACCGTCCCTGCTCCCCACCCCATCCCTGATGACCCTAGACTCCCCCCATCCTGACTCCTTCCCTCTGATGACCCCTGCTACTCACAGGGAAGAGGGAAGAAGCCAGGATGGGCATCCGCACTGCCCGCAGTCCTCGGGATCTTCCTGGGACTGCATGTAAAAGCGGGATAACTGAGGTCTCAGTTATCCCAGGGAAATGGAGGGCTCATCCCTCCCTGATCCCGGGATCCCCTGTGTGTCATTTGGATGCACAGTGATGATCCTGGGATGACCCCTCCAAAAAATGATGGTGTAGACAGGGCCTAGGTAGGGACATGATCAAGAAGGAAACAGCATATGCTCAACTCTGCCCCTCAGAAAGCAATGGGACTTGAAAATGCTTAACCAGGGTCAGTCCTACCATTAGGCAAAGTGAGGCAGTCACTTCAGGTAGCAGATGCTGGGAGGTGGCAGCAAGATGTTGGAGGAGGGGGCAGTGTGTGTCAAATGGCCTGCCCTGTTCCCCTTAAGATGCCTTAAGGTGTGATGGAGGATATGTATGAGCTAATTCAACAACATTAACCCCCGCCCCATTAATTTTAATGTAGCTACTTATAATACTGCAGATGGCAGGCACCAGATGAAAAGGATTTTCCCTTTACTTTTGCCCCAGGAGGTATGACTCTTCAAAAATTGTGCCTGCTACAAAATATACAGGCACCATATGAAGACAAACAAAATGGGCCGTTTTCTTCAAAACTTGTTTTAACGATATGCACCTTTCCGCTGATTTAGGCCGCAAGCTTATGGTCTCCAGGAGGGTATCCCAGGGACAACATGGATGTTTTGGATCTCCCTCTCCGAGGGTGGAGAAAGAGAGGGAGAAATGTATGTTAGACTTGGAACTGACATAGATAATGTCCCTTCCATTGCAAAACCGTAAAAGAAAAAATGAGAAGGGATAAGAGAAAAGAAAAATGCCCCTCCTCCCTCCCACCCTACGGTAGTATTTTCCACTCACCTGCCACTGGTAGGATTGCTTTTCTCATTTATTAATTTATCAGTCTGATTAATCAACTAATAGTTCTTTAAGGGTGCAATCCTACACATGTTTATGCAGAAAAAAGTCCTGGCTGACTGGGGAATTCTGGGAGTTGTAGGACTTTTTTCTATCTAAACATGCATAAGATTGTGCCTGAAGTAAATGATAGCCCTAAAAAAAATCAAATAAAAAAGCCACACTATGACCATGACATGCATTTGATTTAATAGCAGTTTTCTTCCCCTTCCTGTTTCATGTTAACAGTTCTCGAAAATGTGGGGCCTCTACCTAGTGAATGTGGGAATCTCCCTTCAAATCAGCTTTTACAATTGTTTCCACAATTTCCTTCATGTAATGAACAAACCAGAACATTTGTTCTTTCCTTTCCCCCTGAGGAAGCTTACCCCTAAAAAGCATCACACGATCCTTTTCAGGGTCTTCATATGCTGCATCAATCTTGCTTGGAATTTCTGGCCAAAATGACTTAATTTGTACCAATTCTGCATCAACCATCTGGGGATGTAGGCGCCAGAAGAACCTGGGATAGGAAGAGGAACATTTTGATTTGACGTGTCCAAATTTAATTACAGATCTTGAATAGGCCTTTCAAGTAAATCAGAAATTAAGACACTGGAACCAGTTCTCAGATAGCACTGAACAAATATACAAGTACATATCATAGCTGTTAAATGTTCTTCATTCAAATATTTAAGTTACAAAGCAAGTTCCTTGCCTATAGAAAGCTTGTATTGGTAGATACACTGCAGCCCTATTCAGGTGTTCGCCTGCACACATGAGAGTCAAAACTGTGTAGGGAGGGGAAGAGGCACACTTGCAAGCATCAACTTCAACATCCCTCTTCTTTAGATCTTCCATGTTGAGCAGGAAGGCCTGCAAAGGGCTTCTACTCATGTTCATGGTTACAAGCACATATGAAGTCCATCATATACATGGAACACTTGATATTTCATTTGTGTCTCACCTATCCTTGAAGATCATCATTTCTCCACGGAGTTCTGTGATGGCATTAAGTGTCAAATTTGCGCTGCATTTCTCCGGAGTTTTGGGGTGATCAGGATGAGGATCGTGGTCTCCTGCACCTGTGTCAGTAAATTACAAGTAATGATAGTGGCATGGAGTTCTGCTTTTGTCAACCACAACTAAGTATGAATGGCGCATGGAAGCATTTGTTTAATTACACAAGAAAAAAAGCAAATCATTGAGAGAGAGTTGATGATGCAGGATTTATTTCCTCCTTTCACCAATATGTAGTACAAACAGACTACTGGCTTCAGATGCCAATAGATTTCCCAGCTTGGAGCATAATGATGCATTCAACTAAGTAAGGTGGCATGGAGGTTTCTCAGAGTGTTCTGTTTCAAACTTGCTAATGTGTACCTATAGACAATGTGTACCTATAGACAATACATGCTATAGAAAATGGATGCTAAAGAAAACTAGGATGGACTTCTTCCTGATGTATTTTTTTCTGTTCTTACATGCAGGTTTTTTTTAATGTGTGGGAATATTTGGCATGCAACTCCCACATCTATAGGCTGAGATGAAACTCTGTACCATCTGATCAATCTGAACATGCTGGTCAGCTTTTCAATGGACTGCAGTACATCTCAGCTGGCTGTTGCCTGAAGCATGTCAGAAGGTGAAGGTAAAAGTAGTTCAGGGTGTAGAATAAACTGTGGGCGGTAGGCAGTGAATTGCTCTGTTTTGGCCAAGTTCGACTAAAACATGAATTCAAGGAAGGTGGGAAATTAGTCTCAATTCAGGGTTGTCTCTGGGAGGCCTCAAATGAATTAAGCAGTGGTGCTGTGGGAAAAGCAGTGTTGGTACGGTAGCAGTGTTGGGCCTAATCTACACCAAGCAGGATATTACACTATGGAAGCGGTATGAAAGCGGTATAAAAGGCAGGAGCCACAGCAAGCAGGATATAGCAGTATGGAAGATTAGGCCTTGGTTAGACGTTTATGAAGAAGTGAAGGGTTTGATCAAACTGGTAGTGGAGATACAGTGAGGATGTGATAACAGGTTAACATTGTATGTGGGAGGTGTAGGAAATTACGAGATGACAGAAAGACAGAGGCCAGATGATGATGAAGATTGGATTTATATCCCACCTTTTTCCTCCAAGGAACCCAAGGCGGTGTACATAATCCTCCGCCTCTCTATTTTATGCTCACAACAACAACCCTGTGAGGTAGGTTGGGTTGAGAGTCTGTGACTGACCCAAAGTCACCCAGTGGGTTTCCATGTCCAAGTGGGGACTAGAACCTGGATCTCCCGACTCCCAGTCCAACACTTTAGCCACTACACCACACTGGCTCTACACCTTGTGTTGAATCATTACAATCCCATTGTGGTAATGCTATGTCCCTCTTGCGCATTTATACTTCATAGGACACACAATGACATCTGTTGTGGTATTTTGGATAATATGGAATAAAATGAGGAAATAACACTATGAAAGCGGTATATGGAATGTGTAATGTGCCCCAACAGATATCAGTGCACTTCAATACCAGTACAAAGCAGTAGTGCAGATCTAGGCTGAGATAGGTGAAAAGATAGTATTTAAAGAAGAGTGAGGTAGAAGCATGTACCAATGTGAAACAGGAATAATGTTAGAAGAATGCTAATCATTAGCACGGATTTGTATGTGATGTTCTGCAAGATCTAACACACAGAATGATATTTATTTTTTACAGAATGGTGATATAATTGTGGTTGCGTGTACATAATGCAAAGTCATACAACGGCACACCTTACAACATCACGCCTTTGGGTAGAAGCACTGGAGAAATTCACTACCCATACTTTCCACTGTGGAATAATATGTACACAAAAAGAGGACAGCACAAAAGACAGACATACCATAGAGAGTCTGGATTCCTTGGACATCATCATCTGGCAGCAAGAAGCCAGTATTGCCTGTGTATGTGTAGACTGGATACATCAACGCTCCTGGATCTCTGGAATGCTCAAGTCCCAGCGAATGACCAAACTCATGAGCAGCCACAAGGAACAAGTTATAGCCTAGAGAGCAGCATGTAGGAATGGTTATGAAAGCAATAAAGCTTGCACCACACTATTGCTTTACTCTGATTTTTTTGGCTTGATGCCTCCTCTATAACATGTTCCAATACTAATAGCTGGTATGGTTTTTCTCTACTATTGTCCTTACTTTGATGGAATAGAAATAGTATCTGTCATCTAAATCAATCTATTGAGCAGTAAGACAGCACATACTTGGGTATTTTTTAGTCCCACTGAAATCAAACTCAGGCTGCAATCATATGTACACTTAGGGCCTTGCTAGACCTGCCGGATAAGCCGGCAGGGAGGAGGGGCGACGGCGCGCTAGAGGTAGCGTGCGCCGTCGCCGGCTTCTACACGCACGACGCGACGGGGCAACGGCAAGCCCCTTAGCGTTGGCCATTTCTTTTTAAAAGGGGCCATGTGCGCCGGAGAGCCGCCGGACAAGGTAAGTGGGTTTTTTTAAAAAAATTAAGCCCCCCCCACTCCCTCTGCCCCTGATCCCCCCCACAATTCCTGACGCCCCCCCCGCCCGCTCGGCCGTCCTCCCCCCATCCCCCATCCCCCATCCACCATCCCCGGCTGTCCTTCCCTCGCCCCCATCCCCTGTCCCCGGCTGTCCTTCCCTTGCCCCCATCCACCAACCCCGGCTGTCCTTCCCTCGCCCCCCTCTCTCCTGCTGGGTCCGGCCTTCCCCCTCGCCCCTCTCTCCCCCCCCCCCCCGGCCCGATGGGCACAACGAGTAGCCGCAAAAAGCTCGTATGAGCGCTGTGCCCAGTCCGTGGCTTTTCCCAGCTACTCGCGAGTAAGCGAGCAGCTGCAAAAAGCCACGGACCCTGCTAGACGTTTCGCAGCCCCGGCCTCAGGCGAATTTGTTTATGCCGGCTTAAGGCAGGTTTCAGCGCGGCCTGACCCCAGATTCCCCTGTGCGTCATCTGGATGCACAGGAGGGAAACCGGGCCTCACACCGTGCTAACGCCTGGTCTAGCAAGGCCGTTACTTGGGAATAGGTCTCACTGAATACAATGGAATGCTTTCAAGTTAGCATGGATGTGCTGAGGTGGTTGCAGCATAGGCAATATGAGTAAGGAATAGCAAATAACCAATCCTCAAAACAATCTATTTCAGCCACCGCTATTTACTGTTTGTGAAATTATTCATGTGAACAACTATGAATCATACATACTTCAGCAAAAGGGAAAGCCAGCTTTCTAAACCATTCACCAGTTAAACATTGTCTAACTTGGCATCGAATGATGTTTAAAGCCATCAGCCCACATGGGTAAGGTAAATTGGTTTTAGAGCACTTGTTACCTTTGGAATCAGTTGACCACAGTTCATCCTCATCAAAATGAGCATCTCCTCCATAATTTGGGCCAGGAGGGAAAGCGTGAGCCAGCAGTCCAGAAGGTCCATCAAAGGGATAGAAATCGCCATGCTCTGCAAAGATTAGAAGCAGCAGTGCATTCTATTAACATGCTTGATTGCTAACCAAATGAAGGGATGACACAACCCTCAACACAGAAAGCAATTTCTCTCTACTTACCTCTCCTTCCAAAGGAGATCATGATATCAGCAGTGCCACTGCGGATTCTAGTAAAGTTGAGTGGTGTCACATCTGACCAGACCTTGAAAGCTTTTCTGAATGCTCTGTCCACTTCAGACTTTTTCAGATCGGGGGTGTAATTTACAATCCTGCCAAACAAAAACAATTGAAAACTCCATAAATCTTGCAAAGCATAACTGTGATAACATTTCAGTTATTACCATACTTCCACTGCCTATTTTGCAAATACAAGAATGCAAATATAGGCACCTTTCCTGTTATGCAATTGAGGTTTTGTGGTCACAGACAGTGCGGTTTTTATTACAGGGTCATAAGAAATTCACCTTCTTTTTGGAAGAAGCTATGAAGGACAAAACCCACATGCAATTAAAGTGGATCAGGCCTTTTGATTCAACCAGATTAATGGTCTTATCCTGATCATGTGTACTTGGACTTGCTTTCTAGTACACATGAGGCATTTAAATGTGAAACATCCATCCTATGTTAGCAATGTTCTTAAAATTAAAGTCAGAGAATTCCACCTAAGGATAGCAGTGATTAAACTAGATATGTAAATTTCACTTTCGACCCTGCTTTTATTGAAAATTTCATGAGTTGCTCTATTTTGATTCTTAAGAACATAAGAAGAGCCCTGCTAGATCAGACCAAGGGTCCATCTAATCCAGCACTCTGTTCACACAGTGGCCAACCAGCTGTCGGCCAGGGATGAACAAGCAGGACATGGTGCAACAGCACCCTCCCGCCCATGTTCCCCAGCAACTGGTGCATACAGGCTTATTACCTCGAATACTGGAGGTAGCCCAATTTGCAGATATATACATCAAAGGAAATGATATAGGACAAATGAAATACACTCAACAACTGATGGCCTTTGAAGGTCTAAAGCTTATAAAACATAACAGGAAAGCTTGACAAATGTTGCAATTAACCTTCTCCCATGACTTGTTCTCATGGATGCACAGCACGGCAATTAACTAGTTCACTTAAGAATGCAAAGGCACAAGACACATACTAAGTGCCTAATGCTGCAACCAAAATAATATCAATAATAATATCCCAAGTGCTAAAGAGATGGGTTGTAGCACACTGGGACATCATACACCTTGCATATTAGATAAGAACCAGCAAAGACCTGAGACTCTAGAGAGATTTCGCTAAATGAACGGATAATTGGACCATGATTTTGACTCGTCATAAGGCATTGCCTTTTATCATATCTTTAATATAATGTGTGCCAGTCTAATGAGATTAAAATTGGCTAGCCTTCCCAAATCTGTTGCCCTAGTTGTTTTGGACTACAACTGCCATCATCCCTGCACATTGGACACGCAGACGGGTGCTGGTAGGTGTAGTCCAACCTATCTGCAGGGCATCAGGTTAGTGAATGCTGGCATAGGAGTTGTGAATGCTGGCATGGAGTGAATGCTGGCATGGAGTTACACCAGATTGGGACTGCAGGCAGAGTTCTTACCTGTAGGTTAAGTTATTGTGGGACCACTTCAGCTTTCGTGGGAAAAAATTGTACTCCCCCACATCAGGGACACCACATCGTGGCTGTTGCATTAGTTCATATGTTTCTTCATCTAGCTTGCCTGTCACTTGCAGTCCAAAAAAAGCCTGCATTTCTCGAAGTTTGTTAGTGACTGTATCAGCTGACTTCTTCAGTATCCCAGCAGGATTGGACCGGAGATTGTAATGAGTCTTTAGATAACGCTGGGAAGAGAAACAACAACAATTAGACTTCTGGTTTGGTCAGTGGAGGCTGGCGGCTCTGATTTCAGTGGGGTGGTGAATCCGCTCCAGGTTTCAGCCAGAACCAGTCAGAACTCTAAAGGAGCAAGAAGCAAGTTTAAGCTAATAGCTCTTTTAGAGTTCTGACTGTAACCCGGAGTGGATTCACCGCCCCACTGACATTGGAGTCACCGGTCCCCACTGAGTTTGGTACTGCAATGTAGTGTACTACTGCTAAGAGTAGTATTTTGCAGATAGAGGCAATAGAGTGAGAATATGCATAAAAGAGATGTCTACTGTACCTCTGCAAACTCAATGTCTTCCTTCGTGAACTCATCACTTTCCGATTCCTCTGACATTGGCAGCCTATAACACCATGATGCGCCCAGCAGTAGTAAAAAGGCAGCTGCAGAGTGGAGGTACATCATGCTGGAAGGATACTTAGCTTTTGGAATTCTGATGGTTTAGCCTTTCAGATAGTTTGACTTTTATAGACGACACAAGTGACTCATCACCTCCCAGAGACAACTTCCGAGTGACTGTAAAGTAAACAGGCATCCACTGCTGTTCCCCCACACGCCCCTCCTTTCCCCCAAGAAGGCCTGGGGTTTTGAGGAATCTGCTGTCCCGCTAGCGGCTTAGAAACACAGTCTCAGCATATTCCCAGGTGTTGTGGGAAGGGCTGAGAGGAGCAAACCGAGCCTTTTTGATTACTTTGCAATGTTTTCGACCTACTTTTGTTGCCTTTTGAAACAATGATTTCCTGTCTTTTGTTTTGATGGACAACTGAGATCCCAGCAATGTGTTCGGATGAATTGGCCGCAGGACTTTCCATGTATTGCATGGAATGTGTGAAGTTCGGGGCAGTGGGGAGTGGGATTATTATTATTATTTATTTATTTATTGCATTTATATTCTGCCTTTTTCCTCCAAGGAACCCAAGGCGGCGTACACAGAATCATAGAATAGCAGAGTTGGAAGGGACCTACAAGGCCATCGAGTCCAACCCCCTGCTCAGTGCAGGAGCCCACCTTAAAGCATACCTGACAGATGGTTGTCCAGATGCCTCTTGAATGCCATTAATGTGGGAAAGGCCACGACCTCCCAGAATCCTCCTTCTTTCCATTTTATCCTCATAACAGCAACCCTGTGAGGTAGGTTGGGCTGAGAGTCTGTGACTGACCCAAAGTAACCCAGTGGGTTTCCATGGCTGAGTGGGGACTAGAACCTGGATCTCCCAACTCCCAGTCCGACACTTTTAGCCACTACACCACACTGGCTGTTCAAGCAAAGAAGTGACCACATGGGTTGCATATTGCCTTCCTTGTTCTGACTTCCATGTACCTGCATAGCAGTGGAGGCTGGTGGCTCTGAAGTCAATGGGGTGGTGAATCTGCTCAGGGTTTCAGCCAGAAACCCATCAGAACGCTAAAGGAGCTATCCAAGGTGCAACACAAACATTGTATGGAAAGTTGTGCTATTGATCAGCTTGCACAAAGTTTGAGGATGCCAGATTATCAGCCCCTTGTCTATCAATTTGTGATAGGCATGAGTGTTTTGATGCATACCTGGCATTCCCCTGTTCATTCCAATGAACAAAGCAGACCCATGTGGTCATTTCTTTGCTTGAACAGATCTGCATCTGTTAAAATGTTTGAGGCAATATATATGAACAAAAACTTCATGTACGCATTGGAGCATACACAGGGCTATGTATCTGATTTTATTGGTTTTGTTTAAGCTGCAAAAAGAAATATTTGGCTCATCGATAAGACAAAATATAAAGCCAATTTAATGATGCACATACAGAGAGCGCTATAATTCTTTTTTTCATAAAGGTGGTGGAGGAGTATAATTTGGAGGTATTTTTGGCATGCAAATCTTCAACACGTGAAGTATATTAAATCCTATTCAGTGGTATTCCTGAAATTTCTTATTATACACTGGCTGCACCTCCATTGAACATTTATTGGTTTGGGTACATTGTATGAAGATATTTTTAATTACTTCCAGACTATGCCCACTGTGTTGTTTGCCTATTAAGTTACTCAATGTTTTGCTGCCTACAATTTCTGAGAGCAATTCCAGACCGTTGACAAAACCCTAGTCAGACAGGAAATTGTTTTGGTTAAAGTTCAACCAATTCTTTCGATAACAGCAGCATTGTAGCAAGCAATGCCAAAGGGCAAAAACAATTGGAGGTAGGCAGAATTGCTCACTGGGTTAATTTTCTAGTTTTACCTTTTGCCAGGTGTGGGCGTTAAGACAGGGAAAACACCTATCAAATGCTATTGACTATCTAGGACTTCCCCTCCATGTGTGTACAGAGGGGAGGAATTTGAATATTACAGGTTATTTATGGACCGATGGGCTGGTTCTGATTGGCTGTGTGGTCACTTCCTCTCTCATCACTATGTATTGGCCTGAGTCATAGGAATCTGTGTTCCTTATCTGACATCCTTGTCTCTAGTCTCCAGTCTCAATCTCTCTCCCCTGCCTCCGCCCCCACTCTCTCTCTCTCTCTCTCTCTCTCTCTCTCTCTCTCTCTCTCTCTCTGTGTGTGTGTGTGTAAGTATGAGTTCTCTCCCCTTACCCAGCCATTTGAAGTGCATCTCAGCATATGTACACATGCACACCTCAAAACTAATTCATACAAATAGACTGTACCCTTCTCACCTCCCTTTCTCATATTCCACTGCAAAACACCAACCAATTTCCAATATTGGTTAGGATTAGTGGAAATATATAGCCATCCAGCAATAAACACACACACACACACACACACACACACACACACAGAGAGAGAGAGAGAGAGAGAGAGAGAGAGAGAGAGAGAGAGAGAGAGGAATGTTTTAGAAGAGAAGCAATTCATAAATCTTAAATATTATCTAACTAATAAAGTAAGGCCACAATCCAGCCAAAACAAAGCAAAGCACCATTCATTTCAAATGGATTATTCAGCACATGGCCTCAATAAACAATACTATTCTCACACATAAACTCCATACTGGGCTTTTTTAAACCAGTGAATGTTAGTTACCCAGGTTGAACTAGACAAACAGTCATTTTACATTGTGCAAGACTGTAAGACTGCAAAGGCAGTATAAACAAACTATTTATGCAGCTCTGGTATGTGGGGCATGTATGAGGTGGGATGGATTGATGGGAATTCTCTGGGAGAAGGGAAAAGACAGGGCATTTTCACACATCCTTTTCTTCTAAAAAGGGGTCATTAAGAGGAAGGGGGGATACAAGGTAAAGCCCATGTATTAGTACCAGTCATTAAAAACAAGGAAGAGAAACAGCCAAGAAGCAAAACACCTAGTTGTTTTTAATATGTAATATGTGTTATATTTTGACTTATTCTAACCGGCATTTGCAATAGCTATATTGACACCCTCTTTTTTTACCTCAGGAACCATTCCCTAAAAATAAAATGCCATGCACTTTTAAGTCTGGCCTGGTTTTGGCAGGTCCTAGCCATATTTGCACACATTTCTTTCCTGCTAGGCTCTGGCCAGATCTACACCAAGCAAGATATGATTATTATTATTTATTTATTTATATAGCACCATCAATGTACATGGTGCTGTACAGAGTAAAACAGTAAATAGCAAGACCCTGCCGCATAGGCTTACATTCTAATAAAATCATAATAAAACAATAAGGAGGGGAAGAGAATGCACCAAACAGGCACAGGGTAGGGTAAAACTAGCAGTATAAAGTCAGAACAAAATCAAGTTTTAAAAGCTTTAGGAAAAAGAAGTTTTTAGCTGAGCTTTAAAAGCTGCGGTTGAACTTGTAGTTCTCAAATGTTCTGGAAGAGCGTTCCAGGCATAAGGGGCAGCAGAAGAAAATGGACGAAGCCGAGCAAGGGAAGTAGAGACCCTTGGGCAGGCGAGAAACACGGCACTTTGGAAATGGTTTGAAAGCTGTATATGGAGTGCATCCTGGGCCTCAACAGTTGTCACTGCTGTTATTATCCATTTTAAAACAGTAGTGTAGATCCTGACTCTTGTTATCCTGAGAGCCAGTGTGGTGCAGTGGCTAAAGTGTTGGACTTGGGAGTCGGGAGATCCGGGTTTTAGTACCCATTCAGCCATGGAAACCCACTGGGTGACTTTGGGCCAGTCAGACTCTCAGCCCAACCCACCTCACAGGTTTGTTGTGACAATAGAATGGAGAGGAGGATTATGTATGCCACCTTGGGTTCCTTGGAGGAAAAAAGGCAGGATATAAATGCAATAATAAATAAATACTGAGGTTTCTTCTAGACAAGTAAAAATTCTAGAAAGGGCTAATTTCTTTCCTGTGGGTGGGTGAGGGTGAGATGACATCCACTCATAGCCCTTGCCCCATTTCTCTCTTACAAAATTCATGGCCTGCAGCCCCATCAGCCATGTAGAGCAGTCCAGAGGCTGATAAACCTCCTGTCTTTATTGCCTGCCGGGGATTGCGAAGTTGTCATGCCCTCAATAGGCCACAAGATAAGTTGGTTTACAAGGAGATAAGTTTTTTTTAAAGCACACATTCCAGAAGAGCCGCTGTGTTTGACCACAGATACTGTGGCACCTTAAGTCTGATTCCCTCAGTGTCAGCAGTGACAAGGATGATTTGCGTGACTGAAGGAGCTACCACAGGTTAAAGATCACAGATTGAACTCCCATATTATGACATCATATCATCTCGAGCACAATCTTCTTTCAGTGGTGTTGGTGCCCATGTTCAACTGCACAAGTCTTAAGTACAAGGTAACCAACTGATGAGAAATCAAGAGATGGACATACATAAGTGACCTAGTTTATTGTGGCATGAACTTTCATATGTAAGTAGACAACAAATATACACAAATGTACATATACACACCGGTGCAAGTACCATGTAAAATAAACCCAAGTTAACAAAGTCAGAATAACTGGAATACAGTCCCAATTTCAGATAGGCACAAATATCCATTCCCTGATGTTGTATCAGCTTGCATAATCAGAAGCCCTCAGATCTAGTGTTTTAATCCAAATCACTGGATCCAAAATGAGAGGCCTTCAGCTATTCATCATGGATCCAAAATAAATGGCCTACAGCTGTTTATCATGGTACACATTTTCTCTACCAGAGATCTCAATGGAACTTGAATTCTTGCACAAAAGAAGGAAACAGAGGAACACTTTTTTGACTTCCCCAACTTGGAAAAAGAAGAGAACTTTCATCATACATGGTGAATTGATCACAGTCCCAATCCAAGGTGATCTAAACAGTACAAACATTACCAATGCTACTGTTTTACTTCCAGTGTTTGCTGAAAGGAACCACCCTTATGCTTTGTAATGTCTTCAGCTGGCCCAGCTTCTATGTTGACAGAATTCCTTGTGGCTTAACAGCCTAACACAGAGTTTGCTCCCAAAGTGCGGATGATCCTTTTGTGGTTGATGTTGTATTCAAGTTGCAGTGGCCCGCAGATGAAATAAATGGAGCCTGCAAGCAAAGGAATTAATTAGTGGCTGCAATTTTAAGCAGGGGATAGCAATTGTTAAGTGTCCATCTGTTATAAACTCGTTTGCTTGCTAATGGGTAGTGATGTCTGCTAATGTTTCTAGAGCTATCTGAAGATGCAAGGTCAGTGGTCTTTGACATCAAAGCAATATTTCTTGAACCTCGATTACTGGGTAGTTTAGGGGCTAAACAACCCTGATGTTAACCCATGCTTTGTTGTTGGGTTAACCGCTGGGTTGTTTAGCCCCTAAACAACCCAGCTGTCCAGGTTCAGATGTCATGTTCCACAACCTACAAAAGAACCAATTGTGGGTTATGGAGTAAAAGAGGTGCAACATGCTTGCTCTCTCCCATTTCTTCATGACAACCCATGGGATGCAGTTATGTGTGAACAGGGCTTATGTATATGTCCGCCTGCACAAGGAATGACATGCTCAATATATATGCCTAAATAGCTCTACATTGGAAAATATGCACACTGTGTATTTTGGTTTCACCCACTAGCACTGTAGCTTCCAGACCAAGTAAAAGAGTTTCTCGCTCTGTAATAAGAATACAAATGTTTACCATTCTGTTGATACGCTGCATTGACCTTATGCACAATTCCATGAAATTCATCCTTTATCAGTTTTGGATAGCCATGTTCCATAGAATGATGCTCCTCATCATAGCTATAACATCAAAGTGAATAATAATAATACTTGATCAGTGCAAGTTTTGTTTATTATTTCCCTTAAAACTTTCACATAACTCAGAATTGGAGGTAACTTCTTCCTCTAAAAATTAGAAGGGAATAGGGATAAAATATTGTTGATAATTGTGAGTAGCAGTATTATAGACAATTATAACCAGAGAAGCTTGTTGTCAAATACAGATGATGGCAGAGCAACTATTGTTGGAATAGTAATGACAGGGGATTACACCAAAAGAAGGTACAAGCGAAGTGACTTTTAAATCAGTTAGCAGGCACAAAGGATCATTCAGGGTGCGGAGCTACTTAACAGCTCTGGATGCAAAGTGTTGGGTGCAAATAGGAGTCACAAGTATTGTCTAGCAGCCAGATGGAGCAGCAGAAGTTTCCTTTTCAGCCTGGATTTCTCATGTAAACAAAGACTAGCATGTTCAGTACGTTCTGTTGTAGTAGTGGTTTCATTCACTTAGAAGCCTGACCTGATTTGCTCCTTCTGGGCTGCTTGTACCTTCTTTTTGTGTAATCCCCTGTTTATGACTCAGTAAAGTTTGCTAAGCCCTTCACTTTCTGGATTCCGTCTGCTTTAGTCAGTCACTTCAGTTGACAACTAAGTTCATCTCCCATCTGTGAAAATGAGCAGTCTGCTACTTACCTGAAAACCAAACTACAAAAGGGAGCCTCCAGCATGAAACGTCTGAACTAGACTGTAACAGTCAGATTGATTCTGTCGACTTTCAACAAGTACTATTATGTAGAGTTAGGCAACCAAATCCAGACTTCCAAACATCCTAGTCTGACCCTCCAGAATTTTCCAGAAGGCTTTGCCCCTTTCCTTAGCCCCACCCCCTTTCCCCCAACTACAAATCATTTGATGGTTTCCAGGGTTTTGTGAGGTTTTCCCCTCCATTCGAAAAGGTTGGAATGCCTCTCCTATGTCTTAGTCACTGGTGGCAACAGCTTTAAGCTAAAATATGCTGGTACATTTGGATTTTGGGCCCAGCACTGGTATGTGTCCCCTGAGAGCTTTTCCAAAACAGAATTCATCCCTCAGGCAGCCCTGATCTAGGGGTTGGAGCTGTGTGGGGCCATGCGGCCTACTCTAAGCAAGCCTGCAGATTCTGTCTTGTTGGCAATGTTGAAGTAAGATACTACTGCTGTACATGAAATGGTGAGGGTGGGTGCAGGGTGTTATCTTGTCCTTAACCTCAAGGAGCAACATGGCTTGGGCCGGCCTTGTATCTGTTTGTCTTCAGTAGTTGGAGGTTGTTGCACAACTGAACATTGGCTCTTAGGAAGGCCTCAGACCACTTACAAAGATTCCTTCAGTGATGGCAGCTATAAGCCCTCCTAAATCTGTCCCTGAAAGAGGACAGACAGTTGTTGGTTCCACTGTTGGAACCCAGTTTATGGAGGATTGAACAAAGAATAAAAGGTTTAAAGTGTGTGTGTGTGGGAGAGAGAGAGAGAGAGAGAGGCCCTTTCTACACTTAACTATTTTCCCAGGAAAATGGAGAGATTGTCCCTGCCTGCTGCCAGGGTCCCATGTGTCATTTAGATGCACAGGGATGATCCCAGGACGATCCCAGGAAAAAACACAGGTGTAGAAATGGCCAGAGAGAGTGTGTAGTAAATTATCCAGTGCTCTGATTTTCTGTTGGAAATGTATTTTCTAATATTTTTATGGCGAACAAAGCAGATAAACAGTACAGCAGAACGATCAGGTAATACACACACTTCAGATACTTCAACAACCAGAAAAGTTCTGGAGGAAATGCTTATAGTGAGATGTTTCCTAGTAAGAAGCCATTTTCTATTTTTCTTCCTTAGCACAGGCATTTCTTTCCATTTGTGCAGATTCATTCCAGAATCAAATGTGACAATCCTGTAGACAGCTATTCAGCTTGACCTTTCGGTAAACGACAGCACCCCACGTTTTGAGAAAATGAAAACAAGTGCACTGGATTTGCATCACATGAGCAAAGAGTTTCTATGGTCCTATTGTGAAGAAGCCAAATGTGCAAGCCATTTCCATGGACTCAGTTGGCCGGCCTCACTAAACGGTGTTTGAAACATGAACTTCAACTGCATAGTGAAGCCATGGCTAGTACCTGGCTGGAGAAAATGGTGATAACCTCCTTGTTTTTCTTATGGCTGCACTCAGGAATATTATCAGTGCAGCTGCCCTTGCTCAGCTAATAGCCATACGATGGATATGGTTGCCAATATATATAAAAGCTGAGTCAGTACTTCAAAGCAGATCATGGTGATGCAAAGACGGAAGGAAGGATGAAGACTGCCCAATCTTAGGGTGAAAGAAGCCTGGGATAGATTTGTATTGCAAAAGATCCAGGAAGAGATCAGAACTCCACATTGACCACAGCACCATGAGTAACACTGTGACATACTGTCACAGTGTAAATACAATACACTACCCTGAGAGAAGAACAGTATTTGGTGGGTTTCTAGACTCTGGTTTTGCAAGTGCTTCTGGCAAAAGGTTATTGAGTTTTACAGGAGTGCAGATTTCATGAGCCACTTCCCTTAACCTCCCACTTCCTTCCTACCTCCATATCTTGTCTCCAGTGAAAAACTTTGTCTTCCTAGTCTTTACATCATGAAATGCAGCATCTATCCTATCCACATGGCTTGGGAAGCCAAGGTCGTAAAGTGTCTGGGGATAGCCATGAAGTATCTTGTAGCCTTTCACAGCCCAATATTTCTTCCCTGTATAAAATGAATAGTGGAAATAAATGATGAATTGATACAAGGATAATAAATTGACACGAGTAATTTGAAAGCAGAACTGGATAAGCATCCAGAGGTATTCAATTATCCAGAGGTAATCCATGGAATTACTGGTTTATCATGTTCAGAATTTCCAGATAATAACCATCAAACTATAAATGCAGTCACAATATGGTTTCTGTATATGGAACTGCCAGAGCATTGATCCATTTAGCGTGGGATCACCCACTCTAACTGACAGCAACATTCCAGGCTCAGGCAAGGTCTTTCTCATCACTGCTACCTGAGATCTGTTCTGGGGCAGCTGATCAGAGTTGTCCAGCCTCCTTTCTGTAGGAAAGTTGGGGTTTTACCCAGTGGAAGGAGGTAGCTCTGATTTTGGTGGGGCTGTGAATCCATTCTGTGTCAGCACCAGCCAGAATTCTGAGGGAGTTATCCAAGGTGCTGAACCTATTTTGGGGGAAGGGTTCAGTACCTTGGATAACCCTTTTTTCTGTTGGTTCGGATTGAAACCCAGAATGGATTTACGGCCCCACCAAAATCAGAGCCACCAGCCAAATTACCATCAGTCTCCATTGGATTTACGCAATAGAAAGAACAGGTTCCACACTCTGTTAACAGTGAAATCCCCATGATTGGTGGTTGGAGAAAGGGGAAGGGGGTGAGATCACTTGGGGAATCCCGGAGGGCCAGATTAGGACCCCGGCCCTGAACTTTCGCACCGCTGACCTATAGTTTTGCTTTTATCCTTTCCATGAAGTAGGTAAGAACAACATTCATAGCCCTATCCAGTCCTTATCAAAGTAGGATGCTTAAATAGGCAAGGTGAGAGTGTTGGATCCAGGATTGGATCTAGTTTTACTTTTACCACTGTTTTACAAGTGCCTGGAGGCCTGAAGAAATATGAAGAAGTTAGCAGAAATGTATTTTCTAACTGTCAAGGTCTCAGCTGGACAATTATTGAATTATTGGCTGGAGAGGTTTTTCAATTAATCAATTAGTGATTCCATGACTGTACAGTTTTTCCTCTATATAAATGTCTGTGTTACTCCATCTTTCTCCGCTCCATCTGTAATGCTGCTGCTGTGTAAAACCGTTATGATCGTCTGTGAGTATGTGTGTGTGTTGCTGTAACTAAGTTATTCAACTGCCTGTAAAAAGGCTTTGTTTTAACCAAGCAAAGAATCCTTAGCCTCATTTGTGTCTTTGCTGCATCCTACGCTGAGAGCCACTGCTAATTCTGGTTATCTCTGGAATAGAGTGTAACTTCCAACAGAGAGCACGCTAGCCCTGCCCAGCCCTACACTGTCATAAGGCCACACTCGATGGCCTTATAGTCCCCTTCCAAGTCTACTATTCTATGATTCTATGACTCCCATTGTGCTGTATGTGTGGAGAACCTCTTTGTGAAGAGGAATGTCTCTTCTATCCAGCGGGGTGCTGCCCATGCAATCTGGAATGCTGGATAACTAGCCTTCTGAATCACACAGAACACAGCTAAACAAGACTCTCCCTCTTCACAAAGTTGCCCTCCAGATGTGCACCATGAGTGTGACAATGTAGCATGGTGGGGCTGGCATGCTCCCCTCCTCACTTGTTTAAGCAACACACTTTGGTAATGCCTGAATAGGGCTCATATTTCAGAAAGCTTCACCTATTGGGCTGTATAGAAATGTAATTAATAAATGAATGAATGAATGAAATGTGCTGGTGAATCTCAATGAAGAAATATTACAGGGCAGAAGGCTAGAGTGTATGTGGGTGGGGGAGGTAAAAGAGTTTTCACCTCTAAATATGAAGACAATGTCCTTCTCTGGGAGGCCATAAGCCGCATCTGCTCGGTTTCGAAGCTTTGGCCAAACGGAAAGAATGTCCATCCAATCTTTCCTAAAGAGCCGAGGATTGTAACGCCACACGAATCTGGTTTAGGATAGAAAGCAAGCATCATGGTGAGTATTTCAGGGTAGTCCAAGCTCAAAACAAAACAAAACGGAGAGATTGATTGATTTGAAGAAGGAACAAAGGATCTCGCGGATCTTGCCAGCTCAACATCACAGACTAGGTTTGGATGTCATGCATAGTTTAGCATGATGTGAATGAGCTGAATTGTGACTTGGGCTTGCATGCTCCTCCCCCTCCCCTCCTCCCATGTAGCTGCAAAAAGGAGACTGGAAGTGTTCACTTCCATTTTCCATTAATCACAGTCTAGCATTGTCTCTAAACCTAAACTGTGGTTAATGGAAACATGCATACAAAAATCCATACTTTAGGTGGAAATTGCATTTTCTAAAAAAGTTATTTTAGTGAGAATGGTGAACCAAAATTTGTATTTTAAGGTAAATGAGTACAAGTGAAAGGGAAGTTTCATGGGACGTTTAAAAAGGGGGTGTTAAAAGAAGGCAGGACAGACCAGAGGGATGATTAACCACATGTGAAATTGACATAAGGCATTCCAAAATCCATAGATGGTAGTACAGTGCCTTTATTAGGCCAATTCGAATATCATAAAAAATGTTGCAGCTTTCGAGATCTTCAGATCTCTTCATCAGACAACATGTTGCAAAAAGCAGGTTGGCTGGGAGGAGGGTGAGACAGGGAAGGGTGACTCAGTGTTGTAGTCAGGATGGCTGTATGGTCAATGACGGAGGAGAGGCTGCAGATATTCAAACTGGGCTTCACGACGCGATGTGATCATAAGTTTCAGTGTCTCTAGGACAGCTGGATAGAAAAATGTCTCAGACAACTGCAGATTCTTGAAATGGTCAGGATGACCATGCAGACATCCAAACACAAAGCTTCTAGTCAGCCTTTTTCTCCTCCCCCAGTCCTTCCCCCACACACACACCGCACACACACCTTGCAAACACATACAGACCTGATTTTTCTATCGTAGACCTGATGCAAAAATCATGAAAGCTAGCAAATTTTTTGTGATCTTCAAGTTGGCCTAATAAACGTATTGCTCTATATCAGCCTTCCTCAACCTGGGGCGCTCCAAATTAAAGTTACATTTGAGCACATCTCCTGTACATTCAGTTTACAGAGTCCACCAAGTCTTGCAAAGGCAATGTCTTCCTCCTCTATGAGCTGGCTGGGGCATTCTGGGAGATGCAGTCCAACACATCTGGAGCGCCCCAGGTTGAGGAAGGCTGCTCTATATGGATTTTGGAATTTTTCTTATCTCTAACATGGCTACCTTTGTGTATTTGTTTTTAGCTGTTTACATTGTTTTATTTTTTTATGCTAAAAATGTTAGGCTATTTTATTATGCTGCATTTTGTATGTTTATTAATGGTTATAAACTGCCCAGAGAGCTTCAGCTATGGGGCGGTATAGAAATGAAATTACTATAGTTTTGCAGGATAGAGTGTTGCGTCCAATGTTAGTCCTATATAGAGTAGACCCATTGAAATGAATGGGACTGAAGAAAGTTATGATAAACGTAAGTCTCATTCATTTCAATGGGTCTCTGTAGGACTAACATTGGATACTACCCCATGGACTGGAAACAGATTAATTCATAGTTTGAGCATAAGAAGAGCCATGCTGGATCAGACCAAGGGCCCATCTAGTCTAGTACTGTGTTCACAGTGGCCAACCAGGTGTTGGCCAGGGACCAACAAAGCAGGACATGGTGCAACAGCACCCTCCCACCCATCTTCCCCAGCAATTGCGGCATATAGACTTACTGCCTCTGATACTGGAGGTAGCACATAGCCATCAGGTCTAGTAGCTATTGATAGCCTTCTCCTCCAGGAATTTATCCAACCCCATTTTAAAGCCATCCAAACTGGTGGCCATATGGAAAGAGAGGGAAAAGAGGCATAAGAGACAACTGAGGAGAGGTCCTCAGGGCTTGAAAAGTGACTACAGGGGGAGGGGAGAATGGAGGAAGGCAAAATCCAGCACGTAGTCTAGATGTGTTTCACGTGGCTCCCAGTCCATTGCCTGTCTTCCTCACCATAGCCTTTGTTATTAATTACTGCAAAATACTAAAGTTAGAAATGGAAATGGTGAATACATCTACTGGCTTCTTACGTGTCCTTGAATATGATTTTCTCCCCATTTAATTCCGCAATGGCGTCTGCTGAGAATTTTGGGTCACATCTCTTCGGAGCTTTAGCACTGACTGTACCTTTGGAACCTGCAGATGATGAGAAGCGGCCCTTTTGTTACATCCCATTCAGTATACACCATCATGCTTCTGGTTAATTTCTGCAATACTGTCTGCTAGTAATTCACTATATTAGACCAACATTGCTAGGCAGACCTGGAAGAACTAGCAAAACCACATTGAGGACTAATACCTGCCTCTCCATGTACGAATATATATATTTATGGGGTACCGTAAAGAGCTTGGATGCCTGCCACATCATCTTCAGAAAGAATAAAGTCTTTCGAATCCTTGTAGCTGTAAAGAGGGTACATCAGAGCTTCGGGGTCAGTGGAGTGGTCTAGCCCCAAAGCATGGCCAAGCTCATGGGCCGCAACTGAAAATAAATTAAAGGCTGGAAAAAGCAAAAGACCAATTAAGTTAGTAACAGTGCCTCAGAGAGCCCCCCCCCACACACACACCTAAGCATAAGGTAGAATGAGAGCTAGGCTCCTACTCTCACATCACCTGCTGTAGAAATAATATGCATGTCCCCCACCATCCCTTCTACTCATGAGTAAGCATCACAATCTGCCTCTTCAGATTACAAGGTGGGGGACCTACCCAAGCATAAATTGTTTTGATTTGTCCATTGTAGTTCCTTCTGTTAGAAATTAGTCCTCTATACCAGGAATGGGCAGACATCAGGTTTGTGAGATTTGTATTTTTTACTAGAATCCAAAGGCCCATCAACCACAGAGGAGTTATCTGAGAGGGTGGGGCCAAGTAAAAAGTGGTGATTCAGAGGGTGGAGCCAATAAACTACTTCACCTACCGCATGAACCTGCATATACAAATCTACATCCTAGAGTTGGTACAGATGAGAGATTCTAACACCAAATTCTAAATCTTGGCTGTGGAATTTCACAAAGACCTGGTCAAAGGCAACCCAGTGATACTGATATTTTACAGGAGAGGAGCACAGAGGATGAGAAAAAAGTGCTTAGTACAAGGTCAGCCAGATTGGGAGTCAGAAACTCTTGGGAGATCTATTGCAAATTGCTCAGAGTTCTACCAGGAGATCCTAATCGTCTATTGCTCCCTACTTCTGGTCTTTGTATATATGTACACACAAAAATGTTGCAAAATAAGAAAGGATCAGATTTTTAAAAAATAAGTCTACATCAGAGGGACTTTGGTACAGGCTCATATGAAGCACATCCTAAGGCGCTTGAAAAACTATGAAAATAGAGAAATAGGTAAAACTAAAATTATTAAGACCTTATCACTGCTAACCAAACTTTAGATTTGTGACTGGCACATCATGTTGTTGTTGTTGTTTAATTACATTTATATCCCACCTTTTTTCCTCCAAGGAAACCAAGATGGCGTACATAATCCTCCTCCTCTCCATGTTATCCTCACAACAACAGCCCTGTGAGGAAGGTTGGGCAGAGAGTATGTGACTGGCCCAAAGTCACCCAGTGGGTTTCCATGGCCGAGTGGGGACTAGTACCTGGATCTCCTGACTCCCAGTCCAACACCTTAACCACTACACCACACTGGCTCATGTTGACAGAACACCTAAATAGGACTGCCTCCTTATTCTAGACTGATGGCCATGGCTGGCTCCAGACTTGGGGCTGTTCACACAAGACATTAAGCCACACTCAAGTGTTTGAGTGTGGGCTAGTGTTGAATCATGCATTGTTTGTTGAACCATGGGTTAGTGTGTAGTCCAAACCAATTACATTTTATGCAGAATGGCTTGTTAACTACCCTAAACAACCCAACAACAAACCATGGGTTCTCAAGGTGGCTTGTTCGAGAAAAGTAAGCAGTACTGCATGTTTAACAAGCTCCAATGCAGAAAATGTCAAGACAACATGCTAACCCATGGTTCAACAAACAACCCACAGTTCTACAGCAACCCACACTCAACCACGGAGTGTGGATTAGAGTGTTGAGCGAACACAACCATTGTGCCAGGAGCTGGCCCCAGGATCATTTGCTGCACTGCAGGGGAACTTGAGACACAATTTTGAGCTTTAGCCAAGAGGTGACATGGTGACAAAACAAAGGATCATGGGGCATACCCCCTTAGACTGCATGCTCCCTTCACAATGACAGCTGCACACTGGGGAGTAATCATAGCTTAGTGGTAGAGCTCATGTGATGCACATTCAAGGTCAATCTCTGGTATCTCCAGTTAGAAGGATAAGTTAGCAGGTAAATGGAAAGACCTTCTGCCAGAGATCCCAGAGAGATGCTACCACTTGGGGGACTAGTCTTCCCCAACCTGATTCCCTCCAGATATGTCAGACTACAACTCCTAGCATCCCCCAGCCAGCATTTGGAGAAATCAGGCTGGCTAAGGCTGGAGTAGAAATCATAATTATATATACAAATTGCTAAAAAGTATTGCAAAGAGACGATAGCTCAATAGTAGAGCACATGGTTTGTATGCAGAAGGTCTAAGGTTCAATCCCTGATTTCTTAAGTTGCAGGTGACGGGAAAGACTTCTGTCTAAGATGCTGGTGAGATATTGCCAGTATAGACAATACTGGGCTAGATGGATAAATAATCTGTCTAGGTTCTTATGTTCACATATTCAAGAGTTGTGCCCCAGCATCCTCAGAAATATTACAGGGGGTCGTGTGGGAACCTCCTGGCTGACATGCTTCAAGCAACTGATCCTCAACCATCTTGAATTGCCAGCCCTATAAAATATGTGAACTGCCCCAAGAGCTTTGGCTGTTGGGCAGTACAGAAATGCAATAAATAAATAAATAAATAAATAAATAAATAAATAAAGTGTACTAAGTAACCACTGGGCATGGTGGCCCAGACAAGCTAGTTTTTCTGGGAAGCCCAGATATGAACAAACTCCTACCTCTGGAATCATTGGTCCAGGTTTCATCGTCATCGAAGTGGACATCCCCTCCAATATCACCACCAGGAGGGAAAGCATGAGCCAGTTGACCCAACGGTCCATCGAAAGGAAATAAGTCCCCATGCTCTACAAAACAAAGCATCACAAATAATGCAATTTGTAACACCAATTGCTGAACTAGAGATCAAGATATTTGGCCCAGATAATGCAATAAATTTAAGGCTAACCATGACAACAACCCATCTTGCCTCAAGTTACCTTTGGTTGCAAAAGAGAGCATCATGTCAGCGGTGCCATGAGACAATCTGGTGAAATGAAGAGGGATGACATCACGCCATACTTGGACAGCTTCCTCAATGGCTTGGTCCACTTCATCCCGGCCCATATCTGGAGTATAGTTCACAATTCTATTCAAGTGACAGATGGCAAGTTACTAAACCTGTCTGTATTTGTTTTGTGCTAGAACATTTCAAATGATCTAGAAATGTTTCCAGGACAGTATTTTTTTTCTCACCAATATTTTTTTTGGGGGAAATTTAAGCCCAATATTTTGTCAATAATCAAAATATGCTTAACTAAAATGCGCAAGGCGGAGAAGTAGAATACGTAGATTGTTTCCTCTTTGTTTCAGTTCACAAGGAAACATGTGCACAAGGCTTGACTCAGATCAACAAGGACAACAAGAACTTGAATCTGCTGGGTTACCTTTTTTCTTTTTTTCTTTTTTAAAGGACAGGGCTAGTAAAATTGAAACATTAGGGGAACATTAGTATAGACTTTTAAAAAATCTACTTCTTTTAGTTGTGAATTATTCCAAATCCATTTCTAATGGTGATCCTGTATATTATTTATCCAGTATTAATAATTTTATTAATTACTAAATAAATTATTAATGGATAAATAATTTGGATTTGGAATAATTCACAGCTAAAAGAAGTAGATTTTTAAAAGTCTGTTCTAATGTTCTCCCTAATATTACAATTTTACTAGCCCTAACTTAAAATAATAATAATAATAATAATAATAATAAGGTAATTTATTTCACACATACACACTGCATATAACTGACCCAAAGAACTTTCCATATAACTCTTTAATTATCTTACTATTGGACAGTCTTTTTATTGGTTTAATATTTGGAGCTCAAATATTACAAAATCAATTTTTGTGATTCTTTATCTTTACAGTAGACATAGACCAGACAAACCTTCAGAGAGGACACATTCAAATAGAGACTGTCCTCTGACAGCCTATCTAAACAAACTAACTGTCTTATTTAAACAAACAACTGGAGGCCCTATGTAAAAACAAACAAACAGAAGACTGTCCTATATAAACAAACAGACAACAAACAACAAAACCTCACGGCTACCTTAGATTAGCAATTGTTAACACTAACCGTGGCTCTCTCAAACCCAGTTTGCAAACCCAGGTCTAACCATAATTGCAAACACTGTTTTGCACTTAACCATGCTTGGAGGGAAGATCAGGGCATGTGTAATAACTATAGGTTAGCTCTGAAAAGGGATGGGAGAAATAAATTCCCTTGGGAAAAGGGATGGGGAAGAGAATTCTCTTCCATTTCCCCCCTCCAGTATCCAGGTTGTTTTCTGTCCGCTTTGCTTCCCTCTGTGCCAGGCCTACCGTTCTTGTTTGCTGATAACTTTCCTCAAACTAGCTGGCTGGAGGATTATGGGAGTTGTAGTTCAATAAAACTGGAGGGCAACAGGTTAGGGAAGGCTGGACTACATCAATAGCACACAGCCAAAGTACCTCTTCAGAGGTCCTTTCATGTACTTCATTTTCTCTGGGTTTCAGCCATAGGCTCTAAAAATCCCCATGCCAACAATGCTCAAAAAAGAGTTCACAGCTCTGGGATGGAGCCTGGGTCAGACTGACTCACAGTTGCAGCTGCTCTAGGAAGGGTAACCCAGAAATAAAACTTGTTGTCAGGATTAGGTACAAGCAGTATCAAAGATATTATTGTAGCAATATGCTGTATCAAGTCATCTAGCCTGGTCCTCAGAAATAGCAGCAGCACCTTGAAAATCAGCAGGCAAAAAGTACTCTTGCAAACCACAGGGCTAATATTTTCAGGAACACAATGCACGGACATGAAATAAAGAAAGAAAAGAATACAGAACTCAATGGATTCGTTTTACCTGAACGTTAAGCCCCACGCCAGCCATTTAATTCTCTTGGGGAAAAAATGGTACCCTGCCACATCAGGGATACCACACCTCGGCTGTTTCATCACTTCAAGGGTCTTAGGAGTCAGCTCGCCATTTGCTTCCAGGCCAAAAAATGACTGCATTTGCTTCAATTTGTCCAACAAAGAATCTGAGCTCCTCTTCCAAATAGTTCCTTGTCTGTAGAAAGCATTCAGATAGCTCTGGAAACCAACAGGAAGGACAACAATGAAAGAACACACGCTAAAACGAAAAGATCAAAGGGGAATGCCGTTGAGAGTACCTACTTCTGCAAGGAGAAGGTCATCAGCTGAATGAACCCCAGGATCTAATGCTGCATGCCTGGGAAGTGGTAAAGCCAAGCCGAGATGGAGGGTCCAGACGAGGAAAGCTGTGGAAATGTAGGCATTCATGTTCACACAACTCCTGGATCGCTGAAGGTTTTACTGGTGTGCCTTGCATGGGATACGTTTTTATAGGGCAAGTGACTGATTAATTGAATCATCATCTCTTATCTGTGAGAAAATTGTGCAATCTCCTTTCCACTCTAGGGCAAAGGGCTACAGGTCACATTGTTTAACATAAATCTCCATGCTTGTAGTAAAGAGATTAAAGTCATTGTTCAACGCCTATTGTGATGCTAAATGGGTGCTTTGCTTTCTGCAACATTTCCCTTCAGTCTTCCTCAAGGGAAATAAGTTTATTTGGATATATGCACCGTTTATTTCCATCACATTTTATAAAAATACAAACAGTATTTTGACACACAAATCACATGCACAAATAAAAGTCTATTCATCTTTTTCTACTCAATTTCAAATAGCCCTCTTTCTGGTGCCCTCCAGATTTTATTTAATTAATTAATTATTACATATTTATATATGCCCAAACGCTGAAGCCTATTTCAACTGCCATCAGCCCCAGCTAACCAATGGTTAGGAATGATGGGAACTGTAGTCTAAAGCATCTGGAGAGCCCCAGGTTGGGCAAAGCAAAACAATTCCACTCTTTTTGAACCAAAATAAATATGGTGCTGGAAACATGCCAACCTCCACGTATTAGGTGTGTTTGTTTTAATTAAAAATCTTAAGATTGGATACCCCAGGCATACAGGATGGAGCCGGGGAAGGCAATATGGCGTACAAATATAGCACCATGTACATTGCTGGTGCTATATAAATAAATAAATAAATAAATAAATAAATAAATAAATAATAATAATAACAAAGGCACTAATGCTCATGGTGTGAGCCTTCATTTCATTTGTCTTGTTATTGTATGTGGTCAGACATTTTTTTTTTAAGCAATACCAAAATGGAGTGTGTGCAAGCCATTGAGCACTGATGCATCTATTATATGTTTCAGTTTTAAACAAAACAATAAACCCGCTACTGCATATCTTCAGTCTAATCCTACCACAGTCCACAATGTGCAATAAATCACAACAGCAAAGGATTAATTTGGCATTATTGTGCAATTTGTACCATCATGTGTAGTCATGAGCAGTTACTGATAATAGGGAAAAAATGACTGGAAGAATGAATGAATTTCTCTGTCTAAGATGCCACTGAAAAAAATGTTTCATATATCTGGGGATATATGGGCTAGTGAAAAACAATCAGCAAATGAGCGAAAAAGCTAAGGTTGCTAACTTCTGCAGTGTGCTTGAGTTCTTACTTAACATGAGGTCAGTAGTAATTCTACATCAAAAACAAAAACAAGTTCAGTTTATCGCTCAATATCACCCCAGACTTTTGCATATAAATCAAAATAAAGACTCAAAGCAAGAAAAGTAGAGAGTGACAATATACAAGCAAATCAAACTAAGCATAATGGTAAGAAAATAAGAAATCGTTTAACAAACCATCAGCAACTGATTTGAGTACTATAAATTATTAGATTAGTTAAAACAACTCAATAACCTCTGTAATCATCTGTCAAAAAAAAAATCCTCTTCCCTAGAGCTAGCTTAACAAATTTAACACTGTCACAAAGTAATCTATCCCAGCCTGTATCAATAAAATGTTGCTCAAAGAGGTGCTATCTCTGATATCAACAGTGAAGTAACCGAAGTACTATGTATAGCACCATGGACATTGATGGTGCTGTATAAACAATTAATAATAATAAGAGAGCCAGTGTGGTGTAGTGGTTAGAGTGTTGGATGGGGAGTTGGGAGATTCGGGTTCTAACTCAGCCATGGAAACCCACTGGGTGCCTTTGGGCCAGTCACAGACTCTCAGCCCAACCTACCTCACAGGGTTGTTGTTGTGAGGATAAAATGGAGAGGAGGAGAATTATGTATGGGTTCCTTGGAGGAAAAAGAGGTGGGGGATAAATGTAATAATAATAATAATAATAATAATAATAATAATAATAATAATAATAATAATAATATACCTGAAATCCAAATACAATGCACATTTCAAAAGAAAGTGAACCAAATTCTAAGAACATAAGAGAGAGCCAGTGTGGTGTAGTGGCTAAAGTGTCGGAATGGGAGTCAGGAGATCTGGGTTCTAGTCCCTCTCTCGGCCATGGAAACTCACTGGGAGACTTTGGGCCAGTCACAGACTCTCAGCCCAACCTACCTCACAGGGTTGTTGTTGTGAGGATAAAATGGAGAGGAGGAGAATTATGTATGCCGCCTTGGGTTCCTTGGAGGAAAAAGAGGTGGGGGATAAATGCAATAATAATAATAATAATAATAATAATAATAATAATAATAATAATATACCTGAAATCCAAATACAATGCACATTTCAAAAGAAAGTGAACCAAATTCTAAGAACATAAGAGAGAGCCAGTGTGGTGTAGTGGCTAAAGTGTTGGAATGGGAGTCAGGAGTTCTGGGTTCTAGTCCCCCTCTCGGCCATGGAAAACCCACTGGGTGACTTTGGGCCAGTCACAGACTCTCAGCCCAACCCACCTCACAGGGTTGTTGTTGTGAGGATAACATGGAGAGGAGGAGGACTATGTACTGTGATTGTTTTTCACAGACCCATATATCCCCAGATATATGAAACATTTTTTTTGGAGGAAAAAAGGCAGGATATAAATGCAATAATGCAATACAATAAGAAGAGCCACGCTGGATCAGGCCAAGGGTCCATTTAGTCCAGCATTCTGTTCACGTAGTGGCCAATCTGCAAGCAGGACAGGAGTGCAACAGCACCCTCCCACCCTATTCCCCAGCAGCTCTTGTATATAGGCATACTGCCTCTGAGACTGGAGGAAGCATGTAGAGACATCAGGGCTAGGAACCACTGATAGCCTTGCCTTCCATGAATTTTTCCAATCCCCTTTTAAAGTCATCCAAATTGGTGGTCTACACTGCAGCTTGTGGAAGCGAATTCCATAGTTAAGAACGTAAGAAGAGCCCTGCTGGATCAGACAGAGGGTCCATCTAGTCCAGCACCTTGTTCACACAGGGGCCAACCATGTGTTGTGTGAAGAATTACTTCTTTTTATCTGTCCTGAATCCCACCAATCCTGTCTCCCACCAATCCACTTCATAGGATGACCCAATTGGGTTCTAGTATTATGAAAGAGGGAGAAAAATGTTTCCCTCTCCACTGTCTCCACACCATGTATAATTTTGAAAATAGCTCCCGTTTCTCACAATCTATTCTAAGCTAAATAGTCCCAGACATTGTAACTTTTCCTCCTAGGGAAGTTGCTCCAGTCCCTTGAGCTTTTCTGCACTTTTTCCAACTCTACAACATCCTTTTTTAGGTATGGTAACCAGAGCTGTACCCAGTATTCTAGGTGTGGTTGCACTATAGAATATCCTTTACCTTTGGCATTCAGTTGGTCAATGTCTACCCATCACATGTTGACCACTATAGCACATCTTAACACCCATTAACTGCAGGGTATTTAAACTGCATTAAGTTAAGAGCCATTTAAGACCATATGGGCAGATACAAAAACAAAGAGGGAGACGGCACCTTGGCACTGTAAATAAACTTTTGTAAATATTCCGTTTTGAAGATTGCCTGGTTCTACCTTTGCCTTTGGCTTCTTTTTACTCACTCAAGTTAAAGGAAGCCAGATTCCGGCTGGACATCAGAAAAAACTTCCTGACTGTTAGAGCAGTACGACAATGGAACCAGTTACCTGGTAATGTTGTGGGCTCTCCCACACTAGAGGCCTTCAAGAGGCAGCTGGACAACCGTCTGTCAGGGATGCTTTAGGCTGGATTCCTGCATTGAACAGGGGGTTGGACTCAATGGCCTTGTAGGCCCCTTCCAACTCTGCTATTCTATGATTCTATGACTCTATGACTCAGTTCCAATGTATTGACCACCTCAGGGCCTCCAGATGTCTGGAATTCACACCCTAGTAGCTGTTCCAAGAGCCACTTGGCTGCTTAACTGCCAATCATATTGGGATCATGTCAATTGTTTTTAATCGGTTTTTAATGCTTTATGTGTGTATGTTCTGTGTTTTAGAGTTTTAAATTTTGTATACTTGTTTTTACCTCAATTTTAGAATTTCTGTAAACCGCCCAGAGAGCCCTGGCTATGGGAGCGGTATATAAGTTTAATAAATAAATAAGTTTAATAAATAAATAAATTGTGTGTCCACGTCTTCCTCTCATCCACCTAGAGTTTCTTCAGTTTGGTTGCATTAAATACGTTAAACAGCTTTTACAGCTTCAAAAGCAAACTGCAGCAAAATCAATCAATCAATCAATCAAGAATTCCAAAGACTCTCACACAGCTGAAATGGCGGAGGCAGACAAAGCAGATAAAACCTTAGGAAACTTTTTAAATCCTTAAAAAGACGAGGCTTCTCCACTCCCTGACTACAACAGCCTGTTAACGGGAGGGACGATTAAAATATAAAAATAACAATAAAGAACAAAGGGCTTATTCAAAAAGGATGCTAAAAGTTTTATAGTGTTTAAAAGGCTAAAAAGCTCAGGGAGATAAAACCATCCCCAACAGCGTTTTGCCCTTTGTCCAGTCATCATCATAAGTAATGAAGAATAACTCTTCAAAACGTTTTCCAAATATTCTATCACCCTTATGATTCTATCAGGGAGCTGGGAAATTGCTGTCTTTGTCTGTGAGAGAGGACAGCAACAGATTTAGGGAATCATTCCAGAGAAATTAAGGCCAACATTGGAAAAGAGTGCTTTCACGTTTCACAATGGGGAGACCAAGAAAGATTATAAGGGTGTTTCAAGTTGGAGTGACCCCTGGTAGGGTTGCATTTTGATTACTGAGCAGTGATCCTGCTAAACTTTTGGAGTAGCAAATTCCAGCATCAACACATTCCCCGGGTGATTTCTGGATATCAGCTATGCTGATTCAGTTCTGCTGGAGTTCTACCTAAAACAAGGAAGGGAACCTAAAACAGGGAAGAGCTTCAGCTATTGGGCAATATAAAAATGTAATAAATAAATAAATAAATAAATAAATAAATAAATAAATAAACCTTTTCACTCTGAGGGCTGCATGTCCTCCTGCATAACTTTCATAAACATCCATCCAAACACACTTCCCATTCTCACACATTCACACACACACACTCATGAATATGCCGCCGCCACACATAGCAATTTATTTTCAAAACTCCCACTGGAGCCAATGAATGACTTTTTGAAACCTAATTGCTGCACAAGGGGCCAATTTGGGAGGCCTCACAGTACATGGAGAGGGGAAAGCTAGTAATTCACATTGCAGTAAGGCTTGAAAAAAGCTTCCTATTGGCAAGAATGTGTGGGGGGGGAGGCAGAGTTAAAGAGGGGGCCCTGGGCTGGACCAAGAGGCCCCATGGCCACATCTGGGTTACATAAGGCGGCTCGGACATTGTGCCCATCATCACAGGCTGTATCCCCCTGTCATCGGTGGAGGCCAGTGCTGTTTCAGGCAGAACTCTAAAGGAGCTATCCAAAGTGCTGAACCCATTTTTTTCCTTTAGAGTTTTGGGTGGTTCTGACTGAAACCAGAGTGGATCCGCAGCCCCACTGAAATCAGAGTTACCAGCCTCCGCTGCCTGTCCTCTAAATTTAGGTGGTTGGTGACCGGAAGCAGGACCTTTTCAGTCATGGCATCCTATTTATGGAATGCCTGCCCCAAAGAGGCTCCCCTTTGATGTTATTTCAGTGCAATTTGTTCAGCCGTTGCAACAAGTAGCGTGACCTGACTTTAATGCTTTTTAGTTTTGCTTTGTTCTATATTTACACTGAATTTTTATGCCTCTGCTTTTGTCCTGCTTTCTGCTTTAATTTCAGGTTTGTTTGATTTTATTCAGTACTCTTGATATATAGATATAGACATAGATAGTTGAAAGAGCAGCCTAAAAATCTTTGAAGGGCACAATCCTATGCATGTTTAGACAGAAAAGTCCCAGCATTCTGTAGTGCAGCATGGCTGAGTGGGGGATGTTGGGAGTTGTAGAACTTTTTTATGTGTAAACATGCACCGGTTTGAACACTAAATAAAATACTCTTTCCCTACCAAATAAAGAAACTGTTATTGAAACAAACTAACAAAAACCCTTTTGTATTCCACACTATTCCGGAACTTGGACAATTACTGGGTGGTGGTTGTTTTACTTTTGATGACCTAAGGTTAATTACATCTATTTTTTAAATGAAGTGATATGGCAATTGTACAAGGTAACTTGAGTCATGTAAGTTACTGAATCAGGTTACGGTCTCAATGTCAGACAGTGCTCACATCTTGTTAAACTACAAGAAGTCAAATGAAGGGGAGAAAGGTGTAACCTCCTGATGCACCTTTTCCATATGGTTATTTTTCAGTGACTCACCACTGGGTTTTCCACAGCTGGTTCAAAATAATACCCTAAAGGCACAGGAACACGTGCACAGAGAATCAACTTTTGAACTGCCCTGTCTTTGCTAAAGTAGATGCAAACATCTTGTCTTATCTTGCATTTTTAGCATATTACCTAAATTTTCACCATTAGCTAGTTATATTGCTTGTTTTCAAGCATAACTTCAATCCAGTGGAGAGAGTGGCTCCAATTTTGGTGGAGCTGTAAATCCATTTTGGGCTACAGTTAGAACCAGCTAGAACTCTAAAGGAGCTATTGAAGGTGCTGAACCTTATCCCCTCAATAGGTTCAGCATCTTGGACAGCTCCTTTAGCATTCTAGCTGTTTCTGACTGAAACCTGAATGGGTTCACAGTCCCACCAAAATCAGAGCCACCAGCCTCCACTGCTTCAATCCTATCTTGTGCTAGAGAGAGAATATCACATAAGCAGCAAGCACAGAATGAGATCAATCTAAGAATCTATCTATTGTTACCTGGGACTGCGAGTAAGTTTAACCCCGACTCCAATAGTGTCTTTGAATGTACCCTGCTATAACTGGAAGATTGCAGTTCTTATTTATTTATTTATTTATTTATTTATTTATTTATTTATTTATTTATTTATTTATAATATTTATATACCACTCCCCATTCAAAATTTCAGAGTGGTGGACAATTCAAAATAGAATAAAATAGAATAAAAACACATTAAAATAGATTTTTAAAAGAAACAAAGTGCAAAATAGATGGTGGCTGGTCATTAAGGGAAGACTTCCTGGAACAATGAAATTTTCAGGAGGCGTCAGAAGGAATACAAACATGATATTGAGTAACTTGGCCATCTTTCAACCTTTACGCAGGATATTAGGATTATGCTATTCCTATTCATGGCATTTTACACATCTCCTTTTCCCAATTTCGCTCGTATTGTGCATTGCTGCAAAACATCTGACCAGATATATTTGTGCTTTAGGGTGTCAAAATTACTACACAGGCTGGTGCTGGCAGGTGTAGCAACAGCATAGGAGTTCAGTTTAGCATAGAACATGGCAAAAGCAAGGGGCAGCAGCAAGCAACACATGGCCGTCTCTCCCAGACATTATGAAACAATGGTAAACAACTGGTGGCCCATGAGCCACATTTGGCCAACAGAGGACCATTAGCTGGCTCATCATTCAGTTTTGCCAGAGGTATTAAACCTCAGGCCAGTGGGCCAAATCCAGCTCATCTGTGGGCACAACTGGACTACACGAGGGCCCTCGGTTTTCCCCAAATGACATAAGAATATAAGAAGAGCAATGTTGGATTAGACCAAGGCTCCATCTGTGCACACAGTGCCAACCAGCTGTCGACCAGGGACCCACAAGAAGGACACAGTGCAACAGCACCCTCCCACCCGTGTTCCCAGCAACTGGTGTATACAGACTTACTGCCTCTGATACTGGAGTGACCATAAGAACATCAGAAGTGCCATGCTGGATCAGAGCAAGGGTCCATCTAGTCCAGCACTCTGTTCACACAGTGGCCAACCAGCCATCAGCCAGGGATGAACAAGCAGGACACGGTGCAACAGCACCCTCCCACCCATGTTCCCCAGCAACTGGTGCGCACAGTCTTATTGTCTCGAATACTGGAGATAGCACACAACCATCAGGGCTAGTAGCCATTGCTAGCCTTTGCCTCCAGGAATTTATCCACCCCCCTTTTGAAGCCATCCAGATTGGCGGCCATCACCACATCCTGTGGCAATGAGTTCCATGATTTAATTATGCACTGTGTGAAGAAGTACTTCCTTTTATTTGTCCTGGATCTCCCACCAATCTGCTTCATGGGATGACCCCGGGTTCTAGTATTTTGAGAGAGGAAGAAAAATGCCTCCCTGTCCACATTCTCCTGATCCCACTTCCTCTCCCCAAACCGCAAATCATTCGATGCTTCCTCGGCTTTTGTGTAGTTTTTTCACCATGCTAAAACGTTGAAATACCCCTCCTAAAACTTACTGGCAGTATGAGCTTTAAGGCCAAATATCCTGGCCTTTTGTCCCCATTCCTTTTGCCTTTGGCCTTGCCTCCCTCACTGGAATCCAATTCCTGAGAGCTTATCTGAAAATGAATTCAGCCCCAGGGTGAAAGAAGTTCAACACCTGTAACCTGGAGGAGAAGGCTGTCAATGGCCACTAGTCCTGATAGCTAAATCCTACCTCCAGTAGCAGAGGCAGTGAACCTATGTGCATCAGTTGCTGAGGAACATGGGTGGGATGGTGCTGTTGCACTCATGTCCTTCTTGTGGGTTCCTCATCAACAGCTGGGTGGCCACCGTGTGAACAGAATGCGGGACTAGATGCACCCTTGGTCTGATCCAGCTTCAATCAGCTTTCACTATGAGGCATGGAAGAAGGGCCTAGATCAGCGGAGTTTGAGCTGCCGCTGCCGCTGCTGGTGCTGCCACCACTTTCCAGGACCTGTCAGTGTCTCGGATGCACTATTGGAGGGGAGAGGAAGAGCAAAGCAAGTGGCAGCTACCCTGGCCTACTTCCTTTCACACAAAGCAACTGAGAGCCAGTGTGTCGTAGTGGCTAGAGAGTTGGACTGGGAGTCGGGAGATCCGGGTTCTAGTCCCCACTCGGCCATGGAAGCCCACTGGGTGACCTTGGGCCAGTCACACACTCTCAGCCCAATCCACCTCACAGGGTTGTTGTTGTTGTTGTTGTTGTGGGGATAAAAAAAAATGGAGAGGAGGAGGATTGTGTACTCTGCTTTGGGGGAAAAAGTAGGAATATAAATGTAATAAATAAATAAATAAATAAATAATAAAGCACAGTTGTTGTTTGTGCTCTCAGCCTCTGTGGCCACCATTATCGCTGCTGCACTTGTGGGTTAGGCTGCCTGTAAACCCTTAACGTTGCATTGAGGGGAAAGGCTTCTTGTTTTGTTTTTCTTCCTAGACCATTTTGCTTTTGGGAGGGCCTGTTGCTTCAGGGTGAAGGACAGGGCAGGAACGGAGTCTCTATTATCTTTCCCTCTCTCTGTCTGGCAGAAATCGGGCTGAGGTAAAGAGTGTGTTGTTGGGTTTCCTGGTTTTCTTTCCTCTTCCCGGATAACTCCTATTACAATGACATTGAGATGCTGCTGTTTTTGCACCCCTAAGTGATAACGCTTCCCCCAGGGGTTGCAGGCATTCATATGCAGGATCTTTAACTTCTTTCCAGAGTCAGCTCAAACTTGAATCTCCCTGGCTTCATATTCAAGACCACTGAACTTGTTATCCCTTCACTTCCTTTATTCATCTTGTTAGATTCAAATTGCTTTAAAGAGGTGGAAAGATTGCAGGGTGTAATATGTGTCCTCCCTAAATAAGGGTTTGGGATTGCTGCCTTTTTGTGTTTTACAGCAGCTTCAAGGAAGGATTTGGGCAGGGGGTGGGTGGGAATTTAATAGTAAAGATTATCTAACTTCTTGACAACAAAGCACGTGTGTCAAATCAATGAAAAGTTTGTTTACATTTTGCATCATTTAGAATTCATTATATTGTCAGAGTTGGTGTAAATTTTTAGAATTCTGTAGTACAATCACATGTATGTTTACACAAAAGTAAGTCCCACGATGTTCAATGGGGGCTTTACCCCTCAGGTAAAGGACTGCAGTAGTAGGCTACAATACATAGGACTGCAGCCTTAGCTGCCTCCCCAGTGTTTCTGTAAATATAACCTCCTCTCTAGGGTACATGTATTTAAATGAGTGCACAGTGTAACGCACCATATGCACAGTTGGTCAATTTCAATGCTTGTGAACTGTTATAAGATTGTTACGTTTTTCTAATATATTTATTTCATTTTATTACATTTGAATTCCCTGTTTTCCTCCAGGAAGTAAAAGTTAGTATACCCGCTCCTCCCATTTTTATCCTCAGAAAAAAACAATGTGAGGTAAACTAGAGTCCCATAAGCCATCCTACAGATGAATACATGTAACCGTACCTTAATGCTCTACAAGCAAACTGTGCAACCAAATAATATTCACCCCATGGAGGCAATTAGAACAATAGGCTGGTGACACCAATGTCGGTTGCAGTACATGTCAGAAATGAAAAGGGTTTGGAACACTTAGGAGATTTAGAAATGATTCTGTACTACAAGCCCAATCACCCCTGGGACAAAATATGCTTAGAACATCGTTTCTATCTAGTGGAGAGTCCAGTAGCTAATAAGGGGTGTCTTCTTCAGGCTCAATTCAGTTCTCTGGTTTCTGTCCAGCAGTTTGCTGCTAAGATCATTTACCTAGCTCTGACCACGTCACTCCACTCTTGCAGTCCCTTCACTGGCTCCCTATCCCCTTTAGAATACGAGTTCCTTGTTCTAACTTTTAAAGCACTACATGATTTATCCCCTTCTTATCTTTCTGCTCTTATCTCTTCTTATACCCTTACCAGGGATCTTCCTCACATACCATGCTTCTGACCCGGCTGCGGGTTGTCTTTTCTCTCGCTCAGATTCATTGTCAGTGCACTTCAATACCGCTATAAAGCAGTAGGTGTGGCTCCTGCCTTTTATATACCGCTTTGATAGTGGAATATGAGCCCTGGCACTCTTAGGGTTGATGACCTCACTTCCTGCTTCTTCATGCTCTTGCTTCTAGAGAGGAGACATATCTTTGGGTTTCCCTCCATCTTGAGTTGGGGACCCTCCTATACAACATGTATTTCCTGCAGTGAAATGCAAAGTTTCTTATTCTTTTGACCCTTCTCTTTGCACATGATGGGGTGTCATAAGCTATTGCAAGGGTAGGGAACATGATGCCCATAGACACCTTTGTTATTTTTATTTATTTAGAAAGCAATCCTGTGGCCTCTACACAGAGTTAGGGGCGGTCCGCACATAGGATAGTTTACACTTCCTTGTGCCTGTTCGCATTCTCCTTCCCTCTTTATTGTTTACTACAACTTATTAGATTGTAAGCCTATGTGGCAGGGTCCTGCTATTTACTGTGTTATCTGTACAGCACCATGTACATTGATGGTGCTATATAAATAATAATAATAATAATAATAATAATAATAATAATAATAATAATAATAATAATAGTTTGGATTCGTGGATCCAAGGTTGAAGACACCACTCTGATCTCGGAGCCAGGAATCCGAGCTCTCTGCTCTTTCCTGACTGTTCAAACAGTATGACAATGGAACCAATTACCTAGGGAGGTTGTGGTCTTCCCACACTAGAGGTCTTCAAGAGGTAGCTGGACAGCCATCTGTCAGGGATGCTTTAAGGTGGCTTCCTGCACTAAGCAGGGAGATGGATTTGATGGTCTTATAGGCCCCTTCCAACTCTACTATTCTATGATTCTTTTCCTATGATGCTATATGACACATGGGGCTCAGAGACCTTCTTAGGAAATGAAAATGGCATGTGGCTGCCAGCCGAGCCTTTAATCTGCAGCGTGCTATCGCCTCCTCCCAGCACCTCGTACTTAATTAAAAGAAAACAAATCATGGCATGATTTCTAATCATGTGATTAAGTTCTCAGTGTGCCATGGCAGTGAGGTGAAAAAAAGAAGTTGTTAATTTCATGCTGGGGATCATTAGGGAAGGGATGAGAAATAAAACAGCCAATTAAAAATTCTTATGTGTCACTCTTGCCCAACCTGGCACTCTCTAGATGTGTTGGATAACAAGTGCCATTATCCCCAACCAGCAGGACACATGGGCATGCTGGCTCAGGATGATGGGAGTTGTAGCTGGAGGGCACCAGGTTGGGAAAGGCTGATCTATGGAGTAGCTGCATCTGGAATACTGTGTGCTGTTCGGGTTATCTGCCCACCCGTGTGGTATCCAATTTGTTTTGAAAACCGCTGAGGTTTTATGCTTCTGTGAATTTTCCAGGCAGACTGTGGTATCCTGGTAAAGTCTCAAGACTGACAGCAAAGCTTGCAATATCTGTTTGTTATTGTACATGTAAATGTTACATATACATATATCAAAACATAAAAAGACCATGCTGGATCAGACCAAGGGTCTATCTAGTCCAGTATTCTGTTCACACACTGGTCAATCAGCTCCCCACAGGAAACCCAAAAGCAGGACATGAGTACAACAGCACTCTCCCCACCCAAGTTCCCCAGCAACTAATATACAGTACATAAGCACACCCCTTCTGAAACTGGAAGTAGCATACAGTCATCAGGCCTAGTAGCCTCCAAGTATTTGTCCAGTCCCTTGCCATCCAAATTGACAGCTGTCACTACATCTTGCAGAAAGTGAATTCAGAGGACCGTGCTGAATAGGGTGAGCTGTGGTGCAGTGAGGGATGGGATCCCCCAAAATCAGGTGGAGGCACCTCCTGTAGATGGGGCTATTCCATCTACAGAAGGCAGATTCTGGATCGAACCCTTAAAATTATTGGGAAAACCTGAATGGACTACAGTAATTTGGGTTTAAGTTAGGGTGACCATATGAAAAGGAGGACAGGGCTCCTGTATCTTTAACAGTTGTATTGAAAAGGGAATTTCAGCAGGTGTCTTTTGTATATATGGAGAACCTGGTGAAATTTCCTCTTCATCACAACAGTTAAAGCTACAGGTGCCCTGCCCTCTTTTAAATCCGGCCACTCTAGTATAGCTCCTGCAGCTTTAACTGTTGTGATGAAGAGGGAATTTCACATATATAGAAATCACACTTGCTGAAATTCCATTTTCTTTGCAACTGTTAAAGATACAGGAGCCCTGTCCTCCTTTTCATATGGTCACCCTATAAGTTAAGTATAGTAATGTTGAGGATGGGTGGTCCCTAAAGCTGCAGTTCTTCTTACCTGGGAATAAGCTCTATTGAACTCTGTGATGCTACTTTAAGAGTAAACATGAATAGTGTTCTGCTTCTGCACCCCAGTCCTTGGAGGGGTGAACTTGCAGGGACTTCACCGCTTACTCAGACTTTAATTTCCTAGAAGGATACTGGAGAGTTGGTGACGTTTCTTTTATATATGGTTTGTATTTCTAAACCGCCCAGAGAGCTTCGGCTATGGGGCGGTATATAAATTTAATAAATAAATATTTACACTGTTCAGGATGAAGTCCTGAAACATCCTAACTCCAAGCAAACCCTGCTTCCCCTCTGCTGCATCCTCTGTCTGCAAGACAAAAGCTCCTTTTTGTCTTAGATTCACCCTTCCCCTCAGGCCTTGTAAAACAAAAGGTTATCTATTATTCAATTATTACAGTGGGTGGGCGGGGCTCCTCAATATCTTTTACACAGATGCACTGAGCTGCAAGGAACCCCTGGAGGTAATTTAGATTTATTCAAACATATAACAATTGTGCTGTAACTCTAGCAGCAGTTCAACACACCTAAATCTAAATCTTTGCAAAGTGGCCACTTACACAGTACCCCAAAAGAAGACAAAAGAGAATGCAGATCTGCAAAAGAGGCAAACACACACACAAATAAATATGTAATTTATTTTGTATCCTGCCTTTACACTCAAAATTGCTCTCAAGGCATGTACATATAGATATGTCAGTCCATTCAAAGTACAGGTTAAAGATGAAGGACCCTGAGAAAGGAGAACAGGGCCTTAAAATTCACCATACAGACTGCCACACTCTTTTCCTCAACCGTGAGATGTATTGCCTTTCTATTTAAATCACAGTAATTGTTTCTAAATTTGCGTCTATACATATAAATTTGCACATGTGATTGTTTTGGGGGGTGATAGTTGATTTTCCTTTTGGACTTGCTGGGAAGACTTTTTTGGGGCAGAATGCAACCCCCCCATCTTAAAACAATATGAGATGTCTTATTATGAAATGCAAATGCTAAATATTTGTAATTAAGATAGATCATTAAGAAAGTGAAAATGCAAATAAGTAAAAAGTATTGTATTACATTGTATTAAAGAAGACAACACAGAGACACAAGCAGGTTCACAATGAATTCTGGGTAACTGGCATAAAAATAATGCTCAAGATGGCCTGGATGGTATCCAAAGAGAAAATATTGAGTTTAAACCCTCTCACTTGAGTCAAGAAGGCATTTGAGTAATGAACAGTGGTGAGAGTGTGTTGTTCCAGGTCAAAAGTGTTTTTCAAGTTTTCGCTTATCAGTTAATGAGCAAAAAATATTATGTAAGGTCTCCATATCAAAAAGCTTGCTATACAGATGACTAGAATAATTTATAGACTTAAGTTTAGTTGGCAAATTTTGAATAATCAGTTATCTTCTCAAAAGTATAATTCAAAACTGTTATTTTGTGTGTGTTCTAATGTTGAATAACAATGAGATAGTTAAGATTGTGAGCCCTAATTTATGAAACAGTAGATAATATTTTTATGAGGCAATTTCTACACAAAGAATGTCTAAGTATGTGCTGGTATTTAAATATGAGAGCTTCTTATTAGAAGCTCAACAGGCCTGTGTACTGTCAGTGTGTTCACCATGGCCCTTCCGCCATGTAACCGTGCTCCAGGGTTGAGCCCGGGGGAGGGGATGGTAACCCCTGATTGGTTGCCGGAAGCCAGGCAGAGGGCTGGGCAGGGCCGGTGCTACCATAGAGGCCACTCAGGCGGCCGCCTAGAGCGCCAAGCTAAGAGGGGCACCGGGCACAGTGCAGCACTCACGCACATTGGCTGTGAGCCGGCCCGGCCCGAGGATTCAGCTGGGCCTGGGCAGGTGAGATGGTGCCCCACGGCTGCCTAGCTGAAGCGAAGCCAGGGATGCTGGGGTGGGGGTGGGGCGGCTCCACGTTCGGACTTCCGGAACACGCCTGGAAGCGAGAGAGAGAGAGAGAGAGAGAGAGAGAGAATGTATGGGTGAATGGGGTGCATGGAGTCTTTGAGTGAATGCATGTGTTCATGCGTGTGTGAGTGATGCTGAGTGTGTGTGTGCGCACGTGTGTGAGTTGGGGGGGATGATTTGGAGGTGATATTCCTATTAAATAATGAATTTTAGACCCATAGACATTCCTTTCCAATTTGTTTGCTATAATTGGCATGACGTATTTCTTGTACTTTAAAATAAATTTAGCAGTTTCAAGTTTTGTGCTTCTTATTTTTTCCAGGAAACACATGTTCTTAAAAATCAAAGTTGGCATTTTTTTGGAGGGTGGGTGGGTGAAAGTAGCTCATCTGGCCTAGGGTGCAAAATAGTCTGGCACCGGCCCTGGGGCTGAGTTGTGTTAATTAACTTCTCTGATGCTGCGTTAATTCACCCCAATTTATATCTGAAACTCTGCATTTGCGGAGGGAGCTTTTATTCTTTACTTTGCTGATGCACAGCTGTGCATCTCCAGTTTACAGAGCTGCTGCGTTCCCTGACAGTTAACTCTAATGGGGTGAAATTGGGGGGCGGGGTGGTGGTGCTCTCATAGGGAGAGCAGAAAAGATTGGGGAGCTGAATTTGCCTGGGAGAGATCTGAAGGGCAAACTCTGTGTTCTGTGTTGCCAACCTGCGAATGAGGTGAGATATAGAATGTTGTTTTTTATTCGTTCAGTCGTTTCTGACTCTTTGTGACTTCATGGACCAGCTCACACCAGAGCTTTCTGCCACCCGTAGCTCCCCCAAGGTCAAGTCTGTCACCTCCAGAATATCATCCATCCATCTTGCCCTTGGTCGGCCCCTCTTCCTTTTGCCTTCCACTTTCCCTAGCATCAGCCTCTTCTCCAGGGTATCCTGTCTTCTCATTATGTGGCCAAAGTCCTTCAGTTTTGCCTTTAATACCATTCCCTCAAGTGAGCAGTCTGGCTTTATTTCCTGGAGTATGGACTGGTTTGATCTTCTTGCAGTCCAAGGCACTCTCAGAATTTTCCTACAACACCACAGTTCAAAAGCATCTATCTTCCTTCGCTTAGCTTTCCTTATGGTCCAGCTCTCGCAGCCATAGGTTACTACGGGGAATACCATTGCTTTAACTATGCGGACCTTTGTCATCAGTGTGGTGTCTCTGCTCTTAACTATTTTATCAAGATTTGTCATTGCTCTCCTCCCAAGAAGTAAACGTCTTCTGATTTCCTGGCTGCAGTCAGTGTCTGCAGTAATCTTTGCGCCCAGAAATACAAAGTCTGTCACTGCCTCCACATTTTCTCCCTCTATTTGCCAGTTATCAATCAAGCTGGTTGCCATAATCTTGGTTTTTTTGAGGTGGCTTTTTTTTTTAATGAGATATAGTATAAGCCACATTTAAAAAGGGGGGGGGTGCTACTGAAATGAAAGAAATAGAGATGACTATGAATGGGTGTTGCAATATATTAATTGCAAAAAAATACTCATTTAAAAAATGATTTGTAGTACATAACTATGCCATTGTACAACTGTTGTTGGCAGACGGGATTTCAGATCAGAAAATGTCAAAATGACTTAAAGGACAAAGCCATGCCATTGTATAGCTGTCTGTTGCAAGACAGGATTTGGTTTGCCCCTGGGAAAGTTCCATACTGAAGTAGAGCTGATGAGGTTTAGACCACAAATTGGTTTACAATGGCAGGACAAAGCCCTAGAAAACATGACACAAAGGAGAGTTTCTGCAGTCACAATGCTAATTTTGCATACATTGACACTTTAATTGAATTAACTATACTTTTTTGCATTTCGTTACCATTTCACCCCACCCATCTCCCTGATGACCCTCCCAACAGTGCTAACATTATATTTTTGACTCCTGGTTAAGGGCTATGTCATTTTTTCAGGCATTTGACAGGATATGATGAGTTTTACAATCAGTCCACTGTCTTACAGATGTTTTTAGATATATGGTGTTTTTAGATATATGGTGTTTTTAGATATATGGCGTCTCCATGTGTACTGTCCGTTTATGTGTTTTTAATATAAATGGCTTTTAAAGTTTGCCCACCGTATTTTAATGGTTTTAATCCTTGCAAACCATCCAGAGAGCTTTGGCTATGGGGTGGTTTAGAAACGTAATAAAACAAACAAATAAATACTTTATTTATTTATTTATTACATTTATATACCGCCCCATAGCCTCTTTGGGTGGTTTACAAAAGTTAAAAACAATGAACATTAAAAATAGATATACGAAATTGAAAACCACCAAAAGTATAAAAACAACATAATCCATTTAAAATAACTCATATTTGACAACTCATTAAACAAAAAACCTACAGTTTACAAAACAACGTTAAGGCTCTACAGTTTTCAACCAAGCACCAAAAAGCAGGGAAATTGGGAGTTAAGGCTCACAAGCCTTAACGCCACATCCTCCCTATGGAGGCAGAAAGTGCCAGTGAAATTCACATTCTGCCAAAGCAGATAAACTATGAGGATTTATTTGACATCTACTCTATATGTCAAATTTCTCCCAGAACTCTGAGCTGGTGAGAGTAATCAAGATATAATTTATTTTAAAATTATTATTTTTTTGGTAGTTCTGGTTATATAATTCAGATACAATTTATCTGAATATATATATCATTCAGATACAAATTACAAGTTTCTGCCTGGATTGGAAGTTAATTTTTCTAGTATTACCATCCTCCTATCCACTCTAAATGTCTGTATCTAACAATGGGGGTGTTCTCCCCTCTTCTTCTTTGTTCACAAAGTCCATTGAAGGTCCTCCATTTTGCAAGACAAGGGGAAAAAAATCTGAAATTCTGATTGTAGCCATTCTAAGAGAGACAAACAGAAATGCATAGGATGTGGATATAATTGCCAGGGGTTTGCAGATGTCACCAGGACGCTGCTTTCATAGCACCGAGTTGGCACTGCTCCACCGCCAAACCCCATGGTATTGCTGGTGTGGGGTGGCAGCGGGGGGAAAAACCACTGGGGGAGGCAGTGCAGGCTTTCCGGCGGCCATTACGCTTGCCGGGACTGCCTCCTCCACTTCCCATGGCTTCCTGCGATCAACGGGAGGTCTCCTTCCACCCCGGAATGCCCCCAGTGCAGCGCCGGAGTGAAGATAGATGGTGGAAGAGACACACTGATCTTGCTCAGGCAGGAAAAAATGGGTTAGGTCCCTGACTTTTTGGCTGAGGATTTTGGGTTCTTTGCCCTGTGGTAGGTCCAAATTGGTGGCTGCATCATATAACCAATGCAGTGTGTATTCGGAGCCACCCTGGGGCAAAGATGACATTTAGAGAGTCCCCTGGTCACAGAAAATGTCAGCTTTGCTAATTGTACTTCCCTTTGGATCAGTTCTAGCTCAAATCCTCAAAAACCTTTGAGTGGTTTTATAGGAATAAACTTCTTGCCAAACTCTTGAGGCATCATTGAAAGCCAATGTTTGTTTAAGGCAAGCTTATCTGCTAATATTGCCCAGCAACTGAGCGACTGTTAGTAATCAAGCTGCAGTTACAAAAGTGAGATAGCCAGTCTGGTTACTGCAACAACTAAAGCAATAAGACAGAAGTAGAAGTGAAGAAGCAAAAGGACTTCCATTCCAGAAAGGCAGACAAACAGTATATGAGGCTGTGACAGGAGGAAGAGGGCCTCATGGGACTGATGGGTAAAAGAAAGCACGGGGCGCTTTCTAAGGCCAGCAGAAGCTTGGGAGGAATAGGCAAGGCAACAGGCAGGATTTGTGAGCTGCATCCCACAGCAGGTGTTTTATATTGTAATTAGCTGATATACCCAGTGTTGCTCAGCCCCACCACCCCTAAGATATATGTCTTCAAGGTAATCATCTTAAAGTAGTCGGCCAGTGCTAGGCCGGTGAGTTTTAATCGAATTATATTTCTTTCTTCCCCCCCCCCTCTCACCCTCACAAGAACCTTGCAAAGTAGGCCGATGCTACATCAGTGAGGTAAATTTTAAACAAATTAGCTTCTTCTCTCTGTGTGACTCTTTCTCTCACCCCTGATGCATGGCCAGGGCCGCCTTTCACTAATAACTCGGATGAGGAGATGGAAGGAATGCTTATCAAATTTGCAGATGACACAAAATTGGGTGGCATGGCTAATACTCTGGAGGACAGAAGCAAACTTCAAAGTGATCTTGGTAGGCTGGAGCGCTGGGCTGAAAACAACGGAATGAGATTTAATAGGGATAAATTCCAAGTTCTACACCTAGGAAAATGAAACCAAATGCACAGTTACAAGATGGGGGATACTTGGCTTAGCAATGCTACTAGCGAGGAGAAGCTTGGCATTGTTATTGATCACAGACTGAATATGAGCCAACAGTGTGATGTGGCTGCAAAAAAAAAGCAAATGCTAATTTGGGCTGCATTACTAGAAGTGTAGCTTCCAAATTGTGCGAGGTACTGGTTCCCCTCTATTCAGCACTGGCTGAGCCTCATCTTGAGTATTGCGTCCAGTTCTGGGTACCACACTTCAAGAAGGATGAAGACAAGCCGGAGGGGGCAGTGTTTTTTTAGTGTGCAGTTGGATACAAGATGTGCAGTTGGGGAAAATGTGCAGTTGGAAATATGATAATGTGCAGTTGAAAAAAGTGGTGGAAAAAAATAGGACATGTGTTATGTATACATGTTTATAAAGAACTTAACAATAGACAATGTTCAACCCCCTGCTCAATGCAGGAATTCACCTTAAAGCATACCTGACAGATGGTTGTCCAGCTGCCTCTTGAATGCCTCGAGTGTGGGAGAGCCCACAACCTCCCTAGGTAGCTGATTCCATTGTCGCACTGCTCTAACAGTCAGGAAGTTTTTCCTGATGTCCAGCCGGAATCTGGCTTCCTTTAACTTGAGCCCGTTATTCCGTGTCCTGCACTCTGGGAGGATCAAGAAGAGATCCTGGCCCTCCTTATATTCAGCTTGTGATCTTCAACAACTCCAAGATCCTTCTCACTTGTAGTCTTTTTTTTTAAAAAAAAACTCCCACCCATCTTGGACTCCTTTTCTCATTAGCGTTACTTGCCATGGAACCTTACTTATTATAGTTCTGAGTTTACTAAAATCGGCTTTCCTAAAATCCAGAATATGTGTCTGGCTACTCTCAGCTTTTGCTTCCTTTAAAATCAAGAACGTGGCCACTTTCCCCCACAGATCCCGTAACTGCCACTTTATCCACTAAGCCATCCCTATTGATCAGTATCAAGTGAAGGATAGCTGATCTTTTAGTTCCTTCCTCTACTTTCTGTAGGAGAAAGTTATCAGCCACACATATCAGGAATTTCTTTGAGGGGCCACTTTTGGCAGAATTTGTCTCCCAACAGATATCAGGGTAATTAAAGTCCCCCGTCACTACTACATTGCACTTCCTTGAAATATTGGCAATTTGCTTATCAAAGGTTTCATTATGGTCTTTTCCTTGATTGGGTGGTTGGTAGTAGACTCCAACTATGATGTTCCTTTTATTCCTTGCCCCATTTATTTTAATCCAGGCTCATACTCCTGTATTTCTGTGCAAGGATAAATGTTTTTAATATATAGTGCGACTCTGACTCCCTTTCTATTTCTTATGTACTTTCTAGACCAGCTGGGGCAGCTTCCTCTTTTCTGCTCTGCTCAGCTAGGAGTCAGGAAACAAGGGGGTTGCAGAATGTCACAAGGACACAGAAAGCATCATTTTTGCTTTTTATACTTTCCTTTGGATCAGTTCCAGCTCAAATTCTCAAAAACTTTGAGTGGTTTGTTAAGAATCAACTTTTTGCCAAATTGTTGAGCCATCATTGAGGCCCAATGTTAGTTTAAGGCAAGCTTATCTTCTAATATTGCCCAATATTTCTGGTTGCCATGTGTGACACTGCTCAAATCCCTGGGCTATAAAATCTCAAAGGTGTTGCTCTGCAATTAAGTTTCTGCATCTAGGTTCAGAGCACTTTGCTTCCCATGGACCTCTCCACCAGCACCATGCTCTTCTTGATCCTCTCCTGCTGTCTCTGGGATGCAGAAGCCAGAAGTTATAATTCTGTCCTCACTGTGCCCAATGGAGGACCATGGGGTTCTTGGGGAAACATCCAGGTTTGTCCCAATGGATATGCTTATGGGTTCTCACTGAAGGTAACTATCTCCCTCTTTTTAAGATCCCCTTATACTTTCTTCCTTTTCTGGGGCACACCCAAGAAATTATTTCTAGAACTCAAAATGAAAGGTTGAGGAACAGTAGGGTATGGATGTACCTTTAACTCTATTAGTCCTTATTGAAGAATAAGGAAAATGGGAAAGTAATTATTGGATAGGTATAATAGTTTTGATTGTTGAGAAGAAGGTGCTAGCAAAGACTATTCCCAAGCATTTGATGGCATAGGTTGGGCTTCTTAAATCAGTTGTTTTATCAGTTCCTAGTCTTTTTGGGGAGTTAATTTTTAAAAAACAGTTTTTTGGGGGTATGTTTTCTTTTCTGTTTTAACATGTCTTGAGTCTTTACTGAGAAAGGTGGTGATGAATTTTCATAGAATCATAGAATAGTAGAGTTGGAAGGGGCCTATAAGGCCATCGAGTCCAGCCCCCTGCTCAATGCAGGAATCCACCTTGAAGCATATCTGCCAGATACCTTGAATGTCTCTAGTGTGGGAGAGCCCATGACTTCCCTAGGTAATTGATTCCACTGTTGTACTTCTCTGATGTCCAGCTGGAAACTGGCTTCCTGTAACTTGAGCACATTATTCCATGTCCTGCACTCTGGGATGATCGAGAAGAGATCCTGTCCCTCCTCTGTGTGACAATGTTTCAAGTAGAATCATAGAATAGTAGAGTTGGAAGCAGCCTATAAGGCCATCTAGTCCAACCCCTGCTCAATGCAGGAATCTACCCTAAAGCATCTCTGACAGATGGTTGTCCAGCTGCCTCTTGAATGCCTCTAGTGTGGGAGAGCCCACAACCTCCCTAGGCAACTGGTTCCATTGTCGTACTGCTCTAACAGTCAGGAAGTTTTTCCTGATGTCCAGCCAGAATCTGGCTTCCTTAACTTGAGCCCGTTATTCCGTGTCCTGCACTCTGGGAGGATCGAAAAGAGATCCTGGCCCTCCTCTGTGTGGCAACCTTTCAAGCATTTGAAGAGTGCTATCATGTCTCCCCTCAATCTTCTCTTCTCCAGGCTAAACATGCCCAGTTGTTTCAGTCTCTCCTCATAGGGCTTTGTTTCCAGACCCCTGATCATCCTGGTTGCCCTCCTCTGAACATGCTCCAGCTTTGCTGCATTGGTCCATCTAGCCCAGTATTGTTGACGCTGACTGACAGAGGTTTCTCTCTATGATCTCCAGGAGGAGTTTTTCCAAGCCCACCTCAAAATGCCAGAGATTGCACATGAACTAATTTGCTGCCCTTCTCCTAATTGGGGTGTGGGGTGGAGATGGGAGATAATGCAGCTTGTTTCCACGCAGCCTGGATCTGACCCTAGATTTACCTACAGCTTTATCACAGTCTCTTTATCTCTCCTCCCACCAGGTAGAGCCACATCAATCAATGGGGGATAATACAGCCCTGAATGGAATCCGCCTGCACTGTACTGATGGGACAGCAATTGAGTCTACAGTTAGTCCGTGAGTAGCTTGTTTTACTTTCTCCCCTTCTTTTGCTTTATTGGTTGGAAGGTGATGCTCAGCTAGATCCCCACCAATAAAGGTTAAGGTGTGAGGTCATCCGGCTCATTTTGAGCCTTGAAAAGGCTGCATCTCTTGGACTTCCTTGGCTTCTTACGCAATCTTACAGGATCCCAACCATGATGCCAATCTCTTCCTTGCTATTATTGCCTGATTACTTTGAGTAATTGAGCAGCAAGAGGGAGCAGGAGCAGTCTCTGCTCTGCTTGCTGCCTCCCTCTTAGCAGCTACTTGCATTGGGCCCCCGGGGAAAAGGGCAAGAGAAAGAGCAGGGTGGGTGGGGACTAGAGATGTAAAATTTCCAGAAATTTTGGGGCCATAGAAACACACACACACACACACACCCCTGTGGGAAGGGGTTTTCAGAAAAATGGAAGTATAAGCAATACTTCTTCTTTTAGCACTCTTTACAGATCTAAAATTACTTTGTTGTTTTAAAACAGCCTTCCTCAATCTAATGCCCTCCATATCTTTGGGATTTCAGCTCCCATCAACCTCAGGCAGCAGGGGCAAAGGTCAGCATTGCTGGGCACTGTAGCCCAAAACATCAGATTATTAACCAGATACAAAACAGGGCAAGGCTTCTGCAGCTTTAACTGTTGTGATGAAGAGGGAATTTCACCAGGTGCAGCAGGCATACAAATAATGGGCAGGATACGGAATAATGGGCTCAAGTTACAGGAAGCTTGATTCCAGCTGGACATCAGGAAAAATTTCCTGACTGTTGGAGCAGTACGACAATGGAATCAGTTACCTAGGGAGGTTGTGGGCTCTTCCACACTAGAGGCCTTCAAGAGGCAGCTGAACAACCATCTGTCAGGGGTGCTTTAGGGTGGATTCCTGCGTTGAGCAGGGGGTTGGACTCGATGGCCTTGTAGGCCCCTTCCAGCTATACTGTTCTATGATTCTATGAAATGACACCTGCTGAAATTCCCTTTTCTATGCAACTGTTAAAGATACTAAGTCCCTGTTCTCCTTTTTCTTATGGTCACCCTATTCTGCATAGACAGGGTGTATGTGCTAGAGGTGTAAGGGATGACTATTATTTGTATGTATGCATTTTATGAGCATTCAATCAGGGAAACTTACAAACCTGTGCCCCAGAAAAGGAAGAAAGTATAAGGGGATCTTAAAAAGAGGGAGATAGTTACCTTCAGTGAGAACCCATGAGCATATCCATTGGGACAAACCTGGATGTTTGGTCAAATGCTTGTGATCAGGATTTGTTTGTTGTGTCTGCCACCCACTCCTCCTCTCCAAAGTCCCCCCACCCTTAAAACAGGCAGGGGCAGGTAGTGGTAAGAGGTTCCTGCAAAACATCATTTCCCACCAGTGAAAGGACTAGGATTCGAAGTCCCCGAGTGGTTGGATGCAGTGGTCAGAGGAGATCTGGGTTCAAGGGTCCACTCACTGGGTGACTTTGAGATGGTCACTCTGTCTCAGCCTAACCTCCCTCACAGCGTCCTTGAGACGATAAAATGTAAAGGAGAAGGACCAAGCAAGCCACTGTTGCAAGAGGAAAAGGGGTGGAATATGAATAATATATATATTCTTGTGATAAAATAATGCACCATGTTTTCCAGTTCAATATCTGATGGGAAAGTGGTCATCTTCCTGCCATGCCCTCAGGGCACTTCTCTTCAGTGGGTGAGGTGTGCGGAGTGTTTTTTGGAGTCCTATTCACTCCTTGGCAGAAAAGAGACCACATTACGCCAGTCCTTTTCCAGCTTCATTGGCTGCCAGTCCAGGTCCGGGCCTGATTCAAAGTGCTGCTATTAACATTCAAAGTCCTAAACAGCTTCGGCCCAGGCTATCTGAAGGAACACCTCCTCCCATATGTACTTGCCCAGGCCCTAAGGTCATCCTCATGGGTCCTTCTCCATAATCCCTTGCCAAAGGAAGTGAGGCAGGTGGCTACCAGGAGGAGGGCCTTCTCTGCTGTGGCACCCCGGCTGTGGAATGAGCTCCCTAAGGAGGTTCGCTTGGCACCTCCATTATATGCTTTTAGACGCCAGGTGAAGACCTTTTTATTCCCCCAGCATTTTACCAGTCTAGTAATGTAAATTTAAGTTTGCTGTTTAAAATTTGTATTTTAAATCTGTATTAATTTCTACATTACTGCTTGATTTGATCTTGGTTGTGTTTTTATATTGTATTTTATATTATGCTTTTATACTGGTTGTTTTATATTTTGAATAGTTTTTGTGGTTAATTTTTGTAAACCTCCCAAAGAGCTTCGGCTATTGGGTGGTATAAAAATGCAATAAATAAATAAATAAAATGGATGCTTCTCTGGAACCTGGACCTGCTGCTGCTGCTGCTGCTGCCATCCCTGGGCAGTGAAGAGGGAGGGTGGACTGGGGAATGATTGAATGGAACACCCACAAGCCTCTCGAAACCTTGGGTGCATCCACTTGGGAGTCCTCAGGGGTGGGGAGAGCCCCGGGGTAGCTCCACAGTGGCACTAGGTCATTTATATGATGCATCAGCCATTGTGGAGCCATCCCAGGTCTTTCCCCCAAAGATCTGAACTAAAAAAGTCAGGACTTATCCCAACTTTTTTCTGTGGAACAAGGCGATGCCAGATCATCTGTGTCTATCGCCTTGCTCCAGTATTGCAGCAGAGGTCTGTCTGTCTGGCTGATGGAGACCCATGATTGGTCGCCGTCAGCTGGACAGGAAGGAGGGGGCAGGCCAGGGAGCCGAATGGCCACAGCCTGGAACGCCTCTGTGCTTGGGGAACTCAAGCTGCACGAGGTAGGAAGGAGGGCTGTTTGGAGAGCGATGGGGTTGGGGGGTGAGCAGAGGAGCTAAGCCAGAGCTCCCTGCCGGTTCGAGAAGATATGGCAGAGCAGCTCCTCCCTGTTCTCATTGATACACACACACCCGCACTCACTCCTTCGCGTTTTGACAACCCTGCAGGAGCGCAAATGCCAGGGTTTGAGGGCTCGTGGCCCCAATGCGCCGTTGTCAAGACAGCCCCCCTCAAGACAGGCTTGAGCACTTTGGGAGCATGCAAGGGCAGGGTCATTGACATTCTGCTTGACATCCTTGTTTTATTTGGCAGGTGGGGAAGATGGACGGGGATTCAGTCTTGCCCCCAAGGCCACCTGGACTCTTTCTCTCTGAGAGTGGAAAGACCAAAAGGCTTAAGTGATGATACAGCAGCCAACAACATCGCATTCACCTGTGATGATGGAACTCAACTCACGGGCCTCGGAAATCACTGGGGTAATTTTGGCGCATGGAGCCAACATTGCCCTTCTGGCGCCATCTGTGGGATCCAGACCAAAGTGGAGTCTCGCCAAGGGTGGAAGGATGACACAGCACTTAATGATGTGAAGTTCTTCTGCTGTAGCTGAACCATCTTCCCTCCTATAGAGAACCCTATGTGTGTTGAACTGAATTACTTTTAATGCTATCTGGAAAATAATTCCAATGTTTTTGGGACCATTCTCATTACATTGGATAGAAAAGGAATTGCTTTTGAAAATAAATTCAGACGTGAAGAAAATTTTGGAGAAATTCTTGTGAGTTGGGTTTGTGCTTGCCTTTCTTAAGAGGAGGCCAAGGAGTGTGTGCAAGTGCCCGGTCTTTCACTGTACGATCATCTCTGCCATAGCCTGTAGCCTCCTCAGCTTCCCACCCTTCAATTAAAGTCCAGGGCGGAGACATTATGAGGTGATTCCTCCAATAATAATAATAATAATAATAATAATAATAATATCACATGTTTTCAATACAATCAACAAGTATATAGAAAGTATTACAACATTTTCAACTAATAAAACATATATCACATAGGAAATCCAATTACAGGTAAGAAGAATCACAGGAGTTTCAATATATTAATAGCCTTACATTTATCCACAGAAGTTCATCAAGGATTTAAGATTTAGATGTAATTATCTAAATGCATCTTTCCATATCTGTCCAGGACATGCTGGTAGTTTTCTCTGGGAACCTTGTTTGTTAATAAAGTATATAAATCTATAAAGTGTATAAATCTTTTCCATGGAGAGCAGCAGATTAATAGCCCCAAAGAGGCCTTATAAAATAAGGGACAAGTCTCAAGTCAAATCACAGGCCTCAGGCCTTCTCCCTCATGTGACCTTTCTGCTGCTGCTGCCTGAAGTACTTTTATCCCTCACCCCTTTAGGTTGGTCACTTACACCCTGAAGTAACTCCAGCAGTAATTGCATTGAAAACAAGCCATGATGGTGGCAGTGAACCAATAATTCCCATTTGTCAACTTCACCAGGACATGGGGAAGGGTTGAAAGTGGGGTCGACACTGACAAGTGGCAGTTCAAGGCTTAAGGGCAAGAGGATGACATGCCAAGTGGAAGTCATTCTCCCCGCACATTTCGGTGCTTCTGTTCATGGAATCATAGAATAGTAGAGTTGGAAGGGGCCTACAAGGCCATCGAGTCCAACCACCCCCACCCCCGCTCAATGCAGGAACCCACCCTAAAGCATCCCTGACAGATGGTTGTCCAGCTGTCTCTTGAATGACTCTAGTGTGGGAGAACCCACAACCTCCCTAGGCAACTGGTTCCATTGTTGTACTGCTCTAACGGTCAGGAAGTTTTTTCCTGATGTCCAGCCGGAATCTGGCTTCCTGTAACTTGAGCCCATTATTCTGTGTCCTGCACTCTGGGAGGATTGAGAAGAGATTCTGGTCTTCATCTGTGTGACAAAATTTCAAATATTTGAAGAGTGCTATCATGTCTCCCCTTGATCTTCTCTTCTCCAGACTAAACATGCCCAGTTTTTTCATTTTCTCCTCATAGGGCTTTGTTTCCAGACCCCTGATCATCCTCGTTGCCCTCCTCTTAACCCCCTCCAGCTTGTCTGCACCCTTCTTGAAGTGTGGAGCCCAGAACTGGACTCAATACTCTAGATGAGGCCTAACCAGGGCCAAATAGTGAGGAACCAGTACCTTGCAGGATTTGGAAGCTATACTTCTATTAATGCAGCCCAAAATAGCATTTGCTTGTTTTGCAGCCACATCACACTGTTGGCTTATATTCAGCTGTTAGAAATACATATTTGAATGCTTGTGTGTGTGTGTTTGTGTGTGTTTTAAAAAGGCACCTATTAAATCAGAAATGGGACAGAAGGGACAGAAGGGACTTTGACAGACCTGCCAAACTGACATGGGCCAGAAATCAACATTTGCCCATCCGTAGCACTGGGAGACATGAACAAAAAGTACCACAACAGGCGACCACCAAAGGAATAAAGTTAAACCAGTAAAGTAATTGTTATTCAAATTTGTACATATTAAACTAGTCAATACATTGAACTAGGACCCCATTAGTAATGAGAGTAATATGCAATCAAAACAATTCACAATTCACAAACATAAACAGTATATCTAGACCAAATCAGTAAAAGCAATGAAACATCGCTTTAAAGACCACATTATTCATTTGGTGGTCGCTTGTTGTAGTTCTTTTTGCATTGGGAGACATGTCATATTTCTACAGGGTCACTTGAGCAGGCATACCTGAAGCTCCCCTGCTAGTAGGGTGGCCTTCTTTACAGCAGACAGTCCTCTATTTGAAGGTGTTCTCTATTGGATATGCTGTCCAACAAGACTGGTTTATAGTCAAAGGTCCATAGGGAAGCAGAGCAGCAAGGACCTAGAAGTTGCCCATCAACAGTTAGCATCTGGACAGCAGGCTGAGAAGACACACAGGTCACCTGGTCACAGTCTTCCCTACTATGGTGAGATTCATTGTGTTTCTATTTAAGTTATTATTTCTATATTTGCATATACACATATTAACTTGCATATGCAAATGTTGTACAAATTGGTGTCCTCTGTTTATTTTATTTTTGGGTGAGGGATTTCCTCTCTTTTAGCCATGTGTAAGTGGCTACACTAGACTTCAGCCCTGAGGTCCAGCCCTAACTACACTACTGGGGCCATACAACCAACTAACACACACACACACACACACACACATGAAGTAGCCCTAATCAACACAATCCTGATTAAGCCCAATAAAGGCTTTCTATGGTGTTTTCTACATGAGGCATTTATCAGGCAACCATCATTTCCTATTCATGGTTGTTCATGAGTTCTTTAGATGATGTTGGGATGTTCCAGTTTCACTTCTGTGTCTAACCAACACTTGCGGTGAGGTTTTTTTTTTAGAGTAGGTAAACTACGGCATTTAATTGTGAAGATGAAAGAAAGCTCAATTTCGTCTTGCACATTTGTACTATTCTCCTATATCTTAGTGCCACCTAGAGGTTATGTAGCAGAAAAGCAGGAAAGGAAACACTACTTATGTAGTGTTCAGATCTCAAGTCTGCGATGCAATCTTTGATTTTTAATTTAAAAAATGACCCTTGATTTTTAATTGTATTTTATTGTTTCAATTGTTCTGCTATGCTGGTTACTGACCGTAATAAAAGTATGCTTTCATTCAGTCTGCAATGAAACCGAAAGTAGATACATCCGATGAACAGCCTTGTGTAGAAAAGCCGTATTTCTTCATGAGGCTCTCATCTTCCAGGGCAGAAACATTGCTTAGGGGCCAAGTATGGCTCATAGATCCCCAGTTGGCCATGTCTGATCTGTGGAAGACCCCTCGTGTAATCCCAGCAGAGGCGGCTCTTCTGCTGCTTGTACAGCACAGTCCACGCCAGCTGTCCCTAACCTGGTGCCTTCTGATGTGTGACCTGCAATCCCCCCGCCATCTGGAGGACACCAGGTTGGAGAAAGCAGATCTGTGCCAAGAAGGGTTGCAGAGGCAGCTTTTCACAGCTGATGCCTCCTCCGGAAGGACAGTAGCCATGCAGACGAGGGTGGTCAAGGAGCAAGGTCATGGTCTCCGCAAGAGCTGGATGCCAAGCCTCAGCTATGTCAATTTCTCCCTGAAAGGCTGCCTTGTGGAGCGATGTCTTGTCTTTGGTTACACCACAATCCTTAAAATAGTTTGCTTACCTGTCTCCTTGCTGTTATTTATCTTGGGCCTCTCTCAATCAGGAGTGGCAACTCTGCTCTCCCTCCCCTCCCCTCTTTATTACCCATCATTGTGAATGAGCTCCGCTGCTAGCTGGCAGATATCAATTTATTTATTTACCGTATTTCTTCCATTCTAAGACGCCATCGATTGTAAGACGCACACTAATTTCAGTACCACCAACAGAAAGAAAAGCTTTGATTGTAAGAAATAATAAACACACCCGTGATTCTAAGACGCACCCCGTTTTTAGAGATGTTTATAGGGGGAGGGGAGTCTGTCTTAGAATCAAAGAAATATGGTATTACATTTTTATACCACTCAACAGCCAAAGCTCTCTGGGCGGTTCATTAAAACCATGAAAAGCACAACAAAACAACCAACAGTCTAAAAACACAAATACAAAATACAATATAAAAAGCACAACCAGGATAAAACCACACAGCAGAAATTGATATAGATCAAAATACGGAATTAAAACAGTAAAGTTTAAATGTAAGTTAAATTAGGTGTTAAAATACTGAGAAAATAAAAAAGTTCTTCAGCTGGCGATGGAAGGAATACAGTGTAGGCGCCAGGCGAACCTCTCTGGGGAGCTCGTTCCACAGCCAGGGTGCCACAGCAGAGAAAGCCCTCCTCCTAGTAGCCACCTGCCTCACTTCCTTCGGCAGGGGCTCACAGAGAAGGGCCCCTGTGGATGATCTTAAGGTCTGGGCAGGTACATATGGGAGGAGGCGTTCCTTCAAATAGCCAGCCCCCAAGCCATTTAGGGCTTTGAATGTTAGTACCAGCACTTTGAATTGGGCCTGGACCTGGACCGGCGGCCAATGAAGTTGTAAAAGGACTGGCGTGACAACAACAACAATATATTTCTTACCCACCTCTCCACTTGGATCGAGGCGGGGAACAACAACAATGGCTGTAACATCATCCAGGCGGGACATCAGGGCAGAGGTCTAGGGCCCCGAAACGTTGCAGAGTTGCCCCTAAACACAACTGGACGGGCTTATCATGTTTTGAAGTAAATGAAGTAATCCCCACGCTTAGCTTAAAAAGACCACTCGTAAGACCATAACATCCATGTCTAAAATTACCTGACTGCACAGTATGTGTACACTATCTGTGCCATAGAAATTAAGGGTGGAACCAATTAAATCTTTCTATTTCCATCAGCGCAACGGAGAGGAGGGACAATCCCACCCCGCTCCTGCATACCCTCCCATCTTCTGTCTGTCCCACAGGGTTGGAGGGCCCTCCAGAAGGGATTGGAATTGGGGGAACCTCTGGAGCAGTTTTTGGGAATGCGTGGGGTGGTGGCGGCTACAGCGGAAGGAGTGGAGGTGAAATCCCACCATACAAGTTGATGTCCAGGTATATGATGTTGGCTATTGCCCCAATTCTGCTGCAAGAAATAATGAAGTCTGAACCGTGCATAAATTATGCATATTAAGCAGATTTGTTGAGTCATCTTGCACATTTTCCTACAATGCTGATTACTATACTGCATAATTCATTTTGGTTTTGCTTATCATGAAGAGAAACGTTCATGGCATTGAAACGTCATCCCCGGCCCCCAGATCTTATTGAGCAGTTGTTGACCTTCTCACCTTCCTGACAGCTTATAGCAGAAGTGGGTAACTTGTAGCTCTCAAGATGTTTTGGCATTCAACTTCTATCAGCCCTAGCCAACATAGCCAATGGTTAGATTACTCCAAATTAGATTACTGCAATAGACTCTACATGGGCTGCCCTTGAAGACTGTTCAGAAGCTGCAACTCGTGCAAAATCCAGCACCCAGATTGATAACAGGGACCTGAAGATTTGAGAATGTAACACCAATTCTGGCCTGCTTGCCTGTATATTTCTAAACTCAATTCGAGGTGCTGGTTTTAAAGTACAAAGCTGGGACAACAATATCTGATGGAGCTCCTTTCAGGATATGAACTTACCCAGATACTATGATCAACATTTGAGGCCTTCCTCTGACGGCCTCCTCTGAATGAGGCTCAGGGGATAACAACAAGGGAAACTGCCTTCTCTGTGGTGGCACCGCAATTGTAGAATGCTCTCTCCACTAACACCCACCTTTCCAGTCCTTAGCCTTCTTCTTTCTCTCCCTTCCTAGCCCCTGGCCTTGATCTTTCTCTCCCACTCACCAGTGTCAACTTCAGGAACAGGAAGGAAAACCTGGCATCCTGGCATTTTTCCATTTTTTTTATTTCAAAGATTCTTTGGAAGAAGGCAGGGAGCGATTGGAGGCACCTATGGGCACTGTGTTGCAGGCCCAGGATGGGGTGCTGAGGAAGGGAGGGAAAAGGTGACTTTTATTCTTTCCCACACCTGAAAACTGCCCGCTGCCCCAAGAGGCCTGAAGAGCTCTATAAGGCTCACTCAACACTTGCTAATAATACTAATCGACATGTTACAGCAACTCTTATTAGCTGTGCATTGCTTCATAATCTGCCCAGGAGCAAATGTGTGGGAACTTGCCTCTCTCTGCATACAAAATCAGCAATACCATCTGGGAGTCATCCCAGCGGCCTGCCACCAAGTAGGATCTTGTCCGCCCGGCTGCACTTTTCGTTGGCAGGCGCGATCTGCCTTCTGAATGTAGAAAGACTGGAATCTCTGATGCAAACTGGAAATTCCCAGCAGGGAATATTTTCTGACTCTGCAATTTTCTCTCCCTCGCCAGACACTGGAAATAACAACGTAAACAACATGTAAAATCTCTCCTGAATGTTTTCTTTCTGCACGGCTGGTACGGCTTCCATCCCTGTTGACCTCAGAGTTAGTGTCACATTTATGTTTTGGAGACGTTATTGGCAAGGCACCAAATGAAAATAAGAACTGGGCAAAAACCACAGAAAGGAACAATATCATTGGGATGCCACATTGGGCAGGCAGTACACCGCTTGACATATATATTTGTATATACTTATATACATATATAAGTATACATATATATTTACTTATATATTTGTATATATAAGTAAAAAAAATGTGTTGTTATTGGCCATGAGAGGTGTGTGTGTGTGTAAATACTACCCCTTTAAGAAAAAATAAAATCATAGCCATGGAGATGATTTAAATAAAACAGAACTAATGAATTCGAAGGTACAGATACAAATATACTATTTCAATTAAAAGTCAGAGCTTTCCAGCTGCAACATTTATAACCTGATTTGCTCTTATTCAAACCTCATGCTTGTTTGTTTCACCTTGCTGTCCCACTGTTGTTTTCCCCAGTGCCAATTTTAGGTTCTTCTGGGCGGCTGCTTCCTACCACTACCAAGGCATCAGGGCTGGCCCTCCCATAAAGTGGGAGAATCATCCACCTCAGGTAGCGCATCTGGAGGGGTGGTGGATCACACAGGTTCCCTCTCTCTATCACCGCACAGGCCACCTGCCCTCCACTGCCACCATCGCATGAGACTCAGAGCAGGTGGTTGCTTCGGAGAGGCCCACTGGTTTGCCTGGTCAGTAGAGGCTGGTGGCTCCGATGTCAGTAGGGCTGTGAATCTGATTTGGGTTTCAGTCAGACCTCAAAAGGAGTTGTCCAAAGTGCTGAACCCTAACCCCAAAATGGGTTCAGCACCTTGGAGAGCTCCTTCAGAGTTCTGATTCAACCCCTGAGTAGATTCACTGCCCCAGAGCCACCAGCCTCCATTTCTTCTGCAGTGGGAAATGCCACAGCAGGAAATCATCCAGTGGAGCTTTCCAAAGTGGCCATTACCATCTGCCCTATGCCTCACTGAAGACTTCTATGAGTGAGGCATAGGGCAGGTGGCCACTCGAGAAAGGTGTTAGCCCGTGTGGCGATACCCACCTTTTTGTCCCTTAGGTATGTCTTGGTTTGTATGTCTAGCGAGTGCGGAATGTTTGACTGAGTGGGTGTGGCTAGTGATGCTGTGAGAAAGGGGGAGGGAAGAGTATAAATAGTTTGGCTGAGGGGATTGTGAGTTTTGTTTGGTTTTGGTTTTAGTCTGGCTTGTGCTTCATGAGAGTGTGTGGTGTGTGAGGAGTGAGAAGAGATAAGATTGTTGTTTTAAATATAAAAATAAGCAGGTTTGATCTAAATTGAAATACTAACGATCTGTTAAATTTCAATAAACTTTACTTTGTGTTCTGTTACCAAAACCACGTGTCAGCTTGGATTTATTACCTGCGATATTACACAGTGTAAAAGCATCTAACAACACACCTGCCGTTCAGTACCTCAGCAATAGAACCTATTTATCAAAACCCTTTACCTTGTTCCCTCACATATAGGGGAGAGGTTGTGTTGTTTTTACCCTTTCCTCAGGCTTTTCAAGAGGTATGCTTAGCTTGAGAAGGGTGTGCTAGGCAAGGCCTTCTGTGTGAGGTCGGTGTCGTCGCAGCCTGCCTGACTAGTGCTCTGGAGAGCCACTCTGGTTGAAATACCTCACTCTCAGGGGTGTGTGTCTTTCCTCAGAGTGAGGCATTGTGGACAAGATGACCCTGGAGATCACTTGTGCGACTGCAGCAGAGGTAGTCTCAAGGGCCATCTTGCTGCCAGTGCCTCACTCTGAGCGAGGAACCCTCACAGCAAGGCACTGAGAGGTGGAAAGAGATTGGGGGCAGAGGTGGCTAGGGGACAATAGAGAGAGACGGCACCAGCCCATGGCCGCCCACCTCAGGAGGCAGGATGTTTTGCAGCAACTGTTCCGCTGCGGCAGTATGATGGCAGGATAAAAACCTAATCTAGAAGCCTCCTTTGATTGTGAGATCCTTGAGCACAGGGCTTTTGTGTGTGGTTATAAAACTCTGAAAAATGCCATATATACTAAAAGTACTATATCAATCAATGATCACAGAATAAAATCACACTCACGATAATAACAGTTATATTTTGTAATGTAGCATTGAGGATATTCATTGAGATAGATATAGAGCAGCCCAGGAAGAGGCTGATGCTAGGGAAAGTGGAAGGCAAAAGGAAGAGGGGCCGACCAAGGGCAAGATGGATGGATGATATTCTGGAGGGGACAGACTTGACCTTGGGGGAGCTAGGGGTGGCAACTGCCGACAGAAAGCTCTGGCGTGGGCTGGTACATGAAGTCACGAAGAGTCGGAAGCGACTGAACGAATAAACAACAACAAAAGGAAATATTAAAGCAAGACCTCTTTTGAATAGACTTATATTTCTAGGTCTATATTTTGATGATGTCCTTCCAGAGTTTTTATGCACATATTAATATTCAAAGTGAGAAAGTGTAGAAAGGAGACTGCAGTATGGAACAAACGGTCAAAGCTCTTCAGCTGCTCTCTGCAATGGCTGCTGGTCTAGATTTCTGTGTCCTGCTACATGTTTTCCCAGAACATTTGTTTCCTCTTAGTAGTAACTATCAGTAGAGGCATTGTTTGAAAATGTAATGCTGCGAAAGCCCACCTAGTTGGCTAATAAGGCAACTCAGAGGTAATTCATGCAAGTCTTTTATGAAAAGGTGTATTCTTACATGTGTGTATACATGCCACATCAAGCGGAATCCTTTATTGTGTGAATGTGTGTTTTAAATTAAGGATTTGGCAGCCAAGAGTCCAGAGCCAGATATCAACAGTTCTTAAATCCCACCATGTGACAAAATAACCCAAGATAGGTTAAACAAGCCATCGTGACTTATTTAACCCATCATGGGTTATCATGACATCTGAACCCAGTCAGAGAGTCAGGAGACCCTGCTGACTGGGGGGAGTTTTGGTGTGGGGAGGAGGGGGATTCCCAAAAATTGGGTGGAGGAGCCTTCCGCAGAATCTGGATACAACCCATGAAGTAGGGGGAAAGCCCCACTGAAAATAGTAGAACTTACTTTTGTCTCTAACATGTATATGACTGCACATTTGCACTGTAGATTGCAAGAGCATTTGTTGCAGTTAGTGTTTTGTACCTCGTAATAATCAGAGATAGAAGCATTCCTGAAAGGTAATCATAGGGTTAGAAACACACACAAGGCAATTAAAGTTTCAGTCAGAGCTGAACATGTTTGTTTTATGAATAGGGGCACTTTTAATTATACTCTATTTACTTATTTCATTTCTATACTGCCCAATAGGTATGATATATGATATATATTTAGGATTGGGAGTTTTAGTGGATGCACTTGCTAAATCCTATTCAGTGTGGATGCAAATAAATAAATAATGTATCCACTTTTCTACTTCTAAAGAGACCCTGAACCAAACAACCTTTCTGTCCTTTCCCCTCTGTGCAGGCTGGCTCTCTGAGCCTACATCAGGTTTCAAGGTCTTCTTACTCAATAATTATTTGCTGTTTATCATTCCGGAAAGTGTACAGACTCTTCACATTTCTTTGATTATCTTTCTTGCTTAGTTTAGTTCTGTTTCCCCTGCCCCCCTTTTTTTTGCTGGAGTTGTAAGATAAACCTGCTTCGGCCAGCTCACTCTTACCCTCAAGTTGTGGGGTTGACATTCCTAGAAACCCTGACTTTGCCAGGAAGGGCAACCACAAAAATGGTTGCTTTCAGGACTTTGCAGCCAGCAAAGACAAACCACAAATCTCTTCCTTCTTGGAGTGGGAAGAGGAAAGGGTAGGTCCAGGGCACTTCGGCCAAGAGGTGACTTGGTATCTGTGTCATGCTGCAGGTGGGGAGCAAAGACATCACCACAGGAAATAACAGCTGGTTTCCCACTTGCCAGTAAGGAGTGAATACAGCATAACTTTTTCGGTCGATCATGGACGCAAGGAGTTTTGCAAACAAGAGATGTAACCCATTGACACATTTTGTGCACAAACCCATGGAAATCAATGGAAGGTGTGGCAGTCAAAGACAGAATATAATATTTATTACATTTTTATATCGCCCAATAGCCGAAGCTCTCTGGGCGGTTCACAAAAATAATGCAGACATATAATGCAGACATTCTGCTACCTTTCATCCCCATGGTTCATGGGCCTCTGTGTTTGGGGGGTGGGCACAGATTTTCCCAGAAAGAGGCCACAAAAAATGTTATCTGGAATTCTTTCAGCATCCACAAATAGTCTGGGGAAGGGAAACCATTAGCCCGTGGGCCTTATGTAGTGCAGTCCTGAATTTAGCTTTTTTTTATTTATTACATTTCTATTCTGCCTGATAGCTGAACCTCTTTGGTAGCTTTTAAAACCATAAAATACAGCATAACATGTTTTAAAATGTAAAACTACAGAATAAAATCAAAGTAAAAACCAGTAGCAGTGTAAAGTTTTAAAAATACAACAGCATATTTTAAAACAACAAAAATTAAAGAGGCTTGGAGAATCTCTCATAATATTAGACTTCAGGGTTATCTCATGATATTGATTGGTGGGAGATTCAGGACAGATAAAAGAAAGTACTTCTTCACACAGTGCATAAATTATGGAATTCATTACCACAAGATCTGTTGATGGCCACCAATTTAGATGGCTTTAAAAGGGGGTTGGATAAATTCCTGGAGGAGGGAGGAGGAGGAGGAGGCTATCAATGGCTACTAGTCCTGAGGACTATGTGTTACCTCTAGTATCACAGGCAGTAAGCCTTTGTACACCAGTTGCTGGGGAACATGGGTGAGAAGATGCTGTTGCACCTGTGAACTTCTTGTGGGTTCCTAGTTGACAGCTGGTGTGAACAGTGTTGGACTAAATGGACCATTGGTCTGATCCAGCATGCCTCTTCTTAATAAGGGGGTGCGTGATCTACACTATTGCTTTAAAGTGCTTTAAAGCACTTTGAAAACGTTTTGACAACTGTATATGGAGTGTGTCCTGGTCCCAACAGTTGTCAGAACTGTTATAAAGTGCTTTAAAGCACTTTAAAGCAGTAGTTAGATCCTGCCAGGGCTTCACCTGGCACCGAAAAGACTACAATGTAGGTGCCAGATAAGCCCCTCTGGGAAGGCATTCCGCAAAAGGGTGGCACTACTGAAAAGACACCCTTCTTAGTAGCCATCTGCCTTTCCATATTTTGCAGGGTCAGCCAGAGGAGGGCCTTTGAATACAATTTTAGGGTCTTGGCGGGGATGTGTGTATGCTAACATTTAGACTTTGCAAGGAGGTGTCATTGTAGCCTATCCACAAAAATTGCTGTTTTCTCATAGCAGGCAGTGGGATACCGGAGTGGTACTAAGAAATGATGGTATACTAGCTGTACCCAGTGTAACATATGCCGTTGTTGCATATCTTAAAGTTTAATTAAATATCATTGCGGGGGTGTGGGCTGCTTGGAGGCCGCCGATACAGCGCCGTCTGGCAGACCTGGGGGGGGGAAGGGAGGTCAGGGGGAGGGGAGCAGGTGTCCCCCTCTCCCCGGGGTTCTTGTCAGCCTTGGGCTGCCCAAGGGGGCCTGGGCTCGCAGCAGGCAAGTGGCCTCCCACCTGGCCACCAAGGGCCCCGGGCGTGCCTTGCTCATGCTCTGGACCATGGCGCTGCCCCCTTTGTTGTGGGGGGAGCGAAGAGGCAGAAAGGGGGGATAGGATTATCTTGGAAAGCCCAGAGGAGTCGGATGAGGGGCTTAGCAACCTGTATCAGCTAACACACATTGTTACTGTTGCTTAGCAACCTGTATAAGCTGAAGCCTTTATGGAAACATACCTAAGCATTTTATTTATATAGAAGATGATTGTCCTACTTATGGCCCATAATAACTTCACACGTGTAGCAGCTGGGTTCTCTTAGATGTTCCCCATGAGAAAAAGGCCTGCCATCGCAAACCCCAAATGAACCTAGGTAACATGGCAGCTTCTGCTGTTGGTGAACAAAAGAAAGCTTATGCAAGCAACGAAATCAACAGCTAAATCACCACCACCACCAGACTTCACCATTTTAGGAAATCAGGCGATGGATTGTTTGCTCCTTTCCCAAAAACAACAACAACCCCACATCCCTTAACATAGAAAACTAGCATGTCAGGAAGATGGCTGCACTGAGCCTTTTCTCTGATGTGCTAGTATTTACATTCAAGGAGTTTTACGCATGGAAGAGCTTTTAAACATGCCACTCCCATCTGTAGCCTGAAGTGGTGCACTCCTCTAGTACGTCACAAAGTGGTGCTTCACTTGCATTCTGAAGCAATACTTTGCCAAGGAGTCGATGCTACATTAAATTCTCCTTCAATCAATTCAGTAAATAAAACTGCACCATCTGGAAATAAGATGCAAGTTTAGATATAAAGCGATTGAAGCCTTAGAGAGTGTGCTCTGTAGGACAGATGGAAAGTACTGTACACATGGTATTTATGCTATTGAAAATGGCCTTTCTCCACCTAAGGCTGTTTTATGCACAAGATAAATCACGTGCAACCGGTGGAGGCTGGTGGCACTGATGGCAGTGGGGCTGTGAATCCACTCTGGGTTTCAGTCAGAACTCTAAAGGAGCTAACCAAGGTGCTGAATGTGGGAACAGCCTCTTATCATTGGAGTTGACTGCAAGTAACGCTTAGCCAGCCTAGGACAGAACTGAAGCCAAGGTGGGTCTCAGCCTTGTTAGAACAGATTTAATTCCAGGGTTTGGCTTACAGGGATGTTGCAAATGTTCAGGATCATACATAGCACGGTCGTCATATCCAGTACTTAGAAAAAGGTAAGATGCTCCAGAACCACAAATACTTAAAATGGTGTTGGCAGTACAAAATTGGCATTTCTTTTCCCCTAAAAGTTAAAAAACAAAAAAAATACAAAGGCAGATTTAGAAATTTAAGAGAGAGAGAGAGAGAGAGACGCATCCTTTGTGTTTCTTGGCTCATGCATGCAGCGAAAGTCAGCCGCTAAGCACAGTGTAACATTTCTCCAATTAAATTCAGAGAAGCTCTGGAACAGACAGCTACGAGTTGACACTGAAGCTGGCAGAACATCGGGTGGCTTTCTGCTTACTTGGTAAGCACAAGGTAGTGACTGTTTTTAACACAGAGTGCTTACATCAGCCTGGTACTTCAGCAAGCAACAGGACGTGGAAAGCGATCTCATTTAGACCCATCCTAGAATTTAGCACAGCTTGGTGACTGTTTAGTTTCTTGGCTTGCGGCCCAGATTGTGCCTTGTTGTGAAATGAATGACGGAGGATAACGGCCTTGAATTTGCCAAATGAGAGGTGGTTCGCAAAGGCGGAGTGCAAATGTTGGTAAGCCAAGGGCCCCGACCTGCTCTTATAGAAGTTGCTTTCTTTTGGCTACTGGTATTCTGAAGATTGATTGATTGATAGCACTTCATAGCCTGCCAACATGGTTCTCTAGAATCTGGCTTCAGAATATCAATTTATAAAAGTGGTTCATTTCTAAAACAAATACAACGGTTAAAAGAAACAAACCTAAAAGAAGATTTATGTCTTCAGAGCATTTTATCCTGCTCCTCAGACAAGTAATCTTTCAGAGTGCCACACATGCAATCAGAAGAGAAGGCTGAGGGGAGGCGTGATAGTACTCTTCAAGTACTTGAAAGGTTGTCACACAGAGGAGGGCCAGGATCGCTTCTCGATCATCCCAGAGCGCAGGACACGGAAAAATGGGCTCAAGTTATAGGAAGCCAGATTCCGGCTGGACATCAGGAAAATCTTCCTAACAGTTAGAACAGTATGACAATGGAACTGATGACCTAGAGAGGTCGTGGGCTCTCCCACACTAGAGGCATTCAAGAGGCAGCTGGACTACCATTTGTCAAGTATGCTTTAACATGGATTCCTGCATTGAGCAGGGGGTTGGACTCGATGGCCCTATAGGCCCCTCCCAACTCTACTATTCTATGACTTTTCCCCATCTAAACAAGCATAGGATTGTATTCTAAATGCATTTAACTTATTATCTAATTTGCCTCTGGGGGCACGCAGATGACACATATTGAGTTATGCAAATGATTATTTTATTCTGGAAACTAACAGTCATAGTAATTTCCATACAGTGTCAACAGCAGCATCCAATTACCATCCTTGAACTCCACCACTTAATACAATTTTGGTGTAAAGCAGTGCACAAAATCAAGAAGAAAGGTGCCAAAGTAAATTGGCAGCCTTTGGGTCTTATGTATTCCAGCATTTGTGGTGAGGGGGTTATGCTTTGCTGCTCTATTTTATTTATATTTTATATTTATTTATTTCATTTATATCCCACCTTTTTTTTCTCCAAGGACCCAAGGCAAGGCAGTGTACATAATCTACCTACTCTCTATTTTATCCTCACAACAACAACCCTGTGAGGTAGGTTGGGCTGAGAGACTGTGACTGGCCCAAAGTCACCCAGTGAGCTTCCATGGCTGAGTGAGGACTAGAACCCAGATCTCCCAACTCCCAGTCCAACACTCTAGCCACTACACCACAGGAGGCAAAATAACTTGGACCTGCCTTGTTTTGACAAGACTCTCAAGTCCCCCAAAGTGGGAATAAAGCTCTTTTAGAATTGTGGTACTGAGCTAATAGATTTTAGACAACACTATAAGGGCTTTAGGCACTTGGAAAACACTATTAGTAGTATTAAACTCAGCAGTGTATGCTTCCACATAGGAAGAATCCAATCGTTTGATTCTTTTCTCCCTCTTGATATATTTTTTTCTAAAATGTGGGAAATAGATATCTCACGTTAAGTAATCAAGACCATATTAGCAGGGGTGTGCACGGACCCCCCGCTCCGCTTCACTTCCAGATCCGTGATTTTCGGATCGGGCCGCTTCGCCCCGCCCATGTCCGCTCCGCCCATGTCCGCTCCGCTCGGAGCTCCGGATCCAGATCGGAGCTCCGTTTCCCCCCCATAGGCTTGCATTGAAAGCTAAAAAAGTAAACAACTTTTTTTCTGTTCAAGTTAGAAACCTCACATCTGGCACCATGACACCTCATGGGGGTATACACATGCACGCCAAGTTTCAAGGGAATCCCATCATCCCCTGATTTTTGGGGAATTTTTGAAAATCGGGCACCCCATTCACACCCCTTTCCATAGCTCCGTCAATTTGCACGCTAAAAATCTCAAACTCACCACCATGAGAGCTTATCCAGGGACACACATGCACGCCCAGACTCAAGGCAGTCCCATCATCCCCCATTTTTTGGCGCAGCTCTAACCTCTAACGCACCACCCATAACCCTAATTCACACCCCTTTCGATAGCTCCGTCAATTTGCACGTTAGAAATTGCCCGCCTGAGCTCTCTGGTGTTGCCACAGAAACAGGGGTGGCAGCGGAAGAGGGGTGGGATGAGACTGGGGAGAGAGCCTCGGCCTGCTGCTCCTCCTCCTCAGCACCCACCTCCTCCTCCTCCTCCTCCTGCCCCTCCACTGTGCTGAGAAGAACCTCGTCTAGGAGGTCTGGAGACAGGTCCATCAGCGGGCTCGTGGGCTCAAAGGATAATGAAGGAGTTGGGGATACTCCTCCTCCTCCTCCTCTAATGGCACTGCTGCTCCCACCCTCAAAAAGAGAACGCCGGGCACAAGTTGCAGAAGAGAGTGCCTCTGCCTGCTCCTTCTCCTGCTTCTGTTGCGGAGCAGCCAGCCAAGGAGTTGCCCGTTTGATTTTCACAGCAGGAGAGGCAGCCTGCTTACTGGTGCCAGCCTGACCCTTGCCTTGACCACTGCTTTCAGCACGCCCCGCCACAGACATGCGCCTGCTCCCTCTTCTCATGATGATATTACTAATAATAATATCTATAAGAATATACTAATATACTACTACTAATATGTTGGGTTATTGTGCCAGAACTTTTCTCCCTCTGGAACTCTGTTTGTGCTCAGAAAACAAACACACATCACGCAGGTCTTACACAGCAGAGCTGGTTTATTTCCTTCAGGCTTCTGTGCAGTCCAATTCAGATCAGTTCAGATCAGCACACTGAGGCATACACAGAGAGCAGTGATCAGTAAGCAGTGATCAGTTCCATTTTACACAAGTGAGAAACTATATACAGATCTACACAATTCTTATCTACATTACATACAGCTGTGATGAGGCTAACTTAGAATCTTGGCAAGGTTCCCAGAACAGCCTCTATCTCAAGGTAATTGCCCACAGATAGACTTTCTCTGTTTAACCCTGAGATAGCCATACACACACAATTTTAATGACTAAGCAAGTATTTCTTTTCATATACTTAACAGTCCTCCTCTTGCGCATGTTGTTTAAATTGTGTTACAATCTGAGACCCAGCTTTAAAAGCATCTCTTTGTGTTTTACCATTGAACGTTCCACCTGTCCTTTCTCATTTTGTTTTATTTTGAATACCCATTTACAGGTAATGGCTTTACGACCTTCAGGTAAAGGTACTAGCTCCCACGTTTCATTTTTTTCCATTGCTCTGATTTCCCCTGACATTGCTTCATGCCAGCCCTGAGCTTCTGTAGGTTCCATTTCCTGAATTTCCTCAAATGAAGTAGGTTCATAGGCTATTAGTAAAGCTCTATGAGAAACCTGTTTGCTTTGGTATTCATCTGAATAACGAATTGGAGCTTTGCGTTCCCTTTCTGATCGTCTTGGCATAGTTACAGGCATAGTTTCCTCCTTTACAGTTTCTTCCCCCTCCCTCTCTTGCTGAGATTGTTCAGGAATTTCTTCTGTTTCTACAGCTTTCTGTTCTACAGGCAAACTTACATACTGTTTTGTTTACTGCATTTGTTCATGAAAAACTACATCTCTGCTCACAATTACACTTTTGTGATATGGAGACCACAAACGATAGCCTTTTGTTTGTGTATCATATCCCAACAGTTTACATTCCAAACCTCTTTGAGCTAGCTTTCCTGGTCTGTTTTCTTTCTGAACATGAGCAAAACATTTACTTCCAAAAACCCTTATATATGACACTCTAGGTTTTCTTTTGTAAAACATTTCATATGGAGTTTTTTCATGTACAGAGTGGTAAAGCCTGTTTAACAAATAATTTGAGGTGGACAAAGCTTCTGCCCGGAACAGATTAGACAATCCTGACTCTTTCAATAGAGCTCTTAACATGTTCTGCAAGGTTCTGTTTTTCCTTTCTGCAACTCCATTTTGAAATGGTGAATATGGAGCAGTAAGGTCATGTTGTATACCCTCATCACTGAGGAATTTTTTAAATTGGTTGCTAAGAAATTCACCTCCCCGGTCCGTTCTTAGATTAGCTATAGGTTCTTTAAATCTATTTTTACTCCACTTAACAAAGGCTTTAAACTTTCCAAAAGTTTCACTCTTCTGTTTTAACACATACACAAATCCAAATCTACTGTAATCATCAACAATAGACAAGAAAAATCTGTTTCCTCCTTGACTTGTCTCAAAAGGACCTGCAAGATCTGCATGAATTAATTCAAAAATTCTTTTTGTTGTTCTCTCACTATGTTTTGGAATGTTTGACTTATGACACTTGGTTTCACTGCATACATTACATTCTACATAGTTAGAACATGGTTTGATTTTCACCCCTTCACACAATTCTGGAATCTTAGAAATTGTTTTATAGTTAGCATGACCAAACCTTTTATGAGTTAAATGGATACACTCTTGGTGTGGTTTGCAATTGGCTATTGTTTTTGTTGTTACTTTGCTGGCTACAACTTCATTTTCTGTACAAGTATTAATCACATACAAAGATTCTTTCATTATTCCCTGCACACACACCTTGTTTCCCTGTTTTATAGTACAATTTTCTTCAGTAAAACAAACCTCATACCCCATATCTGTTAACTGAAACACACTTAGAAGGTTTGTTTCTAATTCTGGTACATATAAAACACTTTGTAGTTCAACTCCCAGACAATCAAAATATACATTACCCACACCACAAATCTGGATTTTTGATCCATTTGCAAGGGTAACACACTTTTGCTTTGAAGTAGAAGTTTCCAATGTTACAAATGAAAGTTTGTCTTTTGCCATACTTATTGAAGCCCCAGAGTCCAAAAACCAAGGATTCATTGTCTCTTTGACTCTTGCTAGAAGACACTTCTTTGTTGATTCAGCTTCATTCATGTTGTTTTCTTCTCTCCATTTTGCTGTCGACTGCTTTTTCTTCTTCTTGTTGTTGCAATCCCGCCGTAAATGTTCTGTGGAACCACAATTAAAGCATTTCCTTGCCTTTAATGCAGCCACCACGTCAGAAGATTTATGGCTTTGTTGAAATTCAGCCACAGGATGTTTAAAGCTCTGTTGTTTTGAAGCTTGTCTTCTTTCATAGGTTTCCAGTAGTTTTCCAGCTACATACTCGAGGGTTAAATTTTTCTCCTCTTGACTTTCCATCATGGTGACAACCGCGTCGTACGATGAATCAAGACTTGACAAAATCACATAGACTTGGTGTATAGTTGTAAACTCCATCCCTCGTGCCCTGAGTTGATTGAAGATTTCTCTCATGCTTTTCAAATGGTTTGACATAGACTCCCCTGGTTTCCTCTTGGTGTGGTTTGCAATTGGCTATTGTTTTTGCATCGTCCTTAAACCATTTAGCATTCTGTGGATCTGCTCTATCTGGTGGATCCTCTGTGACTACATACCACAGTTCAGCCTGAATCAGATACATTTGCATTTTGTAAGACCATAATGCATAGTTAGAGTCATTCAGCTTTTCCAACAATTGATGCAAACCAGACATATTAGCTCCTGCCATTTCCTCTGCTTTAGGAATTGGTATCTCACCGTCCTCCTGCTCAGAGTCCTCCTCAAAGTCAGCCGACTGAGATTTTTCCTCACTTTGCAGCAATGGCTTTAGCTTGATGTCTTCCTTCATCAACAGTTTTCTGTTTTAGCAGACTCCTGGTTCTGGTTCTGATACTGCACCGTTCCCACCAAGTTCTGGTTCTTCTGCCTGGGTTAGGCTGGCGTAGGCTTCCTGGACTGGACTGGGCCCATAACCTTTGTTGGGTTATTGTGCCAGAACTTTTCTCCCTCTGGAACTCTGTTTGTGCTCAGAAAACAAACACACATCACGCAGGTCTTACACAGCAGAGCTGGTTTATTTCCTTCAGGCTTCTGTGCAGTCCAATTCAGATCAGTTCAGATCAGCACACTGAGGCATACACAGAGAGCAGTGATCAGTAAGCAGTGATCAGTTCCATTTTACACAAGTGAGAAACTATATACAGATCTACACAATTCTTATCTACATTACATACAGCTGTGATGAGGCTAACTTAGAATCTTGGCAAGGTTCCCAGAACAGCCTCTATCTCAAGGTAATTGCCCACAGATAGACTTTCTCTGTTTAACCCTGAGATAGCCATACACACACAATTTTAATGACTAAGCAAGTATTTCTTTTCATATACTTAACATAATATGTATAAGAATAAAATATTAATACTAATAATAATATGTATAAGAATATATACTACTACTAATATGTATAAGAATAAAATATTAATACTAATAATAGTATTATAAGAATATATGTATAAGAATATAATAATATGTATAAGAAAATTACTGTATGTAGGGAAATGGGACAAGAAGTGTGTGTATGCTTTGCCCAAACAGGATTTGAAATGCTCAATCAGTGGCTGTTGCACTTCACAAACAGTGCACTGCACACACAGCACGCTCACACAATCACACAGTCACACACAGAGTCCAAGTAACAGAGAGAAGAAATAGAGAATAATTTTTTTTGGGTTTTTTTTTGTATTTTTTAGTATATAGAAGGAAGGAAGATGAAACACAGTCAGGCTTTAAGAGAGGGGAGGGGGGGACAACCAACCAACCAACCAAACAAACACACACTCCAAAGTTTAAAAATAAAGTTTATATTAAATCAAAGTAAGGGAAAAACACAGAGCAAACTAAGCTAAAAGTCAGAAAGAAGCAAACAAACACACACACACGCGCCAAGCTAAATCCTAATCTATCTCCAAAGTCCAAACACAGCAGCAGCACCTATAACTAATTCCTCTCTCCATGAACGCCAACCCACAAAGAGACACAAAGCAGAAAGCTCTGAGGGTGCCTCTGCCTTAGTCCCCCCCTCCAACGCTGGGATTGGAGGATGCTTCATGAGGTGATCAATTCTCATCAGGACTGGGAGTTGAATGTGCCTGTCATCGCTTCAAAACAAAAAAACAAAAAAAAAACCAAACCGCCGGTTTACCGCGCTGTCCCTGTTTGTTGACCCGATTTTTAAAAAATTCTAGCGCGTGACCCGCACCACGCAGAGAGGTGAGAGTAGTCTCAAAATGACCCCCATCCACGACTGTCTAAGCACAAGAATTTTCAGAACGATAGCTTAAAAAACAACCCAGTTATCCCCGATTCTTTTCCGCAATGCAATCCTATGGGCGAAAACCGCCGTTTGACCCACGCTGTCCCTGTTTGTAATGTTCGTTTACCCGATTTTTAAAAAAATATAGCACGCGACCAGCAGGATGCAGAGAGGTGAGAGTAGTCTCAAAATGACCCCCATCCACGACTGTCTAAGCACAAGAATTTTCAGAACGATAGCTTCAAAAACAACCCAGTTATCTATGGGCGAAATGTTTCAAGATGGCGATCGGAGCGCTCCGCGGAAAGAGAAGCGCTCCGAAATGGTCGCTTCTCTTCGCCTTGCTTCTAGGGGTCCGTGGTCCGCTTCTACTCCGCCTCTGGGCAAGGCGGAGCAGGCCAATTTGCTCCTGCTTCTGCGCTTCTAATAGGAGCGGAGCACATGCCTACATATTAGGGCATATTTGTGTCGTGATTCAGTTCCTGCTTAAACTCATATCCAGAGAAAAAGGAATATAATTTTGCTTCAACTTTCTGGTACTCCAACTCCATCCTATATTTTGGCATCTGCTTGATAGAGGATAAGGATATTCTCTTTAAATTTATCAAGGAACTTGGAGACCTCTAGTGGTTGCAGCTTGCCATATACTTCAATGCCTTTCTGTTTTACTAACTTCAGACAGTATTATATTTCAGAAAGTGACTAAATACTGAATCTACTTCCAGGACTCTTTAAAGCACACATGAGGCCATGTTTTCCTTGGCAAAGGCCTTCTCTAAAACAGCTACTTTTAAACTCGAGACTTTACCTTTGGGGTGAATTGTTAGCAAATTACAGGCATGGTGTTGTTAGTTTTTGACATGCCAGGGGCCTGGCAGATCTGGTTTGAAGGTCAATAGATGGCTCAAAAAAAAAAACAAAAAAAAAAACCCACTTCCGTGGCCCCAACTACCTGATACAGATCCTGAGGCCAACATATCTGATAGCTGGCAGCCTTAGTAGAGAGAAATAAAGTGTTTATTGAAAAAGAAAGAGAGTTCACTGACAATAAATAACAGATGGTACTGACAGAGTAACACTGAAGAGGTGTTCATTCTATGGTAGTGAAGAGAACACCATGTAGAATGGAACTGAGACCACTGAGGGGACGTTTTATGCAAAACTGTCATAATCTTAGAGCATTTTTTCAACAAAACACTATTGGTTTTCCTGGGGGTGATGACAAGGCAATGCATCATAACCAGCTAAATCAAGTTATTCTATGACATAATGTATGGGGAAAACAAAGGGGATCATGGCAGATCCATACTGTAGCTCATCAAACCTGTGCTTTTGCAAGTTCTGTAAACCGCCCAGAGAGCCTTGGCTATGGGAGTGGTATATAAGTGCAATAAATAAATAAATAAATATAACTAAGTTGACAAAACGTTTGTCAACTTGCAACTTCAGCCTAATCTACACCAAGCATAATATTCCACTATAAAAGCGGTATATAAAAGGCAGGAGCCACACTACTGCTTTATAGCGATATTGAAGTGCACTCACAACAGTTGGGGCCCATTGACACATACCATACACCGCTTTCATGCCACTTCCATAGTGCTATATCCTGCTCGGTGTGGCTCCTGCCTTTTACATACCACTGTCATTGTGTAATATACTGCTTGGTGTAGTTTAGGCAGGTTTCTTTTTCTTCTTTTAGGATGGGAACCTACCTTGAACTGAGCAAGTCTATGTTATGGCTCTGTTTGTAATTATTCACAGAATGCTTGAGAACTGTCTGGTAGCAGAAATGTCCAGCTGTGTCTCAAAGCTTAAAATCATGTGAGGATTACCAGTATGTTCCGGAAAGCTAAGAAAGCGAACTGCATCTGAGCATCGACAATAATGCATTTTAAAAGGTTGTTTAAAATTAAATATGTCTCATCCTTGAATTTGTTGAGTAATTAAAGTGTTACCTTTTATAAACTGTACCCAATACAAACTTCTCAAAGATAAAACACAGGAGACAACAGTGCCTATGGAATACATTTCTTTATGGCAGCCAAAACACTGGTTCAAGTTCTTGGAACAAATACCCTGGTAGTTCATTCACAGTGTGTCAGTAATTATTAACATCTTCATGGGAATATTATTCTCTTTGGCACCATCATTACCATGGCTGGCAACATTTTAAAAAATGTTTTTGCTAAATTAACCCATTACTCCTACCTGTCCCCAAGACCTGCCCAACAGTTTAACCTGTTTGATTCATAGGGATTTGAATATACTTAACATACCATTTCCCTCCAGGCTTCCCAACACCAAAGACACAGGTCTTTTTAGTCTAGTTAGTCAGATATTCAAAAAGCAAAGTCTGGCTCCAATAAAGTGCTCCAAATCATTTAAATGGTTTGTGCTTTGGGGGAAAAAATGTATTGCTGTAGAAGATCTAAATTAGATCTCAGCAGTACAGTTTAAGCAAAGGAAGCTATGTGAAAATTTGGGGATCATTTTTCTACAGCTTAATCCACCCCCAGGTTTCCACTATCAATTCTCTGTATGCGATTGGACTTCAGAAACTGATACATACAAGTAGGAACCAGTGATGTAAATTTGTTCCTGTGATTTATTTTTCTACATATTTCCCCCCCTTGTCATATCAGGGGCACAAGAAGCAAGAAAAGCGGAGCATACCTTCCCTAAAACCTGCTTTTCATGGGTCACACCGTGCTTAAAACACCCATACTTTAGGGTTAGGTAGGCAGAGTAGAACTGAACGCCATCAACCTGGCAGGTGCTGCTCAGCGAATGAGGGAGGCTTGTCCTCCGCCCCTGTCCATGCTCCTCTGCTCAGGGAAGCTAACTGGTTTAACCCCACACCTCTCCCCTCTCATCCACCATTCGGATATTGTGAAAGATTAACAATTATAACTGCACTTTTATGAATGGGGAAAACAGGCTGAATTCTATGAATGAGTCAAGTCGCTATCCTGATAGATTGGAATTGCAAAACTGCCTCTTTAAGAACAGAGAAAACAGGCTGTATTCTGTGAATGAGTCCAGCCCCAGTTCTGCATCCTGTCTGATTGGAGGGAGCTGCATTCTGTGAAAGGGAAAGCAGGCCTACTGGGGGGAAACAGCACGGCTCTGATGTTTTTCAATGGGAAGAAGACACTACAGAGTCCCAGTGGGTAAATGTTTGTGAATGTGAAGTAGTGCTAAGTGGGAAGAAGCCTGTGTCCAAAAAGAGGGAAAGGCGGAGGAAGGGGGGCAGCCCCACTTCTTGACCAGGCCAATTCCAGGTTCCAGCAAGGTCTCAGAAATGCCCAGGATTTAATGCGGGAGGGACAAAGCACACTGCAGTGGAACCACTCCAGCAAAAACTAGGCACTAAAAGGACTTTCTGAAAATGCGCCTTTTCCCAAGGGAAGCTGCAGGATTGCTGCGGACTGGCCACCACTTCATGTCACGAATGACGCCGAAGCGCTCTCCCTCTTCGTTAAATTGCTGTAGATTGGCCCCAGGATGTTCACTAGTGAAGAGATTCTAGAGTCTTGGATAGTGTTAAAGAGACAATGACCTTTCCATTGTGACAGCATTATTATACACTGTCGACACTTCTACACCTGAAATATTTGGCTTTGGTCTGTAATTAATGCCTGGTCTCTTCACTTCATGTTAACTTAAGGCTTGTCCTCCACCTCTACCTATGTTTTGCCTTTTTACAGGGAAACACAGCAGTGTTTCCCTGTGTTAAGGATGATCAGTAAAAAAAGCATTCCACCATGTTAAAAGGCGTTATTGGGGGTGGGTCATTCTAGCATCCTAAAATGAAAAATATTTCACCAATCTTCCTGAAACGGAGTCCTGCCAGAAAGAAATGCTGGTTTTACATACCCTGCGCGTTTCAAGAATATTGGTGAAATATTGAGGGAAGGATGTCACTTTAAATGACAAAAGGGGGGGGAAGCCTCTCTGTTTCAAACTGACACAGAAATGCTTCTGGGCTGGTGACCATTTTTTTGTGCACTAAAAGCTCTGAATTGGGAGCCTAACCATGTAAACCAGTTGTAGGATTGCGTTGCCCTATCCTCCTCATTTCCTTTTTCAAAAGTTCATTCCATAAATTTTTAATTATTTTTTTAAAAACCCTGTTTCCCTATGGGGAATCTGATAAGGCAATGCATGTGCCTCAGATCAGATTCCCTGGAAGGAGGAGGGGGAGAAGAAGGGAGAGTGCGGCCCACGCCCAGCCGCGAGACATCAGGTAAGTGGGGGTGAGGGGGCTTGCCTGGAGCCACCGCTGCAGTTCTTGGAGTGGCGGGTGGCGGGGCCAGGCGGGAGGGGGGGGTTCTTACCTGCTCCGTCATGGCCGGGCCCGGGCTTGAACTGAGCGCCCTGGTCCACCTGGAAGGAAGGCCGTGCGGCCTTGCTTCCATTTGGGCCAGGGCGCTTACTCAGTTCAAGCCCGGGCCCAGCAGTGACGGAGCAGGTAAGTGAAGTGGGGGGTGGGCTTGCCTGGAGCTGCCGCCGCCGCCGTTCATGCAGCGGCAGTGGCAGGGCCAGGCGGGATGGGACAGGGGTTACCTGCTCCGTCGGCGCCGGGCCCGGGTTTGAATTGAGCCCCCAGCTCCACCCGGAAGGAAGGCCGTGCGGCCTTGCTTCCGGTTGGGCCAGGGCTCTCAATTCAAGCCCGGGCCCAGCGCCGACGGAGCAGGTAAGTGAAGTGGGTGGTGGGTGGGCATGCCTGGAGCTGCTGCCGCCGCAGTTTGTGTGGCGGTAGCAGAGCCAGGTAAGGGGACAGGCTGGGGGGACGGTCTTACTTGCTCTGTGGAGGCCGGGCGCGCGCTTAAGTCCAGCCCCCAGGTCAAATCAGAAGGAAGGCCGCACCTGTGGCCTTGCTTCCTGGTTGACCAGGGCGCTCAGTTCAAGGGCTGCTCTAAACAAAAAAAGAAGTTGGTGGCTCTAAGTTGTTAGTCATCAGTTTTCCACAACCCCACAGTCACCTCTGCATATCCTAGCCTGGCATCAACGCTGCTATCTTTCCGGCGCCAGGTTAAGACTTTCCTCTTTGCCCAGGCATATGGCGGCACATCCTAATTACCCACGTTTAGTTTTTAATCGGCTTTTAATGCTTTATGTGTGTATGTTCTGTGTTTTAGAGTTTTAAATTTTGTATACTTGTTTTTACCTCAATTTTAGAATTTCTGTAAACCGCCCAGAGAGCCCTGGCCATGGGAGCAGTATATAAGTGTAATAAATAAATAAATAAATAAATAAATATCCTATTCTCCATCCTGTCCTCATGGTTTATCTGCTTTGGGAGAATGAGAATTTCACTGGCACTTTCTGCCTCCTTAGAGAGGATGTGGCATTGAGGCAAGTGAGCCTTAACTCCCAATTTCCCTGCTTTTTGTTGCTTGGTTGAAAACTACATCCTTAACGTTGTTTTGTAAACCGTAGGTTTTTTGTTTATTGAATTTTGGTTACAGTTACCTTAAGCTTTGCTGGTGGGTGGCTTTCTTCCTATTTTTTTATAGTATATTCACACGTTTCCTCCTTCCCTGTACTTAACTGTATGGGACTTTAATGGAGGGTTTTCATTGTTAACTTTCTCTGATTATATACTTTAAAAATTCTATTTGAGAAATATTCAGAAGGTTCTATTCCCACCTATGTCAATTTTTTTTATTGCGCTATTAGTGTCTGAGAACTGAAGTTTCCCTTTCACTGCCTTTACTTTATACGTTGCAAAGTGCAGTGCCTTATTTTCATTTTCTTTCATCTTGTTATAATTTTGGCCTTTTCCCCCTTGCATAAATCCTTTCCTCGTGAATTACTGTCACGTCACTCTTATATTTTCCCCACCCCAAACCCAATAACAATTTATAATTTCTTAAAAACAGTTTGCACTATAGTTCGATGAGCTCAGTATGAAAAAAGTAACATGAAAATCTTGAAATACTTCAAAGAGATGGTATTGCAGTGTGACAGAAGGCAGTGTAAAAGAAAAGTGGAAACTGAGCTTTAAGTGATTTCATCTGCTTTTTTCAACTATGGTTTTTCAACTATGATTTCTTTCTTGCAGAAATGTATCTTAAAATATAATCCTAGTACCTTCATTTTTTTTAATGGTATACCAGGACTTTAAAAACCACTGACAAAAAAATAGGTTCTAAATCCCTGAAATATGGTTTTATTATAAGAATAGTGATAAAACCTCAGAGATACAAGTCATACACAGCAATTGGATACCTTCACATTAAGACGTTGGCATTGGTGGACACAACATTCCATTGATTACCATGTTAATATCAGCTCTTTTGGGCTAAAGTTGTTAAAAAAACAGAATTCAATTCATAATGAATTAAAAGATGGTTTAATTTACATTATAAACACACTAAGAATTTCCTGATTTGTAGCTTGAGACTTCAAAAGGCTGAGATGAAGGTTTTCTAAAGCACTGCAAATACAATGATTAACTGATAACTATTATGCCTGTTTACTTAGAGGTCAGTCACATTTTCTTCGGGGTTTATTCCCAAATGTTTGTGCATATCATTGCAATCTTAATTAGGAAAGGGACCTCACCTACGTTCCAAAACAAGATGCAATTTCATGCCATTTCCTCCCATTCATGACAGAGCTTCAGAATGTGGAAGAATTCAACTAGGAAACCTGCAATTCTAGAGGATAACCCAGTGCCTGCTCTGACAGCCACCCCCCCACACCCCCCACCCCCGGATACAGTGCTTTTAAAGGCAGCATTGTCTTATTCTGGGAAGAACGCCATCCTAATCATAGCCTATCCTGGGAAACTCCAACAAGGCTTCTACCAATTATTTGGGTTTGAACTTTACAGAATTCCATGCAACCAATATCTTCATGAAAACATGAAGCTACACTTCATCGTTTTTCATATCCAAAACACACATTTGGATATGGATTTTCTTCTGCCTTCTTGCGAAGTATGTATGCCTTGCAAACCAACTGCATTCTAGAGGTCACGAAATATTCATCTTGCATTGGTCAACTGTGCTCCTTTGATTAGCAAACTTACAGCCCAGAATTCTACACGTTACCACCAAGTTCAATGGGACATACTCCCAAATTAAATATGCTTAAGACTATGGTTTGGGGATGACTTCCAAGAGAGTGGTATAATAACAAAACGTTAGTGGTTTTCTGTTTGTACACAGACAAACTGGCAGACCAAATATGTTCTGATGAGGCCAAGGAAGAAGTCTCCTAAACTCTTTCTAAACTGCAATAGGACACACACATTAACACAAGCAATTAAGTAAGAGCAACAAGTTTGAAGTAATAAGGGATGCTCTCCCTCAACCCCCGAATTGTATTTTTCCTGTGCAGACTGCCACAGAAGAGCAAAGACGATGACTCGAAAGGAATTCAATGACCAACTTCGTCACACACATGACCAGCTGGTAGAGCTGAAAGAAAAATAGCCCTTTTCTATTGAATGCCAAAAACAGATACTTAAGAACCAAAACGAATCCCCCTCTCCCACAAAAATATCCAAACTATTTTGTCCAGACAAGAGGTTATCTTGTCTTACCTGAACCTGGGTACAGTGCGTACAATATTTTTCTCATTATCCTGAGGCAAATACTACCATGTCTCACCTAGCATGGTAAGCTATGGGGATAATATCACATCACAAAGTTGACCTAGATTAGCTAAAAGGATGACTGTGTAAAGCAGCCTTTCCCAACTTCTTGCCCTCCAGGTGAACTGGGCTTCAACTCACATCCATTCCAACCAGCATGGCTAATCGTCAGGAATGGTACAAGCTGCCACCCAAAACACCAGGAGAACACCAGGTTGAGGAAGGCTGTTGTAGACCCCCACCCCCACCCCAAAAAACACCTCACTACAGCATACTGAACAGGTGAGATGCTGTATTAGTTCCTGAACTTTTTTCTGTCCAGCCATCAACTCATTGCCATTTTCCCTGTACTAAATTCATGTACACATTACAAAGTAGGCCTTGAGAATTCCTATGTTTGGCTAAGAGTGTGTATACGATTTATGAAAGTAGGATTTGAATGTAGAGCATTTATTACTTAATTGTACAAAAATAGTAAACTAAGGAGATAATTAAGCACTTTAGATTTCCACACTGATTTTCACTGTAAGTCAGCACGCACAACTCCAGATCCTCATGTTCTCGCTAGATGGCAATGTACCACATTAAATTAGTGCAACTGTTAGCTCCAGGTTAACATGAAGAGACCTGGAAACAGGTCATAAAAAAACTCATAGCTCCCCACATTGGGAGATGAAGAAAAAGGATCACACTCAGTGTTCTCCATCCAGTGCACATTAAAAGATTTTCCTAGGCTTTCCTTTTTAATATTTAGGCCAGTTTATAATAAAACACAATTTAATGAGCGATTCGAGAGCCTACGGTTGCGTCATCATCATCTGTTTAGTACTTTTAAAAAAGTTCAAAAGCAGACAATTATGAATGTTTCATTAGAAGATGGCAAAACATTGAGTGGCATTTGTAGAAAAAGTAATTTTAAGGCCATGTTTCCATGTGAAGCTGTAAACTATGGCACAAATGATGATGGGTGTTAACAAACACCAGCCAAGGCTTAAAGTTAGTCATTCTTCCTAAAGACAATCATCCCATTATTACTACCATACCAGATTCATATACTACTACAACTTCAACACATTTGCAGGATTCAAACACTCATATAGGATACTTCTGATGCACTCTACAATATTTTGGTTTTGAATATAGAAACCACAGTCATATTCAAGGGATATCCTTCACTTTAAAGACTGTTACAATTCTGAATCTTTATTGTTCTGAAATGATAGAAACTTAAGACAAAACCCTCCAATTTTCAGTCTCAGAAGAGATGTGGTTCAATGCCCATTTCATGTGTAACAATGCTTCCTTTAAAAATAAAAGGAAAAAAATGGCTAAAGTTCATGTGAATGCAACCCTTGGTTTTGACTCAGTTTTCGTAGGAGAGGGCATCACGAGATCCAGCATTCTCTTCATAGCTGCTCTTGCTATGATGCTTGGCGAACCTTTTGCCATTCCACAAATTCATCAAGAAGAACAGGCCCTGGAAATGGAACAATGGCAGTTACAAATTGCAGGATTTTAGTTGAAATCAAGCTTCTCGGCAATAGCAAAAGACAAACAATGTTAATCTAAAATCATGTTAACATGTAGTAATACCAATGCATGTTTTACAAAAAGCCGTTTAAGCAGAGAACGACAGGCATATGGTTCTTAAAACAACAATTTACAACTGCTCCCACAACTTTTGAGACATGGGACAGGGACTCCCACTTTATGTGCTTCCACTTGCCAATATGCAAATACATTTGCCTGCAGGTTGCTGGCAAGTCCAGTTTTTATTCTAATGTTGGCAAGATGCCCCACTCTACTTCTAAGACAGGAAGAAGGCAGGGGGTTACAGTTACTTTGAAAATGGTCAGAGAACAGTAAGCCCTCTGCTTTCTGAGCACAAGGCTACAAGAACAAGCCCCTGCCCATACTAATACCCACCTCAGAACTGAGGCCTGTCCCTGCATACGCAGTGGGCTTCAGAGGCATATGAAGCATCTCTGAAGCTTAGTGTGACATCAGAGGCAAGAACCCAGCCTTCCCCCTTCGAAACAACTCAGGACTTGTGACAACCATACATTTTTACTGGCTCTGAAGGACAGCTAGGATGTATCGACCCCTGCCAGTATCATCATAGGAAATGCTTTCCCACCCCTTGCTCAAGGGACTTGCAGTTGAAAGCAGTACTAACATACAAGTCTCACTGCTTTAAAAACAAGTATTTCTTAAAGAGGAAACATTACTGATTTATTGCTTTGTCCTGAGGGCCTTTGAGCAGCCTAAAAAATAAACTATGCTGATGAGGATTCAACCGATTTAAATCATTGCTCCCACTTCATCCATCCTGGGATAGAAGAACAACATGGAGATATAGAGCAAGCCAGGCAGATACTATGCTTTGGCAGAGAAATGAAATGAAAGACTGGGGGAACAACACAGACACAGCTTATGGCTAAAATCTTATGCCCTCTTATTACATGGGTGGGTCTTACTTCCTAGTAAACATGCACAGGATCAGGATGCACATTTTTAAGGTTCATATACCTTGTAAGCCCCTGGCAGGATATTGTTGCTGTTTTATTTGTACACACTGTACAGCACCAAGTACACTGTTGGTGCTATATAAATAAAATTCATCATCATCATCATCATCATCATCGTCCTCATGTGCAAGAAGGCTGCAGTGGGAAGACTGCTCATTCCTACTATTGCACGAAGACCCCAAGTAAGAAAGGTGGTGGCAAGCATTTTGTCACTACAGCCTTCCAGTAGAGAAATATTTAAATTCTGTTTTTTTCAGATTACATTTGTGTAAAGTAATCTTTTTTTTTTTTTTTTAATCACAACCGGCACTGTTTGGTGAAATACTTACATTAGTGTATCTGTAATAACTCTTATAATTCTTGAGTTTTACAGCCTCCCAAAAACATTAATTTGGTTCAAGTACTTCAAAACTATTCGTTATTTTTTTTAAAAAAAAATATACCTCACCTTTTCTTATAGAAGTTCAAAATGGCTCATAAGAACCATAATATACAATAAAAAACAAAAACGACAAAGCCAAAGTTCCCACCACCCCCAATTCCAATAAAATCCCCTCTCCATGAGTGCGATATAGGAGGGCATGGTCAGGTCAAAGACCTTTCTAAACAGAAAGGGTTCATCACCAAGACGAAAGGTCAAATACGGACGCCAAAGTGAATGTTTTTGGGAGGTGGTTTCAGAGTCTGGGCACAACAGCAGAAAAACCACCCCTCTTTGCTTATTCTAGTAAATGCTGGAAATGCCATCCTCAGATCTAAGTCACATAGTTTTCGAAGAGATCATTGAGTCAGCGATTGTAAAGTGTGTGTATCCTGACAGAACTACACAAATTAGTAACACCAATAATGGGAATTTAAACATCCCCCAAATCAGATTAAACTGAGTTTAAAAGTTTTAAAGTAAAAGATGATACTGAAAAACAAGGGGGGGAAATCGGTATGCCTCCTATTGAAGACTGTATTTACAGATCTGGTCAGCCTATACAGAACTTTTTGTCCAAAAACATTGATGGACTCTATCTTTATGTATGAGCCCACTTGTGCATCCCTCTACTGCAGGGGTGGGCAATTTGTGTCCCTCTAGATGCTTTGGCTTACAACTCACATGATCTTTCACTATTGGCTATAACAGATAGGACTGCTGTAGTCCAAAACCTCTGGAGGGGCAAAAGTTGCCAACCCCTGCTCTACTAAATGTAAGATTATCTTCAACTGTAATTTTGTTGTTTTTCTTCTTCTTTACCAATAACCATCCCACCCAAGCCCCCTCCCCCACTCTTCTGTTTTTGTATGAATGTTAGTGGTGGTGCAGCCTTAGTACTGTCATGTTTTTAAGTGAAAATTAACAATAATTTAATAAGCAAACTTAGAAAATGGGAATACTCACATGCCCCATCTTCGTCATAGTTGCTAAGATCCGCATGAACAGTTCTGCTGAATTCTAACACATTGTACCACTGATCTTTGTTAATTACTCTGTATTTTGACTGCTACAGAAAAATAAGAGATGAACATGTTGGCCCCCACAAAAATGTGGTTATCTGGAAACAATCAGGTTTTTTTTTCTTCTTCAAAGGCAATAGAATACTACTACTGCTACTACTACTATGCTGCCTTTTCCCCAGTACTGGAACTCAAGATGGTTTACAAGATTAAAACATGTACAATTAAAACATATAAATATAAATGTATAGTGGTCCAGGAAATATTTGAGGAGGAAGCTGACGGACTATTAGAACAGAAGATTGTTTCTGCAAGATAACATTGAACTACATTGAAAGGTACCAAGGCAAGGATGTGAATATGGGAAAAGGCAGCTGGTAGAATAGAAAGTAAACAAGGGAGACACTTTTTTTTTTTGTAGCACAACACTATAGCACATATGTTTTTTTTTCCATCTTTCTTACATGCTCCTCTTTGCTATTCAATAGTTAATCAGAACAGGCACACAACAATCAGGCTTATAGGCAGCCAGGAACCGTAGGACTGATCACTAACACATTTTTTCTGGGTACATACCTCCAAGTACTGGTAAAATACTGAAAACAGTGGCCACGTTCTCCCAAGTAGAAGAGCTAACATAGATTTTGCAGTGTCAATATCAAGACTTCGCTGGTCTTTATCCTGAAGTGATTTTTTAAAAGGAAAAATATAATTCAGAATACAGATGACAGTTCCTTCAAGCCATGGTTTTTCTAAAGGGAAGATGCACTTACCCTTGCAAAATCAAATGCGTATCTGTAGATATTCTTAAATGTTGAAATGTCATTCAGTTGTGAGCGCAAAAAATCAAATTTACTTTGCAGCTTTTCCGTGCAGTCACACCTTAAATAAAAGATAAAAAGTTACATGCCAAACAAATTTGGAAGAGGACCTAGCAAAATTAGGTTTGTTTCTAGAGTGAACATTCTTGCATATAACAAATGAGCACTGTGAGAACTTGCATTCCCTCTCTTCCAGGATGTGTCATTTTTTTAGATTGTAAGCCTGTGGGCAGGGACTGTCAATAAATATTTGTATAAGCTGCTGTGAGAGCCTTTTTTGGCTGAATGGTGGGATAAAAATGCTTAAATAAATTAATAAATAAATTCAGCTTGGTCCTAGTCACCAGGCAGCTACAAGGAACTTGCTTCCTGACAACTTTCCAGGAAGATCTTTGCTCTAAATTCTACACTGCCCTGGGACTAGGGATGGGTGGATAGGTGTCATGATGTTCACACTCATTGAGGTTCTCCAAATCCCTCCTGGAAACTTTCCTTGCCTGTTGACAGGTGCAAATCTTTTTTCACAAAAAGGAAAAAAATGTGGATACTTAATATTGCATATCGAAAATGCGCATTTCCCACCCTTCATTAAAGTGTGAACACATGCACATTTGCATTTGGGGCTGCAAATGGGGCTTGCCTGAATCTTTTGTGAACACAAATGAAATTCTCATACATCCCTACCTTGGGCTTTAGTGGGGAGGAGAATGGTACTTTAGTCTCTGTCACCAGGTAGAGCAAGTGTGCAAGCAGTGCACCCCTCAACAAAACTCAGAAAAAAAACGAGAAACACTCTAAACAATGGGCTCTGTGGTTCCTGCCATAATAGCCCGATTGCTAAAACAGCTCTGGAAATAGCTCTTGGAACTTGTTGCCCACTTCCTATGATGCTCTAGGAACAGGGCTTCTATGGCAGGAACCATAGAGCCCGTTCCTAGAGCATTTCCTCCATTTGTTCTGAAAAAGTTCAAGGTAACAAGAGTGTGGGACATCAGGATCCTTCAGCAAGCGAGTGGATTACAGGGAGAAGGGCTAGGAGCCAGGATTCTTGCATGGCTGGGGTTTCTGGGCCGAATGTTGGTTTTATGTGATCAAAGCAGGTACCAGGCCTCTGAAACAGTCTTGGAGGTGGATTTGACTAAGTGGTGTGTGTGCGTGTGTCTGTGACACAGAGAGAGGGAAATATATGTTGTGAGTTGTAAATGAATGTGTGTGTATGCTCATGTGTGTACGCATGGTGATACTCCACCACCCCATATCTAGAGCCCCAGCAGACTCTCAATGGGGCTCTTGGGGCCTAAAAGGTTGCTTAGCCCTGAGATAGAGGAGCAAAAGCAATAGAGCAGTTGCTCTATTTCTGTGGAGTGCTACTGCCCTGCTTGAGGGCATCTGGTTGGCTACTGTGGGGACACTGGACTAGACAGGTCTTTGTTCTGGCCAAGACAGCTCTTCTGTTATGTCCAAGCAATAGCACCAACAAGGAATGAGCCCCAACTAGACAGAAACACTGCTTACAGCTTATTACATACTTCCAATGTTTTTAAACTGATCTCCTTCCTCTACCTCCCCCACCCTTTCCTCATATGTCTTCTATTTTAAGTTTCTAAGCCAGATGGCACAGGCTGTGTCTGGTTTTATGATGGATGTGTGCCACTTTGTGAAACCAGTATTTTTCTGGAAAGCAGGATTGGTCAAAGAGATCCATTTGAGGTCCCAATTTCCTAACAGTTTTGACATTTGTTCAAGTTCATATTCTTACACATAAAATCTAAAGTTGTACATGTGGATTTTTACATTTTTAGTGGGCTTCTCAATCTCACACCCTACAATACTTGATTTCTTAAAAATTAGTCATTATAGAGAAAGGTATTTTAACAGGACACCCAGGTAGTACTAAAAGCTCCCCAGAGACCCTCACCCTCCAAGGAGTGGAATATCTACAGTGCCTATCAAATGTCTTTATTTATTTATTACATTTATATACTGCCCCATAGCCGAAGCTCTCTGGGCAGTTTACAAAAGTTAAAAACAGTAAACAGTAAAAAAAAGTATACAAAATTTTAAACCATCAAAAGAATAAAAACAACAGTATAAAAACTACAGTATCCATTTAAAAACAAGAGTTCTGGGGTGCGTTAAAAAACAAACTTAGCGTCGTTAAATGCTGTTAAATGTCTGGGAGAAGAGAAAAGTCTTGACCTGGCACCTGAAAGATAACAGTGTTGGTGCCAGGCGAGCCTCATCAGGGAGATCATTCCACAGTCGGGGGGCCACCACTGAAAAGGCCCTCTCCCTTATTGACATCCTCCGAGCTTCCCTCGGAGTAGGCACTCAGAAGAGGAGCTTAGATGTTGAGTGCAGTGTATGGGTAGGTTCATGTTGGGAGAGGCGTTCCATCAGGTATTGCGGTCCCAAGCCATGTAGGGCTTTATAGGTTAAAACCAGCACCTTGAATTGGGCTCGGAAACGTATAGGCAGCCAATGCAAGTGGGCCAGAATCGGTGTTATATGTTCAAACCTCTTTGTTCCAGGTATCAATCTGGCCGCTGCATTTTGCACAAGCTGCAGCTTCCAAACCATCTTCAAAGGCTGCCCCAAGTATATTTTACAGGAAACATTTTATGAAGATGGGAACTATAGGATCAGGACTAAGTGTATAATTCTAAATGTCAATTAATAGGCGTGTATTTGCTTTTATGATTTTTGAAAAAAAGTTAATTCTCTGTCATGCTTCTAACATTCTGTTGCCCTTTGCTAATATTCTGTCACACTGTAGCAAATCTCAAGAAGAGGACTGAGAGCAAGACTATGCTAACCCTACGCAAACTCAGCAGCATCATATGAGTCCTGTGGGACAAAGTAAATGGGTTCAACTTACAACACAGTTAGGAGGCATGGGGAAATCTTGTTGGCTTGATGGAGGTTTAGGAGTCTGATGCCATAACTTTACCTTCTCCCATATAATTACCCTAATAGGAAACTCAGTTCCAACATGCATCCTGTTCATGGGTGAGAAATAGAGCCAGAGCAGGGCCAGAGAAAAACAAGGGGGTGGCATCAATATGACCAAGCTGCTGGACACAAGCCATTTTGGGCTTTAAAGGCAATGATCTACACTTTGTGTTGTGGCTGGAAACAGATGGCAGCCAGTGCAGCTTTTTTGCAATGATGAGATGTTTTCCTGAGTCAGTCCCAGTCAGTAAACCAGCAGCTCTATTTTATACTAACTGAACTTCTTGGGAAGTCTTCAAAAGCAGTGCCACATGGATAACAAATGAAAATCAATCCCCTTAATCTATGCACTTGATATCTATAGAATTATAGAGTTGGAAGGGGCCATTTAGACCAGGGAGTCCAACTCCCTGCTCAGTGGAGGAACCCAGTTTTGGGGGAGTTCTAGCTATCCAGAAGAAGAGGTTAGCCATCAAATCACCTACCAACAGAACTTCTGCTTTATCTGGATTCAATTTATTAGCCCTCATCCAACACATTGCTGCTTCTCATTCAGCATCTGCATTGCTATAGTGCTGCTCTTATAGACAACGTTGCACTGGGGTAAAACCTGCACATAACCTAAGCACTGGGTGGGCCAGACACCATCAGGGACAGAATGGGGACAAAGGAACAATGTCACTCCTATCTTGTCTGAAGGCAGAGTCAGAAATGCAAGGGGAGGGAAGGGCTGGGAGAAGCAGCATTAGGATCGCATTGCCTTCCCACACTAGCTCACCCTCCCCCCCCCGCCCCCAACGACAATTCCAAATCCCCTTCTAAATGCAGCATCTGGCTTGGGGAAATAATTGAATTCTGTTTTCCCCACACCCCAGGTAAACTGGGCAATCTTTTAGCAAATGACAAATATTAAAGGACACGGTGGTGCAGCCCACAGCAGAAGGTAAGAATACATTTGGATGCAATTGTATTAGTTCACTGAAGTTTGAATTTATGACAAGTGGGCTAAACCAGGCAATGAAAACTGTTCCCTTAATTTAGAAAACAACAACAGTATGGAAAAATATACAGGCTTCTGATTTCAAATGGAAATATAGGGGAAAGGGGAGGATTAAGCCTTGAACTTGCAGCTTGAGGCTGATTTTGGTACAGGAACACCTATGAGAGAAATTAATGCAACATCTACATTTGCTCCACTGGGAGACCTAGAGATGTGAAGGCCTGAAAAAAAGTGGATTTTCTTTTTTGGGGGGCGGGGGGGGAGAGAACGGTTTTTTTTCTGTTTATTTCCGAAGCCTTTTTTGTTCTGTTTTTCCAAAAAATTGGAAAAAATGAAAAAATGAAGAAAAAATGGATTATGGAATGTTTTATTTTAGCATGATGAATAAAACGTTTAAGGCAAAGTGTTCAGATATTTACTTCTCCAAATGATTTCTAAAAACCATGTACAGTATCAGATTATTACAATTTCTGTGCACCGAGGACAAGCAAGACCTAGGTTGCAAACTGAGACTACAACTCTCAAATGCACTGCCATTGAAACAGAGACTAAAAGTGATAGTTATAGCTCTGAAAATGTGTCTGATTAAATATTCATTGAATCTTGGTTCCCAACTTTTTCTCATTTCATTTTATGGGAATGAGTGCTTTATGTCTGCTTGACACTGTGGAGGACTAGTGGAGACATAAATAATTTTCTTAGTTACTAATGTTGATGGTTTCTTCTGGGTTTTAATTGTTTTTTGCCTGCTCCTCATAAACTGGCAAAACCAAAGAGGTTCCTTACAGTTCACATATTCCTTACAGATCAAGAGCTTGTAGCTCCATTTGTTACAAAAAAAAGTAAAAATGTAAAAAAGTAAATTCAATTTGTAATAATTGTTCCAATACACTGTATTTTTAATATACCAAATGTAATAATTTTATGCCAAATCAACTTGTACATAATTACATTTTATGTTCCTAACGCGACTTTCAATCTGTAAAATGTGCTAATATTGCATTTTTTTCAATTTTTCCAAAAAATTCCATTTTTTTCTGAAACCTCCCAGAAAAAAAAAAGTTTTTTCCCCATGGATTCAAAATTTCCGGAAATTTTACATCTCTACGGAGGCCACATGAATCATGACAAATATCCTCAAACCAGTTGGAAATTTGCAATCAATATACAAAAGATTTTGTATCTTATTTTCAGGAAGTGTACTAATGGAAAGAAAAAAAAATCTGCTATCTCAGACACATATGAAAGTTATTTCAAATATAAGAAGCTCTTACTGTAATGAGGTCATCCCCTTTAACCATTCTTCCTTTGTAAAAAATCCCATGCTTTCAGCCTCCAGTTTCCAGGCTAGCACAAGCATAATAATCTGGACAGAAATGGGTGAAGGGAGAAACAAAGATGCAAGAGAAAGAGTCATGTTGATAAGAAACAAAGTTATCTACTCAACACTTGGTCTATGTAATCCTTCTTTGAAAGGACAAAGTGCCAAAGATTGAGAATACAGGTGCAACATAAACATTCAGCTCAATTGTAGAAGCCTTTTCCCCAACACTATGAATTCAAGGTGAAGATCTACTTTGAAGATATTCAGACCACCTCCAAATCAGAAGTGAATCTGGTCTGAAGAGAAGTGGGCTGGTTCTAAGGTTTCTGAACCGCCTTGGAGGAAGGTTTTTTTGGGGGGTGGGTGGGTGGGGGAGTCCAATGCACATTTGAACAGCTCACAAGCTCTCAGAAAATGGAAAATACAAGGCCTGGGGAAGGGCAGGAGGAGGCAAATGTATGTGTGTATGTAGTTTTGTGACTGATACCACTAGTTTCCAATGAGGGAATGCCTTTAGCAGGACTCTCCAATCACAGAAGGGACACTGAAGGACACATCAAAAGTTGATTCACTGCATCCTCAGTTCTATGGAAGTTATGAATGACAATCATGACTGACTGGGAGATTATGCCTACTTCTGCATATTCAGTGGGTGGCTGACATGAAACTTCCAAGCCTGGCTACATTGTGAATGGCTGGGTTTTTTGGCCAGCCTCTTGAGCATCGGGATGGAGAGACTGTCTGAATCACGTTCTGCCCTCCACAGCTCCTCCAGCGCTTTCTCCATTGTTGCCTGGGACATGAGGGGGCATCTGAGTGCATATATTTCTCCTCTCTTCTCTCAAGTAGAGAGCCAGTGCTTTTGAAAGGAGAGCTCTGAGGGATACTGAACTCTTCTGGACTCAAGGGTTATAAGAGCGACGCTGCCCTTGGGCAGCAGGCTTACCACCTACGGTTTAGGAGCCCTAGGACATTGGTGTTTGTGCGTGTGTGGGTCTGTGGGGAGCTTTTAGAACTACCTGGGCCTCTTTGAACTTGTACTCTTAGGAGGTGGTTCTAAAGCTGCTCTAGTGGGCTTTATGAGATGAATCTTGAATAGGGAATTGTGAGTGACTATCCAAATGTTAACTGGCAGGGGGAGATACAGCAGGGAAAGTGGGGTGGGGTGCTGTTTAGCCTTCCCCCTTTTTTGAAGTTGCTATCTACCAAAAAAAGCCATGGTGGCAGCAAAGGTAGCCCTCACAGCTTGAAGATCGGGGAAAATGTGTCTCATCCAACTCGGCTTACCAGGTTATCTGTGGTATAGCAGGGTAGAAGGTAGCTGGAGAGGAAGCATTCTATAGGAATTGTATCTCGCTAATCAGATGCTCCATCCAACACTTCACTAACTTTGAGTGCATGCTGCTGCAGATGGGTGGATGTACGCCAACAGAATCCCTATACCGTCCCGAGCTCCCTTCCTGAGCTAGCTGGGATGATCTCAGATTAGTGTTGGATCACCCCAAGCTTCTTGTTCTGGGGCATTTCAAAATTCATGCTAGGGTTGCTCACCTGGGAGTAGCTAGCAATTTCATGTCTGCTATAGGCTGTGGATTATGTCGATAATTTAGAAATGAAAATGGACTGGGGATATATATTGAGGAGAATTGGTGGACATGGGAGGAATAGGCACCTCAACTCCCACCCAATTCTCCTCTGCAGCAGCCTCCCATCATAGAATCATAGAATAGCAGAGTTGGAAGGGGCCTACAAGCAGGAATCCACCCTAAAGCATCCCTGACATATGCCTGTCCAGCTGCCTCTTGAAGGCCTCTCGTGTGGGAAGATCAGTAGATCTTTAAAAAGGATACTGGAGATCACAGAATAAATTAATCCAATATAATGAATTGGGGTAGGGTGAGGGAAGAGGCATAATATAAGAGAAGAAATTTGGCAAGGCCAACTTGTATGTTTGATTTTAGCTATTTACAGAAAATGCCATATTAATCTACAGTAGCAAAACTTACATTTTCCGGTTCAACACCAATGTCCTCACAGAATTTCTCCATTCCTTCAGGCCCTACAATTTCATCATCACCTTTAAAACAAAGAAAGTAATCTAGGATATCATATATAAAAAGAATCCTTTCCTTACTCATGATCAAAAGAAATTTTTGCCAGCAAACCCAGGTCTGGACTTGCATGTGTGTGTGTTGGGTGGGGGGAACAGCAAGGCAAGGGAAGGGAAAAGTCACCTTTATGCTGCAAATTGCCACCTAATCATGTTGTTTGCAGATGTTCAGCAGACTGAGGTTCCTAGATCTGGGACTGTCATCAATTTCATAGTTTGAGCTTCATGGGATTAATTTACAGCATTACATGATAGATTAAGATGTATCAGATATACCTGCTTCACTATGTATCAGATATACCTGCTTCACGACTGCTATCCTGAGTCAAGAAACCTTGTTGGGCCAGCATAATCTTTAGATCATAAACGTAGCTTACTGTGTGTTTGGAGTGATATCGGAATTCTACCCATTCCACTTCTGAGGGAGTATCATGTCACTGTTTACATAATGACTGACAAACAGAGGCAATTATTCAGGGATTCTCTTCAATGCTTTTAGCTCAGCCTCAGATTAACTCCCTCTTCTGGGAAAGCAGAGAGTTTTAAACAAGCTAAGTGGTTAGGGCAGCATATCTGATTACACAAACAAGTCCTCATTCACATACAACAACACATTAAAACAGAATTCTGCAATTTTGAGTAAAATATAATCATTTTTAATACGTGTTCTTCTCAAAGAGCTTTAAGACTTCCAACATAAGCAGAATTCAAGTTAGGCCCTGTTTTCCTGCTCTGAAGCTGTTTTCCTGCCACCTCAAGTATTTTTAGAAGTTATTCTTGTTTTGTTGCTCTTTAGCGTATGATTTTAGATCTGAACAATTCTTTATTACCTCAAAATATCTTTTTAGGTGGAAAGGAGACTGATACATCTGATTACTAAAAAGTCAGTATTTCTCTTGCTTTTCCATCTGGTACCTCAAACTTATTGCTGTTTTAGAAGGGAAGCAAAATTGGACTGGCTGTTTTGGCACTTGGAATCTTAAAAGACAGAGAAGTAGAGGTGCTTGAACTTTTAAGAATCCCTCTCCAATAATTTGGTGCCAGCTATGGACTGCCACTTTTGTTCCAAACCCCCAACACGATTCATCCAGCTAGTAAAACAGAGACAGATAGTAACAAAAGAAATGGATTGTCATCAACCAGTTTAGACATGAAGCTATAAAGCATCCTTCCACAATCTGGTGACCTTCAGATGTTTTGGATTACAACTCCCAGGCCCATGACAGCTGGGGCTGATGGGAGTTGAAAACATCTGGAAGGCACCAGCCTGGGGAAGGCTGCTCTAAAGTGTTCAATTAACATAGAAAAGAAATGCACAGAAGAAACGAACTCATGGAGAAATTGTATTCAAGACACTCGTTTTTCTCATGTTTAATTGGAAAGGATACAATATGAGGCATGATATATGAGAAATGTATATCCATATTTTATGATGGAGCTTGCTTAAAAAAGGAACATTTGTACAATATGAGTTTATCCTAGGTACTTTTATCAGATGCATTTGTAGAAAATATAGTGTTAACTACCACATAAACATTCATCAAAGCATACAGGAAGAGAGAATATACGTAGAAGCCTCAACTACTAATAATGTAAACATATTTCATTGGGTGGATCTTCAACCCCCAAAAGAAAACAAAGTAAGTGCAAGGGCATGGCTGCAGTTCTCTCAGTAAAATGTAAAGGCATGTTAAAGTGTGAAAGTACAGGGATCAAGCTCATTTCCCCCCCCCCCCCCCCACCCAAGGCTTTTATGTCTAGGGCAAGCACAAGCACCCAAGTGGCAAATTTCACAGCACTCTCTCCCCACACTAGCCTTAAGGGCAACAAGGGGGGGGAGAAGCTAATTTTCATGTGTAGCCAACCAAGCACTGCCCTATGTTTAACATGGGTTAGCAATGAGTCATCTATTTATGCAGCTCAATAGAGACAACTACAGCTGGTTACTGTCGCATCCAGCTATATTCACAGCACTGTCTCTTTTCTGCCTTATAAGCCAATAGCTGCTTAAGGCAGAAAAAGGAGAGCCATGCTCCTGGCCTGACAAGATTTCAGCAGCATGGCCTGTTGCTGTTGTTTCATAAGTACAGGCACTAATCTCCATGAAGCACCTACCAAAGAAGTGCAGGTGGAAGGGACATGCAAATGAGCTGGACTTAAGTAATTGTCTGCCAGGCTTTCTAAGCCTAAAATTGGTTATAAAAACCTAGATGCTGCAGGCAGCTATCCCCACATTATACTTAACTACTTTTAAACAAACTAGATTAATTAGTCTGAGGAAGCTAGTGTGAGGAAAGACACAAAACAGTTACACATTATTGCTAAGTGAAACAAAAACCAGAAAGTAACCATGTATCAGTTTCATACCTGCATATTCATAAAACCAAGCCAGGCACTTCTTGCTTGAAAAAAGCTCCTCACCACTTATCACTTTACTAGAAGCTTGTGATCTGCAATAGCTTATAAAGATATAAAAGAAGCCTTTGGTCAAGTTGTTCTCAGTTTTGGGATATATTCCCGATAATGAGTTACTATAAGACGACACATTCTTCTAAAAAGCCAAAGCGTGCTTAAAATGAATGTGCACTGTTTGAGCTTGACTTACTATTTGTTACATATTTTACAGAAAGCTACATATCCACTATTTCAAAGTGCTAAAACAATGTCTCGCCTTTATTTATTTACTTACTAAGCTCACACTCAATGAACAGTTTAAAGAGCCAATCAGCAATTTTTATTCTGGTTATTACATTTATCAAGTCTGCAATGATGGGATGTAGGCCCCTAAACACAGCTTGGCATTACAATATACATTTGTTAATACAGAAATAAAAATTAAGGCCCCACAAACTAAACTTAATGGAACTTGAAATAATCAGGTACTTTTGAAAGGCCATCTTAGCAAGTCCAACTACATCTAGATAAACCTCATTGTGCAGGGATAATTTACATGCAGGATTAACCACAACTGGCACAGATGCTGTTATGTATCTAATCTATGTGAATCCCTGGATGTGTTTTTTGATGAATATGAGGATCTGCATCTCTGTTGCAGCCACCAGTTGCTATACACAACATTGGCTGCAACTATTGCTGTATCAAGAGACAATAATGCTACTTAATAGGGAAGAAGAAATTATACAAGCGGCGCATAGGCAGTTGAGGAAAAAGCTCAGTCTTTGAACGACTTTGCTTCTCATTACTTTCTGGAGTGGTTATAGAAGTATTTGTAGATGCAAACACTAATCTCTATGGAATACACAACGTATGTTCTGACTAATGGCTAAATTTAATATTTAGGACCTGCTTGAGGGAATTAAGCTAGGTTGCTGAGGCCCTCCTCTTTAGCCTCATATATGTGATGAAGTCTGTTAGGGCTTGAAGGATGGACATTTTGGTGGCAGCCCTACTTTTACAGCCCTATTAAAAAGACTTGCTATTCTGTATTCATCAGGAGAGCAACTAAGACCTACTTGCTTGGTTTGGTGGAAGTTCAGCTATTGAGTTTAGAGTTTATTTTATACTGCTGTGTTTTTAAAAATTTAACTGCATTTACGATGTCTTACTGTTGATCTTCCATAAAAGTTTCATATCCTTTTGTAGGAAGCTTGGAAGCCTGTCTGAAAGGCAGTTTATGGGGTAACAGGTAAGTAAAATAATACTTTGCAGTTATATCATCCTAAACATGTTAGCATAAAAGAAAATCCACCAAATGCAAGGGAACTTATTTTCTAATAACTAAATGTAGGATTTCAGCCTTATACACATGTCTTTTCAGCCACAGAGGTCAGTTAAGTCAATTATTGTTAGAGGCCACATAATAATGAAACCCATGTGCCTGCCAGTTTAGTCTGAAACCAAAGTTCCGGGTGTAACTGAAAGCCCGAATCCTGAGTGACGTTCAACATTCATACCCTAGTGAAACAGGCATTGTATTGCAAGTCAAGACAGTGTTGAACAGCACTTGTTGCTACTGAAAAGTCCCTAGCTATATGATGTTAAAGTGAAAGCAATTAGAATGATTTAATATATTTATTTTATCTTTGTCTGCCCTCAAATAAATCAGTAAACAATGCATCTAGTACAGAAGACCTTAGCGCAAGAATTACTATGGAGGACTTCGGTGATTTTGGAGAATATGTACATAGATGGGCATCTATGCACATCTATATGTGCATAGATGCCTTTAGAATCATGTTGACTGTATGACAGGTGGCAACCTGGACAACCATGCTACATAAAAAAACACCCTGCAGAAGTCTAAGCATGTGCAACTGGAACAACTTGTTTTCATTTCCTCTGTGTTGAAATTTAGATTGCAAGACCCTCATGGTAGGGTCCTAACTTCTTCTACCCTAAAACAATATGCATACTGACAGTGCTATAAAAATGACAATAAAAGTCTCACTCCTGCAGATATCAATTATAGTCCTATTGCATATTTCCCTTCACTCTTGTTGGAGAAGTTTGTCCATGGGAAATAGGAGAAAAGATGGAGAATGGAATCAGGGGAAGACCATTATTGCCTATGAGGGGCGGGGTAATAAGAGAGGGGGAGGGTACTCTGTTACAACCTAGCAATCCCAGTTGTATTTCATGTCATCCTCCTCCCTAGGATCCTGATCCTAAATATCTGTGCCACTGTTTCAAGCTACAATGACAGCATAGCTGTTATATTACACTGGTTCAATGGCTGTTATGCCTCACCAATAGCAAAAATAGGGTTTTTTTTCTCCTTCTTGCAGCAAGTTTCAACAGTTCTAAAACAATGGACTAAATTGCCATTTATCTGGCACCAAAGCAATGGATGTTGGTCTGTACAAGCATTTAGCCATTCCTGCAATAAGGGTTCTATTTTAATATCTTATGCTATCACCCTTCACATTTGTAGAGGAATCGAGTTCTTATTTCACCATGAAACAAAACATGTTTTTCAAAACTTGTTGGATGTGGCAATGAGAAGTTTTCATCCTGGCATTCAAGTCTGTGTAAGCAATACTGTCAAATGCATGTGCTTATGCTAAACTGTTGGCTGGGTTGAGTAGGGGTTGTCATTGAATTGTGACACTTGTTGAACTGGGTTGCTGTGTCGTGTGAATCCAACCGTACTACCAAACAATGGTTTGTTAACCATGAATAATCGATGGTTTGTTGTTGAGTTGTTAACCACAAACAATCAACAGTTCACAAGCTATGGTTTATTACTGCAACAAGGTTCACACAACACAACAACCCACAGTTCAACTTTGAGTGTGGGTTGAAGAGTTGTGTGATCCCATCCATTCTGTTTAGAGGTGGACAGGATAAAGAGCACTGTCGCCGTAATTAATGGAATGAATGGCTATTCTTTTGTCTAGCATAAAAAGCCATCAAATCAAGTTACCAAAAGCAGTACAAAATAAATGTAGTCTGCAAAAAAAGGTAGCTGGACAGGTTGTATAATCTCCTTTCTTGAAGGTTTTCAGAAGATTTGGCCAGCCTGCTAAATGCTGGCGCCAGGTAAAAACATGGCTTTTTAACAAAGCCTTTGTTAGTTAAATTCACTAAGATGGCACATTGTTTTAACTGCTTTTAAATTGTATATTGTTTTAACTTGGTTCATGGTTTAATTTGTTTTTAACTGTGCATATTTATTGTTTTATATTGTATGCCGCCCTGAGATCTTAATGATATAGGGCGGGATACAAATGTTTTAAATAAATAAAATGAATGCTGTCTTGCCTTAAAGCAGAGTTGAATGTATAGAATGGCACTCTTAAGATTGTAACAGCTGAGTTCTATTCATGTTTACTTAAAAGTAAGCCTGCTGGTGTTCAATGGTAGCTACTCCTAAGTGGGATGCGTTCACAGCATTAAAGAGCAGATGGAAAGAAAACTGCAGGTGCCTAGTCTTCCTGTACTATCAAAGGCAGGTTTGCAGAACAATGGATAGATTTTACTGGCCACTGTTTTTTGTTTTAAACAGGATCTTATTTTGAATTGTTCAAAAAGCAGAAGGTCCAGCAACATCTTTAAGTACTTTAAATATAATATGTTTTCTAAGAAGTTATTAATTTTGTATATTGTCAAATATTTATATACAATCTTCTGAGATATATGCAACAAATGTTATTATCTGGTATCATTTCAAATGGTAATCTTCTTTAAAGGTCCAGCAATATCAGCTCCTCCCACTGACCCAATCCCATACAAGCTGACACACAGCTAAAGGGCATTTCAACCTACTCCCCTCTAGTGTGAATAGCAACACTAGAATTTACACCTCAGCTGTCTTATTTGTGCTGACAAAAAAAAGCCAAGGTTTATAAGAGGAGAGCACTGTCAGAACCTCTGTAACTGTTCATGCTGGAGTGTAATCTGAAAAACTCCTTCCCTGCATCTTAGCTTGCATAGGAAAATGTGGTTGAGGGTGCATAATAAATGGGGCAGGTGGACTATGATGGAAACCAAATGGCAAGTCCTTGGAAGGCAGATCGCGTTCCTGGACTGGCAGTTGCTGATGCACTTCCTGTGTACACTTTTAATATAAGCAAAATGGGGGATCAAATTGTATCTGGATACAGCATACTTCCATTTCTATTGCAGGGAGATGATCTCAATGAGGACTGAATATATTGTCCTTGGGGCAGAGGCCTGTGTTATGTTACTCTGAAAAGCATCATGTACCAATACCATTGTTTATCAACAAATGATATTTAGCAATTTGCTTCTGTTACATCTTCCTTCCTTGGGCAAAAACATCACAGGGTAAAATTATACAACAGTTAGTGATGGTTTATTGTAGCATTATACACTCTTTCAATTGACAGGGTGGGAAACTTGTGACTCTCCAAACGTTTTGGCCTACGACTCCACAGTCAGTTCTAGCCAGCAAAGCCAATGGTGAGCGATGATGGGAGTTGTAGGCCAAGACATCTGGAGGGCCAACAAATTGCCTACCCTTGACATAGAACCATTCCTATACATTGCAGCACTTTACAGAGGAGCATAAGATTTGGAGGGGTGGGGGAAGTCCCTGACCCAAGAAACAATTTAAATGTTGCCCAGGGTGGGTCAGAAAGAAGAGACAAAAAATGGCTGAAAAACTAATATGCATAATCTGGAGTTATTATTTGAGGTTCAATTCAGTTGGGGCCAGGCCATGATGCCAACATGTGGCACCTTACCTGCTGGATGCGTTATTGTGAGGGGTGGGAGGAGAGGAGGGAAAGAAGGGGCCAGCCTCCCCCCCTTCCTCAAATTAGAGAATAGCTTTGCTATCAAAGAAGAGATGGGCGCCTTCCTGCTCCCCGCTTCGCAAGGACGTGTCATCGAGGTGACGATGAAGAGGTAAGGCGGGGGGCCTCGATCCCTCCCCCTCCTTCTCCCCGTCCCCCGCCCGGTCGAACACGTTAAGAGCTGGGCCTGGCCGGCGATCCGGTACCTGCTGATTTTACATTTCTTGAGGCCCGTGTCGTCCCCCGCCTGCCCCGAGGATTTGCGCTTCTTTTTCACGGGCATCTCCCTGGTTCACCGAAGACCAGGCCGAGGGAGCGGTGAGGGGAGCCGGGCCCTCCGCGGTGCCCCCCTCTCGCGGGGTCGGAGAGCGACCCCCGCCGCCTGCGGAGCCGCTTCCTCTTCCTGCCTCTGCGGCCGCCGGGAGGGACGAGGACAAGCTGCCACCGCGGCCGCCGCCGTGCTTGCTTCGCTCTCCCGCCGCCCCCGGCTCCTTCCTTCCCGCCTTCGCTCCCGCGGCGCTCCCTCTGCACCGGGCAGGGCGAGCGTGGAAGAGGGGTTCGTGAAGGGAGCTCCGTCGAGGCTGAGGTAGCAGCGGCGGAGGCGGCGACGCCGGCAAGGAACAGAGGAGGAGGAGACGCGAACGTGCGCGCCGCGCCGCGCCGCGCCGCCCTGACGCGGAGAGGCGGGAGCAGGAAGTGACAGCGGTGCGCCTCGGCTGCCACGGCGACTTGTCCCGCCTCCTCCCGGGCGGAGCTAATAGACGAGGGTGGGACCAACGCGCTAGCCACGCCCCCGCGGGAGTGGGTGCAGGTCGTGACGTAGGCTGAGGGAACGAGCGGGACAGCCGGGCCTTGTGAGCCTATAATGAAAGCCTGAAGTCAGCCCTGCTTAATCCAGCGGGGTTTACTCATGGCCCTCCAGATGTTATTGGCCTACAACTCCCATCAGCCCTACTCAGGAGAGCCAATGGGGAGGGATTATGGGAATTGTAGGCCAAAAGCCTGGCGTGCTACAAATTCAGCATTCTGCTCTAACTGTTTACACAGATGTAAACCAATTGAGTTCAATAAGGCTTACTTCCAATAGGTCGCTGTGGTATAGAATTGCCTGAGAATGGGTTCAACAGCCCAGTGCTTTCTGAAAATTTGTTTTTGGTTAATCATTTATTTTTATATTATTGTGTGGGTGTCTTAAGAGCCTCGTGTGGCGCAGAGCGGTAAAGCAGCAGTTTCTGCAGCTGAAACTCTCCCCACGGCCTAAGTGGGAAGGCAACGGCAAACCACCCCGCTATAAGGCCTGCCAAGAAAAGGTCAGTGAAAGCTGGCGTCCCTCCAAGAGTCAGTAATGACTCATTGCTTGCAGGAGAGGTTCCTTTCCTTTCCAGGGTGTCTTAAAGTGTTTTTTTTAATTAATTATAGAAAACATTAATCCCTTCAGATATTGTAATATATGAAAATAAAGATCTTGTTTACAAAACTCCAATACATAGGCAAAAGCATATGTAGACAAACCCCAAGTATATAAACAATAGTAACACATTCTTATTGTCAAAGCTTGAAACCTAATATATTGAGGGAACTTGCCTTTGCAATATTAAAAGAGCAATCCTAAAAAGGGTGGGATGTGGGGTGGCAAATTGTTGTCTGCCATTTCCAAAGCACCCATTCTGCAGCTGTTCTGTGTTTTCTTCCTTAACAGGGTTTCTCTAGTAAGAGTGCTTGCAGACAAGGTTTTTATAATGCCATTGCCCAGCCTCATTCATAGAATTTTACAGGGAGTCCAGACAACATTGCCTTACAATCCTATTTTCCATCTTTAATCTTATTGCAGAAAATCCATTATGGAACAAAAAAAGATGCCTTCTAGTTGGGTAACATTAGGAATCCACCATCTGCAGAGGCTTTCAAATGAGACTTTTATCATGCTGTCAATCTGTACGGAATTATTCAGGGGATCCAGTTGTTGTCATCCACTTGTAACCCTATCATGTTTTCCCACTGCATCAACATTTTTTACTGCAAAAAAATAAAATAAAATAAATCCCTTAAAGGTGCAATCCTATGCTCATTTAGACAGAAAGGAGTCCTACAACTCCAGCATTCCCCAGACACATTTTTTTCCTGCCTAAATATGCATAGGATTGTGCCTTACGATGAAAAAGGAAGAGCTGCACAATGCCTTCTACTTGATAGTGGTAGGACCACTTCCTCTGGAAGCTCCCCAAAATGAACGAAAAAGCGGTGAGTATAGGGTGACCATATGGAGAGGACAGGGCTCCTGTATCTTTAACCATTGTATAGAAAAGGGGGTTTCAATAGGTGTGATGTGTATGTATGCAGCACCTGGTGAACACTGCAGGAGCCCTGCCCACTTTTGTATCTGGTCACTCTACAAGAGGGTAGGGCTCCTTTCCTATACAATGGTTAAAGTTACAGGAGCCCTGTCCTCCTTTCTATATGGTCACCCTAGGTGAGAAAATACAGAAAAGCTACCAATGATTGATTATGATAACATTTCAGGAAAAAAGGCAGTGCCATCGCACGATAAAGCCTCGTCTGGAAGCACGGAATGCCTTTGGACTGGTAGCGTTAAGAGTTGTTCGTCTAGAACAATGGTTCCCAAACGTTTTCAGGTCACCGCCTCCTTGGTTCCACAAACTCATGCCCAGTGCCCCCCTACCCTACACTATAAAAATCATTATTCAGAATAGCAGTTTTCAACGACCCACTAAGGACGATAATAACAATAAAATTCAAAACAGAAACAATTCATTTAATATTTATTCAAAATCCAAAGCACCCGCCGTAGGCTTGCTGAGGGAGGGAGGGAAAAGAGAGCAAACGCCTCTGTTTTGCAGCCGGCATGGCGGGGCACACCAAGTAAGATATGTCTCTTCATTAGGGTTTTGGTGCTTTTGAAACATTTCAATTCACCGTTAAAAGGACTCTTCTTAAATGGTATTAATACATGTGTGGATTCTTCCCCTATATGGCTTGGGACCAAACTACCTTCTCCCATAAAAATGTCCCTGGGTTTTAAGACCTTCTGGAGAGGTGCTTCTCGGAAAAGACCACCTTGAGCGCCCCCCTGCCACCCCCTTGCCTCTTAGCGCCCCCCCTGCTGCCCCCTTGCCTCTTAACGCCCCCCGATGCAATCCCACCGCCTCCAAGGGGGCAGTACCGCCCACTTTGGGAACCACTGGTCTAGAAGCACCCCGGGAACCAAAAGCTTGTTTCTCCTATACAGCAAAGGGGACAAGGAACAGACCACGAGATCGGCGCTGCCTGTCTTCCCAGTGCGTTGGACAAAGCGGCATCGGAACATGAGGGCCTTGCGATTACCTATCTCACCGATCGAACTCGTTCCAAGCCCCCAGGAAAGTGGCCTTCGATTGCTCTATCCTGGGTCGCGCGCCTGAACAACTCGCCGGAACGAGCCACAGAGCGTGCAGTGGCGGCGGCGCCCGCCGCCATGTTTCGTTGCCATAGTAACCGGGCCTAGCAACGAGCGGACGCCGGGCATCTTCGAGAAGCGGAACGGGCAGCTCTTCTCTTGTTTTTCTCTGAGGCCCGGCCACCGCCATGTAGTAGCCTGTCCCGTACCGCGTTGTGTTGAAAAGCCCTCTGTTGGGTATGGTTTGTCGCTTTTAAACCGCCCCTGCCATCCCCTTCCACCATGGGTGGGCAGTTCACACAATTTTCCCGTTTGAGGTCCTGAGGCGATTTTCATGTTCATTTTTTTTATTATTATTATTTACGCGGTTGCCCCTCTGGAAAGGGCTTCCTTCCGTAAGGGAGGATCGGTTTCTTTTTCTCCTTCATTCCTCCCGCTGGGTTGAGGTCTGGCTTTGCTCCCCCAACGTTTGATAGACGACCTCCTCCACGTTTCGATACACCGATTTCCCCTCCCTTCGCTCTCCCAGGTTGAACGGCTGCCATCATGCCTCTGGATGGAGATGGGGATGGAGATAAGAGGAAGATCTTCATTTCGACCACTGCAGCAAACTACTTCGGGCTGTCGTCGTTCGCGAGCCTCTCCCCGCTCTCGGCGAGCCCCGAACTGACGAACTTCTTGGATGATGGCAACGAGTTTCTTCTGTGTGTGCAGCACTCGGAAGACGAGATCATGGTCTCCAATAAGGTACCGTCTGTCTGCACGCTGGCAGCCTAAAAAGATCGTTCGACCCATTTCTGAGCCATCGTGACTTACTTTCAGTGGAGGCTGGTGGCTCCAACGTCAGTGGGGATGTGGATCCATTCTGGGTTTTCAGTCAGAACCAGCCAGAACACTAAAGGAGCAACCCAAGGTGCTGAACCCATTTTGGGGATCAGCACTTTTAAGAGTTGCGTCTGGTTCTGACTGAAACTGAGAATGGATTAAATCCCCATCAACATCAGAGCCACCAGCCTCCACTGCTTATTTATTTTGGAATTTGCCCTGTTGGACTCAGTGGGACTTCTTTCCACAAGTAAATGTAAATAGACCTGCACTGCTAATCTTGAAGCCTGTGCTATCCTTAGAGCTCAGGGTAGGAAGGAGGTGTGCCGCTTTGTGGCATGCTTGGCTGTTTTGGGAATCCATTTGCAAATTGGAGTACTGACAAGTGAATGCCAAAATGTTCCTTTTCTGTGATCTCGTATGCTTATGACAAGTTTGCCACTCCCCTTCTGCCAGAGTTCATGTGCTTTCTACAAGTGGAAGTCTGTGAGATGATGTTTTTCCACCCTCTCTGATTTTATTCATGCTAGGACAAAGATTCACCTGTTGAATTTCTGCTTATTGCACAGGAGCCTTGCTAGAGAGAAAGTGGCAAACAAAATATGAAAGGAGTATAATGATCACATCTAAAACTGCTTAGGATTTTATTATATTAGTAGTATGTAAGTATTAATCATAAATAAATCTTGTTGGGAGATGGGAAGCAGAGCCGTTTCATCAAACCTGTTGAAAGACCACTTCCATTGGGTTCTTTCTCTGAACTTTTTCTGGTTAGTCATTATAAGAATTAGTATTTACCTGGTGCCTTTCAGTGCAATCCCATGCATGCCTACTTAGAAGTCTTATTCACGCTTAGTTTTTACGTTTTAGACACATTGGAGAACTGTTAGGAATTGCAGGGTATACAAAATGTCATTGATTTCATTCTTTTAAACTAAAGGCAATATATTACTGATCCTTGTATATCATACACATGTTTTCTCTTATTTTCTTTGCTTTTTTATATTTCTACTTTGTTTCCTCAGCTCATCTAATGTAAAGCCTTGTATCAAGAAACCTTTGCCCTTTGCCTGTGTCTTTTCTGACTGCTTTATTTAGAAGGCATGTACTTCTATCATATATAACTTCAGCCTTTTCCTTTACAAATAATATAAAAACTCATATTTTTCTTACTCATCTTTCTTTTTATACTATCCTAGCTGTGACAAGTTTTTGTCTCACCTTTAACCCAACATCTGGCAAACTTTTCTTTCTTCCTCACTACTTCCTTTCCATATTGCATCACACTGAGCATGAACTTGTGGGCAGGAAACACTTCAGTTTAATCTTAATACAGTGCCTACTTTAATTTTAGTTATCTATAAATATTATCGCAATGGTAAATACATTATCTACTTTACAGTTAATGTATTTGTGTTACTTGTTCATACAGGTTGAAGCTGGCAATTCAGAGGATAAAATGTTGGTATTCTTCAAGCTGCGACCGGATGTTATCACAGAAGATAACCTTCACAGCAATATTCTTGTATCATCTATGTTAGATTCTCCTGTCAATATGCTTTATCAAGCAGTGCGACAGGTATTCGCACCGGTGTTGTTGAAAGTGAGTATGTAATATCCAAGTAATTTCAATACATTTGTGGAATCCCCCCCCCCCAAATATTGGCTACATCTATTTCTCTACAGCTGTTCCTTCACTACTGACATTCACATCAAAGTAGTAATTTGACATGATGTTCTGTTACTTTTTCAGTTTTTTTTTTCTTAACTTGGGTTACAAGGCTCCCAAGTGATCCACATCAATTCAGTGTAAGCCTATTTTGGGTGCAAATGTATGCAGTTACTAGGATGTTAGTCTTTCTAAAATTAATGGAAGTTACTTCCATTGTAAAACTTATATTTTCCAATGTTGCAATTGTTTTTGTAATACCATCTATATGAATAACACTTTATAGAGTACAAGAAGATAGGTCATTGCCCCATGGAACTTGCAGTGTAAATAACAACACAGGAAACTGCAAAGGAAGTGGAGGGAAGTGAAGGCAGGGGTAAACAAGGAAATAATATGCGGTTAGTCCAGTTGCATATATTTAGGGCGAAATCCTGTGCATATTTAGAAAGAAAAAAGTCCTACAATTCCCAGGAAGTTTTAGGACTTTTTATGTTTAAACATGCATAGGATTGTGTCCTAAATGTGTATCAAAGGGAGCAGGAAGGTCAAGAAAAATGAGGACTGAATAGAGTCCTCTAAATTTGGCAGTCAGGAGCCATCAATGATTTTTCTGAGAGCATTTCAGTGGAGTGGCAAGGGGGGAAGCCATATTGGAGAGAATCATGAGTGGAGGTGGAAGAACAAAGGAACGTAGGAAGTTGCCACATGTTAAAGCAGACCATTAATATTTATTTATTTATTTATTTTATTTAAGGATTTTTATGCCGCCATTCAGCCAAAAGAGGCTCTCATGGCGGCTTACAAAAGTATTTCTTGACAGTCCCTGCCCACAGGATTACAATCTAAAAGACATGACACAAAAGGAAAGGGGATTGGGAGGGAGGAGGAGGAGGGGGAAAAGGAAAGCAAATTCAGGCACTACAATCTTAGTTGTAAAGTTCAGCAGTTACAGTTGACAGCAGGATATATATATATATATATATATATATAGCTCACTACTGTCTACACTGAGTAGCAGTGGCTCTTCAGGGTTTCAGACAGGAGTCTTTCCCAGCCCTATCTGGAGAAGCAAGGGATTGGGGAAGCTTAAGACCTTTTCCATGCAAAGCATGTGCTTTATCACTGACCTATAGCCCTTCCTTAGGGGAAATAAATAAAGACAGTGGGAGTTTGGAGGCAAAGCGTTGAAGTGAGATTGTGCAGTAGGTTCAGTAGGGAGTCAAGGGATGGTTTAAGAATAGGGTGATGTCAGAATGCAGTAGGGTAGGGGTGAAAAAGATTGATTATGTGTTTAAGTGGAGGGATAATGGTAGGGGAGATGGCAACCAGGAGTTGGGAGGGGATGGAATTAAGAGGGCACATGGAGCATTTAGAGGAGGACAACAGAGTAGTCAATTCATCAAATGAGAATGGGAGTGGGGAGAGGGAAGAGTTGAGGGAGCTATCAAAGGCAGGAGGGTTGGAAAAAGGGGGAAAGAGGAAGTGAAATTGAAGGGCATGGTTTCAATTTTAGTAGCAATGAAGAAGATGGCAAAGTAAAAGTGCAGAAATCTATATATGTTCAAAGACTTATTTTTTATTTTCTTGTATTGACAATAGAAGGACTTGATGTTTAAGCATGAAAAACTTAATATTAAGATGATGATAATACACAGTTGCAATATGAGAGCTGCATCACCTGAAATCTTTGTTGCAGGATGAGAAATGGAGTAGAGATTTTGATCCCAAACTGCAGAATCTTTTGCGGGAGTTAGAGGCTGGTTTAGGTTCTGTTCTGAGGAGAACAGATACCTCTTACACAGGAACTAAATATAGGGAAGATGATGTTCAAGGTATGTAAAACTTGTTATTTGTAGATGGTGTACCTTAAATTAGAAATATGTGACAGTAATTTGTATGATGTAACAACCTGTCAATTCAAGCATCATTTGGAATTATGCTCTCTTGATTTCAATAGAATGTGTTTCCAAATAATTGTGTTTAAAATGATGGTATAGGGCTTGAATGCTAGTTAATTCTGAGTTACTCTTCACATTACTTATTCCTAAACTTTATGTATTTACTTATTATATTTTTAATCCACCCAATAACCAATGTTCTCTGTGAGGATTACAAACAGTAATAAACATGTGGAGTTCATTGGGATAATGGATATTTATTAAAGTAAATGCTGTAACTCTTAACACTCCTTCAATCTACTTGATAGGTATTTTAATACAAGATCCTAAGCAACTCTGAATGTTAAGTCTGCTGGATTAATCTGTGGCCTTTTTTTTTAACAGCAATACTTTCTCCAAATGATGAAATTCAGTTTTGGATAGAGCGTGCTCAACGTGGAAGCAAGTCATGTAGCAAGGAGAGAGCCTTTCATTTTAAAGAGCTATTTGAAGCCATTGCATATGTGTGTGACTTTATTTATTCATTGATGTCCTATATAAATAAGCTGTGCATGTAGAAAACAGAAAAGATATCAAAATATGGATGTTATTTTTATGCTCCACTGAACATAATAGTCGCAGCCGGCAGTCCTACATGCACACTGGGTTCCTATTGCAAGCTATAACAGTCTGAGTTGTGCAAGTGCACAGAAGAAACCCTCAAATGTTCAAGAATTGGGTTTCACTGGACTGTGGTCTTTGCATGGTAGCATATCCCAGTGATTTCTTGAAACCACAAAGAAGGGTAGAAAATTATGCATTCTGGTCGCTAAGCATTTGATTATTGGAACGTTTTTATTCGCTACAGAGATCAGCAAGTGGTCTCAAATATTGGAATTTGTTATGATTTGCCTCTATTTCAGAGATATATGAATAATGCAGGGCAGCATATCTTGTATGTGGTTCTTAGTGACATCAGTGGGATTGTTGAGAACGTGTACTGTCTCACATGATCATAAATCTTTGGTTGATTGAGCTCTGTAATGAATGTATACTAAGGGTGCATTCCAGGGATCATATATTTTTTGCATGTCCCCTGCTATGACTTTACAAGGGGACTTCAAAATCCAATCCCTTCCTTCTCCCCCACACCGTTGCAGTTATAAAAATGACCTTGGATGACCTCATAGAGGTGAAAAGGGGGACATTCCAGTGGGCAGAGAGGAGAGGGCCAGTATTCGCAAAATCTTATGGCCTCTCTAGCCCCGCCCCCACCAGTGCACCTCATCTAGGCAGGCTCAGAGGCCTGTCTAGAAGAAACTTTTAAAAAGAGGATGGGGAGGTGAAAATCACCTCCATTGCTCCTCCTGCCCTGTCAGCAGCATCTAGCAGACCACAACCAGAAAGGGCACATGGTAAACTACTAAAATAACAGTAACTTAGGGTACAATCCTATCTCCAAATGTTTCCAGGCACATGCAGATATTGAGTAATTACCACAAAGAATGAACAGTTAAAAAGGCAAAGTATCAAAGCATTTACATCCCAGTTTCTCAAGCTACATGTAACATTTTCTTAGAAATAGTCCTGGGGAAGTAACTTAATTACTGCAGTCTAGTTAAAGATCATGTTTTTGAAATATGCATTGTATTTCTAGGATTATTACAATTTGGACAGCCTATCTTTATTTGAAGTTGTGGATTTAGTGGAGACTACACGGGATACTGTTGATGATGTGTGGAGACAACCTGATCATGAACCCTTTCCACAGCCACGCATGCAAAATCTTTTGGATGTCATAGGTAAAGTTGTGGGAAGAAAAAACCTCAGTTGTGATCATCAAATGGTTAAAATAGAAGTTCTTTTGGTGTGTCTTCGGAATGTGAGTTCTAGAATTTTTATCTTAGTATTTTAGCGCTTCAGCAAAAGTGTGTGAAGAAATATCTGAAAAGGGAAGATAATATGGAGAAGAGCTACCAGAACTAATGTTACTCCTCTCCTTCTGTACAACATGTGATTCCCCAATGCCAGTGTGTGGAGGATCTAGATAGCTCGGGAATAGAAGCAGCATAGCTTGCAGGGAAGTAGATTTGCTAAGTAAAGATACTGGGTATCTAACAAATCTGTTGTGTAAATACCCCCATAGTCTGTAGTTTACTAAGTCAGTAAGTTAGTTCATCACACGTTAAAATAATATGTGAGGATCTTCTTCACTTTCTACAATACTAAGGATGCAATCCTGTGCAAGTTTTAAGTACAATTAATTTGCACAATTTGTGCATGTGATTTCAGCTGGCGCTCTTGGAAGGTTTGTTCAGAAAAAGTTGGGAACTTTAAATCTGTGGGAGGATTCCTATCACATTGTGAAAGAAAATCTGAAGGCCGGCGTCATGATTTGTGAACAATGGGTAGCAGCCTGCGATCACCTTACAGGGCAACTGTGGCAGCGCTACAGCCCACATTTATGGCAAGCTGAGAAGTATGTTCCTGAAACACTAGGACAGCTTGGTAAACGCCTTGAAGAGGTAATAAATGAAGCTTTGAAACGTATGCTTTTAATGGGGAGGGGCTATCAGTGATAGAGCACATGCCTTGCATGTTCAACGCTACAAAGTTCAGCCTCTGGGACCTCCAGTTTCAGGTAACAGGTACAAAGAAAGATCTGTGCTTGAGAATGAAACTAGATGGGAGGATGGAGACCTGTGAACAGACTGCTTGCCTTGTTAAATGTTTGTAAAAAGCAGTCACAGGGCGGCTGACTTGGACTGAGACCCTAGTGCAGGGGGAGATTTTTTTAAAAATCCTGTTTCTCCATTCTATTTCCTATATATATAATCCTTTAGACCCCAAAGCTGATATTTACCCTTTAGGTATAACAAAGCTGATATTTGCCCTTTAGGTCTAGTGGGACAAATGGCAGCTTTGCGTAGGGATGGGTTGATTTTTATTTGAAAAATAAAGTGTGGGTAAGGAATAAATTCCCTCCCACCCCAAAGTGCTGTAGTCCCATGGCTGCTTTTTGCACTCTTTAAAGAGCTGGGAGATCTGAACACAGATCTTTGTTGTCTTGTCTAATGTAGCCCTGAGACCATGGAGAGTTTCTACTTCTGAAAGTAGATGATATTGGCTTAACTGGACCAATGTTCTAATTCAGTAAAAGGCAACTTCATATGTTTACAAATGAACAAAATCAATAATATTGGATAGAATCAAATACTATGAGGAAGAGCCAGAGCTAAGTGTTACTTCAGATTATCTGCCTGTGGAAGGTTTCAGATTCATTCTCCATCATCTCCCATCCCAAACAATTCTCAGGTAGTGGGGTGGGGGGTGGGGAAAGACCTCTGCCTGAGCCTTGAAGAGACAACACATGATCTATGGATTAATGGCCTGACTTCGGCAAAAGGTCTGTCATGTGTTCAATCTCCAGGAATTGGAGAATGAAATTAATGGAGGGTTCCGTTCTCTTGCGGAACTCCCATTTATATTAAGGGGCTGTGCCCTAGGGAAGCTGTTGGAGACAAGCCTATAATGTGCAGTTGAGATTTATTCTTAGGAGGTTTCCCATTGGTATCAATTGTATGTTATTGTACTTATTATTTCAAATAGTATAGTACCACATAATCACGTAATGTTATTGAAATTAACACATCCAAATGTTAAGAATTTGTTATTAGAGTAAGGTAATTTTCATTAGATGTTTCATTTGTTGAAATGGTTATGTTTAGCGTAACTTTAAATAAAATGGTTTTACGGCCAATAGGGTTTGTTGCTTTCCATGCAGTTAGTTGGCAAACTTTTGCCGGTGATGGGCTTATATATACAGTTACAGTATACCTTTTCTTGTATAGGTGCTAACGATTAGAACACTTCATGAGAAACTTACATATTTTTTGCCAACTGGTGAACAGCAAGCACTGCACCTTGCCCAGGTGTTTGAGCCTTTTGCTGGTTTGAATCCTGTGCACTATAATCCCTATACCGAGGTATAAAATTGCGATCTTATTTTTATTCTCTTTTTGACTTGCATTGAATAGAATCTGATGAAAATGCACCAAACTAAATATATATTCTCTGTCTCTAGCCTTTGTGGAAAGCTGCAGTATGTCAATATGAAAGAATTATTGCTCCAGCAGAACAAAAGATAGCAAGCAAATTGAAAATGTTTATTTCAGAAATTCAAGATAGTCCACAACAGGTAAACTTTTTTTTAAAAAAACAACAGTATCATAACTAGATATTTTAAAACACACATATCTGAAATGATACATATAGTCAGCCTTTAAGTCAGTCCTTTCCTGATTGCTTTTCGTGATTCAGTAGTGTGCCACAAGAGAGGCTGAAGTGTGCAATAGAAATTCAAACTACCGTGTTGGGTGCATCCATCACTCTGTGTTCGACAGAGTTGGGAGGTCCTGTGTAAACTGATTCTCACCTACTCTCTGCTACTATGTGGGCAGTGGCTTCATTCTGAGGAAGATAACAAGGAAACATTGAGGCTGCAGTGCATGTGACTGCTATTTTGAATATGCCACCTCTGCTTGGGGCTGTCATGTCACACGAACCTGGCAAGTGTGGGTTAAACAATCCTGGCATAACCTATGGTCTGTTTTAGGGCTCTATGAGGGTTGTTTAATCCTCATCTAACCCTTGCTTGCTGGGCTTGCATGACACGACAACCCCAAAGCTGGGGTTGCATATTTAACCTGACCCATGGGTGCCACAGCTCGTTGTTGGTTAAATAGCACATTACAAGCCATGGCGTTTCATCCAAACCTGGTCACTGACTTGGTTCACACATAACAATGGCAAATCATGAGATTATTAACCTGTAATTCATGGGGACGGGTGCTCCTTGCAAGCCACTTCTGGTTTCTGTAAACAACCTCCAATTGGTGCTAATGGAGGTTGGCAGCATGACATGCGAACCCAGACTAATGTGGTTAACCCATGGTTTGTGGTTGGGTTAGTCACTGGGATGTTTAGCCCTTGAGCAACCCATCAGTTCGGGTTTGCACATCACGCTGACAACCTCTGATCGCACCAATCAGAGGTTGTTTACAGAGACTCAGACATGGCACGTATTCCCATGATAGGCTGCGGTGATGTAAGAACACAAGAAGAGCTGTGCTGGATCAGACCCAGGGTCCATCTAGTCCAGCACACTGTTCACACAATGGCCCATCAGCCATCGGGCAGGGATCAACAAGCAAGACATGGTGCAACAGCACCCTCCCACGCATGTTCCCCAGCAACTGGTGCATGTGAACCGCCCCACTGGGATTCTCCGATGCAGTGCACACCACTGGGGGTAGGCATGGCAGAATCCCAGGTGCATCGCCATTGACTAGAAATCTCAGTCCCAGTCCTGAATTCTGACTGACTTGGCATAGGGGAGGATGTGAAGTTGAGTGACTGTATTAAGTGGCGATCTTATAAGCTGCAAAAATGTAGGCACCCATTGTTATGAGACTGTTTTGAGAAAATGTATGTGTATTTTTCTGAGTGAAGTGAGCCTCCAGTTTTAATCCACTACAAAACTATTAGTATATTGCTGTTGATGGACGAATTTAGAGGAAGAAATAGTCCATCTGTCTTTGGAATGTGAGCCCTTAGGTAAATGGCAGTGTGCCTGTGACTACTGCTTCTCTTTAGAGCCTGAGAAGAAAATATCTTTTTCTGCCAACCTGAAGGTTTTTTTTTTTAAAAAAAGATGGATAATTGATAAATTTCTAAGGATAGCTGCTCTTAAGATACAAGTCTCTGAGATCAGAACCTTGCACCAATCCAGTGCTTTGCTGACAAGAGCCATGCAGCATGGGAGGAATGGTAGAGGTTTTACAGTTTTGCTATTTTCCTCTGAGCCTCTGAGCCTCTCTAGCTTTCTTACCTTCCAGGTGTGGGTTGGGAAGAGAGAAGCTATAGGATCCTGTGGATCCTGGTCTCTTGTCCTCCCTCTCCAACCACCAGGACACCTCCTTTCCACCTTCCCTGGACCTTTCTGTGGCAGCTGGAGTGAGGAAAATCTATGATCTGATCTCCTTGTAGCTCTGTCTACAGCCACAGAGGAGGAAACCCACAGCATCCTAGGGCACTCCAGATGTACAGAGGCTGTAGAATTGCTGTCTTACTGTCTTTGCTGCTCTGTTATTGAATTTTATCTATTTTTATCTATTTCAATTGATAATTATGACTGCTATGATCTTTGTTCTGTTTTTTTAATTATTATTATGAATTGCTTTGAAGCCCCTATTGTACCCAAAGATTATTTTTTAAAAAAAGAATAAACCTCTTGCCTTCTTCACAGCCTACTTGGCTAAAATAGTAGCCCTAGCTCTGGCATCCTTTATCTAGCTGTAATTTTTTTCCAGTTAGGCCAGGTAACTAAACATAACAATTAAAAAGGTAATAACTAAGAGCACTAGTCCATGATAATTTGTTGCGTTTTGTATATAGTAGCATTTTTTTTTTGTATTTCTAGCTTCTTCAAGCATTTCAGAAATATAAGGAGTTAGTACGACGCCCAAGCATTAGCAAAGAATTGCTTTTAGAAAGAGAAACTTTGCTGGCAAAACTTCAAGACTCAGTCAAAGGTAGATATGAAAGAAAATTGCTAAGAGCATATCAGCTACTCTGTCTTTTTTCCTGGAGAATATGCAGTAATTAATGTTTTCTTAACATCTGATTCGTTGTTCCCTTCAATAATGTATTATAATCAGCCACATTTTTTGTTTGGTTCTTAATCATTCACTGTTTGCAGGGATGAGTGTAATTGCTGTGATGTTCAAGTTCATGCTTAAATTTTACAGTTTCTAAAGGATCAGTCCTATGTCCCCTAGACAGGGCTGTGGGGACATAGGAGCTTTCATTTTTCTGGCTCTGTGCTCAGAGACAGCGCTCCGAGCATGGAGCCAGGAAATGGCGCTCCCTGCCCCCTCCCCCTCCCAGCCAGTGCAGACTGAACTGTGGTGGCTGCCTCTCCGTGCTCGGTAAACCGAGTGCAGAAAGTACGAAAGGGGGCAGTCTTGGGGGGTGGGGAGACGGCAGAAGCTGGTTTAGACTGCTTCCTAAGCACTGTACAGCTTCCACCCCTCCCACTTGGAAGCCTCCAGCTGGACAACCAAAATCAACCATCGAGCTGAAAAAGCAGGGTGGACGGAACATGGAAGACAGGATCCCCTCTGTGCTGCAGCTGTCCTGCATTGGATAGTCCGTAAGTCCCTGAGTTCAGGGCATTATGAATACCCAAGGTGCAACCCGAAGGATTTTGCCCTAAATCCATCAAAATATCCCCGAATTTAAGTTTCACTGGATTCTGACTGATCAAGAAAGACCAAAGTTTTGACAATCGCTATTTCTTGGGTGCTGCCATAATGTATGTTTTTAAGCATGCTTTTTTTCCATTTGAAACATATCCTGCAGAACCTTGGATTGTGGTACTGCTACTTTTCAAAATGCTAATCAAACCCCACTCCTATTCTAGGTATTAGGAAAAGGATTTCAGTGATCTCTAGAACTTTCAGTATTCACTAATGCTTTGCTTGCTGCTGTTATACAGATTATCAAGCAGACTTCGAGGCACGGTGCCATGGAACTCCTGGTGATGCGTCTGGGCCACTTTCAGGCAAAAATCTCTCTGAAGTTGTGAATAATATTGTTTGGGTACGCCAGTTAGAATTGAAGGTAACAATTTAAATTCATAATCCGATTCTATATTAACATATAAGGAAGGAACGTGACATATATTTCTTTTTAAGGTTCAGATTGACTTTTCAGACTTTCATATCTTTCAAAGAGGGTCTTAAGTTGATGTCATTGATTGAAATCCTGCACCCAGATAAGCTGCTTAGATTCCATTAAAGACAAGGTGTGCAGTCACAGAATAAAGGTGGCAGAGTTGCTCTTCTTGGGCTTTTGAAAGCCCTCCCCCACCAGCTGTGCCTGCATGTGCTCTTCTGACTGCACTGCAACCCGGTTAAGCTGCTCAGTAGCATCTGAAGCCATCCCATGTCTTACTGGTAGCATCCTGTTGCTTGCTCTTCGTCAAGCATCTCTATTCAGACCTGCTCCTGCTTGGAGTTGCCTTCATGCTGTGGGCCTGAAGAAGAACTTTCGATAGGATGTTGCTGTTAAGAATCAGGAGAGCTTCAACTGCTATCAAATAGCCTTGCTGCGTACTTGGAAGAGTATGTGTGGAGGTAGCTAGTAGAGAGGCTTGTCATAGATTCCTGTGAACCACTTTGTGCCTGTTCTTCATAGGGTGCAGGGAGTTAAGCAACTTAACCATGCACAGGATTTCTCTGTAATTTATATATACATTCGATATCTGCAGCCCAGACTATACATTTCTTGCGCAAGCCTTTGATTTTATATGGTTTAAGTTATGTTGACATTTTGAATCAGTTGATGTTCCATTATTTCAACTTTGGTAATATAGGGCACAATCAGTCTGTGCCCTGTGCATGGAAGTCTGGGTAAACAGCACTCCACAAGCATGGGTTATATAGTGGGTTATATTGCTAAAAGAAAAAAAAAACTGTTAAACTTTTTATCTTTAAGGTTGATGATGCCATTAAGATCGCAGAAGCTCTCCTTTCAGACCTCTCTGGATTTCGAAACTTTCGACGAACTGCAGATGACCTTCTAGAACAATTTAAAGTATATGAACAAGAACAATTTGATGACTGGTCCAGGGACATTCAGTCGGGTTTGTCAAACCCGAAGTCTGGTCTTTGGTAAGAATAAAATATTCTGCAGTTAAGAGCAATCATAGAAACTAGCTATGCAATTTAGTAGAACCCAGATTGTGACAATCAAACTTGTACAGAAAGATAGCATGGATGTCCAGCTGTTCATGCAAATAGTATATGCAAATATGTGTTGTGTGCAAGCTCCCACCCAATTTCTTTCCCAGCTGTCTACCTGCCTGCCTCTATTATCGTCTCCTCTGGCTGGAGAAGATTTACAAAGTTCACGATTGCTGCAGAGATATGGGATGAGTACCTGAAAAGAGATGAGGTTGTGCTGCTGCTTCCCTTCTTGGGAATCCTGCCCAAAGTGAGAGGATTGATCTCCTGCTAGATTTTCTGCATATTAGAGGACTAGGGTAGGGGATGAGTCAGAGTATTTTGGCACCCTCACGCTTTACCCACAACTGCAAAAACAGGAGGAAGCAACACAGGAGAAAAGGTCTGGTTCAACTCAGTTTGCACATGGTTGTGTTTTAGAATAAACAAAAACAAAACCAGTCTCACAGAGGTATTGGTCAGTTCAGATTTCCTTGTATTCTTACATACTAGTTTATGGTGTATACATATATTGCTACTGAAAACTAATGGCTGGCAATTTAATTTTTTTTTGGTTTAGCATACAGGCCAGCAGTCCTGTTATGGAACTTGATCATTCTGATGGAGCTTTAAAAATACATTATTCAGATCGCTTGGTGACCCTTCTAAGAGAAGTGCGTCAGCTCTCTGCACTTGGTTTTGTCATTCCTGCCAAAATACAGCAAGCTTCAAACACTGCACAAAAATTCTGCAAGCAAGCAGTGATTCTCAAACAGGTATGATATTGTGAGTTACAAGTTCTGAGTATCAAATTGATGGATTGATTTTAGGATATTGTTATACATTCTTTGACTCATGGGGTTCATGATAAGTTTACCTTGAGTTTATGCTTCTGTTACAAATATGAGAGTACAGCTAGGGAATTAATTCCAGACCCAAATGATGAAGAAAACATGGGAATGTACAAAAATAGATATTAATATTTTATCTAGTTCTGAAACTAAGTTAAAAAGTGTAGTGGAATTTGAAATCAAAGCTGCACTTAGAAGATAAGGACTCAAAATCATAGATGTGTAAATTTAGTTCCTTTAGGAATTTACATCAAGAAATGTACTAGATATAATATTCCATGAAAGGGATAACATATTTTAAATTAAATTTTTAGTAGGCTTTATACTACTGAATACCTTTATCTTAATTCTTTTTGTTGATCACTATTGGTGTGCTGTGACCATAATCCACAGCCTAGAGAGCCTTTCTAGATGTGGAAGGGCCTCCATGGGCCCAGGTAAGTTTTAGAATTGTCTTTCTTTTGATAGCTGCCTCCAACACTGCACTGCAGACTGCTTTTTAAAAACATGCTAATAACTAAATAAAAACTCTTGGTATATTCATAGACATAGACAATTCTATGTATTGCTGCTAATGTCTTTTAAATTCTATTTTAAGAATAAGGGCAAATAATTAAGTAATAATCCGGGGCAGAATTCATGCTTGTTTCCAAGACTGAAGCTCACATTTTGAACACTTCTTGAAGAGTAAGTGTTTGTCAAAATTAGATATGGCAGAAACAACTAAGTGAGTCATAAATAGTGGCCATTTGGTCTTCATACCATCATCTTTCAAATAATTAGATTGAGGCTGCAGTCCTACACACTCTTACCAAGGAGTAGGCCTGACTGAACAAAGTGGGATTTACTTCTGAGATGCGTGGGTTTGCACTAGGAGTTGCTTGTTCATTCAGTAAATTATTGTAAAGTTAAATAATGTGCTAAATATTAACAATGTGCTAAATAGTAACTGGAGAAAAATACTTTAAATTTAAATATGGTGCTTATTCATAACAGGTTTCATATCCTTTGTTTTTATAGGTGGCACATTTTTACAACAGTATTGACCAGCAAATGATTCCAAGTCAGAAGCCAATGATGCTACAATCTGCTTTAGCATTTGAACAGATAATTAAAGTAATTCCTTTTTTATTGCTTCAACATTTTATTACTCTTATCTTCTTGAAGGTTGAAGGTTTTCATTTGTATTTATATTCTGTGCTGTCTATCTTTGGTAATTATTGATCAGCAGGTCTGATTACAACTCCTCTTATTTGTGGATATTGTTGGTGTTTTATGTTACTTTTAGAAAATACCGGGGAGCAAATAATTGCCTTTGTTATATTAATCATGTTATTTGAAATGTAGGTGTGCACACTTGTTTTTCTATGAAAGACATGCTATGTAAGTAGGTTGCTCCTACTTGCTTCACAAGCAGGACAATGTCAACCAATGCAGGCCTTTAAGCTTCCGTTGGAGAAGAACCTACCAACTTCCAGTCCTGTCTGCTCTGTTGGCCAGGACGTTTAAGTTGCAATCCTAATCACTCTCACTTGGAACTAAGTCCCCTTAAAAACTAGGTTCATTCCATATGCAGTCATGTTAAGGATCTTTACTTTTGATTATGACAATAATATATTGAAGAATAAATGCTGACTTTTGAAAATGATTAGATGATAGAGAAATAGCTTGGAGAACTTAGATAGTGGAGTACATTTATCGAGTTAAATTTGAACAATTCTTTTGTCATGTTCTTGACTGTGTTTGATACTTTCATTCTGCTCTTTTTCTTCAGTACTAACATACATTAATTCTTGAGAATCCAGATGACATTTTTCTAAAAACACTGCATTCTTGTCCCCACCCCTTTTAGATGTTGCCCTGTTTTTTAAAAAGTCCTCTTGAGGTGTGACTTGGGAAATGCTTGATAAGAGTGTTTAACCTACGCTATCTCCAATACCTACCCCTTTCCTCCGTCATTGCTTGTTCTAAAATGCTATCTCTCTGCTGTGAAGTTGTGGAGTTGAAACTGTAGTAAGTCCTATTACTGCATCCTTTATGTGAGGCTGCCCTTGAGATTAGTTGGGAAACTGCAGCTAGTGCAGAATAGAGGGGCTAGATAGCTCTGTGGAGTTTCTTACCCTGCATGCATGACTTCTGTGTTAAAAGTGCTGCACCAGCTACCAGTTAGTTACTAAGCCATGTTCAAGACGTTATTGTTGGTTTCCAAGGCCCTGAACAGCTCAAGACCAGGTTTTCTGAGAGTCTGCCTTCTCCCATACAGGCCATCCTGGTCTCAATGTTCTGAGGGGTAGGACTTGCTTAATGTACCACGGCCTACTGATGCTCACTTGGTCATGGTGAGAAGGAGGACCTTTTGCATTGTGGAACCCATTTTATCATGATTTTATTTTGTGAACTGGTTGATTTCTTTAATGAAAAGCAATATAGACATTTCCTGAAATTAAACAATTTTTGTTGCGATTTGGAAGCACACTTTTTCCCTCCCTTTTTTGTTTTAGTTCAGAAAAACCGTTTTTTAAACATTTTGTGTACATTTTGTAGGATCCATAAATATGCTAAGGTGTGTGTTCTGCTTCATTTTATGTACACCCGAAGAATTAAACATTTGTCACTTATCCATGTATTTGGTAGCATTCAAAAGCAGAGGGACAAATAACATGGGACAATCCTAAGGAGCTAGAAGCATATATCAAGAAGCTCCAAAGTGCAGCTGAACGGCTTGCCACAGAAAATAGAAAGTTAAGAAAATGGCACACTAATTTTACAGAAAAGGTATGTTTGATCATCATATGTTAATTTGCTTTGTTTTTTTCTTTCCTCTTTGTGGTGACAACCTTTAGCATGTTTTAAATTCCTCTTGGTAGGTTGTTGGTCTGATGAACATCGATCTACTTCGGCAACAGCAGCGCTGGAAAGATGGCTTGCAAGAACTCCGAGGCGTTTTTTCCAGCCTTGAGTCACAGGCATGGTTTCATTGCGTTTTCATTTATTAAAGTAAAATAACATAGACAATTAATGTATATATATGGAAAGGAAAACTTATAGAGGTTTTTTTTTTTAAAAAAATGTTTATTATCAAAATATCACTTCATGAAGTATATGGAAATATTTGAAAATATCTGCAGTGGATGAAATGTTAAGTTCACGCAAGGAATTAATTAGGTTCATGGTGGAGAATCCTGCTTTGTTTGCAGCTCACAGGCAATATATCTCATAACTTACCTTTCACAATAGCTGGGGAGATAAAGAGTGAGATAAAGCTATATGTTGTAAAGTCCAGAGCCAGTGGGATCTGATGAAAATAATAAATTTGTTTTAAAATGGTTATTACACATTTCTGTATTTTTCTAATTGGAAATGTTTTGTGGCAGAATAAAGCAGCAGGAATTCTGATGAAGCTCTTGGCTCAGTGACCTTTCTGATTAACTTTCATACTTGCACTTGAATGCTTAGGGGTCATCTACACCAAGCAGGATATTCCACTATGAAAGTGGTATATAAAAGGCAGGAGCCACACCACTGCTTTATAGCGGTATTGAAGTGCACTGACAACTGTTGGGGCCCATTGACACATGCCATATACTGCTTCCATACCACTTTCACATTCATATATCCTGCTTGGTGTAGATGTGTCATGGGCCCCAGCAGTTGTTAGTGCACTTTACTACCACTATAAAGCAGTAGTGTAGATCCTGCAGTGCACTTCAATACTGCTATAAAGCAGCAGCATGACTCCTGCCTTTTACATACTGCTTTCATAGTGGAATATCCTGCTCAGTGTAGATGAGCCCCTAGTTGCCCCTTATTTCTAGATGTTCCTTCATGTGCAGTGAGAGGTTGGATTCAAGTGATTGGGCTGAAAGGGATACATTAGATCATGTAGTCTAGTCATTCAGACAGTCCAATTATTTGCTGTACTGCAGGATACTCCATGGCTAAACAATCCTCTGAGATGTCTGAATAATCTTTTCTTGAGAAGGAATTCCCAGACAATCTCCTTAGGCAGTTTCCCCTCATAATAAATTGTATTTATAATAAAGAATTTCTAACCTATGCATTCTAACATTGCCAAATTGTAGGGTTTCCTTTCACAAGACATGAAAGCATGGAGGCAACACTGGAACCATCAACTTTATAAAGCTCTGGAGCATCAGTACCAAATGGGTTTGGAGGCACTCAATGAAAATTTGCCTGAAATCAACATTGATTTAACGTACAAGTAAGATCTTTCTGCCAGCTGATAAAATCAATGAAAGATGCATGTAATGGGGAGTGCTCCTCGGATGTGATTTGAGTCAGATCTAAAGTCTAAATATACTAATTGTTAATGTATTTATAAATCATTTTTCAGACAAGGGAGATTACAGTTTAAACCTCCTTTTGAAGAAGTACGAGCAAGATATTATAGAGAAATGAAGAGATTCATCTCTATTCCTAACCAGTTTAAGGGAGTGAGTGAAACAGATGATGAGTGCATTTTTTCTATCATGACCGAAAGAAATGCAAGTGGATTTCTGACCACTTTCAGTAAAGCAGAAGACTTGTTCCGAAGATTGGCAGAAGTTGCAGAGCAATTTAAGGTGCTTAAATAGTTGGATTTGGTTCAAAGACTTTTAGGGATGGGTATTTTAGAAGCAGTATTACTTTGTAATTAAGTATAATGTCAAGTGCCTAAGAGCCTCTTCACAGTTCATGTTTGCTGCAGTGCCACTAGTGCTGTACCTATGTTTCTTGCATAAACACATAAAGTGTGAAGGGTAGGCATGCCTCTCTTAACACTCGGGGACATGTACTAGGCAGTTCTGATTTCTGTACTTGCTCAACACATGTCTGTTGCATGTTCAGGGATGTGTGTGTGCTATCTACATAAACACATTTACTCAGAAATAAGTCCCATTGATAGTGGGATTTATTTGTAAATGTGCTTACAATTGCAGCAGTGGCTCATATGTTCTGTATAACAAATGTCTAGTTTGATGTGTGATAATTCATATAAAATATTTAGCATTATGAGAAACAGACCGCATGCTATATTCAAGGAATGTTTGGAATTCTTCTGTGGCTAAGACTTGTTAACTCAGCCTTTTGCAGCCCAGTGTCCTCCAGATGTTTTGGATTACAACTCCCGTCATGTCTGATAATTTTGGCTTGGGCTGATGGGAGCTGAAGTCCAAAACATTTGGAGGGCACCCAGTTTGTGAAGGCTGTGCTAACCAGTAATATTTATTTATTTATTTATTACATTTCTATACCACCCAATAGCCGGAGCTCTCTGGGCGGTTCACAAAAAGCTCTCTGGGCGGTTCACAAATTATTTGACTCAAGTAGTACAAAATAAGATATAGGTGGGACTTTAGTTACTGGCTGCAGTCTTGCAAGATACTTAATGTAAATGTAAGCACTTGTGTATGTGCTTTAGAATTCTTCCAGGGTTTTCCCCTGAAGCAGCTGCCTTCTACCTTTGAAGAAGAATTTGAAAAGAAGCTCTGTGTATGTGTGGACTTTTATTGAAAAGAGCAGCTGGCAGAAAACATACCTGGAAGAATTCTGTTGTGATGCACTCTTGGATTGCAGCCCTGTCTTTAAAATGCTTAATCTGAAAGGAAGTGTAGGAGTAGCCCACAGCTGTTTGTGCAGAGGGCAGGTTACAGCATTCTTTAAGTATGTAAATGAGCTTTAAGGGCCACATATGTACTGTGCATGTGGACTCTCCTTCTGCTGCATTATATGCATATCTGTGCAGCTGGATGGGATGTATCCTTGGCAGGCCTTCCATGCCTCCTATAGGGAAGGTGGCTTGGGTTGACCCAAGCAGACAGTTTGTACCTGCTGGAAGGTCTGAAGAGTCCGCCTGGAGCCAGACGGTGTTTACAGAAGAGTTGATTCTAATGTTGGGGGGCATCCTGAGCTGGAGCTGGATGTGTCTCAGCCCTTACTGGGGATTGTGTTCTCACCAGGGCACATCCTGCAGGCTGTGAGACTGGCATAAGGGCCAGGTAGATGTTAGTACAGTGAGCTCTGAGTCTCACATAGAGACCCATCTGAGTCCTGCCGTTTCCTCTCATTTCTTCAAAAACAGCCTCATGAAACCATGACTCCAACAATATGTAGAGTCCCTCTTCTACTCCAGCTTGAGATGCCCCCATCCCCCATGGAGCAGTGACTAATGCAGGGAGTGTTGCACAGCTGCATGCCGATGCTTTCCAGGCGAAGCATAGCATTGCGTGTTTTATTTTATTTATTAATTATTGCATTTATATCTCGCTTAGATTCATTATAACATGAGTTTATGTAGGCAAGAGCCAAGTTCTTGTTTTGCTTGCCTATATGAATGGGTAGGATTTATTTTTTTAAAAAATGAGTGCCTAATGAAAAGATATTTCACCTTCTCTGTTATAAAAACTTGAACGCTGTACCAAAGGAGTGGGTTATAATTGGACAAGTAGATATGGAAGCTCTGGTGGAGAATCATCTTCTCAATGAACAGGACTGGGAAAAGAATTTCAAAGCTCTAAAAGTGAAAGGAAAAGAAGTAGAGCGCCTCCCAAGGTATTCTATTGTGGAAGAATTGTATATGAATAATAAACTACTGCATGTATTAATTTTGGTAGCATGGACTGTGTGAACAAATCCACTTATGTATGAATAATCGTATAGTGGAATTTTGAGAATTTTCTCACACAAGATAATTTTCTGTGTCCAATCTAATTCAGATTTTTGTTCTATTTTTATTATTATTATTATTATTATTATTTATTTATTTATATAGCACCATCAATGTACATGGTGCTGTACAGAGTAAAACAGTAAATAGTGAGACCCTGCCGCATAGGCTTACATTCTAATAAAACCATGATAAAACAATAAGGAGGAGAAGAGAAAGCAAACAGGCACAGGGTAGGGTAAACAGGCACTGGGTAGTGTAAAACTAACAGTATAAAGTCAGAACAAAATCAAGTTTTAAATGCTTTAGGAAAAATTTTTTATGTCCCACCTTTCCTCCAACATAAAATTTTTTATGTCCCACCTTTCCTCCAACAAGCTCAAAGTGGTCAAAGTGCTCAAAGTGGTCAAGGTGGCCCAGTGAAAATAGGTTAGGTGGAGAGGTAGTGGGCCCAAGATCACCCAGTGAACTTCATGACTAAGTGGGGACTTGAATGTGGGTCTCCCTGTCCATTGTGTCCTAATTAGTTTGCCACTGAAAAACATGTACTCTACCAATTTCACAATCTAGACAAGTTGGGTATGAAGCACCCCAGTGGGGAACCATGACACTTAATCTTAAACTTAAACTTCTATTGAATTCAAATAGAAGTCCTATTGGGTCAATTTGCTGAGGTTACAACAAAGGTCCGCATAGTTAAAGCAATGGTATTCCCCGTAGTAACCTATGGCTGCGAGAGCTGGACCATAAGGAAAGCTGAGCGAAGGAAGATAGATGCTTTTGAACTGTGGTGTTGGAGGAAAATTCTGAGAGTGCCTTGGACTGCAAGAAGATCAAACCAGTCCATACTCCAGGAAATAAAGCCAGACTGCTCACTTGAGGGAATGGTATTAAAGGCAAAACTGAAGTACTTTGGCCACATAATGAGAAGACAGGATACCCTGGAGAAGAGGCTGATGCTAGGGAAAGTGGAAGGCAAAAGGAAGAGGGGCCGACCAAGGGCAAGATGGATGGAGGATATTCTGGAGGTGACAGACTTGACCTTGGGGGAGCTAGGGGTGGCAACGGCTGACAGAAAGCTCTGGCGTGGGCTGGTCCATGAAGTCACGAAGAGTCGGAAACGACTGAACGAATAAACAACAATGTTATATTTAAATAAATGTCCATGGTGATATATCCCAAAGTATTTATGTGGTACATGCAAAGTATTTATGTCATAATACGTGAAAGATTTTATTTATTTATTTATTTATTTATTTATTTATTATTTACAATATTTCTATACCTCTCAATATCTAAAAAGATTCCAGAGTGGTGAACATAGGTATAAACAGTAAAAATAAAGATGATTAAAAAAGCAAATTAAAATTGTTCAATTTAAAATAAAGGACTAGGAAAAAAAGTGGCTAGTCAGTTGGGGAAGGCTTCTTGAAACAGTTGTTTTCAGGAGGCTCCGGAGGCAGCCTAGTGTTGGTACTTGCCTGACCTCCAGGGGTAGGGAGTTCCACAGAGAAGGGGTCTCTTCACTAAAGGCTCTTCTGGTGGATTCCAATGACACCATAGGTCCATGTGGAACCACTAGGAGCATGCCCTCCAGTGACCTCAGCATATTGTTAAGGGAGAAGGTGCTCTCTTGGATATTTTCTTTGGTATGCATTTAAATGATAAAATGCCATAGCACTGCATTAGACAATGACCTGGTTTAGACATAACAATAAACCATGATTTGTTGTTACAAGCCTTGAGCTTTGAGCTTGCGTGTTCTCCATTCCCTTCTCATCCTTCATGCACAAGAACAGGCAATTAAAATTTTCACTTTTGAATAAACCTGTTTCTCATTCTGGCTTTACATGGGAATCTCTGGTTTATTCTAATTGTGGTTAGTTAACAAACCTGATTATCAAACCACAGTTTGGACATAATGGGTTTTATTCAAAAGCGTTAGCGGAAGCTTTCAGCTGCCTCCTTTTGCCTGTGAACAAGGATGAGGAGGAAGGGAGGGGGAAGTGCATGAGGCTTGTGTGGACTTGGGCTTGTAACTTCAGATCATGATTTGTTGTTATATGCCAATCAATCATATTTCAAAACTGTACTGTTTAAAGTTTATTTTAAACTTTAAAATAATATAGATTTTTTTTGTCTTAATTCTTGAAGCACTGTGAAAGTAGATTGCATAATAGTGAATTGCAACCCTGTGAAGTCCGTGGTTGATGATCTAATCCAGAAGTTGTATGATAGTCTTGTGATGTCTTTGAGGAAGTCCATTCAAGGTAATTCTCAAAGGGAAAAAATGTTTTCTAGCTTTGGAAAATATTAATAAATATTTTACTCATGCTCTTTACCCGAAGAACATTTATTTTTCTTAGCATATTATTTTACTTATTTGATATGTTTGAAATTATGGGAAAGGAAAGGAACCTCTCGTGCAAGCACTTGAGTCATTGCTGACTCCTAAAGGGACGCCTACTTTCTCTGACGTTTTCTTGGTAGACTTTGTAGCGGGGTGGTTTGCCATTGCCTTGCCCAGTCACAGTTACCTTTACCCCAGCTAGCTGGGTACTCATTTTACCGACCTCGGAAGGATGGAAGGCTGAGTTGACCTGAGCTGGCTGCCTGAGAACCAGCTTCCTCTGGTATTGAACTCAGGTCTTGGGGAGAATTTCGGCTGCAGTAACTGCCGCTTACCACTCTGCGATTTAGTTATATAAAATGTAATGACTCTGGTAGGATGTACTGACCTGCTTTAAACGTTATTTTAAAAATAGTTATGCACTTGGTTCCTAATCATATCATCTATAATAACTTCTTATAGTAAGAAGTAATTTATTATATTATTATATTATTATTATAGTAATTTATTATAGTATTAATAAATAATTTTATCTAAAATCTGATGCCTTTGATTATTTGCCCAAAAAGCCCTATTCATTTCAGTGGGACAAAATTTTCTTAAGTGTTAGATAACCAAAGAAATGATAATGGGTTGCACTGTAACTATTATCTTACTGAGGAATGGATTTTATGTATAGTTACAGACGTAGATGAAAACGTGTGTTAAACGCCTGAAACATCATTTCTTGTTGTTCTCTCTCTCTTGCAGGGAGAGAGAAACAGAAAAAATGCCTTTTTTGAAAGCCTCATCAACTTGTGCTGCTAGGGCGGAAGGTGGATGGGGAGGTTCCTCCCCGTCCGCCCCGCCCAGCATTTTTTGTTTCTTCTGTCTTCTTTTTTTCTTTTTCTTTTGGTCATTGATTCCAATGTGGGTGGTGGGATGGTGGTGGACTATGCCAACTCCAGGACTTGTGTAGTTCTTCTTCCTTTCCAAGGGCATGTTGGGGGCACAGAAGGGCTTTGGATTGAGTTTTGACATCAGAGAAGCACTAGCTGCTGACTGTTTTGAAGCCTCATGGAGGAGCCTTGCAAGGTCAGGTCTCCCTCTCTCTCCACCCTTGTAGACGAAGATCGAAAAAGTCCAATGGCCCTTGAGATGCTCTCGTAGACTCCATAGAGTTGCAGCCTAAGTGTTTCAGTTTTGTTTAGTTTATGCTGTTTTTTCTTTCTGTGTTTTCTATCAGAGATATACAACTTTAATGTAGGAACTGAAACATATGAAACAGATCTGTCCACACCACATAAAATGTTTTCCTACGTGGATATCTTTTCTGTATAGGAAAACTGGGTGTAGACCACTTGCATCCACCCTTATGTGGATATTTGCTTTGGGGAAGTGATAACCATGTAGTAAGTCAATGTATGTGAAATAGCCCATAGAGTACCCATCCTAGATCCCTCCGCTGTAGTTTTGGGCTACAGCTCTCATCAGCTCCAACAAACCTGGGCAAAGGTCAGGAAGGATGGCAGTTAGAGGTCAAAGCATCTGCAGGGAACCAGGTTTGAAAAGGCTGCCATAGAAGTTGTTATTAGTTTTGGAGTCAGCTTATTAAAAACAAAATCTAATAAATGTGTTTTCTATGTACGTTTAACTAGCTCATCTACATGATATTTCTTCATTTCTCGATGATGGCATGAAAACCTTAATGGCAAGACCCCAAACTGTGGATGAAATAACAGAAGATAATTTGAAATATAAAAGCCTAAAAGAAAAAAAAGAAGAGGTACTATTTTTCTGTACTACCAAGAAATATACTTAAAATTGAGTCTTGGAAAAAATGTTGCCAGAATCATAAGTTCAATATGATTATGATCATTCTGAAAAAAGCATTTAATTCTTGGAGGTCTGTTTCTTAATTGTCTTTTCTTTTTTTCTTTCCCCCCCGCACATTACACTGTGTGCAAGGGAGATTAAATATAAGGATTTACGAGTAGCTTGATACCTGCTTTTGTGATAATATAATTTTTTTTTCAGCTTGAATGTGGGAAAAGTAAGCCACTCAGTCAGGAAGCTTTATCCTAGGCAAACATGCATCTTTGTGTGGGTTATCAGGGAAAACTGGTATGTTGGTGTGCCAAGGGTGAAGCATCTTTTTATGTTCAAGTTGAACAGGAATGTCCTTATTCTCATTTGTGTTTACAAGAAAAAAATAGTTTCTGTCTTTGAATAAGGATTGTTCTGTGCAAACAACAATTTTTTGCTCTTCCATACTCAAATATGTAAGGAGGTCTGTTAGGGATGGTGTGAGAACTGGGAGTTTAACCATAGACGGTAGTTTTAGTTTATTTTCTTGTATGAGGTAAATATGCTGAAGAAGAGATATTTGGGCATTATGAGTTACTGTCATTTCTATTTTTGTAACTTCTACAACAAGTACATAGAGTACAGTAAACTAACAATTTTTGTTTGCATTGGTGATTTTACTTTTATTGGGATTAAATTAGTAACACTAAAATGGAAATCTATTGAGGCACTGTAGAAAAGTATATTTTAGTACTGAATAAATCTCACAATCTGTTGACTTTGACTAATCTCTCAAAACATCTGCTTTCTCCACGTGAGTTTAAATAAGTTATATTAAAATAGATTCTGTTAGGTTCTTTCAGATTCTAAAGGTAGCTACTTTATGAATCTATTCTAAATGTATCTCTAAATGTATCTATACAACATATTTACCTTTCGATTCCCCCCTCCAAAATGTTAATTATAAGTACATAAGCAAATCATAATAATCTTGATTACTGATAAAGGATTGGATCCACATTTAGGTGTGTTCCACTGGACTGGTGGAAGCAGACTTCCCTGCATCCTCTGCACAGCAGCTCCTCCAGCCCCCTGAAAATGCTACATAGAAGGTTGGGGAACCTTCCTGATTGGGATGAGCTGTGGTGCGAAGCGGTGGGGGGAATACCCCCAAATTGGACAGAGGCACTGTCCATGAATGGCACATTTTGTCAATGGAAGACAGATATTATTATTATTATTATTATTATTTATTTATTTATTTATTTATTTATTTATATAGCACCATCAATGTACATGGTGCTGTACAGAGTAAAACAGTAAATAGCAAGACCCTGCCGCATAGGCTTACATTCTAATAAAATCATAATAAAACAATAAGGAGGGGAAGAGAATGCAAACAGGCACAGGGTAGGGGTTGAATTATATAAACAAAGGTGTTGCATCCATTGATTTTTATACTCAAATCTCTTTGTTTAGACCTTCCTCCTCTTTCAAGAAGCTGAAGGGAAAAACAAGCTTTTGCGAACTGTGGCTGGTGGGGGCAATGAAACAATCGGCAACCTGAGAGCTAAGTGGGATAAATTTGAATTAATGATTGAAAGTCATCAGCTTATGATTAAAGAACAGGTAATTTGGGGTGAATTGCAAATATCTTTTCCCCAGGACTTTACTTTTTTTCAGTTTTGTATGAACAGCTTTTGATTTTGTTAGGGCTTGGGGAACACTGGTGTAGAGAACCCTAATGCTCTTGCTCATGGAGCATCAATTCCAGAATATCTAATGTCATGCAGAAAGTTTCTGGGGTTAGTGCAGATGAGAGAGTGTGTGTTTGATTTCATATGGAAGAAATCTGTGTCCTTACCTGGTACAAAGGTTTGCCTAGGTAATTATTATAGAGCAGATAATAGTAAACCGTAGTGTTGCTGGCTTGAAAAATAGTGTACTAAGTAATATATTTATAATACAGTATTTTATAATACAGTATAATACAATAAATAAATTTTAACTTGGTGTTTTAAATTTGTAATTTTGCATTGCTGCTGTTTTTATCTGGTTGAGCTTTTATATTGTATTTTATATTATGGTTTTATACTGTTGTTTTATACTTTGAATATTTTTAATTTTTGTGAACTGCCCAGAGAGCTCCGGCTATTGGGCAGTATAGAAATGCAATAAATAAATAAATAAATAAATATTTGGCAAAGTTGTTAGAAGAGTGTATTTCATTACTGTTTTTGATATCATGTCTGATAGTATCTGTCTACTTCTGGCATAAACTGCCAAAGGAAAGTAATACTTTTTTTGTTTTGTTTTTATACTGTTTAATCTTTAGATTGAAGTGATGAAAGGTAACGTGATGTCACGTGTTAATACATACTTCCAAGAACTGGAGAAGTTTAAAGCTCGCTGGGACCAGTTAAAACCCACTGATGATATCATTGAAACAGGCCATCATGATTTGCTACAGAAAAGTGCTGAGACTATAAAGGAAAAGAAGATTGAATTTGATGAACTTGAGGTCACAAAACAAAAACTAATGTATGTTTATTTTTGCATATGCATCAGTACATAAATGGTATCCAGCAAAAACTCTTGTACATACAATTTTGAAAGCAAATGAGACAACAATAAATCTAATTATAAAGTGCCATTTCCAGAAATTCTGAAGTATGTGTCCAATATTCTAGATTTAAATGGCAAGACAATATCGTTGTCATCCCGATTTTGAACTGACAGTTATAAAATAGAATGATCTGGTATTCTTTTTAACTTTGAACAATTGATATTTTGTGTGCACATGGCCAAAGGATTATAAATAGTAATATAGTAGTTACCACTAGAGCCCAGTGAATGGTTTGAGACCACGTGATAATGTGGCATTGTTTAACCTGTGTGGACCTGTCAGTGGTTGGATGGGGACCCCATATTACCTAGTCTGAGATCTCTAAAGAACTATAAAGTAGGAGTTGGATATAAGTTTTTTATTTGACATACAATGTTAACATTGTCATATTCTTTTTCTTTAGTAATGACTGCTGTCACTTTGAATTAGAAGAGCCTGATTTCTCCTTAGCCAATGAAGTACGCAGAGACATTGAATGCTGTGCGGAGGTTTGGGCACTGTATGAACAATTTTATGAAGGCTTTCAAGAAAAGGCCAATGAAGACTGGATTACATTCAGGTCTGGCTTAATTTCTGAACTGTTGTTTCTATTTCTTGATTCTAGTAGTACTTGACCTATGGTGAACTTTTTAAAATATGCATTCCATGCAGGAGCAAGACCTACTTATTTGAAGAATTCTTGTTGAACTGGCATGATAAATTGAGAAAGATTGAGGAACACACTATAATGACTGTGAAGTTGCAAAAAGAGGTTGACAAATATAAGGTAAGATGGCACATAAGAACATAAGAAGTGCCCTGCTGGATCAGACCAAGGGTCCATCTAGTCCAGCACTCTGCTCACACAGTGGCCAACCAGCCGTCGGCCAGGGATGAACAACCAGGACATGGTGCAACAGCACCCTCCCACCCATGTTCCCTAGCAACTGGTGCACACAGGCTTACTGCCTCGAATACTGGAGATATGTGGAAGGGAGATGAAGATTTGGGATATACATACTTTAGAATTTTTTGAGAAAAAATTAAACATTTGGGAGAGGTATGTTTTGAATTGTGCCTTCATGCAGATGGTTAGATATTTCTTGAGGTCCATTCCAGACTTTTGATTTTGATTACAAGTGTTCAAAGTGCTTCACATATGTTATTTTCCTAATCATGACGACAATCCTGTAAGGTGGGGGCACTTTTATTATTCCCACACTGCTCAGGGGACTGTGGATATGTCAGTAGTAGTGGAACTAAGGCTATCTCTGAAGCTCATGACTGAAACGAGATTTGAACCAGGAATACATTGGGTAGGATCCAGTGGGACCTTCTGCGTTGCCAGCCCTGGTGTGTGGGTGGCTCCTACAGCTGGCAGCCACGATGTACCACTTCTGCAGGCAAGCATTGTAAACAAGTGGAAACACTAGTTCCTGGAAATGGTACGACCTGCTCCTTCCAAAAACAAGCATTTCTGCTTGTTTGAGGAATTGTCCCCGAAAGTGATACATCGTGGCCACAAGCAGTAATGCCTGCATGGGCAATGGGGCCGGTAGGCTGGTGGTGTGCAGAAGGGACCTGTTGGATCCTGTCCATTATTAGGTAATGCTGTGGTTCTCTTGTGCATGTAAACAGTACATCAGGTGGGTCTTAGCTGCTACCTAGTGGTTGAGGCAAAAATCACTGTTCCAGTTAAAGCTTTTAACCTTCCTTCCCGCCTTTATTACTCAGTTTTGCGATTTCCCCTCACTGAAATGGTTGTGTTTCCGCCTCTCTGTGTTCTTCTGACTCAGGCTTGTTTTTTTTTCCATTTTCTTTCTATCCTTTGCCTGTTCATTTATTATCTGTACTCACCCCACCCTTCCCAGTTCTTTTTTCAGGGAAAGAAAAGCCCTCAGGAAGGAACAGTCCTCATTATCTGCCTTTCTTTTCATCTCCCTCCTCCAATTTGGCCAGCCTTTCCCCCCTTGTGCCTTCGGCTCTGCCTCTTGCTATGGGGAATGTAAAAAGACAGACTTCAGCATGGCTAATGAATTTTAAAAGCCCTGAATTGCGTAGATGTGAAATGCATCCATCATAATTTCACTGGAAGTATTTAAGCAGAAGCAGGATGGCCATGTCTCAGGGATGCCATAGCTGCACTGTACAATCTGCAGTGCAGAGCCTCCATTGAGCAATGGGTTGGACTCGATGATCCCTGAGCTATCTTTCAACTATTTGATTCTATGATCATTACAACTGGAAAAAATAGTTGAATGAGAAATTGCCAATTTTATTATGGAAGAAAATCTATTAAGGCTGCAATCCTATCCATACTTTTCTGGATGTAGGTCCCATACATATGAATAGTGCTTACAGTTGTACTTGCCACAAAGCTACTTTCTTAGATTATCACATTCTTAAAACTAGCTAGTCTTATATTTGCATTTGTTTGCCACAGATGACGCTTCCTGTCTTGAAATATGTTAGAGGAGAACACCTATCATCAGACCATTGGCTGGACCTCTTTCGCATTCTTGGTCTTCCTAGGGGCACTAGTCTAGAGAATCTGGTGTTTGGAGACCTCCTAAAAGTGGCAGATGTCATTGTGGAAAGAGCAGCAGAACTTAAGGTATGAATTATTTTTCAGTATTGTACTGTGAGCCAAAAAATTATTAGGAACAGTTACTCACTTGGGCTGATTTGTTACTCATTTGTAGCCTCCATTTTAAAACAAGAAAAAAGACTACACTCAAAATTGATTGAATCAGTTATTTCATTCCCATACCTCATATTGAGAAATCATATAAGTGCAAGAGAATTGGATAGATATAAATGAGAATTCTACTTGTGGAGGCCTAGTTCCAGTCAAGCCAACAGATTCTAGCTTTGAATTTGGTTAGACTACCTAATTTATTTACAGGAGCAGTAGTTGTTTTTATGTCACAGTACATTTCATTTAGTGCATTGAAAAATTACTACCCATGTGTGTAGCAATATATAGCTAATTCCATGGTACTTGAGTTTAAAAGAAAATATCGTACTGAAATCGTATCTCATAACTTGATATTTGTCTGAAGTCCCTTCTTTCTTTTGGTTTATTTGTATCAGAAATGAGATTCAACCATGTGGTTAAATAATGCGATTTATATCTGAAAACAGGATTTGAACAGTCGGGCTCATGGTGAGGTCACAATAAGAGAAGCCTTGCGTGAGCTTGAGCTTTGGGGAGTTGGAGCGGTCTTTACATTAACAGATTATGAAGATAGCCAGAGCCGGATGATCAAACTGATTAAGGATTGGAAAGACATAGTCAACCAAGTTGGTGACAATCGCTGCCTCCTCCAGTCACTAAAGGACTCTCCATATTACAAAGGTTTCCAAGATAAAGTTTCTGTTTGGGAGAAGAAACTTGCTGATTTGGATGAGTATCTACAGAATTTAAACCAAATTCAGAGGAAGTGGGTCTATCTGGAACCCATTTTTGGTCGTGGAGCTTTACCCAGAGAGCAAGCACGTTTCAACAGAGTCGATGAAGATTTTAGGTCAGTTTAATTTTGCACAACATCTTTCAATCCAACTATATCAAAACATTCCAAAGAGTGAATAAGACAAAACAGTATGCAACGTATGCAAAGCTTAATTTAATTTCATGTATTTTCAAATTCAGGGACAGAATGAATAGTTTTATTACATGGATGTAATAGCAGATTATTTAGGTGTTAATTTTCACCTTTAGACTAAATAACATGTAATGACATTATTATTATTATTATTATTATTATTATTATTTATTTATTTATATAGCACCATCAATGTACATGGTGCTGTACAGAGTAAAACAGTAAATAGCAAGACCCTGCCGCATAGGCTTACAATCTAATAAAATCATAGTAAAACAATAAGGAGGGGAAGAGAATGCAAACAGGTACAGGGTAGGGTAAGCAGGCACAGGGTAGGGAAAAACTAACAGTAGAAAGTAACAGTAGAAGTCTGCACAACATCAAGTTTTAAAAGCTTTAGGAAAAAGAAAAGTTTTTAGTTGAGCTTTAAAAGCTCAACTTTTATTTTTATACCATTCTTTCTTTCTTTCTTTTTTGTTAAGATCCATATTGACAGACATCAAGCAGGACAATCGCATAACGTCCTTGAATGCTCGAGCAGGAATAAGAAATGCCTTGATTACTATTCTTGACCAACTTCAAAGATGTCAAAAATCCTTAAATGAATTCTTGGAGGTATAATTTTCTAATCGTTCCCTTTAATAGTGAATTCAGGTTGATGAGAGCTGATGGAAGTGGAGCCAAAGCAGGGCCATTGAGAAACACTGAGGGATCATCATGCCTTAAAGTTTGCAGAAGTATCAAAAACAACAACAACCACCCTAGCTATGGAATGTTGAGTGGAAAACAACTGTGTGGGGATGGGGAGAGGGGGCTGCTGGAGGAAGGCATGATTAGCTGGAACCCTGAACAGGAGCACTCCTATTAGGAGATGAGAATGCATTGCCAGATTTTGTATTACTATTGCTAGTAAAGCCATATGGGCCTTTATGGACCCAATGCTAAAGTATGGTTTAGTGTTGCATACAATAATGTATTAAGATGTATGTTGTTATGTCTTGTAAACTGTCCTTTATCTGTTCTTTATCTTCCCCGTTTTTATTTATTTTCCTCCCTGTTTTCCTCTTTAATCAGTCGATGTTGAATGATTTTGCTGTATTTTATTTGTTTTGTACTCCACTTTGAGACTATTTTATAACAAAAAAGCAGGTAATAATTAAATAAGAATGAGATGGGGAATTTGTGGCTCAGGCAGTGTTCTTAGTGTCAGGATAAGGATGTTATAAGTACACAACAGTCAGTATTTTCATCTGTGAAATGCTGTGGAGTATGATGTTAGTGTAGCAGTTCTAAGAATGGATTGCTTTAGCATCTTGTAGAAGCAGAATGAATTTATTTTTAAACAGGAAAAGCGTTCAGCATTCCCTAGATTCTATTTCATTGGGGACGATGATCTTCTGGAAATCTTGGGACAGTCAACTAATCCATTAGTTATTCAGTCTCACCTGAAGAAGCTTTTTGCTGGTAAGCTTTGAGCCATTTGATTGATATTGCTGAAACAGTAGTTCCTACTTCCCTCCTTATTCCTTATGGCAATGCAGAGCCCTTCCCACATGCTGGTTATGACCTATAAAACCCTATACAACTTGGGACCAGGCTACTTGAAAGACCACGTCTCTCATACAAGCCTGCCTGGGTTTTAACATGTTTGGGGTAGGTCCTTCTCTTGGTACCACCACCATCAGAGAAACATTGGGTGGAGATACAAGAGAGGACCTTCTCTGTGACTGCTCCCAGGTTCTGGGTCTCCTTGCAAAGGGAGGCTAGGTTGGGCAACTTCCTGTTATCCTTTTGCCTACAGGCAAAAATATTTAGGCAGGGCTTTGGCATATAAACTGGTCTTTTCTGAAGCAGTTTTTAATTTGGTGCTTAATTTTAATTTTAATTTCTTTTATTGCTGTGCTTTTAATTGTGTTTGATGGCACTTAGCTCCAAATCCCCTAATGACCTCTCCCAACAGCTTCATATAGATGTTAAATAACATTGGGGACAAGATGGTGCCCTGAGGCACGCCGTAGCTCAATTGCCAAGGGGCTGAGGAGTGGTCACCCAATGCTACTCTCTGAAAATGACCCCGTAGGTAGGACTGGAACCACTGTGCTTTCTTAATTTCCACTTTATTTCTGGCATATAGACAGCCAAGCAAGAGAAAGAAAAAGAATATTTTAAAATGCTTTGAATTTGCAAATACTGTTTACCTGTAAATTACTAGTAGCTGCCACAGATAACATTGTGACTGCATTTATCTTGGGAGGAAGTTTTTAATACTTTTCTGATAGCAGAGGCTTTCATATCACCTCTGATTGTAATGAGCTTCCATAAAAAAAGAAGAGTCCATATGTCCCCTTTAGGCAGTACATATGGGAAAATTGGAAAATATGGAAATTGTAATCTGCACCCACAGAAGGCTGGGCAAAATCTGTCTCCAGAACTCTTGCTTAAAAATATATTCAATACTTTTTATTAATGCATGCATGCAACTCCTATGAAGTGTTAAATGAAATTAAGTAATATGTTACAAAAGCACTGATTTAGCTTGACTAAATCGACATGAACTTCAATATTCTGTTTCATAAGAAGGATTTCACTAAGAAATGGAATACTGTAAGTCAAAGACTTTATAATAGTACAATAATACCATGAAGATTGTAGTTAATCAATTATAAATGATACTATCATTTAACAGGAATTCACAGTGTCAGCTTTGACGACGACTTTAAAAACATACTTGCAATGAAATCTTTGGAAGGTGAAGTTGTACCTTTTAAAAATAAAATCCTCCTGTCCAATGATGTGGAGGTAAGCAAGTAAGCTTTGAGAATGTAATATTGAAAGCTGTACAAAGTGGTGTGGTTTGTGATGTTTTTCTAATATATTATTTGCCAGGTTTGGCTAAACAAACTGTCTTTGGAGATGAAGGATACATTGAAACAATTATTGATCGACTGTGTAACAACTGGGAAAAGATCACAGGGCTCAATTGATCCATCACTTTTCCCCTCACAGGTAGATTTTTCTTTCTTTAGTTGTTAAAAGTATGTAGAGTGACTGAAACTGGAGGAATAGCTGACCTGAAAAGAAATTATATTTGTTGTGCACTTCGTATTCATATTAATGGGTTGGATTAAGCTTTAGCCACACTTAGAGTAGACTCATTGCAATAAATAGGATTTACATTAGTCATGAGTAATAGGTCTACTCTAAATACAACTAAGTCTAGATCCAACTCAATATATTTTATTGAGGTCAACGCATAGTTAAAATGAAATAAAGTATAAATGTGATGAAACATTTGGATATGATGAAACATTTGGATTCTGATGTGAACTGAGCTTTTGATGTGAATTGAGCTTTTGTTAGTTTACCCTACCCTGTGCCTGCTTACCCTACCCTGTGCCTGTTTGCATTCTCTTCCCCTCCTTATTGTTTTACTATGATTTTATTAGATTGTAAGCCTATGCGGCAGAGTCTTGCTATTTACTGTTTTACTCTGTACAGCACCATGTACATTGATGGTACTATATAAATAAATAAATAATAATAATAATAATAATAATAATAATAATAATAATAATGGTGCTTTTAAGCTGTTTTATTGATATGTATATACTCTGCCCTGGAACTATAAGATGAAGAAGAGGCTTTAAATTTAAATAATAAATAATTAGTACTGTTTAATTAGTTTACCTTTGAAGACTATGCCCAGCTTGTATAGATTATTCTAGTAAAAGGTGGGTATACTGTATTGCTAAGAAGCACAATAATACGAATGGCTGCATTGTTTTCTATTGTTAGTTTTTAAATTTTTGTTGTTGTTCCTGTTAGATAGTTACTTTTGTTTCTTTTAGTTATAATTGTTTTATTAATTGATTTTTTAAAATTGTGATTTTAAATGCATGGTTATGTAAACCACTTAGGGCACAATTTATGGGGATAACCCTAAGCCTCTGAAGTTGGAGATTTACGGCCATTCTCCTCTGCATTTTAGATAGATGGGGAGGGGGAGGGACAGAGGCTGGGGAGCCTGGAAGATTCTCTGTAAACTAGCGTCCCCATTCCCTTCCCCTCCTTGCCCATGAGTATGCCCCCTTTACCTTCCTTCCAAAGTTGCTTTTGTTATTCAACATTTATATAGTATGTTGTTTTGTTTTAATTGTAATGGTGTATGTTTAAGTATTGTAGAAAATAAAAAAAACAATAAAAAAAACACAAAGTTGCTTTTGCAACCTCAGAGAGACAGCTGGAATGGATCTCTCTACACTGACTGGGAGGGGAGGGGGAAGGGATCTCGGACTCCTGGGTCAAAGGTCAGAGTGCTATCTGTGACCTCAGATCCAGGAATCCAATATATTCTATGCCCCCTCCCCCCAGTACTGTCTAGGGGCCATTGGATTGCTCTTTTAGAGGTCTTGGTATACTGAGTAATATACAAGTATTATTAATAAATACATAGATACACTTATTCCATTGTGGATTAAGATGTAATAGATCCCTACAAATTTAAGAGCATGATCCTTAAACCTCCTGAACTGTTACCCTCTGTTCCCAAACTCACAACACACCCCAAATGTATTTGGAGTTTGGGTCCTATATAGCCTGCTGCCTGTGTAAATGTGTCTAATGTTTATGTGAGTGGTGGGAGAAGCTGCTATCAGCCATAACCTACATGTCTCAGTCAAACTATTCCAAGCTAAAAGCTGTTGTGACTGCATTCCTATGCATAGCATGCCCATTTGTTGATTGTGCCTAAAATTGTGTTAAATATAGGAATGTCAGGATTTTGTGAAATCTGTCCTGTGTGTATTTTGTGGATTGCACTATGCCGTTCATTCTGGCATCCATTCATAGACAGATTAGATTTTTTCCATTATGCAGAACAATACATAAACAATTCTGTAAGAGGGTTCGCAACATTTTACATTTCTGCATTGTCCACCATTCTTATTCAACTTTTTCCTGCATATATTTTCTAGAATGGCGGAAACATGTATATTTGCTTATGAATAAATTTGCGTAAATTTTGGGAAATTAAAAAACAGACTCCGCGTGGCCTGAAGAGGCCACAGTGGATTCCACAGGTCAGAATCCTTGAAATTCGAAGTCATTTAAGTCTGTTTTGAAATTCCTCAGCATCCCTAGTTAAAGGCATATGTCATTTGCAGCTAAATCTACACAGTGAACCTTCAATCATCCCTACCTTTGAGCATTCAAATCATCATAACCTTTTATATGTGTACAGAATTGATGCCTTAATCAACTACTGGATGAGCTGTTTGCTTATTATTGTGTTTTAGCAGTAGAGTACTGTGGATTTATAGTTTGGTTAAAACTAAATAAAGTAGTGAGCTTTGTTTAAATAGCTTTCTCTACATATTTGAGTAAACATATTCTCGCTTATGAATACTATTTCCCCAATAGATTCTTTGTTTAGCTGAACAAATCCAATTCACAGAAGATGTTGAATATGCAATCAAGGAGCGTAATTTGCAGCAGATAGAATTAGAACTAATGGCTAAATTGGAACATTATACCAGCATTGACACTAATACAGAAGATCCAGGCAATGCAGGTATGAAAGAAGACATGCATTTTCAACAGATTTGAAAGCAATTTCTCATACATGAAACATACCCTACTGTTTTCATTATATTAGTAATTTTATCACCCTAATTGCATGACTAGAATTTGTCAGGTGGCTACAGTTTGTTAACCCTGTGCAAATGTTGACTGTATAATCTAAAACTTTGAATGTGATAAAATCCTACTATCTCATTTGCAGGTCTTAATAATTCAGACCAAAATGTCAAGCTTGCTTTGTTGGCTTTTTACATTAAGGGTCCAAGGGTCCCTGTTGAGAGCGAAATTCATGATTTGCCAAAATACCTACTTTAGTGGGGAGGGTATGGATGGATTGTAGCAGCCTGCGAATTGAACAAAAACAAATGTAAGGGGTAGTTAAGTTGGCAGGTCTGTTGTCATGAGAGAGCGTTTGAAAAGTGATGTAGTGGCATGTGGAAATTGATGGAGAACTGAGGGGTTTGCTCAGGCCTTAAAGGGGGGGGGGAATTGGTGACTGAGGTAGCTGTAGGTTGTAGTTGAATGTGGTTTCGGCAGGCAAGATGTGGAAGGGCAGGATAGTGGAGTTGGATGACAAGGGGTGAAAGGGGAGTCAGAGCTGTTGGAACAAGAGAACTGATTGAGTGAGCTGGAACAATGATAGTAAGATATTGCTTGGATAAGGGACCTGGACACAAGTCTAGTGAAGTTAGTTGGATGTGTTTTATTATCGTATTGTTTATATGTTTTGTGTGTGCGTTTCATGGGTATGTTGTATTCATCCAGATGTTAAAATGTCTTCCTATTTTCATTTTTCTTCAGTAAAATGTAAACTTCATTATTTGAAATTCTGTGGGCTTTGTTTTGGTTACTCACCCATTTCTAACAGCCAAATCCCACACTACCTGAAGTATATATCTGAGACCTAGGTCATGTCTACACCAGCCCTATATCCTGGGATCATCCCAGGATTGTTCCTGTGCATCCAAATGCTACATAGGGGATCCCGGGAGCAGGTAGGGACAATCCCTCCATTTTCCTGGGATAACCCTTAGGTATAGAAAGGGCCCTAGAGAGTTTTGAGACTGGTTTGGTGTAGGCAGCCGAAGAAATAAAGATTTCCACCTGGTGTGTTGGAAAAAGTCACAGAAAGGGAAAGGAGAAAAGATGTGTGGGGACACTATTTTGTCTGTTTTCCCTTACGCCCAAAGGACATTGCTCGTCTGTAACAAAGTCCTACAAATATTTTTAAACAATAACAGTGTTTTATCTGTTAACTATGTCACATATATTATTTTTTCATTTATCTCTTTTTGTCACCGTCTTTCGTTTTTAAGCATAAGTGAGAAGAATATGGTGGGAAAAGGCAACATTAACAAGAGGCTTTTAAATGTTAAAGTTCTCTTTGAAATAATTTTACTTTTCTCAGAAACTGGAATCCTTGAGCTGAAGCTTAAAGCCCTTATCCTTGACGTTATTCACAATATTGATATTGTACGACAGCTGAATGAAGCCCAGATCGATAGTGTTGATGACTGGGCCTGGAAGAAGCAACTCAGATTTTATCTTAAGGATAAAAAATGCTACATTCAAATGGTGGATGCTGAACTGCAGTATACTTATGAATATCAGGTACTGTTTTTACTTTGAAATTATGAGAGCAATATGTCCTAATCTAATTCTGTTACTTGCAATGCTTATTGTTCTTCCATTCAAAAATACTGCTACATTTTCCGTCCAGCAACTTCTATTTTATTTATGGGATAAAACTATTGCCCTAGAACTGTTTTCGTCCCTGTCCACTAACTTGAAGCGGTAACCATTAACCACTCTGGGAGTAAGCCCATTGATATGTATGTCCACAGACATGTATAGGATTGCATTGTAAGTGATGGAAAAGTGCTACACACTTGCTTTCGTGGGCTTGAAGCACTTCTTGACTGTGCCCCAAAATGAATGGAAAATTGTTTTCATTCCTGTTTCCCCGCTATAATCTTTGTTATAATGTGGTTCTCATCAACTCTAGATAAAATGGCAGGTAAGCAAAACGTTTCATTTAAGGTCTAGAAAGTTCTGTGTTGCCAATGGGATTTTAAAAAAACTGTTTTTCCTTAAACAGCAGACTTCCAGACTGCATCTAAATTTCCCTTAGTTTCAAAAGCGGTATGCTATGTGGCATGATGATTCTTGTTCCAGAGAAAAACAAGAGATAATCTGATTATACTCTTATTAGCTTCCTTGGTTCATGTTCCTGGATAATCGTTACTGCTTTGTATATTTTCTCTTGTTACTGAAAATCCACCTCTCTTTCCATCCTACCACCAATCCACTGAGGAACAGGTGTGATAGGTTTGCTTTGCTACCCTTCCTTCAAACAGGATGCAGGCAGGCAAAGAGAGGACACCCCCCCCATCCCAGCCCCCGCTCAGATTATGGAGCAGGTGCGGCGGGTTTGCTTTGCACTGTCACCTCCAACACCCTAGGCGCAGACAAGGCAAGGAGAGGCTCCTTTTAATCTCCCCCTTCCTGCCACGGGAAAAGAATGAAGCATGCCGGGGCTTGCTCTGGACTCCACTACTTCCAACAACACAAGAACATATGAGGGTATAGGGGAGCTTTAGCCAATGGACCCTCTCACGGTCCTGACTGGAATTGTCCCCAGCTGCTTCTGTTCTTTAGAATGTGAGGAAACCTGTTATTTGCACTGTTCCTCCTATTGCAAATAGCAGGTCTCCACCACCACACACATCACAGTCCTGATGTTGTTCAAGCTATTTGTTAATTAAAATATTGGCCAAGCAAGGGCAAACCACATTATTTCACCTGCAATCTTTGAAACAAACATGTTAGAATACCAAAGACTTCCTGTTTAGTTTGGCCCTTGACATATTGGTTTCTTTTTCATTGTGTATTTCCTGCCTTCCTTAGTTGCATAACAAGTTAACAGATTTGCAGAAGACCTCAAGAAAGTTGCACAGACATGAACTGCACATTTCCATGGTTTTCAGCATTCTTGACATGCATGGATAATTGCTAATTTGGAATTCATAGTTTTCTTACTTATGTTACATCTGAATGATTGGGCTGGATTTATAAATTTAATATCACACTCAATAATATTGTACGTGTTTTACATCTTTAGGGCAATTCTCCAAAGCTTGTTTATACACCATTGACTGACAAGTGTTACCTCACACTTACTCAAGCTATGAAGATGGGCCTTGGAGGAAATCCTTATGGTCCAGCTGGAACTGGCAAAACTGAATCTGTAAAGGCTCTTGGAGGATTACTTGGAAGACAAGTTTTGGTTTTTAATTGTGATGAGGTGAAGAAATGCATACTATTAACACAATTGAAAGTCCTGTTTTCAGCTTTTATAAAGCCCTAAATGCCCTGGAATGGATATTCCTACATGAATTTGCTTGTTGAGGTCTTTCTCAGAGACCCTTCTCTGGGTGCCACCACCTTCAGAGGTCAGGTGGTTCACTACTGGAGAATGAACCTCCTCCACCCACCGTGGCACCCAAATTGTGGAACTCTCTCCTTAGACATGTTTGCTTGGCAGCCTCTCTTATCTTTTAGGCCATGGGTGGGCAATTTCCAGGGGTTGGGATCCACATACCCCCACTCCGAGAACCCCATCGGAGGCCACATTCCTGCTCTGACGCAGAATTTGTTGCTGAAATTTGTCACAACAAAAAAGGCTGGGGTGGAGGCTGCATTTTGCCCTCCAGTGTTTTAGGCACAAGGCAACTGTTTGACCCCTTTCATTCTTCTTTACTGCTTTTATCTGGGTTCTTTCTTTTGCTTCTCAACCCATACTTTTACCTTCCTATTTTTTAAACTGCTTACTCTTATAGTGTTTTACTATTTTATCTGCTGCTTTGTTTTATTAATTAATTTTTGCATTGTAAATTTATTGATTTTTGCTGTTTATTTTATAAGCCCTCTTGAAGCCCTGCTATATAAGGCAAGGTAAAAAATATCATAAATAAATAACTGAATAAAAATACTAGATTTTTTCAGACATTATTTCTTCCTGCACCCATTCCTGTGATGAGATCAGGAATGGAACTGGGGCTCACATGTTTCACATTGCTACCCTACTTCACAGCACATAAAAATGTACCACAGACTCAAGAGTTCCACTATTTAAATTAATGCAATATTAGTTTGGGTGTTGTCTTCTATGAACAATGAGATCAGTGGGCAAGCTTAAGATCTGCTCCCAATCTTCCACCTGTGCAATGAAAGGACTGGAAATAATGTCTAAATAAGACATTATTTTCCCCCAAGTATCATGATATTCTCCTTCCCTACAAATATTTTATTAAACTTTTTAGTAGGAAAGTGAGTACTGAAAGTTCTATATCTGAATTAACATTCTTTGCTTATTTTAAGGGCATTGATGTGAAATCAATGGGGCGAATATTTGTTGGCTTGGTGAAGTGTGGAGCTTGGGGCTGTTTTGATGAGTTTAATCGGCTGGAGGAAGCTGTACTGTCGGCTGTATCTATGCAAATTCAGACAATTCAACATGCTTTGAAGAAACACCAACCAGTGTGTGAGTTACTTGGAAAAGAGGTAGGAGTATAGAGTCTTAGCCTCTTTTGCAACTATTCTCTTTTGCCTTCCCCTGTATTGTTGTACGTGGTTTATTTCATTAACTCACAAGCTCTCAGGTTTTGCTAAACTATTTCTTTTTTGTCGTGGTCTCTGTGCATCACACATATGGGCTCTGCACCTGTGTGGAGCCTTGCCTCGGGCACTTCCAATAGCTGAGGAAATTTTTTGGCGGGAACCCCTCCTCCATCGCCAATGTGCATGTCCTAAAAGTTCCCGCCCAGTCCTTAGTTCTTCATCAACTGCATTGTGGCAGCATTCACACGTAGGGACTTCTAATAGTTTTTTGCTATTTCTGAGAGAAAAGAACATCTTTTTATTCTATCTTTCTCTCTTCTTGTTCTTCTGCTTTACCTTTTGCTTTTTATTTTATCGGTTGTTTTAGTTTGTTGCGATCATTGGCCGCAGATTACCTTATGGGCGTATGGCCGTTAAGGCGCCGTTTAGGAAGCGTGTTAAAACTATTTCTTCTGGTGTGATGTGCCTTGTTTGTTGCTATGTTATGGCTGTAATACCATTGTGGGGTAATGCATAGGAGTTTCAGGCCTATTTACTTTTTTCTGTCTTCTAAAGTTCTTATAGTCCTTGTTTTGCCCTAAGAAAAAAGATTAAGGGCCAAACAATTGTTCTAATCTCAAACCAGGTATAGTCTAAGAATTGTATTAATTAAAGTCTCAATATGTTTTGTGACAACACTTATCTTCAGGAGAGGTCATAAGGTTTACAGATGTTGAAACTGTATTGGGACAGCCTCACTGGATCAGATTAGCTGGCCCTTTAGTATCCTGTTTGTGTCAGAAGTAATACTTCAGAGGAAAAGGCCAAGAAATACCTGTCCCCACCCTTTCTTTCATCCCTAAATGTATTAGTTTTTTAAATAAAATTAATTCATACAGAAGTTAAAATATACACTCCATATATATGAAAAAACCCAAGTTCTCTAAGGGGGAGTCTATACCAGCCGTTTATTGCAGGACTGAATGGAGTTATCACTAATAGGCCACATGACGTTCACCTGCTTCTATGGTGATCTTGGCTTCACCTCTCAGTTTCACAGAATATCCCTGACTGCTTTTGTCATGGTTTTTCCGGCTCTTTCACTTCCATTCCATAGAATTTTTGCGGTTTGCAACCCCCCCCCCCCCCAAATTTGTGAGGTCATTGCTGTTTGCTGCGAGCTCCGGGCATGTGCATGGGTCGGAGGTGTGCGGGAGTGGACCTGTCTGCCATTTTCGCCACTTGTTTGGGATGGGTATCAACATGTTTTACTGCCAAGTGTGCTTGTTTTTTTAAATACAAACATATCTCTGTTCAGAAGTGCATATTCAACAGAGTTCATATCCCCCCATGTGTTGTTGTACGTCTGTGTTTGTGCGCATCCCTCATGAGTCATTAAAAAAAACCTCTGCCCTGTATCGATCTCCCTAGCCTCACCCACTTTTACTGATATACATGCGCAAGCGCTGTAATGAAGCACACGTGCTTCCGCAACAGCCCTCCTGTAATTTTAAGTAAACATCAGTCGCGTGTGCCCCATGAGCACTGATCGCGGAAGCAGGGAAAATTTGGATGCAGCCCCCTTCCATTGCGAAAGGCCTGTAGGTGTAGATTAGGCCTAAGATAAAAATCCATTTACAAAAAGCAGAATATGCCTCTGATAGGGTTTAACCATTCAAATTGGTCATAACCCAGTGACAAAGAGTTCTTTATAAAAGCAACTGATAGGGACTGTTTTTCATTAACATGTCCAAATGCATTTGAGGATTTATGGAATGCTGTCGATTAAACTAAGAAAAGAATATCCCACAATTTCCCCAGCCATTCTTGCATTGAAAGTATCTCTTTACATTTCCAGTAATAAGAATAACACACAAACATTAGTAAAGGGTGATATTGCTTGGATAATCATTTTCCAATATGTTTGAGTCCTGCAACACAGTCACCACATGTAGAAAAAAGCTGCTCCATTTTTAGCATACTACTAATAGTTAATATTTCCAGCTTTATAGATATTGCCTAATTTCAAAGGCATTGTGGCATTGCATTGCCATTTTCAGACAGTTCTCTCTCAACATTTGCTCACAGTAAACTGACCTCTAGGTCCAAAAAGGAAAAACCAAACTTCTGGTGAAATTTCCCTTTGTATATACTTTCTCCATTTTTTGTTGATAATACTTTACACTTGAAGTATTGATGCATATTAAGATATAATATATTTTGGGGAAAGCCTTAGTGCCTGGACACCAAATCCATGCTCTGTCTCTTATCATTCTTTGCCAGTTTCTGGTCAAACAGGTAAATGAGAATATATGGGGAAATAACCGATTTGTCTTATAATATATAGTTGTTTTGCAAGTATATAATGTGGAAACCCTTAAGTATTTTTTACTAGATCACATGGATTATTGCAGCTGTTAGTGAAACTATCTCTTGTTAAAATGCATTCTTTTTGAATGTCAGGTTGAAATGGATCTCAATTCTGGAATTTTTATCACCATGAATCCTGCTGGAAAGGGCTATGGAGGTAGACAAAAATTACCTGATAATCTCAAACAGCTTTTTAGGCCAGTTGCTATGACTCGTCCTGATAATGAGCTCATTGCAGAAGTGATTTTATATTCAGAAGGTTTTAAAGATGCTAAACCTCTGGGAAGAAAATTAGTGGATATTTTTAATTTAGCAAGGTAAGTATTTGGAAATGGATATTTTCTTTTTTCTCCATACTTTCTTCTTGTTTTTCTTTTAGGAAATAGACATTTTGTCTCTTTGTGATGCACACTGATTCTTCAATATTATATTACAAAGTGCTTTGCTATTCCTCAATACTAAAAACCTATAGAAGGAGGACTTTTGTAGGGCGATTATAAGAATTACTGGGATAATGTATATTAAATGTATTGAGCATTTAGAAATGGTGTTCTCTAAATTTTATGTGGAATCTTATGTGTAAAATCAAATGTGGCTTGTCTATTGTGGATGAAACCTTCTGAGCTTACTTTAAGGTATATGCACTAACCAGGTGATTTATTATAAATTTTATTCTCTCACAAAGCTGCTCTGGAGCTCTGCAGCTGAACGTGAGAATGAGCTTATTAGCAAAGAAGTGAATGGGCAAAGAGGCCTGTTGCCTGGAGGAGGGACAGAGGGGTCTGTGAAAGCACTGGTGAAAGTCTCTTAGCCACATTAACAATTTTGTTTTCAAGCCACTCTTCTCTCACATCACTCTGTGTCATAGAGGCTATGGAGTGATGCAACGAACTACGATTAAACAAAGATATTAGTTTCAACATAACAAACTACTGTTGATGCAAGTCAGGGTTCACAAGCCAGGATTCACATGCCAACTTTAAAACATGCCAAACTACATTCTCAGATTACAATTTGTTGGCCCCAAACCAATCATAGTTTATGAGTCATATTGGATTTTGATGTACAAACAAGGCAGAATTAGGCTGATGACATCATGTTTTTTCCCACCAAGAGTTGGGTGGGCGGGCAGTCAGGGGCCGCATGCAGTGGGCAACCATCCCCCTCACTCCCTTCTGACATTCAGAGAAACACATTGACTCATACACATATTCATACGCGCACACAGTCTCTCTCTCCCATATCTTCTCTGTGTCACTCATGGGGAAGACAAGCATGAATGTGGGGGAGGATCAACCCTCTCTTCCGTCTGTGCCATCCTCTTCAGCTAAATCACTTAGGCTGATGGGAGCATGATTGCAATGGGGAGGAAGCTATGCAGGGAGAGTCATCTCCCTGCATAGCTGGGAGTTTTATTATGGTTTTAATTTTTGTGAACCGCCCAGAGAGCTTCGGCTATCGGGCGGTATAAAAATGTAATAAATAAAATAAAATAAAATAAAATAAAAATAATCATCATCTCACATCTTACTCCCCACCTAACTCACACTGGGCAGTCTGCCAAACAGCACAATTTACAAGGGCAGAATTTGGTACAGAGGGGGGTGGCAGCTTAGGCACCCAGTGGACCACACTGAAGGCCTCCATGTGGCCTGTGGCTGCAGGTATCCCTGACATGGCTTAGCATTGCATCCAAACTAGGCACCTGGCTCTGCACACCCCTGTCATTCTATTAAAGTCTTTAATTTTCTTCACATGTATTAAAAGGAATTATTCTTTATTGCTAGAAAGATGTAAGCACTAAAATGAAAGTATTTTAAAAATTCAGGGAGCTCTTGACACCTCAGCAGCACTATGATTGGGGTTTGCGAGCACTGAAGACTGTTCTGAGGGGATGTGGGAATCTACTTCGACAGCTGAAAAATAATGGAATGAAAGAGAAAGGTAAAAAAAGATTAAATAAGATTTTGTCTTTCTGGGTCTTTAGAAGTAAATATTAATCACTAACTTCATACAAGTCCCTGATGTCTAGGATTGTGGGTTTTTGGGGAAACTGTTTAAAAGCAAAGATAACATGAAAACTTTCCACAATTAGAACTTTCACAACAATTTGTCCACTGTCATTTAATTTAAAGAGGACTGGAGAGGTTAACACAGAGTTTGTGTAAATTTGGCACTATAACTTATTCTCATTGTCTGTGATAAAGACTCACCTCATAAATTAAATATTTAATTTATTTAATTTATATATTGCCCAATAGCCAAGATATGCAAGATTGTAGCTGGAAGTGGGAGAGTGGTTTTTGTTGTAATTGTTGTTGTTGTTGTTGTTATTTCTAAATTTCAGAAAAGAGCTGCTTAGCATAATAATAAGTAATTCCTTTAAAACTGATCACTAGCAAACAGGGAGTCAGCAAGGATAGTAGCCACTTCTGTTCTTGGCCATTTGGTAATATCTTTATTGCCCTCAATCCCTAGATCCATTCTCAAAAACCTAGTTGCCTCAAACAACAACTAAAACTGGATTCTGCTTTAGAGTAGCATATCACCTAAGATAGTGTGGTGTAGTGGCTAGAGTGTCGGACTGGGAGTCGGGAGATCTGGGTACTAGTCCCCACTCAGCCATGGAAACCCACCTGGGTGACTTTGGGCCAGTCACAGACTCTCAGCCCAACCCACCTCCCAGGGTTTTTGTTGTGAGGATAAAGTGGAGAGGAGGAGGATTATGTACGCTGCCTTGGGTTCCTTACAGGAAAAAAGGCGGGATATAAATGCAATAATAAATAAATAATAAATAGTTGCAGAAACCCTCCTGACTTTTTCAGTCCTTTGAAAGCAGCAAAAATAGGAAGTTACTGGTGGCTTCCTATTCATGGCTGGAGAGCTGTGCTTTTCTTGGTAGGCAACAGATTTTCAAGTTTTCATTAATAGTAGTTAATAATATGCTTAGCAGAACAGAATAAGTTAACAAGAACATAATTTTCTCTTGAGTTGTTATCATCTTCTGACAAATGGTCATGAGCCTAAGGATTCATGTTTTGACTGTGCTATTGTACTTTCATTTTTACTATTTAATCTCTTTGTTGTCCTTAAACAAGGCATTGCACATCCACCACCTTTGGGGGACTGCCATTCTCTTGCAATGATAGAAATCAAGTTGATGTGATTGTCTTATAACTCCAGGCAAAAATAAGCTAAATTGTATCATATTTCTTTTCTCCCATGCAGTTAATGAAAGCCATATTGTAGTCCAAGCTTTGCGACTTAATACCATGTCAAAGCTTACATTTGCAGATTGTGCACGGTTTGATGCATTGGTTAAAGATGTCTTTCCTGGAATTGACTTTAAAGATGTGGATTATGCTGAGCTAAGCAATGCTTTACAAGAAGTCTTTGAGGAGGCCAATTTGGAAATCATATCTACCCAGGTAAATATCACATATAACATAGCCAATGCTGAGTACTGTGAGCTTGATCTTTCATAAGTACTCTGAGACTTTCAGGCAATCAGTTACAAAAATGTTAAAGGCAAAGTCTTAATTATATTGTTATTAAAAATATACATGTTATGTACATGAATTATATAAATGAATTTATGCAAAAGTAAAATCAAAGAGGACAAAGGTGAACTCTTATTAAAATGACCTATTAATTACTGTGCACTTGCAAAAATGTAAGAATAGAGACAAAATAATTGTAAGCACATCCATATTTGTGGCTGGGTAATGAATTACACACCATAACACATAATTGTTTTGTGAAATTTAGGGGCACTCAAAGCAATAATCTTACCTTGTTCTTACCTGATAAACAAAGTGATAAAGATATCTAAATTCACAGAAGCCTTTTCCCCAAGGGAAAATGTGTAAGTAGAACACAAAAGGCACAAACTCCTCACATTCTGTGCCAGAACCTTACAATCACAATACTCTGACACTCTTGACCTATGATGCAAGCAGGAAGAGCTCATCTTCCTCTTTGTCTAAAAACATTCAGTTCCCCTTGCAGGGCAAGTTGCAGCTTTGAATTAGCTTTGCTAGTTACAGTGCCCTGGATGCTCTTATTAAGGAACACAGAGATCTTGGTGCCAGTTATTGCTGTAGTTCCTAAGGCCCTTTCCACACCTAAGGGTTATCCCAGGAAAATGGAGGGATCATGCCTGCTCTCGGGATTCCCTGTGTGGCATTTGGATGCACAGGAACAATCCCGGGATGATCCCAGGATATAGGGCTGGTGTAGACATGCCCTAAGAGTGATTTTTTTTGTTAGATAGTTTAGCTTTGAACTATATTGGAATGTAATCTATCAAAGAGAGAAGGGAGAGGGAAGAAGGGATGTTTCAAACATCTTTGAATGTATAAAAAATTGCAGAGTGTCAATAAATGGCAGAGAGCCCGGCCTTCAGTTTGCTGGAGGCTGCTCCCTCCTACACGTGTAGTTCTGAATAAAGCTTTTGTAACGGGACTTCCTTTCAGCTTCGGTTGTTTCCATGCCAGAAGTTCTGAAAACTTCTGTTATCTTCTGCATATTCAGGTGAGGGAGGATGGCTAAGCTAATAACTATGTTTTATATTGTTTTATATTCTGTAAAGATCAAGAAAGTTTTGGAATTGTATGAACAGCTACGTCAGAGAATGGGGGTAGTTATTGTAGGCCCAAGCGGTGCAGGTAAATCAACCCTCTGGCGGATGTTAAGAGCTGCACTTGGGAAAGTTGGCAAAGTAGTAAAACAATATACCATGAACCCCAAAGCTATGCCTCGCCATCAGTTACTAGGCCATATTGACATGGACACAAGAGAGTGGTCAGATGGTGTGCTTACAAACAGCGCTCGGCAAGTGGTACGAGAACCACCAGGTATGTCTATGAATTGGAACCCTTAACATTATTAATTAAGGAAGCTTGCTTTTTTATCCGATGCTTGTATGAATTCAGAAGTCCATCCTGCTGTGGTCAGTAGGTCTTATTCCCAGTTAAGCATGATTAGAATTGCAGTCTTAGTTTTGCAAGTTTTGCAATACTATAATGAGAGGTGCTATGTTTGTTTGTAACAGCAAGGATGGTCTTTTTGTCTTCATTATGATCATAACCTTATATGACAAAGGTTGCCACTAACAGTACCATTATCTAGTAAATAATAGGTGTAAAGTTGGAAGAGAGCATTTATCTCAACATAGTAAGTAAAATAAGAAAACTACTAGTGTGACCATAAGTATTGATTGAATTTTTGGCATCTTCATGGAGCATATCAGTCTGGTTTCATCTTTTCTTTGTTCAGAGTTGTAAGTACCTTAGAACTGTACATTGTTGTGAGAAACAGGAATTGATACCTGTCCTAACCTGTATCCATCCCAACCTGGATGTTAGAGCAAGCCTGATTTGAAAAGCAGCTAGCTTCTCTAACTAGTTTACTTACAGTGTGTGTGTTTTTAAATTGATTGTGAACAGATGTTACTTCATGGATAATCTGTGATGGAGACATAGATCCTGAATGGATTGAGTCTTTGAATTCTGTCCTTGATGACAACCGTCTACTCACTATGCCCAGTGGAGAAAGAATTCAGTTTGGCCCAAATGTTAACTTTGTCTTCGAAACCCATGACTTGAGTTGTGCTTCTCCTGCCACCATATCTCGAATGGGAATGATCTTCTTAAGGTAATTTGACATAGATGTATATAAGAGGGCTTTACAGCAAGAGTGGGCAGAAGGTAGATTTGGATCTGCTCTTCTATTGGCAGGCTCCACTGAATATACAGAATTGGTGTTCTCTTTGTATTGCTTTCCTTAAAATGAGGTGTGTTTTTTAAATACAATTGGAGTGTGATTTCCATGCTTTCACTGAAAGATAAATAAACCATCTGAGTCCAGCCAGTCAGATCCAGGGGTAAAGAGAACGCTTTATTTAACAGTCCAGCTGAGAGTGCAATGCCTTTAACACCAGTGATCACCTCTGTCGTACAGCCTTGGTGAAGTTTGGCCCACAATTATGGGGAGGTGCCTAGATTGAATCTGTGTGCTCCCTTCCCCTCCTCAAACATCCTAAATTGTGATCAGTGTTGTTAGGGGAAAGTATTCATCAAGCATAGCTGGTGCAGTTTTTCTGCTGTGGGTTCTTTGACTTAATTAGAGATATTATCAGGTGATGAGGAATTGTACAGAAACGAGTAAAGTAGAGGCTGATATAGACCACTTGCTTACACTCTTCTGGATATTTAAATACATTTGTAAACCTGTTGTGAAAAATATATACTCTAGCTTTTCTCTACTGTGCTATTGAGGCTGAAATCCTATTTACAGTTACTTGGGAGTAAGCCTCTTTTATCACACTTCCAAATAAGTATGCATAGGATTGTGCTGCAACACTCATCTATGGGAGCTCTGTAGTATATGATATTTGTATCCAAATAGGGAATCGCAAAATTTGTTCTAATTTTAATTTGAGGCATATCTTATTCTAGTGATGAAGATACTGATCTTAATTCGCTAATAAAATCTTGGTTACGAAGCCAACCTGAAGAATGTAGGCAAAAACTTGAAAACTGGATTGGAGATTATTTTGAAAAAGCTTTGAACTGGGTCCTAAAACAGGTAACGCAACATTTTAAAGTTTCTTGTATTCATATGTTCTATTAGACTACTTAATTTTTTTTTAAGGAGGACCACAGCAGAGCAGATTCAAGACTACTGCAGGTACCAGCCAGAGACTTTAGGTTCAATTTCAGGATCATGGAGAGCAACTGGAGTAAAGACAAGTTGCCCCAGCACTGACCTGGAGTAACTGACATGGTTTTAAAGTCAGACCAGAAGAGTCTTTCTGGAAGGTCCACCCACTGAAGTGCTGCATTTGCCTGTTAAAGGGTCAGTGCCCTTTTCCACAGTTGCTGACTTCTCCTGGAGAATGAGGGTTTAGAGGAGTGGGTCATTGGAGGAATTTGAGGTCCATTCCTCCAAGTCAGAGGGCAGCAGCATCTCTTAGGGGTTTAGTGAACAGGATGCAGGCTTCGAGGCAGAGGATTCTAGTTCAGATGGTCCAGGGACTATTTCCGATGCTTCCTTGGAGACAACTGTTGCTGGAGACATCAGTCTCCAAGGGTTCTTGTTCCTGGGCAATGACATAAATAAACCTATATATTCAAAATATTGAAGTTTTCAAAACATCACTAAAGCATCCACTTTACTTAATCCCTATGTTTTGTGCCTGCTGAATGTAAATTCATTCATGGTGCCTGATGGATGTGCTTTTTTCATGAATGCACCTAGTAACCCAGCTGTGACTAAGAAGCAAGGGAATGGAGAGGCAGAAGATGAGGTCAATTAGTTCCCTCCAGTCTGCTCTCTCCACTTTGCTAGTAATCATTCTTCACTCTCTCTGCTATGGAGCCTCGAAAATTGAGGGGATGAACTGTAACTATTGTGTAGGTACCAAAACAATCATTTTAAGACAGCAGACATAACATATGTGCAGTTTCTTAGGATTGATATTTATAGCAGTGACTGTCATGATAGTTAAATGTACTTTGCCTACTTACTGGAATAGGACTTTGCACTATATCTTAGTCCTTCTGTTGGAAACTGGTTTACAGCTTGCTTACCGCATACTATTTTACAGAATGATTATGTGATAGAAACAAGTTTGGTTGGAACAGTGATGAACGGGTTGTCTCATCTCCATGGGTGCACCGAACGCGGACAGTTCATAATTAGCCTGATAAGAGGACTTGGTGGAAATCTCAACATGAAATCACGACAGGAATTTACAAAAGAGGTCATTATTTTTAAGACAAAAGTATTCAAGTCATTAGGACTTTCAGGATAGATATTTTTTAACAATATTTAAGATCACAGATATATTTGAATAAATATTTTAGTTAATGATATTAGCACTGAACTGTAAAAAACATAATGGCCCAGTCTGGATATCAAGTGCAACAAGGCTTCTTCTGGTATGAATAATATGTATGTCGGGAAATGCACAGTGAATGTACTCCCTTCTATACTTAGAGATAGATGGTATTGCACATCTTCATCTGCCTGATGCAGTTGTACTTGCCTTTTTTTATCCCACACTCGGGGAAAAAAGTGAGGAATTTGCATATGCAGAAAACAGAAAGACTCCTTCTGCATACCTATAAAAGGATTTGCACAAGTTCTATGCTTTCCTAAGCAAAACTTTTTATTACAAAAACTCAGGTAGAAGCATGAGTAGTTACTGAGAGTTTGGGCAGAAGATACCATTATCAATAGTGAAACCATTTTGCCAAATCACTGTGAATATGCATATCAGAATTTTGTGTTTCGTTGGTAGGGAATCTAGAGTTAGTGACTTGGAACTAACTTAATTAGTAATGCTTTAGTGCCACTGAAATCAGTAGGACAAGTTAGTACTGATGACTAACTTAAATGACATTGATTTCAGTAGGACTAAGGCGAGTCTGGATTTCAATAGGACTAAAACAAGTCTGGATCCAAACCAGTGGCGCTGAAGGGAGCATATTTTACATATTCTAAGCTGTTGCATTGGGGGAGAATTTGCTAGAAGCCTGGATGGAAGACATGGTTATTGTCTGTATCTAAGTGTCTTTAACAATTGCATGTTGTGTTTTATAATAATAATGTTTGATGTTTTTAGGAGTGCATTTTTATAAAATTTTAATTTTAAATTCTTTAAAAAAATATATATTTTAAGGTTTTTACTTGGGCACGAGAGTCTTCACCAAATCCCAACAAACTATTGGACACCTATTACGATCCAGATACTGAACGCCTAGTATCGTACCAGCTGAAAAAACCTGAAAACCTGACTGCTGATGATTTTAGCAATGTTCAGACTCTTCCGGTTATTCAAACACCTGATATGCAAAGAGGTTTAGATTACTTTAAACCTTGGCTAGGCCTTGTTACTAAGCAGCCATTTCTTCTTGTTGGGCCTGAAGGATGTGGAAAAGGGTAAGGATTTTTTTTCATACCAACTATGATACTAAAACAGTACCACTATATACTAGAAGTGATGTTGATAGTATTACCTGAAAAACATATCTTCTGCCATGGGTCCGTTCTACAGCCTAAAATGCAATGGCTGCACAAGTGAATTTCCCCTTTATTCCAAGAGTTCACTAACCTTGTATTCCATTGATTGATTGATTGGTTGATTGCATTTCTATACTGTGCATTTCTATACCTAAGCGCTCTATTTTAGGCTAAATAAGAGAATTCTGAAAGTTAATTTGCAGCATTCAGTTAATTTGTATCCTTTTTCTTTCTCTATTACTGATGCACAAATGCACATTGACCAAACTGTCAAAAAGATATCTTGATGTGATTGCATGCATGCATGATTCTTCTTCTTAAGGTGCCTTCACCTATTGGAGGTTAGCTATTTTTGTTTTTGAGGCCATTGCTCTAAATAATTATATAAAAGTACAGCTATACCATGTATGATTGCATCAAGAACACTTTTCATCATACAAAAATAATCTGAATGCAATCGGGTATGATCACATCAAGATTTTTATTTCATTGCATACATGCATACCAGTAATAAGCCACAGTGGGGTTGTAAATTAATTGAACATAATTTGGAAAATACAAAATGGAACAAAATTCGTAATGCATTGCTTCAACTTTGGAAACGAGACCAGATAATTTGCAACTACCAATTTTATTTTATTTTTTAAAAAGAAAGAAACAACAATAACAACAAAAGAATTTGGATGAGGAGAATTTCGGAAGCATCCCCTAATTGTTGAGGTTAAACTTAAATTTCTCTGAGTAAGCTTGCACTTGCTCTAAATCCAGCTGATGCACTGTGTTAGGAGATCACTTCAGATTTAGTGCAGGACCTGGATTGTCTTGAAAATATACTGCAGTAGTCGAAACGGGTGGCTTGAAAGTCTAAAGGCGTAGCAGGAAGCTGAAAGCTGCACCAATGGGGTTTCAGCACTGAGGACCAGACCAAACCAATTGGTTCCAGAGAATCAGAGTATTGGTAATCTGGGACAACTTGGGGAAACTAGATGTGCCTCCTGCAAACCTAGAGTTGAACTGAACTCTTAAGAACTAGCCCTAGCCCCACCTACACAGATTTAGAGGTGTGTGTGCAGGTTCAGGTACAGCCTTAGCTTGAACTCTCACTCAATGATGGTGCTGAGTAGTTTCCAGCTGTGTATTGCTGTCCAGTTATAGGTTCAGTGAGGAAGGACAGGATTTAGATCAGATGAGAGCTAGTCAGATGAGAGGAAAATTCAGAAAAGGAATGCAATGCAAGAACAATCCATCCAGGTTGAGAGACAAAAGTATTAATAAGTAAATAATATATTTGGGAGGATTGAAGGAGCTCCGAATACTATGAAGCTCCTTGATTGGAGGAGCTCCGAATACTGTGAAGTTTTCCTCTCAAATAATTAAAACAGTCAAGGAAACCTGCAGAATTTGAACTGTTTTGGGGTTTTTTTCTAGCTAAGTTACATTATATTTAATACTTTTGAAAAGAAATCCTGTATACATGCACAGGGATATTGGTTTGTTTTATAATTGACATACACATTTTCATTTGGCTGAGACAGATGGTTTCCTTAAAAGTGCTGTATAGCATTTAAAACCTGCTTCTTTTCATTTCTTTTTTTAGAATGCTACTCCGTTATGCCTTTTCTCAGCTTCGGTCCACTCAGATTGCTACAGTACACTGCAGTGCACAGACTACGTCCCGGCATCTTCTTCAAAAATTAAGTCAGACATGCTTGGTTATCAGCACCAATACTGGGCGAGTATACAGGCCCAAAGATTGCGAAAGGCTGGTTTTATACCTAAAGGATATCAATTTGCCCAAACCTGATAAATGGGGAACTAGCACACTTGTGGCTTTCCTGCAGCAGGTGAATAGAATTTGACTTTGAATTTTGTAACTGTTCCTTGCAAGATTGTAGAATATGAAGGAACTTTCTTCTTGTTGTCTCCTGTTGAGTCAGATATATTTTATTTATCTATTTATTTATTACATTATTTTACTGCTGAAGCTCTCTGGGTGGTTTACAACAATTAAAACCATAACAGTTTTACAAACAGCAGAAACTGAAAAAATAAAATGCCTGGGAAAATAAGATCTTCACCTGGTGCCGAAAAAACTACAATGTAGGCGCCAGGTGAGCCTCTCTGGGGAGGTCATTCTACAACTGGGATGCCACAAAGGAAAAGGCCCTCTCCTTAGAAGTCACCCACCTCACTTTGTTTGGTGGGGGCACCCGGAAAAGAACAGCTGAAGACAATCTTAAAAATCCACACTGTTTTATTACTTATGTTATTCCATTTTTATACTGCCCGATAGCTGATGCTCTCTGGACGTTTAAAACCATAAAATACAACATGACAAGACAAAATATAAAACTTTAAACAGTTTAAAAGTACCATGTAAAACCAAAGTAAAACCCAGGAAGCATTTAAAAATGTTACGTTTTCTACCTCGCAAACTGCATGTGGGAAGATTTTCCAGAGGGTGGGTACCACTAAAGAGAAGGCCTGCCGTCGAGGTTCTTCATGGCAGTGTTCCGTTCTTTTGGAATGACTAGCAGGACCTCCTCTGAAGGTTTTAAATGTCACCTGGGTATGTATAAGGGAAGGTGGTCTGCTAAGTATCCTGCTCCCGAGTTGTTTAGGGCTTTATATGATAATAAAGTAACCTTGTACGTGGCTTGGTAATTAATAGGCAGCCAGTGCCGTTCTTTTAACACAGGTGTTATGTGGGCATAGCTAGGTGTTCCAGTGATTACACTAGCTCCTGCATTCGGCATATATATAGGAAGAGATGATCCTTCAGGTAACCTGTCCCAAGTCATCTAGGGCTTTGAATATTAATAGGCCCAGAAATGGACTGGCAAACAGTGCCAATCACAAAACACTAACATAATATGTTCATATTGGCCAGTCCCCATTAACAGTCTCACTGCCCTATTTGGACCAGCTTAAATTCTGGACCAATTTCAAAGTCAGCCCCACATATATTACATTGCAATAACCTAGACGAGAGGTTACCAGAGCATGGATAACTGTAGCTAGGAGCCATCACTGTCTATATAAGGATGTAGTTCGGTGTATAAGCCTAAACTGATAACAGATTTATGAAATTTACCTGTGCCTCTAGTGACAATGCTAGATCCATGAGCCAAAGATCACATTGATAATTTGGCACCCCCAAACTATCAAGGTGATCCGTTAGAGAGAGTGCAACCACCTCCAGAACTGGTTGAACATCACTTAGCTGGGCAGATGAACAGTACTAACAGTACCTCTACCTTGTCTGGATTGAATCTCAGTTTATTGGCCCTCATCCAGTCCATTACTGTGCCTAGGCACTGATTCAGAACACTCACTGGCTCACCTGGGTTTGATGAAAAGGAGAGGTAGAGCTGGGTGTTATCAGCATATTGATGACACCTCAGCTCACACCTCTGGATAAGGTCTCCTAGCAATTTCATGTAGGTATTAAACAGCATAGGGGATAAGACAGAGCCCTGTGGAACCACAATGGACAATAATAATAATAAAACAAATTGTGAAAGCCTTAGGATTGTCATATATTTCCAATTTCAAATGTTATTAGATCTTAATCTAACCCCATAATCCTAGATAAAGAACAACAGATAATTGGACTAAACAAATGACACACAAACATGATGTTTTTTCAACATTTATTTATCCACAACTGATTCAGCATTCAATATCCTTGTGTGAAAAAGTATGTGAACCTTTAGATTCAGTACCTGGTGGCATCCCCTTGAGAAGCAATGACCAAGCCTTTCCTGTAAGTGTTGGCCAGTCTTTCACATCAGTTTTCAGGAATTGTGGCCCATTCCTTCTTATAGAACTGCTTCAGTTCATTGACATTTGAGGGCTTCCTTGAATGAACAGCTTGCTCTGCTCCTGCCACAACATTTCGATGAGGTTTAATTCCAGACTTTGAAAAGGCCATTCTAAAACACAGAATTTCTTCTTCTGCAGCTATTTTTTTTATAGATCTGCTTGTCTGTTTAGGATCATTGTCTTGTTGCATGGCCCACTTTCCGTTCAGTTTCAGCTCACAGATGGATGGGCTGACATTCTCTAGAATCTGATACCATGCAGATTTCATGGCTGTGTCAATGATGGCAAGCCATACAGGCCCTGAAGCAGCAAAGCAGGCCAAAACATCACATTCCCACCACGGTGCTTCACAGTTGGGATGAGGTTCTTCACTACCTCTGAGGAATATAGACGAAATGGTGTCATGCATCCTGCCCTACCCCAGGTTCCGACATACCAGTTTATCACAGTCTCCCTGTAGAGACTAGCTTTGTTTTTTGTACAAAGTTAACACAGTTTTCACTATACCATATAGCAGGAGTGGGGAACCTGTGGCCCTCCAGATGTTGCTGGACTGTGATGATTTGAGCTGATTTGGAAGGGTCCAAAAGTATCTGGAGAGTCACTGGTTCCCCATCCCTGTCACAGAATATCATATTTGTAAAATCCCAATAATGCCTCTGTGTTGACAATTTGTTTTAATTGCACGTGCTTATTATAAATTTTATGTCCCCCAGGTGCTGACATATCAAGGATTTTATGATGAAAATCTTGAATGGGTTGGGTTAGAGAATATCCAAATTGTGGCTTCCATGTCTGCTGGAGGAACACTGGGAAGGCATAAACTCACTTCTAGGTTTACTTCTGTTGTCCGCCTTTGTGCAATTGAGTGAGTATCATTTGCATATTTTCTTGACCTTGTCACAAGCTGCCTTTGTAGTTGTGCTTTCTTTCCACTCCTTTACTCATCTCTATTCCCTGTTTCCTGTAGTTGCAGGAAATGTGTGCCAGTTACAGTAAAATATATACAATTCCCAGGAACATAGTAATATGAGAGTAGGGTAGAATTTAAAACATTTAAAATATGTTTTAAACTTTGAAATACTGCCTTGAGGCCCAGTATTGGGCAAAAGGCGGGATACTACTACTACTACTACTACTACTACTACTAATAGAATGATTTCACCTTCTCTCTGGAGTTTTTATTTTAGTATGGCCCTTTGTCAGTTTGGGTGCCTCTTTTGTTTCCTTTCCTTGGTTCCTAGATGACATTCAGTAGGAACCCAGTAGCTCTCCCCAAATGTCAGACTTTGCAAAGTCAAATGGAACACTATCATTTGGCTCCTAAAACCAGTTTGTTAAAGGGCTAGCAGGTGACAGGCACAAAACTAGCCTCAGCACTATTGTCTTCCTCTCTGGAGCCTCCCAGGCCCCCATTTATACCTCAGAACTGAACATGTGGATCAAATTTAAAACAGATTTATCAGGCTTGGAGAAAGTATGGCTGACACTTAGACAGAAAGGGAAAACCCCCACAGAGAACTAGTCTTGTGTTTTTGTATTGAACATTTCCTAGTTCTCATTCTTTTTTTGAAAATAAAAGTTGATATAATATTAAACTTGTATTTTCAAACAAGATTATCCATAAAGTATTGGAATATATTGTTGAGTACCCAAACATGGGAGATTAATTTTACATGACCTTAAATTACCTCATGTACTTTGTATTTTTCCATTTTCTTAAATGCTCCTAGGCATTTAACAGCATTTAACAACATGAGCTGAATTTGTTTGTTTTTAACAGACCCCAGAATAGCTGTTTTTATAAGGATACTGTTGTTTTTACGCTTTTTATGTTTTTAAACTTTGTATATTTGTTTTTAATGTTTACTGTTTTTAACTTTTGTAAACCACCCAGAGAGCTTCGGCTATGGGGGTGGTATATAAATGCAAAATAATAATAATAATAATAATAATAATAATAATAATAATAATAATAATAATAATAATTTTATTATAAAATATTGTTGGGTTCTGATAAAAATAATTAAGGAGCTTATATATTTTGGCACTCTCAACTAAGTGCTAGTTCAGTCTTTCAGATGAAAATCTTCAAGAAAGCCAAACTGCATTTAATTTTTCAGATAGTGATAATTGTAGTTCTGAGTAAATGATACAAATAAATCTAAAGTAACTGTAAAAGTTTAATTGATTTTTATATTTCTATTTTCTAGTTATCCAGAAAGAGATCAGCTGCAAACAATTTATAGTGCCTACTTAGAACCTGTTCTACACAAGAACCTAAGGAACCATCCTGCTTGGGGATCCTTAGCAAAAATACATCAATTGGCAGGATCTATGGTTCAAGTTTATGAGCAGGTATAAACATTTTAATTCAGGTTCTAATGACTTCAGGTCAATTTTTCTGCAGCATTTATGTCTTCTGTTCCAGGGTTGCTGCATTCCCCATTAATGCTAGCTGTTCTGGCTAGGAGAAGGTGGAAGTTGCAGAGATAGATTTTTCTCCCTCAAGCAATACATAACATGTTTCTCTGTCATAACGTGTGGTGATGCCCTGTGGCATGGATGGCTTTAAAAAAGGATTGGACAAATACATATACTACTACAAGTTACCTGAACGGAACCTCCATGTTCAGAGCAGTATACCTCTGAATACCACTTGTTGAGGAGTAACAGTATAACAGGGCTGTTGCCCTCATGAGCCCCTAGGAAGCATCTGGTTGACCATTGTAGTGAAACATATGTTGGACTTGATAAGCCTATGGTCTCATCTATCAGGGCTCTTCATATGTGCTTATTGATCTTGTTTAAAGGTTTTCCATGCCTGGTTGTCCAGTTAAATAGTTGTCCAATTAAATTGTGGATCTGTAAGCCTTGTTTTGTAGATTATTCAAGTAACAATTTATTCAGTTAAATGGAAGGCCAATTTTAAGTCAGTGAGGGTAATTTCTAATCAGAGGGGCTTCAAACAAAGAGTATAATTGCTTATTTTGATGGCTGTGTGGATTCTGCTGTATTGGAGTAGAAAAGAAAATGACCTTTCCTTTTCACAATGAGCGTTTGCTATCTTAAATTGAAAACTTTCCCACACTTACTTCAATATCTCAAAAGGCACCTGTATTGAGGCTTCGATAATAGAATTATTAAGATTTAATTACTATGTTAATGATTTAAAATGCATGTCTCATTAAACTCCAGTTGCCCAATTGATTGTCTCCACTTTAAAACAGAAATGAAGTTGTAATTTCAAATAAAATACCTGGGCCTGATTCCACTGAAATATATCTTGTGAAATAGTGAAATGCCTAGTGGCTCAAATTAATTTATTCTGTTATGTATTTGATTCTAAATGTCTCCTCAGTGTTTTGTAAACTGATTATGCACATGTATACTGCAGCCTTCTCTATCCAAGCCTTAATTTTATCTATCTATCCATCTATCTACAACCTTTATATACTGCTCCACATCTAAACAGATTCTGAAGCAGTGAACAATAAAAGATAAAAAGAATATAAAGTTTTTAAAAAGTTTTTAAAAAACAGAATACCAATAAAAAGCATGGCTAGTAAATCAAGGACTGTTGGTGCCTGCCTAAACTCCAAAGGCAGGAAGTTCCCTAGAAAGGGAGCCCCCACACTCAAGGCTGTGCTCCAGATGGACTCCAGTTGGGCCTTGAGTCCTTGTGGAACCACCAGGAGCATCCATCTGATGATCTCAGTGATTGGGCAGGTTGATGAGGGAGAAGGTGCTCTTTTAATGATTTTAAGCTCCTTGTTATCCAAGTAGAATTATAGAGTAGTAGAGTTGGAAGGGGCATATAAGGCCATCGAGTTCAACCCCCTGCTCAATGCAGGAATCTATCTTAAAACATACCTGACAGATGGCTGGCCAGCTGCCATCCTTGTAGCCATATTTATTTTGATGAACATTTAGTTCCCTAAGTGCCTTTTAGAGGATGAACTATATATATTACAAGTGAAAGGAAGGTTGTATGCTGAATGACATTGTTTTGACAGCCCAGTAGTTAATTCATCAATCCTATACACACTGACCTGGGAATAGGGTTCCACTGAAATTAATTATTTCTGATTAAACATGCATAGGATTGTTTCACATGTAAATTTGTACACAAAAGTCAGAACCTGGGGTCAGCACCTTGGGGTGGCTCTTTGAGAGTGGATTACAGCCCCACTGACATCAGAGCCACCAGCCTCCCCTGGTTTGCAGAGAAATGGAAAACTGTCTCATTATATTGCTGAAATCAAAAGTAGGATTAAAAATGTATTGATTTCATATGTATTTCCAGATTCGAGTGAAATTCACAGTCGATGACTACAGCCACTACCTCTTTACACCTTGCATTCTTACTCAGTGGGTTCTAGGCTTGTTCAGATATGATTTAACAGGAGGTGAGTAATTCTGGCTTATTCTGTATGACAAAGCACCTAGATTTCTTTCTTGCCTAAGTTCCACTTATATAACTGCTTCTTTGGACTCTTTGCAGATGTCTCTTATGTATGCTGATTCTATATATAGGACGTTTTTTAAGATTAGTAAGAAAAAATATTGCAGTGTGTATGCTCCTGTTCACTGGTGCAGTCAGACATGGCTTCCTATATGACACTTCATTCCATTCCTTCTTCCTCAGTTGTCAATCAGCAATCCATGCCTCCTGAGCATGGCTAGTTTTCATCGGGCTGTTTTTGGGGTCCCCCTATTAAGTTTATTTCTAAAGTTTTTTGTACTTCTGTTTGGAGGCAGTGGCATTTTGGCTAGCCAAGCAATGTCACTCATGACTGAACATCAGAAATAGAGAGAATGATATTAATTGACATCATTTTTTTACAAATTCCAGAGAATACCTCTGTTTGCCTGCTGCAATAAAAATAAATGTAAACAAGTAAATAAAAATCCTGTGGCACTTTAAAGATTAGCAATAATCGGACCAGGTAAGATCTAGTTTATGAACACTTAATGCTACAATAAATTTGTAAGGTGCCACAGGATTCTGTGCTGCTTTTTTTTAAGCAAGTATTTTTCTTTTGGGAAACAATTTTGGACTATTCAAACAGAAGCAGATCTGAGTGGGTTTTTTGTGTGTGTTGGGGTTATTTCTAAGACAAATTAGGCAGTTTGTTCTGGCTGGGATTTTAGGTGTATTATTATTAATAGGCCTAATGGTAGTTTCAGTGGAATCTCACCACAGAACACTCTACTGGGGATCCAAGGATTATATTTGATGTCCTTTATTTTGGACTCTTTTAGGGCACAACTCTATGCATGTTTACACAGAAAAAGTCCTGTAACTCCCAGCTGGTTGGGGGATGCTGGGACTTCTAGGATTTTTTCTGTCTATGCATGCATAGGATTGTGCACTAAATTGCTTATGAAGACCTGCATTTCATCACATACTTGTATAATTAGAATGAATTTATTTTATTTACATTCTTGTTTTTTATTTCTCTCCTGCACCTTGATGGTCTCCTTGTGGTATGTAGCTTCACTTTCTGCTTTAACTTTGTATATTGAAATACAGAATTTCAGATGTTGAATTCTGTAATTTATAATTACGTATCAATGTGTACTTCATAGGGGCATCAACACACACGGTAGATACTGTCTTAGAAATTGTTGCTTATGAAGCACGCCGTCTTTTCCGTGACAAAATCGTTGGAACCAAAGAACTTCATGTATTTGATAACATTTTAATGAAAGTCTTTCAAGGAGATTGGGGATCTGATATTTTGGATAACATGGCAGGTAAAATAAAAATAGTGTAGATTTCTTTTAATCTTTTCTAGTAATTGTTGTATCAGAATATAAACTGCTGACCCGACTTGCATTATTTTTCCACAGATAGTTTCTATGTAACATGGGGAGCTCGTCACGAACTAGGAACTGTTATGGCACCAGGACAGACACTGCCACCCCATGGAAGGCCACTTGGCAAGCTTAATTCAGCAGATTTAAAAGATGTTATTAGAAAGGTATATCAAAACAGATGGAAATATTAAAGAGGTTACCTTTAGATTACATTTAGATTAATAATACAGTTTGCTTGAGTCCAGAGGTGCTTCAACAGTGCCCTCATTCTGCTTGCAGAATAAGTTGTGTGAATTTAGCTAGCATGTGCATTTCTGTTTTGTATAATTTTCTGTTTGTAAGACACAGGTTTCCAAATACTTGGGGGGTCTATTAACGGTGACCTAGTGGCTAGAAGAATGGAAGGAGAGGAAGGCATGGCAATTGTAGTTAAGAAAGTCAATAGACTTAGAAGAGTGGAAACAGTATCTGTAGAAGTGTATAGGACAGAGATGTTCCACCCCTGACCACTGAGATTTTAGCCCAACCCATATCTCCTTTTTGAGCCATTTACTGTTGACACATTTTCAAAACTTCCTTTGCGGCAACAGTCTGCATTTTTAGTGTGCATTTCCAGAATAACTTGTTGTATACTATGTATTAAATTACGTTGTTGTGAGGGGAATTCCCAGATGAAAAGAACTACTGTGACACCAAAGTTGTGTCTAGAGCTTCCTGACTGAGAATGGAAGAACAGATATTCCTTAAAGTTGGCTATTTAGGCTAAGCGCTGGCTTATATTTGCATATTGTCACTTAATTTATTCCTTGGAGGAAAAAAGGCAGGATATTCAGTAAATACAATAAATAAATAAACTTAATAACTGTGACATCAGGTTAAACTTTATTTGATATCATATCACCTCAGACAAATTCTTTTCAATGGAGTCTGTTCACAGATTCAGCTGTGAACCAGCAAATTTTAAGATATCAATGGGAAATTGAAAATTTGGTAAACCGCCCAGAGAGCTTCGGCTATGGGGCGGTATATAAATTTAATAAAATAAATAAATAAATAAATAAATCGACCTCTCTTAACACATAAAAGTCATCTCTGGATGATAGAATCATTATCTGGTGAACTTCTGTGCCAATCTGCCATTACACTCATTACACTTAATCATCTGTGACAAATGAATAAGAACTTTGCAACCTAATCCTATGCATGTTTACACAGAAGTAAATATTACATTGGAGTTTCTCCCAGTAAGTATGTGTGGAACAGCCTTGGAACAGCATAAAAATTGAGTATTAAAAAATGTACAGCACAACCAATATTTTGTGTGAATACATTTCACAGCAGCTCTAAGGCCACCAGATCACTCAGCTGTTCAAACTCCCCCCCCTCACCGAAAATCCGTTGAGAAGAGAATCCTCTGAAAAATGAATTTGGGAACTCTAGAATATAAAAAGCTTTTCTTCTAATTCCCTATTTTGATTAGAATATTTTAAGAATTAGTGCATAGCAGACCACAGGGATGCACTAAGATGATTTCTAAACTGTTCAATTTTACTGTATTTAATTTACAGTTGTTTATTTATTCTTTTGCCTCCACTTAGGGTATTATTCACTATGGACGGGATAACCGCGAAATAGAAATTTTGCTTTTCTCAGAAGTCCTCGATTATGTATCTAGAGTTGACAGAGTACTGAGTTTTCCTGGAGGTTCACTTCTGTTAGCAGGCCATAGTGGAGTGGGCCGTCGAACTATTACATCTTTAGTTAGTCACATGCATGGAGCTGTTCTGATTACGCCCAAAATTTCCAGAGGCTATGAAATGAAACAATTCAAAAATGACCTGAAGCATGTAAGTTGTAATATATGTTATTTGCGCCAAAAAGCTAAATACATAAGGTCACCACTGAAAGATTACAAAATGTGGCATCATAAAACTCTCTATATGCCAAATGAACTGAACCCCAAACTATTCAAACATTTTTAAATTACTGTAAAGTGTACCCTATTAATGAATAGCAATTTAGTCATTTTCAGGATTTTTTTCTCATCCGTTAGCTTCTTTAGCTTTGAAACAATGTCTAGATTCATATCATTCACCTTATTCAAATTGTTATCTGTCTTTTCCATTCCTCTTCCTATGGTTTGTTTGCTTCTTCCCTCAGTCCTTTCTTGTTTGTTCTCGATAGTATCACTAGGAATATGTCAGCTACTTCATGTCATAAACTTATTTTCCCTAAAGATATTTTGAATTCTTCTATGAAATATATTTCCAGTGATTTATGATGCTAAACATGCTAACTTCAAATGAATCGTGTTGTTGTTCTTGTTGTTGTTGTTTTTAAAAATGTGTCTTGTCACTTCATAATTGGAAATAATCATCTAAACTACCTTAGTTCTGCCTCAAGTGTGCAGTTGAAAGTATTATTTAAATAAAAAAGATTGTAGCCCTATTGCAGATGTTTGAAGTTTTGTATGACTAGGGACACAGGGCTTGTCGTCCTGCAGTATAACCGCCCAGCCCTCCATTTAGGCGTGTTGGATTACTTGCATGTGTCTAGACATGTTTGTACAGGGATCTAGTCACTTAGAGTTCATTGCCTGTAAGCCCGAACTGCACAGGTTGTACAGTGCAATTTTGTGCTATATGTGGTTGAAGTTTAGACGTATTGGGCTGTATGTGTACAAAGCTGACAGTTCAACAAATATTCACTAGTGGAAGAGCAGGACATGCAATTGCATGTAGCCTTAAATCATTTGTGTGCATCTTTCATGTTGAAATATTATGTGGCTTTTCCCCACTTGTTTATGGGGTGACTCTGTGATACTGAACTGACGTTTGAAATCTTTTTAAATCTTTCATGTGCATTATTAGTGAGTGTCATTTATCCAGCAATCTAAGATATACGTGTTGCCATAAATATTCATATTCATTGTAAGGGGCTATTAGAGGTGTATAAATGCATTTTCTATATTGTAAAATTTAAAAAAAAATGACTTAACTTTTTCCAGGTGATGCAGCTTGCGGGTATTGAAGCTCAACATGTTGTGTTGTTGCTTGAGGATTATCAATTTGTCCAGTCTACGTTTCTTGAGATGATCAACAGCTTATTATCTTCAGGTAAGAAGAATATAATAGTTTAATGGTATATAAGGACAGTATAAAAATATGCATTGTGATGGCTTTTGCAGATTTCAATAGCCACTGGATTCTGAGTGATGTGATGTTTTAAGTGTGTTGAGTAATGCTTGTTTAGAAAACGAATGGAAAAAATAGTTCTGTCATGCAGTATAGCATATTGTGCTGTGTTCAGAGCAGATCAGCACTGTATATTAATTAATATCTTATATAAGAATACAGTAGTGTAAGGCTTACTACTTGAGAACTACCAGATCTATTTTGCTCATATTTGTTTTAAACTGAAGCTTGAGCAGTGTAGATGTGTAGAAAATTTCGAAATTTCCAAGAAGTTTAAAGCTCGAGTTTTAATAGAAATTAATTTCCTCTGCGCCAAACAGGCAGGACAGCCCCTCCGCCAGCAGGATGACGGATAGCCCGGCTCAGTCAATCAGTGCGGTGCAAAGGCAGCCCCTGGGTGTAGACACACAGTTAGGGAGGAGAAAGGAGACGCAGACAGCGAAGCAGGATGTGCGAGGGGCCACACTACATGCAGATTTCACAGGGGGGGTTCACTGTGCACGAGCCACATTTGCATTAGGCATGAGCCCCTCGGAACGGAGCGGAACTACTAGCACCCGTGGTCATATGGGTTTTGCATTACTTTATTGTATAGTGAGGCACCTTAGATCCATTGGTGCTATATGAAAATATCCTGAATTTTAAGATTTGGATACAGATGACGTTTGAAACAGGAAATAAAGTCTCAGACAATGGCCTTGTTTGAACATAATACTAACCCATGCTTTATTGCTATGAGAATAAGCCAGTGGAAACCTTGGGTGCCTGTGCTCCCCACTCTCTTCTCCATAGTTTAGGGTTGGATTGATACGTTAAACTGTGGTCCAACTAAAGTGGAAGTGGAAGCTTCTGATCTCTTAAATAAATTCTTAAAATGGATGAAATAATTGTTATTTTGCGTTGATATGGAAGAGTATTAGCTTTTCCTTTAGAAGCCAATTTTATTGGGGGAAATGGAGGATGATGGGCTTTTCCTTTTTCCTGTGAAATAAAAAGAAGATATCTTAATGATTTTTTTGCTGAACAGGTAAGTTTTATGTTTGCAGGGGGAATCAACAGAATATTTTCAAAAATAATAAAGAAGGCCTAAAACATTTGCTGAATTTTCATAAAACAGAATGTTCAATTTTTTTAAGAGCAACCCTATCAATTGCACCCTCACTGCTTGGAAGCCTCTGAACTTGAGGGCTTCTGAGATTCCTATGTCCTGCCGTGCTGAAGCCAGTCTGGTAGCAAGAGCAATGAGCCGATCTTTGCCTCCCTGTTCTTTGTTCTCCTGTATTTTAGCTAGATGGGCTTTTTAACCCTTCTAGTGAGGGTACTTGGGGGAGAAAAGGGGGATCTAGGAAGCTCAGGATAAATCACATCCTGAGTTCTCTGGTCTCCTTCCATGCCCACCCACCGGGATGACCCTTTCCCCCCTCTGATTTTCTTACCTTGGAGGGCAGACAGCACGGTTATTTCCGTGCTGGCTGTGCGTGGCTAGGGTCAGGGCGTCGGATCTCCAACTCCTCCATCTGAGGTCAGAACGTTCTCTCTGACCTCAGAAGGGGTTTTATGAGCCATCTTATTATCCCTGAGACACCTACCCTGGCACCACTGAATTGCTCACTTAGTAATTTTATTTTAACTTGACACATATGAAGCAGATAAATACTGTTTCTGAAACAGGTGAGGTTCCTGGATTGTACACAATAGAAGAACTAGAGCCACTCTTGTCCCCTCTGAAAGATCAAGCATCACAAGATGGATTTACAGGACCAGTTTTCAACTATTTTACTTACAGTAAGTGAATCAGACTATATGTGTATGTAAATCATTACAAAAGAAGCATGGGGAGAAACATAGCAAGTTTATAAGAGTATGTGAAAAAAAGATACCTTTAACTAGGATCTGATTCTCAGGAGGCTATATCAATATGTAATGACAGCTGTCCTATCAGTTAGTTTTCCAACTCAACTCTATGCAACTCATCACTGAGTTTTAAAATCCTGGTTGGTTGTCTGAAGTTGCAGCTGTTAACCGAAAGAACCAGTAGCATATCTGCCAGGGATAACATAGGAATATAGGAAGCTGCTTTATAACAAGTCAGACCATTGGTCCGTCTAACCCAGTATTGCTGATTATACTGTAGCCATAACCTCCAGGCAATAATTTTTTGTAGCTATATAATTTTTAAATGTTATGTAAGATGGTAACACAACATTTATGATTTTTTTAATGCTGTATGTATCATAACTTTTAGGAATCCAACAGAATCTTCATGTTGTGTTGATTATGGATTCTACTAACCTGAATTTCACAATAAATTGTGAAAGTAATCCTGCGCTTCATAAGAAATGCCAAGTGCTATGGATGGAAAGTTGGTCTGAAAGCAGTATGAAAAAGGTAAGTGCAAGGAGAAAAAATAAAGTTGTATTCAGTTTATTTATTATCTTCTAATAGTATTAATTTCTGTTGATTACATATTTATATGTTTAACATAGTTCTGTGATTTCTTGTACTTACCAAATAGAGGCTGGAATAGCAGTTGCTGTGGATAACAAGATATTCTGGAAGTGAACAAGATGACTACTGAATTCTTATCTATAAAAAGCTGAAACTTTTCTTTGCCTTGCAGACCAGTTGACCACTATAATTCATTTCTTCTTTCCACAGCTACAGTAGCTTATACCTCCTTTCCCCTCTCTAGTTCTGCTTTTAAGGTGTGAAGGTTTTGTAACTTCAAGAGATACCACACAATTACTCCTTTCTAGCAAACCTACCATAAGGAGATCTTTCCTTATATTATTTGTTCAGCTCCATCTTCTCAAAGTGTGTATAATTTAATTGAACCAGTCAGAGTAGGTTCTTCTTCGTGGTCTCTATGCATCACACATATGGGCTTTGCGCCTGCGCAGAGACCAGACCGGAACCTACTATAGCTGAGTGGAACGTTTTTGGCGGGAACCCCTCCCCCCACGCTACCGCGCATGTCCATGGGGTTCCCGCCCTTACCTCAGTTCTTCGTCGTCCGCCGTTGTGCATAGACCAGCTAACCGAACCTCTAGCGTTCTTCTAGTTAACTTACTTAATCTTTCTTTAAACCTGTTCATTCTTCAATCTTTCCTAATTCTTCTTACTTCTTTCTTATCTATAAAAAAAAAAAAAAAAAAAAAAATTTAATTGTAGATAGTTTTCTCTCAGCGACTTCGGTCGCCTGAGGCCCGTATGGCAGCGAAAGCCCCGTTTAGGAAGTGTGTACGGTGTGGAGCGAAACTTCCTCCGACGGACGGGCACTCCCTTTGTCTCGTTTGTTTGGGAGAAGGACACGTGGTGGAAGCCTGCCACCACTGTATGTCGTTTACAAAACAAACTAGGAAGCATAGAGCCGACAGACTTCGCTCTATATTGTGGGAAAAAGCTCTCAAGGCTACTGAGGCTCCCAGTATGGAAAAAACGGCAGTTGGTAAGTCCGTTACTGAAAAAACGGCAATTCGTAAGTCCGTTACCGACAAACCAGCAGACCGCAGCACTGAGGTGCAAGCCAGAGTTCATAGGGCACAGATACCCCTCACACCTGGCCGGTCTTTGACGAGTTCTATGGCAAAGAAGATTTCAAAGAAAGCCAGAACTCCTAAGCCTTCTTCTGAGCTGGAGAAGAAGAAGAAGAAGAAGAAAAAGAGGGACGCTGAGAGATCCACCCTAGCGTCTCCTCGAGCGCCTGAGGCGGTTAGGAGTCATTCTACTCCTCCCATTGCTCCGATCGCTTCGATGTCGAGGCCTCCCTCGGCATCGAGATCTCAGTCGGTGCCGATGGCCACGGTACCGACGCGCTCGCTCAGCCTTTCGGAGGGCGAAATAAGAGATTCTGCGTCAGCGGCCTCTTTCCAACAGCCTACAAGACCTCAGACGTTGCAGGGATTAATCCCAATACAACCGTCGCCAAGACTTACATCTCGCCGTGAATGGGATGGAGCTTCCAGATACTCCGATCCTCACTTGGGATACGAAGACTACGAATGGGAGCGATACCGTCCCCAACACTACCTTCCGGATCGAGAGAGTCCCCGGGAAGGCTACTACGCCCAACCGCCACCTGTAACAAGGATGTGCCGATTACCACCTGCATCGCCTGACCATCAGGCATCGAGGGTGTCTACTCCTCGACACCGTATGCAACCTTCGGCATCGACCGAGGCAGTTCCCACGGTACCAACAGACCAACTTCAGTTGCAAGTAGTTACGATGTCTTCTCCTGAGCAAGACTACCCGTCAGACTCGGAATCGAGGGTGTCTGCAACTCCAACGATGCCCTCGCCGGAGGATGAGGTCCACGATAACGACCCTTCCTCTCCGTCGGACGATATGGTCAGGTTCTCTGACCATATGCTTAGGATGTCACAGGCATTGGGACTAGATATCCAACAAACGGATGAATCGGTTGTGGATCCCATTTATGATGTGTTCCAAACTACTACCAATCAAAGACTGGCTATCCCCATTCCACATGCATTGAAGCAAACTGCTCAAGAGTCTTGGAAGACACCTGCTGTGACTCAGGCTACATCTAAAAGATTAGAGACTCTTTATCGAGTCCAGGAGGAAGGCGCAAAATTTTTGGTTCAACATCCAAAGCCTAACTCCATAGTGGTTGAGTCAGCCCAAGGACAATCTCAAAAGGCACATTCGGCACCGGTGGATAGGGAAGGGAGGAAATTAGACCAGACTGGCAGAAGGATTTACTCCTCTTCTTCCTTAGGCATTAGAGCGTCATCATACGAAGCGACGATGGCGAGGTACCAGCTTTTCCTATGGGAAAAGATGGGTTCATTATGCGAACACCTCCCGGAGGACAAGAAGGAACTGGCGAGGGTATTTCAAAATGAGGCTTCAGCCATCGCCAGGCAGCAGTTATCCACGGCTCGACACCAAGTGGACTGCCACTCGAAGTCCATGATGGGCGCAATATCTTTAAGGAGACACGCGTGGCTCAGATCGGCTAATTTGAGCCATGAGACCAAGTGGAGGATAGAAAGTATGCCATTCGATGGCGAGGGACTTTTTCACTCTAACACCGATGAAACACTGGATTCCATCTACAAAGCCAGAACAACGGCTAAAAAGATGGGATTCACTGCTCCTCCACCGCAGTACAGGCCAAAGAGATGGATGAGACCGCCAATGCAACAGCACCAGCAATACCGGCCTCAGTACCAGCCTCAACTTCGGCAGCAACAGCAGCAGTTGCAAAGGAAGAGGCCATACCAGGGCCGATATCAACAAGATAAGAGGCAACCTGACTTTTCTAAAAAGCAGCGTGTTTGACTCTTCGGCCCCAGATCCACCCCCTTTTGCGAACCGCCTAGCACCCCATTACCATCTATGGGAGTCAATTACAACAGACTCCTGGGTGCTCACTATCATCAACTCGGGCTATGCCATCGAGCTCGATGCCCTTCCTCCTTTTTCCGGCGTGAAAGTAACGACTCCATCCCCTCCTCTGCTGCTCGAGGTACAGACCTTGCTATCGAAGGGAGCCATCTCTCCCGTACCCGCAGAGGAACTCAATCAGGGATTTTTCTCTCGTTACTTCACGGTCCCGAAGAAAGATGGAGGTCTTCGACCGATCATGGACTTAAGACAACTGAACAAGTTCATCACCCCGAGGAAGTTCCGTATGACAACGGTTGCTTCAATTCTACAGCTTCTACAAAAAGGAGTTTGGTTCGCAGTGGTGGATCTGAAGGATGCGTACTTCCATATCTCCATCAGGAAGTCGCATCAAGCTTACCTTCGGTTTTCGATCGGTACATCCCAGTACCAATTCACCGTTCTTCCGTTCGGGTTGGCCACGGCGCCGAGGGTCTTCACCAAAGTCATGGCGGTGGTGTGCGCCCACCTAAGGCAGAAAGGCATTTACGTTTATCCATACCTGGACGATTGGCTCCTAGTAGCAGACAACAGCGAGACGCTTCAAACGGACATACTAACCACCCTCAACCTATTGGACTCGTTGGGGCTTTGGGTGAATCACGAAAAGTCCATTTTGACCCCACAGCAGAGGTTGGACTTCATAGGAGTAACCCTATCCTCTCGAGACGGAAGAGCATACTTACCTTCAACCAGGGCGAACACTTTGCAGCAGTTAGCCATCGACACCGAGAGCCGCCGGAAGGTATCGGCTTGGACAGTCCAGAGACTATTAGGCCTGATGGCAGCCACTACGGCAGTCATCAGGTTTGCAAGACTCAGAATGAGGGTATTGCAGGCCTGGTTCTTAAGGACTTTCGATCTCAGGCTCAATGCTCGACGAACTTACCTTTCGTTACCGAAGCAAGTCAGGGCATCGCTGAAATGGTGGTTCTCGATGTCGACTCTTCTCGAAGGCGTTCCATTCCAACAACAGGCGCCTTCGGTAACGATCACGACGGATGCATCTTTAGAAGGATGGGGAGCTCATTGCAACTCCCTTACTGCTCAAGGTCGTTGGCCTCGAGCCCAGAGAGAACAGCACATCAATCATCTCGAACTCATGGCTGTAGAAAATGCAATAAGAGCATTTGCACAGTTGATCGAGGGCAAGAATGTCTTGATCGCGACGGACAATACTACCGTGGTGGCATACATCAACAGGCAGGGTGGAACAAGATCACACCCTCTGAACCGGTCTGCACTCAGGATATGGAACTGGTGCATAAAGAGAAGGACTTACCTGACGGCGATCCATGTAGCCGGCAAGGAGAACGTCTTTGCGGACTCTCTCAGCAGATCCTTCCATGTCGACCACGAGTGGGAGCTCGACGTCGAAGTGCGGGAAAGCCTTTTTCGGTACTGGGGCCGCCCTGTTGTCGATGTCTTCGCTACCGAGGACAACGCAGTCTGCGCCAAGTTTTGCAGCAGGGCAGGAAGAGGAAAGCGCTCTCTAGGAGACGCTTTCACCAGAACTTGGAGAGGAAATCTCCTGTACATGTTTCCTCCCTTTCCACTGTTGACAAGAGTGATAGCCAAGATCCAGATGGACAACTCCGATTGCATCCTGATCACGCCGTGGTGGCCTCGACAGACGTGGTTCTCACACGCTCTTCGGTTATCGAGAGGGGATTACATCAGGCTCCCGTCGACACCGAAGCTACTGTCTCGACACCAGGGCAGGGTTCGACACGCAGATCTGTCGACCCTCAAGATGACTGCATGGAGGATAACAACAACTCCTCCTCTGCAACTAGAACTTTGACTGTGGATCACATTATATTGGCAGCACTAAAGCCTTCCACTAGGAAAACTTATGCAGCAAAGTGGCAAAGATTTCGGAACTTTGCTTCAGTACAAGATCAAACACCAGAATCTTGCCACTTACCCTTCATCCTTAATTATTTATTGACACTTTTCCAGCAGGGACTTAAGCTCGCATCCATCAGGGTTCACCTTGCTGCGATTACATCTTTTCACCGGGGTGTGGATGGTTTTACACCTTTTACCCATCCAACAACGAAGAAATTTCTAAGAGGTCTGAAGAACACGATACCGACTGTGAAAAGTATCGTGCCGCCATGGAGCCTGTCAGTTGTGCTGCAAGCACTGACACGCAAGCCCTTTGAGCCCATGGCGTCGACAGACCTTAGGCTACTTACTTTAAAGACTGTCTTTCTAGTAGCCATTACATCGGCAAGACGGGCAAGTGAGCTTAAAGCTCTTAGGATAGATGTTCCATACACTATCTTTCATAAGGACAAGGTTGTGCTACGCACAGACCCAGCCTTCCTACCTAAGGTAGTGTCAACTTTTCATCTGTCTCAGCATATTACTTTGCCTGCTTTCTTTCCTAATCCAACTTCACCTCTTGAGTCTTCCTTGCATACTCTCGATGTGAGAAGGGCTCTTGCTTTTTATAAAGACAGGACAGAGACATTTAGAAAAACAAAGCAACTGTTTATTTGTTATGGTGAGCCTTCTAAGGGACTCCCTGTCTCCTGCCAACGACTATCACGCTGGATAGTGGAGACAATAGAATTGGCCTACTCTATTTCTAAATTAGAGTTAGTGAAACCTGTGACGGCTCATTCCACCAGAGCTGTTTCAACATCGGTGGCCTTCACCAGAGGTGTTCCCTTGGCAGACGTCTGTAGAGCCGCAACGTGGTCCACTCCATCCACGTTTGTCAAGCACTACAGTTTGGACACCCGTGCGAGGCAGGACTGCTCATTTGGGAGGACAGTGCTTTCAGAGATCTTCAGATGATGCACCAACCCACCTCCAAAGGTATGTCAGCTTGCTACTCGCCCATATGTGTGATGCATAGAGACCACGAAGAAGAAATGCAGGTTGCTTACCTGTAACTGTAGTTCTTCGAGTGGTCATCTATGCATTCACACAACCCACCCACCATCCCCACTTGGTGGTGTGAGACTTATAAATGACACTGTTTTATTGTGGAATGTACTTTACTTATTTACACTCATGTTTATGGGGGCACAACGTCGGACTCCTGTAAACTGAGGTAAGGGCGGGAACCCCATGGACATGCGCGGTAGCGTGGGGGGAGGGGTTCCCGCCAAAAACGTTCCACTCAGCTATAGTAGGTTCCGGTCTGGTCTCTGCGCAGGCGCAAAGCCCATATGTGTGAATGCATAGATGACCACTCGAAGAACTACAGTTACAGGTAAGCAACCTGCATTTATTTAGGTTAAAAAGGTGGCAACAATGAAATTTCCCTGGTAAAAATTCCCAGTAATGCTATTTGTTCATATCTTAAACTTCGTATTTTAGATACCTGAAATGTTATTTATTGAATCAGATGAGAAAGAAAAAGCATCTAAAACACCAAAAGAACGCAAAAAGAAGAATTCTGGTAAGATTTTTTGTTATTCCACTATGTAGTTATATAGTTACTTCTAAAATAATAGTATGGTGTGCTTTTAAAATTGTTTAAAAACATTAAGGATATGTACACATTAAATTATGAACCCTTATATAAAGCATTCATAATTCTAGTAGTCAGATGAATGTATCTATTATACAAATTTTATCAGCAAAGATGACCTTATTACCAACAATAAACATTTTATGTTAATTTAGTTCAATTTAAATACTGAATGAGGAACTGACATAGGCCTTAGCTAGACCTAAGGATTATCCCAGATCCCCTGTGTGTCATTTGGATGCACAGGGATGATCCCGGGACGATCCTAGGATATAGGCCTGGCCTAGTCATGGCCTAAATGGCAGTTACCACATGTGCTTATCTACATGACTATACTCATACTCACATGGACCTGAATAACACATGTTGGGATCTTTAACAAAAATCATGATGCACCACCGCAAGAACTGATCAGTGGAGAGAGGAACAAGGGAGACAACAAGTATGCGGTTTATTACAAAAAATAGGCAGAATAATTATATGGATGGAAATCAGAAACTATGGAACCAGAAACTATTCGGTTAACTCATCAAGGGAGATGGGAGTTGAGGAAAGGACTGGATAAGATGGTGCAGCGTGCAGTGGATATAAGAAGATGGAGGAGGAGAAGCTAATATCAAATAAGCAGATAAGAAGTCACCTGATCAGCACATGCAGAAATTAATCATATTGGCGAAAAGGGTTCAAGATGAAAATGACACCTTGGCCCAAGTTGACACAAGTAGTTTTTGAGGGTTAGAAGAGTAAGAGAGCAGATAAAGTTAAAGACAAAGAAGGACAATTGAAGTTTGGGTATTACCTGTTCCAAAGTGAAGTGAGTAGAAAGGGTGGGGCTTCCTCGGGGATCTGCTGGGACTATGAGTTTGTCTTTCCGACTGGAGCACTAGGAAAGAGGCTCTAGCTCTTAGACAACATGGAGCTTGTTATCTACAAACATCCAGGGAAAAATAGGGTGAGCCCATTTAAATAAAGCAAACACTTGGGTTCTGCTTGAACTTTCCAAAACTGTAGAAAAGTAATTACAACAAAATGATGGTCCCTGTTTATTAATTTCTGGAATAACAATTTTCAGAATAATGTGCAATCATAATTTGTATTTTTGGGTTGTAATTTTTGTGAACTGTTCAGAGAGCTTTGGCTATGAGGCGGTAGAGAAATGAAATGATTGAATGAATGGATATCTTTTCCATTTCCTGCAATATTTATTTATTTATTATGTTTATATACTGCCCCACAGCCGAAGCTCTCTGGGCGGTTCACAAAAGCTATCTGGGCGGTTCACAAATAGGTGTTTAGTGCAAAAAATGCAGAGTGCAAGATGAGATGGAGGCTCCTGACTTTGATTGGTACTAATGGGCTACAGAATGTCCAGGATACTGTTTTTTAATGGGTTGTCCAGTACTTCCTGCATGGTGCTTCTCCTTATTAGGGCTCTAGATAAGCCAATCAATAGGAGCTTGATAGCATTAGGGGCAGAGTAGGGTGTTTACACATTCTAGAGGCCCCATGTTTGCTGAATGGACACTCTTTTGTCCATGCTAATCTTGGATAGGCAGTCTACACTTGCTACTTTCTTCCTTTGTGACCAGTCCCCACCTAAATCACTACTAGGCAAAACTGAAACTTTTTAAGCTATGGTCCTCGGGAAATGATTTGTTGTTCGAATCATTTGACAAATAAAACATCTACAACTGTTCACTAACTCTGGAGGTTGAGAAAAGGCTAGCCTTTCTTTGCAATAGTATCAAAGGGCTTGCTAATCCATTTTCCTCAGTAGTAAAATTTGAGGAAGCTTGTTTTGAATGCATCCTTTGTAGTGGATAAATAATAATGAAAGACGATTAGTTGTAAAATAGTTTATTTTGGTTTCTAGTCTTATTGAGGTATGGGATAAGTTCAAAATTAGGATAAATCTAGTTAAATGACACTTGACTTCATTTGAGATGATCCCAAATTTAATAAAGGTATTTCTAGATTTCATTGAGAAAGTTGACATATAGTTACACAGATGTATTAGAGAGCAATTTTAGACGTCATTTGATAGCCCGTAGGATATTGGCGATGTAATCTTCTGACGCTACCGACATAACTTCAACATCAGGGAGCGTGTATCCCCTGCTTAGCTCTTGTTGGCAGAGCCTAGGATAGACAGAGGGTTCCAGGATTGGAGCATCCCATCTAGTGGGCATCAATCCTGTAAGACCAAATAATAGTTGGAGGGCACAACCCCTGCCACTAGATGGAAGCCTCCAATCTTGGAGGCTTCTAGGTATCTGGTGCCCTGCCGGGCTGTTGCTTACAGGGCAGAAGGAATGATGGAGGCGATCTCTGTCCTCATTTTTGGGTGTTCTTCCTTTATTTATTATTATTATTTATTAAAAACATTTTTTATAGCACCAGCTCACCACTACTGGCATCGTGGCACTTTAGATGGGCCTCTGAGCCTGTCTAGAAGAGGCGCACTGCTGGGAGCAAGACTGGGGCTGGAGAGGCCACCGGATCTTTCATATCCTGGCCTCTCCCATCCCTGATCACTAGAATGCCCCTTTTCTGACATCTACAAGGTCATCCGAGGAAACTCTTGTGTTCTCGGAGAGGTGGCACCACAGTTCTTTCTGCAGTATTTGAGAAGGGGTGGGGGGAGGTATTGGATTAGTAATCAGCCTCCTGAAGTTGTAGCACTATCTATGGTATTGAGAGGGGGAATCAAAAAACAATCCTGTGGTCCCCGGGATGCTTTCGAGGGACCGTAGGATTGCATCTTTAGCTTTTATTGAAATTAAAATAGATAGAATAGTGAAAACCCATTATGGTTTATTTCCAAATTAGAGCACTTATATATGAAGTTCTAACTAAAATTAGCTACTTTAGGGAATTAAAATTAAAATTAGTCAGTTGAGAGAAGATGCAGAATTTGAAAAGATATGTATGCTTAGTTTGAAATAGTTTTTCTTTGATCATGAATTAGATAAAATTGCTTTAAAAGGATGGCAATAATCAAAGCAATAAGAATGATAGTCCCCACTGCTAGAAATGTTTGAAAAGTCATGGTGATTTTTGTCACATGGTATTTTATCTAATTCATGTGCAAAGAAAAAAATGTGAATATTTTTTATTCATTAGATAAAAATTCTTATGGAGATTTAATCCATATCTCTTTCTAATATATAAAATATAAACTGTGTTCATAGTAGGATTTGTGTTTGTATATTCTTGGTCCACATAGGAACGCTAAATTTGTAACTTGTTTTACAGGTGATTCTGAGTTCTTAAACTCATTTTTGATGATCCATGAGTCATGTAAACCCCATGGAGCTACACCCAGAAGATACATGACTTTCCTCCATATGTATCGTGCCATCCATAATAGCAAAAGAACAGAGTTAATAAAAAGGCAAAGCCATTTGCAGGTAAGATTCTTTTGATTTTCATTATCTTTTTAAAATGATATATCTGGTTTTTTTGTGGGGAATTTGCATTGCTCCGACATGGAGAACCCTTTGTATACGCTGAAGAAGTTTGAGACTATTTATCTCCATTATTTGAACCCCTTGAATAAAGCTTTTGTGCAAATCTTTTCTTCCCAGTGTTGTTTTTTAATAAGCATAACCATATTTGAGTAGTACCCCTGAACATCTCAGTAAGCTAGCAGTGGTCACCGCCTGTAAATTAAATACATTTTAAATTGAATTTTAGTTAAAATGTGAGTACTTTGGTTGCAACTTTTCCTTATACTTTTACCAATATTGGAGTATTTTCTCAAACTAGTGTTAGGTTTGCATTGGTATCATGAATTAAGTAAATATTGATTTCGCTTTAACCAATAGCCTTGGTGTTTTTTTTTTAAAAAAAAATTCTTACGATCGACCTCCAGGAAATTGCTATAAACAAATCTGAAGGATTTGTTTCTGTACATTTTTAAAATGACATCTATCCAAATTCCATTTAGGCTGGAGTGGCTAAACTGAATGAGGCAAAAGCTCTTGTTGATGAATTGAACAAGAAAGCTGAAGAACAAAGCATTTTGCTCAAAATAAAGCAAGATGAAGCTGATGCTGCCCTTCAGGAAATCACTGTTTCTATGCAGGTATGCAAAAGATCTGTGCAAAAGATGTGGTGCTACGATGATAACAGCATGAAATAGAAATGAATCAGGGATTTCTACAGAAGCCAGTTTTGGAGGTCAAAAATGAGAGAGAAGCTTCTTTTCATTGTCAACACTGCAAGGTTTATTATGTTGGTTCTAATACAAAATTGTTCATAGCACTGTAGGACTTGCACATTAGGTCTGTGTTACACTCAAAGATATGTAAAATGAATATGGATCAACCTATAGTAATTCCAGGCATCTCCACAGGTTTATGTTAAATTCCCAATATAAACACTCTCTCTGCGGGTAGTGAATACTTCCATAACCACTGGTCACAAATTCTGCCCAAAATATCACTGTCATTTGTCCCCTAAAAAGAAGGGTATCTATCCTATGCAATTTTGCGGTTTCAAGCAGCTTAAGGTCTCTTGTGAAGTAGCCTTGCTGTTACTTTTTTTTTTTATTCTAATGTGGAGCAAAAATCCTTCTGGTAAAATTTTGCTGAATTAGCTCTAATATCCTTCAGGATAGCATGAACAGAGAGCCATTACCTTTCACTTGCCAGAGCATTGCTTTACATGAGTCAGGGAGACCGCACAGATGCATAACTGTGGGGGCTGCTCCTGTACTATAAAGCTGGATCATCAGCCACTGGACAGGGCCCTGCTATCTGGTCTTGTGAGCCTCTGTATCACAGCTGTATATAGATCTGGGCAACCAATACAAAACCACCATAACAATTAAAAGTCCTAATGCTGCAAAGAGTTATGGATGCATTATCCAACAAATTATAGGCTTATAAGCAACTCTCTTAAATGTTATTCTACTTTCTCATAGGATGCCAGTGAGCAAAAATCAGAAATGGAAAAAATAAAACAGAAAATAGCACAAGAAGTTGTAAAAATTGAAGAAAGAAAAACAATAATTGAGGATGAACTAAAGGAAGTTCAGGTAATCAGAATGGACAATCTTTTTTCTCTTCCCCCATGCTCTTCCTTAGTTTCTTCTTTATTGTCTGGTGCCGTAATCCCTAGTTCTCTATTCCTTCCTGATTTTTTGTGTCTGGATCTTGGTTTGCTTCTTCTTTTTTTACCCTTTTAAATAAATGCTGGAGCTGCGCAACCTCTAGGCTCTTGATTCTGGCTCCCACATTGACAGTAGCAGGACTAACAGCTTTTTGCCCCACAAGAAGCCAGCCATGAAGGTGGCAGTGAACTGAAGAGAAGAAAAGGATGTGGATAGTAAGGAAGGGACCACTGGATGGTATTGGGGGCGCAGAATAACATGGAAGGGTTTGTTAGGAGAGAGAGTGGGACTCATGGGGGAGAGGGATAGTATTGATGGTCCTATTCCCTTCTCATCCATTTTGCATAAAGAATGACCACAGATCCTATTTGAGCATCTTCTTCCCACTTATTTCACTTTTTTCCAATTAAACTTTGAGATGATGAAGACAGTTTAGAAAGGAGAATAAAATGACAGTTTTTGTTAAAGCTGAGCAAGTTTAGTAATTTTCTTTCTTTTGTCTTCTTCTTTTTTTTAGCCATTGGTTAATGAAGCTAAATTAGCAGTTGGAAATATTAAACCAGAATCTCTATCAGAAATCCGCTCCCTGCGTATGCCACCTGACATAATTAGAGACATTTTGGAAGGGGTCTTACGGCTGATGGGTATCTTTGATACATCGTGGGTGAGCATGAAGAGGTAATTGAAGGTTTTATTTAGTTGTGAAAGACAATGTTGCTGTATTTCTTTTCAAAAGGTCATGGATTTTATTCTGGATACCAAAGGAAGACAGTAGTGATCATTATAGATAAAATCTATGTACTGTATGCCATGTATTGTAACACAGATACTGTTTTCATTAAAATGCCAAATTTAATTTTTTTCCTCTCGCTTTTGAATTCAGTCATTTAATATATTTTGCAGTTTCCTTGCCAAAAGAGGTGTGAGAGAAGACATTGCAACCTTTGATGCTCGAAATATTTCAAAGGAAATTCGTGAGAGTGTAGAAGAACTTCTAGCTAAGAATAAAGCGTCTTTTGAGCCAAAGGTAATTTCTTTGGGCACTATCCAGTGTGAACTACTGCTAATATAAGCTACACTGGGCTAGCATAAGTAACTTCTGGAGCAATGCCAATAGTGTTTGCTACCAATGTCCTGGAAAACCTGTCACATCAGCAAACACTACTGCCCTTGTGCTGGAGATCACTTACATTAGCATAATGTAATGTATGTTAGTGGTAGTTTCACATTAGATACCTCCCTTTTTGTGCTTAACAGATATTGGTTAAATGAATTATAGATTGCAATCATTCATTATCCAAGGTTACTGTCTTAGCAGTGCAAAAATAATTTGCACTGGTAAAGAATGCTAGATGGTTGGTGGGAAAGGAGAGAGAATACCTTTTATTAATTATTTTTATATGCTGCTGCTGCAATGCTACTTCAATAAATTGTGTTATTGGTTTTAATCCAGTATATAATTGCCAGTGTTGCTATATTGCTTTTTCTATATGTATTGATGTATTTTATTTGTAGGAGTGTATTTAAACTGTTATAACTGATGCATGTCTCTTCAATATAAAATATCTATGTTTGAATGTTTCAGAGTGCAAAAAGAGCCAGTATTGCAGCTGCACCTTTAGCGGCATGGGTTAAAGCTAATGTTCAGTACTCCTATGTCCTGGAACGTATTCAGCCTCTGGAAACTGAACAGGCAGGCCTAGAAGCGTGAGTGATACCTATATTTTTTACAGTTCTGAATTCTAAGATGGACATCAGATATATAAAAAGTTAAAGTTGATATGTTACATAGAAAAGTAGCTTGACTCAAACCTGAACAATAAATATACATCATATCTGTGAACTAATTTGATATCCAACATGGTTGTGGCTTCAGTGTTGAAGTATACTCCTAGACTATACCAGCAGAAATTGGCACTAGGAAAACATTTCCTCATCTTGTTTGTATTTCTTACTCAGAGCAATGTGATAACTACAATTCTGTGCATAGTAAGAGTAAGTCGCATTCTGGGACTGCTCATCTTTAACTTTGCTGAGAATATATCCATGGTTGTTGAGAGCTCAGTGTCACCTATGTTCAACTATTTATTATTTGTTTATTTATTTGTAATCCGCTTTTCAGGGTAAACCCTCTCAAAACTGTGTACAGATTAAAAACCATACAAAAATAGATAAATAGGCAATTAGTATTCAGTAAAATACTGTAAAAAATAAACCACACCAATAAAACCTGCAGCTCACAGATTTTGGGAAAGCCTGCGAAAATAGGTGGGTCTTTAAAACCTTCCTGAAGGACTTGCAAGGAAGGGGCCAGATAAATCCCTGATGGAAGCTGATTCCAGAGGTGCAGGGCTACTACTGAAAAGGCCCTCTCCCTTGTACTCACCAACTCAGCTGCCCTTGATGGCAGGCAAGTGGAAATGGCCTGTGTTAATTACCTCAATGTGCAGACAAGCTAGTACAAAATATTTCAGTTACTATTCCTAATATATTTCAGTAACCTAAGGAAAACAGAAGACAGAAAAAAGAAGCTGGAAGACTTAGTTAATTCTGTTGGTCAAAAGGTGGCAGAATTAAAAGATAAGTATGTATTTGTTTTGTACAAACAGTTTTGATTTTTTGTTTCTGATAATTGGATTTTAATATTTTAGCTAATACCATCTTCTTCTTTTTAAAGAAGTAATGCTTTACTTTTAAAATGATAATTAAGTTTGACTTCAAAGCATACTCTTTTACTGTTGAATATGTCTTAAAAGTGCAATTGGTCTATAGGTTCCAGGCCAGAACAAGTGAGGCAGCTAAGCTTGAAGCAGAAGTTGTTAAAGCACAAGACACAGTGAAAGCGGCAGAGGTATTGATTAAGCAGCTTGATAGAGAGCATAAAAGATGGAACACACAGGTTGGTTGTTAAAGTTTCAATAAAAGTACGCCTTTCTTAACTTTCTCAGAGCTAAATGTGTTTTCTTTTTGAAAAGCTTTTCTAAAACTTTATTTATTTATTACATTTTTATACTGCCCAATAGCCGAAGCTCTCTTTCACTTCCAGTTGTATGTTTTGTTTCTTTTCAGTTAATATGGGGTTCCTTACTGACTAATGTGGGGTTCCTTACTGATTAATATAACGTTCTTTACTGATTAAGGGAGTAACCCTATTCTTCCCATGGAGTGCTCTGAGGTTGGGAGTGTCCTGAACATCCAGTGCTCTGCTGGCAGATGCCCAGCAGTGAAGAAGGAGCAACAGAGACTTATCTTCGCCTCTTTGTCCTCCTTTCTGTTGCTTTCCTACTTATTGAATGTCCTTCTTCAAGTTAATCTATAAAAACTTTATTGTGTAGTAGAGAAAAGAGTATGCCAAGCCGATATGTGCTTAAGGATTTGATGAAGTGTCAATGTACCCAGCATGCATTCCTGATTGTTGTCTATCTCTGAAGATATTCAAGGTTGGCCAAGTTGCCATAGAGATATTGCTATTTAATAAAGCTACTACATACATTCTTGGGGTGGGGGAGGAATATGCTACCACACTCATGGAAAAAGTGTATTTAAATATGCAATAAAAATCATATTGATTTTTTTTTAGGTTTCAGAGATAGCAGATGAATTAAGTACACTCCCAAGGAGAGCTCAACTATCTGCTGCTTTTATTACTTACCTTTCTGCTGCACCAGAAGATCAAAGAAAAGCAAGTTTAGATTCATGGACAAAATCAGCTAGCCTGGAAAGTAAATATTGCTATTTATTTGATCAGAAAACAATTAAACAACATAGTATTATGAAATTACAACTTATGCTTAAGCGTTGTACATGGAAATTCAGTTTAATTTAGGGTACTCAGATTTCATTATAGCAAACTTCACCATATCAAGGGATGAGAATAAAGCTTTTCGTCTTTGCAAGTGAGGCTCAGAAAGAATAATATCAGACTACTTAGCTAGCAAAGTTTACTCTCTTCCTAGATCAGAAAAAGGCAAACCAAAAAAAGTAGTAACCAATCTGTTTTGGACTCTTGTATGCAACATATGGTTTTGTAGGATTTCAGAGAAGGAAAATAAAGTGTTCTTTCAACTAGCTATCAATAGTGTCCATCAATTCAAGATGTACAGCATCTTAATTCAAGATGTTAGTTCAAAATGCATAATCCAGGATTAAGGAGGGGATCACACTTTTGAGAAGTAACCATACATCCTCTAGAAGGCCCTTGCCCCAGGGTTACATTTGTCTGAAGTCTTCTTCTCTGTCCAGACAAAGCTGATCTCTGCTGCTTTTCCTCATGGCTGGTTAGACCGAAATTTAGTTTTATATCATTTTTGACTGGAGGCAGATCATCTTGCATTGGAGGTATGAGTAGTTCCTACCACAGAGGATCCAGTTCTCCTAGTAGCTAGACAAGGAAGCTGGTAACAACTTTGGAAAGAGCTCTTATAATTCAGTGTTCTGGGAAATTTAGTAGATCTAGTCTTTTGTACAGCCTGCCTAAAACAAATCCTCTATAACAGATTGAGAAATGTTCATACTATAACAGATTGACTGCAGGTAATATAACATTTGTGAGGGGAGGTATATTTATTTATTTATTTATTTCATTTTTATACTGCCCAGACTATAGTTTTAGCACAAAATGGCTTTTGTGGGCAGAGGCTGGAGTCCAAACACCTTTTTGTTTTTCCAGATAGCTCTTCTGCCTCCAAAGCAACATTAGAAACCTATTTTACAGGAATGTGCAATCCTGAAGAATGGCCCTAACAACTAAGCCATAGCTTGGCCACAGTGTTTGAAACAGTAGTTTGTTCTTATTTCATTTAGATATACATTCTTTTCTTTTCTCTATGGTTAGGACCATGGTTATATATACCAGACAAGCGGTCTTTCTTTCATAGATTCATTTATGTATGTTTTTTAACCCATCTATTTAGACACTGTGTTACAAAAATGTTGTAATCTATGGAGGGGCTGGATCTCAGAGATGCTGTTGTAATCCCCAATAATAAAATAAGACAAAAGAACTGTGTGTAATGTCTTAAAACTATTACAAGTTAATATGTTATTGATGCTTATCAGGATGACACTGATGTACAATGTAAAAATGTACAATGATCAAGCAAATGTGGAAACTTCAGCTGGTCCAGAATGCTGCAGACAGACTGTTGACCAGGGCCAGTCGCAGGGACCATATGATTCCCTTGTTGCAATAGCTCCATTGGCTACAAGTCTATTTCTGAGCATATTTCAAATGGGTATAACTGGGTATAACCGGTAGTCCGGTTATACCCAGACTACCTGAAAGATCGTATTCTCCCATATAGGCCTGTGCAAGTTTTAAGAAACATGCCCTTCTCTCAGTATCACCAACATGGGAGGCATGTTCGATGGGAATGCAACAGAGGGCCTGCCAAGCTTTGGTACTCTCTGCCGAGGGAAGTTAGATTGCCTCCCTCTCTGTTGTTCTTCTCCCAGCAGGCACAGATACATTTTTATTTAGGTCGGCCTTTGGCATATAGGCAGATCTGTTGCTGAAGGGTTTTTTAATTTGCTGGTTGCTGTTTGTTTCTTTTATTATGTTCTAATTGTGCTGGAATGATTTAATTAAGATTTTGTTTTTAATCTGTATTTAATTATTGTTAAGCCACCTTCAGTGCATTTTTAGCGGAAAGGCAGGATATAATTAAATAAATAATAAAGAAATAACATTAATGGAATTAAAGCAAGTGTCTTCTGTTTGTTAGAGTTTGATCTTAGGCGGTTCCTGTGCACAGAGAGTGAGCAGTTGATTTGGAAAGGTGAAGGTCTGCCCTCTGATGATCTCTCAATAGAAAATGCTCTTGTGATATTGCAGGTAAATTGTATTAGTTTTTATTCCTTTGGAGACGCTGTCTATGTAGCATGTTAATGCACTCACATTTTCATATTGTGTCCACACCAAGGTCATTGGTATGTCTAATACTTACGAGTAGCCTGTCTGTCTATGGAAGGGGTGGGCGGAAGGTAGACCTCCAGGGGCAGGATCCAAAGGAGACATTCCACATGCAGCAAGCTCTGGTGTGCATGTGTGCAGCCCGTAGCACTTTCAAGGCCAAGCCCCGAAATGAATTTATACGCTTATTTCTGGAAGAAGCGGGTTGCACCTTCAACTCCCCGAAAGCTCTGCCAGCATGGCCAGTGGTCAGGAATCCTGGGAATTGTAGTCCAAAACATTTGGAGGACAGTAGGTTGAGAAGGATGGCCAGTGGAATGCAAGTGAAAAAAAGAGACTGCCTATTTTATTTCCCCTTAGTAAAATGTTTTTGGCCATCTGTGCCTTTACCCAAGGTCTCAGTAGGGGAGGGCCAAAGATCCCATGAATAGTAGATTGGATTTTCTACAGACAGCTTTGGATAATTTCTTCTCAAGTCTACCCATTCACCAGTTAAAATTTTCATTTTGTCCACACTTGAAATATTTTGAATGATTGAATACCTAAGAAGTACAAAGTAGTTTCATTCTTAAAATTTGGAATGATTCCCATATGGAATTACATCACCCACTCTTAATCTTCCTTGTAGTACATGCTATATGTCAGTAGAACCTTTAAACTTTTAATTTCTTCATTTTAGGGTTTTTGGGGGAGGAGGATTAAAATGGAAATTGTGTGCTTTCTTTCTAAACTAATCATGTTTTATACATTATTGTCTTTCTCCTTTCTTTTACTTTTTTATCAGAGTAAAGTTTGTCCATTTTTGATAGACCCTTCTTCCAGAGCTACTGAATGGTTGAAAGCACATTTGAAAGAATCACGCTTGGAAATCATCAACCAGCAGGTCATATTTAGTTCTGTATTATTGGAGAAGGAATCTTTTGGTTTCTGTTTTTATGTAAAACATATTCAAAAGATTTAGAAGAATTTATACATTGCTTTGTTCACGCTGGTTTTGCAAAGAGCAGGCTAGTTGCCAAGTGTTCCTGCAAGGGTCCCATTCAGAAGAAATCTTAAACCACAATTTTAACCACGGTGAATAAGGATTAGGTGATAAGAGTTTCTGATTTCCCAAAAATGATAGCAAAAGTACAGAGTGAAAGGGAAGAATTGTGTGCATATTTTGGTTGTAGGTCCCTAACCTTGATAGATGCTGATGTGTTCTAATGTATGTTTAAGTACCTAGGATGCATTTTCCAGTGCATTTCCAGTGCTTGATGCATGGTACTTACCTCATCAGGGATCTAGATAAGCTAATTAAAGCGTGCATCTGGATGACTTGATAGTGTGAGGAACCTGAGAGATCTACATATCTCCACTATTGCATAGAGCGAAAGTTGCTCTTGTCATCTGTGTTAATGGAGGACAGCTAATGTACATTGTGACTCTGCTTTACTGTTCAGGTAGCTCACTTTCTTGTTTAGTCTACCCTTCTCAAACAAAATGGAGATGTTGGAGATGATGGCAGTGAGGCCAAGATTCTTGATAACAAGGCCTATATGTTCAAATATAGCCTTGACAAAAATGATTTAACTGCACCTTATTTACATTTTGACTGTCTCTGAAAATGCCTTCTGCTTTCACTTTTGTTTTTCTATATTTGGATTTGTAGTATGTTAATACTGAACTGGAACAATCAATAATTGTGAAATTTTTCTTGTGCAGGATGCCAACTTTATTAATGCTCTTGAATTGGCTGTGCGATTTGGGAAAACCCTCATTATACAGGAAATGGATGGAGTAGAGCCTGTGCTTTATCCACTGCTTAGAAAGGACCTTGTTGCTCAAGGTAAATTTCTAACTTAAAATATGTCATGTCTATGGTGGAGGGGCAGATATTGGCAAATGAGGCTGGAGACAGCACTGGTGAGATCATAAAGAGCGTCATGGGCTTCTTTGGCCCTCTTGCCGCGTGGCTCCATAGCCAGTCCCAACAACCCATGACAAAATTGCTCTCCCAGGTTCAGACAACACAATAACCCACCATGGGTATGAACAACCTTACAACAAGCCATGGATTCTCGGGGTGGCTTGTTTGCAAAAATTAAGCCACTCTATGGAGAACGCACTGCGTTCTCTGTGGAGAATATCACAATCCACCATGATTGTTTGGCCATGGTGAGTTGTCATGTCGGGTGAACTCAGTGATAGTGTACCTTGGTCTTGTGTTTCTGAAACAGAATTACAAATCAATTTATTTGGTGTTCTAAAGGAGGTAATAGTCATAAATACCTAGAATTAGCTGATACTATTCTTTTGATTTTGACCACTAAACTTAAGGGATTTATATGTGGCAAAAAGGTCATGTACTGTATATTTATTATTTTGGCTTAGTACTGATTGCTGAGACAGGTATTGGGAGATAGCTCCTATCTCCAAGAGATGTCTGGAGAGAAAAACAACCAGAAGTCTATTAATATCACAACGGTGTCCATCTGTATCTAAACAAATAGGATCATGCAGTGCAGAAAGAATGGGATTCTAGGATTAGCCTCCCAGGAAGTATAAAGATTCTGTTGACTTGTAAATCAACATGTTTTAATATTTGTATGTAAGCTTAGGTTTTGTTTAGGAAATATCAGGTGCAAATGGACAGCTTGATTTAAATCAGTGATTTATATTTATCTATATCTACAACTTGTTATGCAGAAATTTGAAGATGGCAGATCAAATTGTTTCCAACACTATTTCTCCCTTCCTTCACCACTCCATTCCATTTGGGTTATGGATAGTGAACATATCGCTAATAGCCCTGCCAGCTTTCTATTTCACTTAGTTCAGGTCTGTGGAACACTGGACTCTGAAGTGGTTTAATTGAGGAAACAGGAACAATTTTGCTGTGCAGAATTCCCCTCTGATCCTCATTTGCAGATGCACTCTCCCGTGGTGTGAAACCGTGGATATGGACCACGGGTTCTTCATTATTTTGCTTTTGACAGTAATGTAGTGGAAGTGTTTCAAAACCAGTTATGAAAAATATGATTTATATTTTGGAGTGATTTGGTACTTGTATAGCTCCTATTTGGGGATTTGACATTTTTACAACAATGAAGTGAAATTGTATACGGCAAAGAAGTAAATCCAGTACACACCCTTCACCTGAATCAATCTGCCAGCTGATGGTTTATGCTAAACAGTTTACATTGACCTCTTTTGCTCTTAGGAAAAAGATAACACTTACTTCCTGCATGGTATGCTTTAGGGTGGATTCCTGCATTGATGGCCTTATAGGTCCCTTCCAACTCTACTATTCTATGATTCTATGTAAAGGCCTTTTACTGTTCTTCCTTTAACTGCAGAGAAAAATGCTCTGTACCATCCTATAAGTTGTTTTCCCTCCTATGAATTGCAGTGCCTTGACATTTTTCTAAATTGCAGAGTTACAATTTAGTGACACTTTCTTATGGCCAGATTTGCTCCACACTCAACTTAGCAAGGAGCCACCCTGGGCCTGATTTCATTCCATGTGTATTCAGCAAGTCAGCAGTAAGATTATGATTACATGATGGTATTTCTTCTAGATTTCAGGGGGCAACTTCTATCAACTAATTCTTAGGCTGCTGGGTTGTTATTAAAAACAGTATAAAATCTGTTCTGAGTCTTTTGAGCTAGATATGGTTTTGATCGTGTGCCATTATGTACACTTTCTCCAGTGTAGCCAGTTAAATTAAGGCAAGTTTAAGGTATTTTTATATTGCTTTTTCTGTTATATTGGGGTTGCCAGTCAGTGGTAGGGCTACTAAAGGAAAAAGAGAGAGAACAAACCCTTTTTGTGTTGGTGTATGTAAAGGTTCCTGTGATGTGCATGATGTGGTATTGCTCTTGAAGACACTATCAGCAGAATTACAGTCATCAAGAGGTGATAGCGCATAGGTCATCTGCCCATTTTCTTGCATACCTTGCTTCCTTGAATCATCCTTCAGTGGAGCATTTTGGTAATTTTAAAACTAACATTTGGCTTCACATGCTTTCCATTCTACATCTATGGTGTATTAGCACAGTATTTTTCTCCTCTCCTACAGGTCCACGATATGTGGTACAAATAGGTGACAAAATAATAGACTATAACGAGGAATTTCACCTGTTTCTGTCAACACGAAACCCAAATCCTTACATCCCACCGGACGCAGCCTCTATTGTTACGGAGGTTAACTTTACAATAACACGAAGTGGCTTAAGAGGGCAGGTAGGCATTCACATCTCCTGCAATATACTCTTCCTTTTAAGCAAAAGATATGGAGCTTTATACAGTTTGTGGAAAGTCCTGCTTTCTGATCTTGAGATATCCTTTGGGAATATAAATGCTTGGATTAGAAATACGTTGTGATGTCTTACTTCATTTTAGCACTCTCTTATCCTACTGTGTCTACTGGTGGTTTTTAAACTTAAGAATAAAATCCATTTTAATTAACATTGTTAGCTACTTAGATTAGAAAATGTTACTTTATTGAAAATAATGTCTAAAAATGGTACACTTAATCCTGGAAGGCAGGTGTGAGAGTCCTTCTGAATCACAGGAACATAGGAGTTCTAGGTAGGGCTGGAAACCTTGGAGAGCTGTTGCCAAACAGTGTCGACAATATTGAGCTAGATGGACCAATGGTGTGACTCAGCATAATGCAACTTCTTGTGTACCTAATTTAGAAAAGAATAGGGCTTTAGTTGCTGTCGTTGCATTCATGATTTTCACTGAATGGAGTGGATCCAAAATGGTGTGAGTGGAGATTTGCAGCTCCTTACAATCCTCAAAAAACTGCCCAAGGGTCAGGGAACCCTCCAGAATGGCATGGAATGAGGTAGAGCTGCTGTGGGTGGGGAAATTGGCGGTATTTGGTGGGGTTACCTGATGTGAATAGAAGTGCCTTTCTGCTCCTGGAAGGCACCTTTTGATCCAGCTTAGTATAAACAAAGCAAACATTAACCGTTGTTTGAAAATTATGCTGAGTGCTTACAATGTTTATGTTATTCTCTTCTGTCTTTCCACTCATTGCATTGCCTTTCAGCTTTTAGCTTTGACTATCCAGCATGAAAAACCAGATTTGGAAGAACAGAAGACAAAACTGTTGCAGCAAGAAGAAGATAAGAAGATACAGTTAGCAAAACTTGAAGAATCACTTTTGGAGGTAACATTCACAACTGATGACTATAAATAATTTCTGGCAAATTTGCAATGAAATATGAATTGCTTACTGTAAAAAAGAAAAAGGATGAAACAGCTTAATAAAGAATGAACAAAAGCTGTTTCCACAGGCTGCACTGTGCCCTGGAACAAAGCATAAGGAATATGCAAATCATGGTTATGGAACGATCTCCCCAGGGAGGCCTGCCTGGTGGTAACATTGTTATCATTTTGGTGTCAAGTTAAGACCTTCTGCTACTCTCAGGCATTTGCAACATGTGATAAGGTTTTTAATTCGAGTCTTGAATTTCATACTGTTGATTGTTAAAATTGTTTAGGTGTGTGTGTGTGTGTGTGTGTGTGAGAGAGAGAGAGAGAGAGAGAGAGAGAGAAAGAGAGCTGGTCAAGAGGGCAGGGCTCCTGCAGCTTTAACTGTTTATTTATTTTATTTATTATTTATTTATTACACTTATATACTGCCCCCATAGCCAGAGCTGCACCTGCTGAAATTTCCTTTTCTATACAACTGTTTAAGATACAGGAGCCATGTCCTCCTTTCCTTATGGTCACCCTGCTTCAGGGCAGCTAGGGCATTTGGGATACTATTTGAATACTGGTGGAAGAAGGAAAAGGAAAACAAACCAGGAATTAGACAAACAAGCTGGGATTACTTTGCTCATTTTAAAGATTGGCTCTGGCTTGTTCAACAAACTAGGCTTAAAAAAATCTTGGTTTTGTATTATGTGCGAATGCAGTCAATAATTTATATCACAGCACCTGAAGGAACTTACTAAATGGGGCACATGGTGCAAAGTCACTATAAATAACTTACTATTCAACCAAACGGGTTTTACTCTATACAGCACCATGTACATTGATGGTGCTATATAAATAAATAATAATAATAATAATATGCCTGCTTACCCTACCCTGTGCCTGTTTGCATTCTCTTCCCCTCCTTATTGTTTTACTATATTAGGCCTATGCGGCAGAGTCTTGCTATTTACTGTTTTACTCTGTACAGCACCATGTACATTGATGGTGCTATATAAATAAATAAATAATAATAATAATAATAATAATAATAATAATAAGGTAGACTGATGCTTGTTCTGTTTTTTCAAACACTACTTAGGATGCCATGTTATAGGGTCGTGGCAGATTAATATAGGATTGGACAGTAATTATTTTATATAACATGTTGCCAGGGTTAATTTCCCATTGCATTACTGACAATGCAATCCTGTGAATGTTTACTCAGAAGTAAATCCAATTGAGATCAGTGGGACTTCCTCCCAAGTAAGTGTGCATAGGAATGCAGCCATTTTACAGCATCATTTGATGCATGTTTACATGATGTAAGGCCTGCTGTGTCAATATGATTTACTTCTTAGTAAGTGTGCTTAGTATTGCCACCAATAAGAAATGTTGGTATGAAAGTTGAAAATTACAGTAGCATATAATAATAATAGAGTAATTTATGTTGTTTTGTTGCCTGAAAAAAAAAAACGTGTGAAACTGCAAAATGTAATTAGGTTGAGTAACAAAATCCAGTGATTGCTAGCTTTTAGAACAGAATGCAATTGTGTTGAAAATAATTTTTGTAATTGGAATGGGAAACACTTTTCAAGTCAGTGATGTTTTTCATCCTGCAGTAAATTCTGCCATACAGTTGCAAGCATATTATAAGCTGTGGAAAGAGCTAGAGGTCCCTTTTCATCTTTGTATATAAAGATTCTCAGGCATACTCCATTGCCAGTGAACGAAGAACAGAATCTATACATGATGGCATTTTTATATTGCCTAGTTGATCAGAATGCTTGCGTTAGTATGGCATTTCATTAAATGTCAATAAATCTTTGGATATCATTGTACATTCTCTGATCAAATCCAGTCACTTTAATTTGGCTTCTATCTTGAGCAAATGTGTGAAGCTTAAGCCCAGTACTTATATAATGTGAAATTTCAGATTTAGGGAGAATGAGAAGTTGGGGTTGTATGGGTTTTGTAAAATCCATTCCATCTGCATTTTGGAGTTTATCCAGGTGCCTTTTATTCCATCATCCGCTTATTGGAGAAATCAGATGTTCATCAATTTTCCAAATATGCACAAATTTGCACTTGCGATAATTCCCTCCCCCAAATGCACAGATTTTTCCCCAAATGCACATTTTCATGATTTAGCCTATGGGGGAAATGTGCATTTTCAGCCAGTGTTTTTATTTCATTTTACGTATATTTCTAAGACTAAATTTTCATAAAAGCCAGTCCACTGCGGAATCTTTGGATTGGATTAATAGAAATTTGAACTCATTTGATTCCATTGTGGATTTCTCCAAAATTCCTAGTGTGAGAAGGCTAATCTCAAAGTGAGTTCAAGAGCATATCCAGTCCTTTGTTAACCTGGGTTGGTGGTGATCAGATGTAATGCTGAAACTTATTTACACCACAATCTGAAGCATGTTTACACAGACATAAATCCTACGGTGTTCAATATGATTTACTCCCCAGGAAGTGTGTTTAGGATTCAGTGTACTCAGCAGAGTGTACAATCTTAAATCCAGTCCCAACACTGTGGTCAACCAAGTATTCTAAAAATGTGAATTATTCAAAACTCTGAAACAGACATAAATTTAATTGTTACCTGCCCAGGGTTTAAAGTTTTTCCATATATCACTGTTTTCTTAAAAAGCCGAATTATAAGAAAATGAACATTTTTCCCTACAGACCCTTGCAACTTCTCAGGGAAATATACTTGAAAATAAGGATCTGATTGAATCCCTGAATCAAACTAAAGCAAGTAGTGCTCTCATCCAAGAGTCACTTGTTGAGTTTCATAGACTTCAGATTTCTCTTGATCAGGTAACTTGGCTTCCTTAAAATTAGTTTATTTGGGGGTATATTTGTTATGTAATGTTTATCGTAGCTCCTATTTGATTATTGTAACCCAAAACTGACTTTCGCAGTCTGTTAGTAAGTCTTCTGCTGATTGGTAAGTCTACTTTCATCTTAAACAGTGTTCTTTTATTTTGAAAATCCATAACATTGAGTAATGATAGTATATTGTTATTTCGCAATGAAAAAGCATAGGTCACAGTCCATTCCAGAATGATTTGTCAGACGTCATGGCACTTCTAAGTCTCTGCGATTTCAGTGGGAGAGAGTTCAGCAGGTTGCTTAATTCTTCCAATGGAACTTTGGGTGGATCGTGCCCATATAAAAATGATCCATTTCTACTCTCCTGAGTCTTCTGAAAGACATTCCTCATCATTGGGATGGACCCTCCTTCTGGAGATTGTAGGCAGGGCCAACCAACTGCTTATCCATGTGAAGGAGCTGCCCTCCCCAGTCTGGCTCTTCCTAGCGAGTTAGTTGATAGGCTGGTTTGGTGCTCCTCAAGCCCAGCCCATACTTAGTATAGGCCTCCCTTTCTCTTTAGATCCGTCTTCCCCCAACATGATGCCATCCGGATGTTTTCACCTACAACTCCCATAGTCCAAAACACCTGGAGGGCATCAGGATGGGGAAGACTATTTTAAGTTTTCTCTTCTCCTCCTCCCTTATCCTCATTTTGTGACATATTTAATTTTTGTGAACCGCCCAGAGAGCTCCGGCTATTGGGCGGTATAGAAATGTAATAAATAAATAAATAAATATCCAAGCAGGGCTCAGGGACATACAGGGTAATTCAAGAGGGTATGTGGATCAACTGATTAGCCACGCAGATTGGCCCAAGTCAGGCATCTCATGCTACAGCTTAAGGAGGAAAAGGCACTAATGTGGCAATAATCCTGTCTATCCTATATATGGCATGCAATAATGCAAGCCACATATATTTTACTTGAAATTGCTTTTATTTTTGTGTCCAGTAGATGGCAGTAGCATTCTAACGTTGATTTTTTTTTTTTTTTTTAATTTTCAGGAAAGGGATGCCTATCTCCCTCTGGCTGAAAGTGCCAGCAAGATGTACTTTATTATTTCTGACTTGTCCAAAATTAATAACATGTACCGCTTTAGTTTGGCTTCTTTCCTAAGACTTTTTCAAAGGGCTCTACAAAGTGAACTGGTATGTGCTATTATCCTGAAGCAGAGAAAGTGTTATTTATTTTTAGAGTTTTATATATGCATTGCTTTTAAATTGTTATTTGCCTGAAGTACTTGGAACACGGTTCAGCGAAATAAATTTGAAAGGAAAAGGAAAGAAATAAGGGAAATCCATTTATTAGTGGTAGCCCAAAATTCTGAGTACTCTGGATGTTTTAAATAAGAACATAAAAATTGCACTGATGGTATTGCAGGACATACATTGCACTGTCACTATAAGAGTTTGAGTAAAAGGAAATTTTGGCATAAATTAGCTGCAGAATCCTCTTACAGAATCCCTAAATAAAGTACTATCAATTTTTAAAGGCTCTTGGCTAAAAAAGTAACATACATTCTGAATGAGGGTATTAAGACATCATTTATGTAAACATAGGCTCTCCAGTTCTTTGCTTATTTGTAAATTAAGTAAATGCTTTTTATATGTGTCAGAATAAGGAATAGTTTGCATTACTGCCCACATTAATGGTAGCAGGAGAAAGGTTTTACGAGACTATTCATAAGTTCTTGGTATTAGGATTGGATCAAAGTCAGCAACAGTATATGTTTTTAGTGTGGGAAGACTTTTGGAGGCCAAGGATATGATGAGGCCTCGGTCTGTGCAGGCATAATGATTTGGTCCATTAACCAAGGTTGCATCACCAAGGTTGCATCACCAGAAACAAAAACAAAAAGGGATACATATAAGAAGTGGAATGAAGGCCAGGCATTTCGCAGAAGTGCCGAAATGGCGTTAGGAAGGCTAAAGCTGAGAAAGAGCTGAGATTAGCGAGGGATGCTAAAAGCAAGGCTTTCTTCAGATATGTGAGTAGTAAAAGACAGAGGAAAGAAATGGTGGTTCAACTGCTTAATGAGGATGGCAAATTGATAACAGATAACAAAGAAAAGGCTGAAGTGCTCAATTCCTACTTTGCCTCAGTCTTCTCCCAAAAGCGGGTCTATGACCCCCCTAGAAAAAGTGAAGCAGAAGTTGAGGGGGCAGGAGACAGGGGGCAGTTTGAGATTGATAAACAAATGGTCAAAGAACACCTAATTTCCTTGAATGAGTTTAAATCTCCAGGGCCCGATGAACTGCATCCTAGAGTAATGAAGGAACTAGCGGAAGAACTCTCAGAACCTTTGTCTATTATCTTTGCAAAATCATGGAAGATGGGTGAAGTGCCGGACGACTGGAGGAGGGCTAACGTTGTCCCTATCTTCAAAAAGGGCAAAAAGGAGGAACCTGGGAACTACAGACCAGTCAGTCTGACATCCATCCCTAGGAAAATTCTGGAGCAGATTATAAAGAAGTCAGTCTGTAAACACCTTAAAATCAATGCAGTGATCACTAGAAGCCAACATGGATTTGTCAAGAACAAGTCCTGTCAGACAAATTTGATCTAATTTTTTGATAAGGTAACCTCCCTTGTGGACCGTGGGAATGCTGTGGACGTCATATATCTTGACTTCAGCAAAGCTTTTGACAAAGTACCACATGACATTCTGATTAACAAACTAGCTAAAAGTGGGCTAGATGGAACAACTGTTAGGTGGATTCACAGTTGGCTACAGAATTGGACTAAAAGAGTACTTATCAATGGAACCTTCTCAAACTGGGGAGAGGCAAAGAGTGGGGTACCGCAGGGCTCAGTCCTGGGCCCAGTGCTCTTCAACATTTTTATTAATGATTTGGATGAGGAGGTGCAGGGAACGCTTATCAAATTTGCAGATGACCCAAAATTGGGTGGGATAGCTAATACCCTGGAAGACAGAAACAAACTTCAAAGTGATCTTGATAGGCTGGAGTGCTGGGCTGAAAACAGCAGGATGAAATTGAATAGGGATAAATGCCAAGTTCTACATTTAGGAAATAGAAACCAAATGCACAGTTACAAGATGGGGGATACTTGGCTCAGCAATACTACAAACGAGAAGGATCTTGGAATTGTTGTAGATCGCAAGCTGAATATGTACCAACAGTGCGATATGGCTGCAAGAAAGGCAAATGCTATTTTGGGCTGCATTAATAGAAGTATAGCTTCCAAATCACGTAAGGTACTGGTTCCTCTCTATTCGGCCCTCGTTTGGCCTCATCTAGAGTATTGCATCCAGTTCTGGGCTCCACAATTCAAGAAGGACGCAGACAAGCTGGAGCGTGTTCAGAGGAGGGCAGCCAGGATGATCAGGGGTCTGGAAACAAAGCCCTATGAAGAGAGACTGAAAGAACTGGGCATGTTTAGCCTGGAGAAGAGAAGATTGAGGGGAGACATGATGGCACTCTTCAAATACTTAAAAGGTTGTCACACGGAGGAGGGCCAGGATCTCTTCTCGATCCTCCCAGAGTGCAGGACACGGAATAACAGACTCAAGTTAAAGGAAGCCAGATTCCAGCTGGACATCAGGAAAAACTTCCTGACTGTTAGAGCAGTGCGACAATGGAATCAGTTGCCTGGGGAGGTTGTGGGCTCTCCCACACTGGAGGCATTCAAGAGGCAGCTGGACAAGTATCTGTCAGGGATGCTTTAGGGTGGATTCCTGCATGGCCTTGTAGGCCCCTTCCAACTCTGCTATTCTATGATTCTATGATAAAGCAGTAGTTAAAATAGTATGCAGTTTAGAATACTTAAACATTGTAAATGGAAAAGGTACTAAAGCTGGCTCAGTTAGTATTACCAAATAACCTTGGGCTACTTTGATTTAATCCAGGTAAAACTTTCCAGTGTTCTCTTACTCATGCTTCCTATTATAAGAAATTTGTATCATCTCCCATGTTGGTATTCCTCTCCAGTAGATTTATCCTTATCTATGCCATCCATAGGAGAACCTCTCTCAGCCCAGTGTTTCTCTTAGTACCCATGCTACTATATATTTCAGTTATTTCTTCGAATTTACTAGGTGCTTCTTGATTATAGGAAACCTATTGTTTGGTATCCTTTCTCATTCACATAAAGGTCCCAAGATTCCTTACAGTGAGATGTAGATCTTGTCAGGTATTAGCTCCATAAAGCAATATTTAATATTTTAAAATATTCTTTTCAGGACTTGGGAAATACCGAGGAAAGAATCAAGTCTCTTATCAGCTCATTAAAACACATGGTGTATGAATATGTCTGTCGCTGTTTGTTTAAGGTAAGATTTTATTTCCCTTTGTGCTGATGCATTGTATGGAATGTAAAATTACATTCCCACAGGAGACATAGCTTGGCCCACTTGAATATATGGGTCAGTGGATATACAGTAAAGTCCAATTTTATCTATTTGTTAGCATTTGCTTATTACTCATGAGAACTCTACATAGCAACTTTTGTCTTGTTTGGCAGAACAAATGAGTTTTTGGCCTTTTTGCTCACCTTGGGACTTTTGCCTTATTACAGCACTGGGGCAACATAAATTTCAGAAGCACCAGTGTTTGAAATAAGAAGGAAAAGAAGTTTATCCAAGACAAACAACACTCTTTCAGCATTCTCTGAATGCTTTCCTGATAATACCTCTTCCATTAAGTGTGTAGTGCTTAGCTCATAAAATCGTCAGTCTCTGAGCTACACTGGTTCTGCTACTCTTGTGTTGAGCAACAGAGATCGGCCCCTTCTGACTCTTCATTGCTATTTCAACCCACCTTCTCTTCCTCATCCTATTCTACCAAACTGTGAAGACACAGTGATGACTTCAGATGTAAGAAAGTTACTTGATCAGGAGAAGAGCTGTTTCCATCTCATCCCAAATGCCCACCCATGTGATACCCTATTTCTTCGATTCTAAGACGCACTTTTTCCCCCATATAAAGATCTCTAAAAATGGGGTGCACCTTAAAATCGCGGGTGTGTCTTAGGGTTTTTTTCCTTGTTGGTGGTACTGAAATTAGTGTGCGTCTTACAATCGATGGCGTCTTACAATTGAAGAAATACGGTATATGCATCCAGGTTTTTGCTCATTTCTCCTATGCTTCGCAGCCAACTATATCAGTTATACCCACAAAACATACTGAAGGATGCCTGGGGGCTATACTGCAGTAAAGTCATGTGAAGATAGGAATAAAAAAAACATATGAGGCAGAATCCACTCAGACACTAGCGCTAATGTAAATTATGTTGCACTAACATAAGGGACCTCTAGCATAACACTAACAGCAGTAGCTGGGACAACAGGATTCCCTGGAAAACCTGCTGTGCCACCTAGCAGGTCCTTTACTTAGTGTCCAATTGGATACTTCCCATGAACTGTAGTAGAGTTGATAGCTCGATGTACTGTAGCTCATATACACTGTAACAACACCTCACTAGGCCTTGATGCAACCTTCTATTAGGCCCCCAAGAAGCTGCTGTGGCTGCCTGAATTCTGAGCTCCATATGTCAGTGGTGAGAGTCCAAAATATGACAGCTTCAAGCATAGCATCATCATGAAGTGGTACCTCGTTATCAGGGAACCTGGGAATCAACAGCGGGCTGTCATTCTTGGATTGGATGCCTTAAGCATTATTGTAAATGGCTGTTACTTTCTGTTCTTTTTTATGATAACCCAGGAGGGTAACCTTCATCCAAGGAACTATGTTCCTCAATTTGTTCCTCCTCCTGTGTGTATCAGTTTGACCCCAAGAGCTTGCTTTTTCTGCAAAAGTAATGCTTAGACAGCTATTAACAGACTTCCAACTTCAGTTGCTTGGAGCTATAAGGGTTGAATGTTCATGCAGAAATTTGCTGCAGTTTGACACTGTCAGCCTTTCTGAGGCCACTAAGTGGTCCTGAATGTGCAGTAACTAATGCTTGCCACAGTTAGGGCACATTGTAGCTATAAGTGCAATGCACTGCATTACATTAATAAAATGCCAGCCTTTAAGACTTCGTTTACAAGGTTGGGGAATATATTGTGTTCTGGTTTAGATAGAACAATCACAGCTTGCAATTTGCCAGCCAGGAATAAGCATCAGGCCCATGTGCTCCTCTTGCCCTCCCTTTGAGTGCTTCAGCTCTTCCACCCTAATCTGTTTAAATCAGAGTTCCTTGCTAACATCTGAAATGAGGGAACCCTGTTTCAGCATTAGTTTACTAACTAAGATCTTAAACCAGGAATAAATGATAGTTTAAGATCTTTGTTAGTAAACTTATTCCCCATTTAAACTACAGTCCCTCATTTGGGATGTAATGGCAAATTCTGGTTTGAACAGATCAGCATTGAAGCACTGAAGGGAGGAGCAAGGGAGAAATGTGCAGGTCCCAAACTCATTCCCAGCTTACTAAACCAGGAAGAACAATGTACTGAATTATATACCTCTAGCTGATATACCTGGCATTGCTTGCCCCCCCTAAGATATATGTCTGCGAGGTAATCATCTTAAAGTAGTAGGCCGATGCTAGGCCTGTGAGTTAATTTTTAATTTTGTTTCTTTTTTTACCTTTCTCACCCTCACAACAACCCTGCAAGGTAGGCCAGTGCTAGACCTGTGATGTAACTTTAAAACAAATTCAATTTGTTTCTTTTTTTTCTCTCACCCCCGACACATGGGTTGTTGGGGGTGCTGCCATGATTTTACTTGCCCCCGCAGAAAACAAAAACGACAACTCCCAGCACGCCTTTCGCCGTGGTGCTGACTTGCCCAAAGGGAGTCCTGCCACTGAGGATCACAGGAAGTAAAGTCTGGCAGAGCCAGTCCATGCTGCACTGTGCAATGAGTGCCCGTAGGTAGGCCATGGGGGAGCTGACTGACAGTTAACTCGGTCGTTGCCATCGGCGATAGCCCCAGAGCTGCGCCCTCCTCTCCTACTGCTCCCAATGGTGCCTAGTGACACGTGACCAAGGATGGAGAGCCACTTCCAGATGATGGCTGCTAAAGCCCAGGAAGTCTTTCCTCCCACCCAACACATGCTAGGAGTTGTAGGTGTAAGCCTAGGTCTCTGAATAACATCTTAATCTTTGAACAGGGTCTGAGGTGTGGTGGGAGACAACTGGGGAGTGGGCCTTCTCAGTTGAGGCACCCTGCTTATGGATTTCCTTTGTCCAGGCAGGCTTGCCTAGTGACTGCATTAATGTCTTTTAAGTGCCAAGTGAGGAGGAGGAGGAGGATTTTCCAAGGCCTTTTAACTTGATGAGGTTTTCTATGCTACGTTTTTCCCCCTGTCATAACTAAACCACAGCATTCCAAGACAGATGCAGGAATTACTGAATAAAGTTTATGATTTTTAAGTAAAAGCCTGATTATGCCATTGAAACAGAAGAGTGAATAGAGGAATGACTGATAGCTGAGGCTAGAATGGAATGGTGGGTGGGGTGAGTGGCAGTTGGAGAAAGTCAGGTAGAAGGAGAACAAAGATTGTTAGTGCGAGGTTAAGGAAGTGGGAGCAGAGTTAGGATTAAGAGATAGTGACCTGGTTTGCTCACCCACACTCTACAAGCCAGCACTATGCCTCCCAGCATGCCTTTGACAGTCCACGGGTGCCTGCTTCCTCTGAGACATCCTCTTGTTGCCGATGCTGCTCCTCAATAGAGCGTTGAGGAGTAGCATCACCAAGAAGAGGACGTAATCAGCTGTTAGTGGACACGCCCAGCTCCAGCAAATCCTTGGACTGCCTTGGACTGCAAATGCTGGGACTGCCTTGGCCTGCACTTCTCACCCACCAAGTGCGTTATCAGGAACCTGTATTGAAGGGCCAGGCCCAGCCTGGGCACTTCCACCCTCCTTCGTCGGGTCTGTTTCTGGGCATGTGCAGACTGCCTCCCCCTTCTCCCTTCCTCTTCAGGGTGAAGGCTGTGCGCTTGCTTCCCCCAGATTCTGAGAAAACAGCGATATCAGGACAGAATGCCTTTGAGCATGGCCTCGAAGTCATACTGTTTTATCTAATTACGATTTTAAAACCATGCAGAGCGCAGGAGGAGGCACCGCAAATGGACACAGCCCATTCATGTGCATTGTTTCCTTTTATGTGGAATTGGATTGACTGCTGGGGACCAACCTTAGGAGTCAGGGTTGTGAAAGAAACTCATTGGCAACCCACCCATGCACTCACCGTGGCCGCCAAAGACCAGTAAGTCTGGCCTCCCGCCCAATGCATGCTGGGAGTTCCGTCCAAGGCATGCCGGGAGTTGTAGGCGTAAGCCTTCGTTTTTATTAATTTCTTTAAAAATATTTAAAACCTGAAATTCTGTGTTTTTTAGATTTTTCTGGTACATTGTACAGCCAGTCCTATAAGCATGCCAAATTTCAAGTTTCTAACTCATCTGAAAGTGGGTAAACATTTCTGAACGTACATTTCACACACATACTTTCCTAGAGATTGCTTACATGTTGTGCTTGAGAGTGTATTGTTTTCTGTTAGGTGTGAATAGCTATTTTCTCCCTTGGCAGAACTGGAAATAGGAAAAAAAATCATTCCCTCCTGAACTAGGCTTATAAGACAGTTTTAGTGAGAGAGAAAGAGGGAAGAAGTTATCTGCTGTGATATAAAAAGCAAAGAAAATAAGTTCTCCCCCTCCTTGGAACTGTTGGTTTTTATCTCATATGCTAATGTATGTAGTTTTAATCAATTAGTTGATTAGTTGGCTAAACATGATATGAATAATAAAATACGATTTTTAAAGTGTGGAACAGCCATAATGATACCTTGGTTTAAGAAAGTGTACTATGCAGTATTTACCATTATCCTTTATGGTTCACCCTCTGGACACATAGCTAATTCTGCCTTAATATATCTACTGCAGTTTCGAACATTTAGCATTGTGGTTTTGCTTAGTATGAGATACCTTGGCTGTATTAAATGAAAGCTCCTTAGTGGACTCCATCGTAAACATGACACTCAAATCCTGAGGTGTTCCTGACTAATGATATCTTGCTGTTGTGCTTCTTCACTATGCTACAAGACAACATAGGCTTTCTTAGAACACAGGGAAAGCAGATTATTGTAATATTAGTATACAAGACACAATTGACTGAAAGAGGGTGAGCTGGCATAGAAAAATGAGTGATCTGTTTTGTAATTGCACATTTAGCTCTTTAAATATTTTTCAAGTGGACTAACTAATTAGTCAGTTTGAAAACAGTGAAGTAGTTTTCTCTACTAGGATTAAAAGAAGCATATATGGTACTTAGATTGGCTTCACACTATGTGAATTCAGGAGTACTGTGTGTTAAAGTTGTGCTCAAAACTAATCAACAGATTTTTCCTCCAGAATTTTGTTTATTAGCAAATAATGTAGGGCAGTCACCCCAATTAATCAAACCCTATGCTTATTTCTTTATATATTTAAATATATATATTATAGATCTAGTGCCTAAGAGCACTCAGGAAGGCCCTGGTTAGATTTCTTTTATGTATGCATTTGTTAGATTTATCTACTGTACCTTCAGCAACAAGGTATACGATAAAAGTAATAATACAGTAGAACAAAATACAATGCAAAATTATAAAAGCACTAAAAACAGTAAAAGAGCAGGTAGCATTGATAAATATAGCAGAAAAATAAACATAATAAATTAAGCCTAGGAGAATAATAATAAAAAAGGATTTGCCTGGCACTGAAATACAAGGTAATGCATGGGAAGTAAACACTCTAAAGCACTTCCCATACCTTAAATGCTTGCTCTATATATTTTTTGCCTTGTATTATATAATATTTTACTCTTGTTAGAGATGTACAGTTAATCCCTAAACATTTTGAAGGTGTTTTCATTTATATTCTAGTTGTTTTGATATTCTTGGCATCTATATCAGAACAGAAAAACCTTAAATTACCCCAGAAATTGAAAGTGGGCTTGTTCCATTAATTGTAAACCGCCCAGAGAGCTTTGGCTGTGGGGCGGTATATAAATGTAATAAAATAAATAAATAAAACCGAAAGGTAGTTTTTTTGTTGGTCATTTCCCACCTTTACAGCAAGTCCACCATGCATTGCTCTAGACCCATTTGAAGTGAATGTATTGCACAAAGCTGGGCTTGAAAGACCCAAGCTTTCCACAACCATCCTAAATAGTTATGCTGGTGTCTTCCACATTACACCACTGCAGTATCAGAATGTTATGTGACTTTGCATTGCTACAGCAGTTGAGAGAACATTCCGATGGCCCCTGGGACTGTAGGATTGTTTGGTCTCCCTCCCGAGTCCGTAGACACCAGTACAATCTTGGGAGAGGGACTCTGTCATCCAAGCCCCCACCCCCTTGTAGCCCCTGCAGAAAGGACTATGCCGGCTGCTTCCCAAGGTCACAGAAGCAGCTGTGGAGGGAAGGAAAAGGGGGCATTCCAGTGGGTGGGGAGGCGAGGGGAGTGGAGAAGCCCGGATATGAAAAATCCTATGGCCTTCCCAGCTTGGCCCAGCTCCTGCCAGTGTGCTTTCCCTAGACAGCTCTCTCAAATGCTCGTCTAGAGGGAAATCATTTAAAAGGGGAGTTGGAGCTCATTTCCCCGCATAACGGAATGACCCCTTTTCCTTCCCTCAGGGCGTTGGATATGTGGAAGCCTCTGAGATCAGAGGTTTCCTTCTAAGGGGAGCTCTGAGTGAAATAGCACACATTCAAAGCTATCTATATGAGGGGGAGAGAGAGGGACTTCTTCTTTTTTTAAAAAAAAAAAAACCACACACACACAAAACCCTGGAGAGCAGATGATAAATGGAAGGTTAAAGATATAATTTTGAGATATCAAAATGAATAATTACCATTTGCTTTTGTTATGATGGTGCTTTATATCATCAACAATGCTGCATCTGACCCTTTGTTTCAGCTTGGTACTATAGACAGTTTTAAAATGCTGCTGGTTAGCTCTGAAAGTGAATTCATTGGAAAACTATAAATTAGTAGTTAGGGATTTATGTAGTTGCTTGGTGCAGAAATGAGCTAGTTCAATTACCCTTTCACTTCAGCTGATATACGGCTGAAATGTAACACTGCCTGCTGCATTGACATTGTAGCCATTCTGTATTAAAAGATTTCCAAGCTAAAGTTATAAGCCTTGCATAATGCAAAATTAGTTAGATCTGTTTTGCATCATTTATATTACTTTAAAAACTCATTGCATGCCTCAGTTAAAATGACAAGGCTGTTAAAAGCTTTTTAGAGGTACTCTTATTGAGAGTTATATAGTAAAGGTAAGAGTGTGGGGTCAACATTTTAAAAATGAGAGATACACTAGGAATACAGAGATATGAAGTTAGGAATTCATGAAGTTCTGTGGAGCCAAGATATTTTGGTTTAGGATATTTCTTAGGAGAGATGGAGTTCCAGCACTAACTGTGAGAAGACATTGGCCTAATCTACACCAGCTGTTTATTCCAGAATTGTATCAAGGTCATCCCTACCAGGCCACATGATGTTCACCTATTCCTGCAGTTATCTGAGGATGACTCCTCAGTTTTCCTGGGTATCAATGACTGCTTTTGTCCCATTCTCCCTCCCACCTTTGCAAAAATCTGATGGTGCACAGCTGGTGTGCCCTTTCCTTGTGAAGCTGTTGCTGTTCCTCATGATTAGCGGGGCTCAGCAAACAGGCAGCCAGCTGTGTGGAGTGAGGCCATGGGTATCGGGGGTGAGGGGGAGAGCATTGTTGACATGCTCTGGATGGTTCTCGGGGTCTTTCAGCACCGAGTGTGTGTGTGTGTGTGTGTTAACAAAAACTCATCTTTGCGCAGGATCGCCACTCTGCTCTTGTGCAAGAGTTGGGAGATGTAAAAATAAAATTAAAAATCGCCCTGGAATGGCACTTCTTAAATTTTGGACAAATTCGCTGGCATGAGCCCTGTGAGAGATGATCGCTGAAGCAGAGAACTTTGCGATCATCCCTCCCCCCTCTCGAAAGGGCTCTAGGTGTAGATGAGCCCATAGTGTCGCTACTTAGCCTTTTCTTAACGTGGTAGGAAAAAAGACAAGAGGTAGTAGGAAAACATGTGGAAATTACAAGTCGCTGACAATGTTGTCTGGACCCCCAGTAAAATTCTGTGAATGAGGCAGGGCAATTGCAAGATAAAAGCTATGACTGGAAGCTCTCTAAGGCAGCCCTCCTCAACCTGTTGGCCTTCAGATGTTTTGGACTGCAGCTTCCCAATAGTTGTCCTAGAGTAGTCCAGCACCAGATTGGGGAAGGCTGGACTAAGAGTATGTCACCAGTTCTTTGAAAATAATATATGGTCTTATAATCAGCATTGCTTTCATTTCAGGTTTGTATATCAATAATGGGCCAGTTTATAGCGGGCCAGTTTGCACAACACGATGGCTGCCCATGGTTTATTTAACCTACAATGAGCTCCAGTGACGTTTTGAATATTCAGACCCAAGCGGTGGTTGTCATAGTGTGCGAACCCAGCCACTGACCATTATGTGAAGATTAAACAATTCCCATATATCACTGTAACAAACCAAGGGTTTGTTGTTTAACCCTCGGATAACCTGTGGTGGCTGGGTTCGCATGACACAACACCCAAGCAGGACTTTCATATTCAAAATGTCGCCTGCATGCAACCAGCATGTGCAGCAGCTCATCATGTGAGCCTGCCTTGTCGTGCAAACCAGGTCAGTGTGAATTTTTGTGGAGGATATAACATATGATAACATTATTAATTTGTTTGTCTTTCTGTCGTTGTAGGCTGATCAACTAATGTTTGCATTACATTTTGTGAAAGGAATGCATCCTGAACTTTTTCAAGATAATGTAAGTACCATGGGAATGCTTCCCTTTTAACATGGCATTAATATAGAAAAAAATTATGGGTATTAGAATACTTGAATTTTTTGAGCAAATCTTCATAATGGTGCAACATCAAGCACCCTTCCATATATATTTTTCGTGTGTAAACTGTATTAATATAGGCTGTTTACATAAACTTCACTGGACACCAATAATGGATCTCTTTGCATGTCTAGTGAACAACAAGCTGTAGCACTTGAGTGTGCTCTAACTGCCAACTACACTTGTGCTCTTAGAGAAGTGAGAAAGGAGGAAAGAATATTCATCAACACACATACACACACTCATCTATTAGGCTAGTTTTTGGAGCTGAACCATCTGTCAGAAGATAGTGGGAATTCCCCACTATCTGAGATCTCTAACATTTAGACCCAGCGTTATGCAGTGGGTGGGTGGAGCTACCCATTTCAGGATGCCTTTCATCCAGTGAGAAGAAACCGCCCAGAGAGCTTTGGCTATGGGGCAGTATATAAATGTAATGAAGAAATAAAAAAGAAGAAATACCTATACTAAATAACAATATTCGTTTTCATTTAGATTTTGCTCTGAAAATGTCTTTTTCCTATTTTGCTCTTACAATCCTATTCTTGTAACAATGTAAGGATCTGTCTGCAATATTTTCACAAACCTGTGTAATCATACCAAAAGGCCCTTTTTAAATACAGGAAAAGGTGCTGTGGTAGGGATGATTTGGAACAGAGAAGTGATAAAGGCAGAGATATGGTGATGCTTTCTTGCCTGGCACCTCTGTACTTCAAACACACACACCCCACTCTCTTCCTTCTTTGAACACAAACTCTCAGGTAGCAATCCTATGTCCCCTAGACATTGTCTGAGGGCCCATAGGATAGTGGGGATTCCCCGCTATGAGGTTAGACAGCACTCCAACCTCTGAAGGGGGAGTCAGAGATCTGCCCTGCCCCCTTACATCTGGTGCAGAAAGAATCATACTTCCAAGGTCAGAAAAATTACCTTGGAACAGGGGAAAAGGGAACAGAGGAAACAAGAGGAGACAGAATACAAGGTATCCAGAGCCTCTTCCAGCCTCCTTTCCTTCCCCTCGGAAGTGCAACAATCAGAGGATGGGGAGATGAAGATCATCTCCGCCGCTCTTCCAGGCCTGACAACTTCAACCTGGCAGGGCATTGGATACGTGGAAGCCTCCCAAGTTCAGAGGCTTCCATCACACAAGGACACCATCCATAGGATTGTGCCCTTAGCCAGTGCTGGGTCAGTATTAAGTTCCTTACATCTCTTTGACAGTGCGAAATTTAAGTTTTATTTCTGTTTTCAGAACCCCCCCCCCCCAGAATTTCTACATATATGTTATGCTTCAGCATATAATAATTTTTGTCAATATTTCCATAGGAATGGGATACATTTACTGGCGTGATCATTGGAGACATGTTAAGAAAATCTGTAAGTTTTTAAAAACATTTTTTTCTTGTAAAATAAAATGTTCTACACTGTAGCTTTCAAAGGCAATGATGGAAAGTTGTACCATATCTTTGTAACAATATAAGCTTCCAAATTTAATGGAATGTACAGGTTACATTTTTAAAATGTCCTATATGATCGTAACACGATCACAAAGAAGCTGTGTCAGAAGAGCAGTGAAAATATAATACTTGAATTATAATGCCAATTTGTTTATGTAATGCCAGTGGGCCACAATTCAGACATACTCATTACTTGATATCTCATTATTTGATTACCAAACACTTGATGAGTCACAGTGGAATATGTGAACTGATTCCCTAGAAAAGTATTCTGTTGAAGTGATAACGAAAACTCTGTCTATGGTGTTTGATCTGTGAAGGATCTTCCATCCATTATCATCTACTGTTGTGATCAGGAGAAACAATGTGAAACCTCCAGAGTTCCTTCTTTATTTTTACCTTAGAGATATATGTTTGTACTTTTAGAGCTGAGCTGAAAGGGGCGAGTTCATAAAAAATGATCACTGTGATATATACAATCTCTCCCTATTTCAGAGGCTGCTTCTGGAGGCTTAAAATGGGGAGGGGGAATGCTCATATGTTCAGAGTGAAAACAACACTTTTTCTCCTCATTCGGTTTTTGAAATTGCTAATGTGATATCCTATGTGATCCCTAATTGCCTTCCTTTAAAAAAACACATTTGGCTGTCATTCAACTAAAGAAAGACAATAAATCAAATTACGTTTATTTGTTAAAGCTATTAATCAATCAATCACATCAATCGATCGCATTAAACAAAAGTTCTGAAGAAAAACATGAGGGTTCCTGGTTCTAACCCAGAGATTCCTGACAGAGAACATTTACATGTTGTAAATGTTTAATTTACATGTTGGGTCTGAGCATTGCAGTGTCCAATTAAAAAAGGCAGTTGCAAACCATGACTATTTTCACAGGTGAAAATTTCGTACAGCCTTAGTACGTATAGTTCATATTTTAAGGTTTCACAGGTACAGTTGCTGAGTGCATACACTACCTCTTACGAGAAGCAAATTTCTAGCAAAAAGATTTAAGAAAAAGTAGAAATAGAATCTAATGCTCAGCATTGTCTCTTTCTCGGTATCCAGGGACTTTATGCCTTTTCCTCAGTACTTATTGACAAACATAAGACTGACAGGGATATGTTGAGAGAATGTCTGGTGGATTGGTGGATGGATAGATAGATATTTTAAAAATCATTATCAGATCAGGAGAGCAACTGTAGGGTTGTGCATCCATGGCACAGTATCTTTAGAACTTTAAAATGTTATCACATGTTATATGTGCCTCTGCCCTGCTTTTCCAAATCAAGAGGGCATGATCCAGCCAAATGTAAGCACTTTCAAGTATTTTTTGTTATTTCAGTGGGGGAAAAGTTAGGCTGTGGCTAATTCTTCCATTGAAATCAATAGTACTTAAAATGCTTCTATTTGACTGGATTACCTCATTACTAAACTTTTCCTGTCCTAGACGTGCTATTATCTGTATAATATTCACAAAATAATTCCTTCTTGTTTTTTTAAGGATTCCCAAAAGAGCATTCGAGACCAGATTCCCCCTTGGATTGAACAGGAAAGAACATGGGCTGTAGCAACTCTCAAGGTATTATTTCAGTTGAATATTTTCCATAAAAATGATTTAGCTCTAAAAAAATTGATGTTTCTTAGCATAATAAGGATTGGTAGTTGGAAGTTGAATACTTAATTCAATTTTCCCCTGTTCCAAAATGCATTTATTACATTTTTATAAAGCCCAATAGCTGAAGCTCTCTGGGTGGTTCACAAAATCCATTCTTCACTTTCTTTTTCACATTAAAACCATATCCATATAATCTTTTTGTATTCTGTAACATTGCCTTCCTTTTCAAGGTAATGATGCAAAAACTCATATAGTATTTTTGAGGCGAAGTTACATATCTTTGTGTGTAATATGTAGCAAGGCCCTAACTTTCAGAATGCCTAGATTCATTGTTTTTCCCAATTTCTCTGGTTGGTGGGGGGAGGCATCAAGGATTGGGTTAATTCCAGTCACTGCCCAGGAAGGCAGTAATCATACAATTAGTGATTTTTGAAGAAAGTCCTGGTCCTCCAGCTCTGCTTCCAGTTCATTCCCTGCCTTTGTCCAGGACAGTCATTATTCATGGAAGTCTTCCTTTCTATATTCCAAAAATGTCTGGTCACTTCACAAAGAGGCAATGTTCCTCCTGGAGTGGGCAAAATGGTCCATCCTATCAATTTCAGGTGAGCACATATAGGGTGGCTTCAACTCTAAGACTTCCTTAACAGGCAACATCTCGACCCCAGGAAAATGAGCTCTGAGCCAGCAAGTCTTCTTCCAGATACATAATAGTAGACATGATTTAACAGAGACAGAACACAGCTTGGTTGACTGCGTTCAGACAATGTGATAACCAACCATGGTTTAAATAGTCAATGGTTGGTTATTTAACTTACCAGGGGTTATGATGTTGTGTGGAGGGACTTTTTTAACCAACAGTTGGTTATTTGGCCTAAATAACCCACACAAAGAACCAACGCTGTGCAGAGTTGGCTATTTGAACCACTGTTGGTTATCATGTTGTGTGGTGGACGCCATTGGTTATTTCATCAGCCACCATTCCTTATTTTTGTTGGCCACTGAGTCGCAAGGCAACAGTGGTCAAAGCGGTGGCTGCTGCTCTAGTCTAGCTGGCAGGATAGTTTTTCAGCAGCAATGGTTGATGAGTTACTAGTGGGAGGACTTAAGGGGAAGGTGGTGGATGAGTGAGTCAACTCAGCGTGGACTAATAGTCAGTTCAACGTTGATCCTTATCCACATCACGGTTGATTATTAGCATGTCGTGTGGGGAGTGACCCCTAGATAAACAACTGTTGAGTTGATTATTACCCCACCATTACTATTGTGTTGTCCGAATTTATTAATTCTACAAAACAATACAGTTTTAGAAACGGAACCTTTTCCATAAATATAACAGTGGAAATTTTTCTACCCCATATCAGTCGTGGTGGTATGGGATCATATAATCGGGAAATATATGTCTCATAACGTGTTTCAAATGTAAGTTCAATATCATTACAGGTTTATTAGAACAGGCCCAGACCAAGAGCCAAACAAGACATGACATTTGTTACGAAGTTGGTCCTTGTGTATTTGATTTTTCTTTCATAAATACCAGTGCATTGATGGAAGGGGCAGAAGTCTTGTTTAGGAATCCCCATCCCTGCTATTCACAATGAGAAGAAATCTCCCATCAGTGCCAGTGGTCTAACAATAGGCAGTATCCAATAAGGTGCTTCTGCCCTTGCTGATTCCCTTCTGCAAGCAGTGGATCTTGCAGATTCTGTTGTGCAAGAGGGACCTGCCAATTATGATAGGGGGATTTAGTGCTTCCTACAGGGAGCCCTGAAACAAACAGAAACATTTGTTTCTGGAGGGAGTCAGGTCAGCAGAGTTCTATTATGTGAGTTCTGCTGAACTTCTCCTTCAAGAAACAAGTGTTTCCGCTCGTTTGGAGTGGCCCTTGAACATGCTGAATCTCCCTTGTGTAAATGGTGGATGCTGTTTCTGGAAGGGAATCTATGGGGTGAAGTAGAATGGGCAGGAACATAAGGGCCCCATTGGATACTGCCCGTTGTTTCTACCTATTAGTTGCAGTTTTGAAACCAAATGAGACCTATTTCTTGGAAATCAATGAAAATAGTTACTCTAGAATGGCTTGTTAAAGGACTGCAAAGAATGGATTGTTTGAGAATTGCAACTATATGACAGTTTGTTCAAGTTATTCCTTGCGTAACTATTAAAAATAGTTATTTGCTGTTAATTGTAAAATCTACACACTTGTTCCATAGATCTCTCTCCCGGCTCTGTATCAAACACTATGCTTTCAAGATGCACCACTATGGCAGACTTTCTCAGGAAGCTCAATGTGTGAACAAGATTTTCCATCCATTATGGCAAATAGAATATCTCTTTTTCAACAGGTAAATGTTCATGTTTGATGTTTAGTCTACAATTCAGCTAAACGTAGTGGCCATGACTAAGTTCCAATGGAACCAGATTTTCTTAATCCCACCGAAACTAATGCAAAAAGTTAATCATGACTAACATCACATTGCTTTCAATGGAATTTTATTACAATTAACTTTAGATGGATTGGCACCTTAATATTTAATTTTAGTACTGAGTGAAGCTTTTTAATAGATACCAATATGGCAAGAAGATGACTAGTGTTTGCTAGCACTGTAGATAACATATTTCCGTGTTTCTCCTGGATCCACAGTTTGAGATAAGTACAACATCATATGAGCATTTCTCCCTTTGCTTATGGTTGCTTTGCCCTATTTCTAGCATTCTGGACTTTATGTACATTCAAAAAGTCTTATTCAAGCTTCATAGTGTGATAAACATATAAAGTATGCAAGAAAATGTGATTCTATTCATTAAATGTGAAACTTTTGCTTGCTAAGTGCTACTGAGGTTCTAAGTTCAAATCCTATGTTGTGCTGTACCTAGGCATATGTGGCTACTTAAGAAGTTTTTAAGGGAAGTTCCAAAGCTCAGCAGTAGAGCACACATGCTTTGCATATTAAAGTCCCATATTAATTGGGATTTCCAATTAAAGCATTGTAGGAAGCAGAGCTACATTAATCAGCATAGATAATACTGGGCCAGATGCACCAATGGGCTGATTCAATATGAGGTAGATCCATATGTCGTTCATATGTCCTGTGAGGTGCATCCCATATGTGCTTGTCTTTTTAGACTAAGAAGTGAACATAGCAAATACAGTGCAAATGATATTGAAATGACAATCTATACTTCATGTATCTTGGATATTCTGTTGAACTCTTTTAACATATGCACCATGCTGCAGAAATAGAACTAACATAAACAAATAAAGGTCTCTCACAGCATTTCTCATGGGCTGGTAGGTTCTGAGAAATGATATAGACGGCAAGGCAAACCAGAACTCTTTTTAAACTTAGAAATCAGAAAGATAGCTAATTCAAATTTTAAGTAAAGCATAATCAAACAGTGGGGGGAAGGGGAAGGGTACAATATTCTTTGAAGAGTTGAACATTCTTTCCAGTACATAATGAATGCCGGTGTCTTTCCCATCATATACTGTTCCAACCATGATTGTAGCTTCTGCACTTGGGCTACAAGATGGTCTACTGTAATGTACCATGAGTCTTGAATGAAGTACTCTGGTAGTTTGGCTTAGGTGTTATGCAAGCAGAGGTCTGATCTATGTTGTAATACAACATCCCATGGCTGCAGCTTTCAGCCCAGTGGGTATAAAGTGACATGAGGATGCCTATAAAGCTTCTGACTCTGGCCAGGCTCCTTAGTCTGAGCTACACATAGGCCCTATATCGTAGGGTGACTTTCTGCTGAATGATCTACCTGCTTCTCTACTAAAGCAGCTACCTCCTTCCAAGCCATCACTCATGACATCTTGCATAAGGGTCCCCTGCAGGTGTATGTACACAGGGTCAAGGATGTTCACCAGAGCTATTCCCAACATTGAGATCAATAGGGAGGCTTGCCATGTTTACACTGGAGTTATCAGATATGCCAGGAGCCATCTCTTTCGATCAAGAGATTTCACATTGAGATGTTAATCTTGTCAATGTTAGTTCCTACAGAGGCTATTAATTATATATTTCTTTTGGAAACCTAGACATAAAAATGATGTTTATATATAGATAGCAGGACAACTATTAAATTGATCTGCACAGCAGCAGATGTTTTGCTTCTTTTGCTGCCTTCATGATGCAGAAATCTGAACATAGGACATTTATATCTAAGGTAATTCCGTTGAATTTGATTAAATATGCTACATTTCTTGCAGCCTCTTTCTTTAACTTGGGCAGAAGTAGTTCATTGGGGCAATACCTTCTCCCAGTTAAAGTAGCTTCACTTTGTGACTCACTGTGCAGGTACCATACATTACATTAGAATCCTACTTCCTACAACCGTGATAATGCTTATTTCAGTACAGGTCACTCTTGAGGAGAATGAGCATAATGTCATCATAGGAGGAGAGATGGGTCTAAGACTCTAGTAACACTTACACCCATGTATGTTCCTCTTCTAACTTCTCACCTTTTGAGAAACTTGAAAGCCTCTTGAATTTTAGAATGTTCCGCCTGGGCTAGCACTACAATAGTGGTTCTTTGTCAGCCTTTGCCAGCTAAATCAGGTTGCCATATAATAAAGGGCAGGGACTGGACGCCTTGACTGATTGAGCAATGGAATTAATAGTTTAATTTATTAGCCACAGATTAAAAACTGTCAATTTTAATCAGATTTTAATTGGAACTGTCTCCTGTGAATAAGGGAGATCATTGCTGATGGCAGCGTTTAAATAATTTACATACCTGTTTATGCAAGCACTGTGTTTAAGAGATTTTTGTAATAAAACCATAACCTGTTCATGTTATTTAGAGAATATACCATTTTCATTAAATGTCTTCAGATCTCACTTATACAATGTGATATTTATTTTAACTGTTTAATATCAGGAATTAATCAACCAGAAAGCACTCTTTATGGTTGACAATCCTAAAAATATTACAGAATTCATCTTGAGTTGAGATGATGCTAAGAATGTCTGGTGTATCACAACAAATTCCCATCTATTTCAGCTTCTTGGTTCCCACCAGGAACCAGGAAACCTACAAGCAGGTCATAACAATGGTAGTCTTCTGCTGTATTAGCTAATTTGTAGAAGGTAGCTTTGTCATTAGCCAGGACTCCTCAGCAATTCATCAAGCCGGCTGCTCCAGAGAGTGGTGCTGTATGTTTTTCTGTTGGGGCTTGTTGACACTTTCAGATTGTTGACTACTCTTCGAGTGTTAATAATCTGAAAGTGTCATCAAATATATAGATAAGGGTGATCCATTAGACATGGCATAGCTGAACTTGAAAAATTTTTGAGTGTTCTTGGTGACCAGCTTTGTGGGAAATTGAGATTGCTGTGTGGAATGGAGAGATACTGTGGAAAGTGGAGGACTCTTCACAAATAGCCTCTGTGGAATAGGATTGCTGTGGATAAGCAGTGGTAACTAAACAAAGGTTGTGAAAGTTTGATGCACTAGAAGCAAAGGATTTGTGACAGTGTAAGAATTGATTATTAAAGAGAACATAGATATGCCACTGTGTTTTTGTTTGCTTTTATGTTTTATTTTATTTTTTATAACAAAGATTCTTACTATCGGAATAATTGATTTGTTTAGTTCTTCATCACTGTAACATATCCAGAAATCAACTTTATGTAGTGTTGTTAAAAAAAATCCCATACTTTTAAAAAGCAAAACCAGTCTCTACATTTCATCTCTAGCTCATTGTGGCTTTTCAAGTAAAACTTTCTGTAATGCCTTTGTGTCCATCATGTGGTAGTTAGGCACACTGGTGTTTCATAATGTGTTGGGATCCTAATCTGAATATATTTATTTCAAGGTGCTTGTGGTCCAAGCTGTCAGGCCAGATAGGCTACAGAGTGCGATGGCCCTTTTTGCATGTAAAGCTCTGGGTAAGTTGTTACTGTTTTAAAATATCATGCAATATAAAATATTTTCACCTTGATTCCGCTAGGGGTACTATGTATGCTAAAGAAGGTGTCCACATATGTGTCCCTATCAGGACAGAGAACTACATATGCGACTAGGTTTTGCACGTTTGTGAACCAGTGGCTGAAGCTGCATATAGAGCCCCTTTCTGAAAGCTAAAATCCTGACAATTGGTTTTATGGGAGGGGAGGTGTGAAGGATCTGGATTCTTCCCCTTTTCCTTCCAAACAGCTGATTGATGGGATTTTAGCTTTGAAAATCTGTTCTATATATGGAAATGCTCTGATTTGCTATGTATATGTTTCATTGGATTACAGCCTTTATCTGGAGTTCCTATCAATATCCTGGCCCAGTTTAGATATAATGAAACCCCATGGTTTCCATGATGAGAATATGCCATGCCAAGACTCAGACTTGCATGTTCCCTCTTCTCTCCTCCGTCATGTATGAGGGGAGGAATTTAAGAACATAACATGAGAAGTACCATGCTGGATCAGACCTAGGCATGTTATTATTAAATACTGTTAAAATGTCAAAATGTTTCCATGCCAAATGTTCCAGTGAAGGAGATGTCATGGCCAGCTAGGTACTGTATGCTTCATAGCAGTCTTGTGGGCCCAGTAATCAGGATGCTTTTCATCCTTGCCTGCTGTCCATGAACACTTCAGCCTATATCAGTAGAAGAAACAACACTTCTCACTGTTCCCATCTTGCCTTTTATGTCTAGTTATCTAGATGGTAACTTGTGCTTTCTCAGGGAAGTGTGAAAAATACTCATCAGATACACTGAACAGGAACATGTAGTTTCTTAATACACTGACAAGCAAATGGCATGGCAGTTGTCACATGGTAGTTCTGAACAGGAGACCTTTCATGAAGACTTTTGCCTTTGTGAAGAGTTTAGAAGGGGGTAGCTTAGGTTTATAAGTTACACACACACACACACTTTCATCATTTTACCCGTAGAGGTGGTGTAATTTTAGTGCTGAATTGATCTTTCTTGTAACACTGCTATTTGTATATATGGGCATACAGCTGAGTTATGGTATTTTTAACTAATATGTTTCCAACATAGGCACTTTTATCACCAGTTTCAACATCAGGAGAAAGGAAGGTCGATATCTTGTGACAGCATCCATCCTGTTGTAGTTTACTATCTTGATTTTGCAGTATGATTTTATATACCATGATGTTTTATGTGTCAGAGATTTATATTGTGTTTGAACTAGAGTCTGAAACTTGGGAAGCTTCAGGAAATGATGTATGTTCATCTGTTCACCCCACAGATGGGAAGAAATGGCTACTCAAAATGCATTCCCAGCTTTACTGATATTTTATTTTATTTCAAATTCTATCAATTTCTAGGGATTAAAGAGTTGTCACCACCACCGTTAAATCTTAAACGTCTGTACAAAGAAACATTAGAAATTGAACCCATCTTGATTATTATTTCTCCTGGTGCTGATCCTTCTCAGGAATTACAAGAACTTGCAAGTGTTGAAAGAAATGGGGAATGCTACCACCAGGCAAGTCTCTCATAGTCCAAGAAAAAACCCACAAATTATTTGTATTAATAGGGTTCATGGATGGTTTCTCCTTTACTTAATATCCTTTGGACTCAAGAAAAATCTCATGGCTGTAGCCTACATTTGTTTCTGAAATGGTTATCTTCAACATCTGCTTTGTCTTAAATTCTACTCTGAGGGCACATTCAAAGGATATAGTCTGATGAAACTGGCATGATAAGGTCAACTTGAGGACAGGAGATAGGTAGGAAAACACACACACTGACTGACGGTGAAGTCACAGGGCTTGTTCACATGACATGACAGGCCATCGTAGATTATTTAACCCAAAGTGAGGCTGTGGGGCACATATAGGCACCATTTTGAATATGCAACTTCTGCTCAGGGGTTGTCGTATCGTGCAAACATAGTGAGCGTGGGTCATGTGAGGGTTAAAGACATTATTTTTAACCCTTACATAACCCACACTCACCAGGTTCGCATGACAAGACAATCCTCGAGCAGGGTTGGATATGCAACCAGGCGTGACATCTCGTTATGGGTTTAAAAAAACCACAGTGAGCCAGAGTGTCGTCTGAATCTGGTCACAGTGTCTGCATGTTCAGAGTACCAAGATGAAGTGGGAAAGGAGAGATCTGCAGACATTCAAATTAGACTCTGTTTGTCATGTGATGCTTAAAATATTGGACCTGAAGTTGCCCCTAGAGTTGCTGGGAACCAGAAAGGGAAACATGTTGGTTTCTCCACTTGGGAAATATAAAATCCCACTGTTACTCAGAGGTGTTTCCATCCTATGGAGGGCACTGGCCCCTTTCTCCAGTGGATCAAAGAGATCCACTGGAAATAGTGGAATCTTGTAACTGTGCTTCCTTCTAATAAAAATAAGAAAAGTGCCCTTCCTTATTTATAACTTACACTGAAATAAAGATGTTGATTATAAAGACAGAGAACAAATGAAAACTACCTGTATTGATATGTCTCCAATGTTATAGTTTCGTTTTCCTTCCCAGTAAGCGGTAATCTGATTTCCATTCATTATGGAAGATGAGATCCAAAATGATTTACAAATGGGTGCCAAGAGTAAATCCAAACTTGGCATTCTGTGCTATTTAGCACATTTTCAAGGCTATAGTGTTAGAATCCTGTATCCAACTGTAGTGTTTCATCTGCAGGACCCCCCAAAAGATGATTTCCATAATAAACTAGAACATTTGAACTTTTTTTAGGTTGCAATGGGCCAGGGCCAAGCTGATCTAGCTATTCAGACTGTAAAAGAATGTGCACGGAATGGAGAATGGCTCTGTTTGAAAAATTTGCATCTTGTCGTGTCATGGCTTCCGGTATTGGAAAAGGTAAGAGAGAGTATGCATAATTCAGAAGCCCTCAGGCTTTCTTCTGTGGCAAATGTTGGTAGCTAGAAAATTTAAGTCATTCATGTCACTCTATTGACCATAACTCCGCCAGCATCACTATAACATTTGCCAGTTATTTTTAAATCAAATGAAATGAATAAAATAAGTGTATACAAATATCACTAAGACTGCAATCCTGTGCATACTTATTTGGGAGTAAGTTCCAGATGGACTCAGTGAGGCTTATTTCCAAGTATAAATGCATAGGATTGCACTGTAGCACACATGTCAAAGTGATGCTTGCAACATATGTTTAAATGCTAAGCAAAATAGACTGATTGTAAAAAACATGTTCAGCGTATACAAATTTACTTTTTCTAAGGCCTCATAATCATTTTTGGAAAGATCTGTATCTCCATTGTTAACTGTTCCCAAGTATTATTATTATTATTATTTATTTATATAGCACCATCGATGTACATGGTGCTGTACAGATAACACAGTAAATAGCAAGACCCTGCCGCATAGGCTTACAATCTAATAAAGTTGTAGTAAACAATAAGAAGGGAAGGAGAATGCAAACAGGCACAGGGAAGTGTAAACAGGCACCGGGAAGGGTGAAGCTAACAGTATAGAGTCAGAACAAACTCAAAGTTTAGTAGTAGTTATAGCCGTTGGACCGCGTATACATGCAGTTTCATGACAACATACATCTAAGGGAACAGTATCATATACAAAATTGAACTACCACTAGTTTTATACAATTGTTGTTATTACTAATTGCTTCAAGGGAACATATCAATGACTGGATATTATGAGATATGAAGCCATACTCTTTTGAATGATCATTCTGAAAGTATGTATATAGCAGATACAAGCTCCGTCAGCATGGTCTATTCACACACACGCATACAGAGGAAGGGAGGGATAGTTGGACACCCAGTTGAAATACTTACAATATCCATAAATCATTTATGCAAGAGGCATTTAGCAGCTTACAGCCCTTACAAAGGCATTGAAATCCCATAGGGGGGGAAAAATCACACTGGAGCAGCCATCTTTAACCTACCTAAAAATCTATGCTGTCTAGGGTCAGGGTTCTCCCTTGCCTTCCCAATAATCAAGCAACAAACCAAAAGTCAAGAAAATGCTGTTGGAAGCCCAGTTCAGACATAACCATGATTCTTGTCTGTGAATGGTTGTGCACCTTTTCCCCTCTCATCCTGTTTTACATACCACAAGAGATTGAAAACTTCCACTTTTAAACTAACCACAGTTGCCTGTGACATCCGAACTCAGGAAACTGACTTGTTGAATTATGTTTTGACTGCTTTCTGGATGTCGGTGTGGATGTATTTTGGTAGGCCCAGTTTCTGAAGGTTTTCTGTATAGTTTTTTATGTGATGCCGGTGACTGATGTGACTAACGGAATAATTGTGACTTTTTCCTGTTGCCATAGTTCTTTGACTTCCATGGCCAATGGTGTATATTTTTCTTTCTTCCTTTTCAACAACATTTTTGTCATTCTGTATTCCTATGTCAATGTGTGTTTTCTTTTTTGTCTATGACCGTTATGTGTGGTCGGTTGCAAGGTATTGTTTTGTCAGTATGAATTGTTCTGTCCCAGTAAATTTTATGGTCTGCATTTTCCAAGATTGTTTCGGGTGAGTATTATTATTATTATTATTATTATTATTATTATTATTATTATTATTTATTTATATAGCACCATCAATGTACATGGTGCTGTATAGATTAAAACAGTAAATAGCAAGACTCTGCCGCATAGGCTTACAATCGAGGTTGTTAGATAAGGTTGAATTTGATGGCCAATTGTTGGTGAATTATTTTTGCAGCTGTATTGTGTCTGTCTGTCTAGTCCATTCCTACCAGAATTTTACATCCTCCTGTTACATGGTTTATTGTTTCTTGGAATTGATGGCATTTCTTGCATAGGTCTGTTATTACATTGTTATCTTTTGTATTATTATTATTATTATTGTTGTTGTTATTGTTACAGGAACTGAATAATCTGCAGCCCCAGCCCGGTTTTCGTCTTTGGCTAACTGCTGAAGTCCATCCAAAGTTTTCTCCCATTTTGCTCCAGTCAAGTTTGAAGATAACGTATGAGGTAAGATATTACTTTCAAAATAACAAAGTGGCGCCTTTACCAAATGAAATGTCACTTAAAACAACACGGAGTTGTATCTTGAGGAAGTCTGCTTATCCAGTGGGGCTTTCATGCCCCCTCGCCATTTCAGCCCTCTGTGTATCTTGATAATAAGAACATAAGAAGAGTCCTGCTGGATCAGACCAAGGGTCCATCTAGTCCAGCACTCTGTTCACACAGGGGCAAACCAGCTATCGGCCAGGGATGAACAAGTAGGACATGGTGCAATAGCACCCTCCCGCCCATGTTCCCCAGCAACTGGTGCACACATGCTTACTGCCTCAAATGCCCTTCTGAGAGTTGGGGGATTCTTAGAAAAAGCCAGGGCTATGGTGCAGAGGGCTGCAATGTGAGTAGGTAATAATAAGCCCAAACTAGGAGAAAGCAGCTTATGCAAGAGTAGCATGTTTGTGCTGTTTCCTCCCTCCTATTGCTACTCACTGCACACCCTGTATTTGGGGGACACTGCAGGGGGCAGTGTGTGAGTAGATGTCTACTTGCATAACTCAGAATACAGGCCATACTATTGTTACAGGAAGGCATTATTTTCTCCCACAGGCACCTCCAGGACTAAAAAAGAACTTAATGCGAACATATGAATCTTGGATGCCAGAGCAAATTAGCAAAAAGGGTAATTTATCTCGAGCCCATGCTCTCTTTAGCCTGGCTTGGTTTCACGCTGCATGTCAAGAAAGAAGGAATTATATTCCTCAGGTAAAGAGTCTTATTCATTGTTACTATTTTTCTCTTATGTTTCAAGTACTAATTAAATTAAAATTAATTGTGCACATTCTGTTCCGTGATTGTAAAGGCAGAACCATAAAGACCAGTGCTGACAAATTAAGACTGGAGCCCTATGCACACTTGCAGGGCTAGGGTAAATTCAGTGATTTCTTTTCTTCCGAGAAAACTAAATATTATTTCTACTGTGTGGAACAAGCTGTACAAATAAACATATTATTTCGTATCGTAGCTGTTGCCCCATATCCTCCTAACCCAAGATCCCACGGTCAGCCCAACTAGCTTCAACTATTTAGTTGTACTAAAGGAGCTGTTACTATGTAATGACTGATCCTTGTTTTTCCAAATTAGCTTTTTGGTTGAAGGAAGCTGTTTTAAATGCCTACAGGCCATGCAGCTGTCTTAAATGCTTACAGTTTGTTTGATTTGGATCAATGCTTTAAGAAAGCTGCCCACTGGGTGTTTTATTTTTGCCAAATTGATGCTTGCTCTTCCTTCTTTTATTTTTGAAGGTCATGATGATTTAAATGAGCTAGGGCTCTTTCCCAGAACCAAGGTTGTCTTGTGCCTCCGTAATTGATTAGAATTTGCACATTTGGTGTTGTGGGAAACCCTTGAATTTAAAAGAATTTAAAACTTACGTTAAACCTCAGTGTTAACCCCCCACCAACCCAATTAAAGCTGAAAGCACTGGAAATTAATTCAGCATTCTGGAGCGTTGCACAACTCAGAAACACTAGTTTGCGTTTGTAGTGACTGACAGCAAGAGAAGGACATCAGTGTGCTTCATGGTCTCCTAGGTCAAGAATGGCCCTGGAAATCCTGGGTTGTTGATTGATATATAGGTTAGTAGGCTAGTATGGGTATTCTTGCTTTAATTCTTACCTGTCAGGCATGATTCACTGAGACGTCAGAACTTCATGTGTTTAGTTTTGAGGGCATTTTTTTCACCTGAAATTGCACATGGTACATGAGTTTCTTTAATCATCATGTGGTCATGGACATTTAATATTTGTTGTACAATGAGTAATACCAACTACTTTTTCTTTTATAGGGCTGGACAAAATTTTATGAATTTTCTTTATCTGATCTTCGTGCAGGATATGATATTATTGACAGACTCTTTGATGGTGAGTCAACATATTTTCAGGGGATCCTGATTTCTTTGTCTGACTTAGCATTTCTGAAACCATAAATCGTGTAGGCCATTGATCCAAGATACCACTTTTTGTCCAAATTCAAAATCATATTATCCTTGGAGGCTGGTTTAAAATCAATTATTAAAAGACACATGAGTATATATGCATTAATATTCATGAAATCTCTCTCTATAAGACAATCTTTGTAAAATATTATGGCAGTTTTATTAGAATGCGTAGCTGTTCACATAATGATGAATAATGACCAATAGCTGTTGACATGTGAACATAACTGTTGGCATAATTATGAATGATGGCCAATTAAACATTCATAAATTTGACCATGCCCAAAAATATTTGCTGAAGCATCTCAGTTCAAAGTCATTACTTTCTACTGTTAGTTTTTCCCTACCCTGTGCCTGCTTACCCTTCCCTGTACCTGTTTGCATTCTCTTCCCCTCCTTATTGTTTTACTATGATTTTATTAGATTGTAAGCCTATGCGGCAGGGTCTTGCTATTTACTGTTTTACTCTGTACAGCACCATGTACATTGATGGTGCTATATAAATAAATAATAATAATAATAATAATAATAATAATAATAATAATAATAATATAGAGGCTTTAATTCTGTTTAACTATCTGCTGTACTTAAGCCATCTCAGTCTCAAGAAAGCAAGTTTGAGGTTTTATTTTCGTAGATGCAGTCCACACCTCTCAATTTTGAGCAGTCTGAATTGCATTCAGAATAAGAAGAGGTGATGTCAGAACCACTTTGATGGGAAGTAGGATACAAATTTAACAAACAGTTGTGACTTATGACAATGTATGGTATAAACTTTGGGTGTATTCGAGCACTTCAAGAAGCCATTAATTTCAATAAGAAGTTTAAGTGCTTACTTAACTGTTTCCCACTGAAATACATTAGGCTTAGAGTTGCAGGCATTGTGCCTGTTGTGTTTAAATATCAGCAAGATGTCCACTGAATAGTGTAATGTGCATGAATACAACCCATAAACATGGGGTGTAGGTTTCAATTACCAGACACAGAGGCAAGAAGGCCTCCCTCTCTCTCTCTCTCTCTCTCTCCCTCCCTCCCTCCCTCCCTCTCTGCTCTAACTGCAGCTGGAGTGGGAGCAAAGTAAGCAGGCAGCACTGGGAGAAGCAGCCCCACCCCCTGTTCTTCTCTAGCTCAGTTTGTTTTCAGAGAAAAAACGTTGGGGCTGGGAGCTGATTTGGAATATAGTTGCACACTATGAGCATGCCAAATTTGTAGACTGAACAGACCTATTTTCATATATTCCCTGTCTCCTTGGCTTCTTTTGCCTCTCTCAGCAGCTCCCTTGTCCACTTCCTCTCCCCACCCACCCATGCCCCTGACTGCTTTAGTAATGCTCAGTGAGAGATAGATGTTGATAATGATGTAAATAGCTCTGGATGGAGGCTGGGATGCCGCTTATTAGCTTGCTGAGGTCACATTGGCTCTCAAGCTTGGCTCTTAAGTTTACTTTTCTCCATTGCTGCCTTAGGGGTAGAAAGAGTCTGTTCCCCAGATCTCAGATTTCCTAAACTCCACTCCGTTGCTAATCCCTCTGCCTGACAGTATGTCTCTTGCCCCCTGCAGTGAAGCAGTCCAGGAAGATGAAAAGCATAGACAGACTCTCTCAGAGACATATACAGTGGCTGAGACATATCTATGGTGCAACCACATTTAGAATATTGTGTATAGTTCTGGTGACCACACCTAAAAAAAGATAACGTAGAGCTGGGAAAAGTGCAGAAAAGGGTAGCTAAAATGGACTGGAGCACCTTCCCTGTGAAGGAAGGTTACAACAGCTGGGATTGTTTAGCTTGGGGAAAAGGAGGCTAAGAGGAGACTGGATAGAGCTGTACAAAATTATGCATCCTCTCCCATAGTACTAGAACCTGGGGTCATCCCATGAAGCTGATTGGTGAGATATCCAGGACAGATAAAGGAAGTATGTCTTCACACAGCTCATAGTTAACAAATGGAATTCACTACCACAAGATGTTGTGATGGCTTAAAGGGTTAACACAAAGGGTTGAGTTATTTATTTATATATTGTATTTTTAGCCCACTCCTCAGCCCAAGATGGCTCCCGGAGCGATTTACAATCAATTCGCAAAGAAGACAGTCCCTGCCCTGAGGTTTACCATCTAAAAAAGAAATGGCGCACAAAGAAAAGGGGTTGGGGAGGGAAGAGAGAGAGAGAAAGAGAAATTAAGTGGACCAGCAACAGGGCTGATGGGATAGCCCTGCTCCTGAAGGAGGGAAGACCAACTGGAGCAGGCCAATGTTCCCTCTGCCTACTCCTTTCTCCCTGGCTCCAGGATTGGATAAATTGCAGGGCAAGAAGGCTATCAATGGCTGCTAGTGAGGCAGTAAGCTTATGTGCACCAGTTGCTGGGGCACATGGATAGGAGGGTGCTGTTGCACCATCTCCTGCTTTGTTGGTCCTTGGCTGATGGCTGGTTGGCCACTGTGTGCACAGAGTGCTGGAGTAGATAGACTCTTGGTCTGATGCAGCATGGCTCTTCTTATGTTCTTATAGGGTTTTTACAAAAGATGCTTTTGTTGCATGGATCCAATATTAATTTAAATTAACTAGCATCCATAATGAAAATGAAGAGATTGTCAGTGGAATGACTCTGTGAGCCAATGATTGTGACACAGTACATGTATTCCTGTGTTTTATGGGAGTGTTGTGCTAGCATTCTATTCTTAAACTGTGGTTCAACTGACCTTAAAGGTGATCTCCAAAACCATAACAAAAATAATAAGTGGAAAATGCTGAACTTCTTTTCCAGAGCAAATCATGATGAACACTGGATTAAAATATTTTGCATTCTTTTTCAGAAAACTGCCCTGTGTAAACCCAGCAACACCTCCCACTGCCTAGCAACACATGCCCTTTCCCTTCACCCAGAGTGTTTAGCACTCAGAGAAGTGCAGAAGGAGTTTAGTATTAATTCAGAAGTTTTTCAAAACACCGCGTGCAAGGCAGCTGTGTTGGAGAAAGCCCCATATGCATTACGGGAATACTTGTACAGAATTGTCCAAACACTGAAGTTAACAGTGCAAACCTTGTTTAGACAGGAATTCCTTTGTGCATAGGGAACTATTGGATTGGGACACGATTTACTGAACTTGTAGAAGGAGAGAGTTCCAGTGCACCTAGTATTTGCTTTTAAATTCTCTTCCCGGTCCTGCGTAATATATAGTTCACTTTATAGTTCACTTTCAAGCGTGTCTCTTCAGCTGTTCAGAGTGATTACAGATTAACATAAGAAAAATCACACTGGCTAATGTCCCTCAGGCCAAAGCAGTTAGGGCTCCATAGGGATCTACATTGGAGGTAATGCCACAGTTAAATGAAAACATTAGGTCATCTACATAGACATGAGTCACTACATGACAGGAGAATATATTTCCCCACTGTATTAAAGATAGTTTTAATGATGAAATGAAGTAATCTGCAACCAAGTCATTGTGCCATATTTTAACTTGGTTTATATTTAATGATTTACAGGTGCAAAAGTCTTTCAGTGGGAATTTGTGCATGGTTTATTGGAAAATGCTATATATGGAGGCCGTATAGATAATTACTTTGATATGAGAGTCCTTCGTTCCTACCTAGAACAGTTTTTTAATTCTAGAGTCATTGCTGACTCAAATTTCCGGGGCAAGAAGATGAGCAGATTTCCATATTCCATCTCTCTACCTAGCTCCTGCAATATATTGGTGAGTATGTTTTCCTTCTTATCAGATGTTCAACTAAAATTAATTTTCTTTGGCTTTATTAAATGGGCAGATGCTTATATTTCTTGTTGCTTAATTGTGAGATCAGCTTTGCTACTACTGAAGGCATGCTCTATTAGGGCTGCTGGCCTGTTGAAACCTACTCTCCTGAAAGCTGATAAAATCAGAGAGAGGCTCAGAGACTAAAGACTTGTAGGTACCATATGAGAGCTGTGTCCAAACTGCAGTCACACCAGAGGAGATGTAGCCTTCTGCTGGATTCATTGTTGTTTACATTGGGAGTAATACCTTTTTTTAAAAAATCCCCTTCCCTTATTTGAATACGGGGTGGGGGTGGGGTGGGGAGTTATTTTTAAACTAGCTCTGTTATTTTAATTAACTAATTATGCAGTACAATCCTAAATATATTTTCGCAAATGTTTCACTGAGTGCAATGGTTCTTCTTTTGCTATTAAGCTTCAAATTATTTCCCAAGTTAAAGATACAAGCATATTTCAGTTCTGTGTGGCTTTAGATTGAATAATAGTTATCATTTCTAAAAAGCAGATTTCAAAATTATTCCCTTATCCAGATGTATTCAGAACTCACTTTGCTAAGACCATAAATGAAAAGATCTAGATATGCATTTTATTTTCCAAGTAAATTATTCACGTGTTTACCTAGGCCTAATCTACACCAAGCAGGATATTGCACTATGGAAGCGTTATGAAAGCAGTATATAAAAGGCAGGAGCCACACTACTGCTTTATAGCAGCATTGAAGTGCACTGACAACGGTTGGGGCCCATTGCATACCACTTGCATATTGCTATATCCTGCTTGGTGTGGATTAGGCCCTAGATTTCATTGAACTATGATTACTCAGAGATTTTTACAATATATTTAATATTCTGCATAGGATTACCGCCATGTTATTGAAAGCCTTCCAGAAGATGATAAGCCTGATTTCTTTGGCCTGCCTGCCAACATTGCACGCTCATCTCAACGAATGATCAGTTCTTTAGTAAGTTTTACTTTCTTTCTTTTGGCTGATTATCATCTAGATCTGAAATGTCATTTGCTGAAGGGATCGCCTCTGTTTATTAATATTTTATTTTTAAAGAAGTCTTCCATGATTAATTGTGCAGGTGAGATTTGTTCAACTGAAAAATTCTGTTCATTCCATTTTAGGCAGAGACAAGGAATGTATTTTATTAGCAGGGATAACAGGGTGAATGGAGTGAGGTTCAGACGAAGGAGATGGTGACTCTCTACCTGCATAAAGAATGGTTGTCCCGAGCTCAGGAACACAGGAAGCAGCTTTCTGCTGAGTTGCTCCATTGCTCCATCTAGTGCAGTATTGTCAACACTGACTGACAGCAGCTCTCCAGTGTTACAGACAGGATTCTTTCCTAGTCATACCTGCAGGTGCTGGGGATTGAACCTGGGACTTTCTACATGCAAAGAATGTGTTTTACCACTGTGCTATGACTCCTGCATTGCGTTGTTGAACCAAATGAAGTATGGCAAAGGCATTGCTTGCCTCTCCCTTAGCCAGGACTCGAGAAGTAGAAGACATTTCTCTCCCCATAGGGGGAGGAACACTTCGCTGATACAGGTGCCAAGGACTCTCACTCTGTTATAGAATTGGGGAACTTGGGTTCTCTAGTGAGATTTCCATGTGAAAAATCCCCCTCCTGCTAAGATATACTGCAGTTTGTACATGAAGAGTTCAGTTACGTTGCTGAGAGCATTGCCAGTACATTTCTGTATTCCTTTATGTGCGCAGGGTGGCCAGCTTATAAAGAATCCTCCAGCCGCTCCAACCTCCTTCCTCCCACTCCACAGAGCCCCAGCTAGACAGGCAAAATCGCCAGTCTATTGAAAATGCAAGGCGAGAGGAGCATGGAGGCGGTCATCACCTCCGCACTCCTCCCACCCTACATAGGATGACATTAACTTCTGAGTTCAAAGGATGATGGGCTTCTGATAGGATTGCACCCTAAATTGGATAGTTTTTATTAAATATTTCTTAGGTAGGTTTTTAATATTACATATACTTGCAATAAACATATCTGTCCAATGCTTTTGTGAATTCTGTTTGCATAAGTATTTCGAAAATGTCTAGATGCTGTTTAAGAAGTCCAAAAATGCTGGGTGGGATGTAATACCAATTGGTTCAGGAGCCAGAATAATGTTCAGAAAGTGAGTAAAACTAAACCAATCTTACTTTATGATAATAACATATGGCCTACTAGTGGAACCCCTCCCCTCCGCCTCCAAGACATAATTTTCCTAGGCCTTAAATGTGATGAGCTAAATTCTCCCAAACCAAAATACTATCGCAGAGTAGCTACTTGAACCCTGTTCATGATAGATAATTAACCATTACAGTGAATTGAGTGAGATGTCAGCACAAATATTCAAAGAGTCCTGCTGCTGTGAATAGACTGCAGTGCAGTGTATACTCGAGTCAATTATTTAATGTATTTCTATTAGTAAGTCAATTAAAGTGCTGCTTTTAGTGGCGTGCATTCAGTCCTCCAGCAGTTAAAGGGAAGTCCGAGATCTGCTTGCTTCTCATCTGTGCTTTTGCAGTTAACAGCCCACTAGCCAAACAGTAAACATGGTTGGGAAAGCATTGTGCTTTGCTTTCTTCAGCCACAGATGAGTTCTATTTACTGTGATATTTTATCATGCGTAATGTCTTATAGTATTTTCTAAAGGATCACTAGGAAAGAAATGGCTTCTTTAATAGTACTAGGGAAGAAGGAACAGATGGAGAACATAAACCGATCAAGGGGCTACTGCTTACATAATAAGAAAACTGTCTTAAAATATTTTTTGAGATAAGCAGTTGTGTTCTATACTGATACCACTTTTGTTTGAACAGGTTCAAGCCAACGCGGTTTCATTTTTCACTTCATATATTTAGCTAAACCTTTCAGATAGGGCTTACGTTATCAGGAATGCCTGAGGCTATTTGGGCTTGCTTAATGTGTTACTTGAGCAGTGTGGCTACCCCCTAGCTCCTTCTTATGCCACTCTAGTAATGTATGAAGCAGAGAAATCCCATGGGGAGCTGCACCTCCCTAGCCACTGACACCACTGGTGTGCTTATATCCCACAAGCGTTGCCCTTCCTAAGTGTTTTAATTCATTCATTTTAGGATATTTATATCCCACCCTTCCACAGTAAAAGCAGTGCTCAGGGTATCTTACATAATTTAAAAACAAAATAACAATGTATCAAAAACAATAACTGTACTCCATACATTATTGGTGTGCTGTGGAATGGAGTCACGAGGCAGTTTGGTAGCTCTGCCATTCAGGTACCATATAAAATTATTGATTTTGGTTGTTTTGCACAAAATGAATAGCCCTATACTTTTGTGTATAAAGAGTGGGTGGAATCCAGCAGTTCCCTTCCTCCAAAAGAAGGAGCTTCCTCCATCAGAGAAAGGCTCCTTCCATAGGAGGAAGAGAACCAATTATTAGATCTTAAGTGATAATTGCACATATTCATCACTATCTGATAAGAAATAACATTAACAAGAGAAGTCTTTTAAATAATAGTGTATTTCATTTTCATTGGGATTGAAACTGCCAATGTGGAGGAACGACTGGAATGGTGTTAACTAGTGACTAGATTAGGTGAGTTTGGTGATAGCTACATATGACAAAATTAACACATTTGAGGCCAGATTCAGAAAGAGCAGGGGAAAATGCAAATAGCTTTAATTTATATTTACAAAATGCATAAATATGTGTGGGGCTCAGTTACACTGTGGTATGAGTTGCTCTGAGATTTGATGATGATTAAATAAAATTAATATTAGTAAATCATTTTGGACAGGAAAGGAGTTATAGCTACATGCTTTCATTTAGCCTCTCAGCTCATTCACAGGCTACATTTTTCTTGCACTGAATACTGAGTTCAACATGCAGTTGCCTACTTAAAAGTAAATACATGCTCACTTTTCCAAGATCTATTGAAGGAAATAGAAAAGCCCCAGTTTTATCAGGAAATCTATTCCTATCCTTGACTTCATGTCGGCCTCTGATTAACCATTTCAACATTTAAAAAGAAAAAGAAGTTGAAGTGAATTAAAGGACTGTTATTTCAGATGATTTTCAGAGTAAACTAGCTGAACATAAATACTTCATTCCAAATATAAATTAAAGAGAATGGGTCATATTGGCAATTATCCTTGCAGTTATTCCTCTTCAGTAACTATTAAACTTAAGTCTGTCACCTTAAGTCTGATTTTGCATTTCTGATTTTTAAAATAGTGTTTGTATAAATTCCCGGTATGGAAAGCCATTGCTGAAGTAGCTCAACCCTTCTTTGATGCAGAATCCAGAGATTTGCTGCAGCACAGTGCAGCATACTGCAGCGTCATGGGATCCCCTCTGAAACCTTACTGCATCACACAGATGCATTTATGAGCTGAATTATATTGTCACAGGAAAGAACAGGCAATGTTCAAAGTAAAAGGATTTTGGAATAGCCTGTCTAAGCAGTACTTATTGTATTCTGCAGCTGTATTTATATATATCAGTAGTTATCACTGTATATAGTAATAACTGCAAATTCTTGTTTGACATGAACAGTAAATTTACACTATTACCTTCTAGTTCATGTAATATAAATTACGGGACACAGAAATCTTACATAGAGTGCTAGTTCTTGTTATTGTTGTGAAGTTGCACATTCAGTCAGCACCAGTGCAAATTCTCCTGCCACCTAAGGCAGGAAAGCACACACGGCATTGTCACTGGCTGCCATTGCTGCCTCTCCCCCATGTCTGCCTCTCTTCCTATCACGTACTGCTTCTTTCTCTCTCCTCCCACAACTCTCAATGTCTGTCTCCCTTCTCCCCACTGCCTGCCACACCTATTCCCCTCCCGCCCACTCGTCCAGTCTACCTCCCCACTCCCACCCTCCCTCCCATCCAGTCTGTGTCCGTCCTCCCCTCTTCTCTACTGTCCTCCCTCCCTACCACATTGCCATGGTTGCCATCCATTCTGCAGGGCAGGTGAACTCACTGAAGAGAATATCTGCCCAAAGAGCTGGCACATTGTGGGAGGCGGTGTCCCTGGAGACCGCCAGTACCACGGGTGATCTCTAGGGACACCCCCTCTTACAATGCCTGGTGCTGAGTAGGCGTCTCAGGCCTTAGCTAGACCTAAGGTTTATCCCGGGATCATCCCTGTTCATGTAAATGACACACAGGGGATCCTGGGAGCAGGCAGGGACGACCCCGGGACGATCCTGGGATAAACCTTAGGTTTAGCTAAGGCCTCAGAGCCAGGAATTTCGGCGCGGCTGTCACCCTGAAGAGCCACACTGGCTGGTTTTCCAACTGACGCAGCTCTTCAAAGAGTTCACCCATCTGAATACTCACTCTGAAAGGTGGAAAACACAGTGGTGGCAGGTCCTCCTGGTTGAGGTGGAGGTGTGGAGTGAACAATTCGTCATTCCCGCATAATGAAAGGGCCATCACTATATCCTACAGCTATAAGGAGTTTTGAACACAGCTCTGAGCCCTGTGCTCTGCCTGCTGTTTTGGAAGTGTCTGTCATAAAATGTCCTTAGCATGCCCTTGATACAATGCCTTTTTAAGGCAAATTGTGTATTAGATTTAAGGATCCCATTTTTGGCTTGTTCTAAATTGCAGTTTCCTGTTTCATACAAAGTAGGGAAAACTGTGGTTCACAATAAGTTTACAAGCCATGATAACAAACAAAAAAATTGTTTGTTGTTATATCTAAAGAAGCCAATATCATGTACTCCCCAAAAAAGCCAGTGTGTCTGTTGTTCTCCATCATATATTGGAAATACATCAGTAATGAATTGGGGCATTTAGTAGCTTAGGAGAGATGAGCCAAATCTAATGAAGTAATTTGTTGATAAATCTAAGCACCCAGCAACTTAACATAGCAACTGTTTAAAGATGACTGAGTATGTTGGCAAGATTTGTAGTCTGTTCTTCAAATATTGCTAGTGGCAATTCAAGCTAGTACAAAGACTTCAGAGCAACAAAATTTCATCCAAGCCACACTTTTTGAACTCAGAATAGCCATATAGTATGGTTCCAAATTTGAATCAGGGACTATTAGATAGCATATGGCAAAAAAGAAGATGCAAAAGCAGGCCTCATTGGCTGCTTGTGATATCAGGTGCCCAATCTAATTATTTCATTAGCTTGTGATAAGAACATAAAAAGAGCCATTCTGGATCAGACCAAGGATCCATCTAGTCCAGCATTCTGTTCACACAGTGGCGAACTAGCTATTGACCAGGAACCCACAAGTACTCTCCTACCCATGTTCCCCAGCAACTGGTGAGGGGCTATAGCTCAGTGTGATAGGGCACATGCTTGGCATACAGAAGGTCCCCAGTTCAATCCATGGCTTCTCCTAGTAGGGCAAGGAAAATATCTTGCCAGAAACTCTGGAGAGCAGCTGCCAGTCAGTGTTGACAATACTGGGAAGATGGACCAATAGTCTGACTCAGTATAAGACAGCTTCCTATGTTCCTATAACCATACTGCCTCTGTTACTGGAGGTACTATATAGTTATCAGGACTAGTAGCCACTGATAATCTTCTCCAGGAATTTATCCAACCCCCTTTTAAAGCCATCCAAATTGGTGGCCATCACTACATCCTGTGGTAGTGAGTTCCATCATTTAACTATGCACTGTGTGAAGAAGTACTTCCTTTTATCTGTCCTGACTCTCCCACCAATCCGCTTCATGGGATGCCCGAGGGTTCTACTACTATATGAAAGGGAGAAAAATGTCTCCCTAGCCACATTCTCCACACCATGCTGAATTTTATACACCTCTATTAGGGCTCCCCTTAGCTCCTTTTTCCCCAAGCTATGGGATGATCTCAAGTTCTAGTATTTTGCGAGGTACTCTGGTCTTAGTTTTCTGATTTTAATGTCTCTCTGTGTGTGTGTTTGTGTCCCTGCTTTTCAAGGATAGTTGCATTGGATAGGAAGTAGAGGAAGTTGGGTCTATGTCTTTCTGGTTTTTGTTTTTGTTTTGTAAGTGGAGCAGTTCAAATGAATATTTGACTATTTATATACACTGTATGCCCCTATATGTCCTAGTTAGTGTTCCCTCCCACTCTTTTTTAAATATACAAATAAAGGTGACTGATTGACTTTATTGCTAACAAAATGCAGTACATGGCCTTTTCAAAGAAACAAGTGGCACATCATTTTGGAATCTGATTATATTCATATTCACAGCTGGCAGAATGAACAGTTTTTTTCACTGTGACTGAGAGGTTCACTCTTAGTTTGCTTATGTTAAAATTGCATAAGCTAGCATGTCTCCTGTGATTTGTATTCAAGCTTTTAAGACCTAATTCCCTTGAAAAATATGCTGATGCAGTTCCTTGACATAGTATAAAGCCTGCACATTTTACTTCTGATTCTCAGTAAAAAAAAAAACCACCAACCCATCTTGCAAATCACTTCCATAAATTATAGTTTGGACGCATACAAGACTAGAATGCATATTCTGAAATCATCTATGTTATCATAATGTTCACTGTCCTTATAATGTGAGTAGCATTATTGTAATTATTACCACCTCACGCTAGCAGAGCCTTGGTTTGGTTCTCAGCCGCATAAGTAAATAAATGATAAAAAGATGTAAATGCCATCTGATGTAAGCAATGAGGAAGCTTATGCAGCTTAATTTTCTATACTTGAATCAATTTCATTTGTTTTATTGAAAGAACTCAGTTTTTTAAAAAAAGTTGAAATGGATTTAAAAAATTTAAATAATCCTGGCTTAACTATATACATACATTTAAGGTGAGATCCTATGGCCATCTAGACAGTGTCTAGATGGCCATAGAGGATTGTTTTGTTTCTGGGAACCTTGATTCCTGGAATACATGCTCCCGACCCCCTCTCCCTAGTAGCTGGCATATGTTTCGCTGGTCTCTGCACTCATAAATGGAGCACAGAGAGTGGGCGGTCCTGGGGCGGGGAGGGGAAGAGACCGCAATAGCTGCTTTATGCAGCTTCCTATGCACCATACAACCTCCCCCTCCTGCTCAGAAGTTCCCTGGCTAGATAGGCTAAATCGCCCACTAACCAAAAATGCAGGGCTTCTGCGTTGGATAGTTGTCAGCCTCCAACAACTATCTCCTAAACTAAACATTTAACTTAAGTACTTTGAAACCTCGTAAAATACAAACAATTCCTTTTCACATATATTATTATTATTATTTATTTATATAGCACCATCAGTGTACATGGTGCTGTACAGAGTAAAACAGTAAATAGCAAGACCCTGCCGCATAGGCTTACAATCTAATATCAAATGACATAAGACAATATATTTTAACATTATGGTTATATGCTTTCTGGGAAGTATGCCAGTGAAAGTTTATTTCTGTGCTGCAAATAATGGGCCTGACCCAGTCAATTCTTTTTGTACACCTTTGGGAATGTGCTGCTCTTCATCAGGTATGGTCCTCTACTGATCATAGAGTTGCTTTCACGGACAGCTGGTAAGCAGCAACAAATTCTCTCACATATGAATGGGGAGGAGATGAAGGGCATTGGATTCCTCACAAATATTTAAATAGCATAATTGCTTTCTTATCTTTATAATAATTAGAGCATCACTTCTTCTGAGTCTACATTTGTGAGATGTAGTTAAGTACAAAACTCTGTAGAAAATAACTAAGAAGTTGGGATTCTTGAGTATGGAGGGTTCTAGAAGCCAGAATTTGGCACCTTATTGTTAAGTATATGAAAAGAAATACTTGCTTAGTCATTAAAATTGTGTGTGTATGGCTATCTCAGGGTTAAACAGAGAAAGTCTATCTGTGGGCAATTACCTTGAGATAGAGGCTGTTCTGGGAACCTTGCCAAGATTCTAAGTTAGCCTCATCACAGCTGTATGTAATGTAGATAAGAATTGTGTAGATCTGTATATAGTTTCTCACTTGTGTAAAATGGAACTGATCACTGCTTACTGATCACTGCTCTCTGATCACTGCTCTCTGTGTATGCCTCAGTGTGCTGATCTGAACTGATCTGAATTGAACTGCACAGAAGCCTGAAGGAAATAAACCAGCTCTGCTGTGTAAGACCTGCGTGATGTGTGTTTGTTTCTGAGCACAAACAGAGTTCCAGAGAAGGAGAAAAGTTCTGGCAATAACCCAACAAAGGTTATGGGCCCAGTCCAGTCCAGGAAGCCTACGCCAGCCTAATCCAGGCAGAAGAACCAGAACTTGATGGGAATGGTGCAGTATCAGAACCAGAACCAGGAGTCTGCTAAAACAGAAAACTGTTGATGAAAGAAGACATCAAGCTAAAGCCAGTGCTGCAAAGTGAGGAAAAATCTCAGTCGGCTGACTCTGAGGAGGACTCTGAGCAGGAGGACGGTGAGATACCAATTCCTAAAGCAGAGGAAATGGCAGGAGCTAATATGTCTGGTTTGCATCAATTGTTGGAAAAGCTGAATGACTCTAACTATGCATTATGGTCTTACAAAATGCAAATGTATCTGATTCAGGCTGAACTGTGGTATGTAGTCACAGAGAATCCACCAGATAGAGCAGATCCACAGAATGCTAAATGGTTTAAGGACGATGCAAAAGCAATGGCAGTTATTGCATTAGCTGTGGAAGACTCTCAAATTTCCTTCATTCAGTTTTTGAATACATCAAAAGAGTGCTGGAATGCGCTACAAGCTGTATATCAAAGAGAAACAGCGGGCAGTAAAATAATTCTAACCCGGAAGCTGTATGGAATGAAGCTGAAACCAGGGGAGTCTATGTCAAACCATTTGAAAAGCATGAGAGAAATCTTCAATCAACTCAGGGCACGAGGGATGGAGTTTACAACTATACACCAAGTCTATGTGATTTTGTCAAGTCTTGATTCATCGTACGACGCGGTTGTCACCATGATGGAAAGTCAAGAGGAGAAAAATTTAACCCTCGAGTATGTAGCTGGAAAACTACTGGAAACCTATGAAAGAAGACAAGCTTCAAAACAACAGAGTTTTAAACATCCTGTGGCTGAATTTCAACAAAGCCATAAATCTTCTGATGTGGTGGCTGCATTAAAGGCAAGGAAATGCTTTAATTGTGGTTCCACGGAACATTTACGGCGGGATTGCAACAACAAGAAGAAAAAGCAGTCAACAGCAAAGTGGAGAGAAGAGAACAACATGAATGAAGCTGAATCAACAAAGAAGTGTCTTCTAGCAAGAGTCAAAGAGACAATGAATCCTTGGTTTTTGGACTCTGGGGCTTCAATAAGTATGGCAAAAGACAAACTTTCATTTGTTACCTTGGAAACTTCTACTTCAGAGCAAAAATGTGTTACCCTTGCAAATGGAACAAAAATCCAGATTTGTGGTGTGGGTAATGTATATTTTGATTGTCTGGGAGTTGAACTACAAAATGTTTTATATGTACCAGAATTGGAAACAAACCTTCTAAGTGTGTTTCAGTTAACAGAAATGGGGTATGAGGTTTGTTTTACTGAAGAAAATTGTACTATAAAACAGGAAAACAAGGTGTGTGTGCAGGGAATAATGAAAGAATCTTTGTATGTGATTAATACTTGTACAGAAAATGAAGTTGTAGCCAGCAAAGTCACAACAAAAACAATAGCCAATTGCAAACCACACCAAGAGTGTATCCATTTAACTCATAAAAGGTTTGGTCATGCTAACTATAAAATAATTTCTAAGATTCCAGAATTGTGTGAAGGGGTGAAAATCAAACCATGTTCTAACTATGTAGAATGCAATGTATGCAGTGAAACCAAGTGTCATAAGTCAAACATTCCAAAACATAGTGAGAGAACAACAAAAAGAATTTTTGAATTAATTCATGCAGATCTTGCAGGTCCTTTTGAGACAAGTCAAGGAGGAAACAGATTTTTCTTGTCTATTGTTGATGATTACAGTAGATTTGGATTTGTGTATGTGTTAAAACAGAAGAGTGAAACTTTTGGAAAGTTCAAAGCGTTTGTTAAGTGGAGTAAAAATAGATTTAAAGAACCTATAGCTAATCTAAGAACGGACCGGGGAGGTGAATTTCTTAGCAACCAATTTAAAAAATTCCTCAGTGATGAGGGTATACAACATGACCTTACTGCTCCATATTCACCATTTCAAAATGGAGTTGCAGAAAGGAAAAACAGAACCTTGCAGAACATGTTAAGAGCTCTATTGAAAGAGTCAGGATTGTCTAACCTGTTCTGGGCAGAAGCTTTGTCCACCTCAAATTATTTGTTAAACAGGCTTTACCACTCTGTACATGAAAAAACTCCATATGAAATGTTTTACAAAAGAAAACCTAGAGTGTCACATATACGGGTTTTTGGAAGTAAATGTTTTGCTCATGTTCAGAAAGAAAACAGACCAGGAAAGCTAGCTCAAAGAGGTTTGGAATGTAAACTGTTGGGATATGATACACAAACAAAAGGCTATCGTTTGTGGTCTCCATATCACAAAAGTGTAATTGTGAGCAGAGATGTAGTTTTTCATGAACAAATGCAGGAAACAAAACAGTATGTAAGTTTGCCTATAGAACAGAAAGCTGTAGAAACAGAAGAAATTCCTGAACAATCTCAGCAAGAGAGAGAGGGGGAAGAAACTGTAGAGGAGGAAACTATGCCTGTAACTATGCCAAGACGATCAGAAAGGGAACGCAAAGCTCCAATTCGTTATTCAGATGAATACCAAAGCAAACAGGTTTCTCATAGAGCTTTACTAATAGCCTATGAACCTACTTCATTTGAGGAAATTCAGGAAATGGAACCTACAGAAGCTCAGGGCTGGCATGAAGCAATGTCAGAGGAAATCAGAGCAATGGAAAAAAATGAAACGTGGGAGCTAGTACCTTTACCTGAAGGTCGTAAAGCCATTACCAGTAAATGAGTATTCAAAGTAAAACAAAATGAGAAAGGACAGGTGGAACGTTCAATGGTAAAACAAAAAGAGATGCTTTAAAGCTAGGTCTCAGATTGTAACACAATTTAAACAACATGCGCAAGAGGAGGACTGTTAAGTATATGAAAAGAAATACTTGCTTAGTCATTAAAATTGTGTGTGTATGGCTATCTCAGGGTTAAACAGAGAAAGTCTATCTGTGGGCAATTACCTTGAGATAGAGGCTGTTCTGGGAACCTTGCCAAGATTCTAAGTTAGCCTCATCACAGCTGTATGTAATGTAGATAAGAATTGTGTAGATCTGTATATAGTTTCTCACTTGTGTAAAATGGAACTGATCACTGCTTACTGATCACTGCTTACTGATCACTGCTCTCTGATCACTGCTCTCTGTGTATGCCTCAGTGTGCTGATCTGAACTGATCTGAATTGAACTGCACAGAAGCCTGAAGGAAATAAACCAGCTCTGCTGTGTAAGACCTGCGTGATGTGTGTTTGTTTCTGAGCACAAACAGAGTTCCAGAGAAGGAGAAAAGTTCTGGCAATAACCCAACACTTATATCCTATGCCACCATGGCGGTTTGCCAGACAGATACACCACTGGTGCTTTAACCTCCCACTGATAGAACAAAATAACTGTATACTCTGATCTGGAGATCAAATGTGTTGCAGAGTATGTTTTGTTCAACCACACTTTAAACACAAACAACTACAAGCTTTAAATAGGACCTTACTTAATATTAATTGGCATCTTTTTGTTACAGCTAAAGTAGGCAAAGTAAAGTAGGCAAAAGTGAAACCAAAACCAGCATGCCAACTCTTTACAAGCATTAACCATTTAGTGGCTTTTCAACCAGTTACTTTCCATTCCATACAGTGGGTATAATAATGGTCGCTGCCTATTCCAACAAAAAACGTACCCCAAGAAAGCCATGTAAATAAAATACTATATGCAAGTTTTAGAACCCAAAAACCTTCACTGAGAGCTTCCCTTTTTCATGTAAAACTACATAGTTACAAATAAGCAATTGGGAATTAACAATACCCTTCATGTAAAGTATATAAATCTGCAAGAAGAATATGTGCAGTTTAACTAACCCACTGTTTTTTAAACATAAAACAAAATGTTGTGTCATTACTTGAGCAGCCGACGCACATTCGTCACATTTCACAACTGCATGAATAGAACAGACAAAACAGTAACATGAAGCATATAATTGCTGGGATTTTCTGATTGCTTCAGCCTCAGAAATGACACCTGTCCCTTTTCCTGGTGTTAGCAATGGCAGGCCTACCAGTTTTGATGCCTCTCTTGACATCTCAGGTTCATTGGCTAAGTTTATAGACTTAACCCAGAGTTTGACCAACTTCATACTCAGGTTGCCATGTAAGGAGCGCAAGGTGGCACTAGGGAAGTGGCAGAGAGATGTGTTTGGGAGGCTATGTGACCAGAAGAGCTCCAATGCTGGTGAAGGTTGGCTTGTAGGGTTAGAAATGGATAGTGTTTGGAGGGAAAAGAAAGGCAACAGAGCAAAGGATGGTTATAGTTACCTGATTCGAGGAAGGAGTTGCAGTCCAACATACCTGGAGGGCACCAGGTTGGGAGAAGCAGCTCCAGGCAAATGAGTAACTTCAGTAGGTAAGTGCAAGGGGATCTCTGGCCCAAGAAACAATTCCTAGAATTACGCTAGTAAAGAGTTACAAGGAGAGTCAGTCAGACCTCGGGTATATTCTGAGCTGAAGCACGTGAGCATGGAGTATGTCCAACACAAAGAATAAGCGAAGACTGCCAGAACCTTGAGGGACTTGTGGCGTTTCACACAAAGACTGTGATTGCTCGGAGGCTGGGCTCAGGATAGGTTAAAACAAAGGGGGGCGGGAAGTTTGGTTCCATCTCCTGAATAGAAGGTGCAGGGAGGTTACCTGCCTCTTGATTACGTTTACGTCCAGCTAGTTATTCAAGGTGTCATAGCACTGTATTCAGAACAAAAGGGGAATACTTGGAATAATTGGTCCCGTGCTTTGACCTCACTGAACTGCTAAATAGGTGAAAACATTTCAGCATTGGATCATTTGTCTCGTCAAGATGTTTAATATTCCAATTCAAAGGTATCTTTGTGGGTTAGCTGGGTGGTGGCATGACAATTAGGTAGTCATTTGCCTGTCTCCTTTAGTTGCAGGGAATTACTTCGTTTAAGTAAATCAAGACACAGCTATATACACTGTACAGCTCCTAATGATGCAGCATTCTAGAGCCTGATGCTTGTTTCTGGCACCTATTCAAGCCATGCCTTGTAGAACAAAATAGATTCCTGAGGCAAGCTATTGCAGTAACATCCAATAAACAGGAAATGTGAACAGAGAGACAGCAGGTCTGAAGCTCCTCTATAACACAATATAGGGCAGGATACAACTGGGTGCTGCACCCCTGCAAATTCCATTGTGCCCCACCGATACCATTGTGCTCCACTAATTCCACTTGTGCAATGGAGTTTTAGCACTTTTGGGAGCAAACATTCATTTCTGGAATGCAGCAGATCAGCAGAGCTCACATATGAGTGCTCCACCGACATAATTAGTTTGTAGAACCGAATGGCATAACAGAATCGGCAGGGGCACAGCACCCCCATTGGATATTGCCCCATAGACATGTAAGGAAACAGTTTCCAGTTCATGGGGGGGGGGGACATTGTGGCCACCATCTGATAGTGTGTTTGTAAGTACATGTGGTAGCCGCGCCACCTTTAGTTTTATTATAATGAAAAAATGATCGCAGGCTTGGAATTCTGGTCTATGCTTGCTGCATCACTATGGTTGAAAAAAGGCAAAACATTGTCCTTCCTTTGACACAGAACTTACAAGTTTTATCTGGGGGAGGGGAATGCTGATGCTGTCTCACTATACTCACTGGTCCAGTTTTGTACGTAATGAGAAGCTAATGTGGGTGATTTCCCCCACGGGATTTCTTGTTTCAACAACTGGCATTTTGTGTATTCAGGGCATGGAAGGAGTGCATTGTAGTTTCTTGTTATGTGCAACCCACCCAGTGAAGGTGGGTTATTGGGCAGTTGACAAGCCACCCACAACCCTAAAACAGCCCATGGGTTCCGGGTGGTTTGTCAACTACTCCAACAACCCATGCTTGCTAGGATTGCACATAATGACAAGCTTACAGCACAGTTCGAATATTCAGAATGGTACCCACCGTCACAATGAGAAATCCCCTGGGAAATTCACTCATTACGTGCCAACTAAATCACTGTCTACTCAGTTATAAAGGGTTTCACTCTTCTGTATTACCTGGCTTGACTTTGCATTTGGAACTCTGATAATGTTCTTTCAGATAATGAAACATGTTGCTTCTCCTCTACTTATGTTCAGATTCACAATATGGATTTGATCTACAACTTTTGCCAGAACTGTCCTTAAAATTCTAGCACTAGTGTATACTTATTAGTAAACACCACAGTTATTCTTGTGGATGATAACTGCTACCTGCTGTGTGTTCATTGCTTCCATTCTTAGTCAACAACCCAGGAAGTCTGAGTTGTTATCGTGACTTCTCAACCCTGGAACTCTGAAAAAACCAAAATTAACCCAATAATCACCCATGTTTGTTGGTGGGTTAACTCTGGGTTGTTTAACCCCCAAACAACCCACAGTTCCTGGTTCAGATGTCACATTAACAACCCAGGAACTTGTTGATTGAAGTAGAAGTAGTGAGTGTGCAGGAGGCAGCATGTTCACTCACATTCAGCCATGGCAATTTCTGAGTTAAGCCATCACATGCAAACTGAGTCTCAGCATAGGTGAAGCCAAATATAAATTCGCACTTTAGTCAACCTCTGCAAAGGGCTAGTAGAAGGATATGGTATTTCATTCCACACCCAGTCATTGTTTTTTCGTTGGATGTGCCTTCTCAGAGAATCCTTCTAGCTGTCGATTGTATTGTGGACTATGGTCCATTTTACAAGCATCTGTAGCAATCAGGTTATAGAAGACAACTTTTCTGTATATGGATTAAATTGGGGATTATTATATGGATTATTAAGGACACATAACGTAATTTACAGATGTAGTATTACTAGGTGTTCCCAAATATGTCAGTTAAAGTTAAAATGATAAAGACAATACAATTTCAAGCAGTCTGGTAAGAACTGAAGAAATTGTGTTTCTATGATATATTTTATACTGTAACTAAATCTGGTAGGTGGCAGTAGAGTACCTGACATGTTATTTTTTAATCTTGGGTAGGTAAAAGTTAGAAAAGGGTTTGTTAATTTTTCATGAAAAAATAAACAAAAATCTATTAGAGGTTTTATAGTTTGAAAGGTCTGCTAATGAGTTTTCAAGAGATCATCCTGCAGAAGCTCATCCTGCAAAAGCAGTACAAAATGCAACTTTGTCATTTATCTTTGAATACAGTGTATGGCTACACTCTGCAACTTGTTAAAATAAAACTATGTCAAGTAGATATGTTTAAATAAATAGTTCTTCACAGTGTTTTAGTCATATTTAATATAGAATAAGTTAAATCTGTTGTTGAGTTACATTGCAAATGCAGCAGATTCAGTACTGTTTTTAAATAGGAGTTTGAACATGAAAGTATGTAGTTACTGAAACATCTTTTAGTTTGTATGTTTTTCAGTTCATACTTTTAAATACTTTCTGTATTACATTTTTTGCATAAAAGATTGGCTTCCAGAAGTCCTGGAGGAGCATTTGTGAGTTCTGATCATTCTTTGCTCCCATTGGCCTTCTTTAAATGTAATGCTAACCCATCGTTTAGTGTTATTTGGAAGAGTGCTCCCTCTCTTTCTTTGGCACAGCTGTTAGGAGTTTGGATGCACCCACTTCCATTTTAAACTAACCACAGTATGTTGTTTCATCCGAATTGGAAATTGAGGTAAGTTTAAATTATGTTTTGTTCAAACAAGCCAGCTTCAGAAACTATGGTTTGATCTTGGGTTCTTTCAGTTTGGATGAAATGAGAAACTGTGGTTAGTTTTAAAAGTAAGTTTTGAAAGTAAGCCTTTTTGCTTTATTTACTTTAGTTAAAGCCATGGTTTAAGATGTTTTCTGAACACAGCCTGGCTTTCTGGCTTAATCACAATGGCTTTAAAAACAGTGCAAAAGGCTTTTTGTCTTATTCACCATGGTTTAAGGTGTCTTCTAAACACAGCCTGGCTTTCTGACTTAACCACCATGGTTAAAGCCATCATTTAAGGTGTCTTCTGAACGGGGCCAGTAGCTGCTTCTGATCTCCTTGCAGCCATGACTGATGAGAGAGGATGGATGGTTGCACAAGCCTGAGGTTCACACACGTAACATTAAACTACTTTCTTTATTAAATCTGAACCAATTCATTTATTATGAAAAAGGATAGCAACTATATAGTGTGATGGACAGGTTATGCCATAAGTGCTCCAAGAAGGCCAGTCATTCGCAGATAGGAAAGAACTTAGACCAGAGGTAGGATCCATTAAGGTAGATCATTTTCCTATAGTTGTTAGGCTGCCTCATGCTGCTATGAAATTTAAAATGAGATCTCCTTGCTGGTGCTGTTTCCATTTTTTTTTAAAAAAATCTGCACATTAAATGCAAAGGCACATTGATTTTTCAGGAAATTCTAAACCATTGTGAAACAATAAAACCCTTTGAACCTTTACTGCAATCATAACATTAACATCCTCACCATCAGCACCCCAGAAAACAAAATTACATTTTCTTTATGAATAAAGGAAATTATTCTCTACCCCAGTTTCCCCAAACCTGGTGCCATCCAAATGCTTGCCCTTTAAATCCCATCAGATTCAGCCAGCATGCCCAATATGCAAGAATCCTAGGTGTGGCAGCCCAAAACATCTGGAGGGCTCCAGGTTGGAGAAGGCTGCTCTATAGTCTGGGAATAGACCAGAAGGAAGAAGTCCCCTCTCAGATTCATCCTGTTCCCCAGAAACCTTCCAGCACTGGATTTTTGTCATCATCTTTATTTTGGCATGTGCAGGAGAGGGACATCTAATTATAAGATCTTTGTCCTCTTGCACCAGAAACGTAGTTTAGACTTCCATTCAAGCAAAAGCAACATTTTCGTTTGAATTTCTGGGGGAACAAAACGTTTACAGTACATTAAATGATACATTTCCATTAAAATTCAAAATCTTTTGTTTCCAGTTTGTGAAAGGAAATGTTGAAGCTTTTTTTTTATTAATGTTAAGCAAATTAATCGATAGCAACAATTATAAAACTTAAAAGAATAGTTCCACAGACTACCAACTAGTGAGGTTTCATGTTCCAGCAAGTTGATAAATTATTTTAATTTGCTAGCGCTGAACCAAACAACAGCATCTAATTTATCAGACAAACAAAGAAAATGAAACCTCGCATCATCACACATTTTTCAAGACTGGAAAATCAATCAAAATACAGAAACAAGTGGACTTTAAGTGCATAATTTTGTGTGCTTAACAACTAAATATTTCAGACAAATGGAAAGATTAATATATATTTATTACAAATGTTCTGTGTGGCCAAGCAAAACGGGAATTGCAATCCATTGGAACCCTTGGAAGAAATAGCCAACTTAAATAACAAGTAAACAGCAAATAAGCCACGCTGTGGTTCATTCTTAGTTTGTCAGTTGTTTTATTTCTTCGTGGGAGTTGTCCCGAGAACTCTGTTATATGGTGGCCTATAAATACTATTAATAAAATAAATAAATAGATAGCAGTATAGGAGATATTACTGCATTGCTGTAGAAAGTGGGTGGAACAATACAAAGCTAGAAGATATTCAACAGTGGTGTTTCAGAGTGAAAATTTCAAATATATTTAATTTTACAAACATCTCAAATCATTTAGATAAATTATTGCACTTTATTTTCTGCCCAGATACACATTATGATTGCTGTATTGACATAATGAATGAACACATAACTGTCTGGAGTGCTATGGTCTTCCATAGGAATGTAGTCTTGAAGTACTTGATGCTTTTTCTAAGAAATACATTTCTCTCCATTTGACATTTGCAACCCTACTAGAGAATTGCCTGAATGTTCACACACTCTCATATTATTAATCTTACAGGTAATTTCACAGCTTCGGATCTTGAGCAGGTCTGTAACTGCTGGCTGCAAATTTGACAGAGAAATCTGGTCTAATGAGCTTTCCCCAGTCCTCAACCTATGGAAGAAGCTTAATCAGGTTAGAAGGTCAATTGTTGGAAAACATTTCAGTTTTACTTTTAAAATAATGTTCTAGGTCAAATGTGTAGATTTATCTTGCATCTAAAAGACAGGCCTTCCACGAAAGTCTAATTTCAGTAAAACACTGAGGGTTGTATCCTGAGTAATATGTGCATAACAGGACTGAGAGAAACAGATTTTCCCTCCTCCTCCACAAATCACCCCATGCCCAAGCGGCAGAGGAAAGGGAAAATATGACCTACCAGTGATGCCCGTTCTGCTAATGGAAGGTCTCTGTTGGATACAACCCAATATAATCTCTTACTATTCTTACCATTAAGAACTGATTGAGTTTGGTTCATTCTGTCATGTGGCTCATAAGTTTAATAACATGTGTCTGCTAAAATGCTTCACTAATTAATCCATTATATGTGGCTTACATTTTAAATAATTGTTTCCTCAGTGGTTGCACTAGTGATACTTCAAAATACCCACAGTGTTCATATATAATGTTGCTTGTCTCTTTCTTAAGTGATGGTGTGGGAAATAAATATCATCTGTAAGACATTACTCATGATATATTCAGGGGGGTTAGAAATCTTTGCTAAGATATGACTAGAATAAGTAAGCCAATATGGATTGGCCAACATAGGCCCTGAGATGATTTTCATGATCTCTTTGAATATTACATGTGTTTTCTCAATATTGTTTTGAATATTTGTACAGTTACTACAGTACTGAAGTGTAATGAGTGAGGGAATACCTGAGCCTTTAAGTGGTAATGGAAGGACATAATGGTCACTATGGGGCTTGCTAGACCTACCTTTGAATCTGGCCTTCAGGTGCGCCGAGCCTGTGCTACAATTAGCACGGGCCGTCGCGCCTATCCAGACGTCAGACGGGACAGGGAAAGGAAAGCCCCGTCGCGTCCTCCATTTTTTTCAAAAAGTTAAAGGGGCCATGTGCGCAGGAGCACACCAACGAAAAGGTAGGGTTTTTTTTTTTTTAAAAAAGAGGGTTCCCCGCTCTCCCTGCCCCCGATTTCCCCCCCACAATGTCTGATGCCCCCCGCTCGCCCCCCCACTCGCTTGCTCGCCCCCCCCGCTTGCTTGCCTGCTCGTCTCCCCACTTGCCCGCTTGCTTGCATGTCCGCTCACCATGTCTGATGCCCCCTCCACCACCACCCCAGTCATAGTCTCCCCACCCTGGCTCCACTCTTCCCCCCCGTCTCTCCTGCCGGGTCCGCTCTTTCCCCCCTGGCCCCCATCACTCCCCCTCCCGCAATTCCCTCGCCCCCGGCCCGATGGGCACAGCACTCGGCTTCTCCCAGCTACTTGCTTACTCACAAGTAGCTGGGAAAAGCCACGGAACCAACTAGACTCGGGGCTGCAGAAAAACCGGGCCGCAGGTGGATCCGGTTATCCCAGGTCAAGGGAGGGTTTAGCCCGGCCTGACCCCAGAATCCCCTGTGTGTCATCTGCACACACAGCAGGGAGCCCGGGCCTCGCACCGGGCTAAACCCTCATCTAGGAAGGCCCTTTGTCAAAGGCCATATATGGCAACCCTTCAATTCAATCTTTTTAGTTTTTGTATTATTATTATTTCGTGTTATTATTGACTTAAGCCGTTTCCATTCTATAGCAATTTGAAATTTATAAAGTTTAATATGAAATAAGAGTTGGTTCTCACAGGCCACCGATTTCAGTGCTTTGTGTGGGCAATATAAAGAAATAACCAAGGAAGCACAGCCGGCCAGTGACCAGCCATATTGGCGGATCCACCAGCACAAACAGGTTTCAGCTTCAATTCAGCCTTTGGACCTCTGTAGATGTTTCTTTTCAAGCACTTGTAGTTTGATTTGCCAAAAGCCAAATCTGGGCTAGTTTGTACATGTTTCAACTGATTTTCAAGGCCACCTCAACATGGACTGCAGCAGCTGGATATCAGTATATGCGGGCTTTTCCCCATGATTGCCATTGGCTTAAGGGTCAAATGACCCACTACATCAGGGGAGGGCAACTTGTGGCCCTCCAGCTGTTTTGGCTTACCACTCCCATCAGCCCTAGCTAATATAGTCAGTGGTGAGGGATGATAGGAGTTTTAAGCCAAAACATCTGGAGAGCTACGAGTTGTCCAACTCTGCATTATATGTGCAGAGAGCTGTGTTTTCTTATTTAACCATTGAGCTTAGTCTTTGTTTCGCTTTTGCTGTCATCAAAAGACACTTCTTCTTTTTGGTGTGAATTGATTCATTTCATCTATTTGTCATTCTACTCCTGGGCACTAGAAGTAGCTGTATAGCCAAAGGGTGGCTTTAAGGCTGTATGGAATTGTGTAGTGCCTGAGCTAACCCACAGAGCACAGTTTAGGGAAACTTCCAAGCCTTGAGAGTCAAGGGAGTTTTGAAATATTAAGTTTGTCTAACTGAGGGACTTGGAGCCTGTGATTGATATTCAGGACTTAATTAAAAGCTGTTGATTTTTGTGCAATTTGCTCAGCAATTCAACAAAAGATTCTTATCACATTGGCAGATTTCAGCTTAAGAACAAGAAATCATAAAACTTTGGCTCAGCTCTGTTAGCAAAACTGCAATGGCCCCTGCTACATACCCATGTCATCAGGCTTCTTTATGCATGTTGATGCTTGCAAACATGCATCCTGGAACCTTGAAAGAGAAAAGCAGCTTGGAGGAAGTGGCAGTGACAGGCTTTATAAGAGTTAAATACATCCTCCTCCTCCTCCGCTCCAGATTAACCTTTTTGGAAGCTATTTAAGTAGGGGCCATTGGCATTTTGTATGTAATATGTTGTTAAACCCTGAGATGATTATATGAAGATTCCCTGAGTTTGATCACTTTCTTGAAGCTACCATATAGAATTCCAGCCACTTCTGTCTATAGGGATGAGTGAGAAGTTAATTTCACTTTGTTTTTGATACGAATTTACCAAAATTCACCATGTCTCCGTATGGGGCAGGAACAAGTTGAGATTTTAAAAATCTGTATGCATGACAGAACAAAATTGACAGATTCGTCCATCCCTATCTCTCTATAGTACAGACCAAGGGTGGGCAAGATGTTTTGGCCTACAAGGCCCATCAGCCTTCACCACGGGCTATACTGACTAGGGCTGATGGAAGTTGTATGGGAAAACATATGGAAGGCTACAAGTTGCCCACCCCTGGTGTAGACATTAGGCATTTTCAAACAATCCCTCACAAGTTTACTGGACATACAGAGGAGAAGAGAAGATCATACTCACTTTCTCCGCCCCGGTGTTTGCATATTCTGAAGGTCTGAAAAGAGTCTGTATGTGTACAGCTGTATACACATAAAAGCTCTTTTCAAACAGTTCACTGAAAGTACAAGGAGTGAAGCCTACAGGCATAACAACATTAAGAGCAGGGGCAGCAGGCATAATCTTGCTCCCCCTTCCATTTATTCACTATATGCATGACGGGAACATGTGAAGCGATTTATAGTGGTGTTCCCTTTCATTTTTTAAGCTGCTTTTATCAGTTGTTCTTAAATATCTTCTAACTAAAAGTTTCTTAAGTGCCTTAATGGGGAAAGGTAATCCTTTCTCTCATTCAGTCACATACACACAGACTCACAACAGACAGCTAGTAGATTGAATCTGTCCAAGCGGTTTCGTCTGTCCAAACAGATGATTGGCACTGTCAAAACCAACTGCGTAAACCATTAGTTATGGGTTTGCAGATCAACTCTAGCAAGGGTTGTTGCAAACAGCCCTAGCATTCATGTGCAAGAGTTTTACTCCTCAGAGCACCTATTTGCTGAATCCTGGGATACTTGCATGAGGATACTTGCTTTTGCAAATGGATTGCCTTTACTGGGTTGGGATATACATTCATAAACTGTTTTTTTCCCCTACAGAGCAAGAGTTGAAGAAAACATAATTATTATATTCCTAGCACATTTAGTAGAAATTGCTAACAAAAAAATTTATTTGCATACCTGCATAATTATGAATATTTTAATAGAAAACTCTTTCCAAATTAATTTAGATGAGTTATATTCCATATTTAATCTGCATAATTAGTCACCATAGATATTCCTTTTTTAAATCAACATGATTAGCTGTGGACACAGTTCTTTCTGATGATCATTTCAAATTAACCATTATTCAGTGAAAAGTCTTTTTTAGAATACTAATCAACATTAAGTGCAATACTTTATAACTGTTTTTGCACTTACAAAAATATAATCACTTTGCTATTGAACATATTTTAAGTCTAACTCTGAAGAATGGAAACTTTACAGGCATATTAAGTGTGCTTGGTATATCAGTGTGCCATTTAAAACTGGACTACATTTTTGTAAACCATTTATCATTACAAAGTTTTAAAATATGTTTTCTCTGATGCAGTGGGTCAAAAATAACAGGTGATGAAACAAACTGTTGTCACTATGAAACTTGGCTCAAGCTTATGAAATTTAATTTAGTGCACTCACATGCATATAGCCAGAATTAGTCCACTGTGAAATCGTTTGGCATGTCCATTTGTTACTCTGATTCCCAAAATAAGAGGTATAAAACTTTTTTTTACAAAATTAAATAACATTAATGAAATATATACACAAAATCAAATATGTGTAATGTCTTTCTAATTAAAATCTGGGAAGATACTTTTTTAACATAATCAATACTTGTCCAGTTCAAACATTGTAGCATGCTCTAAATTAGCCTGAGTATAAAGGAAGGGAGACCCATTAAGGAGATTACAGTTCATGCAATTTTCAGTTGGTGAGAATAACTGCATGTCTTTTTAACAGGTCACATACACTGAAACTACTATGCATGCAAAAGTGGGGGGGTTAGAACCTAGATATTGGAGGATAGAGAAGGAGTAGCTAAAATAAAGCTCTCCCTATTTTCTCCTGAGATTAAGCCTATACAGTCTCAACAACTTGATTTAAGGATTTTTGAGAGTGAAGAAATTTTTAGTTGATATCAGCACCAATTGCAGTGTTAATTTGTGAATTCTAAGGGCAGCATGCAACACCACTGTTCCGCTTATACTATCAATGTACCGCTAGCATAAGTGACCTCTAGTGGTATGCCAATAGCTTAAGCTTGCGCAACGTGTTTTCACTTTCTTTGCATTCCATAACTTCATAGGAGAAGACATTACACAGGGAGCATTATAAGAGAGAGAAAAAATGGAAGGGTTCAGTAGAAGAGGTAGTAGAAAGTGAAAGGCAAGGCATATGATGAGTTGACCCAGCAGGGCTCTTTTAATGTTCTCATGTGCAAAAGACCAAATATCAATAAATAATAATAATAATATATTTATTTATTTATTTATTACCCACCTCTCCCTTTGGATCGAGGCAGGGAACAACATTAGTACAGGAATCGACACATTTTAAAAATTCTTGATTTTACATTAATTTGGGTAGGCCTGCCGGAAAAGGCTAGTCTTCAAAGCTGCCTTAAAATCACAGAGAGTTAATATTACGAATCTCCTTCGGCAGGCCGTTCTATAATCCAGGGACGACAGAAGAAAAGGTCCTCTGGGAAACTGATGTCAGCCTAGTCTTGGCTGACTCAAGTAAATTCTCCCCAGAGAACCTGAGTGTGCAGGGCAGACTGTATGGGAGAAGGCGATCCCGTAGGTAACCTGGACCCAAACCATTTAGGGCTTTAAACCATTAACTACATTATTATGATCCTGTAAGGATGTTATGTCACTGGATTACAAATATGTTGGTACAAGTGTTTAGAATTAGAGTGACTACTTTTATGTTCTCATTTGCTATGTTTGTTGAGGCATTAGTTCATTCGTAAATATCACTTACAACTTCTTCAGATGGCATTTTGAAGTGTTGGGGGTCTTTTAACTAGATCAACCCTTTACAAGGAAAATCTAAATGCATTCTCTAAGACACTATATACAGAATATGTGCTTATTCTGCTCCAGCTATGTGGTAGAGAGACCAATTTGAGCAGGAGACACTGGCTCACCTGTATTTTTCTTTACATGGAAGGAAGCTGCAAACTTGCATAAGTTTGTGGTTCCCATGGTGCACTGCTCACAAAAATAAAACACTTGTGTAAGCATTTTTAATGCAAGTCCGCCCTTGGCATATCATCAGAATTAACTCCAGCTGGTAAATAATGACTTATCTTATTGTATAACCGTATATCAAATAGGAAATTTTGACTGCTATAAATTTCTCATGAATGTAAAGTCATTTAATCTGTCTAATTTCTTTTTCATTATCTATGATTTACTGCTTGATTTTGGAAGAAATCAGGATCCTGAGAAAATTATGTCTGAACTAATTTTCTGCTAATGGCTTTAGTTGAGCAATTTGCAGACTTGTGAGGATTTAAGAACATTGATTATTGAAGAGGAAGAACTAATTAGCTGCATTTAAACTACAGCATCAGATGTTTCCCCAACATACAAGTTTCAGATTCATCCTGTATACTTCCCTTATTATAGTCTATTTCAATTTTGGTTACTAATTTTCCTAAGATACATAGAATTTTAGCTCAATGGCACTAAAGTCTGTAATTACCAGTCTCAGAAAATGAACTTGGTCTGCTCATAATGCTCAGCCACATTATGAAGTGACCACCATTTTCTGCTAAAGTTATTTTCTGACTTAGATCTTGATTCGAGCTGCTGTGTTTCCATTCCTGGTGCCTATAGTGCTGTCATTGCAGCAATACAGGTGCCAGCAAGCTTGGGAAACGTTATTCTCCAGAGTGCCTGCGTCCATACTATGGATGCCAGGCACTCTGGAAACTGTATGACCCAGGTCTTCTGGCATTAGTGTATACTTCTGGAGTGTTTTTAAGGAAAAAAATGTTGACCAAAGGATGTCATAATGCTTTAACTGATTAGCCAAAATGCTTGTTTTCCCCCCTCTTTAGAATTCCAATCTGATTCATCAGAAGGTGTCTCCTCCTTCTGAGCGCCAAGGCTCCCCAATCCTTTCATTCATTATTCTTGAACAGTTCAATGCTATTCGCTTAGTTCAGAGCATTCATCAGTCTCTTGCTGCTCTCAGTAAAGTCATCAGGGGAACCTCGCTGTTGAGCTCAGAAGTACAAAAACTAGCAAGTGCTTTATTAAACCAGAAGGTACGTTTTTATTTTAAATACTCAATGTACATAATGCTTCTTTATTCTGTAACTAAGTCAATCTTATCTACAATAATTAAAGACAGAAAATAATAAAAAATATGGCATAAAATACCACATAAAACTTTCCTTTGTGTGGCGACAAAACAGTTAGTGGTTCAGGTTAAAAACACTAAACTAGTGAGCGCCCAAGATTTATTTAAAACACACATATGTTAACTACCTGAGCAAATTAAAAGATCTTCTCCAGGTGGTGAAAAGTCCATAAAGAGGATGCCAGGCAAGCCTCTCTGGAGGTCGGGTGCCACCACTGAGAAGGCCTCCCCTTAATAGCCACCCTCTTCACTTCTCTTGGTGGAGGCACATGGAGCATGGCTCCAAAGAGGATCTTAAGGTTTGTTTTGTAGACATGGGAAGCATTATGGAATCTGCCTGGAGACTTTGGTGCCTAATTCTGTGTTATATTTCTCACGGGGAACAATCAGATGTTTCTGTAAAGTCAAGAAACAGCCAAACAACTGTAATTCATATGCAAATATCCTCTAATTGTGATGGTTCCATATACCAGTCATGAGTCATGACCACTAATAGATCCATCCTCCATTAAATTTAATCTAATATTTTAAAGTACCTAAGATAGTCATCATCACTACATTTTGTGACTGATTCCATAAAGTTATTATGTAGTGAGGAAGAAATACTCCCTTTTGTCTATCCTGAATCTAGTAGTGTTTTTTTATAAAATAAATAAATTATTTTTAGGCCTGCTTTAAGGTGGAAGCCTCTACTAATCAAGTCCATTGGATCACACTGAGTTACAGTATTATGAAGGAGAAAAACTTTTCTCTGCCCACTATATCCACACCATGCATTATTTTATAACCTTCTATCATGCCCCTTTTGACATCTTTTTTTCTAAATGAAAAGCCCCAAATTTGTTAGTTATTTCTTGTAGAAAAGGGCCTCGAGCCTCCTAATCAATTTGTCTGTCCCCTTTCTGCACCTTTTTCAGCTCTACAATATTCTTGAGATGGGTCAACCAAAACGCTACAAAGAAGCTACAGAGTTCCTTTGCTAGCCACAGAGAAAGGAAATCCTCTTCCTCCTCCATAAGCATGGAAGTGCAGCTCAGATGTGAGAATCACAGAGCGCAACAGCATCTCTAATTATTCTTTTTTCTCTCCAGTGCCCTTTAACATGGCAAAGCAAATGGGAAGGCCCGGAAGATCCTTTACAATATCTCAGAGCGGTTGTAGCGCGAGCACATGCTATCCAGGTACATTTAACATTTCACCAAGATTCAGCATTTTAATAACCTAAGGTAAAGTTCACATATGTTCTGTTTATTTTTCATATTCATATCCCATCTTTTCTTGAAAGAAAATCCCAAGGTAGCTACTGACACAATAAGTGTAAAATACAATTGGGCTTACTAAGCCTGTATGGAGCAGGTAGGTTGGCATACCTGTGCAACAGCTGAAAGCTTCCTGATCACTGATGTTAGTCATGCTGTGGGCTTCCCTTGAGATGTGTGTGCAGAATTGAGTTTGTGGAAGATCTTATACTCTGCAGCTGCTGGAGAGTTGCCTGATGATCATCAGCTGCAACAAATGTTTTCTGGACCTGGCCAGGTGTTTGTGAGGAAAGAAAAGAGAGTGGTGTGACCCAGGGGTTCTTCCTTTGCTGCCTTTATGGGCTTTTAGCAGGTAAGGTAGGGTGACCATATGAAAAGGAGGACAGGGCTCCTGTATCTAACAGTTCTATTGAAAAGGGAATTTCAGCAGGTGTCATTTGTATATATGGAGAACCTGGTGAAATTCCCTCTTCATCACCACAGTTAAAGCTGCAGAAGCTATACTAGAGTGACCAGATTTAAAAGAGGGCAGCTTCAACTGTGGTGATGAAGAGGGAATTTCACCAGGTTCTCCATATATACAAATGACACCTGCTGAAATTCCCTTTTCAATACAACTGTTAAAGATACAGGAGCCCTGGCCTCCTTTTCATATGGTCACCCCAGATAAGGCAGTATATGAATGTTAATAACAAATAAATAAATGTGGCCAGGTTGCAAAAGTAGCAGCGATTGTAGTGGAGCGGCTGGCATTTACTGACAGAGTGCTTACCTGTGGGTTGGAGTACATGCTTCTTACCCTTGAGTCTCCTATTTGGGGGATAGACTCTCCAGGTGTCAGGGAGGAAGGATAGTCTCCCCCTGGCTTATCTGTGTGGTGTGTATCGTCCTTACACCCCAAGTTGTTGCAGTTGTGTGGAGGGAAAGCTGTTTGGTGTTTGTGTCTGAAGTTCTGAGGCGGGGTATACCTGTAAGCATTAGCAATATATTCTCTCCATATGTGTTCACAGGCCATGCTCTGCAAAGTGCCCTTTCTCCATCGTTTCCATCACCAGAGTTTCCCCTTGTGGGCTCTAAGGCTGGGGGACAAGGGGCCAGAGAGATATAGTCCCACACCACATGCCCTGCCCTGGCTTTTTATAAGAAACTTACATGGCCACTGAAGTTGGCATAATATTATGTGACAACAGCCTTAACACTAGAGTCTGAAGAATTTGGAATATGTCTGATCCTCCCTGTCTCCATCCCATTTGGGGTCGTAAATCAGTGGAGTCGCACCAGCAGTGCAAATATGCCAGCATGGAGTTGCACTGGCATGCCTTACGTTGTTGTATTGGAAGATCTCCACTGGCAGAATTTTATCTGGAAATATGCCACCATAACAGGGTTTTTGCCATATCCTCCAGCCAGTGTATTATGATTTTATTGGATTTTAATGTACATTGCTTTGAAGGCCATGGTGGGCAGGAAAATGAAGAAAGAAGAAGAAATAGAAGCAGCAGCAGCAGTAAGGCTTAATATTAAAAAAATAATATGGCTGCCTGTAAGGGTAGAACTCTTGTTTATTCATTTATTGTTTTATTTATTTATTTACAATATTTGTATACTGCTCCACACCCAAAAGATTTCAGAATACTGAACAGCAGATAGGATAAAAGAATAAACACACCATGCTAAAATAATTACTATTTTTAAAAAGAAACAAACAGAATTCTGATAAAACTGAGTTCTGATAAAACCAGTCACTCAAGGAAGGCTTCCTGAAATAGCAGTGTTTTCAGGAGGCACCAGAAGCAATTCAACATTTGTGCCTGCCTCACCTCCAAAGGCAGGGAGTTCCATAAGAAGGGGGCCACTACACTGAAGGCTTTTCAATTGGTAGACTTCAATTGGGCCGTAGGTCTAAGTGCAACCACCGGGAGTAGGCCCTCTGATTACCTCAGTGACCAGGCAGGTTGATAAGGGAGAAGCACCCTCTCAGGTAGTCCCAAGTTGTTTAGGGCTTTGTACACTAAGGGTGACCATATGAAAAGGAGGACAGGGCTCCTGTATCTTTAACTGTAATGTAGCAAAGGGAATTTCAGCAGGTGTCAATTGAAGAGGGTGAAATTCTCTCTTCGTCAACACGGTTAAAGCTGCAGAAGCCCTGCCCTCTTTTGTATCTGGCCACTCTACTATAGCTACTGTAGCTTTCACTGTTGTGATGAAGAGGGAATTTCACCCACTTCAATTGACACCTGTTGCAATTCCCTTTTATACGTTACTGTTAAAGATACAAGAGCCCTGTCCTCCTTTTCATATGGTCACCCTACAACCTTAAACCTGGTAGCGAATAGGCAGCCAATGTAGTTCCCTCAGCAAAAGTGTTGCATGCTGAAAAGGGGCAACTCGCAACAACAGCCAAACAGCTGCATTCTGTACTAGCTCCAGTTTCTGGAACAGCCTTATGGGCAGCCCCACATAAAGTGCATTGCAGTAATCCGGTCTTGATGTTACTAGTGCCTGTACCACCATGGCTAAGCTATCCCTGTCCAGGAGAGGCCGTAGTTGGCGAACCAGCCAAAGCTGATAAAAGGCACTCCGAACTACTGTGGCCACTTGAGCCTCCAGCGACAGTGATGGATCTAGAAGCACCCCCAGACTACGAACCTGATCTTTCAGTGTACAAGACTGTACACTGTAGTGAGACTGTACCTTTAATGTATGCCCTAAGAAGAAATGCAAAATATTCAAGAGTGTACCATCTTGTCCAGTGTGCATTAGAAATGAAATTTGAAACAAATATTAAAATACTAACATTAATTGCTCAATTGGTTTGTCTTACATAGAGAGCATTGCAACTGTTGCGTTCAGACTACAGTTGGCTGGTTAAAATCTGTTAGATTAAGAAAACAGAAATAATGTGTACATTTAGGCCTGTTGGTTTATCCTCAGTTGCTGGTTTTATGCTGCATTTAGGCTTTATGACTTTAATTTGGTATTTAAATTTTTAATTGTAAGCCACCCAGAGAATTCTGCTATTTCGTGGCATAGGAATGTCATCAACAAACAAATAAAAGGTTATGCCCACATGTACACAAAGCATTTAGTACACTGTAAACATACACAACTTTTTAGATTGCAACATTTTATTTTTAATATTCCTTTGCTCAATTTTGCAGTTAGTTGGAATGCTGTTTGTGTTTCTTTTGTGCACCTGCATATAAGACGAGGGCACTATCGAGCTTCTTGATGGTACTAAAACCTTTCCCCTCTCTCAGAGGCTGTGATATTTTGCCTAGAACAATTTTCCCAGTCCACAATCCTATTTTTATGTTATCTGTGGCAGGTAGATAATTTATTTTAAAGAGATCCTTCAACTCTACTGATACTTTAACTTCTAAATATTTAGTAGATGTTTTTCCAATGGATTTTACGGAAATAAAGAAATGTTTTAACTTGTATTTAAACAAATGTATACATCGGAGAAAAATATAACTACTCAAGATCATAAAAACATAAAATTCAAATATCATTTCTCATGCTTACTGAAGAAGGTTCTTATTTTAATCTGACATTTTCAAAATCAGAACTTGTGCACAAAACACGCCTTTGATACCTTGACAGTGTCTCTCAAAACTAAAATGAAGATGTAGCAGCTCCCATAACAAATATTGGTTATTATTGTCAGCTCCAAAATTCATCCCCTTAATAGGCTCCCTATAATCGTCTGTAGGTGATGAATATTGCATTAGGATGTTCTATAATAAAGAGTGTTTTAATTTCATTCTTCCATGTAAAATGTTTTACCCCTGGGGACACCCAATGAGATGAGGAATGCACTCCAAATTAACATTTCAGCCTGTCATATTGCTAAGGATTATTAGATTCATTAGGCCACTCCACAGGCATGAAACTTTATTGAACCTTGGAGAAGCTTTGTGACAATAATGCTTTGTGAGTACTAGATTCTGGTAGTTACTTTAACCAAGTTTACACTACCAAGGGAATTACTTACACCATTATTTATTTTATGTCTGGGATGCAGCATGCAGTCTCCATTTCTGGAAATAATGTTTCATCCTGGTTCAAGGCAGAGTAAATCTTCTGATTTCACCACTGGGGATGAGAGGAGACTGCTTCTGAGGCACAAAATGACCAACAGAGTTCTCTTATTTTCTGACTATGTTTTTTTCTCCTTTAGGCCTAAAATGCCCATTCCCAAGGGAAGGGTAGATTTCTTAATAGCTAGACTCTGCTGCAGTAGCTGCTCTAGCCTAAGACAGACAACACTCCCCCTCTGTTCTTCACCAAGAGAAGGATGTGGCTATCTCCCTCCAGCCCCAACAAGGAGAAGAGTAACAGCCACAATCTATCAATAGTGGCAGTGGCTTCTCCTGCAAGGGGGAAAACTTCAGTTTGGAAACACAATTGGACATCCCTGCCATCATGTTGGAGTCAACCAGATGGCACAAATCAAGGCACAGACATATATCACCCACACATTTGACTCCCACGGAGACATAAATATGCCCAAGGAGACACTTGGTATTACATTTCCAGACTCCCCAGACCTGGCAGAACAACAAGCTAACCCAGACTTTCTGGGGTGGTTCCAGCATTTTACAAACAAGGTGCGAAAGGTTCATTTTCACCTTAAGAGAAGAAGATAGCTAGCATAAAGTGGCCCCTCCTCTTTTCCAGGAAGGCAAGCTCCAGTTTTAAGCTGGATAGGATGAGCTCACTGCTTATATACCACATACATTTCTGCATTGACTGTAGAAGGAGAATCATGCTGGGTTCTGTTCTCAATAATCCGCTAAAAAGAAAATAGAGGCAGGCAGTTAGAGGAAGGAGTAGTTTGAGAGAGTCACAGACAGTACAAGTTATAACTAGGTACTTCCTCAATCATGACTTTTTTTTTATCCAGAAGAGTCCTACAAGAAATTCTGTCCACTCCTCACCCCGCTTTGTTTCAGTGGGTGATAAAGCTAAGGGAAACGCATTGGGTTGTTGCTGCCCAGCCATCTCCCCACCCACCCCGGACAGAACAAAACTATCGATTTTCTTGTGCAGATGTCACCAACACTGAACCCACAAATCTCAACGTAAAGAAGGTCCAGACAGCAGCCACCTAAACCATGATTTCCCACTTGATTTCCAAAACAGAAAATTAGCGTCAGTGATGCAGGAATCCCAGCCATTGCCTCCAGGGTCTTCTTTGCCTTTTGTGCCAAGGGTGGGCATCTTTGTTCCTTGGAATCCCTGGAAGTCTTCTAGTCAAAACAGAAGACAAGATACAGGACTTGCCTCCTACTGTGAAGAAGGAAGTGGGGAAAAGCACCTACTTCTTTTCCAAGACTCGCATCTCAAGACATTTAAGTCCCAGCCAAGCCTGGGTTCTCCATTCATTACACCCAGAAAGAAGCCCAGCTTTGCAGGACCTAACAGCAACCTGCCAGGCAGATACCACCTATAAAGCTTGCAGGCTCCCGGAATAGGGCCACAAGCACCAGGACATGTTAGAACAGGTTTCAAAAGTGGTTTACCAGAATATCCAAGGACACCTTTTTTCTTCCTGACCCCCATATCCAGGCGCCCTTCCAAATACTGTCAGATCTCCAAAGTGAACCAACACTGTTGGAAATCAGCCATTGAACCAGCCAGGAATCAGATGTGAGTTTTGAATTCCTAAACATGTCTGGCTTTGGACCTTTGTTTTGCCCACCCCTTCTCTTATTCTTTTTGTCATGTGATTTGGCCTACTTATTGCTATTTTGCAATAATCCTAAGATTTTTTTATGTGAGGAGGTTGTGTTATATCCTTTGCTTCACTTAATTCTCCCCTCCCTCCTTCATTCCCATCCAGTGGTAGTACTCCTTGAATTTCCCCCAACAGGGAAGCACTGTGCAACCCTATGCTAGCACTCTTTCTTACTGTGCCACAAAGGCTTAGCCTTCCCTTCCCACCCACCCCACCTCCAAATGTACTTGTACTGTTCACCTATGTTATGAAAGGGATGAAGAAGATTCTTGTTGCAACATCACCAGTGGGTGCTTCTATCCGAGCATTGCACTATTCTTAGACCACTGCACATCTTGAGTCACGGCTGGAACTTATATTCCTGATACAAAAAGCTGCATCTTTACTCGAAGTCACATCTAAGGCCTCATTTTCACTTACCTCTAGTTAATTTGTAGCTGCTTTCTTATAGCAAGATCCAACACCACTGTGGTCCATATGTGAAAATTGGAGCCATATTCGTGAACCAATCTCATGTGACTTTCCCACATGATTTCTTATTTATTTATTTAAAACATTTCTTGGCCGGCTTTCAGGCCAGAGGCTTTCACAAATGGCTTACAACAATAAAATACATAAAATATTAACAGTAATAAAATATTAAAAATATTAAAAGCAATAAAAACATGATTGCAATAAAACAGCAATTAAAACAATAAAACCAACAATAAAACCAGCAGGAACAACAATAGCAGAAATAACAATACTAACAGTAATAACAATATTCATCATGGGAAGGCCATGGTAAAAGAAAATGATTTTAAGGCCTTCTTGAAGGCCCGCAAGGATGGTGCATGGTGGACCTCTGATTTTTTTGCCTTTTTGTCCAGCCAAGAACATGGTGGGGAGAAATCACACAGTTATTTATTTATTTATTGCATTTCTATACCGCCCAATAGCCAAAGATTTCTGGGCGGTTTACAAAATTAATCCCATCCATGTGGGCCTTCAGACACTTAAAACAGTAGTGTGGATTATTGCTACTGGAAATGATGCAAACTCTACCTTTTTTATCTTCGCTCAGAATAAATTCTGCCTTGGGTTTAACTCTCTAATAACTGGATACCAAAAACTGAGATTCTCACATTAAACTGGCGCCTACACTGTACTCCTTTCGTCGCCAGCTGAAGACCTTTTTATTCACTCAGTATTTTAACACTTAATTTTAACTTAAATTTAAATTATACTGTTTTAACTCTGTATTTTAACCTTATATCAATTTTGCTGCGTGGTTTTATCCTGGTTGTGCTTTTTATATTGTATTTTGTATTTGTATTTTTAACTTGTTGGTTGTTTTATGATGATTTTAATTTTTGTGAACCGCCCAGAGAGCTTCGGCTATTGGGCGGTATAAAAATGTAATAAATAAATAAATAAAAATAAATAAACTAGAATATAGTTATGATTGAAAAATGTGTCCTCAAATATCAGCCTCCCAGCTAAACTCACAGACTTTATTAAAAAGAAATTAAAAAGAGATTACTTTGGACTTCAATGAAGATGAAGTGTGATTGTCAACCATTGCAGTCTCTTAGAGTGTTACTGAATATAACAGCTTGTCCATAACTTTCCCAAAGAGCTGAATTAAATGTTTATTTGAAGGTGCTACTAAAATGAATTTATTAAACACAAATTACAAAATGACTCCTATGACCACTTAGATACTGAATAATTTACAAAATTCTGTCTTTCTAATGGGAAAACCATGCTATCTGGGAACATGTTGTTAAATTATCAAAAGAACCATGCAGATATGGCCAATGCATTACTAATGGATAGAGAAAGGCGTGGGATGGACGGACCCTCAAATCAGTCTTAATTGTCTGGGATGAAGATTCATAATCTGTGTTGTGACACATTTAAAGGTCACTTGATTAAATAGCTTGTGTCTGAAAGAAAGACCGTAGCGATGTGTTTTGACACTGTGATAGAAAAACAAATTACAATATATTTAGTGCTATTTTAGCGTGAGTGGCTTTCCAACTATGAGAGCCAGTTTGTCACAGCCTGCTCCCCACAATTCACCACGTGAATCAGGTATCCCAGACAAAAGATGGAACAAGAGAGTTGACCAGAGCCAATGTTTGAACCATTGAGACAGATCTTCTGATAGAACTAGTCTAAAAGTGTCCAGCTGATATCAGATATGAGGAGGAAGTGCTTAAATGCAAGAGACTGGTTGCATGGGATGGGTAATAGGTTTACCTGTGCTTCTTTGCTGAAAGGAACAACACGCTAAACTCAGCATGAAGTGTCATCCAAACCATAGAAGGAGATAGCTAAGAAGTTATGATTGTTTGGGGATTTAAGGACTTTTCAGCAAACAAAGCTGTCTTTTATGGAAGACTGTAGAGTGCTGAGAGAGAAGGAGGAAGAATTTTGGTCGTCTTCCATGAGAGTCATATGACATATGGCTATAGTAAGGATGAAGATGTTTCTTTTCACATATCCGATGAAACATCCAAAGTAGAATCCAATCATCCTCCCTGTGGTGAGATTCATGAACCTTTCATGAATCTGATGTTATACTGGATGCTGTCAAAATCTTATACTGGCTGCTGTCAAAACCGCCCTGGTATGTTTTGAATAAGTTTGGATTTCAGAAAATTAATTAATTGCATTTCAGTGGGTTGTGAGATTTTACTATATTACTAAGTATTTCATTATCCCTTTGAGGCATCATGATATATTTATATATAGATTTCACTTCATGATAAATACTGCACTTTAAATTCAAATATTATAGCAAATGGGCACTTTACATTTCCAGTGCATATTGATAAGCTGAAGGGAAATGTTTGTACCAATATAAGTTTTTAAGAAGATGTGTGTATGTGTTTTATTTCACAACATACAGTGAGCTCACAAATAGTTACACATATGAGCATTTTGTTTGTAGATAGGATAGCTCACCATCTTTATTTCATATGCAAAATATTTCATAATGGAGTAGGAGTATTATGATTAGTTATTTTTAAGGCTGAATATAATGTATGATGCATGGTAAAAATTGTTTTACACAGTGCACTATACATTTGAGGCGTTATTAAGGTATTTCGTAATGTACTTTGTACCAAAAAGCAATACAAACGGCCTGTACAGACAAGCCCAGGTGGCCACTTTAAATTTGAGTATCAGCTCACATCTCTGACAAGCTGGCTTGTATCCAGCAAGTTCCATTCATCAAACCAGGCTGATTTTCATTCTACCAAGCCACATTGGTGTTGACATGAAACAATAGATTTCCAGATAATCCTTGGAAGATCTTATGTGTAGTCTGTTACCTTTAGATATATGACGTGCAGAACCCATTCCATCATGACAGAAGTCCTTTAGTATGCCCTCTTGTCTTTTTACCAGTGTGAAGAAGATTAGGGACACCTGAACTATTCTAGAGCTAAAGTGACTAAACAACATTCTTAAAGAAACATTCCAGGATGTCATACCTCATGGACATTGCAAGAGGGATGCAGATGCTTGTTCCTGTCTTAGTCCTATGGAAGGCTTCTAAGGTTTTCTTATAAGAGCCTTCCCCAAGCAGGTGTCCTCCAGCATTCCTCAGCCACTCCAACACCAAGACAATCTATGTAAAGTAAACTAGATTTTTTTCTCAATTAATGTACAATGTTGTCTTTGTAGAATTGGGTAAGCAAAGCAGAAAAGCAGACCTTGCTCTCAGATACTCTCGACCTTGCAGAACTCTTCCACCCAGACACATTTCTAAATGCCCTACGACAGGAAACTGCAAGGTAAGTGAACTAGTTGCCATGTCATTTTATGAACTTGTGAGCCCCATTTTCATTCATTTATTGACTTCTGATTGCCTCATTTTACTGTCCAAGGGAAAGCTAAATTGCATAGTTCTTCTCGTGGTCTCTGTGCATCTCACTTATAGGCTCTGCACCTGTGCGGAGCCTTGCCTCAGGCACTTCCAGTGCCTGCATAAAAATCCATATTGCTGATGCTATTTTTATTGCTTTTAAGCTGCTGCGATTATCTCTGTTTTATTACTTTTTAGGTCAAAGATTTTGGAAATTTAGGGTTGGTTCCAGGATTTGACTTCCATGGATGGAAGGTTTTCACTGACAGAAGGTGCCTCTGCCCAATTTTCAAGGATCCCCTCTTCTGCCCCTTCATACCACAGCTCACACCATTCAGTAGCATCCCCTAACCCTCTATGTAGCATTTTCAGAGGGCTGGCAGGGCTGCTTTGGGGAGTGGGCTGGGATGTCCGCTTCAACCAGCCCATTTTCATGTACTTAAAGCTCGATCTAACCATTAGGTTTTATATTGAATTTGACCTGCCTTGACCACGGCTTTTAACCATGGAAAAGTGGGATGTTTTTTAATATCTTAAAATGTTTTTAATGTTTAATATTGTAATACTTTGATAATTGTAATGTATTTTTGTTACTTTGATGTTGTTGTTTGTTTTTATGATTCTAAACTTCCCTGAGGGCATTTTCCAGTTGGATGGGAAACAAATCAAATCAAATAAATAAATAAATAAATAAATGCAATATAAATCTCCTACCAGTTGAAAAACAGGTAAAGCACCAAGCCTGCATAACTCGTTAACCTACTGACATGTACGATAACCCAGTATAATCCTTCTATTTTTGCTGAGTTCCTGAGATTGCAAAAACAAAGTGGTTGTGGGGTTTCAGGGAGGAAGTATGCTGGTGGGCTGCATTTGGGGTGGGGGTGGGGGGTGAGAACCCAGCAGTACACGTTTTCCCCAGCAATATGGGTTTCCTTCTGGAAGCAGCTACAGCATCATCTTAGGCAGGACATTGTCTTCATGTGGATGTCCTGACTGTAATGGTTGAATCCATATTTTAAAAAGAAAGTTGTTCTAACTTTTAACCACCAAGAATTCTTTTAACCACCACGAAAAGAATGACTATTAATGTGATCTAGGCAGTATTTTTTTAAAGGTTCCATAGCATGTCAAGGGGAGCAGAATGAAGGTTTTTAACAGTTAAAATTTAACCAGTGCCAAAAGGGTACCATAGCCAAAGAGAAAAATGACACCACAGAATTCAAAGTGTAGAAATAGTATATAGACCAGGCTTGATGCAAGGTAAAACAGAAATTCCAGTCAAGTGCAAATGTCAAAGAACAGAGCAGAATATAAATTCCATTCATTTCACTGAGACCTATGTATTTGTAAGAATTGCTTTTAAAGATGTTCAGGAGCCCCTGTGCATTTAAGGATGCTTATATTACACTCAAGTGTATGCGTGGATGGGTGGGTGGGGGTTCATTTTAAAAGAAAAGGCAATTTGGGAGAGTATGGTTTAAAATGGAGAAGCAGTGAAGGGGCAATCCTCTGCATGTTGATTGGTCATTGCTGGACTAGGGAGGCCTTTGTTCTGATCCAGTAGGGCATTGACAAGATCCAAGGAATACATACGATAGTACTGGGAGATTACACTTCACAAGTGTAGGGTTGTTTCAAACGTACCACTGCAAACATGGAAGCAGTCTCTGGCTGATCAAGAATAAGGTCATCGTTAATCAATTAAAATCAAAACGTATGGAGACCAATGGCCACAATTCCCTTGCCAGGGAACAGTAGCTCTGATGCAGCATACGTCAGGCTCTCACCTTCTCTGCCAGCAGATTCTAGTTAAATCCCAGCATTTCTAAACATTAGAGGAAGAGCAAACCTGGGAGTACCATGAGGAGAATCCTTAGGGGAAGAGTTTGATTGGTGCCAGAATATATATATATATATATATATATATATATATATATATGTGTGTGTGTGTGTGTGTGTGTGTGTGTGTGTGTGTGTGTGTGTGTGTATATATATATATATATATATGTATATATATACACACACACACCATGGAGAATGTGAGAGAAGATAAAATACTGTTTGTTTTTGTGGGGGGGAAATGTGCAATTACATATAGGCATGTAAATTAGGTATTCAGACCAAAAAAATGTTCTAGAACATGGAGATGTTAGTTATTCAGAAAACACTGTGTAACTTTCTTATTCAGACTGAAATAATATTGTTTGATGTAATGCAGCATCTTATTTTTCATTGACATAAATATTACTTTATATTATAGAACACTGCATTTTCCACCTTAGGATGCCACCTCCTCCTTGAGTTTGTGGGAAAGGTTCACATTTAAATTTTATCTCTCTGTGGGGAGGAGCTGTCCTGTCTCCCAGACCAGCCCTACCTAACGAGCAGAGCGGTTGGGTCCAGCTGGACCCCTACAGAGTTTAGCCTATATCTTGGTTTCACCTTTGTTTTCTCGTGGGAAAATTCCTTTCTCTCCTTTTTTTCCTTCTCTGTTCCCTTCTCCTAATCTTAATCCTTCTCTTACTCACTCTCTTTCTTACTTTTTCCATTCCGGTCTGAGAGACTGGGTGGCTCCTCCAAATGAACAGATAAAACTTAGATGTGGACCCTGACTACAAGCTCCAGGAGGTGGAGAATGCCCTCCTTAGGAATCAGAAAACTGAAATTCATGGTAACAATTTCCAGTTTTTTCTGAATTATTAATACAGTTCCCTACTCAGCAGGTGAAACTGATCTTTGAAAATTTGTACATTTCCTAGTGTAATACAGTAATTAGGTGTTCATTTACTTTCTCTTATCTAGGGTGATGTGCTCTTCAGTGGACAGCCTAAAATTTACAGCATCCTGGAAGGGTCAAATAAGAGAAGCAAAGCTCCAGGTTCAGGTACTCTGTACTTTCAAATTTCATTTCATTTGCTGAAGCTTCTGCAGATCTGTATATCTGTAAAAGAAAAACTGATGAGAGCATGGGGTGGGTAACAATATACTAAGCAATCTATCCTATCAGATCTGGATTCAAATAAATGGGGCAAGGAATAAAAGGAGCATGATAGTTGGAGTCTATTACTGACCACCCTTTCAAGGAGAAGACGAGGATGAAACTTTTGAAAAGCAAATTGCCAATGTTTCAAGGAAGTGCGATGTAGTAGTGATGGGGTACTTCAGTTACCCCGATATCTGTTGGGAGACAAATACTGCCTAAAGTGGCCCTTCCAAGAAATTCCTGACATGTGTAGCTGATAACTTTCTCCTATAGAAAGTGGAGTTTTAAGGGAATTTTTGGAAATAAAATACCTGTCTTATCTTCGTTCCGTCCCCGTTCTTATTTTACTCCTGTTACCACCAACCCACACATCAGAGTGTTAGAACATTTAGTTGAGAAAAACTTATTCAAGTTAGAACAATCAACATCGAGGACATCATAATCTATCCAAAATAGATCAGAAAATCGTCTATGAGTTATCCAAAGACAGTTCCATTGTTATTAAGGAGGCAGATAAAGGGGGGCTATTGTGCTATTGGATAAGAAGGATTACCTACAGGAGGTACACAGACAATTAAATAATCCCTCCTGCTATAAATCCATCTCCTCGGACCTACAAAACATATTTCATCAATCATTAGGACCACTGTGGTGGAAGCAATGTTATTGGGCCTTGTTGATGAAACAACATCTAATTTTTTACAGAATCCTTATCTGTGAGTACCTATTTTTTATATACTCCCAATGATACATAAGCCTGGGTTCCCACCAAAAGGCCGTCTAATAATTTCTGGGTCAAATTCAATATTGGAATCCCTGTCCCAGTATGGGACACCTTTTTGTTTTTCAAATTACATCTTACACCTTTTTGTTTTTCAAATTCCTTCATATTTAAAGGACACTAAAGACTTTATCAATAAAGTGGAGGGCCTTTTAATTCCATCTCAATCTGTCTTGGTTACCATGGATGTAAATTCATTATATACTAGCATACCTCACGAGGAAGCACGGACGATTGTAGAATTGTTCCTTGACAAGAGATAAGATTCTCTCCTGCCAACTTTTTTCCTTCTCAGCTTGATGGAGATTATTTTAGAAAAAAATTATTTCAGGTTTTCTGACCAATTTTATTTTCAAATTCAAGGAGTGGCCATGGGTAGTCCTTTTGCCCCTAGTGTGGCCAATTTATTTATCTTGAAGAAACAACGCAGTTGTGTGCCTGTTGGCATTCCTGATATTTGATAACTTTCTCCTACAGAAAGTAGAGGAAGAAACTAGAGGATTGGCTATCCTTGACTTGATATTGACCAATAGGGATGACTTAGTGGATAAAATGGCAGTTACAGGAACTCTGGGGGAAAGTGACCACGGCATACTTGAACTCTTTATTTTAAAGGAGGCAAAAGCTGAGTGTAGCCATACACATACTCTGGATTTCAGGAAAGCTGATTTTAACAAAACTCAGAACTATGATAATAAGGTCCCATGGCAAGTGACCCTAATGAGAAAAGGAGTCCAAGATGGGTGGGCATTTTTTAAAAAGGAAATTTTAAAGGCACAATTACAAACAATTACAACAAGGAAAAAAGATAGAACACAACAGAAGAAACCAATGTGGCTTCACAAAAAGCTTATAGATGACCTGAAAACAAAAAAAGATATATATAGGAAGTGGAAAGAAGGCCAGGTCACAATAGAAGAGTATGGACAGGTAGTTCAGAAGTGCAGAAAGCTGAGAATGAGCTGAGACTAGAGAGGGATGCTAAAAGCAATAAAAAGGTTTTCTTCAGATACGTGAATAGTAAAACATAGAGGAAAGAAATGGCGGTTCAACTGCTTAATGAGGATGGCAAATTGATAACAGATAACAAAGAAAAGGCCAAAGTACTCAATTCCTACTTTGACTGAGTCTTCTCCCAAAAGCAGGTCTATCACCCCCGTGGAAAAAGTGAAGTACAAGCTGAAGGGGCAGGATTGCAGCTTGAGACTGATAAACAAATGGTCAAGGAACACCTAATTTCTTTGAATGAGTTCAAATCTCCAAGGCCTGATGAACTGCACTTTAGTGTAATAAAGGAGCTAGCAGAAGAACTCTCAAAACCACTGTCTATTATCTTTGCGAAATCATGGAAGATGGGTGAAGTGCCAGATGACTGAAGGAGGGCTAATGTCCCTATCTTCAAAAAGGGCAAAAAGGAGGAACCTAGGAACTAGACCAGTCAGTCTGACATCCATCCCTGGGAAAATTTTGAAGCAGATTATAAAGAAGTCAGTCTGTAAGTATCTTGAAAACAATGCAGTGATTACTAGAAGCCAACATGGATTTGTCAAGAACAAATCCTGTCAGACTAATCTGATCTCATTTTTTTTATTGGGTAACCTCCCTTGTGGACTGGGAATGCTGTGGACTTCAGCAAAGCTTTTGACAAAGTGCCCCATGATATTCTGATTAACAAACTTGAGTAGTGCATCCAGTTCTGGGCACCACACTTCAAGAAGGATGCAGACAAGCTGGAGCTTGTTCAGAGGAGGGCAACGAGGATGATCAGGGGTCTGGAAACAAAGCCCTATGAGGAGAGACTGAAAGAACTGGGCATGTTTAGCCTGGACAAGAGAAGATTGAGAGGAGACACGGTAGCACTCTTCAAATACTTAAAAGGTTGTCTCACAGAGGAGGGCCAGGATCTCTTCTCGACCATCCCAGAGTGCAGGACACAGAATAACGAGCAAGTTACAGGAAGCCAGATTCTGGCTGGACATCAGGAAAACCTTCCTGACTGTTAGAGCAGTACGACAATGGAACCAATTATCTAGGGAGGTCGTGGGCTCTCCCACACTAGAGGCATTCAAGAAGCGAACCCGAAACCAGTTGGTATAAAGATGTCTTTCACCACTTCTGGAAGACAGCCAGATCTCCAGGGGAGTATAGGAGTCACTAAAATATCACTAGCATCCCTTGTAGCTAAGCCAAGCCAAAGTCTGCTCCTTTAAAATGGTTCTGACCAGGGAGTGGCTCTACTGTAAAAGGAGATTGCTAAAAGGTAAGCATTAGCAACTTTTGGCAGCAGGTACCAGTTTCTTTATAAAATGGAAAAAAGTAATAAAGCAAGAAATAGCACTTCTAAGGCTGGCAGATCCCAGGGGAAATAGCATTATATGCAAAAGAAGTTAAATTAGAAGAAACTGATTAAGAAATCAGTGACAGGAGCAAAGGAATTTCTTGTGTCTTATTGAAGGCTGGGTCCTGTAGATTATAAATCTTGGATGAGGATCGTCTACAGGCACAAACCTACCTTTTAGCCATTCAGACTTCTAATAGGATTTTACAACTGTATCTTTAAAGGTCATCTAATAAACTTTGGGGTCATCTTTGGCAGACAATTTGAAGTGCAGATGCCCATTTAATCAGGCATGCTGAACCAACTTTACTGCTTGGTCCAGAGGGATTACCATCCCTGAAAAGGATGATTAATTCAGCAGATAACCTCAAGGCATGATTAGGGGAGCAGTTCTTCCTAACGCTATGATGAATTTTTGATTCAGAATCAATTTGTACATAATTATATCTTGCTTAATGACATTTACAATTACTTATACAGAAACTCTTACCTGACAATCTCATGCCCACATGGAAATGCACCGACTGACCTGTCAGTGCCATTCACGCCTCTTGTGATATTTTAAATCACTGGGAAATCAAGGAGTTATAAAGGACATTTTGACAGTACTATGATTTCAGTTATAACAATATAAAGACTTGAGGGGAAATGTAGCAAAGGAATATTGCAAGGTAGACACATGTAGATTTTGCAGACATCCATAAGATGAGCTGCTTATTCATAGCTGACTTTTGATCAAAAAATATTAAAAGCATACAGTTATTTAGATCTGTGCAATGTCAGGATCAGCATGAAAGTCGCTTCCTAATGGTTTGCCCATTAGGCCATAATAGCACCTAATAATCATACAATTCCTACCGTGGAGAACTTGAACTCTGAAACTAAGAGTTATTTTATAACATGTCAGCTCACACATCTGTTTGAAATAAAGATTGAGATCTGCACAATCAAATATACAACCTGAGGAAGTCCACACAGCTCAGGGACTGAGAGCATCAGGAGACCAAGCCACCTTGGTCACATAAGTCTCAAGGGTTACTGTAGGAGGAAGAAGGGTCTGATGAAGATGGTGACTTGGAGCCCCGGCTGTTTTCTGCCAATTTCTGGCTCACAAGCCAAGCGCCCCACCTTAGTGCTGCAGTGTGTGCATGCCCCTACGGAGTGCCCCTGTCGCCATTACCAGTCAGGCTAAGGTTTCCTGCCAATTTCCAGCCCTTCTCCAACCAGGGCTCCAGACAAACCAGACTACCTTGTATCTAAAATACAAGAAGTAGTTTTAACTGCGCTTTCTGGGCAAATCATGTTATGGGATTGAAAGCGTCTGGACCAATCCCAGCACATTGGATCAAGGCATGTATCTTTACATCATATGGAATTCAGCAAATTCCAATGCCTAGAGCGGTTACTGCTCAGGCAGAAGCCACTTTCACTACATTTAGCAAAATGTTCCTATGTCAGAAATATGTAAATCCTCCACCTGGTCCCACAGCGATACCTTCGTGAAATTTTACAAATTGACTACTTATGATTCGGTAGAGACCACCTTCAGGCAGAGAGTGCTGCAGCACTCTATCTTAAGTCTCAGCTTATTCCCTCCCACATTTACTGATTGGCTTGTGCACATCCTATTGTGGATGCCTCCTTTCTGGAACAGGGAATGGAACAATTAGATACTCACTGCGAAGGCTCCTTCCTGTTCTAAGGAAAGGAGGCATCCACGTCACACCCAGAATTTACAGAGATTGAGTCATATTGGATGTTGAATTTCTTAATCTACGCACACCTAATTTTCATCTACCTGTCTTTCTCCTTCCTAATGGTAACAAGCACTTATGGCTGTTTGGAGTTATTCTGCATTGCTTGGTCATTAACAAACTGGAGAGAGGAGCCAGACAGAGGGACTAGGCAAAAGCCTGCTCATATGTTCACTGGCTTGCCGTGGCCCGGTTGGGGCGGGGGTCATAGCCTGTTGCGCATGCCTCCTTTGGTTAGAACAGGAGGGAACCTTCACAGTGAATATTCAATGTTCCGTTCTGATTTAAGGTACCTCAGTAACATTTTGTACTCCAGTGCTGTCTAAATCATGGGAATAAACTATATGGATGGAAAGTGAGGCAGGAGCCTCTTTTTTCTCCACCATTCCTGTTCTTTGGCTATTGGGCAGAATAGAAATCATCATCCATCCACCCACCCACCTGCCTGTGCATACAGTAAGACAAGGGTATCCAGACTGTCTTTAGCAGCTGACTAGATAGGCGGTTAGCTGCTAGATTCATTTCCCCTATACTCTGGTTTCTCTTTTGATTGTATTCACCTCCTCTCTGCTATTCCATGTTAGCATCTTCCAGCAGCCAAGACAAACCTGCCACATCAATTTTCATGGATGGCAGCAGAAGGCAGTGGGTTGACCTCTGTGGTCTTCGGGACAAGTGACACAGAATTTGACCCAATTTCCAACAAGAACCCAAAAAGCAATATAGTATGGTGTAATAAAGTAGTGACTTCTCCGAAACATGACGGATGGTAACAGATGTTTCATTATCTGCATTGCTTTTGAGAAGCATATTAAAATAGGTTCACTAAATGATGTGGTTCGAAAAATATAGGTCTAAAGAAATTACCAGTTTCAAAAAATTGTAATTAGTTTTATTATTTAATCTGGCAGAACTTAATTTCCACTGAAAGTAGGAATAAAGCACTTTGTAAAGAAACTGCATATATTGCTTTAATGATTACTTACTAAAATCAAGCTTTCAAAACATGTCACCCATTGAATAGTACACTGACAGTCTTGTTATCCCAATAGAAGAAATAAAGGGAGCAGTGGATCTTGCAGGGGTTTTTTTCCCCATGCAGTTAAGATTTCTTTTATTTATTCCCCTTGTGCATTATTGCTACATGTAACAGAGAAGGAAACATTTCAGTGACTTGCGGAAAACATGCAGTAGCTCAATCCGTTCTTTGAAAGCGAATGTCAAACCTCTCAACGGGAAGCCATGCCTGTTCTGGAATTTGTTTTTTCCCCTTTCTCAGGCATTGCTAATAAATGTTTATTTGGCTCTTGCTGTTCTATTTCCATTATTCTAATGCCTTGGTACCTGGCGCTGACATAAGTGCTGACATAAACAGGTATTTTTCTCTAGCATAAAAAAGAATGGGAATCCAAACCAATAAGAAGTGTCCTTTATCTGGAACTTTTTAAAATTATACTTCCTCCTTCTATTCTGTAATATTTCCTGCAGATTTATTTTTATTTACATGAACCATCTAGAGAACTGATTCAGCTTATGTCAAGATACAATACAATCACTGCTCACATTTCAGTCTCCAACACACATTTGAATACTTTATGTCTTTCCATGTCAGATCAGTGGCCTTCAACTGGAAGGCTGTAGTTTTGATGGAAATCGACTTTCAGAAAACCAGCACGACTCTCCCAGTGTGTCATCTGTGCTCCCTTGTTACATGGCCTGGATTCCACAGGTATTTCATTATTAAGGGTCTTAAACTTTTAAGTCCTATAATTGGTTTCCTTTGCTATAATAGGTTTTCAGTATGGCGCCTGACCTGATTTTTTTTTTAAGGCCAGGTTCCTTACAGTTTGATAACTATATTCCTGATATTCACAAGTGAATTTTCTTTTTCTCTAAAGTTACACTTCTGAGGAAAAGGAAATGTGGTTTCATAGATTGCATGGGGCTCATTCACCCTTTTTGGCAATGCTTCCTAAGTGGTATAATACAGATGAATATATGGACCTGTAGATAAAGATACATATTCCTACAATAGCGTAATATAATAAAATATTTTCTTAAAACAGTTAATGTGATGAATCATTAAAGCCATATTGGATAACCAGCCATTTTAACCAGCACAGGGCTTTCATGATCAGAGGCAGACTTGGGCCAGTTTTCACAACTATATTTAATACATTGAAGTTATCAAAAAGTAGCATTTTCAGTGGATTTGCACCTGCTGAACTGGTCTAGGGAATGGTATCATTGTGCCCAGATCATACTCACCTTGTCTTGATTCAGTAAAATGTCCTAGTGACACTTGATGACATACTTGTAGCTATGTAGATGTGTAATTAGCCGTTCTTTGAACAACTTCATGCAAAAAACCTCCACAAAGTCAACTATGGCATGGAAGGAATTGGTGTGTGAAGAGGCCTTCAGAATCAATGCAGTGACCATGTCTGTCTCACTTTGTAATGATGCAGAAACAATTATATGGAGCATAGCAGGCTGACACCAAAGTAGCAACAGTTACTGTCAGTGTGTTGCATAAGCAAGGAGCAACCTGGCCAGTCAAGGCTCAGGTCATACTTAGCTACATTTGATGTTACTCATATCTAATGAATTTCAGAGTTTATTCAAATTATTCAAAGATTACATCAAAAATTAACAATCTGAACATTAGAAACAACTTTCCAATTACAGTAATAATCTTTAATACAGAATTATTATTATATTTGTATCCCGCCTTTTGCCCAATACTGAGCCTCAAGGCAGCCTAGAATTTGAATGGGTTTGCATCGTACAACTATAAACTGATAAGTTTATTGCTAAAAGGTTTCCCTTGAAGAATCCAGACTTTTATAACACAGTATAAAATAAATGGATGTGATATCGTTGGGGTGTCATCTCTCCATTTTATGTTTCTTTAGCTATAATCCTGGACCCACGTGAATTAAACTGGAGATTTTTGAATGGACATGTATAAGGACTGTGTTGTTTATAATACTTTGAAGTATGGCGTTGGTGAGGATCTGTGCGCAGGTTCTGGATTATTTTCAAACTTGCTACAATATGTTTGTTAATGAAACAAATCTTTATATTATACAGTCTACAAGATTATCCATACCCTTACACTGGTCGAAAAGAAACTGATGTTCGTGTGAACAAAATAACCTGTTATGAAGATTTCTGGGGACTCATTTACACCAAGCAGGATATTCCACTATGAAAGCAGTATATAAAAGGCAGGAGCCACACTACTGCTTTATAGCGGTGTTGAAGTGCACTGACAACTGTTGGGGCCCATGACACATGCCATATACCGCTTTCATAGTGCAATATCCGACTTGGTGTAGATGTGTCATGGGCCCCAAGAGTTGTCAGTGCACTTCAGTACCATTATAAAGCAGTAGTGAAGATCCTGCAGTGCACTTCAATACTGCTATAAAGGAGTAGTGTAGCTCCTGCCTTTTATATACCGTTTTCATAGTGGAATGTCCTGCTTGGTGTAGGTGAGCCAAAGATTAACAAAACAATTTTCATATTTTTAGTTGACTTGGATCCAAACATAGTCATTTCAGTAATGTTGATCCATTATGTATCTGTTATGGTGCCGTCTTTCCGATACGCATTTACTATTATCTGTATATCGCTGTGCATGGATTAGTAAATACTAACATAACCATTAGCAAGATCTACTTCAGCAAGCTAACTTATTATGGAAAGTTCCAGTCAAACAAATTGACAGAATTTGCCCACACAGAAAAAATGTTTAGGGAACATTTATATATTTGCAAAGCAGCAAAGTTGCTTCCTCATGGCCTAGTCTCAGGCCTGGTAATGTCTGTAAAATAGTCACGTGGCCCAGTCATTTCTTTCCACAATAACCGCCAGAGAGGAGCACGGCTGATGTTGGAAAGATGTCAAATCATTTTTCCAATAAAAACACCATTGGATTACAATTTAAAGTTGTGGGCGCACATGAGGACCCTATTGCTGGTTATAGACACTAAGCTCTGTATGTTTACAAGATCTCCTACAATCTTAATTTCCCAGGGAGCAGCCTCATGGGACCGAGGACATTATTATTCTCATCTGACTTCTTAGTCCAATTTGAACTGAATCCTGGCAATGGGTAGTGGACATTCCTGCCAGGAGACTGGCCAGCGAGCCTTTCCAGCAGTTGATGTGTCCATTCCTACCCTGCTCTCCCTTACGCAACTGCTCTTCTGATATCGACACAGGATTGGTCTTATCACAGTTGACCTCTAGCCCCTACATCACTATAGGCAAAAGCATTCCTTATCTCAAATTGATTCCCTTGCAGCACAGTTGTAGCAGAGTCTATGTGAAGAAAGGTCCTTGAGTACCTCCAGGTAAGCACATGTATGATTGCAGCTCAATGTCTTCAAATTCAAATTGAATGCTTATTTCTTAACAGAACGCTTATGGGCCCTATTCCCCTGAGGAGTGCATCTCTTTGCCAGTTTACACCAGTGCAGAGAGGGATTGTGTGGTGACAAACATTGATGTTCCATGTGGAGGCAATCAAGATCAGTGGATCCAGTGTGGAGCTGCTTTGTTTTTGAAAAATCAGTAAGAGGAAAGTATGCTATGAATGCTCTTGCAGCTAGATCTGAACTGTACTATTTAAGAAGAGCTCTCTGTATGTGCAATTTAAAACTAAAATGTGAGGTGTCCACAGATTTTATAAATAGCTGTATTTAAGAAGTGATCACGCCGCCCACTGGTGGGTTGACAGCAGAACTAAGGTTTGATCACATATTTTTTTATAGCCAGTGGACATATTACACTTTGGGCACAATCCACATTCTGCTGCTCTAGCTGAATTGAAATTAAAAGAAGCTGAAGAAGAACAGTACTGCCCTTGTACAGCTCCCATCCATTTCTCTAGAGCCTGAACTTCTCTGTGGATTGTACCCCTTATCCATAATCGATTAAATTCTTGTCCTCTACAATCTCTATTCATGTTGTGTATCCTCTGTTAAAATGAGTAGAGGTTGCACACGCCACTAGCACTTCATGGATTCCTCCCCATGACTTTATTAATGTATGATCAATCCTTTATGTATGTGGTTTACTAAACATTGTCCAGACAACGGTACAATTCCTCAAGATTGTAGCACTCTGTATTTCCAGGTGTGTGCTATTGTAATCCTTGATCTTCGCTGTGTTTTTGAGTTTCTTTTGACCTCTTTATTTTTTCATCTGGTGTATTTTCATTCTGCTATAAGCTGTCTTATTTTTTTAAGAGCATAATTGTTTTTACAAGTGTAAGAGACAAGCTGCTGTTGTTAAGTATCAAATTTTCTTGAGGTACAAAGTTTAAAAAGGATGTTTATACTGAAATCTATTTACTGAAATATATACTGAATTATATTTATTATAAAGCTCTCATTAAACAGGTTTTTAGCTTTCCATTTGCCATTTTGTTTGACTGAGGTCTGTGAGTAAGCTGAATCTTCAGTGTCCTATGTATTAAATGCTTTATCTGTCTACTGCAGTAAGAGCACCATAGTGACAGAATAAAGAATGATGGTTGGGCTAAACTGAATTCCAATAAGGATCTGGCAGCACAAGTTAAGGAGAACACTACTGAGTTCCAAATTAGAAAGATTAAGAGCTGTATACCCCTTACTTGCAAATAGTTACATGCCTCCTTGGGGGGTGGGGTGGGTGGGAGAAAAACAACTCTAAGGATAATGTACAAGGATCGCACTCTGATTGAAATGATCTGTCAGCGGGCTGTCATAACAAAGAGCTTTATATTCTGATCCATTGAGCTGTTGCATCAGCAAATGGATGTTGGAATGGAGAGCAGCTATTGCTTAGCTAAGACAATGGGCCAGTTTACATGTCATGATAAACCAGACTGAAAACAAGCCATGATGGGCTGGTTAATCACGCACTAAGCCACACTGCTGTCGACAAACGATCAGGCGCTTGCCATGTTTTTCCTCCCCCCTTCATCCTCCTGCCCGCTCCCAGCATGTATCCTAGAGGCTTTTTTTGTACAATTTGTCTATACTCCTGCTGTGATGAGATTCCACTCCCCCTCTCCATTTCTTATCTTGTGAAGCACTTGCATATGCCATATCTTCAGAGGGCAGGGGGTGGGGTTGCCTTACTTTTTAGGAAAAGGGAGCGGAGAGTTTTATTTTTTATTTTAACAAATACAAAAGCCTCCTTGGCTGGTCCTTGCTGGGAACAAACAACATTCCTTTTTGTAGCACAGCTATGTGTGTATGCCTGATTGACTTACATCTAAGTAAGTATGCACAGCCCCAATTCAGGACTATGGCAATTCGAGACGGGTCATTTAAGCTTTCCCTTCTCCTGTTTTCATGTCAACTTTCCCACAGATATACATGGAAGGGGCAGAATTTTTTCAAAAAAATGAGCATGGAAACAGGAGGTAAGTCAATCATGCATGCACATGTAGCTGTGCTAACTCAGCTTACAAGGGGATAAAGCCAGCCACTGTCAAATGCAGCAACAAGCTGCAGTGGGAGAGGCAGTGTGGTGGCATTTTTTGCCACCCTTCTCAGACATCTCTGTAGCTCTTTCAGACAAGCCATGCATAACCCACGCTGCCAGGTTCGCACACCATGTCAAGCCACTTTGAAAACAACCCACCGTGAACAACCCAACAACAATCCATGAGTTCTCAGGGTACCTTGTGTGTGGTTAACCCATACTTATGCCATCATCCTGAGTTCGAACAACACAAAAACCCACTCTGAAACAAACCCACTGTGGGTTTCCGTGTCCTGTGAACTAGGTCAATGTCACGAACCCACCCAACCTTGCATCATCTCAGCAGTGTAGTTCATTGTTACTCTTAAGTTTTAACTACACACACACACTTTTCAGTAAAACAGGACAAAGGGATCAAAGGCAAGGCATGGGATGTATGGGACTGGGAATTCACTAATGTATAGATATAAGCAAGAGAGCTGATTTAGACGGCAACAACCTATACAGTCATTCACCGATGCCATGGAATTGAAACATGGTAATACAAATTTGCTTCACTTCTCTCACAAAGAATACAAAAATGAGCTAAAATTTCATAAGCACTCATATATAGATTTGCCTTATGATTAAGTTCTGATTTCAAAATTGTTTATAATTAAATAAAGAACTAGTCCAACGGACCTTTGCATCTGGAGTCACAGGAGTGGGGGACAGAGGAGCAATGATACTTCAGAAAGGCAGAATAAAAACAAAATTTATTTATTTATTTATTTATTTATTACATTTTTATACCGCCCAATAGCCGAAGCTCTCTGGGCGGTTCACAAAAGTTAAAACCATAATAAAACAACCAACATGTTAAAAGCACAATTTCAAAATACATTATAAAAAGCACAACCAGGATAAAACCACGCAACAAAATTGATATAAGATTAAAATACAGAGTTAGAACAGTAAAATTTAAATTTAAGTTAAAATTAAGTGTTAAAATACTGAGAGAATAAAAAGGTTGTAAGAAAAAGTCAGCAGTGCCCTAACTCTTTCTAAATGAAAATTTAATGATAGCTGAAGTATGACTTGACTAAAACTGTTTTTATTATGGTGAGTCGGATAAGCAGGTACTAAAGGAGTCCTGTATCAATCAGGGTAAATGTTATAATTGGGGTTCTTGAATTCTAAATGGAAAAACCAAATATTGCAAGCAAAACAAGTTAATTCTGCAATTCTCTTAGTTCACAGCAAGCACTTATTTCATTCCACTTTCAGTTGTTGTGGTCTGGTGAAGTGGGGATGCTTTAATACAATCCCATATTCTGAAAGAACTTGCCCATGTGGTGTAGGGGCAATTCAAGATCTACCCTATTACATTCTATGCTGTAACATGTATAAAGTCTCTAGAAGGGAGCTGTTAGGCTCTTTGACAAGACAGGGGATTGGCCATATCATCAAATGTGCATTACCCCCTTTTTTTTTATTGAGTGGTAACAATCAGTAACTATGACCTTATTGAATGATAAGGTCACACAATGTGTTATACAAGTTGCTAACATTAGGAAAGGTTTTGTTAGGGGGACAGGGCTCCTGTATCTTTAACAGTTGCATAGAAAAGGGAATTTCAGCAGGTGTCATTTGTATTTTTTTTTAATTTATTTATTTATTTATTTATTACATTTTTATACCGCCCAATAGCCGAAGCTCTATATGGAGAACTTGGTGAAATTCCCTCTTCATCACAACAGGTAAAGCTGCAGGAGCTATACTAGAGTGACCAGATTTAAAAGAGGGCAGGGCACCTGCAGCTTTAACTGGTGTGATGAAGAGGGAATTTCACCAGGTTCCCCATATATACAAATGACACCTGCTGAAATTCCCTTTTCAATACAACTGTTAAAGATACAGGAGTCCTGCCCTCCTTTTCATATGGTCACCCTAGGTTTTGTAGATTTCAACCTGCATTTCAAAAGCATGACCATGTGTGGTCTGTTACACCTTCAGCAATTATCATTTGCTACTAATCTGAGCCTCATGCTTTTACTAGGAGTAGTGAAACTGAAATAAAACCTAAATTAGCCAGAATATTAAATCTATAGAAGCAGACATTATAGTCTTTAGTGCAGCCTTCCACTGTGACGGTAATGTTTGCCCAAATTCCTGAATTCACTGAACTTTCAAATTATCTAAATCTGGTTTGAGAGTATCTCAAATGTATTTACACAGCATAACTGCTACTGCAGGAATTTGTATTAAAATATATTGAAGATCCAAATTTTTGGGAGATTCTGAGGCATTAAGGGTTCAGACAACTGGCCACAAAAATGTGTGAAGGGGTTGTGAGACCACACAGCGTACCCCCTTTAGAACATTTATAAAGTTTCTTTAGTTTATTAGAGGAATAAAAATTATCATCATGTTTCCCTCCAAAAATCAGGCTTTGTCAATCTAAGGCTGCCTGTCCATGACATAGAAGCAATTGCATGCCATTTAAGTTAACCTAGCCCAGGACTCAGCAACTTCTCTAAATCCCAGCTCTTTGTGGTGGATTTATGCATCTGGAAAGTTCACCCAACAAAAGTTGTAATCTATTAACCCCTATTCTTGATCCAGCATCTGGCCTCCAGGTGAATATTAGAAAGATGATGATTTTCATTTCATTTCTATACTGCCCCATAGCTGAAGCTTTGTGGATGATTACAACAATTGATAGAAATACAAAATACAACATAATAAAAATAGTCTAACATTGAAAAATTAAAATTATAGAGTATTGTCTTAAAGAAACAGTATTGTCTTAAAACGGCAAGAAATAAGCATCAGAAGTCCTCCTAGATAGATAGACAGACAGACAGACAGACAGACAGACATGGTATAACACTGATTGCAAAACTATAATTTTCCACCACAAACTCATGTCTACGATGTATTTACCTAACTCAAGTGGAACTTACTTCTGAGTAAACATGCACAGGATTATGCAATACAGAACTCTACCTTGTTAATCATCTGAAAATAGATTATGCCTTAATCGTAGCTTTTTTCATTAAAGCAGGAGAGGCCAAGATAACATAAGTGAGAAGATATTATTTTAAGTGTCCAGTTTTCTTCAGGCAAGTGACTGTTTCCTGATCTGAGAGCCTCAAGGTTGGTCCACTTGATTCCATATCCAGAATGTTCCCCATGTTTTAAAATCAACTACATCAATGTAGGGATGGATTATTCAGTTTGGTATTCAAAAAAGAAGCACACCAAATCTTTTGTCCCTAAAACCAGATTCCCTCAATATCTCTCTGCTGTCTCATTGTATAAGTTAACATTTAATTGCAAGATCAAACAGCAGAAGTGAGAGTGGACATGTTCTATTACACCTTTTCAAAAATAAAGACTCCAAGGAGACCCCCTTTGCACACAGCAAGATAATCAAAATTCTGTCTGTGATTTAATTTGGAAAATCAAACATCGTGTAGGAATTATATAGAAATTTCAAGAAGACTTAAGCAAACAGCATCTAGCAAAAGAGCCAATCATAGGTCTTTCCTGTGTTCAACCACAGACTTATACTATCACATTGGAAGAACAAATTCACACCTCCCATAATGCAATGGATTGAGGACTTAATAACACTATCAACTTTTGAATGGGTGTTATATCGATGCAATGAGCCTCGTGTGGCGCAGAGCGGTAAAGCAGCAGTTTCTGCAGCTGAAACTCTCCCCACCGCCTGAGTTCAATCCCAGCGGAAGCTGGTTTCAGGCAGCCGGCTCGGGTCGACTCAGCCTTCCATCTTCCCGAGGTCGGTAAAATGAGTACCCAGCTAGCTGGGGGAAAGGTAATCATGGCCGGGGAAGGCAACGGCAAACCACCCTGCTATAAGGCCTGCCAAGAAAACGTCAGCGAAAGCATCCCTCCAAGAGTCAGTAATGACTCAGTGCTTGCACGAGAGGTTCCTTTCCTTTCCTATATAGATGCAACTTGCAAGTGGATAAATACATGGATATCTGGTCTGCTTTTCTTGAAACCTTTGTATAACTCTCCCTTTTTTTTAATGAACAGTATACACGATGGAAATCAACGATAATCCTATATACGTAATGTATTTTTTTCCATTTTCACAATGTATTTTCTGTTCTATTTTGTTAATATTCACAATAAAAACTTTTTTAAAAAATGGAATTCTAGGCATTTTATAGCCCTCTTCTCTGCTAGTACATACCAAACCTCCTGCATGTTAAATCTGCTAAAGGTTTGCTCATTCATTACAAGATAATAGTCTGATGTAAGTTGGCATAGCTCCACAGGCCTCATTGCCTTCAGACTTATCAAGAATTTCCAGGGGCTTTTGTGATGAAACAGCTAAGGAACATGTTGGCTAAAAATGTGTTCTATCATTTCCCAAAGGTTATTGAGTAGGTTGCAAACCCTGTATCAAGGACATAACACATGATACAACTTAAATTGTCCCTTCGACAGGTGCAGTTCGTAGAGAATCCTTGCCTCCCTTCCCTTTTTGCAAGGTGAATATTTAGCATTCAGGGTCCACTGATTTTCTAGCTGTGAACAAACTGTTTGTTGGTGTCACAGTGTCAGTGGACAGCTTGAAGCAGTGTCTCAAATTTCAAGCTTCTTTGTTCCTGAGCATTCTCACTGAAGAGTCAGCCAGGTGATATTTCAGCACCAACACTTTGCTGTTTCAATTGCGGATCATTTTGGCAGTTGAAATGAGGAAACCAACTAGATGTGTGAGTCCTCTTGAGGTGTCAAGAATAAATTGGAAATTGATAGAAGGAAAACAGGATCCCAAAAAAACACATTTTTATTATGCTGCTTGATTGTTGACTATCCCTTTGCAAATATAATCTTAGGGCTGGCACTGACAGATTCAGGTGGCGAATAGCCTGTATATTTCAACCTGTATATTGTTGATTGTGTTCTCAGCGTGTAATGTGCAGGGACAAGTTGCCCAATCGAGGCTTAATTTCTGTTCAAGCCTAGAAATGTGCTTTCATCTTGGATACTGTGAATATATGCAGATATTCTTCAGCAAAATATACCTGACAAGCTATTCTGCAAATTATAAATTCTGGTGGAGATGCTGAAATAGTATAAACGTTTAAAAATAATTTACCTTGATCCTGAGGATCCTCTTACAGAGCTGCTTTGACCGCAAGGGTTTTCTTTCTGTTCGTTCCAGTAGGGGGAACAGATCTGTGGATTCATTCCATTGTGTCCAAGGCTGCCTTGACACTTGGCATGTAATAGTCTGGCCATTTGAGACTGCGTTTCATTAGAACAGAGTTGAAATTAAGATGAAGAGTAAGTTTTAGCTGGTTTAGATACTGAAAGAATATGCTCCCTCCAGGCCAATCCCCTGGTCACATAGTTCTGATATTCTCTCTCTCTCTCTCTCTCTCTCTCTCTCTCTCTCTCTCTCTCTCACACACACACACACACACACACACACACACACACACACACTATGGGGGAACTACTCCCATTCTACAAATGTGTGTGGAATGTCTTAGTCTCTTATGAATAAAATCTTGCCAAATTTCAGTGAGAGATTAAGTCATGTGGTCAGGGAACCAGAAGAAATTAAGGAACATCCTATAGTGAATCCATGTATTTATAGGAATATGCATACAAGACCAAATTATGAAATGTTAACTTCTACATTGTAATCCAAAGTGATGCCCTTAGCCAGGTTATCTGGATTTCCCACCAAAGTTATTGATGCCAGCTACACCCATTCCTGGAACATGTGGACCTGGTAATGGTGGTGCACATGCTGGTAATCTCTAGGCTTGATTTCTGTGATGTGCTTCACTTGGAGGTGCCTGTATATCTAGTTCGGAAACTCCCAGGGCTGGGTGGGGGGTAGGGGCAGTTGGCAAGGGCCTATGATTTTGAGGGGGCCTACTCCAAGTCCCCCTGGGCAAAGTTGCTTGTTTTTTCTGTTCTTGATGATGAATTTGCCCAAAGAAAAGCACGTAAAGCATTTCTGAATGTGAAGAAGTGATGTCTTATATACATCTTGAATAAAAGTGCTTGCCATTACCTTTTTTTTAATAAATCGTTCTAGTTCATATGTATTTAGACTGATTAAAAATACTTAATGAGCAGTTTGAAATGGGGCCTACATTTCCTATCTGCCCTGGGCCTATTACCAGCTTTGCCTGGCCCTGGAAACTCCAACTGGTGCCAGACTGGTCTCTGGGACATCCCATGGAGACCAAATTACACTGGTTTTAAAATCTTAACACTGGCTGCCAACTTGTTTCTGGGGCAAAATATAAGGTGCTGGTTATTACCTTTAAGGCCTTACATGGCCTAGGTTCTATGTAACTCAGGGAGCACCTTCTCCCCTATGTCCCAGTCTGCAACGTAAGTCCTATTTAGTCCATCACTATGTTTCCACTCATTTTCCCAGCAACTGGTATTAAGAGGCATAAGGCCTCTGATAGTGGAGATAATATATAGCTTTCTAGTCCATAATTGCCTTAACTTCCGTGAAACTTACCAAAATAAAAACCAAGGAAGACCCTCCAACCCTTAGATCAGTTGTATGAAGCTTCACAGAGAATAATGCATGGGCCAAGCGAAAACGTATTTTTATGTCCTTATTTTCTTACAATGGTAATAGTTTCCTGACATGAACCAGGGGAAACAAGAGGATGGACAGCAAGTGGAAGAACTTTCTGAGTTCTAGACATTTTGGAATTATGAACCACTTCCATTTCTGAGGTAGCTGTAATGCTGAGATTTTGCTATATTACTCCTGTCAAGCTGTCAAGCCTTTGAAATAGAGCAGTTAGAGATGAAGCAGAAGTTCTGCATAAGAATAGCGTAAGGAGAAAGGAAAGACTTTTTATCTTGACACCTGTGCTGCCACTCGGAAGTAATGGAAAAGACTACATCCTATGATTGCCGGCAGCAGAGCGAGGTCACACAAGGAATTAACATTGACTGTGGGATCTTGACCAATTTTTTGATGAGCTGCTGCTGTTCCAGAGAGAAGACCCTGAGGTTGAAAGCCGGGCACTTGCAATGTCTCAAGAGCTGCCCATGGGAATGGTCTGGTGAGATCTGAAACTCTTTTATTACCAGAGGCCAATCCAATTGACCTAGCTCTGGGTTCCTGTACCAATACAATTAATCCCACTGCAGTTTTAATATTTCTGACAGGGCTTAATGCTTTTGTTTGATGGGACTGGTTAATTCTAACTCTGCAGCAGTGAAAAAGGATGCTAAAAATGAAGCAGGTTGTGCTTACATAAACACCACTTAGGCTGTGAAAACTGTTCGATTGTTGTTTTAAAAGGGAGAAAGATCAACTTTAAATCAGTTTAAAATGGTGAACAATATGGAGTGATTTCATTTCACATTGATGTATTTACTGTATGTAAAATGCAGCAAAGGCCTCTGGGCACATATGCTTCGCAAAAATACAGAATAAATTGGAATAGATATTCTTTCGACTCCTGTTAAGCATCTACTGCTATGAATCCATTAATCAAAAGAATATTCGAAGAGCCATGCTGGATCAGACCCAAAGCCTATCTAATCTAGCATTCTGTTCCCACAGTGGGCAACAAAACACACGTGGGAAGCGAACAAGCAGGACATGAGTGCAACCTCCTGCTTTTGCTCCACAGCAACTGGTAAAATGCTGCGTCAGACCAGTTATTTAACCACTTTTAGGAGTGATACGGATCTAGAAACAAGAAATAAGTCTTCACTGATTACAATCAAGGGGTCAGGGACTCTGCAACCACAAACCAATTGGAATAAATTAAGAAGAAAAAATGGACATACATATTTAGTTTAAATAGTTTATGCAGTACTGCCGGAGATTTCCTCCAGAGAAATACATACTGTAAATGTTTGGGACTACTGTAGTTCAGAAGACCACAGCTGCAGGCAAACTGGTTTAGCAGCCATACAGACATATGACACTGCCCTATGCTAAGACATACCATTGGTCCATCTAGCCCAGAACTGTATTCTAACTGGCAGCAGCTCTCTCAAGATCTCTAGCATATAATCCCAAGATTCTGCTCATTGAAGATGCCAGAGACTGAGCTAGAAACCTTGTTCATAGAAAGCATTTGTGCTCATGGTAGCCATGGCCTTTGCCATGCAATTTTCTTGTTTCAGGGAACCTTGGGAACTATATTTCTGTGATAGGGATATGGATCTCTCTGGTGATACCCACCTTAGTGAGTGCAGAATGTTTGAGTGGCTGGGTGTGATTGATAATGCTGGGAGAGAGGGGGAGGAAGGGGTATAAATAGGTTGGCTGAGGAGATTGTGTTTAGTTTGAGTGAGTTAAGGGAGTTAGTGTTTGTTTAGTTTGGAGTGTCCAGTGGTGTGGAGAGTGAATGGAGATAAGATTTTAAGAGATTTAAGATTACTGTTTTTATCAGAACTAGTAGAATAAGCAGGTTAAATTGCATTTAAATAGGGTGACCAACTGTCAGGATTTCCCCGGATTTGTCCTGGTTTTTGTTCTTTCCATGGTGTCGGGGGATTTTCTATAATTTTCAATAATGTCCTGGAATGACACACCTTCCCCTTTAAGGCTGCCATTAGCATGGCAGGAGGGAGTGACATGCTTTCTTGAGGCACATCGTTCCCCCACCCCGAGCTCCAATTGAGGTCTTAAAGGGGAAAGTGGGTCATTCGTGGACATTATAGAAAAGGCCCCAATTGGAGTGGATGGTGGTGGTGCAGAATGAAATCCTTTCCGCTCCTCCACTCCAATCGGGTTCTTTAAGGTGGCGGGGGAATAATGTACTTTCTGCAGGATTCAGAAAGCTGCTTCCCCCCACACACACTAGGTGTCCTCTTTTTTGGTTTCCCAAATATGGTCACCCTAATTTAAAGTAACTAAGATCTGTTAAACAAAAATAAACATTTTATTTTGTTTTGTTACCTCAAACCACGTGTCTGCTTGGCTTTATCACCTGCCAGTTTTATCACCTACAATTGGCTTTATCACCTACAGTTACTATCATAAACACACACACACACACACACACATATATCTTTCAGCTTATTACATTACACAGTAAAACCTTTCCAGATTCTAGCCTTTACCCTCTCATATGAGGAAAAGGTTGTGTTTTACCCTACCCTCAGGTTGTTCAAGTGGTAGTGCTTGGCTTGAGAAGGGTGTGCTAGGCAAGGCCTTCTGTATAAGGTTGGTGCCATCGCAATATCCAACACAGAATTCTAAGCACTTTCATCAGACTACAGTTCTTCCGGGGAAACTATGACACCTCAACAGATATTAAAATATGCTGTTAATGAAGATGCTAACAAGCTACTTCTGTAATTATGCAAAGCACCCATCTTTCTCCAAGCTAGAAATATTAATTTCCCATATGTCCCTTCCAGAATTGGGTGAGATTCATGGGATCATTCCAGTGTATTTCAACCACATTACATTCTGCTTTAAACCCTCTGGTGATCTACTTTAATAAGATCAATGTTTAATGCTGTTGACTCTGAAAGACTCCAGTGCTGACATATAAATATTGTAAGGGATTACTAGGTTGCATAGTTTTTTGTTGGTTTTATAAAAAGCAAGCCCACAAAGTGTCGACTGAAAAGTTCACAAAGGACATCAAATGATGCATCATAGAACCCACCATGGCTCATCCTACCTGTAGCAAGATGAACTACTAACAGAGATGCAAAGTCAAAGGCTGCACAATACGGCATTTGAAACACGTCAGGTAAAATTTGTCGCACACCATGTTCTTCATGCCTGGGTGGATCATCTGGTAAAAACTACTAGCATTAACAAATTGCTTTATCGTACGCTGTGTTGCTTCAGATTTTATGCTCTGTTAACTAAACGAAAGATTAAAGGATTTTCCGACATTAATACTCACTAAAGCAACAGACACACTTCCAGAAGAAAAATCATCTGTACGGCACTTTCTAGACTAGGACATTGGCATTCACCTGGTATGTCAGGGTCCACAAGGGGAAGAAATGGAAAGCTTCACTTTTATCAGGTCAAACTGTAGCCCAGTTTGCGCATATTAATAAGATGGAATTCTTAAGAGTTCCAGTTTATCATGAATGAGGTGGGTGTGCTGGTTAAACAAACCATGGACCTTCCACTTGTGCTTTGCTTACGGTGACCTGCGAACCCAGAACTCTAGCTCGTCTCTTCCCCAATAAGCCAGAGTCATAAGCCATAGTTTGTTGTTGGTTCATGACTCTGGCTTTTTCCGGAAGTTCTGAGTTCTCACATGGTAAGCCACTTTATCTAACCATTTCCACTTGCAGAGGAGTAATCAGTAAACCTCAGTTCCAACAGAAACCTGGATTATTATTATTATTATTATTATTATTATTATTACATGCGATCTCACTCTTTGTTCATCTAGCTTAGTATTGTCTATTCTGAATGGCAGTAGCTCTCGGGTCTCAGGAAGATGTCTTTCATATCTTCTACTTCCTGATCCTTTTAGCAGGAGATACCAAGGACTGAACCTAAGATTTTTTGAATGCAAAACATCTATTCTATAACCATGTTTAAAGAGGGCCCTGTGACTTGCATTTCTGGTGTGAAGATTGCAAATGTTGCACTTGGTCTAGATAGGCTGGGAAGACATCAGTGTTGACGGTTCATGTTGGCATCAATGATGTGATGAAATTTAATCTTGAGATCATGGAAACAACATCTAAGTTGCTAGGCAGGAAGTTGAAATCCAGGACTTCCCAAGCCGCTTTGCCAGAAATGCAACCTCTTCCACACTCAGGGCTGGCCAGCCAGCCAGAAGTGTGGATGAGACGGTTTTGTCTGGAGGAGAGGTTTGTATTTCTTTGAGAAATGTAAAAAGACTGCCTTTCAAAACTGTTTGGAAACTTCAGCTGGTACAGAATGCCAGAAAGTTGACCAGGGTTGGTTACAGGGAGTATATTACTCTCTTGTTACAAAAGCATCACTGCCTACCAGTGTTCCCCACAGGCATCTGGTTGGCCACTGTAGGAAACAGCATGCTGGACTTGATAGGTCTTTTGTCTGATCCTTCAGGGCCTTTCTTTTGTTCCTACATTCTTAATGAGGCCAGGGCATGTATAGTGAAGCTGTTTTAAAAAAACCAAAAATAAACATAGTTGGAATAGGATACATGCTAGACAACGGGGTAGCCCGGTACGAGCCCCGGGCCAGCCCCTGTGTGTCCAGATGACACACAGGGACCCCAGGCTCAGGCAGGGGTAACCCTCCCTTGGCCCGGGATAAACAGCGCTGCTTCTGTCCCGAGACCACAAGCGTATAGCCTGTTCCACCACTTTTCCTGGCTACTGCATTTACTCATGAGTAGATGGGAAAAGCGGCGAACAGCGCGGAGCACTGCGGCCATCAAGGCTGGGGGGGGGAATGGAGCTGGGGGGATGGGGATCAGAGATCGTGGGCTGGGGGATCGGAGATTGCGGGTGGGCGGGGGGTTGGGAGATCGCGGGGGGAAATCGGGGGCAGGGGGAGTGGGGAACCCTTTTTTTTAAAGCCTACCTTTCTCATTGGTGCGCTCCTGTGCACATGCCCCCTTTAAACAAAACAAAAAATGGCGGATGCAACGGGTCCTTCCTGCAGCCCGTCGCATCTGACATGTAGACAGGGGCGACGGCCCACACTACTTTTAGTGCAGGCTGGCCCCTCCTCACACACAGATTTGCAGGTAGGTCTAGAAAAGCCCCAAGAGTTATTGATGCGGAATGGTGGCAGCATATGATCCCAAGCACATGTTTATCAATTGAACAAAGTCAAATCCAAAATCAGATACAAATTCAGAACCTGAATTTCTTCTCACTTGCAAGACACGATGTCTGGATACCTGCTGAACTCAACGGAGCTGCAGGAATGCCACAGCAACAGGACTATAGATTTGAAGCTGGCCTTATAGACAATTCAAAGGATGGAACATTTAAGCTGTAGATTCACAAGGGTTATGAGAAAGTAGACATGGTGGGGAGGGGACTTTGTTTGGTTCATAATTCTGCACTTTTGAACCATTATGCAAACTGAAACTCAGTTATTCTTCAAAATCCAGACTGCTCCAAATTTTGCAATGGACTTCCTAATAATTTAAAAAAGCATGTATTAGGAGAAACGTGCACAAAAATGTTTAGGAGTTTTCATGCTAATTTCAATTTTTTTAAAAATAAACACAAAGTCTGAGAAGATGAACCGAGCTTAAGACTGGAAAAATTCTCAAATTTCAAGAGAAAATCTGAATTTAAGATTGGAAAAAGGAGAAACAGAGAGAATCCAAAACTGACAGACAGACTTGTCCAAACCTATGAGAATTAGGTCTTTATCAGGATTCAGAATGTTCAAACTGCCTTCCCCCCAATATAATGCAAATTAACTGTGAGCCCTGGTTGGTTCCTGCAACACAGCTACAAACAAGTACAATCTGTTCTCCACGAAGACCTGCTTGGCAGAAAACATTTTCATTTTGTTAGGAAAACCGTATTAATGGAAATGTGAATAGAAGAGGTGATAAACGTTAAAGGTAATTTGATTTCAAAGCTACTTAGAGAGAGAGATTACCCGAGTAAATTATGCCTGATTCAAACTTCATTTAAAAAACTACAGACTGAAAGGCAAACCAGCCTTTCCAAAGAATTTTTTTTTTTTTTAAGTGCTTTGACTAGATTTTAGCACACAAGAGACAGGCATGTTGACAATATACAATTGCGCTGAAGTTTAAGTATACCCAGACTGGCAAAGTTAATCAAAACCTCTGTTCATCCGCCAACTCTTTATGCATTCATCAAAGCCCAGCGGAGAGTTTTCAGCATAGACGATTCGTACATCAAGGCTTCAGATGAGGGTTCCTTGCCGTTCTGAGCAGATTAGCCTGTGGCAGAATTTTGCAGCCTGGCAAAACATCCCAACCAGCGAATCTCCAGTGGGACTGGCAAGTGAATTCAGAGCACTGGTGTCAAGTCACCTTGTTCCATCAAAGCTGGCAAGGCTGCCACAAAGGTAATTGTAGGCCTTGTTGACCTATGCACTAGAATGAGTTGAGATGGGAGTGGTTAGTCCCTGAAGAGAGCAGAAAGGTACAGTGGCGAGAAGGGGGGGGGAGTGAATCCCTTCCAATTGTCACATATTTCCATTGTAAAATGTTCGTAGATCTTAATCTAACCCAATTGTCCTAAAGAAGAGTAGATAACCTAATCAGATGACACACAAACATGATGCCTTTTCAACTTTTATTTATCCAGAATAACTGTTTTTCTGAGGTCCTCAGAGACGTCTTTTGATCATGGCATGACATGTTTCCACACAACCATATGGTGAAGTCCAAACTCACAAAGTTTCTGATCCTTTTATTGGGTGGGGCCTCCCAAACCCATTCCTAATTACTTAAACACTTGATTCTAATTATTCCCTTTAATCGAGCTGATGCAACCAGGAGTTCACTTACTTTTGCACATACCCTGACTCTTGAGTACTCATTGTTTGCCTAATTTATACAAGAAGCTGTGTAGACTAAGGCCTTGGCTAGACCTAAGGTTTATCCCAGGATTGTCCTGGCGTCAAACCTGTTCATCTAAGTGCCACACAGGGCATCCAGCGCTCAGGCAGGGACGAACCTGGGATGATCCTGGGATAAACCTTAGGTCTAGCTACGGCCCAAGTGGAAGTCATGCTGGTTTTGGAGAAATGACATAGGTGTGTGTATGGAAGTGAACTCCCCCCTCGCTCCACCAGTGCTGCTTCTCCAACTGACCTTTATTCCTCTGGTTACTTTTATGCTTCCCTCCCCATTTTTCAGCCAAATCTCTCACATGCCTTTTTTTGGCAACAGAGCTGAAAGGAGAAAAGAGAGCTACGTTTAGCACTGAAAAGTTGCAGAGATCTGGGGACTGCTATTTCATATACAGTAGCTTCCATCACTACAGAAAAGGTCTACTGCTAAAACTAATACGCTATCAAGATCCATCTATAAAAGCTGCAAAGACATTTCAATATATTATTCTATTAGTGAACCCCCTGCCCCCCATGAAGTCAATGCTGTAAGCATTTAACCCTATAAGAGTACAAATAGACAAAAAAAATTTATTTTGGGCAATTTATCTTTGTAATATGTGAAGGTTTGAAATCCACCTTTACAAGCGTTCTTCGCTTAGCCTTTGGACACTTTCACTAATCCTTCGGAGAAGGTCACCAGAGTGCTGTAAATGTTAGCAAGCCTTTTATCCATGAGAAGGACGGCTGCTGTTACTTAACTGCTGCAGCATAGATCACGTTTTGAGAAAATCATTTCATTAGCTGGAGAAGGCAGCAAGCAGGAGGAGGAATACAGTCATTTCCCCCCACATATCTCCTCCCCTGTTTTAAAATGGAACAGGACTGAAAATGCACACCTGTGGCCTCCCACATTACATGAAAATGGGTAATATGGCCTTGAATGGGTTTTTTTCCCCCCAATTTTAAATACGTAGCTGTGGTGGGAGCGGGAGAATAAGGATTGGGATCATCCATGCTGCAGGTTGAGGGCTTTCCCCTCCCTTTTTTCTTTTTAAGCCTTTTGTGATGTGTTGCAGTCCAAACAAAAACTGCGCCTCCCTCACCAAAATTGCTGTTAGTGTCTGGAAGGAAGCTGCCACTTGCAAGGATTTAGAGTTGTGATGGCTGACCTGCACTAGCAAAATGTTTCAACAATAGTGATTTATTTAACCGTTTCTTTTGAATAAAAGTGGGGGAGACGTGTGGTATCTTTTTATGGTTTGGTCACTAGATGGCTGTGCCCCTGGGTGTATCTGTGTGAAGTCAGGAGTTTCCTGTATCTGTTCTATGGGTGAGTGGGTGAGGGTGTATGAGAGAGAGAGAGAGAGAGAGAGCGCACATATGGCTAGGTCAGGGGACCTCAACCTTTTTTGGATCTGTGGGCACATATGAGAACCTGCTGTGGGTACCACTACAAAAATGGCTTCCATGGAAGATGTAGCTACTCACATAATGGCTGCTGTGGGTTTAGGGTTAGGGTTAAGGTTAAGGTTAGGGTTAGGGTTAGGGTTAGGGTTAGGGTTAGGGTTAGGGTTACATGAGTTACATGATTCATGTAACATGATTCATCACTTCTAGGGTGACCATATGACCGGATTTGCCCAGATTTATCTGGGTTTCCGATGACAAATCCGGGAGGGGGAGGGAAAATCCGGATTTTTCCCCCAGAGAGCAGCTCTAATGGGAATTAACCAAAATGCTTATAACTCTTTCATTTTTTAAGATAAAGACATGAAACTTGTGTGCTGTAAAAATCAGACATGTGACCAAGGCTATGTTCGGGTGGGCACGCCCCCTTGGTGCTGGACACGCCCCCTTGGGGGGCGACCATGTTGTCCTCCTTTTTGGTTTCCAAAATATGGTCACCCTAATTACTTCTTTTCCATAGGAACACACACACAGAGAGAGATTTTGTCTGATTTGCTCTTTGTTGTGCTCTTGCACAATGGCAACTGTTTGTACCTTCTGGATTTTTCAAAATCACCATTGTTTTCAGTTGTATTGTTACAGGAAACATCACCTTCCATGCTTGCCGACCAGGTGTCAAAGAATGCATGGTGTCAGCACAGCCATACTGGCTGCTCCCTGTTTTCTTTCTTTTTTTTTCTTTCTTTCTTTCTTTTTCTTTGGAAGGAGAGGGGGGCAGGGGCAAATAGGAACTTTCAGCCTTGAATTCAGCCATGTTTGAGCAGTTTTCAACAACAAAAAGAAAACCAGATGAATTAGAACTGCTTTCCAGAGAGAATTGAACAATAATTTTTTAGAAAAAGAAAACCCTCTTGCAATCAAAATGATCCAAAAGTTAGTGTGTATGTGTGTGGGGGGGACGGACGACGACGACACACACACAGAACAGTTTCTTTTCCTATTTATTCTTCAGTACTGTCCCCTTGCAACCACCAGATACCATAATGTCACTACAGAGATTCTTACATTGCTGGTTCTTCTAGGATTTGAAGAGAATTACCATGACAATGGCAGCTTCTGCTCAAGTCACTCTGGCAACATTATTACAGTTGAGCGTTTTAGTTTTTACGCAGAGAGCCAGGCACTCTAGGCTAACATTATTACTGGCACACAGAAGCGACCAAATCCACCTGTTTCCCTCCAGTTGTGTAAGTCTCCTGGTTTTTAGGTAACTGTCAGTTAAAGGGACCACATGGAACAAAAGACAGGCCTCTGGTTACCTTTACCAGTTGTGCCGTAAAGGGAATGCTGGGAGAAAGGACTTGTCATGGCATTAAAAGAGGCACACCTGCACAAAAGCAAAAACCTGTTTTCTTCACAACGACTAAAGATACAGGACCCTGTCCTCTGTGGAAGTTGGCCTCCCTATTTGAGGAGCAGGGCAGAGATAGCACATAACTAGGGTGACCATATGAAAAGGAGGACAGGGCTCCTGTATCTTTAACAGTTGCATAGAAAGGGAATTTCAGCAGGTGTCATTTGTATATATGGAGAACCTGGCGAAATTCCCTCTTCATCACCACAGTTCAAGCTGCAGGAGCTATACTAGAGTGACCAGATTTAAACGAGGGCAGGGCACCTGCAGCTTTAACTGTTGTGTTGTATTTCCCCAAGTTCCTCATATATACAAATGACACCTGCTGAAATTCCCTTTTCAATACAACTGTTAAAGATACAGGAGCCCTGTCCTCCTTTTCATATGGTCACCGTAACATCTATCTATCTATCTGTCTGTCTGTCTGTCTGTCTGTCTGTCTGTCTATCTATCTATCTATCTATCTATCTATCTATCAAACGCTTAGGTATGTTTCCATAAAGGCGTCAGTTGCTAAGCCCCTCGCCCGACTCCTCCAGGCTTTCCAAGGTAATCCTACCCCCCTTTCTGCCTCTTTGCTCCCCTCCACCACGAAGGGGGCAGCGCCACGGTCCAGAGCATTAACGAGGCACAGCCAGGGCCCTTGGTGGCCAGGTGGAGGCCGCTCGCCTGCTGCAAGCCTTGGGCGGGTGGCCCAAGGCTGACAGGAACCCTGGGGAGAGGGTCCGGATCATGAGAGAGGCGCGGCTGGGGCCCTTGGTGGCCGGGTGGGAGGCTGCTCGCCTGCTGCAAGCCCAGGCCCCGGCCTAATCTCATGTGAGGTGGACGGGTGGCCCAAGGCTGACAGGAACCCTGGGGAGAGGGTCCGGATCATGAGAGAGGCGCGGCTGGGGCCCTTGGTGGCCGGGTGGGAGGCCGCTCGCCTGCTGCGAGCCCCGGCCTAATCTCATGCGAGCTGGGTGGGTGGCCCAAGGCTGACAGGAACCCCAGGGAGAGGGGGACGGCTGCTCTCCTCCCCCCAACCTCCCTGCCCCCCAGGTCTGCCAGATGGCGCTGTATCGGCGGCCTCCAAGCAGCCCATGCCCCCGTGATGATATTTAATTAATAAACTTTAAGATATGCTCCAATGGCGTATGTTACACCGGGTACAGCTAGTAAGCCTTTAAATTCTCTGAGAGAAGTAACCACTGTGGTCTCTGTAGTGTTTGCATTGGAGAGCAGAACTCCAGTATTGACCAACATCTGTCGGGGGAGGAAGGCAGGCGAGATGGACTAGCAGATAAAGAAACGGAGCCATCCCTACCGTTAGGCAGAGTGAGGTAGTTATCTCAGGCAACAGACTTTGGGGAGGTGGTGGAGGATAGAGCTCTGTGCCATCTGTGCAGTGCCCCATAAGTTGGGGTGGGTGGACTTCAGGATGTACTTCTTTTCTTCTTTTTTCTTTTTACTAGAACCCTGAGGTCAACCGACTGAAGCCAAGTGCAAAATAGTGGCTCAGGCGATGAAGATAGGCTAATAGTTAAGGAACAGGATGCCTCTGAGCACATCCTGAGTTCAGGAATTTGTGATCAATACCAGAATCAAGCTCATAAGCTTTTTCACCCACACCCCCCCACACACACCCTATTGCTGGTTTTCTTTCTCGACAACCTAATTTAGGATTTGGGGGTGGAGAAGCATTTTAGTTGTTTTTATACTTTAGGGTGACCATATGAAAAGGAGGACAGGGCTCCTGTATCTTTAACAGTTCCTAGAAAAGGGAATTTCAGCAGGTGTCATTTGTATATATGGAGAACCTGGCAAAATTCCCTCTTCATCACTACAGTTAAAGCTGCAGGAATTATACTAGAGTGACCGGATTTAAAAGAGGGCAGGGCACCTGCAGCTTTAACTGTTGTGATGAAGAGGAAATTTCACCAGGTTCCCCATATATACAAATGACACCTGCTGAAATTTCCTTTTCATTACAACTGTTAAAGATACAGGAGCCCTGTCCTCCTTTTCATATGGTCACCCTATATTCTTGGACAACTGGGAGTTAGAAATCCTTGCTGATCTACTGCAAATTATCTAGAAATCTATCAGGAGATCACAATCTAAATTCTCCCCATATGAAGCTAACCTAGTGTTTCATTGCTAGCGTTGGAGTAAGAGTCACCTGCCAGTCTAGTTGGCTTCTAAACATGAGATTGTGGAAAGGGGTGGGGTACCATTTTGTACTTTGGCTTAGGCAGCTTGGGCCAGCCCTGGAAATGGAGGCACTGTAGCTGAATACTTTCTCTGTGCCTTAGAGCATTTCAAGGTACAGGTAACATCTCCGGGCAAGAAGAACGTAGCAAATCTTATCCTTCCCAACACCAATCCTGTTTCTAGTTTTCTCTGCATGAGGTTTTTATCGTGCACCCATGTTTGGTCACTCACAGATGTTTGTGTGTCCTTTACATGGTGTTGTCAACCTCCAGGACCTCCCCTGTGCTTTATAACCTTCATTTTGGCTTTTTTTCATAATGGGGAAAATGCAGCAGTAATTTTTAATTGTGCTTTGAAGCTCTCCAACTGCTGTTGAATTTCTGGAGTCCCACTATATCACAGCTATACTAGAGTACCATTTAGTGGCTGTATAATGAAACATATAAAACTTGCAGAAAAGCCTATGCGGCAGGGTCTTGCTACTTACTGTTTTACTCTGTACAGCACCATGTACATTGATGGTGCTAATAATAATAATAATAAAAAGGAAAATCCGTCCCCCCAAAAAGCACGAGTAAGCACATGTAAAGGAGCTGATTTTAATCCCGCAAAGAATCTGGAAGCAGAAGTCCAGGTAAAATAATTTAAACACATAATTTAAAAAAGGTCTTAGGAAATAAAATAAAAAATCAGGAAGGTGAAGAAACCAGCAGGTGCCAAGAAAGGTATTCCTGGGCACATTGGCACCCTTGGGCACCATGCTGTGTGTGTGTGTGTGTATGAACTAGAGCACTAGTCAAATTCTGAGAAATGTCTACATTTTTTAAAAAAATCCCATTGCATTTCAGTGCACTGCTTTTCCCAGAAAAGTAGTTTCTCTTCTGGCTGCAGTTCTGCATAATAGCTATATGTACAATCCAAGAGAAAGCAACACAAATGAATATACTGTATGCATTTAATTTAAAGAATAGGCTACTGTCAGGGAAACTTAAATCATTCTTTCCATGCCTTCTCAGCTCGCTAGAGAAGAAGGAAGATTTCCACCTGCTTCTTTGTGCATTTCATGGAAATGTATGACAGCACGTCAGTTCAAATAATTGTTCTCAAGGGCTTTTAAAGCTGCTGGTCAAAAACAGATACAAACACACAGAAAAAAAAAACCTTACAACACAATTCTAGATAGATCTACTCAGCAGTAAATCCCATTGAGTTGGATGAGACTTACTTCCAAGTAAATGCATATGGGATTGCAGCGTTAGTTCTAGGAAATGTCAGAATTAATAAGAATTAATAATAGGGTGACCATATGAAAAGGAGGACAGGGCTCTTGTATCTTTAACAGTTGTATTGAAAAGGAAATTTCAGCAGGTGTCATTTGTATATATGGGGAACCTGGGCTGGATCTGCACTATTGCTTTCAAGCGCTTTATAACAGTTTTATAGCACTTTAAAGCACTTTATAACTGCTATAAAGCGCTTTAAAGCAGTAGTGTAGATCCAGCCCTGGTGAAATTCCCTCTTCATCACCACAGTTAAAGCTGCAGGAGCTATACTAGAGTGACCAGTTTTAAAAGAGGGCAGGGCACCTGCAGCTTTAACTGTGGTGATGAAGAGGGAATTTCACCAGGTTCCCCATATATACAAATGACACCTGCTGAAATTTCCTTTTCAATAGAACTGTTAAAGTTACAGGAGCCCTGTCCTCCTTTTCATATGGTCACCCTATATTTATACCTGCGAAACATAAAAGAGTCTGCCCTGAAACTAGGAGAACAAACTTCTGCATGTTTACTCAGAAGTAAACACCACTGAGTTCAGTGGGACTTACTCCCAACCCGGATCAGTGTGTATAGCATTGCGGCCTCAAAGCAGGATAATCTAGGCTTGTATTTATTTATTACATTTCTATACCGCCCAATAGCCGAAGCTCTCTGGGCGGTTTACAAAAACATTAGTCTAACTTACATCCCATTCATTTCATTGGGCCTACTCTAAGTAGGACTAATGTTGGCAACAAGCCATAATTGCTTTCTTTTTGAATCGCTTTGTCTATCTGAGCATGCTATTTTCACTCTCAGTAACATTTCTGAATATATCAGTTAATATAAGAAGAGGACAGCATATTCATGAATTAAGGGCACGTTGCTGCTTCTTGCCACTCATTCAGAGTGGGGGGAAACTTGTGGAGTGCTGCCGTGTTTTTCCCTATTGGTTTTGCATATTTCAAGGAAGACACAGAATGTATCCAACACGTACTTGTCATCCCTTTATGCTTCATATGCACTGATCTGCAAGAGAATAATGTAACACAGAAGCACTTTGGTCCTGTCTCCAAGGCAGATGAAAATAGAAAGGAGGACTAGATTGTGTAGTAGTAAGTCTTAAAGCTGTAATCCTAAAGCTTAGGGCAGCCGCTCACACATTGCCAAAACAACAGCAATGCTGCATCACCTCCCGGCAAATAGAAAGACAGGACACATAAATTTGCATCAAATTTGCATGTGGTAATTTGCAAATTTGGAAATAATTACTATAAATATGTATACAATCTACCTCACCATAGGGGGGAAGGCTGTGATTAGGTGACCTGTGTGCCTGCTGTCTGTGGGGCCATAGTCAAGGTAGGCATGGTGGGGCACCTGCCAAGGGTCCCTACTCCAGCAGGGGTCCACTGACAAGATCCCCATGGAAATGCTCCTCCTCTACACCACTGCAACCTGCTTGACCTCCTGCCTCAGGCAATGGTGGTCGTGGTGAGGAGGAGGAGGAGCAATAGATGCCACTGCCTACATGCGTTCTGCTTGTCAAGCAAGCAGCAGTAGCAAGGATGCCACAAAGAGGATGGTAGGGCTGGGCGAACTCACCGAGGTCTGTCTTGTGGAATGCTCACCCCACCACTGGCACGGTTCGCCCCTGCTCATGCACTGCATGCACTTCTTCAGTAGCTCAGCAGGCGTCCAACAAGTGCCCGGCAGCCATCCGCTCCATTCCAATGCCTCCATTGTAGTACACAATGGAGACTCCAGAATGGGATGGCTGGCTGCCGGGCTCTCATTGGGTCATGTGGGCATTTGACCTGCGGGTCCGCAAATGCATGGCAGGTGCCCGACTGGAGCCAGGGGTGGACTTGGGGGAATGGGTTGGACTCCCAGACCCAGTTTGGTGCCTGTAATGTCCCTAATGAGGAGCAACAGCAGCTGGTGACAATGGTGGTGAGAAGGTAGACTCACTGAGGGAGAGGACTCTTTGAAGGTATCTTGCCCTCAAAAACCTGCAGCTGGCAGTAGTTGTGCAACTACTAACTATTGATGGGCAACACTTTCTGCTCTCCGTTCTTATGGTTCTTTATCTTTAAACTGGACTTGGGCTGGACAGACCTTCAAACAGAGGACTGTCCTTGGTGATGGCCACCCTGCTAGGCATGGTGTAAATGCCAAAATGGAGCAGCCTGTAACAGCCTCTTCACAAAACGAAACTGTGCAGAAGAAGAGTTTGAGATATCTGAGAACAACATTTTAGACCTGAAAGCTTTCCAATATTATATATTTAATTAACCCTTTTTACAGCCAGAATACATCCACAACAAAATGGACACATTATAAATTATGTACTTATTTTTGTAAAAAGCAGTGGTATGTGCTAAATACTCAGGAGAATGCTCTTTTGGAGAAGAAATACATGCATTATTAAAATGTTAGCGACTCATCCCCAGCCAAAACACTTTTTTAAATCAAAAACAAAACAACACTATAGATTGCAATGACTGGTTCTAAGGCATCAAACACAGTTGGATTCAGACACCACAGGGGACAAGAAGCAGTATGCCTATGTACACCACTTGCTGGGGAACATGGGCTGGAGGGTGCTGTTGCACTCATGTCCTACTTCTGGGTTGGCCACTTTGTTTACAAAATGCAGGACTAGATGGACTCTTGGTCTGATCCAGCAGGGCTCTTCTTACGTTGACTAGATGGGGATGATGCAGTGACACAGGGAACTTCCACAGAATCTCTGTTCTGATACCCTTTCTGGTCAATAAACAGTTTTCTGAGTAGGGGGATGGTCTGGGATGCTAGCTCCTGAGCTATTGAAAACAACCTGCAGACCCCACCCCCAAACCATGTCTACCCTCAATGCTAGCCTTTGAGTGGTGAGGAGTCAGAGGACAGGGCTGTGTGACCCATGTGGTCCATCCTGTATCCTCTAAACTAGCCTGCTGTCCTAAGGTGCAGTAGCCAGTACCAAGGTAAAATGTCACTCTGTTCAGATTTTGTACATGGAATGGTGGGAGATACCAAAACCATCTTGGCCTGGCCCTAGGATTTATGTTCGGTGGAGGAGCAGTATGGCACATCAAAAGATAATATTTTCCTTCCACGTAAATCTTCAAAATTGTCTCCTTTTGGGTGGGCCCTAGCTCAACTGGCCGAATAATTCAATGGTGTTCCCCTTCCTGCATTGAAAAGAGGGAGGAAAAGGCACAAGACAGGAAGGACAGGAAGTCTGAAACCCCTCTAAAAATGTAATGCAATAAACATAGCAGACGTCACGCTCCAATGGAAGAAATAGTTTCTAAAGTATTCTGTACAGTATATGAGATCTCAGCCTATAAATTAGTTTTCAGTCATAGAAGACAAAACCACACCGGAACAGCCATGCCTTTAGAGTACAGTAAAGCAAGAAACATGTAGAATACCATGATTTTAACATAAGCAAGTGTTTTCCTTCTTTCCCCATCGTCAGAGAGACATCTAGGCTAAACACCTCTGCAAAATTGCTTCATTAAGAATTTAATTTCCCTGTTCAGTAGTTTTACACCATTTAATTAAGGAGCAAATTCTTCATCACAACTTGTCTTAAAGAAAACTATCTTACTCCAAATCTCTTCCAAAGAAAAGGGTGGGGAAGGTCTCCTTTCAGTTCAATGCTTATTCTCCAAACAATCCCCAGTTAAAGGGGAGGGGGGAGTTGTTTGCATCTGTAGTTCGCTATGAATTTTTAATATATTCATTATCCTAGAGATTTTGGACATTGTTCACAAAGCAATTTATATTACCAGTGTCTATTATGATAGTCAGTGTGATGTAGAGGTTAGAGCTAGGACCAGAGTGACCACTCAGGTTCAAATCCTTGCTCAGCCATGAAGCTCACTGGGTGACTCTGGGTCAGTTACTATTTCCCAGCCTAACCTATCTCATGAGGTTGCTGTGATGATGAAATTGGGAGAAAATATGGTGTACAGGTGTCCTACTTTACAGGGAACAGCCCTCTGTTTTAGACAGCTGGCAGAGGACAGTCCTCTATTTGAAGGTGTCTAGTTCAAGTCTGGTTTAAAGTCATAGAAAGTCATAGAAGGGCAGGGATGTAGTGGAAACACTGAAGTCAATTGCTCTTTCAAGGAGTAAGTGATGCACAACAATTTGCTCCTTCTTTGCAGGACATGAAATAATGGGCTCAAGTTACAGGAAGCCAGATCAGCCAGAACATCAGGAAAAACTTTCTAACTGTTAGAGCAGTACAATAGTGGGACCAGTGCTCATCACTGTCAGCCAGCATTGCAGGGTGCCATGTCCCTACATGAGGAATCCTTCTCAGAGGAAGAGCTAACGGTCCCAGAAACTCAGTGCACTCCAGACCAAGGACCGGCATCAGACCTATAGGAACCTGAGCTCTTGGTGGAAATTGTTGCAGGGCCATCCCTGTTAGAAGAAAGAGGCAGAGGCTGAGCAACCCCCTGATCCTTGAGTGTCATCGCCTCAAGCAACAGGCTAGTAGGGCTCCTGTGCAAAGGAGTGCTCACCTCCAGAAAAAGTCTCCTCAGAAGAAAGTTACTCCTCAGGAGTAGGGCTCTGGAAAGAGTGCTCTGATGACTGCAGTCCAACAGGGTATGGGCTTAAAAGAGTTCAATAGAAACCCAGCCAACTTGGTCTATCCTGCCCTTGCTGTGCATCGTGTCACTTGAACTGTATGATTGATGCTCTGCTTCCTAACCTTTTGAACTGTATAATGTACCTGACTGAGTTACTGTGTTTGACCTCTTGCTTGTTATCCTGACCACTCCTGCTGCTCTGTGTTCCTCTTGTCTGACTGACTGCGTTCTCATTTCTGCCTGGACTGAGCCCACCTCTGTTATACCCTGAACTCTCCTGGATTGCCCACTGTAGGCTTGAAGGTTTCCTGACTTCTTAGCAGACAGAGTTTGCTACAGTCAGAGCAGGGCACCAGGTTCCCCTAGGCCTGCTGCTACCTCTGTCATGCACTTGGAATTTATGATGCCATTATGGCGCTATAAGGACCCACACTCAGACAAACAGTTTACTTTGAATATATAGGATGATGAACTGTGATAATTGGGAAGATCCTAAATGTGGTTTCCTTCATTTGTGTATGGAATATATATATATATATATATATATATATATATATATATATGGTAAACATATTTTGGAAACCAAAAAGGAGGACAACATGGTCAGCCCCCCAAGGGGGGGTGTCCAGCACCAAGGGGGCGTGCCCACCTGAACATAGCCTTGGTCACATGTCTGATTTTTACAGCACACATTTAAGACAAATCTGTTCTACATTAGGGTGACCATATTTGGGAAACCAAAAAAGAGGACACCTAGTGTGTGTGTGGTGAAGCAGCTTTCTGAGTCCTGCAGAAAGTACATTATTCCCCCGCCACCTTAAAGAACCCGATTGGAGTGGAGGAGGGAAAAGGATTTCATTCTGTACCACCACCATCCACTCCAATTGGGGCCTTTTCTATAATGTCCACGAATGATCCACTTTCCCCTTTAAGACCTCAATTGGAGCTCGGGGTGGGGGAATGATGTGCCTCAAGAAAGCATGTCATTCCCTCCTGCCATGCTAATGGCAGCCTTAAAGAGGAAGGTGTGTCATTCCAGGACATTATTGAAAATTATAGAAAATCCCCCCTGACACCATGGAAAGAACAAAAACCAGGACAAATCCGGGGAAATCCTGACAGTTGGTCACTATATATATATATATATATATATATATATATATATATGGGGGAACTGAGTAGATGGAAGTATCCATTCTCTCACTGTGAGCTGTAGAAACACTGACCTAGCTTGACAGCTTCTTCTTTTCTGTATAAATATTCCAAGAAGTCCCCATTGATTCCCAGGTACATTTTTAATGTTATAAAGTACCAGTCCTTTAATCTCCACTGTGATTTCAGCATCTATGTCTTATTTCCTTCTCAATACCATAAAAGTTAGATGAACACAGTTCTTTCTCTTTAATCCTCAGCTCTTAAAGGAAAGGCTGTGTGGTGGGTTTAAATCTTTTAAGTGTCTCTGCATTTCACCTGGTCCGGCTAAAAATAATTTATACATGTATAGGGGAGGAAATTTTATTTGCACACATGTAGGGGAGGAAATTTTATTTACACTATGGTTGGCAGTTGGAGATGAAGAGATTTTTTAAAAAGGAAGTAAGTTGATGAATGTTTAAAATTGGAATTTTAAAATTGTTTAAAATTAGAGAGCTTTCTCTTCTCCCAGGCATTTAACAACGTTTAATAACATATGCTAAGTTTTTTTTTAATGGACCGTAGAACTGTTGTTGTTAAATGGATACTGTTGTTTTTATATTTTTGATGGTTTTAAATTTTGTATGCTTTTTAAAGTTCACTGTTTTTAACTTTGGTAAAGCACCCAGAGAGCTTCGGCAATGGGGCGGTATATAAATTTAATAAATAAATAAATGCTGTAGCATTAAGGAAGCTAATGAGTTGCAAGACCTATCAATGGATAAATGGGAGATTATTTGGACTCCCAAGATGAACTGTTTTGAGCTTTTCAAGCAAGACTGGGAGTAGAAAATATTTAAAAATATCAATGATACAACTCTATGCATGCTTAGCCTATATATATATATATATATATATATGAGTCAAGAAAATGCCAATGATTATGAAGTCCTCTTTTCCACATTCTTCTAACATTAGCAAACATGTAGGAAAAATAATTATTTCAGCTACCATGCATGTATGAGCATCTGCTTTAAGAATTCAGAAGGTGCTAGATTTCTTCACAAAATTCGTCTTGCTTCTTGATACCATTTGGCCAAGGGAAATAAGGATTGAAGTTTTATCACGCATTCTCCAAAATCTTCATAAATCCATTCTTAATTGGCCTATTATCATACATGTTCATAGCAAACTCTGCCTTTTCTATGACAAGCTGGGTTTGTATACTCAGCCAGCATTTCTTGTGGAACAGGGCAGGCCCTACTATTATTATTATTATTATTATTATTATTATTATTATTATTATTATTATTATTATTATTATTTGTATCTCACCTTTGCCCAATACTGGGCCTCAAGGCAGCCTTACAAAATTTAAAACATATACATTTTAAAACATGTGAAAAGAAATATATATATATATATATATATATATATATATATATATATCATTAAACATTTTAAATACATGACCATTTTACAAGTCCTTAACATAGTTGGAGGCCCAGAATATTCGCCAAAGGCCTGCAGGAAAAAAGAAGTTTTTGCCTGCTTCCGAAAGCACGTCAAGGAGGGAGCGAGTGTAGTTTCCTTGGGAAGACAGTTCCAGAGCACTGGAGCAGCCACCGAGAAGGCCCTCTCCTATGTTAGGCAGAAAAAGACAGCTTCCTTGGGGTGGGGGGTGGGAAGCCGGAAATGGTCATGGCATGTTGGAAGCCATGCAGCCTACCTTGGGCACCCTAAAAATGATCTGATGCCTCCAGGTGCAGTTGAGGATGCTGTCCCTTCACCAGTGATAAAGAGTAATGGTCAGTTTGGTTGGCTTCTCTAGGTGGGATGAGGGATGGAGACACCATGTTGTCCTTTGCTTCAAACAGCAAAACATCTTGGACTAAGCCCTCCTTTGGAGGAGGAGCTGCATGCATGTACTGACTGACTTATTAACTGACTATGGAATTTATATTCTGACTTTCTGTTTAGCATTCATCATGGTAAAAAAAATGATAGCTCATGAAAACATTCAATAAACAAAAATCTTTCAATTTTACTTGTTGTGTTAAGGGCTTTCCATATTCCCTCAAGCTCCAAAACACCAGAAAATTATCATTGTTAAGCGCCATCGGCTGCCTTTAACTGACATATGATTTAGTACATATGCATATGGTATAGTACCCTATGCTCTGGTTAGTTCCAGCTTCACCTCTAGCTGGCAGCTGGCTGGTTGTCAGTGGCAGAGTAGTGGACCTAAGTCCCAGATTTGTCTGTTCACTGGAAAAGACTCATGGAGCATATCCAACTAAAGCTATCAAGCAACTGAAGCTACCATTCCGGGTTACGGGTATCCAACTGGCAACCAATTTCATTTCATTCTATTTATTATATTTCTATACAGCTCCATAACCGAAGCACTCTGGACGGTTCATAAAGATTAAAAACCATTTAAAAAATACGTTATACGAAGTGCAAAACTGTGTACAAAAAAACTTATAAAAATGTATTCTGATTTTATCTGTATGCCATCCTGAGATCCCAGTGATAAGGCAGAATACAAATGTTTTAACAAAATAAATAAATAAATATACCAATACCATCCACACTGAATGGAAGGGGCCTTGAATGTCATCTAGCCCAACCCCTGCTGCAGGGAAAGCATAATAGGATGCAATCCTATGAAGGTTTAGAGAGAAAAGACGTGGTAGGACTGTTTTCTGTCTAAATAAACATGCATAGGATTGTACCCTTAAAGCATCTTTCCTTTTAGCCAGTTGAGACTGCAATATTATGCCCACATAGCGAGGAATGAGCCACATTAAATTAAATGGGTTTTACTTCTGAGTAGCCACATATACTCCGTATAACTGACAGAATGTACTGCCCCTCCACCCGATTTATGCTTAAAATGGCGGAATGCAATTCAGCCAACTCACCCTTAACAAGCATGACCCTATAATAAAATAATAACCATTAAGAAAGGCAGAGACATTAAAAACATAATCCCAGGAAGCTTAAAGATAGTACCAACAGTTGCAATATTTCTCACACACATACTGTATACCCCGGCATTCTGAAGTGGTACAGGCGAAGCTGACACAATGACTACATAGCTTGACTTTTTGTCCCTTCTTTCTAGAGGTGTGTTTATGAAAGGGCTTTTTAGCTGGCCTTTTCCTCGATGGAGATAACCATCCTGCATGTAAATACTTAGTCTGCTCTTTGGCATAGGTAAAAATACAGCACTTATCACAGCCATGTTCTCATGAACAGCCTTTAAGTGCTGTTTGCTTAGCTGGAAGCAGATGCCACAGGCTTTGACAAAACAACCCTGACCCATAGTTTGCAACACTAAAGTGCACACCTGGGGCTGCATTAGTGAAAACAGATGGACAAGATGTAAAACCGTCAAGAGCTAATTGGACATCCCACTGGCGGAAGCTTGAAGTAATCGGGGGTCTTATTGTGACATATGTTTACCCTTTTGCTCATGTTTAAGATATTGTTTTGTTATACACCATGAAAAGGCTCCTGGTCCTGTGGTTTTGGCATCTGTGGTTCTTGTTTGATTATTATTTTTTTAATATGATTTGCGCATCATGACCGTGTCATCAAAGCATTCATTCATCTTTTGCATTGACTTCTCTCTGTGCCTGGTAAATACCTTGACCTTCAGAAAATTGCCGCCATTGCGTGAGCAATTATCCTTTAGCTGAAAACAGCCTCTGCGAGAACCAGTTCCTGGGAAATAGTGCTGAACGTTCTGTTTGACAAAGGTGGTTTCTACATTTGAAAAACACATGACAACCATAGTCTACTGTAGAGATCCTCTTGGTCAATCCATATGCCATTTGGGCAAGCTAACTTCGGTGGCACATAGCAGACTGCGTGGCACGCAGGTTTCTCCTCCAACGTCTTGCTGCTGCCTCTCAGCGTATGCTAGCTGAGGTGACTATTTTATTCTGCCTAATGGTAGGACTGACCCAGATCGATTGATCGATCAGGGTTTGGCCAATTTAAAGGTACCTTCACAGGTTGTCTAGATGAGATGGTAACTTGGTAGTTAGGAAGAGATTTGCATTTATCCAGAGTTCCCAAGCTTTGCATAGTGAACAGGGTTAATTGCTTTTTGCGGTGAGTGGAGGCAAGAAATTAAGAGACGACACCAAGTATTGGATTTAAACTGGGCCACATTTTATTAAGTGATCTGCAGGAGGTGGGACATTCCTATCCTAAGAGGGCATCGTTAATCAGGCCTCTTGACAGGCCTGTTCCTCATTTGGGCAAGCCATTCGCCACCTGTGGGTTGGCGCCTGGGACTTTGCCATCCCACGGGCTTCCCATGGGGTAGGGAGACCTTCTGGTGTCGCTCCAGCACAGGCCGCCTAGGTTCTGTGTGAGAGAGGAGGGTCAGCCTCAGAGGTAACCCTTATTTCTCCTGCCAGGCCGCTAGGCTCAAAACAGGGAGCCTGAGGTGCTACCCCTCACCTCAACAGTGCCTGCGCATGCTCACCACCCCATAACCCCTCTCAGGATGCCCTTACCTACCGCCCTAAATCAAATGTGACCGAATTATGAATGTGAACCAATTAACCTATTTAATACTCCCAAGCTGTCCTACAGAATGGAGTAGGCGAAAAACTCTTGGCCAAATTAGGACAAGAGCAAAAAATCCTACTCCGCCCCCTAATGGCAACCAGTAAGCTCATACTGTCTACAGGCTGGGAGGGAGGGAGGGAGCCGCGTGACGAAAGAGGCAGTCAGGAGGGGAAACAGCAGTTTTGTTTCCTCTCATCCCCTCCCGGCCACGTGACCCAGCCCGGTTGCCAGTCCGTGGCTGGCTCCAGCGTCTCCTCTTGTCCCCCCCTGCAACAGCCCCCCCCCGCCCAGGCTATGCTGGTCGTGGCAGGATGGTGTTAATTTAATCAGTAGAGGATTATTGTACCCCTCCCGGACGGGTCCCTTCCCTGAGGCTATGTGTACATTTCTGATGTATAAGAGGGGGTTTATCTTGCCCCTTATACACCTTCAATGTCAGACCAGACTTTGACCACTCTCAATACCAATGGCACCATATAATCCCAACAGTATACCTTTTGTCTCACATTGACTAACCTGAATGATAGATACCACATTGTATGTTTAATGAACAAAATAAATGATTATTAATAATGCTTTAAAACAGTAGATAAGATGTATTTGGGTGTGTTCAATAAAGCACTGAAGTTATGGTTTCTATTGTTTATTATATCTATCCTATTCTTAACTGGTGCTATATAAATAAATAAATAATAATAATAATAATAATAACCTCTGGCCCCAAAACAACAAACAACTCATCCCTGCACTCTCTGAAACTAACTCTCCCACTAACTGACTCTGACTACCCACACTCCTATTTAAAACTCTTGTTCCTGGCGGGTTTCAAGTCTCCTGCCCTTTTCCAGAACAAAATGGATACCTTATCCAAGATACTAGGGCAGCCTAGTGCTGTCCAGATGTGTTGGACAATGATTCCCATCACTCCCAGGGAAATGATGGATGGATGGGCATGATAGGAATTGTAGTCCCACACATTTGGATGGTACTGGCTTGGGAAAGGCTGTGTTATGGTGATGCCAACAAAACAATCAGACACAAATTATTGATCATAAACTTGTACCAATGCCATCATGCCTGAACTTCTCTGTAACAAACATGTGTTAATGTCTTCTTTATAACATAAATGTTGACAAAACTTTTGAGAGAATGTTATCATCCCAAATCTCAAATCAGAACCATAGCTTTAAAGAATGGCTCCGACCTACATGCAGGGCAAACTTCCACATTTTATTTATTTATTTATTACATTTTTATACCGCCCAATAGCCGAAGCTCTCTGGGCAGTTCACAAAAATTAAAACTGTAATAAAACAACCAACAGTTTATTAATTGTTATTAATTAGGGTGACCATGTCAAAAGGAGGACAGGGCTCCTGTACCTTTAAAGCTGCATAGAAAAGGGAATTTCAGCAGGTGTCATTTGTATATATGGAGAACCTGGTGAAATTCCCTCTTCATCACAACAGTTAAAGCTGCAGGTGCCCTGCCCTCTATTAAATCTGGTCACTCTAGTATAGCTCCTGCAGCTTTAACTGTTGTGATGAAGAGTGCAATGACAACTGTTGGGGCCCATGACACATACTATATACCACTTTCATAGTGTTATCTTGCTCAGTGTAGGCCCAAACAGTTGTCAGTGCACTTCAATACCGCTATAAAGCAGTAGTGTGGCTCTTGCCTTTTATTTAGTGCTTTCATAGTGGAATATCCTGCTTGGTGTAGATGACCCCTCAGTATAAGATAGTTTCCTTAGTCTCAAAGTACCTCTGCAAAAGGGGGCATTTTTATGCAAGGAAAAGATTTCAACACACACATACTTTCAGCCCAGCCCTAGTCAAACTTTACAATCCCAGGATCATTCTACGAAACAATGGCACCTTCCTTCTCTTGTCTTCGTTTGCCTTCATATATTGACAAGGATGTTTGGGATTCTGGTATTGCTTTCCTTTCCTTTACGCAATCGATGAGGAACGAGAAGTGCTGCCAAATTTCTAGAAATGCTAAATACAAGAGCAAAACAGGAAACACATGGCAACGCTGTGTACTTTATGGCGGGAGGTGTAATGGTACAAAAACACCACCATCTACTTCTCACCTTTGTTTAAACCCCTGAGAAATAAGTACAATTGACCTCACACTACCCAGGTCTTTATTTCCTGAAAGGCCAGATCTTACTGATGTAAAGCAGTTTAAGGATTTTTTCTGGGTCTCTGTGCTATAAACACACACACAAAACACTAAACTTAAATGCTCCTTAAAATGTATTAACTCTAATGTCATTATTTATGGAAAGGGCTGTTGATACATTTTAAAAGCCCCGCAGTCACTGCAGGGTGGCGCTGTGTTGGTTATACAATGCAGTTGCTGATTTGCAGCCACCACAGGACATTGCGCTGAAGCTGCGGGTTAGAAAAGTCAGAGGCTTAGGCCTAATCTACACCAAGCAGGATATAGCCATATGAAAGCGGTATGTGGTCTGTGTCTATGGGCCCCAACAGCTGCCAGTGCACTTCAATACCGCTACAAAACAGTAGTGTGGCTCCTGCCTCTTATATACTGCTTTCATAGTACAATATCTTGCTTGGTGTAGATTAGGCCTTAGCCTTCAAAGCAAGGTCACCACGGCTCTTCTGCCTTGTGACCTCACTCTAGCGTTGAGCTGGGGGCATTCTGGGGTGGATGGAAGCTGGTGATTGCTTGCTGTAAGCTAGGCAGGCCACATGACTGCCAGAAAGCCTGTGCTGCCTCCTGCACTTTAGATTGCCCCCCCCACACACACACAGCAGCCAAACCGCGGGGTTTAGCGGCAAAGCGGCAGCAACATGGCGCTATGAAGGCGGGGCTGAAGTTAGGTTTGCAATAAGCTACGGTGACCATATGAAAAGGAAGACAGGGCTCCTGTATATTTAACAGTTGCATACGAAAGGGAATTTCAGCAGGTGTCATTTGTATATATGGAGAACCTGGTGAAATTCCCTCTTCATCACAACAGTTAAAGCTGCAGGAGCTATACTAGAGTGACCAGATTTAAAAGAGAGCAAGGCACCTGCAGCTTTAACTGGTGTGATGAAGAGGGAATTTCACCAGGTTCCCCATATATACAAATGACACCTGCTGAAATTTCCTTTTCAATACAACTGTTAAAGATACAGGAGCCCTGTCCTCCTTTTCCTACGGTCACCCTAAATAAGCGCTTGCTCTTTGCTTCAAAGCACATTTTGAATGGGCATTTCTGCAGTTCTGGTTGTCCCATCCTGAACTTCAAATGGCTAATCCGTTCTTTTTGACATTGCATCTGATGAAAAAAGAGCCCTACGTTATCCAGAGTGCAGGACACGGAATAACGGGCTCAAGTTAAAGGAAGCCAGATTCCAGCTGGACATCAGGAAAAACTTCCTGACTGTTAGAGCAGTACGACAATGGAATCAGTTACCTAGGGAGGTTGTCGGCTCTCCCACACTAGAGGCCTTCAAGAGGCAGCTGGACAACCATCTGTCAGGGATGCTTTAGGGTGGATTCTTGCATTGAGCAGGGGGTTGGACTCGATGGCCTTGTAGGCCCCTTCCAACTCTGCTATTCTACGATTCTATGATCCTAAACCTAATTCATTTTAACTCACTTAGCATCAGGTTTATCCCCTGAACGAGGTACAAATCAGCAGGTAAAGCACATTTAAGGGCTTGCGTTCTTGATGCACACAGTGGTGGTGTACATTTCAGGTAGTGATGTGCAAATCAGCAAAACCCGAGCTTATGGAGGTTCTCCAAATTCTGCCTCAAAGCTCATTCTGATCCGTGCCCATATTAGAGCATGAGCTTGTAGTTGTTCACACAAAAGTCCGTACGTATTTCAGTGTCCGTTTTTCCCAGCGTCCACATCAACTGTGCACATTTCCCCAAATGCATGTCTTTTATTTTCTCCCTTTGATGAAAGCATGTTTGGGTGCATTTTTCCAATGCTCGCACCTTTTCATACCCATTTTTCCAAAGCTATGCATTTTCAACACATTTTTCCAAATTGCATCGCGAGCTCAGAAATGTCCTGACTTCGGCTGCAGGTTGCACTCCTTGATCATTTCATTTGCCCATTTCTGCCCTTTCCTCCCATCTACAATATCTTTTCTGTAGGTGTGGTGACTAGAAATGTAACAGTATTCTAACGCCATAGTACGCTGTCATCAGTACGCTGAGGACACGCAGCTCTACTGCTCCTTTTCATCCTCATCAGGTGTGGCTGTGGATGTGCTGAACCGGTGCTTGGCTGCGACAATGGACTGGATGAGGGCTAATAAACTGAGGCTCAATCCAGACAAGACTGAGATGCTGCTGGTGGGTGGTTCCTCTGATCGGATGGGGGGTGTTCAACCGGTTCTGGATGGGGTTGCACTCCCCCTGAAGGAACAGGTTCGTAGCTTGGGGGTTCTCCTAGAACCATCTTTGTCACTTGAGGCTCAGGTGGCCTCGGTGGCACGGAGTGCTTTCTACCAACTTCGGTTGGTGGCCCAGCTACGCCCCTATCTGGACAGGGATAACCTAGCTTCAGTTGTCCATACTCTGGTAACTTCCAAATTAGATTACTGCAATGCCCTCTACATGGGGCTGCCTTTGAAGACGGTCCGGAAGCTGCAGCTTGTGCAAAATGCGGCGGCCAGATTGATAGCTGGAACAGGGAGGTTTGAGCATGTAACACCGATTCTGGCCCGCTTGCATTGGCTGCCTATATGTTTCCGAGCCCAATTCAAGGTGCTGGTCTTAACCTATAAAGCCCTACATGGCTTGGGACCACAATACCTGATGGAACGCCTCTCCCGACATGAACCTACCCGTACACTGCGCTCAACATCTAAGGTCCTCCTCCGAGTGCCTACTCCAAGGGAAGCTCGGAGGATGGCAACAAGGGAGAGGGCCTTTTCAGTGGTGGCCCCGGACTGTGGAATGATCTCCCCGATGAGGCTCGCCTGGCGCCAACATTGTTATCTTTTCGGCGCCAGGTCAAGACTTTTCTCTTCTCCCAGGCATTTTTAACAGCATTTTAACAGCATTTAACAACGTTAAGTTTATTTTTAATGGACCTCACAATTGTTGTTTTTAAATGGATACTGTTGTTTTTATACTGTTTCTATGTGTGTGTGTGTGTGTGTGTGTGTGTTTTTTTAAATTGTATACTTTTAATGTTTACTATTTTTAAATGTTGTAAACCGCCCAGAGAGCTTCGGCTGTGGGGCGGTATATAAATGTAATTAAATAAATAAATAAATAGCTAGACGGGGCAAAATCCCGGGGTGATCCCCAGGATTGTCCCTGTGCGTCCACGTGACACACAGGGGATCCCGGGAACAGGGAGGGATGATCCCTCCCTTGCCCTGGGAACTCGACCTACCCTTTATGCCTGGTTTTTCCCCGGTCCCAGGCTGAGCCCGTGACCATGGAATGTGGGGCTGGGCATCACGGTTTGGCCCGGCTCCTTGCGGTGACTCATGTGGAGCTGGGACCCACGCACAGGTGCAGAGCTCCTCAGGAGCACTGCGCTCATAGGGGATGGGGTGAGGGGAGTGGGAAAAATCAGTTTTTTAAAAAAAAACACCTTACCTTTTGCGCATGAGCACTCGTGCGCATCTTCTCCTTTAATAAAAAACCAAAATGGCGGGTGTGACACCTCTCTCTCTGAGGTCGTTACGCACCGTGTGTAAACAGAGGGGGGATCTTGCGATAAAAACATCACAAGACCTTCACCCCTGCATCGCGCCATAACAGGTAGGTCTAGCTAAGGCCCAAGTGTGTCCTATTTTAAATGGATCAATAGAGCTGCTTCCTATATTTGAAACAGGCCTGAGCCGAAGGTCCCCTCCCCTTGTCAGAACTTTGTACATTGAGAGCTGGCATAGCTGCTGAGGGCATTGGGGATGAGCACGGGGAGTCAGTAACCAGAGCTCTCTCCTTCCTTTCGGATTTTACATGTGTCAGAGGAGAGTTTGGGGGCTTTTTGTGTCTGCCTCTCCTTTGACGTGGACTTTAATGAGCCCCCAAAGTCTATTTCTGGACTAGAGCAAAGTCTGCCAGCATCTGTAGTTAGATTAAGGTTATTCAAGCCAGTGTCGTCACAGGTCTCTAATATATGGCAAGGTAAGCCTATTTCTACAGAGCCAACATGTGTAGGAAATGTATAATCACTGAAGTGGTCCATGCAGAAAAAAAAGCTGTAATCAGAATCTCATAGCAGACTCCCTTAATGTGGCAGTCATTAGCTCTATGATTATTAGCACAAAACGACAGCATACGATTTTCACCTTTCCTTATTATAGAACAACAAGGGAAGATTGCAACAAACCACAGCAGGACCAGATGTTCCCCTATGTCATGGCTGCAAGTTAGTCTAACAGATCATGATAAATGACGGAATGGCCCCTACCTTCTGCTCCACCATTTGCAAGGGAAGGTTTTAAGCATGATAAATATTTGTCTAGGCTGTGCAGCTGAGCCATAAGTAAATTTGCATAATAGTCATCAAGGTGATGGGATGCATTGTAATGACTTGTAACCAGATAGATCTGTTACATTTAAGAGTATGCGGATGAATATATTCAGACAGTGCTGGTTAGCAAAGACAACTCATGGCACCTGTTGATCAATTTGTTTTTTTTTTTAAAAAAATGAGTTTACCTAGCTTTAACTATTGAATCAATCAAACAAACAACTTTTAAAATTAATTTGCAAATCCAGTGTTGAACTCTGGTTGACACAGAAAAGCCTCAAGTAGATTGCATCTGGCAGAACGTGTCAGAATAAAAAGCCAGTGTGCTCTCACAATCTTGAGAAGTAAAAATGTTCAGCCTGAAGTAAAGTTCCTGGTGGCAGCATTACTCTGTGTGTGTGTGTGTGTGTGGTGTAGGGAAGGTGTTGCCTGCTGTAGAAAAGATATTCACACTGGTAAATAGGCAGGAATGCCATAGTGCCGCTATGGGTTCAATCGCAGCTTTTAAAGCTCAACTAAAAACTTTTCTTTTTCCTAAAGCTTTTAAAACTTGATGTTGTGCAGACTTTATACTGTTAGTTTTACCCTACCCTGTGCCTGCTTACCCTACCCTGTACCTGTTTGCATTTTCTTCCCCTCCTTATTGTTTTACTATGATTTTATTAGATTGTAAGCCTATGCGGCAGGGCCTTGCTATTTACTGTTTTACTCTGTACAGCACCATGTACATTGATGGTGCTATATAAATAAATAAATAAATAATAATAATAATAATAATAATAATAATAATAATGGGGAATTCCCTCCTGAGCTTCCAAAAAGGTGTGCATGCCGCTAGCCTGACCAGATGACCCGGAAAACCCCGGACACCTCCTCCAAAACGAGGGTTGACTGGACCAACTGGGGGTGGGGGCCGATTTACCAGAGAAACAGGCGTTCCAGCCGTCATGGTCAAACTTCGCCGTCTTGTTCTCAATGGAATCTCAAATCTCAAAGACTTCCAGCAAGATTCCATGAAACTTCCGCCATCTGGGAGTCTTGCGAGATTTAAGACTGCTGGGGAAGGCGAAGCTCACTGTTTGTGTGCCCAAAATACTCTGGCTCAAAGCAAAGGAAGACGTAGGAGCAGCCAGCAGAGGAGGACGCAGCCGGCAGCAGTGTTACTGGCAGCGGCAGCAGCACTGCCGGTGGCACGGCACTGGGCTGTCACCAGTGGTGCAGTGACAGCGCCGACAATGACAGTGCCGCAGGACAATTGGCAGCTAGAAACAGAAGGTACAATGGAGCTGGGGGTGGCGCTGTTTGGCTTGTGCCTGCCTGGGCAGCACGGCCCCTTGTACAAGCCACCCTTGGAGTGCCCGTGGCTTCCCCAGCCTGTTCCCCTACCTGGTTCTCCAGCCGCTGCACTCACGGGCACAACGTTCATGCATTTCATTTGGCTGCCCTCCAGGACTGCTCCTTCTCTGGCCAGCTCCGGGCCTCCAGCTGCCACGCTCACGTGCGTGCGACTTGGCTGCACCAGGCGGCTGCTCCCCCCCGCCCCGGTCTGCCGTGTGTTGGTGATGTGGATCGTTCTGCATGCATTTAATTTTGCATAACAAATAAATGAATAAATGGTCTTATAAACTGCGAGTCTAGACAGAGAGAGAGTTTACCCTACCCAGTGCCTGTTTACTTTACCCTGTGCCTGTTTGCATTCTCTTCCCCTCCTTATTGTTTTATTATGGTTTTATTAGAATGTAAGCCTATGCGGCAGGGCCTTGCTATTTACTGTTTTACTCTGTACAGCACCATGTACATTGATGGTGCTATATAAATAAATAAATAATAATAATAAGAAAAAAAGGGTAAATAAAAGAAGGAAGGAAAAGAGAGGGAGAAAGAGAGAAGATAGGTTGATGAGAAAAAGTAGGACTCTTAAACCCATTTCTCTCACATGAATGTTTGAGTTATAAGATCCATGGATGTACATTTCAAAACACACTTTGCTTTCTTTTTTCTCCCTTTACATAAAGCAGCAGATAAGAAATGGGTACAGAGAAAGTACAGTGCGGTTGGGGCGTCTGATGATGGTATTTTATTTTTCTGCTACCTAGAGAGGGGCTTTGCACTGAGGGTGCATCCCCTCCAACCACCAGGTAATACAGCTCCTTTTTTTTTTACGTAGTGCACTACCTAGAATTAATCTCCCCCCCCTTTAAAATATAAGGACTGGCATCTTTCTCTGCTGTGGCGCCCCGGCTGTGGAATGAGCTCCCCAGAGAGGTCCGTCTGGCGCCTACACTGTACTCTCTTCGTCGCCAGCTGAAGACCTTTTTATTCTCTCAGTATTTTAACACCTAATTTTAACTTAAATTTAAATTTTACTGTTCTAACTCCGTATTTTAATCTTACATCAATTTTGCTGGGTGGTTTTATCCTGGTTGGGCTTTTTATACTGTATTTTGTATTTTGTGTTTTTAACCTGTTGGTTGTTTTATTACGGTTTTAATTTTTGTGAACCGCCCAGAGAGCTTCGGCTATTGGGCGGTATAAAAATGTAATAAATAAATAAATAAAATGTTTCTCTGCACTTCTGCTCTATGCCCAGCTGGGAATTGCTGCTCGTGCGTGCGTGTGTGTGTGTGTGTGTGTGTGTGTGTGATGGAAGTTATTAAAGTAATTGAAGGCCAAATGAACTGTCTTTAGCTGGAATCTAAGTCTAATGGGGTCGGGGTGGGGAAGATTGGATTTCATCTCTGGCTACATTGATATACATTCTTTAGGTACTGATTTTGACGAATTAATTGGGTGAGCGTGTGTAGGGAGGGGGATTGTGTTAGCTGTATTTTTAAACTATTCTTAGTTTTGCCATGAGTGAGTATGTTGGTGTGTGTGGATTTGCATTTTATGTTTAGCCTTGGTTGAGTGTGTGTTTGGTTGGTTGGTTTTTGCCTTGGTGCATGTGTGGTATGCCTGAGGGGATGAATCATGCCGTTTGTTTTAAGGCAATACTGAAAAACTAAGAACTTCTAGAAACTACAGCTTCCAACATACTGTGATCTATGGTGTACTATGAAGCCTAGGCTGACCATATGAAAAAGGAGGACGGGGCTCCTGTATCTTTAACTGTTGCATAGAAAAGAGAATTTCAGCAGGTGTCATTTGTATATATGGAGAACCTGGTGAAATTCCCTCATCACCACAACAGTTAAAGCTGCGGGAGCCCTGCCCTCTTTTGTATTATTGCTGTTTCTCTGCACAGCTATAGAGACGTATTACACGAGTGCATGAGATGTATACCTTTCCATGTTAATATGGAGTTGCCCCCGGCTGAGTTTTGAATGATGTGTTTGCCTGCTTCTGATTAAAAAGAAAAGAAGAAGCAGAACAAAAATGGCAGAATAAAACATTCAAAAAAATGAAATATGTGTATTGTGGAGGAGGATTGTCACATTTTGTCAGGCAGAAGCCCTTCATTTGGAAACAGTGCATGTAATTAGAAAAGAAATAATTCTCACTTCAATGTCCCCTCCCACCCCACTGTGTCAATTATCTTACATGGTGACAAATACAAGATGTGTGTTCTCCATAGCAGGTTGTGTTCATTTGGACACATCCTATATGCAGAATGCAGTGCAGAAAGGCAATGGGTCAATGGCAGCTGGTATAAGAGCTAGCTAGTAGGAATCACTGGCTGCAGTTGCAGGGCGATTGAGGTAGGGATGTGAATTCCAATCCTTCCTGGAATCTGGCCAAGAAGTGACATGTTGTGACTTTGCTCAATATGCAGTCCCTAATTGGCTAGGACAGGACCTTCCCAGCCTTTTTGGGGGGTCAATGGGCACATCTGGAATTTTGAGAGGATGTAGTGGGTGCTTTCACAAAATGGCTGTCACAGGGGTGGGGCTTGCCTATTCATAAAGTGGCTTCTATTGTCAGCAAAACACTCATTTACCAGAAGTCAAACTGGTGATATTAAAAGAGAAGTCACTTGCCAAATAACTTAATTACAAGACAGAGTTGGGGGTCTGAGCTCCAAAACACAAAACCACTCTTTTGAATCCGAATAAAGAGGGCACTCAAGGCTATCAGTTTTCTCAGCAGCATGCCAGCTAAACATTTTAAGAAATAACATAAAAATAAAGAGATGTAGGGAGCCTGGGAGGCATCAAGAGAGGTGTGTTCGGCACATTGGTGCGCATCATGTTGGAGATTCCAAGACTAGAATCATGTAGTGAGGCAGAAGATAAAATGGCACCAAAGAGACACCATAATGGCTGCAAGCAATTACAAAGAAATGGGGGGTTGGGAGAGAGAGAGGGGGGAGAAACAGCTGAGTGTTTTTTTGGGGGGGGGTTAGGAGAAAAGGTTTAGTTTCAAACATTTGCAGTTTGTCACCTCATGTCATTTCCAGAACATTTACAGGCGATTCTTGGGCTCAGCCCTCATAAATATTGCTACAACAAAAAAACGAAATGAAAAACAAAAGCAGAACCATGGTTTGCGAGGTATGTGGCCGTGGAGAACATGGTGGAGCTGCATTCTCCATTACCAGTTACACCCCATACAATATCTGAAAGGTTCCAACCACCACATTTGAATAATGATAAAGCAGTCAGAAGAGCGACGGATGCCACGAATGGAGGAAGGTACAAAAATTGTACTGTGCCCAGAAAATCTAAGCATTAGAACAAAAGGATGGCCTTGAAATAAAGGTGCAGCCATATGGCATCGCAAACAAGCCATGTGCAACAAACAGGAAACAAATATGTGTTTACTGTGATAAATCAGGCACAGCAAAACACGCTTTGACAATCAGCCATGCCTTTATATCAGCCTATGTAAAATCTTGGCTGATCCATTCAACATTGTTGAAGTAGCCTAACCCCGTTTGAAAATCCTCATGTTTAGGTGGTACTTGGACAGTGCTATATTCTAAAACTGTGAAGGTGGCCAATTTGTTTTCCAAAGTAATTTATTTATTTAACATATTTTTATTCCAGTCCTCAGGCAAATAGTCTCCTGAAGTGGTTTACAAACCATTGGTTAAACAAGACAACCTCACCCAACCCTGCCCTCTGGCTTACATTTATTTATTTATTTATTAATTGCATTTTTATACTGCCAATGGCCAAAGCTCCCTGGGCGATCCACAAAAAATGTAAAAAGACACAACACACAAGGAAAAAGAGATGGTGAGGGAAGAGGAAATGAAGTCTTTCAGCAGGGCTTGAATGGCCTCCACTTCCCCTCTCATCTCATTCTGTACAGTCTGCTGGAATGGCTGGTGGTGGTGGCAATTGACAGAATGAAGGCGCAACTTAGTACAAGCTAAATATTCCTTGATTGAGCTAAAACAAAACGAAAATGTATTTGATTAACTAAAATAAAATGAAAGAGCATTTCTTCAGTAGGCTCAAGAAAGCAAACTTTAAAAAGGGATGTCTGGTTTTAGCACCAGAACTAACGTTAAGGTCAGGCGATGAATTAAATTATGCCACACTGTGGACTCTAGGAGGTTCATAGAAAACTTACCATTTGATATTTTAAAACAGACGAATGCCTGCCTTCTATAAGTATTACAGAAGAACCCAGTGGCTCAGGAAGAACTAATGCGTCTCTTCCATTTGCAATTTGTTATAGTTCAAGGAAGGTTATATTTCAGAAACTTGATGTGAATTGGAAAAAAGGAAGGAAATTGACATTCTGTGCTCATTTTGCCACTTTTGCGAGGCTGAAACATTTCCTTTGGTTCCCTTTCAAAACCTGGCAGCTTCTCTCCTGTGTTAAACAAGCAGAGACGCCGTTTAAAGTGTGGTTATAACACATCTCTCTGCTGAAATACGCCATTGCTTGTTGATCTGGTAATTGATGGATGACAGGAAATGTCTGGACATGGATGTTAAATTACGTTCGCCGTGGGAATACATTGCATCACCACCACCGTGACTGTTTTTATTGGAACAAACAATCACTGTGGTCATTTTTGCTGCCCGTGAGGAATTGGATGTCACTTCATTTTCCCAGCATGGGCATTTTCAGACACAGCAAGCAGAACAGGATTGGGGTCTACTCCAGCATCACAAGGTGCAATGGAATTTGAGGCTAACCCCACTGTTAGTTTTTTTTAAAGGTCAACCAAGTGGAAGCCCATGATTATTTTGTGAGTAAAAACAAACAGCACAGTGTCTTGGGAATGGTATAAATGAGAACCTTCCTGCTTCTGGAAGTAGACATAGAAAATCCTAAAAGAAACATGCTTTTGGATTCTTCCATGTCAATGGGGGGAGCATTGGGGGTGATCTGAGGAAGGGAAACAGTGGGTGGGAAAGAGTTAGGAACATAAGAAGAGCCCTGCTGGATCAGACCAAGGGTCCGTCTAGTCCAGCACTCTGTTGACACAGTGACCAACCAGCTGTGGACCAGGGACCAACAAAGCATGACATTATTATTATTATTATTATTTATTTATTTATTTATACAGCACCCTCCCACCCACATTCCCCAGCAACTGGGGGCACACAAGCTTAGTGCCTCGAATACTGGAGGTAGCATACAACCATCCGAGCTAGTAGCCATTGATAGCCTTCTCCTCCATGAATTTATCCAACCCACTTTTAAAGCCATCCAAATTGGTGGCCATCGCTACATCTTGTGGTAATGAGTTCCATAGTTTAACTATGCGCTGTGTGAAGAAGTACTTCCTTTTATCTGTCCTGAATCTCCCACCAATCAGCTTCATGGGATGACCCCGGGCTCTAGTATTTTGAGAGAGGGAGAAAAATGTCTCCCTAAGCACCCTCTTCTCCCCCTCCACGTTTCTGCTCTAAATTCTTTCCCCCAACACAGTTTTTCTTTTCTTTCTTTTTACACATGTGTGTGTAACATGTCATTCTGATTATTTGAAATAGTTAGGCTCTCAACGCCATGGACCGCATTGCAGTATCTACATTGGCTTCTGGGCATAGTCCAAGATGATGGTTTTGACGTAGAGAGCCCTGAGGGACTTGGGTCCTGCAGGCCTCCTACGCCAACTTACCCCAACTTGGTGCCCTCCAGATGTTTTGGACTACAACTCCCAGTGTTCCTGACTATCAGCCATGCTGGCTGGGACTGATGGAAGTTGGTCTAAAACATCTGGCAGGAGCACCAAGTGGGGAAAGGTTGCTCTATACTGTGTCCTATCCCAGGGCCACAGTGTAGCTATGTTTGATCATTTTCCTTACTGTTCTGTAAGCACACATGGGCCCAACTTGGATCAATGAAGACTTTTTTTTTCAAACCCCCTTTCCCCCACAGGGGTGTGTGTGGAACTTCAGCAAAAACAGAACGGAAAGATTTAACACACACCCCTTTTCTGGAGTGCTGTGGTCCTAATCCAAATATTATACAACGGTAAGGAAAGCGATAGTGCAGAGTTACACTATTTGTAATTAGAAGAATGTTTAGTATGCCACAGACACTTTAGTGTGACACACACACAAACATGCTGCTTTTTAGCAATAGAGGCCTGTAGAGATGTCTTCTCCGAGCAGCCTCCAGCTGTGAAACTGCCTTCTTCGTGTAGTTCACAGCCTGAGAATGAACCTTCCAAATATGGACAAGTACCCAGTTGCCTGAGTTGAGGCAGAAACCAGGAGCCAGGAGCTGAATCTAGCACTATAACCAGGACAAACCAAGGGGTACAACTGAGGAACAAATCAGGGCCAAAGGATATGAACATATGCCTTGTTGTTTGAGAAAAGTTCATCTGGAATAGGAAACCCTGTTATTACCCCTTCCTCTGCAGAAGAATCCTAGTTGCGTGGGTCCTTCCAGGGCCTAAGAATACAAAGGGAAGTATCCAATGATACAGAGTAGACCCATTGAAGTGAATGGACCTAGTTTATGTAGAACTACATTGGATACTTTGCTAAGCTGGCTGGGCAGGTGCTGCAATAAAAGAACTGCTTCCACTCATGGTAGGCATCACCGGATACAACTCATCTATCTATCTATCTATCTAGACAGTGGGGCCTCATTCATTCACTAACCAAATTGACTCACAGGGCTATCAAAACTGTCAGGGCACTTCCATACAGCAGAAGAGACTTGAAATTAAGTGCACATTACTAGATTAGATTGGCAGATCAATTGACTGAAGAATATAGAGGACGGTTATGTCCAAAGTTACCCAAAGATGCGACAAATTAAAACAGATCCAGCCACAAGGAAATTTTCATCTCCTTCTTGGTGCCTCTACCAAATTTCAGTCAAGGTGTGGGGAAAATGTTCGTCTGTAGTTTCCTTTAGTTTGATCTTCAGGCTTTTCAAATTGTAATTAATAGAGGCATTCCATATTTTGATGTTAGCACTCCCTTCTGAATTTGTCTTCACATGTTGATATTTTGCAGGTAACTCTAAACCTAAGTATGTTTATTTCATAACTGGAGGAACGCTCCTGCTGCTAGGGTTTGCCAACTGCTTACAAGTGCATGGCAAAAGTGCAAGGCAGCGGTATGAAAATTCTCAGCTCTGGACTGCTGTGTGGAGACTGAAATGGCTATCAAAAATAAAGGAGGTGGCCATCTTTCCTGTAGAGTGAAGCCCATTGAAGCTTGGACAGAACATGAAAATGCCTTCTTGTCCCAAGTCAATGTCCAGCTTCAAAGTCTTGGGGTGGTAGAGTGGCAAAACTGAACCACTTTGGCAGTCTTCAATCGATATTACAATTACACAGAGCTGAATTACATTTGCAAACAGGGTAATCTTTGCTTTTGCCTTGTTCTTTTTTAACCCAACCAGATCCTATGAGGGTTTTGGTTGGGTTGGAAAACCATGGCCAACTAATTGGTGTTGGAACAGAGAGTAAGAAAATCGGAATGGAGGGGCACAGCATGATCAGTGAGGCTCTAGAAGGGACAAGAGTCCTGTGTTACTTTTAATGTAGGACAGCAAAGCTAGTGTGTTAAAGATTAAAAGTAGGGCTGTGCACCGCCTCAAGGCTGAACCCCAAATCCAAGCCAAAGTGGGCCAACTCGGTTCCTTTCGGCCCAAATCCGGAACAGTACTGGATGGGGCCGAGGCACCCCAAAGCAGATTGGAATGGGTCTGAAAACTTCAAGGCACCTTGGCCCAATTCAGGGTGATGGTGAGCCACTGCCCCTGCCAGCCGCATGGCCAACCAGGAGTCTATTGGACGCCCTGCTCACTCCCAGTACCTCTCCCCCCACTTACCTTAGCCACACAGCCTCAATTAGAGCTGCCATTTTACATGAAGATGGGGGCTCTGTGGTTTTACTAGATCTACAGTTCCAAACTATGGGTGAGAGGGGGGAGAGGGAGGATGGCAGTGAGTGGAGAGTCCAATGGATTCCTGCTTGGCCTCGCACCTGGCTTTCTGGGCATCAGCCAAGCAGATGCTCAGATGGCACTCGGGAACCCACAACAGCTGAGCCACTTCAGGGGGTGGGGTCTGAACCTTGCTTTGGAAACAAATTCAAAGCTGGTTGGCCTAGTCCTGAAGTGCCCTCAGGCAAGTCAGTCAATTAGTGCACAGCCCTAATTAAAAGTGTCACCACACAGGGGGAAATCGTGTTTGCTTACCCCCGCTTCTCTGGCTGTGTGTTTGGCCTTCATTACTTCTTCATTTGAAAGAGGAAGTAAACAACATGCCCGTGGCCCATTCAGTGGGCCGTTTTGATTGCGCTGCTTCTCCTGCACACAGCAGGAAACAGCGACAACTTCTGTCTTTAAAAGTAAGTCGGACTTACTGGTTTGTGTGTGTGTGTGTGTGTGTGTCACAAAGAAGGCTAGAAGGGGGCGGGGGGATGGCAGCGAGTGGAGAGTCCAATGGATTCCTGCTTGGCCTCGCACAGACAACATTGTGAGAGGGACCTGTGAGTGCCCAGTAACAAATATGCAATAAAAACTCATCTGATGGAGCTCTAAAAGAAATAGAAAGCAGAGTTTGTACTTATATAAGAAAACCAAAGAACGTCAGATTCTGCAAGAGTCACAACTATAGTGCCATAATACCATCCACACATTAAAATTTATTTTCAGCATCGCTTATCATTTCTTTTAAAGAACTGTGTGCCAGCTATAAGAAGACTACCTCCGAATCCCTTCAAGAATACACCTACAATGACAGCTGATGCCTGATTTTCTTTAACCCAGCTAAACGAAAAAGGTGGAAATCCAAAAACAAAAACAAACTCTGGGCTAATCTTATGAAAGTTATATCTACAATAGCAGGTGTATGTGGATCTGCTTATGAAAAATAGCTCTTCTCAGTCTGTTTTCTCTCTCTGAAATCAGAATGCAGGGATTAAAAGGAAGTGAGAAACCATTCAATTGTAGACATATCCCTTCAAAAAACAGTGGATGTTACAGTGCAGTTGAACCTACCTACTGAGTTGCTTTGAAAAATGAGAGAAGAGCTCAGCACGAGGCAGATAATGTAAACAGAGCCAAACCAGTAAAGAAGAAAGGCACGTGACAAAAAATGTCATACTCCATGGGTGATCAAGCTCCTGGAAAGGCATCCATTTCCATGCAGATGGTGTCAGCTCCTGAAAAAAAATCGGTAAAATCATTTTTGCCTGGAGTAACTCACCAGATACAAATTTAACTGCAAACAGCTTGAGAGATGGAAAAAGCAAGGCAGCTTTCAGACTTTGGAAGTACCAGCAGTTAAAATCACAAGATTGTCATGGGTGTTAGTTAGTTAGGTTTTTAGTTATTTATTACATTTATATCCTGCCTTATTTTCACCTTAAGGAACCAAAGGCAATGGACATAAATCCTCATCCTCTCCATTTTATCCTCACAACAACCACCTGGTGCTGCATGTATACCAATGACACCTGCTGAAATTCCCTTTTCTATGCAACTGTTAAAGATATAGGAACCCTGTTCTCCTTTTCGTACGCTCACCCTAGCCTCCTCTATCCGTGGGAGCTCTCTGTGCAATCCAGAATGCTGATTTTCCTTTTTACAAAGTTGGCCTTCACCAACTTTGTAAAAGTTGGGTGACAAATGCAACAATACAAATACAAAGTTGGGTGACACCCAACTTTGCAACAATGGGAGGCAGGCGGAGGTAAGTATACTCTCCCTCCTCACAGGTTTAGTATCCACAAATTAGGGACGCCAACTCTTGTTGGGTTTGGATGTGCAACTAGGTTCCAAATCAACACAGCAGGCAAGGGGTTATACTAGAGTGACCAGATACAAAAGAGGGCAGGGCTCCTGCAGCTTTAACTGTTGTGATGGAGGCATTTCAGCAGGTGCTGCATGCATACAAATGACACCCACTGACATTCCCCTTTCTAGTCAACTGTTGAAGTTACAAGAGCCCTGTCCTCCTTTCCATATGGTCACACTAGAGTTTCAGCACATTTTGGAAGTGGTGTAATACCCACTTCATTGGTCTTTGAGGATGAAGGTTAAGTTGGCGAAGAGTGGGGGAAATATCAGCATATGTTGATGAAATTCTGTTCTGTTTTGTTGGGGTGATGAGTCGATCACTGGAAGCTTTCAGAACAGAATTGGGTTATTTAAGTGAAATCTGACAATACTGAAGAAGGTTATATGTTGCTGATAGGTGCTGTTCCTTCTCTACCAAATTGCTCATTGGGTTAAGCTAACAAATGCTGGGCCAGCTCTACACCTTGTGTCAAATCATTATGAATGTGGAATAAAAAGCAGGAAATAACACTATGACCGTGTTATATGGAATGTGCCCTGTGCCCCAGCAATTATCAGTGCAGCTCAACACCACTATAAAGCAGTAGTGTAGATCTAGCCCTGGTTTACCATTCTCAGATTTACTGGGAAGACAATCCATTAGATCTGAAAGTTTGTGAGGATTTCTTTTCCTCCTGCCCATTCTATTAGTTATAATTATCATCAACATGAGTTCCGATTTATTTTAAATACTCAAAATGGCAAATTTAGTCATTCACTCAATTATGATTAAGCCAAACACACGGAGAAATCAGTCTCTCTCCACTCACAGGTTAATTATTACTGCTAATAATGCTCATTCTAGAAATCCCTGCCTGGGCTAATTGTTCTCATAAATCTCCTTAAATAAGTGCAAAATTCCCATTACTTAAATGATTAGGCAACTCATCTGCAACCATTTTCTCCAGAAAGATTTTACACCATTCAAACAAAGGCATAATATGTCCACACAATGCTTTTGTGTACAGCCTTTAAACAGTCCAAGGGTTAGAACTACATCCATATTTTGTGGTTGTACTGTATGACAAGGCAAATAATATTAGCCTCAGATTAAGATATAATAGAGAAAATAACAAAAAGTTCTACTGACCCCACAGCAAAGAGAATTAATATCTTATATGACTGTAGCTGTAAGAATATCTTAAGCAAATTACTGGGAAATGATTCAAATCTCAGCAGTGAAAACAAGAACCACCCCTGCATGAATAAGCAGTAAAAACTAAATTCACAAGCTAAATAAGAGTAAAACAAGGAAGGCAAAAAATTAGCAGATTTGCACAGAACTTCAGGTTTTTTTATTGTTCTTTGATGCACTTGACAATGAAGCAACATTTTTTCCTTTGCCAAACAACTTCCTAGGCTTGTTCAAACAACATGCTAAACCATGATGGTTAAGTGTTTTGAGCCAAACATTATGGCTTAGTATATAGTGTGAACCATTCCTAACCATGGTGGCTACATAACCATGGTTTGAACATGCTCACTAACCACTTGCTGCAAATAGGTTAGTGTTAAGGTGACCGTATAAAAAAGGAGGAGAGGGCTCCTGTACTCCCTTGTATTGAAAAGGGAATTTCAGCAGGTGTCATTTGTAGGCGCACAGCATCTGGTGACATTCGCTCTTCATCACAACAGTTAAAGCTGCAGGAGCCCTGCCCTCTTTTGCATCTGGTCATTCTAGCAGGGCTTAACTGTCTAGCAGGTTTAACTGTTGTGATGAAGAGGGAATTTCACCAGGTGCTGCATGCCTACAAATGACACCTGCTGAAATTCCCTTTTCAACACAACAGTTAAATATACACGAGTCCCTGTCCTCCTTTCCATAAGGACACCCTATTAGTGGCTTAACCATGACTTAGCATTTTGTCTGAACAGGTCCACTGAAACCACTGACATTTTGCTAATGCCACCAAAATTTATCTCCCCCCAGAATTCATCCAGATTTTTCTTTCTTTTCTTTTTGCTTGACCAGGGTCCTCCAAATTGGCCTTATATAGGATGATCATAAGAAAAGGAGGATAGGGCTATCAAGGGTGCTGTTTCCATTGTTCTGCAGGGGCCACATGGTCTGTGCATGCCCCCCCCCATGTAATTTGAGCTCATCCCCAATGCGGAAGTGAAGTGGGGAGTAGAGCAACAGTACGTGATGGTAGGGAAACACGATTTTTGTCATCTGATGATCCCCATGGATAAGAAATAGGCAGATTTGTCCAGCTCTAGGAAGGACAAGTGACAGCCAGGGTGAAGTCCCTGTTCTTGCATCTACGTAGGACAGCAGGTACATGTTTTATCCAAGGTTTTATTCAGGTGATCCTGACAAGGCATTTGCATTTCACATCTCAGTAAGAAAAAAATAAAATAAAAAAGGCCAGCAAAATAATATTTGAAAAGTCAGTTGACATGCAAAGTAATTCGATTCACCTTCTTACTTGACACCCCACTTCTCAGACTTGGGTTATCCATTTCCAGTTGCTCCTGGGGGAGTCTTCTATGTAGTGCTTTCCACAATAAGAGCACGCTTCAGCCTTTCTGGACTTCTCAAAGTGACGAGGGGCAGTGAAATGCAATCAGACAAACCTGATATGAAGGGTGGAGGAAGGGCAGCACTATTGAAGCTGTGAAGACATAATAATCAGGTTGGTTCACTCCAAGCACTGAAGTGATTAGCTATGCTCTGGCATGTTAACAAATATTCTTGCCAAGGGACAGTATTTTGAATTGTTGTTTTCAAAAGCTGCGTTTAAATGCTGCAAGCAAGCCTGACGTTTTTGCGAGGTTTACAAAACAGCATTTCAGGTTGGGGTGAGGGGAAGAAGACGCCTTGAAAAGCTGTGGAAAATGACTGGAAGCAAATGTGGTTTTGTTGGATGGATTCTTTCAGGTTTTTAGAATGGGGCTGCAGTGTGATGTGTTCCGAGCATTATGTCTCATAGAACATAAAAAGAACATAAGATTCAAGGAGATTATTCTATTGAAGAATGGTATAAAGAAGTGTGGGATATTGCTATTAATGATAAATTGACATGTAATATTAAAGTAAGAAGAGGTATAGCAAAAACGAACGAATTTGAGGGGATTTGGAGACAGTTCCTGGTATATGTGTTATCTAAAGGAAGTGGGAAACTGCCTCCAGAAGAGGTTTTAAGGTTTTGGAATCAGGAATGATCCCGAAGGGCAGGGGGAGCACTTTGTTTTCTTTTTTGATTATGTTTATGGATAAAATTATATGTTAACAGTCAAATAATCAAGTAATTTGTTATGTATTATGACTAGTTTATGTGTGCGATGTTATGTTGATGTATTTTATTTAGTGTTTAATAAAATTATATTAAAAAAAGAACATAAAATGGTTAATGTCAAACAATATGGGATCTCTTCTCACTCAGACTACATCTGAGGACATTCCTAGAAGAGGGAATGCAGATATCTATCTATCTATCTATCTATCTATCTATCTATCTATCTATCTATCTATCTATCTATCTATACACACACACACACACACACACACACAATTTGGAACGGGGTGGGAACAGGTGGCCATCCAGATACTGTTGGACTCCAACTCCCATCAATTCCAGGCAGCATGATTGATGGCCATGATTGATGCCTCTGGGTTCAAGCCTCTTGATAGTGCCCTTACTGTTTCGAAGCCTCTGATCCCTTTCCTCTCCTGGGCAGAAGCAGCAGGAGGTGATTTGGCAATTTTAGTCAAAAGACAGGAGGAGCAACAGAGTCACAGAACCATAGAATCATAGAATAGTAGAGTTAGAAGGGGTCACATTCCATATACAGTTTTCAAACCATTTTCAAAGTGACATATCCTGCTCAAGGTTGATCTGGCCCAGAAAGATTCAGGCCTTAGCTAGACCTAAGGTTTATCCCGGGGTCATCCCTGTTCATGTAAATGACACACAGGATATCCCGGGAGCAGGCAGGGATGATCCCGGGACAATCCCGGGATAAACCTTAGGTCTAGCTAAGGCTTTAGTCTTTCAAAGTCATACCTGGAGAAACCAGGGATTGAACCTGGGACCCCTGGAATGTGAAGCAGGTCCTTTAGCCCTGTGAGTTACATCCGTTCTCCAAATCATTAATGCAGCTTTGGGATATGAGAGGTTGCATTTCCATTCTGTCTCACTCTAGGTGCAGCGATTGAGGGCCTCCTTGAGAAAGTGAAGTGCAATCATGTGTAGGAGTGCAGATCTTGGCACCCGAATCTGATTTATATAGGGAGCATAGCTATCCAAATCTATTTTGAGTGGGAAAGAGGAACAAAATAATAATGAAACCAACAAGAGCACTAAAGGGGAAATAAATTAACTTGCGACGGTTCATGTTTAGAGAAGTGATAATGTTCTGTTAATTTTGCTTGTTACTGATATTCTCATCTCTGTGTGAAGAACGCAGGTGTGCTCACCTTCCTGAAGGAGCAGAATCAGTGAGAGAGCAAGAGAGAGTGAAGCAACCTAGTGGGTCTCTGCCAAAGGTTTCCGATAAGATTTGGGCCATATGCATTGTTACATGGAGCTCGCAGAGTGTGAGGAGCCCCAGTGACAAAGTGTCAAGGTAAAAAGAGTGCATCTAAATGTTCCCTCTTGCTGCCAGCATGGGAGGGAATGATTTTTCTTCCAGCCATAAGCTTTGGTTCCCTTTCATCAGGGGAGAAGACAGTAGACCATGGGTAAAGGATTAAGGAAAGGATGAGAGAGGTGTACACAATTACGCGTGGCGTGGAGAATGGGGATAGGAAGACATGTTTCTTCCTGCCTCATAGTACTAGAAGCTGGGCTCATCCCATGAAGCTGTTTGGAGAGAGATTCAGGACAGATAAAAGGAAGTACATTTGCACACAGCACATAGTTAAACTATGGAATTCACTTCCACAAGACGTAGCGATGGCCACCAATTTGGATGGCTTTAAAAGGGGTTGGACAAATTCCTGGAGGAGAAGGGTATCCATGGCTACTAGCCCTGATGGCTATATGCAACTTCCAGTATCAAAAGTAGTATGCCTGTGTACACCATTCGCTGGGGAACATAGTTGGGAGGGTGCTGTTGCACTCCTGTCCTGTTTGTGGGTTTCTGTTGGCTACTGTGTGAACAGACTGCTGGATTAAATGGACCTTGGTCTGATGCAGGACTACTTTCCTTATGTTTTTAGGTTGTGGTTTAAATCTACCCTTCTCCGTGAGCCCCTGCCAAAGGAAGTGAGGCAGGTGGCTACTAGGAGGAGGGCTTTCTCCGCTGTGGCACCCCGGTTTGTTTGTTTATTTATTTATTTATTTATTTATTTATTTATTTATTACATTTTTATACCGCCCAATAGCTGAAGCTCTCTGGGCGGCTCTCTGCTGTGGCACCCCGGCTGTGGAATGAGCTCCCCAGAGAGGTCCGCCTGGCGCCTACACTGTACTCCTTTCGTCGCCAGCTGAAGACCTTTTTATTCTCCCAGTATTTTAACACTTAATTTTAACTTAAATTTAAATTTCTGAATACATTTTAATGCTTTTTAAAAGATGAAAACTACAGCTGAACATTTGGGAGCTATGAAAGCTGGTGGATAACAAATTTTTGATCTGCCCATTAGTCTGGGAGGAGGTTAGTTCCTATTGGAATTTACCGAGTTTGAGTTTCCAAAGCATCCCATGGGTCAACAGCTATGGGTGTGATATATTCTAATGAAATTATTCAAGAATCCTGTTGTGAAATTGTGGAGTCATATACCTGCACTGTTCTAGGTCTTACGATGCTATGAGGCCTCTAGGAACAATACTTCAAGGTGTAATTGTCCTTAGGATTTTATGGATCATTTTAAGGGACTCTCAAATATGAGGCACAAAGACTTTTTACGCAGCTTGAGCAACTTTGCTGAGGATGGCTGCTTTCCCCCATTAGTGATTAGCCCGCCTCATAAGGACATTGTTCCAACAGGGGACTGGCTGGCTGATCATTTTATAAAGAGTTGTTCCAATAATCATTTCATGATAAGTGAGGAAAGAGAATGAATGAATGCATGCCGCTTTTTGATTAAAGGCACAGTGGTGGAGTATTTTGTTACAGCAGACAGAACGAAGAAAGAAACCCTAGATCAGCCTGCCCCAGCCTGGTGTTTTCCAGATGTTTTGGATTACAATTTCCAGCATTCTTGATGGTAGGGCAGGCTGGCTGGGGTTGATGGAAGTTGAAGTCCAAAGCAGCTGGAAGCACCAGCTTGGGAAGGAACCGCCCAGAGAGCTCCAGCTATTGGACGGTATAGAAATGTAATAAATAAGGATGTCCTAGACATTTCAAATTTCAGACAATTCTTCATCTTGTATCTTTATTTGTAAGATCTGCATGCTATCATTTATCTGAGGAGCTCAGTGTGCGGATCCTGTATTACTTCACAAAGATCTATGGAAGTAGGTTAGGCGATCACAGAGCTGGGCAAATAAAATTGGGCTGGGGGGAGGTGACCCCCCCAACCCGCCCTCTGTGGCAGAAAGATATCAAAGGGCCATCACCATGTCTCCAGATGTTACCCAGTCAAATTTTAAGATATTTGACGTTTTAATATTGTATTAGTTTTATATGTTTTAATCAGTTTTATGTATTTTAAGGTATTTGTATTTAATGTTGTTCCCTGCCTCAATCCAGCGGGAGAGGTGGGTAAGAAATAAATAATAATTATTATTATTATTATTATTATTATTATTATTATTATTATTATTATTATTGGTGGCCGGCGGGCGCACCGGGTGGTTGTTGCACCCTGCACATCCACAGGAAAGGGTTTTGCCAAGGCCAGGGTTTCTCCCATGGGAGAAAGCTCATGTGCAGCGAAGCCAATTCACTTGCCCAACAACTTCTCCCAGTGGGGAGAGGATATGGGCCATGTGGAGCTGCTCAGTCTGGCTTGGCTTGTCCTTTGCCTTCCCTGCAAAAACTCCTCTTCTGTCGCTTGCAGGAGATGAGCGCTTTGCTCGTCCTTTGCCTTCTCAGTGAGAGAAAGGGAAGCCTGTGCAAACCCCGCTCAGATGAGTGCACAGCCCCCACCCTTGTGATCTCCAATCTGTGATCAGAAATAAGGGGATCCCTCTGCTCACTTCCTCCCAAAGCTCCTGACTGCCTCCAGGCTAAGGAGGGTGAGGCTGTGGAGGAAGCCCAAGCCTCCACAGGCCAGATTAGGCCAGAGGCCCATAGCCTACCTATGGACTAAGCCTGGGGAAGCTTCCTGGCTAAACCAAGGCTTCTCTGGTGCAGGTCTGGCACTCTGCCTGCTACAGTACACTGGCTGCTCTTCTCTTGAAACCTTCCTGGATGCGGGGAGGTCTGCTCTCAAGTAGTCTATAGGCCTTTGGCTGTGATGACATCTGGATGCATATAGCAGAGCTTGCTCACCTTCATCCTTTATTGTGAATTTCATTTTAAAGCCACCATTCCCACTCCCAAGGAGCCCAGGGTGGCAAGCATGGTCTACCCACACCAATTTCATACTCTGATCCTGTGAGGTAGGTCAGGCTGAGAGGAAATAACTGCCCCAGCTGAGGGAGGATTTGAAGCTGGGACTTCTCAGTCCTGGTCGGACACTCTAACCTAGCTTTCCCCATCCTGGTGCCCTCCAGATGTGTTTGGACTTCCAAATGTCATTGGCTTCCAATTCACTTCAGAATCCAATATAAACTTCTCCTGTTAACCTTCAAAGCTTTTCACGGTCTAGCTCCTTCCTATCTCTCCTCTCTCATCTCACACTATTGCCCCGCTCGTGCTCTTCGCTCCTCTGATGCCATGTTTCTCGCCTGCCCAAGGGCCTCTACTTCCCTTGCTCGGCTCCGTCCATTTTCTTCTGCTGCCCCTTACGCCTGGAACGCTCTTCCAGAACATTTGAGAACTACAAGTTCAATCGCAGCTTTTAAAGCTCAACTAAAAACTTTTCTTTTTCCTAAAGCTTTTAAAACTTGATGTTGTGCAGACTTTATACTGTTAGTTTTACCCTACCCTGTGCCTGCTTACCCTACCCTGTGCCTGTTTGCATTCTCTTCCCCTCCTTATTGTTTCATTATGATTTTATTAGATTGTAAGCCTATGCGGCAGAGTCTTGCTATTTACTGTTTTACTCTGTACAGCACCATGTGCATTGATGGTGCTATATAAATAATAATAATAATAATAATAATAATAATAATAATAATAATAACAACAACTCCCATCGTTCTGATCTGATAGGAGCACCTTTAAAGCTGATGGGAGCTCCTTCCATCATTCTGAACAGATGGGAGCTCATTTGGGTAGTTCCTTTACAGTTCTGACTGAAACCTGGAGCAGATTCACCACCCCACTGACATTGGAACCACTAGCCTCCACTACTTGAGGCTCCGGGCACAAACACCCAACAGCAGCCCCCATTCCTACAAATGGGGGTGCCAGATTAGAATACCCCACATAGGTAAGCAAGGGAAAGAGGCAGCCTTCGTACAAAGCAGCCTTCCCCCAATCTGGTGCCCTCAAGATGTCATAGAGCCATAAAAAAGTAGAGCTGGAAGGGGCCTATAAGGCCATGGAGTCCACGGCCCTGCTCAATGCAGGACTCCACCTTAAAGCATCCCTGACAGAGGACTGCAGTCCCACACATCTGGTGGGCACCAGAATGGGGAAAGTTGTTCTAACCACTATACTGCATTGATTCTCTCCTCCTCCTGTTTCCTCCCCACTTTTCAGTGTCCAGATTGTAAGCTCCTTGGGGGCAGTGTCCTGTCCTTTACGCTTATGCTTTAAAGCGTCATGCGCATTGATGGTACCATGTAAGAAAGAACCTCTGTTTTATCTGTGCAGAGCTGGGGTCAATTCATTTTTAAATGTATGCCTGCCAGGATGAGAGCAAATTGGACATGAAAGTAGGGAGCAAAATTTAAAAAATGAAGCACGGATCAGCCATCATTTTCTTCTGGTGGTGGCATGTGTGATGGTTATGTCACTTCTGGATGGCGCTTTCTCTGAATTAATAGAAATAATTCCTGATAATGGATCAGTGAATCATTTCACTATTCCTTAAATAAAAATAAAAATATATGAAAGAACTCCTCACAACTGACATGCACTTCACCCGGTATAGTCTTTTTCCAAAACGACCACATTATCACTAGTTATTCATGTCCGGAATGACCATACTTAAATAAATGTATAATGGTTATCAAGTTTTCACCTCTGTCTGCATCCGTCCTAGACAGGTTTAGCTGAAAGGGAATGATTTTGTCTCCTGGTATGAATGATCACCATTTCAGCTTCTGTTTAGGTGTGTACTATCAACAGATAATATGTTGGAGCCATGGTCCTATATTGTTGTTATGGGTCAGGTTTTCATCCCGATTAAACATAAGCTTTACACCTTATAATGCTGTTCCTATTATGTTATCCAATCATTCAGGTATTCATTCATGCTACAGATTAGGGATGCTTGCACAATTTTTGTACGAGACAAGATGATCCACACCTTTTAGGCTAATGTGCATGATCAAAACTTAGCTGTCCACTGGATTTTTCACTTCTTCAAATGCAGTGATGCAGTTCTTGGCAGTGTAAACATCTTAAAACGTGAATTTAAATGTGTATCTTGGAAGAGAAATACCCATTTAGGAAAGTTTTTATAGAGGAACATTTTTTTAAAACAACACCACCTAGATTAATGCAGAAATGAAACAGAATTATGGGTAAAAACATGCAAAATCTAGTTTAATCCGTCTCTACTTCTGATCGCTTTGTAGATGTTGAATCCCAAATACAAACATTTTTGATTATACAAAGGCATGTGTTCAAATATAACAATGCTGGTTTAATGGCCCGAGAACAAACTGTGTGCCCTGTTAGGGTTGCTTCATGAGTGACAATCCAAGGGAATCCAGGAACTGGGGACCAGAAAACCACAGGCCAGTATCAAAGCACAAGCCAGAACCAAGGGGCAAACTAGGAGACAGGATTGTAGAATAACCAAGGATTCAGGAATATCCAGAGCACAGAATGACTGTGACACCCAAGCAAGTCTCAGCTGGAACAGGAAGTCCTTTATACTCCTTCCTGCCCAGAAGGATCCAATGGCTAGCCTGTGTGGGTGGAGCCAGTCCAGGGCTGGAAGGTTTTTCATAGAGAACGCTTCCCCTTGTCCTGTGGTTCACCACATGGGGCATCCAAAAACAGATCCAGCAGCTCCTGATATGTCTACAAGCCCCCTCCTCACCTTTGCCCTTCCCTCCTCCCCTTGTGCCAAGGGAGGTTGGTGGCTCCAGTTTTAGTGGGGCTCTGAACCCATTTTGGGTTTCAGTTAGAACCAGCCAGAACTCTAAAGGAGGTTCAGCACCTTGGGCAGCTTCTTTAGAGTTCTGGCTGAAACCCAGAATGGATTCACAATCCTGCCAAAATGGGAGCCACCAGCCTGCACTGCTTCCTGCACTCATCCTTTTGTTCTTAGAAAACCAGCTGATACTTCATGGCAACCTACCTACATGGTGCCATTTCTACTGATATGAATGCACGTACAGGCTCACCCCAGGGCATTACATTACCAATGCTAAATCTGTCTATGGAAAGCATAAATTGACACAAAATTTCTCCCAGTATAATGTATTTTTCATTTTTAGAAGTAGTGATTCTACAGGCTTTTGGCACATTCTCAAGGAAAAAAAAGATTCCCATTAGTAAATCTCCAGCATTCTCAAATTCCCAGGATATATCTGTGTTTTCACTGAGTTAATGTTTACAGTTGTCTTACACTCTGGTGGTTTTCGACAGAAAATTGGTTACTATACCAGGTGTCAAGGCGATTTCTCAAAATGTGTAGGGACTAGGCTTGAATGTGTGTACATGGCAACACTGCTAGTGGAAGCCACCTGCCCTCCCAAATCCCACAAGCTTAGATTTTGGGGGAAGCACCCCCTTCCTCCATCTGAATGCAGTGGAATTGCCCTTGCTTAATATTTTAAAGGGGAGAGGAAGATGGAAACACCATTCAGCCACCTCATTAAATTGTAAGTACCCCACACATTTGGAAAAAAACTACAATATTCTTGTGTCCTTCTAATCAATGGTGTAGTGGAGTCAGATCTCACAGGGATGCATAAGAACATTCGGGGAGCCATGCTGGATCAGACCAAGAATCCATGTAGTTCAGCGTTCTGTTCACACAATGGCCCACCGGCTGCCCACAGGAAACCCTCAAGTAGGACATGAATGCCACAGCATCCTGCAGCAGTGATAGCACTTTTTGATTAGCAGGGAATGCTGATGCCACTTAAGACCCCCCCACACAGTTCCCTGCTCCCTCTGAACCTTGCTGCAGTTCTCACACCAGCTGGAGGGAACTGGATATATTCCCAGCAAGAAATGGTCCATGTCCGGTCCGGAAGGTGTGAACTGCACAAATCCTGATCAAAAACAAACAAATGAATTTCTCATACAGCCCTACTCTTAAGGAACGACATTTGATTTTATTTAATAATCTCATCTTTAAAAAAAGAGTGGCTCCAAAGCAAATTCTATTGCTGGAAAGGAGTCTGATTTAATATGTAGATTCATTTCTCGTCCTAATTTTTAATGGCAGGAAGGAACATATCTTTGCTCTTTCTTCCTTTATTTCCCCATTCATTTGACTTTTCCATATGGTGATAAAGTACTGCCAAAGGGGGAAAAAAAAAACCCCAATACGATGAAAAAAGCTGGGTCCATCGAGATCATGGGCAGATCTCCATCTGCTGTGTTAGAATGAATGCTCAGAGTTATAAGAAAGAAGGGCATAGATTATAAAGAGGGGGAATTATTGCGTAGGGTGCAAATGTATTTCCTGGATGACATGCTCACATCCAGACTGTTGGATGTGAGCATGTCATCTGAGCCCTAGCATATTTACACAAGAGTAAGACCTATTGTGATGACTGAGGTTTGCTCCCAGGAATGTGTGCCACAGCATTCCACTATCTGAACTGTGGGATCGTGTCCATCATATATATTAGGGATGTGCTCCGCTCCGATTAGGAGCGTAGAAGCAGTAGCGGATTGGCCTGCTCCGCCTTACCCAGAGGCGGAGTAGGAGCGGACCGCGGACCCCCTAGAAGCAAGGCGAAGAGAAGCGACCATTTTTCGGAGCTCCGAGTTCAGGCGGAGCGCTCCGGTCGCCATCTTGAAAACATTTCGCCATAGGATTGCATTGCGGCAAATAATCGCGCATAACTATGTTGTTTTTGAAGCTATCGTTCTGGAAATTCTTGTGCACAGAGAGTCGTGGATGGGGGTCATTTTGAGACCACTCTCAACTTTCTGCGTTGTCTGGGTCGCGGGCTATATTTTTGTGAAAATCGGGTCAACCGCGCGGCTCAAACTGCGTTTTCGGCTTTTCGCCCATAGGATTGCATTGAGGGAAAGAATCGGGGATAACTGGGGGGGGTTTAAGCTATCGTTCTGGAAATTCTTGTGCACAGAGAGTCGTGGATGGGGGTCATTTTGAGACCACTCTCAACTTTCTGCATCGTACGGGTCGCGGGCTAGACATTTTTAAAAAATCGGCGGGAAAAATACCTTTTTCAAAGGGCTGAGGGGCAGAGTCAGCTCCCGGTCATGATGATCCCAAAGTTGGAGGAGGGCATAGGCAAAACAGGTAACTTGGGATTCTGGGAAACTTCTCTTTCTTCATCTGAACAGGCTTTTCCCCGTGTTTTTTAACACAGTAGCCCCACCAAATGCACAAACACAACCTGAAATCATATACTAAGCCAAGAATAAGAGATAGAAACACAGCACTGCTCCCCACCCTAACCTTGGGGAACAACTGAATCGATGTGGTGCAAGGGGATGAGCTCCCCTAGGGCATCTCATCGTGGACGTGCCCCCACTCTCTCCTGCACTGGAAGGCCATTAGAGCCTTCCAAAGAGAGTAAAACGGTGGAGCAATGCCTATCATGAGTTGAAGTGAATGGTCACTTTTCAGTGGTGGAGCAATGCCTGTTCTGAGTCGAAGTGAGCGTTTTACTTCTTCTCAGAGCTGTGGCTGTCAGTGTCTTGAACTGGCAGCTACTTCCCCCTCCCCCGGGCACGTCCCCCTATTGCTGGTAAAAGACAGATATAGCCTTTTAAAAAAAGTTCTTCTTGTTGTTTATTGAGCAACACTGCTGCTTTTAATTCCACCCCTCCTTTGTTTATTGATTGATTTATTCCATTTTATATGCATTACTGGCTTATCCTTGGCTCACTTCCTTATGCCCCCAGAAATGCCAGCTGCATGCCTGCCTGCCTTCCCTCCCTCCTCCCCTGCCCACCTCGCAGGGATGTTGTGTGTGGGGTGCCCGATTTTCAAAAAATCGCCAAAAATCAGGGGATGATGGGATTGCTTTGAAACTTGGCATGCGTGTGTATATCCCCATGAGGTGTCATGGTGCCAAACATGAGGTTTCTAACTTGAACAGAAAAAAGTTGTATAATTTTTTAGCTTTCAATGCAAGCCTATGGGGGGGGGGGAAACGGAGCTCCGGATCCGGATCCGGAGCTCCGGGCGGAGCGGAGCGGAAGTGGGCGGAGCGGGGGCGGGGTGGAGCGGCCCGATCCGGAAAATGGCGGATCTGCAAGTGAAGCGGAGCGGGGGGTCTGTGCACACCCCTAATATATATTGCTCCTTGGGATGGACAAATCTGTCAGTTTCACTTTCCCCCGCCTACTTTTTTCTTTTTTAATCTCAAGTTTAAAACTGTCCTGAATATGAAGAAATTTCCATCATTTTATTTTGGGAAAAAAGTGTAATTTCTCGAACTTTCCATGTCTTTTGCTTGCACGAATTGTCTTTCCGTTTAGATACCCCATGCATTTGGCAGCTGCTGCCTGCTGCTTACAGACTCCATTTATCAAAATAACAGTAACAAAATAGAGATATTTCAGCAGAGTAATAGGCTCCTCTCTTTGTCCACCTTCAGCGCTCTGGTCCCGTCTCTCCTTCTTAGAGGGCTGGCAGGCTGCACCCACTCTGTCTTTGAGGTTAATTTACTTGGGAGATCTTATCATGCAGTATCTCCATCTGCTAATAGAATTGTCCTTGGTCAATGCTGACTGTCTGACATAGACTGGATAATATCTCTGATATAAAGATTCAGGAGCGCATCTCACTCGCACATCAGGGTGCTGCCAGCATTCAAACAGCAGGATTTACATAGGGAAAAATCCTTCCTCAAATACTTGCAAGCAGGACTGGGGAAAACAGAGCAGGGCTGATCCTATGAGCAGCCGCTGGCTCCCCTTTCCTCTGCCCCAAAGGAAAGATGTTTATCTCAGGGCAGGCAAAGACGGATCATGAGAGGGGCAATCCCAGCCTCCAGAATAACAAAGAATTCCACTAGGGAATCTGGCAGTGGAGGCTGGTGGCTCCGATGTCCATGGGGCAGTGAGTCCGTTCTGGATCTCAGTCAGAATTGTAAAAGGGCGATCCAAAGTGCTGAACCCTAGCCTCAAAATGGGTTCAGCACCTTGGATAGCTTCCTTAGAGTTCTGGCTGGTTTTGACTAAAACCCAGGGAGGATTCACAACCTCACCAAAATCAGAGTCACCAGCCTCCGCTGGATCTTGGCATGGGCAGTAGTCCCTGGCAGGAAAAGACACTCTATCAGGGTTTGGGAGTGCCCCCCCCTCCCCAGCTGCGGAGCAGGAAAAAGGGAAGGGAAAGCAGCTTTGGAGCGGGTTCTTCCCAAGCGCTTGCAAGGGCTTTGCACGCGTTCACTTGGAGCATGCGCAAACTTCAAAGCCTTATTTGCACATCTTCCTTATTTGCACACCATAACTAGATGACTCTGTGGAATAATGATTTAGTTGCGTTTAAAATGCTTTAGTTGCATTTATTAGAATGTAAGCCTATGTGGCAGGGTGTTGCTGTTTTATTCTTTTACTATGTACAGCACCATGTACATTGATGGTGCTCTATAAACAACAACAACAACCATAACAATAATCTTTCAATTTGCAACACAATGGTAACAACAACAGTCAAACAAACAAAAGGGGGAATTGCATCATGAAACATACCAATTTGACTCATCATTAACGTCTCCTTTGATATAGGGAAAAGAAAAGAAAACTACAAGATGGGAGAAGATTAACATTTCCATTTCAAATATGTACATTAATATAAACTGTCCATATATCTAAATAAGCATCCATACAACTTAGATGATTGTCGGAGATTCACTCAAATGTAGCAAGAACAGTAAGATCTTCAGTTCATTGGGTTGTAGGTGGTGGGAATGTCTTCTTCCAAGCTTTACAACATTTTAATTACATGAATTGGCCTACTGATACATTCAGTGTCTGATGAAATAATTGATGACTATAATTAGTATAAATTTTCTCCTAAAATACATATTTTTGTACCCATGTTAGCAGTTTGGTATGGGTTTGTGTACATTTGGGTGCTGAGAACTAGATCACAAATTCAGAGAAATGTGAAAATCAAAGGATAGCTCTGTTCCAATTCACCTGTTAGTCCAGCAAGTATAAATCATGTTGGTTTGCTTAGAAATTACGACCAAACAAAATCTTTAACTGTGAGAACGTCAAACTTCATTCCTGTCTAAAGATGCAACAAAATAACAATCGCTAAATGATAAATAATAATCGCTAACATGCACCGTTTAAAGTATGCTATGGTGTCAAAGAGGGAGATTGAGAAACACGATTAGGATCTGGAAAATCTTAAAGCAACTACAAGGAAGCTGATGTCCTCCAAATGTTGTTGGACTCCAACTCCCATCAACCTCAGCCACCATGGGCATTGGCCAGGAATGATGGGAGTTATAATACAGCAACAATATCTAAAAGGAATCCTTACGTCTGCCCTAATGGGATGATGAAAGAGATAATAAACCCACAGAAAAAAAGATTGCAGCTTTGTATATTCCTAAATGCCAGAAAAATATTACCAATAAATCTATAATAGAAGACAATTTCATGATAAAATGGTTTATTATAGGCATACAAAATGTTCTGTTCCTTCAAAAGAGTCATAAATAAATTGCCCAAATTTGGAAGAAGGGGAATTTGTTGCAACATCAAAAAATGCCAATTGAAGAAGCTGAACAGTTGGTGAAGTTTAAAATATAAACTCATTAGAACAGCTAAAAAAAAAACAATGAGCACACAGTCACGTGAGGAGGAGTATGAGGTCTTGATGACCTTCACTATACAGCAGAAGCAAGAAATCACCTGTGAAGTCATTTTCAGTGTAGAAACACAACTGATGGTTGTTCCCAGAGCTTAAATGGGCCATCCGAATTACCCATTGTGTGTTTTCCCATGGGATCTTCCTCCAAAATAATAAGGCTTAGCACCTTCAGATTTTTATGAATAAAAACCGATCTGATTACAGATGTCTCTTGCCTCTTTAGCTGTGTTACATTTATTGTATTTATCAGAGCTGGATTAGTCAGTAACCCCAGGGTGAGCCTAATTAAAGGGAAGTGAGAGAAAACATTAAGTACTTGAGAAGTCCCGCTGAATGCATTGAAATATAAAGCTGTTCAATTTGTATGCACGGGCTTTGTTTCCTAGGCACTACAAGTTAGTTATATAACAATCTGCCAGAATGAGTTGACCTACATATGTGTCTAGCTCATGGCCACAGAAATAAGGTAGACTGAAAGGGACGTTTCAATGGCCCCTTGTTAGGAATCATTACGTTGACCACAGAGAACAGGGTTTCTGTATCTTTAACAGTTGTATTGAAAAGCGAATCTCAGCAGGTGTCATTTGCAGGCTTGCAGCACCTAGTGAAATCCCCACTTCATCACAACAGTTAAAGTCTGTAAACAGTTAAACTCTGTATTTTAATTTTATATCAATTTTGCTGCATGGTTTTTATTCTGGTTGTGCTTTTTATATTGTATTGTGTATTTGTGCTTTTAACCTGTTGGTTGTCTTACTATGATTTTAATTTTTGTGAACTGCCCAGAGAGGCTATTGGGCGGTATAGAAATGTAATAAATAAATAAATAAATAAAGCTGCAGGAGCCCTGCCCTCTTTTTCTGATCACACTAGGCAGGGCTCCTGCAGCTTTAACTGTTGTGATGAAAAGGGGATTTCACATTTTTCTGAAATTCCTTTTTCAATGCAACTATTAAAGATAGAGGAGTCCTATCCTCCTTTTCATATGGTCACCCTAGAATCATGTCCCGTATTATTTATTTATTTATTACATTTCTATACCGCCCAATAGCTGGAGCTCGGTTCACAAAAATTAAAAACATTCAAAGTATAAAACAACAGTATAAAACCCTAATATAAAATACAATATAAAAGCTCAACCAGATAAAAACAGCAGTAATGCAAAATTACAAATTTAAAACACCAAGTTAAAATTTTTGAAAGGTGCATTAGCTTTAGGATGTCCCATACAATCACCAGATGGGATTGTTGAGTTTCCTCAATGCACTATTCATTAATTTCTGGACTGATATCTGTACTTTGGGAATTACATGATTTCTGGAGCCTTCATTGTCACACAAAATTGAGGCTCTGGATGAGGGTGGATGGCTGCCGGGTGCTCATTGGACGCTTGCCTAGGGTGACCATATGGAAAGGAGGACAGGGCTCCTGTAACTTTAATAGTTGCATTGAAAAGGGAATGTCAGCAGGTGTCATTTGTATTCATGCAACACCAGGTGAAACTCCCTCTTCATCACAACAGTTAAAGCTGCAGGAGCCCTGTGTAGTATGACCAGAAAAAAAGAGGGAAGGGCTCCTGAAGCTTTCACTAGGTGCTGCAGGCCTGCAAATGACAATTGCTGAAATTCCCTTTCCTATTCAACTGTTAAAGATATGGGAACCCTGTCCTCCTTTCCATATGGTCACCCTACACTTGCTGAGACACCAAAGAAGCTTGTGTGCACGTTGTTGTTGTTGTTGTTGTTGTTGTTGTTGTTGTTATTATTATTATTATTATTATTATTATTATTATTATTATTATTATTATTATTCCCAATAGCCAAAGCTTTCTGGGCTGTTTACAAAGACCACAAACCACAAATACAAGATAATAAAACATAGCATAACATTTAAAATACAAAATTTAAAACAATCTAAACAGCTAAAAACAATTTCAATAAGATACTAGACTTGATAAAGACAGCTGATATAAACACCCATCATAATGCCATCAAATGCCTCAGAATAGAGGACAGTCTTAACCTGGTACCAAAAAGATGACTGTGTTGGAGCCAGGGGAGAAATCGTTCCATAATCTAGGGGCTACCACTGAGAAGGCCCTCTCCCCTGCTACCATGTTCCGAGCCTTCTTAGAAGAGGCACTTGGAGGAAGGCCTCAGATGCAGATTGTAGCGTGTTTTAGCCTTGGACAGGACCAAAATACTAACAATACTGATGTAGTTTAGCTTAAAGCTCTTCAGCAGCCTTAGGAGAAGCATTTCAATCTTTTAGAATGGGAAAAAAGATGCAAAAATGGGGAAACCACCAAATCAGTGGTCAGGGGAAAGGGGGCATATTGAGTTGGGGAACCCTGGAGGACTTAGGTTGGGACCCCAGGAGGGATGAATTGGGGACCACTGCTGGTGTGACTCTCATCTTTCTTCCTGGATGATGTCTCAAATCAAATGGCCACTTGATTTGTCTGCATAGCTGCTGACCACAGACACAAGGTGGACTGCAGAGAGCTTTAGTTAATAAAACCATGGCTGGATACCGCTCTTTCCCATGGAGCCTTCAACAAATAATATGAAGGATTCCCTAAAGGCACGATACCTCATTTATCCCTGTAATTTGGACAATGGCCTGAAAAACACTGCAGCTGCTGCTATAGAGATGATTTAGTTGTCATGAACATCTGGTAACTGATGGAAGGATTATAAGGAAGCAAGAAGTCTATGAGAATCGCAAACTATCCCCACATCCAATCTCTAAGCAATAGTGAATGAGGTTGCATGCCCGGTGTTAATGAAATCGGTAAACAGTTCTCTCCATGGCTTCTTTCATGCATACTTTGAATGCAAAATCACAGCTTCATATTCATTATAGATGCTATAAAATGGCCATAAATCCTGAAATTTATAACCAGCTGAATTTTCTATAAATGATGTGTGCTTTATTGTCTGTTAATACACAGTTACTGCAGTCAAATGTTCAGTCCTGCCAATTTTATAACTTTTTTTTTTACCATGCATATTAGAACAGAACGTTCACATTGCCATAGTTAAGGATGAGTTGCAGTTTCCATTAAAAACTTCTGCTTTCAGACATAAAGAAGTTATTCCATGTACTAACCTGGCACATACGGTTTTAAAAAAATATATAGAAATTAAAAAAAGCTCAAAGCCATATTTTTTGTACCACATAAGCAGCCAGATTGGCTCCTCACAAGTCATTTACACATGAATGCAGATCACACGTTTGGCCTGGGATTCAGTTTTGGCCTTCAATATTAAAATTAAAAGAACCCTTAATTTACATGTTGGGGGGAAAAAGATGTTGTGAAGAGGATACATCATGTTTTACTGATATAAATTAATTTGCTCTCAGCACTGCCCAAGAACAGTAGATAAGGTAACCAAGCAGGCATAGAGCTGAGTCTTTGGGCCATAGCTAGACCTAAGGTTTATCCCTGGATCGTCCAGGGGTCAAACCTGTTTATCTAGGTGACACATAGGGGATCCAGTGCACAGGCAGGGGCGAACCCTGGATGATCCCAGGATAAACCTTAGGTCTAGCTGTGGCCATGATCCAGCAGTACACAGAATAAGAAGTTTAGCCATCTGGCTCCACATTGTCCCTGAATGGTAGGACATCCCCAACCTTGCTGATATGGAGCGGCCCAAAATGGGTGAGAAATTCATTCAGTTCACACTTAAATGGATTTTAATGTGATCTTATCCAATTCTGCACTTTTGAAGCTCTATGTGAACTCAGTTATCCTTGGAAATTTGTACTTTTCTGGATTTTGCAATGGAATTCTTCAAAAAATTTTTTTTAAAAAAGTGTACACAAATACGTATATTAGAGCAAATAACATTAACAAATGCATTTTGTTAGGGAAATTGCTTACAAAAAATAGATACATTAGGCAAAAACGTGTCCCAAAACCAGCACAAAGATGCTTATGAATTTTCATGCAAACTTTTTTTCCATTCTCATTTTTTTCCCTTTTTAAAAGATGCACAAATTGCAATTTGTGGAAATCAGGGCTGTAAATAATGCAATTTGTGGAAAATGGTTTAATTATGACATTTACGCCTGCAATTTGTGTAAATTGCACTATTTACGGTTATGATTTTGTGCAAATTGCAATTTCTGTAAATAGTTGTACCCACAATTTAGTACAAATCTCATCTCTCTCTGTCTCTGTCTCTGTCTCTCTCTCTGTCACACACACACACACACACACATATATATATAAGCAGAAAATTTCCCAAGTTTTGAGAACTGACCACCACAAGGCTTGTAAATGCGTACTGAACTGGGGGCGCTGCAGGGGTCCATCAAGCCAAAAGTGAACCGGATTTCCCTGTGATGGCCATCCCTAGACAAGTGCTCTCTTGTGGAAAGGGAGAAAGAGGAGAGTGGACAGAAAGAGGGTAACAGAGAGAGGGAGAAGCAGAGAAAAGGGTGGGAAAGAGGAAAACACTGCCCAGAAGGACAAGGGAGAAACCCCACCCCAGGCCCTGCAGCTGAGCCAGGCAGCTGAACAGCGAGAGAGACAGCCTCTAGCCACTGCTGTGGAGAGAACGTTAGTGTGAGATTTTGTTTTTGTGTTTCCTCCAAAGAAGGTTTGTTTTGGGTATAATTACTGTGGGGTGAGTGCCAGAAAGAAACGCCAGTATTTTTGTTACCCTTCCTTTTACAACTAGAGGTTTACTCTGCCAAGGCTGAGGGAAGATTGCCACCCCTGAAAGGTGGGGCTGTGCGAAGTACTCCGATCCTAAAAAGAGCTCTTGGTCACCCTCTCTCCAGCTTGTCTTTGTTCGTAGGGCGCACCGTAAGGGTCTGGCACAGAAGAAAGAATCACTCTCTGATGGATAAAAATCCAAGAACCACAGTCGGGCAATACTGCAATTAGGACCAACCAAAATCTCATAAATAATGTGCAAGCTGTGAAGTTCTCCAGAACCCTTCATCAGGCCAGTTGGCGCAGAAAGCAGGGAATTCCGGGGGTGGGGGGAGTCCCGAAATTTGGCCAGATGTGGTGATGTTGTGCCCATGAAGTCTGCAGTTTAGTTAGATAAAGGGCTCAACTACACCAAGCAGGATATTCCACTATGAAAGTGGTATGAAAGCGGTATATAAAGGGCAGGAGCCACACTACTGCTTTAAAGCGGTACTGAAGTGCACTGATAACTGTTGGGGCCCATTGACACATACCATATACTGCTTTCATACCACTTTCATAGTGTTATATTATTCATTACAACAGTGAAAGCTGCAGGAGCTATACTAGAGTGACCAGATTCAAATGAGGGCAGGGCACCTGCAGCTTTAACTTCTGTGATGAAGAGGGAATTTCACCAGGTTCTCCATATAACACCGGTCTTAAAGGAACTGCACTGGCTGCCTATACGCTTCCGGTCTGAATTCAAGGGGTTGGTAATGACATTTAAAGCCCTAAACGGCTTGGGAGCTCAATACTTGAGGGAGCGCCTCTCCTTATATATGCCTGCCTGAGACTTGAGATCTGTTGGAGGAGCCCTTCTCCACATCCCACCAGCACAACACATACACTATGGTGGGACATGGGAGAGGGCCTTCTCTGTTGTGGCACCCCGACTGTGGAATGCCCTCCCCTTGGAGGCCCGACTGGCGCCAACGGTCATTTTATTCCGGCGCCAAGTGAAAACATGGCTTTTTAACAAAGCTTTTAATGGTTGAATTCACTAGGCACATTGTTTTAACTGTTTTAATAGTTTTACTGCTTTTAAATTATATATCGTTTTAACTTGGCTTATGGTTTAATTTGTTTTTAGCGGTGTATATTCATTGTTTTATACTGTATACTTTTATCTGTACGCCGCCCTGAGATCTTATTGATATAGGGCGGGATATAAATGTTTTAAATAAATAAATAAATATATACAAATGACACCTGCTGAAATTCCCTTTTCAATACAACTGTTAAAGATATCAGGGGAAGAGCCTTCAGCGTGGTGGCCCCCCTCCTGTGGAATTCCCTGCCTCTGGAGGTCAAGCAGGTGCCAACCTTGTACTCCTTTCGGCACCTCCTGAAAACATCTTTATTCCAAGAAGCCTTTCCTTTATATGCAGCCTTGAATCTCTGTTTTTGCTTCTTTTAAGTTTTGTTTTAACTGTTTTATTCTGTTTTTATTTTCATTTTATCTTGTACACCGCTCCGAAATTTTTCAATGGGGAGCGGTATATAAATATTCTAAATAAATAAATAAATAAATAAATAAATAAAGATACAGGATCCCTGTCCTTTTTCATATGGGCACCCTACTCGTGAGCATTTTAAGAAAGTTGACGCTCAAAGCTACATGCTACAATTTCCTGCCATATGCAAAGATGCACACAGGCTACGTTTTCCAGTTTAGATTTAGGATTTTGCATCTGACTCCAACATTTCCAGATGTGCTCTGCTGTTTTTCAGCTCCGTCCTTCTAACACATTCTTTTTCCTTTAGAGGCTCTGCAGGTTTGTTAGCTAACACTATATGGTGACCTTTGCTCCTCTCTGGTGCTTTGTGTTTTCAGAGTAAAAGAACTATGTAAAAGTCTAGGGCCATTTTTTTAATCCCAGATGGGGCAGGTGAAATATCTTGACTTCATTTCTCCTGAGAGCCTATATAACAAATAGTGTAAGATTTGGCTACTGATACAACTTACGGGCAGGGACTCAAGCTGAATCTTTTTCTCTTGGCATTGTACGTCTTAGGCCACAGCTACACCTAAGGTTTATCCTGGGATCATCCAGGGTTCGCCCCTGCCTGAGCACTGGATCCCCTGTGTGTCACCTAAATGAACAGGTGTGACCCCTGGACGATCCAGGGATAAACCTTAGGTCTAGCTATGGCCTGAGTTACTTTTTATGAGGTTTTTTTTTTGTGGGGGGGGGCATGGAATTGGAAGGAGAGATGCTTTTAAGAATCTAAGAATGACTTTTAAAAAACCTACACAGAACCCTAAGGCATGAAGGCAACTGCTGGTTCATATTCAGCCCCATGTTCACAAAACTACATCTGAAGCAAACACACATCAAAACTGTTTAATCTCCACCTTTTCCTCTACATGCTTCCATCAAAAAAGATGCAAACCTTCCTATAAGAATAACAGAACTGCAAAGGACCAGATGGCTGTCGAGTCTAATCCTCAATCAAAGCATAGGACAATCCACTCCTATTTCTTTTCTTTCCGATCGTTATGAGCAACCCAGACCACAGTGGAGCGCTAGCTGAGCACTCGCTCCTTGATGTTGGGAAAAAAGAATATACCTTTAACAGGGACCCATTTCTCATGGCTTCTCTACATACTCATGGAATGTGTGAAGGGAGAGAACGGGATCATGTGCTCTGAACCTTGTCCCAACCACTGTGTGTTCAGCAGGTCTAAACAGACCCAACATACATACAGGTATATGTTCATAGGTTCTGTCTGTATACATCTCAGGCTTAAGAACATAAAAGCCCTGCTGGATCAGCCCAAGGGTCCATCTAATCCAGCATTCTGTTCCAACAGTGGCCAACCAGCTGCTGATGGGAAACCCACAATCAGGACATGAGTGCAACAGCACCCTGTCACCCATGTTCCCCAGCAACTGGTATGCGTAGGCTTACTGCCTCTGATATAGTATAGCGGCACCTTGGCCTCCAGGAATTTGTCCAATCCCCTTTTAAAGCCATCCCAACTGGTGGCCATTACAGTATTTTGTGGAAGTGAATTCCATAGTTTAACTCTGCACTGTGTGAAGAAATCCTTCCTTTTATCTTATTATTATTGATTTATATAGCACCATCAATGTACATGGTGCTGTACAGATTATACACAGTAAATAGCAAGACCCTGCCGCATAGGCTTACAATCTAATAAAGTTGCAGTAAACAATAAGGAGGGAAAGAGAATGCAAACAGGCACAGGGAAGTGTAAACAGGCACCAGGTAGGGTGAAGCTAACAGTATAGAGTCAGAACAAACTCAATATTTAAAAGCTATAGGGAAAAGAAAAGTTTTTAGCTGAGTTTTAAAAGCTGTGATTGAGTTGGTAGTTCTCAAGTGTATCTGTTCCAAATCTCCCACCAATCAGCTTCATTAGGCAGAGTGAGGTGGAGACCTCAGGCAGTAAATACCAGGGGCCGGGAACAGCAGTGAGGTGATGGAGGGTAGAGCTGTGTGTGCCATATAGCCTGCCCTACACTGCTTAAGCTAGCCTGGTGCCCTGAGGTGCGTTTGAGGATGCTGTTGATGTAAGATTCAACTGCCAGTCCAGTCAGTTTCTTTACAAGCCAAGGGGAGCGTGCCATCTTGTCCTTTGCCTCAGGCTGCAAAACATCTTGGGCCAGCTCTGGTGGAGATCCCACCTTTTTCAAGTGTTTCAAATCATGTGCAGAGAGCTGATGTGTGTACCACTTGGATGGGCATTGGCTTGTTCACATTTCAGCTGAACGTGCAATGAATTGTGGGAGGGAAAATGGGCACAGTTCCACTTTTCCACTCCACGCACTCATCTGAATGCGTGAATCGGCTGTAACCACACAGAAAGAACTAGCTGTAAAGTTCTGGATTGTACCACTTCAGTGTGTGTGTGTGTGTGTGCGTGTGTGTGTGTGCGTGTGCAGAGGAGTCCTATTTTCAATGCTGTTGCTGCCTAGAAAAACAGCTGGCAGATATTAAATGAACAGATTCGCATCACCCTCCTCCTGGCGTGATAGATAAACTACATGTGGGAAGTTTGTTTATTTATTTAGGAGAACACTGAGAGAAATGCCTCCCTCTCACTATAACCTCAAGTGGTACAATCCAGAATTCTACCACCTCTTCTCATCATCTCTTTCTCTGTAGTCGTGTGTTGAGTTGCATCATGAAGTACGAAAACAGGTTGACCTAAATTTAAGCCAAGCAGCAGCTGAAGATGATTTCACAGAAATTCACTCCCTGGTCATTGTCTGGAAGCCATGTGGCAGAAGCAGTTTGTGCTGGGGCTTAAGTGAGCCTTTTGGCAATTTGTTTTAGACACATCTAATACTGGAGGGGAAAAGGCAAACTATTTAGCAATGTGGATCCCCATATATTTACTTGCCTGTGGAAGTGGCTTTAGATGACAGCTGGAATAATGGACCCTGACGTGCCTGACTCTAGATTAATACATTTTTCTTCTGCTGTGCAGTTGCTTCCCAAATATAACTGGATTAGGATAGAATGATACTGCTCTTCTCACCACTAAAAGATGGTAATGGAATTAACTTTCCAACAGCTTGTTGCCACATGTTAGCGACCATGAGAAGGACATGAATTCTTGACCCTGCTTCATGCCTGCATATGGAATGAACCTTGATCTCTCTACATGATGGCTGGCAGCTGCACACATAAATTAATCCTAGGATGAAAGTTCACAAAGGACTTTGGGGTATTTTTAGAGGGAGAAGCTTCTGCAGGTGAAAGAGGGGACAAAAATAATCTTACCATTTTCACTTCTGCCCTTTCTTTTTAGGAGAATGTGCTGGGCCTTGGTTGGACTACCATGGAATTTGATGGATTAGCAGCCAAAGCAGGGTAGGGTGGGGTGGGGTGGGGTGAAGGTCTTCTCTGTGTTGGCCCCAACCTTATAGAATCTCCTCACAAGAGACATGTGGCTGGCTCTCTGTGGCTGGTTGTAAGTGGTTTGAAAAATATACTTGTTTTCCCTGGCTTTAAAATGAAAAGATGTGACTGCCCTTGCTGCTGCTACACATTTGAATATCATTATATTTTACTGCTGTACCTGTGGTTTTAATTTTTGTGAACCACCCAGAGAATTTCAGCTATTGGGTGGTATAGCAATAAAATAAATAAATGGAGTTAATTCTGTATTTAAACTTGTTTATTTTAAAGTTTTTTGAATTGAAGGTGGTTTTATATTGAATTATTTAGGCTGTAGCTAGACCTAAAGTTTATCCCAGGATTGTCCTGGGGTCAAACCTGTTCATCTAAGTGCCACACAGGTCATTCAGCACTCAGGCAGGGACGAACCCGGGATGATCCTGGGATAAACCTTAGGACTAGCTACGGCCTAAGTCTTAGATTGTAAGCCACCTTAGGAAGACCACAGTCTTGAATGGCAGCTAGGAAATATATTAAATAAACCAATTGATAAAGATCGTCTATGGCAGGTCCTGAGACTGGGTCACCTGACATAACACAGTTAATGGGCAATTGACTATACTGTGCCTGAGTATAGAAGAAGGTGCCCGTTATTTGTTTATTTATTTATTATTTATTAAATTTATATACCATCCCATAGCCGAAAATCTCTGGGCGGTTTACAAAGGTTAAATAAGAGTGTCTTTTAATAAGTGTGTCTTTTAATTAGGGCTATGTACTGCTTCAGACCTGAACCCCAAATTTGAGCTGAGGCAGACCAGTTGGGCCAAGGCTGTCCAAGGCACTTTGGGGTACCTTGACCCAACTTGGGGTGATAGTGGGCTTCTGCCCCCACCCACCAATGGGACTTACATGAGTTGTCTGGCAGCTGCCCAGCATCGATGGGGGCTCTGTAGTTTCCTAGATCTAATGTCTCAAACTATGGTGGCTGGCTGAAGTAAGTCCAACGGGCAGGCGAGGGCAGCAGCTCTGGGTTTGGGCGGGAGCTGCGCTGAGAGGGGGGAGTCCAATGGACTCCTGGTTGGCCTCACACCCCAGAATCTGCAACCTACTTTGGGTGTCCTCATCTCACTTTGATGTGGATCCGAAGTAGGTTGACCCAAGCACCCCAAGTTGAATCGGCTGATTTGGAACCCCCGAACTGGCCTCCGAAGTGACTACGAGGGTGCGTGCATGGCCCTACTTTTAATGTTGGAGGAAGTACTTTATTCCCCTTCCCATCCAACCCACTGAACACATAGCGTCTACCACTTTAAGCGCATTTATCAAGGCACAGGTGTTTTGTGAGGGAATCATTTCCAGACCTCACAGAAGCCTTAATAATTAATAACCAATTTCCCTCTTCCAGCCAAGCTGACAGACATGTCTTCTTAGGCTCCTGCTGTCTTCTAATTGGCACCTTTTGCGCTGTGCACCATACAAAGCAAATGAGTTAAATAGGATATCTTCCTAAGGATACCCTTGACGTCAAGCTACAGGTGTCTATGCAAATGTGATGCTGTCAGGAAGAGAAGAAGAAAAAAGAGGCGTGTAAGCCTGCCAACCGCCTAGTAACTCGAGCAATGATGGGAAAATAAGAAGAGACAGTTAGTTGCTGAGGTGGTCCCAGGGAATACTAATAAAAAAGGACTATCTTTGATCAGGCCAACATCTGTTTGGGTAGATGTATGCACTTTAAAAAAGAAGAAGAGGATACGTGCAGCTTTTCATCTGACAGAATGGAAAGAAAGCGAAATCTCAATCATAATTATTATTTATTAGCTTTACATCCTACCTTTCTGCAGTTAAGTGCCTGACAGGACATGCAGTGCTGTAATAAAAACTTAATTTAAAAATCATCAATATAAGACACTACACAAATAAAATACGGGCAGATTTAACAAACAACCCCCCCCTACAAGAACAAGCTTAAAACCAGTATCAAACTAAAGATAAAAAATGAGCTGCCCAGCACCACAGCTGAGCAGACACCTTTCTAACAGGAAGGCCTACTCTTCATGAGTCTTCAGAAAGCTAGTAAAGAAGGGGCCAGGAACCCGTGTTCCTCTAGATGTTGTTGGAATAAAACTGCCAGAATCCCTGACCATTGACCATGCTAGATGAGGCTGATGAAAACGTCCAGCAACATCTGGATGGGCAGAGGTTCGCCACCTTGGAGTAAAGCAAAACTAAGCACATCCACTGAGAAGCAGCTCTCTTATGTCCTTCCCGAACACACCTCAGATGTCACCTCGACATAGATGAAGGCCTATCCTGAAGATATTAAAATCAGGGTGGGTTCATAAGGAAAAAAGCAGGCCTTCATCTAACTTGTGCTAGAGCTATACTATAACTTTTTAATAGGGCTGTGCGCCACCTCCCCAAATCCAAGTAAAGATGGGACGATTCGGCCTGCCTTGGCCTGGATCCGAGGTGGTACTGGGTTGGCCCACTGAGCCCCGAGGCCAAAGCAGATTGTTTCCAAAGCCTCCAGGCTGATTCAGGGCAGTGTTAGGTTGCTCCACCCCCCCCCCCCCCACCTGCCTGCCTGGGAAAGCCAGAGCAAAGCTGGCTGGCTTCAGTTATCTCCTGCTGCTGCCACCACTGGGACTTACTTTTCTGTACGTCCTCTTTCCTGAGAGCTGAGCCATGATTTAAAGGTAAGATCGTGGGGTGGCTCTCTTTTTAAAATAGCTTTCTGGCTGCAAACTACAGTGGCCATAAAGGCCAATTTCCCTTAGTTTACAACCATAGAGCTCTTAGAAAAAGAGAGCCCCCATGATCTTACCTGTAAATCATGGCTTGGCAGAGAAGAGGACGCACGGCAAGGTAAGTCCTGGTAGCCGCAGCTCCAGGTTTGGGAGGGCAGGTAGGCAGTCCAATGGACTCCTCTTCAACCATGCACCTGACTTTCCTGCAAAGGCTGAGCCACTTCATGTAGAGTGACCATGAGAAAAGGAGGACAGGGCTCCTGTATCTTTAACAGTTGTATTGAAAAGGGAATTTCAGCAGGTGTCATTTATAGGCATGCAGCACCTGGTGAAATTCCCTCTTCATCACACCAGTTAAAGCTGCAGGTGCCCTGCCCTCTTTTAAATCTGGTCACTCTAGTATAGTTCCTGCAGCTTTAACTGTTGTGATGAAGAGGGAATTTCAGCAGGTTCTCTCTCTATACAAATGACACCTGCTGAAATTCCCTTTTCTATGCAACTGTTAAAGATACAGGCGCCCTGTCTTCCTTTTCATATGGTCACCCTAACTTCGGGAGGCCTGAGAGTTGGGTTTTTCCCCATTTTAAAAAACCTTTTCTCTGTATTTGAAGTGCACTGATAATAGTTGGGGCACATTATGCATTCCACATCTCACTTTTCTATTGTTATTTCCTGCTTTTTATTCCATATTATCTAAAATATGGCAACAGACGCCAAAGGCTGTCTACACCAGCCATTTATTACAGAATAATAGTGATGTCATTCCTACTGAGGCACATGACATGCAGCTGATCCTGCTGTGATCTCAGCTCCACCACTCAGTTATTCCAGGATTTTGCTGACTGGTTTTGTCAAGTCCCCCCTCCCTTTGCCATAATCCTGAAGTCTGCAGCCAGAGTACTCACCCTTTGCGAGGTTGTTGCTGTTCACCATAAGTTTTGGGATCAGCAAACAGCCAATGACCTGTGAGGGGCGTGTGCATGGGTATCAGCATGTTTCATCGCCAAGTGCCTTTTTAAAAAAACCAAACATATCTCTGTGCAGCATCGCACATGCGATGGACTCCCTATGCTTCCATGCGTAGCTGTGCATCTGCGTTCCTGCGCATCTCTGAGGAGACAGAAATAACTCATCCCTGTAGTCGTATAATCTGTCTATCCCCGCCCACTCCTCCCGATCCACATGCAGAAGCACCATCACTGGGCACACGTCCTCCCGCAACAGCACTCCTGAAAATGCGGGAAAGTTTGCTCACATGTGCCCCATGAATGCTGATCCCGGAAGAGGGAAAGCTCCCAACCACCCCTCCTCCCTTGTGAAAGGGCTGTAGGTGTAGATTAGGAAACTGTGTGCAATGCAAAGTATAAATGCACAAGAGGGACGTAGCATCACCATGATGGAATCGTATCGATATGGCATGTGGTCTCAACCTGTTTAGGACCTTAAAGGCCATAACCACTATTTTCAATTGTGCCAGAAATGTATTGGCAGCCAGTGAAGTTGCAGTAGAGTCATACGTTTGCAATCATCACCATCGCCAGTTTATATAGTGCTTTCCTAGGTGCTTCATATATATTAACTGCTGCAAAGTAGTTCACTGTTATTATCCCCAGATTGCAGATAGGGAACTGAGATTGAAAGATAATGGCTTGTCTAAGGCCACGATCAGTTCATGGGTAATTCATCTGAGGACTTCCTGGCTTGCACAATACTAACGTATTAAATAAGGTTGGTTGGTTGTATTTCTTGCTATGCAAGAAACAAACAAAATTCTCACTTCCACAGTTCAGATAAAAGTTTGCGGGTACTCGTAATGCTTGCCTCAAAGGGGGAGGCTTAGGGCCCCTGACTTTTTCTCTGGTGTAGATTAAAATTTAAGATGGAGGGGTGTTCCCTCCCTGTAATGGTGGTGGCCCTTCCACATTAGTGGTAGAGCAACTACTTTGCATGCAGAAGGTTCCAGGTTCAATTTCTGGTATCTCCAGATAAGGGTGGAAAAATCCTGAATTCCTATGGAGCTGCTGCAAGTCAGTGTTGACTAGGGCTGTGCATTACTTCAGGCCAGAACCCTGGATCCGAGCCAAGGTGGACCAATTTGGCCTGGCTCGGCCCAAATCTAGATTCGGACTGGATCAAGCCAAGGCAGTCTGAAGCACTTTGGGGCACCTCATCCCAATGTGGGATGATGGTGAGTCACTGCCCCACCTCTGCACCAGTGGGACTTCCCCAAGCTGCTTGGCAGTTGCCCATCTTGGATGAGAGCAGCCATTTTCAACAAAGATGGGGGCTCTGAAGTTTCCAAAGGCTAAGGTTTCCAACTACGGTGGCCGTAAAAGGCCATTTCCAGAAATAAAATGGTTACTGTACCATCTGGACATTGTGTGTTTGTTTGAAGCATGGTGTTTATGAAAGAATGAGTAAATGGGTTATCTGTGTGACGATAAACCTTTCTACAAAAATGTAACAGCTCCGCACTTGTATTTCTTATTTAAATATAACCCTTTTAAAGATTTTTACTATTCCTTCAAATGATAAGAAGTGGAGTTCCAGATATTGGATGCCTTCTGAAACCAACTGAGCGTCCTTGATTCCAATGGAAGGCACTGACAGGTTTTTAGAATCTGCAGAAGTTGTATGATAAGTTATTTGGCCTGGAGCACTTAGATCAATTTATGAACTTCTCAGTGTGATTTCAGACAAATTAATTTACTGTGGAAAGACTACAGCTCTTTAGCACCCCAGGAATGCCAAGCGTTGGCTTCCAATTGTCTGTTTTCATGTTTCTGTCCATTTTGTCCAATTTGTTGGTCTTATCTGCAAATGTTATTTCTGTTCTCAGTTAGCCTTTGAAGTCATCTTCCCATAAAAAAGCACTCAAAGAAGCTTTAATCCACTCGGAGGCCCTTGCGTCTGCTAGTGAAGGAAATTATTACAGTGGATAAATGTAATGGGCATTTTGATTGACTGAATAGGATTGGCAATTTCGTCTAAACTCGTAGCTAATGATGTAGTGGCATAGCTATAAATATGCTGGCACGTGCAGTTTCGGTTATGAGGTAGACGTAATGCAAGCTCCTTGTAAAGCGCACTTTGCAAATTGAGAAGCAGACTCTATAATGTCCATCTGCTCCTCTCTCCAGTAAGAATTCAGTGTGCAGCTCCTCGGTTGGCCTTAATCATAAATAAGTGCAAGGCTGGGCAATTTGTGGCCCTTCAGATGTTTGGGCCTACAACTCCTATTAGCCCCAGCCAGCACAGCCAATGGTGAAGGATGATGGGAATTGTAGGCCAAAACATCTGGGAGAGCCACAAGTTGCCCACCCCAGGTTTACTGATAGATCAACTGTAAAGCTAACCTCAATTCCCACTCTCAGCAGGATTTGAAGGAAACCTGCTTAAGGGAGAACCTTACACCCACAGCTGGACATATATATGGGCTAAACTAGGGTCACAACTTAACTGCCAAATTCAGTCTGCAACACATCTTTCAGATATGTGGGAATCAGCTAAGGCAGGAACCACCTCATGGCCTCTTAGGTGACCATATGGAAAGGAGGACACAGCTCCTGTATCTTTAATAGTTGTATAGAAAAGGGTATTTCAGCAGGTGTCATTTGTATGCATGCAGCACTTGCTGAAATCCTCTCTTCCTCACATCAGTTAAAGCTACAGGAGCCCTGCCCTCTTTTGCATCTACTCACTTGGGCAGGGCTCCTGCAGCTTTAACTGTTGTGAGGAAGAGGGATTTTCATGAGGTGCTGCATACATACAAATGACACCTGCTGAAATTCCCTTTTCTACACAACTGTTAAAGACATAGGAGCCCTGTCCTCCTTTTCATATGGTCATCCTATATATATATTGCTCTGAGACAAAGGGGGATTTTAGCAGGTGTCATTTGTATACATGCAGCACCTAGTGAAATTCCCTCTTTATCACAACAGTTAAAGCTTCAGGAGCTATACTAGAACGACCAGATACAAAAGAGGGCAGGGCTCCTGCAGATTTAACTGTTGTGATGAAGAGGGAATTTCACCAGGTGCTGCATGCATACAAATGACACCTGCTGAAATTCCTTTTTCAATAGAACTGTTAAAGATACAGGAGCCCGGTCCTCCTTTTCATATGGTCACCTTAAGCAGAGCTAAAATAAATGAAGTAAGTCCTAAGATCTAGACTACTGCATAGGAATATTCATACCACAGTAAATTAACCTTTGAAGATTCCTTGTCAGGTTTAATCACAGTAGCTTATATTTTAAAGAAAATAAAAAACCAGTGTTAAGATTTAGCATTCACAAACAGAATCCTCACATATACCTAATATAATATCAATGTAGTTTTATGCTGGGGGGGGGGGGCGTTTTCTATGCAAGCCACTTTAAGAAGGTTTACAGAATTCTAAAAGACGCATAAAAACATGACAAACAAACAAATAAACAAATAAACAAACTCGCTTCTTATACTCACTATCACTAGCTGTCACTTGTGCCCAGAAGAATCAAACATATCAAAATCTTGTAGGCCCTTGGAGTCATGTTATAAATAAAACTCTATGCTGATTTAATTTTGAGGAAAAGTAGGCTTATATCATCTGACATATTTATCTAAAATTGATTTCAGTGCCTGTGGCACTCCAGCTTATCCCTGCCCCCCCCCCCAATCGCATCCTCTGCTTTTCAGGACTATGATAAAAAGTGAAATGTGGGCCAAAAACATGGCTCCTAATGTAAGGAACCATAAGAGCTGTAGTCAAAAGGGCTCAACATATATAGGGATCAGAAAGACTATCCAGAGGTGCAGACTGATGGACCTTTATGTTAGGGTGACCATATGAAAAGGAGGACAGGGCTCCTGTACCTTTAACAGTTGTATTGAAAAAGGAATTTCTGCAGGTGTCATTTGTATATCACAACAGTTGAAGCTGCAGGTGCCCTGCCCTCTTTTAAATCTGGTCACTCTACTATAGCTCCTGCAGCTTTAACTGTTGTGGTGAAATGGGAATTTCACCAAGTTCTCCATATATTCAAATGATATCTGCTGAAATTCCCGTTTATATGCAACTGTTAAAGATACAGGAGCCCTCTTCTGCTTTTCATTAGGGGTGTGCACGGACCCCCCACTCCGCCCTGTGGGCCGATCCGAAAATTTCAGATCGGCCCGCTCCGCGCTGCTCCGCCCATACTCCGCTCCTCTTCGCCGTGGAGCTCCGGCTCCGAATCGGAGCTCTGCAGTGGAGGGGAGTGGTGCCAGGTAAGGCCAGGAGAGGAGGGCGGGGGGGGGGTTTACCGGGCGCTGCCGCCGTCACCGCATGGGCGACAGCGACAGCGGCAGGGCCCGGTAAACCCCACTTACCTTTCCGGCGGAGCTCCGGATCGAGGCGAAAGATCCGCCTTCACCTCGATCCTCTTCGCCACGCTCCACCGGCCCCCCAATCCTCTTCGCCTCCACCTTAAGAGGAGGCAAAGCACCCCGCTCCGCTTCTAATTCGCCGGTCCAATTAGAAGCGGAGCACATCCCTACTTTTCATATGGTCACCCTAATAATGTATGTTTCATGAGACAAGGGACGATCTAGACCTGAAAGCTGTCTTACAAGGCAGAGCGGATATGCAAAGATGTCAGAGCAAACAGAATGTAACTGTGAGCCTGTTCAGACAAAATGCTAAGTCGTGGTTACGCCGCTAACACTTTTGCAGCAAATGGTTAGTGAGCGTGTTTAAACCATGGTTAGGAATGGTTTACACGGCACACTAAGTCAAGGTTCACACAACATGCTAAGCCATAATATTTAGCTCAAAATGTTTAACCACCATGGCTTAGTTTTAATTTTTGTGAACTGCCCAGAGAGCTTCAGCTATTGGGCGGTATAAAAACGTAATAAATAAATAAATAAATAAATGTATCAGCTGAACAGGGTCTGTAAGTATGATGCTAACAGTAAAATATTCATCCCTAAAAATGAACATAGGAAGCTGCCATAGACAAAGGCAGGATCTACATTACTGCTTTATAATGGTATTGAAGTGCATTGACAATGGTTGGGGCCCATTGACACATAACATACACCGTTTTCAAACCGCTTTCATAGTGTTGCATCCTGCTTGGTGTAGATCCATCCCAAGTCAGACCATTGGTCCATTTAGCTGTCCAGGGTTTCAGGCAGAAATCTTTCCTCAGCCCTACCTGGAAATGCAGTGGATTGAACCTGAATCTCAAACCTTCTATATATGAAGCAAGTGCTCCACCCTGTAGCTGAAGAATTGCCAGGGGCTGGAGTCTAGGTGCCAGCCTTTGGTCTTCATAAAAAAAAATGAAATGTAAACATTGTTTTACCTTTCCATTATTATTATTTTTTTATTTTGCACTCCTGTGACAAGAGGTTGTTCAGCATGATCTTGGAATCCATGTGGCACTAGTGTGCTAGAAATTAACTTTTTAATAATAATAATAATAATAATAATAATAATAATAATAATAATAATAATAATAGGTAAAGGTTACAATTATCCCATCAATCACATCAGTCACCAGCATCACATCAATTTTTTTTTGACAGAAAACCTTCAGAAACTGGGCCTACCAAAATACATCCACACCAACATCCAGAGAGCAGTCATACTTAAAACATGTTCAATTATCAGGAAATTCCTGAATCTGTAAAAGACAGCATGACTTGGAAAAGCCTGCCATGTCCATCTAGAAAAACCGCCACAACTGAGAAAAGAGAAATAATAATAATAATAATAATAATAATAATAATAATAATAATAATAATACCGTATTTCTTTGATTCTAAGACACACTCCCCCCCCCATATAAACATCTCTAAAAACGGGGTGCGTCTTAGAATCACGGGTGTGTTTATTATTTCTTCGAATCAAAGCTTTTTTTCTGTTGGTGGTACTGAAATTAATGTGCGTCTTACAATTGATGACATCTTGGAATTGAAGAAATACGGTAACAATAATAATAATAATAATAATAATAATAATAATAATAATAATAATAATAATTTAAAAGGGAGTGGGGGCAAAAACCCAAAAATGGGCAGGGGAACTCAAAGGACAGAACTTTGTTGAGAGTCCTCCAACTCTGGAGCTAACCATGGTACTAGTGGTAACATAAATTACATTGTCCTAGGGTAAGCAAATGCTTTTGCAATGCGAGAAGCTTTAACAACCGCTATTGGTTTTCCAAGGAAATTCACAGGCCAGCTAATGTTGTTAGTACTGTGCTAGAGCTCTCTTACATTGTTCTGGGGTGAGGGATCATGATACCATATCAAGACCCAGGGCTAGCCCTACCATTTGGCAGAGGGAGGTGACTGCCTTAGATTGAAGGTGCTGTGGGGCGGGAGCAGCAGACCCTGGCCATTCCCCTCTATGAGAGGACAGAGCTACGTGTGCTACCCCACCTGTCTTGGGCCCCCAAACACATCTTCAGCTTCAGGTGCAGAAGAGGAGTTTATTCCATCACTAGAGTTGAAGTAAGATCCAACTGCCAGCCCAGTTGGCTTCATGTCATAGAATGAGGGTGGGTGGGGAACCATCTTTGCCTCAGGGAGCAAGATGTTTTGGGCTGTCTCTGTCAAGATCTGTGAACACTCTTGAACACAGACTCCTAGAAGTTTTGTAAAAAAAAGAAGAAAAAGAAATGGTGCCAAGCTTATATACCTCTCCCAAAGCATTGCTTCATTTTGCTGCCCCGTGTTCAGTTTGACATCCCCCACATTTCCATGGGTTGTCCCACTTTTTAGAGTTTCAGCCTCAAACGGTAAACTTGTAGAGGTGAGGAATTCTTGTTATGTTGGGACACCAGGATTGAGAGACGTGCCTGCAAGATGCACGTGGAAGAATAGAAGCTTACGCATGGGGAATACAAGTCTTAAATTACTATGTACCTTGTCACATTGCAAAAGTGGTGTGTGAGTGTTATAAACCCTTGATTGTAATAACTGCTATTAATTTGCATTCTAAGCAACAAGGCATCATATTAGTCAGATTTCTGCCAACACGTGAACTGTGACTGTTTCTCTGGAAATGGTTTATCTTCCGCCTTTATTTCACTCTTAGCATCTTAATCAAGCCCTCGGTGGGTTTTTTTGTTTTTGATTTTTAAAGCAATTTGCATTTTGATTTTGGTGTTCTTTAACTGCAGGGAGAAAGCAATGCTAATCCTACAAATTTGCTCTAAAAGTCACATTAATAACCCTATGAGAGAGAATTTACGTGCAGGTTGTGTGGCTAAGAAGTTAATCTTAAGATTTGTGGGAACCAAACCGGGCCGCTCTGTTCCATGGAGGAAATTGGAACATTTCTTCTGGTTACTCCCAATGCTGCTTTTATCATTATCTTGACGTTGCTGCCGCCGTTTTTATTGTTCTTGCATGTGCATTTTTTTTTTTTAGTGTTGCTGAGGTTTGTTTTAACACTGTACTTATTTATAATATTGTGAACTGCCTTGGCTGCACTTGCAGGTCAGGTGTGTGTGTTGCGTTTGTGTAAAAATAAATACCATAAAAGTAAATTAATTGTTATTGTCTTGGATCCCAAGATAAATTAACTTAAAGAAGCTGAGTCAAAGAAAGATTCTTTATACCTTCTCCCCACTGGAGCCACCATAGCCCCTCCCCCTCCCCCAAAGCCCCCCTGGAAAATGCACAGAGGGGAGGGGTATGCTGGGGGAGGGGACAATCACCCTAAATCAGGCTGGGAACCTAAAATAAGTTTATTTATTTATTTATTTATTTATTACATTTTTATACTGCCCAATAGCCGAAGCTCTCTGGGCGGTTCACAAAAATTAAAACCATCATAAAAACAACCAACAAGTTAAAAATACAAATACAAAATACAATATAAAAAGCACAACCAGGATAAATTTATTTATTTATTTATTTAGAATATTTATATACCGCTCCCCATTGAAAAATTTCGGAGTGGTGTGCAAGATAAAATGAAAATAAAAACAGAATAAAACACTTAATTTTTTTTTTAAAAAAAAGAAGCAAATACAGAAGCCACAGCTAGACCTAAGGTTTATCCTGGGATCATCCAGGTTCGCCCCTGCCTGAGCACTGGATCCCCTGTGTGTCACCTAGATGAACCGGTTTGACCCCTGGATGATGCAGGGATAAACCTTAGGTCTAGCTATGGCCAGAGACTCACGGCTGCATATTAAGGAAAGGCTTCCTGGAATAAAGATGTTTTCAGGAGGCACCGAAAGGAGTACAAGTTTGGAGCCTGCCTGACCTCCAGAGGCAGGGAATTCCATAGGAGGGGGGGCACCATGCTGAAGGCTCTTCCCCTGGTGGACTCCAATCGGAGGATGGATCTATGTGGAACCACCAGGAGCAGGCCCTCGGATGACCTCAATGACCGGGCAGAAAAAAGCCAGCACTGGGGGATGCTGGGAGTTGTAGAGCTTTTTCTGTTCTAAACCTGCATAGGATCGTGCCCTTAAAGAAGTTGTTGAGGTCCTCCCCCCACCAACTGCAATCCTCTGTAGAGGGCTGGGGTGTGTGTTACTGATGTTTACCATAGGAGGAGGTACCGGAAACTTGCTTTCTGTGAATTTCCTTAAATTGATTTGTCTTAGTATCCAAGCCAATGAAATTAATCATTTCAAACTGATTAATCTGGGCTGGATCCTGCCTCATGTTTATTCAGAAGTAGGTCCCACTGAACTCTGTAGGATTTACTTATTGGTTGATGTGTTTAGGGGTTTGAGCTTCAAACCCCTAGTTCCAGCTTCAGAATTCTATTTGATTTAAAAGTGGTAACTAAGAGCCACAATACATGGACAGAGAACAATAGAACGCTTAAAGAAACACCAAAAACTCAAAACTGCACAAAATCCCACACAGCTGCTAGCACTGCCAACAGTGAAGGATTCTGGGAATTGTTGACCCAACCGTCTGGAGAGTACCTTTCCTGTATTGGGTGTATGAAAATACAACCTTTCAAGAAGTGATATTCTAGGTTATGAACTTCCCTTGGGTCTCCTAAGCTTTCTTTTGAATTACATGTAAGGGTGGATTCACACATTGAGGGTTGGGTCCAGATTGAAGCCCCCCCCCCGGTTGGGAGGCGGTGGTGGCGTTGCCCGCCGCCCTATGGGCGCCTGCAGTGTAGTGCAGTGTAGCAGCTAAGGTGTCGGAATGGGAGTCGGGAGATCCGGGTTCTAGTCCCCCCCTCGGCCATATGGAGGCCCGCTGGGTGACTTTGGGCCAGTCACAGACTCTCAGCCCAGCCCGCCTCACAGGGTTGTTGTTGCGAGGGCAATGTGGAGAGGAGGAGGATTATGTATGTTGCCTTGGGTTCCTTGGAGGAAAAAAAGGCGGGATATAAATGTAATAAATGATAATAAAATAAATGTGGTTGCCGGAGCCTTTGGCGACGGCGGGGTGGGGTGGGGTGAGATATGTAGGGTGACCACATGAGAAGGAGGACGGGGCCCCTGTGTCTTTAACAGTTGTGTTGGGGGGGGAGTTTCTGCAGGTGTCATTTCTGTGCATGCAGCACTTGGTGAGATCCCCTCTTCATTGCAACAGTTAAAGTTATTAGTTAATCTAATAACAGTTATTAGATTGTAAGCCTATGCGGCAGGGTCTTGCTATTTACTGTGTAATCTGTACAGCACCATGTACATTGATGGTGCTATATAAATAAATAATAATAATAATAATAATGAGCTTTAAAGGAGCAACCCTAGCTATATTTAGACAGGAAAGAAAAGTCCTACAACTCCCAGCATTCCTGAAATGCTGGAAGTTGTAGGACTTTTTCTGTTTAAACATTCATACGGTCACACCTTAGAGAAATTTCAGGAACTGCTTTATAGCTGAAAAAATGCAGACAAAAATACAGTCAAAGCGGAGTTCTTGGAGACACACAGACCATTGGGGGGAATGTGATGGCATTTTCCTTGATGTTTCCGTTGTAACGGAAGAAGTATGGGATTTACTTCTCTCTTAAGAAGTAAATCCCATAGGATTTATTAGGACTTGTTTCTGAATAAACAACTTAAATCATGCTCCAAATTGATGTACTTACACGTTAGTGTGATCCAGCAGCACTCCTTCTATGTTCGTATAAAACTGGAATGCAAAGAGTGCTTAAACATGTCTTAAACAAAACAAACTCTGGAAATTTCAAGGCAGGTTAGTTGGTTAATGGCATGATGCTCATTATTGTATTTTGTTTGTTTGTTTGGTTCTGCTGGGCAAATTTCTTTTCCCTGCGTAGCCTGATTGAAGTGAAGGCAGGGATGGATTGGGCTGATTTTGTAGGGTAAGGAAATTATCATATTAATGCTTCACACTTAGATAACATTGAGACTCCCAGGATCTCGCAGCACTTTACAAGTGTTAATTAAGTCTCAGGTCCCCTGGTAGTGAAGGAGGTTGATGGCAAACTCATTTAAAATCTTATTATGTCCATTTAAAATCATGGCATAATTTGTTAACTATGCATCTATACTATGGAAACCCTTCGGGCTGAATATGGCATGACGTGGATATTTTCCCACCACTGAGCAGATGTTCCACTATTCCACTGTAAATATCCCTTAGCAAGATTCTGCAGCAGCCTTCCCAAACATGGGATCCTCCCAAATTGTTGGGCTACAACTCCCATCAACCCAGACAATATGGTCATTTAGGGCTGGAGGTGATAGGGTCTGTAGTCCAACATGTTTAGAGAGCAACAGGTTGGGGAAGGCTTCTCTACAGCATTTGTAGAACTTAAGGAGTCCTGGAAACATCATCATCATCATCGTCATCATCATCATCATCTATTTATTTCTTACCTGCCTCTCCCTCTGGATCGAGGCGGGGAACAACATTAAATACAATATAATACATAAAACTGGTTAAAAGAGCATATAAACCCAATACAATATTAAAATAACGATCGCAATACCTTAAAATTCTTAGGTTTAAAATTCATCTGAGTAGGCCTGCTGGAAGAGACTAGTCTTTAAATAATAATAATAATAATAATAATAATAATAATAATAATAATAATAATAATAATAATAATATTTCTTACCCGCCTTTCCATTCTGATCGAAGCGGGAAACAACAGTAAGTAGAAAATACATGAAATACTGATTAAAAACATAGTACACATTGTTAAAACTTCCTAAAAACCATCCCAAAAACATACTAAAAGCATCCTAAAATTCCACGGGATAGGCCTGCTGGAAGAGATCAGTCTTTATAGCTTTCTTAAATGCTAAAAGATTGTCAAGTTGACAAATCTCCTCCAGCAGGCCATTCCACAGTCTGGGAGCAGCAGAAGAGAAGGTCCTCTGGGTAATAGTTGTCAGCCTAATTTTGGCAGACTGAAGTAGATTCTTCCCAGAGGACCTGAGTGTGCGGGGCAGATTGTATGGGAGAAGGCGATCCCACAGGTAGCCTGGACCCAAACCATACAGGGCTTTAAAGGTGATAACCAACATTTTATTCTCCGCCCGGAAACTAATTGGCAGCCAGTGAAGGGAGTTTAAGACTGGTGTAACATATGTTTGTTAACTTGGTTTTATGCAGTAGCCTTAAATATGACATGTTCTGTCACTCCGTACTGGTGATGGGTCAAAATATTTGTCCCACCCAAATGTCATTATTTGTGGAAGTGCCCCCCAAAGATTGTATTAACCTTTGAGGACAGCAAATCTGAATATGTTCAATTAACCTTAAATATGAGGTGGTAGAAGGGCAGTATCCAACTGCTAACATACATTGCATTGCACTATCATAAACTACACAAGAGCAAGAATAATAGAATCATAGAACAGTAGAGTTGGAAGGGGCCTATAAGGCCATCGAGTCCAGCAGTGGTGTTAGCTGGTGCTCCCATTTCCTTGGGAATTGGAGCTGCCAGCTGATGCTATTGCCATTGTGCTATCGCAATGCAATTTACATTACAGGTTGGGACCTATCCAATATGGCCCTTTCTTGCTTTACAAACAGAAGAATGTCTTGGCACTGCTTTGGCTGTGCTCCTGGGACAGAATGACCCTGGGAAGGAAGCTACATCATGCAAAGGATGCTACATTTGAGAAAATGGTGCTAGGGTGGAGGGAAGAGAAATTTGTCTCAACTCTAAATGATAAATGCAAGTTTGTTTGAACAGCAGGGGGTCCATGGAGACGTGTTCTTGGGTGATGCCCTACAATTTCGGAACTCTGTTCTTCTAGCACTCCATCAAAGTCTGAGCTCAAATACTTTTTGAAATAGTTGGCTTTCAAAAGCCAAGGTTAGGCCAGCATGAGGTCATTGGGTTAATTGGATACTTAGGTTTTCTTAGTTGTACTTTTAAACACACACCCCGCCCCCCGATGCTGCCCATTCTGAGCCTTTGGAAAGGGGATAGGAAAGAAATTGAAATGAATAAAATTGTGGACTGAACTGAAAACATTATGGAATAGAATGGAACCTTCTTGTCAATAATTTCGAGAGAATAACTTTCTTGGAATCACTAGGAAGGCTACTGAGAAATTGCTAACCTGCCTTGCTCAAAACAATATAGGGTGTCTGGTTATAAAATGAGAAGTGATAAGAAACTGAAACTTCTTTATAAGAATTCATAAATAAGTAAAACAAAGTACCGATTGTATGAAAGAGAAAACACACAGAGGCAAGCAGGTTCACAATGAATTCTGGGTTATTTATGAAAGCTAATTGGCTAGAGGATCTGGATGGTATCCAGAGAGAATGCTGAGTTAAAGCCCTGTTACTTGGGGGTCAAAGAGTTATTTGAGTAACGGAGAAGTGTGGGACTAAATTATTCAGTGTCAAAAGTGTATTTGAAGTGTTCACATCAATTAATAAGCAAAAAACTCAATATATAAACATCAAAAAGCTTGATATATCAATGCATAGAAGAATTTATATACTTAGGTTTAATTAGCAAATTTTGAATGTGTTGTTTTCTCAAAGATATAATTCAAAATTCATTACATCTAGCCTGAAAGGTATATGTTTAAGCCTTTTGTATGTATATGTGTGTCTTCATTTTATCGGATTTTTTTATAAGTTAAAAGTGTGACCCCAGATTTTTGGGCATTCTTGAATTCAATGGGATGCAAGTTAGTCATGATTAATTTCAGAACCATATGTTCAATGGACCTACTTTGACTAAATCTGGATCTAACAAAATAAAGCATCTCAACCCAATAAAAATACTATTTTAAACCTGATCCTTTTAAAACTTTCTACATGCAAAGCAGGTGCTCTACCCATTGAACTATGATCTTTCAATGTATGCAGACTTCTTCTTTGGTAGTGGGATCAGTAATTATTGAATAGTGAAGTCAACAGTAACCAAACTGGAAGTATAATACTAGAAACCAATGTTACCCCATGAAGCTGAATGGTGGGAGATGCAGAACAGATAAAAGGAGGTACTTCTTCTCACAGTACATTGTTAAACTGTGGAATTTGTTACCACAAAATATAGCGATAACCACCAATGTCGATGGCTTTAAAATTCATAGAGATACCAGATTGGTATCAGGAACCAGAAGGTTCAAACATATAAGACTGACTCCGGCCTGTTTGCATTGGATGCCTATATGTTTCCGAGCCTGATTCAAGGTGCTGGTTTTAGCTTATAAAGCCTTACATGGCTTGGGACCACAATACCTGATGGAACACCTCTCCCAAAATGAAACTACCTGTATACTATGCTCAACATCTAAGGCCCTCCTCTGGGCGCTTACTCCTGGGGAAGCTTGGAGGTTGGCACCAAGGGAGAGGGCCTTTTCAGTGGTGGCCCCCACCTATGGAACAATCTCCCCAATGAAGCTCACCTTGCGCCAACATTGTTATCTTTTCAGTGTCAAGTTAAGACTTCTCTCTTCTTCTAGGCATTTAACAGCATATGCTGAGTTTTTATCTGACCCCAGAATAGCTGTTTTAAATGGATATTATCTGTTTTTATGTTTTTTATGCTTTTTAAATTTTGTATATCAGTTTTTAATGTTCAGTGTTTTAATCTTTGTAAACTGCCCAGAGAGCTTTGGCTATGGGGCAGTATATACATGTAATAAATTAATAATAATAATAATAATAATAATAATAATAATAATAATAATAATAATAATAAGGCATCATAGTAAATTTGATGTGTTGGTGCTGATTATGACCATCTCCATAGTCACACCCACAAGGAGAGTCCAAAAATGCGGACCGCTGTATTGATCTATATCAAGAAACCAGTTCTAGCAGTTTTCATCTCCACCAGGAGCTGGTGTTTTGTAAAGCTGATGGGTCTTAGTTACCCATTCAAGACCAGCCACCCCAGAATGCTTTGCATTATGACAGGGAACAATAGGAACATAGGAAGCTGCCTTATGCTGAGTCAAACCATTGGTCCATCTAGCCCAGTATCGTTGACACTGACTGGCAGCAGCTCCCGAGAGTTTCAGGCAGGGTTATTTCCTCACCCTACCTGCAGAAGCTGGGCATTGAACCTGGGACTTTCCCTATCACACTGAGCTATGGCTCCAGATACATGTTGTTGAGAAAATTTGCTTCTGCTCAGCTAAAGTGTGCATATACACAAATGCACTCATTCCTCCGAATCCATGTTTTCACATTTTTAAAAATGCTCATTTTCCCAATTGAAAATGCACCTTCTTCCAGAATATATATATGTTCAGGAATATAATCAAGGTGAGACAAACTCAGAGGAAGAATCTGGAGAACCACAACAAGCTCGACCATCACACGTTTGCCCGTCCCTAACATCAGCTCATCAAAAAATGCAGGTGTCGCATCCCCTTGAGCTCTGGCCCCACTACAACACTGGCCTGTTGCCTCTTTGGTGTGTTGTCTACAGCTCCCATTCTGGAATTGTAGTCCAACGCATCTGGAGGTCTCCAGGCTGGGGAAGTCCATTACAAATTATGGAGAAGAGCCATGAGTTTGTTTCATTAGCATCCCCTTCTTTATGAAATAAGACTTTCAGAAAAGATCGAAGCTGTAAGGCCATTTCTTTGGTTTCTTTCCCCAGCTCCCTGGGTCTGTATAAACATGTCAGTCATGTCTGCTCACACTATTTTTATTTTTTATTTTTTTGCCTTTCATGCGGCCGCCAAGATAATGAATAAGGGAAGGTTGTCCCCTGCTGCTTCTGAGTTCTCTGTTTTCTTGACATCCAGTCCGCAGAGCTTGGTAGTGGTAGGAAATTTAAACACTTTCATTGTCTGTTCTTTATAGATCTGAGCCTCTTTAAGCTAAGCTGTCCCTGGGCTTTATGCAAAGACAGTTCACATTAGCACAAAACTAACAGACATTACTGCTTAGCATCATAATAGCTCCATTTACTAAGCAGCCCTGGAATTAACTCCAGCATATCTTGTTCAGTTGGGCAATTAAAAGAGAGAGAAAACCAAAACCGATACCCCACTGCATTTGACATTTAAGAATTTGACATTTAAGAAAGTTGGGCTCCAATCCAGAGCCTCACCAGCCCCACCTGTGCACTGCGCATGGAGCATGTGGGCTGCTCCCCATTCACTCTAATGGAAGGGCCAGCTCCATGCCCACATATCTCTCTGTTGGAATGAATAGCGGCACCTTAAGAACAGAAGAGCCACGCTGGATCTACATAAAGGCCTATCATGTCCAGCATTCTGTTCGATTGGCCAAGTAGATGCCCATGGGAAGCCGACAAGCAGAACACGAGTATAACAGCACCCTCCCACCCATGGGATCCTGCACTTTTTCTAGCTCTACAATAACCTTTTTGCTGTGGTGAACAGAACTGTACTCATTCTTCCAAGTGTGGCTGTATCATAAATTTGTACAAGGGCATGATCATACCAGCAGTTTTATTTTTAATTTCTTTCCTAATCACCGTTTTATTGAGCAATCCATCATAACCCCAGTATCTCTTTCTTGGACAGTCATTGCTAGCTCAGATCCCATCAAATAGACAAACAGATGAATTCAAATATGTTTTTCATATATGTCAAGTTAGGATCCCTCCCTCCTGCCAATGTGCATCACTTCACACTTGTTTACATTGCTGTTTTTATGCCCATTTTGGAGAGATAATCTTGGTGCTCTTCACTGCCTCTCTTTCTTTTAATTACCCTAAACAATTTGGTGTCATCAGAAAACTGAGCTACCTCACTGTTCATCCCAACTCCAGATCTTTAGGAGCATATTGAAAAGCAAAGTGTGAACCGCCCAGAGAGCTTCAGCTATTGGGCAGTATAAAAATGTAATCAATCAATCAATCAATCAACAAATAAATAAATTTAGTCAGTTACTGAGCTACCTCCATCCTTTCAGACAGAGGAGCATTATATGTCCCAGCATCCATACCAGGATACTGGCTCAAGATTACTATTCTAAGAGCTTGGCTTTGAATCATTCCCCATCTTTTCTCTACTATGGCTTATGCACAAAATATCTAAAAGCAGAGAGTGTAGAACTTTGGCTGAGGTACAGACTGTCACGATGTTGTAGATTTAAAATCTCTCTCTCTCTCTCTCTCTCTCTCTCTCTCACACACACACACACACACACACACACACACACACACACACACACACACACACACACATCATATTCTGCCCCTATTGATTGGGCAGATGCATATGACAACATTTGTCAAAACTGCCATTAATTTGAGATTCTCCATTTGTGTATTTGATCTGGGAGAGAACGTATGCCAGAGGAAACGGCACTTTTGAAAGGTGGACCTCAACAGAGGCAGGAGCTGAGAAGGAGCAAAAGGGAGGGAAAAACACTAAAAAGCCAAAATATGTATTTTGAGTGTGATTTTTCCTGAATAAATTGAAAACTGCTGTACGAAAGAGGGAAAATTCGAGTTCTGCTGCGTAATACAGGCAGTGGAACACATTACTGACTTCTGTTCCATCCTCTCAAAAAATATAGTAAATCTTTATGCAACTTTATTTTTCTTAAGTGCTCCAATTGTTTCACATACATGATTGCAGTTATCTCTGCAACGTTGGCCAATGTTATTATCTTCACATTACAGATAAGAGTGAGGGGGTGGCAATAGAAAAGCTTTCTGTTTCTTCACTTTCAGACTTACCACTGCCAGCTCAGACAGTAGATAAAACATCTTTGCCCATTAATGCTCAAGACTCCCAAAACCAAGGACTCGTGTTGGCCTCCACAAGTGGGGTGAGCCAGGACATTTTGCTGCCTGAGGCTAGGGACAAGATGGCGGCCCCTCACCATTCCCCACACAGAAGTCAACTGGCCTGGCAGCTGAATCTTACTTCAACATCGGTGACAGGAAAGCATTCTACACTCCAGCTAAGGTATCAGGCAAGGTTAGGTGGCCCAGGACATGTTGTGTGGCCTACGTAACACAATCCTCCAACATCATGCCAGTCCTTTTCCAGCCTCACTGGGTGCCAGTCCAGGTCCGGGCCTGATTCAAAGGGCTTGTTTTCAAAGCCCTAAATGGCTTGAGGCCAGGTTATCTGAAGGAACGCCTCCTCCCATATGTACCTGCCCAGACCCTAAGATCGTCCTCAAGGGTTCATCTCCATGAGCCCCTGCCAAAGGAAGTGAGGTTGTTAGCTACCAGGAGGAGGGCCTTCTCAGCTGTGACACCCCGGCTGTGGAATGAGCTTCTTAGAGAGGTTCGCCTGGCACCTACGTTATATTCTTTTTGATGCCAGGTGAAGACCTTTTTATTTTCTCAATATTTTAACAGTTTGTCATTTTAGTTTTTTAACTTTGCTGTTTTAAATCTGTATTTCAAATCTGTATTCGTCTCTGCATTGCTGCTCATTTTCATCCTGGTTGTGCTTTTATATTGTACTTTTATACTGTGTTTTTATACCATTGTTTGTTTTATATTTTGAATTGTCTTCATGGTTTTAATTTTTGTGAACTGCCCAGAGAGCTTTGGCTATTGGGTGATATAGAATGCAATAACTAGCTAGCTAGCTAGCTAACTAACTAACTAACTAATAATAATAATAATAATAATAATAATAATAATAATAATAATAATAATATATTTCTTTCTTACCCACCTCTTCCTTTGAATCGAGGTGGGGAACAACATTAAATACAAAAACACAATAAAATACAGTAAAATACATAAAACTGATTAAACTAGGGCTGTGCAGGGACCCCCCCGATCTGCTTCAGAGGCCGATCCGGAGCCCCTGAAGCAGCCCGGATCTGCCTCGGGGCTGCCTCGGGGTTCCCAATCCGCCTCAGTGCAGAAGCCAAGGTGAAATTTGGGCCCTCCAAGGCAACATGGAATTTTTTGGGTGGCAGCTGCACAGCCACCACCCAGAAAACTCACCCTACTTACCTGGTGCTTCCGCCGCCCACCGCCACAGATGGCGGCGGCACCAGGTAAGCCCCCTTCCCCACTTACTTGCATCCGCTGCTGCAGATGGAGGTAAGTGGGGAAGGGGGCTTGCCTGTGGCCGCTGCCACCATCTTTCTTCTGGTGGCTTCCAGTGCCACCAGTGGAAATGAAAGGGAGTAACTTAAAATCGTGCAGCCTACTCCCTTTCATTTCCGGCGGCGGCACCGGAAGCTGCCAGAGGAAAGACGGTGGCAGTGACGGAGGCAGCAGGTAAGGAGACTGGTGGGGGGTGAGGGTGGGTGGGGGTGGCTGCAAAGCGCCGTGGTGGCCTGAAGCTTCAGATCCAATTGGCTTCGGCTTTGGGCTGCCTCAGCCTTTGCCTGAACTGCCTCGGATCCGTTTCGGAAGGGTCCAACCCACCCCGATCCACTTCGGATTCGGAGTTTGGATCCAAGGCAGTGCACAGCCCTAATTAAAACATTTAAAAATTAATGCATTATTAAAATAACAGCCAGGCAGCTTAACATTCGAGTGGGTAGGCCTGCTGGAAGAGATCAGTCTTATAGCTTTTTTTAAATTCAGAAAGACTATTAAGTTGGCAAATCTCTCCTGGCAGGCCGTTCCACAGTCTTGGAGTGGCCGAAGAGAAGGGAATGGCTGGGAACTTACCTGCCACCTGAGATAGTGACTTCACTCTTCCTAATAGTAGGACTTGCTCTGAATGTACCCAGTGTCATCTTAATGAACCCTCCCCTCCCCTGTTTCCTGGAAGTGGTGGGCAAGCATTGCATAACCTTGGCAACTCAAGAGTTGTTGTTGGGCTACAAGCCTCTCTGCTAAAAGCCCCATGGGGCTGCAGCACAGGGCATTTTTAGAGTAAAAATAAAAATAAAAAGAGAAAGAGAAGAACCCCTTGGCCACCTCGTGCACTTAAAAGGTAAACAGAAACCATCCCCATCCCAATTAGAATTTTTTATGCAATTCTCCCTCTCTCTTCAAAAGAGGAAGAAAAAGAAACGCCTCTCTTTTAGGGAGAGAAGAATTTCTTTCACGGAGGTTGGGCCAATAACGGACTACTGAACAAAATATCTTAAAAAGGCCTCCATTGTCAGAGGCAATACGGTGGGGAAAAGAAGGACATCAGCAAACTGGAATGTTTTCAGAGGATGGTGACTACGATGGTGAGGAACCTGGTGGAAATGGGCATGTTTAAAATGGTGCTCTAGAAGACAGGGATAGAACCAATGGGTGGAAATTGGAGAGGAGCAGATTTTAGCTAAATCTACTAAGAGCTGTGCCAGTAGGACAGACTGTTCATTGAGCATTGGGCTCTTCTTCACTCAACAGAGACTGGAGGGCCATCAGGGATGCTGTAGTTGCATTCTGCATTGGAAATTCTTGCATAGAGCCAAAGGGCTGGACTAGAGGACCTCTCTTCCAGCTCTAAAATTTTGTGTTCTATGAATGCCATCATGTTCTGCTTGTGACTTTCCAGAGGCATTTGATGGCCGGGATGAAACAAAAGCAGAATGCTTGCTACATGGGTCTTTCATCCTCTTCAACAAAGCAATTCTTATGTTCTTAAGATGAAGCCTTTCCAGCAATTCCAGCTGAAGATAGATCAAAGGTAAATTCAGGATTGGCATTGCAACATTTCAGCATGTTACATCTGATTTCATTATGGATGAACTAAATAGAATCTTGTTTTTCAATCTGCATCTTAATGCATTTTCAAACCCCTTGACAGATCTGCTACTTCATATTCCGCTACCTTGACAACCAACCTGCATTCCATAATTTGTTCTGTCTCTCAACTGCCTCGGTGTTTTGCTCGGAAATGATGGGCTAACTCAACATGACCGGCACAAAACCCTGTTAGAGCGTCTAACGGTCTGAAATGTGCTGTTGGATATTGGAGCAGCCCAGAGTTTCCTTCTGGTTTCTATGGAGCCATTAGTAATGGTCTGAATTAGATCCAGGGCAGGGTGGGGTGTATTCAGAGGCAGTGAATTTCAAGGAGTGCAAATTGGACTCATAGGGATGTGCGAAACAGCAACATTTGTGCTCGCCAAAGTTTGCTGAAATCCACTTCAAATCTCTTTCCAACTAAAGTCCATATCAGATCGGGAGCTTTGTATTTTATTTTATTTTCACATGAAAATTTTCATGCATATTTCCCCAAATGTACACATCAATTGTGCGCATCTTTGAAATGGATGCATTCTTCTCCCATGGAGTGAAGCATATTTTTGCACATTTTTCAAAAGCACCCATTTTTTTCATGTGCAATTTTCAAATGCATGCATGCTGTTGGGTCCATAAATCACATTGCCAGCTCAGAAATGTATGGATTTTGACCACAGTTTGCATCCAAGTTTGTGTTCAGTCCAGAAGGTGCACACTGGTAAATTCTAATCAAACCCACTCTGGAATGAATTTCTCATACATCCCTAGATTGGAGTGAAGAAATCTATCGACATAGTTTCCCCAGTCCACAGCCAGTAGCTGGGAAATAATCCATAAACTAAATAATTTTACATACAAGAAGAAGGTAAAACAAGAGAGAATAGCATGTGAGTTTTTACAGGGATTGAGGATCAGCAAGAATCAATCAAAGTCCTTAAGGGCATGGGTTCCTGGGGCATCTCCTCAAAGTCATACTTCTGCCTCTGCAGAGGGAAGTCTTCTGCAACAAACCCAAAGTCAGGCCAATATGGACATCTCCTGCTTTTCCTTGCATCTAGAGACTCAGTAGGATACTATGGCCTTAGCTAGACTTATCTGATAGTCCGCAATGGAGGAAGGAAGATCTCACACTGCGATTAACACAAGATCCCTCCTCCATTTATACATGAGGTGCGACGACCTCAGGAAGAGAGGAGTCGCGCCTGCCATTTTTTTTAAAAAAAAGAAGATGGAATGCTTGAATGCTGGTGCACTAAAGGTAGGTTTTTTAATTTTTTAAAACTTAATTTTCCTGCTCCCTCCACTTTACCCCCGATGGGCACAGCTCCTGGCTCTATGCAAGGAATCGCGTGGAGCCGGGTCAAACCGCAGCAACTGGCCACATGTTCCGTGGTCTTGGTCTCAGCCCAAGACCGCGGAAAAAGCAGGCCCAAAGGGGAGGGCTGTATCCTGGGGCAAAGGAGGGATGATCCCTCCCTGATCCCTGGATCCCCTGTGCGTCATGTGGATGCACAAGGAAAATCCCGGGTTCACCCCATGATAAAGCCTGGTCTAGCTAATGCCTATGTCAACAGTCCTCACTACTAGTGCTGCTTACCTGTGATGGGTCAAGGCAAAACTGGAGCAGAAGTGATCATGTGATCTACCTGAACCAATTAGTCTGTTACTCTAGTGCAAAGCCTTCTTGGCCTTACTGTTAGATATTAGAGAAACAATAAACTGCTCTTTTAACTCAAACTTCACGGTGTATTCTGTTATCCAACACTTAGCTGCAACTTGAAAGAGCCCTATCACCAGGAAGTATGTCTATAACCTTTTCACTCCCACTCAAAAACATCATTATTATTCCTTTGTTTTCCTTCAGTGCTACAGGAACTCTTAATTGACTTTTAATTAAGTGGTGCACCGGTTACAACAGAATAGTCTTTAACTGCCGTACGTACCCTCAGGATTTTCTCGTGATGGTTCACCCACTTTCAACTCTGCTTTGGTGTGCTGAGATTATAAAAGTCAGGTGGGGAAAGTGTTACTTTAAACAAAAAGTTGAGAAGAGAGGATGGAGAAGAGCTCAGGTTATATGCTCCTGCATTAGAATTAATCAGCGAAGAAAAAATGCCCGCAAGCATAATCTTTTTCTTTTTTTATGGTACCATTACAGGGTTGTCCCACTCCAGTATGGCCTCACTTGGAATTCTAAAAAGCTCACTCTTGGAAACTTGTATGCAGGTCAGAATGATTATCAACAAACAGGAAATAACAAATGCAGTCTTTTCTATATGACTGTTTTGGAAGGACATAAGAAGGATCAGACCAAGGGTTCATCTAGCCCAGCATTCTGACACCAACCAGCGGTGTCCACAGCAACCCACAAGCAAGACACAAGTGCAGCAGCACCCTCCCACCCATGTTCCCCAGCAACGGATGTAGATAGGCTTTCTGCCTCTTCTAACGGAGATAGCATATAGCCATTAGGACTAGTATTAACATGCTGGTATTAACATTCAAACCCCAAAAGTGCTTGAGGCCAGGTTGTCGGAAGGCTTGCCTCCTCCCATATGTACCTGCCTAGACCCTAAGATCATCTTCAGGGGTCCTTCTTCAGGATCTCCTGTCAAAGGATGTGAGGCAGGTGGCTGGCTACCAGGAAGAGGGGCTTTTCTGCTGTGGCCCCCCCCAGCTGTGGAATGAGCTCCCTAGAGAGGTTCACCTGGCACCTACTGTACTACATTGTACTCTTTCCGGTGCCAGGTGAAGACCTTTTCATTTCCTCAATATTCTAGCATTTTACCATCTTGCTTTTTAAACTCTGCTGTTTTAAATCTGTATTTTAAATCTCTGCATTGGTGCTTGGTTCAATTGTGGTTGTAGTTTTATACTGTGGTTTTAAATTGTGTTTTTCAGCTTCCTTATTTTATATTTCACAGTTATGATCTTAATTTTTGTGAACTGCCCAAAATGCTTCAGATATTTGGTGGCATAGAAATGAAATAAATAAATAAATAAAAGTGATGCATAGCCTTCTCCTCCAGGAATTACATCAGTGTGTGTGTGTGTGTGTGTGTGTGTGTGTGTGTGTGTGTGTGTGTGTCTGTGTGTCTGTGTCTGTCTCGGTGTGTACATTTTCTACAGTATTCCTCTTCTTGCATTCAAAAGTCTCTGTGGTCTTAGATACAAGGCCTGTTTATACCTGCTCTTCCATGTGTGCAGCAAAGAAGTGGGTGAGGGAATATGATACTAGTTCCGCCCCCAATGCATCCTCTGGCCATGCCCCCAGTGAGAGGACCTATATGCATACATATGTAAGCCTTCTTCACAATAACACTGAATGTCTGCCTGTTGGGAGCATGGCCAGTAGGGCTGTCAGCATGCAGGTGAGTTTAGCTACGTGATCCCAAGCCCTCCTCCACGTGTTTTCTGTACACGTGAAAAAGAATGTCTGAATAGACCTAAGCATAAGAGGATTGGCTCTGTTCAGTTCCACAGACTTTTTCCCTCTGTGATGTGTTCCACTCCTGCTGTTTAACTAGAAGAATTTCTAAATGAATTCCCTTCTTTTAATTTTCAGGTCCCCCCTCTACTTTATTGATGCAATAATAGTAATAATAATCTTGATGAGATTGTGCATGATTTGACATTGAGGTTCCTTTTGTGTAGTGTTTGACTGATGCGTGCATGGGCTCCTTCTCAATACAACCCTTTGTAGAGTCACGTCAAGATTACTCTCTTGTAGTGTTTTATCTATAACCACATGTGCATCAGTAATGTAAAGGGAGGGAAGAAGACATTAAAGAATTGAAAGCTGCAGAAAATTTCAAGCATAGTACCCTGTACAAACACTGGAATCATCATCATCATCAACAACCACAATAGATAATTTCTAATACATTGTTTCCAGTTTGGAAACAAGACCAGGTAAAATCCACAGAGAAATGCAGGTAAGCAGAATTTCGGAAGCATTCAAACAAGCTTGATCTTTGGTGCCAGAGAAAATGGATGATAGCACATTGAAACATCATTATAATACTAGTGCTGTGCTGAAAGTTCTGCTAGGACTCTTTTTAGCACATTGGGGGGGGTAGAGAAAAGGGGTGAGAAATGACTCCACAATGTTTGGTGGAGTGGTTAATTTTATGAAATGTTTTGGGGCAGCTGTTCCACACACACCATCAACAATACACCTGGAAAAAATGCTGTGTTTTGACAGACTGCCTTTCACAGAGGCATTGTGTGAAATGGTCCCAGAGTCTGCTTGGAGCACTGCCTCCTCTTGCCACAGTGGCAAACACATCGTCAAAAGGAAAAAGAAATAGGAGGGCATGAAACGTCTGCCACCCGTCATTAAAGATAAGACCCCAATCCCCAAAATGTTTACAGATTTCTCCACCTGGTCCCCAAAATGCCAAAGGGCTGCAAAACTTAGAAGGAGGTTCCAGCCCAGTGTTAAGGTGACCATTTGGAAAGGAGGACAGGGCTCCTGTACCTTGAACAGTTGTGTAGAAAAGGGAATTTCAGCAGGTGTCATTTGTATGCATGAAGCACCTGGTGAAACTCACCAAATTTGAAGCTGCAAGAGCCCTGCCCTCTTTTGAATCTGGTTACTCTAGTATTGCTCCTGCAGCTTTAACTGTGGTGGTGAATGCAACTGTTCAAGATACAGGAGCTCCTGTCCTCCTTTCCATGTGGTCACCTTACTCAGTATGATCTAATCTAGGCCTGAAGAAGAGGCTTCCTACCAGGTTCTGCTTCCAACCCTTGGCCCCCTATCCCTTCGGGAACCTTATGGCAGGCCTAAATTCAACAGGAGGAGCTGATTTCTTTCTCACTTTACCTCGATGCTGGGAAAACTTTACCTGTTGAATCTCTTCCTGCTGTAACACCCTAAAAAGGCACAGGAGCCCTTTTAAAAAACTAAACAAAACATGTTTAGTTTTGACAGACCCCATCTGTCGGGGATGCTTTAGGGTGGATTCCTGCATTGAGCAGGGGGTTGGACTCGATGGCCTTGTAGGCCCCTTCCAACTCTGCTATTCTATGATTCTATGATTCTATGTCCGCCCCTCTTCTTCCTTCTGCTCAGCCACTTCTTCTCAGTTTGAGGCTGGCAGTTGAAGCTTTCAAGTGTTTCCATAGCTCTGGAAGGAGTGTTCAGTAGCTGAGAACAGAACTGAGCCAAGGAGATGCACAGTTTGATATTTAGCATCTCACACAGAGCATGAATCCTGAAAATTAAATGAAGTTGCTTTTTGCTGCTCAAGTGCACCTCACGACAAGGTATTTGCATGAATAATCTCTTGCGCCCAGGCTGCATGGATTAAACATGAATGGTGACATAAAATTAACACCTAGCTTGCTGTTCCTGTTATCGCTTGGAAACGTAACTTGGTGACGAGTCCTCTGGAGAATGCAATCTGCAAGGTGATCACTGCCTGAAGTGAGGTGGGGAGGGGAGGGAGAGAATTCCCATTAAATGATTTTTATGCGCATTACTTTTGGTGAAGGTCTTAAACAGGATGGCCAAATGCATGGGGCAAACAGGGCTACCACACCTTCAACAGTTGCTGCTGCTGCTGTCATTATTATGCATGCACAGCATCATTGGTGTACAGAGTTTCTAAACTTAGTGTGTCCCATCTCAGATGGTGGATCTTGGAGGACCATCAATGGACACAAAAGGGTCTATTCTTTAATTTATTATTATATTTTTACCATGGGGTGGGGTGAGATGCCATGTGGATATTCTTCCTCAGGCACCAAAATGCCTTTGGTTGGTGTGTGTGTGTGTGCGCGTGAGAGAGAGAGAGAGAGAGAGAGAGAGAGAGGCAGAAAGACACTGTGAAGGGCTCACTGGAATTCATGATAGGATGTTCTCACTTTCCTTTGATTTTGGTGGGGCTGTGAATCCATTCTGGATTTTGATCAGAACCAGCCAGAACTCTAAAAGAACTATCCACAACAGTGAACCTATTTTGTGGTTGGGTTCAGCATCTTGAAGAGCTCCTTCAGAGTTCTTACTGGTTCTGACTGAAACCAAGAGTGGATTCGCTCCCCCATGACATTGGAGCTACTAGCCTCTACTGGCTGACTGTGTTTTGAATGCAGTTCTTCCCAGTCCTAGGGCCTCACCCCAAAAGTTCTCAGGGCTCCAGTGACTATGTTAAAGTACATACTGTCTTTGCATGTACACAACACATAGTTTTTTCTTTATTTGAGGGTTGGAATCCAAGGTTGAAGACCTTACAGCGAGTAACTTCAGTATGAGATCCTAGCTCCAAATCCAGGGCTAACATGCATCTTCTGTCGTCACTTTTTATTTTGAGACTACTGGGATCTGACAGGCTCTTCATCAATGCTGAACCTGGGGCTATATCTTTCGTAAAGTATCCCATTAATTAGCTGTTCGGGAAAATCATTTTTGACAAGTGTCTCTGTATTTCTTCTCTTTAATATCCTGTCGTTCCCAAGTATCATAAACCTGCCATTAATTACTGGCATCAGCCAGGACTTGCCTTCCCTGTTCCAAACTTCAAAGCGATTTCCAGACTCCTACGCAAAGCACAGGCCCAGAGAAGCCACCAGGATAAAGTAAGAGGGGTTTCATTCAGCGCAGCACACCAGTGCAACCCCTCCGTACATTTGCACATCCATTCTGTTGCTGCAGGCATGAAATGTAATCTCTTCTCAAAGCCATGGATCTGCCAGATCTGATTTGCCTCGAAAACTGAACACGCAGACGAGGTCTCTGGGGCTGCCAGGCCTGCTTTGAAGTGTGCTGATGCTTGGGGTTGCCAGGCAGAGGTAGTCAGACTTCGTCCCACTCGACTCAAATGGGCTTGGAAATTATCCAAGTTCTTTCTGCTCTGAAATCAGAACGAACTCAGATCAAGAACTTGGAGGCAGAGTGGCCGAGTGGTTAGGGTGCTGTAATGCAAGTCGGGAGATCCAGGCCCAATCTACACCAAGCAGGATATAACACTTTAAAAACGTTATGAAAACGGTATATGTAATGTGTCCTGGGCCTGAACAGTTGTCATAACCATTATAAACCGTTATAAGGAGTAGTGTAGATCCTGCCCCAGGTTCTAGCTCCCACTCAGAAATGAAGCTCACTGGGTGACATTGGGCCAGTCACAGACTCTCAGTCTAACCTTCCTCACAGGGTTGTTGTGAGGATAAAATGGAGAGGAGGGAGACTATGGGTTCATCTATACCAAGCAAGATATTCCACTATGAAAGCGGTATGAAAGTGGTATATAAAAGGCAGGAGCCACACTACTGCTTTATAGCGGTATTGAAGTGGACCGACAACTGTTCAGGCCCATTGACACATACCATATACCACTTTCATACCACTTTCACGGTGCAATATCCAGCTTGGTGTGGATGTGTCATGGGCCCCAACAGTTGTCAGTGCACTTCATTACCACCACAAAGCAGTAGTGTAGATCCTGCCATGCACTTCAATACAGCTATAAAGCAGTAGTGTGGCTCCTGCCTTTTATATATACCACTTTCATACTGCTTTCATAGTGGAATATCTTGCTTGGTGTAGATGAGCCCCATGTAAGCTGTCTTGGGTTCACTGGAAGAAGAAAAAAAGACAAGATATAAAAATATAATTATTTATATAAATAAATGGAAGGATTTGTCTGTATGTTCTAAATGGACTCGAAAACTGTACATCCGATTGTTATGAAACTTTTAGGGTTTGTTCTACCTCTATCGGGGAAGGTTTTAGGCATAGTGAAAATTTAGACTGCTGTCTTGAACCAAAAAGGCTGCAAATCATTAAAAAGATTTACTGCTTCATTGATTTCAACCAAACTTCGCGTCATGATTCAGCACTGCAGCGAGCAGACTTTAACCATACATCATTCATGTTTTCCACGTTTTTAAAACATTTTAAATAAAAATAAGAATCCCCAAATATTGCGGACAGGGGAGAAGTTACAGTATGTCACAAAACAACAAGCACAGCTTGAAGCCAGGGAAAATTAGCAGGCTAAGGGCTAGGCTTGCCCCTTCTGTTGTGGACAGCTCCATCTAAGAGGGATGGAGTCACTAGAGCCCTCCCTCAGGTGGCTATAGGGGTGGACCATTACACGCCCATGACTAGGGGTGTTCAGCAGGCACGCCTTCACTCATGCAGGGCAGGCACAACGTGTCCAACTCTGAGAGCTGGGTAAGTTTCCTTGAAGGCTTCTGTGTATCAACCTAAAGGCAATTCCAACTCTGGGGAAACTGAGCCCTTCAGTTAGTTAATAAATAAATAAATAAATTTTAAAAAGTCTGATCCAATCCAAAACAATCACCCCTCCTTGCTGACCCTCCACATCCAGAAGCATTGTCCCCAAATGCCTCTTCCCTGTTACTTTTATATAAGTGGCAGCAGAGGCAGCATAAGCAGAAGATGCATGGAGGGCGGGAGGAGGGAAGGAGGGACGTCCGTCTCTTTCCTCACCTCTGTCATCCAGTGCACCAGGGCAACAGGGCGGGACAGTGTTGCTCACACATCTGCCAGGTAAATAAATCTAAGGGGAAGAGACAGTGGTGCAACGAGAACTACACCTTGGGGCCAAAGTCCAGGGCCCCATAGCCCAGGGGTCCCCAAATGATTACCCGTAGAGTGATAGGTGATGAGGTCAGTGTAGAGATCAACGAAACATGAGCGAATCAGCGAAACTTGAATTCCTTTTCAAAACTTGTTCTGACTTGAATCCATACCAGATGGCAAGATCTGTGCATTTCTCCTCCCAAAAGTACACATCGACTGTGCACCTCTTTCAAATGTACACATTCTTATTACATGGATTAAGGTGCATTTGTGCACTTCCCCCCTCCCAAAGGTATGCTTTTCCTTTTCACACTTATTTTTTGGGCATCTGTGAATCGCATGGCAAGCTTGAAAAGATATCAATCTGGGTCTGCATCCAATCTTGAAGGTGCAAACTGGGTAAATCCTGATAAAACTGAAACTGAAACATTTTTTTCCATATATCCCTAGGGCAATGACAACAGACCTGGGCAGGATCTACTGCTTCATAATTGTATTGAAATGCACAGACAACTGTTGGGGCCCATTGACATGTTCCGTATATTGTTTTTAAACTGCTTTCATAGTATGATAGAATAGTAGAATTGGAAGGGTCCTATAAGGCCATGCAGTCCAACCCCTGCTAAATGCAGCAATCCACCTTAAAGCATCCTTGACAGATGGCTGTCCAGCTGCATCTTGAAGGCCTCTAGTGTGGGAGACCCCAGGACCTCCATAGGTGATTGGTTCCATTGTTGTACTGCTCTCACAGTCAGGAAGTTTTTCCTGATGTCCAGCCAGAATCTGACTTCCTGTAACTTGAGCTCATTATTCCATATCCTGCACTCTGGGATGATTGAGTGTTATATCCTGCTTGGAGCAGATCTGGCCCTGGTAACAGCCTTTTGACCAGCATGAGCCTGCTGGACCGCACCAGGACTGACACTGCTCATTGTAGTATTTTTATATATTCTGCATTTAGAACAATAACTGCAACATTGTACAGTCAGGGGAAAGCCAGCTGGGGATGTACATATTTACTGTTTATCATTTTATTATTTTTACCTTAAATATCTATTATCTGTTTCTACAACAAAAGTAAATATTCCCAAGTAAACTTGTTTCGCCTCATTTCTATAGTCATTACTGTGCTATGATTTAAGTGAGTTTAAAATGCAGAACTGCCCATGCGCAAATTATTTTTTATTTTTATTTTTATTGTATCCAGGCTGGCAAACTATCTTCTGTTTATTCTTTTGCTCTAATGTCTTAAGAAGGTAGAAGAAGTAGTAAAACAGGGAACGGTGAGTGGGGCGGGTAAGAGAAATGTTAGCTGTGTGTTTCAGAACAATTTTCTCCCTCCCCCATCATTCTAGAACCCAGGATCATCCCATGAAGCTGATTGGTGGGAGATTCAGGACAGATAAAAGGAAGGACTTCTTCACACAGCGCAGAGTTAATTATGGAATTCACTACCACAAGATGTAGTGATGGCCACCAATTTGGATGGCCCTCAAAGGGCGGTTGGATAAATTCCTGGAGGAGAAGGCTATCAATGCGCATGTCTACACCACAAGGGAGTAGGGGGAGGATCACGGACTTACTGGCTTCCACAATCCTCCCTGGGTGTCCAGATAGTCGTGTGACATCCCAGAATAATGGCGCAACTGCCATTTAAAACAAAAACAAGAGAGAGAGAGAGAGAGAGAGAGAGAGAGAGAGAGAGAGAGAGGGAGAGAGAGAGAGAGAGAACCCTTGATAATTAGTAGTGGCATCTTTCTCCTGCAGGCCAGGTGGAGGCATCATTCCTCAGTTATTCCTCTAGAAACACATTCTGAAGGTTGAAGGTGTAAGGATGCTATTCCTCAAACATCAGTAATGGGTTATGCATGGTGCCCTCTAGATGTTTTGAACTATAACTAATGTAATCCCTGACCATAGGCTCATGGGAGTTGTAGTCCAAAACACAGCTTTTAAAGCTCAACTAAAAACTTTTCTTTTTCCTAAAGCTTTTAAAACTTGATGTTGTGCAGACTTCTACTGTTACTTTCTACTGTTAGTTTTTCCCTACCCTGTGCCTGCTTACCCTTCCCTGTACCTGTTGGCATTCTCTTCCCCTCCTTATTGTTTTACTATGATTTTATTAGATTGTAAGCCTATGCGGCAGAGTCTTGCTATTTACTGTTTTACTCTGTACAGCACCATGTACATTGATGGTGCTATATAAATAAATAATAATAATAATAATAATAATAATAATAATAATAATCTAGAGGGCATCGCCTTGCCTTCTGCTGATGTAAGGCATACAAACCAGAGAGATGCAACCCCTCAAAAGAAGGTTCAGATTGGGGGGGGGCGCTTGTACACGGATCCTCTGAGGAGAGAAAGAGACAATGTTAAGGAGCTGCAAATCTCACTGGTGTCAATGAGGCTTAAGGCTGCTTGGATCGTGCCCTGGAGAGTTCCTTTCATGATGGATAGGGCTGCTAGAACTAAGAAGATGAGCGGTTGTGTGAATTCTCCCTGTAATTAATGAAGTGCATTCAGCAGCATAGTATTATTTGGTCCATGCACTAAGCCATTGATTTTGTACTAAGGAACTCCCAATTTTTCAAAGATCACTTTCGTGCTTGCCTTCTCCATCTTTCAACCAGTTTGACCATTCAAAGGATCAAGGGGGCGATTTTTCCTCATTGCCTCTTCCTCACTTTGCCCTTTTATGGCTAAGTGAGCCATAATTTATGTTGCATCGGCATTGGAAATGTCATTGATCCCTATCTTGGACTGCTTTTCTTGATTTCTTCTTGGGAAGTCTATAGCAGAGGAAATAGATTTGTCTTTTTTGCACCTTTGTGATCTTTCTAATGTTTTAAAATGCATTGATGCTTCATCCCCCCCTATTTTATGGACTAGTTCACAGAATCTTTTTAACCAGCAGAGATTGTTAGAGATTGCACCTAATTATGCAATCATTGGGAAAGATTTTAAAATTAGCTTATTTTATTTAAAAGTACTTTTAGACTGTCTCAAAGTGTGGGACTCTCCCATTTTAAAATAGTATTTTTATTAAGAACCTCTTGATTCAAGAAAAGTTAACAACCTTTATAGGCAAAGTTCCTAACATCACAAGAGACATAATCTGGCATTTTAATCTTAAAAAAAATGATGGAAGAATACTTCTTTTTTAAATTGCTCCATAAATGCTCTCTTTGTTCATCAGCATGCAGTAACAATGAAATACTCTCCCAATTTTCTCTCCTGCACTTCACTTTTTCTTAAAAGCAATTACCTTTGAGAAACCATCCAAAAGCTTATATAATCAAAGGAGGAGTACCCACCAATAAGAATATATATAGGCTATGTGAGTAGTACATTCTATAACAAGGGAGGAGGCCTAGTGTGGTGTAGTGGCTAAGGTGTTGGACTGGGAGTCCGGAGATCCGGGTTTTAGTCCCCACTTGGCCATGGAATCTTACTGGGTGACCTTGGGCCAGTCACAGACTCTCAGCCCAACCCACCTCACAGGGTTGTTGTTGTGAGGTAAAATTGGAGAGGAGGAGAATTATGTATGCTGCCTTGGGTTCTTTGGAAGAAAAACGTCAGGATTATAAATGTAATAAATGAACAAATAAATAAATAAACCAGGGATCTTTAAGCTTGCTGAAATTCTCCAAACTTCACTTTGAAGCTCGGTTTGCATTTTTCAAAAGTTGTGCACTTTGCGAATGCAAATGCATCTTAGGGAATTTGTGAACGTTTTTGGACAGCACACGTTCCCGTTTGTGTTCAGGGTTGCATTTTTGAGTGATTTGCGAATGCAAATGAAATTTTCATGCATGCCTAGCAACAGTTGGTAGCAGGAGGAAGAGAGGGAACTCAGCTGGAAATAATAAAATAAAATAAAATAAGCCTTGATCCAGAAAGGAATGCACACTATTGTCATGAAGGAAATTGGTGGGCGTGGAAGGGAGTCAAAGGACATTATGACTGAGGAATTCTTCTCCACTTTAGTATTTTTACCTGACAGCTATAAGGGAGCCACAAGTATCAAGAGCTGTTGTGGAGATGATAGTATGGCTGAATTTCACATCATGATTTAGGCTAACCTCCCATTTGTTGACTGATGGCTTTTAGTCCAAATATAAACCTATTGGTGGCTGTCCTTCTTTGAGTTGACTGTCTTTTCCCACAACATCACATTCCTTTCATAATATCTGCTGCCGCAAACTTTATAAAATGATGTATCTAGAAACTGAAGTATAGAACAAACTAGCTATGCAACTGAACTCAAAATGGCTTCTGCTCTAAGTTTCAGTTCTTTGAATTCTTTCTCTTTGTGCATTCATTCATGGAACATGTTGGGTCCTGTTCCTGTTGCACCTTTTCTGCAAGTATTCCTACACAATATATAAACATTGGGCAACCTAATGGCTAGATCCATACAATGCAAAGGCTTTTCCCTACGTGGCTGGGACCCCACCTAGTAATATGGAACACAGCTTTGAGTACTGGGTGACTTGCCACATCACTCACATATCAGGAGTTATCATCATCATCATCATCATCATCATCTTTATACCACTCCATAGCCAAAGCTCTCTGGATGCTTCATATCAATTCACAAAAATTTCAAAACACATAAACAACATCATAAAAATAAAACATAGTATAAAAAATTTAACATGCAAAATTTAAAACAATTTAAACAGCCAAAAACAATTTCAATAAAATAGTAGACCTGTTAAGGACAGCTGACATAAATGCCCATCATATTTATTTCTTTATTTACAATATTTATATACCGCTCCCCATTCAAAATTTCAGAGCCGTGTACAAGATAAAACACAATAAAAACAGAATACACCTTAAAATAGATTTTTAAATTAAGCAAATTGAAAAGTGAACCATGAACCATGGCTGGTCGTTAAGGAAAGGCTTCCTGGAACAATGACATTTTCAGGAGGCACAGAAAGGAATACAAAGTTGGTGCCTGTCTGGCCTCCAGAGGCAGGGAATTCCATAGGAGGGGGGCTACCACACTGAAGGCTCTTCCCCTGGTGGACTCCAATTGGAGGATGGGTCTATGTGGAACCACCAGGAGCATGACCTCCGATGACCTCAGTGACTGGGCAGGTTGGTAGGGGAGAAGGCGCTCTCTCAGGTATCCTGGTCCCAAGTTCTTTAGGGCTTTGTACATAAGTACAAGAACCTTAAACTTGGGCCAGTCATGTACCATTAATTATCTGGGAATAAAGGGTGGCTTTAACTTGGTGCCCCCCCCAAATGTCAGTGTTGGTGCCAAGTGGATGAGGAGATCATTCCATGATCGGTGTGTGGGGGGGAACCACTGAGATGGCCATGTCCCTTCTTGGCACCTTCCAAGCCTCCCTTGGAGGTGGCACTCAGAAGAAGGCCTCAGATGCTGATCATATTCTCCGGGTATGTTCATTTCGGGAGATGTGCTCCGTCAGGCATTGCAGTCCTGAGCCATGTAAGGTTTTATAGGTTAAAACAAGCATCTTGAATTGGGTTTGGAAACATACAGGCAGCCAATGCAAGCAGCCCAAACTTGTCCCCAGACAAGTCCTCAGACCTTCTGGTCCCCCAGTTATTAATCTGGCTGCCTTATTTTGAACAACCTGCAGCTTCTGAACAGCCTTCAAGGGCAGCCCAATGTAGAGTGCATTGCAGTAATCTAACTTGGGTATATAATATCTACAATACGTTTACTTTACCATAATATGTAAAAGAAGATCATTGGAATAGTGAAGAACCAAGTGCGCTGTCCCTCTCCCACCCAGAAGTCCAAGAGTCTGCTATGTTGCTTGAAAATGTAGCAATTCAGGTGGTAACCCTGCACCAAGGAACTGCAGAACATGATGCCAGGTTTGAGCATGTGTCTGCCAAAAATGTTTGCAAATTACTGGAAATGTGCTCGCGTTAGATTTGCACAATTCTCCCAGTTCGATTTTGTGGAAACTTCCTAATTTGCACAAATTTTCCCGATACACTGAATCTTCGCTGGTTTAGTCTATGGAGGAAAGTCGTGCAAATGTCTCAAAATTTGCACAAATTTGGGGAAATTTACGCAAATTTCACATTTGATCGCTGCTCAATTTGCACAATTTTCCCGTTCGCACAGAATGAGTAGCAATCGTAGACACAAACAGGAATCGGGCATGAGATGAGCAGTGAGATGATGTTCAGAGAATCCTTGTGATGTGGAACATTGCTCGTTCCATCATCCCCAGAGGAAGTGGGTCAGCGATCAGCTGTTGTTCCATCTCAAAGGATGCCTCTTTTTTCTCTGAATTGGTATGTTTGGAACAGACTTGCACAGCCTGGTGCCCTCTGGATAGTTTGGACTACATCTCCCAGCAATCCCGACCTCTGGCCATGCTGGGTAGGGATGATGGGATTTGAAGTCCAAAACATCTGGAAGGCACCCATTTGTGGAAGGCTAGTCTAGTAGAAGCATTATGTGTAATATTAGCAGTCATGCCACAGCAGCAGGACATTGCAACCGGTAATAGGTATCCGACCGCATCTCCCATAAATGCCAGTGTAATCAAGGGTGATCATAAGCATGTTTTTACGACTTCTTTTATGTGTCTATTTTTCTTTCCCTTTCTTTTTTTTGGAGCCCCGAAGGACTGGTATCCTACGTATAGCCGACTTGTCACATTTTAGCACCCCTGGAGGCAAAGCCATACAGATGCCTCATTAATAAAGATTGTTTTCCTGACAAGAGGCTCATTACATAATTAGAAGGAACATGCAGAATTTGCAGCCTCTAGTAACTGCATATTCGGTGCTGTCCAGTGTCATCACAGATCCGGATCCAGGCTTTTCATTAATGCATAAGCCGTTGGCTGGGCATCAAGTAGTATAAAATAAAATCGATATGGTGTAACCAGGAATAATGAGAAATCATTAACTTAGGAGATATAAAATGTCCATTTTCGAAAACGTGCGGGTGTCTCTGTGTTACAAAGTTCTTATAAAGGCCACCTTGAATGGAAACATAGGGAAAACAGGATCTAGATGGAACTGGGCTCTCAGTAGAGCTGATGAAGCGGGCCCTATTGTCCCATTTCTATCTCTACTGTAGCCAGGTGGAATAGCAACTGAATGAGAGCAGCCGAGGCAGAGGGAGAGCCAAATGGAGCTGTTGTCTCAGCAGAGCTGAAGGAATGGATCTGTTGCCTTCTCTCTCCCTCTGCTGCAGGCAGATGGATATTATTTAATCTCAATCTCTCTCTCTCTCTCTCTCTCCTACATAAATATTATTTTAGTCAATATTTTGGCTTCTAGTATGTAAAACATCTCCCCTCCACCCACTGTGTTTCAGTAGTAGAACTCATGTACAGAGATTTGATGTTGGGTGTACACATGGAGGGGATGGTGGAATTGTGAACTTGCTCTCAGGCTCTTTCTTAGCTCCCTAAAAAATAACCCCAACTACAACCCCCATTTTTAAAATGTCCTTTGCAAAGTCATTTAACATTTGAGAAACTGAGCTTGAGTTTCCTGTTGGCACGTCCCTCCGATTCCGTTTGTGCGCTTAGTTCTCCGACTCGCTCTCATGTGGATCATTTTTATTTCTTTTAATTGAACTTTGACTCTTTAATTTTGTACCCCTATTCTTGCCTAGGAAGTTTTGAACTTTTCAATAATGTAAGCAACAGATTTATAAGAGCTGTCATTAATCTTAGCCTTCTGTTCTTATAGCCTTAGTTCCACTTGCATCAGTCATAGCCAGGCATATATTGGTAGGAAATATGCATTTTTCATTTCCTGGGTTTTCAAAAAGTGAAATTGCATCCCCTTAGGTCATAACAAACATATCTGGAGGAACTTCCATGGTTCCTTCTGCTCAAGCAGTTTCCCCCTTAGCATTTCTTGCTATGAGAAACTGACTAAATTAGGCCTACTTCCAGTGGAGGCTGGTGACTCCTATGTCAGTGGGGTTCTGAATCCACTCTGGGTTTCACTCAGAAACAGGTCAGACCTCTAGAGGAGCAATATAAGGTGTTGAACTCATTTTGGGGAACAAGGTCAACTCCTTAGATAGCTCCTTTAGAGTTCTGATTGAAACTTAGGCCCTTTCTACACCTATGGGTGTAGAGGAAGGGAGTGGGGGAGATCCCAGACTTACCTGCTTCCAGGATCTCCACCCTCAGTCCACATGGGATGCGCGATGTCACAGCTGTCATACCCATTGCGGCTGTCTTTTTTTTTTTAAAGAGAAAGAGCTGGAGCACACTCACGCTCCAGCAAAAATTAAGGTAAAAAAAGAAAGACACCCCCCGACCCTGCTCCCCACCCCACCCCCTATGGCCCTGGACTCCCCCATCCCAGCTCCTTCCCTCTGATGACCTTCGCTACTCGTGGGGAAGAGGGAAGAAGCCGGGATGGGTGTCCACACTGCCTGCAGTCCTCGGAATTGTCCTGGGACCGCAGGTAAAACTGAGATAACTGAGATTTCAATTATCCCAGGGAAATGGAGAGATCATCCCTCCCTGCTCCCGGGATCACCTGTGCATCATTTGGACACACAGGGATGATCCAGGGATGATCCCGGGGAAAACAGAAGGTGTAGAAAGGGCCTCAAGGTGGATTCACTGCCCCACTGCCATGGGAGCCACCAGCCTCCACTGACTATTTCACACATTGATCCTGTTCAGCTGATATGCTAAGCCACAGTGGTTAAGCATTTTGAGCTAAACATTATGGCTTAGTGTGTTGTGTGAACCATGACTTAGCGTGTTGTGTGAACCATTCCTAACCATGGTGAGTACATAACCATGGTTTAAACATGCTCACTAACCATTTCCTGCGAAAGGGTTCTTGGCCTAACCATGGCTTAGTGTGTTGTCTAAACAGGCCCATTATGGCTTAGCAGGTTGTGTGATCCATTCCTAACCATGGTGGCTACATAACTTGTCACTAACCATTTACTGCAAAGGGTTCTTGGCCTAACCATGGCTTAGCATGTTGTCTGAACAGCCCTATTCATGTATCTCACTTGAAAACTAATCACAGTCTCTGGAGTGTCTCAGGTATCCTTGCTTTTCCAAACTACGTACATGTGAAGCTGGGGGCCCTAATACAGCTCACCTCAGGTCAAGTCCTGCTCCAGCCCTAAGGCTTATTGGCAGTAAATATTTTAAGCTAAAATGTGCTAGTATCTTTGGCCTGGGCTCACTTGCCTTTGGTCCTGCCGCGCCATTGGGATGTAGCACCCAAAGAGTTTCTTTGAAGTGGAGTCCAGCCCTCAGGCTACAAGAGCTTCAATGTAGTGCTGGGCCCAGGCGGACGTGCCTAGCAGATTTTTGCCCCAATGCTACTGAAAGGACAAAGGGCGCAAAGGTCTGAGCAGAACTCAGTTCGGGCCTTACCTGCGCTCTTTGTCCTTTCCCCCTGCTGTGTTAATGGAGCCACCATTAAAGCAGCAGGGGCAAATACACCATTTCCCCATCCTTGGGGAAATTGTGTTTCCCCCCCCTCCCCATGCTGATTGGGGCCTTAAAGGCTCTATTCATAGGGCCTTTAAGGCCTCCATTGTTGGTGAAGGGAGAAACGTGATTTCCCCTCCACTCTAATGGTGTGGTTTTAAGAGGCCTTTAAGGCAAGGTTTTAAGAGGGTGTTTAAGGCCACGAGTGTGCAATTTCCCCAGTATGCCATTCATGTGGCCGGGGGAATTGCACACTTTCCGGAGGCCCCAGAAAGTGAGCTTTGCCTTCCCTGCCACCCCTCGCCCATGGTGGCCTTAAACACTCTCTTATATTAGCACAATGTAAATTATACTCCAGCCTCTTTGCTGCTAGCCTTCTGTTCCCTAGAAGAACGCCACCATCCAGAACCATCCCCTTGCCATAAATGTACTATAATCCTGACTTGTACTTGTAATGATTACACTTTATTTTGAGATAAGACTATTATAACAGATAAAACAATGGATTGCAGTAGACCAAGCAGAATCCTGGAGAATAAAAAATAAATCAATAATCCAGTGACTATAATACATATTGCAATACTGCTCACAAATAACACTGGGGAAAAAAAGAACCGGGGGGCGGGCAGGGAATACACAAACCCTACGATCGAGCCCTGGAATTTAAGTGTACCTGGAACTCAAGAAAATACATAGAGTGGCTCTCTACGGACGTTGTTCCAAACTGCCGTTCTCAGCACCTAGACAGGCAAAATTGTTGTGAACCACCCAGAGAGCTTCAGCTATAGAAATCAAATCAATCAATAAAATGCCCCCCCGCCCCAGATGATGTGTATCCATGTGTGTAAATGGTGTGGATGAGATGTGTGTTTTTGTGTATTTGGGGGTACGCCCATGTGTTTGGCATGATTAGTTTCATTCGTGGCTTGTACATCACCCTGGTACCTATACTAGAGTGACCAGATACAAAAAGTGAAGGGCTCCTGCAGCTTTAACTGTTGCGATGAAGAGGGAATTTTGCCAGATGCTGCATGCATACAAATGACACCTGCTGAAATCCCCTTTTTTATGCAACTGTTAAAGACACAAGAGCCCTGTCCTCCTTTTCATATGGTCACTCTATCAAATAGAGATGCTTCAAACAGAGGACTGTAAGGACCCTTGCTGCTGCCTTGAACCTGGAGCTTTTATTGAACACTCACAGCTCTTAAAATAAATGGAACCATCATGACTTATGTTGGAACGCATCAAGGAGCTGGGCTTGGGCCTTCCTGAATGTACATTGATATCTCTCCCCCTCTTCTCCACCCACCGCTGCAATGTGAAATAGAAGTCCTGGATTCTTCCCCCTCCCCCCCCCCCCCGAAAGGACCACAGCTCAGTGGTAGTGGACCTGCCTCCCACGCAAATGGTCCCAGCTTCACTTCTGACTCCTCCAGGAAGAGCAGGGAAATACCACTGCGTGAAACTCTGGAGAACTGCTGCCCAGTCAGTGTGTCGATAAAACGGAGCGACATGGAGCTACGTCACAGAAAAGAAACGCCTGTTGTTGCTGAGAGCGAGAAGCCAGGATGCAAGCTGAGCTACCTGAGGCCTGGCTCTGCTTTTCAAGCTCCCTGCTAGTGTCTGTTTCTGCAGTGCCAAGTAGAGGGTAGCAGCAGGCAAGTTTTCAGCCAAGATGTGTGCACATTCCAAAGCCGTTCGTAGTAAAGAAATCCCCCTTCTTTCCTTTTTAAAGTCACCGTTCACCCCACATCCCGCAGTAGTTCCTTTGTTCCAGGCACAGAGCAGCCTTGGACTGTGTTGACACCCTCCTTTCCTTTTGGCTTCCCCGTCGCTCTTCTTTCTCCTTTACCGAAAACGAAACGAAACGAAACCGTAAACATCCACGGCATCCTATTCGCTACGGAAACCCACAGCAATGCATGGTTTAATCGCATCCCTCGGAAAGAGGACAGACGCTAGTCTGGAGGGAGGGAAATGCAGACCTTGGCCAAAGTTGCATCTCAGCCTCTGAGGAGAACCGGCCCATGGTTTTTGATTAAAACATATTTGGAACTTGGAAGGACAAGGCTTAGTAGGAAAGCAGTTTTTTTTAAAAAAAAATCAATCAATCAAGGAGACTAGAATTAGAATATTAGTCCATCAAGGCCAGTATTGTCGACACTGACTGGCAGCAATGGCTCTCCAGGGTTTCGGGCAGAATTCTTTCCTCACCCTCCCTGCAGATGCTGGGGATGCATTTTACCACCAAGCTACAGCCTTTGAGCAGAGCAGTATTATTAGATTTCTTATAGAGGTGCACGGCATGTTCATCCTTTTTTTTTTTATTATTAGTTTTCCACATTAATTAGACATACAACATTACAATAAAGAAAACATCAAACAACTACTACATACATGTTGAATAAATGTTGAATACATATGTATTGAGTAAATATTAACTATAAAATATCATACCATAACATAATCATTCTTAACATAAAAGTGCACCCTCCACCTCGGGATCTATTCCTGATTCCAAAAACTTATCGTTTCTTCTGCTGGCGGTTTTCCACTTCCCTTAGTAAACACAAATATTAGGAACTGTTTCCAGATTCCTTCAAACTCATTTATTTTAGTTATACCTTTTCTCCACTTAATATTACAAGTCAGTTTATCATTAATAGCTATATCCCATACTTCTTTATACCATTCTTCAATAAGGTATTCCCCTTGAATCTTCCAGTTCCTAGCTACCATCAATCGTGCTGCAGTCAGCAAACTCGATATCAACTCTTTAGTTTCTTTTCCACATTTTATATCTTCAAATAGTGACAGTAATGCAATCTTTGGTGTTTGTTCTATTTTCATTCCCACTATTTCTTCAATTTCTATAAGCACCATCTTCCATAATCTTTGTACATATTTGCATTCCCACCACATATGTAAATACGTTCCTTTTCCCCCACAACCTCTCCAACAATTTGCTGAATGCTGATCATTTATCTTATTCAATCTAATCGGGGTTAGGTACCACCTCCACAAAATTTTAAAATAATTCTCTTTTATTCTCACTGACATACTTCTCAACACTCTTTGTTTCCACAGTCCCTCCCAGCTCTGTCGCCCTATTTGTACCTTCAAATCTGTCTCCCATACCATTTTCCCTGAACTATCCCCAACTCCTTTTCTAACAATATTTTATATATTTTGCTCATTAACCCTTTTAAAACTATACTTCCTCCTTTACCTTTTTCCTTATTTACTATTAATTCTTCAAACTTCGTCATTTCTCTACAAACTCTACTATCTTTAATCCACTTTTTATTCCATTGTTCTAATTGCCCATACTCTAACCAAGATAATTTTTTCTCCTTTAACAAATCTTCCATATCTTCTCTTGTATTTATATCTCTTAACCAATCCTTTAATTTCAATTTGTTTTTCTCTTTTAATATTTTACTTAATCTACCTTTCAGTTCCTCTGGGAAATTCTTTAACATTATTACCGGTGATAAGGGAGAGTTGCTCGGAAGCAGCTTCCCTTTAAATTTACTCCAAATTTCCCATTGAGACCTCAGGAGTGGATTATCTATACTTTCAACCCATTTTCTCCCTCCTTCCTTGAAAAAGACATTTTCCAAGCTCATCTCCGCATTAATTGTAGTTTTATCCTCCATCCAATATAGATCTCCTACTCCTATAATTGCTTCTACAATATGTCTTAATCTATTTGCTACATAGTATAATTTTATATTTGGGAGACCCAATCCTCCCTTTTTTTGGCTTAAATACCATTTATTCTTATTTACCCTCGCTGGCATGTTCATCCTTAACTCCAGATTGTACACACTGCAAAATATCTTCCTGGTGCTTGGTTCCATTTCGCAACGGACTGTTCCCCTGCAGGTAGGATCACACAAACCACCTGTCCCAGGACCGGGCCAAGATATTTTGTTACCTGAGGCAGAACTGTTCCCTCTCCCTCCCCATCCTCCCAAGTCAAGGTGCATATTACCCAAAGCAGTATTTATATGCAGGCAGCACCTGGTGAAATTCCCTCTTCATTACAACAGTTAAAGCTGCAGCAGCCCTGCCCTCTTTTGTATCTGGTCACTGGAGTATAGCACCGGCAGCATTAACTGTTGTGATGAAGAGGGAATTCCACCAGGCGCTGCATGCATAAAAACAACACCTGCTGAAATCCCCTTTTCTATGCAACTATTAAAGACATAGGAGCCCTGTTCACCCTACCTTAAAGGTCCTGGTGGCAGCAAAGCCAAGTGTTTGTGGGAGAAGGTGCTTCCTGTTGGGGGTGAGAAAGGCCTTAGAGGAGGGGAATTCTTACTAGGAGAGGGGCAGGAATGCCACACCCAACTATACCTACCCTGGACACCAGCCCTGCTCCTGGGGCAACTTGTTGGAAAGAAAGCAGATAAATAAGGTGACCATACCAAAACAATGAGTTGAGGTGACATCCTGTGCTATTCTGCACATTCAGACCTTCCATTATGTGGCATTATTTCAGTGCTAAGGAAAGAGAAGAATGTTGTTGAGATGGATGTGAGGAGATCCAAGAACTAGTTCATTATCTAAGCTACTGTCATTGTTCATCCAGGCAAGGGGAAATAATCCTCTTGTTTTATCTGCATTTTAACAAAATATCACCCCCTCCCTCAGAACGTAGATTTTTTTTTATTACCATTTTGCTGGTCCTTTCCCAAGCAGTTGAAAGTGCAGGGCCGCCTTTGTGGGGGTATGTTTCCTTTGGAAAGGAGAACACTGAAAAGACTGATGATATCTTTTATATTTCTCTAGAAATGTTTGGGCAGAGAAGAAATTATAGCAATGCAGTGGCGAAGTAATAATAAATCCGACATGCTAACAGTGAACACATTCTCTGAATGTAGCCAAACCCACATCATCCGCACACAAGAGGGGAGGATCTTCAGGCATGCGAAAAGTCTGAAGTTTGTAAAAGTAGCTTTTGTGAGGACTGGTTGAGTGGGTAAGGCTAGTGCTGCTTGCTGTGATTCTGTCTTGCTTAATGGAAGCAGTGGTAAGACCCGTGTGTGTGTGTGTGTGTGTGTGTGTGTGTGTGTGTTTTAAAAAAATACCCACCCGGATCCTCACTGTGTTGGATAATTTCCACCCAGTCTCCGCTATTCCATTCTTAGGCAAGGTGCTGGAGCATCCGGTGTCTTCTCAGCTCCAGGGATTTCTGGATGATGTGGATTATCTAGAGCCATTTCATTCTGGCTTTAGGCCTTGTTATAAGAAAGACAGTGCTTTGGTCACCATGATGGATGATCTACAACAGGAACTAGGCAAGGCAAGTTTGTCCCTATTGGTTTTGCTGGACCTCTCATTGTCAGATACCACTGACAATGTTATCCTTCTGGGGCATCTGTCTGAGATGGCACTGGGAGGCACCATTATATGGGGGCAATCTCAGAAGGTGGTGGTGGTGGGTTCCTGTCTAATGCTGTGTCTTTTAGCCTCTGGTATTCCTCAGGGTTCCATCTTATCCCCGATGCTGTTTAACATATGCTGTGAGAGATTGTTTGGAGTTTGGGAGTTTGGTGCCACCAGTACGACATCCAACCCTATCTTGACTTTCCATACACATCCAAGGAAACTATTCTAGTTCTAAATCAGTGTCTGATGTTGGTAACAGGCTGGAAGCTGCCCAGCTTTTGGCAGTGGCCAACTGCACCCATTCATAAAGATGTATGGTTAACAAGCCACCCTGAGGACATTCAGACAATACACTAACCCCTATGTACATCAGCTGCTAGGAACATGGGTGGGAGGGGATGTCCTGCTTGGGGATTTCCTGTCAACAGCTGAGTGGCCACTGTGTGAATGGAATGCTGGACTAGGTGGACCCTTGGTCTGATCCAGCAGGGCTCTTCTTATGTTCTTACCAATGGAACCAGTATACTAGTTCCACCCATCTGTCAGGGATGTTTTAAGGTGGATTCCTGCATTGAGCAGGGGGTTGGACTTGACAGCCTTATAGGCCATCTCTACTATTCTATGATTCTGTGTCCGATCTGGCCACTGTCATGCCTGCCTTAGTTACATCCTGTTCGGAGTACTGCAATGTGTGCTACATGGAGCTGCCTTTGAAAATGGTTCATTAACTTCAGCTAATCTGGAATGCTGCAGCTAGACTGTTGTCAGGGCCACTTACAAGGAGCACATGACTCTCTTTTTACAACAGCTTCCCTAGCTGCCAATCTGTTTCTGGGAAGAATTCACCATTCTGGTTATGACCTAAAAAGCCCTATATGGCTTGGGACCACCTTCTTCCATACAAGCCTGCCCAAGTTTTAAGATCTTTGGGATAGGCCCTTCTTTTGAGATGGCAGTCTTCACAGGTGCATTTATTGGCTACACAAAAGAGGACCTTCTCGGTGGCCACTCCCAGGCTATGGAACTCCTTGCTGAGGGAGGCAAGGTTGGCTCCCTCTCTGCTGTCCTTCTGCCAGCAGGCAAAAACCTTTTTATTCAAGCAGGCCTTTGGCGTATTTTAAGCCTACTGATTAGCATTTTTACAGATTTTGTATCCCTTCTTCTTTACCATCATGTATTTTTATTATGTCTGTGTACTTATGTGTTGTAATGGTGGTCTGTTGACTGTAAATAAAGATTGATTGATTGATAGATCTGTTGGGTTGGATGTTGCTTTTATTCTGTTGGGTTTTAATGTTGTTGTTGTTGTTGTTGTTGTTGTTGTTGTTGTTGTTGTTTTTAATCAAGTTTTATTGTCAACTACCTTGAGTGCCATTTTTCTTGGCAGAAAGGTGGGGTACAAATAAGAACATAAGAATAGCCATGCTGGAGTAGGCTGTCGACCAGCTGTCTACTAGGGACCCACAAGCAGGACATGGTGCAATAGCACCCTCCCACCCATTTCCCCCAGCAACTGTATATTGGCTTACTGCCTCTGATACTGATGTAGCATATTGTCATCAGGCCTAGTAGCCATTGATAGCCTTCTCCTCCAGGAATTTATCCAACCCCCTTTTTTAAAGCCATTCAAATTGGTGGCCATCACTACATCTTGTGGTAGTGAATTCCACAGTTTAACTATGCACTGTGTGAAGATGGTGTGCAGAAGAAGGTTTGCAAAAATGCTATCTCTAACATGAGGATCTTGATCAGAAAGGAGAACAGAAAGATACAATTCCTTTCATCTGCCTGGCATTTTTCATTTTCATTTTTGTAAAACAGGTGTAATAAAAACGTAGAGCCTTTCTTGATAGAAAGAAAGATGTAATAAAACATGCCAAACAGTTTCCACTTCCCCTTCGTTACAGGGGCAGATATGTTTGTGGTATGGATCCTTCTGATAATAGAGAAATAAGTATGGTGGGAAGAAATAGAAAGAAGGTGGAAATAGAAAGAAAGAAGCTGCCAGTGTTTCTGAAAGTTAAGTAACTGTATCCATATTTAGCATTTGTTTTCCTGCAAACAAACTTCTTTTTTTGCAACTTGCATATTTCTTTATCAATTGCAAGACGAGAAAATGATAAAAATGGCACATCCCCCTTCTTAATGGAAACTGTTAGCCATGCAGTTCCTCTAATGATAGCTCTCTTTTAATCATTTCTGTTTGGCTAAACCTTCTGTTTTCCAGTCTCCACCCTCCTATCTATGCTGTGCAGCTTACAAATTGGTAACACATAAAGTGTCTTGGAGACTGACAGCAGCCGGTGGGTTTAATGTGTGATCCACAGGCCTGCTGCTGCCTCTCCGACAGCGCAAATCTTGTCATCAGCACGTGTCTGGTGCTCACTATGGTGGGTAGTTAAGTGGGACGTGCTGAACCAAGAGACACTAGATTTAAATCATTCTCTTGATGAGTCTGAGGTGGGGTGGCTTGGCAGTTTGCTTTGAGTTTTTTGAGCCCAGCTGCACAACCGTCACGGTCAATAAATGAAATCTCGTGATTTCAATGGATCTAGGTTTGTGTTGCCCAAGTGTATCATGATGAATTTCTCTATGGGGTGGTTCAGACATGCATGGTAATCCCCTGATGACTGCAGCATCAAGGGATAGCTTAAATGTGTGAATACATTATTATCACATGGGTGATGTGCAGGTTCACAGGGGATTTGCAGGAGCCTCACATAACCCATCATCTTCCCGATATATACTGAGGCCACAGCAAGACCTAAGGTTTATCCTGGGATCATCCAGGGTTTGCCCCTGCCTGAGCACTGGATCCCCTGTGTGTCACCTAGATGAACAGGTTTGACCCCCAGATGATCCAGGGATAAACCTTAGGTCTAGCTATGGCCTCAGTCAACCAGTGGGATCTTCAGAGGAAGCCTTATTGGTCGTTCTGTGGCCAATGGAACATTGCCAGGTCATGGCACAAAAGTGGACCTTTTCAGTGGTGGCATCTACTCTTTGGATTCTGGAATACTCTTCCATGTGAAGTTCAAGAGGCAGAAGTGCTGGCTGGTTTTAAATGCCTCTTAAAAACACACTTGTTCACACAGACTTCCCCTGACTTGTGAGGACTCTGCTCTACCCTGTTTTATTGTTTATGATCCTGTAATTCTTTTTTTTTAAAAAAAAAAAATTAAAATGTTTTTAGTTATGCAGTTTTATCTTGTTTTTAATCTTCTAATATTGCATTTTATTGTGAATCGCTAATGGATACTCTAAACTAGAATATTCCTGCTAGGAGGAAAGAATATGCTGCACCAATTTGTTGCAGGCTTCACGTGTTACAAATAGAATACCCATATCTCCTCAAACACATTTATCTGTGAGTTGCCATGAGGGGAAAATGTATATGTGAATTTTCTTTGCATTAGGAAGGCAGCTACTTAGGCCTCCCCAAGTATAACCACCACAAAATCAGGTCAGTTTGCAAATTTGCATTCTATGCTGTGGAGACGAGAATCAGCAAAATGCAAACTCACTGAGGTTTCCAGACTCCACCTCAAAGCTCGTTATGACTTGTGTCTTTATCAGATTGTGAGCTTAATTTTTTTCTTTTTGCCTGAAAATTCATGAGAATTTTCATGCACATTTCTACAAATGTATGCAACAAGTGTGCACTTTTTTTTAAAAAAAAAAAATCTGCATTTTCTGCTTCCAGCTGGTTTCCTTCTATTTGGCCCTGGTTAGGCCTCATCTTGAGTATTGCATCCAGTTCTGGGCACCACACTTCAAGAAGGATGCAAACAAGCTGCAGGGTGTTCAGAGGAGGGCAATGAGGATGATCACAAAGCCCTATGAGGAGAGACTGAAAGGACTTGGCATGTTTAGCCTTGAGAAGAGAAGGTTGAGGGGAGACATGATAGCACTCTTCAAATACTTGAAAGGTTGTCACACAGAGGAGGGCCAGGATCTCTTCTCGATCATCCCAGAGTGCAGGACACGGAATAATGGGTTCAAGTTACAGGAAGCCAGATTCTGTCTGGACATCAGGAAAAACTTCCTGACTGTTAGAGCAGTACAACAATGGAACCATTGACCTAGGGAGGTCATGGGGTCTCCCACAATAGAGGTCTTCAAGAGGCAGCTGGACAGCCATCTTTCAAGAATGCTTTAAGGTGGATTCCTGCATTGAGCAGGGGGTTGGATTCCATGGCCTTATGGGCCCCTTCCAACTCTACTACTCTACGATTCTATGATTCTCCCATAGATTAAAGCACATTTGTGCACATTTTTCAAAAGCATGCATTCCTTCATGCACAGTTCTAAAATGTATGCAATTTCCAACTATATCTCCCAATGCCCACCACGAATGTCATCACAAGCCAGAAATGTACGACCTTCAACTGAAGATTATGTTTTGGTCTGCCTTCTATTCCGGGAGCTGCAAAACGGGTTAATTCTGGTAAAAGAATGATCAGAACTGAAACAAATTTCTCATCCTGCCCTATCCTACATTCATGCCTTTTCTTAGCTAACACAAATCAATAGAAAGAGGATGGAGCAGGAACACTTGGCCTGATAGACAGTCCTTCAAACAGAGGACTACCCTCTACACAGCAGGATATAGAGCCATCCTAAGTGTCCCTAATATTTTATCTTTCTCCCCCTCTCTCTCTTCTTTGACCTGTCTTTATTCTGCTATTTTATTTCCCTTTATACCTGGTTAATTGAATTAACCTGGAAAATAGAAGCCACAGATGACACTCTACCATTTGAGTGTCTCCTTTTGGGTAGCAAGAGAGTCAGCTATTGTATGTCCTACTGCTTTTTTCCACTTGAATGATGAAAGTGGAGATGAAGTGTATGCCCTCTACTGCGATGAATGTTTACAGAAGAACATACAACATGGAAGAATGCTTTGTGAAAGAACAGGAGCACATAAACCCTGAGAATTGTGACAGAGGATGTCACAGAGAGAACATGATTCACAGACCTAAAATAGCCAGCATGGAATAGCAGCTCAATTTGGAATAAGAGCCAAGTTCAAATTCTTCCTTTGCAATCAAGCTTGCTAGGAATCTTTGGGCTAATTGCTGGTCTCTAAGCTTAATTTACTTCACACAAGTTGTTGTCGTTGTTGAGAAGGGATCATATGAATAGAATGGTGAAACATTTCATATGCTGCATTGTGCAGCAATCCTGGGGAAGGGGCTGGAGTAACTCCCCTGTGAGGAAAGGTTAGCTTAACTTTACCCAAGAGACATGATGAGGTGTAGGAAATGATGCATGGCGTGGAGAACATTTTTCTCCCTCATAATACCAGAACCCGTGGTCATCCCATGAAGCTGATAGGTGGGAGAGTCAGGATAAATAACAGGAAGTCCTTCTTCACACAGTGCATAGGCAAACTATGGAATTCACCACCACAAGATAGAGTGATGGCCAGCAAGTTGGGATGGCTTTAAAAGGAGGACTGGACAAATTCATGGAGGAGAAAGCTCCAAAAAATGCATCTCATGGGCCACTACAGGGAATAGAATGCTGGCATTGATGGACCTTTGGTATGATTCGGCAAAGCTGTTCTTATGTACTTAATTAGTACTGGGAGAATTAGTGAGGCTCAAGATCATCCTTGTTCTCCGAATTCCACCTCGAAGATTGGTCTGCCTAGTTCCCGAAATGGGTTTTGCTCTTGCTGTTTGAACAGGAGAAGTATGCAATCAGTTATGCATTTCTTAAAGTGTGCACCCAAATGCACTTTTCTCCATTGACTAAAGCATGAAGATCTATCTATCTATCTATCTATCTATCTATCTATCTATCTATCTATCTATCTATCTATATCTATCTTCAAAAGGCACATTTTTAAAGTGCACATTTTTCTAATAAACACATTTTGTGAATGTGATCGCAAGCTCAGGAATATGTGAGCATGGTTGGAAAAATGTAGGTGCAAGGCAGGTGAGCATCTGTGCACAAAAAGGGAGAAAAATCTCAGGATGCTATAGGAAAATTTTATTATACAAAAGCCCGATGCATTTCAGCCTCTTGTTTTTTTAGGCCTTCTTCAGGGGGCTGTAAAAGTACATACCGTATTTCTTCGATTGTACGACGCCATCGATTGTAAGACGCACACTAATTTCAGTACCACCAACAGAAAAAAAACCTAAGGCACACCTGCAATTCTAAGACGCACCCCATTTTTAGAGATGTCTGTATGGGGAACAAAGTGCATCTTAGAATCGAAGAAATAGGGTATAAAAAACAGGAATGAGACTACATATAACTTAAAACATCTTGCAATTATAAGTGCACACTGCAACCACAGCCTGTGCATACACATGAACAATAATATAATTTCAGTAAAACACATAAAACGTATTTTAGGGAACATTGCAGATGAGGCCTGTGCATGTATTTAATAATAAAGAACAGTTAAAATATCACCTACTTACTTGTTACAAAGTCTGCAGAAATTTATTAAGAACAAATTTTTTCTTGTGATGGTGACTAGATGGGATGTACTGAATGCTATGCATTTTATATACTATTAGACAAGTTTTTCCCCCCTGAGTTTCGTACAGGTGTTATCATACAGGACATTTCCCTCAAGGTCTTTTCATATCTGGACAGAGCTACAAGCACCAGGGAATGTCTCAAAACTACAGGGTGGTTATAGGAGTGGTAAGAAAAATGGAGCAAGTTCTGATGTTTAATGAACTGAACTAAAATTCTGGAGCATCCTTAATTCTTAGGCCTCTCCCAGATCCGTGAGCTTCTAGGGAAGCCAGAGGCAAAACTACACCAGCTTAGATTCCCTGATCTGCACAACTTTGAAATGTGTTGGGGGGGGCAGTCCTGTTTTGCCTCTGGCCACTTCACTTGGGTCCCCACCCCATCTGTACAGTCACCACTTGCTCTCAACATACCTAGGTCTGACTCAGGAGTAGGCACTGTGGTAAATTCATCATAGGAATGACTCTGGGGTCACTGTCACCTTCGCCCTCAATATAATATCATTCTGAATTTTTAATTGAGAAGTCAGCTGTAAAAATTGTAATAAGCAATTAAGCTAAGTGTAAATAATAGCATTGGTAATTATGATTCTTCAGATTGTCTGGTTGACTTCTTAGACAATTTGGATGAAGGAGGTGATATTGCGCTTAGATCTTATCTGTGATTTTTTGTTTTAAAAGAAATGTTTTTAAAGAAAGCCAACCACATATAGCACGTTTTAGATCTATTTTAATTTGTCGGTGGGTTGTGTATGTTTTGCCTAGGGTAAAACGATCCCAACTCTCTGTTTTCAGAGCAATCTGAAAAGTTATCATTCAGCATAAATTTTAATAAGCACATTCTCAAGAGCAAAGCTATACTTTAATTAATGGGCAAAATAATTGTGCCCTGTTTGCAGTCTGGCTGTCAGCCCCCCAGCCTTGGTTAACTGTATGATTGTTGCTTTCCTCCCCATCCACTTCTTGTATTGAGAAATCATGCTATGACTCTTTGGGGATAATCAGCGTTTGCTGTGAATGCATGAAGGAGAAGGCGGCTTTTATACACTGGAGTAAGCCTGGGAAACATACTGCATTGCAGCAAGCTGGCTAAGAACTCAGTGAAGCAAAGCATATTTACTGCTAGGAACAGCGCATCGAGAAATGCCGTAATCAGTAAGCACAGGCATCTGGTGTGTGTATATGGGGGGGGGGGTAGATGTGGGGGGACGATGGTGAGGATTTAAGCACACTCCACATGCATATGCAATGTGCTAAACATAATATATCCCTGTTTTATGCCAGGAAAGGGATATTACTCTGTACAGCACCATGTACATTGATGGTGCTATATAAATAAATAAAATAATAATAATAATAATAATAATAATAATAATAATAATAATAATAATAATGATAATGATAATGTCTATGTACGTGGCTGCCAGGAGTGCTAGCTACAAGATGCATATGCCCACCCAATGGAGGCTGGCAGCTCCATTTTTGGTGGGCTGTCCAAGGTGCTGAACCCTACCCCCAAAATAGGTTCAGCACCTTGTATATCTCCTTTAGAGTTCTGGCTGGTTGTGGCTGAAACCCAGAATGGATTCATAGCACCACTGGCTTCCACTGTGCCCACAATTTGAAAGTTTAAGAACAGCTCAGCTGGATAAGGCCAAAGACCTGATATCTAGGCCAGCTTTCTGTTTCTCACATTGGTGAGATACATGTCTATGGGAAGCCTACAAGCAATAGATCTCTCCAACCAATAGCCTCAGCAACTGGTATTCTGAAGCATGCTGCCTCTGACCATGTTATGCCTGTTATGGGCAGTATCCAAAGTTGCCTGCACACAAGCAGGTTCCACCATAACAGGAAGCTAGTGCTCTCTAATAAAACCAGAAATGAGCCAAAACACTTATTTCTGGAATGGAGCAGCTCAGCAGAGCTCACAGAAGAGTGGTCCACTGACAGTCCTATTCTGGAAATGAACATTTAGAATCATTTCTGGGGTTGCTTGAAAAAGCGTTGGTTTCCTGTTGAACCAACGGTGGGTCCTACTAGTGCAGCACAATCAGCAGAGGCACAGGGAAAACACTGGATGCTGCTCTATGACTAATAGAGTATTAGTCTATTCAACTCCATGAATTGACTATTCTCCTTTCTATGTCTCATTTTTAATATGGTGGCTGTCACCATATGTTGTGGTACTGAATTCCATAGCTTGACCATGCACTGGGTGAAGAAGTCTCTCCTTTAGTATGTCCCAACTCTGTGACCATTCAGCTTCATTTAATGACCCCACTGGGTTCCAGTATGATGAGAAAGTGAGAAAAACTCTCTATTTCCACACCATGTGTAATTTTATAAACTTTTCTCATCTTGCCTTTTTACTAAACTAAAAAATTCCAAATGTTGTAACCTTTCCTTTTACCAGTCCCATGATCATTTTGGCTGTCCTTGGTTTTTGCTTTTATTTTATTTTTCAACTTTCCCACCAGATTTGTCAATCAGAATTGTGTAAATTTGTATAAAGGCATTTTGACAGACCTTTGGCATAAAAGCTGGTCTGATGCTGAAGGGGCTTTAAATTGGATAGTGCTATTTATTTCTTTTATTGTTGTGCTCTTAATGACATTTTTAATTGATTTGTTTTTATGTTATATTTTAATTGAAGTTTTTATTTTAATCTGCTTGAGAACCATTTTTTGGAATAAAGGTGAGATATATAATAAATAAACATATGACTAAATGCAGCATTGACAGTTTTATTTAGGGATGGATTGATCTATCAGTTTCACTTCCTTTCACATGTGAAGTTTTGCACTGGTTGGAGTGTTGGAATGGGATTCAGGAGATCTGAGTTTTAGGCCCCACTCAGCCGTGAAGCTGACTGGGTGACTTTGGGCCAGTCACTGACTCTCAGCCTAACCTAGCTCATAGGGTTGTTTTGTAGGGATAAAATGGAGAGGTGGAGGATTATGAGTCCCACGGACAAAAAAAAAGGCAGGCTATAAATGCAATAAATAAATAAAGATGTACTGTGTTTCTATTTACATCCTAGTAATTATTAGTTTTAAATTTGCACCTATACATATCAATTAGCAGATACAAATTTTATGCAAATCTATGTCCTCTTTTTTGGCAATGCACTGCGTAGTTGTGTAATTCAGGGAGGTAATAATGGTGGTAGAAATGTAAGAAATAAATAAGTAAAATAAAAAATATCAAGTTCTTTCTATCCCATTTATTTATTTATTGTACTTTTAAACCACCGAAAAATGCAAGTTCTTTGGGTGGTATAGAGAACATTAAAAACATACAGTACAAATATTAAAACGAAAAGAAAAACAGCATAGTATAAAACCAGAAGCAGAGAATAAAGCTATGACAACAGATTAAAACCAGCAGTGGAATAGAATAATATGCCTGGGAGAATAAAAAAATGTCTTCACCTGGTGCTGAAAAGGTCATACCATACATGCCAAGTGAACCTCTGTAAGAGAGCATTCCAGAATGCACTCAAAGCCATCTTCTATGATGGAGGAACTTCTCAGTTGTGCCTTCTTCCACATTTGACATTTTTAAATTTCAGATTCTTTCTGTCCTGTTTATGAAGAAATGTACAAACCTGAAGGTTGCCCTCCCCTGTCTAAAATGTCACTAGGACATAGGACGGCTTTAGCCAGGTCCTGGGTGTGCATGCAGTATTGCTAGAAGTAGAGTGTAAGATTATTTCTCATTTGAAATTTTACTAAATATGTGTAAGATTGGGGTTATAAAAGTTTGTTGGCATAGCATAGAGAAAGAAGCGTTTGGGGGCATAGAGAGGTCCGCCTGGCGCCTACACTGTACTCCTTTCGTCGCCAGCTGAAGACCTTTTTATTCACTCAGTATTTTAACACTTAATTTTAACTTAAATTTAAATTATACTGTTTTAACTCTGTATTTTAACCTTATATCAATTTTGCTGCGTGGTTTTATCCTGGTTGTGCTTTTTATATTGTATTTTGTATTTGTATTTTTAACTTGTTGGTTGTTTTATGATGATTTTAATTTTTGTGAACCGCCCAGAGAGCTTCGGCTATTGGGCGGTATAAAAATGTAATAAATAAATAAAATAAATATAAATAAATAAATAAATAAATAGAATGGGTTTACATAGGTGTACAAGTGATGGGGTAATGTTTTAATATTAAATGGGCAAGTAGGCATACACACATAGAACACTGTATCAGGGGTTTAGATGATTTAGTTTGGATAAGGCCTGATAGAAAATGATTTGGAAATATGGTTTGATATTGTTCAATGATGTTACTCATGAGAACTTGCAACTTGGTATTGCTCAAAAGACATTAGTCATATGAACTTGTGACATGTACTAACTGTAACTAGGGGAAGGGCAGGTGAGGTTGTGGTTGGAAAGAATAAGAGCCAGACAACCTTTGGCTCTTGACCTTTCATTGTCATAAACAACTAACTGAGAAAGGGGAGGAGGTTTTCAGGAAAGGATGGTCTAAATTATGAGGTGGTCCAATGGGTTTAGGAGTTCAGGAGACGTCAATAGGAGGAATTGATGATGTCAAATTGGGCATTTAAGGCTGAGCACAGAGGGATAAGATGTCTCCCCTTTCCCTCAGGCATGGTTTGGTCTTGCCTGGGAGAGATGGGAGTCCCTCCATGGAGAAGAGCTCCTTCACAGAGTCTGTGTTCGTCTGTCTTTGTTTGTGTTTGCCTGTGTTTGTCTTGTTCTCCAAATCTGCCAGACTTGTGAGTATGTTCTTTTCATTTGCTTTGCTGAATGGAGGTTTGTGTGTCTGTTTGACTTTAACTTTCTTAAATGGTTTTAATAAATGTTTTAAAGTTATAACAGCTTCATTGTGCTTGCGAGTCTGAGTGAAGTCAATCATTCTGGACGTCTGTCTCTGGATCTTCTTTATACCTACAACAAGGTAGTGCAGGAATCTGTGCCTATGTTCAGTACATCTTAAAAAGATCACCAGAAAATTCTTCCTACAAGAGAAAGGATACCTAAGCTATGTGAAGCTTTTCAATTCATCCTTCAGATGTTCTCTCAAATGGCACTCTTAAGGAGGGGTTGATAATAGCAATATATTTATAAGCTTGCTTTTTATTTCTGAGAATGATCAAAATGCCCCTTGTAAGATATTCTGGCGGAACACACTCAAGTTGCTTTTGTGTTCTAGCAGTGCAGATTTTTTTTTTTTTAATATGGGATATATTTTCCAGAAATAGACCTTTTTTTCAGTAACTTGCAATCCAAAACACACTTCAGTGTATGCATCCCTTGTGTGCTATAACTCTTAAAAAACAATGCTCTATGCCTGTAGTTCCTAGCTTTTTTCACTATAAATAACAGAAACTTATAGAGCTTCCACTGTGTACAGCACTTTATAATTCTCATTTCATCCTTATTGGCAACTCTGGGAGCTGCTATTTCCATTTTTCAGGGGTGAAGTTTAGCAACTTCTCCAAAATCTCCCTATGAATTCTTGGTTGAACTTAAGAACATAAGAAGAGCCATGCTGGGTCAGACCAAGGGTCCATCTAGTCCAGCACTCTGTTCATACAGTGGCCAACCAACCAGCTGTCAACCAGGGACCATCAAAGCAGGATATGGTGCAACAGCACCTTCCCACCCGTGTTCCCCAGCAACTAGTGTATACAGACTTAATGCCTCTGATGCTGGGTGTAGCATATCACCTTTAGGTCTAGCGGCCATTCATAGCCACCTGTCCAAGAATTTATCCATCTACTCCCAGAGTTAGGAATGTGATTTGGATTTGGCAGAATCCTGAACTGAATCAGGCTGATTCAGACAGAGTTGGGGAATGAGCAAATCAAAGTGGGGCTCCTCCAAATAGGGATGTCAGAGGAATCTGATTGGAGGATAGAGCTTGATGAATTTTCATTAGCTCCCCCCCCCCCCCGGGCTGGACTCTGTTCTATCTTCCACCAGCTATCCTGACTCAGTGTGCAATGAGTTGGGCTAGCTGGTGGATTTTTGGTATTTTTTATTTGTGCAAATATCCATTTGCGCAAAAATGTGACAGCAATTTGTGCAAAATTGCAGCTGTAATTGGCAATTTGTGCAAATTACACCATTTATGACTGCCCCTTGGAACAAACTGTGCTATTTACAGCTGCATTATTATTATTTTTTTGCACAAATGGATATTTTTGCAAATACCACCCCCCAAAGTCCCCAGATTTTGTGAACTGACCTAGGGCTCATCTCACAAATGCAAGCTGAGTCAGAGGTATTGTGGGGATCTGTCAGACCCCCAAAGGGCCAGATTTCTCTGCTATGGACATCCCTACCTTCAAGGGGGTCTGAATCTGAATTTGGACATTCCTGAAGATTTGGGATTTGGGGGGACACAGGGACAAATTGAGACATCTCTCCCAGAGCTCACTATATAAGGAAAACACAAGTGTGGGAAAGGAAGGTTGGAGAGGAGGATGGTGTAGTTTTATGACTGGCAGCTCTAGGGTGATCAGATGACACAGAAAACCCTGGAGAGCACAGGAAAAATGGGAATCTCGGGGGAAACTGGGGCTGGGCTCCAATTTGCTGGGGAAAAGGCCTGGAGGATGAGCTCCTAGACTTCCAGGAATGCATCCTATAGCCCCCACCCCCACCCCCCACCCCCAGTGCTAATCTGGCCTTCTCCTTGGCTGGCGCGATTGTGCTTGCCAAAGAGAAAGCCGGCATCAGTGCTGGGAGGGCCTAGAATGATGCATTCCTGGATTTCCGGGAATGAGTCCTCCAACTCCCCAACACTGATCTGACCTTTTCCTTGGCTGGCATGATTGCACTGGGCCAAGGAGAAAGCCTGGATCTGCCGGGGGTGGGGGGGCTAGAGGGACACATTCCCAGACTTCCGGGAATGCATCCTCTCCCACAGCACCATTCTGGCCTTCTCTTTGGCTGGCACAATGCAATATCAGCCTCTGCAATTGGCAGCCAGTGTGAAACATCTGGATTGGCCAAGCTTAGTATGAAGACTCTGTGCCTAGTGTTTTGCCTTTGCTTGGTCTACAGATCAGGACATCCTGCATTCTCAGTCCCTGGCTCTGACACCAGCTTCATCAATAAGAATGGGCCCCAGTGGGGCTGAGATGGAATATGTACAACCTATGCTTGGATTTCGGGATGGCCGGCTTGGCTTAGACATTAAGGAAAAACATGCTGTGTTTCGTTCTCTTTGCTGCATTCCCAGTACAAAATTCAAACATTAGCACTAAAGTAGTATAATCAAGTCGATGGCAATGCAGATAAAGTTTGCACAGACCACATCGCATAAACATTAAAGTGTAGTCGATGAGCATCTATATACCAAGGCTGATTCGGAACACTTCTGTGGTTCAAGACGAGCGATTTGCAGATATGTGTTTCCAGCTTTAGTTTCTCTCCATAATATTTGCATTTCTCATAATACCACCGCACCCAATAGAGAGCTATTGCACCATTGATTTTAATGGAATTTAGCTTAGTGCATACTGCAGAAAGCAGACTGTACAGAGAGAGTAATGTGGTTGCTGGTGCATAAAATAACTCAGACCAATATTCTTAGTAATAGTCATTTGCCACAAACCCTTACTACCTTTCTTGGTATTACTGCTAGATGTTCTTTGTGACATTCTCAGAGATATGCCTTAGTTTAAATCTTTCATCTTTCACTATAGTAGCTTTCCTTGGTGTGCGGGATACAATGAATGGGTCTCTTTATAACTGGCTGCTTTGGGGATCCAGGGCTGTTGAATTATCTCTGAAATGCTGTGTGTGTGAGTGTGTTGTGTGTTGTCCTCCCCTTCCCTCCTGTTACATCCTTAGGTGTAGATGAGCCCTGAGTCAGAAAGGATGAGGCATTCTGGGAAAAGGATGGTCTAAACTGTTGAGGTGGGCCAATAGACTTAGATATTTGAAAATAAATTAATGGCCTGGTTCAGACAATACGCTAAACCAGGCTGCTTAACAAGCAGCCTGGTTTAGCGTGTTGTCTGAACCAGGCCAATATGTATTAAGATCGACGTCTGAACATAGAGGAGGAAGATGCCTTTCTTTTCTCTCATGTGTAAGATCCAGGATGTTGCTCTGAGCCTAGCATCTAGGCCACACTGACACCTTGACTTTGCCTGGAAGAGCTCCTTTGCAGAGTCAGTATGAGTAGTACGGAACCTGTGAGAATACGGCTGCAAGATTTGTGACTATGTCATTTTGCTTTGCTTGGGAGGAAAGTTTATGATTATGTTAACGATGGGGTTTCTTTTAATAAAATGCATTTAAAGTTTGAGTAGATGTTTTAAGTTTTAAGTGCATCTGGCTGAATACAAACATTCTGTCTTGAATCCTCAAGTGCACCTGCACCTACAACATTTGCACCCAACTAAGGCTATTTGAGATGGGTGCACTGGAGTATCTGACCCTGGTATTTTAGCCTATTAGTTTTTCCCCTACAAGCCCTTCAAAGAGAAGACAGTCCTCTGTAAAACAGAGGATTCACAGCCACCCTACCTAGGGCCAGTCTCGTAAAATTCTGCATGTTTTCAGTACCCTGGCATCTTTTTCCTGATAGATGGACATATTTCTCTTGGTTTCCCCAAAACAATTCTCTCACATGTGCAGCAATTCCCACTGTACTGAGGCACCTATGGGCGTTTTGATCACTTTTGAATTTTTCAAAAGCCAATTTCTTCCTGCTGCCTGCAGTATTGGCCTTTCACTCCTGTTCCTGAGCGCTTTCTTCTTCTTTTCCTTTTTCGGTGCACTTTTCATTGGCATCCGTTCCACTCGGCTGAACTGTATCTGATTCCAGGGTAGCGGTGCTTGAGCAAGGTCAGCCCCATGACTAAAGGTGTGATCAGAAATTGTAAACTGCCTTTTCCATGTTCGGTTGGCCTGCTTGAAACGTTACCCTTGCATACCCTTCCACATTTTCTTCCCTTCTTAGTTTATTTATTTATTCCTGAAATGTATGCCTTGCCCTTCAAAAGCCAATCAGAATACCTGGGGCAATTTAGCAAAGAGTAAAAATACAGCTATTATAAAAGCATCTTTCTTGCATCAAGCATGATCTACAAGAACGTCCCCCTCTCTGTTATTTTATCAAAACCAATAGTAAAACAGGACAACACAAGGAAACACCCGTTCTTAAAAACAGCAGCTTGAATTTATTTTATTTCAGCTTGAATTTATTTCATTTTTCTGGGTTTATTTCTTCTAATGTATCTTTTCCATGCAACAATTAATTTATCGAACATTTGCCTAATGCTTTAATTTATAGATATGAAGCCTTTACTCTTTAAAGACAGGATAATATGAAGAAGGGAGGGGGAAGCCTAAAAGGCAGGGAATGCGACCAGGGATGGGGTGGAAGGGTTTACCATTTGTATTTCATTGGGAAATGAAAAATAAAAATTTAAGGGCGCAATGCTATGCATGTTTAGACAGAAAAAAGTACTACAACTCCCAGCATGCCCAGCCAGCTGTGCTCCATTGTATGTTTTTTTCTGTCTAATCATGCTTACATTTGCAGCCTAATAAACTGTTAAGAAAAAAAAAAGAAGAGAGCCATCCTATGGTGCCTGGACAAGTGTCCCAGGGACTATAGGATGGCTCAGAAACCCCCTTCCAGGGTCAGAGACAGTACTCTGACCTCAGAAGATGGAGGTAGAGATAGAGAGAACAGGGCCAGCTGCTTCTCCGAGATTGGAAAGTTGGCATTCTATTGGGGCAGAGGGGAAGAGTGTGCACCGGTCCGGATACAATTTATCCTGAGCCTCTTCCAGCCTCCCTCCCTTTCCGAATGCCCTTGCTAGATGGGCTGAAAAGCCCATCTAGCAAAAATAAAGGAGATCAGAGGATGGGAAGGCAAATATCGCCTCTGCTGTTCTTCCTGCCCTCAGCTCAGGAAGGCATAATCTTGAAAGCCTCTGAGTTTGGGGGCCTTCCAAGCAGCGAGGGCACAGTCCATAGCACTGTGCCCAGAAAAGCTGAGGAAAAGAGAAAGGGACTGGAAAGAGGAGACCTAGTAGTGGTGTAGAAATGATGCAGGATATGAAGAAAGTGGGGAGACATTTTTCCTCCCTTTCTCATAATACTAGAACTTGGGCATCATCCTATGAAGCTGAGTGGAGCTGGCAATGGTGGTGGTGGGGAGATTTAGGGCAGAGAAAAGGAAGTATTTCTTCACAGAGCATATAGTTAAACTATGGAACTGGCTGCTGAAGGATCTAGTGATGGTCACCAACTTGCAGTAAAAGGGGATTAGCCAATTTCATGGAGGATAAAGCTATTAACGGCTATTAAATGTTTTCAAAAGATGGGGGAAAGAGAAAGCAGAAAAAAGCCAAATCTTCACCACACAATGAACGAGAGCCATGATGGGACTTCCCTAGGCTGGCGGTTCTACAACAATGGTGTCAAAAATTTTAAAAAAGCTCTTCTGCTTATACCTTATCAGTGGACATATAGCAGGAACTGTGATGTTGAGTTGAGTGTTTTGAATAGTACAAATGGGAGGATGTGGTTCTTAAGGTATCCAGGTACCAACAAATTGAGGGCAGTGGGGTGGCAGAAGGTAGATCTCCAGATGTTTGGGACTTCAACTCCCAGAAGCCCTTGCCAATACGGCCAATGGTCAGGAATGCTGGGAGTTGAAGTGTAATCCACTGAAGATCTACTTTAGGGGTTTCAAAAGAAGAACTAGCACCTGCACTTCAAAATTTGCCACTATACCACTGGGAGTAAGGTCTTTCCAGAGGTGGAACAATGGCAGTTGAATCTTTCCCTAGATGGTTGACAAAGTAAAACCCCTTGCTAGTTTTTAAGAGACCTGTTACAACAGATTTTTATTCCACAATGCTTTTTAGCAGAACTGAATACCTTCTCCCTGCTGTGGCTTATTTTAACCTCCACATTGTTACTGAGGTTTCACTTGAAGTGAAACCTGACGCTAATTTCAAAGTTGCTCTTCTCAGGCAAAGCTTTGAGAGAAATAACGAGCGGCACTTCACAGGAGAGGTCCCACACATTCCCCTAGGTTGTCACCAAGTTTTGTTGAGAGCCAGAGTTGAAACTAATTTGGGGATGTCTTCCTTCAGGCGGAACATCTGGGGGAAGGACACAAAATCTCCCTCTCCCCCTAAAAATGTTGGAAAAAATGTCTATGGGAGGCAGAAGTATGAAGTCTCCTAGGTAATCATGAGGGTTTTTTTTCTTTCTTTTTTCTTTTCCTGAAAGTGAAATTCAAATCTTAATTTGGATCTGATGAAACGGGGAAACCAAAAACAAACAAACAAACACCTCCCCCATCAATCAGGAGAAAATTAGTCATACGAGTACAACAGTATCAGCTTCACAAAAAGCATAATAAATAGTCAAGATATACCTAAATGTAGAGTGACCATATGAAAAGGAGGACAGGGCTCCTGTATCTTTAACAGTTTCATAGAAAAGGGAATTTCAGCAGGTGTCATTTGTATATATGGAGAACCTGGTGAAATTACCACTTCATCACTGCAGTTAAAGCTGCAGGAGCTATACTAGAGTGGCCAGATACAAAAGAGGGCAGGGCACCTGCAGCTTTACCTGTTGTGATGAAGAGGGAATTTCACCAGGTTCTCCATATATACAAATGACACCTGCTGAAATTCCCTCTTCAATACAACTGTTAAAGATACAGGAGCCCTGTCCTCCTTTTCATATGGTCACCCTACTAAATGTGACCTGCCCCATCTTTCACCTTCTCCAGAATATGACAGCGATGATTTAATATCAGTATGCCAAGCCGTATTTTCAGTCGTGCTTCAATTAATATTTTATTAGAGAAGGGAAAAAAAATCTTTATAACGGTATTTTTAATTAACAAAATCTTTAGTCTCAAAGATTTGAGTTGTATGCAAAATACATTTCTTGGGGAAAGCTAATTTGCTTACCTTTCCTTGTCAAAGATTTAAATTGGGCCCAAGTGCCTTCATTAAAATTGAAGGGGGGAAATTTAATAATCACTCCTACACACAATCCTGCAGCATTTATCATGATTGAATAGCTAAAAGTGTAATTGTTCAGATGTTGTGTAATTGGGGTGGGGGGTGGGGGGCATCTCCAATATTTTGGTTTGTTGTAAATAGAAGTGGGCCCTCATCAGCAAAGGATCACATTTGTTTTACAAGAGTTTGCAAATCCTTGCTTGACCTTTGTGTGTGGGGGAATTACTGTAGCTGCAGAGATGGAGCCATTCTGTGCTGAAGCAGTAAAGGTTACTGTGAATGTCATGCATGCATTTTCAGAGAATAGTATAATCTGGGCAGGATCTATAATACTGCTTTATAATGGTATATTGAAGTGCAATGACAACAGTTGGGGCCCAGGGCCGTAGCTAGACGTAAGGTTTATCCCAGGATTGTCCTGGGGTCAAACCTGTTCATCTAAGTGCCACACAGGGCATCCAGCGCTCAGGCAGGGACGAACCCAGGATGATCCTGGGATAAACCTTAAGTCTAGCTATGGCCCCAGACACATGCCACATAATGATTTCAAAACACTTTCATCGTGTTAGATTTTGCCTGGTGTAGATCTGGCCCTGAACCCATTTGGTGCTTTCTTATGGAGCTTGTTCACTGTGTTGTTTACATGCTCTCACTCTAAATGCAGAGTGACTAGCCTCTTGGTGCATAGAACTCCTGAGAACACCTAAAAGGGAATATTGAATCTTTATTTATATTCTGTTTTAGGCAGCGGAGGCTGGTGGCTCTTACATTGGTGGGGATGTGAATCCATTCTGGATTTCATAGAATCATAGAATAGTAGAGTTGGAAGGGGCCTATAAGGCCATCGAGTCCAACCCCATGCTCAATGCAGGAATCCACTTCAAAGCATGCCTGGCAGATGGTTGTCCAGCTGCCTCTTGAAGGCCTCTATTGTGGGAGACCCCACAATGGAACCACTAGGTATCTGGTTCCATTGTCATACTGCTCTAACAGTCAGGAATCTGGCTTCCTGTAACTTGAGCCCATTATTCTGTGTCCTGCACTCTGGCATAATTGAGAAGAGGTCCAGGCCCTCCCCTGTGTGACAACTTTTCAAGTATTTGAAGAGTGCTATCATGTCTCCCCTCAATCTTCTCTTCTCCAGGCTAAACATGCCCAGTTCTTTCACTCTCTCTTCATAGGGCTTTGTTTCCAGAACCCTGATCATCCTCGTTGACCTCCTCTGAACACGCTCACTCCAGCTTGTCTGCATCCTTCTTGAAGTGTGGTTCCCAAAACTGGATGTAATACTCAAGATGAGTTTTCAGTCAGAACCCGCCAGAACTCTAAAGGAGTTATCCAAGCTGCTAAGCCTAGTTTGGAGCCAGTCTCCAGCACCTCAGATAGTTCTTTTGGAGTTCCTTCTAGATCTGTGTGCAAGTGGCATCTCAAAATTCTCCACCCTATTTGATAGCACCCTGAATTTCTCCTGGGAGAGGAGAATTTCTCCAACAATTTCTCGCAAGTAGGCCTCACCATTGGTTTTCTTTTCTTTTTTTTATCTAAGGGCTTTGGGGTTTGTTTGTTTGTTTGTTTGCACTGCCACTGCAAGTGGCAACAGCATCAACTGTGTTGGCAGCCTGGCCCCCATCCTGCATCCTTCACAATGCTCCATTCTGCATCCTCCAAACTAGCATCACTCCAGAGCATTGATGGGAGTGCAGCCATCACAAAAAATAATGGTGAAGAAAATGTGGAGAAAGAGTGGGAAGCCAAGGAGGCTACAGGCTGACTGAGGGCCTTGCTAGATGAGGCCTTAGCGCTCTTTGAGGCCCGATTTCCCTGCTGTGTGTCCACATGACGCACAGGGCAATCTGGGCCCAGGCCGCACTAAAGCCTCCCCTAACGCGCCATAAGCGAAGTCGCTTATGACGCACCTTTGTGGTTACTCGCTTACTCACGAGTAGCCAGGAAAAGCCGCGGACTGGGCACAGCACTCATACGAGCGCTGTGCCCATCGGGCCAGGGAGGGATCCCGGGGGGGGGGGGGAAGGCCGGACCTGGCAGGAGAGATTGGGATGGCGCAGGGCGACACGGGACAGGGAGGGAGGGCGCAGGGCGACACACGGCATGGGGAGGGAGAGCGGGGAAAGAGTGGGCAGGGGGCAGGGGGCTTAATTTAAAAAAGGGTGGGGGGCTTAAGTAAAAAAAACCACTTACCTTCTCTGAAGTCTTCGGGGTGCACGTGGCCCCTTTAACAAAAAAACAAACAAACAAAAATGGCCGACGCTGCAGGGCTTCCGTAGTCCCTGCGTGTCGGCCGTCTAGGAGGCGGCGCGGCGCACGCTAAAGTTAGCTTGTCGTCGCCCCGCCTCCCTGCCGGCTTATCCAGCAGGGTCTAGCAAGGCCCAGAGACAATGAAAGACTCACTCACACACACTCATCAGTCATCTCATAAGTAAGGTAAGTATAGGAACTGTGGACCAAACCCCATGAGAATTTCTCCAAAATTTCTTCTCCTTTGAATTCCTTTTCAGAGCAATTTCTTGCAGCCAGGTGGGAAATTGCCCAATTCTGGAAAAGCGACAGAGCTTTTGACCATCAACGCTGGTTTGATAAGATTTGGAAACTAGCTTTAAATGATAAATTGACACAACATAGCAGGTTAGCAAAAGGGGAAACAACATCAGACACATTTTTGGGAAACTGTTTGGACTTTTTCACATTTATTAATGTGAATCCTAGCGAACCTAGACCCCCAATGACTCAGGAATCCTTTTGGTCAGAGGTTCTAACCTAACCTGCATCTTTTTCTGTACTAAGTGCTTATTGAAGGAATGAACACCCATGCTTTTTTATAGTGGTGCTGTGGGAACCTTTATATTGTTGTTGAGTGTTTTCTTTTACTCTCTGTGTGTTTATTGTATTTGTCCTTACTTGAAAATCAATAAAAATAGTATTAAAAAAAAAGTTTTGAAAAGAATTTTCCAAAATTTGCAGAATTCTCCAATTCAGGACAAAAAGAACTTGAGATGATGATGATGATGATGATGATGATAAAACATTCAAATGTGGGAGAAACAGAAGCTGACTGATATGTCCATTTAGACCCAGGGCTTTCAGTGCTTAGCTCTTAAAACTGTGGCCTGGATTCCTTGGGTTTTCAAACATGTTTGTGCTGCTGAGTTAGGATTGTCCCCTCGTTCTTCTGAGAGACTCCTCATCTTTAACAGCTACTTGGAAGGCAGGTACAATGTGGTCGTCTCCATGGTGGGGATATTTGAATTGGGCTGATGTAGATGGGTGAAAATGTTGTTTCCTTTTTTGGATGCAAATTTATTAAAATTTGCAAAGTTCATATTTTGGTGCGAAAGAACGGCTAGGGCTGGACCTTGGGGCAGCCATCTAGAGCCCCATAGCTTGGGTTGCCAAATGACCACACATCAACTAGCAGGTGATGGAGGCAGGGGCAAACACACCTAGCATCATAAGAACATATGGTAAGTAGAGCCATGCTGGATCAGACCAAGGGTCTATCTAGTTCAGCATTCTGTTCACACAGCAGCCAAACAGCTGCCCATGGGAAACCACAAGCAGAACATGAGTGCAATAGCACCATCATGCCCACGTTCCTCATCAACTGGTGTACATATGTATACTGCCTCTGATACTGGAGGTAGTATATAGCCATCAGAACTAGTAGCCACTGATAGCCTTCAACTCCAGGAATATGTCTAACCCCCTTTTAAGACATCCAAATTGGCAGCCATCACTACATCTCGTTGTTACAAGTCCCATAGTTTAACTACATGCTGTGTGAAGATGTAATTCCTCTTATCAGTTTCATGGGATGATCCCAGGTTCTAGTATTATGAGTAGGGGTGTGCACAGACCCCCCGCTCCGCTTCACTTGCAGATCCGCCATTTTCCGGATCGGGCCGCTCCGCCCCGCCCCCGCTCCGCCCACTTCCGCTCCGCTCCGCCCGGAGCTCCGGATCCGGATCCGGAGCTCCGTTTCCCCCCCCCCCCCATAGGCTTGCATTGAAAGCTAAAAAATTATACAACTTTTTTTCTGTTCAAGTTAGAAACCTCATGTTTGGCACCATGACACCTCATGGGGATATACACACGCATGCCAAGTTTCAAAGCAATCCCATCATCCCCTGATTTTTGGCGAATTTTTGAAAATCGGGCACCCCACACACAACATCCCTGCGAGGTGGGCAGGGGAGGAGGGAGGGAAGGCAGGCAGGCATGCAGCTGGCATTTCTGGGGGCATAAGGAAGTGAGCCAAGGATAAGCCAGTAATGCATATAAAATGGAATAAATCAATCAATAAACAAAGGAGGGGTGGAATTAAAAGCAGCAGTGTTGCTCAATAAACAACAAGAAGAACTTTTTTTAAAAGGTTATATCTGTCTTTTACCAGCAATAGGGGGACGTGCCCGGGGGAGGGGGAAGTAGCTGCCAGTTCAAGACACTGACAGCCACAGCTCTGAGAAGAAGTAAAACGCTCACTTCGACTCAGAACAGGCATTGCTCCACCACTGAAAAGTGACCATTCACTTCAACTCATGATAGGCATTGCTCCACCGTTTTACTCTCTTTGGAAGGCTCTAATGGCCTTCCAGTGCAGGAGAGAGTGGGGGCACGTCCACGATGAGATGCCCTAGGGGAGCTCATCCCCTTGCACCACATCGATTCAGTTGTTCACCAAGGTTAGGGTGGGGAGCAGTGCTGTGTTTCTATCTCTTATTCTTGGCTTAGTATATGATTTCAGGTTGTGTTTGTGCATTTGGTGGGGCTACTGTGTTAAAAAACACGGGGAAAAGCCCGTTCAGATGAAGAAAGAGAAGTTTCCCAGAATCCCAAGTTACCTGTTTTGCCTATGCCCTCCTCCAACTTTGGGATCATCATGACCGGGAGCTGACTCTGCCCCTCAGCCCTTTGAAAAAGGTATTTTTCCCGCCGATTTTTTAAAAACGTCTAGCCCGCGACCCGTACGATGCAGAAAGTTGAGAGTGGTCTCAAAATGACCCCCATCCACGACTCTCTGTGCACAAGAATTTTCAGAACGATAGCTTAACCCCCCCCAGTTATCCCCGATTCTTTCCCTCAATGCAATCCTATGGGCGAAAAGCCGAAAACGCAGTTTGAGCCGCGCGGTTGACCCGATTTTCACAAAAATATAGCCCGCGACCCGTACGATGCAGAAAGTTGAGAGTGGTCTCAAAATGACCCCCATCCACGACTCTCTGTGCACAAGAATTTCCAGAACGATAGCTTCAAAAACAACGTAGTTATGCGCGATTATTTGCCGCAATGCAATCCTATGGCGAAATGTTTTCAAGATGGCGACCGGAGCGCTCCGCCTGAACTCGGAGCTCCGAAAAATGGGCGCTTCTCTTCGCCTTGCTTCTAGGGGGTCCGCGGTCCGCTCCTACTCCGCCTCTGGGTAAGGCGGAGCAGGCCAATCCGCTACTGCTTCTACGCTCCTAATCGGAGCGGAGCACATCCCTAATTATGAGTGAGGGAGAAAAATGTCTCCCTATCCACATTCTCCCACCCAGTCTTCCAGTTCAGCATACTGGATCTTAGCACAGTTCTTCTTCTTCTTCATCATCATCATCATCATCATCATCATCGTCATCATCATCATTATTATTATTTCTTCTTCTTCTTCTTCTTCTTCTTCTTCTTCTTCTTCTTCTTCTTCTTCTTCTTCTCCTCCTCCTCCTCCTCCTCCTCCTCCTCCTCCTCCTCCTCCTCCGAATTCAATTTTTTAAAAGTCAAACTTGGCAAATAGCATATCAATAATGTAGGAGCAGTTGCAAAGCATGGAATGACAGTGGTTGTAGGGAGAAGAGAAATGTTAGCTGTGGATATTGCAACTGAAGTAGTACATGCGACTATTCAAAGCCCCCACTCCCCATAAATTAACCTATGCTATTCACTTCCACAAGATGTAGTGATGGCCACCAATTTGGATGGCTTTAAAAGGGGGTTGGATAAATCCCTGGAGGCGAAGGCTATCAATGGCTCCTAGTCCTGATGGTTGTGTGCTATCTCCAGTATCCGAGGCAGTAAGCCTGTGTGTACCATTTGCTGGGGAACATGGGTGGGAGGTTGCTATTGCACCATGTCCTACTTTGTTTGATCTTGGTCGACAGCTGGTTGGCCACTGTGTGAATAGAGTGCTGGACTAGATGGACCCTTGGTTTGAGCCAGCACAGCTCTTCTTATGTTCTTATGTTGTTACTATTACATCCAAGACCTAAAATTACATGATTGTACCCCTGGCCAACATTACATTTTGTACATATGACTTTTGCCTATTTGGATGATCAAGGCTGTTCACCTGCATTGTCCCTTAGTTACCAAAAGAGCATTGGCCAGTTCAAACTACAGCCCAAGCAGAAGTGCAGGGAGACATAGGAGCAGATTCAAGGCTCATGTGCAGCCCTTCCAGTTTCCATCAATCCTATGACAAGGCTCATGTATAGCACATCCCTACACCTGTCATCCACACTTGTGATTGGCCCACCACAAGAAAGGGGTGGAGAGATGGTGGAGGCAGGCCATCGGAACATAGGAAGCTGCCTTATATTGAGTCAATCTATTGAACCATCTAGCTCGATATTGTCACCACTGAGAGGAGGTGGCTCTTCAACGTTTCAGACATGATCCTTCCCTAGCCCTGCCAGGAGATGCCATGGATCGAACCTGGGACCTTTGCATGAAAAGCATGTCCTCTACCACTGAGCTATGGCCCTTCCCTTATTCACACCATGTCACTCATTTCTTTTTCAACTACTGTCTATCAGGCTTCTGCAAATAATCCCAACTAAATTCACTGGAATTTTCTGCCATTCTCCTCCTCCTCTTAATTCTAAACATCTGGGCTACACAGATGTTACTACACATCGCCTTCGATTCCATTCATGTCACCACTTGGTTGATGGTTAGTCACTGTTTCCTCTGCCTGTGTTGAAGAATGCTTGTGGTGAATGGGTTGCTTGAGCATGAACACAGACATAAATTGGCCTTCCGCACTTCATCTTCCAAAGCGGAGAGGGAGGAGAAATGCAAAATGGCAGCTTGGTGCTATCCTTTCACAGTTCAGATGATGTATTTACCAAAAACATGACTCAGTCTGGGCAGGAGAGGAACAATCGACTCCAAGTGGACTGGGAGCCTTCAAAATTCCTTAGAGATTTCAATCATTGGCAAGGACAACTGAAATTCCCCTCAACCCAAGCCAATTTTATGTTCTAGCTATTTATGAATCTGGTGAGCAGGTTGTAAAGTTCTACTTTTTTAAAAGTACAGCTATCCCCATCACTCATTTAACATCTTGTCATGTATTTACTGAATATTCATGGCATGAAATCAGTTCCAGGATGACTCATGTCTTTAGGGTGAAGATTCAATGAATTAGTCAAACTACTTGGAAGAAATATCCAATTAAAATACCATGCAGTAGTGTGGTCCATGCAGGACTACAGCTTGGTTAAGAATGATTATGAATGCCGCGGTTTAACATGGTAGTTTTCCGACATTAGCTTGGAAATACTGGGGAAGTTTGGCCAATGAAGAACTCTGGAAAAAATCTTTTCAAAAGGAGTAATAAGGCTAATTTGAATCTTTGGCTTCAGAGCTGATCGTTTAATATTGGAGCAAAATGAATTAAGCATCTTAAAATGGCATTTTAAAAAGAGAACAATTACAACCAATTCGATTAAAGGAAAACAAAGCCAGTAGAAAAGCGGTATTTGGATTCTTGAGTGTTCCGCCAGAATAGGAAGTGGTAACTTGTTCAACATTTAAACTTGAAACGTTCCAAGAAGGGTTTGATAGAGATATAAAAACAGGGAGTAGATAACACATTCAACTTGATAAAAGAAACCAATCTAGAGGACGGCGATAATTTAGAACTCTACTACTGATGTAATCAACAGAACAGGAGTGGTTTAAAAGTTCACAGTATTACCTGATAACAGGCCAATTTCAGTTTAATGCATGAAATGCTATTGTAAAACCATTTCTTCCTTCCTTAAAGACAGGAGCCAGAAAAGCAACACATAACAATGAGGCATCTGTGAAACCCTATTTCCCCCACTATATTCACAATCAAAAGTTCATTTTGACCATAAACTGGCATATATTTTGCACTGGACTGCTTGCAGGGGAAAAGTATATATGAAACCCTCAGTTTGAAAGCATCTTCTTCCTTAATAGTAATCAAACAACTTTCTCATAATATGTTCAACAGCACAGGAAGCTGGCTATGTGCTGTCACCTTTAAAGTACTTTATTTTACTAATAGCCAGGCAGTAAATGAAGAATATCTATATTCTGTGAAAATAATATACATTCAGCATTGTTTGGCAAGAATCAGGTGAGGCTCACGGCATTAATACACCTCATCAAAACACAATCCCATTTTTCCCCCTTAAAAATGCTAGTAGTTTAAACTTGGCCAAGGAAGTTAATAAAGGCAGTTAACTAATATTACTGTATATAATGAGACAGGTATGGCATTCGGTATGTAGCTGAAAGAATACTGATCCTTAAACTTGTCTTCTAAAAACTAGAATGCTGCTCTTGCTTTCCACGTGGATACATATGTAAGAAGAGCTGGTAGGTAATGCAGTAAGATGTGACTGAGCTGGAAATCAACAAGTCCCCGGTTCGAATCTCTCCTCTGCCGTGAACTCACTAGGAGGCATTAGGCAAACCACTCTCTCTCAGGCTCAGTTCCCCATCTGCAATATGGGGGTGGAAATAGGGATGCCTTGAGTGTCCAGCTGGGTCTGCGAGGGCAGTGGAACCCCTTGTGTCCAGCCCTCATGGACCCAACTGAACACATGCTTTCTCCTTGCTTCACTCCCTACTACTTCAATTGGGGCCTTAAAGACCCTCTTAGTGCAAGGCTACCTTGCATTAAGAGGGCCTTTAAGGCCCTGATTGGGGCAGGAGTGGATGGGAATGTGCACTTTCCAGAGCCTCTGTAAAATACACAATTCCCCCAGGCACACTAACGGCAGCTGCCATTAGCGTGCCCAGGGGAATTGCACTTTTTGGAGGCTACAGAAAGCATGCTTTCCCCTCGTCTGCTCCAATTGGGGACTTTAAGACTCTGAGTGGAGTCGTGGGGGAGGGAAAGCACATTTTTGGAGACTCTGGAAAGTGCACATTTCCCTCTGTTGTGTTAATCTCCCGCCAATAACACAGTTCGGGGAAAGGGACAATGACCACCAAGTGGTCACGAGCCTTGAGAGCGTTCTGCAGAGGCTTGCGATTCCTGACTCATGGGGGCAGGCAGTGGACAGCAGCAGGGTGAGCACTCACTGTGTTCATTAACCCTTAGGTGGAAGGCCTTAATAATACTGCCTTGCCTTGCAGGATTGTTGTAAGGATTGCAATTAGAAAACGCATGTGAAGTACTTAGAACATTCGAAAGTCCGATACAAATGCAGGCTATTATTATTGAGAGTCATCTTAAAGAGGTCCAGTTTAAATACATGTACAAACAAGAGATAGGGGGTGGAAATTTTAAATTCCAGAAAGGGGTGGAAATTCCAGATATCCAACTCTGGGTTCTGGATTTCCTTGGTGTTGCTGCCCAGTCACATGGATTCTATTTGTAACAGAGGAACTTATCTGGATATGTTGTTTCTTTATGCCTAAATGGATTGCTGGGCGCCCAAAGGTCCCGGCTCACTTTGTAGATTGGGCCATCCCTGCCATTTCAGTGGACTCCACAAATGGAGTGCTTGTTTCTCATTGTGAAGATTGTAACGTGTGATTCAGTCAGGTTGCTAGTATACTACTGTCTTTCTACAAAAGCCTTAGTGTGCTTAAGCCTTAGTCTAAGGCTAAGCCTAGAGATGGTTGTAGCTTCTGAGATGGGGAGGGAGGAAAATGATAGAACTGGAAATTACAGTAAAATTCTTCTGAACTTCCATTGAACAAATCTGTCAATTTTGTTTTCTCTCTGTTTTTCATTTTTCCAGTCTAAAATTCAGCTCATTTTGATATTTTGGGAATTTCCCCAGAATTTGATTCACCCTAAATTTTAAGAATCTTTTGAAAACATTTGCATTTGTGCACTTTTCTCATAATCCATGCATTTTGTATGCATTTTTTGCGTAATATTTTCATGCTATTTCCCTATATAGGTGCATTTTTTGTTCTTGTTTTCTGATTGGAGAATTCAAGTGTGAATTTCAAAGGGTAACCGAATTTCAGTTTACATACTGGTTCTGATATGCAAAATTTGGTGACTTTGCATTAAAACCTGAACTGAACTAATTTCTTCTTCCCTATCCCTAATGCTACTGTGAGAAACATACTAGGTGGTAGACTACTATCTGGATAACATTGTGACTCCTGGGAATACAGAAGTTGACCATCCTTGTCCTAAATGCATCCTAAGATGTTTGCCAGCATTGGGTGACAACATGGCTCATCAACAGAAGTTGATTCAATAAAACTACTTTTTGCATGTATGATGCAATCCATCGTGGTCTAGTGTTTTTGCATCTGTAGTATGAGAGAACAAGGATGAGTACTTTGGGGTAGCCCTTTGTCTTAATCCAGAAAATTATCTGAGCAAGCAGAAGAGTACACACCCTTGGATTCAGACTGCTTAATGTGCAAGCTTGCTTGTTGTGAACTGTAAGTTGCTACGCATGCCTCTATGTATGCATTTCGACACTGCTAGATGTAGTCTCTTTTTCCCCATGCAGCAACATGATTCTGCATACCTAGTACACCAGATCCACATGTGGAAACCTGTTTCTGCACGTGGAGTACATTTGGTGGACTGGGCTGCTTGGGTATAAACTAGGAGGTGCTGTCTATACGGGTTAAAAGCCCAATGGGGGCTGCGCGGTAGCTCTGCATCAGCTATACGATGCAGCAGTCACTACGCAGCCAGTACGCTACGCAGCTGCACACTGGAAAAGTTGGGGAATTAACATGGCTTTTCCTGCTGGAATGAGGTCAGTATGGCTCTTTTGCCATCTGTCCTTGCTCCAGGGGCATTCCCGGGTGCAAGGCAACCTCCCATTGGTCGCCGGGAGCTGGGCGAGGGGGAGGGGTCAGGCCCGGTGAGCTGAATGGCCACTGGAAAGCCTGGGCTGCCTCCTGCATTGGGATTACCCAACACCACCCCGCAACAGCAAAAGTGCAGGTTTTTTTTACAAAAGCAGGAGCAACTGGCACTGTCAAGGCAGACCCTGGATTACCTACTTTGAAAATATATATGCATTTCCCCCACTTATTTACATTGTAAGTGTGCTTAAGTCAATAGGCTTATGTGTGCAAGGTTATGTGAATACACGCATGCATACCCATGTGTAACTTATGCATGCAAGATTTTAAAAGCCAACTAGGAAATTCACCCAAAAGAATACTGCCGTCATGGGAGTTAGATCTCATTGCAGGCACTGAACATACCATCCTTTGGATTCTCCTGTTTTCTCATCCTTAATCCCAGATTTGCATTCTGATATATAAATCTGCGTTATTAATGATGACATGTGGCACTTAGAGGTACTTTAAGCTGGATGCGGATGTTGACATCCCTACTGGTGGCAACGCAAAGTTCCAGTGCCACTGGGAAAATCTCTGGGAACTGCCCCTCCTTCAAGAGAAAGAGGTCCTTAAAGTTGCAAATAGGATGGCTTGGACTGTTTTTATCGAGGTGGCCTTGCACCGCAGATGCAATCACAACGCTCATGGTGTTCCAGTTGAATATCAACCAAAGACATGTTGTTCTTGGTTCTGCCCCTTCTCCTGGCATGACCTGCTTCAGGGATGAATTTCAGCACCTAGAATAGAAAATGGATGGTTAGTCAGAAGCCACTTCGAGTGCATCCAGGAAACCACGTATTCTGGATGGAAGTTTAAAACTGGTCTTAGAAAGGATTGCACTCCTTCTCAAAGGCCAAGCACATAGTTTGGGAGACAGGGAGGTATAACAAATTCCAGTCACTTCATTTTTTAAATTAACCCAGTTCAAACCTTCCAGACTGAACAGAGATTCCGACATAATCTGTGGTCGACGTTCATATATTTCTGAGCTCGCAGTGTGGTTTGTGGTCAAACGAAAATGTGTTCTACAGCATGGGTAAATTTGGAACAATGAACATAAAATTGTGCATGCTTTAATCAATGGGAGAAGAATGCATCCATTTCAATGATGTGCACAACTGATGCATACATTTGCAAAAAAAAATATGCATGAAACTATGCACGGATTTTCATGTGAAAAGAAATGATCTGCTTTGTGGGATGACTCCTGGTTCTACTAATATGAGAGGGGGAGGAAAAAAATGCCTCGCTATTCACATTCTCCACACCATGGATAATTTTGTACACTTCTATCATGTCTCCTGTCATTTTCCTTTTTTTCTGAGCTGTTGTAACCGTTCCTCATTTGGGAGTTGCTCCAGCCCTTGATTATTTTAGTTGTCCTTTCCTGCCCCTTTCCAAACCAATGGTCAGAGATGATAGGTAGTTGTAGTCTAGCAACATCTGGTGGCCACAATTTCCCCACCTCTGCTCTATAGACATCAATTCCATGTGCAGCCTATTGAGTGCAGAAGCTGGAGCATACACAAACACTTTCCCCAACATCTAGTGACTGTAATACAACGATTTTTAAAATTGTGAACTAGGGCTTTTTCAGGTGCTAGCACATGATGGGGGATTAGATCCGCCCAGGATTGAAGCCAACAGATCTTCTGACAGTTTAGGGATTTTGTCTTTTCTCTATTTTCTATTAAGAAACATGAGCACAGTCTATGTGCACTTTGCTGATAACAGGAGAGAAATGAATTGGCAGGCATGTTCCCACCCAAGACGGCAAAGCAGTGTTTGAACAACACAGGAATTTGGCGGCTTTACGAAATGATCAAGGGACTGATATTTCAAGTGTCAATCCTGCCTTTCATCTAATAGTCTTAGGCTCAGGTTTATTTGGCAGAACTGAAAATAAAATAAAAAGCAAGGTCGCCTGGCATGGTCACAGTATATAAAAGGGAACTCGGCACATTTGAAATAAAGCTGAAGTTTTCAGATTATGGGCCATTTGCTTGCTCAAAGATGCCTGTCTACTGCATTTATTTGAAACTGACCTGACCTGAAGTCATCAAATGGAATTTTCCATTTCTTTAATAGGGAACTCACCAAAATACTGCAGTGTATCCTCCTCACATCCTAACATAAGCCAGCCAGCTATGTGCTCCTTCAGGACAATGTAAGCTGTTAGTTGTAGAAGCAGGGCATTTCATAGCCTGCCCCCCTCCCCCAGTTTTCCATTTATCCAACAGCAGACACTGAACTTTCTGTAGCTACTGAGCATTATCAATCTCTATTGGACTGGTGTGTGTGTGTGTGTGTGTGTGTGTGTGTGTGTGTGTGTGTGTACACGTACATGTGTACAGGATCGTGATTGCTGGCCCTGTCCCAAATTTCACATGTTTGAGGTCCCATGGCACAGAGGCCTAAACATGCTATTCCCAATATGTATTGGGTTGGAATACACTATCTCTGCCCTCCATTATGCAAAATATATCACATTTGGGCATAAATGAATAGGAACATGAATGAAAGGAGATTCATGCTACAGGATTTTTATTAGAATGTAATTTTTATTAGAATTATGATTTTATTAGAATGTAAGCCTATGCGGCAGGGTCTTGCTATTTTATTGTTTTACTCTGTACAGCACCATGTACACTGATGGCGCTATATAAATAAATAAATAATAATAATAATAATAATAATGATAATAATAATAATAGGAAAATGGATCTCCCAAGATATCAAGTCAATTTGAGGAAATCTGGAAAAACAGGGAGCAAATTACTGACTGAACCCATACAAGCAAAGTCTAGTTCAGGGATTCTGTTATGTGAGTCATCGGAAATATATATTGGCTTTAAATAGTTGTATTTATTTATTTTACATTTATATCCCACCTCTTTTCTACTTGCAAGGAACCAAAGGTGGGTTACATGGTCTTTCTCCTTCTCAGTTTTATCCCCACAACAACTCTGTGAGGTAGGTTAGGCTGAGAGTTGGTGGCTGGCCCAAAGTCACCATGGCTGAGTGTTGGACTAGAAAACGGATCTCCCAAGGCCCAGTCCATCACTCTAACCACTACACCACACTCTTTCTGTAGGAAATGAGTAAAGATATGACTTAAGGAATGGCAGGTCTGGTTCCAAGGTTTGGGTACAACTATGCCCTTGGTGCATAATGCCCATCACCAGCTTCACAAGCAATTACTACATAGAATCATAGAATCATAGAATAGCAGAGTTGGAAGGGGCCTACAAGGCCATCGAGTCCAACCCCCTGCTCAATGCAGGAATCCACCCTAAAGCATCCCTGACAGATGGTTGTCCAGCTGCCTCTTGAAGGCCTCTAGGGTGGGAGAGCCCACAACATCCCTAGGCAACTGATTCCATTGTCGTACTGCTCTAACAGTCAGGAAGTTTTTCCTGATGTCCAGCTGGAATCTGGCTTCCTTTAACTTGAGCCCGTTATTCCGTGTCCTGCACTCTGGGAGGATCGAGAAGAGACCCTGGCCCTCCTCTGTGTGACAACCTTTTAAGTATTTGAAGAGTGCTATCATGTCTCCCCTCAAACTTCTCTTCTCCAGGCTAAACAGTCTCTCTTCATAGGGCTTTGTTTCCAGACCCCTGATCATCCTGGTTGCCTTCCTCTGAAGGCGCTCCAGCATGTCTGCGTCGAATTGTGGACCCCAGAACTGGACGCAATACTCTAAATGAGGCCTAACCAGGGCTGAATAGAGAGGAACCAGTACCTCACGTGATTTGGAAGCTATACTTCTATTAATGCAGACAAAAATAGCATTTGCCTTTCTTGCAGCCATATCCCATTGTTGGCTCATATTCAGCTTGCAATCTACAACAATTCCAAGATCCTTCTCATTTGTAGTATTGCTGAGCCAAGTATCCCCCATCTTGTAACTGTGCATTTGGTTTCTATTTCCTAAATGTAGAACTTGGCACTTATCCCTATTAAATTTCATTCTGTTGTTTTCAGCCCAGCACTTCAGCCTATCAAGATCACTTTGAAGTTTGTTTCTGTCTTCCAGGGTATTAGCTAGCCCACCCAATTTTGTGTCATCTGCAAATTTGATAAGCGTTCCCTGCACCTCCTCATCCAAATCATTAATAAAAATGTTGAAGAGCACTGGGCCCAGGACTGAGCCCTGCGGTAACCCACTCGTTGCCTCTCCCCAGTTTGAGAAGGTCAAACATGGAGGGGGTGGGAAAGCTACAGCCTCCCCCTCATGCTCACAAACAGGCTGATGTAGGAGGAGCACTGTAACGGCCCAACGCCTTCACTGTGTAACCCCGCATGTTAATACCAGGGACCCAAATAGTGATGAATGCTAGGATTGGGGCCAGGTAAGATATCAGCTCTGGTGGGCCCTGCTGTGGTACGTTTGCCCCGACAAATGCCCCAGTATACTGGGTACTGATTCAGGGGCTGAGGAATGGTTAGAGTAGGGGAAAATGTACATCAGAAAATATTCCCCCTTCATATATCACAGATTGAATCAATCCCGTTATGTGGGACCATGTTAATAAAACCTAGACAGAATGGGAAATGCGGCTGCTGAGGCTGATACTGTGTTGATAGGAATCTAAAAGATTACGATGCCCTTATAAAAGTTCTCATAGAACTGACTATATGGGGGAAGCAGAGGAATGCGACGCTGTCCGGGCTTTCTGCCTTGTAACTATATTGAAGGATAGTGAGGAGTCGTGCTTCTGTGACTTTCCCGTCTGGTGACAAATGCTTTGTGCTTCTCATGCAAACTGCATCACGCTCTCCTGACCTTGTTTGGAATCTAGGTGAATATGAAATGATCTAGGGTCATTGAAAATATACTTCAGAATGACATATTCTCCGCAAGGCGGCCCCCTGGGTAAAGATTTATCTATTTTTGGTGGAGAGCAATTTCCTGTTTTTTAAACAATCAATAGTTTTTAACCCTGCTATGCTGGAAAACAAAACAAAACCCCACTTTGGTGTTCTGATATTGGAAGTCAAAGAGTTTAAAAATGAGTGGTTGGCTTGTTAAAAAATAAAAATAAAAATGAGGTGTTTTTGAGACTGCATTTAAATCCAATTTAAGGTGATAAATCTGAAATTTCGTTGTTGTCTATAATTAAGGAGGGACGGAACAGACTATTATATTAGTCCGTGGCAAATTTCACGTGTGTTCATTCGTAAGTCTATCCTGTTCCAATTCTGCATTAATCTGAGGGGGAGAGGGGGATGGGTTAAAAATCTGCATAAAGTTCATTAATGTTTTATATGAACATTATGGTAAAACATGTATTTTAATTTTAAAAAATAAGCATTTTCCGGTAAAATATGCATTTTTATATGGATTTTGCTATGTTTTTAATGCCAAAAACTACTCCACATTCTGGAGAAGTGCAGAATCCAAAGGATAACTATTCTAATCTGCACATTAGCTTGGGACATGTTATCAGGACAGCTCACTTCCAAACACAGAGTGCACAAAATCCTCGAGCGTTCCTGTTACAACACAGTGACACAACTATACAGACACTTCAATGTTAATTCTCATGGAACCTCACCATTTACTCATTCACCTTTCTTTAAGGTCTATGGAAAATCTGCAAGACTGAGATGATTAACACCCAGGGTGGCCACTTATGCATTGCCAAAAAACTGGAAATGCATCACCAAAACAACAACAATAACAACAGGACAAAACAGGGCACAGATCTGCATAACATTTGCATATGTTAATTTATATGATAGATGCTACTAGCATTTAAACAGAAATCCAAGACATCCCACCATGGAGGGGAAGACGGTGACCAGTTGACCCATGTGTCTGCTCAGTCTGCTGTCCAGGAGCTAACAGTTGATGAGGTAACTTCAAGGCCCCCTCTCTCCCGCTGTCCCTCTGCTGTCCTAGAGGAGTTTTGCCCCGAAACATGAGTGTTTTAGAACTATATAGCAGGGGCACACAGTTCTGGAGATGGGAAAGGCATCCTTTGAAAACTAATCCCTGCCCTACTCCCAACCCTCATTCTAGGATACTTACTGTTAGCTGTGAGGCACTTGAGCAGGCCAATTCTCTTTCCATTTTCTCCCTCCTCTTGAAAAAAAAAAACCTGTTTCTCAAACTGCAGAAATAACTGATAGATACAAACAGCCCACCTGCCTTCTGGGTTCTTTATAACACACACACACACCGCTCTTCAGTAGGCTCAATTACTATCAACATTCTGTCAGGCAGTTTTTAGTGTGTGTGGGTTTAAAATAATATCATACACACACACACACACACAGAGTAAATCCAGATTCTAGGTGTTCCCCTAAGTATGTAGAAGCCCCTACCCTATTTGTATGTGACGCAATTTCACTTTCCAAAAGACTGCCGCTCAGGTACGTGAGTTGATTGCTAGGGTCAGCAAGTGGGGCCCGCAAGGGAATGTACCCTCACTTCTTAGCTGGAGTGCTCCTGTTTGGGATTCGTGATGGCCAGACAGACATGTACTCCTCCAGGATGAGTTGCTAAAGGAAGCTCAAACAGGAGCCCCACCTTTTTCTTTTCCAACTGACAGTCAACATTTGGTGGCTACTGAGCATGCTCTGTCCTTACTGAGCTACTTTTAAGGGTTTTTTTTTATTGGTCTCTTAGAGTTAAAACAACAACAACATTACTACATTTATGCCTCAGCATTTTTGCCCTCTTGAACAGAACGCAAGGTGGCACACATGATCTTCCTCCTCTCCATGTTGTCCTACATGTGAGGTAGGTTGGACTGAGAGTCTGTGACTGGCCCAAAGTCATCCCATGAACTTCATGGCCAAGTGGGGACTAGAACCCGTATCGCCTGAGCCGTTCCAACACTCTAACCACTACACCACACTGGCTCTTTGCACAATGTACTTCTTCAAACCTTGGGATTCCTTGAAGCATGCTGATACCTCCCTGAATGGTCCCATTTTGGCAACTATCCAGTTTGCTATGAGAGGGAGAAATTATGTCTTGTTTTTGTAATTTCGCTGTAAGCTACAAATGTAAAGGTACAGCAAAAACAAAACAAAAACAACATATTGATTAATAAGTAAATCTATCTAATTTCTACCCTGTTTTTTTTCCCTCTGAAAAACTCAGGGCATGTCTAGACCTAGGGAGGGGAGGGGGAGGATCTCATGATATAGTGATCACGAGATCCTCCACCTCACTCTACACATGGCGCATGATGTCCTGGGAGGAAGGAGGACATCGCGCCCACCAATTTGGATTTTTTTTTCTATTGAAGATGGGCGCATGAGTGCTCCATCAGAAAGGTAAGTGTTTTTTTTAAAAAAAGATCCTGCTCCCCCTCCCACCTCCTGAAGAGCTCCATGCCCCATGGTTTACTTGCAAGGAGCCGGGATGAAACCGGGACAGCTACTGACACATCATCTTGGGACAATCTCGAGACCACAGGAAAAGTCAGGATTAAAGCCGTCCCTGTTATCTCAGGGAAAGGGAGGGATCATTCATCCCTGCCCCCAGGATCCCCTGTGCGACATGTGGACACACAGGGGTGATCCCCAGGATAAGCCCTCGTGTAGACATGCCCTCAGAATGACTCATATAATGTTACCAAGATGTACTCCCACCCCAGTCATGCCTAACTTCAGTAGCAGAACTGTACCTTGTGTCTTCAGGACATTCAGTGGCCTCACATCAAACATTTGCTACATGTAGAATGCCAGCACATCACAGAGCACATCTCTGCTTGCCCTCTTTCTTCTTGGCATGTTCAGTTAGCAACACTTAGGCCCTGGTTACTTCAGTGCCCATCTCGCCCCGGTGCCCCACTACCAGCAGACCTGTTCACAGGAGCGGGGCGCTCTGATTGTCCCTCAATATCAATTAGAATGTGCAGGAGCCGGGTCTTTTTCAGTTGCTGGCCCCCAGCTATGGAACGATTTGCCAGTGGAAGTTAGACAGGTTCCCACTGTACACTGTTTTAAACGTCAGTGTAAGGCGTTTTTATGTATACAAGCATTTGTGGGAATGTTTGAATTTTCATGTGACTTGAGAGCTTTTAATGGTAACTGCTTTTATTAATTAATTAATTAATTAATTATTGCATTTATATCCTGCCTTTTTTCCACCAAGGAACCCAAGGTAGCATACATAAACTTCCTCCTCTCTGTTTTATCCTCACAACTACCCTGTGAGGTGGGTTGAGCTGAGAGTTTGTGACTGGCCCAAAATCACCCATTGGGTTTCCATGGCCAAGTGGGGACTAGAACCCGGATCTGCCGACTCCCAGTCCAACACCATAGCCACTACACCATACTGGTTCTCTTACGTGATATTGTAAAGTGCCATGATGCTGGAAATGGTGAGGTGGCGCTATGAAAATGTTTTAATGAAATAAAAATAAATAAAGTTCTACCTGGTGTGCATTTAGATATATGACCCCCATATGATAAGAAATATCTGGTGTGATGGCATGGGAGGCTGCAACCTTCATAAAGCTAAGCGGGTCTAGGCCTGGTCAGTTTCTGGAAGGGTGACTACCTGGGAACCCCATATACATTGATTCCTGCATTGAGCAGGGGGTTGGACGCGATGGCCTAGTAGGCCCCTTCCAGCTCTATGATTCCATGATTCTGCGCATCCTGAGGTGGCAAATCCTCTTGACGACTGGGCCATTTGCCTCTTGCTGAATGTTCAAATTGATTCTAAGTTGGGAAAGATACGAAAGAGTCCATGTCACCTGCTCTTCTCCCCCTGATGAGAGCTTTTTTGTTTTGTTTTAATGGCTAGATAAATGTGGAACAAAGCTAGTGAAGGGTAGTTAACCCCAGGACGGGACACACCCACACCCACACCCACACACCCACCCTCCTTAAAGAATCTTTCCTGGGAAGAATGTTGCACCGGACTAACATCAGTCCTGTCTTTGATGGATCCAATATAGATTTATCTTCACTGCGTCTATTAATGCTAATGTCTAAATCTGTGTTCATTGTACTGTTAATTCATCCCTAAAGGATACATTTACATTTAAATTTACAAAAGCCAGGTCATTCGAAGCTAACGCTAGAACATTGTCCTTAATTAATTCCGGTTTGTGAGATAAAACGAATGGAAGGAATTAATAGCAATGTGGCAGACTTGGTGAGTTAATTCCCATCTCACCATTCCAGTGGAAGGCAGGTCTTTCCACGCTGTGTCCACCCAGCAGCCTAGCAATCGCTTATCCTGACATGATAGCATTCAACGAAACCTTTAACATTCATTATAAATCACATTAATATTTGGGTGCTGCGTAGGCATTCCCTCCTTCAAACCAAGCTGCTGCTTTTGTATTTATTCATATTCAAGATGGATTTACACATTGTACTGCTTTTAGAAGCTTCTCTTCCCCACCCACCCCCACTCCCAATTCAATCAACCTGTACAGAGAGAAGCTCTGTGATCTTGAAACGTATTCATTAAGGACAAGCTCCACAAAATAACAACCAGATATTTTATTTATTACATTTATAGCCATTTTACCAAGCTAAGCAATCCCAGCGGTTGCAACCTTCCCTCCATAAGGGAGATGCTCCATACATCTTTCTTCATGGCCAGAGAAGTAGGTAGGGTGGCCATGTGTCCTACTTTACAGAGGACAGTCCTCTAGTTGAAGGGCTGTCCTGTGCAATTCCAGTTTGACGCTAAAGATCCATAAGCATGGTTGCCCATCATCAGTTAGACTGAGCAGGCAGGCAGCCATGATAGTTGGTCACAGTCTTCCATCCTATGGGACTGTACTGATGCTGCATTTCTCTTTAAATCACAATATTAATCATGTTAGTCATTAATGTGTGGGGTTCCTCATCCCGGTAGGGATATGGGTGTGGATGTCTGTTTTTCTGATTATGGCCCCTCACCGGATTCACGTAAAGCACTTGTTCAGTCTGTTCTGAATGTTCAGTGCTTAAAACAGGGCCGAAGAACCTCAGTCCCGGCCCCCAAATCCAGCCCTCTTGGAGCCCCAATCTGGCCTCTCGGGTTCCCCAGAGGGCCATGCCCCCTTCCACTCGCCCCACCCCCTTTCCCCGACAACCAATCATTTGGTGATTTCAAAGCTTTTGTGTCTGTTTTCTCCATTCTAAAAAGTTGAAATGCTTTTCCTTAAGTCTTAGGGCTCACCTACACCTAGAGCCCTTTCAAGATGGGGGAGGGATGATTATGGGGTTTCCAGCTTCCAAGATCGTCCCTCATGGAGCACACATGAGGGAAATTTCATGGGAGTAAAGGAGAGCCATTGTGGGACGTGTGGCCCGTGATGGTGCTTTCGAAGGTGTATTGGGAGAAGTCGGTGGGATTGGACAGATGGGTATGGGACATGGAATTCTTTTTAATACCTCCTCCGAGAAGTGTACCAGCGTAAATACACAGAAATGCGTGTGTGTGTGTGGGGTAGGTACTGCGTTGAAGATGCACTCCTGCGCATAGATATGGTTGCATTTAAAAAATGCACGGACGGGGCCAAAACACACTGCGAACCAATTAAAAATGTGCAGAAAATGGCGGCCGTCCACTCCCGCACACGTCTGAAACCACTGGATATGCTCCTGACAGTAGGTTGTCTGTTTGCTGAGCTGGGTGTTCACACCAAACAGCAGCAGCTTTGGGAAGGGGGGGGGCACACCACAGAGCTGAAAAAAACATGGCAAAAGCAGTCTGCGATATTCTTGAATAACTGAGGCGTCATCCCTAAATCACTTAGAGAGTAGGTGAACATCTTGCGGTGCAGTAGGGACGTCCTCGATATTATTCAAGAATAAACGGCTGGTGCAGATTAGGCCTTAGTTACTGGCAGTAAGAGCTTTCAGTTAAGACAGGCTGGTATTTTCCCCACACCCCTTTGCTTTTGGCTATGCCCATCCCTGGAATGGAGGCCACAAGAACTTCTCCAGCCTGGAATTTGGCTGAAAGAGGTTCAGCATAGTGCTGTGCTGATTCTTGCCCCCTATTTGGAGAAGTTTCCCTCTTCCCATGAAAGAGGCATTGTTTTTTCTGTCTCTTTCATGGGGAGGGGGGAATTCAGAAAAAAAATTCCCCTTATGGAGGGGGACAGGATTCCCAAATACCCTTTTTAAGTGTAGCCAATTGCTGAGGGTCTTTATTTCTACTTTTTTAGTTTTTTTTTTTAAAAAAACACCACCCCTGTGGATGAGCCCAGCATATTGGAGACCATGTGACCTCTTCTTCTCCAATAAGCATTCCAGTAAGAACTCCTGGGCTCCTGAAAATGCTGGAGGTGTTTTAAGAAAAATAAATAAAAAGAAAGAAAGAAGAACTCTCAACAACTGGCTACATTTAAAAAGGGTATGTGGAAAACCTGTTCCCATCCCCAAGGAGAAAATTCTCTGAAATTCTCACCTTTCCCAACCTCTTTTGCCTGAGTTTTTGCTTTTTCTCCATTCACCCCCACAAAATGCTGAAAATGGAATGGTTGAATTTTTGGGCCATCTACTGGTTCAACACCTCTGGCTTAATGGGAGAACTGGATAGAGGGCAATAAAGGCCTAGGCATGTATCCCACCTCAGGCGGAAGGGGATGAGGGGAATAATAGCAAAGAAGACTGTGTATGATTGGGATGAGGACTTAAGGTGGAGACTGCATAGGAAGCCCAGGACCCAAATTAGGCCTCCAAGCCTACCTCTATTTTAGAATAAGCATCCTAGCATGCAATGAACAGGTTTTTGGTGGGTTTTTTTAAAAAAATTCGGGGTCACTTGAGTAGTTTAAATGGTGGCAAAACCCTAGATTTTCTTGTAGGTGCTTAATAAATATTTATTATCAATAATGTATGTTAGAGCTTACTAATGACTGGTAGTGTGTGTGTGTGAGTAAGTGCCTGTAAGGATGTGTGAGGAAAAAGTAAAATCCAAAAAGAATTTGTGCTTAAAACATAGCCTTCCCTCAGCCTAGAGAAAACAATGGCGGAGCATAATTTAAATAATAAGGAGCGAGAGTGAGCAAAGTACCTCATGATATTTTTTCACCAATATCCCTGCTGTGATGTGTGAGGAAAAAGTAAAACCCAAAGAGAGTTTGTATTTAAAACATACCCTTCCCTCAGCCTAGAGAAAACAATGGCGGAGTACAAATTAAATAATAAGGAGCGAGAGCAAGCAAAGTACCTCATGATATTTCTTCACCAATTTCCCCGCTGTACACGTGCAGGATTTCCAGTTCAGAGAGCCGCAGCCACAATTTCCTCCACAGCGTTGGACCAGAAGGCAGCGCGGGAAGAAAACAACGTTGGTCTGCCTCAGCTCTTCCCTTATGTTGACCGAGTAGTTCCTTGGAGTGCAACTATAACGTTTCACGTCATCGTTCAACCTGTCCAAATCGACTGGAATGGAAAAAGAGAGAGTGGGGAGAGGTCAAACATGGAGACAAAGATTACTCAAGGAGACCCCTATGATGCCGATGAGGATGGACAAATCTGTTTATTTCTCACCCGGGTCACTTCTTAGAGCTGAGCTGAAATTCTCAGAAGACATTTTTATTCTGTGATTTTCATTTTTTTCTCAGCCTACCCCCAACTCCTAGAAAAAGGCCATTTTGTAGAATTTTCGTGGAATGATGCTAGAATTGGGGCATTTGGAGAATACACAATGGTGGTCAGTTTGTCAACACAGTGGTTGCTCTTTCCACTTGCAATGGCAGTAATGACAAGAATAACCATCTTAGGGGAAAAAGAAAGAAGCTAAAGGTCAGCCCTAATCTTGAGAAACAACGGCGTGGAGAATTTTGAGAGGCTGTTTCCATATTTCTCTAGTTTTTACCCACAATTCCATTCTATTTCACGATTAATCTGCATGGTTGTTTTTGTTTTGTTTTAAAAACCCTTTCAAAATAGTAAATCAGTACATAATTGAAAATGTATTTATTTAAAGGAGTACTTCCCCTCCAATATGTTTTAGATCTTTCATGATTTCTCTCAAAATGCACAAATTTACATATTTAAATGCATATTTCTCTCCCTCCCTCCCTCTCTCTTAAAATAGTATTGGGTTTATGTTGTTTAAAAAGTCTGTTTTGATATGTTGAAACTACTGAAAACTATGTTGCAACTTTCACAGTAGTGGAATATCCAACTTAAGCTCCAAGCTGCACATGAACTTGAGAGGTGTGGATCTGGCCAATTTTTTATAGGAATTTGCAAAGACTGAAGCCCTGAAGCATCCCTAGTTGCTGGGTAGGCTTTTAAGGCTAATAATAATAATAATAATAATAATAATAATAATAATAATAATAATAATAATATATTTATTTATTACCCACCTCTCCCTCTGGATTGAGGTGGGGAACAACATCAACTATAAAAGTACTATAAAATATATAAAACTGATGAAAAACATATAAAACTAGTACATTATTAAAATAACAACCAGACATTTTAAATTTCGACTTGGTAGGCCTGCCCAGATAGCAATGAATGGAATAACCAATAGAAAAGATTGAAGTCAATCACCAACCAGCCCTTTCTGTGGCAAATATGTTTCCTGGGGGCGTAATGGCATTGCGTTACTGTTTCCTGCAGTACAGATGGAAAGGGTGGGATACACAGAAAGAAAAACTAAAGAGGTTCCTCCATGGAAACTGAAACCACAACAGTCTCAAGGATCTTACGAATTGGGCATGGACTCCCTTTGACTCAGAAAACATCTGGGTTTTTGTGACTCTTCTTTGTGAGTACTTGGGAAACCTCAAAGAGGCTTGGAAACCTCAAAGAGGCTTTATTTATTTGTAGCCTGTCCCATAACATTTGATTAATTAATTGAACATATTTACACCATACTTTTCTTCACAAAGAGCCCAACACAATGGTGGTGTTCTAAAGTTCTAGTTCTCTGGGTAGTTTGCAAAAAACAGTACAAAAAGCCACTTGCAAAGAAACTGCCCACAAAAGATGCAGTATTCTGAAAATTTGGGGAGTGATCATGGAATGATAGAATAGAATTGGAATGGGCCTATAAGGCCATCCAGTCCAACCCCCTGCTCAATGCAGGAATCCACCTTAAAGCATCCCTGGCAGATGGTTGTCCAGCTGCCACTTGAAGGCCTCTAGTATGGGAGAGCCGATGACCTCCCTTGGTCATTGGTTCCAAACTTCCTGACTGTTAGAGCAATACAACAATGGAATCAGTTACCTAGGGAGGTTGTGGGCTCTCCCACACTAGAGGCATTCAAGAGGCAGCTGGACAACCACCTGTCAGGGATGCTTTAGGGTGGATTCCTGCATTGAGCAGGGGGTTGGACTCGATGGCCTTATAGGCCCCTTCCAACTCTGCTATTCTATGATTGCATGATTGCCGTACTGCTCTAACAGTCAGGAAGTTTTTCTTGATGTCCAGCTGGAAGCTGGCTTCCTGTAACTTGAGCCCATTATTCCGTGTCCTGCACTCTGGGATGATCGAGAAGAGACCCTGGCCCTCCTCTGTGTGACAACCTTTCAAGTATTTGAGGAATGCTATCATGTCTCCCCTCAAACTTTTCTTCTGCAGGCTAAACATGCCCAGTTCTTTCAGTCTCTCCTCATAGGGCTTTGTTGAGAGACAGCCCTCAGCTGCCACACACAGACAGACATACCAACTCCAGGGAGGAAATTACAGTTCTGAACATCTTCAGAATGGTCATTCCTGTGGGTATATAATAGCATTTGTATTCTTCCCTTGATTCGTCAGGAAACTACAGTTGTCAATAGGGAGACATTTTTCTCCCTCTCTCACTTGGGGTTATCCCATGAATCTGATTGGCAGGAGAGTCAGGAGAGAAAAATATATATTCTTCTTCACACAATGTATAATTATGCTATGGAATTCACTGCCACAAGATGTAGTGATGGTCACCAATTTGGATGACTTTAAAAAGGGGTTAGACAACTCCATTGAGGGGAAGGCTATCCAGGGCTACAGGTCCTGATGGCTCTATGGTACCTCCAACACCAGAGGCAGTATGCCTGTGTACACAGTTGCTGGATAATATGGGTGGGAGGGTGCTGTTACATTCATGTCCTGCTTGTGGGTTTCAAGAAGGCAGCTGGTGGGCCATTGTGTGAACAGAATGGTGGACTAGATGGACCATTGGTCTGATCTAGCAGAGCTCTTAAGTTCTTACAGTTCTGAGTCTGCCTTACTTTATGGTAGCCAAAGTCTCCTTTCCAATGCTGGTTCCCTCCATTCTCAAATGAAGGTAAGATCATTTTGTTGTTGTTTTGGGAGGGGTGGTTGCTTGGCGTTTGCTAACCATTTTCAGGACCGATCCAAACATGAGTGTGGATTTGCCTAAAATTGGTTGCAATATTTTATTTTATTGCATGAGCAAAATGTGTGTTTCACATTTTGAGCGTGTCTGTTTCAAAAACTCACCCAACTTGGGAAAACAGAGCTATTTATGGTTTTCCCCTCATTGAAATATTTCATTTTATTGATAAACTCCCAAGCGTCTTTAAATGCTCATGGACATGCAGCTCATTCCAATGTGTGCTCAATATCTGCGCGCGCGCGCACACACATACACACACACACACGTTCTTTGCATTTCATATGCTTTGGAATTTCCCTACTATAACTACTGAACTGTGCAAGTGATATCAGCACCTTCTATAAGAATATGGTAATGTAAGGCTTATTACTCAAGATCTACCAGACCAATTTTGCAGATTTGTGTTTTAAACTAAAGATTAAGGAGTGTAGACATCCAGAAAATGTAGAAAATTTGAAGAAATTCAAAGCTTGAGCTTTGGGCAGCTTGGGAAGGGAGACGGTTGAAGCAGAGGGGATGTTAATGCATATGCCCCACCCTGTGCATGTAATGTAACATGTGACACATTGGCCCCATTCAGACAACATGCTAAACTATGCTGCTTAACCACAAAATGGTTAATGGAATGCATTTATTTATTTATTACATTTTTATACCGCCCAATAGCCGAAGCTCTCTTGGCGGTTCACAAAAGCTCAATGCATTCCAATAATAATAATAATAATAATAATAATAATAATAATAATAATAATAATAATTTGTTACCTGCCTCTCTCTCTGGATCGAGGCGGGGTGCAACACAAATAAAAACACCATAAAATACATAAAACTAATTCAAATGTTTAAAACCAGTGCATCATTAAAAGCAGCACGCCATTAAAAAAGCATCTTAAAATTCAACTGGGTAGGCCTGCCAGAAGAGATCAGTCTTTATGGCTTTCTTAAATTCTGGAAGACTGTTAAGTTGACGAATCTCTCCCGGCAAGCCATTCCACAAACTGGGAGCGACAGAAGAAAAGGTCCTCGGGGTAATAGTTGTCAGCCTTGTTTTTGTTGGCTGGAGTAAATTCTTCCCAGAGGACCCGAGTGAGGGCGGATTGTACGGGAGAAGGCGATCCTGCAGGTAGCCTGGACCCAAGCCATGTAGGGCTTTAAAGGTGATTGAAAAAGGAAAGGAACCTCTCCTGCAAGCACTGAGTCATTACTGACTCTTGGAGGGACGCCAGCTTTCACTGACGTTTTCTTGGCAGGCCTTATAGCGGGGTGGTTTGCCGTTGCCTTGGCAGCCAGTGAAGGGATTTTAAGACTGGTGTGATGTGGTCACCCCTAGGTGTACCAGTGACCAACCTGGCTGCCATATTTTGAACTAGTTAAAGTTTCTGGACTAGGCACAAAGGCAGCCAATGTAGAGCACATTGCAGAAGTTGAGCCTCGAAGTTACCAGCACGTGCACTACCGTCTTTAGGTCTTCCAACTCTAGGAAGGGGCGCAGTTGGTGTATCAGCCGAAGCTGATAGTAGGCCCTCCTGGCTGTCACATCTATCTGGGCTGTCATTTGGAGTGATGGACCTAGAAGCACCCCCAAGCTGCAAACGCAGTCTTTCAGGGGGAGTGTAACCCCATCCAGAACTGGTTGACACACCGCTCGTCTGGATTCAGCTTCAGTTTGTTTTTATTCATCCAGCCCATTACAGCCTCTAAGCATTCATTCAGAGGAGACACACTTTTGTGGTTAAGCAGCATGGTTTAGTGTGTTGTCTGAACAAGGCCTGTGTGTGTGTGTGTGTGTGTGTGTAAGCAAATGTAATAATGCTTACTCCTGTGAGATCTTAGAGTGCTGGGCCAATGAAAGGCAGGCACAGAATGCTGGGAGAGGGGCTGGAGAAAAGTCAGGTGGTGATAGAGTAGGAAGGGAAGCTGAGCAGGAAGAACTGAAAGGACACCAGGGGGAGAAGAGAGAGAAAAATATATACTGCATGTTTTCGATCTCAATCTTCAAGTAATTGTAAATGATCTTCTTTAAAAGATTTTTTTGTTTTGTTTTCACCCTTGCCAGTTTATTTGGAGTACATTTATTTTAAATGTGTAAAGTTGCTCTCATCACAAGGGAAACATATTTTTATCCAATCGTTCTCAGTCTACTATCCCCTGTAGTGATACGGGATTTGCACTAGTTAAGTTCAGAATACAGCACCCTCAGGATCTCAGCTTTCATTAAAAAAAAAAAACCAATAAAACAACCCAACAATGCTTAGTTTTTAAATCTCAAGGCTCCAATATAGACTTAAAGGTTTAAAGGCAATTCCTGATGAAGTCTCGGAAGCTGGGAGTATGGGAGGAAGCTAAGGTTATTTTTAGTGGTCTGGGGTGAAGTTAGAAATGATATAGCCTATGTAAGGTTAGTTTAAAAGGAAGGGGGGAATGCTACATCTCATGATAAAGACTTGTCCTGTTTTCCCAAGAGTGCCAGTATTTGTACAAAGAAGTATGTATTGCTTGCGATCTAACCACAAAATCAATGGGAGTTACTAGCACACTCAAGCAACGAAAGCAAAGTCACCCTAGTGTACGTAGGGAAGAGTGAGGAGAATAGAAAACCATCGATTACTTTGTCTTAACGGATGGATTTTTGTGCTTTGTTGTCATTCTTTAAATCTACTGCCTCTGAAGCCTGACTGTTCAAGCTAATGCCATTTATAAGGAAGAAGAGGGTTTCCCCCAAAGTGTCTCCCCTCCCACCAAGCCAGCTCAAAACCACACACACATAAACATTAAAATGGCTCCATTAAAAGTAAGTGAATAAGGGAGCAGTCCTATGTCCCCTAGACAACATTGGGTGGCGGACGACATAGGATTTTTCAGTTTCCTTGCTCCAAGCTCATAGGTGGTGCTCTCCACCCCTCCCCCTCACAGCTGTGGTGACTACCTCTCCACACTCAGTGAAAAGGATGTGTTCCCAGTGGCAGGGAGGGGAGGAGACCATGCAAGTTGGTTTAGACAGCTTCCTAAGAGCCACATCCACTCCTCCCTCCCACTGTAAAGGCCCAGCTAGACAGTCACAATTGGCTGAAAAAAACAGGGCAGACAGAGCACAGAGGAGAGGATCCACTCTGTGCTGCCGCTGCCCTGCATTGAAAAGTTGCACGTCCCCAATGTTGGGGAGTTATGAATATCCAGGATGGTGCCCTAAATTACAGTATTTTTTTGTTTTAACATGCACTCTGTTCCCCAGAGAGCTTCGGCTATTGGGCGGTATAGCAATGCAATAAATAAATACATACAGGAAAGGTGCATGTGTGCACATGCAAGCAAACAGGAAGCCGAGATGCCGTTCCTCCAGCACAAAGATCATTTCTTAAAGAGAATGATCAAGAGGGCCGGGCTTTACAGTGGAATTGTAACTGTCCACATGGAACGGGGACTCTGGCTCATACAAACTGGCATGCCAATTACCTCGAAGGAGGAAGGGTCAAATAGTCTAAGCGGGATGAAATTACTGCTGTCATAAAGGGGGTGCATCTGAGCTGAAATCAATGGAATCGAGCCAATGATGAATCTGGCTTCGTAGAATTCCCCTGTCATTTTTTTTTTAAAAAAAGAAAGCATTTATGCTGCAAGAGCTGACTCATTGCATGCCAAGCAGCAGCTTAAGCTACAGTGACAGGGCGAATGTGTCTGGGTGTCCGTGTCCCTTTTGCTAATACGAGCTGGTTGACGTGCAGCACAGGCCTGCTGCACAAGCAGTCCCATCGTTCTCCAAACACACTCACAAAGAGGTAATTTCTGGACAGATCTCTCACTGGTTTGAAGGGCAAAAGGGTTCCTGATTCTGGAGAACCATGGGCCCACTGCCACTTTCTCTCCCCGCCTTCACACCAGTGGCAGCACCAGATTCCCCCCCCCCCCAAGGAGTCAGGGCACAGAAGGGCAAAGTATATTTCTAGGCGGGCAGTCTGTATCCCACACGTTAAGATGTCTGAAAGAAAAATAATGGTGTATCTCACTCTAAAACTGCCACTGTAACCATATATTCTGAAATAAGTCATATATTGATAAATTTTGGGGTGTTTTTTTTGAAATATAGCATGTATTAGCCAAATTCAAATTACTGTAAGGAAAAAGGCATTCAAAAAAGGTACAGTCACTACACAAGCATTTCCTTGAAGTACAGATTAAACAGACAGAACACTTTCTTTTAGAAAACAGTTACTTTTGAACTAGTGCACAACTTTGCCTGCACATGGCAGGAAAACCCAACTAATATCTATTTATCCCAGAAGAGTTGGGTTTTCTGAGGTTTTATTTTTAGCGCTAGAATGTGAAAATAGAGCGGGAGATGCACAGGAGGCTGAAGACATCGGAATGACCCACGAACATCCGTGAGCGGCCAGTAACGAGCAGGCTATAAAACATTCGTTTAAAGAAGCTCCTGCTTAAGTGATCTGCATGAGCTAGCTATGCACCTATGAATGTGCCCCAGAGCCCTTTGCAGTGCACGCAAGAGCCTCAGCAGATAGGTTATTATGGAACGGGTTTCCTGAAGGCACAACATTTGAAAACAACTGCCTTAGAGTGGCGATTTCCACATACACAAAAGGGTCTTTTTGGAACACAGGATGCATATTTGCCATGAGCGAGCACATGTGACATCTGTATTCCACATTCAAAGTATCATGGCTCACTGGCAGATGGCCCAGAACCCTTCAAGGTTGAGTACGAGGAGAATTACAGATATTTATTGGCGTCTCCTTGCAAACCCTGGAGACATGAGATTCCTCTGTTCAGTATTTTTTTTAAAGTGTTGAAAAATCATTTGTATTAATGATAAATGGATGACATTTTGTTAAGGATACGGGGAATTCACATGAAACCTTCACACTTTCGTGTGCATTGTTGGCCATTTTCACCACCTACACTAGAAGAAGGCCAAGGTGTGACATCCCTGCTCTTTGACCTTCTTTGCTCAAGTCCCTTTTTAAAAAACACACCACCCAATGGTGCCAGAAATTCTTGTTTAACTTGTAAACCTCCCATAGCGGCCCAATGTTATTTCAAGAATGTCCCACCTGATTAATCTATCCTCAGCAGCTGTTGCATAGTCTTTTGTTAAGTTTTGCATACCATGGCATAACATAATGTACGCAACAGAAGCATGGTCATTAGGGCTAGCTGAATCCCTGTGTAAGCAATCTAAATCAAGTTTGGTACATTTAAATTTTACTGATTTCATTGAATTGGAATTTCTCTGGTCTGCATGCATCTCTTTGATTACTATGGGCTAGTTCACACTGGCACATGCTATCTTTTGATTTCTTGTTAATTCCACAATGGTGATTTGCACCTGGATGTATAAACTGACCTCACTGAAAAAGCATTGCATTTGAGGTGATCGGAAAGTTCAGTCTGTGATATTTAACTTATAATGGCCCATTCACCTATGTATGTTCTTCACAACATGATTATAACGTCTCATAACTTTCTTGTGTGAACCCACTCTGTGTTCTTTACAGACCCGTTCCCATTGAGACTAGACCTGGGCTGTTTCTACACCTGCCCTTTTTCCTGGAATCATCCCGGGATCATCCCTGTGCATGCAAATGACACACAGGAGATCCCGGGAGCAGGCAGAGACGATCCCTCCATTTTCCTGGGACAATCCTTAGGTGTAAAAAGGGCCCTGTACAGCATAAGGTGCACTGGCCAATTGCAGTCCTCTTCCTCTCCACTTTTGCCTCCCTGTACAAGTTCCAAGTACCTACTGTTTGTAGCTCTTTGTGAGAACATGAAAAGCAACAGTGGACAAAGGAGAGAGCTTCCATCACTACAACTCCATTGTGCTTCCTCTCCCTGGATTCAGTACCTCTGTGGTCTCATTTAGGAAACTGTGGTTTACAGGGATTATACAGAGTTCCCCAGATTACATAGATTGTGGGAACAATCTATGTAATCCATCACACATAATTTCCCCCCTGCTTTGCCTCTGCATTTTTTACCTCCGATGCATAAGCGTGTCAAGCTTATGGTCCCTTTCACCTGAATATGCTGCTCTTTCACACGTTTGCTCTTCCACTCCACTCCACCCCTCACCTTCTCTTTCTCTCTCCAGTGCATTAGTTGTTCCTTCCCCTACCCTTTTTTTAAACAAGACATATACAAGCAGGTCCTGTCAGATGAGTACTTCAACTAGGCTGCCTTTCTGCCTGGCAAAAATGGAACAACCCTTTAGTCTGGCTCTTTGGGGGCATCAAGGGAGTACAATCCTGTCTTTGTGGAGATTTGGGCATTGTATGATTTAAAAAAATGCTTTCGAGCCTGGGATGCAATGTTTAGGTTTTATATTGAGGCTTGGAGTCGGCTGCTGGGAGAGATCACTTTTCCCTGCCAGGACCTAATGCAATCCATTCAAGCCAACAGTAAGGTTTATCCTGGGATCATCCTGGGGTCATCCCTGCCTGCTCCCCGGGATCACCTGTGTGTCATTTATATGAACAGGGATGACCCCGGGACGATCCCGGGATAAACCTTAGGTCTAGCTAAGGCCCAAGACTCCCGTCACAGCACACACAACACAACAAAGGAAAACGTGAGAGTACAGCACTACATGGAGGCTTAAGGGCACATTAAATGAGCTTAGGGAAAATAATCCAGACTGTAGGTGTTCTAGGAAAAGACGGAAAAGGCTAGGGAAGAGGCAGGGTGTCATTAGGACAGGCACGGCATCATGTCAGTACCATGCTGAAGATCCGCACACCAGGCATGGCAAGAGTGCACTCAATTGCTGGTGTGATGGAGCCCTGTGTCTTGAAAAATTGGAACTGGCCCCTGTCAAAAGTCCAGCATCAATTGTTGCTTTGTTCTTGCCAGATTTCAATTACAGATGACATTTACTATTAGAGGTTGATGGATTGAATAAAAAGAATTGGGCTGGGTGCAGGGTTGAGTGGAGTGGAACTCACTGAACTGGATGATCCCGGGGGCCAGAAGGCAAGTTTTGCCAATCCCCACCCTGCAACCCCCTACACCCTACTCCAGAATGTTGTTGAACAGTATCTAAGGTGGTGCTGGGGACTGCACAGGGAAGAAGGGATCGTCAAACATGGCTAGCCCATCCCTCTTCGTCCAGGGAGAGGCTTCACTGGATCCCAGTTCCCTCCAATAACAGAAGGAATCCTTCCATTCATGAAGTTCAACTCAGGATCCCTCCCATTGTGTATACGCAATGAATGTTACTGGCAGACACATTAAAAGAAGTCCTTCATATGAAGGAAATTCTTTTAGTTGGAAAAGATGAAGACAGAGATCCCAAAATACTCATTTTTGTCCTGTGTTAAAATAAATTTGGCACCCTCTTAATTTCGATGTGAAATTCTGTTTTACTCTCTGGAGGAATTGGAATACATCTGCATTCTTTGCAGCTAGGAAGACTGATTAGTACTTAGAAACAATGGTATTGTTTTGTATCTGGCCAAGAGGGCAGGGCTCCTGCAGCTTTAACTGTTGTGATGAAGAGAGGAATTCACCAGGTGCTACATGCATACAAATAGCACCTGCTGAAATTCCCTTTTCAAAACAATTGTTAAAGATGCAGGAGCCCTGTCCTCCTTTCCTTATTGTCTAGGGTGACCATATGAAAAGGAGGACAGGGCTCCTGTATCTTTAACAATTGTTTTGAAAAGGGAATTTCAGCAGGTGTCATTTGTATATATGGAGAACCTGGCGAAATTTCCTCTTCATCACAACAGTTAAAGCTCCAGGTGCCCTGCCCTCTTTTAAATCAGTAAAGCTGCAGTAAAGCTTCTGCAGCTTTAACTGTTGTGATGAAGAGGAAATTTCACCAGATGTGACATGCATACAAGTGACACCTGCTGAAATTCCCTTTTCTATGCAACTGTTAAAGATACAGGAGCCCTCTCCTCCGTTTCATATGGTCACCCTATTATTGTCAACCTAAGGAAAGAAGTGATTACTAGTTTAAACTCATGGGATGGTGAAGTTTTCAAAGTGTTCCAGTAATGGGAGCTGTGCACGTACCCAGGGCTGAGTGCTGAAGAGTCTCTGTCTCGTTCAGTCTGTCTGATTGACGGAAGTGTCAGCCAAGCTCTCCAGCTGCCTTCTCCCTGCCATTATGAATAACTCACCAAAATAAAATCTGGACACCTCTAATCGTTCCTCAAGAGTACAAATGGGTTTTGGCTTTCCCTTTAAAGCCAGTTATTGTATATCAACCATGGAACATCCTAATTATCACTTCCAGCTCCTCCTCCTCATGCCCCCACCCTGCTGCATTATAAGGGCTGGATAATCATTTTTATCGCACTGAGCTTAGAAGAACATCTGTCATCGGCACCTGTCAGAGCAGGTGGTTTTTTTAGGCTGCAAGCATCTCACCAATTTCCATTACGTAGACTGGGTGGCTGAGCATTTTAATTGTAATTGGACTAAGAGAGTGGACTTTGGTATTAGGCACCCGGCTGCTACAAGCGCATTGTTAGGGACACAAAAGAAAATGATTCCCACCTCCACTGTGTGATTTTTTTTCATTTATCTACCACTCAGCAGATAAGCTCTCGGGGCAGATTATATTTTAATACCTAACAAACCAATAAAGTCAATAAAAACACATTGAACATCATGCTAAATTGATATATTTATATCTAGAAATAGATCTATATCTATTTCTCTCTCAAACACATTTCCATACTTTGATTTTCAAATTGGCATAAACCAGAAGAGAATTGGTACTAGATTTGATTCTGTGGCATGGATGAGAAACTTCTGGCCCTCCACCAAGCCCCTCCCCCTCCACCAAGCCCCACCCCTCAAGGGTTAGAGGAATCTCCATTATTATCTCTGATCAGTGATTGGGGTGATGGTGGGGATTTCCGTAGTGTGCCATGCGCCATTCCGCACTTGGGCTTGCATTCCATTAAGTGCTTCCCCTTCCTCACATCCTTCCCAACAGGGGAAAGTGCAGGGCAGTCAGCGCCACCCCAACTGAGGTTCTAAAGTACTCCTCCCCCTTGCTCATTGGCTGCGGTGGCTTCACTGGGTGTGGGCTTTCCCAGGCCAAGGAAAGCCTGCATTCAGGAAAGTTGGACCCCCAGCTCCTCCTCCTGGTGCCTGAGTTAGGGTGTTTCCACCTAGGGATAGCGCAAGTGTCCAACTGTGTCTGTGAGGGCAGCCTCCCCTTCACGTCCAGACCCAGTCAGACGTGCTTGGGTGCGAGTGCGGACTTAAGCCCAAGGGCTTGTGGGCCTCCCAGAAAGTGTGCATTTCTTCCCCCTGCAGTAATGGCAGCTACCATTAATGCAGCAGGGGGAAGGGCCAGAAGCCAGGGCAGGAAGCTGCCGAGTTTGTGGTGGGCGGGTGAGCAAGGGTGAGCAGTGCCTGATTTGGGCCGCCCTTAGTTTCACCTCTCCCCAAGTCCTCTCCCAATGGGGGAAAGTGCAGAGCATGGTGAAGCTGGACTAGGGTGACCATACGAAAAGGAGGACAGGGCTCCTGTATCTTTAGCAGTTATATTGAAAAGGGAATTTCAGCAGGTGTCATTTGTATATATGGGGAACCTGGTGAAATTCCCTCTTCATCACAACAGTTAAAGCTGCAGGTGCCCTGCCCTCTTTTAAATCTGGTCACTCTAATATAGCTCCTGCAGCTTTAACTGCTGTGATGAAGAGGGAATTTCAGCAGGTTCTCCATATATACAAATGACACCTGCTGAAATTCCCTTTTCTATGCAACTGTTAAAGATACAGGCGCCCTGTCCTCCTTTTCATATGGTCAACCTAGCTGGACACCCATGTGAACTGCCACCCAGAAGAACTCCAGTTGGTGCTTTGGCCAAGGACTAAATTATGTTACTCGTTAGGGGGGCACTCTCCCCACTGTTGTTTGTTGCCTCGCCGAGGGCTGGTCCTTGAGATCATCTGGCTCCCCAGCCCCCTTCGATGGTCTACTGAAAAAGGCTAAATACATTTTGGGGGAGGCATGCAAGCCCATAATACATTTTGGAGAAGGCATGCAAGGAGGCATGCGAGCCCCTGCCGAAGGAAGTGAGGCAGGTGGCTACCAGGAGGAGGGCCTTCTCTGCTGTGGCACCCCGGCTATGGAATGAGCTCTCTAAGGAGGTTCGCTTGGCACCTACATTATATGCTTTTAGACGCCAGGTAAAGACCTTTTCATTCTTCCAGTATTTTAACAGTCTATAAATTAATTTTAACTTTGCTGTTTTAAATTTGAATTTTAAATTTGTATTTTTGTATTGCTGCTGTTTTTATGTTGTTTTTGCTTTTATATTGTATTTTATATTATGGTTTTATACTATGGTTTTGTTTTGAATTGTCTTAAATTTGTAAACCGCCCAGAGAGCTTCAGCTATTGGGCAGTATAGAAATGCAATAAAAAATAAATAAATAAGAAGAAACATGCAAAGACCACAAGACAAAACTTCCCAAATGTCCTGCAAGCTAAGGGAAAAAAGAAAGAAAAATAAACCAGAGCGCAGTCGTTATGTGCTGAAGATGCATATGTGAACCGGGATCGAGAAAGAAACCTCAACGTGCCGCAATTTTCATAGTTTTCTTAGTCAAAATTAAGAGTGAGCGTCAATTCTTGGTTAATGGAACTGTGCTGCCACCTGACAGCTTTCCCGTTTCTGTCCATTCCACCCAATGGATTCTTTATTCTGTTTTTTTTTGTTTTTTTTAAAGGGGGCATTATTTTGCTACTGTTATTTACAATCAGCTAATTTTACCATGAATGTTAATTTTTTTTTTCTCTCAAAGCTGCTGCAATACTACAACACAGTACAGTGCTAACAATAGGGTGGCCATATTTGGGAAACCCAAAAAGAGGACACCTAGTCAGGGAAGCAGCTTTCTGAGTCCTGCAGAAAGTACGTTATTCCCCCGCCACCTTAAAGAACCCGATTGGAGTGGAGGAGGGGAAAGGATTTCATTCTGCACCACCACCATCCACTCCAATTGGGGCCTTTTCTATAATGTCCACGAATGACCCACTTTCCCCTTTAAGACCTCACTTGGAGCTCGGGGTGGGGGAATGATGTGCCTCAAGAAAGCATGTCATTCCCTCCTGCCATGCTAATAGCAGCCTTAAAGGGGAAGGTGTGTCATTCCAGGACATTATTGAAAATTATAGAAAATCCCCCCTGACACCATGGAAAGAACAAAAACCAGGACAAATCCGGGGAAATCCTGACAGTTGGTCACCCTAGCTAACAAGGGCTACATGCCATTAAACCTCTGCGAAACACACTAAAGTACAGTAAAAAATGCTGTTTAAAAATGCTTCAGTTTCTGTAACTGTTTGGCAGGTTTACACAATGCAAGAAAGAGGTTAATGTAATAATTCTCCAGACATCTTGAGAAGCTCTGAGCAGTTTGCTGAGGTTGTTCTCTTGTCAAAAGTACTCTCTGTCGAGCTGAATTTCCAAATTGTGACCGAACTCTACATACACATTTAAACTGCCATACCTTCTTCTCAGGAAACACTAGTGTTTGGCAGGGCAGGAAGGAGGATTAAGGCTGGTATCAAAGAGAGGTATGGTTGAGCACCTACCGAGAACTCACAGCCCAGCAGGAGTCCACAGAGGAGAGCCCCCTGGAGTTGCACCTTCTCTTCAGCATTGCAAATGTGTACCACTTCGGTCCCGAACCCCAGCAATGAGCTGGAATAGATTAGGCCACCTTGGTCTGACGGTGGACCACTGCCCCTGCCTGCCCAGCTGTGGGACTTATTTGACCCTTCCTCTCATGTTGGCAAGCCTCCCCTCCTCCAGCAGAGACACCGTAGTTTGCAACAGTATCATAGAATCATAGAATAGTAGAGTTGGAAGGGGCCTATAAGGCCATCAAACCCAACCTCCTGCTCAGTGCAGGAATCCACCCTAAAGCATCCCTGACAGATGGTGGACTTACAGCAGGCCAGAGCTGTCAACATCCTTCAAGATGGTGGTTCTCCTAGAGGATGTGTGGCTCGCCGGTGCAAGTGGACAGGTTGGGTAAGTCCCATGGCCAGGCAGGAGGCAGTGTCTCTCTGGGTTTGGGGGTCAGCCTTGTGCTCGGGAAACTGCAACAGTTAACCAGCTTTGGATTTGGAACTGAATCTAAAGTAGGCCGGGTGGTTCTGAGTTATCCCGAGCCAAACTGGGGGCAATTTGGAAGTTCTGAATCAGCCTCTGAGGTGAATCGGGGGACTGTGCTCCCTGGCTCCCCACCTATCAAGAAAGCAAGTGGTAGAAATGATGAGAAAGGGGAGGGTGAGCAACAGCAGCAGGTGACAATGGCACTGAGAAGATAGGGTTACTGAGGGAGGGGACCACTGAGGGTCTTTTCCAAGGGCCCTAAAAAACTGAAGCTGGCATTGGCTAGCAGTGCCAAAGACAGAACCTCCCTTACCAAATCACACTTTCCAGGATACTTTTGGGGAAAGACATGTCAGCTGTAGAGTTACAAAATCCAATGTTTGCAGGAAAGTGATACCCTTAATTCCACACATCGTCCCTTTGTGTGTTAGCACTTAATCAATTTATAAAGTGTATATATATATATATATATATATATATATATATATATATTACCAGGGACAGCCCAAGACGTTTTGCCACCTGAAGGGCAAGATGGGATCTGCCACCATTCTGTGGAGAGAAGTCAACTGGACTGTGGCAGCTGAATCTTACATCAACACTAGCAAAGGGATAGCATCCTCCAATGAACCTGAGGGCAGCAGGCTTGCTTAGGGAATGCAGGGCAGGCTGCTCAGCAAACCTAGCACTGTTCACCCACAGAGGAGAACAGCCAGGGGTCTCAGGAGGAGGATGGAGGTGGCTGCTGCTGCATCTGCTGCCTGAAGTGTCCACCTCACTCTTTGTAATGGTAGGGCCGGCCCTGGTTTTTTAAAATGAAGGAGGGTGTTCTACCATATTAACTTTTGTAAATCGCCCAGAGAGCTTCGGCTATGGGGCGGCATATAAATTTAATAAATAATAATTACAAATATTTTTCATGGCTACCCTGAATGGGTTTTAGAACACATATTATCACACATTATTACATAAAAAATTAAAATGAGTCGAACTCTGTACAGCAATTACTCCTATAATAGTAATAATAACAATAAAAACAACAGCTCCACTGCTGGGTTCCATTCTTCTTAGCTCCATTGTTCAATCTCCTCTTTCTCTTTAATATGACTGAACAGTAACACAACTTACAGTAACTTTCAACAGTAAGACCATTGAAAAGTAACACAATATTAGAATCAAATCCCCCCACCACCAAAAAATCAGAAGGTTTCTTCCTACCTTTTGACTTCCTTTCATAGAAGCTTCTGCCTCGAGGTGGGCCAGTTTCTGTGTACAAATTTTCGAGATCTTCCTTCCACGTATCTGGATTAAAGTGCTTGAACAGTTCCTCGACAGTGTCAAATCCGGCGATGGTTTGATCCAGAGCTTCCGCAGTTAGAGTAGGGTCAGTCACTGATGGAGAGTGATAGGAAACGCCCTAAGAGTGACATACAGTGCAGGGTACTTTGAAAAACACAGGTAGAAAATGACAAAACATTTCAAAGAAGCTTTTTCCAGAGATGATTCATGGGCTGAATTCATGCAAAGCTGGTGTTGGGCATTTTTAAAAGCAATGGCTGTGTTTCCAGCTTATATGTGTGTGTGTGTGTGTGTGTGTGTGTGTCTGTGTGTGTGTGTGTGTGTGTAGTATATACACCCACTTTATTTATTAATTTATTGCTCACTTGTTCATACCACTCCATAGCCAAAGTTCTTGAGCAGTTCATAAAAGCACACACACACACGTTCATGACTAACCTATTTAGATATTCATTATTTATATAGTGCCAGCAACGTAATGGCACATGGCACTTTACAAAATAAAAAAGGATCAGTCCCTGTTCCAAGGGTCTTACAATGTAACATTCAACAAAGGGGAGTCAACAGAGGAAGGGGAAGAAAATGGAGGCAGGGCTGAACAGGGGCCGAATATGTGGTTATTTCAGTTATATGTACCTAGATTTAGTCAGAGTAGGTTAGGGGGATTAGAGGGTCATGGAAAATAGGTAAAATTTTAAGGTGGGTTTGAAAGAAGTTAGACAGGAGGTTTCATGGAAGTGCTCTGTGTGACAGTTCCAGGCATAAAAGTCATAGTCTTTTGAGGGACTAGGAGAAGTTCAGATAGCTGAGAGTGGTCCACCTGGAGAAGTGATTGATTTTTGCAGCAAGCTAGAGGTGAGAGGACTGAGGCGAGACCATGGAAAACCCAAGACGAGAAGTTGAGTGAGTGAAGACCAACGGGGAGTGAAATCCAATGGTGGGACACCAAGCAGTTCTGTTCAGACTTGCCTTTCTTTGATATAAAATTTGAAAAGACTGAATTTCAGAATTCCATAACCAAGCAGAAAAAGGAAGCTTAGGACTCTTGGCAGCAATGGGAAGTCAAGAGAACAATCACAGACCCTAATAACCAGCTGGCAGATTCAGTGGAAAAGTTACTCAATACAGGGCAGCCTAACAAACGTGAGCTTCTTCTGCAAAGAGGGTATAAGCAGTGTTAGCAGAAAAGCTTTCGGAAAGTCCACCGTGGCTTGAGCGTCGTATCCAAAAAAGAAGACAAAGAGGGACTGTTTTAATGGGACAAGGTTGAGACCTCTGGAGACTCACAACCTCACTGTTTTCATTCCACAACGTTCATTAGATTGTCACTTGGTAGGAATGACTGGCAGCTCTTTTCTAACGAGTGCCAAGCTGGTAGTAATGTTTTTATCCTCCAGAGAGATAACAACGAATTCAAATATATATATATATATGCATGCAAACTGGTTCAGCAAAGTTTATAAGTCTTCCAAGGCTACACAGATGTACAAATGAGCTCTTATGTGGTGGGGGAAGCCATAAAAGATACCATTGCCGTGCATTCAGTAGTAGAACAGGGCAAGGGCAGACATGTTTGTGGGGCAAATGCACAGTGCAAGATTGCTGATGTCACCTATCATTTGCTGGGGATGAGGTTCAGGGCCCAGGGTCTGAGCTGCGTAAATGTGGCAGGAATCTGTGGTGATAGTTAGGAATCGCATGCAACTCACTTTTGGGAATAGGCAGGCAAGTAGCATAATTCCCCCCCTCCCCTCAGTCAGCACCCATGGAAAATGTTTATGTTGCACCTAGACATATGGGACAGTATCCACCTGTGTCATTCTATTAATGCAAGTGACTTTGCACTAGTGGAAACTGCGTTCGACGCATGAGAAATATTGTGCAAGCAGTGTTGCACATGCGGTTGTACATGATGCTTGTGCAACCCATGGTGCAACCCTGCTCACACAACCACTCATGCAAACATAATGGTCAACCACTTGCACAACAGAAAGTTCAGCAGAGCTCTGTTAGTGCCATTTGAGTTTGTGGAATGACGCTGTTAGATACTGTACAGGGCTGGCCGAAGACATTTTGATGCCTGACTCAATGAACAAGATGACACCCCCTCCCATCCCATGTAAAGAAGCTGATTGGATGGCAGTTGTATGTTTGTTCAACCATGGTGATGACTTAGCATCCTCCACCACACAGCAGACTAGCTTACGGGCGCATGGCAGGCTGAATGACATACAGCCCTAGAACCATAGAATAGTAGAGTTGGAAGGCCATTGAGTCCAACTCCCGATTTTCCAACACTTTGCTCCTGCCTCCCAGCATTTGCAATCTGAAGCAAACCACCTCACTCTCCCTAACAGAAGGGCTGGCCGTGCCCAGGCATGTCATTCAATGTGGGCCTACCCTTCAAGAATGCAGCTAGTGCAGAATGCAGTAGCTTAAGTGTTAATGGCCATGTCTGTAAGTGACCATATCATACCAGTCTTTAAAGACTGGTACTGATGGCCTATTAGTCACTGGACTCAATTCAAGGTGGTATTATGAACATATAAAGACCTGAATGGCTCAGAACTATGAACACCTGAAGGAACACCTTTTCCCAAATAATGTTGTCTTGGCTTTGAGGTCAGCTATGGAGACCCTTTTATTTATTTATTTAGAATATTTATATACCGCTCCCCACTGAAAAATTTCGGAGCGCTGTACAAGATGAAATGAAAATAAAAACAGAATAAAACAGTTAAAACAAAATTTAAAAAGAAGCAAAACAACAACAAGACAGTAATCCAAGGCTGCATGTTAAAGAAAGGCTTCTTGGAATAAAGATGTTTTCAGGAGGCGCCGAAAGGAGTACAAGGGCGCCTGCCTCACCAACAGAGGCAGGGAATTCCACAGGAGGGGCGCCACCACGCTGAAGGCTCTTCCCCTGGTGGATTCCAATCAGAGGATGGATCTAGGTGGAACCACCAGGAGCAGGCCCTCGGATGACCTCAGTGACCGGGCAGGTTGGTAAGGGAGAAGGCGCTCTCTCAGGTATCCTGGTCCCAAGTTGTTTGGGGCTTTGTACACAAGTACAAGAACCTTAAACCTGGCCCGGTAGCGAATAGGCAGCCAGTGCAAATTTATTTATTTATTTATTTGCAATATTTACCTTGCCATTATATCACAAATTCTCCTTGTTGCGGATTTGAAATGAACTCCAAGCTCTTTTGCAATTTCTTTTTCAGATAAAGCAGCAGCACATTACTTACCAAGACGGGGCTTGTGACCGATTCCCAGTTGGTTTCAGACGCAGCAGGCTGGAGAACTTCCTGAGGATCAAACAGAAAAGGGGGAAGAAAAACAAAACAAGGATATTACAGCCACGACACTATCGTACAGATATTTTTCTGTTTTGTTTTTCGGAAAGCATGAACTATACAGCCAGTGGGGATTTTTAATCCAAAACACACGGCCTTGCTCCATTCTTGAGGGTTGTTTACTGATCGTCATTCTTTACATGTGTTCATGTGAATGAAAACGGTACTTCAGTGAAAGGTACTTCAGTGAAAGGTATTCAGGACAATGGATTGGATCCAGATTTAGTCAGAGTAGACCCGTTGAAAGTAAGTTAGTCATGGCTAACTTAAATCTCATTGATTTCAATAGGTCTACTTGAGTGTAATTTGAACACAGACAAAGCCCCCACTTTTCTTCCTCTAAAGAAAACTTGTGCTCAGGAGAAACAACTGAGTGCATTTCAGGGTGAAATTGTCAAAGCAAGAAGGCCTGTATTCACGACCCTTGTTTCCTCTCAGGAAACCATCCAGACCAGAAAAAGCATCATCATAGTTGGTAACATGACCAGGTGATCTGTGCGTCTATTCAGTCTGCTGGCCAGGTGCTATCAATGGGCAAAAGCCCCTTTTCTCCCTTCTTAGGTTTCTTTGACTTTAACCAGACTTGGACTAGACAACCCATCTGGGAAGGTTTAAAGTCTACTGAGGCAAGGTATTAATGCCAGGTCTTGTTTGTTTTTTGATGGAAGGGAATATTCCTGAGAGGAGTATTTTCAGTTCTCCAGTTACGATTCATTCCCTGGTTAAGTTTCATTTCTCCATTTAAGTTTTATTTCTTCAAAGTAGAAAGAGTACTTTCTGTTTTGGGGGAAGAGGGTACAAAAAAGTGAGAGAGCCAGCCAGGAGAGAGCCAGGGAAGACTAGACCATAAGGAAGGAGCAGAAAGATGCAGCTTGAAGAAGTGTAGGTGCAACTTAGGGTAAAAGGACTTGCATTTTTGCAACTTTTATTTTCTTTTAATGCCTTTGTACCACTCAGTTCTATTGACTAAATACCTTTATTGTAATTTTGTTGTTTAATAGTACACTGTTATGTTGAGCCACAAACATCTGGAGTGTCACTCACCCCACATCAACATCCTAAACTCCACATTACTGGAAAGGGAAGGTAAAAAGAAGTAGGGTGGGACTCTTAAGGAGGCAGATATCCTTAAGGAGTTGCTTAGAGGGTCCAGGTCAGAGAAGGGCCCTGACACCATCAATAGAGGGAACCTACAAACAGACAACTGTTATCTGCCAGCTCGCCAAAACAGAGGACTGTTCTTTGTAAAATAGGACATCTTTCCATTCAAGGCACAACAGTTAAACCTATTTCTTTTTGTCACTGATCTTCTATTCTAGTCTTTCTTCTGGGTGCTGAAAATGCTTACATGAGATTATGGATGGCCAAACAACTGATGTTCAAGATCACCAGAATTCTCCAAACATTGACTTGCTGCTCGCCTCATGCCTGATTCCTGTTCACATTTGCGATTGCAGCTCATTATGCATGAACAAGAAAATTGCACACATGGAGCAGCAAAGGAATATAAAATTTGTGCAACATCCCCTGTTCGATTTGCACAAATTTCCTACATTTCCTCCATAGAAGAAAGTAGAGTCTAGAAAGGAATAGTTGCGTGAATTATGAAATTGCTTACATTTACAAAATTTGCACAAATTGAACACAAGCACAGTCTTGGCAATTTATAATCATTTTTGATGGACGTATGCTCATGACTGCATTTCACCAACTTATATGCCATATCTATATCTATATCTATCTATCTATCTATCTATCTATCTATCTATCTATCTATCAACAAAGTTATTGTTTATTACGGATGTGCTCCGCTTCTAATCGGACTGGCGAATTAGAAACGGAGTGGGGGGCTTCGCCTGCCCTTAAGGCGGAGGCGAAGAGGATTGGGGGGCCAGCGGAGCGTGGCGAAGAGGATCGAGGTGAAGGCAGATCCTTCGCCTCGATCCGGAGCTCCGCCGGAAAGGTAAGTGGGGTTTACTGGGCCCTGCCGCTGTCGCTGTCGCCCATGCGGCGACGGCAGCAAGACCCGGTAAACCCCCCGCCCTCCTCTCCCTTACCTGCCTCCGTCGGCGGAGCGTCGATTATTTTTGATTACTGCATTTGAAGTTGCAAACAGGGCATGTTCACATGAAATCCTTCTACCTCCCTACATGACACACCCACCAAATGATCTCCTATTCAGGCACAAAGAAGGCTGAGACCTGTATAGCTTTAACAATGAAATGCTGTCACATTACCTCAGAACATTTTGAAGAAGGGTTTCTTGCCTCCTTTGGAGTATGTGAGGAAGCCTTTTCAGCTTGAGGAGGAGGTCATTGCATTTCCGGCACATATAAAGCACTGCTGGCTTCACCTTGGCATGTCTGCTCCCCCTTGGCTTATGAACTGTGTACTCCTTGTTTGAGTGAATGTGGCTTGTCTTTGGAGTCTTTAGTGGTCCCAAAACGTAGAACAGCCCTTTTCCTGATAAGGGTCTATGTTTTACCTTCCATGGTATTGGAAGGGCAGTTCACTTCTGAGGAACCTCCAGTTCAACTAAGATTAAGGCCTTAGCTAGACCTACCTGTTATCCCGCGACGGAGGAGGGAAGATCTCGTGTTGTGTTTAACGCAAGATCCCTCCTCTGTTTACATGTGACGCACAACGACCTCAGAAGGAGAGGTGTTGCACCCGCCATTTTTTATTTATGAAAGGGCCAGCAGCACACGAATGCTCGTGCACAAAAGGTAAGTACTTTTTAAAATTTAAATTACTTTCCTTGCTCTCCCCACCCTACCCCCAATGGGCGCAGCACTCCTGAGGAGCACTGCGCCCTGTGCGCAGAGCTGGGTCAACCCACGCCACCCGGCCACATGTTTTGCGGTCTCAGGCTCAGCCCGGGACCACGGAAAAAACAGGGCCAAAGGGGAGGGCGATATCCCGGGGCAAGGGAGGGATCATCCCTCCCTGATACCAGGATCCCCTGTGAGTCATGTGGGTGCACAGGGACGATCCCAGGGATCACCCCGGGATAAAGCCCCATCTAGCTATGGCCTCTGCCTCTGCAACTCCACTTAGATTGAGACAATTTCTCATGTGTCATTTTACTTTAGTTTCTATAAAGGACCAAGGGAGCAATTGCTGCAGCGTCTTAGGGCCTTGCTAGACCTGCTGGGATAAGCCGGCAGGGAGGCAGGGCGACGGCGCATTAACTTTAGCCCTGCAGCTTCGGCCATTTTTTTTTAAGTTTAAAGGGGCCACGTGCGGCCCGAAGACTGCGGACAAGGTAAGTTTTTTTAAAAAAATTAGCCCCCCCACCCGCTGCTGATCCCGCCCCATAGGCCCCTGCCTGCTCGCTCGTCCTCCCCGCATCCGCCATCCCCGATCCCGTCCCTGATCTTTGACCCCCCTCCCTTAGCAGCCCCATCCCTGATCTTCTCCCCCCTCCCTTGGCAGCCCTGTCCCCGATCTTCTCCCCTGCTCCCTTAGCAGCCCCGTCCCCGATCTTCTCCCCTGCTCCCTTAGCAGCCCCATCCCCGATCTTTGCCCCTTCCCTTGCCATTGTCGATGTCCGGCTTCCCCCCCTCTCCTGGGGGGTCCGGACTTCCCCCTGCCCCTCTCCCCCCCTTGGGATCCACCCCAGCTGATGGGCACAGCGCTGAGCACTGTGCGCAGTCTGCGGCTTTTTGCGGCTACTCGTGAGTAAGTGAGTAGCCGCAAAAAGCCACGGAAGTAGCTAGACGTTCCGCAGCCCCGGCCTCAGGCTTTGCGACTTTGCTTATGGTGCGTTAGAGGAGGCCTCAGTGCGGCCTGGGCCCGGATTCCCCTGTGTGTCATCTGGACGCACAGCAGGGAAACCAGGTCTCAAAGCGCGCTAAGGCCTTGTCTAGCAACACCCTTAGTGTTATTTCCCAGATGCTCTGGTGGTTTTCAGGTTGTTTCTGTTTGGATGGCTCTAATACCATGCTCTCAAGATGTTTTGGTTTACAACTCTCAATGCTTGCTAAGTTTTTGAACACTGCTATTAGCACCAAATTGGTAATGGTGGTAAATTACGGTGTACACATGCTCTGAACATGGCTCTTTATGTTCTATTTTTTGTGCTGTTGCTGCTGCTATTGCCATTGCTGTTGTTGCTGCTGGTTTTATTATTGACTGTTATTGTTTTTATTGCTATTTTATTGTGTTTATATTTTTATTGCTTATACTATTTTAACTGTGTTTATGTATTTTATTCCTATAAGCCGCTTTGGGAGAGCTTCTTCCCTGAAAGGCGGCCAAGAAAAGTTTTAAATAAACAACAAATATAAAAACGATGATGATGATGGGCCATGACATGGGCTAAAATAAAAAAAAATCACCTGAAGCTCTTTTCTTCCACCTCGGACTAATATCCCATTTTAAAGGAAATCATACAGTGCCTGGATGGTTTAGATAACACCAGGGCCATTGTATTTTACACTGTGCTTCTGATTATTTTGTGGTATCTTTCATAAATACTGTCTTCTTTTATTATGTTTATGACCTTGAGAGAGACAGCTTAGCTACCTTGCTAGGAAGGCACACAGAATATGGTTAGGGAGACTAGCAGTGCAATGCTATACATGCCTACTCAGAGGAAATTCCCAGTCATTTCAGCGGGAGTAACTCCCAGGGAAGCGTGTACAGGATTTCAACCTAGGTGAGATTAAAGTGGCAAGGACAAGAATCACGAACCACATTTATTTTATTTATTTAATTTCTGTACCACCCAATAGTCAAAGCTGTCTGGGCAGTTCACAAAAATTAAAACCATAAGTTACAGTGTAAAATTTAAAATAAGGAAGCTTAAAAAGACAATGTAAAACCACAAGTACAATATGGTTACTCACTTACCAGGAAGTGCGTCCCACTGAATGCAATAGGACTGATTTCTGACTAGAGGTGCTTATGATTTTACTGTTAAAGTTTTTGTTCAAAGAAGAAAAGTGGGATATACATTTATAGTACAGTCTCCTGCAGAAGTTAGTCCCATTGAGTAAAATGGGGCATACTGCCCAGCATATGTGTATAGGACAGGGGCATCCCAATGTTTTGGACTTCAACTCCCATAATCTAGGGTGACCATATGACTGGATTTGCCCGGGTTTTGGATGACAAATCTGGGAGGGGGAGGGGAAATCCAGATTTTTCCAAAGAGCAGCTCTAATGGGAATTAACAAAAATGCTTATGACTCCGTCGTTTTTAAGCTAAAGACATGAAACTTGGCACGATGGTAGCTCTTAGGAAGGGCTTTAGTCATACCAAATTTGAAACAGATCCGTTCATCCATTGATTTTTTAGGAATTTTTTTAAAATTGAGGTTTTAAAATTATTATTTTTTAAACTGTCATTTTTAAAGATAAAGAGCTGAAAGTTGGCACCATGATAGCTTTTAGGTAGAGCTTTAGCCATACCAAATTTGAAACAGATCTGTTCATCCATTGATTTTTATGATTTTTTAAAAATTTGAGGATTTTTTTTTAAAAAATATATTTTTAAAGATAAAGAGATGAAACTTGGCACCATGATTGCTCTTAACAAGGACTTTAGCGATGCCAAGTTTGAAACAGATCTGTTCATCCATTGAGTTTTAGGATTTTTTAAAAAAGTTTGAGGTTTTAAAATTATTTTTTTAAAATGCCATTTTTAAAAGATAAAGGACTGAAAGTTGGCACCATGATAGCTCTTAAGGAGAGATTTAGCCATGCCAGGTTTGAATCAGATCTGTTCATCCATTGTTTTTTTAGGATTTTTTTTAAAGTTCAAAGTTTTAAAATTATTGTGTTTTAAAACTGCTGGAGCCATATCCTTCAAACTCAGGTTGTCAAACCTCCTCTTTGGGGTTTTGCATATTGAGCAGTTTCAGCCCTTGGCATTAAGGGGATCTCCAGTCTTTAGGTAAACTGCCACAATGCCCACCCTAATGTTAGAGTAGAGAAACATGTGACAATTATACATAAGCTTTTTTAAAAAATTGAAATTAAAAAAAGCCAGCCATCTGGCCAGCCAGTAGCAAACCCTTTTAACAACAACAGCAGCTTGCAATGAGTGAAGATACAGTCAGAAAAGATATTTGAGGGAAGGGGAGACTGTATCACAAAAAGCATAGCAAAACCTACAAAGTACAGCAAAACCTACAAAAGTAGGAGTGAGTGAAGTTAATTTCAGATACATTGAATCTCTCACTTGTTCTTTATTTCAGTGATTTTAACATTAAGATGCTATGTAGAACAGATTGTCTTAAATGTGTGCTGTAAAATCAGACATGTGACCAAGGCTATGTTCGGGTGGGCACGCCCCCTTGGTGCTGGACACGCCCCCTTGGGGGCCGAAGATGTTGTCCTCCTTTTTGGTTTCCAAAATATGGTCACCGTACATAATCCCTAACCATTGCCCATGTTGACTGGGGCCGAAGAGAGTTGTAAACCAAAACATCTCGAGAGTACCCAGTTGCCATTGGGTTTCTGCCCTGAAGTATTAAATTTCACTATTGGAGTTCAGCCTTGAAGCATTAAATATAATAAATAATAGCTACATAGAAGAGGGGATGTTTGCAAGGCACTTGTTATGCATGCTTGGATGAGGAAGCTGCAGCTGCTGAAAGTCCCTCTTCTACATAACTGAAAAAGCAGGAAACAACGCAACAACAGTTTTATTGTTTAAACTTGCTCTGTTTCAACAGTAACATTATACAACTTAGAAACAGAACACATAAGCCTGACGTCATAAAAGCCGGAGTCAGTCACAACACAGGCATAGATGAGGTAATCCAAATGCCTTTTATGGTGTAAAGCCCCTTCTCAACTTTTGGAATGTTGTAGCAAATTAAGCTATCACATAATATATTTCTTGTGGCTGTATGGCAGGTGTTTTACTTTCCCTGAGAGCAACCTGAGCGACCCCCTCCTTGCCATCTGCTTATAAGAACACTAGGTCATAGCCTATTGTGCTGGAACTGATGGAGGCAAACCCCTTGGGAAGCCCACAAGCACGACATGAATTCAAAAGCACCCTCCCCCTCGTATTTCCAGCAACCGCCATACAGAAGCATGCTGATGCTGAGGTAACATATAGCACTCATAATTTGTATTAGGGATGGGCGAACTCACCCACGTCCCATTCATCATATGCTCACCCCATTGCTAGCTGCCCACCCGAGCTAGTCAGGCCAAGTGAGCTTCGTTTGAGGCCCAAGGAGCATTCAGCAGCCATCCACTCTCACTCTGGAAATTACATATCCCGCCCCACCCCCGTTGTGTAAATGGGTCCTTTACAGCCGCCATTGACACAATGGGGGAAACGCGCAATGTCTGGAGCCTCCATTGTGTGCCTCCATTATCTGTGAGTTTAAACTTCAATATTTAGAGCACAATCCTATGTAGTTTAGGCAGAAAAAAAAAATCTGGCTGGAGAATACTGGGTATCAATTAATCACCATAAGTACATGCAATTAGGTGGGAATGTGCAAAGGAGAATAGAAATGCACAAAAATACTTCAGTTAGTCTGTCTTAGCTTCCGTTCCTTCATCCACTCTCAGTTGGGTGTAACTATTTTTAAATCTCCATATCATATACTTCGTCAAAGAGAAACAGAAGTATATTTAGTTTTATAGAGAAAGGGAACGCTCGTATTCCAAATGGCTAGAAATGGCTAGATGCTGCCACCTGTTCCAGGCTTTTACAGCTGGCTCCTTTTGTCTCTATGATATTACATTTCCTCTAGCAAAATGTACCACCCATGGTTCCATAAGAGTAGTTTTTGTTCCACGATCACTTCACACAGCTGCAGTCACTCAGCACCTCTGAAGGGCTTTCGAATCCAACCCACCCTGCAGCTTATATTACAAGCTTCAGTTCCTGCTTGCACACACTTTAAAAATTATCAATATAATTTCTCAGACTTTTTAAACCTACATTGTTCATAACAGCCTTCTCTCATCAGAAGCATGACCATGCTATTGATTGAGCCCAAACAGATATGGTTTTATGAATTCTAAAGTTATGCCTCCTCCTCCTCCTCCTCCTCCTTCTTCTTCACCCCATCAAAGCACCTGGTGCTGTACATAGTAAAACAACAAAACAGAAATGCCCTGCCACATAGGCTTACATTCTGATATCACAAGAAAACAACAAGAAAGGGAAAGGAAGGGACCACACAGTCACAGGGGACAATAAAACTAACAACATTATAAAACAGTAAGATCAAACTAAAGTTCTAAAAGCTTTCAAAAAAAGAAAAGTTTTCAGTTGAGCTTTAAAGATCATAATTGAACTCATGGTCTGCAAATGTTCTGGAAGAGAATTCCAGGTGTAGGGGGCAGCGAGAGAAAATGGATGAAGCCAAGCAAGGGAAGCAGAAACCATTGGGCAGATAAGAAACATAATATTCAATGAGTCAAGAGCGTGAAGGGGGCAATAATGTGAGATAAGAGAAGAAAGATAGGAAGGAGCTAGACCATGGGCTCATCTACACCAAGCAGGATATTCCACTATGAAAGCGGTATATAAAAGGCAGGAGCCACATTACTGCTTTATAGTGGTATTGAAGAGCACTGCAGGATCTACACTACTGCTTTATAGTCATACTGAAGTGCACTGACAACTGTTGGGGCCCATGACACATCTACACCAAGCAGGATATAGCACTATGAAAGTGGTATGAAAGCGGTATTCGGAATGTGTCTATGGGCCCCAACAGTTGTCAGTGCACTTCAATACCACTATAAAGCAGTAGCGTGGCTCCTGCCTTTTATATACCGCGTTCATACCACTTTCTTAGTGGAATATCCTGCTTGGTGTAGATGAGCCCCATGACAAACTTTGAAAGTCAACAGGAGAATATTATGTATTATTCTGAGACTGCTGAGAATGTGGACTTTTTTCAATGATACTCTTTTTTATAGTCTATGCAACTAGATATGAGAAAACTAATGATCCGCACATCACAGAACAACCACCACGCATTTGGAACTGAGGGCTTATCTACACCAAGCAGGATATTCCACTATGAAAGCGGTATGAAAGCAGTATAAAAAAGGCAGGAGCCACACTACTGCTTTATAGCAGTGTTGAAGTGCACTGACAACTGTTGAGTCCCGTGACACATACCATAAACCACTTGCATACCACTTTCATTGTGTTATATTCTGCTTGGTGTAGACAGGTCCTGGGCCCCAACAGTTGCCAGTGCACTTCAGTGCCACTATAAAGCAGTAGTGTAGATCCTGCAGTGCACTTCTATACCGCTATAAAGCAGTAGTGTGGCTCCTGCCTTTTATATACCCCTTTCATACCACTTTCAAAGTGGAATATTCTACTTGGTGTAGATGAGCCCTGAGTGAATACTCCATAGCAGGGGTGCAGAACCTTCTTCAGCCTGAGGCCATTTCTACACCTGCCTTTCCCCCCTAGAATCATCCTGGGATCATCCCTGTGCATCCAAATGACACACAGGGGATCCCAGGAGCAGGCAGGAACGATCCCTCTATTTGCCTGGTATAATCCTTAGGTGTAGAAAGGGCCTGAGTTCCATTTTGGAGATGCTTTCAGGGGCCACATTCCAGTGGTAGGAGGGGGTCAAAAGAAAAGGGGGGCAGAGGTGAAGGTAAAAGGGATCTGGCCAACACCCCCAAAATACCTGCATATTTATGCTGCTAAATATTAAGCTTTAGGAGAGGCAGTGCAATTTTTTAGAATGGCAAATCAACTGCATAAAAGGAAGGAAAGTACCATGTGATTAGTGGTTGGTCAAAAGAGGGCATGTCCATCCAGGAAGTAAGAGGATGGACAAGATCGAAAGTCCTCTGTGGGCACCAGGTCATCTGTGAGCAACTCCAATGGTGCCCGTGAAGGGGTCCCCAGCATGGTACACGTGGGCACCTGTGCAAACTCTCCTGTCCCCATTTTTTTTAAAAAAAATAGACATACATGGATTTGTATCTAACCATAGCAATTAATACATATGAAATGCATACAACTTTTTAGGAATTCAACAAAAGTGGACCAAATATCCAATTAATCCATTTGAAGATGCAACCTATATGCATTTGAAGATGCAACCTATACTCTGTACAGCACCATGTACATTGATGGTGCTATATAAATAAATAAATAATAATAATAATAATAATAATAATAATAATAATAATAATAATGCCACTGAAAGAGTTGTAAGGTCCTCAATACATTGCATTATAGGTGAGTGTTTCTCCTTCCAATGTTGTAATATCAGTTCTTTTAGTTATAGAAGTTATACAACCTGCCCCCACCCACAGCAAGACGTCCAAGGTCCAAAATTACCTTGTTCCGATCCAGTCAGTTCATACCGGAATCCACAAAAATCAAACATCTCTACAAGAATCCCAAAGCCAAAGCTGCATGACAGATTGCCATTTGAAATAAAGGAACATTTGAAAAACAGTTTGTGAAACGGCACGAGGGTGTCTGTGGCTTCTTTTGACCTTGAACTGGTTAAAGGAAAATAAATGAGGTTGCTATTTTTTCTTCTCCTTCCAAGGTGCTACATCCAAACTGAGCCTTAAACATCCAGAAGCCACACATACCGTGAGCTGTTGAAGTGTTCGGCTGCCACTACACATCACTAGCTATAATTCCATTATCGGTGATGACTATGTTAATAATAGTGTGAAATGATGTAGCGGATGCCTCCTGATGCATTCTGACATAGTCACTTGTTATAGTAGGGGGGAGAGCATGATAGTCCAAACTCTTGTCAAAGAAACATGAAGGTTTTCAGCTGTAATTACAGTCAAGGTCAGTCTGAGCTTGGTTTGCCTATTTATGAAAAGTGAAAGGTGCAGGAGCGAGGAAAATGGCTTTAAGGAGCAGGTGCATTTGGTCTGCACCTCTTTCATTCTTCGCTATTCTGTTAACGAAGCAAGGGTGTCCAATGTGTGGCTCATTTATGAAACCATGAAAACTTTCTGCGGGAAGAAAGGGAAAAATATCCACTCTTTCAGGTAAAAGAAAGAAAAATGGGTAAGCTTCACATTTAAGACAAGGACTTCACAAAATGTCTTTTTGGCCTCTGGAATTCATTGCCACAGTTGGGGTGGTCAGGTGGCCTCTTTTACAGAGGACATTTCTCTGTTTGAAGGGATGTCAAAGGATTGTCCTCTATTTGAAGATGTCCTCTGTTTGAAAGGCTGTCCAGTTCCAGGTTAAAGATAATGGACCCCCTAAGTCTGATGTGAAGGGTTAAGGGACCCTCTGGAGCAGATTTGGGGCATATGTGGGGGGTTGCAGGGGGGAGGAGAGGATGAGGAAGTCCCTTTGTATGAGGAGACTTCCCGTGCGTGGCATTGTCTCCAAGCCTTTGTATCACACACCTACCTGAGGAACCCTGTTCTTGAGAGTTAAATCACATTGTCACTGGGGAATCTGGTGCCATTGAAAGGACTTTGGTGATCTTCTGTCATGCTGACTGACAATTTTTTGAGGGAGCCTTCTCAGTAATACAAGAATATGCCTGGAGTACAGTTGCTTGCTTCAGTTGCCTCGCCTGTGTCCAGCAGAGCAGAAAAACAGCCCTCCGGAATTAACAGGAAGCTAACGAATGTGTGTGAGAGAGGTAAAATGATCGTTCCCAAGCCCCTTCTCCCTTGATGTGAGTGACAATGAAAGATGACATTTTGAAGTGGTCCCTGTAAATAAGGGCTGTGGAGAGATTTTGTGTTTAAAACAGGGAATTGTTTATGAAACAATAGAATATTCCAGAATTCAGCTACAGTGGGTGCAGCAGGAGGAGGTAAGAGATGTTTAATTGGAGACTGAAATATATTCCTGCATTACAAAACAATGCATTTACGAATGCATTTTTTTAACTTCTTTTCTTGGATATTATTGTTGTTATTAATGGGGGTGTGTGAATCACTTTACAACCAGGTAGACTCAAGATATATTGGACTAGAATCATAGAATAGTAGAGCTGGAAGGGGCCTATAAGGCCATCAAGTCCAACCCCCTGCTCAGTGCAGGAATCCACCTTAAAGCATACTAGCAGATGGCTGTCCAGCTGCCTCTTGAATGCCTCAAGTGTGGGAGAGCCCACGACCTCCCTAGGTAATTGGTTCCACAGACGTACTGGTCTAATAGTCAGGAAGAGCTTCGGCTATTGGGCAGTATAAAAATGAAATAAATAAGTTTTTCCTGATGTCCAGCCGGAATCTGGCTTCCTGTAACTTGAGCCTGTTATTCTGTGACCTGCACTCTGGGATGATTGAGAAGAGATCCTGGCACTCCTCTGTGTGACAACCTTTTAAGTATTTGAAGAGTGCTATCATGTCTCCCCTCAATCTTCTCTTCTCCAAGCTACACATGCCCAGTTCTTGCCTCATAGGGCTTTCTTTCCAGACACCAGGTCACTGGCTAAAATTTGGTCAAAACCAAAATGAAACAAATTTCTCATATAACTCTAGGTTCTACAGAAGACACGTGGGACTCATAGAATCATAGAATCATAGAATAGCAGAGTTGGAAGGGGCCTACAAGGCCATCTAGTCCAACCTCCTGCTCAATGCAGGAATCCACCCTAAAGCATCCCTGACAGATGGTTGTCCAGCTGCCTCTTGAAGGCCTCTATTGTGGGAGAGCCCACAACCTCCCTAGGTAGCTGATTCCACCGTCGCACTGCTCTAACAGTCAGGAAGTTTTTCCTGATGTCCAGCCGGAATCTGGCTTCCTTTAACTTGAGCCCGTTATTCCGTGTCCTGCACTCTGGGAGGATCGAGAAGAGATCCTGGCCCTCCTCTGTGTGACAACCTTTTAAGTATTTGAAGAGTGCTATCCTGTCTCCCCTCCATCTTCTCTTCTCCAGGCTCAACATGCCCAGTTCTTTCAGTCTCTCTTCATAGGGCTTTGTTTCTAGACCTCTGATCATCCTGGTTGCCCTCTTCTGAACACGCTCCAGCTTGTCTGCGTCCTTCTTGAATTGTGGAGCCCAGAACTGGATCCATTGTTGATGGGTGCTATGCAGCTACTCACCTGGACTGCTCTACAACTCCCATCATCCCCAATCAGCATCACCTATGACCATGTTGGTTGGGAATTATGGGAATTGTACTCCAATACACCTGGAGAACACCAGGTTGGGGAGAGGAAAATGTGTGTGTGTGCGTGTGCGTGTGTATCATCTCTCTATCTATCCAGGTATCTTCGTTGTGTGCAGAAAAGGTCAGCTAAAATGATCCAGGGGCTGGAGAAACTTCCCTACAAGGGAAGGTTAGAACAGCTGGGATTGTTCAGCTTGGAAAAAAAAAGAGGTTTAAGGGGAAACATGATAGAGGTGCACAAAATTATGCATGGTGTGGAGGATGTGGATAGGGAGACATTTTCTCCTTCACTCATAATACTAGAACCTAATGGGGTCTTCCCATGAAGCTGATTTGTGGGAGATTCAGGACAGATAAAAGGAAGAACTTCTTCACACAACATATAGTTTTTTGTTTTGTTTTGGTTTATTACATATTTATACTGCCCAACAGTCTAAGCTCTCTGGGCAGTTTACAACTAAAACCATAAAATCCAGATTAAAACTTTAAAATCACATAAAAACAGAATAAATTACAGTCCAGGGAAGGCTTGTTTTAAAAAGACATGTTTTTAGGAGGCGTTTAAAAGTTATTGCATTTTCCGCCTACCTAACCACACGAGGGAGGGTTTTCCAGAGGCTGGGTGCTGCTACAGAGAAGGCCCACCATTGAGGTTCTTCATGGCAATATTCTTTTCGTGTTGGGACGATGAGCAGGGCCTCTTCTGAAGATCATAAATGTCACCTGGGTGTATATAAGTTAAGCTATGGAATTCGCTACCATAAGCTGTAGTGATTGGATGGCTTTAAAAAGCGTTGAATAAATTTCTGGAAGAGAAGGCTATCAATGGGTACTAGTCTTGATGGATATGTGCTACCTTCAGTAGCAGAGGAAATAAGTCTGTATACACCAGTTGCTGGGGAACATGAGCAAGAGGGTGCCATTGCATCCTTGTCTTTCTTGTGGATTCCTGGTAGGCAGCTAATTGGCCACTGTGTGAACAGAGTGCCAGACTAGATGGACCTGTATGTTCTTTGCCATTTCAAATGGAAATGTCAACACTTACTCAACTGATTAATTGACAGAGGGCCTTACTAGACCTGCCGGCTTACGTTAGCGCACCTCCCCCGGGCTTCCAGACGGCGGAGACGCAGGGAGGACGCAAGCCCTGCGTCGTCCGCCATTTTTTGTTTTTGTTTAAAGGGGCCGCATGTGGCCCGAAGACGGCGGACAAGGTAAGGTTTTTTTTAACTTTTTTAAAAAAAACGGGCGGGGGGAAGGATGGCAGGGTGGGTGGCATGCTTGCTCGGGCGGCGTGCAGCGCGATCTCACCCGCCCTCCCCCGTGCCACCCACCCTGCCATCCTTCACCCTCCCCTCTCTTCCCCCCCCCGCCGATGGGCACAGCACTCCTATGAGTGCTGTGCCAGGCAGGTACGCGGCTTTTCGCGGCTCCTCGCAAGTAAGCGAGGAGCCGCGAAAAGCCGCGGAAGTCGCTAGACGTTCCCCAGCTCCGGCCTGAGGCCGGAGCTGGGGAAAAAATGCGCCATAAGCGCATTCGCTTATGGCGCGTTGGAGGAGGCCTCAGCGCGGCCTGCCTCCGGATTCCCCTGTCCCCATCTGGACGCACAGCAGGGAAACCGGGTCAGAAGGCGCGCTAAGGCCTCGTCTAGGAAGGCCCTAAGATTACTGTCAGCAGGATGACAGACCTATTCATTTATTATTAATTGTGGCTGTGAATCCAAAAAGCTTCCTAAAGTCGCACTAAAAGTTTATGTTAATCCAACAAACATTTTTATTGTTTTTTCTTCTCTCTCATGATCTGACCCCCCCCCCCCCGCCATATCCTAAACTCCCTCTGGAACTCCCCTCAGGTTCAAAAATGGTTTGCCATGTGACCTAAGGGGCTGGTGGTTGAGAAAAAGTCCAAAAAACAAAACAAAACAGCCTTGGGCTCATCGTACCACAGACCTTTGGAACTTGACTACTACTGCTATTATTATTGTTATCATCTCTTCCATGAAATTTTATTTCATCTCAAAATAAAGTTAACAAAACTGTGCACTGACCTGTTGCCTTAGCTGATACCACGTATATGAGTGCTTGCTTGTGGTTTTACCTTTGCCTGCTCTCTTGACCACTCCTGCCTAGCCTGAACCTCACTGGCCTGAAATCTGCGTGCTTGAACATTTGCTAGCTTCATTGACTTGCATCTTGGTTAGCCCTGCACTCCAAGTTTGCACTCTGGACCAAAAGAGACATTATTTTCAATGTATGTCTAGCGGCTATGTCTTTTCTTCATTTCTTTATCTTTACCCTAGAGTAGATGCAGGGCTCCTGATCGAGATGGGGTTGTTGTAGGGATCAGCCTCTGGAACAACATCTGGATCAGCCTACCCCCATGCCTACTCCAGAATAAAAATGAAAAGAAGCTATAGCTGCTAAACATACATTGGATGGAAACAAAGCCCTATGAGGACAGACTGAAAGAACTGGGCATATTTAGCCTGGAGAAGAGAAGATTGAGGGGAGACAGGATAGCACTCTTCAAATACTTAAAAGGTTGTCACACAGAGGAGGGCCAGGATCTCTTCTCGATCCTCCCAGAGTGCAGGACACGGAATAACAGGCTGAAGTTACAGGAAGCCAGATTCCGGCTGGACATCAGGAAAAAACTTCCTGACTGTTAGAGCAGTATGACAATGGAATCAGTTACCTAAGAAGGTTGTGGGCTCTACCACACTAGAGGCCTTCAAGAGGCAGCTGGACAACCATCTGTCAGGGATGCTTTAGGGTGGATTGCTGCATTAAGCAGGGGTTTGGACTTGATGGCCTTGTAGGCCCCTTCCAGCTCTGCTCTTCTATGATTCTATGATTCTATGCTATTACCCTAAGGACGTAAGAAGAGCTGTGCTAGCTCAGACCAAGGGCCCATCTAGTCCAGCATCCTATTCACACAGTGGCCCAGCACCTTCCCATGGGAAACTCAAGAGCATGACATGAGTAGAATAGCACCCTCCCACTGAGCTACAGAGCCTGGATCCAACCCAATATGTATCAAATACCTGTTCAGTTACTGGCGAACATCCCAAAGGTGACACAGATTTGCATAAATTTTGCATATGCTAATTTATCCCTATAGATGCAAATTTAGAAACAATTACTATGTTTTAATTAGAAATACAGTACATCTCACCCAAATGGGGAAGACTGTGATCAGGTGACCCGTGTGCCTGTTCAGCCTCTTGATGGGCAAGTTTGGGGGGCCCTGTCATAAATCAGCAGTGTTAAACTCGATAAGCAGGAGGGAAAAATCAACGAACAGTCTGTGGTCAAAAGCTGAAGTATCTGTCCAAAGCCGGGTCAACAATACTGGAATCAAGAAAGCATCAAATCGTAGTCAGGGTCTGGTCCAACATCAAGAGAAGTTCAGGCAAGATCAAAGAGCTGGTATGCGAGCGATGAAGACAAGACACCAAGAATAACAGTTGCTTCCAGTTGGATATTAATTTTTAGGATTTTTTGGATTACAGAATGAATTTGAATCCAGAAAGTTTTTGCTTTTTTGCAGGTCCACCATCTGCATGGGACTTTCTCCTGTGAAGGGCCACTCCCCAATCACTCCCAGGCCTAGCTGTTTAATTTTTGTCTTAAACAGAAAGCTGTTCGTCTTTTCTGTTTAATCCCTCAAACTGAAGCACCAGAGGCCCCTCCTTGCTCTTCTTCAGGTTCTTTATCTTGGAACTGGACTAGGGTAGGAGGACAGCCCTTCAAAGAGAGGACACCTTTGAACCCTGACTGTTAGAACAGTAGGACAATGGAACCAGTTACTTTTGGAGGTTGAATGCCATACTAGAGGCATTCAAGAGGCAGCTGGACAACCATCTGTCAAGTATGCTTTAAGGTGGATTCCTGCATTGAACAGGGGTTGCACTCAGTGGCCTTATAGGCCCCTTCCAACTCTACTATTTTATGATTCTATGAATCAGTGGGGCCTGGCAGCTCTGATTTCGCTGGGGCTGTGAATCCATTCATTTTAGTCAGAACTATAAAGGAGCTTCCCAAGGTGATGAACCCTACCTCCAAAATAGTTTTCAGCACCATTAGAGACTAGGGCAGGATCTACACTACTACTTATAACAGTTTATAATGGTTATGACAACTGTTCAGGCCCAGGACACATTACATATACTGCTTTCAAAACATATTTAAAGTGTTATATCCTGCTTGGTGTAGATTGGGCCTAGGCAGGTTCTGACTGAAACCAAGTATGGATTCACACCCCCACTAAAATTGCAGCCACCAACCTCCGCCGTTTTGACTACAGGCCTGTCCTCTGACAGCCCTTCAATGAGAGGCCTGTCCTTTGCAAAGTAGGGCACATGGCCACACTAGAACGCAGGACTGGATGGGCTTTGGGTCTGATCCATCCCAGTTCATGTTCTTGAGCATTGTGCCTATGGAGGTAAAGGGTTGTGCCCGTGTCTGTCTGTTGCAAATTTAACATGTCTTACTGATTTTATCTGAAGGTTCATTGAATTTTCAAGCTCAGTGGGTTCCGTTTAAGTTTGCAGTAAACGTACGAGAGAAATATGGATTATGCTTCATAGGGACCACGCAAGGCAAAGTAATTTGTTTTACCCCCTCCCTGAGCTGCAAAGCGCTGCTCTTTTAAGGGGAGGCGATACAAAGGGGGAAAAAGGAACCTGTTTAAACTGTCTGAGATGATAACAGCAATGGCAAACGCCGAGAGACCCCTCAGTCTCTCAAGAGTAGAAGGATGGTCTTTTGCCAGGTTCGTTTGTTTACCGATGGGATCAAAAGATGCTGATCTAGTGGAAGTAGCAAAGAACACTGCTTATTTGCGTTGTTTTAACCTGACCTCAGCCTGATAGTCAGAAGAGTATTGGGGGAGGGAGTTTCTCCTCCTTCCCATTCATTTTGCAACATCAGTTCCTGGTGTTTTCACACACAAAAAGGGTCTTCAAAGGACATTAGGATTTTCTTTTTCAAGTCACCGCTCTTTCTGGAGTTCTTAGTTAATTGCAGCTATAGAGAGCTGCACCGCAGGTGCTATTTCCAATGTCAAGAGCAGACAGCGAAGCCATTTTATCACTGGGGGTGGGGAGATTCAATAGGGCTGCAATCCTACACCCACTTACCTGGGAGTAAGCCCCATTGAAAGTGGGAATTACTTCTGAGTAGGCATTTATAGGCTTGTCCTGTAAGTGTCAAAGGCCTGATCCTAGCTTTATCCAAGGACAAACTGCAAACCCCTCCCCCTGTTTACTTGAAAGATAATTTGTTGAGATTATTTTCTATCTACATACTTTAAAATAAATACAGCAGTTCAACCAACGCAGGAGAAAAAATAATATCTCTCTCTGCTTCTAAAGGGACTTGTGATTTCATCTAATACCTTGTTAGGGCAGAGCTCCATTTCATTGTTTATCAGCATAAAGGGGCAATGAACCAGCCATTATTATTAGGGCTGTGCATGGACAACTCCGCACCCATACCCGATTCGCTTTGGAGACTGATTCATAGGCCTAAGGATTATCCCAGGCAAATGGAGGGGTCGTCCCTGCCTGCTCCCGGGATCCCCTGTGTGTCATTTGGATGCACAGGGATGATCCTGGTACAATCCTGGGATAGAGGCCTGGTCTAGCCATGGCCAGAGCCTCATGTGGCGCAGAGCGGTAAAGCAGCAGTTTCTGCAGCTGAAACTCTCCCCACGGCCTGAGTTCAATCCCAGCGGAAGCTGGTTTTCAGGCAGCCGGCTCGGGTCGACTCAGCCTTCCATCCTCCTGAGGTTGGTAAAATGAGTACCCAGTTAGCTGGGGGAAAGGTAATAACGGTTGTGGAAGGCAACGGCAAACCACCCCGCTATAAGGCTGCCAAGAAAACATCACTGAAAGCTGGCGTCCCTCCAAGAGTCAGTAATGACTCAGTGCTTGCACGAGAGGTTCCTTTCCTTTCCTAGCCATGGCCAGAGACTCCAGATCTGCCCCGATTCAACTCAGGATGCTTTGGGCCTGGGCTGCCCCACTTCGGATCTGGATCTGAAGCGAGTTCTGGACACCCAAAGTGGGTTGACTGTTGTGGGTTCCTGAGTGCCCACCTTTATGGCTGCCTTGGCTTGAGACTTTAGACTGAGTAAGTGACAGAGCCCCTATCTTCATTTAAAATAACAGCTCTCATTGAGGATGGGTGGCTGCCAGATGGCTCAGGTAAGTCCTGCAGGCAGGCGGCAGCAGTGGCTGACTATTGCCACGGGTTGGTTCAAATTCAAGGTTTGGGCCTGAAGCGGTGCACAGCCCTTACACCAGTAGAATAATCGCATGCGATTTGGAACATGGATGTGTGTGACTCTTCCCTCCCACCCTCACTAAATGATATCCTGGAGTTTCAGGGTGCCACCAGGTGGGAATCTACACTGATGTTATTCTAACGTTTTGAATGGGTTACTGTGACGCACAGCGTCACGTGACCCTGGGTCTCCAACTTTGTAAATGAGTTGTACTTACAGGTTCTATTTCTTAGTTCCAGCGTGGCTACAGATTCATGTGTAGCCTCGTTCTACCGGTAATTTCCCTCTCCCAACCCAGAGCTGCTGGGTTTGCTCCGCCCACTTCCTGTTCTCCTTCCTTCGCCCCGTTTGCTATCTTATCTGCTACAGCAGATAAATCACACCAGCGTTATACTGTGCAATCACTGACAATTGCATGCAAAGGACTCAGAAGTTTTCCACCTTAGAATCTGCTTTTATTGTGAAGTACTCCCATGCATCCTGCCTTAAAATTTGAATCAAATTGGGTCATCGGTTGATTTTTTTTTAACATTTCCCCCCTCTTTGCAAAGGAGCTGAGGAGCGCTCAAAGGATCGCTGTAGCTCCGTGCAGGAAAATTAACAAGGGTCTCTTGGTCCCAGTCCAAAACTCATGGCCAGCGGGGCTTAAATGGGGCTGCTGCTAAAACTTTTCAATTTGGTCTCCCATCTAAACCCTGACCAGACCCTGCCTTAGCTTCAGCAAACTGGCTGGCTCCTATGCGTTCAGGCAATTCCCTGGGACTTGTGTTAAGATGTTTTGGGAGGGGGGTTGTGTGTGCTTATGACTATTGCCCTGCACTGCTGGCTAGGAATGAGGCAGGCAGTGGGCGGAGCAAACCCAGCAACTCTGCTATGCTCAGAGGGAGACCAACGAAAGGATTTAACAATGTGCCTTGCAGTAACGTTACAGCTAAACGTAAGTAACGCTAGTGTGCCCCGTGATACAGAGAACCGATACAGAGAACCATGTTAGAAAGGGACATGTTATAAGACTAGTGTAGATCCGGCCCAGGGCTGGCTGAGGGGATAGTTAGTGTGAGAAAACTAGAGTGGCTTTGTGTCCTCTTTTACAGTCCTCTCTTTAAAGAGCTGCCAGAGGGCTGTCCTCCATTTTGAAGGTGTCCTCTGTTTGAAAGGCTGTCCAGGCTATGTCTGATTTAAAGATTTAAAAAAAAAAAATCTGAGGGAAAAGCTGGGCCTTGAGGTTGCCCATCAATAGTTACCACCTGGACAGCAGACTGAGCAAGGCTCACAGGTCACAAGCCGGTTTTGGGCCGAGGTGGGCTGAATTGGCAATCCTGAATCAGATTAGGGGTTTGGGATGGAGGCAAAGCATACCCATAATTTTAGGATAGGAAGTACAGTGCCTGGTACTGTTGTCATAGTTTGAGATCCCGACCGCTTTATCGGATGGGAAAAGTGCCCTCTGTTTAACCTTGATTTGGATGAAAGATATTTACTCGCTTCCCCTTTTTGTGTTCCAGATGAGAATGCTACGTAAGCCTCTGAAGAAGGAAAACACCTGCGGGCTTGCTGGCTTATGAGCCCCAGATAAGCACTTTCCATACCTTTAATCTCTTTCTAAATGCACCTGGCCAACGTACCTGAACCATCACTGAGATGGCACTGCAGACTCTGAAAGCTGCAGCTAGAACAAGCAAACAACAGAGCTGGCTTTACTTTCTTGCATTTGGGGAGAAAAATCACCCACAAGGTGATCACTCATCCACGGTCTTCCTATCCCTGTGTGCTTGGAAAAGAAAGGCGATTCTTAGGGAATGGTTTACATGTCTGGACTAGTTGGTTATCAGTTCCCTCTTACTTAATAAATGCTCCCAGTAATTTCAGGGAGATAGTAAGCTGTCTGATATGGAGCCACATCTTTGATCCATTGAGCCTAGTGTTGTGTTTCTAAGTGGCAGTGGGTTTCAGTTAGGGGTCTTTCCCAGCTCCATTGCCTGAGATTCCTTAGTGCTGGGGTGGTGCCTTCGGATTGCTCAGGGGCCACATTGGACCCTCTGGGGGCCACACCCTTCACTTTCCTATGGCTGCAATCAGACGTAGCCAAGTGGCGGCACTCCTAGTGTTCTTTCTATTTTCTCTGTTGTCCCATTTTCATCTCCACTACGAGCATAAACCTTATGGCCGGTTTGGACCCATGAGCACATCTGGGAATTTGAAAAACGGCTGTGGGCACCAACACAAAATGGCTCCCATGGAGGTTATGGCTAGTCATATAATAGCTGCCGTGGGGGGCTGCCTAGTCCAGAACAAGCTAAAGTGGTGTCTGTTGGTGGGAGGGGGGGGAGAGAAAGAGTAAGTCCACAGGTTGTGAGGGGAAAATAGCAAGGCGAAGGGGGAGAAGGAGCAAGGCTAGAGGCTGGAAAGGGAAAGCAAAAAAAGAGTTCAGTAACATTTTGCAAGGTTTTAATTATTTATATATTGAAGTGGGCACGGAGTGGGGAGCTCTACGGGCCCTGTGGGCTCTGTGTCTAATGGATTTTAATTGACTTTTTTAATATGGAGGCATCCTAAAATATTTTGTATTATAACAGAGAATAATATATTATTGCAGGTAAAATTCACCATCCCTCTCCATCCATCCAGGGAACAGGGAAGCCTGGTGTGTGTGTGTGTGTGTGTGTGTGTGGTGTCAAATTTCATCAGCATCCTTGCTAATAAAAAGTGCTGGGTCTACACAAAACTGGGTGGGATAGCTAATACCCCGGAAGACAGAAACAAACTTCAAAGTGATCTTGATAGGCTGGAGCGCTGGGCTGAAAACAACAGAATGCTTCCAAATCGCATGAGGTACTGGTTCCCCTCTATTCAGCCATAGTTAGGCCTCATCTTGACTATTGCATCCAGTTCTGGCACCACACTTTGAGAAGGATGCAGACAAGCTGGAGGGGGTTCAGAGGAGGGCAATGAGGATGATCAGGGGTCTGGAAACAAAGCCCAATGAGGAGAGACTGAATGAACTGGGCATGTTTAGCCTGGAGAAGAGAATACTGAAGGGAGAAATCATAGCACTTTTCAAATACTTGAAAGGTTGTCACACAGAGGAAGGCCAGGATCTCTTCTCAATCATCCCAGAGTGCAGGACACAGAATAATGAGCTCAAATTACAGGAAGCTAGATTCCGGCTGGATATCAGGAAAAACTTCCTGATTGTTAGAGCAGTACGACAATAGAAGCAATTACCTACAGAGGTCATGGGCTCTCCCACACTAGAGGCCTTCAAGAGTCAGCTGGACAATCATCTGTCAGGTATGCTTTAAGGTGGATTCCTGCATTGAGCAGGGGGTTGGACTGGATGGCCTTATAGGACCCTTCGAACTGTACTATTCTATGATTCTAGGAAAGAAATATTTGGAAGGGAGGGGCAGCATATAGATCTTTAGAATGGTAGAAGACAGCATGAGTAATGTGGAGGCATTAAAGAAAGGGAAAACATAGGCTCGCTATGAGAAAAAAAATCTTCCTGACAGTGAGGTTTTTCTCGATGTTGATTGCCCTGAAGGAGTGATAGAAGACCTATTTGTTGGGGCTTTTAAAAGAAAACTGGGCAGACAGGCGGGAAGAAATATAAAATAAGAGAGATTTCCGCCCAGAGAGATAGTTTAATGAGATGTCCTAATAGCTTTTTCAGATCTGTAGTCCCAGGGTCTGCATTCTTCTCTAACGACTGCTGCGGTGGAATAATAAAGCGTGAAAAACAGCTGAAGCCTGCATTTGTGGAATCTGATCAAACATCACGATTACTGGACCTAACCCTGCAAATGCCTCCCAGTGGCTATTACTTGGCCACTTCAAGTCTTGAGTGGAGATTTACGTTGTAAATAATGACACATTTCGGACTGTTTTCCAATCATATGTTAACTTTTTGTGAACTTTCCCCACTCCCCACATATTCATTACAAACACTTCAACTGACAATACCAATTTAGATTTGTAATCCATCCTGTTAGTAACCGCTAACAGCCTTTGAAGATGTGGAATGAAATAAATGTATCTTGGGGAGAAAAAAATACTGATTACGAATCATCCAAGGGAATTAAAGTATAGCACACCAGTGCAGTGTGGCGCTTAAGAGTGTTGGCTTTATATCATTTTATTTTCCAACAGCAACATCTAAACAAGCATCACACATAATACATACAGAGACATTGTACATACCCACAAAACTGCGTATAACAACTACAATTACTAAAAAACATTTAAGGGTGAGGTTAGGATATATATTCTGTCCTCTCCATGCCTGAAATGCCCCTTCTGTTCTTAATTACCCTTCCACCTAAGTTACAACCTTGAATTCACAGAATTTGTTTTCCCTTCCCCCCTCTTAACTTAAAAACCACGAACAAATTAGACTGAGGAGAGCCCCGGTTCAAATCCCCACTCAGCCACACAGGTTGCTGCATAGCTCTGGGACATTCAGTAGAGCTAGTTTGGTTAGAGTGTTGAACGGGCACTCAAGAGATCCGGGTTCTAGTCCTCACTCAGCCATGAAGCTTACTGGGTTGCTTTGGGCCAGTCATTGACTCTCGGCCTAACCTACCTCACAGGGTTGTTGTTGTGAGGATAAAACGGAGAGGAGAGGGGGATCATATCCTTGTAAGGCCAAAAAAAATGTGGGATATAAATGTGATGATAAATAAATTCACTATTTCTCCACCTAAACTTCCCCACAGGGTTGTTTTGAGGATTAAAGATGTCCGGGAAAGCTGCCAAGTGGCTTGACAAAGATAAGCTCACACAGTTGGTATCTTAGTAACAAGGAATTTATTGCAGTTACAGACTTCGGAAGCAAGGTCCAGAGATGCAGTCCAAAGGTCACAGGAGTAGGCACGGGTAAATGTTGTCAGAGGCAGTCCAAGGTTACCACAGGATTCCGGAAGTCGTCAGGCGTGGTCACGGGGTCCGGGAGTCAAGGCTGGGTTCAGGAACTCGGGATCTGGAGCGAGGTGCGTGCTCAAGAGCTCTGGGAGCCAGCTTCCACCGAAGAGCTCAGATAATCTCTGACAATTTGGCAGGGCTCCTGGCTGCTCCTTTTATCCTCAGTCAGAGTGCTGAGTCAGCGTTCCGCAGCTGATCTCTGATTGCTTGGCGTTTCTCTTGAAGGCGGCTAGACCGCCTTCGGGTGGACTTGTCCGCCCTTAACTGGCTGAAACTGGGCTGGTCCCTCTCCTCCCCAGATCCCTGCGGCTCTTCCAGAGTCTTTGCTGGCATCAAGCCCTCAGAGCTGGCAGAGGTTCCTGCTGGCCTTGGCTCCTCTCCCTGAGGCTCTGCCACAGCCTCTGCCAGTCCATTCTCTTCTCCTGAGCCAGGCCCCTCTGCACTGGGTCCAGCCTCTGCCACCTCCCCCTCATCTCCCGACTCCGGTTCCATGCAGGGCATGACACTACTCCCCCCTCCATTATCCCCTTCCCCCGAACCCTGAGGGCCCGGTTTCCGGGGATAACGGCGGTGGAAGTCGCGAACCAAGACGGGAGCGTGGACTTCCGAAGCTGGTTCCCATGATCGCTCCTCAGGACCATAGCCCACCCAGTCGATCAGATATTGGAGTCGACCACGGTACCTTCGGGAGTCCAACACCTGTGCCACCTCAAATTCCTCTTCCCCATTTACTAGTACTGGAGGAGGAGGAGGCCCGGCCCCCGAATCCGGCCGCACCCCAGTCGCCGGGACTAGCAAGGATCGGTGGAAGACTGGGTGTATCCGTAATGTCCGAGGCAGCTGTAATCTGAAGGCCACTGGGTTGACCTCTGCGGTTATTAGGTACGGCCCTATAAACCGAGCGTCCAGCTTCCGACACGGCCGTTGCAGAGGCAGATTTCGGGTCGACAGCCAGACTCGGTCCCCGACCTTTAAGGGAGGTCCCTCCTGTCGCTTCCGATCCGCCCCGGCCTTATATGCTTCTTTGGCCACCTCCAACTGCTCTTGAAGCAATGCCCGAGCTGCCTGCAATTCCCGCAACCACTGGTCTGCTGCAGGAACCGCCGAAGAAGGAACGGCTGCCGGAAACCATCGAGGATGAAACCCCCCTGTCGTGAAAAAAGGGGTCTGCTGGGTGGAGGCATGGACCGAGTTGTTATATGCAAACTCCGCCAAGGGGAGCAACTCCGCCCAGTCATCCTGCTGATAGTTTGTATAACAGCGTAAGTACTGCTCCAGCGTGCCGTTAGTTCGCTCCGTCTGACCGTCCGTCTGGGGATGGTATGCTGACGACATGTGGGCCTTGATATCCAACAGCTGGAGGAGACTCTTCCAGAACCTGGCCGTAAACTGCACTCCGCGGTCTGAGACTATTCCCTCTGGGAGGCCATGGTACCTGAACACCTGATTGACAAAGAGCCTCGCCGTTTCTTTTGCCGTGGGCATCCCTATGCAAGGTACAAAATGGGCCATCTTCGAAAATAAATCTACTACCACGAAGATGGTGGTATGGCCTGCAGACAGAGGAAGGTCCGTTATAAAATCCATTGAGATCACCCGCCAGGGGCCTGAAGGAGTCGCCAAGGGGTGCAATAGCCCTGCCGGCCTCCCCCGCAAATCCTTAGCTCTGTGACAGACTGGGCAGCTTTGCACATAGCGGCCAACATCCGCTCGGACCCGAGGCCACCAAAATTCCCGAGTCAGTAGATGCAGTGTTTTGCAGAACCCAAAGTGCCCGGCAGGCTTTGAATCGTGGCACAGGCGAAGCACCGAATCCCGACAAGGCCCTCCTGGTACATAAAGACGGCCACGATGATACAGAAGGCCATCCTTCATGGCGAACGGAGTTGGCGGGTCATCCCTGGCGTGTGCTGCCACCAAAGAGTCCCGCCCCTGGAGGTCCCGAATCTGCTCGATCAAGGGGGATCCTACTGGGGCAGCCGCAAAATGTTCCGGACGCAGAATTGTTGACCTCTGTTCTTCCCCAGGCTGTGTCGCATATTCAGGCTTCCGAGATAACGCATCCGCTTGTCGATTCTGGGAGCGTGGGATGTACTTCAGCTTGAAGTTGAACCGGGCGAAGAACAAGGACCATCGCTTCTGACGCTGCGTCAGTTTCCGTGCAGTCTGCAAATACTCCAGATTACGATGGTCCGTTCTCACCTCCACCGGGTGTACCGCTCCCTCCAGCAAATGCCGCCATGCCTCAAAGGCCGCCTTAATGGCCAGCAGCTCCTTCTCCCAGATGGTGTAGTTCCGTTCTGGGGGCGTGAGCTGTCTGGAGTAAAAGGCACAAGGCGACAACCGAGATGCATCCTTGTTTGGCTGCAGCAGCACTGCTCCGATAGCAACATCCGAGGCGTCTGTCTCCACTATGAAAGGGGTCCGAGGATCGGGATGCTGTAAAATTGGAGACGAGGTAAACCTAATTTTCAGTTTCTCAAAGGCCTGCTGGGTGCTCATAGTCCACTGAAACGGGGCCTTACCCCGGAGCAACTGTGTGAGAGGCTCAGCGAGGGTCGCAAAGTCGGGAATGAATCTCCGATAAAAATTTGCGAATCCTAAGAACCGCTGAACCTCCTTCCTGTTCCTCGGAGGCTGCCACGATAACACCGCCTCCACCTTTGCTTGGTCCATCTCCACCCCTCTTGCCGAGATCCGGTACCCCAAAAATTCCACCTCCGTCAAATCGAACTCACATTTTTCTAATTTTGCATAGAGATGGTGTTCCTGGAGTCTTCGAAGCACCGCCTTCACATGGACGTCGTGGATGGTCTGGTTCGGGGAGTAGATCAAAAAATCATCCAGGTAAATTATGACGAACCGATCCAAGTAGTCCCGGAACACATCGTTCACGAAGTGCTGAAACACGGCTGGGGCGTTGCACAGGCCGAACGGCATGACCGTGTACTCGTACTGGCCGTATCTGGTCATAAAGGCAGTCTTCCACTCATCCCCGGGTCGGATGCGCACCAAGTTATAGGCTCCCCTTAAATCCAGCTTCGTAAAAACCCGAGCATGGCGCAGACGTTCCAGCAACTCCGGGATCAAGGGTAGCGGGTACCGGTTGCGGATGGTAATTCTGTTCAAAGCTCTGTAATCATTGCAGAGCCTGAGTTCACTAGTGTTCTTCTTCGTCACAAAGAGGACCGGGGCCCCTGCAGGCGACGTGGATGGACGAATGAAGCCCTTCCTCAGGTTGGACTCTAAAAAGTCCCTTAGGGCGGCCAGTTCCGGTTCCGACAAAGAATACAGGCGCCCCGCCGGTATAGGGGCTCCTGGGACTAAGTCTATGGCACAGTCATACGTCCGGTGTGGAGGCAGTCGCTCAGCTTCCTTTTTTGTTGAAGACTCCCGCCAATTCCTGGTATTTTGCGGGTAGGCCGCCAGCAGGTTCTTGGGGGGGGTTTTCTGGGGCGGCAGGGATCCGTTCGGGCCAGCAGTATTCCTGACAGTAGGGTGAAGCAAACAGCACTTCCCTCCGAGCCCAAGATATACAGGGGTCGTGCTGGGTCAGCCAGGGCATCCCCAGGACCAGCGGGAAGTGTGGGACAGCGGCCACGAAAAACTGGACCTGTTCTACATGGCCCTGAATCTCCATAGTCAGCACCTCCGTCTGTTGGTTCACAGGGCCTGACTTTAGGAGCCGTCCGTCAATGGTCTCCACCGGCCGGGGTTCTTCCAAGTGCTGCAACGGGACCTGGTGCTGGGTGGCAAACCCCAGGTCCATAAAGCTGTTGGACGCCCCAGAGTCAATCATGGCCCCTACTGACATCACCAGGCCCTCCCGTCCCCTAAGGGTAGCAGTGACCAACAGCGGATCCCTTCGGGGTTCTAACTGGGGTAGGGTAGTGGCTAAAGCAGGTTCTCCCAGTCTTTTAACCCCAACTAAGCCTGGGAGGGTCCGTTTCCCGGCAAGGGGGCCCCTCGCTGCTTGAGAGGACACACCCGGGCAAAATGGCCCCCCTGTCCACAGTAAAGGCAAAGGCCCCCTGCCCTCCTCCGCTCTTTTTCTGCTGCTGACAGACGTGGACGTGCTCCTCCCAGCTGCATCGGCTCCTCTGGTGGGCTAATCACCGGAACCTTGGGCGAGGCTACGGATGTCTCTGGAGCAACTGCAGGTCCCCTCAAAGCCCACCCTTCTGACCTGGGTGGGTTCTGTAAGCGGGCTAGCCTGCGGGCATTCAGCCTGCCATCAATCCGTGCCGCCTGTTCCATGAGCAGAGCCAAAGACTCAGGTGGAGCAACTCGGGCCAATTCATCAAGGATAGCGTCTGAGAGTCCATATCTATACTGGGCTTGGAGGGCGCTATCGTTCCAGGTAAGGTCCTGGGCGATGAGGCGGAACTCAGTGGTGTACTCCCTCACTGAGCCCTTTCCCTGGTGCAGGTGATGGAGGAGCCTTTCTGCTGTTTCCACCTTAACTGGATCTCCCCAGGTATCCAACATCTCTTTAAAAAAATTGTCCAGCTGGTTCAGGAACGGGTGGTCTTGGAGCAGATATGGAGTAGCCCATCGCTGCGCTGGTCCAGACAGGAGGCTGATGACAAACGCCACTTTCTGAGTGTCTGTAGGGAACTCCTCTGGCCTGAGCTGGAAGTGCAGCCTGCACTGGGCAAAAAACCCTTCCAGCTCCTGCGGTTTGCCAGCGAATTTTTCAGGCAGAGCTGCCAAGCACTTGATTCTTCGAGGGGGGGGCTGGGGTTGAGCAGCTTGCGTTTGTAACACAGCCACGGCCGTTTGCAATTGAGCCACCAGCGTCTCCAGCTGCTGATTCCTCTGCACTAACTCTTCCATTGCTTTTTCTTTTCTTTGTCAGCCAGGTCAGAGATTATTCTGTCCGGGAAAGCTGCCAAGTGGCTTGACAAAGATAAGCTCACACAGTTGGTATCTTAGTAACAAGGAATTTATTGCAGTTACAGACTTCGGAAGCAAGGTCCAGAGATGCAGTCCAAAGGTCACAGGAGTAGGCACGGGTAAATGTTGTCAGAGGCAGTCCAAGGTTACCACAGGATTCCGGAAGTCGTCAGGCGTGGTCACGGGGTCCGGGAGTCAAGGCTGGGTTCAGGAACTCGGGATCTGGAGCGAGGTGCGTGCTCAAGAGCTCTGGGAGCCAGCTTCCACCGAAGAGCTCAGATAATCTCTGACAATTTGGCAGGGCTCCTGGCTGCTCCTTTTATCCTCAGTCAGAGTGCTGAGTCAGCGTTCCGCAGCTGATCTCTGATTGCTTGGCGTTTCTCTTGAAGGCGGCTAGACCGCCTTCGGGTGGACTTGTCCGCCCTTAACTGGCTGAAACTGGGCTGGTCCCTCTCCTCCCCAGATCCCTGCGGCTCTTCCAGAGTCTTTGCTGGCATCAAGCCCTCAGAGCTGGCAGAGGTTCCTGCTGGCCCTGGCTCCTCTCCCTGAGGCTCTGCCACAGCCTCTGCCAGTCCATTCTCTTCTCCTGAGCCAGGCCCCTCTGCACTGGGTCCAGCCTCTGCCACCTCCCCCTCATCTCCCGACTCCGGTTCCATGCAGGGCATGACAAAAGAGGGGGCATGTGCTTCCTTGGGAAAGATGGAATCAAGATGCAATTGACAAACATGTGGAGAAAATACTTCTAAAACGAACCAGTTTTTAATCCATGACCAAAGAAAAATGTCCCAGATTACTCCTGGAAGAGGCCTAGCACATCCAGGCTTTACGTTAGAACTTAAGAACACAAGAAGAGCCCTGCTGGATCATACACCTCAATGTATGCATTTTTAAATGTATACATCCCCCCTTTACATGGGTGAAATGCTGTTTTGTGCTCACATTTCCCTAATATTTGGTGTGCATTGGAAAGCTTGCAGAAATGTGGATTTTGGACTTGCTGGAAGTCTTGGCAGGTGTGAATTGGATCAATGAGAGGATGGGACCTCTGCTCGCATTGGGTCACTCTGCCCAATTTTTGGGAACCCCCCCTCCCCAAATGCACCACATCTCACACTTTTTTTGGGCACAGTCCTATCAAGATGCCCATCACCCTCTGAACCTGGAGGATGGCAGGCTTCCTAGGCAGAGTGGGAGGCGCATGGGGGATTTGCACTGCTCCTGCTCTGCATTTTTGCTAGATGGGCTTTTTTGCCTGTCTAGTTGGGGCTCTGCAGAGTGGGACAGAAGGAGGTTTGGGAGGCTGGAGGATTCTTCCTAAGCCTGCCTCCCCAATCCCCTACCTCAATGCCCACAGAACCCTCTTTCCCTCTTCAAAGTCGCTGTTGTGAGGGGGAAGGGGCAGGGAAATCAGATCCTGGGTACAATGTCGGAGTGCCATCTCCAACTTCAGATCCAGGAATCCAACCTATCCTACTGTATGTCCCCTGAGCCATACAGTAGAATGGCCATAGAATGTTCTCTTACCATGTTTTCCTAACTATATGCAGCATTTTCAGAGTGTTGGAGAGGCTGCTTTGGCAAGGAGGGAGCAGGGAAGTCCACTTCCGCCAGAAAAGTGGTCCCAGCATAAATTTGGAACCTGTACAAATTCGCCTGATGAAGCACATTTCTCTTCTAGCCCTAGTTGTCCTGGTGCAGACATAGGCTACTGAAGTTGGCTCTGCCTCCACAGGCACTTGACGGCGTGGAGCATCATCACACAGGGGAAAATTGTGATTGCTTTCCGTTGCTTCTCCGCCCGCACGTTTGTCCCTCATTACTTCCTCTTTTGAAAGAGGAAGTAAACAACGTACCCGTGGCCCATTCAGTGGGCCGATTTGATCGTGCGGCTTCTCCTGCACACAGCAAGAGATAATGGCAACTTCCATTTTTTAATAAAATAGATGGACTTACTGTGGTGTGTTTTTTTGTCATGCGAAGAAGTCTAGAAAGGGCAGGAGGTTCTCGGGGGGCGGATGATGTTGTGAGAGGGACCCGCGAAAATCTGAGTGCCCAGTAACAATTAGGCAATAAAGCACTTGTCTGATGGAGCTCATGGAAGAGAATTCTCATCCTTCCTCAATCCTTAACCAGCAGCTTGGGGTGGTTGCCCCACTCGAACCCTCTCTGTGGCCACCACTGATTTTGAACACATCAGTAAGATCCACACCAGAAGCCACTGCTGGTGGAACAGAGCCGAGTATTTTACCAGAATCTCCATCCCCATGGAGTGTTTGTAACTCAGTTGTTAAAATCCCATCTTTCACTGTTTTCAAGAGCATTTATTTGGCTCATGATGTTATCTGCGCCGACTTGAAGTGGGCTTAGCTGTTTCCTATGAAGAGTCATAGATTTTTAAAGGTAGCAAACACGGCTGCAACCATTTAGCCTAATTTCATGGAAAATTCATAGAAATTGATTTAACGCAGTAATGTTGGCTTCAAAAGCAAGACGTGCAGTTAGTGCATTTGAAGAAACCTGCGCTGCTTGCTAAACCCATAAAAGCACAATGACGGGAGAGGCCTCAAAGACACCTTTCGACTCTATGCTGAAAGCTAAAATTACACTACAGAACAGTAAGCCAAATTCTGAATTATGCAAATGTTATTTGATTATCTGATCCAATAAAATCAAATGTGATTTATTACACAGATTCCATTCAGCATCTGCAGGAGTGGTAATGGCTTATTTGAGACAGGGCCATCCATACTACGGTAGGCAGTCTGCAGTAGTTGCAATAATGAAGGAAGAGGAGGAGGAGGAGGAGGAGGAAGAGGAGGAATGGGGGGCGTTGGGGAGGAAACACTCAAAAGATTGCTAACTCCTCAAGTGAGCTAGAAATAAACACAATGGCCTTGTTTAGGCAACACTTTGAGCAATGTGATCATCAATAAACACACCTAGTGTTGCTGCCACATGACCACAAAACCACACCCTAATACGTGGTTTGCCTAACTATACCATAACCACAGCTGCAGCCAGAGTGTTGACTGGGGCATGGTTACAAGGAGCACACAATTCCCCTGTTAAAACAGCTCCACTGGCTTTCAGTCTGTATCCGGGCACAATTCAAAGTGCTGGTTAAAGCCCTATATGGCTCGGGTCCAGGTTACCTGAAAGACCGTATTCTCCCTTACGAGCCAGCCCATCCTCTGAGATCTTCAGGGGAGGCCCTTCTCTTGGTCCCATCACTATCACAGGCATGACTGGTGGGAACGCGGGAGAGGGCTTCTCGGTGGCTGCCCCAGGGCTCTGGAACTCCCTTCCCGGGGAAGCAAGACTGGCTCCTTCCCTGGTGTGTTTCTGGAGGCAGGCTTAAATGTTTTTGTTCCAGCTGGCCTTTGGGAAGTACTCTGGACCTCTGTTAATGCACTGTTTATATGTTGTATTTTTAAATTATTCATATTTTAAATGTTTTTAAATGTTTTAAATAGGGCTGTGCACAGACGCCCCCCCCCCCCCGATCCACTTCAGAGCCCGATTCATACTTTCCAAACTTGTCCCAATCTGCCTCGGATTGATTTGGACCTCCCCCGATCCGCTTCAAAACCAGATCCGAAGTGAGATTTGGACCTCTTAATCAAGCTTCAGATGGGTTTCCCCATAGTGTTTCATTGGGAGAAATAAATGCCTATAACTTTTTCATTTTTTAAGATAGAAGCAGAAAACTTTTTGAACTTACAGATGGCTTCATGGTTGTCATCTGTGGAAATCTTCAGACAGATCTGTGCTGCAGTTTGCTCACACTGAATTGAACAGGGTCAATATATTCAACACCACACGCCTTTCTATGTGCTCACAACTTTCAGAAGAATGCTTGGATGGCACCCAGGGCCAAGACAGGGCTTCCCCTACACACACACCCATACCTGGAGACTTTAAAAGCAAGGCTGGAGCTGAAGTTTGGGAGGTGCTGCTTCAGGGGTAGAGATGCTATTCCAACCAAGTTATTTTTTCTTATCTGTTCTGTTTTGTTGTAAACTTGTATTTAGTATATTTTGAAGTATTATTGTGATATTGTTGATTAGTATATTGTTAAATATTGTTGCAGTTTTAATTTTTGTAAACCAACCAGAGAGCTTCGCCTATTGGGTGGTATAAAATGTAATAAATAAATAAATGAAAATTAAAATGCAATAAAATAAATAATAATAATAATAATAATAATAATAATAATAATAATAATAATATCATCTTTTCATCTTCAGGTGTGCTCCTAAGTCCTTTTAGGGTGGAGCCTTATGCATATTTAGAAAGAAAAATCTCTTACAACTCCCAGCGTTCCCCTCCACGTTTAGACAGAAAAATCTCCTACAACTCCCAGTGTTCCCCAGCACATAGCTGGCTGGGAAATACTGGGAACTGTAGGACTTTTTTCTGCCTATACATGCATAGGATTGTGCCCTTAGTCTGCCATGCTTTCTGCATGGCTTAATGTTTTTATCTCCCTGCTTTTCAACTTGTTTTAACTTGTTCTTATTATATCTTTTATTTCTTTTTTCTTTTTTTCTTTCCCCCCAATAAATTTTATTTCAATGTAACCAACACGTTCTCACTATATGATTACCAATGTTTATTTTGTTTTTATATAATTTTCAGACTGCTTTTATTACTACCTTGTCATGCTTGGAGCAGGCTCAATGAAAACAATTGGACTTCAGTTCGCCATGAATGAGTTAGATTGTATTGATTTCAGTGGGTCTTCTTTAAACACGACACAACCCATTATTGTTGCTTTTTATGTATTGTTTTGGTGTTGGAAGCCACTTTGAATTTATTGATAAAGAAAAGTGGGCTAGAAATTTCTAAATAAATAAAAAAACATGTTCCCTCAGCAGAGCGGTAAAGCAGCAGTTTCTGCAGCTGAAACTCTCCCCACGGCCTGAGTTCGATCCCAGCGGAAGCTGGTTTCAGGCAGCCGGCTCGGGTCAACTCAGCCTTCCATCCTCCCGAGGTCGGTAAAATGAGTACCCAACTAGCTGGGGGAAAGGTAACAATGGCCGGGGAAGGCAACGGCAAACCACCCCGCTAGAAGGCCTGCCAAGAAAACGTCAGCGAAAGCTGGCGTCCCTCCAAGAGTCAGTAATGACTCAGTGCTTGCACGAGAGGTTCCTTTCCTTTCCTTCCTTCTATTTTAATATAATGGAAAAGTATATAGAGTATGGCAATACCAAAATCCTCATCCCCCTATGAAACACACATATAAACTTAGGATGGATTCACTCAATCCTTTTTTCTTTTTTTAATGTGGGGTTTATGTCACTGACTTTCAGCCTAGCCTACCTCACAGGGTTGTTGTTGTGCAGATCAAATGGAGAGGAGGGGGATCATGTACACTGACTTGGGCTCTTTGGATATAAATATAATGAATAAATAAAAATAAATAAACCTTCTGGGATCAGCAGCTTATGGCTTATTTCTCATGTGTACTATGTTCAGCAGAGAGATTGTGTTGGACAAAAACTAACATTGGCTTTCATTGAATATTAAAACTGTGGATTGCTGTTCTAGAGTATTTTAAACTATGTGCAGAAGAAATGTTCACCTTCATCTCTCTCATCTGAGATGAAATGCTCAGACATCTTCCAGCCAAGAAAGTACATCTCGGTTTCAGAGTAAGTTGGGAAATAAAGGTTGTCCAAGAGGCAAACGATTCTTTCTGTTCACATTCCTGGCAAGGTAGAAGTCCAGCAACAAATGATTATCAATTTTCCACTGCTGAAAAAGCAGCTCTGTTGGAATGTTATATTTTGTTTTTCCTACACCCCCAGGGTCCCATATTAACTGTACATAGTTTCTTATAAAGCTAGCTAATTGTAAGAGAGGTCGTCTGGGAATATCACACCATGCTGCATTGCTTAATTTGTATGCATTGTGGTACTGCAGGGAAAGCAACATCATAAATTGTTGTTTTGCTAAATTGCCTTCAACTTAAAGGCAACCTGATCTCATAAGAACAGTTCCAGTGAACTATCCCAATAGTCCATGGGTGGGAAACCTGTCATCCTCCAAATGTCATTGGACTACAAAGCTCATCACCCCTGATTATTGTCCATTGGCCAATGACATCTAGAGGGCCACACGGCCATAAAGGTGAGACAGGAGCAGCAGCAGCAGTAGGCCTAAACCCTCACACACGTCATCAGCACAGGGGGGATTGAAGTGGTCCTGGGTGCTCATGGTGTGGATAGTCCTGTCAGGTAGCTTGTGGGCATCTCAGGTGAAGCCAAGATGACACAGGTGGGCAGGACATCACACCTTCAACAAATCAAAAGTCTCCAGTCTCATCAAGACAGTGAGCTTACACACATGCAAGGTCTCCATCCTAGAGAACTATGGAGACTAAATGGACATCCTGCTAAGGCATGTTGTGTTCTGCTTGCAGCATCTATTATGTAAGGATGGGGCCGGGGCTTCCTGGTTTGGTTTCAGATGCTGAGTCAGACTTGGAGGCAGAAGTAGAAGAAGCCCAGCCAAGAGAGGGAACAGGAGAGGAAATTCCTTAAGACTCTTCAGGAAATTCCCCAGGAACTTATTGCATAGGAGGCCCAGGTTCAGAGACCATCTTCCCCCTCCCCTCCTGGGAACTCAGCCTTTGTCGGAGAGGGAGTGAGCATCGGAATTGACAGATCCCAGAGTCCTCTGCAGGGTGAAGTGGGCAGAGTTGAGAAGAGGTGGGAGGCAGTCCACTTGACTAGCTGCACATCAGAAGTTGAGTCAAGAGGACCCTCCCTGAAGGAGGAGTCCAGTAGTTGATAGGGTAGTGCTTTGCTTTGTTTGGCTCATTATGCTTAGAAGATGGCTCCTAGCCTTCACAGTCACTATAGGTGTGAAGAGGGGGGTTTTTTGCGCTGGGTGGGGTTGTTTCTGTTTTACTGAATAAAGACTTTGTGGATTGCACAACGAGTCTCTTTAGTATCTCACATTTCAGTGGGAGGGCTTGGAACCACGACAAATTCTATATCGCCTATGTATATCTCATGTCAGTTCATTTACTTATTTATTTACTATATTTATATACTGCCCCATAGCCGAAGCTCTCGTGAGCTATAAACCCCAAGGGCACCCACCCACCCACCCACCCACCCACTCCATACCCGACCGCAGATGCAAATCAAACTGAAGCTGAAAAAGAGCAGCTGTTTCTATGGTTATTCTTTGGGGTCTTTCTCTTTGCCTTCAGCGTGACACTTCGACACAGAAAGTGATAGCATTTCTGAAACACGTTATTAAAGCACGCAGTGATGGGCTTTAGTTTATAGTTTCCCCTTAAGTTCTTATTGAGTAAAAACCTGGCCATCCTATTTTGATCTGTGGTATCTCAAATAAAATATCTACGGACAGTCAGTTTTTCTTTGCTCGAAGGTGTGCTATTCCACGCATCCTCAAAAGGTCTGCACCCCTTCCGTGCTGGAACCTTTGCTTTATCCAAACAAGCGGCCATCTTACTTACCACTAGGGAATAATAAATCTTGAATCCAGGTTTAGCCACTAAGTAGTCATCTGATTTGAAGGTTATCTTCAGCTGGTTCGTTTTTGACGTTATTCTCGGAGGAGCTTCCTTGTATCCACACCATCGTCCTCGGATCAGTGTGCTGATTTCGGATATATCTTCCACTTCCACAAAGTCATATCTGGAGTCAAACAAGCAGGCATGGACATGTTCCTTAGCTAGGGCTAACATGGAAAGTGATCTCCTGTGAGCTTTTGCCTTGAAATTAGCGGGGAAGGTGGAAGGGCAGGATGCCCTGTCAAATTTTGGGTTGACATTCGGGTGAAATCATGGGTGGAAAAGCATCCCGAGTGACCACCAACTGGTGGCTGCAATTTCTCCCCGCTCCATGACCTCCACAGAACTATACTATGTGCTGTTGTAGTACAGTCTTCCCCAGCCTGGTGCCCTCCAGGTGTGTTTGGACTACATCTCCAATCATTCCCAGCCAGCATAGGAGTTGCATTCCATACATCTGGAGAGCACCAGGTTAGGAAAGCTTGATGCAGTGTGGGTACAAGTCATATTAATACTGTTGGGAAAAGGGACACAGTGGGAAAAGGTCACAGTGGCTGTACTTCTTGTCTTGCCCCTACAGTGAGGGTGTACACACACTTACACAATGGGCAGTATCCAACTGTACCATTCTGTTAACAGAAATGCTGTTTTGCTAGCAGATGCTAGGTTATGAACTATGCACAAGAGATGAATCCAATGAAAGTCACATTTACATACAGATGGTTGCACCAGTGGTTTTTCATCAATCTTGGGCAATGTGTTGTGCAACCCACTGCACATTGGGCTGTGTAACCCATTGTGCAACTGCTTTGCACTCATTGTGCAACCGTTTGCTCATTCTGCTTGTGTAACCAGTTACGCCACGGCTTGCACAACTGGTGTAATGGGCGACCGCTTGTGCAATGGAGAGATTCAGTGCAGTTCCGCTAGCGATAGCTGAGTTTGCGGAAAGACACTGTTGGATACTGCCCATAGAGAATATCTAGCAACTTCCTTGAAGGTATGTCAGGCCTAATATTAGGGTACATTCACTAATGGTTTTGACTTCATTTATAGCAGCTTTCCCCAAACTGGTGCCCTCCAGAAGTGTTGCGCTGTAATTCGCATCATTCCCATGCCCGTACTGCATGGGAATGATGGGAGTTCAAGTCCAACTCATTAAGGTCACCCGGTTGGAGAAGGCTGATTTATAGTAACTCTGTTCTTTTCTGGGTAACAATGGATCATTTTCTGTAATTTTCTCAGAGTCTGAATCTACTAATTTGACTGAGTTAGCAAGTACCTTACACCAGCCTTCACAACATAGTGCTCTCCAGATGTGTTGAACTGTACATCTAGCTGTGGATGATGGGAGTTGTAGTCCAATAAATCTGGAGGTGCCAGATTGGTTTCTACAGTTATGAAGTTCTACCAGCTGATTTTGAATGAAAGCATTCCATTTCTTTCCCCCCATACTCCCAATTCTGGTGCTCCTGGTTCTACAGAGGTTGTCGGGGATGGGAGGAAATAGTGGCTGCAACTTGATACTTTGAAGTTTTAAAGAACTTTTTAAATGCTAGTAGTTACAGGGAGACCTGCCTTTGAAAAGGTGACATGTGAAGTGCAGGCGGGCTTGGATCTCTCCTTGGCAAAAAGCCCCCCTTCCCAATCCCCAAAAGGACTTGGTGGATTATTTATTATGGACTAAAATTCATCCATATGCTTTGAATGCTCTGTGGAAGCAAAAGAGCCATAAAGCAGCCGGTGCAGCTAGGAATATGGCTCCTTTGTGTGCCTAAATGAGCCCAAATGGTATCTTTATTCAAAATAAACATTAAAAAAGAACAAATCCTGCATAAAGGCAGTTGTTCTAGTCATACATCAGACTGCTCCATCCCTTCCCAATCCTCGGAGTGCTGAACGGCATGCAGAGTTTCCTGCAGGCAGGATGGAATTCCCAACCTCATGCCTCAGAGTGGTGGTGGGCAGCTGTTTCACTTAAATCCACAGCCAGAGCCTCCTGCTTGGGACAACGAAGGCCAGATCTAATCATTATGAATGTGGAATAAAAAGCAGGAAATAACACCATGAAAGAAAACGGTATATGGAATGTGGGTTGCGCCCCAACAGTTATCTGCGAACTACGAGTTCCATCTTAGATTTTAAAACGCGTTTGAAAACTCATCTGTTTTCCATCGCTTTTGGTATTTTAGCCTGATTTACTGTTCTCATTGCTATGATTATTCCCTTTTTTCTGTTTTGTGTAACCCCTTCCCCCTTCATATGCTTTAATGTGATTTTAGACTGTAAGCCTCTAGGCAGGGTATCGCTGTTTTATTTGTATATTCTGCACAGCACCAAATACATTGTTGGTGCAATAATAATAATAATAATAATAATAATAATAATAATACTTCAATACTGCTATAAAGCAGTTGTGGAGATCTAGCCTGAGTCTACAGAGAATGTGTTTACTTTATTTATTACATTTATATATTGCCCCATAGCCGAAGCTCTCTGGGCGGTTAACAAAAGTTACAAACAGTAACCATTAAAAACAAATATACAAAGTTTAAAAACAAAAAGCATAAAAACAACAGCATGCTTATAAAAACAGCTATTTTGAGGTCTGTTAAAAACAAAATGGACTTTTGCTCTGGGGAAACATATTATTAAACTTTCCAGGTGAGAGACAGGTGAAGAAGACCTCGAGTTCTGCCCTGAGCTGGACTCCCCCCAACCATAAGGTCATCTACCATCAACTGCCTTGTGGGAAGAATTCCGAGACAGACACAGAGAGAGAGAGAGAGAGAGAGCATTTTACAACTCCACCCCCCTGTCCTCCACTCACCTGCAGATCTCATTCTCTGGTTCCTCCAGTCCGAATTGATGATCAAACACCAGCTGTATCCTTGCGTTCCCCGGCGAAAGCAACTTCCATGTCAATAAGAGGTTCCTGGGGTAGTTGTGCGGGAAACGGGGGCTGTGGATGTAGCCGCTCTCCAAGACGTTGATGGACTCTTCTTTGCGGTACAAGGCTGTGAGGTGATTGCTCTCTGTTAGTAATCACAACTTGTAGGAATTAGTATGTGGCTCAGGACAGAAGGGCAAAGAGAACAATTTGACAATAAATGACTATCTACATTGATAGGCTTTTAAGAAACACTGGATTCACAATAACTCTTTTATCAACTCGTACACAGGGGTATAGTGGAACCAGGGCTCACAGGGTCAAAACACTGGGAGTTTTTGATTAGCAGGATTGATGACATCATCTGCCACCTCCCTCAGGTTTTTGTGTTTCCCCTGAGCATAACTGCAATCCTCACAGTAGCCAGGGAGAAATGGATTAGTTCTTAGCAACACAATATTGTTGTGAGCTATCCCTGCTTTAATGGAAAGTATTTTGGGATGGTTTATTTGTTTGTTTGTTTACTGCATTTCTATACCGCCCAATAGCCAAAGCTCTCTGGGCAGTTCACAGATATTCAAACCATAAACTACAACTGAAGTACAAACTTTATATCACAATATAAAATTACAACCAGAACAAAATTGAGCAGCAATGCAGAGATTTAAATTACAGATTCAAAGCAGCAAATTAAAAGATTAGGATGGTAAAATGTTTAAATACTGGGTAAATAAAAAGGCCTTCGCCTGGCATTGGAAAGAGAATAATGTAGGTGCCAGGTGAACCTCTCTAGGGAGGTCATTTCACAGCCAGGGTGCCACAGCAGAAAAGGCCCTCCTCCTGGTAGCCACCTGCCTCACTTTCTTTGGCAGGGGCTCACAGAGAAGGGCTCCTGAAGATGATCTTACGGTCCAGGCAGGTACATATGGGAGGAGGCATTCCTTCAGATAAACTGAAGTGGAAATATGGAGAATCTTGATGAACTCGAGTTTTTTTAGTATGCTCATCCCTACTCCCAGTGATAGCCAGACACGTGCCTTTGGGAAGCTCACAAGCAACAAGGTGGAGATAGCCAGACCTTGTTTTCCACCACCAGTGTCCCCAACATTGTTCATAAAACCTTTAAGATGATAAGGAACTCTTTGTTGTTATGGTTCCTAAGAGTCACCCATGCTGTGAATCATTGTCTGTTTGGCCAAAGTCAACTGAAGCATGATTCAATTGACATCTGTCTGCTAAGTAATTTCCCACCATGACTTCCCACCATTGTTCACAGAGCAATTAGGAAAAAAAGGAGACCCATCTTATTTTTAATTTTGTTCTCATCACATATACCAGCTGAAGAAATTAGGTGTGGCTCAAGAGCTTGCATTAACAACAGCAACAACCAAGCAGACATGGTATAATAACAACCTATATTACCTGAATATGTTCTATGCTTTCCTTCTCTGGGATTCTTGGGCTAATCTACATATTACAGTGACAAACAGGGATGACATGGAAAATAGTTTCTGCAGGTAAGCAATCCACACCCAGGTCATAATATCTAGAACAGCTTGGGGGGAGGAGGGATGACCCATCTCTGAATCACTGTGTTTACCAAAGGGGGAGGTGTGTGTGTGTGTGTGTGTGTGTGTGTGATATTTTAGAATGGATTCAGGTATGTGGGTTCTTGAGGGTGTTTATTGTGAGAGTGACAATACAATTTTTCTTCTCTCTTTCTATAAAAACTTGCTGTTTGCGCCTAGTGTCATTTCAGGGTGGAGTGTGGGGGAGAGCTGCTCTAGTAATTGCTTCCGGAAATAACAGATTATTACAGCAGAGAGAGAGAGAGAGAGAGAGAGAGAGAGAGAGAGAGAGAGAGAGAGAAGGAGGTTCCACACCACAGCAAAATCCCTGAAGTGTTCCTTTATCCCATCCACTTAAACAATCTGAATCGTTTCACACTAGGGATGTCAGAGAAATCCATTTGGGGGTGGAGTTTGATGGGTTTTCCTAGGCTTACACCCCCCCCAAACTTATTTTGGTTCCCATTGGGCATCCAACTCAATTTGCAGTGAGTAGGGCCAGTTTCCAGATTTTTTGGGGGTGGTGGTGGAGTGTCTGCAATTTGTGCACATTTCTGAGCAATCTGTACAAATTAAAAGCTGAATTTGCATAAATTTTTGTGAACTGCCCAGAGAGCTCCGGCTATTGGGCAGTATAGAAATGTAATAAATAAATAAATAAATAAAATAAATTGTACAAATTATGGCCAAATTTGCACAATTTGCATAAATTCACCTATAATTTCCAGAAATTGCAGAACGTCTCCCCCCCAAAAAACCCATACACAAACACACACAAACACACAAGTGATTTGTATATGCTGGGGGAATTCAGTCAAACTACAAAAGAACCAGATTTCCCAATGGACATCCCTATTTTACACACACACACACACACACACACACACACACACACACACAGAGAGAGAGAGAGAGAGAGAGAGAGAGAGAGAGAGAGAGAGAGAGAGAGAGAGAATGGTCAGAATGTCTCTTCCCCACATTCCCCACCTGCAAATGGGATGGTGAATAGGGGTGAGCCCATGAGTAATTGTACAGATCCCTGTAAGTTGGTACACCTATATACTCCCATATAAATTGGCATGTATATTCAAAACGAGGGCCATTAGGGCCAGAATTTGGAGTAATTAAAATATTTTTCTTATAGCATCTTAAAACGAAGACACAGATCAAACGCTGATGTGAAGCATCTTTCCCAACAGTCCCGATTAATCTTATCAATAGCAAACTTCTATGATGGATATCTTTCCCTGAAGAAAACCAACAACCCTGTTTCTCAGCCAGTAATTTCATCACCCTAGATAAGAGAGAAATTCCTTGAGGCAGTAGTGCAGTCCCGCTTTCTCAAATAGTATTCCCAGCTCAAAATAAATGTTGACTATAACAGACAATAGTACCTTAAATGCTACCCATAAGCCTTTTAGCTAGAAAAAGCTAGAAACTTCTGGCTTTAGGTTAGCTCTGGGTTATTCACATTAGGAAGTGACAGAACTTTAATATCAGATATAATATGAAGCTATAGCAGAAGATATAAATCCAGATCCACACACCACAGAGTGCAATGGCATTAAGTTTGACTCTCACATCAGTCACGATTAAGACAACAGAATTCGTGTTCTTTCCCTGTTTACCCTTGCCTCTATTTCCCTTCATTTCCTCTGCTGATTCCCCAGGATTGAATCATAGATTGTAAGCTCCTTGGGGCAGGGATCTTTCCTGTTTTACTTGGCAAAGCTTCATGTGCACTGATGGCACCATGTAAACAAGTAGCTTCAGAGGGCCTTCTCAAGTTCACCCTGCTAAATGGAATACAATGGGTGACTTCTGTTTTGTGCCTTTGTTGTGAAATGCCCTCATGGGAGAGACTCACTTGGCACCTATGTTATGTTTCTTTTGGCCCCAGGTGATGACCTTTTTCTCTTTCTAGATGTATTTAATTTATTTGTTACAATTTTACACTGCCCAATAGCTGAATCACTCTGGGCAGTTTACAATTAAAACCATAACATTAGGGCTGTGCTCTGCTCCGATTCAGATCGCGAATCTAGAGCAGAGCGACCTGATCTGCCTCCTCCAAAGGCGGATCCGGATTGGGTTGGGGGAGCTGCGGATTGAGGCGAAGCAGTTCGCCTCCATCCGGAGCTCTGAACTCAAGGGGAGGGAGAGGGGGGTTTACCTGGCTCTGCCACCGCAATCCGTGTGGCGACGGCGGCAAAGCCAGGTAAGGGGGGGCTTACCTACCTCCATCGCGGTCCAGCGTCAGCTTCAACTGAGGGCCAGGCCTCAAGCCAGAAGAGCAGGCCTGCTCTTCTGGTTTGAGGCCTGGCCCTCAGTTGAAGCCGGCGCCAGACCGTGACGGAGGCAGGTAAGTAGGGGGAAGAGGGCTTACCTGGTGCCGCTGCCACCGTGGTCCGTGCGGTGATGGCGGCGGAGCCAGGTAAGGGGCAGAGGGGAGGGGGGCTTATTCAGCCTCCATTTTGCCCCCCCTTCCTCACTTACCTGTCTCCAATGTCTGCCGCGGAGGCAAGTAAGTAGGGAAGGGGGGCAAAATCTTGATTCGCCCCTCTGGATATTGCTCCGCAGAGCAGAGCGGGGGGGGGGGGGGTCGAATTGACCCGAAGCAGATCGGCCTGATCTGAAAGTTGCAGATCAGGCCACGAAGGGGTTCGGGGGGCTCCGTGCACAGCCCTACATAACATACATTTTTAAGTGCTTTATTCTTAAGCTTTTTTAGTGCTTTTAACTCTGCCATTTAATATGTTGCTGCTGCTGTTGCTGTTGCTTTTATTTATTTTAATTGTATACTATGTACTGTGGTTGGTTTCATTCTGTCTGGTTTCATGATTGAGGTTGCTTGATTGTTTCTATGTTTTGAATTTTTTCATTCTTGACCTCCCGGAGAACGCTACTCATAGGCGGCATACAAATAGTGCTAACAAACAAATGTAACAGTAATGGTGAGAAGAAGATAAAGGTGGAACCTGACATCCTTGTCAGTTCATTCAAGTTTGCTCCTCATTCCATTACTGTATTTGTATGTTTCTCTTATGCAGACACGTTGGAGAAATGAGTTTGGGGTGTGGAGTTTGATGCATTTTCCTAAACCTGCCCCCCTCACACACTTTGTTTGATTGTTGCTGCAGCACCAACTCGATCTGCAATGAATTGGGACAGCTCATCAATTTTCCAGGGATTTTCTGCAATTTCCCCCTGCAGCTTTTGCAATTTGCGCAAATTTCTGAGCAATTTGTGCCGACCCGGCTGTATTTTGCGCAAATTCGCCCATAATTTGCACACATTGCTCAGAAATTTATACAAATTTGAGGAACCTGTGGTTGGAAAAGGCACAAAAAACATTCCTGGAGTATAGGGAAAAGCCCACAGCTTGGTTCACAAGTGCGAATTGAACTCAGAACTCTGTGGAGCCAAAATAAAATTGGATTTCCCAGTGACTGACATCCCTATTTTTATGTAAACACCTCCTGCTCTTAGGATTGTGAGCTAATGGTTTGTTTTGTTTGTTTGTTTCTAAATTAAGACTGAATGGGAGAAACAAAAAAAAATGGAATACTAATAAGGAAAACCATTAGCTTCTGGTGTTACTTTATTGACAGGAGAATATGAACTGATGAGGGTGTATCTTTGATCCTGTTATCTTTTGAAGCATGAATGTTTAGGTCAAAATAAAGTGAATTTAAGATCAAAATGTGGAGGTCTTTTTCCGAACCACTTAGGAATACAAATATAACTATTTCATCTCTTCCCTCGGATTGGTTTCTGCTATGTGGGTGGATGTGGGCATCTACATCCATTAAATTCTGCATAAGAAATAGAAGTATGTCAGTCATCCATCAACAATCTCTCTAGAGAGTGAATAACTCTATCTGAGGAAACAGCTTGAAAAAATATATAGGACAAGAGCCTGGGCACTTGTAGTAATGGATTTTTTTTAAACACGATTAAGTAGTATCATTTTACATCCCCTCAGTCTGCCATTCACTCCATATTCCCTATCAGAAATTTCCTAAAACTGCTCTGACCAAATAAAGAATTACAATTTTTTTTTTAAAAAAAAATCCAGCTGCTACTTAAAACCAGTCAGGTTCTGGTGACTCCTCTTCCGCCCACACACATTGAAAGATAGAGGTGCTCAAAATTATATACGGTGTGGAGAAAATGGATAGGGAGACATTTGGGGGTCATCCCATGAAGCCGATTGGTGGGAGATTCAGGACAGATAAAAGGAAAGACTTCTTCACGTAGTGCACATTTGAAGTATGGAAATCACTTTCACAAGATGTGGTTAAGGCCACCCATTTGGATGGCTTTAAAAGAGGATTGGGCCAATTCATTGAGGAGAGGGCTATCAATGGCTACTAGCCCTGATGGCTAGCTGGCAGTATGCCTATGTACACCAGTTGGTGGGGAACATTGGCAGAAGGGTGTTGTTCCACTCATGTCCTGCTTTTGGTTCCCTGTGAGGCACTGTTGGGCACTGTGTGAACAGTATGCTTGACTAGATGGACTCTTGGTGTGATCTGGTATGGCTTTTCTTATGTTCTTAAAACGTGAGTCTTGGGGCTACACAGGCTAGCTCTGCCAACGGCCTCTGAGGCATACCATCACCATGTCCCCACCATCTGTTCTTTTGGCTCTATGCAAGTTCATCAGTTTGCATGTAGAGGAGGGCTGCAGATCTTCAATCTGGTGGGCCAAATCCAGCCATCCAGGGTTTCCCAGAAGGCCATGCTGACAGGAAAAGTGCAGCCAGCCAGGATCTCCTGAGTGGTATAGCATTGGGTCAGAGAGTTCAGGGATGGAGGTGTAGAAAGCTACCAAACTGAGCCGTCCCCTTTTCCTCCTCTGTGTGCTATCCGGAAGTGTTCCCTTTTTCCTTGTCAAAGGAAGGGGAGGAAAAGGACTCTCCAAGGCCAAATCCCACGCTTATTAATAACTTGTGTTTATGAGCCATGTCTCCACTGTAAGAAGTGCACAAGGCAATGTACACAAAGCTCTGTAGTTCTCACTAGATTATGGAGAGTCTTCCCCAAACACCCTTAGGATTAACTCCCAAACTATCCATGTTCTCCCAACCCCCCCCCCCCAATAATCCTGTTAGTTCCAGTGGGAGCGGGAAAGAGACTATTCAGGGGGCTTCACCCCTGCAGAGTTGTACCACTCTTCCTCATGCATTCTAACAGAGCAAGACTCTCCATTATCTAGTACAGGATGACATAGTGATGGACGGACCCACCTGCATCTGATCATCAGAAGTTCGCCCTGCTGCCCACCTCCGCTCATTGGGCCGCCCGTGATTCTGTTGAGGCTTGGGCCCTTTCTACACCTCCTGATTGCAAGAGCCTTCCCCAGCGTGTACACGAGGCACGCGACGTCCCAGAAAGAAGCAGGGACATCGGAGCTAACCTTTTTTCTTCTACTACTTTTTTTAAAGCAGTGGGGCCAGTAGTGCAAGCACGAGGCCCTGCTCCACCGAAAATGTAAGCATCAAAAACAAACAAACAAAACTGAAATTGACCCCCCCCAACCCCCTCCCTGCCATCCCAGGGGTGGCAAAACTGCTGCCACCACCTCCTCTGATGGGCATGGAGCCATACCACATGGCTCCATGCTCATTTCGGGTGCTGCGCTTACTCACGTGTAAGCGCAGCACCAGGTGGGACAGGTGCCCACACTTCCTGTGGTCTCAGGCAGAATTGGGTTTTCCCAGCATTTCTTTATCCCTGAGAAAACCTGTGCCTGTTTCCCCTCCCCCTGCCTCAGGGAGTCCCTGTGCATCATTTGGATGCAGAGGGACTCAGCCGTGATGAGCCCGGACTATCAGGCTGGTGTAGACATGCCCTTGCTGAGGCCCAATGAATGCTCAGCAAGCAGCTCTTGCTCCAAAAATTATGCCTCCCCCCCCCCCCGTTGTGTAAATGGCACTGTTCTGTAGATACATTTCTTTGATAAGTTGTTTGACTCTGTTAGAGGAATAATTTGCTAGAGCTTCCACATTAATCCCATAACGATAGAGTATGATACTGACTGAGTTTGCCCAAAAACTTCAAGACAAGGATTGTAATTGCTCTAAGTAGCATTTTATTGGGAGCTGGGAATCACTCATGCTAGCCAGCTTCAGCCAGTATAGGGCTAGTGCAACATGTGCACCAGTTTGAATGGAGATTAGCCCTGTTTCAGCCCTTAAAAAGGGGGCAGACATTCCTTTGGGGACAACCAGCAATGATTTTAGAAAAGAGTTCTGTATCACTTCTAAGGGGAAAGCATTACTGTATCCCCAGATCTCTGCACCATACAATAATTGTGGCACAATCTTCTGTAAATTCTATGTCACAGTGGAGGCTCTGGAAATTGTACATTTTCCCCACTGGCCGCCATTTATGTAACATGGGGAAATACATAACTTCTGGAACCTCCATTGTGGTGCACAATGGAGGCTACAGGTGAGGGTGGATGGCGCAGAGCAAATGCACTGCGGGTGTCCAACTGGGTCCGAGGGGGGCGGACACAGGGGAGTCCTTTGGACTCCTAGACGCAATCAGGCACCCGTAACATCCCTAGGATGGGGGGGAGGGGAACCCTGCAAGGGATAAGCTAGCATTCCTCTCCAGCTCAGAGGACAAGAATTTGAGACTTTTAATGCTCACCTTTCCATTGAGTTGGGTTCAAAAGTGCTCCAGAAGTTCTTTCCCAATACAGGAAGAACTTTGCCAGCTTCTCTAGACAAACTCCTTGTTTGAGCTAGCTGCCCCCCATGCTTTTTACGGTCTTATTTTTTATAAATAAAGTAATGTTTTTTTCTGCATACCTGGGGAGTCCCTGGGGCAGGCAATCAGATACCTATACCCTGTCCATGAGTGGGCAAACCTCACAGCTCGCACTGCTTAGCGTGCAAGTTTGCTATTATTTTAGAACTTCTATAGCACCACCTTATCTCATTCTAATTTCACATTACCTGGCAGGCAAGGCTTCCCTGCTATTCAAGCTGAAATATTCCCTTCATCAACCTATTCTTTAGGTACATTTACACTCGAGATCTAGCCTGCTGCGAAGAGACTGCCAGAGGCAATGTGGTTTTAATTGAGCCTCATAATGCTTTGGAAAGAAAGATGATGTGAGTTAATCCACCCTGCTAATAAAGGGAGGCACACTAGCATTCCCGCACCACATCTGAGATAAGCGCAGCACCATCCTTTCCAGGTCTTAGCTGGGGAAGATTTGCACCCCGTTCTGCACTTCCCTTCTGCATCAAAGCTTGGGTCAATGCTGGAGAATGCGACACCTTGACAGAATCTCCGAGTCTGCCTCTTGAATAATGCAAGGGCAGGAAATAAACACGTTGCATTAAAAGCGTTGAAAGAAGAAGGGCTTTTGTGTTTTCATTTCTAGCAAGAAATACCTCTGGTTTTTTTCATTTCTTTTCATTTCCCCCACTGGAATCTGTGGGGAATGAAGAGTAATTGGTTCATATGAAGAGGACGTTTACAGCAGTGCTGGAGAAAAGGCCAATAGTGGACAAAGCGAAATGAGGAGATAACGGTCTGTTGATATTGACCTTAATAACATGAAATGTTTTCTCTTATTTTTCAGAAAAGAGGAGGAGGAGGAGGAGGAGCTCAACTGTCAATCTTCAGTAACGGGAGATATGGTACAGCATACCAAGACATTTTGCAAAGGCCAAGGTGGGGCTCCCTACCATTCCATGGCCAGACTGGCAGTAGAATCTTACTTCAACATTGCATCTGTGAACAGCAGGCTAAGTTAGAGGACGCAGGACTGGTAGCCTGGCAGCAATTCATCCCCACTCCCTTCAACCCAGCATCTGCCACCTGACATGGCCACTTCACTCTGCATGATAGTAGGGCCGGGCCTGCACATACTTTTTGCTTGTGTGAAGTCCCAGCAACAATCTCCAGCATCACAGTTGAAAGGGTCAAAGGCAGGGGTGAGGAACCTCAAAACCAGCCCTTCTGGGATGCCAATCTTGCCCTCTGGGGTTCCTCAGAAGGCCCTGTGTCTTCCTCTGGCCCCACACCATTTTCCCCCACCACTGAACATTTGGCAGTTCCTGGCTTTTATGCAGTTCCCTACCTCTCAATGTTCTAAAAGATTGAAATCCCTCTCCCAAGGCTTAGTTATTGGCAGTGAGAGCTTGAATAACAGCTACAATGTGGCAGACTATTTGTGCCTTTACCATTACATAAATGGGGCATTTACAGCCCATTGATGCAGCAGAGGGGGGAATGTGCAATTTTCAGAGCCTCCATTGGGCTCGCAAAGGAGGCTTCAGAAATTGCACACTCCTCCTGCTGTGTTAATGGCAGCCATAAAGGCCTCATTGATGCAGTGGGGGAAGTGTGCAATTTCGGCAGTGGGAACAGATGGCTGCTGGGTGCTTGTCGGGAGGGGGCAGAGATGGGGGAGTCTGTTGGACTCCCAGACTCAGTCGGGTGCTTCCAACATCCCTACCCAAATCTGGCTTCCAACATCCCTACCCAAATGCCCACATCTCACCTGCAACCAATTATAACAAAGCCAAGTCGGGAGGAACCAATGGGCTCCATGGGTGTGCGTGGAGCCAAACCGGGATCTGGGAGAACAGTTCAACCCCTTTGCTCCTCCACTCTGTAGCCTCAAGTGATTCACCGCAACCAACACCAGCATGCAGATAACCCTGGCTCAAGTCCTAGCTGAACCTGACCCTCAGACCCAGGCCAGTTGGATGGAAAATATAGAAGTTACAAGTAGAAAAATGGAGCTGCATCTTCAGCTGAAAGCAACAGGTGGCTTATTGGTTTGTTTGTGTGCTTATTATTACATTTATAACCTGCCCTTTTTCCTCTTGCAAGGAATGCAAGGTGGGTTGCATAGTCTCCATGCTCCCCATTTTATTTATTTATTATCTTGCCTTTTTTCCTCCAAGGAATCCAAGGTGGTGTACATAATCCTCCTCTCCATTTTATCCTCACAACAACCTTGTGAGGTAGGTTGGGCTGAGAGCCTGTGACTGGCCCAGAGTCACCCAGTGAGCTTCCATGGCTGAGTGAGGACTAGAACATGGATCTCTTGACTCCCAGCCCAACTCTCTAGCCATTACCTCACACTGGCTCTCTTTTATCCTCACAACAACCCAGAAGGTTAGACTGAGAGTCAGAGACAGGTTCAAAGTCACCCAGTGAGCTTCCATGGCCAAGTGGGGATTAGAACCCAGATCTCCTGAACCCTGGTCCAATACTCTAACCATCACGACACCCTGGATGTGTGCCTTTTAAAATTGCCTACAAAATCCTTGTCATTATCTGAAATTTGGCTACCCTGATGCTTTGAAAGAAGTATAGAATTCCTGAACATTTCTTGACATTTGGATGGGAACCATCCAAGTTCCATGCAGCAGAAGACTGGTCGGGTCTCCCATTGAAAGCAATGGGAAATGAAAATGAATGGTTATCAATGAAAATGAATGAACTTGTTGCAAATCAGTAATGAACTAAGTGAAAATTTAGAGCATTGCATACGAACTGAATGAACAACAAATTAATGAACAATACAATACAACTTTTAATAACAAAAATGAATGGAGCAACCAAATGATTTCTTTTTCTTGCTCACCCCAAGAAATGTGACACAAGCTTATGTGGGTTCAGGCAGAGTAGGTGATCACCCGGGATAGGTGATATAAAGCAAGAAAATGAGATGTAATCAGGAAAACTGATAAAAATATAAAAACGGGCATAAACAAAAAACAAATGCAAATGAATGGCAACTAACAAATCACTGCCCTTTACTAATTTGGATAAATTTTGGACAACTCTCTATTGCCTTTAACAGCTTCAACACTAATATAAATTTAGAGATATAGCAGCAGCCACAGTAGAAATAACTGGAAGATTATGAACATAAAACTATTTTGTGTCATTGAAAGCCATCCAACTAATGTGCTAGTGATGGTAATATAAATGTTATTTCAGGGACATAGTTGGCATAGAACATATGCACTCTGCCCAAAGTCTTTCAAAATGTTCAAGAGTGCACTTCATTAAGAGGAAATGTTGTTGAGTAGCAGCCATAGACATCAGTTTTCCACAGAACACGCCCTGTAAATCTACTTTTTTTGCCTAATTATTTAAAAGCATGACTAGGCAATGTAAGTGAATAAATACAGGGCTTAAATTATAATGTCAAAATAAGGACAGAGAATATTACTTAATCCAGCCATCATTTTGTACCACTTTTGCTGAGTGGAGCAAAGGCAGGCCTCTTAAAATGGATGCAAAATTAAGGCCGGTGTGGCATTATAATTCTCAATGTATTTTCAAAAGATAAAAGTCAAGAAGAAGACATTTCAGATGGCTTCACACCTATGGTAAAATGCGAATTTATTGGAAATTTAGGATGAACCTATATTGCTCCTACCTTCTGAAATGCTGGGTGTGAGGCAAAAAAGATGAGACAGCTAAGGTATCAGGGGCCAGGATAAGAATGACCATCAAGGAACTGGTGGAAAACAGGCACTATTTGGGGGGAAATGGTTGTTCATAGTGACAGAAGCCACTGTTGGAATGGCCCTAACTGGCCTACAAAACAGGGTTATGCCAGTTAGGGGACCTCCAAATTCAAAATGAGATAGAACCACATCCAAAACACTGCATCCTTTATTTGATGTTTTTCTCATTAAAAGAATTACCCAAGGAATGGTCAATTGGACACTTTTGACACACCGCATAAAAAAACGACCACCTCAGAGTACCATCAACAACTGTGCATCTGATAGACAAGGTGATTTGGGCCAAAACAAATTGAAATATATGAGTTAAACAAATCCTGCCCAGCTATGTTCTGATCTAGAAGCCGTGCTAGAAATATGGAACTGCAAAATCCAGCATAGAATCCAGCCAAGGAAGATTCTGTAAGCATCACTATTCCTGAATTCATGGTCTCTACAATAGAACAATGTTTACCTTAAGACAGGGTTGGGGTCCCAATCTGGCCGTTCGGAGTTCCACAGCTAGCCACACCCCTTTCCCCTGGCTGTGTCCCTTTCTTCCGACCAATGATTGTTAGAGACGTGTGAAACAGAAAAACCTGAGCTCGCCAAAAGTCTCCTCATTCCACTTTGAAGCTCGTTTCGAGTTGAGTCCATGGCCTTTGCTAGATGAGGGTTTAGCCTGGGCTGATACCCGGAATCGCCCCTGTGCATCCAGATGACACACAGGGGATCCCGGGCTCAGGCAGGGCTCAACCCTCCCTTGCCCCAGGGTAATGGGCTCCACTTTTGGCCTGGTATTTCCGCGGTCCCAGCCTGAGCCTGGGACTGCGGAAAGTCTAGCCCGTTCCGCCACTTTTTCCAGCTACCGCAATTACTCACCTATAGCCGGGAAAAGTGGCGGACGGGGCCAGTGCTCCACAAGAGCGCTGGGCCCATTGGGGCAGGGGGGAGATCGGGGGGTGGGGAGATCGGAGCCAGGGGGAGCAGGGAAACCATTTTAAAAAAAGAAAAACTCACCTTGGTCATTGGTGTGCTCCTACGCACCCGGCCCTTTAAAAATGAAAAACAAATGGCGAACGCGATGGGGCTTTCCTTTAGCCCATCGCGTCTGACGTACTGGGCCGACAGCCTGCGCTAGCTGCAGCATGGGCTCGCTCCTCCTCCTGACCAGACTTTCAGGTACGTCTAGAAAAGGCCCATATCAGATTGTGAGCTTTGTTTTCTTTTTCTTTTTGTGAATGAAAATCTGTCTGCATTTTCATGAATATTTTCCCAAATCTTTAAAATGTATGTAATCTTCTCCCATTAATGTGTGTTTTTGCACATTTTTCAAAAGTACCTATTTTTTTTCAGGGTTTTGCATGCTGTGAACACATTTTTTGGGGTGAGTGTGTTTGTGAATCACATAGTAAGTTTGAAAATGTACAGACCTCATCTGTCGATTGCATCTGAGTCTGTGTTCAGTCTGGAAGGTGCGAACTGGGTAAATCCTGATCAAAACAAAGTAATTTGAGAGAGCTTCGGCTATTGGGCGGTATAGAAATGTAATAAATAAATAAATAAATAAATAAATAAATAAATAAATAAATTTCTCATACATTTGTGGACCCCAAAAAGTGTAGAACAGGATGTGTATGTTTTGAAAATGTGCATGAAAAAATGGGTACTTTGACAAATGCACACACATGCACTTTAATGAATGGGAGAACAGTGCAGACATTTCAAAGGCATGCGTAACTGAAGTGTACATTTGGAAAAATATGCGCAGGAATACACACGGATTTTCATGCAAAAACCAAAACCAAAACCAAAGTTCGCAATCTAATATTAACTCAAGGTGGAATAAAACTAGGCCTCTGCACTGCTTTGGGGCCAAACCCCAAATCCAAACTGAAGTAGGCTGATCTGGCCCACTTTGGTCCGAATCTGGATCAGCACCTGATTCGGCCAAGGAAGTAGTTTACAGCCACCTTTTTGGCCACCATGTTTGTGACCTTAGATGTAGGGAATTGCAGAGCCCCCACTTATTTTTAAAATTGCTTCAGATCCAGGTCTGAAGCAGGTTGGCCTGGGCCTGAAGCACCCGAGTTGAATCCGAATCAGCCTCCAAAGTGAATTGGAGAGGGGGCTGTGCACAGCCTTAGTTAAGACAGAATCATCTACCAGTCCAGGCTGCTTTTGTACATGGGATTGGAAGGGGCGCCTTCTTGTCCATTACTTCAGACAGCAAAATGCTGGTATAAATACCTATTTAAATACTTTTTGTCCATGTTCCGAAGGGCAGCCTGTATGCTCACCTGTGTCCCAGGCTGGGGCCCATTTATGTTACGATTGACTGTTCCTCAACAGAAGCAATGAAGTTCTGTTGTGTTCCACAGGTGTCTATTGTAGAAGTGGGGCAGCCTTGCTTGTGCGTGCTAGTGTGATCACATCACCCCAATACTGAAAGATCTGCACTGAGTGCCAATTGTTTTCTGGCATCAATTTAAGGTACTGGTGTTGACTTGTAAAGCTCTAAACAGCTTTAGGCCCTGGCTTTCTTGGCATGAAGCTGATTGTTGATTAAGATCAGCAACAGAGGTCCTTTTAAAGTCACCCTCACTTGCAGAGGCCTGCTTTTGGGGTATGCCGGAAAGGGCTTTCTCCTGTGTTGCTCCAAAACTCTGAAATGCACTCTTGGTCACTCATCTCTCTGTGTCCAGAAAAGCGATCAAGGCACATCTTTTTAAGTTGGCTTTTAAAATGGCTGTTCTGCTTGTTATGGCTGTTTAAAGATGTTTCAATGTTTTCTGTATTTTTATTTGTTTATGGTGCTTTATTTTTTGAAATCTTTGTAAAGTGCCTTGGTTGACTTTGAAAAGGTGGTATAGAAATACCATAAAGAAATGAAATAATAATAAAATAAGTTCTCAGTTTTGTGTTCTTCCAGGCTACTCCTACCTGTTCCTCCCATAGTTGTCTGATCCATTCAGACAACTATGAGCCCCTGCCAAAGGAAGTGAGGCAGGTGGCTACCAGGAGGAGGGCCTTCTCTGCTGTGGCACCCCAGCTGTGGAACGAGCTCCCTAAGGAGGTTCACTTGGCACCTACATTATATGCTTTTAGATGCCAGGTGAAGACTTTTTTATTCTCCCAGCATTTTAACAGTCTATAAATAAATTTTAACTTGGTGTTTTAAATTTGTGAGTTTGCATTGCTGCTGTTTTTATCTGGTTGAGCTTTTATATTGTATTTTATATTATGGTTTTATACTGTTGTTTTATACCTTGAATGGTTTTAATTTTTGTGAACCGCCCAGAGAGCTTCGGCTATTGGGCGGTATAGAAATGTAATAAATAAATAAATAAATAAATAAATCCCCCCCTCTCTCTCACACACACACCTTTCAATATTTTGTTACCATCTTTTCACACATCAGATGAAGATTTTTTTCCCCCCTCGCAGATAAGCATTCTTTCATTTTCCTTGGCTTGGCAGCTAGCAAAATTGAGCCAGTTGAATTCATAGAGTTCCAAATAAACGAGAGAAAAGCATATTTGAATCCAAGCCACAGAACAGTTCAGCTTCGGGTCGAGACATGTGAAATAAAGTGAATTTGTACAGCTAGTTCTGTCGCCTGCTTTTCTCCCGTCATTTCCCCGTAGTAAGCAGGATTTTTTAAAACAACAGCAACAACAATGTGTTATGTTTAGGATTCTATATAAATCAGAAGGAACATTGACAGATTGCATGTGAGGACTGGTTTCATGGTCAACCCTGCAACGAAGGGTTTTTCGGAAATGATGTAAAATTGCAGGACTATTTCCCTTGGCAAAATCATTTGTACGTGTGTGTGTGTGTGTCTAAACAATGGCATCAATCTTAGCCAATGAAACAATGAACCATTACATCACTCTGGACTCTTGAGGACAAGGGCATTCCTATGGTGCCAGCGAATAATCATTCACGCCCTTCCTTTTAAAGCGAATGGTTCACACCTCACCTCCCACAGCATGAAACGACAGAAGTGCAGCTGCTCTGATGGAAGTTGGCTTGTTCGCTATCAGTTTGACAGCATGGAATCTCCTCCATCAGACTGGTGGAGTCTTGATGATGGATTATATGGGGTGGCAAAGTCCGCAGAGAAGAAGCAAGACAGTGGCAAAACCTGGGCCAGATGCGATGGGGGCATAGGAAAAAAATTGGGGAGACACAATAATGCTTAGAGTAACCATCTGGAAAGGGGGACAGGGCTCCTGTATCTTTAACAAGGAATTTCAGCAGGTGTCATTTGTATGCATGCAGCACCTGGCAAAATTCCCTTTTCAACACAACAGTTAAAGCTGCAGGAGCCCTGCCCTCTTCCGTATCTGGTCACTCTAGTATAGCTAGAGTGACCAGATACAAAAGAGGGCAGGGCTTCTGCAGCTTTGATTGTTGTGATGTTCAGAGAGATGTGCAGAGGCAGAGCTGGATCAGATGTGGTGGGTTGCAGCAGTGCTGGGTCAGTGCCTCCAATGTAGCATCACTCCAGAGCATTGTGGGAAATTTAAATGGTGACTGGACTTTGCTGCCTCACACAGCTTGGGGCATAGTCTACAGTGCTGCTGCTGTTACAGCAATCCTTGATGGAGGAGGAGGCCCACTAGAGGACACCTTTCCCAGGGCCACCTCAAACCAGGAGCCAACACAGACCCTTGGTGGTGGTGGGGAACACGTGTTTCAGACCTCTCCAACGTCAAACATTTCCTGCATACCCAAAGCTTGTAAGTTAGGAAGAAGGCTGAACTAAAACTCTGGCATGCTATGTTTCTATATACTGGACAATATTTGATGTTGGGGAATCATTCAAATGTTTTAAACATCTGCTATCTATATTTTTGTACCGTCCAGTGAGGATTGTGCTGTTTTTGAACATTTGAAATGGCTTCTCAATCATTTAGTTCCTTACACAACAACAACACAACTCCATAAGCAAGTCTTATATCCATGATCTTATATATTTTCTACTTTTGTCATATGACTTATTCTGGCCTTTGTAAGTTCTTATAAGGTCTAGTTGATCTTCTTCAAATTCCCTCCTTTAGTTGGAGCATAGTGGTAGTACTCATCCTAAACTGCACTGCAGGGCCGGCCCTGTCATTAGGCAGAGTGAGGCAGTTTCCTCAGGATCATGAGCATCTGTTTGTGGGCTTGAGCTTGGCAAATTCCTGCCAGTTCGGCCCCCCAGGTGCCAGTTCGTGAACCCCCACGCTTGCCAGAGTCAGTGTCTGCCAAGGCAGGCAGGCATGGCAGTGGTGAGCAACCACGCTTCCTCATGCCGGTGCCCAGCCGAGAGAGGCGTGGTTGTTCAGCAGTGCTAGGGGCTTCCCCTCATGCTGCTTCTGTTCAAGTAGAGCACAAAGGGAGAGAGAGAGACTTTTCTGTAAAAGGCTTTTACGGCCCCCCTCCCTTCATGCTCTCCTTGTGAAGAAGGACCATGAGGGGCTGCTGCAGTTGCTGAGCAACTGAGCCTCTCTCTCTCTCTCTCTCTCTCTCTCTCTCTCTCTCTCTCTCTCTCTCTCTGGGAAACGTGGTTGCTTGGTGGTGGTGGCCCCTCATGCCCCTTCCTTGCAAGGAGAGCACGAAGGGAGAGGGAGCCTTTTCCATAAAAGTCAATTTACGTAAATCAACCTTTATGGAAATGTTCCCCCTCAATCCTTTGCACTCTCTTTGGGAGGGGTGTGACTTGAGCGGATGGACTTGAGTGGACAGGTCACCGAGACTTTGAAGGGCTCTCGTGACCTGGCTTGCATGGGTGGGCGGTAGCCGTGGCTCCTCCGATGCCTGCCCAAAATGGACTTGGGTGAGTCTGTCCATCTCTATCGATGGCAGATTATTATTAGCTCCGTTCTACCACATTTTTGGAAGCCTGCCTTGTCCACAGTTTCACCGAGAGCAAATTTATTTATTTATTTATTTATTTATTTATTTATTTATAGTATTTCAATCCCACACCTCGGTCAAAAAAGGCTCCCGGAGCGGCTTACAATCGAGTTAAGATGTTACCTTTCTGCAGAGGAACAGGAAACAAAAGCTTCCCATGGCTCCTGTTCCTCCAAAACAACGCCACTTCCTAAAGAATTTTTTTTGCATCCCCTGGATCTGAGGTATTTTCATGCTACTCCCAATGCCGAAGACGAATTTTGCATCTCCAAGGTGGGGAAGAAGCAAAGGCTTTATTTCTCAAGATTGCAATGGACTGGAAGTATAGAGAACATGCATATCCTGTTCCTGAATGGCAAGCTGATCTCTTTAAGTCTGCATGGGAAAAACTGCTTGCAGTGTGAAACCGGCATTCTTTTTATTAAAACAGCATTAATACAGCTGTCAGGGGCTGTCCATCCTATACCACACCCCCAAAGCCAAGATTTAGCTCACAATTAATGACAGCCATTTTGTTTATATCACTCTATTCCTGACCAAGACGAATGGCTTCACCTGAATTCTGTGTTTGCATGAGGCTGGCCTCACATTTGCCACTAACCTCTGGGTCCTCCGGGGTGGGGGGTGGGGAATGGGACATAATAAAGAAGAATGGTTTTGCAATATAATGGACATCTATTCTATATAGCTGGCAATTCAGCTTTCATCCATTGGGAGATCGACTCTGTTCCTACGTGCGTTTCGAAAGAACATCCTCCAGCACAGTGCCACAGCACCAAGGACAGCAATTTGTTAATGCACGTACACGCATCCCATCAGGCTATGCAGCTGTTTTGAACACCAGAACTGAATTAAGGACCAAGGTCTGTTCATTACTATTATTAGTACGTATCCATGCATTTTCACAGGGTAATTGCAGGGGGTCAAGGATCAACGCTGTGGATCCTTCTTCAACTTCAGTGAAGAGAAAACAGCACTTCGCTTGTTCTTTGTTTTAATTGAGGTTAATGAGGGACTATGACTGCATGCTGCTTCCATAGCAAATTTTATTCTGCATCTTTGCTTGGCTTCTGGATATAACTTTGGCTCTTGAATGACCTTTCCAGCTGATTAAACAACATGGGTTTTCTGCCAGTGCAGTACTCGTGGCTACAATCCAGCACCACGCACACAGTGTCCCATTTGCACACAATATAGAATGGGGGGGTATTTATTTTATTTATTTATTACTTTTATATACCACCCCATAGCTGAAGCTCTCTGGGAGGTTTACAAAGATTAAAAAGATTGGATTAAAAAAACTGAACATTAAAAATCAATATACAAAATTTAAAACCATGAAAACATTAAAAAGTTAACATTTAAACAAATTTTAAACACTCAGCCAGGCCAAAGCTATTGAAGTCAGTAAAAACTCAGTATGTGCTTTTGAATTCTTGGGAGAAAAGGAAAGTCCTAACCTGGTGCCGAAAAGATAACAATGTTGGCACCAGGTGGGCCTCTTTGGGGAGATTGTTCCATAATTGGTTGGCCTCTTTACCTTCAGAAAACCCTCTCCATATTAACCAGTGTGCCAAAGAACTCTTGCTGTGGAGTCTCTTTGTGTTGTGGAAGATTCTGAGCCACGTTATAAGATGCACAGTCAATTCATGGGGAGCGTTGGCCAGACCTGTTGGGCCCCATCATAGCTTTGTGTAACATAAAGATGCACCCTACGACACACCCAACACTACAATTCCAGAAGAATATTGTGATGGCGGTTAAGTGATCTCAGGGAAGCTATTCTGTGATGACTAATTTGCGAAGGATGCAAATCATGTTTGAGATTTGCGCAAATCAAGCAAATTACGGCCATCGTTTGCGCAAATCATGCAATTTGCAGCCGCAATTTGCCTAAATGTCTTTTTATGACTCCCCCGCCCCACAGAAATAGAAGGAAAATCTGTGCGCTTGCTCAATTCATGCAAATCAAATAGGGCCAGGTTGTGGGGAAATGAGTCAAAGTCTGAGGATCTGAGCTGTTGAAAGCTCAGTGAACTTCACCCTCCAGATGGATTTCTCTGACATCCCTAACACACACAAATGAGAGAAAAAATGAAGATAATATTGGGGGGAAGGAGCACGACTAAATCATGTCAGTTACCTTGAAGAATTCCCCTGCTTGAATCCACTATTCCCACTGAAAGTGAGGAACATTTGCCAAGGCTGGTAGTGTTGGTAAAGGGGTTCCCCAGTGCAATGATGACCAGTGCTACAGTGATGCTCAGTTGGGATCATCTCTTGCTACCAGTATAAAGCTACCTGCTGTGACATACATTATACCCATGGCAGTAGACTAGTACTTAATACTAAGCCTGGGACAAGTATATCTGAGGGAGTATCTCCTTCCATATGAGTCTCCCCAAACTTGAAGACCCTCAGGAGTGACCTTAGATGAGACCCCTTCCTTTTCAACCATTTGATCTCATAATGCCTGGAACGGAGTCTTCACAGTGGTGGTGCCACAATTATGGAACATCCATTCCAGAGAAGCTCTCCAAGTCAGCTCTCCATACTACCTCATTGGCACCTGCCTGACCAACAAAAGCAGGGAATTCTATTAGGAGGGGATGCAACCCTACCAAGAAAGGTGCCAACGTATACGTTTACAATATACCGTCAAAAATAACTTTTAAACCCTAAAACTTTGTAATAGTAACATAATACAAACACCACTCAGATCTCCCCTGAGAACATTAGCTATTGGGAGGATTACAAAAGCAATAAATAAATAAAATTAATAGATAACAACAACAACAACAACAAGAGCCAGATTCAGCCCAGTTAACAAAATCAGAAAAATAATTATAACTAAAAAACCACAACACATATATTGAGTCAGTAACCTGGTAAAACCCTTAACTAAGAGAAAGTTCTGTGGAGGGAGGGTAGCATCACTTGACTGACTCAGGTGTCTCCTCCCCAACCTGTGGCAGCTGCATAGTAGATTAGTGCAGTCCAGTACTGAGCTGTGTTTAATACCTGTGTTAAATCAGGTTTGTGTCAGTTTTTTCACAACCTGGTCTGAATTGGTGGGAGAGATGTGGGTAGGCAAGGAAGAGAAGTCCATGAGCAGCTTTCTCTATGGTTGAGAAACAAGTTACTCCGTGCCAAACTACATGTGCACTGGAGCCTGGTGAAGCACCCCAGATAGCTCCTTTAGAGTTCTGAATGATTCCGACTGCAACCCTGAACGGATTCACTGCCCCTCTGACATTGGAGCCACCAGCCTCCACTGCTTTTGTGTCACTTGATCCCTGCTGGGTTAGTGCAGCTTCAATACTAGTTTTTGGTCCTCCGCAGAAATGGCTTCTGCAGCACAGCAGAGGACAAGCTAGCAGGGGACCCTTCTCACACAGACTACCCCAGAATGAAGGACCTGGATCTCACCTCCAGAGCTCCGTATTCAGGACCGCACCTATCTTCCTACAATTGGCCTTTCCTTTATTTATTTGCAATTTTTATTGTAAATAACCCCCCCCCCCAAAAAAAAACCAGTCAGGGCAGTAAAAATGCCAACCAGCCAGGTGGAGACCCTAATCAAACCTGCCTTTGCTGTTATTCTAAGGCAGGAGCTACACTACTGCTTTAAAACAGTTTATAACAGTAGTGACAACTGTTGGGGCCCAGGACTGTTTTCAAAATGTTTTCAAAGGGCATGTCTAGACCTAAGGACCAGAGGGGGAGGATCTCGTGATATGGTGATCATGAGATCCTCCCCCTCAGTCCACATGCGGCACGTGCCGTCCCGGGAGGAAGAGGACGTCGCACCCACCATTTTCGATTTTTTTTATTGAAAATGAGCACACAAGCACTCCAGCGATACTAGTAAGTTGTTTTTTTAAAGGATTCCACTCCCGCCTCCCACCCCCGATGGGCACGGAGCTTCTCATTTACTTATGAGGAGCTGGGACGAAACTGGGACGGCTGCCCACACGTCCCGCAGTCTCGGGATCATCCCGGGACCACGGGAAAAACTAGGACAAAAGTACAGGGCAATATCCCTGGGAAAGGGAGGGATCATTCCTCCCTGCTCCAGGGGATCCCCTGTGCATCATGTGGATGCACAGGGATGATCCCGGGGCGATCCCTGGGATGTCGCCATGTCTAGACATGCCCAAAGTGTCATACCCTGTTTGGTGTAGATCTGCTCTAAATCTTGCCAGATTGAGGGTACAATAAACATTTTGGAAGAGCAATTAATTGAATAAGAAGGAAAGAAAAAAAAAACACTCTTGAGTCTTCCTTGATTTAAGAATGGATGCAAAGCCTCGCAGAAGACAATCTATAGTTGTTCACTGAATAAAATAAAGTGGCAACGGGTATTTCCTAGGGTTCCTGAGGGATCTTACATTCTATTTTGAAAGTGTGGCCTGTCATTATAAAAGGAACCGCAGCAGTGACCTTGAATATCTTCTGGCATAAACTATAATTAAATAACCGGCATCTATGCTAAATAGCAACTCTGCGGTGCGATGCTAAAGTAGTGTCTCTCTACACGTCCCTGGACTAGTTTGCTGCCCATTGATTTATTTTGACTTAAAGTAGCACCTCTTAACATTTTCACAATCCCCTTCTTTGTAAGGCATGACCTGCCTTCTTCAAATCTCCATTCTTTAAAAAAAAATTCTTATTAAACCAAAACATACTACATCATCAAAGTCTCACTTGCTCATAACCCAGCTAAATCACACTTCGAATGTTTCCTCATGTTAAATAAGCATTGTGCCAATAATAATAAAAATTGGAGTTTTGTATATTTGTTTGATATTGTTCCTGTTCTTCACCCTGTGTGTGTGTGTGTGTGTGCGTGCACGCATGTGAAATCATCATCCTGTCAGTACACCCTGTCGTTTCCTCCTCCCACATGTGCTCAATGTCCATGCATACAGTAGAACATTTGCACAGAGGATCTCCATTTCTAGGCCCCCGAATTCACGTTCTGCTGCACACATGGATACTGGGGGCATAAAGGAGCAGGACCTGCTGCAGCAGTCACCAACCCCAGCTCCACACATCACGGAGAATGGCACTGAACGTCTGCACAGGCTGTGGCTTGGTACAAAAGAGAGCTAGGTTCTATCACAGCCCATTCTATGTTCTGCTAGGTTCAGGACCTGCTAACTCCCACAGACTAAATTGGATGGGATTCGGAGGAATATCTCACTGCAAGCCCCAATGCATGCTGGGGTTACCAGGAATCAGTGCCTAGTCTGAAATTTGAGAAAACACACTTAAGTCCTGGTGAATCCAGGGCCCAAATACACACCCAGTTGCCCCATACCTGGGCCCTTTGAAACCACACCCTGGTCCCTAAGAACAAATACAGCAATGAACTGGGCTGGGAGCAACATCAGAAGACAGAGTACATGCCTGGCTGCACAAGCCATCCATCCCCAAGCAGAGTTCCTAAAGAAGAGTTCTTGGCTCCAATACTTTCAGGATATGGCCCCTCTACATAAAGGCAGGTCTACTATGAAAATCCTCAGTAGCTGGTGCTGGGGCAACACCTATGGTACTTAGCTCCAAGTGACCTACTGGACAGCTCCCCTGCTGTTACAGCAACTTTGCCCCAGAATCTGGCTCTGGAGTTAGGTTTGCTGCCTTGCTGTCAGGTATAGGCCTTGTACCTAGTGGTTAGATTTATTAGGAAATGCTTTGAGAATGTCAGATGTTCCCTGCAAGCTTATCTCTGTAAGCAGTTCCCATGGGAATAGGTGGTACACTCCTTTGCTTCGGCCTTGAAGTAGCTGGTTCTCTGGGAACTTCAGAGTGTTTTGGAAAAGGTGGGGGATACTCTTCGAAGTGGGTTGTAACATCCCGCCCTCTTGGCACATGGGCATGGTTTACAGGTCAGAGGACCTGTCTGTCAAGTGACTTTGAATAGGCCTTAAAGGCTGGTGCAAAGCTGAAAAAGCTTTGCTAGGTTTCATCTCTCGACACAACGCTTGACCTCCCTCCTGCTTTGGATTCCATCTCTGCTTGGGACTTTGAAAGCACTCTGCACATGGATGCTTTGCTATTTGGACTTTGGATATCTAAGAACTGTGCCATGAAAAGTAGTGAGGCTTTTCATAGACTTGGACTTACATATGCTGTGGATTCTGTGTCCGTGCCCAGACTCAGGTGGCAAGGAGTTCCCAGTCCTTAGCAGAAGGATGGGACTCCTGGGCCTGAGGCTTAACCTTCCCTGAAGTCATGGTAACGAGGTCAGCTCAGTTGTGGCAGGCTGAGATTGACAAGTGTGTGACCGATCTTCTCTGCCTGGCTTTGGTGGCTCAGAGCAACCTTTCCCTGGGACTTTGTTTTAGGAGATTGGCCATGTCCCTTTGAGAAGCCAGCGTATGCGGCATCTGGAGAAGTTCAAAGCTGTTATTGGTGTACCCTATTCCCCCCCTCCTCTCCGAGTGTTTGCCTTAAGGATCGTTTCAGAAAAAAGAGTCTAAAGCTTCCTAACCATCGTTCAGCTTTAAGTGTGTTTTGGAGACTCTGTAACCATTAAGCTTGTCTACCATGTGATTTCCTCAACAAAAGAAGTCTCACTGATGTGAGTGTCTCGTGTAAGCTTGCCAGCACGTGTGAATGCCAGAGGGAACAGACAAGAACAAGACTGGACAGCTCCTCTTACTAATCCAGAAGACCATCAATTCAAGCCACTGTTAGTAAGAATAGAAGACCTACTGTACTACTCACAAAGAGTTTTGTTTTGAATACAGGAAAGCATTACAAACACCATCGCTCTCGCTTATAGTCTGAAAAGGACTAGTCCATTCACCCACCTCAGGTCTCTCCCCATTGTCGCTCCATTCTATTTCAATCTGCTTCAGAGTGCCTCAGCCCAATCCAGGACTGCTTCAGATTTGGGCCAAAGAAGGCCAAATCAGCTCGCTTTGGCTCAGATTCATGGTTTGTACCCGAGGTGGTGCACAGTCCTAGAATATATCATACCAGTGCCCATTTAACTTTAATGCAAATTGATTGTCTTACATGACAGGGATAAATCATGCTTGCAATTTATGCATCAAAGTTGTTAAACGGCTTATAAACATAACAAAGAATAAAATATTCAACAGTTGTGCAAATGGAAAGGGGGCAAAGACACTTCTCAGGGCCAGCCCTGGATTTACATTTTCTTCCCTTGCCTCTCCCGATCCAATATGAAAGCTGAATTTCCTGCCCTGGGGTTTCAGCCATACTTTGAGATCCGTTCTTTGAGATCCTGAGAACCATATCTAAGATTGATGTCAAGGCTTTGCTTTTAAGGGGCCTCGGATATGATCGCTGCTGGAGTGATTAAGTACATCCCCAGTCTGACAGGCATCTCCAGGACCAGGGTCACTCTCTGATTTTAGCAAGCTGATGGGTGAATCCCTAATACTTTAAATATTTTTGCAAGCCTATCAACCTATCACAAACATTCCCAGAGTTTGAAAAATAAATATTTAACAATATACAGTCCACTTCCTTCCTAGTATTGCTTTTACAAGTCTACCTTTTGGCTGCTGCTGCAGCTGGCCTGGAATGTTGTGGTTTATCTCCAAAGCTCCTGAAATTCCACTGGAATGTCAGGGGTAATCCAGGTCTTTTTTTTTTTTTGCCTGGCAGGCACACCAAGGCGGTCCATTTTGGTCCTTGCCCTGCTTTTTGAACACTGGCAGCCAAGATATATTTTGGACCTTCTTGTGTAGTAATTTCTAGTGTGGCCCATGTGGATGAATTTACAGAGGATAGTCTTCTATTTGAAAGGTTATCAGATGGCAGCTCTCTATTTGAAGTTGTCCGCTGTTTTAAGGAGGATCTAGTCCAAGTCTGGTTTAAAGATAAAAAGCCACAAAGAGAGAGAGCAGCAGGAACCTTGAAGTTGCCCATCCAGAGTTAGGACCTGAGCAGATAAGTCCTGGTCAGTTAAGAACTGGTCACAGTTTTCCTCACCATAGAAAGATAGTGGCGGAGTTGGCAAAACTTACATCAATAATGAGAGAAAAGTCAAGATCTAGGTTCAGAACTGAATGGAAACCTTTTATAGACTTCATGCAGGATCAAGAAAATAATTATTTGTTTATCTGTGGATTCAATGAATAAGAAGAAAACTTTAAGATAAAGGAAAGAGGAGAATTTTTACTTTTGTAATTATAGAGCAAGAGAAAATATTGTTACATATTTTTGCTGTGGAGAAAATTGGAAGCCCATCTTAATGTTGTATGTGGTTTTTTTCTGTCTTACTTTGTATATTTTGTGTTTGTGAGTTTGTTATGTTTTGAAATAATAATAAAAATATTATTAAAAAGAAAAGAAAGAAAAAAGAAAGGTATATTTAAATTATATGTTTAAATTAAAATAATCATTTCTATATTCTTGTGGAAATCGGTGTCTCTTTTCTCTTCCATTTTGGTGATTCGTAAGTAGCCATTTTAGTAATTTCTCCTTCAGGGTCCTAATTGTTATGGACACACACACCTCACCCATAATCAGACCTCAACGTCCCTTCCTGTGGTAGAGGAGACACATACTTCATATAGGGCTTGTTCAGACAACACACTAGGCTGCTAATCCTTTTGCAGCAAATGGTTAGTGAGCATGTTTAAACTGTGGTTATGTAGCCACCATATTTAGAAATGGTTCACACAATACACTAAGTCATGGTTCACACGACATGCTAAGCCATAATGTTTAACTCAGAATGCTTAACCATCGTGGCTTGGCATCTTGTCTGAACAGGGTCATTGAGATGTCCTTTGATGGGAAATCTATTGCTCTGTCTGCTTGGTAGAGAATCATGGCATGTCTGGCATTTGTGGGCTGAGTTGCAGGTTTTTCCCAAACTCTGAGAACATATTGCATATTTTTGATGACTAGCTGTAATTTGTGTAATTTGCAAAAATTGTGGTCAAAATGTGTGCAATTTGGTAGGGATGCTCGAGAAATTCAAGATGGCCTAAAATGAGTTCGGATTTCTAAGAATCCAACTTGCAGAATCCACAGTGAGCCAGCCCCTACAGGCCTCAGGGAGTCTGCAGACTTCCGGATTTTTGTTTTTAGTTTCCTGAAATTTACACAAATTCAACCACAAGAAAATTTGCATGTTTCAGCTGAGACATATAGAATCATCGGATTGTTGACTTGGAAGGGACCACAAGGATCATCTAGTCCAACCTTCTGCAATGTGCAGGAAAACCAATTAAACCATCCATGAGAGGTGGTTGTCCAGCCCCTTCTTTAAAAACTCCGGAGATGGTGAACCCTCAACTTCTGTAGATAGACTGTTCCACTGTTGTACAGATCTTACCGACAGGAAGTTTTTCCTTAAATTTAATCAGAATCCAGGTAGCTGTAACATATACCCATTATTTTGAGTCCTAATTTCTGTGAAAATGGAAAATAGTTTTTAGTTCCAGGAAATATTAATTCTTTCTTGTTTAGGACCCACACTTAATGCCGCTTTAAATTCCGAACATTAAATTAGAAACATGCCACACTGAACAAGCAGAATGTGTGTGTGTGTGTGTGTGTGTGTGTGTGTGTTCCAATCATGGTAGTGTATTGTAATTATGCCAGACTAATGGCATCATGTAGCTTCCAAGGCCTACCCAGAGACTTCTCACTTTGAAATAAACGCAGAGGGCCACAGAACACTTCTCATCTTCAAAAGCCCATTCCATTGAGCTGAATTATCAAGCCCCATTATGCAGTAAACAAGTGTCTATGTTTACAATGCCAGAGCAGGTAATTGTCGATTGAGGAATGATTTCTTGTTTATAAGAACATGCAGTACAATGGCTCGGCCGGTCACAAACAAAACAGAAGGCGCGCATTAAATCATTTTGCTGGCATGCAACGCGCACAAAACGAAAGCATTACCCCAGGGATATCTCCATAAAAGGAAATTCTCGCAGGAGAGGGCATGAACTTGAGTTTGCGTGGATTAATTGTTCTTAAAGGTGCTGAAGCAACTTTTAGCAACTCATGCTAGAGTAACCAGGAAAAGACTAGAAATCTTGAATAGGAATGAACAGGTCCCATGAAAGAGCAGAGAGTCCCACATCCTCTGCTGAGACATTAGGTTTGGGGAGTTTTAAATGAGTACCTTTGCTATAAATTCAAAGTCTGGCTATTTATCTTTTTATTAGCCCAAGAAAAGACTGAGTTCCAGACTGGTTTGAAGCCACAGGCTGAACTTCCTGTTTATCCACCGCAAATGTGAGCTTCAGTGAGTCACAAGGTTTTTCATTTAGGAGAGTCAACACAAGCAACTTCTTGACAAAGTCCAACCCCCAATTAGTTATTTGTTTAGCAGTTGAATACTGCAATTTAATGCACACTTTCTTGGGAATAAGCCCTGTTGAGCACAGAGGGAAAAACCTATACATACAATCGGGTTCAAAGCCATTACCCCAAATGAAAGTTTCCCATGTGCAACTCAGGAGGACATCCGCCAGGAAGTTCTGCGGTATAATAAGCCTCACTAAAATGGATGTTCTCTCAGCAGGGGGCTTGGAGTCTGTTGCCCTACTAACACTAAATGTGGAGAACTGTAGAGTTCCAAATGCCAGTGCTGTTGCATGTCACACAGGCCATGATTTCACAGAGCACAGAGTTGGATACAGAATGCAGAATTCAAGCAGGGCTGGTCCTTCCATGAGGAGGAGTGAGGCAGCTACCTCAGGTGGCAGATGCTTTGGAAGTGTGGGCCGGGGGGGGCAATGGTGAGGTGTTGGAGGGTAGAGTAAGCCTCCTGCCCCATGTCCACTGAGCTAGACCACTGCCCTCATGAGGGCACTGTGCCCTCTTGAGGACACAGGAAGCAAAAAGTTTTGGTCTGGCCCTCATCTCATCTTTGATAGGCAGACATTCCCTAACATATTATCTGGTACATCTATGCCCAGGGGACATCATCCATGAGGCCACTGTATCACTGTAAATACCATGTCTACAATGACTGAATTTGAAGATCCATTCAGTCATAAAACACAACTTTTACAGTGGTCATGTCTGCACCTTACATATATCCTGGAGTCATCTCTAGGTCGTCCCTGTGCATCCAAAAGATGCACAGGATATCCCGTGGTCAAGCAGGGACAACCAGAGACTTTTCCTGGGATAACTAGTAGGGGTGTGCACGGACCCCCCGCTCCGCTTCACTTGCAGATCCGCCATTTTCCGGAGCGGGTCACTCCGCTCCGCCCCCGCTCCGCCCACTTCCGCTCCGCTCCGCTCGGAGCTCCGGATCCGGATCCGGAGCTCCGTTTTTGGCCCCCATAGGGTTGCATTGAAAGCTAAAAAAGTAAACAACTTTTTTTCCGTTGAAGTTAGAAACCTCACGTTTGGCACCATGACACCTCATGGGCGTATACACACACACGCCAAGTTTCAAGGCAATCCCATCATCCCCTGATTTTTGGCGAATTTTTGAAAATCGGGCACCCCATTCACACCCCTTGGGATAGCTCCGTCAATTTGCATGTTAGAAACCTCAAACTCGGCACCAGGGCAGCTTATCCATGTGTCCACATGCACACCAAGTTGCAAGCAAATCCCATCATCCCCTGATTTTTGGCGCGGCTCTACCCTCTAACGCACCACCCATAACCCTAATTCACACCCCTTTAGATAGCTCCGTCAATTTGCACGTTAGAAACCTCAAACTCAGCACCATGATAGCTTATCCACGTGTCCACATGCACGCCAAGTTTCAAGGCAATCCCATCATCCCCTGATTTTTGGCAAATTTTTGAAAATCGGGCACCACATTCACACCCCTTGGGATAGCTCCGTCAATTTGCATGTTAGAAACCTCAAACTCGGCACCATGAGAGCTTATCCATGTGTCCACATGCACGCCAAGTTGCAAGCAAATCCCATCATCCCCTGATTTTTGGCATGGCTTAACTCACCCCAAATTGTCCCATTCTACAACTACGTCAATTTGCATGTTTGAAACCCCAAAGTCGGCACCATGATAGCTTATCCACGTGTCCACATGGATGCCAAGTTTCAAGGCAATCCCATCATCCCCTGATTTTTGGGGAATTTATGAAAATCGGGCACCCCATTCACACCCCTTGGGATAGCTCCGTCAATTTGCATGTTAGAAACCTCAAACTCGGCACCATGATAGCTTATCCATGTGTCCACATGCACGCCAAGTTGCAAGCAAATCCCATCATCCCCTGATTTTTGGCGCGGCTTAAACTTTTTAACTCACCCCAAATCAAGTCCCATTCTACAACTACGTCAATTTGCACGTTAGAAACCTATCCTTTGGTCCCATGACAGCTTACCCATGTGTCCCCATGGACACCAAGTTTCAAGGCAATCCCATCATCCCCTGATGTTAGGGGAACTTTTGAAATTTGAACACTCCAGTATGTCAGGGATTTAAAGTTGCAATTGCAGACAGCTCAATGGGGCCAGTTCCAAGGCAATCCCAACATGCCACGAGATAACCCTAAATCTTCTGGCACATTTGAAAAAGGGATTATTGAATTTGATAAAGTCTAAGTGAGCGCAGGAAGGACTTCTCCCCTTAGTCAAAGCAAGACACATACACCATCGCTGCAAGGCGGGAAGGGGAGAAGGGAGGGAAAGCAGGCAGGCAGCATGCATTGTAGTGCCGCAAGGATGGCTTGAGCACTAACGCATAGCAAACCAACCCATAAGTGGGCGCAAAGTGAGGCAAAGATGGCTGGTTCTTTCTTTCTAAGCCAGCAGTTACGCCTTGAGGGGCACAGAGGAGGACGATTGGGAGCAAACCAGGCACCAGGCGGGCAGAGAGGCAGGCAGAGTAGGCGAGGAGTCAGTCCTGGCAGATGCCCCACCACAGCAGCACCCCGGGGGAGGCGGGCAGGCGGGCAGGCAGGCAGGCAGGCTGCGGGCATTTCTGGGGGCACAAGGAAGTGATGGCTGGTTTCTAAGCCAGCATTGCAGTTAGTCACGCATTGCAAACGCAAACCATCCCAGCGAGTCGGTCACCGAGGAGGACAGGCTAGCAGAGGGGCAGGCAGAGTGACATGTCATAGATCTAGTATTGGGGAGGAGTCAGTCCCGGCAGATGCCCCAACACAGTAGCACCCTGGGTGGGCATTGGAAAACGCCATCTTGTGGGTCAATACTTCCCCCACCCCATGTCCTGCAGGGTTGCCTGCCTAACCCTTGTGGGGATGGGAGATGGAGAGCTTAGAGTGGCAGTGCCAGCAGCAGCCTTCGGCTTTCCCCTGGAACCAGTCGCCTTGCCCGCCTCTTTCCCCAGCAAGATCGCCTGGTGCTGCCTATGAATATGCATCTTCATGCTGCTGGTTCCAAAATGCCCTGTCGATGAACCCCTGCTTAGGCTGAGTTTGCAGTGGCGACAGACAGCAAAGCGGGGATCCGCTCCCAACTCAAAGTGGTCCCACACGATGCTTGTCTTTCGTTTCCGTGGTGACACCACCAATTGCCCGCCTGAGCTCTCTGGTGTTGCCACAGAAACAGGGGTGTGGGATGAGACTGGGGAGAGAGCCTCGGCCTGCTGCTGCTCCTCCTCAGCCCCCACATCCTGGAGGCCCACCGCCTCCTCCTCCTCCCCCCCTCCACTGTGCTGAGGACCTCATCTAGGTCCATCATCGGGCTCGTGGGCTGAAAGGAGAATGAAGGAGTTGGGGATACTCCTCCTCCTCTAATGGCACTGCTGCCACGTGCCTCTTGCAAACGGGCACTTTTCCCATTCCCACCCTCAAAAAGAGAACGCCGGGCACAAGTTGCAGAAGAGAGTGGCTCTGCCTGCTGCTTGTCCTGCTTCTGTTTTGGAGCAGTCAGCCAAGGAGTTGCCCGTTTGAGTTTCACAGGAGGAGAGGCAGCCTGCTGGCAGCCTGAGCCTTGCTGCTTTCAGCACGCCTCCTTCCTCTTTTCATGATGACTAATAAAATATTAATACTACTAATACTATGTATAAGGTACTACTAAGAATATGTATAAGAAGAATATAATATGTTTAAATGTAGGGAAATGGGACAAGAAGAATAAAATATACTACTACTAATATGTATGAGAATATACTAATATATATATATATACTACTAAGAATATCTAAAAGAATATAATAATATGTTTAAGAATATTACTAATAAATGTAGGGAAATGGGACAAGAAATGGGACAACCACTACTATAAGAAGAGGAAAATATGAATACTACTAATAATATGTATGAGAATATATACTAATAGACTACTAAGACTATGTAAAAGAATATAATAATAATATGTTTAAGAATAGGGAAATGGTGTGCGTATGCTTTCCCCAAAATGCTCAATCTGTGGCTGCACAAAAGCAGCCCACTCTGTCCAAGTTACACAGAGAAGAAAAAGAGAATCAAATTTTTTTGGTATATTTTGGTATATAGAAGATAGAAGGAAACAAAATCAGGATTTAAGAGAGGGGAGGGGGGAAAAGAACCAACCACTACTATAAGAAGAACAAAATATGAATATTACTAATATGTATGAGAATGTATACTAATAGACTACTAAGACTATGTAAAAGAATATAATATAATATGTTTAAGAATAGGGAAATGGTGTGCGTATGCTTTCCCCAAAATGCTCAATCTGTGGCTGCCTGTTGAACTTGACAAAAGCAGCCCACTCCGTCCAAGTTACACAGAGAAGAAAAAGAGAATCAAATTTTTTTGGTATATTTGGTATATAGAAGATAGAAGGAAACACAATCAGGATTTAAGAGAGGGGAGGGGGGAAAAGAACCAACCACTACTATAAGAAGAACAAAATATGAATACTACTAATATAATATGTATGAGAATATATACTAATAGACTATGTGAAAGAATATAATAAAATATGTTTAAGAATATAAATGTAGGGTAATGGGACAAAAAGTGTGTGTATGCTTTCAAAAGAAAGCTTTCACAAAAGCAGAACAGTCAGGCTTTAATACAGGGAAGGGGGGGGCAACCAACCCAACCACACACTCCAAAATTCAAAAATAAAGTTTATATTAAATCAAAGTAAGGGGAAAACACAGGGCAAACTAAGCTACAAGTCAGAAAGAAGCAAACAAACACACACACGCGCCAAACTAAACCTATCCTAATCTATCTCCAAAGTCCAAAGCAGGAGCACTAACTAACTAAGTGTTCCCTCCACGAACGCCAACCCACAAAGAGACACAAAACAGAAAGTTCTCAGGGTGGGTCTGCCTTAGTCCCCCCTCCAACGCTGGGATTGGAGGAGGATGCTTTCTGAGGAGATCAATTCTCATCAGGATTGGGAGTTGAATGTGCCTGTCATCGCTTCCAAAAAAATAAAAAAATAAATAAAAAAAACCCCAAACCCCGATTTTTAACAAAATATTGCACGTGAACCACAGCACGCAGAAAGTTGAGAGTAGTCTCAAAATGACCCCCATCCACGACTCTCTGTGCACAAGAATTTTCAGAATGATAGCTTAACCCCCCCCCAGTTATCCCCGATTCTTTCCCTCAATGCAATCCTATGGGCGAAAAGCCGAAACGCAGTTTGAGCCGCGCGGTTGACCCGATTTTCAAAAAAATATAGCACGCGACACGGACAACGCAGAGAGGTGAGAGTGGTCTCAAAATGACCCCCATCCACGACTCTCTGAGCACAAGAATTTCCAGAGCGATAGCTTCAAAAACATCGTAGTTATGCGCGATTATTTGCCGCAATGCAATCCTATGGCGAAATGTTTTCAAGATGGCGACCGGAGCGCTCCGCCTGAACTCGGAGCTCCGAAAAATGGTCGCTTCTCTTCGCCTTGCTTCTAGGGGGTCCACGGTCCGCTCCTACTCCGCCTCTGGGTAAGGCGGAGCAGGCCAATCCGCTACTACTTCTACGCTCCTAATCGGAGCGGAGCACATCCCTAATAACTAGGACTGTGAATTTCCCAGTTTTTTCAATGTTCCCAGGACACCCCCAAGGATTGCAGTTGGGGTAGCGCACGATCACAGGTTATCCCTTCTTCCTTGCAAGAAGCAGGGCTCTGGAAATGGGCATGGAGCTGTGTGGGGGCAGTCTGTACCCATCAGGGTGGAGGGGGAGCACTTTCAAGGTGTGTGTGTTTTAAAAATTTTTTGCGGTGAAGCACAATTGGGCTCTGTTTCTGGGGCGGGGGGTGATGGAATGGTGCCCGCAATGTTCCTCTTTATTTCCGGGATGATGTGCAGGCATGCACATGCAATGGGATGATCCTGGAAGCTGTAAAGCCTGGGATCCTCTCCCCTCCTGGAAGGTTCATAGGTGTAGATGAGCCCAGTGTTTCACCACCTGAAGCAGCAGTTGTGTTATTTATGCTATCCAGAGCAAATGTCAAAAGTTCTATGTGGGTTAAACAATTAGCCCCCTGAAGAAATGGATAGAGGGACACCTCTGTAATATTAAGAACAAAATAATAGGTGCCCTTTAGTTGGTTGTTTCATTGAATATAAACATCTTGCAACAGATTTTAAGTTTTAGGAAGCTTAACGTGCAAGACGATAAGACCCTGCTGAGAAAAGAAATAGAATGGATCTTTTGATTAAACACCTCATCCCCTCAGGGACTAAATGAGGAACTGGAATTTCTACCACTTCTGCAACAGCTATGTAGTTTTCAGACATCCCCTTTCCTCTCTAATACAGTCTTGTCCAGATATGAGAGGCCATGATCTAATTGATGTCTCTGGGGAACACCTACAAAAACTTGTCTAACAGATAGAATATAAACTCCAGCCTTCTGAACCCTTTCCTAAATCACCAATGAATTTCAGTAGGAGACATTTATTATTAGAATTTCTGCAGGCTTTTTTTTTTATATATAAGCAAGTGTGCACAGGCCTATCTGCAGTGTGCAATATTATGTATGCTTCTGAATGTTAAAAATTCTATATGTTTTTCAATGCTAAATGTTCTATATTTTTCAATGCTAAAAAAAAAAATTATGCTACTTTAATAATGTATTGCCCGGGGGGAGGGGGCGTCTTCATGATGCCACTTTGGCTGCCCATTCCCTCAAAACCCTGTGGCATCGCTGCTGTGGGGTGGGAATGTTAAATCCCCATGGCAGGAGGGAGCGTGGGCTTTCTGGTGGCCATTTGGCTAGTTGAGCCTGCCCTCTGTCCGGTCTTCCTGTGACAAATCTGTGGTCACAATCTGCCCCCAGCCTCAAGCCGAAGTGAGATCACCATCGACAGATGGAGTAAAGGCACTGGTGACCTCAGAGTAAAGGAAAAAGTCACGGTGAGTGCGAAACGTTTTAGAAGCGCAGTTTCGTGGAAAAGCCCTGTGGCGGCTGCAAGTTTGTGGCTGCAATGCAGAGCCGCTATGCAGCCACCATGGGGTATGCAGGGTGTACAGACAGCCTCCTGTATTAATTTACTGTATTATTTTACAGCCTCCTGAAGAAAGCCTTCGAATACAAATAGGTTGAAACATGTTGGGCTTTTTTTACAAATGTAATCTTTATTGCAGAATTTTCTGTTCTTGTTTTTTGACTGACACAATGTAATGTTGTTATTGAGAATGCTCAGTGCTCACTGGGTATTTATATATATATATTCTCCTAACCACTTGGCAGGCTGATGCAGGCTGCCTCATCAAGTGCTTACTTGAACGTTTTAGTAATTTACCAATGAATAAATGGTTGTCTAACTAGACTGATATGCTAGAATATTTGTTTCACTGCCTCACTTACTGTTTGAGTATAAGATCTTCCCTTCTGGGCAGGTAAAATTGTAGCACCATGTGATTTCTGCATAATATGTTTCGATGTGAATTGTGCTTGAGTCATGAACATGTGCAAAAAAATCCCTTCTTTCTCCATCTGAGTATAAGCCTTTTTAATTAAAAGGTGATGAGGACACTGCTATATTACATGTGTATCCTGGGAGTATCATTTCCTTTCCTCCTGCCAGGAGCTCTGCCTGAACACATAAATATTTAGATCTACTGCAAGTTTCTACATCTGTCACCACCTTTCCAACAAGGTCTGTTTTCCATATTCATTTTTTACACCCTCTCAGAACAGCATAGGCAAGATTTTGAGCTAGTCTGAAAGAGCTCAATAAACTAAATTTATCTTAGGACTGATGCTGAAGAATCTGTATGTAGAACCTTATTAGATTGGACCAAAGAGCCATCTAGTTCAGGGGTGGAGAACCTATGGCCCTATGGATGTTGTTGGACTACAACTCCCATTATCCTTGACCATGCTGTCTGGGGATCATGGGAGTTGGAGTCCAGTGATGTCCAGAGGATCACAACTTCTCCACTCCTGATTTAGTCCAACATCGTTCCACTGGTCATTAGAAGCCACTCCACAGATTCCTTGCCACCCACATAGTCATTAGAGAAAAACTCTATCACAGGTGCAAGCACATGATTCCTGTTATAGATATGCAGCTAGGCATAGGCAAAGGCACTCTGATTATCAGCATAAAGTGGTTGTCAAAACAGCTATGTTTCCCTAAGAGGGCTGTCAAAAGTGTTGCAAGCTGCTCTTGGTAGGTAACAACTCCTGAGCGATTCACAATGCAACATATGCTTTGCAGATGTTCCGCAATGAAAAACAAAATGAGAGATTGAATCTATTATTTCACAAAGAACTATGTAGGATATAAGGCTGGGTAAAGAAGTGTTCTACCTCACAGGGATTCCTAAATACTAGGGGTGTGCATGGACCCCCCAATCCGCTTCGTGGCCTGATCCGGAAAATCTGGATCGGGCCCAATCCTCTTCGCGCCGCTCCGCCCGTCTCCCGCTCCACTCCGCGGAGTAAGATCCGGCTTCGCCACCGTCACTATATGGACAGCGGCAGCAGTGCAAGATAAGCCACCCACCCACCCCGCCCCCTTACCTTCCTCCATCATGGGCTTCAATTGAGGCCCCGGTTGAAGCCGTAAGAGGGCCTCGAAGCCCGCGACAGAGGAAGGTAAGCGTCCCTCCTCCCTGCTCCCTTACCTGGCGCCGCCGCCGCATGGATGGCGGTGCCGGTGGTGCCAGGTAGGCCAGGCCCCCGCACCTGCCCCCGCCCCCTTACCTTCCTCCGTCGCAGGCTTCAATTGAGGCCCCAGTTGAAGCCGGAAGAGGCCTCGGCCTTCACTTCCGGCTTCAACCGGGGCCTCAATTGAAGCCTGCAATGGAGGAAGGTAAGCGTCCCTCCTCCCTGCTCCCTTACCTAGCGCTGCCGCCACTGCTGCCGTATGGATGGTGGCGCCGGCAGTGCCAGATTAGTCCCCTCCCCCCCACTTAACTGCAGGCGAAGCTCCGGATTGAGGCGATCCTCTTCGCCTTGATCCGCAGCCCCCCTGACTCTCTTCGCCTCCACCTTTTCCGGAGGCGAATTAGGCCGCCTCGCTCCTGCTTCTCTGAACCGAAGAGAAGAGCAGCACATCCCTATTAAACACTGCATCAGTCTCTGGGCTTTTCTGCATGAGGCATTTATCATGTGCTAGTCATTCATGTCCCCCCCCCCTCAGATTCTTTAGATGATGACGTGACCCTCCAGTTTCACTTCTGTGTGTAACCAATACTTTTGGTGAATTTTCTTAGAGCAGGGAAAATGTGGCACTTAATTGTGAAAGTGAAAGGAAGTGCAATTTCCTTTTCTGTATTTGTGCTATTCTGCCATGTCACAGTGCCGCCTATGTAGTGAAAAGCAGGAAAGGAAATGCTCAATTCTACAATGAAACTGAAAGCATATTCAGCCAATTAACAGCTGTTTAACAGCCTTGTGTAGAAAAGTTCTAGATCTCCAAGCTACTGGAGAACATTGTTAGGAAGAAGGGAGATTAAAAATCTATATAGAGCAATTGTGAGTTTCAACCAACAATCATGGCCAAAAGAACCTAGCATATTTCAGGATTATTGAGGAGACATGGGGCTCATCTACACCAAGCAGGATATTCCACTATGAAAGCGGTATATAAAAGGCAGGAGCCACACCAAGCAGCATAGAGCATTATGAAAGCGGAATACAGTATGTCTCAATGGGCCCCAACAGTCGTCAGTGCACTTCAGTACTGCGATAAAGCAGTAGTGTGGTTCTTGCCTTTTATATACCGCTTTCATGGTGGAATATCTTGCTTGGTGTAGATGAGCCCACAGTCTGCATAATGCAAATAAACCATGTCAGAGATAGTATTTAAAAGACTATGATGGGGAGCATACTGGTTGTCTTAGCCCCGTGGAGAACAACAGCAACATATAGTGGGCCTGTTCAGACAACACACTAAACCAAGGTTCAGCTGCTAAGCCTTTTGCATCAAATGGTTAGTGAGTATGTTTAAACCAGGGTTACGCCACCATGGTTAGGAAAGGTTCACACGACACACCAAGGGCCTTGCTAGACCTACCTGAAAATCCGGGTTTGTGGAGGGGCCAGCTTGTGCTACAAGTAGCGCGGGCTGTCGCTCCTATCCACACGTCAGACGTGACAGGCTACAGGAATGCCCCGTCACATCTGCCATTTTGTTTTAGTCTTAAAGGGCCGGGTGCACAGGAGCACACCACCGGCAATGGTAAGTGGGTATTTTTTTTTAAAGGGTTCCCCACTCCCCCCATCCCCGATTTCCCCACCCTGGCCACAATTCTGCCCCACGATCCCCACTTCCCCCCCTACGATCCCTGCTTCCCCATGATCTCTGGTTCCCCCCGCGATCCCCACTTCCCCCCTGCGATCTCCATTTCCCTCCATGATCTCCCCACCCCCGATCTCTCTCTCTGCTCCGATGGGACCAGCACTCCTGTGGAGCGCTGTGCCATGTCTGCCGCCTTTCCGAGCTACTCGCACATAATTGTGGTAGCAGGGAAAAGCGGGAGACCGGTCTACACACCCACGGTCTCAGGCTCAGCGCGAGAAATACCAGGCCACAAGTGGTGCCGGTTACCCCAGGCCAAGGGAGGGTTACCCCTGCCTGAGCCTGGGATCCCCTGTGCATCATCTGGACCGGGGCTCACACCGGGCTAACCCATCATCGAGCAAGGCCCTAAGTCATGGTTCACATGACATGCTAAATGATAATGTTTAACTCAAATTCTTAACTATTGTGGTTTAGTGTGTCATCTGAACAGGGTTATAACATGCCAAAATGCCAAGGAATTGTCATCCTGATTACAACAACAAAAACAACAACAATTTTATTGCAATCAATAGACCATTTCAGCAAAAGTTACATGTCATCCTGATTAAGCAGTTCAGCACATAGCTAACGATTCTGTGGCAAGAGCAGGGCTACTGCAAATATCTATTTAACAAAAGGTGCATATTTACAGTGGCACATTGTGTGTGTCTATCAAGCAATTGTCAGATAATCAGGTTTCTGAACAGTTTATTGCAATTCTGTGATGAAAGAAAGAAGTGGAGACCAGTTGTGAAATTTTGGCAGGATCTACACTACTACTTTATAACAGTACTGAAGTGCACTGATAACTGCTGGGGCCCATGACACATTCCATACACCGTTTTCAAACTGCTTTCATAGTGTTATATCCCGCTTGGTGTAGATTTGGCATAAGACTACAATTCCATACACATTTACCTGGTAGTAAACCCTATTGGACTCATTAGGACTGAGTTGGGAGATAGCGTCTCAGGGATTATGATATTCTGATTCTGGTTAATTTGATAAGGCCACCTGTGAGGCCGACTCTCGCCACTCCAACCGGTGTCATGCGATCCGGGGGGTGAGTGGCATGGGTTGGTCTACCCTCCCCAAAAGGGGTATGGCCTGGGTGTGGCGATCATCTGACGCCACTGTCCAGACATAGAATGCTTCGCCCAATATAAGGCCATGCTAGTGGCTGGCGTAGATTAGTGCCCACCCAATTTCCCTTTGCAGATCTTTAATAAATGTGGCCCAAATTTTATACCATACACCATTGTCCAAATTGTTCTTCTGAACAGAGCAATAACTAAGCCATTTGGCTTCTCTGTCTTCAACGCATTTTTTAAAAAATAAAATTTTATATAGCCAAGAGAATGCTGTGTCTGTATGTGCCTCTATAGAATTTTTCTTAAAGCTACCCCTCACTGCTAAAGTAGAAAGGATATGAAATTAAGGTGGGCCTGCACTTTTCAGTTGAGAAGAAATGCACCAGCGTGCTTGGAACTGAAATGCCATGTGAAATAACAATGCGGACAAACCTGCCCTTGAAAAAACTGCATGCCTACTTTTGTGGAGAAATGTCCTGCACATGCAATGCTATTTTTGACAAACAAGAAATAGTTACAAATGTTTCACAGATCTCTAGGTAATTGTTCCCTCCCTGCACTGAAGCATGACTGGAAAGAGGTCATGGACGTGCTGAGATTGCATAGTAGCAATCCGCAGAGAAAGAAAAGAAAGGTCAGTTGGTGGAACCAGACAGAGAAGTGTGCCTAGCAAAACACCAGCCATGGATCATTGGGAACCAATGGGACAACCCAACATAGCCATATCAGGCTGCAAACACATACCTGGTGTTGGGAATCTGGAGCAAGAAGCACTTGTTATTGTCCAGACTAATTGCTCCCTGGTGGACTAGAAATATGAATGGATAAATCTATTTCACTTTCTGTAATGTTCACGTTCCCCCCCCCAAACCCCCCAACACAATTTATTTCCATCGTGTTTCCGCATCAGATGGTCCCCAACATGGCACCCATGGTCACCAATGTGCCTGTAGACACTACTCTTGGTTGACTGCCAGGCTTTCTGACAGTCCTGAATTTGATTTCGGTTCTTAAACATTCATTTTATTTTTAACTTGGGGAATGGCATGCATGCTGCAAAGCAAAGTACCGCCCTCCAGTAACATCTTTATTTGGTTCAAAAGACTGATTTTGAGTTTCACAGTTCCTCTGCCTTGTATTTAGGTTACTGAGCAAGTTAGTTTTCTTTTAGTTTTACCAATTTGCCTTCTGAGAAATAAGTGTTTTGTGACTAGCCATGCCCACAATGGCAGCCATTTTATGAATGGTCAAGACACCCACCATGGCAGCCATTTTGTAAGAATGCTCATGGCACTCTGTCAAAGTTCTAATTGTGTCCACTGCTCCCAAAAGATTGGGGATCTGATATGAATTTTGTATGCTATTCCCCCTAATATATACATTTTCCAAGCATATACATATTTTTGTGCATAATTTTCCCTCATATATGAATACTTGTGCACTTTTTTTTTTTTTAAAAAAATAGAGCATTGCATCACAACATTTGGAGAAATGCAAAAACTGAAGGATAACTGTGTTTGTGCATTAGCTCGGGATGTGTGAATTAGGTCTGTTCATATTAAAATGACAATCAAATGAACTCCCCCCTCATCCCTACCCAGAAGTGGTCAGCCATAGTTGAGACTTGTCTACATGGCCTGTATACCTCATCATGGCTGAGCAGTGGGACTGTGTTAGGGTGACCAACTGTCAGGATTTCCCCGGATTTGTCCTGGTTTTTGTTCTTTCCATAGTGTCAGGGGGGATTTTCTATAATTTTCAATAATGTCCTGGAATGACACACCTTCCCCTTTAAGGCTGCCATTAGCATGGCAGGAGGGAATGACATGCTTTCTTGAGGCACATCATTCCCCCACCCCGAGCGCCAATTGAGGTCTTAAAGGGGAAAGTGGGTCATTCGTGGACATTATAGAAAAGGCCCCAATTGGAGTGGATGGTGGTGGTGCAGAATGAAATCCTTTCCCCTCCTCCACTCCAATCGGGTTCTTTAAGGTGGCGGGGGAATAACGTACTTTCTGCAGGACTCAGAAAGCTGCTTCCCCCCCACACACTAGGTGTCCTCTTTTTTGGTTTCCCAAATATGGTCACCCTAGACTGTGTTGTTTAGGGGTGTGCACGGACCCCCCGCTCCGCTTCACTTGCAGATCCGCCATTTTCCGGATCGGGCCGCTCCGCCCCGCCCCCGCTCCGCCCACTTCCGCTCCGCTCCGCCCGGAGCTCCGGATCCGGATCCGGAGCTCCGTTTCCCCCCCCCATAGGCTTGCATTGAAAGCTAAAAAATTATACAACTTTTTTTCTGTTCAAGTTAGAAACTTCATGTTTGGCACCATGACACCTCATGGGGATATACACACGCACACCAAGTTTCAAAGCAATCCCATCATCCCCTGATTTTTGGCGAATTTTTGAAAATCGGGCACCCCACACACAACATCCTTGTGAGGTGGGCAGGGGAGGAGGGAGGGAAGGCAGGCAGGCATGCAGCTGGCATTTCTGGGGGCATAAGGAAGTGAGCCAAGGATAAGCCAGTAATGCATATAAAATGGAATAAATCAATCAATAAACAAAGGAGGGGTGGAATTAAAAGCAGCAGTGTTGCTCAATAAACAGCAAGAAGAATTTTTTAAAAAAGGCTATATCTGTCTTTTACCAGCAATAGGGGGACGTGCCCGGGGGAGGGGGAAGTAGCTGCCAGTTCAAGACACTGACAGCCACCAACAGCTCTGAGAAGAAGTAAAACGCTCACTTCGACTCATAACAGGCATTGCTCCACCACTGAAAAGTGACCATTCACTTCAACTCATGATAGGCATTGCTCCACCGTTTTACTCTCTTTGGAAGGCTCTAATGGCCTTCCAGTGCAGGAGAGAGTGGGGGCACGTCCACGATGAGATGCCCTAGGGGAGCTCATCCCCTTGCACCACATCGATTCAGTTGTTCACCAAGGTTAGGGTGGGGAGCAGTGCTGTGTTTCTTCTTGGCTTAGTATATGATTTCAGGTTGTGTTTGTGCATTTGGTGGGGCTACTGTGTTAAAAAACACGGGGAAAAGCCCGTTCAGATGAAGAAAGAGAAGTTTCCCAGAATCCCAAGTTACCTGTTTTGCCTATGCCCTCCTCCAACTTTGGGATCATCATGACCGGGAGCTGACTCTGCCCCTCAGCCCTTTGAAAAAGGTATTTTTCCCGCCGATTTTTTAAAAACTTCTAGCCCGCGACCCGTACGATGCAGAAAGTTGAGAGTGGTCTCAAAATGACCCCCATCCACGACTCTCTGTGCACAAGAATTTTCAGAATGATAGCTTAACCCCCCCCCCAGTTATCCCCGATTCTTTCCCTCAATGCAATCCTATGGGCGAAAAGCCGAAAACGCCGTTTGAGCCGCGCGGTTGACCCGATTTTCACAAAAATATAGCCCGCGACCCGTAAGATGCAGAAAGTTGAGAGTGGTCTCAAAATGACCCCCATCCACGACTCTCTGTGCACAAGAATTTTCAGAATGATAGCTTAAACCCCCCCCCCCAGTTATCCCCGATTCTTTCCCTCAATGCAATCCTATGGGCGAAAAGCCGAAAACGCCGTTTGAGCCGCGCGGTTGACCCGATTTTCACAAAAATATAGCACGCGACCCAGACAACGCAGAGAGGTGAGAGTGGTCTCAAAATGACCCCCATCCACGACTCTCTGTGCACAAGAATTTTCAGAATGATAGCTTCAAAAACAACGTAGTTATGCGCAATTATTTGCCGCAATGCAATCCTATGGCGAAATGTTTTCAAGATGGCGACCGGAGCGCTCCGCCTGAACTAGGAGCTCCGAAAAATGGGCGCTTCTCTTCGCCTTGCTTCTAGGGGGTCCGCGGTCCGCTCCTACTCCGCCTCTGGGTAAGGCGGAGCAGGCCAATCCGCTACTGCTTCTACGCTCCTAATCGGAGCGGAGCACATCCCTAGTGTTGTTTATATGATGCAGCCGCCCACTTGCTGCCACATTGGGCTTTTCTGTGGTGGTGTTTTACCATGACTTTTTCAGTTGCTCCGAGGTCACCACATTGTTTCTTTGTTTGTCAGTGGTAGTTTCAGTTTGGGTTAAGCAAGTGGGTGTTGGTAGGGGGTGGATCCAAGTGCAGGGTAAGCATGGGAATGCAGGGCCAGGGGTGGGCTTGACAAACCGAATGGCCTCCAGTGTCACAGTTTTTAGCCCATGCTCCCTCCTGCCAAGTAACTTTATTGATTCTGCCTCACAGCAGCGATGCTGCAGGGTTTTGAGGGAATCAGCTACCAAAGCGGCAGTTTATAGATGCCCCTTGGTCACTACCACCCCTGTATGGCACAAGCAAGGCTCAGATTCCTCTTCATCTTTTGGTATCCAGAATTGGGTCCCTGGACCTTACTAGTTAGTAATTTTTTATTTGTCTAACAGCAATTATTGATGAGTAGTGCTTGACAAGAGATTAAGGCCTCATCTACACCAGTCAGGATACTGCAGTATGAAAGTGGTATGAAAGCGGTATAAAAAAGGCAGGAGCCACACTACTGCTTTATAGTGGTATTGAAGTGCACTGACATCTGTTTGGGCCCATTGACACACACCATATACCGCTTTCGTAGTGCTATATCCTGCTTGGTGTGGCTCCTGCCTTTTATATACTGCTTTCATACTGCAATATCCTGCTTGGTGTAGATGAGGCCTAAATATATTGATGATCCAACTCAAGGACTACTACCAATTCACTGTTACAAACAACAGTTATCCTTCTATTCAGTTGTCTTATTTATTCTTGAACAAGATGTGGTTGTGTTTCTGGATGGACATGTTCTGGAAAGAATCTGAGGGAACTGGATGAATTTCCCAAATGTTCTCTGAATGTTTGAAAAACTAATCCAGATTGAATGTGGGGCCTTAGCTAGACCTCAGGTTTATCCCAGGATCATACCGGGGTCATCTCTGCCTGCTCCCGGGATATCCTGTGTGTCATTTACATGAACAGGGATGATCTCGGGATGATCCTGGGATAAACCTTAGATCTAGCTAAGGCCTGGATTAATCCCCAACCCTGCCATATGATGATGTGAAAACTGCCACATGAAACAGCCCTGAGGCATCAATGGGCCCAATTCACATCCATTTCAGATGACTGGACAGAGACATTGGACAATTTTGGGTCTATTCCAAAATGGATCCAGAGGCAGACTTCCTATATCTGGGTAAACATCTGAGGTTGCTGAGCTTATGTTTACAGCCAACTCTAGTTGTGTTATATAACAGGAATCTGAGTGAGAAATCAGAAAGTCACAGTCTTTTTGTAGCGGTGATATAGTATCATCTGCTTGCTCTGTTCTTCTTCTTCTCTCACACTGTTACAATTACGGCAGCCATTAAGAGCTAAGCATCTGCTAAGCATCACCACCTAGTGACAATTCAAGACATCAGGTGTCCCAAATGTATGAAACAGAAGGCAACTCTAGTATGGCATGGCAAAGGCCAATCTGAATGGGGAGATACTTGCCACACAAGCTAGAAAAAGAGTGATGATGGGATTGCAATGGAATGAGAAGCTTGTTCTGTCAATTTGCACTTAATCATGCAGCTCAAGAACAAACTTCAGCAATATGACACATGAAGCAGACAGTCTGGGCATATATGTATATGGGTAGTTTTGTAGAAATGCACTCAACAACTTTATTAAATGTGAACGTTATATACAACAAGGTGCACATTTCCAACAGTGCACACAAAAATGTATATGTTACAAAAATGCATACATTTGGGGGGGGGAAATATGCACAGCAATGTATACCCATGTTTATGCAAACTCAAAAAAGAAAAGAGCAGAAAAGAAAGTAAGTAAGACAGAAAAGGAATTTGTAATCTGGTGGGGAATGGGACATAATGAACTTAATAGTGGAAAAATGGGAACCTGAGCAAAATCAAGCACGACAGATTCACCCATCCTTAGGCCAGACAGCAGGTTAAGAACATAAGAACATATAAAGTGCCATGCTGAATCAGACCAAGGGTCCATCTAGTCCAGCATTCTGTTCACACAGTGGCCAACCAGCCATCAGCCAGAGATGAACAAGCAGGACATGGTGCAACAGCACCCTCCCGCCCATGTTCCCCAGCAACTGTTGCACACAGGCTTACTGCCTCGGATACTGGAGATAGCACACAACCATCAGGGCTAGTAGCCATTAATAGCCTTCTCCTCCAGAAATTTGTCCAACCGCCTTTTAAAGCCATCCAAATTGGTGGCCATCACTAATTCTTGTGGTAGTGAGTTCCATAATGTAACTATGCGCTGTGTGAAGAAGTCCTTCCTTTTATCTGTCCTGAATCTCCCACCAATCAGCTTCATGGGATGACCCCGGGTTCTACTATTTTGAGAGAGGGAGAAAAATGTCTCCCTATCCACATCTACATGCTACAAATACATCATGAGTTTGATGGGACTGAGCTGTACATTAGGCTGATACACAGCAAGGGAACAATAGCAATAGCTCATCATCATTTGGTGGTAAGGACCAGTGCCAGCTCCAGGTTTTGGAGGGTCCTTGGGCAAGACACCCTCAATGGTCTCCCTCCTTCAGGGAGTTCACCTTCTCACTGCCATTGTCGCCAGCTGCTATTGCTCCTCACCCTGAGGGGATCTACACTAGTATATGAAACGTTGTTTTTACAGTCATTGAACATTTTGTTTTTGAATGATTTAAAATGTAGCAGTTTTTAAAATGTTTACTTACTTTTCTCTTTCCATGGGAATGCATTCCTTTTAGCCACACTAAGAAAAGAAATCTGTTTGTTCTTTTCCCCCGGTCTGCCAATTTCCCCTCCCACTTCCTCTTCTCTCCGAGAATCCTCCACCGGCAAACAATCCAGCAAGCAGCCTCCCAAAAGTGAAACTAAAAGTGTCTGCAAAAAAGAGGCTTGAAAGAAAGAAAAAAACGGCTCCAACTTTGGGTGCGGAAATTACATAAACATGCCCCCCCACCGGAATGCGATTGGCTAATTAAGAACTACAGGAAACCCATTTAATACGATGAAATTGGCCACATCATACCAAACAGAATGACTTATTTCCGAGAAGTTCAAAATAAAAACCGGAGAACGCTCAACAATAAAATGTCATGTGGCGAAATACTACCAAATGCGCACTTAAAAATGGTGAGACACGTTCTAACTTGACTAGTGTAGATCCCCTACCTCTCTCTCATCACTGCTACTGTTTCCTTGCTTGGCAGGCAGAGGGCCAGTGAGCAAATAGGCAGCGGCATTGGCTGCTCTTCTTTCTCAGAGCAAGAAGCAGGGAAACAAGCATGTGCAATGGTGAAGAGAGGGAGCAACTCCTCCAGGGGGTGGTCCTGTTGGGGTGTGGGCCCTTAGCCAGGGCCCCACCATGCCTACCCTTGATGCTGTTAAAAAAATTGTGGATTACAACCCAATCAGGGCCGGTGCCAGACTATTTTGCGCCCTAGGCAAGGGGAGCTACTTTCACCCCACCCCCCAAAATGCCAACTTTGATTTTTAAGAGGCTCTGGGAGGGCAGCTTCTGGGCAGAAGTCCGAACGTGGAGCTGCCTCCACCCCCACGCCAGCGTCCCTGGCTTCGTTTCAGCTGGGCGGGCGTGGGGTGCCATCTCACCCGCCCAGGCCCAGCTGAATCCTCGGCCTGGGCCGGCTCACAGCCAACGCGCGTAAGTGCTGCACTGTGCCCGGCGCCCCTCTTAGCTTGGCGCTCTAGGCGGCCGCCTGAGTGGCCTCTATGGTAGCACCGGCCCTGAACCCAATTAAATCAAATAAAAGGCATCCGGATGCAGTTTCAAAAGGAAAGTTTATTTTCCACCTCAGGTACCAAAAATCTCTTTGTACAAAGGTCCCTTTCCCTTGCCAATGTAAAGGAAAAGGCCCAGAACAGAAGTTTACGTTTCATTTTATACAGGGGGAAACATTGTACACAAGTAATCGGTTGCTAGCTCAAATCGTCACAGCTGATCCTCCTCCCTGTTTTCTTGACATGCTCAGATGGGGAGAGACCCTGTTGACCTTGCAAAACTCTATTATCACATGATTCCCTTAGTAATGAATCCTGGGACATTCCTGTCACGTATTCCACTGTCTTTAACTAATCCCTGTCCCCCACTCCCTCCCTGGTTCCCCCCCTTCACAATGTCCCCTGGGACATTCCTGTCCCACCTTGCCTACGTGGCAGAAACTTTCCCGCTTTACCTTCCCTTCCCAAACTCCCACCGAAGTGTGTGGAAAGGAAGTTGAAGAAGAATCCCCCAGCCCTCCAGATGGTGCCTGACATTCCTTTTGATGGGCGAACTTCTCACCTCTTATTTCTCTCCCTGGTTTCCAGCTGAGCTGTGGGGAAAGGAAATAAGAGGTGTGTGTGTGTATGCCAGCTGCGCAAGCAAGTGCCTGGCAATTTAACCAGCGGCTAGGGCTCATCCTTTACACCTGAGTAAGTGACCTTAGCCAAATGGGACTTTTCTCTCCTACCTGGGAGTAGAGGGTCTATTCTACTCATCTAAATCACTTCGAAATCACCCAAGGATGGCATTTTGGGAAAGAGAAATGAGGGATCTTGGAAGAAGGAGGGGAGAGAAGAGATGGGCGAAGAGAGAAGTGGGAAATCAGTTATTTTTCCATAACAATGCCAACTCTGAGGAGAGGGAAAGATCTTGTACGCTGCCCTTCACGCCTTACACCTTGGAGAAAGGGTTTAAAGCTCTTCCCTGGCCTGTCCACTGATGCTCTGTGTACAGATAGCATTATAGAGAAATAAGTACTAACATAATAAGGGTGTGATCAAAAATGTAATAAATCAAAAGCAGTAAGGCAACAGATTGCCATCTAGCATTCTGTAGAAACGCAGAGATGGAGGCTCCATGGAAGCTGGAAAAGAAATGGGTAGATATAACATGCCAGCAAGGTCAAAGGACCTTTAAAACCTCTTTCTTCAGGTCTCCATTGAAACCCCCCTCACAGGTACACTTCAAAGGCACCTCACAGCCTGACACCTTAAGCCAATGGTGTGGTGATCTCTGTGACCCAGCCTGGGCTCCTTGGCGTCACGACCCTCCTTTCTTTTTGCCAGCCATCGCCTCTGCCGCAAAGGCAGCCTTCGCCTGCAAGATGCAAGCCGTAGGGGATTAGCTCGCTATCAGGTCGGCCCACACGGCGGCTGATACGCGCTATCTGCCTAGCCATCGCCCTCAGCTCATCATCTGAGCTTCCCTCCAACAGAGAGGGACTCACGATCCATTCCCAGCCAGCAGCTGCGGCGTGCCAGGGAAGAAACCTTCTCCAAAATGCAGCATCCTTTCTACCTGGTAGCGGCAAAAGCTTAGACAGTGCTCCCCACTCCCCCGCTCTCCCACTCCCAAATCTTTGTCCTAACTGGTAAAAGAGCCGTTTGTTATTCCAGCTTTACTATACGGAAATGCACAACATCCTGGAAGGCTTATTTCAGCCCGCTCCCCACACTCACCCGTCCCCGCGCCGCCCATCTTTGTTCCGGAGCCTAACCTATCATCAAATCCACAAATATCCACCTTTCCCACCTCCCCGTGGATTTAATGCCAGCTTTTATTTGGCTGAAGGCTTCAGCTCGAGGGGACCAGCAAGGAAAATGATCTGCGGCTCTATTTTCAAAGAACACGAGCTGCTTCTTTGTTCAGCAAAGTCTTTCTCCCTTGCCTGAACTCTTTGTCTGTTGTAAATCAGGACATGCCGGTTTATTTATTTATTTATTCTCTAAAAGGAAGGCCAAAGAGAATAAATGAGATTGAATGCTTACGGTTCACTCATTCTCTCTCTCCCTCTCTCTCTCTCTCTCTCTGTGCCACGATTTGGTGCTGCTATAGGACTGCAGGAAACACAAGCTGTTTTCTCAGAACCAGCCCCAGTTTTTGGAGAGATTTGGGGCAAGACACCCTCAGTGGGGCCCTTCCCTCAGTGAGTTGAGCTTCTCACTGCCATTGTCACCAGCAGAGGCAGTAAGGCTATGTATGCCAGTTGCTGGGGAACATGGGTAGGAGGGTGCTGTTGCACCATGTCCTGCTTGTGGGTCCCTGGTTGACAATTGGTTGGCCATTGTGTGAACAGAGTGCGGGACTAAATGGACCTTTGGTCTGATCCAGCAGGGCTCTTCTGATGTTCTTAGCTGCTATTCCTCCTCCTCCTATGTCTCGTCATTTACCACTTGCTTGCTTTGCAGGCAGAGAGCCAGGGAGCCAGTGGTCAGTGACATCTGTTACACTTCCTTCTTACCATCTCCAACGTCAGATCTATACCTTGTGTCAACTCATTAGGATCCCAATATGGTAACGCTACATTCCTCTTGCGCATTTATACATCGTAGGATACACAATGGCATTTGAATTATGTGGAACTAAAAGTGGGAAATGACACTATGAAACTGGGATATGGAATGTGTAATGTGCCCCAACAGTTATCAGTGCACTTCAATGCTGCTATAAGGTAGTGTAGATCTAGCACTAGCCTGGGCCAGAGGAAGAGGCCAGTGAACACACAGGTTGCAATGGTGAAAAGGAGGAACAACTCCGTGGGCTTCTTGTTACTGGGCCCCTGCTGGGGTGTACGCCATGGGCAGATGATCAACTGTGGCTACCCATGATGCTGACCCGGTATTGTCTAAATGAGGCTATGTAGACCACACACAATCTATTCCAGGCTCAGGAATGAACTTTGGGAACCCACAACAGCTCTATTTTTCTGAATCCTCTCTCTGGAAAACCCTGACACACTCCCCGAGTTGAGAAGAACAATGTCCTGATGACACTTGACTTTATTTTTGAGGAAGTTTGGTTGAAATACCACTTGGCATCACCCCAGACAGTGTTCTTCAACCCAGCAAGCTGTTAGGGCTTCTCACCCAGGAGACTGGGCAAGTTAAAAGAAGCCAGGTGTGGTACTCTGGACTAGGGCTGTGCTCCGCTTCTCTTCAGGTCGGAGAAGCAATAGCGAGGCAGCCTGATTTGCCTCCGGAAAAGATGGAGGAGAAGCGAGTCGGGGGGGGGGCTGCGGATTGAGGAGAAGAGGATCACCTCAATCCAGAGCTCCTGATGCAGGTAAGGAGGAGAGGGGGACTCATCTGGCACTGCCACCACCGCCGCAGTCCCTGCAGTGACGGCGATGGAGCCAGGTAAGGAGGCAGGGAGGAGGGAGGCTTACCTGTGTCCACCACGGTCTGCTGCGGGCTTCAATTGAGGCCTCAGCTTCAAGCAGAAGAGGCCATGGCCTTCTCTTCTACTTGAAGCTGGGGCCTCAATTGAAGCCTGCGACAGACCGCAACGGACGCAGGTAAGGGGGCAGGGGGGTTGGCCTACCTGACACCACCGGCACCACTGTCCATGCGGCAGCACCAGCGGCAGAGCCAGGTAAGGGGGCAGCGAGGAGGGAGGCTTACCTGCATCCGTCGCAGGCTTCAATTGAGGCCCCAGTTGAAGCCGGAAGTAAAGGCCGAGGCCTCTTCTGGCTTCAAGCCGGGGCCTCAATTGAAGCCCGCGGCGACTGACACAAGTAAGGGGGTGGGTTGGCTTACCTGGCACCGGCGCCACTGTCCATGCGGCGACAGTGACAGAGTCGGGCGGGGGAGGGGCAGATCGGCCCGAAGAGGACCGGGCCTGATCCAGAACTTCTGGATCGGGCCACGAAGCAGATCCGGGTGTGTGTGTGTCCGTGCACAGCCCTACTCTGGACACGCTGCTCCTTTCTGTTGAGATTGAAAGAACATAATTCTTAGAATGCCAATGACATTGTGGAAGGTTCAGGATGGTCTTTGGTTTTGAAACGCCACATCAATTGTAAAAGCAAAGCAATGACAATACTGCATGATGTTATTTATTAAACATGAATTAATCATGACATAAAAATAGAATCCTCATTCAATTAAAAACATTTCTGCTGTGTCCCTGAGCCTGTGAAAGAGTAAGCCATGCGTACATAATGGACCCGCTCCAGTGACTAGGCAAAAAGTGCAATCACAGAGATCCGTGCAAGTTGAGGCCTGCCCATTCCTCTCTAGCATTGGGGACTTGCTCCATGGATGCAAGAGAAACAGATATACATGTTTCAGCATTGTTTTTGGAATACCACAAATGCACAATGTAAAATGGGCAAAGTTAAAGCGAGATGGAACGGATGGACAGGATGCTTAACCCTTTCCCACTACCTATTTTTCTACTCAAGAGAAAGCACTGCAAGCTGTTTTTCAACTACAGGGCTCCAGAAGTTTACAGATGGTGATGGATTATTTAATAATGATGTCTCCTGTAAGAAAGGACATTAGCCGGGGGGGGGGGAACAAGGAGACCACACTCTTCTTCAAATGAAGGAAAGAAAACACTTTTACTCACAAGTATTCTTGCATATACAATGCAGGTATAGCATAGAGTTTCAAAAGAGTTTGTTCAGTCCATTTTGTGTTCCATTACACCATCAAAAGTGAGAGAGCAGACACATGTGCTCCCAGTAATGGTGGAAGTCAGAGAGACGGGAGGGAGGGAGGGAGGGGAGGAGCAAAACGAAGAAATCTCAGGAAACCACATTGTAGCCTAGCTGTGGTCTAAATTCCCTTGCATTAACTAACTGCAACACTGTCCCCTTCCAGTAACTTGTAGATGAGGTTGCAATTTCCCCAACACATGGAAGAAAAAGCAACTTTGGGTTGAGTGAATTTGAATAGGCAGAGTTTTCTTGCTGAGAAGCATTAAGTACCTCTTCTTTCCCCATCTTTGATATTCCTCTGCTAAAAAGCATAGCTTTCTAAAGCTGATTTTCATTTCAAAGAAGTTGGGTGATCGCTTCACACATTTCCATGCAACATGAAACACCAAATGTAGGACATAGTGAGACAACTAGAGTTTGTTTATGGATTGTTCCATATTTCTGTCCTTCATAAGTAGACAGCTTGTAATGGATAGTTTGCCTTTCCTTCTTTTGTCACTGGTTTTCCTCGTAAGAGCTGCACTCTCAAAGGATAACAATAAACTTTGCGTGAATGATGAATCTCATATGATATCTGTGTCACTTTGTTTGACTAAATGGATCTGTATGCCCTCCATCGACACAGCAGTTATCGTGTCACCTCAGCGCAATATTGCCACAGAAAAAGAAATTTCCCTCCCAACTTGGTAATTAAAATGGCGGTGTCAGAGCACCAACCACTACACTGAGGTTGCAATAAGGACTATCATGTTTGACCCTGCAGTGCTATGAATGGACAGAGGGCCCCATATTTGTCTGGATTATATGCCAGCCCTGGGGGCATGTTCAAAACCAACTCAGCCTAAGCAGAAATGACTGGAAGTCAGCAATGACTAACTTTAGCCCTTTAACTCCCACAAGTTGAATTGTCACAGCAACAGGCTCCTATGGCCAAACTGAGGTAAATCTGACACCAGAGAGGCATGATTAGAATTTTACCAGGCTGAGGCCTGAAAATGAGCTTTAAGGCCTTGGTAATGCTCATCTCAAAGGGGAGAACAGCATAAGGACAGAACCCTTGGATGCATCCCCAGCTGAGATTGGCAGTGGAGGCTGGAGGCTCTGCATTCGGTGGGGCTGTGAATCCATTCTGGCTTTTAGTCAGAACCAGGCAGAAATGTGGAAGGAAAGGCACCATAGATCAACAGCAAAGAAGGAGGCGAACTCCGGCGCTCAGGACAGAAGTAAATTTATTATGCGGTACGCATTTCGGTGGGATTACCTCCTTCTTCAGGAGCTGTTTTATGGTGTGTGTTTTTATTATTTCCTGGTCTCCAAGAACAATAATATTTCCTTCTTTTTCTAGTGCTGCAAACGCTGTTGTTTTTTTTTAGCTTTTGTCTCCCTATCCACATTCTCCACACCATGATGGGTTTCCCCATCACCCACCTTTACCTGTCCATTTCACTGCTAATGCCAGAGACTGAACCTGGGAGCTCCTACATCTACTCCAGGGCTAGGCAGAGGGGGGGGGGGGGACAGTGGGGCCAGTTGGCATGGGCCTACGATTTTGAGGGAGCCTACTCTGAGTCTCCCTGGTAGAGGCAAAGGGGGACCCTTTGGTAAAGATTTGTTATAAAGTAGCTCTCCTGTGAGTGCAAGAACGTTTGAATAGATTAACAGTTTTGAACATTAACATTGACAAGGCAAAGTTGCTTGATTTTTCTGTTGTTGATGATGAATTTGCCCAAAGAAAAGCACATAAAGCAGTGGTTCCCAAAGTGGGGAGTACCACCCCCTTGGGCACGGTGGGATTGCATAGGGGGCCGTTAAGAGGCAAGGGGGCAGCAGGGGGTGCTAAGAGGCAAAGGGGCGGCAGGGGGACGCTCAAGGTGGTCTTTTCCAAGAAGCGCCTCTCTAGAAGGTCTTAAAACCCAGGGACATTTTTATGGGAGAAGGTAGTTTGGTCCCAAGCCATATAGGGGAAGAATCCACACATGTATTAATACTGTTTAAGAAGAGTCCTTTTAACGGTGAATTGAAATGTTTCAAAAGCACCAAAACGCTAACGAAGAGACGTACCCTGCTTGGTGTGCCCCGCCACGCTGGCTGCAAAACAGAGGCGTTCGCTCTCTTTTCCCTCCCTCCCTCAGCAAGCCTGAGGCAGGTGCTTCAGATTTTGAATAAATATTCAATTGATTGTTACTGTTTTGAATTTTATTATCTTCCTTAGTGGGTCATTGAAAACTGCTATTCTGAATAATGATTTTTATAGTGTAGGGTAGGGGGCACTGGGCATGAGTTTGTGGAACCAAGGGGACAGTTACCTGAAAAAGTTTAGGAACCACTGACATAAAGCATTTCTGACTGTGAAGAAGTGATATCTTATATACATCTTGAATAAAAATGCTTGCCATTACCTTTTTTTAAAATAAATTGTTCTAGTTCATATGTATTTAGAACTGATTAAAAAATACTTAATGAGCAGTTTAAATGGGGCCTACATTTCCCATCTGGCCCGGGCCTATTCCCAGCTTTGCCCGGCCCTGATCTACTCTACCATTGTGCTCTACCACTGAGCTGTGTCCCCTCCAACTCTAACACTGGTTCTCAACAAAATATATCCATGTGCACACACATGTGTGTATCATGCCTCTTTATGCAGAGCCCACTGTCTTGTACTGTAGCTTCACGGCTTTTGTAATATGCAAGTCCTCCCTTTCCACACATCCCTCCAGAAGGCAGGCCTCTTGCTAGTATAAGATATTTAATTCATTTCAATAAATGTCTGAACACCAGAAGTATGATATAAGGAGCGTACATGCCTGAGCGCTCAAGCACTCAGAAAACCTTCAGTCACTGATACTTCTGACTTCTTTTCAAAAGAAGGCATTTTGCCTTGCAAGGAGAACATATCCCAACAAAAGCATGGGAGAAATAACTTTGCAGAAAGCCCTTGATGAAATGTTCAGTAAAACCTCTAAGATCAATACAATCTTTGAAGTGGTGTTCTGAAGTACAACTGGTCTCATTTTCTCATCTTGTGAGGAAAAATTGATTTCTAAGCAATGTTTCATGGAAAGGAAATGGGGAGAAATTGCCATATTAGCAAATGTAGACCATCAGATGTTCAGTTCAAGCGCTCTGTGACTTCTGAATCCATAAATGAATGCTTTTGAAATACAGAATTTTTTCCCTTCTTTTTTTTCGAGTAAAGTACACCAAAGAAAAGTTCCTCTCTCCCTTCTTTTTCTTTAATGAGCATCCCTTGTGGGAAAGGTTGTACATCTCAAGAAATGTTGAGAGTTGGAAGTGGGGGACCTGCGAAAAATTAATTGGGTTCTTTCCTATCTTAAGATGGCTGGGAAACAGATTTGGCGTAGATGGTTCCGTGAAAGACGGAGAGACATTCGCTCTGTGCAGGCATTATGCCTGAACAGGGAATTCCCATGCTGCCCTGCCTGCAATGTCCCTGACTCCACCCACTCCAATCCTGACCTTTCCATATTGAATGGGAAAAATCTGAAGAGGGATTCTGGGTGTGTGTTCAGCTGAACTTGTCTAGAAGACTCCCTGTGAACAGGAAGTCTGCTTTATCACATTTACCAGCCTTCAAAGCTTTGATGTACATTCAACAAGGAAGCTTCTAAGTGCATTCAGCCAAACGCATGATGAAGAAGGTCCCTTCAGACCTTCCCGTTTAACATGTTAACATTACAAGGTCAGGAATGGAGAGCGGCATGAACACCCAGCACCCACTATGCAAGTTGGAATTCCCTATTCAGGCACAATGCCTGAACAGGGCTATTATGAATGGGGCTTCCAATTCCAGAGGCAGTGTACCTCTGGCCAAATGCCTTGGACAAGCAAAAGGGAAGGAGGTTTGCTTCTGTTATTTATTTATTTATTTATTTTAATGCATTTTTATGGTGCCACCTCACCATTTATCAATGGAACCTTTTATCAATGGAACCTTCTCAAACTGGGGAGAGGCAACGAGTGGGGTGCCGCAGGGCTCAGTCCTGGGCCCAGTGCTCTTCAACATTTTTATTAATGATTTGGACGAGGAGGTGCAGGGAACGCTGATCAAATTTGCAGATGACACCAAATTGGGTGGGATAGCTAATACCCTGGAAGACAGAAACAAACTTCAAAGTGATCTTGATAGGCTGGAGTGCTGGGCTGAAAACAACAGAATGAAATTTAATAGGGATAAATGCCAAGTTCTACATTTAGGGAATAGAAACCAAATGCACAGTTACAAGATGGGGGACACTTGGCTCAGCAATACTACAAATGAGAAAGATCTTGGAATTGTTGTAGATCACAAGCTGAATATGAGCCAACAGTGCGATATGGCTGCAAGAAAGGCAAATGCTATTTTGGGCTGCATTAATAGAAGTATAGCTTCCAAATCACGTGAGGTACTGGTTCCTCTCTATTCGGCCCTGGTTAGGCCTCATCTAGAGTATTGCGTCCAGTTCTGGGCTCCACAATTCAAGAAGGACGCAGACAAGCTGGAGCGTGTTCAGAAGAGGGCAACGAGGATGATCAGAGGTCTAGAAACAAAGCCCTATGAAGAGAGACTGAAAGAACTGGGCATGTTTAGCCTGGAGAAGAGAAGATTGAGGGGAGACATGATAGCACTCTTCAAATACTTAAAAGGTTGTCACACAGAGGAGGGCCAGGATCTCTTCTCGATTCTCCCAGAGTGCAGGACACGGAATAACGGGCTCAAGTTAAAGGAAGCCAGATTCCGGCTGGACATCAGGAAAAACTTCCTGACTGTTAGAGCAGTGCGACAGTGGAATCAGCTACCTAGGGAGGTTGTGGGCTCTCCCACACTAGAGGCATTCAAGAGGCAGCTGGACAACCATCTGTCAGGGTTTCTTTAGGGTGGATTCCTGCATTGAGCAGGGGGTTGGACTCGATGGCCTTGTAGGCCCCTTCCAACTCTGCTATTCTATGATTCTATGATTTCTGGCATCGTGGCGCTTTACAATAATACATGAAAGCAGTTACCAATAAAAGCCCTCAATCCACATGAAAATTCAAACACTTCCCCAAGCGCTTGTGTAAATAAAAACGTCTCACACAGATGTTTAAAACAGTGTACAGTGGGAGCCTGTCTAACTTCCACTGGCAAATCGTTCCATAGCCAGGGGCCAGCGACCGAAAAAGCCCTGGCTTCTGCAAATTCTAATTTATATTGGGGGACAATCAGAGCACCCCTCTCCTATGAACAGGTCTGCTGGTAGTGGGGCACCAGGGTGAGGCGGGCACTCAGGTAACCAGGGCCTATGCAGTGCAGGGCTTTATATACTGTTAATAAAACCTTGTAGCGCCCCCTAACAGCCACTGGCAGCTGGTGGAGCTCTCGAGCCCCTTGACCAACCAGGCTGCTGCATTTTGCATGGCCTGTAGGCACTGGATTTGCTTCAAGGGAAGCCCTGCATACAGCAGGTTGCAATAATCAAGCTTGGAGGTGACCAGAGTGTGCACTGCGGTGGTGAGATTGGCTGCTGACAGAAAGGGGTGGGCTTGGCGAAGCACATGTAGTAGGTAAAAGCAGCTCCGGACCACAGCCCCCACCTGTGATGACATGGTGAGGAACTGGTCGAGGATGACTCTCAGGACTCGAGCCTCTGTCACAATCCTCAGTCGGATTCCTGAGAATGACACACCTCTGACCTCCTGCATCCAATCTGCCAATCGCCGGCCTCAACCAACCACCAACAACTCAGTCTTAGCTGGTCTTAACTCGGTCTTAAACACCAGGTTACTTCCAGAAATCCAATTGCAGTTCTCAGCCAGGCACCGACACGGAACAGTGACCACCCCACCGAGGTCTGAACCCACAGAGATGTAAAGCTGAGTATCATTGGCGTACATATGATACCTCAACCTGTGGGCTCTAATTAACTCTGCCAGAGGCCTCACATGAAAGGTCCTGTGGAACTCCACAAGGGAGGGCTGTAGGGTTGCAGCCCTCCCTTGTGGGCTGCAACCCTACAGCCCACAAGTGGGAGGGCACAAGTGCCCATGGTAACCAAGGGCTTTGCTAGACGTGCCGGCTTACGCTGGCAGGGAGGCAGGGCCGAGGCGCGCTAACGTTAGCGCGCCTCCCCCACACTTGCAGACGGCGGAGCCGCAGGGAGGACGGAAGCCCTGCGGCGTCCGCCATTTTTTTTTGTTTAAAGGGGCTGCTGGTGGCCCGAAGACACCGGGAAGGTAAGGTTTTTTTAAAAAAAACTGGGGGGGGGGAGGATGGCAGGGTGGGTGGCAAGGGGGGGCGGGTGACAGAGGGAGCGCCGCGCGCCGCTGCCGCCACTCGCCTGCTTGGCGAGTGGACGCACAGCAGGGAAACCGGGTCAGAAGGCGCGCTAAGGCCTCGTCTAGGAAGGCCCCAACTGAGTCCTTCCATCCAGGTAGGATGGGAACCAGGCAAGAGCCCAGCCCTCCAGTTCCACTTGGGTCCTCAACCGTCTGATCAGCCATTCGTGATATGCTGTGTTGAAGGCCATAGCAAGATGGACAGATGACCTGTGTCCATTGCTAAAAGAAGGTAATCACAGACCATGGTAAGGGCAGTTTCAAGCCGGAAGCCAGATTGAAAAAGATCAAAGAAATCGGAGTCATAGAAAAACCCACTCCAGTGCCACTTTCTCCACCTCCTTGCCAAGAAAAGGAATGTTGGAGACTGGGCGGTAGTTTGATGGCAGTGATGGATCAGGAGTTGGTTTCTTGAGGAGTGGCCTCACAATAGCCAATTTTAGGCAGGTGGGCACCCTGGCCTCAATTATGGATGAATTCATCCATTAGTTGAATCACTGTGTTATATCATGGTCAGTCCTATCCCCATATGGACATTAGTGCATGCCCCAATGTCTGAAAATGATCGCCATGTATTAGCTCATCACTGGTGTTCATTTGGTGCCTTTATGCACGGTTATATGTGAGGGTTATAGGAATCACTGTGTTTTAAACCATGCACATTTGGCTGTCCATTTATATGCATGTGCAATATCGCACGCCTCCATATCCACAACTGATCACCATGTATTAGTCTACAGCTAGTATAAATGAGTCACCACTTGAAGCCGTAGTGATGAACATCCATTTTGGAGCCAGTTATGAATTTCAAGACAGGACAAGACAGTATCAATCTCCTGCTCTGAATGAAGGAATTGTGGCATCTGTAGTAGATGGATCACATCCATCTTTTGAAAATCCCTATTAAATGCACATACTCACACATACACACACAATCTGGCTCCCCCCAACTATGCAAATGCCAATTATACTCTGGTGCTTCCATATACATTTCATGTTGTCTCAAACAAGGTGATTAGCAATTCCATAATTTCCCATGTAAATAGCTTCATTTGTAGTCCTGTCAAGTTCTGTCCTTTAAAACAACACTCTAGAACCTTTTTGACTGACACCGCGTCACTTTTTGAGAAAACATATATAGCCATGTGTGATTAAACCAGGGCAGATTTAATTGCAAGCAGGGAGGAAAGAAACAGATGGGCAGACAGTTAAAAATGAAGGCAAAAGATATTTGCCGTTGAAGATTGATGCTCACTGCTGTCGCTCAGTCTCCAAACTGGCTATTGACAAGAGGCACTTCATTGGTATTCTACAAGCCACAGAGCCTTTATGCAACCATATGTCAACATATCAGTTATCATGGCACTGACATGCAGAGCGTTCGGAGTTTAACTTCTGCCAGCTTCTTCATTAACCGCCTTAAGTATTGCAGCACTAGGTTTGTTCTGCCAGGGTTACATCGCAAGGCTTCATTCCGGCTAATCACTTACTACTTCTGGTAAATAGAATCATAGAATCATAGAATAGCAGAGTTGGAAGGGGCCTACAAGGCCATCGAGTTCAACCCCCTGCTCAATGCAGGAAACCACCCTAAAGCATCCCTGACAGATGGTTGTCCAGCTGCCTCTTGAAGGCCTCTAGTGTGGGAGCATTAGACCCTTCGATCAGGGCTGCACAACCTTTTCTGGCCATGAGGGCTGCATCGGACATTGCCAGGGAGGCGCACTTGCATGTGTGCATGTGCATAAGTGCTCGCTCATTCACATGTGCACTCACGCATGCCCCCCCCCCACAAGCCTGAGGATGCCGTTGTGCATGCTTGCAGCAGCAAGGGAATCAAGGAGGCAGAGTATGAAGGGGTATCTGGCAGGTTACCAGAAATTTCCCATGTACACCATGCACAGGCTACCAGGCTACAGCAGCTCATGGGCCACACTTTATGCATTCCTGCTCTAGATACATTGAGATCTTCTGGGGAGGCCTTTCTCTCAGCCCCACCAGCATCCCAGTCACGCCTGATGGGTACGCGGAAGAGGGCCTTCTTGGTGGCTGCTCCAAGGCTCTGGAACTCCCTTCCCAGGGAGGCTAGGCTGGCTCCCTCTGTGCTACAGTTTCAGAAGCAGGCAAAAACATTTTTGTTTCAGCAGGCTTTTGGAACTATACTAGACCTGTGTTAATGTATTGGATCCCCCCCCCTTTTTAACCTGTTAACAGTTTTTTAAAAAATTAACATGTTTTTAATTTTACTGTAGGTTTAATTCTAACTTTTGTAATTTATATTTATATGTTTTAATTGTACATGTTTTAATCTTGTAAACCGCCTTGAGTCCCAGTACTGGGAAAAAGGTGGGATATAAATAATAATAATAATAATAATAATAATAATAATAATAATAATAGCCTGAAAAGCTCATAGAGTGCCCTGTGCAGACATGGGTACAGTAGCATGTGTGAGCATGAGATGAGTAATGACTTCTAGCTCCCTCTGACCAGCTTGTTCCCCAAACATGAACAGGTGTATCTGAGCTTCACCATGTAAAAAAAGAATACAACAGCTTTAAAGGACAGACCCCACTCGGAGATAGATCTAGAAAACTTTACCAAGTGTTTTGGGCTTCAGGAATTAATGTATGGGCAGTGGTCCCTGAAACTTCACACAAGCCAGTCAACATAAATATGGTATTAAAAATACATTATTATTATTATGCTCAAACAGTCTGAGAGAATAACGAGCTTTAGCTAAACAGAGACAGATCACAAACATCCCTAAACATGCACAAGGTGTAATAACTAAAAGAATTATGAAGATAGTAGCACGTAGGGATGGATGGACTCACCTGTGTCTGGCTCCATTGGATTCTCAGCAAGCTGCCATTCGCTCCCACTCACACCCACCCACCCATATGAGCTTCTTTGTGGCTCAGCAACCACCCAATGAGGCTGCGAGCCCATCAGCTCTGGCCCAGAGCCTCCAATGTTGCACAGAACCAGCCAACATGGTCAATGACTAGGAATGTTGGTAGTCCACAATATCTGGAGGTCACCAGGTTGGGGAAGGCTGCAACGGAGTGTCATGTGAACTACTGGGATCACCTGAGCTCAGACCTTCCACTTGGCCATGAGGATCATGGGGTGATCTTGAGAATTGTTCTTCTGGACTAGATGTACAAGTATCATCCTAAGGTAGTAGACTGGAGGCAGTCTACTCCCATATAACACCTCCCATATAAATAAGATAAAATAAAATTCCTGCAAATAAAACATTAGCACATAGAGAAAGGTTCTAGCTTAGTCTACTCCCTGCTGAGCTCACTTTCTTTTTGCAAGGGGCTTTTTATGCGAAGATTTCAAGAACATGATCCCACACGGGGAACTGAAAGTGGTTTTTGTTCATTCTCCCAACTTGTTCCTAGTTCAGTCTTCTACATGTACAGAACAGTTCCCAGTCTAATCTCCCTCACAGGACTGTTGTGAGACTCAAATGGGATAAGACCCACGTGAGCTTGCCCTGAGCACCTTGGAGAAAGGTTAGCGTATTATTTCTTATTAATTGAATTTCTCAGGTCATTAGTACACATTGTGAATTGCATTCCGGAGTGTTGAGCACATTGATTAATGAACTTGCTGAACCATGCACAATTATTTTTAAAATGCCATGGGGAACTGGGTAGGTAACAGGAAAATAGAAAAGAGTAAATAAAATAATAATGTGAATATATTATTTTTTTAAAAAAAAATAGCAAGAGACCAGAAATTGCTGTTAACCATGGCTGCGTTTACACCTGCCATTTGAAATATTTGATTTTGCACAATGTAAACCATCTCATTACTCTGTGACTGACATTTAGCAATGTTACGTTACACCCAACTGTCCTTTCCTTTCAGCTGCTTGCCACAACAGAAATGTCGGATGCAGTAGCATTTATTGCTGCCTCTCCCCTAAAAGATGTTATTTACTTTGGAAACTTGAAATTAAAGTTGTTGCATTTCTTATATCCAAAGATCCATGCCTTACAAATGTAAACAGGCAGAAATTCCACTGGTGCCGATGTTTCTCATGGTCATGGAGACAATCTACACTTGTCTAGATGAAACGTAACAAGTTGGCAGAGATGACGTCAGCAGTCACGTGATGCTGTTGTTACATTTCTTCTGACTTTTAAAACCGTTCCACTTTCCATTAAAATCGTTTTAATACTAACAATGTGCCCCAACCTTTCGTTGTTTTCAAAGCCGTGTTTCAAAGCCATGTCTCGTGACCATGGTCTTTGCTTCCTGTGAACAGCAATTTTGGCTGAAGTGGGAGTGTTGTGTGTTGGGGAGGCTTTAAGCTTGCTCCCCCAGCGATCCCAAGCAGTCTGGGAACAGTGATTTGGCTGTGTTGAGATCACTGGAGTGGGGAGGTTAAAGCCTCTCCCCAGTGATCCTGTGTGTGTGTGTGAGAGAGAGAGAGAGGGGGGGGGATATGTGTGAATGGTTATGCAAACGGCCAAAGGCAGAGGCGCACAAGTGAGGGCTTTGCTAGTTGAGGGGAGGGAGAGCTGGCACAACGCGACGAGGGGGAGGGGGACAGAGGCTTAATTTTTTAAAAAACGCTTATCTTTCCGGGCGCACGTGGCCCCTTTAAAACGCTGCAGGGCTTCCCTGCTCCCAAACTTCTCAGGATCGGTTAGATGGCTCTAGTGCGCAGCAAATAGCAGCTAACAACGGGGGTCTGGAAATATTTTTCTTCTGCTGCTCCTCAGTTCCACAGCAGTGGAAGGAAGCCTCTGCAGCATGGAATCAACAGGCAGCCAGCCAGCCGCCCTCTCTCAGCTGTGCACATTCGTAGTTGCAAAGCTCTGAATCCACAGATGCGTCGCCCCGCCTCCCTGCCATCCCGGCAGGTCTAGCAAAGCTCAGAGTTACAGGAAGAAGGAGGTTTACTTCAGAGACGACATAATGAAGAATGTTCTAAAGAAGAGTAGATAGAAGGGGTAAAACGATAGAAGAAAAGGTATTTCGGTTGACTGGGCTCAAGTTGCATTTCCTAACATAACAAGGAAGGACGCAACAATGCACTTAAACAACGGTGTAATGAATAGTGTAGATCCCCTCATGGTTACCCAGTTCTCCCCTTGAGTTGCAAACCAAATTGTGTCAGAGCACAAGCCTAACCTATTATTTCAAAAGTCTGTGGTCTGAGTTTACCTTACCACCACTTTACGTCAGCTGTTTTCCATGGAGGACTGCAGCTCTGATATTTTAAACCTTTGTTGACTGTTAAAGCCGAACCCTTAACTGTTGTAAACCGCCCAGAGAGCTTCGGCTATGGGGCGGTATACAAATGTAATAAATAAATAGATAAATAAATATATCCATGTAATGACGTTGTTGTTATGGCGATAAAATGGGATAACCCCTTGAGGACAAAATGGTTTAACCCCATAAAATGGAAATACAAATGTAATAACAACAAAATGCTCTGCTGTGCCCCCTGGGATGTGTGTCTGTGTGCACACAGGGCTCCTCTGTGACTGTAGCATTCTGTAGTGGTTTGTTGCCCCAAAGTGTGGGGAATCAGCCATTTTTTGTCACCATTACCACAGATTCTGTGTGCAGCAGTGGCAGGACTGGAGCCCACAGGGGACTCTGGGGGCAGGGAGGAGAGGCGAAAATGGCCTCCTAAGCACCTGATGTTTCCCACTTCTGCTTTACAAAGACAGAGCAGAGTGGGGCCTGAAACAGAAACATTGTGCTTGGGGGCGGTGTTTCCATCCCACTGAATCTCCCCTTATTGGCCTTAAAGAGGCTGATGGCAGCTGGGATTCGGTCTGACCGGAGTGAAAGAGCTCCATCAGGTGAGCGTTTTATTGCACGCTCATTGCTGGGCACTCATGTGTCCCTCTCACAGTGTTGTCTACATCCCATGTGCCTCCCGCTCCTTCTAGCCTTCTTCACATCACAAAAAACAACCACCACCACCTGGTTGGCACCTGGTTGGTCACTGGCCTCAGGTAGGCGAGAGGGATCAGAGGGAGGCTATCTCATGATTTGATGATCGCAAGGTCGTCACCCCCGTTCACATGCAGCATGTGAGGTCGTACCCGCCATTTTGTGTTTTTTGTTAAAGGGGACAGAGCGCAAGAGTGCTCGTGCGGAAATAGTAATTTTTTAAAAATCCCCGCTCCTTCCCCCCTCATCCCTAGAGCATGGAAAAAGCATGCTACAACTGTAGGGTGATAACCCGGGCCAAGGGAGGGATCATCTCTCCCTGCTCCTGGGATGCCCTGTGTGTCATTTGGTTGCACTGGGACAATCCCAGGACGATCACTGGGATATTGCTCCGTCTAGCTAAGGCCACTGTGTGAACAGAGTGCTGAACTAGTTGGACCCTTGGTCTGATCCAATATGGCCCTTCTTATGTTCTACAGATGCAAATTCTGAAATTATTATCATTATCATTGAAATAGAAATTCAGTACATCTCACCACAGTGTGGATGACTGCCACTAGATGACTTTTTTACTCTGCTCATTCCAACGTGGTATAGAGGTTAATGGTGTTGGACTGGGACTTTCTAGTTCCCATTTGGCCATGAAGCTGACTGGGTGACTTTGGGCCAGTCACTGACTCTCAGCATAACCTACCTCACAGGGTTGTGGTGAGAATAAATAATAGCTTAAAACAATTAATACCTCAAAAGTAAGGCACAAAACAACTCAAGGGGAATAATCTTAAAAAAAGAAAAGAAAAAAGGTGTGGGGGGGAAGCCTTCCCTGAAATCTATCTATCTGTCTATCTGTGTTATATGAAATTGCTGGAATCACTGGAGCTAATTAAACTTTAATTAATGGCATTACTTGCAAATAATTGAATATGTGCATCATGGGTGGTGTGTGTGTGTGTGTGTGTGTGTAATGTGACTGCACTGCATTCATGAAGCATAATCAGAGAGCGTCACACACATGTGTCTCAGGGAGAGAGAAAAAGAGGGCAGGCCCTTTCTTTTAACAGAACAAGCAAACTGGAAAGTGAATGCTCACACTATTGGGGTGGTGTCAGAATTTATATTCTTAGATATTACATGCCTGCTCATAAACAAAGAAACATAATTCTGTCCTTCAAAGGAAAAAAGTTTCCCCACCCCTCCCTGCCCTTGGTGTTGAAATGTTATTTTTATCCTTTGCCAAATGTCAGAATGCTGTTTTCCCCCCATTTCCAGACATCAAAAACTCAATGGCCTTTTATGATGACTATTTATGACAGATGTAGAGCCGGGAATGTAGGGGAAAGTTCACTGGAGCAGCTTTATTTGTGACTTCAGCACAGAATTCTTGCTATGTTCAAATATGAAAATGGGCTTCTAAACCTCACCAGTTTAGCACATGCTCTATTCAGAGAGACAAAAGTACAATTGTCTAACCTGAAGCAGAGTGGCAGAAAGGATGAGCAGAAGACACAACGGCAGATATTAATTTGCAACATTGCAAATGAAGATATTAATTTGCAACTTTAAAAATAACAACACTAGCAAAATGTTCAGTATTACATGATGCCTGCGTATGTGAAGAGGGAGGGCTTGTACATTGCAAAGAGCCGGGGAGAAAGGAACAGATACACTATATCTCTGTGATGTTTGCACTTGTGGAATAATTCCTCCTGGCAGTGAGAACCAGGTTGCCCAATGCCAGGAGTGAAGGGCAGTGTTTGCCCTCACTTCATCCATGATCCAAAAATGCAGCACTCTGGTTCCCCCCCCCCCCCGCCCAACTTGATATGTTTCCTGACCCGAGGACTGCATCACAGCATTCAGAGAAGTGCAAGTTCATGGCAAGGGCAGAAAAGGGCAACTAAAACTAAAACTAACAAGGGGTTAGAGCATCTCCCCTAGGAGGGAACATTACAACAGCAGGGATTCTCCAGCTTGGAAAAAAGGAGGCTGAGGGGAAACATGATAGAGGTGTACAAAATGATGCATGGTGTAGAGAATGTGGATTGGGAGACATTTATCTCCCTCACCCATAATTATAGAACCCAGGGTCATCCCATGAAGCTGACTGGTGAGAGATTCAAGACAAATCAAAGGAAGGACTTCTTCACACAGCACATAAACTATGGAATTCGCTACCACAAGACGTAGTGACGACCACCAAAAGGGTTGGATAAATTCCTGGAGGTTACTGGTCCTGATGGCTATATGCCACCTCTAGTATCAGAGCCAGTAAGCCGATATACACCAATTTTAAGCTGTTTTTAGAATGTTTTTAGGATGTTTTTAACAATGTAGATTATGTTTTAATTCAGTTTTATGTATTTTATCATTTATTGTCGTTCCCCGCCTCGATCAAAATGGAGAGGCGGGTAAGAAATAAATTTATTATTGTTGTTGTTGTTGTTGTTGTGGAACATGGGTGGGAGGGAGCTGTTGCATTTGTGTCCTGCTTGTGGGTTCCTACTCAACATTTGGTTAGCCACTGTGTGAACAAGAATGGTGGATTAAATGGACCATTGGTTTGATCCAACATGCCTTTTCATACGTTCTTCTTATGTTCTCATGTTCTTCTAATGACAATTCGTATCAGAATTCACAAAGCTGGAATTCTTGAAGCATGCCTATCCATGTCAGAGGGACACTTCTGGGATTGTGTTGACCCTATTCTTCTGTGGCTTTCAACATGCTGCTACCTGCCACACATTTTTAGGAATAGGCGGGCCGTGAATGAAAACACAGAGATCAGATGCAGCGTCTTCTCTGCCTCTATGTCCTACATTTCCTGTGCCAACGGGATGTGGGCTGCTAACCGTTGACAAAACGCACAGGCGGAATCAGTGCAGGCAGACAAGCTCAGCGTGTTGCCCAACATTGACCGCCAGCAAGAGAGAGGCCAAATCCAGCCCCGTTTGTCATCCATGGCACTGACAACTAAGGACACCAACTGCCAGCAGCAGATGGAAGAGTCAATGCAATCTCTTTAAATTTTCCATCAGGAAAATTTTTTCCATATGACAATCCTTCTGTCTGGAGAGAGAGAAGAATGCATTACTCTGTGCAGGAGTGATCAGTTAGCCTGCCAAAGAAAAGACAGGATATAAATCCAGTACCTAGCTAGCTACCTACCTACAGGTATGGTGAGAGTGGGATGATAGCGCAGTCGGGGAGAATGTGCTTTGTATGCACTCCATTGCCTGCCAATGCTTTTGGGTATTTTAGGGCACAATCCTATGCATGATTAGATAGGAAAAAGTCCTACAACCCCCAGCATTCCCCAGCCAGCCATGCCGTTTATACATGCACAGGACTACCCCTTAAGGCTGTTTTCTTTTTCTTTCTTTCTTTCTTTCTTTCTTTCTTTCTTTCTTTCTTGGGAATTTTGAATTCTGTCAGTTTTATTGCAGTGGCTTTACATGTTCATTGGCAGCTTGTGATTTTCATCTTCAACACCACCTTCCTTCCTTGCAATACAATCTTAGGCATGTCTCCCAAAACTCTACTGAGTTCAATGATACTTCGTTCAAGTTAAGCCTGTGCAGGATTTCACCCTCCATTTTTAAGTGGAAAGGCAACTGAGAAGTGCAAAAAAAGGACCAAAAAAGAAAATAATGGTTGAGGCGATAATCTGGATAAAACTACAGCATCATGTGTTGTGGATAGCTTTCCTCCTGACATACTAATAAAACTGATTTGGAGCTTTTTTAAAACACACACACACACACACACGCACACACACACACACCATTTTCTGTAATACTACCAGCAATTTATGATGCCTGGCCAATTCCCAGCATGCTACCAGTGGCTTCCGTGTTTGCCATTCAAGGACTCAGGCCATAGCTAGATGGGGTGATATCCCGAGAATCATCCCGGGATTGTCCCTGTGCGTCCACATGACCACAGAATCATAGAATAGTAGAGTTGGAAGGGGCCTACAAGACCATCGAGTCCAACCCCCTGCTCAATGCAGGAATCCACCCTAAAGCATCCCTGACAGATGGTTGTCCAGCTGCCTCTTGAATATCTCTAGTGTGGGAGAGCCCACGACCTCCCTAGCTAACTGGTTCCATTGTCGTACAGGGGATCCCAGGAGCAGGGAGGGATGATCCCTCCCTTTCCCTGGGATATCACCCTACCCCTTTTTTTTTTTTTTTTTTTTGGTTTTCTGAGGTCTCAGGATGATCCCGAGACCGTGGAAAGTGTGGCCTGCCATCGTGGTTTGTCCCGGCTCCTTGCAAGTGACCATGAGGAGCTGGGACCCTGGCATGGAGGTGGGGTGGGGGAGCGGGGGAATTATTATTATTATTAAAAAAATCTCATCTTCTGTGCACGAGCGCTTGTGTGCTCCCTCTCCGATAAAAAACAAAAACAAAATGGCGGCTGCAATGTCACACACCACATGTAAATGAGGGCGACGATCTCGTGATCATACAATCATGAGATCATCGCCCTTTTACCCCCCTCATCTAGCCACGGCCTTAAATAGATTATAAAATGACTATAGTCTTATATGAGCACCTGGGGCACAACAGCCATGCATGTTCCCCATAAACCATCCAAAGGGTAGGCAACATGATGTCCTCCAGATGTTTTGGATTACAACTCCCATAAACCCCAACGACCATGTCCAATGGCTAGGCATTATGGGAGTTGTAGTTCAAAACTTCTGGAAGGCATCTGCTTGCTTGCCCGACCTAACCTTCCATGCAACCACAGAGGTTGCAAAGGTGCCAAGGATGAGGAGGCCGTGTCAGGAGAAACACAGGCCAGATCTACGCCAAGCAGGATATGACACCTTGAAAATGGTTTGAAAACTGTATATGCAGTGTGTCCTGGGCCATAGCTAGACCTAAGGTTTATCCCTGGATCGTCCAGGGGTCAAACCTGTTCATCTAGGTAACACACAGGGACACAGGGGATCCAGTGCTCAGGCAGGGGCGAACCCTGGATGATCCCAGGACAAACCTTAGGTCTAGCTGTGGCCCTGGTCTCCAACAGTTGTCATTACTGTTACAAACCGTTTTAAAGCTGTAGTGTAGATCCTGCCCCAGTCTTCGAGGTCGCAAGATAGAGAGTTCCTAGGATCAGCAGCAGGGATGGAGGAGAGAGGAAGCAGGAACCTGAACCTGTGTTGTCCTTAAGGGCATGGTACTAGTGGAGATATCAGTTTATTTCCGAGCTCTGTCAGTCTTGCATGTGTTTCTCATAAATCCATTTCATCCCATTTCAAGATTAATAGGCATTTATTTTTTATGTCCACACAAAAAAAATCATATTCAACCATGTATTTAAACACATAATGTGGAAAGTATTTTCCTCTTTAAAAAAAAATCCAATTTCCAATCATATTTTCTTTTTTTCATTTCCACACAAAAATCCACATTTAAATAAATACATATTTAAAAAATGCATTTCCAATGCACTTTCTCTCGCAATGCATATTCTGAAACTCATTTTAATCCTAAAATAGCCATTTTTAGGCACATTTCAGTATGCTCATTTGAGCTGAGAACTGCCTCACAAAATTCAGAGAAGTGCGAAATCTGAAATAACTGCGTCCCCCATCTGGACATTCACCCGGGAGGTGAAGATCAGGTCGGTTCACTTCCAAATGTGGACTAACCAAATGGTGGGACAGCCCTAGACAGATTCACAGGGCCTGAATATGACACAAACCGAACTCAAATTATGCATGGATCTTCAAGAAATTTAAATCGTTGGCACGTCGGCTTTCGCTCTAACCAACTCTTAACGGTTATATAAAGTGCATGCATAAATCCATGCTAAGAAGGAAACCTAAAGACAGATCTTTGTCGCAAAGCGGATTCGCATGAAAAGAAAAGGAGGCCTTCAAAAACAAATAAGGCTATAAATCTTGCATGAAAGTGGTTCCTCCTAGAATGAACTCCTCAGAAAGAGTGACAGAGATGGAGGGGGCAGCAGGGCGAGATATGGAAAGTGAAGACAGGAGCCAACTCGGCTACTTCAGGGGATAGTGCTTCGGTATGGCTGTATAATACAGTGACCATATGAAAAGGAGGACCGAGCTCCTGCATCTTTAACAGTTGTATTGAAAAGGGAATTTCAGCAGGTGTCATTTTTATATATGGGGAACCTGGTGAAATTCCCTCTTCATCACACCAGTTAAAGCTGCAGGTGCCCTGCCCTCTTTTAAATCTGGTCTCTCTAGTATAGCTCCTGCACTTTAACCATTGTGATGAAGAGGGAATTTCACGAGGTTCTCCATATATACAAATGACACCTGATGAAATTCCCTTTTCAATACAACTGTTAAAGGTACAGGAGCCCTGTCCTCGTTTTCATATGGTCACCCTACTGTATAAGGGCTTTCACCATATTATTTAACTGTTGTAAGCACGCTATTAATGATACAGCATTTTAAACATTTTCTTCTATGTTGGGTGACCATATGGAAAGGAGGACAGGGGCTCCTGTATCTTTAACAGTAGTCTAGAAAAGGGAATTTCAGCAGGTGTCATTTGTATGCCTGCAGCACCTGGTGAAATCCCATCCTATAGAAAGAGCTATACTAGAGTGAGGAGATACAAAAGAGGGCAGGGCTTCTGCAGCTTTAACAGGTGTGATGAAGAGGAAATTTCACCAGGTTCCCCATATATACAAATGACACCTGCTGAAATTCCCTTTTCAATACAACTATTAAAAATACAGAAGCCCTGTCCTCCTTTTCATATTATCACCCTAACCAATCCTGAACCAACTATGTAAAACTATGCACATTCCTGTCCTCCATGGAGATGACTACTGTGCAAGGGGAACTTCAGTGAGTGGACCCCTTCCTTCATGGATGGGCTTATTCAGTGGTGGTTGTCAGGAAGCTGCCACTGACCCTGTTCAAACGATACGCTAAGCCATCATGGTTAAGCATTTTGAGCTAAACAGTATGTCTTAGCGTGCCATGTGAACCATGACTTAGCGAATCATATAAACCATTCCTAACCATGGCGGCTACATAGGGTGACCATGTGGAAAGGAGGACAGAGCTCCTGTAACTTTACCAGTTGTATAGAAAAAGGAATTTCAGCAGGTGTCATTTGTATGCTTGCAGCACCTGGTGAAATTCCCTCTTCATCATGGCATTTAAAGCTGCAGGGGCTCTGCCCTCTTCTGTATATGGTCAAGAGGGCAGGGCTCCTGCAGCTTTAACTGTTGTGATGAAGTGGGAATTTCACCAGGTGCTGCATGCATACATGACACCTGCTGAAATTGCCTTTACTTTTCAACTGTTAAAGATACAGAAACCTTGTCTTCCTTTTCATATAATCATCCTACATAACCACAGTTTATACACACTCACTAAACATTTACTGCAAAAAGGTTAGTGTCCTAAGTACAGCTTAGCGTTTTGCCTGAACAGGCCCACTGTATGTATATATTCTGTGTCGTGCCTTTCTCCCCGGAAATGGTCCTCAAGGAAGCTACCAACAAGAGCTCATATTTCAAATAAAAACACACAATTAAAGCAATCTTAAAACAAGTTGATTAAAAACACAATTAAAGAAACACAACAATAAATAACAAAATCATTACCCAACTCAACAGGCCAGCTTACAGGCCAGCTTGAATAAAAACGTATTTGCTTGCCTGCTGATAGCAAGCAGAGAAAGAGCCAACTTAGCCTTTCCTGGCAGGGAGTTCCAAAAACCTGGGAGCAGCTACCAAGGAGATCCTGCTCCATGAAGAGCTCTGGAATATTGTAGGAAATTTTATAGAGTAGCTTCTTAGACTCAACCAGAAGTCTAAGCGGGGTGGGGTCCCAGGTACATGCCAGTGTCAATGTCTCCTGGGACACTGGAATCACAGCTGTTGCCATTTGCTGAGGCCAGGCCTGCCCCCATATTGGAAAAGATGCAGTAGATTAACTATCCCTCTGGGGATGAATAACTGAAATGAATTTTTGCCACCACTTAGATGCAGAGCAAGTTGTTGAGTCCCCACCACCAACACTGTCCCTCAGGAGATACACTATCACATCTGTAGAAGGGAATAGACCATGTGGGGTATTTTACAAGCCTTGAAACACAGCCCGGCCATCTCTAATAGCTCTTTAAAGAGCCCAGTGAAAATGAGGATGTGTATTTCAATGATAAATGGCAGCTAAACAAGTTCGTGCGCAAATAATTAGAAGCAACAATTCTCCGTACAATAGGGGAGAGGGTGATTATTACGGAAAGGCTCATTAACACTGTTATTCTTGAGGTATGATGAGAGCAATTTTTGTTAGCGGGAACAAAGACATGAGCTTTAGTGGCATAACAATAAAACAGAAGTATATTTTTTGAAATGACATCCCTCCCCCCTCCCCCAAGGTGGCCAGGTGTCCTCTTTTACAGAGGACTGCCCTGTATTTTAAGGGCTGCCAAAGGATCGTCCTCTGTTTGAAGGTGTCCTCTATTAGAAAGGCTGTCCTGTCCACATTCAGTTTAAAGAAAAAGAATCCTAAGAAGGGAGAGCAACAACGCCCAATAACCCATCCACAATTAGTCCCTGGACTGCAGACTGAACAGGTATGTAGCCAGGTCACCTGGTGACATTCTTCCCCATTATGAGCCAAAGAAATTCTTCCCTCATTCCAGTCTTTTGGAGATGAGGCCAGATGTAGTTCATCATCTTATCTATCTTTCACTTTTAGGAAGTCCCTCCACTAAACCAAATTTTGATGTTTCCATACCCACCGAAAGGGAAACACAAAGCAAAGTTTCAGGTGCATGCATGCTACACCATGCATAGAAGCATAGAATAGTAGAGGTGGAAGGGGCCTACAAGGCCACTGAGTCCAACCCCCTGCTCAATGCAGGAATCCACCCTAAAGCATCCCTGACAGATGGTTGTCCAGCTGCCTCTTGAATGCCTCTAGTGTGGGAGAGCCCACAACCTCCCTAGGTAACTGATTCCACCGTCGCACTGCTCTAACAGTCAGGAAGTTTTTCCTGATGTCCAGCCAGAATCCGGCTTGCTGTAACTTGAGCCTATTATTCCATTTCCTGCACTCTGGGATGATCGAGAAGAGATCCTGGCCCTCTTCTGTGTGACAACCTTTTAAGTATTTAAAGAGTGCATACGTGCATCTGTCCATTGCTGTATGCTAGCTTGAGCATAACTGCTCTAAAATTGATATCATGTCCATCTGTTACGATACTGTAGGCAATAGCTGGGTTCACCCACCACGACAAGCCAGTGTATAGGTTGAGTATGCTTTGAGTGTGCATTCTCATTGAATCATGGCATGTTGTGCTGTGAGAATACAGCCATGCTAGCGAACTATGGTTTCTTAATCACAAACAACCTAAAAGGAGAGCCCATGGTTTGTGAATTGTGGGTTGTTTGTGGATAACAAACCATGGTTTCTTAGCATGACTGGGTTCACGCAACACAACATCCCATGGTTCAACAGCAACCTACTGTTCAGTGTCAACCCACACTCAGCCCATAGTCGGGCTCATTGTGTTAACCAAGTAGCATCTACAAACTATGAACGGTATGCTTTCCTGCAGTTTTGATTTCACCAGTGGGAGCAACCACGTGCACAACCATTTTTTTTGGTTAGGTCTTGCATCTCTATTTAAATGAAAGCTGTTATTTCTACATGGGCACATCTACACATATAAATTGGCATGTGGAAATTTGATGCAAATCTGTGCCTTCCTTTGTCCTCTTTTCTGGTGAAGCATTTCCACCTTTCTCTGTGAGCATTCCACTGCTTACTCCAAAGGGGATGTAATCTTCGTAAGTGTTCCAACTAAATGTTCACCCCCCCAAAAAAAACGTTCAAAGGCTCTGCTGCAAGCATTCAATGGAAACATTTGCAAAAGCTCACTCTGACCTTTTGCATAGCCTTTGCTGCCATTGCCGTTACCTTCCCTTCTCCTATACCTGGCCCTGAAATTTACCTTTGAAAATAAGGAAGGTGAAGGTGGTAGTGGGTTGTCCTAAGGTCCAGCACAGCATCTGTCTCCATTGCCCTCATTAGTACGGAAGTCCGTCACTGGGGAATCTGGTTCTGTTTCATTGAGAGAGAGAGTTCCATGGTGCGTAAGACTCGCTTTGTGTCTGCAAGCAAAGCGGCAGGCTGTTCCCCCCAACTTGGGGGATGTTTTTGTGCAAATTGTTTTCTCAGCAATTTTTGCATATGGCATCTAAATCTGTGCAAATCACAGCTGAATTTCTGCAAATCATGCAAATTCTGCTGTAATTTGTGCAAATTGGTATCCAGATTCAAAGGGTTAAGGAAAAAGACAATTTTAACAAGATTTTATCACATTAAACCACTTGGCTCAATTTGGGTTACATAACTTTCTGCTATTCTCTTCACCCTTAGTATAGTATTTTAAATGAGTATTTTTGTATGTTTCAATCTTTGCAGGGGTCACTGAAGAAGACACCCCAGTGTCGAAATGCGTTTGACCTGCTTTTTAAAATTTCTCTTTTGGTATTCTTGTATAACATTAATGCAATCAGATGTATACAGTAGATGCCAGTGCACGTTAATTGTTTAATACAGTTGTTGAATTGTATTTGTGTGATAAAATCTTGTTAAAATTGTCTTTTTCCTTAACCCTTTGAATCTGGATAGCTGTACATTTTGTTAAGGACAACACCCTTTCTTTTTACATTTGTGCAAATTGGGCCGTAACTTGCAGAAATTGCTCAGAAGTTTGCGGAAATTGCTGAACCTTCTAAAATTGCACAAAATCCCCAGAAAATCCATGAACAGGTCCAACTTACTGCCGATTGAGTTGGGTGCCACAGTGGGAACCAAAATGAAGTCTGGGGCGAGCCTAGGAAAACTCATTGAACTCAAACCCATATAAGGATATCTCTGACATCCCTACTCATGGGAATGATGGGGCATTTGCACTTCTAAAGGAACTCAACAAATGAACAAAACACTCATTTCTGGATTGGAACAAGTCAGTGGAGATCCTTTCAATCTCTGCTGACCCATTCTGGAAACAAGTGTTTCTTCTTGTTTTGCGTTATTTTTAGAAGTCCAAAAGCCTCGTTGCACAAAAAGTTGTTCCCTTGAACGCACGGGCACAATCGGACACTACCCGTTGTGTTGTACCATGTTATTGCATTTTATGGTTTTAGGTTTTGTTTTGTGAACCACCCAGAGAGCTCTGGTTATTGGTGGTAAAGAAACAAAATCTGTACACCCCTGCTTGAATGCGCATGACATCCCTGATCTGGAGCAGGGGATGAGGGCAGAAAATAGAATAAGTTTAGGTGTGGCGTTGAAAAATATTTGAGAAACAGTGAACTTCATTACACTAAACCAGCTCAAATATACATCAGAGGTTTAAAACCGCAATATACATATTATTATTATTATTATTATTATTATTATTATTTATTTATATAGCACCATCAATGTACATGGTGCTGTACAGAGTAAAACAGTAAATAGCAAGACCCTGCCGCATAGGCTTACAATCTAATAAAATCATAGTAAAACAATAAGGAGGGGAAGAGAATGCAAACAGGTACAGGGTAGGGTAAGCAGGCACAGGGTAGGGTAAAACTAACAGTAGAAAGTAACAGTAGAAGTCTGCACAACATCAAGTGTTAAAAGCTTTAGGAAAAAGAAAAGTTTTTAGTTGAGCTTTAAAATCTGCGGTTGAACTTGTAGTTCTCATATGTTCTGGAAGAGCGTTCCAGGCGTAAGGGGCAGCAGACGAAAATGGACGAAGCCGAGCAAGGGAAGTAGAGGCCCTTGGGCAGGCGAGAAACATGGCATCAGAGGAGCGAAGAGCACGAGCGGGGCAATAGTGTGAGATGAGAGAGGAGAGATAGGAAGGAGCTAGACCGTGAAAAGCTTTGAAGGTTAACAGGAGAAGTTTATATTGGATTCTGAAGTGAATTGGAAGCCAATGAAGAGATTTCAGAAGCGGAGTAACATGGTCGGAGCGGCGAGCCAAGAAGATGATCTTTGCGGCAGAGTGGTGAACAGAAACCAACGGACTGATGTGAGAAGAAGGAAGGCCAGAGAGAAGAAGGTTGCAGTAGTCCAACCGTGAAATAACCAGTGCATGAACAAGTGTCTTGGCAGAAGAGACAGACAAAAATGATCGAATCCTGGCAATATTATACAGGAAAAATCGACAAGATTTAGCTACTGCCTCAATATGAGGAATAAAGGAGAGCGAGGAGTCGAATATAAAGCCAAGGCTACGAGCTTCCTTGACCGGAGTAAGCGTAGTCTCCCGGTTCTAACAGCCCTGCTAATTCTAGGTTTGTACAGCATCTAAATTTAAACGGATACTGTTGTTTTTATACTGTTTTTTATGTTTTTGATGGTTTTAAAATTTTGTGTACTTTTAATGTTTACCGTTTTTAATTGTTGTAAACTGCCCAGAGAGCTTTGGCTGTGGGGTGGTATATAAATGTAATAAAATAAATAAATAAATAAATAAATAAATCTAGCATACTGTAAGTGCAAAGAATTTGAAGATCGTTTCCTCAAATTTCTGTACTATTTTTCCTGGGACTTATCTAGGCATTCTTTGCAAGGGAAGAAGCCCTGCCTTTAAAGCACATCCTTTGTTTCAATGGCCAAGCTCCAAGGGAAGAGTTAAACACACTTATTTACAGTTTAAACAGAAGAGCACTTCTTGTATATATATCAGAGAAGGTGGTGGTGGTGGGTGATGCTGGCAGATTCACAATTATAAATAGTTCTTCGTAGGCGCCACTTAAATGGAATACAGACATTTCATTCTGCCCAATGGTTACCAAGTGTATTTTGATGATTTTAAATGCAGATTAGCATCTGTTTTATTCATTTGCTTGTCTCGATTTCATCACATGCTTTGCCCTGAAGCTGTAAGGGACCAGACCTAGCCCCATCTGAAGGGGTTCTGTTAAATACCACATGTCTATTAAAGGAACCAGTGAATATTTGCAGAACAAACCATTCCTGTTCCCCAAATGATACAAATGAGTTAAAAGGAGTAAATAAATCAAGAAAACAAATACTGTTCCCTCTAGTAAAAGATTAGAATGTAATACGGCTGTGGGCTGGCCTGCTTCCCATGAGCTAACTATTTAGGAAACGGGGATTTGGGAACATAAGAAGAGTCCAGCTGGTCTAGCTCAGGCCAAGGCTTCATCTTGCCCAATATCTTCTTTCCATCAGTGGGCTAGCTTCTGAGAAGCCACAAGGAAGACATGAAGGCAAAAATCAGAGCAGGCCCTACTATTTGGCAGAGTGAGGCCATATCTAGACCTAAGGTTTATCCCTAGATTGTCCAGGGGTCAAACCTGTTCATCTAGGTGACACACAGGGGATCCAGTGCTCAGGCATGGATGAACCCTGGATGATCCCAGGATAAACCTTAGGTCTAGCTGTGGCCTGAGATGACAACCTCAGGTGGCAGATCCTTGGTGGGGGCTCCCCTCCCCACTGTTCCTCCTGAGCCCCTTTGGCTGTCAGAGGATAGAATTGTCTATGGGCTCATCTGTACCAAGCAGGATATTCCACTATGAAAGTGGTATGAAAGTGGTATATAAAAGGCAGGAGCCACACTACTGCTTTATAGTGGTATTGAAGTGCACTGACAACTGTTGGGGCCCATTGACACATACCATATACTGCTTTCATGCCACTTTCATGGTGTTATATCCCGCTTGGTGTGCATGTGTCAATGGGCCCCAACAGTTGTCAGTGCACTTTAGTACCACTATAAAGCAGTAGTGAAGATCCTGCAGGGCACTTCAATACTGCTATAAGGCAGTAGTGTGGCTCCTGCCTTTTATATACTGCTTTCATACTGCTTTCATAGTGGAATATCCTGCTTGGTGTAGATGAGCCCTATGTTGCACAGTCTGTCCTGGTACCCCTAAACATGACTTCTACCTCAGTTGTGGTGGAGGATGCTATCCCAATTACAGTATTGAAAGAAGATCCAACTGCCAGTTTAGTTGGCTTCCTTACTTGGACTGGGAAGGGACACCATTTTGTCCTTCACCTCAGGCAATGGTCTTCTCCTCCAGTGCCAACTCCAGGCTTTTGAGGGCCCTCAGACAAGACATCCTCAATCCCCCGTCCCTCAGTGAGTCAACCTGCTCATCGCCATGTTCAGCACTTCTATTGTTCCTCCTCCTCTTTCTTGTTATTGCTACACTTGCTTGCTTAATAGGCAGAGAACCAGTGAACATGTGGGCCAGAGCGAGAGGCAGTTAAACCAGAAGGTTGCAATAGTGATAAGGGGGAGCAAGTCTAGGGGACTTTTGTCAGGGAACCCCACTGGGGTGGAGGCTCTCAGGAGGGCCTGACCGTGTTTAACTTTGATGCCAGCTCTGTTCTCCCCATATACCCTAGCAACTGGTATTTACAGGTATTTGTAGATTCCATTTAGCTCTCATGGTGAATAGACATTGACATACCATGGCTTGAAAACTTGGTCTAATCCTTTTGCTATTTCTATTTTATTGATTTTAAACTTTTGAATCCTGCCTTTCAATTAATCTTTCTGAGCAATTAAAACACACAGAGTATATACTCATTTAAAGAAAACACACTAAAAATAACCAAGACAATGTCAGTAAAACAAGCAGGGTAATGCAGTACAATAAAAAAACTAAATGGCATCTTAAAGCAGAGAGCAGCTAAAACCTCACCATTTACTGCTCTTTCAAACCCCGGTTAAATAGGTCAGTCTTAAAATGGAACTTAAAACTGTATTTGTTTGTTTGTTCTGAGAATTGTAGATCCCACCCCAGCATAGTAAAGACAACAGTACTCAAAGCAGCTTACTTCGTTTCGAAACAAAATAGCAATACATCATAAAAGAAATTCAATGATTTAAAAATGATGACAGCAAATAAAAATCAACTAGAAATGGTGGAATCAACCATTAAATATCCTAGCTGCATTAAAAGAAAAAAGAAAAAGAAAAGAGGCAGCAGAAGACAGGAAAAAAAGGAGCCAAAAGGACCTTCTGAGGAAGAGAGTTCCATATTTTGGCTGCAGTCAAATCTCACTTAATGTTCCCATTAGGTCTTAGGGCATTGGCAAGACTATGGCCATGGCTAGAGCAGGCCTATATCCCAGGATCGTCCCAGGATCATCCCTGTACATCCAAATAACACCGGGAGCAGGCAGGGACAACCCCTCCATTTGCCTGGGATAATCCTTAGGTCTAGCTAAGGCCTATATGGGGAGAGATGGTCCCTTAGGAAACCTGAATCCAGGCCATGTAGGACTTTAAGAGTAACCACACTGAATTGGGCCTGGAAACCAATGGGTAACTAGGAATGGGAAAACCCAAGATGCAGATTTGGGACAGATGTGGACACATGTACATTTTTGGAAATGCACACCTGTGCAAATGTGCACTTTCGAACAAGAATGCAAGTTCAGAAAATTGCAAAAATTTCCCCCCATAAATTGCATACCTGCTCACAATTGCATTCGGGGTTGTGAACAGGACATATTTGTGTAATTTGTGAACATGGTCATAAATCAAAGCAACGGGTTAAAGATTAAATCCCAGTTGTAAGAGGAAAGTCTTAATCTTACATGTCTAAATGTATACAGTGAAGTCCCAGGGTGGAGCTCCCTAGGAATGGCACTGCAGAGATGGAAGTCCACTATAGAGAAGGTAGCCACTTCTTTCCCTGGTAGCCACCCATCACACCATTGTGGTGGTAGCACCCAGAGAAGAGCCACCAAAGAAGATCTTAGCCACATCCCAGCACTGGTAAAAGCCTCATGGAATTGCAACCCCTCTCTACCATTGCAACCTGCTTGTTCATTTGGCGCTCACTCTGGCCCAGACAATGGCAGTGTGGAGGAGGAGGAGGAGGAGGAGGAGGAGGAGGAGGAGGAGGAGGAGCAGCAGCAGCAGATGCCGCTGCCTACTTGCTCACGGACTCACTGCCTGTCAAGGAAGCAAGCGGTAGCTATAATGAGAATGAGAACGAGGAGCAATAGCAGCGGGTGACAATGGCAGTGAGAAAATTGACTCACTGAGGAAGGGATTCAACTGAAGCCACAGCTAGACCTAAGGTTTATCCTGGGATCATCCAGAGTTCACCCCTGCCTGAGCATTGGATCCCCTGTGTGTCACCTAGATGAACAGGTTTGACCTCTGGACGATCCAGGGATAAACCTTAGGTCTAGCTATGGCCTGAGAGTGTCTTGCCCAAAGGCCCTCAAAAACCTGGAGCCTCCACTGATAATATCAGTTGGGCAGGAACATTTGCAGGAAGGTGCTGCTTCAGGTCCTAAGCTGTTTAGAGCATTAAAAATAAGCACTAACACATTGAATTGGGCCCAGGAATGGACTGTTTACACAGCACTAGAGTAATATGTTTAAAATGTCCAGTCCCAGGAAGCTCTATTTTGCACTAACTGAGGTTTCTGGACCATCTTCAGAGGTAGCTCCACATATAAGGCATTGCAATAATCCATGGTTCATGTAATATGTACCATGGCCAGATCAACTAATGGGGCTTTTGTTTGTTGGCTGTTTTGCAGAATGTCCAACCAGCCCCCTTCACTCGTAATCCTCTTACCAATGCATGTTTCTTGCTTGTTTTGGAGACCAGGAGAGCTTTCTCAAATGTACACCAAAAACATTTCTGTTTCAGTCCTCCACTGTAGCCAAAAGTGATCGTATTTTCCTACTGGCAGCCTCTTGAATGCTGCCCACTTTCCCTGACTTCAGCTATGCAGTATTGACTGGGGACCACAGAGTACAAAATGGAATGAAGACTTTAAACAACAAAACAGCAAAGAGGAAACTGTCCACCCGTGGACCATGTTCTTTACCTTCTCTGTCTCTGGCCTGATCTACACCAAGCAGGATGTAGACCACTACACTATGAAAACAGTATGAAAGCAGTATATAAAAGGCAGGAGCCACACTACTGTTTTATAGTGGCATTGAAGTGCAGTGACAACTGTTGGAGCCCATTGACACATACTATATACTGCTTTCATTCCGCTTCCATACTGCTTTCATACTGATATATCCTGATCAGTGTGGCTCCTGCCTTTTATACACTGCTTTTATATGCTGCTTTCAGAGTGCAATATCCTGCTTGGTGTAGATTAGGCCTCTGCCTCTGGCCTTTTCAACACCATCATTTTTTTCCATGGATCTTCCCTGGATCATCCCTGTGCATCCAAATGACATACAGGGGATCCCAGGAGCAGGGAGGGATGAGCCCTCCATTTCCCCGGGATTACTGAGACCTCAGTTATCCCGGTTTTACCTGTAGTCCCAGGACAATTCTGAGGCCTGCGGGCAGTGTGGGTGCCCATCTGAACTTTTTCCCTCCTCCCTGGAAGTAGGGGGGGTCATCAGAGGGAAGGAGCCAGGACGGGGGGAGTCCAGGGCCATCGGGGATAGGGTGGGGAGTGGGGTCAGGCCTTCTTTTTTACCATAATTTTTGCTGGAGTGCAAGTGTGCTCCAGCTCTTCCTCTTTTAAAAAAAATGGCTGCTGCGACAGGCATGAAGCCTGGGATGTCGCACGGCCCATGTGGACTGAGGGAAACGATCCCAGAAGCAGGTAAGTCCAGGATTGCCCCCTTTCCCTCCCTGTACACCCGTAGGTGTAGAAAGGGCCTCTGCCTCTCTGTCTCTCTTTCTGAGTCAGTTTTCCAAAGGACCAAGATTGCTTCCATCTGTTGGAAGAAAGACTCTCAGCCTACCTCATAATGCCTTTTGGGCAGATGCTCCGGTGCAGCCGTCCGAGCAGCTTGGAGATGTGGTGGAGGTGGAGAGGTCAGAACTTTGCAGAGTCGCTAGGCCTGTGCAATTAGCGTTCTCAGAGCTAAGCAAACTTGACAGGAATGTTTTGGCAGTGGTTGTTCGCTTTGGCAAGAACGTTTCCCTGCATTCCCCCACCACCACCCATCCTACTCCCAGCCAGATGGAAGAACTACAAAGAAACCTGCTTAATGAGACTGAGTTAAGAGAGGAGCAATACGTAATACCCCGCTGGTACACAATGAGGTCCCCAAATCTGTTACATTTTGTAGGAACATCTTCAACCCCAGCTGAAAAGAAACCTAGAGTACATGTAGCTGCATTTCCTCATCCCCTTTTCACCTCGCTGCTCTCCTTTCTCCCTCCCCTTTGCTTCCTTTGTTGTCTCGACTACTGACAAAATGCACATTGCACATAGCAATGGAGTTCTCCCCATCTGAAATACTCTATGGAGTTGGGGTTTTCAAATTTCCTGATCTTGTTTCCAGAGCAGTGCTGATACCTTGGCAATCTGCCATGCTTCCATTTTTGATTTCCGGACATTGCCACAGTTTTCAGTTTGCTTGAAGGCCTGCCGACGGAGGCACCCTGATGAAATCACAGAGCAAAAAGGAGTCTTTTGATGTGATCGTGCCAATCCCATACTTACGTCACTTATAAAACTTACTTTAGAAATAAACTGGGAGGCAGGCAGTATGAAACATGGGGCACAGCTAGGGTGACCATACGAAAAGGAGGACAGGGCTCCTGTACCTTTAACAGTTGTATTGAAAAGGGGATTTCAGCAGGTGTCATTTGTATATATGGGGAACCTGGTGAAACTTTCTCTTCATCACAACAGTTAAAGCTGCAGGTGCCCTGCCCTCTTTTAAATCTGGAGGGATTCTACACGCCGTACTGAGGGTGCTTCCATGCGCCCCCAGTGCGGCCCCAAAGTGATCGTGTAACTTGCCTGGAGAAGCGACAAGGAAGAGGCGTCCTTGCCGCCACAGCCGCCACCCACCTACCTCCGACCCAGCCGGCGAGGAAGTAGGTGGGTGGCAGCGGTGGCAAGGACGCCTCTTCCTCGTCTCTTCTCCAGGCAAGTTACACGATCGCTTTGGGGCCGCACTGGGGGCGCATGGAAGCACCCTCAGTACGGCGTGTAGAATCCCCCCAGATTTAAAAGAGGGCAGGGCACCTACAGCTTTAACTGTTGTGATGAAGAGGAAATTTCACCAGGTTCCCCATATATACAAATGACACCTGCCAAAATTCCCTTTTCTATTCAGGAGCCCTGTCCTCCTTTTCATATGGTCACCCTAGGCACAGCAAACCCATGGAACAATAATCAAATAAAATGGAGGAAAACTGCTCACCCCGAATTGTGAACTGCTCAAAGCTGTGTTTTGTCCTGTCTTGCTTTATGTTACTCATGCAGAAGGTCTCAGGTTCAATCCCGAGCATCTCCTCATAGCATGATCAGGTACCAGGTGAGATGGAAGACTCCACCTGAGACCCTTGAGGATGTCTACTAGTCAGGGTAGAAAATATACAGGTCTCAGATGAACAAATAGTCTCACCTGCTCTAAGGCAGCTACCTATGATTCTGTCAACAGCTAAACATCATTGCAAGGAAAAACTACTAAACATCATTCAACACCTACACAAATTAAACCAGGCTTTCATTCTACAAATGATAGCCATTATCAAGAAACGTTTGCAAACATATGAACTCAAAAAGAGCGCCTCTTTTAAGGAAGAAAGTGATGCTACGTTTCTTTCATGTGTTTAGGCGATGAATATACAATAAATTTAAAAGTGAAGGCTCTACAATTGTATTATTACTTTGGGCAGTCGACTGGATATTGCTTTATACAGAGGGAAGAAAATGGTTCTATTTTCCCCCTCCTCCCAATGATGTCGTCTTCTTTTCTTTTCCTCTCTTTTTTAAAAATTTATGTTCGACACTGTTCCTGCACATGGGAGATAAAGTAGCATCAGTGGGGAAGCTTGCAACGCTATGATGTAGCAGAGAGCCGCAGGGTATATATTCTGAAATGGATCCCACATTTCATTCACTCATCCAACATTTCTCTGAGATACTATACACTGTGTTGCAAATACAGAGCTGACACACTGACTTTAACAAATGATCAGAGGTTGCAAAGGCTGAAGGTGTCCTTCACAGATAATTGCTGGATGAGACTTCGGCTGAATTATTTGGAATACTAATGCCTACACGCGTACCGGTTCTTTAAAAAAGAAGGCATTTCCATTTATGTTAGTCACGCTATTTAAAAGACTGTAAAACTAATGTTCAAATTAAACTCCCTGAAAATGTCTGTTACTTGGATTTAAGCCTGGATTTGGTGGAGGGTAGGGAGTGCCAAGGAATCAGATCACTTGCATCAGAAGAGGTGTCTTAGGACATCAAGCACCATGAGATTGGGGAAGATCTTTATTTATCACTGGCAAATGGATCTGGCTTCACGTGTTCAAATAGTCCTTAGTTTGATACAGTGAAGTCTTCAAGAAAACATACCTACCGTTCAGACAACACACTAAACCATGCTGCTTAACCACAAAATGGAATGCATTTTATGGTTAAGCAGCTTGGTTTAGCATGTTGTCTGAATGGGGCCATTGTGTAGGGTGACCATATGGAACGGAGGACAGGGCTCCTGTGTCTTTAACAGTTGTATAGAAAACGGAATTTCAGCAGGTATCATTTGTACATATGGAAACTCTGGTGAAATTTCCTCTTCATCACAACAGTTAAAGCTGCAGGTGCCCTGCCCTCTTTTAAATTGGGTCACTCTAGTATAGCTTCTGCAGCTTTAACTGTTGTGATTAATAGGGAATTTCACCAGAGTTTCCATATGTACAAATGACACCTGCTGAAATTCCCTTTTCTATGCAACTGTTAAAGACACAGGAGCCCTGTCCTCCTTTTCATATGGTCACTCTACCATTGTGTCCACCCCATCTGTGTGAAACCATGCCCACTGGCACCCCTAGACCTGGCACTCTAAGGTATGCCCTTCTAGGCATGGTCCCTATAACCCCCTGAGGGAGAGGTCTGCTCCCCTGAAGGTGGGCTGCCCCACAGCAGTTATGAGGGGGGCAGCCATATAACTACCCCCCCTAATCCTTGCAAAAAGCAAATAGTAGTTGTCTTAAGCTCTATTGGAACCTAGTACCAGACCTCTAGAATGTTTGCTGTCAAATCCTTGCTCTGAGCTGTCTATTCTTACCGGATAGAGCCAACAAAAGATGGGTTGATTACCCATCAATAGGTGGCTTCATCAACCAGCTCTGCGGGCAACCACCGAGGTAAGCCCTCTTGCAGGCATTTCTTTGGAAGAGATGGAAGAATTCCAAGGAACCAAGTTTATCCCCCTTCTTCCAAGAATGTTTCATTGCTGTGGTCCTGATGGCTCCCTTGCTGGAAAATCCCTGGTTCTGGCAACTCACTGCTACCACCATAATGATCCCAGGGGTCTTCCAGCTTTTAATAGTACCGGAGCAATGCTCTGGTTAAAGGCTTCCTAGAACTTTGGAGGAGCTTCCAGGGCATGCTGTTTGCTTTGGGTTGGGATAGTGATGCTACTTTAAAGACTAACCACTTCTCTCTGGGTGCTTCCCTACTCTCCCCCATTCACTTTTGATCTTTGTAAATAAACAGGCATTACAAAAGAACCACTATTAAATCCCCAGTACTCTCTCGCTGCCAAGAAACGGCTGCCACTGTTGGTTCCAGGTTTTGAGGGCCCTCAAAGGAGGCACCCTCAATGGGCTTCTGCCCATGATGAGTCTATCTCATCACTGCCCAGTTGCTATTGCTCCTTCTCTTTTTTTCCATCATTGCTACCACTTGCTTACTTGATAGGCAGAGAGCCAGGAAGCAAGGAGGCAGTGTGATCTACTGCACCTCCTTCCCACCACCACCATTTTCTGGACCAGTATAAGAGGCAAGTGAACAAGCAGGTAACAAAGGTGAAGAGGAGGACATCCATGGGGTTCTTGACAGTTGGCGCCTGCTCAGGTGTGTGTCCTCAGCTGGTGCCCAACCACGCCTATCAGTGACATTGGTATAAATACTGGTAATGGTTTAGAAAGTATTGCTGGAAGTTATGTTAGTGATGCACTGCATCAGCTAATGCTACTTCATGTAGCCGACCTTGATTGCTTGGGAAGTTCTCATAATTTTCGATATATGTGGAACCCATTGCTAATATTAGGCACTAATCGTTTGCCAGAATGAGGCAGAAAATAATTAACCACCCAAGAACTTGCATGGTCCTCTTCAAATTTCTAGCTACTAAGCAAAGTGGAATTCTCTGAATAGCTAGGAGTGCATCATTTATTACAATTACTCATATTAGAGATTTTAATTATAATTTATAATTGTGTAAGCATACATAATCATTTTATACCAGCAATAAGCAATTAGCCTTGCAGAGCACTGCTAAGGCATTTAGCCAGTGATAAAAACTTTCCTCCTGATTCCTTCTGCTGTGAGGACATACATGGGGAGCGTTCTTGTTGTTTTCTTAAAAGAAAATCTGCAACATCTTAGGAAATCATAAAATCTTAGAGCTATGCACAAACACCATCCATTTCTTACTTATAGAAACACCTAAAATAGACTAGGTTCTTTGCATGAATGAAACACATAAGTCCCTGCTCATCATCTAGATAAAAATAACCCATGAGACGAAAGGAGAGGGGGCTTGGAGAAAAATAACAGAAGTTGGAGATAGTATCCAAAAAGGTCAAACTCAGTTTTGAATTTCCAGTGGTCCAAGACCTTGACAAAATCCTCCTCCTCCTCCTCTTCAGAGGATCTTGACCTTCCATCCTCAGAAGAAGCTCCTGAGTTAATAGTTCAGGGAGAAGACTCTGTTACAGAAAGGCATCATGGGTCTTCCACTTCCTCGAGACCCAGGCCAGATCTACACCAAGCATGATATGACACTCTGAAAACATTTTGAAAACTCTATATGCAGTGTTTCCTGGGCCCCAGCAATTGTCACTACTGTTATAAACCATTTTAAAGCAGTAGTGTAGATCCTGCCCAGTTCTCCACAAAGACCCTAGGCACCTTCACTCAGAGAAGGCCACACTGCTCTTCTCAGACTCTGAGAACTTCAGCCATGACACCAGTATGCCACAGCCATCCCCACCTGAGGCTGGTAAAAGAGACCATGACCCTTTAAAATAAAAGGCCTTAGTCAATGTGAAGGCCGGGCTAACCAGCCTAAAGGAAGTCAAATTCCTACCTAAGGCTCATCCACAATATGCTGCTTGTTGGAGCAACAAACAGACAAGCCAGTCTGGCTTCCAGCCTCAAGTGGAGCTTTCCATGGTGCTGTTATATTCCCATTCCTGCAACCTGGTTGAAAAAGCTCAGTCCACAGGGAGTCCTGCAACCCAGGCCTCACCAGTGCCTAAATGATGCTAAGCAGAGGCAGAACAGGTTTAGTGATAGACGAACAACCCATGGATCAAACTGAGCAGGCTTAGAATAAGCTGAGGTATTTCTGAGCCCAGCCCATCTTGTCAGCCCCCAAATTTCCCTCCCCACCTACCAACATAGCCCCCCAAACCTCCTTTCTCCCTCTTATTCCCCAACAATGCCCCAACATTTCCCTATGGATGGCAACAAGCAGGGTGGAGGGGGTGGGGAAGAGGTGGAGGGCCCACCTCAATCTCTCACATGACACCTGGCATCTTGGTATGTGGGATGCCAGGTGCAAGAAGCCACCAGAAAACATAGGTTCCCCCTGCCCTAAAAAAGATTGTGATATCACAGCAGCCTTTGGGAATTCCCAGGATTATTTGCACCTGGCGATATGCATAGATTTCCCAGGATTATTTGCACCTGGCGATATGCAAAGCCACATGCCAGGCATCAGAGGACGGAGGGTGAGAAAAACAGATTCTGTCTTCCTTCTTCCTGCTTGTCACCACTAGAGCAGTGACAGCATCCAGGTATATGGAAGGGGGAAAGGGAGAGAGGAGTGGAGGTTGTTAGCTGGGTCGGATTGGCTGGCTTTGTGCTAAAGTTGAATTGAACTCCAATTTGTGAGCTATAGGGAGGTGTTTCTTTTTTTTAAAGTAGGAGGCATGTCAGTTACCCGCAGAGCATTTTCTAATATAAATAAATGTTGCTACATTTTTCCTGCCTTTTTCTCAGCTTGACTTATTTGACCTTATTCACAGTTAAGAATACCCTCAACTGACAGATGGATGGAAACAAAAAAGGAAGCTAAGCTATAGATCCCGCCCCCCTTAAAATCCCTTGTAAAGTTTCTTAAATTAGCCATACAGCATGGAATAAACAAACCACACAGCAGGGAGTTCTGAAGGATTGATTGATGTTATATTTCACTTTTCCCTCTCACCCCCAGTGCTTAGAAGAAGAAATATATTGTTGCCCAAAGTACTAATGCCCTATGATCCCCCCAAAACCTTTGATCTAACCTTGTTCAAATATTTTCTCTGCAATTCACTTAGTGGTGGTCTTTCATTTCACATCCCACATCTTTCCAGAACATTTCCCCAAACTCAGAAGCACCTTGCTAACAAGGGATGTGGCATAAAGGAGGAAGTGGGAAAGTTGTATGAATGGAACTTTGGTTCCAATTCTCTGCACCTCCATCCCTTCATTCAATTTTCTCCTGCTATTCCCTTTCTCAACTCCTAGGAAGCATTAGTGGTTAAGGAGATAGACAGAAGAGGTAAACAATGGATGGGGAAAGTAAATGTTAAATAGGGGTGTGCACCACCATGGTCCTGAACCCCAAATTCAAGTCTGACTCGGCCTGCCTTGACCTGAATCGGTGTAGGGTCAGAATTGGGCCACTTCAGCCTGAAACGCCTGTAGATCTTTGGGCTGCTTCGGCCTGATGGCGAGCCACTGCTCCTGTCCACCCGTGGGAGTTATCTGACTCCTCCACTCATGCCAGCATGCTGTCCATCCTAAGGAAGATGGCAGCTCTGGCCTGCTGTAGATCTTCCCTAGATCTATTGTTAAAAACTATGGTGTCCCAGTCAGGTAAATTACGTGGGCTGACAGGTAGGCAGGGGGTGGCTCACTGTATTCAGGGGTGAGTGGAAGGGGAGGGGAGTCCTGGCATGGGTTCACAGGAAAAACAGCCAACCCTCTTCAGCTTCAGAACTGAATCCCAAATGGATTGGGATGATTATGAGCTGAATTAGGCAAATTTGGAAGCTCCGAATTGGCCCCTGAGGTGAATCAGGGGGTTGTACTTGTACACAACCCTAATGTTTAAGTGCTGGCGCTCACCATGACAGTCCCTATAGCCACACCCTTGAAAGTCCAATAATCCATGTCAACAAACCTGTTCTAGCAGGTTTATCTCCACCAGGATCAAGTCTTTTGTAAAGCTAATGGGTCTCAATTTCCCATTCGTAGCAAAGCCATACTGCATTACAACAGGGAACAATATTTTGTCACTGGGAAAATTAATTCCGCTTCCCCAAGCTACTGTGAGGATTGCAGCCAATCTCAGGGGTATCATGGAGTTCTGAGAAGGGGTGGTGGTGGCAGATGATGTCAGCATCCCTGCTAATCCAAAAGTGTCCCTGTGAACCCTGCCTCCACTACGCTACTGATCCTACACCAGTTTCACTATTTATGTGGGAGCCTTTAGAAGATTAACTTGGTAGAGATGCTGCCCTACGCAAAGTGCAACACATAGCCAGGTTCTTGGCTTGATAGTTCTAAAAAATGTGCCCTACAACATAATGCTACTAGCTTAAGAATACAATGGTGTGGCAGAAAATACATTGGCTCAGTTCAGACAACACATTAGTCAACGCAGTGTGAAAACTCCACTCAACGGTTGAGTTCCCAGGAGGTACTCCCCACACAACATGTTCTAACTCCACTGTTGTGTGACTTTGGGCTACTGTGGAATTGAGTAGAATCTCTCCTCCCCCGGTCCTCCTGATGGTATCCCATCAGCCATTGTTACAAAAAAAAAAAAAAAAAAACAATCCCGGCAGCTTTCCTAGAGCAGCACTCGCTCCTTTCACTGCTCTTGCCAGGGAACTCTGTAGCCAGTGGGAAAAGTCAACTCAACACAACAGAAAACTCCACGGAGCCCGCCACACAACATGCAACACAATGGTTTTGCAGGAATTCTCCTCTGCACAGCGTAGATAATCAGCATGGAGTGTTTTCCGCACACACACACACACACAACTCCACCGTGGGGTGGAGTTTTCCCACCAGACAACACATTTCTCAGCAGTGGTGAAATACTCCACCATGGAGTTTTAAAACCACCGTTGAGAAACATGTTGTCTGAACTGAACCATTGTGTGCACTAATTGTGTGCACTAATGTTCAACAACGTTCAATGTTCAAAGCTTTTCACGGTCTAGCTCCTTCCTATCTCTCCTCTCTCATCTCACACTATTGCCCCGCTCGTGCTCTTCGCTCCTCTGATGCCATGTTTCTCGCCTGCCCAAGGGCCTCTACTTCCCTTGCTCGGCTTCGTCCATTTTCGTCTGCTGCCCCTTACGCCTGGAACACTCTTCCAGAACATTTGAGAACTACAAGTTCAACCACAGCTTTTAAAGCTCAACTAAAAACTTTTCTTTTTCCTAAAGCTTTTAAAACTTGATGTTGTGCAGACTTCTACTGTTACTTTCTACTGTTAGTTTTTCCCTACCCTGTGCCTGCTTACCCTACCCTGTACCTGTTGGCATTCTCTTCCCCTCCTTATTGTTTTACTATGATTTTATTAGATTGTAAGCCTATGCGGCAAGGTCTTGCTATTTACTGTTTTACTCTGTACAGGACCATGTACATTGATGGTGCTATATAAATAAATAATAATAATAATAATAATAACGTGGTATGACAACAGCTGGATGTTTAGTACTTGAGTATCATGCTTTAAACAAACAAAACAAAACAAAATATGGCCTAGTGTCCATTAGAGCAACTGCTTGATTCACTGCTGTATTCATATTTGACAAATCATCTTGGCACTGCCAGAGATTTCCATAATGCTTCCAGATGGGTTGCTGCCACCAAAATTTGGACACCCTTGAGACAAAAACTGCCAGATCGGTGCCTCTGTGGTTTTTCAATCTGGAAGCTTTTGAATGATATCAGCTTTGTTTAGTGAGCAAAAACTTTATAATATCATGATTCATTCTCTCTCTCTCTCTCTCTCTCCCAACACATTCTGAAGTATAGTTAGCTGTGTTGTTGGTGGGGCAGGAAGGGGAGATTTAGGATGATAAATTCTCATGCACTGTTTTGCTATGTCAGCAAAATCCATAAAGTTCACTGATTAATTGTATATTTTTAAAATTCTGTGATTGAGTCTGTTTTGACTTAATTAATTAATTAATTAATTTTATTACATTTATATACCGCCCCACAGCCGAAGCTCTCTGGGCAGTTCACAACAATTAAAAATAGTAAACATTAAAAGTGTACAAAAATTTAAAAAAACATAAAAACAGTATAAAAACAACAGTATCCATTTAAAAACAACAATTCTGGGGTCCATTAAAAACAAACTTAACGTTGTTAAATGCTGTTAAAAGGCTGTTAAAAAGCTGTTAAAATGCCTGGGAGAAGAGAAAAGTCTTGACCTGGCGCCGAAAAGATAACAACGTTGGCACCAGGTGAGCCTCATCGGGAAGATCATTCCACAGTCAGTGGGCAACCACTGAGAAGGCCCTCTCCCTTGTTGCCATCCTCCAAGCTTCCCTCGGAGTAGGCACTCGGAGGAGGACCTTAGATGTTGAGCGCAGTGTACGGGTAGGTTCATGTCGGGAGAGGCGTTCCATCAGGTATTGTGGTCCCAAGCCATGTAGGGCTTTATAGGTTAAGACCAGCAGCTTGAATTGCCAGTTTAATTTACCAGTTATTTTATAATTTATTAAAATAAAATAATTTTGCAGATTACTAAAATTTTCATAGGAATGCCTTTTGGAGGATATTGAAGGAAATGCAAAATAGCTTCCAGTTTAATTAACGAGGTCTAAGAGAAGAACAGAAGAAGAAACATACTGGACACAGACAAAGGCCTATTTACTCCTCCATTTTGTTTCCACATTAGCCAACCTACGGCAGCATATGCAAAGCCCTCAGGCAGGACCTAAATGCAATAGCACCTCACACTCATGTTCCCTAGCAGTTTGGATTGGGGCAATGGTGATTTGGGAGGGGGGAATTTAAGCTCACCCCTCCCATTTTTGTCCTAAAATTCCACCGGGGGCATAAAAACAGTATGTGTGTGTGTGGGGGGGGGGAAATGTCCATTGCAGGTAAGTAATCATGTATTGCTCTGCTGTGCATGGTTAGCAAAACTTTTGGTTTGGCCCTTTGGCTGAGTCATGAGACAGCCGATTGAGGACAGTCTGCCACATACTGGCAGTGGAAAGATCTATTTTGCACAAATAAATAAAACCATCAGATATGTATAACATCAGAATATTTATCTTTCCTCCTTAGATTCTGGTCCTGCATCTACACCATCTGTGGCAGTATATTTTTAAGCTCCGGTTTCGTAAAATGAAAAATGATCTGTTGTCGAGATATCAGGACAGCATTTGTAATTTTTGAAAGTTTGGTATTGTCAGACATCTGGTGGTGCTGTGAGAGATGCCTCCTCCTCCTCCTCCTCCTCCCCCTCCTCCTCCTCCTCTTTTTACCTTGAACTTTCAGATATAACTGCTAAACTGGATAAGAATGGGATATAGGTTTGATTCTGATGTGCTAAAATCTTCATGTTAAGAGTCTTTGCTTGGACAGGTTCCTAGTCCCTGGCATAGAAGGAAAATCTTAGGGGACACTTTTCAGGCAGGTAACCAAAGTCATGCCAAAGAATATTACAATGAACTTGAGCACCTAGATAGTTTTTTGTTGGATGCAACCTCCAAAAGACAGAAAATAAGGGTCCACAAACTTTATAACACCGTGCACATGAAGACTAATCCAAGGGTGTTATATTGCTAAGTTCACCTACAACTTAGGAAGAGGTACACCCAGATCTCTTTCAGCAAAAAAAGGGGGGGGGGCGGGGGAAAGATGATTTTCTTTTATTTTGCTTTTTCAAAAAATATGGGCACCCATTTGAATAGTTGGAAGATGATCTCAATACTTCATTTTTTGCCATATTAAGATTTTTATCCGCTTCAGGGTAAATAAGACATTTTCTGTTTTTCATCTCTTTTGGCATCACACAGAAGTAAAACTGATGGCTTTGCAACTGCAAATCAATGACATATGCTAATATTTTCCAGTGTTTTCAAAAGTAGAAATCTCACAGACTACATGAAGGGCTTTGCCAAAATGTGTGTCATGGGTTAAATGACATTGAAAACTTTCTACAGGCACCAAGATGCTTCCTCCAAAATATTCGGGAATTAACATGGATAGTAAAGGAAAATAACCAGTGGAATATGTATTTGCCAGCCATGCAGGCTCTCACACTTGAATTATATTCATCACTCACAGATGTCAATAACACAGCTATGATTATAGAAGTTCTTTTTCACCAGTAAGTGTACTACAAGTGGTAATTGTTAAGCCTGCCAGAGAAATATAAAACATGACATTCAGATAAATTATTGCACTAATAAAAATTCTAATTCTGATGGAAAAATGTTGGCACCCACTCTGAAAATCTACTATGCTTTCAACAAATCAACTTATGAATCACACTTGCATAAATGAGCATTACGTACTTTCAGGATATCTGCGTTCTTGTGAGCCACTGGTACCAAACCATCTGAAGTTTCAAGATAGATTTATCCTTCCCCTCCCCTCCATAGTATCTGCATATGTGAAACATGCATTCATGAAAACAATTGTTCACGCAGCCTTAGGAATACTAAAACTGGGATGTAGTGTGATGAAGGCTGAAATGTATGCGCATGAAAACGTCTGGGATCTTCAATAGAACAAAACCATAGACAGAACTAAAGGGATGGCAGTGCAGATAGGACTTGAAAAGGAAGTTGGGAAGCAAGACAAAAAAAGGAGTTGTGCGTTAAAATGTTACGTCTGCCAATGGATGAAGTGTGGAGTTCAGACAAATGCAGCCTGACTGATCCTGGAAGAAGATAAGCATTCTAATTACAATGAGACTCTCTTTTTATTATAATATCAGCAAAAAGGCACATTTTTATAGTGAGTGATACCTGTGTGAGGACAGAGTGAGGGGAGGCAATCAGGGCCGGTGCCAGACTATTCTGCGCCCTAGGCAGGTGAGCGGCTTCAAGCCGGGCGTGCTGTTCCGAAGCCGCCCCCGCCCCAGCGTCCTGGCTTCAAAGCCAGCGCTCAGCCGGAAGCTGCTCCTGGCTTCGAAGCCAGGACGCTGGGGTTGGGGGTTGGGGCGGCGGCTTTGGAACAGCGCGCCCAGAAGCTGCTCTAGAAGAGTGACTTCCAGGCACGCCGTTCGGCGCCCTCCTTTGCTTGGCACTCTAGGCCACCACCTGAGCTGCCTCTATGGCAGTGCTGGCCCTGGAGGCAATGAGTGGGTACTGCAGGGCTGAGTCCTAGGCCCAGTGCTCTTCAACATTTTTATTAATGACTTGGATGAGGAGGTGCAGGGAATGCTTATCAAATGTGCACATGACACAAAATTGGGTGGGATAGCTAATACCCTTGAACATAGAAGCAAACTTCAAAGTGATCTTGATAGGCTGGAGCGCTGGGCTGAAAACAACAGGATGAAATTTAATAGGGAAAAATGCCAAGTTCTACATCTAGGAAAAAGAAACCCAGTGCACAGTTACAAGATGGGAACTACTTGGCTCAGCAATATTACAAGTGAGAAGGATCTTGGAATTATTGTAGTTATCACAAGCTGAATAGGAGCCAACAGTGTGATGTGGCTGCAAAAAAAGCAAATACACATTTGGGCTAGATAGATGTATAGCTTCCAAATCACGCGAGGTACTGGTTCCCCTCTATTCGGCCCTGGTTAGGCCTCATCTTGAGTATTGCATCTAGTTTTGGGCACCACACTTCAAGAAGGATGCAGACAAGCTGGAGCGTGTTCAGAGGAGAAGTAACCCCTTCCTTGGTTAGTTCTGTGATAGATTTTAGATTGTAAAAATGGATTGGATCCAAAGAGGAATGAGTGGAACTCCACTTGTGCAACAGGCATTTCCTGGCTCCTCCCCTAATAAAGCTCTGTGTGCCCCACTATCTGCTTCTGAAACTCTTGGGGGCCTCTGGAATGGCATGGGGTGGGGAAATGGGTCTGTAGGGAGATGGGGAAATCAGAAGAATTTGGCTAGGCTGTTTAGTGCAGGTTGTTAAATTATTATTATTATTATTATTATTATTATTATTATTATTATTATTATTATTTCAGAAACTGGGCCTACGAAAATACATCCACACCAACATCCAGAATGCAGTAATACTTAAAACATGCTCAATTGTCAGGAAACTCCTGAATCTGAAAAAGACAACATGACTTGGCAATGCCCATCGTGACCGTCTAGAAAAACCACCATGAGCGAGAATGAGATAATAATAATAGAGAAAAATATTTACTGGCTCTGGAAGTTAACAAACTATGGCAACAGGAAAAGGTCACAATGATGCCATTAGTTACATCAGTCACCGGCATCACATCAAAAAACTATGAGAAAACCTTCAGAAACTGGGCCTACCAAAATGCATCCACACCTACATCCAGAAAGCAGTCATACTCGAAACATGTTCAATAGTAAGGATGTTTCTGAGTCAGTAAAGGACAGCATGACTTGGCAAAGCCCGTTATGTTTGTCTAGAAAATCTGCCACGAGCGAGAAAAGAGAGATAATAATGAAATACATCAGAGGGAAAAGAGAGGCAACAGAAAGGAGAAGGAGGTGGAGGAGGTGGAGGAGGAAGGGTAACAAGAAATGTATGTGGGAAAATGTGAGCATATGTACCTAGACGTCATTTCAGTTGCGGATAAAAGATGTGGGAGTTCAGTCAAGATTTTAGGGAACTTGTGGGCTTTGGGAAGAGATTTGGAGATGAATCAGCAGAAATACAAATGCGGTTCTGAAAAAGGATTGCATCATTGTCTGGACCCTGAGGTTTACATAGTTGTGTGGAAAGTCACCAGCGATGCAAGTCCTGATAAAGCTATCAAAGGTAATGGGAGGGATAAGCGTGCCATCGAGAAGATGGGCTTTATTAGGTAATGAAATGCGGTTTGTAAAGTACTTTGCAGAGATGAAAAACTTATTAACATTGCACACGGCTGTTATCACTACCAGGTTTTCCTCTCCCTCCCCACTGTAAAATCAATTCAGACAGAAACATCAACACCAGAACCATTTGTCAAATTCTCTTGGTTCCGATTAGATCAAATGAAGAGTTTTATGTACCACTGAGAACGTTGGTATCTTACAAAGCCAAGGAAAAACTGCCACTGTGTTTGCTGATGCATATCCCATTATCTTCAACACATTGTACACAACTGCCTTTGTTTTTCTGCTTAATTTAAATCTAGAGGACAGAGAGACATTAATTACTGGTGGGGATTTTTTGTAACCAGGTTTGTTAGGAAAAGAAGACGTGGCGAATCAGTCTAACACAGCCTTTCCCATATGGGTGCCCTCCAGATGTATTCGACTGCCACCATTGGCCATGCTGATTGGGGCGGGGTGGGTGAGAGATGTGATTCAACGCATGAGAGGACACCAGGTTGGGGAAGGTGGATTTCGTACACCATTTTGTCCAGTGGCTTAGTGCTGCAAAAAGTCTTCTTCCAACCAAATTTTAAAGTTGCCAGTGCATGTACAGAATTGTGCAGTACTGGAAGCAAACTCTGGCCTAATCTACACCAAGAAGGATGTTGCACTATGAAAGCAGTATCAAAGCAGTATATGGTATGCGTCCATGGCCCCCAACACTTGTCAGTGCACTTCAGTACCACTATAAAACAGTAATGTGGCTCCTGCCTTTTATATATTGCTTTCATAGTGCTATATCTTGCTTGGTGTAGATTACGCCTCTGTTGTCGTCATCATCATCATCATCATCATCATCATCATCATTATATGATACTTCAAGATAATTACGAACTCCTAATATATTAAAAAATAGTTATTTTACTGGCTGCCTATTCACTACTGGGCCAGGTTTAAGGTTCTAGTGTACAAAGCCCTAAACAAGTTGGGACCAGGACACCTGAGAGAGCACCTTCTCCCTTACCAACCAGCCCAGTCACTGAGGTCATCTGAGGGCATGTTCCTGGTGGTTCCACATGGACCTATGGTGCTATTGAAGTCCACCAGGAGAAGAGCCTTCAGGGTAGTGGCCCCCTTCCCATGGATTTCCCTGCCTTTGGAGGTCAGGCAGGTGCCAACATTCCAGAGCCTCCTGAAAATGTTAGGAAGCATACCTGGAAGGACCGGCTGTGGTTTTATCAGAACCTTGTTCTTTTAAAAATGTATTTCAATAGTGTGTTTTTATTCTACTTTTGATTCTTTTATTCTATTTGTTGTTCACTGCTCTGAAATCTTCTGCTATATACATATTGTAAATAAATAAATAAATAAATAAATAACTGAAAACCAGCCATTTATCATTCAGTGTTAAATTCAACCTTTTCATCCAATGGACACTTCCACTAAAGAGTGGAGGGATTTTCACCAATTCCCCCTGCAGCTGCCTCATCAGAAATAAGCCCCACTAAATTTCATGAATTTCCAGTGTGTATAGGATTGCAGCCTATGTTAGTTGAACACGTTAATGGGACTTAAATTGTGACTAACTTTTTCCATTGATGTCAAGTTGGCTGAGGTTCAACTAATTTACAGCACAACCCTATGCATGTCTACTTTTGTGAACCGCCCAGAGAGCTTCGGCTATTGGGCGGTATAAAAATGTAATAAATAAATAAATAAATAAATACTCAGAAGTGAGTCCCAGAACTCAATGCTTACTCTGGCGTAAATGGTTATAGGAATTGCAGCTTCAGGCTAGGTCCGTCCCATAGTGTTTAATAGTTTGGGGCTTGGCTACATCCTGGTTGGGGAACTTGTAGGACTTTTCTCTGTCTGAACACGCATAGGGTTGCACTCTTAGGCTTCGTGGTGTCTTTACCATGACCTCAAGGGAAAATGGATGGAACTATATTCTGCCATACATCTACCTGGAATAAACCTATTCTAAGAGTTAATCTATAGAATGAAGTGCTACATTTCTGGACCATACCACTTCAGACTGAAAGTGAGGCTATATTTTGTATTTTAAACGCATCTTCATATTAAAAACACATAGTAAAGCACATCAAAGGAAAAGGTTTAGCACTGTCCTCGCCTTGATAAGCTAATTTACTATATATTAATTTATTTAGAAAATCTATATTCTGCTCTTTGGGCAGTAGCTTCTCCCAACATCTAAAGGCTAAGGCATAAATTCCCAGTAGATCTAGGTTAAAATGAGAAACAAAGACCCACCTCTAACAATGGCACCACTTGATACATTATAATTATCTATTCCAAGCAAAGGTGTCTTTTAAAATAATAGCCATCCATTCAGCCTGGTGTGCAAATTGGATGCTAATTAAAACCATATGAATACCTGAACCTTTGCAGCTCAGAGCCGTAAAGTAAATTAGCATTTTATTTACTGGTCATTAACATGAGGTGAGGAGCAGCTGATATTGCACTACTTTTAATAAGGTCACAACTACAATAAATTACTTTGAAACAAATTGGACACCATCTCACAAGGATAAGCATTCTACACTCGCAATGAAGATATAACACGGAGGTCTTTTTCCAGCCTGATAATACCTGTTGCGCTCTGGGATAGGAGGGACTTAACGTGGCTAGAAGCCACTATTTTTTTGTGAGACAATTGCCAAGATAAATGGGAGCCGTGATCAATAGCTTGTGACCTACTAGTTCTTCCAAACTAGCCCAGTCCAAGTGGTGTGGATTGATTAAGATGACCACACAGGTCCTTTTCCAACTCCTTTGATTCTTGACTCTACAGTTTCAGTAACTAGAGTCTCCAGTATCAGTAGATACTGTTCTGAAGATGCTTCCAGTTTCAGACCATGTGCCTATGTACACTGTTGCTGGGGAACATGGGGGTGGAAGGGTGCTGCTTTTATTGCTGTATGGAGATACAAATTCTTTTTACTGGCTGCACTTTTGTTTTGCAGCATTTTTGTTGAAATGTTCTTATTAAAAATGAGTGAAGACAACCTGCCTCCAGGATCAGAGGCTGCATGCCTACATACATCAGTTGCTGGGGAACATGGCTGGGAGGGTGCTGTTGCACTCATGTTATGCCTATGGACTCCCTGTTGGCATCTGGTTGGCCACTGTGTGGATGGAATAATGGACTATATGGATCCCTGGTCTGATCCAGCATGGCTTTTCTAACATTCTTATGAGTTCCTGGTGCAGGGGACCAGGAGGCAACGCCTCTCAAAGTCTTGACAAGAAATCGACAGTGGATGGTCAGTGACATTCTGATGATGCATTTCAGTGGGAGCTGGGATGTTCCAAGAAGTCATAGGAGGTAGGCAGAAATTACTACAGCCAGATTCCGGCTGGACATAAGGAAAAACTTCCTGACTGTTAGAGCAATGCGACAATGGAACCAGTTACCTAGGAAGGTTGTGGGCTCTCCCACACTAGAGGCATTCAAGATTCATCTGGACAGCCATGTGTCAGTCATGCTTTAAGGTAGATTCCTGCATTGAGCAGGGGGTTGGACTTGATGGCCTTATAGGCCCCTTCCAACTCTACGATTCTATGATTTTATTATTCCCTGAGTAGCGAATGAGATCTTTCTGTGTGCACAGCAAAAAGTCGGTCAGTAGTGCTGAAACTGAGTTTGAAAGAAGGCTGAGAGCTGACTTTGCTCTCTGCAGGAAGCCCTACGGCATTATGGGTTCCCCCAGACATTTGATGCGGAACAGAAATCTGTTGGGGTGCTAACACTATGAACTCCCACCTATACTCAGACTGTATATACCTGCAAATAAATCATATATCACAGAAATGCCGTAAGTTTCCAGTGACATCCTTTGGAGAAAGCTAAATCCTGGGTAAGTGCTGGAAACAGGACATCTCCCACACTTTCCCCCAGTAATCCTGTGGTGTGTGTTTTTAACACAGAGATAATCCAGTATCTGTTTATGACAGGTTTTTATTCCACCACTAGATGGTGCTGTGTCATTGCAGCCTATTCTTTTCAATGACATCCCCTTTTCAATTAAAACTGGTTGCTGTTTGTCGCTGCCCAAAGGAGACCAGGTTGAACGTAAAAAGGTCTGAGATTGGGAGCTTGTGGTAAGAAAGCAGAGGTTTTTTTCCCTAGGGCATGTCTAGACCAAGGTATTTTTCAGGGGTCATCCCTGGATTGTCCCTGTGCATCCAAATGATGCACAGGGGATCCCCGGGGGCAAGCAGGGATGACCCCTCCATTTTAATGGGATAATTGGTTGCCTAGTTATCCCGATTTCCCCACAGTCCCGGGGCCATCCTGATGACCACGGCTTATGGTGCCTGAAACAGGCACGGTGCTGTGTGGGGTGGCTCCATGCCCATGGGGGTAGGAGGGCAACAATTTCGCCATCCCTGCCGGGGGGTGGGGAACACAATTTTTTTTTAATCCTTTTTTGCCACACATATGTGGCTCCTTCTTCTGAAAATAATAAATTAAAAATGGCAGCCGCGACGTCCCTCCTTACTTCCAGGACTAAATGTGGCCATCTAGATGCTGGGGGAGGATCGTGGAAGCAGCGTGAAACCACAATCCTCCCTCAACATCCTTAAGGTGTAGACATGCCCCTAAAGTAGAGAACCTCAAAGTGATGCCTTGGTGGTAGGTGAGTGGGGAGGAGAGGAGAGGAGCCAGAAGTGTTCAGGATACGAGTTATCCTGAGCCACCTCCTTCCTTCCCTCTCCAAAGCACCCTCACTAGTGGGATGGGAAAATCAGGAAAAATAGAATACAGGGAAGTGAGGGTCCCCTCTGCTTCTTCTCCCACTCTGTTGGTTTCAGCCCATCAGGGCACAGGAAATTTGGAAGCCTCTAGGGTGACCATATGAAAAGGAGGACAGGGCTCCTGTATCTTTAACAGTTGCATAGAAAAGGGAATTTCAGCAGGTGTCATTTGTATATATGCAGAACCTGGTGAAATTCCCTCTTCATCACAACAGTTAAAGCTGCACGAGCTATACTAGAGTGACCAGATTTAAAAGAGGGCAGGGCACCTGCAGCTTTAAGTGTTGTGATGAAGAGGGAATTTCACCAGGTTCCCCATATATACAAATGACACCTGCTGAAATTTCCTTTTCAATACAACTGTTAAAGATACAAGAGCCCTGTCCTCCTTTCCATATGGTCACCCTAGAAGCCTCTGGAGGCTTGCAGTGGTGAGGGAGCAATGGATAAGATTGCACCCTTAGCCATACTTAGAGTAGACCCACTGAAATCAACGGGACGTTAATCATGACCAACTAAAGTCACAAAAGCTGACTCTAATGGTTTTAACCACGATTTAGGATTTTTCACCCACACCTGCTTCTTAAGGCTAGAGGAGTCAAGAGATGTGCACAGCTTGCCCACATTATCAGTAAGGTTGAACAGCTCTTGGTCAAGATGCTGACTTAGCTAGCACTCACCGGGGGCGGGGGGGTGGATTTTGGCCTAGGCTCCATTTTCCTTAGCTTCAACTAAGGTAGTTTTTATTTTTTTGTTCTTTTGGAAGCGCAAGCAACTCTGTTCACTGTTTCAATTTACTTTAAAGGCCTACTCCAGGTCAATACGTCGCGGTGCCCACAGAGCTGAACACAGACCACCAGCCATGTATTGCAACCAGCCAATGACTTGATCATCTATTTTTTCCCAGCCTGAATGAGATTGCAAACGCAGGATATTTGTCAAGCTCCTGAGCTGTATCCGCCTTGGCAGCTCACAAACAGTGCAGGCCTGCAGGTGAAGTGCTTTGAACACTCAAAAACACCCACTTAAATGCCATATATTGTTACTTGTCACCTGGTTCTTTATACACAACTAGAAAGGGACTATTGAAGTAATTATGTTGTCTGGGATCAGGTCCCTGGGAAATGGTCATGCTCAGAGCAGATTTGTGGAACAACCGGGCTGGTCTGACACTCGAGAGGGCCATAAAGCAATCACATTTTCTGCATACAGGGCAGCATAAGTACTCTGGAAAGTGATCTTTGTGATGGCCACCTCAAACATAAGGTGACCATATGAAAAAGAGGACAGGGCTCCTGTATCTTTAACAGTTGCATAGAAAAGGGAATTTCAGCAGGTGTCATTTGTATATATGGAGAACCTGGTGAAATTCCCTCTTCATCACAACAGTTAAAGCTGCAGGACCTATACTAGAGTGACTGGATTTAAAAGAGGGCAGGGCACCTGTAGCTTTAACTGTAATGATGAAGAGGGAATTTCACCAGGTTCCCCATACATACAAATGACACCTGCTGAAATTTCCTTTTCAATACAACTGTTAAAGATACAGGAGCCCTGTCCTCCTTTTCATATGGTCACCCTACCAAACACAACAGCTAGAACCCTCTTTCCCTTCTCATTTAGCTTATAGCCAAACTAGATGTAATGTAGGGTGACCACCTGGAAAAGAGGACAGGGCTCTTGTATCTTTAACAGTTGTGTTGAAAAGGGAACTTCGGCAAGTGTCATTGGTATGCATGCAGCACCTGGTGAAATTCCCTCACCACAGTTAAAGCTGCAGGAGCCCTGACTAGCATGAGCAGATACAAAAGAGGGCAGGGCTCCCATCTACTAATATCATTACTTGTTAATTCCAGAGAAACTCAAAAAGTCCCTGACTTCTCCTTGTCCTTTAGCATCCTGTTTCTGTACCCAGGGGTGGATAACGGAGGTGATCATTTGGAAAGGAGGACAGGGCTCCTGTATCTTTAACAGTTGCATAGAAAAGGAAATTTCAGCAGGTGTCATTTGTATATATGGAGAACCTGGTGAAATTCCCCCTTCATCACAACAGTTAAAGCTGCAGGCGCTCTGCCGTCTTTTAAATCTGGTCACTCTAGTATAGTACTTTAACGGTTGTGATGAAGAGGAAATTTCACCAGGTTCCCCAAAATACAAATGACACGTGCTGAACTTCCCTTTTCTATGTAACTGTTAAAGATACAGGAGCCCTGCCCTCCTTTCCATACGGTCACCCTAGATAACGTATCTTTAAAAAGATGCATCAATCACAACCTTTCGCCATAAACATCCTTTTTCAAAATCAAGATGACTCTGCTGCCCAACAAGCATTTCCTGAAATTCACTGTGGCTCAAACTAAGCCCACAGAACCAATCTTTGCTCGGGCCTACTAATCTTTGGTTCTCTTAGCTACCCCATCATGGACTAATCTGATGCTATCAGTGCTGCTCTTATAGGTAAGCAAAAACCTTGTGGCACGGTCAGATAGCCGCCTGGCTTAAATAAGCTCAGTTACAATGCCTTTTTAAGCTTCTTACAGAGGGACCTGGTCAGGATTGGGAAGCTAGCATGTAGGGTAGCTTGGATTCAGCCATTTGCCCCCAACAACGGTCCCAATCAGGCCCCATGAGCCTGTCATTTGCATGGGAGATGGATGTTCACATTCCCTTCAGTGGAAGTGTTTCTTTCCATGCCAACTGCAAGAATGAGGACGGTGCTGCTCCACGTCAGGACTGTAGGAGGCGGAAAAGAGCAAAGCCCCAAATCTCCACCCACATTAAGGTCAAGGGCAGGATCTACACTACTGCTTTAAAATGGTTCATAACGGCATTGACAGCTGTTGGAGCCCATATTCCATATGCCACTTTCAAACTGCTTTCAGAGTGTTATATCCTGCTTGGTGTAGATCTGGCCCTGGTCTGGGATGGACCTCTCACACTGGCTATTTCTTAAATAATAGTCATAGAATCATAGAATAGCAGAGTTGGAAGGGGCCTACAAGGCCATTGAGCCCAACCCCCTGCTCAATGCAGGAATCCACCCTAAAGCATTTCTGACAGATGGCTGTCCAGCTGCCTCTTGAATGCTTCTAGTGTGGGAGAGCCCACAACCTCCCTAGGTAACTGATTCCATTGTCGTACTGCTCTAACAGTCAGGAAGTTTTTCCTGATGTCCAGCTGGAATCTGGCTTCCTTTAACTTGAGCCCGTTATTCCATGTCCTGCACTCTGGGAGGATCGAGAAGAGATCCTGGCCCTCCTCTGTGGGACAACCTTTTAAGTATTTGAAGAGTGCTATCATGTCTCCCCTCAATCTTCTCTTCTCCAGGCTAAGCATGCCCAGTTCTTTCAGTCTCTCTTCATAGGGCTTTGTTTCCAGACCCCTGATCATCCTGGTTGCCCTCCTCTGAACACGCTCCAGCACTTAAGGGCAAACCACTTGATTATTGTCACTTGTGGTTTGGCCCCAACTCAGCTTTGATAAATCATAGTCCTAATCAATGTGTTTGTATACCATATTTCCCACAATGCATTGTGCACAAAGTAGTTCACCAAGCCAATACAATCGCCATATTTATAATCCATTACAACATAACATTAAAGGCAGTGGAGGCTGGCGGCTGCAATGTCAGAGGGCAGTGAATCCGCTCCGAGTTTCAGTCAGAACTCTAAAGCAGCTATCCAAGGTACTCTGTACCCTTAAGAGCGCTCACTGGTTCTGACTGAATCCCCCAGTGGATTCACTGCCTCACTACCATCAGAGTCACCAGCCTCCATTGATTAAAGGCACAGTAATATATGAGGCGTAGTCATTTACACCCAGGTGTTAATCATTCCCCAAGAACAGTAACGTGCCAAACCCATTGTAATAGTTTGTTCTGCACTGATATCGCCTACTGTTCTCACCCCCCATGTAGGGAACATGAAAAGACCAGGAGAAGCTGGGTTTGGATTATCCTAGTGCTATGAATACTATCTAAGAGAAACCAAATAGCAACCAGTGGAGCATTTTGTTGTATGCTGAGAACATTCAATTAAGGAAAGTTATGTTTTCCAAACCATGGAGATTTGAGTGTGATTTTAACCATCCTGCTAAAAAGAAACTCATATTAGATGATGATGATGATGATGATTAAAACTCTTTTACATCTAAGCCTTTCTGAGGGCTTTGCAAGACCTGCCGGCTTACGCCGGCAGGGAGGCGGGGCCAAGGCACGCTAACGTTAGCGCACCTCCCCCAGGCTTCTACACGCACGACGCGCAGGGACGTCGAGTCCCTGCGGCGTCCGCCTTTTTTTTGTTTGTTTGTTTTGTTAAAGGGGCCGGGTGTGGCCCGAAGCCGGAGAAGGTAAGTGGGTTTTTTTTTTAACGGGGGGGGGAGGATGGCAGGGTGGGTGGCACGGGGGCAGGGCGGGTGCGATCGCGCCGCTCGCCGCCCGAGCAAGCAGGTGAGCGGCGCTTGCCCGGGCAATGCCTGGCATGGGGCAGCAATGCCTGGGCAAGCACCGCTTGCCTGCTTGCTCAGGCGGCGAGCGGCACGATCGCACCCGCCCTGCCCCCGTGCCACCCACCCTGCCATCCTTCCCCCTCCCCTCTCTCCCCCCCCTCCCGGGCCGATGGGCACAGCGCTCGTATGAGCGCTGTGCCAGGCAGGTCCGCGGCTTTTAACAGCTACTCGCGAGTAAGCGAGTAGCCGCAAAAAGCCGCGGAAGTCCCTAGACGTTCCCCAGCTCCGGCCTGAGGCCGGAGCTGGGGAAAAGGCGCGCCATAAGCGAATTCACTTATGGCGCGTTAGACCAGGCCTCAGCGCAACCTGCCGCCGGATTCCCCTGTGCGTCATGTGGACGCACAGCAGGGAAACCGGGTCGGAAGGCACGCTGAGGCCTGGTCTAGCAAGGCCCCAAATTAAAGCGGTGTTCAGTGTTTTGATTGTACTCTGCCATAAAATCAAATAAGTTGAATAGATAAAATCAGAAATACTTTTCCTGCTCTTTGACAACTCTGGTTTCAGTGTAGGCAGATGGAAGTGACCAGCTTTACATGCTATTGCTAATCCGTTTTTTATTGCATGCCACAAACCATTCAAAGATGCACAGTCATTAGACGGAAGAGCAATGAGACCTATTTTCTTGTCACTCATCCAAGGAAGTGGCTCTCTGAGGTTATAGCACAAGCCGTTTAGACAGAGACAAAGCGAGAGAGAGAGAGAGAGAGAGAAAGAGAGGGGGAGGGAGGGAGGGAGCCCTCACAGTTCAATAGCAGATAGTGTGTCTCCAAAGGGATGATATCCAAAGGATGTAATATAATATTTCTTTCCAAGAATAGAAGCTTTTAGGCTTCACCTACCTTTTAATGATGACTAACGAATAGGGGGGTGGGTGGAACTAAAAAAATCTTACATATTGTAGCTATCAAGCTATATGGGTCCAATGAAATGCATCACCTTGATTATCTGGCGGACAGGTCTGCCAACGGCTCTTAGAAAGTAGCGGTGTGCTTTGGATTCAGCCAAACCCCAAACCAAATTGAAACATTGAAAGAGTTTTTGCAGCTTCTGTTGGACCTGGGAGGGTGTCGTATGAGGTGCTTGCATGAAAAATATTGGATGTTCAAGTTCTTCTGCTTCTACCACTCTACATTTTACCATCATCTGTCCTATTGAATTTTCGATCTGTCCTCCACTCCTGTCCTATTGAATTTTCTGTGACTTTAGTGCCAATTGAGCAAAAAACCCAAAGAAGCTTTAAATTGTTTTTGATTCATCATAATTCTTGAGTCCTTGCACCTATCCTTCTGAAATTTGGCAGGTTTCTTACCTAGGGACACCTCTATAATGAATGCTACATGCATACAAATTACCCCCTCAAAAAAAAAAAAAAAAAAAAAAAACACAGAGGGGAGGGGAAATGAATCACTCCTTCCCCCCCAATTTTTTTTTGAAAACCCCTTCCACAAAGAAATGCTGCACCTATCCTTCCAAACAGTTCCAAGTTTCTTAGCTAGAGCCACTGCCCTGCAACATGCCATTTTCATGACAACTACCCTTGAAGACTGGGGAGGGGGGGTAAACACATCCTTTTTGGACTCCCCCCAAATTCTAAAGGCTGATACTACACAAAACTTTTGCTTCTATTCACCTGAAACTAGGCAGGCTTTATCTCCTCAGAAGGGACAACCATACTCACAATTTTCATCTAATTCAGGCAAGAAAATAATAATAATCAGCAGTTTGCTTATTTAATAAACAAACCCAAAATTTAAAGGCATCTAGCACAACCTCCCCTGCGCCTATTTGTATGATATTTGGCAGATTTCATCCCTTTACAAGAGGTTACTATGCCTAAACTAGCAGAAAATGGCTATTGTATCCCAGCGCTTCTTCTTGTGAGATTCCTAGAAACTTCCGGTTGGCCACTATGAGAAACTAAGTGGCAGACTAAATAAACCTTTAGTCAGAAACACCAGGGGTCTTTGTATGTTTTTACTTGTGGTGGATCTATTAGCCTTGGGACCTGCAGTTTGGTCAATTAAACCAGTGATCTTCAGCTGGTGGGTCGCAGCCCAAAAACGGGTCGCACATCAGTCCAGATGGGTCATGGCGAAGCTGTTGCTACCATGTTGAACATTTGTAAAATTGTGAAAGTGGGTCCCATATTGCAATTTGGAATCTGAGGTGGGTCTCAGGTCTGGAACAGTTGAACAGCACTGAATTAAACGATATCATTTTACTTTATACCTCCAAGGACAACATTCCCCAGCCTGGTGGCCTTCAGATATTTTGGACTAGAGCTCCCATCATCTATGAACATTCAGCCACCATGCTGACTGGGGCTGATGGTAGTTGTAATCCAAAATGTCTGAAGGGCACCATGTTAGAGAAGGCTCTCTAAGGGCCTTTATACTTTTGAAAATACCTTTGAAAAAAGTATAAATCTGAACTCTTGCAGAAGAATTTTAAGATATTCATGTTAAGTACCAACTACCTAAATCCAATATGTGCCGATTTCAAAAATTTTTAACCCAACATGATCCATACCACATATAAAGAGAATATAAGCATGAAATGTTTTTGCAAGCAAACTCAGGCTTTGAGAACATGTTTGGACAATCCCCCCCCCCCAGCTGTTTTCAGCTGTATTTCAGATTTTCTTTTCTGGTTCATTATCTTGCAGTTTATTTTTCAGAGGCATCTTCTTATGTACTGTAAACTTAGGAATCCACATCCATCTTCCATGCCAGTGTGAATGTACTTGAAGGGCTGCCCAATCTAAGACTGGTTTAAAGATAAAGAACCACAAGAATGGAAAACAGGCGTCTTGAAGTTGATGATCAGCAATTTGCACGTGGACAGCAGACCGAGCAGGCGCGTAGATGGTCACAGTACGGCAAGATGTGCTTTATTTCTGTTTTAGATTATAGCCATTATTTCTAAATTGCTTTTATACATATATATTAACGTATCAGGACTGATCAAGTTCTGGTATTGTTTTTAACTGTTTAATAGTTCTAAACGTTTACACGTTGAGGATTTTATGGTTTGTTTCTTTTTATCATGTTGTATTTTGAGTGTTATTTTTTGTCAACAGAGTATAGAAACAAAATTAAATGAATATGCACATTTTATGCAAATCTGTGTCCTCTTTTGGGGTGAGGCATTTCTTCTTCTTTTTGGCAATGCATAGTTTATTTATATGTTGTATTTATATTCTTCCTGTTTCCCCCCCCCCCACCCGTAAGGAGCTCAAGGTGTGATCCTCCTCTTGTCCATTATATACTCACAATGAAAAGTAGGTGAGGCGGAAGCCTTAGCCAGACCTAAGGATTATCCTAGGCAACTGGAGGGGTCGTCCCTGCCTTCTCCCAGGATCCCCTGGGTGTCATTTGGATGCACAGGGATGATCCTGGGATGATCCCAGGATATAGGCCTGGTCTAGCTATGGCCTGAGAGTCAATGACTCGCCCAAAGTCACTCAGTGAGTTTCATGACAGAGTCAGGACTAAAACCTAGGTCTCCTCAATCCTAGCCAAACACTCTAACCCAGCCTTCCTCAACCTGGGGCGCTCCAGATGTGTTGGACTACAACTCCCAGAATGCCCCAGCCAGCTGGCTGGGGCATTCTGGGAGGTGCAGTCCAACACATCTGGAGCTCCCCAGGTTGAGGAAGGCTGCTCTAACCACTACACCTCACTGACACTGTTCAGATGACACACTAAACCATACTAGCCCAATTTGGGCTAACCATGAAAGTGTGCAAGGCGTTTGCCTATGCATGGTTTCTGTATAACCATGTTCTAATCAACTTCATTAACCACAAGCCGTGGTTCCACAGTTGTGTGGAACAGAGCTACGAGTGGATAGTGGTAACCACAGTGAGATGTGTTTAGCATAACCACCTTTCCTAAAGCGTCATCTGAATGTCATCTCAATTAGGGTGACCATATGAAAAGGAGGACAGGGCTCCTGTATCTTTAACAGTAATGTAGGAAAGGGAATTTCAGCAGGTGTCAATTGAAATGGGTGAAATTCCCTCTTCATCACAACAGTTAAAGCTACACTAGCTATAGTAGAGTGGCCAGATACAAAAGAGGGCAGGGCTTCTGCAGCTTTAACTGTTGTGATGAAGAGGGAATTTCACCCTCTTCAATTGACACCTGCTGAAATCCCCTTTTCTACATTACTGTTAAAGATACAGGAGCCCTGTCCTCCTTTTCATATGGTCACCCTATCTCAATGCATAAATAGCTACCCTATAGAGAAAGCATGGTTAAAATAAACTATGGCTTAGTGTTATGTCCACACAGACTACTATGAAAGCTGTAATGCCCCCAGATTTATTCAGAAGTTAGTATCAGGTGAGCATCCTAACACTTTCCCAGGCAATTTCACCTTTATGACTACAGCTGATCCTGTTGATTGCAAATCACCTGGGTGCTTCTTCATGGTATTTTCAAATGAATATTTCCTGAAATCCAAGGCAATACTGAGCACTTGTGGTCACTCACAAGTATTATTGCACTCACTGTAATAATGAGGTCATCGTAAGATGGTCCAGAAATAACTTAGGTCAGGCACATCCCACTGACTTGAATTGAAACAATACATTGAGGACCACTGTACAATCCCGAAACACTTCTTGCTGTGTTACATGTAGATTTACTGGCCATCAGTATTCTGTGATGGACTCATCCCCATCAGCAATTAGAATCTGTGAACATTCTGTGACATCACAGCTGCTCAGCCACTGTTGAAGGAGGGGAAGGTCATGTCGATGACAGGCAAAGGGGCAGTCAGGTGACCAGTATTTTACCCTATATTATGTATGCAATTTCATGTGTTGCAGATAATTCTCTTCTTCTGGATGGCAAATTGCAATGCACAGGCAACAGGCCCACTCCCACTGTAGGTGACGGCATGTTGCCATTGTATTATTTCAGTGGAAGGGAGCAAGGTCAAGCTCATTGTATTTTTCAGCTGTTCACAAAGTTTGCTTTTATGTTTCTCATGGAGCTCAACCTCATAAAGTCTCAAGTACAGAGCCGGGGCATTTGGGGGCTAGCAGGAAGTCTATTCAGCAGCCAGCGCTTGTCCTCTCGGTGTGTCGAGTGCTTAGACTGCCAAAGCACAAATGTAGGAAGCCGAGACAAAGATCATCGCCAAGGAATGAGGCCAGAAATTACTCAGATGCAATAGGAAGCTCAACGTCATGTAGAATTTATGGCTTACCAGAAGAGCAGAGCCATCCTATTCTCCAAAAAGAGAGAAATGTGGCTCACTTGGGCTGCCATTCTTACAACAATGCCACTTAAATGATCTATAATAATAAAACAGGATGTGTGTCCATCTGTCTGTCTGCACCATAGCGCCATGAAAGACCATGAAACCTAGGCACCGGAAATTTGGCACGCATGCCAAGGGGGCCACAGTGGTACAGACCTCCGGGTTGTTTTTAAAAGCAATCCATTTAAATTGGTCCATGTGGTTGAAGCCTGCTGGACCATCTTCAGCCTCTAGGAACAGACTTCCCGAACCAGCAACACAGCTTTGAGGACCATAGAGTTTGAAGCCAAGGGGGATTAGTAGGCCAAGGGATGGAGTTTTATGCCTCCTCTCTCCCTCCCTGCTGTGGAGGGAGGAGTAGACATGAGAAAAGAGTGGACAGAACCTTCCATCACAGGGCTCTAGAGATGCACCATGACAGGAGTCATGATCAGGTATGCCAGAGGACCCACCTTCATTCACACAAGGAGGCACAATGTGTCTAGCTCTCTGATAGCTGTATAGAGTCGCTTGAAGGTTTCACTGTATCAAATGAAGGGCAATTGCAATCTGTGTTTAGCCAGATCATAAGAACATAAGAAGAGCCATCTGGATCAGACCCAGGGTCCATCTAGTCCAGCGCTCTGTTCACACTGTGGCCAACCAGCTGTCAACCAGGAACCCACAAGCAACAGCACCCTACCACCTATGTTCCCCAGCAACTGGTGTCTATAGGGTTACTGATCAGATGCTGGAGGTAGAACATAGGCATCAGGACTAGTAGCCATTGGTAGCCTTCTCTTCCAGGATGTTATCCAACCCCTTTTTGAGTTGGATGTTCACACTAGTGCCAGATATGGAAAGCCTGGAATCTCTCTTGAGATTCCAGGGATCCCTTCCATATTTCTGATCTCTGAGGATCAGAGATAAGGAAGGGAGTGCATGGTTAGTGGTACTGCTAGCACACCAAACCCCAAGCAAGGCCACCATGATTTGTTCCATTTGGAACAGTACTTTTTAAAAGCTTAAGATTAAGTGAATCACCCAAAGAGCTTCAGCTGTTGGGTGGTATAGAGATGTAATAAACACACAAACAAACAAAGTAGATATGGACACATCTCTGCATGATCACAGTGGTAAAAACAATTGTGATTATGGGAAGAAGATATTCTTCATCGCTTTCTGCGCTAATTCCCACTGTCTTCTGCTATCTTGGCCCTGATCGTGCAATCCTTTTCAGAAATAGAAGAATGCAATTCTGTTTCTATGAACTATAGCAACACTGTGATATATACTTAAAAAAAAAAGCAAAAAGCGAGAGAAGTATTTTAAAGGGTTCTTAAAGGTTGGTGCTGATAACACCATTCAGCTCTTTAAAAGTTACTGTAACTCCAAGACTGACTGGGGAGTTTATAATTGAAATATCTGCTTTGGCATGATACACATCTATCTGATAAAACGGGCCAGCTACTGCCAGGTCCTTTGTGGAACTCCACTGTATTGATTACAGCTGAGTCAGATTTGTAATTTCCCTAGTTACTTTAGTTCTTTAAAGATAACAGTGTGGTTAAGAGCTAGTGCAGCATTGTGGTTACGGGCATGCATTGTAAGCTACAAATTCTCCGTTCCGATCTCAGCGCAGCAGCCGCTAAAGGACTAGCTCAGATGTAACGCCCAATCACGGTGTGGTGCAACGTGAACAGGCCTTTAAGGACACCCCTCACTCCTGCCCCTGGGCTAACGTGCACCCTCTTCCCCTCTTGTGCTGCAACTCCCTCCCCTTCTTTCTGGTTTGAAGCAAACCATAGTTTGACACTGTCTGCACCAGCAAACTACGGCTTGCCCATGCTCTGAAAATCAAGGTGGGAAACTAAGCTCAGACTGTCAGGCAAGAGAGGAGGAGGGAATGCAAGAGAATGTGGGTCTCCGAGGCTCTTTCACATAGCACCAAACCATGATTTGGAATTACATCTGAACCAGCCCAATTTCTTAGCCTTGCCACTCCACCCAACCTGCTGTAATATGGGGAAAACTCGTGGAAAGACATGAAATGTTGCAGGAAGGTTGAGCTAAAATGTGGGAGGTGGTTGCTTTCCACAAACCCTTTCATTGTTCTGTAAAAAGCGCTTTCTTTAGGTCATGGGTGTAGGAATTCTTTCAGCTTTTAGAATGGGGAAAAAACTAGTGTAGGGACAAAAATCCATCAGGGCCCATAAGGGCAGCAGACGTCCCCTGTCCAGGCCTCACAGGCCCAGGCAGATGTGCCCAGTGGATTTTCACCCTAATTCTAGAAGGGCGCAGGTCAGGGTGGAACTGTTCTGCCCTGACCTGCGCCCTTTGCCCTTTCCCTCTGCTGCATTAATGGTGGCCGCATTACCCACATTAATTGTGGGTAAAAATACACAATCTCCCCAGCCTTGTGGAAATTGCGTTTCTCTCTTTTCCCCACCCCGTGTCGATGGGGGCCTTAAAGTCTCTATTAACACAGCCTTTAAAGGCCCCATCGGGGGGGGGGAAAGATGTGATTTCCCAAAAGCTGGGGAAATTGTGTAACCCCCCCCCACTCTAATGGTGGCAGCACAGCGCACTTTCTGGGGCACTCTCATGGCTCGGGGGGGGGGGAAGCATACTTTCCAGGGCCTTTGGAAAGTGAACAATTCCCCCCAATATTAGGGTGACCATATTTGGGAAACCAAAAAAGAGGACACCTAGTGTGTGTGTGGGGAAGCAGCTTTCCGAGTCCTGCAGAAAGTACGTTATTCCCCCGCCACCTTAAAGAACCCGATTGGAGTGGAGAAGGGGAAAGGATTTCATTCTGCACCACCACCATCCCCTCCAATTGGGGCCTTTTCTATAATGTCCACGAATGACCCACTTTCTCCTTTAAGACCTCAATTGGAGCTCGGGGTGGGGGAATGATGTGCCTCAAGAAAGCATGTCATTCCCTCCTGCCATGCTAATGGCAGCCTTAAAGGGGAAGGTGTGTCATTCCAGGACATTATTGAAAATTATAGAAAATCCCCCCTGACACCATGGAAAGAACAAAAACCAGGACAAATCCGGGGAAATCCTGACAGTTGGTCACCCTACCCAATATGCCATTAGCATGGCCAGGGGAAATGTGCACTTTCTGGAAGCCCTGGAAAACATGTTTTGACCCACACGCCAATCGGGGCCTTAAAGGCCCTCTTAATCCAAGGTTTTAAGAGGGCTTTTAAGGCCACGATTGGCGTGGGGTGGGAAGGTAAAGCATGTTTTCCAGGGCCTCCAAAAATACGCAATTCCCCCAGAAGGCTAATGGCACACTTGCGCAGGCCAGCTCCCTAGAAATGTTTTTTTTCCAGCCCCTAGAAAAAACTAGGCAAAAGACGGGAAAGCATCCTATGATAGGTGGTCAGGGGAAAGGGGCAGTGCAGGCCACTGGATGGTGCAGTGGTGAATCTACTCAGGGTTTCAATCAGAACCAATCAGAACTCTGACTGAAATCTGGTGTGGATTCATAGCCCCACTGACATTGGAGGCACCAGCCTCCACTGAAAAGGGGAGGGGGTAAGACCAGGAAGCCTTGTTGCGGGCACAGGTCGCAGTGTTCCATGTTTTCTTCTTCTTCCTTAAATGCAGAATTTCATGGTATCTATCACACTGCTGAAGTTTTCCTCCTGTCCCCCAGTATGTAATGTGTTTGCCCATCCCCATCCCTATCTGTCATCCCTTCCAGCTGCCACTCTTCCACAGCCCTCTACCACCGTTTTCCTTCTCCAGCTTCTCTCTCCTTCTGTGAGATACATGCAGGTGAGTCGATTCACCTGTGCATTCACACCTTTAAAAAAAAACGCTAGGAGGAAGAATTGCTCGAGACTGTTATGGTGGGTATTTGCAAATGTGCATTTTCGAAAAGGGGGCATTGCAGAAGATTACACCAGTGGTTATATATTATACGCATTTAAAAAAAAATACAGGCAAAGCAGAGAGAAATCACAGGGCGCCTGCAAGACCATGACAACGTGTGGACAGTTTGCAAAATGGCACATGCACGGCAAGGTGGTAGCACATTTAAAAGCCTCATCTGATCAAGCGCCAGATACCAACTTGACTCCAGGATACTACAACACCTGGTTTTGTATACTTGTCTTGGTTCAGGAAAGGTCTGGTCTGTATTGGGTGAAAAAATACATGCCTTATGAAAACTACTCAGCATTCTCTCTGAGGTCGACATACAGTGGTAATTCCAAATGGTGATTTTCTATTTTCTGAAAGGACCTCCTCTTTTTTCTTTTTCTATTTTTGCCTTTCAGCTCCCAATCTCTAATCCTGGTATTCTGTAACAGTAGACCTGGATCCCCGCGAGATAGTCTTTTCTTTTTTTTCTTTTTTGGTAAGGTTGCAGAAATCTGGACATGAGCCCAGAGTATTTTACTGAATTAGGTTTTGTCCTAGCATTGTAATTAAAGTAACAGTATTGGAACATGTTCAGCACAGACCATAAGAAAGAAAGAAAGAAAGAAAGAAAGAAAGAAAGAAAGAAACCATGTTCAGAGGAGACCTTTTTCTTTCTTTCTTTCTTCCTTTCATTTATTTTAAAATGTCAGCAATTCCCAGCTAGTAGGTTAGGGCACCATTGCATGTCTCAAAAGCTGTGTCAATGTAGCTAGGTTGCAGCAAGAGCAGAGAGAGGGGCGCACACAGCTGGAAATGCAGAAAGTGGCTCTAGTGGTGCTATATTTTCCGCCCAGACTCCAAACTGAGAGTAGAAATCCAGCTGTGGGCAGTTACACAAATAAATCCATATGGGTGTACATTCTCTCTCTCCAGCAAAAAATGAATTTTGTGTGGTACTTTGAAGACTGACAAACTTATTTTGGCATGGGTTTTCATGGACCCCATCCACTTCATCAGAGGCAGGAAACGCTGACCTCAAATTGGCAGATTTATATAGATTTATGTATCTGACGAAGCAGACAGTGTCCACAAAAGTGTATGCTTATCTCAGGCATTTGTCAGCATATAAAGAGCTTTTAATCAGGTCCTGGATTGTCTTTGGTTGATTGATTGATTGTTGTTGGTGTTGTTTTAAAACAAAATGTTTTTTAGATATATGTTGCCTGTGTGTGTGCGCTGTCTGTTTATATGTTTCGATTATGTAAATGGTTTTATACTTTGTATTGTATAATGAATTTTAATGTGTGAGTGGGTTTTTAATTTTTGTGAACTGCCCAGAGAGCTTCGGCTACGGATGGTATAGAAATGTAATAAATGAATACATGAAATGAAAAGGCCCAAATAAATCTGTTAGTCTTGGGGTTAGTCCTTCCCGGAGTTGAGTCTACCTTCTCACCCGCCACTGTTCCCAGCTGCTATGGCTCCTCCTCCTCTTCCTCAGCATTGCTACCACTTGCTTGCTTGACAGGCAGAGAGCAAGTAGGCCGTGGCATCTGCTCCTCCTCCTTCGCACCACCACTGTAGTATGGCCAGAGTGAGAGGCAGGCAGGTGAACCAGCACGTTGCAAGGGTGAAGGCCACGGAGCCCCTGCTGGGCGGATGCCTGAGCCTGCCTGGCGTGACACCAGCCCTGCTCGAGGCAGTAGCTAAATCTTGTCGTTTCTTCCTGTATAATATTGCCAGGATTCGACCATTTTTGTCTGTCTCTTCTGCCAAGACTCTCGTTCACGCACTGGTTATCTCTCGGTTGGACTACTGCAACCTCCTTCTCTCTGGCCTCCCCTCATCTCACATCAGTCCGCTGGTCTCTGTCCACCACTCTGCCGCTAAGATCATCTTCCTGGCCCGCCACTCTGACCATGTCACTCCGCTTCTGAAATCTCTTCATTGGCTTCCAATTCACTCCAGAATCCAATATAAACTTCTCCTGTTGACCTTCAAAGCTTTTCACGGTCTAGCTCCTGCCTATCTCTCCTCTCTCATCTCACACTATTGCCCTGCTCGTGCTCTTCGCTCCTCTGATGCCATGCTTCTCGCCTGCCCAAGGACCTCCACTTCCCTTACTCGGCTTCGTCCTTTTTCCTCTGCTGCCCCTCATGCCTGGAACGCTCTTCCAGAACACTTGAGAACTACCAACTCAATCACAGCTTTTAAAACTCAGCTAAAAACTTTTCTTTTCCCTATAGCTTTTAAACTTTGAGTTTGTTCTGACTCTATACTGTTAGCTTCACCCTACCCGGTGCCTGTTTACACTTCCCTGTGCCTGTTTGCATTCTCTTTCCCTCCTTATTGTTTACTGCAACTTTATTAGATTGTAAGCCTATGCGGCAGGGTCTTGCTATTTACTGTGTGGTCTGTGCAGCACCATGTACATCGATGGTGCTATATAAATAAATAAATAATAATAATAATAATAATAATAATAATAATAATAATAATAATAATAATGCCCTTTGTGCCATCGGCAGAATTTATTTATTTATTACATTTATATACCTCCCCATAGCCGAAGCTCTCTGGGAGATTTACAAAAGTTAAAAACAGTGAACATTAAAGAGTACACAAAATTTTAAACCATCAAAAATATAAAAACAACAATATAAAACAACAATATCCATTTTAAACAACAACAGTTCTGAGGTCCATTAAAAACAACAACAGCACTGAGCATACGTTGTTAATTGCTGTTAAATGCCTGGGAGAAGAGAAAAGTCTTGACCTGGTGCCGAAAAGATAACGAGGCCAGGCGAGCCTCGTTGGGGAGATCATTCCATAATAGGCGGGCCACCACTGAGAAGGCCCTCTCACTCGTTGCCTCCACTAGGGAATCCCAGTGGAGGCAATGTGGGCTGTGAAGTTCGCAAGAGACAAAACCACCAGCTGTTGGTGTTGGATTAATTCCATCCTAGACTGCATCTCTTTTATTTTATTTTTTTTCAACCAAGGAACTCTTTGCTGGTTTGGAGTTAAAATGCTGAATTTGGAGTGGGAGAAAATCCTATTCAGCTGTGCCCTCAGAAGATGGTGATGTAAGTGGACAAAGAGAGAGAGAGAGAGAGAGACTAGGAGCTCATTGGCCAAGGGAAATGACGCTATCCAAGAGATAACACACTTCTTGCAACCTTTGAGGCCTTATTTAAGACCTTTAAGTGCTACTAGTCCTTCGATGGCTTCCTTTAGTAAACATCTGCTGTGGAGAAGTATTGGATTCCAGCTGTTTGCAGCTGTAAATCCTCGTATGCCTAATATTTACACAGCGGGGAGAGGGGGAGAGGCTGTGTTCACCGCTGTATTCACCGCTGTGTTCACACACACCCCTGCATTCCCTCTTCCACTCAATCTCCCACCCACCCCCATCAAAGAAAGAACCCAAAACAACTCAGTCTGGAAAAAAAAGCCCTTTTTTGTTGCGCTTGAATCATTTAGTCTTATGACACCACAAAATTGCAGCTTCTCAGCAAAGCTATGCAAGGCCAGGCCTGGGGGTGGGGTGAGGTGGAGGGGAGAGCAATGTGCAAAGTTGTTTTATACCAGTCTTGGCATCCGAATGTTTAGAAAGTCAGCAGTACAGGGGCAGCCCATGAGCGATGAGTAGCTCTCTGTCACTCAGCCAGCTTAAAACAATTGGCACTCACACACACCAAATTCCTCTAGAGCGAAATTAAAGGCATTCTTCTTGTTATGAGCCTTTGTTTCCCGTTTGATACCTTACAAACAAAGGAGATGCAATCTATTCAGCTGGTTTCACACAGCCTTCCTCCTCCATATGTGTTGGTACTACAACTCCTATCTGCCCCAGCTAGCATGGACAATGTCCAGGAATGATGGGAATTGTATAGTGTTTTATTCTGTGTTTTAAACTGTGTAGTGATTTATTCTATGTTTGTATATAATGGCAATTTGCTACGACACAATAAAGAACGGTCTGACTGATTGTTGGGGAAGGCTGTGTCAATGCCACTAAGAAAGAAAGAAAAAAACTACCAGTTTTTCAGCTGTAGGTTTTCTGTGCCAGGGTATTGCTCTAGAAGCCCTGTATAGGGCAGGATGCAACCTCTCTAGATTCTTAGTCTTTGGAGTGGCAGCAAATGCATCATCCATAGTGCTGGAATATTTATTTATTTCATTTCAAATTATTTTTAGGCCCCCTTGTGGGACCCCATGGAGAAGGTGTGAAATATCAGGAAGGCCATCAGCCCTTAAAGGCATCCTAAAAATCACCTGAAATAAAATAAATAAATATTCCAACATGATTTGACTGCATTCAAGCTGCACACAATCACCCTTTCTCTACCCTTCAAGTGGCATTATCTCTAGGAGAACTCCCATGGGGCACTTTGGGGGCAGGGAAAGGGGGAGGAGAAGCTCCTGCTTTGAGCTTCTCATGATATTTCCCTGCTCTGATGAGGTTCCCCAAACCTTCCGAAGAGATTTGGAAGGGGGATGGAGCAGTCCGATCCCATTCCTTTTCTGATGTCACTGCTGGAATCAGTGCTTTTGTCCCTTAATGCTGGCATGCAACTGCAAGCGGATGCATGCAATTGCACATGACAAGCTGTGCAAGTTTAAGATACGGTGGCCAGGGGTCCTACTTTACAGAGGGGAGTCCTCTATTTTGGAGAACTGGCAGAGAACAGTCCTCTATTTGAACATAAGAACATAAGCAGTGCCTTGCTGGATCAGACTGAGGGTCCATCTAGTCCAGTACGCTGTTCACACAGTCGCCAACCAGCCGTCAGCCAGGGACCAACAAAGCAGGACATAGTGCAGCAGCACCCTCCCACCCATGTTCCCCAGCAACTGGTGCACACAGGCTTACCGCCTAGAATAGTGGAAGTAGCACACAACCATCAGGGCTAGTAGCCATTGATAGCTTTCTCCTCCAGGAAGTTGCCCTTTTTTGAAAAGCTGTCCTGTCCAATTCCAATTTCAAGTCAAAGCACCATAAGAAGTGAACAGCAGGGGCATAGAGTTCCCCATCAACACTTAGTACCTGGACAGCAGACTGAGCAGGTACAACAGGACCCCTGGTCCGTCTGCTCCACTAGGGTGAGAAGTCTTGTATTCCTATTTAAAGAATAGTTATTCTTTCTAAATTTGCACCTATACACATACATTTCCATAGGCAAATCTTTTGTCCTCTTTTTTGGCAATGCGTAAGTGGCCACCAAAAAGTTTGAGAAACGTGCAGGAGTGCCTATGATCATACGCAGACTATATATTGAGTAAGAGGCAGGGAGATGAGATCAGAACCTAACTTGAGTCCAAGCACCTCTTATTTCAGAAGTTTACTATACAGTCAAGTTCGGTTTAATCAAGAATCCCTGGAAATGTGCCTGAATTTCCACAGAGAAGTTTGCAGCTGGGGGTTCCTTTCCCCTCTTGCTACTTATGAATGGTATTTGCAAAATGTTCCACAGATCTTCAATCTATTCCAGTAGGGCTCTTCTCCTTATGTTCTTCCAAGAAGAAATTGCAGAAAATAACAGGGAAATTAAAGCCAACCTCTCTGGGGTCCGGGTCAAAGCTGAGCAGCAACTACAACCACTTAGCGCTGTCCCTACTCTTGCTTCAGAAGATATTCTTTCCTTAGCTCATACCATGCTCACAGGGTAAACTCAGAATAACCATCTTCTCTCCTCTCCTCAGTTAGCAATTAAGGACACAATCCTATGCATATTTTGACACAAAAAAGCCAGTGGAATTATGCTATCTGTAGATAATTTAAGAAAGCCATAAAGACTGATCTCTTCCGGCAGGCCTACCCAGTTGAATTTTAAAATGCCTTTTAATAATGTGCTGCCTTTTAACAATGTATTACTTTTATACGTTTTTAATCAATTATATGTATTTTATGGTGTTTTGTATTTGTGTTGTACCCCGCCTCGATCCAGAGGGAGAGGCGGGTAAGAAATTATTATTATTATTATTATTATTATTATTATTATTATTATTATTATTGCAGCTAAGTAATTTTAGATCCTGGACTAACACAGATATCCTATGGCCTCCTAGACAGCATTGGGGAGGGGCACTGTAAACAGCCCAGAGAGCTTCAGCTATTGGGCGCTATAAAAATGCAACAAATAAATAAATAAATAAATAGGATATTTTGGCTTCCTGTCTCGGAGGTCAGAGACAGCACTCTGACATCGGAGCCAGGAATCTGTGGTCACTGCCCCCTCCCCTTGCAGCTGGCATAGAAACAACCACAGTGGGTGGCCGAATGCTTCCGAGTTCGGAGGCATATGGCCATGCTGATAGGATTGCAGCCTTAATGATCTTGGGGGCAGGGGGAGTGTTGACATCCATTTATATTATTTTGGTTTTGAAGCAAACAAACAACATTTCTCCTCTTCTTCTTTGTCTTCCTGATATGTTAGAACAATAACAAGACAACTGTGCAGTTTTGCATTTTAAACTTACTTAAATCATAGCATTATCTGGAATAAAATGGAGTTTGCTTCTGCTGCCCTGATGCCCTCATAACCTCATGCCGCCCTCTAAGTAGTCCTTTGAAGGATGCCTGGGCTGTGGGGTCCTGGATTTTGGCCCCAATGTCCAGTCCCAGATGCACCACTGGAAGAGGGCCAGCCCAGTACACAGATGACCACAATATCAATCATACTTTCCAACTCCCTGGCGGGAATGCAAATGCCCTGCCAATTTGAGGCCAAAGCTAACTTTAAACTGGGATTGATTGTAGTGCTAGGCCGTAGCCCGCTGGCCATGGGGGCAAGGCACAACTGCTGGTAGGAAATGGAGTTGAGCCATTGCTTCTTTCTTCCAGAATGCGCTGCTAACGCGATCGATCAAATGGTATTGTGCTATGCCTACCAGTGATTCAGTCGATCTGCACATCTCCATTTTGAGATGGGAACTAAACTACAGACCTGACAGTGACAACATTCCCTGCTTTTTGAACCACCTGGCTTGACACAGAGTTGTGGGAAACTTGAAAGCTTGCATACTTTTGAGGTATTTTGGTTGGTCCTACTGATGGACCAAAAGGATACCCTGGAGAAGGTGCTGATGCTAGGGAAAGTGGAAGGCAAAAGGAAGAGGGGCCGACCAAGGGCAAGATGGATGGATGATATTCTGGAGGTGACAGACGTAACCCTAATACCTGTGGAACTATGTGTCATATGAGCACAGGGAGTTGTCTTAGCCACACTGTTGGTGCATCTAGCCCAGAACTATCCATTCCAACTTGAAAGAAGCTCTATAGGACATCGTTATGACCATGTTTCTCCTTTGTTGAAATCTCTTCATTGGCTTCCGATCCCATATAGAATTCAGTATAAGCTTCTTTTGCTGACATTCAAAGCATGTCATGGTCTTGCACCTTCTTATCTTTCCTCTCTCATTTCACTCTACCATCCCCCTCGTACCATCCGTTCTTCAAATGTTATGTTGCTCTCCTGCCCAAGAATTTCTATCTCTCTTGCCCGGCTTCACCCATTCTCTCTGGCTGCCCCGTTGGCTTGGAATGCTCTTCCAGAGCAACTACGTACCACGAGTTCCATTGTAGATTTTAAAACGCATTTGAAAACTCATTTGTTTTCAATAGCTTTTGGTATTTTAGCTTGATTTACTGTTCTTATTACTATGATTATTCTCTTATTTCTGTTTTGTGAACCCTTTCCCCCCTTCATATGTTTTAATGTGATTTTAGATTGTAAGCCTATGGCAGGGTATCGCTGTTTTATTTGTATATTTTGTACAGCACCAAGTACACTGTTGGTGCTATATAAATAATAATAATAATAATAATAATAATAATAATAATAATAATAATAATAGAACATAAGAAGAGCCATGTTGTATCAGACCAAAAGTCCATCTAGTTCAGCATCCTGTTAACACAGTGGCCAATCAGCTGCCCACAGGAAACCCACAAGCAGGACATGAGTGAAACAGCACCTTCTCACCCATGTTCCCCAGCACACAGGTGTACATAGGCCCGCTGCCTCTCGTAATGGAGGAAACATATAGCCATCAGGAGTAGTAGCCATGATAGCCTCCTCCTAACCTGATACTGTCCAAGTGTGTTGGGTTACAGCTCCCATCATCCCCAGCCACAATGGTGCATTGCTTGCTGAGAAATGGGAGTTGCAGTCTAACATATCCGGAGGGTGGCTGGTTGGGGGAGTCTGCTATAGGAAGAGGTCTTTCCCTATTGCTCGACTGAAGAGATCTGTAACTGAATCTGAGATCTTGAGCATGCAAAACACATGGGTTTTGGACGCTTGGCTCCTTATCCTGCTGGGCAAATTTTCTAGGCCGAAGGGTCAAGCAAAGTAGGCAGGTTTGAGCCCCAGTGTCCCCCTTAAGTCCTTGGGGTTACTACTTCATAAGACTTGCCACTGGATTCCCACCACTTGGTGAGCATAAAGGTTTATCTCTAGGCCCCTTCCTACTTTTTTATTTTCCCTACATGCATGTGACTCGCTGTGGATTTATGCATCTAGAAGCCACTGAGTGGCTGCAGCTTCCCCAGAGCATCCCTGTCACGTACGCACACTGTGGAATTGCTGTATGTTTTGGATACATGACAATTGACACACTGGTTTCATGCATGCTCATCCACAGAAGTGTTTTCCATGTAGGAATTCGTAATGGGTGAAGTGATCCTGCGTGTGACTTCTGAGGGATTTGGATGTAGTATATTACATCCTCCGGTATATTAAACATGTGCGCTTCTAGATTTCCACCTGTCCATACAATGAATGTACTTGATTTCAGAGCTAATATGGGCTGCACAACAGTCCCTCCAACTTTTGCAGGAGTGTGTAAGTCTGTGAGAAAGAGAGCGAGCGAGAGAGAAGAGGTATATGAAAAAGGGGCCTGTTTTCTCCACTTCCTGGACCTGTAGTTTTATTTATTTATTTATTAGGTCTTTCACTCTGTCTTTACTATAGTCTTTTACTATGCTTCCAGATGGAGGACTTCTGGCACTCTCCATCAAAAGGTATTGAGCAGCTGTTCTATCTTTTCCATCCTTAAGGAATGTTTTTCAGACAAGAAAAAAAGGCAGAAGGGGCAATGGAATGTTTACACACGGACGCCCTCCCACAGGTCAAAATTCATGAATGAGTCAGGGCGATTGCGCAATAAAAGCTTGATCTGGAAGTAGACGTAGCAGTGCCCACAGCCCCATCCCATGCATGGGTTTTTGTGTTGTTGTTGATGTTGTTTTTTTAAAAAGTAAGCCCTACTCAATGGGGCACACTCCCAAGTCAGTGTGCCAAGTAAGTGCACCCTATTTTCCAACCCAAAACAGGAAAATGGGCGGGGCGGCAGGGCTGACAAGCTCACAAGTGCTTGCAGTTGTTTGCACTCTGAAGACTGGAAATTTCTCATGGCATAAACTTTTAAGGACTACAACCCGTTGTCACTTGCTTTCACAAGTTATGCGGCACCTTAAAGACATTTATTCTGGCATAAACTTCCAGGACACCGTCCACTACATCATGTGCATGATGTGCAAGTTATGCATTTCTTATGCAGAACACACTTCCAGATATGGGGGTTGGGAAAGGCAGGGGGGAAGAGACCAAGTCCATGATCAACACCTATGGAAAACTCACACGTAGGGTGTTCAACCACAGGGAAGCTGCACCTGGCATCCCAGCAAGAACGTCATGCTTCCCGTCCCCCCACCACGTGGCAATTTGCATTTTATGTAGGAAATGTGTCATGTGCGTGCGGCAGCCCTAAAAGTCATGTGTGTGTGTGGAAGAGGAGTCGCCTGCATCCGCACACAGACCCGGTTCCCTTCTTCTCATCATTCCTCTCTGCTGAGGTTGCACCACTTTAGAGTACTTCCAGAGGGCGCCTTTCCATCACCACCTCCAAAGCTTTTGGCGTCCGCCTGGTCAATTTCACACATCATTAACAAAAGTCGGGAGAAAGCAGGCACTCACCATCTCTCCGCAGGTTCGAGGCGCGCAAGGCTCGGATAGATCCGCTCTGCGTGCCAGCCGCGGAACCCTGTCGGTTGCAAAAGCCGGCGCCGGCTACAACGCACAGGAGGAAAGGCGCGAGGAGTTGCATCGGGGACCCTTGGCGCTGCTTGGCACGAGAAGGGGGATCTTCTTCCCAACGGAAGGTCTCCTCGTCCACGAGGCGCGCGGGCGCACCGCCTCCCGCACACGCGTCTCCCTTGGCCCCTTTCTCGATCTGCTCTCCCGAGGATGCTGCCGAGGGGGGGAAGGAACTTTGGCAAAGCGGCCTCGGGGATGAGAAGAGGAGAAACTTTCGTTGCCAAGGGCCAGCGAGACAGACAGGTTGTCTCCGCCACCTCTCCTGCAGAGCCGGAAAGAAAAGTGGTTCTCAAAGTGGGGAGCTGGCTCCGCGCATCCACGCTGCGGGCTGCCGGGGGGGGAGAGAGAGAGAGAGAGAGAGTTGGCAAACGGCCGGCTGCAACGCCCCCCTCGCCGTCTACGCTTGCCGGGATGGGTTGCCCCCTTCCCCCCCGGTTATATGGTTTGGCCGATCTGCAGCGGTGCCTGAGACTTTCCCAAGACTTTTTTTTTGTGGGGGGAGGGACGGACGGACGGGGGAGAGAAACTTCCTGGCTTGAGAGAGACCAGAAGCGGCGGAGGGAGTCGCTCAGCCCCCGGAGGCGCCGGTGCATCGCCGCGAGGGGCAGGCGGCGCTCGGCCCGGAAGGCTGGAGCGATCGCGGGAGGCGCTCCCCCGCCCCCGCTCTTTCTCATTCGGAAGGAAAACACGCCGGCGACGGCTGGGCAGGGAGGGAAAGAGGCGGCGGCACAAGGCGCCGCCGGCCACGGAGCCAAAGCAGGCAGGGCGCTGGAGCCGCCGGACGGAGCGCGGTTGGGCAGAGAGGGACGCGAGGGCCTGCAATGCAGCCGCCCAGGCCGCCCACCTCCCCTCGCATCTGGGCGCCCAGCGAATCGGTATCTGCATCCACAGCGGAGGCTGGTGGCTCCGATTCCGGTGGGGCTGTGAATCCACTCTGGGTTTCGGCCAGAATCGGACAGAGCTCTAAAGGAGCTATCCAAGGCGCTGAACCCTGTCACCAAAATAGGTTCGACACCTTGGTTAGCTCCCTTAGAGTTCCGGCTGGTTCAGACTGAAACCCAGGCTGGATTCATAGCCCCACCTGAATCGGAGCCACCAGCCTCCACTGATTCATCGAAGTATGCTGCAGGGCAGTGGAGGGCGGGGTCACGATAAGGTACACCTGCCCTTCAGGTGTGCCTGGCACGGGATGACGGAGGAACCAGGGCATAGCAGCTGGGGCTGTTGGCCCCACTGGGCCCTCTCCCAACTCATTGCACCAGAGAAAGAGAGGCCTAATCTACACCAAGCAGGATATTGCACTATGGAAGCGGTATATAAAAGGCAGGAGTCATGCTACTGCATTACGGCGGTATTGAAGTGCACTGACAACTGTTGGGGCCCATTGACACGTACCATATACACCGCTTCCAAAGCAGTATATCCTGCTTAGTGTGGCTCCTGCCTTTTACATACCGCTTTCATAGTGCAATATGCTGCTTGATGTAGATCTGGCCAGAGAGAGAGAAATGGGGACTGCTGCTCTTTGCATTGCCTCTTCCGCTCAGCCATGTGTTTGGGCGAGTGGCAGAAGGGGCGGCAAGGAGCACTGGCCTGAGCTTCTCCTTCAGCTGATTCACCCTCTCCTCCCAGATGGCATGACTGGGAGGACTAGTTGGCAGCTGCAGCCCCTAGGATAAATTGCACCCTAGGTGAAGAGTGCCTTTGGTGCTCGCCCCCACGTGAGTTTGCAGGGCCACCCATTTGATTTATGGGGCCTGGTGTAGGTGTCATGTTCATCAGAAAAGACATTGCTCAAAACTTTGTCCTCCCAGGGGTTGTCTCCATACAGGGAAAGCCCCACGGTGGCTGTGGATCTGCGCCCCGTAGGTTAGACAACGCAGGAGCAGGTTCGCAGTGAGCGAGCGGTTTTCCCGTGACGCTGCGTTTTGAAAAAGCCGGGGATTTACCCCAACTTTTTCAAAGGGAGTGATGTCAGCGCAGCACTTCCGCTGTGTAACGTTGCTCCACAGCCAATCCAGGGCCAGCCTGGGGGCGGAGCCTGGTGGTAGGCAGCCAGCGATTGGTCACCTTCCACCAAGAAAAAGGCGGGTGGTGGCTCCAGGACCTGGATGGCCGCCCAGAAACCCCACATTCCTTCCTTGGCATCGGGATTCCCCGACGCTGCCCCAGGAGAGGGAAAGTGCAGTGTCAAGGAGGGAGGCAGCGCCAACCCTGTGCCATGAAAACAGCCCCCTCTCTGCCACTGTGCTTCCGTTTACACACAAGCCAAAGTTCAGAAAGCCAGTGCAGGGCAATATGCAACACAGCAGAACTAGCATAGGTTATATATATACATTCCTTTTTATTGTATATATCAACAAATCTGAACAGAATATACATCGTGCACAGAAAAAAAAACATTACATATATAGAAATATCATCATTTTTCATCATGTGTTTCATTGTTCATTCGTTCAGTCGTTTCCGACTCTTCGTGACTTCATGGACCAGCCCACGCCAGAGCTTTCTGTCGGCCGTTGCCACCCCTAGCTCCCCCAAGGCCAAGTCTGTCACCTCCAGAATATCATCCCTCCATCTTGCCCTTGGTCGGCCCCTCTTCCTTTTGCCTTCCACTTTCCCTAGCATCAGCCTCTTCTCCAGGGTATCCTGTCTTCTCATTATGTGGCCAAAGTACTTCAGTTTTGCTTTTAAAAGCTCACTTTGCTTTTCAAGTGAGCAGTCTGGCTTTATTTCCTGGAGTATGGACTGGTTTGATCTTCTTGCAGTCCAAGGCACTCACAGGATTTTCCTCCAACACCACAGTTCAAAAGCATCTATCTTCCTTCGCTCAGCTTTCCTTATGGTCTAGCTCTCGCAGCCATAGGTTACTACGGGGAATACCATTGCTTTAACTATGTGGACCTTTGTTTTCAGCGTGGTGTCTCTGCTCTTAACTATTTTATCAAGATTTGTCATTGCTCTCCTCCCAAGAAGTAAACATCTTCTGATTTCCTGGCTGCAGTCAGCGTCTGCAGTAATCTTTGCGCCCAGAAATACAAAGTCTGTCACTGCCTCCACGTTTTCTCCCTCTATTTGCCAGTTATCAATCAAGCTGGTTGCCATCATGTGTACCATTTCATTAATACCATTCATCATGTGTACCATTTATTAAAAGATGTGGTGGTGGGCAGTTATACATAGATTTCAAGAAAAGCAGACCAGATATCTGTGTATTTATCCACTTGCAAGTTGCGCCTATATAACACCCGTTCAAAAGTTGATAGCGTTATTAGGTCTTCAGTCCATTGCATTATGGTAGGTGAACGTTTGTCCTTCCAATGTGATAATATCAGATTTTTGGCTGTCATGAGGGCCCTGAAGATCCATCTGCACTGACCATGTGTTAATTTCCAAGAAGGTGGCAAGTAATTTAAGAAAATAAGAACATAAGAAGTCCCATGCTGGATCAGACTAAGGATCCATCTAGTCCAGCACTCTGTTCACACAGTGCCCAACCAGCCATCATCCAGGGATGAACAAGCAGGACATGGTGCAACAGCACCCTCCCACCCATGTTCCCCAGCAACTGGTGCACACAAGCTTATTGCCTCGAATACTGGAGACAGCACACAACCAATAGAGCTAGTAGCCATTGATAGCCTTTGCCTCCTTTTGAAGCCGTCCAGATGGGTGGCCATCACTACATCTTGTGGTAATGAGTTCCATAATTTAACTATGCACTGTGTGAAGAAGGACTTCCTTTTATTTGTCCTGGCTCTCCCACCAATCAGTTTCATGGGATGACCCCGGGTTCTAGTGTTTTGAGAGAGGGAGAAAAATGTCTCCCTGTCCACATTCTCCACACCATGCATAATTTTAGGAGGACATGCACATTGTTCCATGTTATAGATTGTTTCCATACGAAGTTTATCCTCCCTAAAAGGGGCGATTACGGGACATTGCCAAAGCATACGAGTTAAGGAAGCATTAGGTGTATTACATCTCCAACAATCGTGCGATTTTTATTTATAACATTTTGGGGGGGCGGGGGGTAGCACTTCCTATCTTTTGGTAAGCATTTTTTTTAAAGGGATACCCATTCTTTTTATCTTTAAGAAAAGTTATGAATAAAAAGGCATGCAAGCTGACCTCTTAGAGCTTGCAGCATTCTTTTATTATTATTTATACAGTGCTTATAGCCTTTATATGCATTTGAAGTGCTAAGTGCTTGGTAACGTCGCTCAAAGTAAGGCTGTGTTCCACTGGGTTTTTTTTCTCTCGTAATGCAAATGACATCAAAGTGGAAATTGAAAAGGAAACATGCTTTCAAACGAATTGTAGTTTGAAAGTTTTTGTATGTATATAGTTCGCACCCAAATAACCTGTAGAACCTTGAAAGAAAAGTTACAGACACTTGCTTTTTGCCGCCCTAGCTCACTTCAGACAGTACATTAAAAAAACACAGCTGCTCAGCTCAGCTTGGGTGACCCCCTCAGCTTGGTGACAACCTTGCTCGCCCACCCTTGAGGCCAGCCCTGCTGCCATGGAGGAGGAGGAACCACTACTACCAGTGGGAGGGCCTTGTGGTAGATTTAGAACCACTACTACCAGTGGGAGGGGCTCATGGTAGATTTTAGGCTCACTTAGTTGGGTGGGCCATTCAGTCGGACCTTCTTCTTCTTCTTCTTCTTCTTCTTCTTCTTCTTCTTCTTCCTCCTCCTCCTCCTCCTCCTCCTCCTGTTGGCACCAGTCCATCTTCCCACCACCACCACCCAGGGGAGTTGCTAGGCCTGGGCCCTTAGTGCTCCAGGCCGGGTTTCTTTCCCAGTGCCTCAGATCTTTTCCATAGAGCCTTGAGTGACCATTTATTTATTTATTTATTTATTACATTTCTATACCGCCCAATAGCCGGACCATAGGCACCAATGGATGGTGTGTGCTTTTTTCAACTCTCTGTCGCCACGCAGGGGGCAATTTTCAGGGGCATTGCAAATGGGGGGAGGGGTTACTCTCCTCTTCCCTCATCCTCCAATCCCTGCCAATCCCCCTCCCCGGTCTCCCCTTGTATGAGAACTAAACTTGGTGGAGGGGGGAATATTTTTTTTCCCATTGGTTTGGGGTGCAAATTAATTGAAGTATTTATTTTACTTGAGGCGATTTGGATGAGAAATTAATTGCCTGGCTTTAATTGCCTAACAGCCACTAAATTAATTGTTTCTTTTGCTGCTTTACTCCCAGAATGCAATGCGTTTAGCACCGGAATGGAAATTGCCTGCTTAACTTGGTAGTTTGCTTTAGGGCTTCTGTTGTTGTCTTCTTGTTGTTAAAGAAAGTGTGTTAGTGGTATTCGAGAAGAACAGACTTGTGCAAGGATAGAAAAATAATTATTAAAAAGTTTTGATTTTTGTGAGTCCTCTTTGCAATGTGGTGATGGAGCACGTGTGGGTGGTGGGGGTATTTTTACGTATTTCCCTGGGCGAGGCGGGCATCTGCTCCATCCCTTAAAAATGAAACTGGTGCGATCTCTTTTGAGCTCTTCAAAACAGCATTAGCAGCCACTTCATTATTTGTTCCCTTTGAAGCTTTGCTCCTGGAATGCATTACTGAGATCGCCTGATTAACTTTTAAAAAATAAATAAAATAAAAATCATTCTTAATGTAAGTTCGTGGTATTCCAGAAAACCAGACTTGCGCAAGAAGTATAAGTACAAATCAAAATAGGGTGGGGTGGGGTGGGGTGGGGGGCGCTGAGGCTTTCTTTTTACAAAGCAGGGAGAGGGGGAATCTGCTCAGCTGCCTGCCAGTTGATCCCTTTTCTAGCAGCCGTGTATGTTGGGAAAACGAGCATGACATAGCAGAGTGCCGTGCTCCATAGTCCTGAATTAAGAAATTCCAAAAGACTTCTCTTAAGGTTATATATCTATATCCATAATTCAAATTTGGGAGTTCGTTGTTCATCCCTTTTATTTATTTATTTATTTAATTTATATCCCGCCATTTTTCCTCCAAGGAACCCAAGGCAGTGTACATAATCTTTCTCCTCTCCATGTTATCCTCACAACAACAACCCTGTGAGGTAGGTTGGGCTGAGAGTCTGTGACTGGCCCAAAGTCATACAGTGGGTTTCCATGGCCGAGTGGGGACTAGAACCCAGATCTCTCGACTCCCAATCCAACACCTTAGCCACTACACCACACTGACTCTTTTAGATTGCCTTCCTTTATTCTCATAAAACACACTTCATTGGAAGGTTCTTGTCACACAAATTCCATGAATAAAAATGGGTTTCACTATAATTTAAAGTCAGGAGTTTATTAATGTCAATATATATATATTTAAAAAAGAATTAGGCTAACTGCTATAATAACGTACTATAAAGTTTTATTTTTTAATATTAAAAAATGTCAAGTATAATTAAACATAATTAATTGCAAGTTGGAGCAAAATGAAATATGGACACACACACAAAAGTCTCGGTACACATTTATAAACATGGCTGCAGGCAAAAGTACAATGATATGCCAGTAACATGCCCTGTAAACAAATCATGAAGGGATTAAGAGACACCTACAGTTAAAAGTAATCCAGTCAAAGTTTAGTTACTGCTCAGAAAGGAAGTCTCTCTGACTGTTAAATTTAACAAAATAACATTTAGAAGATGGTGGGGGGTGGCTCCAGTACTTGGACAGCCTCCATAAACCCCACGCTCACTCCTTGGCATCAGGATTACCCAACGCCATCCTGGGTGAATAAAACCACATGGTTTTGCGGGGAGGTGGCACTGTGAAGACAGGGCCCATATCAGACAAGCAAATAGTGGAATAGGCTGAAAGGGTTAGCAGACTCGCTCACTCTCTGGATGGCATGGATAGATTAGGACTGCTGGGGTGTGTGGGGGTGGTTGTGGTAGGGGTCAGCAAAGGCATATGCTTGACACCCCCTCCCCTCCCCAAGCCTGGCCCTAGATGGGGAGGGGGGATGAGGGTGCCTGCATGGTTCAGCAATTGATGCAAAGCTCAGTTAAGTTGGCAGAAATTCCTTACCTCTCTTTCACACACACTCATGCACAAGGTGTAATAATGGCCATTCCCTTGGTTTTGGACGCACAACGACTAAAGCAAATTAAAATAATTGTATCACCTCCCCCATCTTCTCTCTCTCTCTCTCTCTCTCTCTCTCTCTCTCTCTCTCTCTCTCTCTCTCTCTGTTTGTGTCTCCTTCAGTTGTCTTGTTACCCTTATTCTCTCCTCTCTATTGTCCAGTTCCTCCTCACTGTTGCTGCCTAACTAGTTTGTAAGCTCCTTGGGGCAAGAACCTGTTTCTCCCCTGCCCCCTTCCTAAAGTATTCTGTTAAGGAGACATGCAAGGAAGAAGATAAAGGGGATGACAATAAAGGATAGTGGCGAATAAGAGGAAGAAGAGGTATTCCGTTTGCAAAGTTTGCACTTCATGTCGAAGTGAACCCTTTTCTTTTAATATGATGTGAGCAGCCTTGAGATAGCCCTGAAAGGCAGCATAAAAATGTTGAAATAAATAAATAAATAAATAAATAAATAAATAAATAAATAAATGCATATGGGACATGCATCCTTTCCCCATCCTTCAAGCTGGACTTTGTCATAAATAGCAAGGTCATCCTGAAAATATAAAGGCGCACCTTCATAGTTGCTGGTGATAATGGGTTGTTTGATTGGATGGCTCATATTGAAAGTTCAGAAAAGACAGTGTTTATCATGGCCCAGTGATTCCAGTAGGTTACTTATTTGTGTTTTGTTCCCCTGAAGTGCATGCCTTGGCTTGCCTGCTTGAGTCCTTGGGCGCTGACAGTTCTGTGCTATTGCTGTCCTGCATGGGGCATGATAATGAGGAGAATATGTGCTATTCATTAGCAGGGGATTTATGACTGCACCCTAGGTATTCATGTCGTAGTTATGTCCAGTTTAGATTATTGCAAGGTTCTGCACGTGGGGGGCTTCAGAGTGCTGCAACAAGATTATTATCTAGCAGGGCCGGACCAAGTCATTTTGCTGTTTAAAAAATGGCTTACCTACAACCAATGAAAACAAGACAGACCCTCCCTGCAGGTTTCCAATCTAAGAAGACATGACACGAAAGGAAAAAGGGATGCGGAGGGCAGAGGGAAAATAGTGTGACTGGGCCCATCCCCATTGTGTATGTAGGATCATTGGTTGAGTGACAATTATTAGAACAATTAAATGATGTGAGGCTCTCAGTATGCATGGGAAAAGCACAAATCTCTTTGGTTAAAAAAAAGGGGGAACTGTATTTTTTGGAGTACAAAAAAGTATGCCCCACAGATGTTTTTAAACAACAACACTGATTCTTCTAACTTAATCTTGAATCTAGGCCCTTTGGATCTTGGTGTGAATCTTGCACCTCTTACAAATATCTTTGTCTCCTTCAATCAAACTGAAGTCCAATTTGAAAAAGGGGTTGCGTGTAATGACCTACTAAATGAGCCTGGTGTACACCAGATGTTTTGGACCATAACTCACATCATTCCTCTCCATGGTGGGTGGGGTTGATGGGAATTGAAGTCCCAAACATCTGGAGGGCACCAGGTTGTGGAAGGCTGTGATAGATTCTGTGCATTGTGCTGTGCAGTCATGACAAAGCACTCATCAGAGATTCAAAACTATCCGTCACTTTGTTCTTTTAACCTCCGAAAGAGTTCAATACGAAAACGAGAAGGGGGAGTAAAATGCTGAGTCATGCAAGTAAAATGCTCCTTGCTACAATGGCAAAAGAATGTAGATTTCTCTCGCACACACTTTATTTGCACGCTCAGCCAAACAGATATGCGGCCAAAACAAACAAATTCCAAACAGCTGCATGTTTTGTTTTGTTTTTTAATATTTATTTATGAAAGAATACTTTTCTGACTGATATTAGGTCTGATCATTGAATCTTTAGAGAGCTGGTGTTTGACAGAGCAAGCTGCAAACAAGAAGTCCCCAGTTCAGATTTCAGGCGAGCATGTGAGCGCAGTGAACTGTTTCAACCCCACCCATACATACGTAGTTGCCTTGGAGGCCATTTTGGAGCCTCCAAAATAGCCCTGATTCAATTTGGGGTGCTTTGGGGCTTGGCTGCCTCGCTTTGGTACTGAAGCCGAAGCGAGGTTCGGTACCCCCGAAGCAGGTCAGCCTTTGCGGGTTCCATTGGATGCCTTGCTCACCTCCCACACATTTATTTGTTTGATTTGAAGAATAGCCTGTCTTGGGGTTAGGTAGCAATATGTTATTTGATCATGATCATCTCCCTGAATTATGTTTATTAAGCCCTAAGCCCTCCAACTAAACACTAGGCCTGTACGCTGCCTTGGGGCAGAACATGTAATCTGAGCTGAAGCGGGCTGATTCGGGCCACCTCATTTCGAATCTAGAGTCGTACCAGATTGGTCTGAGGCACCCTGAAGTGGATCAGAATGGGTCTGAGAGCTTTGGGGTGCCTCTGCCCAGTTTGGCGCAGTTGAGAGCCACTGTCCCCACCTGCTGCTAGGATGACAGGGAGTCCCTATACTCCCTGCTGGTCCCTCCCCACTCACCCCCAGAACCCGGAACTGGCCCCCCCCATCGCCAGCCACAGGATTTACCTTAGCTGCTCGCACTTGATGAAAGCTGCCATTTTACACCAAGATGGGGGCTCTGTAGTTTCCTTGATCTAAGGTCACAAACTATGACCATAAAGAGATATTTGCGACCATAGATCTAGGAAAATAGCAGAGCCCCCATCTTTGTGTAAAATGGCAATTCTAATTGAGGACATGCTGCTAAGTTAAGCCGTGCGGGTGGTGCAGGCAGTGATTCTAGGTTCTGGGGGAAATGGGGAAGGGGGTTCCAATGGAGTCCAGCTTTATAGTTTAAAAGGTCCCCCATATTTAAAAAGTAAGTTCTTGTTTGCTTGAGGAAATATAGTCAAATAAAGTTTGAATCATGCACATTATCACTTGAATGGAAGCAAGTCCTCTCGATTGCCCAGGACTGAGTAACAAGAAGTCATCAAAAAGTCTGGTACTTCGGATAGTTGCATATGGTGAAATGCTTGCATTTTTTTTCCTTAGCCAATTACAGTACAAACGTGTGGGATGAAAGAGCAGAATTCAAAGGCTAAGAGTGCCAAATATCCCGGTACCAGAAGAGCAAAGGGATAAAGTGAACTCAAACGATGACAGCTGTTGGACGAAAGCCAGTCACATACAGACACCAGCCCAAAATACTAGAAGCGACTGGCACACGTCCCAAATCAATTAAGGAAGATTACTGCAGCATAGACAATATACTTGTCTCCCGCAGCAGAAAATGTAGATAACGGAGCGAAAAAGGAAAGGAAGGGAAATGTTAACTAATGAAATCAAGAGAAGAAACCTATGGAAATTTGAATTGCAAAATTAGGCTGCGGTGCTGGTGGGTTTGCTTTGGACGGGGCTGTGTTTTTTTAAAATAACACCAAAGTCAATGTGACCTGACAACTTAACTTTGACAGCAGGGTATTAAATTCTCACATAAATTATATAGAACAGTGACTTCGAGGGGGTCTGAAGAATCATAGAATAGTAGAGCTGGAAGGGGTGTAAAAGGCCATCAAGTCCAACTCCCCGCTCAGTACAGGAATCCACCTTAAAGCAAACCTGACAGATGGCTGTCCAGCTGCCTCTTGAAGGCCTCTAGTGTGGGAGAGCCAACAACCTCCCTAGGTCATTGCTTCCATTGTTGTACTGCTCTAACAGTCAGGAAGTTTTTCCTGATGTCCAGCCAGAATCTGGCTTCCTGTAACTTGAGCCCATCATTCCATGTCCTGCACTCTGGGATGATCGAGAAGAGATCCTGGCCCTCCTCTGTGTGACAACCTTTCAAGTATCTGAAGAGTGCTATCATGTCTCCCCTCAGTCTTCTCTTCTCAAGGCTAAACATGCCCAGTTATTTCATTCTCTCCTCAAGGCTTTGTTTCCAGACCCCTGATCATCCTCATACACACTGAAAAGATTTAGATTTACAACTCAGATGGATAGATTTAAAATGCATCCCACTGCCTCTAATGTTGTCCATTGGAGAAAGCAGGAATATGGTACAGGTGTCCCTCTACTGATGCAGAGAAGCTCTTCTGGGACATGGGGGTCTTTGCTGCCATGGAGACCTCTGTTGTGCTCAGTGAGAGATCAGGAAGCTACTGCTGGTGGTGTTCTTATTGCCGGTAGCTGGCATATAAGAGCCCAAAAGAGGACATTATGGGAGCAGAAGAAATTAGCCCTAAGGGTACAGGTTTCCCAACCCAGCTTTAAGCACAGCACATGAGACAACAGGCCAATCACAGAAGGCTATGTCACCATGCTTTGCATTCACGATGCATGGGGCAGGAGAGAACTCCATACTACACATGTCAGATTTCCATGTTGCACTTTGGTGATGCGCTTGTGCAAACAACAGAGATCTTTAATCTATGTATAACTTGGTGAGCAAATTATGAATCATGATGGGGTCAATTCATCCATCGCTATTTATTGCTGGTCTGATTCTTTTTAGATTGTAAACATGAATTTGGATCCAATTTAAAGAAGGACGATGCTGGATCAGAACAAAGGCCTATCTAGCTCAACCTTCTGTCCTTCTGTTTCTACAGTGGCCAACTGCTTGGAAGCCCACAAGGAAGGCAACAGCACAGCAGCACCTTCCCACCCATGTCCACCAGCAACTAGTGTTCTGAGGCATACTGAAGCTCGGAGAGTATTACTGCCCATGAACATACTGGCCCCGTTCAGAAGACACCTTAAACCATGGCTTTAACCACGGTGAGTCAGGCAAAAAGCCTTATTCACCATGGTTAAAGCCATGGTTAAAGGTGTCTTCTGAACGGGGCCACTGAGTCAGAACATTTGTCCAAGTAGCAGTTAGGATGGCCATGCTTAAATCACCCAAAAAGAGGGACACTGACTTGCATAAAATGTGCATGTGCTAATTGCTATGTATTGAGGCAAATTTAGAAATGCTACCGGTTAAAAGGAACGGTTTCCTTTAGAAGAGCTTCCCACAACGTGGTGTCCTCTAGATATGTTGGATGGCCATGTTTTGGATGGCCACACTGATGGAGTTTTAGTCAAACATCTGTGGAGACTGGAGGACACCAGTTTGGGGAATAGGGATGACGCAGGCACCCAGCTTGGTCTGGTGGACTCCCCTGCTCCCACACACACACCCAGTCCCAGTTCGCTGGGCCGTGGCACATTTGTGGGCCTGCTCTTCAAGTGTCCCGAGGCTCAGCAACCGCCTGGCAGCCATCAACCCTTCATCCGTTCTTGCCTTCAATCTGGTGTGAATGGGGCCTTTATGGCCACCATTTACACAACATGGAAAATAAGCAATTTCCAGAGCCACCATTGGGTGCTTGCTGGGCTGTGAAGAAGTTTGCTTCAGGCTGCGACTGGGGCAGGCAGAGGTGGTGGCTTGGCGGGTGTCCAGTGGAGCAGCATGGGGGTGAGTCTGTCCGTTGCTATTGGCGAAGGCTCTACTAAAGGAAATCATTCCTTTTAATGCACAGCATCAGCAAACCCACCTTTGTGAAAAGGTTGGGGAAAACATACGGCACGTCTACACCAGCTCTATATCCCGGGATCATTCCTGTGCATCCAAATGCCACACAGGGGATCCCGGGAGCAGGCCGGGACGATCTCTCCATTTTCCTGGGATAACCCTTAGACGTAGAAAGGGCCACAGTCTCTTTTTATGTTTCATGCTAACATTGGATATTTACTGTGATTTGTCCTAGAAAATAGTCTCTCTCTCCCCCCCCCCCCCATATAACTGCTGGTCATCATTTCTAGGTTTATTAATCCACATGTTTCTGGCAGTTCAATTACAAGGCAGAAACCCATTAGCTTTACAAAAGATCTACAAAGATCCATACACACACACACACACACACACACAGAGAGAGAGAGAGAGAGAGAGAGAGAGAGAGAGAGAGAGAGAGAGAGAGAGAGAGATGAATCTGCACAACTGGCTGATCAGCACCTATCCTTCAAAATTTACCCCTACACCTCTGGGCATTGGCTGGGCTGCATCACTGAGATCCACCCAATAGGAGGCTGTGCCCCACTGACGGTCTTCAGCCCACAGTTTGAGAAATGCTGCCCTAGGCCTCATGAGAAGCGTAGTTGTACTTTCTTCTGTGACTGCTGCAAAAACATATGCAAAAACATATGCTTCAGGACTTGAAACTTGCACATTTTCCCCCTCATTCCTTAACTAACAGATCACAATTTTTCTTGCAGGAGCACAATAAAGCCACTGACTGCTTTCACCTTCCTTATCCATTTCCATCAGGGATTACTGTTCCCAGTCGGTTTTCTTCTTAAGGAGAAATGATGTAACGTCAACCCCACAGGGAGTCTCCCCGCACTTTTAAAATAAAAAGCATACAGGTTATTATTTTGCCTTGCCGCATTTTGAAACTGTTTGCTGTTGCTGTGATAGCCCAGCAGTAATTCTTCCTGAACTTTGCCAAATCCTCTCCGAAGACCTAAATCAATACATTAGTAAGCAGTGGTTAAAATCTTCAAGTTCAGAACTTCAGTCAGTAACAAAAGTGCTGATGCGGAATGCTGTTTAAAATAGGAAAGGGGAGAATTTTGTTTGGTTTGCTTTTTTTAAAGCAAGCCAAACCAATTCACGGTTCCTGGACTGATACGTTGATTGGGACACAATTATCCTGTGGAATGCACACGCCTCCAGATTTTGCAAAGGCAGTTCTCAGCTCCAAAATTGCACACACACACACACACACAAATGTATATTGGGGAAAGTTACATACAAATATGCATATATTAAGGGAATTGTGTTTGAAAATTAAAGTGAACTTTTATGCTTTATAAATAAATAACAGACTGATGCAGAACTTGGACAGAATGGATTTACAATGGAATACATGTGAAACTGACACAGATCAGAAACAGATTGATTCATTTGTCCCTAGTTTTTTTTTAAAATAAAAAGGGTTCCCCGTAACCCCGGCAGTTTTGATGAGATTATTATAACAAAGAAATGTAAATGATCATATTTTATGTTATCACACAGAACAGGGGTCAACACAAGGCCAAAATTCCATTCCAGATAAACTTTTGGGGACCATAGTACAGGGGTGAGTAGGATAGAAGGAAAAAGAGGCAGGACCAAAAATACCAGCAATTGTAGCTCTTACTCCCAGTAATAAAATGGTTTTCCCCCTGTCTAAACAAACATAGGATTTCACCTTTAGTACAATATATCTTTTTATGGCTGGCTAAGATCAATAGCTTTTATTTGCTTTACAGTGTTGTAGAACAATATGTTTAGCTGTTATTTGAGTTACATTGAGGGAAGAGTTAAATGATCCCACTGGTGGGTGGTGAATCAGAGGGGAAAGGCAGACAGCCTTAGCAATCCACAGAGTCAGCAGTGGAGAAGAGGCCTGGGTAGACAGTGAAGTGACCACATTCATGCTTTGTCTAGGCCATAAACATTCCTAAGGCCACCTGGCCAACATAGATGATGGGACTCTAGAAAGCATTTTCCTACCCTACATAAATGTATTTCTGTTAGAACGGGGGGCTAATCCTGTTTACAAGCTTATATACCTTTAATATGAAATGTTGCAAAATTTCAGTTCACTAGTGGTTCACACATGCATGGTCATCAGTTGATGACCATGACGTCCAATGATGACTTGCATGTGTGAATGATCCAGAACAGATGCAGTGTGGTGTAATGGCCAGGGTACTGGACTGGGACTCGGGAGATCTGGGGTCTAGTTCCCATTCAGCCATGAAGCTCAGCGTGACTTTGGTTCAGTCATTATCTGTTGGCCAAACCTCTACCTTACAGGGTTGTTGTGAGGATAAAATGGAGTGGAGAAGGAGGACCATATAAGCCATCTTGGGTTCCTTGTAATTCCTTGGATTTGAATATAATAAATAAATAAATAAAACCACAGTCAGAAACTTCTTATCACCCAAAATTATCAGAAATGCAATACTATGCAGTGGAATCAATTCATACAGCGGACCTTCATACAGCGAACCTTTCCTCTCTACCTTTCCTTTTCATCAAACTCAGGTGAGGCAGTGACTGTTCTGAACCAGTGCCTGAACATGGTAATGGACTGGATGAGGGCTAACAAACTGAGACTCAATCCAGACAAGACAGAGGTACTGTTAGCGGGTGGTTCATCTGTCCGGCGAGGTGATGTTTGCCCTGTCCTGGACGGGGTTGCACTCTCCCTAAAGGATTGGGTCCGTAGTTTGGGGGTGCTCTTGGATCCAGAACTGTCACTTGAGGCACAGGTGAACTCAGTGGCAAAGAGCACCTTTTATCAGCTTAGGTTGATATACCAACTACGCCCTTATCTGGACAGAGATAGCCTAGCTACAGTTATCCATGCTCTGATAACCTCTCGCTTGGATTACTGCAATGTGTTATACGTGGGGCTGCCTTTGAAAACGGTCCGGAAGCTTCAGCTGGTACAAAATAGGGCAGCCCGTTTACTAACAGGGACTGGCCGACGAGATCACATTACGCCAGTCCTTTTCCAGCTACATTGGCTGCCAGTCCAGGTCCAGGCCCAATTCAAAGTGCTTGTATTGACATTTAAAGCCCTAAACGGTTTGGGGCCAGGTTATCTGAAGGAACGCCTCCTCCCATATGTACCTGCCCAGACCTTAAGATCATCTACAGGGGCCCTTCTCCGTGAGCCCCTGCCAAAGGAAGTGAGGCAGGTGGCTACTAGGAGGAGGGCTTTCTCCGCTGTGGCAACCCGGTTGTGGAACGAGCTCCCCAGAGAGGTCCGCCTGGCGCCTACACTGTACTGCTTTCGTCGCCAGCTGAAGACCTTTTTATTCACTCAGTATTTTAACACTGAATTTTAACTTAAATTTAAATTTTACTGTTTTAACTCTGTATTTTAATCTTATAATCAACTTTGCTGTGTGGTTTTATCCTGGTTGCGCTTTTTATACTGTATTTCGTAATTGTGTTTTTAACCTGTTGGGTGTTTTATTGTGGTTTTAATTTTTGTGAACCGCCCAGAGAGCTTCGGGTATTGGGCGGTATAAAAATGTAATAAATAAATAAATAAATAAATAAATAAATAATAGTGCAATCCTATGCATGTCCACTCAGAAATAAACTCCACTGAATTATTTGCTGGAAAATGTATGCAGGATTGCAGTTGTAGTCATGGGTGAAGGATGTGCATGTCTGAACCAGCCAAAACCCTTTTACACTACCCCAAACGTTGATGCTCCTTATGTTTTGAAAGCAATCTAGTCCATTTGGTTAAACGAGGCTGTGCTTTGTGACTGGTATTTCCGCTGGAGATATATGGCAACGGTGCTCGAGTAGACATTTGTTTCCAAGCAAATGTATCCCCCACGCAGGAGCATGTTACAGAAAGATCACGTCAAAGCAAATGACATAAAATTTGAAGGTGAAAATCTTCCCACTGCAATTGACATATTTTTCCCCTACCATCAGATCTGACAGAGAAAACAAATACGAAGAAAATAATTCCACTGTATTCTTTCTTTCGATCCATTAATCTTAATTTAAATCTGAAATGAAAACCAAGAAGCATCAATCTCATTTTATTTCCCATAGACTCTCAGACAAGCAGTCCCTCCAATGTGTTACAATTACTCAGTGAAGCTCTAGTGTTCAAAGTGAAAAAAGGAGAGGGAAAGAGAGGAAAGAATAAAGGGTAAATATTGGCCATTTCTACACCAGCCCAGTGTAGAGGGAGGGAGAGGGGAGGATCTCGCGATATCCTGATCATGAGATCCTCCCCTTGCTCCACATGTGGGCACGACATCCCAGGAGGAAGGAGAGTTTTGTGCTCGCCATTTTTTTAAAAAAGGAACTGAGCGCATGTGCGCTCCAACGAAAGGCGAGGTTGTGTGTGTGTGTGTGTGTGTGTTTTTAAAAAGCCCCGACCCTTCTCCCCCCACCCCCGATTCCTCCTGGCCTGGTTCCTTCCCTTTACTGCTCTCCACTACTCATGGGGAGCAGGGAAGAAGCCAGGATGGGCGGCCACCCCTCCCGTGGTCTCGGAAGTCCCTGTGCATCGTTTGGACACACAGGGACTTGGCTGGTGTAGAAATGGCCATTGTTATTGAACCAGTTGTTGGGACACCCCCACCCACCCCGCTAACTTCTGAAGTATACAGGAGGGGAAGTAAGGAGCACATGAACCTCATTCAGACAATCTATGTGCAGCTGGTAGACTGTGTGAACAGCCCCAACTGTGATACAAATGAGGTTCTGAGTGTATAGTTGGAGCCCTGAACAAAACGGGATTCCCCACTGTTAGGGCTGGCCCGTGGACAGCAGTCTGAGCTGAGCCAAGAGCCATGGAACAAACCAGTAGCCAGAACTGAAGAGCAAACCAGAACCATGTACACTGATGGTGCTATATAAATAAATAAATAAATAAATAATAATAATAATAATAATAATAATAATAATAACAACAACAACAACAAAGGACAAAGTGGAGGCAAGATCCAGGACCAAGTCAGAGCTCAGGAACAATGAAGGATACAACACGGCAAAGCTCAGAAGAGTTTGCTGTTCAAGCCAGGCTCAATGGAACAGGAACTCTCTTATACTCCTTCCTGTCCAGGAGGATCCAATGGCCATCCTGGGTGGATGGAGTCAGTCCAGCTCTGAGAGTATTTCATTGAAAAGCGGCCACCTGACCATTCAGCGGCTCACCACACAGGGCAGCAACCCATGGATCCCAGAAACTCTTGATGCCCATGGAGACAAATCTATGCACGTACCGTGTTTACTTGTATAGGGTCTGTTCACAGAGTGTATGAAATGTGCATAAGGTTGAGCACTGCCAAATGCTACTGAGGACTGACATGCAGAATATAGACTACATGTCGCAAAGTCAATGGCAGTTTCTACTATCAGTTTCAGATGCATATGGACAGCCTTACATCACTTATCTTCTAGTGAAGGAATTCAGAACTTCATTGATGCAGTTCTACCCTCAACTTACTTTGAGGATCACCATGTCATCCAATTTTGGGGGGTCCCACATTTTTCACAGAAGAGGATCCCCTTTCTTCCAAGAGGATTACATGCGCAAATTACATGAGGGATAATAGTATTGCACGTGTAATTCTACATCTACGGATGGGTGGCTGACGTTTTCAAATATTCTTCCCCAGTTTTTCCCCTTCTCTTGACTTCCTCTGTTGTTTCCTGTGATGAATTTTAAATTGAAAGTTGCTTGCGCAAGCTGTCCTTTTGTACTAGGCAGAGTGTGATGAGGACATAAGAAGAGCCCTGCTGGGTCAGACCAAAGGTCCATCCCATCTAGCATTCTGTTCACATAGGCCACAGCTAGACCTAAGGTTTAGCCTGGGATCATCCAGGGTTCGCCCCTGCCTGAGCACTGGATGCCCTGTGTGTCACCTAGATGAACAGGTTTGACGTCTGGATGATCCAGGGATAAACCTTAGGTCTAGCTATGGCCATAGTGGCCAACTAGCTGCCTGTGAGAAACACACAAGGACAAGAGCACATTGGCTTGAGTTCCCCAGTAACTGGTATACATAGAGATGGAGGGCCTTGCTAGACCTACCGGATAATCTGGCCGGGAGTCGGGGCGACGGCGCGCTGCAACTAGCGTGTGCCATTGCCCTTTTCCACACATCAAGACACGACGGGGCAAGGGGAAGCCCCGTCGCGTCCATCATTTCCCCCCCCCCAAAGGGCCATGTGCGCAGGAGCGCACCGCTGGGAAGGTAAGTGCTTTTTTAAAAAATAAAGCCCCCCCACTCCTCCTACCCCTGCTTCCCCCCCACAATGCCTGATGCCCCCCGCCCGCTCACTCGCCTGTCCTCCTCCCATCCACCAGGCCCGTCTCCATCCCCAATCTTCTCCACCCGCCCCCGCTTACCAGGCCCGTCTCCGTCCCCGCTCTTCTCCCCCCCTCTCTCCTGCCAGGTCAGTCTTTCCCCCAGCCCCCATCTTCCCCCCATGATTCCCCCCCCCCGGCCCGATGGGCACAGCAGTCCTAAGGAGCGCTGTGCCCAGTCTGTGGCTTTTCATCAGGAAAAGCCTCAGGCTGGAGCTGCTGAAAAACCGGGCCATAAGCGAATCTGCTTATTCCGGTTCAAATGAGGTCTTAGCCTGGCCTGACCCTGGAATCACCTGTGCGTCATCTGGATGCACAGGAGGGAGACCGGGCCTCATCTAGCAATGGCCGGAGGTGGCAGACAGACAGAAATGAACAAACTACCTATCACAGCATGTGTTTCTTTCAGGGTAAACTCAGGGGGTTGTATCCAACAGTGTCCATCCACTATGGAATGGACACTGCCGGCAGAACAGAGTGGGTTCATCTACATCAAGCAGGATATTCCACTATGAAAACCGTATAAAAGTCAGGGGCCACACTACTGCTTTATAGCAGTATTGAAGTGCACTGCAGGAGCTACACTACTGCTTTATAGTGGTACTAAAGTGCACTGACAACTGTTGGGGCCCAGGACACATCTACACCAAGCTGGATATTGTACTATGAAAGTGGTATGAAAGCAGTATATGGTCTGTGTCAATGGGTCCCAACAGTTGTCAGTGCACTTCAGTACCACTATAAAGCAGTAGTGTGGCTCCTGCCTCTTATATACCACTTTCATAGTGGAAGATGCTGCTTGGTGTAGATGAGCCCAGTATCTTCCCAGCCTGCAGTTCCCCATTCACCCCCAAATCTGTTCCAGAGGGATGGGGAACAAAGCCATGGGAGGGCAGAGTGGAGGAAAGGAAGGGGAATTCCCATTCTACAAATGGAGGTCTGCTTGCATGACGTTGGATATAACCCACAGATTCACATCTAAGATATATTATAGGATTCACAAAATATTTTTTAAACTCCCCTAGAAGTTGTTTAGTGACATGTATATGCACTGAAATAGAAAGTAAGTGTAAGTAAATAAACATTGCGGTGTTTACTTATTAGATCCTACAGAAGTAATCTTCCCTTTTTATCGCCCACATCTATAGAAATCTCGGCTCCTTCGTGGTGTAAATGTCCTCAAAGTGGCAGGAACTTCGCAAAACATTTTTTTTCTTTGAATGTTATAAAGTAAGACCCTGTTATAAAAGAATAGAACATATGAAAAGAAACAGCAAAAGCATACAGACATGCACTCTAAGGGCATGTCTAGACGGGGTGATATCCCGGGGATCATCCCAGGATTGTCCCTGTGAATCCACATGACACACAGGGGATTCTGGGAGCAGGGAGGAATGATCTCTTCCTTTCCCTGGGATATGGCCCTACACTTTAATCCCGATTTTTCCCACGGTCTCGGGATGATCCCAAGATCATGGGAGGTATGGGCCACCATCCTGGTTTGCCCTGGCTCCTCGCGAGTAAATGCGAGGAGCCGGGCACGGAGCTCCTCAGGAGCTTCATGCCTATCGGGAGTGGGATGGGGGGAGTGGGAGCGGGGGTTTTCTTTTTAAAAAAACTTACATTTTACATTCCAGAGCCCTTGCGCTCTTTTTCGATAAATTTTTTTTATCAAAATGGTGGGTGTGACGTCCTCTTCCTCCCAGGATGTCAGGCACCATGAGTAGACACAGGGCAACGATCCTCTCTGACAGTCTGAACCTGTAGGTGTAGACATACCCTAAATGTCCAATAACACCCCCTTTTTAAAACTACATACTGAGCAGTAACAAATTGTCTAGGGCCTATCAAAGTGCCACAGAAATCTCTTTATTATTAGCAACTCACCTCCCCAAACACACTCAACTGTTTACCTCAGAAGGTGAAAGCTCATTTTCTTTCATAGAATCATAGAATCACAGAATAGCAGAGTTGGAAGAGGCCTACAAGGCCATCGAGTCCAACCCCCTGCTCAGTGCAGGAATCCACCCTAAAGCATCCCAGAAAGATTCTTTCTTTCTTTCTTTCTTTCTTTCTTTCTTTCTTTCTTTCTTTCTTTCTTTCTTTCTTTTATTGTTATCCCACTTGTCAGATGAAATATTAGACATGTTTGAAGGTTCAATTCTCCCACACTATCAGAATCATATGAAGTAAAGTGGAGGCACACTGGCCGTTCATATGTCCTATCGCTGCAAAAAAACACAAATGCTATTTTGCACTGCAATAATAGAAGTATAGATTCCCAATCATGTGAGGTACTGGTTCCCCTCTATTCAGCACTGGTTAAGCATCATCTTGAGTACTGCATCCAGTTCTGGCACCATACTTCAAGAAGGATGAAGGCAAGCTGGAAGGGGTTCAGAGGAGGCCTAGATTTTCAGGGGTCTGGAAACAAAGCCCTAAGAGGGGAGACTGAGAGAATTGGGTATATTTAGCCTGGAAAAGAGAAGATTGAGGGGAGTCATGATAGCACTCATCAAGTACTTGAAAGGTGGTCACACAGAGGAGGGCCAGGATCTCTTCTTGATCATCCCAGAGCGTAGGGCACAGAATAATGGGCTCAAGTTATAGGAAGCCAGATTCCGGCTGGACATCAGGAAAAACTACCTGACTGTTAGAGCAGTACAACAATGGAAGCAATTACCTAGGGAGGTCGTGGGCTCTCCCACAGTAGAGGCCTTCAAGAGGCAGCTGGACAGACATCTGTCAGGTATGCTTTAAGGTGGATTCCTGTACTGAGCAGCGGGTTGGACCTTATAGGCCCCTTCCAAGTCAACTATTCTATGATTCTATGCAATTTTGATGGGGGATATTTGGAGACAGAGGGAAGCTCCTTCTTAGTCATCTTCATGCACAGTCATAGCCTGCTAAGGTTGACATCACCAAGGTTTGGGTTTGAATCTCTGTGTATGGGGTAGTCGTGAGTATCTGGCTGGGTCCATGAGGGCAGTGGACCCACACCCACACATCCACCCCTCACAGACCCAGCCAGGTGCACTCAACATGAGCATGGAATGAGGCTGAGTGCTTGTGAGCCCCCCCCCCCCATGATCGTTCAGCAGCTGCCCACCCTGACTGCTAACATCGCACACTGCCCAGCCTCCATGTTAATGGTGGCCGGCCACCGGTGCAAAAGGAAGTGGGCAATTTCCAGAGGCTCCATAAATTGCGCACTGCCCCCTTTCATGCTGATGGTGGCAGCTATTACTGTGGAAGGGGAAAATGCGCCATTCCAACTCTGCTCTTCTATGATTTTGTGACTTCCATGGCTGGGGGCATTGGGCCCAGCACCTCTGCAGAGACACCCCCAAAAGACATGGGAGCTGATTCTGTGTGCGAGGGGGAGAAGGCAGAAGGGTTTGGTGAAGCACTAAGGATTCAGGAGACTAACAGAGAGGAGTTTGTTCAGGTGCAAGCTAATCATTTGGGAAGCAGCCAGCCAGGCTAGCCGAGAGGAGCAACATTAACTCGTGAGGCCTTCCGAAAGGCTGGCTGTGCAAAGAAGGATAGCTCCTTTGGAGTTCTGACTGGTTCAGATTGAAACCTGGAGCGGATTCACTGACCCAGTGACATTGAAGCCACCGGCCTCTACGGGCTATGATGCTCTTCCTGAGAAGCAGGGATGGAATCTCCCAGTAGCCCTTTGCTTCCTGGACAATAGCAGTGACCAGAGCAGGCTTCCCTTCAGAGCACTGTCCCGGCCCTTCCTTGTTGTGTAGGGTATTAAAAGCCTTCCTTTTCAGCAGGTTATATACACATCTATGCTAGCTGTGTCTAAAAGTCAGGATAATTGGCTCCAGCTTTTCTAGTCAAAAGATTTGGATTTCCTTAATGCAGCATCTTTATAGATGCGTCGTGCATCGTTGGCTTGTTTTTGTATAAGTTGGACACCTTCGATGTTTTAATCTGGAAGTGTAAATGCAGCAAAGACTGTGCTTTGGGGAACACATACAGGTTGTACTGTCAAGGAGATGGAACTGACTGCTGTCCCCTGTTGCATGTACATTCAGCGGCAAATCCAGCTTTACTGCTGCATCTTATAAATAATCTTACTTTCTGAGCAGTGCTAGGTACATTCCCTCTTCAGGGAAGTCTGGCGCATGCATATACCATGTCAAAACTCCGAACTAAACCACACACTACATTAAACATGTAGCGTGCAACTTATCCTCACAATTGTGTTGGTCTTAACTCATTATGGGATGAGTGTTTTATCACATGCTCATTACTGGCCATTCACAGTTTTCCTTGGCTCCTTTTGATGATGTCATCAGCCTTCTGCACGTCTCCCGCTCCTTCTGGTCTTCTTTCGGCAAAAAAAAAAAAAAAAAGGGGGTGGGGAGGGAGACCTGGTAAATCGGTTGATTTTTTTTTAAAAAAGAAACTTGCCACCATTTCCTGCACGATAAAAATGCCCACTGAATGGGCCATGTGGTCATTGCTGCTTCCTCTTTCTTCTTCGTATGAAGGAAGAAGAAGCTGATCAGGCCTACTGGTGACAGTAGGGAGACACGATTGTGTCCCACCAACACAAGACACATGCTATGGTGGGACATGAGAGAGGGCTTTCTCTGTTGTGGCACCCCGGCTGTGGAATGCCCTCCCCTTGGAGGCCTGACTGGCACCAACGCTGACTTTATTCCAGCGCCAACTAAAGACATGGCTTTTTAACAAAGCCTTTGATGGCTAAATTCACCAAGCTTGCACATGGTTTTACTACTTTTAAGTTCTATACTGCTTTTAGCTAGATTAATGGTTTAATTTGTTTTGAGCTGTGTATAGTTATTATTTTATACTGTATAATTTATCTGTATGATGCCCTGAGATCCTAGTGATATAGGATGGGATACACATGTTTAAATAAATAAATAAAATGTAGAGGCTCATGATCTGGATTGGGACCACAATGCACAGATGGAGTAGATCTAAACCTTCCCACCCAGTCACTCCTCCCCTCCACGGGGACTTAAAAGTGTGTGTATGGTGTGTGTGTGGGGGCTGTATTAGCAGCAATAGTGGGTTTCCCCCCTTTTAAGCCTCTGCAATGGGGAGGTGGATTTTAGGGGTAAAAGTGGCTGGGTGGAAACTTATATACTTTCTCTACCTGGGTACAGACATCCAATCTGGATTGGGGCCCTGTACACAAAGATAAACAAAATAGTAAGGAACAGCTGCAAGCTACTTCTTCAATGTAATGTGTAGTTTGACCCTCAGAAGCCGTGCTGTTTGAACAAGTCTTGCTAAGCAGCAGTCCTAGAACATAAGAACATGAATGGAGCCCTGCTGGACCAGACCAAGGGTCCATGTAGTCCAGCATTCTGTTCACACAGGGGCCAACCAGCTGCCCACGGGAAACCCACAAGCAGGACATGAGTGCAACCACACCTCCCACCCATGGAACCCAACAACCGGTGTACATAGCCACACTGCCTTTGATAATGGAGGTGGCGTATCACCATCAGGACTAGTAGCCAGGACTAGTAACCACTTATCCTTCATGAATTTCTCTATCCTCCTACAAAAGGGAAGCTTTTGATGTGGCAAACTCTCATGTGAAGCCAGCCGTGAAAAACGGATATTAAGGCCACAGCTAGACCTAAGGTTTATCCTGGGATCATCCAGGCTTCGCCTCTGCCTGAGCACTGAATCCCCCGTGTGTCACCTAGGCCATAGCTAGACCTAAGGTTTATCCCTGGATCATCCAGGGGTCAACCTGTTCATCTAGGTGACACACAGGGGATCCAGTGCTCAGGCAGGGGCGAACCCTGGATGATCCCAGGATAAACCTTAGGTCTAGCTGTGGCCCCAGATGAACAGGTTTGACCCCTGGACGATCCAGGGATAAACCTTAGGTCTAGCTATGGCCTAAGGCTGCCATCTGATACCTGCTTGTCTGAGAGTAAATACCACTGAAATCAATGGAGCTTTCTTCTGAGTGGACCTGTGTAGGATTGCCCTGTAAAACATTTAATTTCTAATTCACGTTATGTGATTGAACAGAGCAGACTGTAAGGATGGAGCAAAAATCATCAGTCGTGGAAGAAAATGCAGGACATCGTTTATTGAAAAGAATGCTCCTGGTGGAATTACGTCCTGGCTAGACAGTGAAGTATCAAATGGACAGAACAAATGTTTGAGCAGAAAACAACATCCTGTATTGCCGGTGGAAGTTGGCTTGGAGTCATGAAATATTATTAGCAGGGTATTGAACAAACAGCATTGTCTCTTAAATCATCTGGGAAGGATGTAGGATAGGTTAAAAGATATGATGCCAATGTGGTGAATATTTAAGGAAATGGCTAAAGTTTCAAAAATGTCCATAATGAAGTCAGTTGTTAATAACAGTGATCCCTTCTCCTTCCGTTTACGGAAGGGTCACAGATCCAACCGTAGCTCCTACAAGAGCTGATTTTCACCAATTCCAATTTCCCCCACCCCTGCCACCCCCTTTCCCACTTCTAAGACCCTTCATGGATTGTAGTGGAGGGTCCTCCAGGGCAGATTTTCTGCAAGGAGAAGGAAGGATCATCAAAAATTACATCCATTTCTTCCTCCTGTGCTTAGGGAAGTTGGGGAAAGCTGCAACAGATTCAGAAGTATTCAGATTTCTATGAAGCTGATTTGTGGATTCCACCCTGGATTTCCTTTTTCCATATTGCCTGGATTCTGTGGACCTAAGAAGCCTTTAAAAAAATGTTTGGAAGGATTTGTGCAAATTTGCACTTTTGCCAATGCGCACTTGCACAAGTGGGACAGAATGTTGTTGTATTTATTGTTGATGTTGTTTATTGTATTATAGCGCCTTTTTTACTCCAAGGAATCCAAGGTGGCATATGTAATCCTCCTCCTCTCCATTTTATTCTTACAATAACAATAACCCTGTGAGTTGGATTGTGCTGAGAGCCTGTGAGTGGCCCAAAGCGGGGCCATGGCTGAGTGGGGACTAGAACCCAGATCTCCTGAGGCCCAGTCCAACACTCTATATCTATATTGTCAGTGAGCAGATGATGGAATAAAAGACTCCTGGCAATCTGTGAAACACAGTTGGAATGGATTTAACCAAATTCCTTCCTCTCTACCTGTGGAAGTCTGTCATGAGCGGATTGTGAAAATCTAAATAGGGAGCTCTCATCCTGACAATCCTTTAAAATGAGTCACTCTTTACTGTTACACACTCTCCCCCACTTCCTCAAGTGGTGGGACATTCCAGGGAGCACGACCTGATTGAGCTTCCTTTGGATAAGAAAATTCTGGAGAATTATGGTGTCTTTGTAATCGGCACAACAGAATGGAGGCATGCGTAAGCAGATGGCACAGCATCAGATTCCCAGGGAGAAATGCACCCCCCCACCCACTATTATTTCCCAGCTATCCCCAGCTAGAAACTCTAAGCTCTTAGTCTGGCCTTTTCTGACTCCCCCACAACCACCACACACACACACACCAGTTCATGGTTTAGTTTGTTTTTAGCTGTGTATATTTACTTTTTTATACTATATGCTTTTACCTGTATGCTGCCCTGAGATCTTATTGATATAGGGTGGGATAATGACAAATCTTGATAAAATAGTTAAGAGCAGAGACACCACACTGACAACAAAGGTCCGCATAGTTAAAGCAATGGTATTCCCCGTAGTAACCTAGGCTGCGAGAGCTGGACCATAAGGAAGGCTGAGCGAAGGAAGATAGATGCTTTTGAACTGTGGTGTTGGAGGAAAATTCTGAGAGTGCTTTGGACTGCAAGAAGATCAAACCAGTCCATACTCCAGGAAATAAAGCCAGACTGCTCACTTGAGGGAATGGTATTAAAGGCAAAACTGAAGTACTTTGGCCACATAATGAGAAGACAGGATACCCTGGAGAAGAGGCTGATGCTAGGGAAAGTGGAAGGCAAAAGGAAGAGGGGCCGACCAAGGGCAAGATGGAGGGATGATATTCTGGAGGTGACAGACTTGACCTTGGGGGACCTAGGGGTGGTGACAGCCGACAGAAAGCTCTGGCGTGGGCTGGTCCATGAAATCATGAAGAGTCAGAAACGACTGAACGAATAAACAACAATAAATGATTTAAATAAATAAATAAACTGCTTCTTGTGATGTCGTTCTGCTTGGGTATGCCATTCAAAAGGTCTGAGAGAGATCAAAAGCTATCAGGATGTTCCAACCATTATCCTCCATTGATAAAACTTCAACCAGCCATCATGTAGAACCCTACATTAGAAAGGCTTTTACCCATTTTCTTCTGTTCTTGACTAGAAATGTCACGCATGTGTTATTCACAATTTGCATTTTCAAACTTAGAATTCTTATCCCCATCTTTGCATTTTCAAATTTAGAATTCCTGTCCCAGTCTTTGTTCCACACTTGAGAAGGATTGTTGGCATCAATACACACACACACACACACACACACACACACACACACACGGGTATGTATGGGAGACCAACCTTAAGGATGAATGGGATCTTCTTTTCATTCCTTTAGAACAGGCATGGATAACTTCTAATGGGTGAGGGGGCATATTGCAATCCTATGTATGGAACCCTCTTTTTGGGTGGTGTTGGCCATTTTGGCTGTGTTTTTACATGGGGAGGAACTGCCTTGAACCATTTGCAGGGAGTGTTACCTTTTAAATGCTCCCTCCCCAATTTAAGAAGCACTTTCACCAGATAGCAAAAGACATAGGACATGTGCTCTTCAGGATGGCCTGGGACCACGGAAAACTTGGGTTTTCTGTGGTCCCAGATATCCCAGGGAAAGTCCCTGGTTGTCATGGGTTGCCCCCGGGATCCCTTGTATGTCATTTGGAAGCACAGGGACTAACCAGTGACTACCCTGGGATATAGGGCTGGTGTAGACATGCCCAGTGAGAGCTCCTTGGGTTGACTGGTAGACCACCGCTGGCTGGCTTTGTTCTCATCTCCAAGATGTAGTGGTGTTCCAGCACCTACTGGGAGAAGAATCACGGTGGCTGTGCAGAAAAATGTACACAGTTGGGAAAACTGTGCAAAAACATGCATCCAACAGTGAACATTAAATGCAGGAACATGTTTGAGAAAAGCGCACAAAAAGATGTATACAAAATCCATGCAGCAAATGTGTATATTAGAAGTGCACACACACTGCAAACGCATGTTCATGCCGACTTTCTAAAAATAAAATTCACACACTGATGCAGAAATGGGCTGAAGCAACTTCAGGCACAATCATGTTTAGGCAGAAAAAAGCCTTACATCTACCAGTGTTCCAGTTTGGAAAAATGAGAAATTGAACCAAAATGGACAGATTCATCCATCCCTATTTACATGAATTTTTAACAAGCGTTACACCAACACAAAGCCAGAAGGAGCTGTAAAAGAAAGGAAATAAGAAAGAAAGATACAATTTATTACACTGAAATTCACAGTGTGCTCATTTCCTTATATAAAGAAACAAGGGAAAGGATTATGTTGATGACTTCCACTGGAGGCTTGAAAGCACATGTGGAAAATGATTAGAGAAATGTCAACCCAGGTAAACATCACATAAAATTATGTTGTATACTGGCATTACATCCCTTGAAAATTTAGAGAGCTATGACATTGGCAAATGCTAGCAATATAACAGTGAAAGGGAATTTTTTTTTGCACATTTTGTCATGTGCAAACATTAGGAAAAGATCAATAAAGCTATAAAAGACACCCTATATGGGCTTTAATAGCATTAATAACACTGGACAGTGTGGTTTTGTCATTGGTATATCTGAAATATCACATTATAAATATGGAGGATGAGTTTATTTAGAGTTATTTAGCTTTTTGGACTACCCAAGCAGCTTAGTCAGACAGTTTATTTCCCCCCCAGAAAGGACAGTAATCGAGTTTAGGAACAGAACAGGTGGTTTTTGTTCTTTTTCTAGAACACCAACTAGGCCACTCTTCTTGAAACGTCACACACAGGCCTTCTTACTTCCAGAACCCTTGCTAGTTTTCTGAGCTTTCTAAGGCCTTAGCTAGACCTAAGGTTTATCCCAGGACTAGGGTGACCATATTTGGGAAACCAAAAAAGAGGACACCTAGTGGGGGGGGGGAAAGCAGCTTTCTGAGTCCTGCAGAAAGTACGTTATTCCCCCGCCACCTTAAAGAACCCGATTGGAGTGGAGGAGGGGAAATGATTTCATTCTGAACCACCACCATCCACTCCAATTGAGGCCTTTTCTATAATGTCCACGAATGACCCACTTTCCCCTTTAAGACCTCAATTGGAGCTCGGGGTGGGGGAATGATGTGCCTCAAGAAAGCATGTCATTCCCTCCTACCATGCTAATGGCAGCCTTAAAGAGGAAGGTGTATCATTCCAGGACATTAGTGAAAATTATAGAAAATCCCCCCTGACACCATGGAAAGAACAAAAACCAGGACAAATCCGGGGAAATCCTGACAGTTGGTCACCCTACCCAGGACCATCCTAGGGTCATCCCTGCTTGCTCCCGGGATATCCTGTGTGTCATTTACATGAACAGAGATGACCCCGGGACGATCCTGGGATAAACCTTAGGTCTAGCTAAGGCCTATGTCTCTCCACACACAGCTGTCCTACTAGGGGCTGCTCTTTTAAAGAACGTCAAGCACAAATGGACTTAGTTAAAGGAGATTACTGTCCTTGGAAAGCCCATGGGCCCAATCCAACTAACGTTTGTTAGGATTTCCTTTGGAATGTTCCCAACAGATAATGCTCAGTTCTACCAGATATAGGGCAACCATACGAAAAGGAGGACAGGGCTCCTGTATCTTTAACAGTTGCATAGAAAAGGGAATTTCAGCAGGTGTCATTTGTATGCAGGCAGCACCTGCTGAAATTCCCTCTTCATCACCACAGTTAAAGCTGCAGGAGCCCTGCCCTCTTTTGTATCTGGTTACTCTACTTAAAGAAGGCAGGGCTCTTGCATCTTTAACTGTGGCGATAAAGAGGGAATTTCACCAGGTGCTGCATGCATACAAATGGCACCTGCTGAAATTCCCTTTTCTATGCAACTGTTAAAGACACAGGAGCCCTGTCCTCCTTTCCCAAACCAGATAGAACCAGTCACTATGGGATCTTTCTGAATGGTATAGAAACTCAGGCAAACAGGATGTCATGCGATACAATTTTGTTTTTCTAATCACACATGCCTAGCTGAGCTGGTGGTTTGTTAATTTTAGCAGAAAAACCAAGTCACTCTAACCACACTCAGCAAAGGAAGCCAGACTAAACCCTCTGTGCTCATGTCTGTCTGCATGGCAAAGTGGGACTCACCAGTTGCCAAAGTTAAAACTCCTGCAGTGTCAGCTGAAACTTCCACAGGACTAGAGTTCAATAGGTGTCAGTGGACAACGTGGAGCTGTATTCAGACAGTGACCTAATTTTTTTACGGACGCCAAACCAGGTTTTGTTGTTTTTTTATAACTGCTAGCCCAAAGCCCATGGTGGCCCCATAGACCGTCTGCATCTTTATTTTAGCATGCCTGTGGTAAACAACTCCATTGAAACATAAGGAGCTGCCTTACTCTTAGATCATTGGTCCATCTAGCCCAATACTGTCAACACTGACTGGCAGTGACTCTCCAGGGTTTCAGGCAGACGGTTTTTTCCAGCTGTACCTGGAAGCATGCTCTACCACTGAGCTGCAACTCCTCCCTCCAGTGTGTCTTCCCCCATAGTGTTTGATAGGTTTTTAGTTTGTAAGCTGCCCTGGAAACTACACATCTGGGGAGCGGGAGGGTTCCACATTGAGGAAGGCTGCAAAAAAGGGAGAACTTGTGAATAGAAAGGCAGTGTGTTGATGAGATGCAACAACCTGTAAACACACACACACACACACACACACACACACACACACACACACCAATGAGATAGTTGCATGTGGATATCTAAAGGAAGGCTGCATGCTTTTTTCTACATGGAAGAGCTTTCCACACAAGAAAAACACAGGAAAGAAGCACCCTTATGGGTGTTAATCAGATTATATAATGTCATCAGCTAGCCTTACCAGGCTGTATAGAAATCCCTACCATCACTGCTGGAAGGCAATGCAAATATGTACTCCATGTGAACTACTAAACTACCTGCAAGGTTAGGAAGCTTATGTTATTCATAATACTTCTGCTTTGTGCTGCACTAGTCAGGCCACATTTAGAATGCTGTGTCCTGTTCTGGTCACTCCATTTTAAGAAGGACATTGATAAGCTGAAGTGTGTCCAGAGACAAGCAGCCAGGATAGTGAGGGGTCTGGAAACCAAGTCCTATGAGACGGGTAGCGAAAACGGAGCCCTGCCTGTTTCCTCTTGTTGCCCTGGCGCTTGTCGATGCCAGGGCGATGAGAGGCAAGGGGCGGGGATCAGTTCACTCTATTCAGCACTGATTAGGCCTCAACTTTGAGTATTGTGTCCAGTTCTGGGCACCACACTTCAAGAAGGATGCAGATAAGCTGGAGCATCTTCAGAGGAGGGTTCAGAGGAGGGCAACGAGGATGATCAGGGGTCTGGAAACAAAGCCCTGTGAGGAGAGACTGAAAGAACTGGGCCTGTTTAGCCTGAAGAAGAGAAGACTGAGGGGAGACATGATAGCACTCTTCAGATACTTCAAAGGTTGTCACACAGAGGAGGGCCAGGATCATCCCAGTGTGCAGGACATGGACTAATTGGCTCAAGTTACAGGAAGCCAGACTCCAGCTGGACACCAGGAAAAAACTTCCTGACAGAGCAGTATGACAATGGATCCAATTACTTAGGGAGGTTGTGGGCTTTTCCACACTTGACTAGAAGTCTTCAAGAGGCAGCTGGACAACCATCTGACAGGTATGCTTTGAGGTGGATTCCTGCATTGAGCAGGGGATTGGACTTGGTGGCCTTATAGGCCCCTTCCAACTCTACTATTCTATGATTCAATGATGATGATGACGATTATACACTCCCCCTGAAGACACAGGTCCACAGCTTGGGTATACTTCTGGATTCAGCCCTGAGCCTGGATGCCCAGGTTTTGGCGGTGGCCAGGAGTGCATTTGCACAGTTAAAGCTAGTGTGCCAGCTGCGCCCGTTCCTAGAGATGTCAGACCTGGCCATGGTGACACATGCCTTAGTTACATTCCGATTGGATTACTGTAACATGCTCTACGTGGGGCTGCCTTTGAAGAGGGTTCAGAAACTCCAGCTGGTTCAAAGAGCTGCAGCCAGATTGTTGACCGGGGCTGGTTACAGGGAGCACACAACTCCCCTGTTAAAACAGCTCCACTGGCTTCCAGTTTGTTTCCGGGGACAATTCAAACTGCTGGTTATGACCTATAAAGCCCTATATGGCTCGGGTCCAGGTTATTTGAAAGAACCTATTCTCCCTTATGAGCCTGCCCGTGCTTTGAGATCTTTTGGAGAAGCCCTTCTTTCAGTCCCACCATCTTCACAGGTGCACTTGGTGGGAACATGGGAGAGGGCCTTCTCGGTGGCTGCTCTAGTGCTCTGGAACTCTCTTCCCAGGGAAGCTAGGCTTTGATGGGCTTTCGGAAGCAGGCTAAAACTTTTTTGTTCCAGCAGGCCTTTGGAGAATAATCTGGTCCTCCATCTATGTTAATATCTTATAATTTTGTTGTGTATCTTAAATGTTTATGGTTTTGTTCCCCCCCCCCCCAATGTATGTTTTAAACTTTGTGAGGCTGCCTTGAGGCCCAGCATTGGGCAAAAGGTGGATACAAATAAATATAATAATCATAATCATAATAATCATAATATGCATTATCCAGAGCAGTATCGTACAAAACATACAGAAGCAGCTCAACATGGGAGGTAATATGTAAACCAGGCAAACCTCTTTTAGCCCAAGAGTCAAATTCCATTTCAGAGAAGGTGTTGGGGGCTGAATTCCAGTAGTAGGTGGGGCCAGAGGCAAAAGGGGGTGGATCACCCCATACAAATGCCAACAGAGGTATGTAAAAGGGGGAATGCTGGGACTTGTAAGACTCCCCCCCCCCCAGTCTAACCATGCATAGGGTTGCGGCCTTAGGATTCTTAAATTCACAAACCATTTTTAATTCCACACTGTTGTTCCACTCAGAGTAATGACATGACCTATGAAAAGCAGAGTGAGAGCTGCTGTTTCTCCCGAGATGGCTGGGCTTGCATTGCCTCTGAATTACCAGCCGTGTGAATTAGTCTAGCCTTGTGATGGCTCCTTCAGAACTGGGCTGCCTGGATATCCCTCCTGTATGATTAAAGATGTGATCCGCTCCCAAGTGGCACATTTTCAGAAACGTTTAAGAGATCAAAGCGGTATTTATGCACAATGCATCCGTCATACTAACACGGATGTCCAAATCCCCCAGAGATGAAAGGATTCTTGGGAGAAATGTGCCGGGGGAAATGCAATTTATGAACAAATTAATGTGGAGGGCGGGGCAGGGTGGTGGTGGTGACGGATGAAACTTTGCTACTCAGCTTTAAACCTGTAACCACGAGCATATCTTTCAAACCAGAACAGCTCACAGAAGGCAGACTTCTGGATCTGCCCTATTCCCTACTTGGAATAGTATCCTTTGCAGGTTTTCACATGTGCAAGTTCCCTACGCACTCTAAACCTTTCAAACAACCTTGGAAGCAAATACGTTCCCATTCCTTGAAATCTCATAGATGCTGGTTAGTTAGTTCCCCCTTGCTGTCTTCACTTCTCCCTGCTTCAGGTTCTGTAGGAGAGGTTCAGCCCACAACAGTTTCTACCCATCACCTGTAGCATGTACGAACCATTGCACTGAACTGCTTGGTGTTGGATTTACACCTGGGAGACAGATCTACCTGGTTGGCCATGTTCCTCTTTGGTAATGTCACTGATGGCAATTACCTCCCCATTAACTGACCCGGCATTTGCTAAAGGTCACTTACAAGCTGTGGGAACAGATCTCAGAGTGAGATGTATGCGAGTCACCCATGACATCTCTGGCCTACAACAGCTACCTATGGTCTAGAGCAGTGTTTAAATACCCACTTTTTCTTGGCCTCAATGAAGCACGAACTGCATTGCTATTAACCTCTAGCTTCTTCCCTGAGATGAGAAAAAACAGATCCAGGAAAGCAGGCAGCAGCATGATCCACTGTACCTGGCACAACAGGGGCAAACTTTTTGGTCTTTCTTTCTCCATAATGGGAAGGAGGGTAGAAATGGCCGGATCTGTCAGTGTTGTAGGGGTTCTCAGCTTTCCAATACATTGAGGAGTTTTTCAAAACGTTCACATCTGATGCATGCATTTTTTCAGTTCTGTACATCGTGGGATGCATGCACCCGTTGACTAAAATGTGTTTTGTGCATGTGGAAATGCACATATTTTTCTTTCCTCGTTTGAAAACTCGGTGCGTGTTGTCAAACACATTTTGTTTTGCTTTGCGGAATGCATCCCAAGCTTGGAACCGCATGGATTTCCAATCACAAATTGTATTTGTGCCCACATTCAGTTCTGGGAGGTGCAAATTAGGTCAAGAAAGAAAGAAAGAAAGAAAGAAAGAAAGAAAGAAAGAAAATTGCTCACACACCCATATAGGGAGGATAGGCAGAGGTAGATAGGATATTGTGTTGGGCAGAAGCCTGCAGTTGGCTTCAAGAAGGTGTGTGGGGTAGCCACCCTCTATGAAATGTAGAGTTGCCACTGATGCATTTCTGAAAAAGAAGAGCTGCATCTCCAAAGGGGGGAGTTAGGACACCCATTTCCATATGCAAATGTTTAAGTAGAAGTACAAATATAGAAATAATAACTATAATTTAAATAGAAATACGAGAGCTCTCACCATAGTTGAGAAGACTGTCCCAGGTGATCTGCTCAGTCTCCTGCCCAGGTGCGAAGTGTTGGTGGGCAACTTCAAGCCCCCGCAGCTTCTTCCTTATGGTCCGTTGACTTGGACTAGACAGTCAATAAAATAGACTTGAAAAAGAGGACTGTCTTCTGTCAGATTTTCAAAATAGAAAACTGTCCTCTGCAAAGTAGGGCACTTGGACACCCTAGCATGTTATATTGTATATAACACTATATATATATATATATATATATATATATATATATATATATATTGTATATAACACTATATATACAATATATATATAAAGGCAGGGAGGCATGCAGCACCTGGTGAAATTCCCTTTTTACAACAGTTAAAGCTGCAGGAGCCCTGCCCTCTTTTGTATCTGGTCACTCTAGCATAGCTCCTGCAGCTTTAACTGTTGTGATGAAGAGGAAACTTCCCCAGGTGCTGAATGAATACAAATGACACCTGCTGAAATTACCTTTTCTATACAACTGTTAAAGATACAGGATCCCTGTCCCCATTTTCATATGGTCACCCTATTACTATGGTCTCCAGGATGCAATGTGTTAAGTCATCCTCCCCCTGATAACTATAACTATAATTTAATGATAACCCTGTGTGTGACTATAAGCCCTGCCCTCTTTTAAATCTGGTCACTCTAGTATAGCTCCTTCACCTTTAACTGTTGTGATGAAGAGGGAATTTCCCCAGGTTCTCCATATATACAAATGACACCTGCTGAAATTCCCTTTTCTATGCAACTATTAAAGATCCAAGAGCCCTGTCCTCCTTTTCATATGGTCGCCATAATTAAGTAGGGTGACCATATTAAAAGGAGGACAGGACTCCTGTATCTTTAACAGTTGCATAGAAAAGGCAATTTCAGCAGGTGTCATTTGTATATATGGAAAACCTGGTGAAATTCCCTCTTTATCACCACAGTTAAAGGTGCAGGAGCTCTACTAGAGTGACCAAATTTAAAAGAGGGCAGGGCACCTGCAACTTTAACTGGTGCGAGGAAGAGGAAATTTCCCCAGGTTCTCCATACATACAAATGACACCTGCAGAAATTCCCTTTTCAATACAACTGTTAAAGATACAGGAGCCCTGTCCTCCTTTTCATATGGTCACCCTATAATTAAGGCTTTATGAGTGGAGGAACATGATGAGCTGTGGTGTTAAAAAGGACCAACATTATTCAGCCTTCCAAATAAGGCAGTCAGAAATTAAGCAAGTGAGGCAACTGGGCAACAGAATGAAACAGGCCGTCCAAATGTTAAGTAGACTGGCTGGCCTGCTCCTGCTGGAATCAGTAGCAACAGCATCATAATCTGAAGGCTCCCTCAGAGTGGTAAACATGTATAAAGGAGGAAGCCTTTTGCTTTGCTTTCTAACACTCAGCCATGTCTTCATAATGCCAAGATGTACGATGGCCAATCCCTATTAATAGCACATCGGTTTTGAGGATGCTTTGCAGAAGACATCAGTTCTTGAGCCGGATGCTTAGGGTGGCCGCTTACAAATTGCCAAAAAAGACGCGATGCATCACAAGAAGACAAAAGAGAGCAGTGATTTGAACAAAATTTGCATATGCTGATTAATGTATTAATTTTATATATTTTAATCCATGTTATGTATTTTATAATTTTTTTGTATTCTGTGTTGTTCCCCAACAAGGTATGAAATTATTATTATTATTATTATTATTATTATTATTATTATTATTATTATTATTATTATTATTAGAATCATCATCATCATCATCATCATAGATACACATGTAGAAATCATTATTAGAATTTAAATAGAAACACAGCACATAGTGTGGAAGATTGAGCAGGTGATTTTTGTCTCTTGTTCAGTCTACTGCCCAGCTGCTGTGGATGGGCAGCTTCAAGGCCGTTTAGCTCTTCCTTCCGATGGTCTTTTATCTTTATGCCAGACTTGGCTGGAACAGCCCTAGAGGACACCTCCAAAAAGAGTTCAGTCCTCCGGCATCCATTTGAAGAGAGGACTGTCCTCTGTAAAAGAGGACACATGGGCACACTAGCACAGAGAATTAGCAAACGACATTTTGCTGCCTGAAGCAGAAAACAAGAAGGCGCCCCCTCTCGTCCTATGGCAGATGAATGATAAGAACATCAGAAGAGCCCTGCTGGATCAGACCAAGGGTCCATCTAGTCCAGCACTCTGTTCACACAGTGGGACACCAGCTGTCGACCAGGGACCCACAAGCAGGACACAGTGCAACGACACCCTCCAACCCATGTTCCCCAGCAAGTCCAGGCTCTAAAATTACCAGGTGCACCAATGCCCACCCCTGCCCAAAGCTTATGTGAAACAAAATCAGCCCTGCTGCTGTAGTGTATCCATGTTTCTAACCAACTACCCTGTGGGTTACATGATGCAAGTATCATTTGATCAAAAAGTTCTCTCTCTCTCTCTCTCTCTCTCTCTCTCTCTCTCTCTCTCTCTCTCTCAAGAAAAAGAAGAAGTAATTTTAGCAGGGCCAAATCTACACCAAGCAGGATATAACACTTTGAAATAAGTTTGAAAACGGTATACGGATTGCGTCCTGGGCCCCAACAGTTGTCAAAATCATCATAAACTGTTATAAAGCAGTAGTGTAGATCCTGCCCAGGAGATTAATCTGATTTAATAAAGACATTTGATGGAAAACTCCAGAGCTTGGGACATAAAAATGTCAAACCGGAATAGTTAATGGCCTGATCTGGGATATGCTGTGACAGCTAATGAATGTAGCTATTTGGACAGCGATCCTTAGCAAATCACTTTTTCCAAATGGTGTTATTGAAGGAGTTCTCATCTGTCCTCTGCTGAAATCTGAGTAATGTTTCTGTTTAATATCTCTCTTTCACTCTCTCTCATTCCCCCTCCCTCCCTTCAACTGTTTATGGAGCCCCTGAGGCAATCAACTGAGACCAATTGTATTTCATTAGCTTCACTGGGTAGCCAGGGCAGGGCTGGGCAGAAGGTTGATCTCAAGATAGTTTTGGACTTCAACTCCCAGAAGGTTCTGCCAGCATGCCCAATGGTTAGGTATGCTGGGAACTGGAGTCCAAAATATCTGGAGAGTTAGTTTTTGCCCACCCCTGAGCTAAAGGGCTGTGGTAGTGGGGAGTTCATCTGATCTGCATGGAAATATTATCCTACCACATGGTGGGCACCATAATGCAAAAGGTCCTCCTCCATCCCATGACCAAGTGAGCATCAGTAGACCATGTAAGGACCCCCCACCCATGGGGCATAAAGACTTGGATGGCCTATACAGGAGAAAGCAGCCTCTCAGATAACCTAGTAACTGAGCTGTTGGGGCCTTATAAACCAACAGTACCACCTTGTACATGACCTGATGGGTAATTAGAGTCAGTGTGGCGCTTTCAGTACAGGACTCATATGTGCAGGGTAGGAAGCTCCATTGAGTGCATTCTGCACTAGCTGAAGTTTCTGAACTGATCCCAACAGGGCAGCCCCACGTAAGACCTTGAGGTTACCGGTGCATGTAAGCATTGCAACGAGATAGTGTGGAATGCTTCGAACACTCACTCTTAATTTAACTCTGTACCAATGCAAAGAATTATTATTTTTCATCATATTATTCAACCATCTAGCTGGGGACCAGCGAAGTTGACAGAACCACCCTTTGCTTAATATGTGTACTGCTGTTGCTTTCTGAACCAGCTGTTCCTTTTAACAGTTTTCAAAGGCAGCCCCATTACAGTAGTGTAGTCTGGATATTGCTACGGTCTGAGTGACAGCAGCCTGGTCTTTCTTGTTCTGGAGAAGCACAGCAGCAAACCAATGATGCGATGACCTGATTGAATATAATGAAAATGCTTTTTTTGGGGGGGGGGGGAGGAATCAAAATAATTTCCCTGCTAGACATCAGGCATGCTTTATTAGTGCCTCATTGCCTGACCTTTGTGCCACGGCTGAATTGATTTATAAGCTTCCTCTGTCTGTGTGACACATTTTATTCATCAACTCTGTCGTTGGCCTGGTTTGTTCCCGATTAATTTATCATGGCATCATTCAATGCAGAACTGATTTGGTAGAAAATTGATTATTGCCTTTGATGAGATGGCACATCGGTCTCTGTGTTGCTCCAAAAATGGTGAGTCATCTTTCTCTGTCAGTGAAACATCTGTAACCAAATTAGAAATGTGTGCTCGATGAATGGCGTGGATTTGTTTGTTGCTCTGTGGACACCTGTTGGCTAGAAGTCCTGATGGCTCTATGCTAATTCTGGGACCCAAGGCAGTATGTATATGTAAACCAGTTGCAGGGGAACATGGGTGGGAGGCTGCTGTTGCACCCATGTCCTGCTTGTGGGTTTCCTGTGGATGGCTGATCAGCTACTGTGTGGACAGAATGTTGGACTAGATGGACTTTGGTGTGATCCAGTATGGCTCTTCTTATATTCTTATACATTCTTGTAGTTGGTACATACAGAGGCAAGTGGTATTTTTCAGGTAATATTTTGGAATTTTATTCGATAACAATCTGAGGGCCAACTCTGTGAGCAGTGCAATGTCAGAGCAAGGAAATCACACGGAATCATCACATCTCTTTCACAAACTTGAAAACTGCAATTTTGTATTCTATGGAAGAGGAGCCATCTTACCATTTAAGCCCATGGCTCCAACATTTCATTGCTCACACCATGAATAGACTTGTGCTTGTGTGAACAGTTATTTGTGGGAGTAACCTACTGGCTGATAGAACTGTGAGCAAATGGTCTCTTGAAATTCTCCAACTTATTTGTGAGTAGAGAAATTGGAGGAACCATTTCACCAAGTTTCTTCGAGGGAAGGAGACATTCTCCAACAGTTTCTAAGTAGCAGGAGTAACACAGCATCATTTTTTTCTAAGCTTTCTCACTCCACACCCCATTTTCTGCTGCCGCTGCAGCAACAGTAGTCAGCAGGCTGGCCACCTTTCTGCCTTCTTCATAATAGTCCAGATCAGGGGCTCGCAGTGTAGGGGAGATGGCGGCCACCCCAGCAAAATGGTGAGAAATATTTGGAAAACATTCTGCATTCTTCTTTTTCCAGAAGTGGTGGAGGGGAGAAAAAGAAAAATCTCAGGAATTTTCTCTGAAAAAAATTGCAACAGATTTGCTCTAGATAGAGCTTTGCAGAGATCTTCTGTATGAAGGCACAACTGCACAGGATGGACTACATGACCAGGCTAGGGTCGAACAGAGGAAAAACAAGCAACTTCTAAGAACGTGAGATCAACCAACCTATCAACACATCTATTCCCCTATCTATCTATGACTTGTGTCCTCACCTACACAAAGGCATTGAAGCCACACCCTGAGTTTTATTAAAGATAAATGTCAAAAAATACAAATAACATAAGGAAAAAATAATGGACCAAATGAGCTGAACATATGATAAACTGGCCTAGTTAAAGGACATGCTCTTCCTTTATTCCACACAGTATAGTTTGTATCTGTTTCTGAGTACTTTCCATTTGGTCTGCCCTCATTCTTTTCTGTAAATCCGCATCCCAGTTTGAGAGAACATCTGTGACATCTCAAGTACAAAAGCAACAGGAAAGTGTAAAAATAACTGAAGTTGAGCGTGCCAGAATCCAGACATAATAGCAGCCCAATCCAAGAACAAATTATAACAAAGAATGAAAACAATCTAGAAGATAGAGGCAGATGAGTCAAGATCTCTCTTGAAAATCTGTCTTAAGGCTCTGACCTGATCCCATGTGGTCCCATGGAACTAAAACCACCTGTTTAGTTTTCATGGATTAGATTAGTGGTGAAAATTTTTTTAGGTTCTGGGAGCAATATTTCCAATTTAAAATTGGTTAGTGAGCTGCAAGAAAAAAATAACACTTCTACATACCTTATACAGGAATGCAGATACTACACTGCATGGAGCTGCCCTAGTAGACTGTTGATTCTACAATAAATTGATTCTAACATGTGGCATCTGGACACAGTTTGTGCAGAAGGAATGAAGCTTTCATAATGCAGTACATCTGGGAATAAGGCTTTTACTTAGGTCATAGCCTGTTCCCTAAAAAGAGGAAGGAGATAAAGAGATTGAAAATAATGATGAATACTGTTTTATTTCTGTCTACATAATCATACCTCAACCTTCCTCAAGAATGTAGATAGGGAGAAATATCTCTCTCTCTCTCTCTCTCTCTCTCTCTCTCTCTCTCTCTCTCTCTCTCTCTCTCTCTCTCTAAATACTAGAACCCAATGGGTTCATCCTATGAGGCTGATTGGTGGGAGTTTCAGGAAAGATAAAAGGAAATACTTCTTCACACCACGCATGGTTAAGCTATGGAATTTGATGCCATAAATTGTAGTGATGACCACCGATTTAGGTGGCTTTAAAGGGGGTTAGACAAATTCCTGGAGGTGCAACTGGAGGAAAGGGGCTGAAATAAATTTTGCTCCACAAATCTCTCTACTAATGTCTCTTCTGCAGATATTTCAGTCAAATATTCTTTGGGCATTTTCTGCCTGTTCAAATATTCTTTGAGAGTGTGCCCATACCCCTGCCAACAACACTCTCCCCATTCTTGCACTGTTCAGAGAAAGATCATCAGTGATATGAAGGTGACCTACTGCTGGTGTCTTCATTGGAGAACTTCTGAGAAGCCTCCAAAGAACTGTTGAGGGCTTCTCAACAGATACTTTTCACTAGGAATGTAGGAGAAATTATTTCAGCTGACATTGGGCATGTCTACACCTAAGGGCGTAGAGGGAGGGAGGGAGGGAGGGAGGGGGAGGGGGAGGATCATGGACTTACCTGCTTCTGTGATCCTCCCCCAGTGTCCAAACGACAGCATGACATCCTGGAAGGGAAGAGGGACATCGCGGCTGCCTTTTTTTAAAACAGGGGAGATGGAGTGCGATTGCGCTCCACAAAAAAGTAAGTAACTCCCCCCAAACCTGCTCCCCCCCACCTGTCATGGGCATGGAGCCTCCCTGGACAGCTCCGTGCCCGTTTTCAGAGCACCACAGTCCGCAGGATGCTCCTGGGACCACGGGGAACATCAGGTTTTCTGCAATTCCTGATATACCGCAGAAAGTTCATGGCTGTCCCTGCTTTCTCCCAGGATTCCCTGTGAGTCATATGGATGCACAGGGACCCACGTGAGACCAGCCCAGTGTAGATGGCTAGTGTAGACATGCCCATTGCAGCACGTCGCATGATGTGTTCTGCATACAAGTTGAATAGGTAAGGTGAGAGTATACAACCCTGCCGTACTCCTTTCCCAATCTTAAACCAGTCCGTTGTTCCGTGGTCTGTTCTTACCATTGCTACTTGTTCATTATACAGATTCCTCAGGAGGCAGACAAGATGACTTGGCATCCCCATACCACCAAGAACTTGCCACAGTTTGTTATGATCCACACAAAGGCTTTAGAATCGTCAATAAAACAGAAATAGATGTTTTTCTGGAACTCCCTGGCTTTCTCCATTATCCAGCAGATATTGGCAATTTGGTCTCTAGTTCCTCTGCCTTTTCTAAACCCAGCTTGTACATCTGGCAATTCTCGCTCCATGAATTGCTGGAGTCTACCTTGCAGGATCTTGAGCATTACACCTTGCTGGCATGTGAAATAAGTGCCACTGTCCGATAGTTTGAACATTCTTTAGTGTTTCCCTTTTTTGGTATGGGGATATAAGTTGATTTTTTCCAGTCTGATGGCCATTCTTGTGTTTTCCAGATTTGCTGGCATATGGCATGCATCACCTTGACAGCATCATCTTGCAATATTTTAAGCAGTTCAGCTGGGATACCGTCGTCTCCTGCCGCCTTGTTATTAGTAATGCTTCTTAAGGCCCATTCAACCTCACTCTTCAGGATGTCTAGCTCTAACTCACGGACCACACTGTCTGAGCTATTCCCAATATTATTATCCTTCCTATACAGATCTTCTGTATATTCTTGCCACCTTTTCTTGATCTCTTCTGTTTCAGTTAGGTCCTTGCCATCTTTGTTTTTGATCATACCCATTTTTGCCTGGAATTTACCTCCGATGTTTCTAATTTTCTGGAAGAGGTCTCTTGTCCTTCCTATTCTATTGTCTTCTTCCACTTCCGCACATTGCTTGTTTAAAAATAATTCCTTATCTCTTCTGACTAACCTCTGGAATTTTGCATTTAATTGCGCATATCTCCCCCTATCACTGTTGCCTTTTGCTTTCCTTCTTTCTTGGGCTACTTCCAGTGTCTCAGCAGACAGCCATCTTGCCTTCTTGGTTTTCTTTTTCTTTGGGACATTTTTTGTTGCCACCTCTTGGACAATGTTGCAAACTTCTGTCCATCGTTCTTCCGGGACCCTATCTACGAAATCTAGTCCCTTAAATCTATTCTTCACTTCCACTGCATATTCATTAGGAATATTAGTGAGCTCATATCTAACTGATCTGTGGGTCTTCCCTATTCTCTTTAGTTTGATTCTAAATTGTGCAATAAGAAGTTCGTGATCTGAACTACAGTCAGCTGCAGGTCTTGTTTTTACTGTCTGTATAGATGTCCGCCACCTTTGGCTGCAAAGGATGTAGTCAATCTGATTTCGGTGTCGGTCATCTGGTGAAGTCCATGTATAAAGCCGTCTTTTTGGTTGTTGGAAGAGAGTGTTTGTTATGCGCAGTGAGTTGTCCTGGCAGAATTCTATCAGCCTATGTCCCGCTTCATTTTGTTCTCCTAGACCATGCTTACCTGTAATTCCAGCTGTCATTTGACTGCCCACCTTAGCGTTCCAGTCTCCTGTAATGAAAATAACATCTCTTTTTGGTGTATTATCCAGTAGGTGCTGCAGATCCTCATAGAAGTGATCTACTTCTGCTTCTTCAGCATCTGTGGTTGGGGCATATATTTGGATCACTGTGATGTTAAATGGCTTACCCTAAATTCAAACTGAGATCATTCTATCATTTTTTGGATTGTATCCAAGCACTGCTTTTGCCATTTTATTATTAATTATGAAGGCTACTCCATTTCTTCTGTGATCCTCTTGTCCACAGCAGTAGATCTGGTGGTGATCTGATGTGAAGTGGCCCATTTCAGTCCATTTCAGTTCACTGACACCCAATATATCTATATTTAATCTTGACATCTCACCAATAACCACATCCAATTTGCCATGGCTCATAGATCTTACATTCCAGGTTCCCATGGTGTGTTGACCTTTAGAACATCGGATTTGTCGTTCACCACCAGCACCGTCGGCCGCTAGCCGTCCTTTCGTCTGGGGCTAGTTGAACTTATCCTCTGTTCTTCCCCAGTAGCATTTTGACCATCTTCCGATCTGGAAGTCCCATCTTCCGATGGTATACCGACATATCTCTGGTTGTACTGATCCATTTAGTTTTCACGGCAAAAATACTGGGGTGGGTTGCCATTACCTTCCCCAGGGATCGTATTTAGTCTGACCTCTCTGCCATGACCTTCCCGTCTTGGGTGTCCCTTCACGGTTTAGCTCATGGCATCCTTGAGGTGCTCAAGCTCCAGCACCATGACAAGGTAACGATCTCCTTTGCTGGAGGGGAGACATGAGAGCACTCTTCAAATACTTGAAAGGTTGTCACACAGAGGAGGGCCAGGATCTCTTCTCGATCCTCCCAGAGTGCAGGACACGGAATAATGGGCTCAAGTTACAAGAAGCCAGATTCTGACTGGACATCAGGAAAAAAATCCTGACTGTTAGAGCAGTACGACAATGGAATCAGCTACCTAGGGAGGTTGTGGGCTCTCCCACACTAGAAGCATTCTAGAGGCAGCTGGACAACCATCTGTCGGGGATGCTTTAGGGTGGATTCCTGCATTGAGCAGGGGGTTGGACTCGATGGCCTTGTAGGTCCCTTCCAACTCTGCTATTCTATGATTCTATGATATTTGTTTTTAAAATATGGATGATTGGTTCATTACAATTGATATTCTGGTTGAAGGCCATTCAACAATAAATCGTTGCTTTGTATTAGATCATCTCATCAGTAAATATATGACACAACTGAGTTCAAACTGTATGTAACATTGTCAATTTTTTATTTTTTGGGGGGCAGGCTTTGATTTAATTAATAGAATTCAGCAAAACTAGCAGATACAAACAGTGGGCCTCTTCATGAGCTTTCAAGGATTCTCCAAATTCCATCTTGAGGCTCATTCCATGTCAAGTCTGTATCAGTTTGTTGGTATCTTTGAAATGTACCCATTCTTCTCCCATTGATTAAAGCAGATTTATGTTCAGTTTTTAAAACTGTGCATTTTTCGTGCACATTTTCCAAATGTATGCTTGCTGTCGTGTGTCTTTATTTTGGTACATGAATCACATTGCAAGGTTGGAAATACACAATGTTCAACCTCAGCTTGTGTCAGAGACCGTGTTCAATCCAGGGGGTACAAACTGGGTAAATGCTGTTCAAAAATGAACTGAAATAAATTTCTCATGCATCCTTAACCTCATATCGATCTGGATTTATTATTCTCACCATCCAGTAGCTGGGAGGGGCGCTATAAAAAAGATATAAACAAAAATATAATAAAACACATAAAAGACAACAGTTTATATTCAATAAAACCAATCAATTAAAAGTAAATCAACAACTAAATGGAATAATGATTTGATGCACAAAGGATGGCCATCAAATCCAGCCAATTTTGTGCTTATTGAATGCAAAACCTTTATCCTTAAGGTGACTGGGTCTGAAAATGCCCCCATATATGTTTTTCCTTTCCAAATAAACTGTTGAGAATAATCCTTGGTGTCTCCAGGGGTACCCCTGTATCATTCCTATGAGCAGAAACAGGTGTAATAGCAATAAAATATATTATTATTATTATTATTATTATTATTATTATTATTATATTATTATTATTATTATTATTATATTATTATTATTATTATTATTATTATTATTATTAATTATTAGCTTGAAATACTTTCCTTTTCAAGTACCCTTTTGCTCTAACTGTGTCTTGTAGAGCAAATAGGAGCTAAACCAGCTAATTCTAAAACCTGGCTCCAAGACTAGTCCACCAAACCCATCATTATGTCTTTTATTTGGAGTATTTTTCTTTTCTGAATTTTACTCATTGTAAACAGTGATTTGGAGAACAAGCCTGCAGTGTTTTCATTCAATGCAACTTCTGTGCTATTGCATGAAACAAGATAGCACTCTGGTATGCAAGGTTTAAAGTTAAATTTGAAAGTGAGGGCTAACTGAAGCGTAGCTGAGAGTCAGAAATGCCATAACCAGAATCAGGAAGCAACAGATGTTAACTGCCATTTTAGAAGGGCATTCTGACAAAATATGAATTTAGATTCTGCCCATGTGGCAGTGGCTCTTTAATTATGTATTTTACTGTCCCATTTTCGCTAGACGTCATACAACATTTTTAAATCGCGTCTTCACAAGGAAAACTGCTTAGTCTGATTAGAACAAAAATCTTTGGTTTGTTTACATCTCACAATGAGGCAATTTTACTGGCAGTGGTGGACTTCGCTTTGAGCTAGTTTATTTATTTATTATTTATTTATTTACAATATTTATATACCACTCCCCATTGAAAATTTCGGAGCGGTGTACAAGATAAAATAAAATAAAAACAGAATAAATCACTGTAAAATAGATTTTAAAAGAAGCAGTTATCTACTCTCTATGAGGAGTGATAAATAGGTTTTATTGATTATGAACTGTGGTCTTCGGTGTGTTTTTATTGTATTTTTGTATTTTTGTTCATATCTTTTTTCTGTGGTGGTGGTTGTAACCAACAGTTGTGAAAATAAAATTATATTCATTCATTCATCTATCTTATTGAATAAAATGAATAAAATTTTATTCGTTCTCACTTTTGAACCAGTTTGTGAATCAAAACTATTCTTCAAAATTCGCCTGCTCTGAATTTTGCAATAGAGTTCTCCAATCAAAAACAAAAACAAAACAAAACACACACAGAGAGAGAGAGAGAGAGAGAGAGAGAGAGAGAGAGAGAGAGAGAGAGAGAGAGAGAGAGAGAGAGAATTGTGTATATTAGGTGAAATGTATACAAATCCATGTATTAGGGGTGTGCAAGGACCCCCTGATCCGCTTCACTTCCAGATCCGCAACTTCCGGATCGGGTCCGCTCTGCTCTGCTCCACCTATAGTCCGTTCCGCTTCGCTGCGAAGCTCCGGATCCGGATTGGAGCTCCGCTTTCCCCCCATAGGCTTGCATTGAAATCCAAAAAACCCTACAACGTTTTTTCTGTTAAAGTTAGAAACCTCAAGTTTGGCACCATGACACCTCATAGATGTATACACACGCATGCCAAGACTTAAGCAAATCAAAGCATCCCCTGATTTTCGGGGAATTTTTGAAAATTGGACACCCCATTTTCAGACATGGGATTTACTCTGACATTTTGATAGATAAAAACTTGGAAGCAGGCACCCTCACAGCTGCCATCTAGATCCACATTTATGGCAAGTTTCAAGCAAATCCCATCATCCCTTCATTTTGGTGGGGCTTTAACCTCTAATGCATCACCCGTATCCCCAATTCACACCCCTTTCAATATCTCTGTCAATTTTCACGTTAGAATCCTCAAACTTGGCACCATGATAGCTTATCCAAGTATACATATGCATGCCAAGCCTCAAGCAAATCCAAGCCTCCCCTGATTTTTTGGGAATTTTTGAAAATCAGACACCCCATTTTCAAACATGGGATTTGCGCTGAGATTTTGACAGATAAAGTGGGCACCCTCACAGATGCCGTCTAGATCCACATTCATGGCAAGTTTCAAGCAAATCCCGTCATCCCCTGATTTTTGGCGGGGCTTTAACCTTTTAACTCACCCCAAATCAAGTCCCATGCTAGAACTACGTCAATTTTCACATTAGAAATCTCAAACTCGGCACCATGACAGCTTATCCATTTATACACACGCATGCCAAGACTCAAGCCAATCCAAGCCTCCCCTGATTTTTGGGGATTTTTTGAAAATAGGACACCCCAGTATCTCAGGGATTTAAAGCTGCAGACAGCTCAATGGGGCCATTTCAAAGGAAATCACAACATGCCATGAATTGGGGAGTAGATAAACCTATATGAATCTTCTTCCACACTTGAAAAATTGATTTGGAACTTCTAAAAGTCTAAGTGAGCGCAGGAAGGACTTATCCCCTGAGTCAAAGCAAGACACACACAAACATCCCTGCGAGGCGGGCAGGGGAGGAGGGAGGGAAGACAGGCAGGCAGCAGACATTTCTGGGGGCACAAGGAAGTGATGCAAGGATGGTTTGTTTCAAAGCCAGCAGTAAGTCATGCATTGCAAAGTGCAAACCATCCCTGCAAGGCGGTCACAGAGGAGGAGGTCAGGCGGGCAGATCTAGTATGGGGGAGTCAGTCCCGGCAGATGCTCCACCACAGCAGCACCCCAGGGGGAAGGCACGCAGGAAGGCAGGCAGCAGGCATTTCTGGGGGCACAAGGAAATGATGCAAGGATGGCTTGTTTCTTTCTAAGCCAGCAGTAACACATTGCAAAGTGCAAACCATCCCTGCGAGGCGGTCACAGAGGAGGAGGAGGACAGGTGGGCAGAGAGCCAGGCAGAGATACGCCATAGATCTAGTATGGGGGAGTCAGTCCCGGCAGATGCCCCACCACGGAATTGCCCGTTTGATTTTCACAGCAGGAGAGGCGGCCTGCTTACTGGTGCCAGCCTGAGCCTTCCCTTGACCACCACTGCTTTCAGCACACCTAGCCACAGACCTGCGCCTGCTCCCTCTTCTCATGATGATAATAATATAATACTAATACTAATACTAATATGTATTTAGGGAAATGGGACAAGTGTGTATGCTTTGCCCAAACAGGATTTGAAATGCTCAAACTGTATTGGCTTTTTTGCACTTCAGAAACACTACTTTGCCCATTCACACTTCTCACTTATATACATTAGCTTCTGAAGGCTTGTGTGTTGGCACCACTGCGCACATCCAGACTTTGAACTCCTGTCTACTTCCTGCACAAACATGCGACTCTGAGACCCTCTTCCTAATGCCCTGCGTTTCATGCCAGCACCATGGGGCTAAGTTACAATAGATGTCTCTGGGTTGTCTGTGCAGCCTCTGTTGTCTCTCACTCTAAGTCATTGCAGACAAACCAAAGCCTCCAGCCTCAAACAATAGGGGGACGTGCCTGGGGGAGGGGGAAGCAGCTGCCAATTTGACTGGTCCTAGTGACCAGTCTTTTAAGAAGCAACGCTGTCAGTTCAACTCATGAAAGACATTGCTCCACCACTAAGAAGTAAACGCTCACTTCAACTCATGATAGGCATTGCTCCACCGGGTTACTCTCTTTGGAGGGCTGTGATAGCCCCCCAAGTACAGGAGAGAGTGGGGGCACGTCCACATGGCATGCCCTAGGGGAGCTCATCCCCTTGCACCACATCTTTTCAGTTGTTCCCCAAGGTTAGGGTGGGTAGCAGTGCTCTCTTATTATTGGCTTAGTATATGATTTCAGGTTGTGTTTGTGCATTTGGTGGGGCTACTGTTTTAAAAAACACTGGGAAAAGTCCGTTCAGACTAAGAAAGAGAAGTTTCCCAGAATCCCAAGTTACCCGTTTTGCTAATCCCCTCCTCCAACTTTGGGATCATGTGATCATGACCGGGAGCTGACTCTTCCCCTCAGCCCTTCGAAAAAGGTATTTCCCGCCGGTTTTTTCAAAAATTTTAGTGTGTGACCCACACCACGCAGAGAGCTGAGAGTAGTCTCAAAATGACCCCCATCCACGACTCTCTGAGCACAAGAATTTTCAGAATGATAGCTTCAAAAACAACACAGTTATCCCCTTTTCTTTTCCGCAATGCAATCCTATGGGTGAAATGTTTCAAGATGGCGATCGGACCGGACCGCAGAAACCGGAGTGCTCCGAAAATGGGCGCTTCTCTTTGCCTTGCTTCTAGGGGTCCGCGGTCCGCTTCTACTCCGCCTCTGGGCAAGGCGGAGTAGGCCAATTCGCTCCTGCTTCTGCGCTTCTAATCGGAGCGGAGCACATGCCTATTATATACCTCTTTCATACTGCTTTCATAGTGCTATATCCTGCTTGGTGTAGCTTAGGCCTATAAGCCATTTTGGGCTGACCTATATCCCCAAAATGGGTTTAACATCTTCAGTAGCTCCTGGTTCTGATTAAAACCCAGATTGGATTCACAGCCCCACCGAAATCAGAGCCACCAGCATCCACTGATTATCTTTGGTCTCCCTACCTCACAGACTGGTTGTTAGGATAAAATGAAGTAGCCCTCTCACCTGAGAATGGATGGAGTAGAAAACGTGCTTTCATAACCACTCACTGATAAGGACTTAACTCTTATTAAATCACTTTTGTACACACTATTCAAAATGTTCGTAGTCATCTGCTCATGCAACAGGACTTCAACTTGCTCCCCTCCCCTCACAACCCCAACCTGCCCCCAAATCTGCTCCAGAGTGTCCCACCAATGCCTAAAGCAGTTTTGTGGAGGGGTGTGCAGAGGGTTGCAGGAGAGAGGGGAAAACCATTTCACCAACGCTTACTCTTCTGTTGGCAGACAGCAAATAATGGTCCAACCCGCTGGCTCTACTTAGAGAAGGCCTATGAGAATTAATGGGACTTAACTTAGTCATGACTAACTGAAGTCCCATTCATTTCATTGGATCTACCCTAAGTAGCTTTAATTAATTCATATTCCCTTCCAGAAACATCACTGAACAGTTCAAAATAATTGTGGAACTACATCAGTATTCACTAGTTCGTTGCACATCTCCTCTTGACTCACTGTTCAGTTATTTGAAAGCTGCCATCTGCACAACAGCAGCACAACAGAACAGGTTGGTAATTGATAGGCTGAGCCATTTTGTTCTTCTCGGAGCTCTTCTGTAACTATAAATGACACCTGATCATCTGGATTGAAATGGCCCTCAAGAGGATACCTCGGCCATCTGCCTTCATCTTGGCAGAGCTGGTGCATTCATGCCTAATAAATGGCAATCAAGTATCTACTCAAAATGCCTCCAATGACAGGAATCAAAGACACACACACACATGCACACACACACACCACACTTTTGCATCAGCTTCAGTCTCATTATTTCAGTTAAGTCCCATTACTTTCCTTGGCCTGACTCACTTAGGTAGGCTGACCATATTTTGGAAACCAAAAAGGAGGACAACATGGTCTGCCCCCAAGGGGGCGTGTCCAGCACCAAGGGGGCGTGCCCACCTGAACATAGCCTTGGTCACATGTCTGATTTTACAGCACATATTTAAGACAAATCTGTTCTACATAACATCTTAATGTTAAAATCACTGAAATAAAGAACAAGTGAGAGATTCAATGTATCTGAAATTAACTTCACTCACTCCTACTTTTGTAGGTTTTGCTGTACTTTGAAGCTTTTGCTATACTCTGTGTGTTACATTCTCCCCTTCCCTCAAATATCTTTTCTGACTGTATCTTCACTCCTTGCAAGCTGCTGTTGTTGTTAACAGGGTTTGTTACTGGCCGGCCGGATGGCTGGCTTTTTAAAATGTCAATTTTTTTAAAAAAAAGCTTGTGTATAATTGTCACAAGTTTCTCTACTCTAACATTCGGGTGGGTGTTGTGGCAGTGAACACTACTTTGCCCATTCACACTTCTCACTTATATACATTAGCTTCTCAAGGGTTGTGTGTTGGCACCACTTCGCACATCCAGATTTTGAACTCCTGTCTACTTCCTGCACAAACATGCGACTCTGAGACCCTCTTCCTAATGCCCTGCGTTTCATGCCAGCACCATGGGGCTAAGTTACAATAGATGTCTCTGGGTTGTCTGTGCAGCCTCTGTTGTCTCTCACTCTAAGTCATTGCAGACAAACCAAAGCCTCCAGCCTCAAACAATCTCTCTCTCTCTCTCTTTCTCTCTCTCTCTCTCTCCCAAAGTCTCCCAATGGTCCAGCTAGGCTGCACACTTGTGGCTTGGGATATTGCTTATTACAGGTTATTGCTTGGTCATATCTGGTGACTCTTACATCATTGTTGTTGTTGTTATTGTTGTTGTTGTTGTTGTTTCCTGCCTTTTGCCCAATACTTTAAAAAATTCTGCCACTAGCCGCTTCCACCTCCTCTCCTGCACAACTTTGATGCACTCTTAAAACACTCTGTGTGGCAAGCCAGCCTCAGGGCCAAGCTACAGGTGCATCTGGGTTGCCTTCAGCCTCTCTCTGCTTTATGCCAGTGTCTTTTGGTTTCATTTCTCTAAATGCTGCCGGGAGAGGGGGAGGAAGTTTTGTTGAATGTTTGAGCTGCCTTCATGCAAAACGTGCACAACATTGGAACTCCAGATATATGGAGATGCCTTCCATCCTGACCACTCTGGCTTAACAATGCAGTCCTCTACATGTCTACTGAGAAGTAAGCCCCATTGGATCCAATGGGGCTTATTCCCAGGTAAGTGGGGATAGGATTGTAGCCTAAGTCATGGAAAGTGTCCAATTGAAAGCCTTGGTGTGTAGTAATAGGGTCCAATCCAGAAGCACCCTAGCTCAGGAAAAGCCATTAAGGGAGAAATCCTAGGCATGTTTACATAGAAAAAGGCCTTACAGTTCCAGCGTTCCCCATCTGTAGGACTTTTGTTTTGGTCTAAACACGTATAGGATTGTACCATAACAATAATTGGCAGCCATTACGGTTCAATTACTTGACTCACTCATAGCATAATCCTTGTGAGGTATCAAGTCCTTTCAACCTGAAAGTTGAAGAGGCAGCTAGACACCCATCTGTCAGGGATGCTTTAAGGTGGATTCCTGCATTAATCAGGGGGTTGGACTTGATGGCCTTGTAGGCCCCTTCCAACTCTATTATTCTACGATTCTATGCATTATTTTGGCCTCTGTTTGTTTGTTATGCTCCACACACTCCCCTTCCTTTCTTCCATGACCTCCCATGCTCCGGGCTGGCTTAGTTAATGTAGGGTGACCATATGAAAATGAGGACAGGGCTCCTGTATCTTTAACAGTTGCATAGAAAGGGGAATTTCAGCAGGTGTCATTTGTATATACGGAGAACCTGGTGAAATTCCCTTTTCATCACCACAGTTAAAGCTGCAGGAGCTATACTAGAGTGACCAGATTTAAAAGAGGGCAGCTTTAACTGATGTGATGAAGAGGAAATTTCACCAGGTTCCCCATATATACAAATGACACCTGTTGAAATTTCCTTTTTCAATACAACTGTGAAAGATACTGGAGCCCTGTCCTCCTTTTCATATCGTCACCCTAAGTTAATGGCCCACTGCTGAGGCCTCTCAGGAGAGGGAGGGGGCTTTGGAGCCATTGGACCTAAGGCCACCCTCAACAAACCTCTGGAGTGCCACTTCATCATTTTGGATTCAGAAGGAGAATACAATTAGCTAAGTATTGGAGGCAAGACTAGTTACCAGACACAGAGGTAACGAGAGGGAAGAGATGGAAATGCTTGCCTGATATAGAAATGAACTTTTTATAAATATTTGTGGGATGATATAAATAGGAAGAAATATCATTTAATCACAGCATTGATTAAATTGATTCCCACATGGGAAGCACTCGAAATCCCCAAGAAAATGTTTTGCATGGGAAATTCAGACACAGATATTATAAACGTGTCTTAAATCACAGCTGGGACTTCCATATGCATTCTGAACTTAAGAGTGTAAGTTTTCTGAAAACACACACACAATTATTTTTAATATTTATTTGTATTCCGCCTTTTGCCCAATACTGGGCCTCAAGGCGGCCTTACAAAATTTAAAACATGTACATTTTAAAACCTATGAATAGAAATATACAAAAGTTTAAAATATATTTCAATATTAAAACATCAAAACATTTACAATACATGACAATTTTAAAAGACATTAGCACAGATAGAGGCCTAGATTAATCGACAAAGGCCTGCTGGAACAATTTTTTTTTTTGCCTGCCTCTGAAAGCACATCAAGGAGGGAGCCAGTTTAGCTTCCTTGGGAAGAGAGTTCCAGAGCACTGGAGCAGCCACCGAGAAGGCCCTCTCCCGTGTTCCCACTAGGTGCACCTGTAATGGTGGTGGGACTGAAAGAAGGGCTTCCCCAGAAGATTTCAAAGCACAGACATGCTCATAAGGGAGAATACGGTCTTTGAGATAACCTGGACCCAAACTGTATAGGGCTTTATAGATCATATAGATCACTTTGAATTGTGCCCGGAAACAGACGGAAGCCAGTGGAGTTGTTTTAACAGGGGAGTTGTATGCTCCCTGTTGTATGCTCCCAGCCAAAGTTTCCGAATACTCTTTAAAGGCAGCCCCACATAGAGCATGTTACAGTAATCCTGTTGTCTATAGTACACAGTCAAGAGGGCAGGGCTCCTGTAGCTTTAACTGTGGTGATGAAGAGGGGATTTCACCAGGTGCTGCATGCATACCAATGTCACCTGCTGAAATTCCCTTTTCTATGCAACTGTTAGATACAGGAGCCCTGTCCTCCTTTCCAAATGGTCACCCTAATATGGAAGCCTGCTTCCATGATGCTGGAAACATGTCCAAAATTATTCTGAGTTCTTTGCTAAATCTCTGTTATTTTGGAATTACAATTCACAGAAGGTATCTATTTTACTCTAACCATCTTGACTCCTTTTAAATATAGTAACTTCTATTTATGTAATCAAACATGAAAGATACCATTTTACATGCTTTAAATGCAGATTAAAACATTTTGGAAAGAAATTTTGTCTGTCATTAAATAGATTATAGGGATGGGGTTCACAATGAATCCTCAGATCTGAAAGTTAAATGATTTGCAGGGTGGCATTAGGAGAAAATAGAGATATCTCATGCCTAACTTGTTACCTGCGGCAAGAATAGTTGTGGCAAAGAACTGGCAACATAAAAGAAAAACCTTCAAAGAAGGGAATGGATGAAGATGTTTTAGCATGTAATATTCAGGAACAAAAGTAGAATGTTTAAACAAGCATGGTGAATGTGTAAGTGTGTGGTATGTTATAATGATTTATGAACCATGAGAAACTTGGGAAAAATGGATTATTGCAAAAGAATGAACTCATTAGGAGAAATATTGTCAGTGCTTTGGGATTTTTCAATGGGAGGTTATGACGCCAGACCAGACGTATCATAAGTTGGAGTGAGGTTGCTGCCTCAGGCAGCAATGCTGTGGCGTGGTAGGAAGTGGTGAAGTTAGATAGGGTGACCATATGAAAAGGAGGACACGGCTCCAGTATCTTTAACAGTTGTATTGAAAAGGGCATTTCAGCAGGTGTCATTTGTATATATGGACAACCTGGTGAAATCTCCTCTTCATCGTAACAGTTAAAGCTGCAGGTGCCCTGCCCTCTTTTAAATCTGGTCACAGTATAGCTGCAGTATAGCTCCTGCAGCTTTAACTGCTGTGATGAAGAGGAAATTTCACCAGGTTCCCCATATATACAAATGACACCTGCTGAAATGCCCTTTTCTATGCAACTGTTAAAGATACAGGAGCCCTGTCCTCCTTTCCATACGGTCACCCTAAGTTAGAGGGCAGAGCTGTCCTGTTGTCAATGTTGAAGCAAGATTCAGCTATCTTTGTGGGGGGTCATTCTGAAGTTCACCTGCTTCTTTCCTTCCTTCCTTATTTCTGTCCTTTGTTGTCTTTTCTGTAAATAGTACAAATTCATGGCAGCTGATTTGATTATCACTGCATTGCATTTCTGTTTTTCATATTTTATACTTTATGATAATAAACAAAAAAACAAAGAAGAACACAATACAGGTAGATGTGGCTTATTGCTGGTAATAGTTATCCGCTGAACACCACCAGAATCCATCATATCTGTAACCTGATGTCCATTACCTGTTATATTAAGTTCAACGGGAAGCAATGAGCCAAATTTCAGTGTTACTAGAGCAGAGTTAAACCTTCAAGCATTGGAAAGTTGCCCAAAAGCATGTATAATCTAACAGAGTGGATGTGTCAACATGAATAAGTACATGTAGTTTGTTTGACATGATCAGCCATAATCCTATAATAGTACAAAACAGAATTCCTTAGAGGGGTATTCCTCTGTCTGACATGTGCATTTTTGTATAATCTTAGAATGTTTTAAAATCTACAGTAAATGGAAATGTCTCAGAAAGAGAAATACTTTACAATAGGGATGAGCAACATCTTAAACTGTTTATGTATATATTTTATTACTGAGCTTCTCTGAAGACATTGTTTTTTTCCCGAGAAATTCTTTTCTTTTTCTCTTCTCCTTAGAAAAAGAAGTCCACGTTGCAGACTTTTTCTCTAAATATTCTCCACCATTTTGTTGTGGCAGTCACTACACACACCGCCAAACACACACACCACCTCTGGAACAACACTAGGTCAGGGGTCACTGTGGAGGATGCAAAATGGTGGCCAGGCTGCCCATACAGTTGCTGCTGCTGCCGCCGCCGCCGGTTGCACCAACTGCAACCAAAACAATAAAAATAAAAATGGAAGAAGCTTCCTACTGCCACTGGTAATGGTTAGCCCCATCCGCAAGGAACTGTCGGAGAATTTCTCCTCCCCCTGGAGAAATTCCATAACGTGATCTCCCCCACATTTCTCGGCCCATGAATGGGGTGAATTTGCATACCGCTCTTGGTACTTCATTGGTTTTCCTCTGGTTAGAGCCCAAGGGTCCATACACACACTCAAAACAGAAAGGAAATGGTGAGAAGAGATAGCTGAAAGGTTCCTGAAGTTTGTTGGGGAAAAGGGATGTTGGAAGAATTTGTTTCCCTTTCTCCCCACCCTCCTCCCTACCAACTTCGGACTGCTTTCGGCGAACTGGCCCAACTCTTACTTTTTAAAAACTTTTCTCATATATATTTTTGGTCTGATTCATCCGGACTTTTCTTATGTTCTTATATGAACAGGCTAGAAGTCAGGGGCTGCATCAGGCAAACAAGAAATGAAGGCCAGAGGCAGGAAGTCAAACAAGGGTGAGGCAAAGTGAGGGAGTCTGGGTTGGAACTCGAGGCAACCAGTTGCCCTGACTGCTGAACTAACCTAGGGATGGAAAAACCAGTCCGTTTCCCTTTCTTTCACATTTGACTGGTTAAAATCTAAAGTTCTTTTTCATCCTATGAAAAAAAATATGTGTGTGGCCACCCTGTAACTAGCCTGAGAAGCTCCTAGTTTCACCTCCTCACGATCTCCTGCAACTGGATTCTGCAGAAGGCACTGCATTCCCATAAAAGTGAGGGAGCATTTGAACAAAATGACCTGCTCTATAATAATGATGGTCACTATTTATTAGCTAGGCAATGTGGTTTCCTAGCAATGAGACAAGCTGGATACTGTGGTGTTTTAGCTAAAGTTGTTGGAGATGATTACCTCATTTTTTTTGCCGCTTTCCCCAAATGTCACTGGAAAAGAGTGCAAATGCTTCTCTGTCCTTTTGAGAATTTAACCCACCAAGAGAAAAACACAGTGAGGTCAGCCTGCAGCGGTTTGCCAGTCATTCAGCGTGTTTTACCCTGTCGTGGTTGATTACTGCATAGTGATGTTGCTGTCGGATTTCTTGGTGAATCACGGCAACTATAGAAAAAGAGGCAACAATTTGTTTCTCTGTTGCTCAACTAGTTTAACAAATTTCTCGTTTCAGGGTTCCCTTTCCTTAGGGATTTCCATTTCCTCTATATCTCCATATGAAGAAACACGTATTATCTATATGCTGCCAAGGATTCTGGGAAATGTTCTAAGGTGTGCAAAATTCGCACAAGGTTTTGGCCAGGCCTGTTGGGCATCATTGTTGCTCTGAGGCCTTTGCTAGACCATGGGTTAATCCGGTGCAAGCCCCGGGATTGCCCCTGTGTGTCTAGATGACACACAGGGGATCCTGGGCACAGGCAGGGGTAACCCTCCCTTGGCCTGGGATAACTGGCACCACTTTTGGCCCCGTATACATGTAGACCGGTCCTTTGCTTTTCCTGGCTACCTCAATTACTCGCGAATAGCCGGGGAAAGCAGCGGATGGGGCGCAGCGCTCTGCAGGAGCATTGCGGCCATCAGGGCAGGGTGGGGAGATCGGGGGGAATCGGAGCCATGGGGGATGAGGGGGAAAACGGAGCCATGGGGGATGGGGAGGAAATGGAGTCATGGGGGGAAATGGAGCCATGAGGGATGGGGGGAAACGGAGGCATGGGGAGATGGGGGGGAATCGGAGACAGGGGGAAGATCGGGGCAGGGGGAGTGGGGAGAACTTTTTTTAAAAAATAAAACACTCATCAAAGTGCACGAGCACTTGTGCGCATCCATCTCCTTTAAGACGAAGATAAAATGGCCAACGCGACGGGGCTTTCCTTTACCCCATCGCGTCAGATGTGTGGAAAGGAGTGACAGCCCGCGCTACTTCTAGCACAGGCTGGCCCCTTCTCACCACTGGATTTGTCCTGAGAATGGACTCTAGAGCACACCCACACAGTCCCAAGAGACTCTGTTTTTGATGGAACTACAATTGTGTGCAAATTGCCTCTTGAAATTCTCCACTCCATTCCTTCTCCCCCCCCCAGAATATCTTTCTTTCTTTTTTGCTGCACCAAATCCACATTTTATCATTTCGTCATTTTTTTGTTGATGCTGAAATTAAGTTATACTATGTCCATGGTGTTCCTATTATCTACCATACAAGAACTCTTATAAAAAAAAAAAGAGACAAGGTTAGTCTGACATGACTTATTCCTGACAAACCCATATTGGCTCCTAGTAATCTATGCTTTATTTGCTAGATGCTAACCCTAAAGTGGCCACACGGCTGTCTGTTTTTAATTTTTGTTGTTATAAAATGTGTAACATGAATTTTTGTAGTTTTTAAAAAAATATTATGCCTCCTAGCTTGATATGTGTTCTTTTGTAAAACATTCTGTATCCACAAAAAATGAATAAAATAAAATTGAAGTTATTTCCATATTTATTTTATCTTAAGTGTTGTTACATTTCTTTTTAGTTATGCTATTTGCCAATGGGTGTGTTGGTCCAGTTGATCTTACACTAGAGATAATATTTGAAACGATCCATTTTTAATAGTGCTTTGCACAAAGTAAACTGGTGCTGATAAATGGATACTGCCTTTGAAAGTGGTGATGAAACATCCTCATGAAAAATTGTGCAGACGGAGCTCAAGAAAGACTTTTCTTCATGGAATCATGGAGACGTAACCTCATTTAATTGTAATGGTGTTGGGTTGGAAAGCCACTACGACTGCATCAGCTGCTTAACATTTTGTAATAAACACAAGTAGTCCATCACTTGGAGGCGGAGACATGACTCTTCTGACCACAGTTAATCACAAATATTGCAGGTGTTGGCTTACATGCAGTAGTTATATGATTCAGAATCTCAGGCTTCCTTTCTTTGTATCTGCAATACAGAGATTGATTACCCTGTGTATGAAAAGATCAACAAGATATTATGCAATCAGTCAAATCTATTGCCCTGCATTTTACAAATATTTTTACTTACTGTTAGAAAAGTAAATTAAACTGCTTCCCCCTAAAAGCTTCCAGTTTGGATAAATCTCCCATTATCTGCTAAGCTACATTTTAACAGCAGACAAGGCTTTTTTGGGGGTGGGGTGGGGTTAGTCTTACCTGTTCATATCCACTGGTTTTTAAAGATCTTTCATGTCAGATAGCATCTGCCTGTGATGGGTTCAAATATATTCCAGCAGGTATGAAATTGGTCCTAAAACATATGCTAGTAGCCAAATGCTATAGGAATTGAAATAATAGCTCAAATACATCAGAGTGCACTTTTTTTGGAAAGCTGTTTTGGATGAGTGCTCAATCGAAAGATGTGTGCGAATGCCATCTCAAAATTCTCTACCCTATTTATGTCTGGAGAAATTGTGTGTGTGTGTGTGGGGGGGGCATTTCAAAGAATTACTCCAGGGCAAAGAGAAATTCTCCAATGGTTTCTCGGGGTTGTGGATGATCGTTAGCTATGGCAGTAGCACCATTTCCCCCACCCCTTTCCCCTTAGCATTGTGTGCACGCACACATGTGTGCTATCACTGTAATTGGCACCACCAACTGTTTTAGCAGCCTGGCCACCATTTTGCATCCAAAACCAAAAGGAGGTAAGTACCCAAAACTAGTCAAAAAGAAGAGGAACAGGTTCTCAGGATGCAAAATATTTATTTCCAAAAAGCCTGATGCATGAGTAAGAATTTGCATATTATACTCTTGTTATGGTCCAGTTTTATAAGATTTTATATAATACTATATATGTAGGGTGACCATATGAAAAGGACAGTGCTGCTGTATCTTTAGCAGTTGCATAGAAATGGAAATTTATGTGCATGGAGCACCTGGTGAAACCCTCTCATCACAACAGTTAAAGCTGCAGGAGCCCTGCCCTCTTTTGTATCTGGTCACTCTAGTATAGCTCCTCCAGCTTTAACTGTTGAGATAATGAGAGGGTTTCACCAGAAGAGCCTCTGATGAGTATCTCTAAGTATGAGCAGGCACATGTGATAACTTCTTCAGTGCAACATTTTGGGCATCTTCAATAGAATCCACTCACAACAAAGCCTGTAATTGAAGTCTGAGCTAAGAGTTATATTTCAATGTCCTTAGCATTTCCTACAAGTCTTTGCTTTATTTTAAAATGGAATAATATTCATTGCAACACAGCATAACTTTTTTTTTTAACAATATCTAGTTGTCTAGAATGAAGCATCTGTTACAGATTCTTTTTTAGCAGAATACAGTAGGTACATCTTGATATATTTTACTGGGATGCTTATTGATGTTTGGAAATAATTGCCTGTAAAACTCCATAGCTATGCTGTTATCACTTTCTTCAAACACAAGAGCATCTGATCTGGCTTTTTAAAGATGCTGAAAGAAAAAAGAAGTCACAAAGATTAAAAGTTTATTGCATTTATTTCCTCATTTAAATGAAAATGCATTTAAACTGGTATTTCAAACAGATGAAGAGATAATTGAAAGATAACTACCATGACCTTGATGGATTTATCAGCTTAGGACATAGCACACATTTGCAAGTTTACAAATGATGACTCCCTGTTTGTGGCAAGATTGTCCTTGTCCAAGGATTTTATCTTGAGTCACATAATTGGTATTCAAAAATAAGTCACAAATCTTGATGAGTGACAATCACAGAAACTCTCAGTGCACTTTACTGATTAGGGTGCAGTACTAGGATTGGAGGAACCAGGTTCATCTCCCCGTTGGTGACCTTGGGCGAAACACTGTTTCTTAGGGGTGACCTGGGAAATTTCCCCCTTTTTGGACTTGCCAGGCTTCCATGGCACACTTGACTTGGCTTGCAAATTTGCGAGCCCTGCCACGCATTTCCTCTGAATTCCGGGAACTTTTTGTGTGTTTTTCTTTAATTTGTAGAAGTATATATTTACCCCATTTCAGCCACAAGCCCCAATTTGCCTAATTCACACAATTTACACAAATCACAGATGCAATTTGTGAAAATTATGAAAAATTGTAGCCCACATTTGTGCAAATGTCTATTTCCACAAATTAAAACAACAACAACCAGAAAATCTGCCAGCTGTCCCAGGTTGTTGTGGACAGAGTCGGGCCACCTGGCAGAAGATGGAATGGATTCTGGGGGACCAAGCTGATGAAAGCACATCAAGCTTCACGCACAACTGGATTCCTCCAACATCCCTACTATTCCTTAGCCTCACCTATCTCACAGGGTTGTTGTGAGAATAAAAAGGGGACCAAATGATATGTGCTGCATTGAACTTCTTGGAGTTCCTCAGTTTTGCACTCCTAGGCTTATTCTGTCTTAGCCCTGTATAAAATTTCTCACCCCTGTTGGTCTATTACTTTTCAATTCAGGGTTGGGATACATTTCCTATTTAGTTTGGGCTGCTTTGGGAGTTAAAAGCTGGCCTGAAAAGGACTTGAAACGTTCCTTCAAAAGTCCACAAACACAACTGGGCAGAGCTTTGTTCCTGGAGAGTAACACTCCCTTAGGTCTCTGAACAAAGCCCAGAATCTTATTTCTTTTTCTTGACCAGCATGGTCTTTGTAATAACTAATAGCCCTAACAGCATTTCTATTGGGATAATCAAGATACTTCATTGCGGCTCTTCCAGTTCTTTTCTTTCCAGAAACTTGCTATTCTGACTCATCCAAAATGGCTTCTGTGACCTCAGGTTCTTGGGCATCACTTGGATGAGCATGGGCAATAGCGCCATCTGGTGAGTCCTACTCTCAGAGTACAAAATAAACTTATAATTTATCTCATGTATATATATTCTCCTGTGTGTGTGTGAGAGAGTGCGCGCTCCCCCCCTCTTGCCAAAAAACGGAGTAACTATAATATCCCATTGGAGCAGTTGTTTTCTTCATCTTTAGGATTATTACAACACTATGGATCAAGGAAGAATAATTATGGTGCCCTGCGAGGGTACAGCAAAACTGGATATAGCACTACCATTACATGTGGCAACAACATCTGAATCTCATCAGCCAAGAATCAGATCATGACACAGGCTGTTTTGTGCCATTGCAAACCAATAGCACATATAACATGGTTTCTAATTTTCTCTGTTGTCGTTTAATTCCTCCTACATCTTTTGACTTAGGGTGTGTGTGTGTGGGGAGGGTCCTTTTGTGAATAAATCTACAGTAAATTTATTTCTCTGTTAGGATTACGGTTTGATTCTAATAAAAGTCCCTGTACCCCCCAATTGCCTGGAACAGATGTTGGGCTAAAATTGGTCATGCTGAGGTTATGGTGCAATCATGTTATAGCTGTATAAAATATTCCATTTATTTATTTATTTATTTATTTATTTATTTTTTACATTTCTATACCACCCAATAGCTGGAGCTCTCTTTCATGGCTATGTGTCTACCAATAAAGCAAATTATTCAGAATATTTTTTTTAAAAAAAACCCTGATATGTTCTGTATTACTGATTTTAATCCTCAGTTAGGCACGGTTTGACCCATAGGCAAAACAGAGAAGGGTGGAATAAAGGGTAGGGGGTGGGGAAGGGAGAGAGAATGATAGAGAGTGAGAGAGAGACAATATTATGTTGCTAAAATATAAAGCCTCAAAGCCCCAAGTTAGCTGACATGTTTACACAGGATATATTAAAACCATTTGTCATATTGTAATCATTGTTTTGCTATCTTTGCCTCCACGTAACTAAATATAAAATGATAACATGGTAAAATTTAATCAAACCCTCATGTGAAATGTGCCCAGAAGACCAAGCCTTGAAAAGTAGGTTTTCAAATCATTTCTCATTTTTTTAAAATAATAATAATACTAATACTAATTTTAAAAAATCACAGAAACACTGCCTCATGCTGTCAGGGTCTGGCTTATTCCAGTTGTCCTCCGCTTGCCAGAAAGAATGTAAACATGGAGCAGTTTGGACCACTTCATGCCGGCCATTAGCAATGCAACACTGATTCAAAGCACAGCTGCAAGGAGGATATTTCATGGGGGCAAGCAATTAACAAGAAGCTACTCCCCATAAACTCTTGGCAACTTTCACTCCAATACAATCGTTTTTTAAGCCCCCCTTTTTTTTGCAGTATGTGATTACGTTAGACCTTAGAGTAGACTTCCCCAACCTGGACCCCTTCGAGATGCATTGGACTATCTTGCTGTCTGTCTGTGTTGGGACTGTCTTGACCTCGTCTTTGTCCTGGGGTGGCTCTGAATCAGTGCTGTGTCAGTTAGATGCTGCAGCCACAGATTCGAAGCCACTCCAGGGCAGAGAGCAACTGGGAGAGCATTCTGTTCTCCCAGTTGCCAACCAGCTGCGGAGGTGGAGAATCCACAAGCAAGACGTAAGTGCAACGGCACCCTCCCACCCATGTTTTCCAACAACTGGTGTATACATAGGCTTACTGTCTCTGATACTGGAGGTTGCACACAGCCATCAGAACTAGTAGCCATTGGTAGCCTTCTTCTCCAAGAATTGATCTCACCCCCTTTTAAATCGATACAAATTGGTAGCCAATTCTGTGTGTTATAATAGTGAATGCCACACCTTAACTATGTGCTGTCTGAAGAAGTCATTCCTTTTATTTATCCCAAATCTTCTACCAATCAGCTTCATGGGAAGACCGCCATTAGGTCCTAGTATTACTAGAAAAAATGTCCCCTAACCCACTTTCTCCACAACATGCATAATTTGATATTTATTTTGAAAGCCCTTAATGTAGGAGAAATTGAAACTGACAAATTTGTCCATCCCTTGAAAATGATATTCAAAATCCAAAAAATAAAAAATAAAAATAAAAAATAAAAAAATGGAGGGAACACCAGAGGTGCCTCTTACAGGTAATGACATTTCTTCTAGAGCTGGGTATGCTTTCGACCCTCTTCAGACACTGAATTGAACAGGCATATTCCAACACTAGCCTTGCAAAGTGTGGATTGGCATGACCTGGCATAAAATATTTGGAGCCTAGTTTTATATGGGAGAGGGAGCACAGCTTGTAGAGCATGTGTTTTGTGTGCAGAAGGTCCCAGTTTCAATCCTGGGCAACTCCAGTTAGAATCATAGAATAGTAGAGTTGGAAGGGGCCTATAAGGCCATCGAGTCCAACCCACTGCTTGTTGCAGGAATCTACCTTAAAGCATACCTGACCGATGGCTGTTCATCTGCCTCTTGAATGTCTCTAGTGGGGAGAGCCCACGACCTTCATATATAATTGGTTGCATTCCAACAGTCAGGAAGTTTTTCCTGATGTCTAGCTGGAATCAGGCTTCCTGTAACTTGATCCTATTATTACATGTCCTGCACTCTGGGACGACTGAGAAGAGTTCCTGGCCCTCCTCTGTGTGACAACCTTTCAAGTATTTGAAGAGTACTATCATGTGTCCCCTCAATCTTCTCCAAACTAAACATGCCCAGTTCTTTCAGTCTCTCCTCATAAAAAGGATCATGAAGCAAGTGACGGGAAAGACCTCAGCATGAAACTCTAGAGAGCCACTAGGACTAGGTACTAGGCTAGATGGCTAAATCACAGGACTAGCTGCTCCCCCACCGAATAGCATAAGATAGCTTCATATGATTCTAAAAATTCTACACTTGACTAGTCATCAGAAGCATATCTTTTTCTTGTTTCATGTCTCCGGTTTCAGTTGTTTCCCTGAGGGTTCCTGGGCTGTAGAAGACTCACTCCAGATCTGGAGTCAAGTATGGCCACCTTTGGTACCCACCTGCCCCCAACAACAGAGTTCCTTATGCCCCCATAGGCCTTTTCTGTTAGAGAGAATCATGCAGTTCAAATTGTCTCCTCACTTGAAGTAGCCAGTGCATAGACTGCTCTGAATCATGAATTATCATTTTGTTTTCTATTGGGAAAAATCCAACATTTCAGAAAATTGGAAAATTCCCCCAATACATTATCTGTTTCTTCTAATGATCTGTTTAAATAATAATTATGTCATTTAGACATGCCTAATTTACAGGCTTGTTTTTGCATTGTATAAGTGATAAATCTTTCAAGGTTACATTTCATTTATCAGGAAATGAAAATCATATTAATTTATTTTCACAAAGAGGATCACAGCAATTTGTATGCAAAGCACAATTAGTCTCATAGTGCAATGTTGCAGTGATTGCAGCTTCCTGTAATATTAATTTTTATGTAATCAGTTTCTCTTCCTTTTTTCAGACTGACCATTATTTGCTTTCTTCCTCGTTCTCCTCACTTTAAGCTGTAGTGTTAGTTTGATTCTCTCATTGTTACCAAATGGTTTAAAATTCTGTTCTGCATTCTGACTTGAACATGTCAGCAGCGTTCATTCTTGGCGTGGTAGCAAATCATTCTAGTGAGTACACCCTGCCGAAATCCTGAGCAATTTGAATGCAAATTGAATCAATACCATCTCTTGGAAGAATTTTGCCCTTAGAGAGATTACAAGTTCTCAGCTGTTCAGAAATTCTTTATCAAATGAAATTGTTTTGACTTAAAACCACATAATAACTTCCTTTGAAAATCCTACTTCTGATGCTTGATCCTAAACTGACTCTTTAGATATCCATCAACAGTTAAAATGGCATCGTATTCAAGACGGGCAGAATTATCCAATTTTGCCCAAACTGGATATTATCCTTCCATAGTCTCCAACTTCCCAGTACTTGCCTGTGGTAAAGCACTGTCCTTATTTCTATTTTGTCCCAGTTTTTGTTTTGTCCACATTTTATCTTCAGGGGGAAATGCTGGGTCTCTAGAAGTTAAATCCCTGAATGTGACACGCAGGTGTATCATGAGTCCCATGTCTAATGTGTGTGCCTGTCTCTAAATGCACAAACAGAAGAAGGGATGGAAGAAAATTGGGGGAAATTGGTTGCAGCTGGGCTAGTTCTTTGGGGAAATGTTTGTACCTTCCTTTCCCACAGGTAGCTTAGGGTGACCATATGAAAAGGAGGACAGGGCTCCTGTATCTTTAACAGTTGCATAGAAAAGGGAATTTCAGCAGGTGTCATTTGTATATATGGAGAACCTGGTGAAATTTCCTCTTCATCACAACAGTTAAAGCTGCAAGAGCTATACTAGAGTGACCAGATTTAAAAGAGGGCAGGGCACCTGCAGCTTTAACTGTTGTGATGAAGAGGAAATTTCACCAGTTCCCCATATATACAAATGACACTTGCTGAAATTCCCTTTTCAATACAACTGTTAAAGATACAGGAACCCTGTCCTCCTTTTCAAATGGTCACCCTAATATAAGGCCTTAGCTAAATTTAAGGATTATCCCAGGCAAATGGAGGGGGGTCATCCCTGCCTCCTCCCTGGATCCCATGTGTGTCATTTGGATGCACAGGGATGATCCCGGGACAATCTCGGGATATAGGACTGGTCTAGCCATGGCCTAAGATTTCTAGCTTTCTTTAGGAACAAGCCCTTGTCCTAAGCTTAAGGGGAAAGTCAAAGGGCTCTTGTCCTATGGCTCTTAGCCTCTGCCATGTAGGTGTGAGCAGTGGTAGCAGAGATCTTCAGAGAAAATGTCAGTAGCAGAGGGGATACCGCTAGCTGACAGGCAATGATTTACCTTCCCAATTTACCTGTCATGTTGCAGACTGAGGGAGATGTAGAGTGGCCACTTCTGATGTCTTGAAGATTATTTCTTGGCCCACTCTTTTGGCTCTTTAGGGTGTCTCCTCTTTTTTATGTTTCTAGCCTAGGCTCCAGTGTGAGAGGTAATCTACACCAAGCAGAATATTGCATTATGAAAGTGGTATGAAAGCGGTATATAAAACCCACACCTAGCAGGATATAGTGTAATGAAGTGCACTGGCATCTGTTGGGGCCCATTGACTCATACCATTTACCATTTTTATGATGCTATATCCTTCTTGGTGTGGCTTCTGCCTTTTATATACCACTGTCATCGTGCAATATCCTGCTTGGTGTAGATTAGAAGCTCCATCACACCGGGAGTTAACATGCTCCCTACCTCGCTTCTCTGCCCGTGTTTTCCTATCTCAAGTTGCTTTCTCTTTCAAGAAGAGGAAGTACACGAGCATGAGGCCCATTGGGTCCATTGTTCTAATGGCTCTTCTTCTCCTGCACACACCAGGAGAGAGCACCGATTCAGAGTTTAAAAAACCCATCAGACTTATTGAGGTTTTTTTTTTCATGTAAGGAAGGCCAGAAGGGGTGGAAGGCTTGTCGGAGGCAGACGACATTATGTGAGACACCTGAGCAAACTCCGTGAGTGCCCAGTAATGTGTGTGCAATAAAACGCTCGTCGGATGGAGCTTTAGGCCAGGAATGGCAGGTAGCAGGTGGACTGGCTCTCTAATCTAAGTCCAGCAAAAAGCAGAGACTAATCAACTTAGAGGCTTTAAAGTTAAGGTGACCATATGAAAAGGAGGACAGGGCTCCTGTATCTTTAACAGTTGCATAGAAAAGGAAATTTCAGCAGGTGTCATTTGTATGCATGCAGCATCTGGTGAAATTCCCTCTTCGTCACCACAGTTAAAGCTGCAGGAGCCATACTAGAGTGACCAGATTTAAAAGAGGGCAGGGCACCTGCAGCTTTAACTTGTGTTATGAAGAGGAAATTTCACCAGGTTCTCCATATATAATGACACCTGCTGAAATTCTCTTTTCTATGCAACTGTTAAAGATACAGGAGCCCTGTCCTCCTTTTCATATGGTCACTCTAGTATAGCTCCTGCAGCTTTAACTGTTGTGACAAAGAGGGAATTTCACCAGGTTCTCCATATATACAAATGACACCTGCTGAAATTCCCTTTTCAATCCAACTGTTAAAGATACAGGAGCCCTGTCCTCCTTTTCATATGGTCACCTTAACTTTAAAGCCTCTAAATTTATTTCTGTAAACCGCCCAGAGAGCCCTGGCTATGGGAGCAGTATATAAGTGTAATAAATAAATAAATAAATAAATAAATAAATAAATAAATAAATAAATAAATATTTAAAGTGCCTAAAAGGGGGCTGGATAAATTACTGGAGAAGGCTATCAGTGGCTACTAGTCCTGATGGCTATACACTACCTCCAGTATCAGAGGAAGTAAGCCTAAAATACCAGTTGCTGGGGAACATGGGTGGGTGGCTTGTGGATATCTGGTGAACAGCTCGTTGGCTACTGTGTGAACAGAGTGCTGAACTAGATAGACTCTTAGTCAGATCCAGCATGGCTCTTCTTATGTTCTTACGAATTAACTCAATGAAAACAGGTGAAAAACTGGTCCACATGTCTGCCGAACCTGCGGAATTCAGAAAAAATCTGAGGAATCTGCAGATGGGGTTCATAGAAATCCACACTCATTTGAGTCCATTAGGGATTTCTCTGACATCCTTACTCACTCCTAACTGAATAAAAGTTACAGATTTCCATTGCGCAATGATTAGCAATGAATTTAGGCATTGCTTGTCATACAAGATTTGTGCGCTGTGAGAATCCATTTTGCCCCAGTAAACAACATTTCAGATTTGATTCACAACTATGAAACAGCTGTTCCAACTCAGAAAACAGTTCTTCCATTGATTCATTTTTCCCCCTAGTTTCAATTCAGCTCATTATATCCAGGCACATGCGTTAGAAAAGCCGCCGTTAACCACAGTGCGCCTGCAGCTCTCTGGCGATCAACCCTTCAGCTACAGGGAATTAATCCTTGCATTGCGTTCCACGATATAAGGCCATGACCTGGTATATATGTTACTTTTAGAGAATTCATTGCCATTTCCACTGTGGCTGTTGTCATGGCTAACTCTGGCTAATGTGGTCCTACCCACATGTCTGGCCATGAGAGATGAGATTTTAAAGTGTCGATCAAGAACTTTGGCCATGAAGTCTCCATTTCACCTGTCCATGTAGTCAAAATAGGATGTAGTGTACACTAGTTTTACTCTGTTGGCATGGACAAAAGGAATGGTTCCCACCCCTCTGTTCAGCAAGCATGGGACCATCACAATACATGCATGCCATACTCCAAACAAGCCTCACAAATATGCTCAGAGCCTGCAGAGCATTTTTTTATGGTTTTTTTTAAAAAAAACACCATAAGGGAGACACTGAGGACTCATCTACATCAAGCAGGATATTCTACTATGAAAGAGGTATGAAAATGGTATTTTAAACACAGGAGCCACACTACTGCTTATAGCTGTATTGAAGTGCACTGACAATTGTTGGGGCCAAGGATACATCTACACCAAGCAGGATATAGCAGTATGAAAGTGGTATGAAAACGGTATATGGTATGTGTCAATGGACCCCAACTGGTTTTAGTGCACTTCAATACTGCTATAAAGCAGTGGTGTGGCTCCGGCCTTTTATATACCGCTTTCATAGTGCAATATCCTGCTTGATGTAGATGAGCCCTGAGAAACTCACCATAATAGTAACACATTGAATGCATTAGCATCCACAAAGGACATTAGAAGCGCCGTACTGGACCAGTTGAAAGGCCTATGTAATCCAGCATTCTTTTCACACACTGGCCAACCAGCTGTCTGTGTGGAGTCCACAAGCAGAGCATTTTCCCACTCGTGAAGAGGCACTCCTGTGAGGCCGGTTAAACCAAGGGCCTATGTTTTATTTACTGACCTCCTGTCTTGAGCCTTGCCCATGTGGCTTCTGAGTCAGCTGGTGAGTTCTCCTAAGACGTTGACCCTGCAACCAGTGGCTGCCAGTGCTCAGTTCAAGCTTCTGTTGAGGCCAGTCACTGTTGGACCTCTCTTCCAGATGCCTGGGCCCCAAAGGTAGGTGACACGGGTGTATCAACACATATGTGTGACACATGGTAACAGATGCTTAGAATCGATTGCCTGGTCACATGCCATGCTAGCCCCAGACATTCTAATGGCATAGGCATCATCTTCATGGCATTCTGTTTTACTCTGTACAGCACCATGTACATTGATGGTGCTATATAAATAAATAAATAAATAAATAATAATAATAATAATAATAATAATAATAATAATAATAATTCTACCATGCAATCTATCCTAACCATATATGGCCTGAAGATATTTTATGTATTTTATACGTACTGTTGTTCCCTGCCTCGATCCAAACGGAGAGGCGGGTAAGAAATAATTGTTGTTGTTGTTGTTGTTGTTGTTGTTATTGTTATTATTATTATTATATGCATTATCCAGAGTGGTATGGTACAAAACACTCAGAGGCAGCTCAACATGGAAGGTAACATGTAAACGAGGACTGGCAGATTCAGACAACTAGACTAAAAGCGAATTTATGGCAGTTTTACTGTAGTCTTCTCTGAGAGATGAAAGGTAAGGCGTGTGGAAAGATCAAAACATCCTCCCTCACAGGATGTTTGAAAGTGTACCGGAAATTATATTTCTGCAGTCATTTATGACCACTGAGCGACCTTGGGAATTCAAGTAGAAAATCGATTCCAGGCATTTGCAGATGAATGCATAAGACTTTCTGCTGGCCACATTAAATAGTCCTGCATACTAAAAGAATAATAATAAAAAAAGAGGCCATAGCCTTCAGTTGTAGGGAAGATCATTCAAGTGGTAAACACAGGATTTCACCCCTGTCCTTTTAACGTGAAATCAGGGAGTGTTTCAAACACCTGATCGGGAAAGCACCATGGAGTGCCACATTGTCCTATCAAATGATATTTTAAAATGCTAATGTTATCTGTTTGCAGCAAATCAAGCACATGGAAAACAGATTGTGCTCTAAAACAAAGTATTTATTTATTTATTTACTGGACAAGTCTTTTATTCCTTCACATTTGGAAATTAGTCCTTCAAACTAGTCTTTGGAAGTTAGTGGCTTAGAATCTTTTTTACTAGTTGGACTCATGTTACATAGGAACATAGGAAGCTGCCTTACACTGAATCAAACCATTGGTCCATCTGTCCTAGTATTGTCAACACTGACTGGCAGCAGCTCTCCAGGGTTTCAGGTAGGATTCATTCCTTGCTCTACCGGGAGAAGCCGGAGATCAAATCTGGGACCTTCTGCATGCAAAGAAGGTACTCTGTCACACTGAACTATGTTATTTATTTGTGGTCTATCGATGACCTGAAAAGAAAAGAAGAAACTAGTGCTCCCAAATTACAAAAAATTCCCCTGCTTTTTTCCTTGATCTTTTTTTGAACCACAGATGAGATCACCACAATTTGATCATTATCAAAGGCCTCATCATCTCATAATTTGAGGTACTGGGCTGTGAATGTCAAAGAGGGTCTTCTTGGTGGTGGTACCCAATTTGTGGAGTTCTTTGTCACTGACCCAAAAATATTTCAGAGATGAAAAGAACTTCCTTATTCTCATACCAAAGACTAGTGCCTGAAGGCCCTCCTCCATTACACATCACTGGAGGTTCTGTTCTGTCTATTGGTGAGACGAGCAGCCAATGAATACTCAGAACTTTTTAAAGCTCAAATTGGGGGTGGGGTAAGCTAGTATGGAGGGGAAGAATGACATGTTTTGTGAATCACTCCCCTCCTATCCACTGTTTTAGAAAAAAGGAACATTCCTACCCAGAAGTCATGAGAGTAAGGCCACTAGGAAGCATTATTTCCTCATTCTGATTCATTTGGGTTCAGTTTCAAGATAGCTGAGATAAGACTGAGGGGGACACCATTTGAAAAAAGTGTTTCCTGCCTGCGGAGGAATTGAACAATCTTAATAAATAAATAAATAAATAATGGTCATGTGCAGTGAAGTGCATGACATGTCAGCAAGAAGTGGGATAAAAAAAAAACATACACCCTATTTGCATTCCCCACATAAAAATACGTCTCCATAACATTGCAAATGGCAAATGAAGTTGCACGTGAATAGTGGAGTGAGGTTCAGTTCAGCTGTTTGAGAGTTGTCCGTTTGGTTAAAGATATATTAGAAAAAATGTAATTCACTGGTAATATGCCATCCCCATTCAAAATATACCCCAACATCTGCCATGAGCGTGAAATGACATGCTGTGCACTGCACGAAAACTTAACATTCGTGCACATGCATTTACCCTCTGGTGTGCTAGAGACAAAATGGACACCCAGTCAGAGGGCATGCTAGACAAGAGGGGTTGAGGGGGATGATCTCGTGATTTTATGATCACGAGATCGTCCCCCTCGTCTACACATGGCGCGCAATGTCCCAGGAGGAAGAGGACGTCACGGCTGCCATTTTGTTTTATTTTTTGTGCAAAATATAAGTTTTTAAAGCAAACTCCCCTCATCCCACCCCGATGGGCACAGAGCTCCTGAGGTGCTCAGTGCCCCATGTATGGTTCCTGGCTCCTAGCATTTACTCACAAGGAGCCGGGACAAAACCGTGATGGCGGGCCACATGTCCCGCAGTCTTGGGATCATCCCGAGACTGCGGGGAAAATCAAAACGGAAGGGAAGGTTAATATCCCAGGGAAAGGCAGGGATCTTCCCTGCCTGGTCCTGGGAAGCCCTGTGTGTCATGTGGACACACAGGGACGATCCTGGAATGATCCCCAGGATATCACCTTGTCTAGACATGCTCAGAGATTTAACTTCTAGTTAAATAATTTCACGTGCAAAAATAAGAAAATAAATGTGCAAGCTGGTAGTATAAAACTAATATACTTCCAAGTCAGACTGAAAGCCAGGCAACAGTGCTCAAGCCAGGTTTTGGAGGTGCCTCAATGGGCCTGCACCCACAGTGAGTCTATTTCTCACTCCTCTTTCCCCATTTCCTCACTCTCATTATTGTTAACCCTTACTTGCTTGACAGGTAGAGAGCTAGTGAGCAAATAGGCAGCAGCATGAATTGTTCCTCCTTCTCAGAGCTATTGCCTGGGTCAGAGTGAGAGACAGGTGAATAAGCAGGTAACAAAGATGAGGAGGAGGAGCAAATCCAGGGCCTCTTCTCAGTTGACCTTTGCTGGGGTATGGAGCTAGTGCAGGAGCTCAACCATGCTTATTCTTGATAGTGGCCCTGAATTCTACTCCTACTCTGTGAGCATCTCTCTCTCTCTCTCTCTCTCTCTCTCTCTCTCTCTCTCTCTCTCTCTCTCTCTCTCTGAGCAAAGGATTATGGGATAATCACACTGGAACAAAACCAGAATTAGACAGATGTTAGTTAAGCTGCAATTGTGCAGACACCTGGGAGAAAGGCCTTCGCTAGATGATCGTCCCGGGGTCAACCCTGTGCCTCACACAGGGGATCCCGGGAACAGGCAGGGATGACCCTGGGACGATCGCGGGATAAACCTTAGGTCTAGCTAAGGCCTAAGTCTCATTGAGTGACTTCTTTGAGTAAAAAGGCACAGGATTGCACTGTGGGGCAGTTCTAACTTTTATCATCTTTTGTGGGAATGTGATCTTGTCCAATTTTTAGAAGTCATGACCACTGACCCAACAAAAGCTGGTTAAACTTAAGGCATGTTGGAATTCATTTCAAAAGTTTACTAGTATCTTGTCTCATTGGCTTTAGGAATTATGATGACCCAAACAATATATATATATATATATATATATATATATATATATATATATATATATATCTCACATGGTACATCTCAAGCAAATGAGCTACAAATCCTTGTATTTTGTCAGTAGATGCCTGTAAGTTTTTAGAAAACATTTGCAGCTATGAATGAATAAGTTTAATCTGTTTGGCCTGATAATATTTTTAAGCTGACTTTGCCTTTCTTTGTCAATGCGCTCAGCTTCTGGGTACATAATGGCAAGCTGACATTTATGAACTAGGGGCTACGGGCAGGTTGATGAATTGAAGAGTGTGTATACTATTTAGATAAGCACTTTTCATTCTCATGTTGCTGCTGTCCCATAAATGATGCATAGAACTCCTTATGAATTGGGCACTTTCAATATCCAATATTTATAACCCAAATGGCAAAATCTTCCTTTACACATCTGCTAGCAGAGGGACAAAATTGCACATTTTTGAACACATTTGTTAAGAGAACCTGCAGTCTTTCCCCTAGCTCAGCTGATAGCTTTGGAGTAAGGATCTGCACAAATAAGATCACGTGAAATTTACATCTACAGTGAGGCGTCTCAATGTATTCATTTTCTCCACATCTGCTTTACATAATTACATTACATGTAAAACACAATAGGATGCTCATACAGTGCCATGATTCATTTGCACGTATTGCAGTCTGGCTCTAACTCCCTGCCTGGAGGCTAGGGGTTCATCATTTATCCGATGCTAAGCTATAGACAGCCCTGGAGATGTATGAGCATCCAATGCAGAACAGGAGGCATGTTGTGCCTCCCGCTCCACATTTTAGCTGGACAGGTGGTTTTACCTGTCTAGCAGAGGCTTTGGGGAGGGGGAAGGGAGGAAGTTGGGGATGGCTGGGGATACCTTGCATTTCCATGTCCACAGTCTCCCGCCCCCACTGCCCACCCCTGGGAACACCCCCTTTCACCTCTGATGAGTTTGTGTTTGCAAGCTTTTTAATAGCAGACAGCACAGTTCTCTTCACTCTGGCTGCAAAGGGGCATGGGAAAAGGTGAGGAGCACAGTTGCCTGGCTCCAAGCTTGGAGCACTGTCTCTGAGCTCGGATCCAGGGAACCAAGATATCCTATGTCCCCCAGATGCTGTCTAGGGGACATAGGATTGTTCCTTTATACACTTCCCTTATCTTTACTATATGAATTTGAACTTCCTGTGTTCCCCACTCTCCCATTGTCAGTTTTTCCTCCTCCTCTCTTTGCCTGCCTGCTCCACTCTTTCCCTGTCTCCCCTTCTTGTTGTCTAAAAGGTGATGGCTGTATGCTACCTCCAGTATCAGCGGCAGTGTGTCTTGTAAACCAGTTGCTGGGGAACATAAGTGGGAAGGTGCCATTGCCCACTTTTGTATCTGGTCACTCTAGTATAGCTCCTGCAGCTTTAACTATTGTGATGAAGAGGGAATTTCACCAGGTGCTGCATGCCTACCAATGACAACTGCTGAAATTCCTTTTTCTATGCAACTGTTAAAGATACAGGAGCCCTGTCCTCTTTTTCATATGGTCACCTTATCAAATAGAGCACTGTAAGGTACCATGTAAAAGTGGACAGATGGCCACTCTAGCTCAAGCTACCCTGTTGCTTAATTCTGTTGCCTTCGCTCCTTCCACCATTTTGAACCTGGCTTCCATTGGTGGACCTCAAGGTTCAAATATAAACCAAGGTTGTTTTTCCATGCCTGAAGTCTGCCCACCCCTGGATTACAGAGTTCACAAGAGCAGAGACAGAATTTAGGATTAGTAAAACTCCTCAAGCAGGTAATAGCAAGTCAGCCAGGCCATGTTGCACCTACTAGCATGTGACACCTATCTGAGTCACCATTCAATTTTACCTAAGTGAAGAGTTTTTCTTATCCCAAGCCCAAATATAGTGAGCGATGAGGTCCCTTGCATGAAAACAATAGCATTGTATGGGCATTCTTCAAAGAAAATGCTATTGCCTCTATAATACAAAACTGTCCAAGCATGTATTTGGCTGAAAGCCTTTCTCAATGATTGCTTTGGATCTCAAAGACTGCAAATATTTCTCTTTGAAATAGCCCAAGAAAGGCAAACTTTCAAACCTACTACCTCATCAGACAGATTCAGACAAATAATAGGGCTGTTGACTGAAGCTGCAAAGCCCCTGAAATCATGCGCGGCCCCTCACTTTACAGAAGGAGTAGTGAGATGAGAACTCGCCAGCTCCTTGCTTGCCCTGCATTTCAAAGGAATTGGATGGTGTGCATTCGACCCCCAGATGTCTGGAAATGGTTCTGCAGAGGAGATGATGCATCTCACAAGAGAGGCTGTCTATTGTGGGCGAAGGAGGGGGAAATAACGAGACGAGAAAACTGTTTATTATGGTATAAAGTTTGGGCCATATTTATTAAAGATCTGCAAAGGGAAACTGGGCAGGCCCTAATCTATGCCAGCCACTATCTCAGGCGAAGCATCCTATGTCTGGAGAGTGACGTTAGATGATCGCCACACCCAGGCCATACTCCTTTTGGGGAGAGTAGACCTACCCATGCCACTCACCCCCCCCCCCCCCGGGTCGCACCGGTTGGAGTGATGAGCGTCGGCCTCACAGGTGGCCTTATCCCCCCACTGGAGCCGCACGACCCTCAGCAGAAAGCCTCAGGTATCACCTGTCATCAAACCACAGTGCCACAGAATGATCACCATCCCTTTCTTCAAAGCCTGCCCGCACTACCAGCCTGAGCCAAATGCGACCAAATTAACCAGAATCAGAATATTATAATTCCTGAGACACTCTCTCTCTCCTCTTACAATGTGAAGTAAGCGAAAAGACACATAGCCCAGGCCAATCAGACAATGTGCCAAAAATTCCTACTCGGTCTCCAAAAGGGCGACCACTGCATACAGGGAGGGAGGTTGCCACGGTTTGAAGAGCCTTGAGGGCTAGGCACAGTCACCATATATAGGTGCAGCCGCCCCTCCCCAGCTATTAGTGCCAAATGCCCACTTCCTAGAGAAAGCCCTGCTTGAAGTGCAGAGAAATGGTCCCAGGGCAGTTTTTCATACATGCACGTTCTGATTTGAGGGCGGGGGGGGGGGGGACTTTTGCTTCTGCAAAACTCGGTCTTTTGAGCGTTCTGACACCCTCCCACTTGTGGGTGGGTGGTCTCGCTTTGGCTACCCCCACGTTGGCACTCACTCACTCACCCTGGCTTTGGAATACTGTCCCCATAGAAGCTTGATTAGTGCTGACCTTACTATCATTTCCATATTACTAACATTTGACCAGGCATTTTAAAATTGCTCTGCTCTATTGTTTTTTATGCTTCTGCTTTGTTTGTATTGTGATACTGTTTTATTGCATTTGTCGCATTTTTTTTTCATGCCTTCTGTATTCTGTCCTGGTATCTTTTAGGATGAAAGCTGGTTTTTAAAAAATACTTTTAATAAACAAACTCACATGACCAGTCAACTTTTGGCAGTTTCATCTGCTCAGCTGTTCATCTGAATCCAGCCAAGGACAATGGGAGGCAGGCTTTGGTGGGAAGCCATTTTCAAGGTAATTAGCTCCTCTGCTCATAGAACCTTGTATGATTTGTACTCCGTAGGATTATTAACGATGTTCATGGAATCTGATGAGCAAATTACTCAGCTAATGCATCCATTTTTTTCCTTCTTCACGCTTTGCCACGTTGGGGAAATAAATAAGGTGGGGAGAAAATCGTCACATTATTTGTGGGGTAAATTATCGTGCAATTTGATAAATAAATTATTCAGATATTATTGTTCATAACCCCTTCTGTTCTGGGTCAGTGCAAGTGAGTTAATGGCAAACTACATGCAAGAAATGCTCAGTGAGAACAAGGGGCAAGTGAACACAAAATACATTTCTTCGCATAATCTAATGGAGAAAGAAAGAACCGAAGCCAAGAAAAGCGATACTTAAAGGGTTTTTTAAGGATTGCCTCTGAATCTCAGTGCTGATATATTATTTATGCTTCTATTGAAGTTTCTCAGCAGTTGTGCTGCAACTCGTGATGTGCTGCGTTGAGATCCATCAGTTAGAGTTGGGGCCTTGCTAGACGAGGCCTTAGCACGCTGTGAGGCCCGGTTTCCCTGCTGTGCATCCAGATGATGCACAGGGGAATCCGGGCCCAGGCCACACTGAAGCCTCCCCTAACGTGCCATAAGCGAATTCGCTTATGGCGCGCCTTTTCCGCAGCCCCGGCCTGAGGCCGGGGCTGTGGAATGTCTAGCAGGGTCCGTGGCTTTTTGCGGCTACTCGCTTACTCGTGAGTAGCCGGGAAAAGCCACGGACTGAGCACAGCGCTCCTACGAGCGCTGTGCCCATCGGCCCGGAGGGATCCCGGGGGGGGGGGAGAGAGGGGCAGGGGGAAGGCCGGACCCGCCAGGAGAGGGGGGGAAGCCGGACATCGGCGATGGCAAGGGAGGGGGCAAAGATGGAGACAGAGCTGCCAAGGGAGGGGGCAAAGATGGGGACGGGGCTGCCAAGGGAGGGGGGAGAAGATCGGGGACGGGATCGGCGATGGCAGATGGGGGGAGGACGAGCAAGCAGGCAGGGGGCCATGGGGAGGGATCAGCAGCGGGTGGGGGGCTTAAGTAAAAAAAAAAACCACTTACCTTCTCCGCAGTCTTCGGGCCGCACGTGGCCCCTTTAACCAAAAAAATAATAATAAAAAAATGGCAGACGCTGCAGGGCTTCCGCAGTCCCTGCGCGTCGGCCATCTAGGAGGCGGGGTGGCGCGCGCTAAAGTTAGTGCGCCGTCGCCCCGCCTCCCTGCCGGCTTATCCGGCAGGGTCTAGCAAGGCCCTTGGTTTCTGCACCCAGGTTGCCACATAATTTGACTGGGATTGGGACATTCTACCACAAATACAGGTTCATGTTAGAAGTATTGGATTCACCTGGATGTAATGGGTACACCGGGTAGCTTTGAAGAAATAAAGCCTGATATGATTTCAAAAACAGAAGCAAAAGAAGCTCAGTATCAGAAGCAGTAAGCTTATATATCCAATATCAGAGGCAGTAATCCTATATACATCTATATACATCCATTGCAGGGGAACATGGGCTGGAGAGTGATGGTTGATGGAAGCCACCTGCTTGTGGCTTCCTGGTTGTCAGCTGGTTGGCCACTGTGTGAACAGAGTGCTGAACTAGATGGATCCTTGGTCTGATCCATGGTTCTTATGTTGTTAAGTCTTGTGAGGATGTAGGAAACTCTAAAGGCCTCAGCTGAGAGAGGTGCACTGCCTGTTCACCAGATCCATGTGTGCGCTGGGAACTATTGGGCAATTTATTCCTCCAGCAGCCATCCCAATAAACCCTTCAAGTAGCAGCAAGGCATCTACAGGTAACTAAATGCATTACTCAGTTGTTGCCATTGAGTTGCCAAGGGAGCCCTGCTAATATCAGAGTGCATTAGAGCAGGCCAGGACTGGACTTGGGGCACTACTGGGCATTCTTCAGGGATTGATCAGTGGCACAGTAAAGTCCTAGCCTGCCCATGCTATCATCAACTGAGGTCTTCTGTCAATAGCAGGGCTGTCTTTGTGAGATAAGCAGTATGCATCTGTGATAGCTGATCTATGATCACTGATCTGCAAGGGTTGTTGAGAAGATAATTGGGAGCAAGCATGCTTGCCCCTTCCTGCTGCCTGCCCACCCTTACTGCGATAAACAACTGATGGACACTCTGTTGCCAGGTTGTTTATCTTCATGTCCAAACCCAGAATCCTGAATTGCTGCTTTAACCATGGCTTGTTCATCCCCCAACAACCCAGAGTTATTGGTTCGGTTGTCACAATAAACAATCCAGGGATGGAGTGTTCCTTGGATGTTCATTGCAGCAGGAGTGGGGGTGGGTGGTAGCAGGACCATGTTCACTGTACCTCATCTTCCCAACAGCCCATGATTTGTTAACCATGAATTGTGATGATGTGAGGAACCAGGCCAATGACCTGCCCAAGTTCACCCTAGTGAACTTCATGGCTGAGTGACCCTCTAACCGTTGCACCACACTGTCTTTCACAGTGTGACAGCACAGTGTGGCAGTACAGTGTGAACTTCATGGCTGAGTGACCCTCTAACCATTGCACCACACTGTCCTTCACAGTGTGACAGCACAATGACACACCCCATTACTTGACTAATTGTAGGTGGACCAAGTCCAATCATGTTCTAAAACATGAGTTTGGTTATGTGAGAATGGCTGTAATCCATAGAGATACTGGCTCCATTCAGAAGACACTTTAAACCATGGCTTTAACCATGGTGGTTAAGCCAGAAAGCCTTATTCACTGTGGTTAACGCCATGGTTTAAGGTGTCTTCTGAACACAGCCTTGCTTTCTGTCTTAACCACCATGGTTAAAGCCATGGTTTAAGATGTCTTCTGAACAGGGCTAATCCGAGTTAGCATTTCTAGAGGATCAAACTGCAGGTCATTGTGAAGTACAGGGGTGCAAATCTGTACCTTTAACACTGTTGCTATGAGGGTGTAAAATCTGCCCCTAGGTAGGATCTATGGTCTATTGTTCAAACTGGCTGTGCCAGGCTTTGGTGGCCGCCAGCCAAAGTCATTCCTGTTTCAAGCCAGTCCAACTCCCACTGGCACCTGGAGATTATCAGGGTGTTGGACAAACTAACAGAATTCAGCTGTGGGAAAAAGAAGTGGATTGGCCCCTATGGGATGGGGATGGGCTATAGCCCAGGAAGGGCACTGGTTGGTTTACTCAGGTCATGGGACCAGGGGTCCCAAAAAGAGATGAAAAGCTTTATGATGAAGTTTCTTCATCTTCCTTTGTGGTGCGTGAGTATGTCAAGTGAGAAGGTCAGGTCCATGGCAACCACGAAGGCTGCCCGGAGTTAGAAAGGTTTTTTTTATGTTTTAACATGTGTGGGTATTCTGGAGAAGGCCAGCTGGAGTTCGGCTGGGTGTAGGGTCGTATGAATGCTTCTTGGGGTAATGGCAAAGTATTAGAGCTTTTCCTCACTTCTTTCCTCACTCTTCCTTGTCCACATCCCCTTTTTCTTCCCCTTCCTGTTCTTTTAAGGGGCTGTTTTACAAGCAAGGCCTTATGTGATAGTTTTAGCGATTGCAATAAAGTTGCTTTGGTCCCTAAATGTGTGTCTGTGGTTTATTCCTGTGAACATCTGGCTTGTCCCAGTTGTGGACAGGGCAGGGAGGTGGGCAACTGGGGAGTTCAGGACGTTTGGTTCAGGAGCCTACCTTGCAGGGTTGTCAGGGTAATCCTGACTTCCTTTACAGTTATGTATCCCCCCCCCCCACTTTCATTAGTAAGCGTTGATATAATTCCTACATCCATCAGGCAAAGACGAACTTTACTGCTGGTGATCACAAAGAGATTGGGCTGGATAATGACATTATCATTTGAATTGCAAAGGCCAAATGGCCTTTCGAACATTTCATCCTAGTCTGCTAAAACCCCGTTACATCATTTGCACTTTAACTGCTGAGCCCCACGTTTTGAAAGCCAGTGTTTCCAGTATAATTCAATTCTCTCACTGAAGTCAGATATAAAAAATTGAGTGCATTAAAGTAAAAGAAAAAAGATGTATAACTTTAGTATTATGTGCCTTTGTAATTTCAACAGAAGAGCATGAGAAAAGCAAGTTAGAATCTGTATGGGACTATGACCTGGTGGAAGACGCACATTTGCACTATTCATTGTTGGCTGTAGCAGCTGTGCACAAATGGCCTCTCAAAATTCTCCACTCTGTTTGTGGACAGAGAAATGTGGTGTGGAAGGGAGAGAGCTTCTCTCTGTTTCTCCAGGGGGAGGAGAAATTCTCCAACAATTTCTCACAGGTAAGTCTGGGATTGTAGCACATCACATTTAGCACAATCCCATTGGCTGGGATTGTAGCACATCACATTTCTCCTTTATTAAGGCTTTTGTGTGTGGGGGGTGGGTGGGTATTGCACTGTCATGGCAAGTAGCAACCGCAGCTACTGTGTCCCACCCTGGCCCCCATTTTACATCGTTCACCATGTCCCATGCATTGGAAGGCGGCCACCATGTAAAATTAATTGAAATGTGAGGAGGCTGCCAGAAAGATTATTGTACAATGAAAGGCATGACACTCTCACATTCCTCGGCCACCTCATGAGAATAAATAAATAAATAAATAAATTTTTCATGAGAATTTCTCCAAAATTTCCCTCTCCATTGAATTTCTTTTTGAAAAGGATTTGTTTTCTTTCAAAGCAAACGAGAAAGGTTGAAAACGAGAAAGGTTTAAAGAAAAAAGATTGTTACTTCAACATATGGTGACAGCAGCAAGACTACTATATGCGCAATATTGGGGAAAAACACAAGTACCAAAAATGGAAGAAAGGCTCCTCAAGGTGATGGAATTGGCGGAGATGGCGAAATTAACGGCGCTAGTCCATGAAAGAACAATAGCCTCATATGTATTGGACTGGAAACCTTTTATTGAGTATATACAAGAACAGCAAAAGGATGATTCATTTGTTTGTGGGTTTTATATATAATCTGTACCTTTGCCTTTGGTATATATACATTAGCTTGTTGATATGAAATTCGTACCTGGTAATATAGAAACAACGGATGTTTGCCGTCTGACATGAAGTTCGCTTTAAATGAAATATAGTCTTATGTATTGTGCTTATTTTACTAGATGTATGTGTGGTGTAGTAGTTTGTATAGTTTGTAGTATTTCTTTTTTGTTTGTTTTTTGTACCTTCCTTATGTGTCTGTTTTTTGTGGAAAATAAATAAAAGTATTAATTGGGAGAAAAAAGAAAAAAATAGGGGGGATTTGGCACAGCACAATTTTGACTATTCTTTGTCACATCTGAATTGTCTCAGCTTGTGTGCAAGCTACTGCAAGATGGGATGGAGCAATTAATTTGCTTGGCAACGCTCTTTTAATCGTGCATCGCCATGTAGACTCACGCTGCAATGGAAGCATCAAACTCTTCTCCAGCTCATGTCAGAATCTGGGCCAGAAAAGGGCTTCAGCCTCTCCCCTTCAATAGCTTCTCCATTCCCCAATCAAGAATTAGCAACTGTACACAGGAGGGAACAGATAGGCAACACACAGGTTACCTGGTCCGGGATCGTCCCTGTATATCCAAGGACTCATCTACACCAAGCAGGATATTCCACTATGAAAGCGGTATATAAAAGGCAGGAGCCACACTACTGCTTTATAGTGGCATTGTGGGGAGTGTAGTGCGGAATAAAGAGGTGGCACACGTATATTGAATTTTAAACAAGGCCAACATTTATTTGATGGAATTTGCAGAGGGGAAACCTAGTCGGGCATCTTCCTAGTACGGCATCAGCCGTTGTATAGTAGGGTGAGACATTCCGAGCCCTGGTGGTGGTGGCTAATAGTCACCACCCCCTGGCTCCCCCTTTTGGGGTGGTAGGCCTTCCACTGTCACCCTGCTCTGAGTGGGTGAGAAAGGTTGGCCTCAAGGGTAACCCTTATCTCAGCAGCTGTGCTGCCTTGGCTGGGAGCTGCTGAGTCTCAGGCGTTACCCCTCACCACTTGGTGCCTTGGAGTGCTCACCGACCCTATCCATCCATCAGATGCCCGCCTACCTGCCATAAATGTGACCGAATAGTAACCAAAACAACCTATTTAATACACCCTGACCTGTCTTGCAGTGTGAAGTAGGCGAAAAAACTCATAACCAATTTAGGTTATGAGCAAAAAATTCCTACTTGGCCCCCATAACGGGCAACCAGCAAGCCCATACTACTTACAGGGAGGGAGGGAGGGAGGGAGCCGCTTTTCGAAGAGGGAGAAGGGAGGGGAACCATTCTTTAAATAGGGCTAAGGCCCCTCCCTTCTCCGCATGAGAGCACGTGGCCCACGTGAACACGTCGCCACCATCCGCACCCACCGACAACATCCTCCCCATGCCCAGGCTACGCCGGGCGCGGCAGAATGGCTTTGAAGTGCACTGCAGGATCAACACTGCTGCTTTACTGAAGTGCACTGACAACTGTTGGGGCCCATTGACACATCTACAGTAAGCAGGATATAACGCTATGAAAGTGGTATGAAAGCAGTATATGGTATGTGTCAATGGGCTCCAACAGTTGTCAGTGCACTTCAATACCGCTATAAAGCAGTAGTGTGGCTCCTGCCTTTTATATACCGCTTTCATACCACTTTCATAGTGTAATATCCTGCTTGGTGTAGATGAGCCCACAGTCTTCCCCACAAGGAAATTCTGTTTCTATTAACTCTCCAAAGACTCCTGAACAAACGTAGAAGTCATGGAATAAGAGAAGAGGTCCTCTTATGGATCAGTAACTGGTTAAAGAACAGAAAGCAGACAGTAGGAATAAATGGTCAGGGAAGTAAATTGTGGAGTCCCACAGGGATCGACATTGGGACAAATTCTTTTCAACTTGTTCATAAATAATCTGGAATTAAGAGTGAGCAGTGAAGTGGCCAAGTTTGCCAATGGCAGATGCGGTTCAATGTAAGCAAGTATAAGGGCAAAATACTCCAACTTCAAGTATAACCTGATGGGATCTGAGCTGGCAGTGACCGAACAAGAAACAGATCTTGAGGTTGTGGTGGACAGCTCGATGAAAACGTCCACCCAGTGTGCAGCCACTGTAAAGAAGGCAAACTCCATGTTAGGCTTGATAAGAAAAGGAATTAAGAATAGAACTGCCAGTATCATACTCCCTTTATACAAATCTATGGTGCGACCACACTTAGAATACTGTGTATGGTTCTGATCACCACACTAAAAAACGATATCATAGAGCTGGGAAAACTGCAGAAAATGGCAACTAACTTAATTAAGGGGCTGGAACATCTCCCCTATGAGGGAAAGTTACAACAATTGGGATTGTTTAGCTTGGAAAAAAGGAGGCTAAGGGGAGACATGATAGAGGTGTACAAAATTATGCATGGTGTGGAGAATGTGGCTAGGGAGACATGTTTCTCCTTCTCCCATAGTACTAGAACCCGGGGGTCATCCCATGAAGCTGATTGGTGGGAGATACAGGACAAATAAAAGGAGGTACTTATTCACACAGTGCATAGTTTAATTATGGAACTCACTACCACAAGTTGTTGTGATGGCCACCAATTTGGATGATTTAAAAGGGGATTATTATTATTATTATTATTTATTTATATAGCACCATCAATGTACATGGTGCTTAGATATATTCCTGGAGGGGCTATCAATGGCTACTAGCCCTGATGGTTGTGTGCTACCTCCAGTATCCGAGGCAGTAAGCCTGTGTGCACCAGTTGCTGGGGAACATGGGTGGGAAGGTTCTGTTGCACCATGTCCTGATTTGTTTGTCCCTGGTCAACCTCTGGTTGGCCACTGTGTGAGCAGAGTGCTGGACTAGATGGACCCTCGGTCTGATCCAGCAGCATGGCACTTCTTGTGTTCTTAAGGAATTACTTGCTTGGGACTTCTTTATCTTAACTAAACCGAAGCGGCATCTTTGCTCTTCTGAAGCATCTAGCCAAGGTAGGAGCACAGGCTGTATACAAAAGCTTTCAACATCTCGATGTTTTATTTTGTTTTCTAGCTGTTCGTATGAACTATGGCATGATTAATTCTCAGATTATTTATTTTAAAGGGTTCTTTTATTGAAAGTTGCAACATGCAGAGCAGGAGAGTATATCAGCACATTACTGAGTCATTTTTCATAGAAATCAAAAGCAGGGAGCCAGCTAGACTCCTGATAAAGATTCTTAATCCTTATAACTTGGAAGAAACAGCCTCAGTTGTTTAATTCCCATGTCATCTTCTGATTAAAGAATTCAGCTGATTTGCTGCCAGGTTCTGCATTCGCACCTGATAAAAAAAAAAAAGATGGTTTTCAAAAAACCCTGTTTTTATGATTCAGCAGACTCCATTTTTGTGGTCTCTGTGTGGTTGAAAGACTTGAGCAATTCCCTTTTACCATATTTCTTCGATTCTAAGACGCCATCGATTGTAAGATGCACACTAATTTCAGTACCACCAACAGAAAAAAAGCTTTGATTCTAAGAAATAATAAACGCACCTGCGATTCTAAGATGCACCCCGTTTTTAGAGATGTTTATATGGGGGGGGGGAAAGTGCATCTTAGAATCAAAGAAATATGGTAGTTATTCCCTTTTTTAGGTGTGATGACCAGAACTGTACACAGTATTCTAAGTGTGGTCACACTATAGTCAGTTCTAGGCATGTGCTCCACTCCGATTAGGAGCGGAGAAGCAGTAGCGAATTGGCCTGCTCTGCCTTACCCAGAGGCGGAGTAGAAGCGGACCGCGGCCCCCTAGAAGCAAGGTGAAGAGAAGCGGCCATTTTTTGGAGCTCCTCTTTCAGGCGGACCGCTCCGATCGCCATCTTGAAAACATTTCGCCCATAGGATTGCATTGCGGGAAATAATTGCGGATAACTAGGTTGTTTTTGAAGCTATTGTTCTGAAAATTATTGTGCTCAGAGAGTCGTGGATGGGGGTCATTTTGAGACTACTCTCAGCTCGCTGCGTCGTGCAGGTCGCGTGCTAGAATTTTTTTTAAATTGGGTAAACAAACGGACAGCGCGGGTCAAACGGCGGTTTTCGCCCATAGGATTGCATTGCGGGAAATAATCGCGGATAACTGAGTTGTTTTTGAAGCTATCGTTCTGAAAATTCTTGTGCACAGAGAGTCGTGGATGGGGGTCATTTTGAGACTACTCTCACCTCTCTGCGTGGTGCGGGTCGCGCGCTAGAATTTAAAAAAAAATCGGCGGGAAAAATACCTTTTTCAAAGGGCTGAGGGGCAGAGTCAGCTCCCGGTCATGATGATCCCAAAGTTGGAGAAGGGCATAGGCAAAACGGGTAACTTGGGATTCTGGGGAACTTCTCTTTCTTAATCTGAACGGACTTTTCCCAGTGTTTTTTTTAACACAGTAGCCCCACCAAATGCACAAACACAACCTGAAATCATATACTAAGCCAATAATAAGAGATAGAAACACAGCTCTGCTACCCACCCTAACTTTGGGGAACAACTGAAAAGATGTGGTGCAAGGGGATGAGCTCCCCTAGGGCATCGCATTGTGGACGTGCCCCCACTCTCTCCTGTACTGGAAGGCCATCAGAGCCTTCCAAAGAGAGTAACCCGGTGGAGCAATGCCTATCATGAGTCGAAGTGAACGTTTACTTCTTAGTGGTGGAGCGATGCCTGTTATGAGCTGAAGTGAGCGTTTACTTCTCAGAGCTCTTGGTGAAGCAATGGCTTTCTTGAGCTGAACTGGCAGCTGCTTCCCTCTCCCCCGGGCACGTCCCCCTATTACTGGTAAAAGACAGATATAGCCTTTTTTTTAAAGTTCTTCTTGTTGTTTATTCAGCAACACTGCTGCTTTTAATTCCACCCCTCCTTTGTTTATTTATTTATTTATTCCATTTTATATGCATTACTGGCTTATCCTTGGCTCACTTCCTTATGCCCCCAGAAATGCCAGCTGCATGCCTGCCTGCCTTCCCTCTCTCCTCCCCTGCCCACCTTGCAGGGATGTTGTGTGTGTGTGGCTTTGACTCAGGGGAGAAGTCCTTCCTGCGCTCACTTGGAGTTTTGGAAGTTCCAAATTTTGCAGGTTTAAGCCCCGCCAAAAAACAGGGGATGAAGGGACTGCCTTGAGTCTCGGCGTGCGGCGTATGTATCCCTGGATAAGCTGTCATGGTGGTGAGTTTGAGGGTTTTTTTTAACGTGCAAATTGACGGAGCTATTGGAAAGGGGTGTGAATGGGTGTTGGATTTTCATAAATTCCCCAAAAATCAGGGGATGATTGGACAGCCTTGAGTCTCGGCGTGCGTATGTATCCCTGGATAAGCTTTCATGGTGGCGAGTTTGAGGTTTCTAACGTGCAAATTTATGGAGCTATGGAAAGGGGTGTGAATGGGGTGCCTGATTTTCAAAAAATCCCCAAAAATCAGGGGATGATGGGATTGCCTTGAAACTTGGCGACCATGTGGACACATGGATAAGCTATCATGGTGCCGAGTTTGAGGTTTCTAACGTGCAAATTGACGGAGCTATGGAAAGGGGTGTGAACGGGGTGCCCGATTTTCAAAAAATCTCCAAAAATCAGGGGATGATGGGATTGCCTTGAAACTTGGCGTGCATGTGTATATGTCCATGAGGTGTCATGGTGCCAAATGTGAGGTTCCTAACTTGAACAGAAAAAAAGTTGTTTACTTTTTTACCTTTCAATGCAACCCTATGGGGGGGAAATGGAGCTCCGATCCAGATCCGGAGCTCCGAGCGGAGCGGAGCGGAATTGGCGGAGCCGGGGCGGGGCGAAGCGGCCCACTCTGAAAATGTGGATCTGCAAGTGAAGCGGAGCGGGGGGTCCGTGCACACCCCTAGTCAGTACTAGAGGTTCACATATTGTTTATATCACGTAGAAGCACTATTTATGAATAGAAACAAGCTGATCAAGTGAGAAGCCCAGCACACAAAAATATCGTGCTTCATTTCATTGTGCAATTTAGCTAGCAAAATGCTATGGTTAAGGGTTCTAATTATACAAAAATTCAAATCCCCATAAAAATGCCTCTACTATAAACTATTAAATACTTTATAAAGAGATCAGAGAGAAGGTTGAAAGTTAACATCTCATTTTAAATATAAGAGTGATCAAAATGATGCACAAGGCTATTTTGAAAAGTGGAGCAATAAAATAAAAATTGCATTCATATTGCACACTTTTCCATGATGGCTGTACAGGGAATTCAGAGCAGAAAGAAATGATACAAAGCTGTGTGCCAGGGGGGAAAAAATCATACTATATCTTGCTGCCATTTATTTGGCATATATCATACATTTTATAGAAAAGGAATTTTGGAAATGTGTCAGATATTAGAAATATGCCGGAACATTTTTAAGCACATCTCATAAATCGGAACATTTTCGTACATACTTAGAAAAATTAAGAGGAACATATGCCTTCGAGATCTGGCTCCACTCTTGCATCATCATGTGGAGATAATACACTTGGTGTAATTTAAGATAATTCTCATCACAACATCACAAAATGAGAAAAATGACCATGCTACAGTGTGTGTGTGTGTGTGTGTGTGTGTGTGTGTGTGTGACAAAGCAAATCCAGGGACAAGTTGGTCAACCATATGAGACCTCTTCTAGGTCCTACCAAGTGGAACATTAGAAACTGCTTTAGACTAGTTTGGCATATATACCTTGCTCAGTATTGTTAACACCAACTGATAGCAGTTCTCCAGAATTTCAGACAAGGGCCCCCTCTCAGCCCTATTGGGAGATGTCATGGACCTATGGTTCGATTGGTGTCAATCAGAAGAAGAGCCTTCAGTGTGGTGGCCCCCTTCCTGTAGAATTCCCTGCCTTTGGAGAGCAGGCAGGCACCAAGGTTGTATAGCTTTCTGTGCCTCCTGAAAATGTTGTTAGTCTGGCTTTTAAGGCCCCCATCGGGGGTGGGGGGAGAAATGCAAGCCTGGGGAAATTGCATAATTTCTCCCTCCACTCTAGTATTTTCTCTGTCCCAGCCTTGGGGAAATTGTGTATTTCCCTCTGCTGCGTTAATGGCTGCCGCCATTACTGCAGCACGGAAATTCGGGAAAGGACAAAGGGTATGTGCAGGTCAGGGCAAAAGTGAGTTCTGACCGGACCTGCACCCTCCTTATCCCGCAGCCAGCGATGGGGCAAAAATTCACCACGTGTGTCCTGGGAGGGAGGGATATTGGGATGTCCACTGCCCTCATGGACTCAGGGAGATTTTTGCTGCGTCGCTAGGTGTGTATGACCCATGCCTTAAGACAGGTCTGTGATTAATAGAAAAATGGTGTTACACTTTTTGTACAACCACTTATAAACCAGCATTCACCCATCAAACATTTCATGGAATAACAAAAATTTAGAGAAGAAACATGAAAGCAAACCACTGCCGTGGTTTATATTAAATTAGCCATATTGATTCAAGCTGAACCAAAACTTGAAGCCCAGCGTTTTTCAGGCTTCTATGTGGGTTTGGAGGAAATAGAAAATAACCCTGCAGATTGAATTTTAGCAGGTTCTGCTACTTTAGATGAGGCAGTGAGGGTTTTTTTCTGTTTAGTATTTTTTAATTTAAAATATAGCATCATCCCCATGAGCATTCTTGACCAGGAAGTGGGGTCCTCTTTTATAGAGGCCAGTCCTCTATTTTGTAGGTGTCTTCTATCAGAAGGGCAGACTGGTCCAATTCCCCATCTCCAGTACAAGGATAAAGAACTATTTTTCTATTTTAATTTATTTTATTGCATTTGTATATGGCCCCATAGCTGAAGCTCTCTGGGTGGTTCACATAAGATAACTATCTGAAGGAAGAGCTGGGCTTTGACATTCCCCATTCACAACACCCAGACAGCAGACTGAGCCAGAGACTCGGGTTCCCGGGTCACAATTTCCCCCACTATGGTGAGATGGATGGTATTTCTATTTCAAGTATAATAATTTCTAAATTTGTATCTATATACACCAATTAGCACCTACAGATTTTTATCTCCCCCACCCCCGTTTTGGCCATCCTTCCACTAGGAAGCAGCTGGGAGCAGGGCCGGTGCCAGACTCACTTTCACCCACCCCCACCCCAGCACACCAGGGTGCGGGGTGCCATCTTGCCCAGCCGAAGCGAAGCCAGGACACTGGGGTGGAGGGGCGGGCGGGCGTGGCTTTGCTTCAGCTGGGGGGGCGCCCAGCCGAAGCAAAGCCAGGACACTGGGGCGTGCGTGTGGCTTCAGAGCGGCGCACCCAGAAGCCGCCCTCTCAGAGCTGCTGTGGGAGAGCAGCTTCCGGGTGCGGCATTCGGCGCCCCCCTTACCTTGGCGCTCTAGGCGACCACCTAAGTGGCCTCTATGGTAGCATCGGCCCTGGCTGGGAGGCTGTGATGAGCCTAAGTGTCCCTTCACACAATGTTCAGCCCTTTTGTTTTGTTTTTAAATGGGGAGAAAACAAAGAAAATCCTCAACCATCTCATCTGAACTATGTTAAACCACCCCAGCCCCCATGTCTAAGAAACATGGACTTCGAAAGCTGGTGAATAACCCTCCCACTTTGGTGGTGATCAAGTGGTTCTAAGCATTCCTTGGAGGACTCTGCAAGAGCCGCAGCTCGGTGATAGAGCATCTGCTTTCCATGCAGAAGGTCCCAGGTTCGATCCCCGGCATCCCCAGGTAGGACTAGAAAATCTCCTGCCTGAAACCGTGGAGGGATGCTGCCAGTCAGTGTTGACATTATTGGACTAGATGGACCGAGGGTCTGACTCAATATAAGGCAGCATCCTGTGTTCCTTAAGTGTTTGCATGAATGTGTGAAGGCTTAAACTGGGGAGGGTGTGCATGCAAACCCTGCCGCAATATCCCTCCACATGTTGGTTCCAGTTCAGAGCTTTGCTCATCCTGTGCAATAGGAGAAGTCCCCCTTCAGAACTGTGTGCTGAACATGCAAAGGTTTAAAGTTGAACTGGTGCATGCTGGCATATTGGGATGTGGCTTTCATGTACTGAAGCCCCCTCCCAGAGTTTTGAGTCTGCGCGTGTTCAGCAGAATGCTTGACTAGGGCCGTTTCTACACCTGCCTTTTTTCCAGGGATCGTCCCAGGATCATCCCTGTGCATGCAAATGACACACAGGGGATCCTGGGAGCAGGCAGGGGCAATCCCTCCACTTTCTTGGGATAATCCTTAGCTGTAGAAAGGGCCTAGTGTTTTTCTGGATTTTCAGGGCCAATGGCTAGCACAATCTCATATCTACTCAGAAGTAAGTCCTGGTTTCCTGGGGCTGTGAGGAAACAGTACAGCACAAGTTAAGTGATGAAAACAAGACTCTCCCCCTCTTTTGCTAGGGTGATCATACGAAATGGAGCACAGGCCTCCTGTATCTTTAAGAAATGTAGAGAAAAGGGAATTTCAGCAGGTGTCATTTGTATGCATGTAGCACCTGGTGAAATTCCCTCTTCATCACAACAGTTAGAGCTGCAGGAGTCCTGCTCTCTCGACCTGCAGCTTTAACTGTTGTGATGAAGTGGATTTCACCAGGTGCTGCCTGCCTTCAAATGACACCTGCTGAAACTCCCCTTTCTGTACACATGTTAAAGATACAGGTGCCCTGTCCTCCTTTTTAATATGGTCACCCTAGCTTAACACACATTTATTGTGCCATGGGAGCTGCAAAAAAGGAGTGGTGTGTGCTAAATGTGAATTCAAAGGTTCTGGTCTCCTGGTCTGTCAAACTGAACACAATTCCTGCCTGAGGAGGAAAAAAAAGAGAGAGAAAGGAACAATACTATAAAATAAGACCCTGAAGAATAAAGAGAGAGAAAAGTAGGCCTCTAGGCTGGTTCATATTAAAAGAAATTACAACATGCTGGGTCTGTAGGATAAGAAACGCCTTGAAGTGAAGCAGCTATTTCTCTAAATAATGCAGCTGTTGCTTTTCTTCCTTAGAAACATGTGATTTAGATACTTTGCTTTCAGGAAAGTAGATATATCTTCTAGTATCAGTGTATCCTGAAAAATACTTACCCTGAGGAGATGTAAATAATATGCTTCTGTGTTTGAGTCACTTTTTTTTACCCCCAGACAATGAGAGAGAGGAGAGGAAGGCTCTTGAAAGAATAGATAGTGTGGAAAGATGGAGTTACTGCAGCGCCTTGGTCAAAATAATAAGCAGAAGATACGAGGTTTACGTTCTTTAGTTTAAAGGAACCATTTTAAAATGGATTGTAGAATGTAAGCTTCTCATCCTCAAGGCTGCAAAAACACCTGCCTGGGTATTTCCAGTGAAACAGGATGTAAAATAAGACATAATGAAAATATATTCCACAGGGACTGAGGTAAAACTCTTAAAGCTATACCAGAGACCCCAGAGAGCTGGGAAAAGAAAGGTAGAGAGACTTAGTGTGTCTCTACATTAAGCAAAAGACCAGCATGTTTACCATGGCTTTCTACTTTGGGGTTCTTTTCAGCATTAGGATGGGCTCCTTTAAATGGCAGACATGTGGTTTGAATCGAGGGAGCACCTCCCTCCCTGCCTGGCATGTGTGCAAAACTTCAAGGGTGGGGGGAGTCTTGTTTTCCTCACTTAATTTGTGGTGTACGGTTTCTTCGCAGCCCCAGGAAACCAGGACTTACTTCTGAGTAGATATGACATTGTGCTGTAAGTCTGCAATTCTCAGCTCACTTACTTGTGAGTAAGCCCCATAGAACACACTGGGACTTACTTCTGAGTAGACATATGATCACGCTGTAGGTCTGCAACCCTCGGCACACTTACTTGGGAGTAAGTCACATAGAACTTAAAGACACATCATTGTTGAGTGGGGGATCAGATTGGTGTCCCTTTATTTAGGGTGACCATATGAAAATGAGGACAGGGCTCCTGTATCTTTAACAGTTGCATAGAAAAGGGAATTTCAGCAGGTGTCATTTGTATATATGGAGAACCTGATGAAATTCCCTTTTCATCACCACAGCTAAAGTGCAGGAGCTATACCAGAGTGACCAGATTTAAAAGAAGGCAGGGCACCTGCAGCTTTAACTGTTGTGATGAAGAGGAAATTTCACCAGGTTCTCCATATATACAAATGACACCTGCTGAAATTCCCTTTTCAATAAAGATACAGGAGCCCTGTCCTCCTTTTCATATGGTCACCCTACCTTTATTGCAGGGTTGCATTTTACCCTCTTCTCCCTCTGATTTCAGCAAACTCATTGCCCAATGCCAGGTGTGTGTGTGTGTGTGTGTTTTGCCATTAAGGGTTTATTTCAGCTTATCTACAATCTTTTTGAAAATGGGATGTGGGGAGGGGAGAGATGTCCTGGCTGTTGATGTTATGAAACCTGCCCACAAACTTCCGTGAGTGTCCAGTCACAAGCATGCTAAAAAAATCCCTCGATTAGAAAAGCCCTTAAACTTAACAACAACAGCAAAACAGGGTTCTGCCTAAACTGGATTGCTGCCTTAATTAATATTCTCCCTCTTCTCATAACAATTGGCCCAAGTTACCACTTACCCATACCTCTTTATGATCTGTGTTTTCCAGCCACACCTAAATCACTGGTTGCAAATGGAGGCAGGGGCACACAGATACTAATGTGACCACATCATTGGGTATGTTGAAGTAGACGTTAGAGAGAAGGAGAGGCGACTTAAATTCAGCATTAACCTGTTTGTCAGACCCCCTGGTTTCTTACAATGTGCAGCTCTACCCAAGGTTTGGGAAGGGTACGTGATTTGGAAAGCATCTAGAAATATCAGGTGGGCTTTTAGACTTTAATTATTAAACTTTTGGGTAATAACAAATTGAAGTATGTAGGGCACACTTATAAGGCAGCCTAATAATAATATTAAATTAAAAATAAAATGGCTGCTGTCTCTTTCTTGAGGCCTTTCAATTTGTTGGGGCTGCCTCTCCTGTTTATCTGCCCCAGTACCCCCTACCCCAGTTTTTATGTTCTTGTTGTTGTGTGTTCTTTTGGTCTCTGTTTCCCCATTAATCCTTTCCTGTCACGGCTATGCCGGGCAGTCACAGCCAAGTGCTCAGCGATAAGACTTCAGGAGAGAAGAGGGAGGGACAGCTGAATGTGTGACATCCACTTAGTAGCAACAACTTACAGGTGATCAAAGTAATGCTTAACTTTGCCTGACAGAGCAAGCTGGGAAGGAGAGATTGGATGTGTCTTAGAGCATATCCACACTAGTATAAGCAGGTTTAACTGCCTTCTCCTCTTCCTAAGGAATCTTGGAAATTGTAGTTCATGGGTAGAGCTAGGAACATCTAATACAAAATTCTCAGCACCTCTTCAAAATACAGCTCCCAGGATTCTTTGGGCGAAGCCATAATAGTTGTACAGTGGTATAAAGCAAATGTCAAATTGATGTCTTCATAGTTCATCAAACTTTGACATACGATTGAAAAACTTCTGCAGTACTTTTCCCTTCTTATATAGCTGAGCAGCTACTTCCGTATGACTCAAAATGCCACTGAACTTTGGGTATCAGGGACTCAAATATGGATTTTGGGGACTTTTAATACACCTCTTAAAAAGACTCTGAGATGGAGGAGGTTCCCAGTTTATTCCTCTCTGCCAGCTCCTTTCTTTCACTCACCCAGCCCACAAACACCCTTCCGCTCCCCTTTAAATCAGGGATGGAGAACTGCTACCCCTTGGGCCCGATCTAGTCCATGGGCAGCCCTCAGATTCTCCTTGGCCTTGCCCCTTTCTCCTTGGCTGTTGGAAGGGAGACATGAGAACGTAAGAAGAGCCATGCTGGATCAGACCAAGGGTGTAAACATTCTCAAGAGAGAATTTAGGGATGATGTTCCAGCCAGGTGGACAGTTAAAGTAAGCAGGTGGTAAGCAGCACCTCTGATCTGGACCACCTGAGCAACTGCTTAAGTATCTCTGCCTCCTTATGAATCCGACCTTCCTTCTTTTTACCTCCCCCTTCCCAGTAACAGTTAACGCTGCAGGCCAGGTACCCTGCCCTCTTTTAAATCTGGTCACTCTAGTATAGCTCCCGCACTTTAACTGTTGTGATGAAGAGGGAATTTCACCAGGTTCTCCATATATACAAATGACACCTGCTTAAATTCCCTTTTCTATGCAACTGTTAAAGATACAGGAGCCCTGTCCTCCTTTTCGTATGGTCACCCTAGGTATAAAAAAACCCAGAGAGTTCATAATGATGAACCTCTCCATGGGCAAGGATCGTGACATGGCAGATCTCCTCTAGGGAGCTCCCATTACTGTCTTGATGTTCCCAGTGATGGAAGGACTTTAAGCACTCTTTATCTGCTTATTCCTTTCCATGTTCTAATATCTTACCTCTCCCTCTAAATAAAATTTGGGAAATGAATCAACCTGGTGCCTTGTTTGAATCCAAAATAACCTCTGCCCTTGGCAAAACAGAGATCTGGGTTCTAGGCCCCACTTGGGTCATGAAGCTCACTGGTTGACTTGGGCTCAGTCACTGGCTCTCAGCCTAACCTGCCTCACAGGATTGTTGTGAGGTTAAAATGGAAAGGAAGAGATAAAATGGAGAGTAAGCCACCTTTGGTTCCCTGCAAGAAGAAAAAAAAAGGCAAGATATAATGCAACAACAAAAACAGGGCTAGATGAATAGGAGAGGAGGGCTTTGGAGCTTCCCAGGGGTTGGGGATTCTGCTGCATCTCAGAAATCAGGTTCCCCCCACTTTTTTTTTTTTTTTTAAAGGAGGGAGCTTGGATTATTTCCAAGCAAAATTGTGAGGAAGCAACATGAGCCACAATTGACTTTGCCATCTCAACAGATGGCTAAAACTGGGCAATGTGGCTTGAAAATCTTTGGCCTGGCACCCTTCCCAACCACTTGGGAATATCTTATAGCTTTATCATTTTTGAAGCTTTGTGACGTTGTAAATTTTTGCCACGTTTGATCTCAATAACTCTTCTGCTGTAGTTATTAAACAATGAGCCCCAACTTCCCTTCTCCGTTCTCTCCAGTGTGTTCCTTTTGAAGCTGAAGGTGAAGATGTCTTTTGAGAAAATCTGAACGCCTGTTTGCTATTTCAGGAGCCCGTGAGCTCAAGCTGTAAAGAATTATAGCTGGGAGCAAACTCTTCCAAGGAGTTGCAACTCGCTGCATTTCAACTTTACCAAGATACATAGCAGCAGGGACATTGTCAAGTGTCCTCATTTAACTCAGCAGGAAGCAAGATCCAAACCTGACAGCTTCAAAACAGCCCACTGGTGAAAGAAAGGAAGGGAAAAGTTAACACACTCTGCAACACTCTGTTCTAATTTTTAGAAGTTATCATTTCCATGTTTAAGGGCAGAACTAAATTTGACACAAATCAGAGTTGCCACCCCAAATCATGTCTAGTTACTTCTCTCTCCTGGTGAGCCTTAATAAGTGCAACATTACCATGGAATGCGTTTTGCTAACTGAGGCGAAGGACAAGATTGTGCCCCTCCATGTCCATCTACAAAAATGAACTGGAGTTGCAATCGAACCTTTCTTCAACATCGGACAAGGGGACAGTATCCTCCACCACACCTGAAAGCAGAAGACCAGTTTAGGGGTTGTAGGGCATACTGGTCTTCAACTTCTCCAATAACTTGCTGCTGCCTCCCAGTCCCAGCATGTGCTGTCTGAGGCAACTGCTTCACTCTGCATAATGGTAGGGCCTGCCCTAATGTCATAGAATCATAGAATAGTAGAGTTGGAGGGGGCCTATAGGGCTATTGAGTCCAAATTGATGTGCTTCTTCTCCTCTCAGCCTCCAGACAAGCAGTCAATAATGCGATGTGGAACGAGGACAAGGAAATGCAGAATGGAGTCCTCCCCAGCTTAGTGCCCTCCAGATTTTTTGGCCTACAACTCCCATAATTCCTTAGCACTGTTTTGTTGATATAGGTGAACATGGCTGTCTGCATTTTTGAACTTGCATAGTTATGGCAATGCTCATAATGAGCACCTGCACTTCAGAGTGTACTACTACACCACTACCCACATTGCCCCATACCTATTGTCATTCACAGGCATTGCGTGAGGGAATGGGGCCCACCAGCAAAAAGTGATGGAGAATATTCAGAGAAAAAATCAGTAAAATGGTCTTTTTCTAAGGGAGCAATGTGAAAAAAGAAAGAAAGAACCATCTCAGAATTTTTCTCTGAAAAATGCCTTCGGAGACATTTTGGCTCAGCTGTAAACCAATGCAACACCATCAGCCCTGCACAGTATTTCCTCTTTTATATGCAACACTGCCCACACACTGGCTGTGATGGGGCCATTTATTTGGAGCATAATCTCATTGGGCTAATGGCTACAAGAGGAAAAAAATGTCCCATGGTAGAAAATGAATATTAATTCTCCAAGAATTAATGAAACAGAGATACAAATTGCTGCGCAATTAGAGATCAATGAATACGTTAATTACCAAACAGAGAAAAAGGAATATTTGTATCATTAGCTTAATAGCAAAATGTCTTTGGTCGTGAAGCTTTCAAGTGTAAGACTGCCAACAAGTGATTAACCAGTTAAGGTCAGAGCTTGTTAACTCAGTGATACTGGAAGAGTAACAAATAGAATAATTAATTTCTTGCCACTGGTAGTGTTCCCTGGCATGAAAATCTGTTTTTCTGAAGAGCAGAAGTAGAACTGGGGTGATTAATGGCATGTGTGCAAGGCTTTTGAGCATGCTAACTTGAATTGGATCACTTCAGCTACTTTTATATTATAAGCGGTACTGTAGCTAAATCTATGCCAGCCTATGTGACTATAGCCAGGGCTGGGGACATGGCTACAGCAGGGCTATTTCTGGGGCTGCGGGGGGTGGGTGGGGTGGGGATTATAAGGAACTACATGAAGGGGTTCTATCTAAGCTCATTGCATAGGGGAAATTTCCCAAGGTGTTTTTTTTAACAAGCTCAAGTACTGCACAGCTCCAAGGAGACTGTCACCAATATAGAGGGCATACATCAACAAAGAAGAGGATCCCTCTATGCACATAAAATTTCCATATGATTATTTTTAGGTAGAGAGGCCAATTTAGAAATATTATAATTTAAATCGAAATTCAGGATGTGCAAATCAGCAAACTCTGGTTAACTAGGCAGGGTGGCTTGTTAACCATTCTAAAAAAAACCCCAACAACAAAGCCATGGGTTCTCAAGGTGGCTTGTTCGAGAAAAATAAACCACATTGCATGGTTAACAAGTGGAAAATATGCTGCATTCAGACAGCACAGTAACCCATGGTGGGTTAGTGGGTTGTGTGAACCTGGCCGAAATGTTTCCCCACTCAAGGAGATGACTTGTAAATCACCAATATAGAGGGCATGCATCAGCAAAGAAGAAAAATGTGCATATGCTTATTTTTATGTAGAGATGCAAATTTAGAAACAGTTATTATAATTTAAATAGAAATTCAGGATGTGCAAATCAACAAACTTGAGCTTGCTGAAGTGCTCAAGTGAATACCATCTCAAAGCTCATTCTGACTCGAGTCTGTACAGGATTGCGAGTTTTTGGTTTTTCATGAAAATCCATGTGTAATTTCATGTGTACTTTTCCAAATGTACACATCAGTTGTGCACATCTTTGAAATGTACGCATTCTTCCTCCTTTGATTAAACCAAACTTCTGCACATTTTCAAAAGTATGCATTTCTTTCATGCACATTTTTCAAATGTACACATGCTATTGGACGCATTTTGTTTGCTTCACAAATCACATTGTAAACTCAGAAATGTTTGGATGTCACAGATTGCATCAGTCCAGAAGGTATGAATAGGGATGGGCAAATTCCCCTGAGTCACGTTTGCACTCTGCTCACTGGACTCCTGTCAGTTGCCCAACCTGGGCATGCAGGCATAGGCTATGGCTAGACCAGGCCTATATCCCGGAATCATCCCTGTATATCCAGGTGACACACAGGGGATACTGGGGGCAGGCAGGGACAACCCCTCCATTTGCCTGGGATAATCCTTAGGTCTAGCTAAGGCCATAGTGTCCCACCAAATGGTCCAAGGAAGAGCTTGTGCCCTTTTTTTGTCCATGAGCTGTAGTTTGCACAAATTTGCAGCAAGGAATATTTATGGACATCACAATTGGTGCATCATTGTGGCTACAAATAGCACAATTTGTGTAAAAATGCAGGCTTAAATGACATTTAACTGTGATTTTGTGCAGATTGCAATTTCCATAAATGGCCCAGCCATGAATTTGCACAAATCGGGATATGTTCACCCACCCACACAAAAGCAGGAAACTGCAAGCTTGTCCAAATCAGTGTGCACCAAGTCGAGCCAGCTCAGGGTCCCCCAAGCTAGAATGTGGGGCGCTGAGCTGGCAAAAACTCACTGAGCTCCAGCAACAAAGCGGATTCCTCCAACATCCCAAATCAAAAATGACCTGAAATGAGTCATACATCCCTAACAGAAATGGAGTACATTTCACAGAAGTCTGACCAGGTGGCCAATGTGCCATGTTCAGTGCACTGTCCAAGTGCAGTTGATGGGCAGTTTCAAGGTCCACCCTTTCCTTCTGATCCTTCTTTATTTTTATGGGGACAGCCAGGAACTGTGATGGTTGCAAATTTCCTAGCAGAGGTGGGAGGTCCTAGTGGTGAATTTGAGTTTGTCCCCATTACAAGCCAAGCTTATCTATCTAGTTGGCCCCTATCTAGACAGGGATAACCTGGCTTCAGTTGTCCATGCTCTGGTAACCTCCAAGTTAGATTACTGCAATGCACTCTACGTAGGGCTGCCTTTGAAGACGGTTCAGAAGCTGCAGCTCGTGCAAAATACAGCGGCCAGATTGATTTTGGGAACCAGAAGGTTTGACCATATAACACCTGCTCTGGTTCGCTTGCACTGGCTGCCTGTATGTTTCCGAGCCCAATTCAAGGTGCTGGTTTTGACCTATAAAGCCTTACATGGCTTGGGACCACAATACCTGACGGAACGCCTCTCCCGATGTGAATATACCCGGTCACTACGTTCAACATCTAAGGTCCTCCTCTGGGTGCCTACTCCGAGAGAGGCTCGGAGTGTGGCAACAAGGGATAGGGCCTTTTCGGTGGTGGCCCCCAGACTGTGGAATGGTCTCCCTGATGAGGCTCGCCTGGCGCCAAAGCTGCTATCCTTTCGGGGCCAGGTTAAGACTTTCCTCTTTGCCCAGGCATATGGTAGCACATCATAATTACCCACATGTTTAGTTTTTAATCAGTTTTTAATGCTTTATGTGTGTATGTTCTGTGTTTTAGAGTTTTAAATTTTGTATACTTGTTTTTACCTCAATTTTAGAATTTCTGTAAACCGCCCAGAGAGCCCTGGCTATGGGAACGGTATATAAGTTTAATAAATAAAATAAATAAATAAGCTTACTCAAGAGTTTTGGTCTGGCTCGTAATAAGCTCAACCCAGCACCATCACTCCTTGCTGCTAACTATTGGCTCCCCCATCTCAAAATATACCCTTGGAAAGAGAATCCATTAAAGGAAGGTGAAGGGCTCCTCTGTACAGTCTGGACGCTTAAATGATGCATCCATTGAGATTACTAGATGAGGAGGAATCCACTCTGAAATGGGTCAATGCACTAATCTGTTGAAATTGGGGAACATCTTGCATGCTAAAATATTGGACTGCTTCTCTATGTTACATCCTGTCATAGATTGGAATGATTCTATTTTAATTATTTCATTTCTAATGACTGGGTTCCCTCGTTAAAATTTTTATGCCACCCGTTCCCTGTCCAACCTCCATTTTGTCACAGTGTTTTACATATGGTATTTTATGGATTTTTTAATGGTACTTTACTCATATTTGTCTTATACATTTTGATGGCCCAGTTTTGCCTTTCTGTCAGAATGTGTTCATATCTTCCGTTTATGTGGGTGTAACTTCATTTAATTCTTAAAAATAGCACATTCATGGAGAATAGGTTAATCAGTGGCCATGAACCATGCACAGATAAAGGCAACCTTGATAGTCAGAAACAGCATATCTTTAATTAGCGCATGCTGGAGGAAAAAAAAATCTAAAATTGATAAGAAATAGCTATCTCCATTTGTTCTTCTTCTGAGCTTCCCAGGGCCCTCTCACTGGCTACTGGTGAAGACAGACCACTGGTCCAGATAGATTCTTCAGTCTAATCTGGCATTAGGCAGTTTTTATGCTAAGTACTCCCTACCTTCCAATTAGTGGTGACTTATGCATTAATTTACATTACTCACTATCTTTCATCACCTGATAAGTTATCATACAGAGCCAAACTGCACCTTATGCTAATTGTGTAGCACAGAGCTGAGTTTTTTTTCTTTGTTTTTACTCTAGCGTAAGCATGGACGGCTCAGATTCAGACTGGGACCACCATGCTCCAGAAGGAGAGGATGAGACCTCCCCTCTCAATTAACACCAACGGAAAGACCATGAGGGAATCTAAACTAGTCTAGTTAGAATGTGTCTTACCGGTTTTAAGTGTGTGTTTCACATGACGTTTAGGTTTTGACGTTTTATTGAGGTCTTTTCTCCAGTTTTTATTTTGAACTTTTCTGAAATAGCTCATTGTATTTGTTATGATGTGGCCGATTTCGCCGTATTAATTAGCTTTCCTTTACTTCTTAATTAGCCAATCGCATTCCTGGGGGGCGTGTTTATTTAATTTCCGTGTCCAAAGTTGGAGCCGTTTTTTTCTGTGAAGGCTTGGACTTCAACTCCCATCAGCCCTACCTAGCAGAGCCAATGGTGAGGAATGCTGGGAGTTGTGGTCCAAAAGATCAGGAAGGCACCAGGTTGGGGAAGGCTGGTCTAAGTGGAAGTAATACAATCCCACCCAAACTGTTTGAATTTCTAAACGCAGGTGCAGTTGCCTAACATAATACGGAGGAGGGGCAATTGAAGCAGAGAGAAGAGGAAGTGGGAGGGGAAATTTGCAGACGGAGAAGTAGAAGAAACAGATGTATTTTCTTAGTGTGGCTAAAAGGAATGCATTCCCATGGAAAGAGAAAATGTAAGTAAACATTTTAAAACCAGCTACATTTTAAATCGTTTAAGAATAAAACGTTCAATGCCTGTGAAAACAATGTTTCATATACTTGGGTAGATCCCCTTCTTTTTTTTAGGCCCCTGGGTGGAAGGGGGGAAATGGCTGCAGGAACAGTTTGAATCTATCTGAATCCTGCTGCCCCGGGTACACTAGAGTTAAAAGCAAAACCCAAGCCTCAGCTACATGCTACACGAGTATAGGGATGTATGAGAATTTCCGCTTGCAAAACATGCAAACATGTTCCATTCGCAATCCCAAACACGAGCAGGAGAATACATTTGCTGAAAATGTCCACAAATTCTGGAACAGGCACATTTGAAAAATGCTCAAACTTGAAGAGAAAAAGAGTTTGCAATGGCACAACTTTAAAAGGCGTCTGGAGATTATTCTCTCTTTTTGTGTTCATTTTGGATGCCCACCTGTCTTGCACAACTTTAAAATGCACCAATCTGTGCGCTCCTCGGGGGGGGGGGCAAATCTGTGCAACTTTGGAAATTTGTGGAAATTTGTGATTCTTTTGTACAACAAGAGCCTTCAGTGTGGTGGCCCCCGTCCTATGGAATTCCCTGCCTCTGGAGGTCAGGCAGGTGCCAACTTTGTATTCCTTTTGGTGCCGCCTGAAAATGTCATTGTTCCAGGAAGCCTTTCCTTAATGACCAGCCATGGTTCACTTTGCATTTTGTTTTTCTTTTAAAAAAATCTATTTGAATGTGTTTCTATTCTGGGGTTTTTAAAATTTGATTTTGTACAACACTCCAAAATTTTGAATGGGAAGCGGGATTTAAATATTTTAAATAAATAAATAAAATAAAAATGTTCAAACGGGTTTGTTTTTTACAATGTTCTTGTTCATGCAAAATGAACAGTGAGCAGAAACACAAGCGCAAATCAAGGAGAGCCGAGTCTTCAGCCTATGTTCAGAAAGTCTTGGTGAACATTCCTTATTCGCTCATCCCTATGGGATTCATGTAATGTGTGGTTTGGCTCTCTGACTAGAAAACAACAACCAGGCAACAAATGTATACATACTAAGTAAATATAACGTACATTTGACCCACCATGTATTATTTCTTACTATGTGGTGGATTGCTTATATAACGCATCTTTAAAAGTATATGCCAATTAGTTCTATTCACCATAGGTATACGTTGTCTAGGCTTGCAATTTTTCACTTTCACACTTTTATTACCTTTATTTTAAATGATGTCTTTTCTTGGTTGTTTTCTGTTCTTTGTTTTCTTTTTCTTTTTTACTCCTGTGATTCTCTGGAAGCACCTCCCCCCCCACACACATGAACACTTTTTTTTGAGGGGGGGGGCTCTGATGATAATTCAAGCATACTGACATTGTCAAAATGCTGTACAAATGCTATATTTAGGTAGAAGGCATGTAGGTCTTTAGTAAAAATGCAAGCATGGGATTAAAAAACCCCCACCTTGTTCTTAAAATAGTACCTGCAATTTCAGAGAAATCTTTTTTATAAATTTGTTCTGCTCTTACAGTGATTAGATATCATACTGATGGATGTCATAAGTCCCTCCCCAGGTAGAAAGAGAGGTAATCAGCTTCCTTCATTTTACCTTAACTCTTTAACACTCACATGGTGAGTTAAATATCCTATCTTAATGTTAGTTAGGGTTGCTACCAAATTCTGGAAATTTGATGGGAAATCTGTAACTCATTCCCATGGTTTGGGGGAAAGGATTCCTGAGGCATTTCCCCAAATCTGCGAATTTCTGCCTTCACCATGCTAGACCTAAGGATGGGTGCAAATTTTGTTCTTGCTTGCAAAACATGCAGTCATGCCCTGTTTGCAACTTCAAATGTGAGCACAAGCAGGTGTCCATCAAAAATGTTTGTAAATTGCAGAACATGTGGGGGTGTCCTACATCTTACACAAGTTTTGTAATTTGCGCAAATTCACTCCCTAAATTGAATGAGTCCCAGTCTCTCTTAATGGAGGGAATTAGGAAATTTGCACAAATTGAACAAGGGAAAGTTGTGCAGATTTCACATTTGATCACTGCTTGATTTGCACAATTTCCCCATTTGTGCAGATTGTGAATGCAGGAATCAGGTACGAGACAAATGGGGAGCTGATATTTGGATTATCCTGGTCATCTTGAACAGTGCTCTTTCTCTCCTCCCAACCTACAACTCATTAACTTTGAGGTTTGGTGCATCAATATAGATCAGTTATGCCATTGACTTGCATATTGGCACATTAAAGCTGAATTGCAAGGATTAGTTGGGAATACACAGGGACGACTTGGGGAAGGATGCAGAAGTTTAAGGCTAAGGTTCTGATCTGGCCCTTCTGGGATCCCCAGATGGTCACAACCCCTTTCCCCTGATCCCATTCTGTTTACTCCAATCCCTGATCATTTGATGGTTTCCTATAATTTTTGCAGTTCTTCACGGTTGAGGCTGGTGGCTCTGATTTCAGTGGGGCTGTGAATCTATTCTGGTTTTCAGCCCAAACCAGCCAGAATTCTGAATGAGCTATCCAAGGTGTTGAACCCTACCCTCCACACCTTGGATAGCACCTTTAGAGTTCTGGCTGGTTCTGACTGAAACCTGGAATGGATTCACAGCACCACCAAAATGGGAGCGACCAGCCTCCCCTGATTCTTTTATTCTAAAAGGTTGAAATGGCTTAGTTACTGGGATATACTGGAATATCCACCCTTTTGCCTTCAGCTCCAACCACCACTGGAATATTGCCCCCAAGAGCTTCTCTGGAATTTGGCCATCAAGTAAAAAGAGGTTCAACACCTGTGTACTACAGAGTAAGGCCCACCCCATACGATAGGACATTAGGCATGTCTAAGCCTTAGGCTGTAGAGGGAGGGAGGGGGAGAATCACAGACTTACCAGCTTCCGTGATCCTCCCTGGGCATCTTGACGGCCGCACGATGTCCTGGAAGGATGTTGCAATCGTCTTTCTTTTCTTCACAGAGCTGGAGAAAAAGTGCCCTTGCACTCCTCTGCAAACCAAAGGTAAAAAAACAAATCAATGACCCCACTCCCCACCCCTGATGTGCATGGACTGCCACCATGCAGCTCCACACCAATTCCAAGTGCCCCACTACTCACGGGGAGGATGGGACAACCTGAGAGCAGCTGCCCACACTCTGTGGGATGGTCCTGGAACCATGGAAAAATCATGTTTTCTGTGGTTCCTAATATCTTGGGGAAAGTCCCCAGCCCCTGGGATCCCCTATGCATCATTTGGATGCACAGGGACAATCCAGGGACTAACCTGGGATATAGAGCTTGTCTAGTCATGCCCTTAGTTCTGATTAAATGCACATAGGATTCTGCAGTTAGGCTGCAATCATATATACACTTACCTGGGAGTAAGTCCCATTGAATTCCATAGGACCTGCTTCATAGTAAGCATGCTTAGGATTGCAGCCATAAAGTGCTTCATATCCTAAAGAGGGATGTGCAAGGGAGGTTTTTCCCCCTCTTTTTTCTGTTTGTTTTCATTTTAGCAGGTTCATCTTGTTTTTCATTTGTGCAAATTGTATTAATTTCATTTTTTCATTGGTATTATTTTAATTAAATTGCCTTGAGGGAGCACTAGGAGAATATGTCAAACTTTCACAAATTTTTGATGGAAAACCCCCCAGTATTTTGGGTGGCAGAAGACTGGCTGAGTCTTCCATTGGATTCAAAGGGGAATAAAAGTGACAATAAAAACAAATGAATGAATTCATTTTTCATTCATTTAAATTCCCACTGCTTTCATTACAAAAACGACCGTAAGTCATTATTTTGGCTTTGTTTGCATTGTGAAGCTGTTCAATCCTGGATATAATCCTGCTAGCAACTAAGTCCTATTGAACACAGTGAGACTTACTTCCAGGCAAACATCCATAGGATTGCATCATAAGACTGGAACCAGGCCAAGGAGGCCTGTAGTTGCTGTGACTGCAATCCCAGTGATTACTTCATCAATATCCATTGACATGCCAGGCCTATAAAATGGGGAATGGGGCTGTTTGGAGCCTGGAAACAGACTCCAGAGTAACAAGTAGGTCTGGATAATTTCCAAACTAGAACTGATGGGTCCCACTCTGAATATTACCTCATTTAGCTTGTGTCTACTAGTAGCTCGGCAAACAAGGGTGTTCTGATAATTCTTTTTTACAGTGGGTTGGATCCAGACTTAGATCCCACTGATTCAAATATTTAATTATTTTATTAAAACATTTGTACCCCACCCTATATCACAAGGATCTTGTGATATAGGATCTCAGGCCTTTATCACAAGGATCTCATGACTTAAGTTCCATTGATTTACTGAGAACTAAGTTCAGCTAACTTAGGGCATGTCTATACCACAAGGGTGTAGGGGAAGGATTATGGACTTACCAGCTTCCGTGATCCTCCCTGGGTGTCCAGACGGCTGTGCGATGTCCACGAAGGACGTCGCAGCCAACTTTTTTTAAAAAATGAGAGAGAGGAGCGCATGTGCACTCCAACGAAAAGGTAAGAAAAGACAAAAAACACCTCCAATCCTGATTCCCCCCACCCCCCGATAGGCACAGAACACCTGAAGAGCTCCCTGTCCCATGCCTGGTTCCTGCCTTCGAGGAGGCGGGAGGAAGCCGGGATGGCCGCCCACACCTGCTATGGTCTTGGGATGGCCGTCCCATTTATTCCTGGGAAATGGAGGGATCATCCCTCTCTGGCCCCGGGATCTCCAGTGCATCATGTGGACACAGGGATGATCCCGGTTTGATCCCTGCGATAAGGAGTCGTATAGACATGCCCTTAGTATGGATCCAAACTAATGTGACCAGATGGTTTTGTAAGTGCCCCTACATGCTGGGTGATACCTTCTGGTGAGGACGAAAACATCAGGTATTCATGTCTTAAATTTCTGGCACAAGCTGAACAAAATGGCATCTGATGGATGGGTGTGCTACTTTTTTTTTTTTTTAAAGGCTAACTGTATTATGTGTATTGTTTTAATGAAGTACATCTGAATATTAACCACTGTGCAGACTGTTGCATATGCTTGATTATAGCACTAATATGTTTGGGTGAAAATGCAAATTTGATTATTGCAAAGGAGTTGTGGAAATGTAAACATATATTGGGCAGCATCTGTCCTTTGTCGGCAAGTACATTTTGTGAAGGCATTAACGTTGTATGATAATGAGTTTTTTAAATGGGAAGTAAAGGAATTAACTATTACAAACAATGTCATTTAGAACTAGATTGCAAAATAATAATAATAATAATAATAATAATAATAATAATAATAATAATACAAATCCCTTTAAATAAAATCAGAGTCACTCACAGTACAGGATTTGAGAGAGCTCTACATGCAAGGTTCAGTTACAGTCTACAATATGTGTTTAAGAAAGTGTACACTATTTCCCTAGGAGATTAACTGTAAATATCTACAAATGCAGATGCATTGAATGCAGCATGGTTTACAATGCAGCTGCATTTGTAGGTGCCTCACACTAAGGTCCCAATCAGGTAATACCTCTGTTCAAATGTCAGATGTATCTGAGGTCTATCTTATAATAAGTACTGTCAATAGCACATTTATTCTTGCAGCACTTACAGCACCATGTACATTGCAGCACCATGTACATTGAAGGTGCTATATAAATAAATAATAATAATAGTTTTGACTTTTAGACATCTCCTGAAGACTTAGCATTTTATGCAGGGTGTCCCTGAGGTGGGACCCAGGCAGTTACAGGACAGTATCCTATACTTAGGAATGTGTGATACTGGGATTTTTTTCCTGTATATTGCAGAGTGTTGAACTAGATTACCCTTGTGGCTCCTTCCAACTGAACAATTCTATAATTCTATGAATTCCCATTTTGTTTAAGCCCAATGAGATTCTGCAATGTTTTTATTCTGGTAAGCAGCAGTAGAACATAGTGGATTCCACCCCCACACCCGATCCCAGAAATATTTTGTCCAGGGTGGGGGTTCCCACTATTTGCACAAATTGTAATTTGCATGTTTTTTTTTAATTTGAGGATTTTGGAATTTGCACAAATGGTATAATATATATATTTTAAAGAAAGAATTGGCAATCTTGTGCAAGTATGCATAGTCACAAGTCCAACCATCTGCTATGTAGCCCCACAGTCAGAAACACATTCTGCTCTTGTCAATATCCTTGTCAATTTCATCCTCTCCTTTCATTTATCCCTGCAAAATCATATTCCATGCTTGTCAAAGAACTTGTCAGTTTCATCCTCCACTTTGATATTTCCTGAAGTAGAGGTGTGGGAGTGGTTGGGTGGGATTGACAAATTCTTTGAACAGTATGGAATATAGCTCTGCTGGGCTAAGTGAAGTAGTGTGTGGAGGGGATGTAAGAGGACTCGATGGCCTTGTAGGCCCCTTCCAACTCTATACTGTCTCACATTAGTGGAACGCACTGCTAGTACAACAGGAACTAGAGGTTCTTGGAACAGAAACAAGTAGCAATGCTTGTTTCTGGAACAGGTCAGGTCTGCAGACTGCACACAATATTTTGCTACACCACTCATGGCAGCCATTTTGTATTGGTGCCCATTTTCTGAAATTGCCAAATATGTCCATGGGCATGGAATGTCGGCTACCTCTGCACAAGTGCAACAGAACTAGCGGAGGTGCAGTAGTGGTATAGGATACTGCCCCATAGTTTTATCATTAATCAATAGAAAGATTGTTTGATTGTTATATTTTAGCGCTGAAGGTGTTATTGTGCCTTGGTAGTTTCGTTGGGAAGTAGCATATAAATTTGAGAAGCAAATCAATCTGTTTCAGGTCTTATTCTCAGAGCCAGTACTCATGTTGTAATTGGCAAAATGACATATCTGAGCTGTGTTCTCCAGACCACTAGCTGTAACATTTACAGTTTCTTACCATGCAATTGCTGGTATCTATCATGGGCAAACATGACATCCCAGACCAAGGTGATAATCAAAGCAAACACATATTGGTCAAGAATGCCCTGTCCAGTTCTACAGAGGCATATAAGAATACAGCATCAAAGTAATGAACCCAATACAGCCATGGTGTCTGTAACCTCTAACAACTAAATTAACTCGGGGAAAGAGCCCCAGGTGACATCTTTGCGCTCATTCCAAATGAGATGCAGCTGCTCCAATGTCAATATTAAGCAGGGAAGAAGAGTTCTTTAATTAGCCTTCCAAAAAAAAAAAGAGGCAGGAAAGCTGTAAGAACACACCTGACAGTAAACAGGGCAAGATCAACTCATCCCAGCTGTCACCCAACTGCCTGTGTGAAGGCAGAGTGGCACTGCTATTTTGTGCAAACAATGCAAAACGCTAAGGGAAGCTGCAATTAGAGTTAATGTGCATAGAGCAAATGAATGGAGCCTGATGGTGTTTACTTGGTGTGGGACTGCCAGAGTTCTTGAGGTAAGGTGGAGCGGAGGCGCTGAGTAAGTTGTGAGCCAGAACGCAGGCTTAGAATCAGGGATGCTCAAAGGGACCCATCATCACTAGTCCAAGGATGGAGTGCTGGAGGTCCCTGGTCCATTGACACAGCTGTATCTGAGTCCCGGGAGCTTTCTATAGGGCGGCCATATGGAAAGGCCAGACTGGTGCTGGCACTGGCTTCATTTCGGCGCCAGGTTAAGACATGGCTTTTTAACAGAGCGTTTGATGGATACATCCACCAGCCTGCACACTGCCTTGTTTTAATTGGATTTTACTGTTTTAAAATTTCATATTGGTTTTAACATCTTAATGGTTTAACTTGTTTTAGAATTGTATATTTCTTCTATTTTATATGTATGGTTTTATCTGTATGCCACCCTGAGATCCTTGTGACATAGCGCGGGATATAAATGTTCTAATAAATAATAATAATAATAATAATAATAATAATAATAATAATAATAATAATGGAGGACAGGGCTATTGTATCTTTAACAGTTGCATAGAAGTATAGAATCATAGAATAGCAGAGTTGGAAGGGGCCTATAAGGCCATCGAGTCCAACCCCCTGCTCAAAGCAGGAATCCACCCTAAAGCATCCCTGACAGATGGTTGTCCAGCTGCCTCTTGAATACCTCTAGTGTGGGAGAGCCCAGCTTGTCTGCATCCTTCTTGAATTGTGGAGCCCAGAACTGGATGCAATACTCTAGATGTGGCCTAACCAGGGCCGAATAGAGAGGAACCAGTACCTCACATAATTTGGAAGCTATACTTCTATTAATGCAGCCCAAAATAGCATTTGCCTTTCTTGCAGCCATATTGCACTGTTGGGTCATATTCATAGAAAAGGGAATTTCAGCAGGTGACATTTGCATGCATACAGCACCTGGTGAGTTAAAGCTGCAGGAGCCTTGCCCTCTTTAGCTAGAGTGACCAGATATAAAAGAGGGCAGGGCTCCTGCAGCTTTAACTATTGTGATGAAGAGGGAATTTCAACAGGTGCTGCATGCATACAAACGACACCTGTTGAAATTCCCTTTTCTATTCAACTGTTAAAGATAAAAGAGCCTTGTCCTCCTTTCCATATGTTCACCCAACCTTATAAATGTGAATGAAGGCGTATCAAATGTTTTTCATTCATAAAGAGAGCAATCCTATGGTTTCTGGAGAGCATCCCAGAGACTATAGGATTTCTCAGATCCCTCCTCCCAAAGCCACAGACACTGCAGAGGCTTTGGATAGGGGATTCAAAAATCTACCCCGCCCCTGCCGCCTCCTCCCAGCTCCCAGCTCCCACAGAAAGAACAGCAGTGCCCACTTTACGAGGTCACAAAACTGGCCTTGGCCTGGACCCCATTTTGCATCCTCCACAATACCCCATTTACCTAGCATCACTCCAGGGCATTGAGGAAAGGGAATGCAGCTCCCTCCAAAAAATAATGGTGAAGAAAATGTAGAGAAAACTCTTAAAAGTGTCCTTTTATTTCGAGAATGTAAGAAAAGAAAAATCTCAGGAATTTCCTGAAAGTTTTCTTTCCCCATGAAAAGGGGTTCCATTTTTCTACTTCATTCTCAGGAACTTTATATTTTATTTTGAATGCATGTTGGTGGTGCTTTTTGACTAATCCCTCTGAGGTGGCTGAGGGTACTGTCTGTATTAGGGTGACCCTATGGAAAGGAGGATCTTTAACAGTTGTAGAGAAAAGGGGAATTCCAGCAGGTGTCCTTTGTATGCATGCAGCACCTGCTGGAATTCCCTCTTCATCGCAACCGTTAATGCTGAAGGAGTCCTGCCCTCTTTTGTATTTGATGAAGAGGGCAGGGCTCCTGCAGCTTTAACAATTGTGATGAAGAGGGAATTTCATCAGGTGCTGCATGCATGCAAATGTCACCTGCTGAAATTCCCTTTGCTATGCAACTGTTAAAGATACAGGTGCCCTGTCCTCGTTTCCATATGCTCACCCTATCTATATTATTCTTTCTATTACACATCTCACCATTGCTCTACAGTCTCCCATGGTTGCCTGCACTTCCTGATCTGAAAAGACACTATGGGAGGAAAAAAATTCCATGATGTCTTCCCCTGAGCAGGAAGTATAGGAAGCCAAGGAGGCTACAGGCTGTCTGACAGATGAATGTGCACTGAAAGACGGGAGACTCACACACACTCCTCAGTCATCTCATAAGTAAGGTAAGCACAAGAACCCTGAACCAAACTCATGAGAATTCCTCTGAAATTTCTCCTCCTTTGAATTTCTTTTCAAAAGCAATTTCTTTTCTATCAAACTGAATGAGAGTGGTTGAAATTTTCGCAGGAGAAATTCTTGGCACAGCACTACTTTGAACAGTTCATCCCATCAGGAATGTCTTTGCAATGTTTAGGCCTTAGCTAGACCTAAGGTTTATCCCAGGATCGTCCTGGGGTCATCCCTGCCTGCTCCCTGGATATCCTGTGTGTCAGTTACATGAACAAGGATGACTCTGGGACAAACCTTAGGTCTCGCTAAGGCCTCAGTTGAAGCTCCCTTTCTTGTAATTTGAAACTACCCTCTGGAGCAATATTCTCTGGTCAGTGGTTTGTGGGGATGAGAAATATACGTTCACACACAACTTGTCCACTAACTGCCCAAGTAGCCAGGCTCTGTCATAAAGCTGGCACTTCCCTTCATAACATGAATGATCTGGCAAGGACCAAACACCGACAGAAAAGTATATACATGTGTGACTGTGTTTATAATTCCAAAGTCATCTATTTAAAATATGCTGCTGTAGTAACATATAAGAAATCCATGCAGCCAATTTGCCCCTTAAATTACCATGAATAAACACATTCATTCATTTTATGAGCTCCATTTAGTCCAGCTATGCTTCCATCCATAACTTAAGTGGAAATGCAAGTAATTTCAACCGGAGGACAGAAGGAAAGCAAAACCCCATGCTCTGCTAAATGATGCACAATGATTTCTAAATTCCTAGTATTCGTCATTGCTCCCCTTATCTTGAACTATTCTGTCCCCCGATGTCACAGTTTTCCTCTTTACGATGAATATGGTTGATACAGTTCACAGAATATGGGTGGCTCAGTGTTTGATGATTCCCCAACGGTTACCCTTCCGTGTGCAAACAGAAAACCCAAATCACCTAGATTCGTAGGAGAACAACGACATTCTTTCCTGGCAGCTGTTCATACCTCCTTGGTGATTCTTCATTTTTTTGTCCCCAAGGAAGAATGAGTGCTCTTACCTCCATTTCCGCTGGAAAAGACTGCAAAATAACTAAGCAACAACAAGAGCAGCATTTAGTATAATTGCACATTCTCGTCCAGGGTCCGGCCTGCCGCCTGGCATTGCAGTTGCCTTCCAAGACAGTTCCTGCAGATCTAAATTAGCCCTGCGGATGTCAGTGCTCCCCTCCATAGGCCTTGGTATTCCTGCCACGTGCTTCCGTCAAAGAGACAAGAACAGTCAGTATGTGCTCTGCATGCCACAACCATTCTCATTTAGATCTTCTTTGGAAGGGGTGCCCGCATCTGAAGACGGGGCATCAATATAACTTTTACCATAGGCTGCGAGAAGGATGCTTGATAGGCAGTCACCTTAAGTAAAATATTTGACACGGCAATCCTGGGGATCAGCAATGTTTATTCATCTGCCTAATCAATACCAGCCCTCTAATAAATAGTACCACTCCACCACCCCCTTTGGGAATATTGCAAACCTGTCTGCAAGTTACTGGAAGGGGGCAGTGTTGCAGTTAGTTCAAAGGAATTTTAATCACAGCTAGCCTTAGGAACTCTATAGCTTTCTGTGTGGCTTCGTTTTGCTCCTCCCCTTCCTTCTCCCTGTGCGCTCTCTCTTCTCTCTCTCTCTCTCTCTCTCTCTCTCTCTCTCTCTCTCTCTCTCTCTCTCTTTTTCTCTCTTTCTGACCACTACCATTGCTGGAAGCATATGTGTTTGCTCCTGCTTCTGGTGGTGTAATGGAAATGTGGCCTTTGCTAGACCAGGGAGTTCTCCCTTTGCTAGACCAGGGGTTATCCCGGGCTGTGCGTCCAGATACGCGGGATAAAGCCCTACACTTTGAGCCCGAGAATGTGAGCGTGTGGCCCATTTCCGCGGCTTTTCCCAGCTCCGCGCGAGTGCTGCGCCCATCGGGGCTAGGGTGGGGGGAGCGGGGAAATCAAGTTTTTTAAAAAACTTACCTTGCCGCTCGTCCTCTCGTGCAGCTGGCCCTTTAAAAGTTTTTTTTAAAATGGCGGGCGCATGGTGGCTCTCTTCTTGAGCTCGTCACGAGGGCGAGATCGGTCTCCCTTCCTCTCTCTTGGATTTTCACTTAGGTCTTGCAAAGGCCACAAAATAGACTGAATAAACTCCTTTTTAAACTCTATGCTGGGCCTGCATTGCAAATGCAAGAATATTTGTGAGTAAACTGTTTTCTTTCTTTCTCTGAAGAAAAGTGTGGTCTCCTTTTGGTTATGGTAAGGTAGCCTGTGTGCATGAGGGGGTGGTAAATACTCATTCTATTTTGCCTTTCGGCTTTACTCTGCTAATTGCCTTTCTAATTGCCCATCACCTCTAACCACATGTTGAGTCACTTGCAAAGGCTTTTTCTGGACAAAATGATGCTTAATGTCAATCATAGCAATTTTTTCATGCTACCTGTGGTGCTCTTGGACACATATCATAAAAGGCTTTGTTCTGCAACCCCTAATATGCACATCATTTTCTTCATCATCGGAGAAGGCGGTGATAAAGTAAATAAAGTAGTTCCAGGCCACATTTTTACCTCCTGCTCAGATATTATGTGAAGTGAGCTTGAAAGACATATTTGAGAATGTAACATGGGAGAAATCATAAGACACTAGTCAGATTGCTCAGTGTGGGTCCAAATAACTAACTATCAAACAAAAAACCCTGAAAAGGTAAAATGATGAGACAAAACTCTCTTCACTTCATAAATCTGAATTTGCATTTGCATAGAGCAACCCGTTTATCAAATTAATTCTCAGTGTTGTGATGAAATTTACCAAAACAGAAAATTTCAGTGCTGAAAAATCCCGACTGCTAAAGAAAGTGCACATTTAAATCTTAAATTTAGAATAATTTGAATCCTCAGAGTTCTCAAAGCTAAATTTCAAGGGTATGTCTACACTATAATAGTTTTGGTATCCGTTTAATTCTCAGGGCTTCCTACAATGAATCCTGGGGATTGTAGTTGTGCAGATGCTGAGAGAGACCCCCTAGCTCCTGTCACAGACATACAATTCCCAGAGTTCACTTGGGACATGCAGGTGGTTTGTCTGCCTGGGTGAGAGGTATTTTTCCTCTTTTGAATGGTGTTACACTCCCTCTGAAGGATCAGTTCTTGCAGTTTTGGAAAATCTAGCTGCAGTGCAGACATTTAAATGCAATAGCAGATTTAAAAGAGCAAAGCTAAAACCTGGAATGCTAAAATGCTGGGAGGCGGGGAGGTCTTCAATTGGTGCTAGAAAGAGCACAACATAGGCACCAGGTGACCCTCTCTTGGAAGCGCATTCCATAACAGGGTGCCACAGCAGAAAAGGCCTTTTTCCTGGTAGTCACTGACCTGACTTTCTTTGGCAGGGGCTCCTGGAGAAGGACTGCTGAAGATGGTCTTAGGCTCCAGGCAAATGCATATGGGAGGAGATGATCTTTCAATAGGGTGACCATATGGAAAGGAGGACAGGGCTCCTGCATCTTTTACAGTTGTATAAAAAAGTTGTATAAAAATTTTCAGCAGGTGCCTTTTGTATGCATGGCGCACCTGGTGAAATTCCCTCTTCGTCACAGCAGTTAAAGCTGCAGGAGCCCTGCCCTCTTTTGTATCTGGTTACTCAAGAGCGCAGGGCTCTTGCAGCTTTAACTGTTGTGATGAAGAGGGAATTTCACCATGCATACAAACAATGCCTACTGAAATTCCTTTTTCTGTACAACTGTTAAAGATGCAGCAGCCCTGTCCTCCCTTTCATATGGTCACCCTGTCTTTCAAGTAATCTGACCCAAAGTCATTTAAGGCTTTGAATGTCACTAGCAGCACTTTCCGGGCTCAGAAAGGCTACTTCAATCATAGCCAGCAGCCTCCACTGTTCTTTGGATTTTATTTTTATATTTTTTACATAGGAAAGCGCAATTCAGGATGGCAAAGAAAATGAACTTCCATTCTTCCTTTGCTACTCTCTCTGGAAATATACACCCCAATTTCTTTCCCATTGGGGAAATGGGAGGGCACATGATTTGCTGAATCCCTTCCTAAATTGTTCCCACCCACCAGAATGACTCCTTTTGGCTGCTTCACCAGTGGGGAGATGTGTCAAGGCAGGCCACCTTCTCTGCCCACGGATTTTCCTCTCCACAGGCAATCCTCCCAATGGCTGTAGGATTGCAGCTGTGGTTATTTGATTTTTTAAAAAATGCTTTAGTTTTTTTCAATCAAAAGCCACCCTGATAATGTGATTGAAATGCAGGCTATACATCTTAATAAACACATAATGTAAATATTAGCTTAACTCTGTCATTTAGATATGCCCCCAAGTGGGTGTGGCATCACTAATTGCTATTTAATACCTTTGGAATCCATTACTAAATATCATATCCTATTTTGCATTTAAGGGCCCACCATGCAGCATTCTTGTAAGCAGGGGAGGTGAAACAAAAAGAGTCAGGAGTGAGGTTATTTAACAGCCCTCCGTCAATCAGTAGAAGAGCCAATTTGGATCCTAGGGTTTGGCATTTTATTTCACCAGGTGTGTGGTGCTTTAATTGATCTGCAAGCTGCTTGCTGGAAAGGCTCTTTTAGCTGGAGAGCAAGTCCTTAAAAGCAAAATAGGGTTTAAAGAAATGCTTTAATAAATAAAGGTACCTCCTTCCACAAACACACACACTACCACTGTAGCTATTTTAAATATGAAAGTAAGAACATAAGAAGAGCCAGTCTGGATTAGACCAAGGGTCCATCTAGTCCAGCACTCTGTTCACACAGTGGCCAACCAGTTGTCAACTCATCTTTTATTTATTTATTTATTTATTTATTTATTACATTTTTATACTGCCCAATAGCCGAAGCTCTCTGGGTGGTTCACAAAAATTTCTGTAAAAGAAATCTTCCAGAAATGGTGGCCATATAAGCAGCATTATGCCTGTTGGACCATCCCAGGTTCGTCCATCTCTACTGGGAATGACAATATGTTGCGACTAAGGCCTTTGCTAGACCTACCTTTAAATCCGTGCGGGAGGAGGGGCGAGCCCGCGATTCAAGTATCGCAGGCTGTTGCCCCAGGCTAAACATCAGATGTGACGGGCTGCAGGAAAGCTCCAGCGCGTCTGCCATTTTTTTTCTTAAAGGGCCGAGTTCGCAGGACTTACAGCAATGGTAAGTATTTTTTAAAAAAATGTCGCCGCTCCTCCCTGCCCCAATCTCTCCCCCCGGCTGCGATTTCTCCCCCCCAGGCCGCGATTTCTCCCCCCCAGGCCGCGATCTCTCCCCCCCCGGCTGCGATCTCTCCCCCCAGGCCGCGATCTCTCCCCCCGACCGCGATCTCTCCCCTCCCCAGCCGCGATCTCTCCCCCCCGGCCACGATCTCTCCCCCTACCCCGATGGGAACAGTGCTCCTGAGGAGCGCTGCACCCCGTCCGCCACTTTTCCCGGCTACTAGCTGGGAAAAGCGGTGGAATGGTCTACATTCTCGAGGTCTCTGGCTCAGCCCGAGGCCATGGGAAATACCAGGCTACAACTCGAGCCCATTACCCCGGGGCAAGGGAAGGTTGACCCCTGCCTGAGCCCGGCATTCCCTGTGCTTCATCTGGACGCACAGGGGCAAGCCCCGGGCTAACCCGTGGTCTAGCAAAGGCCTAACTTTTGAATCTACTGAGAGCAAAGCAAGGCTGCTGTGATAAACATGATAATGTGTGGGCAGCAGAAGAGGCAGAAGCTCCCTCACAGACTGGACAGGGTGAGGAGGGATTGTAAGGGGGCATTCCATCAGCATGTGTCTGTAAGTCCTTGGCCTAATCTACACCAAGCAGGATATGGCGGTATGAAAGCAGTATATAAAAGGCAGGAGCCACACTACAGCTTTATAGCAGTATTGAAGTGCACTGACAACTGTTGGGGCCCACTCACACAGACGATATACCGCTTATATACTGCTTTCATAGTGCAGTATCCTGCTTGGTGTAGATTAGGCCCAAGTGTAGAGAAAGAAAGCAATATGCCCATGCACTTGTGAACCAGTCCCACACTGTAATTATTATTGAAAGAAGGGGCCTATCGACTCCTAATTTGAGTGGCCTAATCTACACCAAGCAGTATATTCCACTATGAAAGTGGTATATAAAAGGCAGCAGCCACACTACTTCTTTATAGAGGTATTGAAGTGCACTGACAAATTTTGGGGCTCATTGACACAGACCATATACAGCTTTCATACCACTATATCCTGCTTGGTGTGGCTCCTGCCTTTTATATAACGCTTTCATTCCACTTTCATAGTGCAATATCCTGCTTGGTGTAGTTTAGGCCTCAGTCTGGTTCAGTAGCCTCTACAGTAGGGCATCAGATGTTGTGGCCTTCAACTCCCAGAATTCATATTTGAAAAAATGTTCTGAGTGTGGACTAGGGATGTGCTCCGCTCCGATTAGGAGCGTAGAAGCAGTAGCGGATTGGCCTGCTCCGCCTTACCCAGAGGCGGAGTAGGAGCGGACCGCGGACCCCCTAGAAGCAAGGCGAAGAGAAGCGCCCATTTTTCGGAGCTCCGAGTTCAGGCGGAGCGCTCCGGTCGCCATCTTGAAAACATTTCGCCATAGGATTGCATTGCGGCAAATAATCGCGCATAACTACGTTGTTTTTGAAGCTATCATTCTGAAAATTCTTGTGCACAGAGAGTCGTGGATGGGGGTCATTTTGAGACCACTCTCACCTCTCTGCGTTGTCTGGATCGCGTGCTATATTTTTGTGAAAATCGGGTCAACCGCGCGGCTCAAACGGCGTTTTCGGCTTTTCGCCCATAGGATTGCATTGAGGGAAAGAATCGGGGATAACTGGGGGGGGGTTTAAGCTATCATTCTGAAAATTCTTGCGCACAGAGAGTCGTGGATGGGGGTCATTTTGAGACCACTCTCAACTTTCTGCATCGTACGGGTCGCGGGCTATATTTTTGTGAAAATCGGGTCAACCGCGCGGCTCAAACTGCGTTTTCGGCTTTTCGCCCATAGGATTGCATTGAGGGAAAGAATCGGGGATAACTTGGGGGGGGTTAAGCTATCATTCTGAAAATTCTTGTGCACAGAGAGTCGTGGATGGGGGTCATTTTGAGACCACTCTCAACTTTCTGCATCGTACGGGTCGCGCGCTAGAAGTTTTTAAAAAATCGGCGGGAAAAATACCTTTTTCAAAGGGCTGAGGGGCAGAGTCAGCTCCCGGTCATGATGATCCCAAAGTTGGAGGAGGGCATAGGCAAAACAGGTAACTTGGGATTCTGGGAAACTTCTCTTTCTTCATCTGAACGGGCTTTTCCCCGTGTTTTTTAACACAGTAGCCCCACCAAATGCACAAACACAACCTGAAATCATATACTAACCCAAGAATAAGAGATAGAAACACAGCACTGCTCCCCACCCTAACCTTGGTGAACAACTGAATCGATGTGGTGCAAGGGGATGAGCTCCCCTAGGGCATCTCATCGTGGACGTGCCCCCACTCTCTCCTGCACTGGAAGGCCATTAGAGCCTTCCAAAGAGAGTAAAACGGTGGAGCAATGCCTATCATGAGTTGAAGTGAATTGTCACTTTTCAGTGGTGGAGCAATGCCTGTTCTGAGTCGAAGTGAGCGTTTTACTTCTTCTCAGAGCTGTTGGTGGCTGTCAGTGTCTTGAACTGGCAGCTACTTCCCCCTCCCCCGGGCACGTCCCCCTATTGCTGGTAAAAGACAGATATAGCCTTTTTAAAAAAATTCTTCTTGCTGTTTATTGAGCAACACTGCTGCTTTTAATTCCACCCCTCCTTTGTTTATTGATTGATTTATTCCATTTTATATGCATTACTGGCTTATCCTTGGCTCACTTCTTTATGCCCCCAGAAATGCCAGCTGCATGCCTGCCTGCCTTCCCTCCGTCCTCCCCTGCCCACCTCGCAGGGATGTTGTGTGTGGGGTGCCCAATTTTCAAAAATTCGCCAAAAATCAGGGGATGATGGGATTGCTTTGAAACTTGGCGTGCGTGTGTATATCCCCATGAGGTGTCATGGTGCCAAACATGAGGTTTCTAACTTGAACAGAAAAAAAGTTGTATAATTTTTTAGCTTTCAATGCAAGCCTATGGGGGGGGGAAACGGAGCTCCGGATCCGGATCCGGAGCTCCGGGCGGAGCGGAGCGGAAGTGGGCGGAGTGGGGGCGGGGCGGAGCGGCCCGATCCGGAAAATGGCGGATCTGCAAGTGAAGCGGAGCGGGGGGTCCGTGCACACCCCTAATAGGAACATAGGAAGCTGCCTTACACTGAATCAAACCATTGGTCCATCTGTCCTAGTATTGTCAACACTGACTGGCAGCAGCTCTCCAGGGTTTCAGGTAGGATTCATTCCTCGCCCAACCGGGAGAAGCCGGAGATCAAATCTGGGACCTTCTGCATGCAAAGAAGGTACTCTATCACACTGAACTGTATTATTTATTTGTGGTCTATCGATGACCTGAAAAGAAAAGAAGAAACTAGTGCTCCGATCCGGCCCGATCCGGAAAATGGCAGATCTGCAAGTGAAGCGGAGCGGGGGGTCCGTGCACACCCCTAGTGTGGACAATGTTGCATTTTAAGCTGATTTAGGTCATAGCACCATCATGGCTACGGGAATAAAATGGAGTTTGCTTCTGTCCTGGTGCCCTCTCTGGGTGGTCATTTGGTGCCCCCCTGGGCTGCATGAGGCAGAAGCTGCTAAAAGGCTGGCATCTGAACTGCAGGTTTGGCAGCTGCTGTAAGAGGAGGCAAGCATTCCTCCTGCCACGAAACCGTCCTTTCTAATATCACTCAGCTCCACAACAGCTCTCCCTTCCAATAACAGCTTAGAAGCTGCAGCCCTGACGTTCTGTCGAGAATCCATTAGCAGTGGTATCAGGAAATCCTTTCTCTTAGTGCCATGTGGCTAACTTTAAGACGCAAGCAGATCCATGCCATGGCAGGATGCAATCGTCAATTTGCTGTACTTCCTTCAAAGAGATGCAGCCCATGGGCCGACACTGCTATGTTTTATTTTGCTGCAGAAGTTAAAGGTGTTTTTTTCTTCCATTCACAATCAAGTAATGTGTATTATACTGTGAGAATTAGATAGCACTGCAGAAACCAACGCTTGCCTATTAGAGACATCATTCTTCATCTCCTCCTCCCTCTTTCTCCCCTTGTGAACTGCTCAAGAATATCAACCGGGTTTTTCTATTTCTTCTTGCGCAGAAGTACCTGATCCTCCATGTATAGCTCCGGGGTCAGTTCACACATGCATGTGTGTCACTTGATTACTCAACGGCAGATGATTTATTATGGTGGACCTGTCCACAATTGTCACATGTTTTGGATGGGTATCGGTGTGTTTTCCTGCCAAGTGTGTGTGTGTTGTTGTTCTTAAATACAAACATATCTCTGTGCAGGAGCGCATATTTGACAGAGTTCCTATCCCCCCATGTATTGCTGCGCCATAACCACATCATCTCTACCCCGTAGCCACATCATCTACCCAGCACTGCTCACTTCTACCAATCCATGTGTGCAAGAGGCCTAACAGGACACACGTGCTCCCGCAACAGCACCCCTGAAATTGCGGTACACATCAGTGCCGTGTGCCCCATGAGTGCCGATTGCGGAAGCAGGGAACATTCGGACGCATCCCTCTTCCATGCTGAAATGCCTGCAGGTGTAGATTAGCCCTCTGAGTCTCGATAGCTGCTGCCTGTCAGAGTACACAAGGCTGGGCAGTCAGCCACCCCCAAAGTCTCACCCAAGAGCCAAGCTTTGATGAGGCAGCAAAAAGAACATAAAGGTGGCAGAACGTGAACATTCCACATTATCAGTTCCACAACTGAAAAGCCCTGAGAGCCTCAGCTACCAGGGAATAGAACCTGCTATGTCCGTTGAGAGGCATGGGCTGGAACTTCTAGACAAGGGGCGGCAAACTTTGGGGCCCATAGGAACAGCTGGAAATTTGAGAACCATCCTGGGCACAATAATAAAACGGCCGCCATGTGTGGAGATGGCTAGTCACAATGGACAAATAATCTGCCCAGAGGCATTCACGGGAAATCATTGAATTTATGTATTATATTTCTATACTGCCCAATAGTTTATTTATTTATTACATTTTTATACCGCCCAATAGCCGAAGCTCTCTGGGTGGTTCACAAAAATTAAAACCACAACAAAACAACCAACAGGTTAAAAGCACAATTACAAAATACAGTATAAAAAGCACAACCAGGATAAAACCACGCAGCAAAATTGATATAAGATTAAAATACAGAGTTAAAACAGTAAAATTTAAATTTAAGTTAAAATTAAGTGTTAAAATACTGAGAGAATAAAAAGGTCTTCAGCTGGCGACGGAAGTAGTACAGTGTAGGTGCCAGGCAGACCTCTCTGGGGAGCTCATTCCACAACCGGGGTGCCACAGCGGAGAAAGCCCTCCTCCTAGTAGCCACCTGCCTCACTTCCTTTGGCAGGGGCTCACGGAGAAGGGCCCCTGTAGATGATCTTAAGGTCCGGGCAGGTACATATGGGAGGCGGCGTTCCTTCAAATAACCTGGCCCCAAACCGTTTAGGGCTTTAAATGTCAATACCAGCACAGTTGAAGCTCTCATCACAACAATTCAAACCATAATGTGCTACAGAAGCTACATAAAAGTCTAAAACTACAGCATAAAATTATTTATAACATTAAGCAGCTAGAAACTCCCATTTATCTTTGAAGCAATCCCAGCTGCCAATAAGAAAATATTAAAATATGGTTTAAATAAAAATTGGGAGGAGGAAGAGGAGTGTCTCAGTAGGAACCAAGGAAGGTGTCTTGGGGGACACACATTGGTGCCTGTGGGCTACCACAGTGCCTACCTTTGTTCTAGGAGAAGGCAGCCCTACAGGTTATCTGGGGCCCAGACCATTTTGGGCTTTAATGATAAGAACTAGCAATTGAAAGAATATCCAATATGGAATGTCTTTAATGAAATGTTTCCCAGAGTGGATCTTCCTAATTTCACGTTAATATGTTTTAAGTATCTACCTGCACTAGAGAAATAACAAATAGGGAAATGTTGCATTTTACTCTGTCTGATGGATGGATACTTTATAAGATGATCTGTGACAAGAACACAAAGGCCATGTAGAGATTTCTGGGAGAAATGCAGTTAACTCAATCGCCATGGATTTCTATGTTTCCAAATAATTATTTCTTTTTGTCAATTGGTTTATCCTGCTACCAGCTCACATTGGCAGCAAGGTCTTATTAAATCTTGGCGTATTTTAACTAAATCCTTAGAGAGAGCAGAACAGCTTCCATCCACGCTCTGACTAAACTTGGCAGTATATTCCCAGAAACGAAACGCACAAGATTGTTAACTTGACAGTCCTGTGAGGCAATGCATTTAATCTGTCAAGAAGGAACCCTTTGTGGAATTACCGTTGACAAAGATAAAATATTTTAATTTTATTCAGTTTCCTTCTCAAAAGGAATTTGAATAATCTCAACAAATGCTGCTCCCAAGCAACTACACACATATATATATATATATATATATATATATATATATATATATATATTCCACTTGATTGTTGTTTTTAATTATTATTTTTTTGTTTTAAATGCTCAGCTTGAAATTATATTATAACAGCTTATTCCCCCCTTTTTATTTTCTAGTTTAGAAACACTTGTTAACATTTTTTTTCTCCTATGATTTCAAGGTCATTTTAATTAGACTTGATTTTATTAAATGCACAGTCTTAAATTTAGGTGAGAATGATATATTATCTTGCCGTGACATCCTGAATGAAAGAAAACAAGAGGTACCAATGGGTTAAACTGGAGCTCAGCAACATGGTGCCCACGGGGCCCTAGTAGGCTCCTGGACAACTTTCTTGGTACCTACCAAGGTGCCCTACCTCTCCCATTTAAAAACAAGAACTTACACATTCTCTTACCAGGAGCTGCGATTGCTGTGAAATAGGTTTCTGTTGGTTTCAATGGTGTAATCTTTCAGACAGATCCTTTGTCCTTTGGCCCACTTCCCATGGCAGCCATTTTGTGGTGGTGCCCAGGACAATATCTCAAAATGCCCAATGTGCACATGGTCAAGAATGGTTTCCTACCCCTGGGTTAAACTAAGGGCTAATCTACACTTGCAGCCCTTTCTCAACGGAAGAGGCGTGCCCCCAAAGGTACCCCGCTTCCGCGAACTCCCCTCACGGGGCACATGCGACTGATCTGGGCTGCAATTAGAGGACTGCCGTTGTCAGACCATGTGTCTCCCATCACCGCAGTTCCACATGTGTATCGGTAGAAGTGGGTGGGGCTAGGCAGATGGATATATTTAAATGGATATATTTTTTTAATGACTCATGAGGGATGTGCAGGAGCACCGACAGGCAGCAACGCATGGGGGGATAGGAACTCCATCGAATATGCATTGCTGCACAGAGCTACGTTTGTATTTTTAAAACATCATTCGGTAGTAAAACACACCTCTGATACCCATGCACTAAGTGGCTGTTTGCTGAGCCTGGAACTCACAGTGAACGGCAACGATCTCGCAAACGGGGCCCAAATGTTCACACCACAAATGTTTTTTGCAACTGAAGCGAGAGAGATGGAAAAACCATGACAAAAGCAGTCAGGGATATTCTGGTAAAAACGGGAGGTGGAGTTGAGATCACTGAGGGAACAGGTAAACGTCATGTGGCCTGTTAGTGATGACTCCGTTACAATCCTGCAATAAACGGCTGGTGTAGACTCCCCCTAAGCCTTTTATTAAACTACTAATTTCCAAACCATATCCCTGGTTAGTTGTCTAGTGTGGGTCTGTGGCTTTGGGACACAGATGCCCAACAGGGCCAGCCCAGCAGAGAAGGAGCAGCAAACACTGTCCCCCTGCATCCTATGTCAATATTTGTACTATTTAAGGCCAGCCAAGTTATTTTGGCAACTGAAGCAAAAAAAAAGTAATATTAAAAAAAAAAATCCCACAAGCGTGCCACTCATTTTGGGGGCAGTAAAAATATCACCACAATAAATTAAATAACTTAACAAACAGTGCGTTGCCCTTTCATGAATCAGTATCAGGCCCTTTCTACATATTGGTTTTTCCCGGGGTCGGCCCTGTGTGACGCACAGGAGATCCCGGGGTCAACCAGGGGCAACCCCAGGGAAACTCAGGGAAAATGGAAAATGAGTATTTCCCAATTTTTCTGTGGTCCTGGGACCATCCCGGGACCGCGGGAGATGTGCGGCCACCTGCCCCTGCTTCGTCCCACCTCCTTGCGCATAAATGCAAGGAGACAGGAAATGGGCACAGAGCTCTTTGGGTGCTCCATGCCCATCGGGAGTGGGGAGGGAGCGGGGTCAGGTTTGTTGGAGCGCAATTCATCTCCCCTTTTTTTAAAAAAAAGGCAGGCACAACATCCCTCTTTCCTCCCGGGATGTTGCGCACCCTGTATGAATCCAGGGGGATGATCTCACAAGTAGAATATTGTGAGATCCTCCCGGAAGGCCGGGAAGTGTAGAAAGGGCCTCAGTCAATTCACAACAACCAATTTCTTTATGTGGTGACATAGACCCTGTTCAGACGATACACCAAGCTACAGTGGTTGAGCATTTTGAGGTAAATGTTATGGCTCAGCATGTCATGTGAGCCATTCCTAACTACGGTGGCTACATAACCACAATTTCAAACATGCTCACTAACCATTTGCTGTGGTTTTACTTGCGGTCCCAGGATGATCCCGAGGGCAGTGGGAAGTGTGGGCGCCCATCCCAGCTTCTTCCCTGTGACAGAAGTAAGTGAGAAGCAAGTGAGCAAGCAGGCAGTATCAGAGGCAGTAATACACCCAATTGCTGGGGATCATGGGTGGGAGGGTGCTGTTGCACCCATGTCCTGCTTATTAGTCTCTGGTCAACAGCTGATTGGCCACTGAATAGAGTGCTGGATTAGATGGACCCTTGATCTGATCCAGCATGGTTCTTCTTATGTTCTTGTATTCTTAACGTCCTTATCTTCTGCTTCTCCTTCTCACCACTATTATTGTTTGGGCCAAAGTGAAAGGCAGGTTGCAATGGGGGAAGAGGAGGAGCAAGTCCAGGAAGGTCTTGTCAGTGGGCCTCTCCTGGGGCATGAGGCCTTACTTGGCCAGTGCCCAACTATTCCTACCTGTAATGCCGGCCCCGAGTCATTAAGAATGACTCTGAGAATCCCGCTTCACTTACAATGCTGCTTGTACTTCTAGGAAAGGGAGATATGAAACACATAGAGACTGTTAGGAAGGCCAGCCTTTGCAGAAGGGATAGGGAACATATGGTCCTCCAGATGTTGTTAGACTACAGTTCCTATCATCTCTCACCATTGGCTGTGCTGGATAGAGCTGATGGGATTTGCAGTCAAATGACCTACAGATACCCACAAGTTGCCCACCTGTGCTTTTCACAAAGAAGCTGTTGCCTTCTCAAGAAAACCCCGAAAACAGTCAGTAAAGCTGCCATTTCTATCCCAGCACACACTGCCACTTATTCTTTGAAATTCTCAATTTATGGGCAATTGAAGTCACTGGATGTTGAAAACAAGAGTGGGAGAGATCTTTGTGTTCTTGGAGTCTGTCCTCCTTGCCCTCCTCCCACGGCGAAACCACAAGCCTGTTGCAGACGGGAGGAATTGCCTGGCTTGCAAATTACAGTTATGTGAGCTAGCTAAAATCCATTCCCAACCGCAATCGGGCCCCAAGATGTCATGTTTTTGAATTTGTTACCATGGCGGAGGCTTTCTGAGCATCAATCAGTCCTTTGCTGTTCCAGATGTGATAGGGTCCTTGGAGATCAGTATGTACTTTTTCTCCGAGCAGACTAACCTTTTTTCACAAGATCTCAGCATCAAAATCCCCTAAATAATCATTATGTTCATCCACTGCGCTTTTCAAATGATCTTCAAAGCCCATCCTTTAAAACCGAGGGTTAGGGTGATTCCTGATGGAGAACTATATGGCAGAGGAACTGCAGATGGCAAATACCGTTTCGGATACTCTTTCTACAAAATGCAGCTGCTCAAGTACTGGCAGGTGCTGGGCGGTAGGGCTGTGTATTGCTTCGGGCCCAAACCTTGAATCGAGGCAGGCCAAATCAGCCCAAACCCGGATCAGGACCAGATTGAGTCCAGGTGGTCTGAAGCGCTTCAGCCCAGCTCAGGGTGATAGTGAGCTGCTGCCCCTTCCTGCACACAGACTTACATGAGCCATCTGGCAGCTGCCTGTCTTTTGTGAGATCTGAGATTTTAAATGAAGATGGGGGGTCTGTAGTTTCCTAGATCTAAAGCCTCAAATTGCAGTGACCGTAAAGGGTCATTTCTGGAAATGGCTGATGCCCTTTGGGTCTCTCGGTCTCTCATCGGATCTGGATCTGGAGCATGTCATCCTGGGTCCAAAGCACCCCGAGTCAGATTGCAGCCAATTCAGAAGTTCCGAATCAGCCTCTGAAGCAAATTGGTGTGTTTGTGTGTGCTGTGCATTGCCCTACAAGACAGTCAGATCATGTGACGCTGATATCATGCCACCTGCACTGGCTCTCATTGCAATTCCAGGCCCAATTTAAAGTGTTGGGTTTGACACTTTAAAGTCCAGATTACGTAAAAGACCACCTTCACCCATACCAGCCTGCCTATGCTTTGATATCAACATCGGGGAATCTCTTTCTGTGCCTGCCTGCAAAGCAATTAGGCTGATATGGACAAATGATAGGGCCTTCTCAGTAGTGGCTCCCCCTGCTTACGGAACTCTAGGCTAATGGATGTCTGCCATCATTACAGGCCTTCAAGCGAGCCATAAAAACTTATTTATCTTCCTTGGTCTGTAACTGAATTGGTGCCATTGTATATCTGGTATTTGGCATTGATTGTTAATTTTGATTTTATTATTATTATTATTGTTTTTGTTGTTTTTATTATTGTTTAGTTGCATTTATGGTTTTAAATTTTGTACGTTGCCTTTTAGAGGGTTTTCCCTAAAAGGCGACATGTGAATCTTCTGAATAAATCCATAGCACCATGGCACTAGCTTTCGCCACAGTCACATTATTTATTACATTTATATCCCACCTTTCTTCCATAGAAGAGGCTAGATGTGGTTCCCAGGCGTTCTGCCTTCCAAACACTGGCCAGACTTAGATCTGCTTAGCTTCAGCAAGATAACTGTATCATATGCCTTCAGATTGTTCCCTAGGTCATAGGCTGGTCTTTCATAAAGGAAGATGGAGTCAGCTCATTTAGGACCTCTACACCTACTGGTGTAGAGGGAGGGAGAGGGGGTGATCCCAGACTTACCTGCTTCTGGGATCATCCCTCTCAGTCCACATGGGCTAGCACTCCAATGGAAATTAAGGTAAAAAAAGCCCTGCCCCTGTTCCCCACCCCATCCCCGATGGCCCTGGACTCCCCCTGTCCTGGCTCCTTCTGTCACAGGGAAGAGGGAAGAAGCCGGGATGGGCGCCCACACCTCCCACTGCCCTCGGGATCATCCCAGGACCGCAGGTAAAACTGGGATAACTGAGGTCTCAGTTATCCCGGGGAAATGGAGGGGTCATCCCTCCCTGCTCCTGGGATCCCCTGTGTGTCATTTAGACATACAGGGATGATCTAGGGATGATCCCTCGAAAAACGGATGGCGTAGACAGGGCCTTAGATTGGGAAGCTTCTCCAACCATAGCTCTCTGGGGCTACCCCAAGGACAGCACAGCTGAGGCTTTTCTTATAAGGCTGTGCAGCTTCCCAGGACATGCCCTTATCCCTTATGAATGAAACTATGGCTATTTTTTAAAACACACACACACAACAACAGTTGCTTAAGGAAGCACAGACATCCTTCGAGGGCATGCTCAAAGATTTCACAACTTGGCTTTCATAGCTTGAGCACAAATGCATCCAAAACACCCTAATCTTCACATCAGTTTCCGATCTTTTCTTCTACCTTATTGATAGGGCAACTTCCAGCGTGAAAGCAAAAAGCTGCGAACATTTGTCTTAGTCCAACTAATGACTATGTGAAGGAGTAGTTGGAACAAACTTTTCAGCCACAAAGAATGCCCAATCCTTCTTCCTTCCTTCCTTTCCTTTTTTCCTTTTCTACCTCTCATTCTCAGTCCAAGAGGAAATGGGATCTTTTATGAGCACACTTTGTTATTCCTTAGGAAGAGTCCTCTTATATAGCACTCCACTATCAGAGGCAGTAAACCTGTATACACTATGGGGAACATGGGTGGGAGGGTGCAGTTGCACCATGACCTGCTTGTGGTTTCCTGGTCAACAGCTGGTTGGACACTGTATGAACGGAGTGCTGGGCAGGATCCACACTACTGCTTTAAAATGGTTTATAACAGCAGTGACAACTGTTGGGGCCCAGGACAAACCCCATATCCAGCTTTCAAAACATTTTCAAAGTGTCATAGTGGCGTAGAGCTGGCCCTGGACTAGATGGACCCTGATCCAGCATGGCTCTTCTTAAGTTCTTATGGCTTTGAAGGGGTAGCCAGCTGGTAGTCCTGGAAAAAATCTGACCCTAAACTGCCTTACAAAGTTAGAAAACGTGGACCTAATCTACACCAAGCAGGATATTGCGCTATGAAAGCGGCATGAGAGTGGAATATAGAAGGCAGGAGCCACACGACTGCTTTATATTGAAGTGCCCTGACAACTGTTGGGGCCCATTGACACGTACCATATACTAGGGTGACCATATGAAAAGGAGGACAGGGCTTCTGTATCTTTAACATTTGCATAGAAAAGGCAATTTCAGCAGGTGGCATTTGTATATATGGAGAACCTGGTGAAATTCCCTCTTCATCACCACAGTTAAAGTGCTATACTAGAATGCTATACTATAAAGTGCTATACTAGAGTGACCAGATTTAAAAGAGGGCAGAGCGCCTGCAGCTTTAACTGTTGTGATGAAGAGGAAATTTCACCAGGTTCTCCATATATACAAATGACACCTGCTGGAATTTCCTTTTCTATGCAACTGTTAAATATACAGGAGCCCTGTCCTCCTTTTCATATGGTCACCCTACATATACCTCTTTCATAGTGCTATATCCTGCTTGGCGTAGATTAGGCCCACGGTAAACATTTTGCCCACACCAGGTACAGGACAAGGAAGGGCTGGGAAATCAACTCCCTTTCTTTACTTCCCCAATGATACTAAATGCCATTTGGCTGTTCTTATTTCTAAATTTCTTATTTTCATTTAGAAAATTGCATATTGTATTAGAAATACCAAAGCCTTGTGCATTATTAAAACATTATCATTAATGAATAATAACATTATAAATCTATTTATATATTTCCATTAATAATATTATAATATTTATAGATTCAAATTTAATCTACTCATTACACTATCATTTAGAAGTCATTTGGGTGTTTTTAATAGATAACTATTCCATTTATATTTGTTTTGAAGAGATGGTTACATTGTACACACGCTGAGTTTTCTGCTTTGGCTGGGAGACTTTTGTTTGTTTGTTTGCCTTAGAGAGCTCTACGTTCATAAAATAGCCTGTGAATTACTAAGCCCTTAAAAGAAAATTAATTTAGGGAGCAATTCTATGGAGCCTAGACATTGTCAGAGGGGCCATAGGATACCAGGGACCCCTCTTTCGAGTTGGAGACAGTGCTCTGACCTCAGAAGGGGAAGTGAGAGACCTGATCTCCCCACCCCACCCCCTCATACTTGGCTGCCCTCCGAGGTCAGAAAAGTGACCTCAAACAGGGGGAAAGGGGGCATTTTGTGGGCACAAAGACCTGAGGAGAATGGAAAGCCCAGGATACCAGCTGCCTCCTTCCCTTCTCCTCCTCTGAAGTGCCAACATTAGATGGGGCAGGAAAAAATCTAGTGAAAGCTGCAAAGCGGCAGGATGGGGAGGTGAAGATCACCTCCTCTTGCCCTACATTGGATGATTGGAACCCTCCAAATTTGGGGACTTCCGATCATCGAGGATACAATTGATAGAACTGCTCCCTTCATATATTATTACATTTATATCCATCTATCCTCTTCCAAATAACCCAAAGCAGTTTACATGGTCTTCCTGCATTTTATCGTCACAACAACCCTGTGAGGTAGGTTAGGCTATGAGTCAGTGACTGGCCCAAAGTCACCCAGTGAGCTTCATGGCCAAGTGGGGACTAGAACGCAGATATCTTGTCCAACGCTCAAAAAGGTCATACCAGATTACCTTTTTTTGGTATACCAGATGGGCTTTTAAAAAAGCATAGGGCATTTTTTTTTGAATTAGCCATATTCTGAGGCTATGGCCTTAGCTAGACCTAAGGATTATCCCAGGCAAATGGAGGGGTCATCCCTGCCTGCTCCCGGGATCCCCTATGTGGCATTTGGATGCATAGGGATGATCCCGGGACAATCCCGGGATATAGGCTTGGTCTAGCCATGGCCTTCAGTTAGGCAAAGAAGGTTCACTTTGGGAAAGACCCAAAGGAAAATACAGTCCCTGACATCTCTAGGTAGGGCTGGAAAAGAAGTCCAGAGGAATTGCTTCCAGACAGTGCACAGCAGAGGCTGATAGCTCTGATGACACTGGGGCAAAGAATCTGCTCCAGGTTTCAGTCAGAACCATTCAGAATCCCAAAGGAGCTCTCTAAGGTGCTTGACTAGTTTTGACTGAAATCCGGAGCAGATTCACTGCCCCATTGACATCACAGTCACCAGCCTCCAGGGCACAGACTATTGAACCCAATGGATTGATGGTCTGATCTGTGGATTATATCTAAGCTTAGTCCTACTTAGAGGAGAGTAGCCTCATTGCAATGAATGGAACTTAATTTTGACTAACATTGGATACAAACTTTTGGATTCCACCCACTATAAGGCACCTTCTTGTGTTTACATTGAAATCTCACATTTCTAAAACCTTGGGTAAATTATGTGCAATTTTTCTTCCTAAGCGTCAACAGTCTTCGCAAGTCTGAAATTTATTAGCACCGCCATTTTATAGCATTTTTAATGCACAGAGCAGTATTTGATCTTTTCCTTGCTCAGCCATACATTAGTTTAGTTAAAGTTCTTATTGTTCTCATTTTACTGAAAGGGAGCTGAGGCTAAGTCAGAGCAACTTGTCCGAGACTGTTCAGCTCCAATCATATACAATGGAAGTAGGTTCCATTGAACTGCTACTTCAGCTAGCAAAAACTAGATTAACAACTGTTACCCAGAGGACCTTCTCTTCTGCTGCTCCCAGACTGTGGAATAGCCTGCCTGAGGAGACTCGTCAACTTAGCGGTCTACTAGCATCCAAGAAAGCTATAAAGACTGTTCTCTTCCAGCAGGCCTATCCAGTGGAATTTTAGGATGTTTTTAGAAAGTATTTAGGATGCTTTTAACAATGTATATTATGTTTCAATTCAGTTTTATGTATTTTATCCTTTATTGTTGTTCCCCTCCTCGATCAGAAGGGAGAGGCGGATAAGAAAATGTATTATTGTTATTGTTATTGTTCTGACTTCCCAGTAGACATAGCAGTGTCAGTGAGGTTCCATGCTTGAACAGGGTGTTCTAGAAGGCTGGCCCAAGACATTCTGCTACCTGAGGTGAAGAACAAGATGGCCCACTCTCCTATTTATTTATTTACATTTATATGTAAATATAAATGTAAATGTTCCTTTTTCCTCCAAGGAACCCAAGGCAATGTAAGCAATCCTTCTTCTCTCCATTTTATCCTCACATTAACAACCCTGTAATGTAGGTTGGGCTAAGAGTCTGTGACTGGCCCAAAGTCACCCTGCGAACTTCCATGGTCAAGTGGGGACTAGAACCCAGATCTCCCAACTCCCAGTCCAACACTCTAGCCACTACACCACACTGGCTATCCATGTACAAAAGCAAACTTTATAGTTTCTTCAATACTGGCAATAGATCAGCACCCTCCACTGCCCCTGAAGGCTAGCTTTAGGGGCACTAAGCAGGCCACTTGGCATACACCTCTCTCTTCTGACACCTTGTTGCTATCTCCCACATCTGCCATCTGAGGCCACTGCTTCACTCTGCCTAATGCTTGGGCCTGCCCCGGTATTCTATCCTGATTTTTTATATCCACAGCCTATGGCCCAGTGCCTTTCATGCTGTCTGTTGTCACAGACCATGTTGCCTGTACAACTAGAACAATTCAAAGCCTCCCGCATTGCTTCCCTCTCTCCCTCTCACCCACACAGCAGCCTCCAAATCGGGAAGCCAAGAGAGCTGCTGGATCATCTCATGTGAGGGGCAGGAGAGCCCTTGCTGAGGTGAAGCACCTGGTTGTGGTGAGGCCATGGGCCTAGTAGCAACCCGACCAGTGCCTTGACTACAGGGCAGAGCGGGGGAGAGAAAAGGCTTGGTTTGGGTTCTGTAAGGTCTTACAATCGGCTCAAAGTCGGTAACCACAGCAGTCAGTAACCAATTTCACGGGGGGGGGGGGGCAATAAAGGAAGAAGTGGGCAAAACAAGGGAAAATGCTTTCTACAGGGTTACAAAATATCAGCTTCAGATGAGAGACCCCCCCTCCTTCCTGCTACCAACAGGCATTGCTGAGGCCATCACAGGGAGAGGAAGCAGCAACCCTTCCTCTAGCCTTCAGGGGCAGTGAGGGAGGCTTTGTATTGTTCTCTGGCTCAGACTGAAACCTGAGCCAGAGACATGTTTAGGGGGCTGTAACGCTCACCTTGAATTTGAAGCAAGCCATACAAATGCGGATGGATTAATCTGTTAGTTTTGATTTCTCCCCCATTCATGGAAGGACCCCTGCTAAGGTGAGATACCTGGTGCCAACGGCAGGATGATAGTGGTGGCTCACTGGGTGCATGGGAGCAGAAAAGGGGTGGTGTGCTCTGCTTCCTGTCTAATGCCAAGGGTCAGCATGGTGGGCCCCGGTCAAAGGCCCCCACCCCAACAGGGGCCCACTGACAAGAGCCCCTTGGAATTCCTCTTCCTCTTCACCATGGCAACCTTCTTGTTCACCTCTCTCCTGCTGTGGCCCAGACAGTGTAGGTGGTGAGAAGAAGAAGCGGTAGAGGCCACAGCCGACTTGCTCATAAGAACATAAAAAGAGCCCTGCTGGATCAGACCAAGGGTCCATCTGGTCCAGCACTCTGTTCATAGAATCACAGAATAGCAGAGTTGGAAGGGGCCTACAAGGCCATCGAGTCCAACCCCCTGCTCAATGCAGGAATCCACCCTAAAGCATCCCTGACAGATGGTTGTCCAGCTGCCTCTTGAAGGCCTCTAGTGTGGGAGATCCCACAACCTCCCTAGGTAACTGATTCCATTGTCGCACTGCTCTAACAGTCAGGAAGTTTTTCCTGATGTCCAGCCAGAATCTGGCTTCCTTTAACTTGAGCCCGTTGTTCCGTGTCCTGCACTCTGGGAGGATCGAGAAGAGTGGCCAACCAGTTGTCGACCAGGGACCCACAAGCAGGACATGGTGCAACAGCACACTCCCACCCATGTTCCCCAGCAACTGATGTATATAAGCATACTGGAAGTAGCACATAGCCATCAGGACTAGTAGCCATTGACAGCCTTCCCCTCCAGGAATTTATCCAACCCCTTTTTAAAGCCGCCCAAATTGGTGGCCATCACTACATCTTGTGGTAGTGAATTCCATAGTTTATGTGCTGTGTGAAGAAGTCCTTCCTGTTATCTGTCCTGAACCTCCCACCAATCAGCTTCATGGAAGCTGGTTCTAGTATAATGGGAGAGGGAGAAAAATGTCTCCCTATCCACACTCTCCACATCGGGCATAATTTTGTCCTTGCTCCTGAGCTCTCTGCCTGCCAAGTATGCAAGTGGTGGCAATGATGAGAAAGAACAGGAGGAGCAGTAGAAGCTGCTGGCAATGGTGGTGAGGAGGGAGGCTCACTGAGGGAAGGGGCCCTTTGAGGGTGTCTTTTCCACGGGCCCTCAAAAACCTGGAGCCAGAACTATTCAGCTTGGCTCCAACAGGAAGCTGAAAACCTATTTTCCGTGCGCACGCGCGCACACGTACACCGTGAGAGAGCAGAATTGCGACCTTGGAGCATTTCTCCTTGGGTGGGCCAAATATAACACAGTGCAGTTAAAAATCCTGCACATTAGAATTGGGTTTGTGTATCAAATATTTGCTGGATGAGGAAGCAATTTACTGCAGCGCTGCTTCGGCACCGTCTTGAGTAAACATCCACTGTGTTTGGCTAATTTGCTCGATAGGACGCTTTGACGTTTGCGCTTTCGACCAGACAGCTCACTCGTGAGAAGGGATAAGCAACATAATTAAATAACAAGCCTTCTTCCATCCACAAAGATTAAAGATTTTATTGCAGCGGGTTTCACAAGTAGTTGGCGCTTAAGTGCGTATTAATTTGTTTCTCTCGCCTTCAGTTTAATGTTGACTGCAGCTGTGTCCAGAGAACACAGTGTGAAGGTGGCAGGGTATGTGCCTTCCAAATACAGAACTTGATAGGAACAAAGAAATGAAATTGCAGCCCGACTAAAGATAATGGAAGTTGGTTGTTGCTGCTGTTGTTATTGTTTTACTCCGGACTATAATGGAAGCAAATTTCAATGTCAGGGACCAGTTTGTTGATTCTTTGCTAGAGACATGGGCACCAACTTAGATGGATTTGGAAGGGGATTGGGCAAATTCATGGAGGGTTAAGGAAATCATTGTTCTTACTACCCTGTAGTCTGTCACAGAAACGATATGGATTGTCAACATTCTAATTGCTGAGACCTTCACCCTGAAAAGTTAGAATGTTTGTGCACATTCAGTCACATAAAAACAATTTGGTTACTGAGGAGGGGGAGCTTTTTTGGTAGCAGCCAAGGAGATAGCAGCCAGATTTTACCCCTTGATTATAATCTTCTCTTTAAGGTTCTTCATTTCTGTCTGCACTACTTTAAACATAAATCCAATATTCTCTAATATCAGCTGTTTGTTTTTTAAGCTAAAACTTCCCACACTATGCACCATTGTGAAAATGCCGTTGTTAATTTCATAATATAATTTATTGTCCCAGATTTGCTTTCTTTTCACAGAGAATGTTGTTGCTTTCTCACAAAATATGGGGGGGGGGGTGGAATGGCAATGAATAATTCTAACCCTGCATTTAAGCTTATGCATTCATAATATGCTTAGGCCTTAGCTAGACCTAAGGTTTATTCAGGGATCGTCCCGGGGTCGTCTCTTCCTGCTCCCGGGATATCCTGTGTGTCATTTACATGAACAGGGATGACCCTGGGACGATCCCAGGATAAGGCCTTAGTAACAGTCCTTCCTGGAACAGGGACTTGTATCTGAGCAATATCCTGGTCAATTGCATTGATTGTCCAAAACGAGAGTGATCTGATCTGATCTGGCCTTTCATATCTGGACGTGCCGCTGTTTAGCTTTCAGAAAGATGCCCGCAGGGACTTCCTGAGGGGTTGATGGAGACTATGTTATCTCGTCAAATAGCATCACCATCCAGGATGAGATGGATCAATGAGTACTGAAAGCTGTGCCTTAGATGTCGGCTGAAGTCACTTATTCGCAACAGACCTGTGCTTGTGCATGTTATTAACACCGGACGTAGGAGTTATAAATAATTCCCGTGTCACCTTGAAATTAATTAGAATTTATTAGTAAGCAGTTGATGTGCCAAGACCACTTTCCATTGATGAGAAGAACATTCTCAGTCTTTCCTCGGGCTCCTTATTTCCTGTATTTCTGATGTTCAGGTTGTGAGTGCTGTGGCTGGTGTGGCCAAAATGGGATCACACACAAACAGAGGATGGAGAGGCATTAGCAGGCTTGACGGAACCCCAAGTTTTGTAGAAGTAGAAAATGAATTGTGGGGTGGGGAGGCTAATTCAAGGGGGCATCCTAAAAACAGTTCGACTGAGCATACACAGGAGCCATGAAATGGTGACTGCTGGGGGATTGCTGGAAAACTGGATGGGAGGGTGAATGGAAAGGATAGAAGGGATGCCATAGGAGCCTGACTGCATTTGGGGGCTCATCTAAACCAAGCAGGATATTCCACTATGAAAGCGGTACATAAAAGGCAGGAGCCACCTTACAGCTTTATAGCGGTATTGAAGTGCACTGACAACTGTTGGGGCCCATTGACACATACCATATACTGCTTTCATACCACTTTCATTGTGTTATATCCTGCTTGGTGCAGATATGTCCTGGGCCCCAACAGTGGTCAATGCACTTTGGTACCACTTTAAAGCAGTAGTGAAGATCCTGCAGTGCACTTCAATACTGCTATAAAGCAGTGGTGTGGCTCCTTTCTTTTATATACCGCTTTCATACCGTTTTCATAGTGGAATATCCTGCTTGGTGTAGATGAGCCCTGGGAGTCTGATGGACTCCCTTATGTCTGCCTACCACCACAAGACTGAGTTGGGCACCCGTGATGCATTTGGGGATGAGCACTCAGTGGCCTCCATTGTGCAGATAGGGGGCCTTTATGGTCTCCATTTACGCAACAGGGGGAATGCACAATTCCTGCAGCATCTATTGTTGTGCACAATGGAGGCTCTGGAAATTGCGCATTTCCCCCATTATGTAAACGGAGGCTGTAAAGAGTAAATGCGCGAACAGAGTGTTTGGAGTGGTCAGACTTTTTTTGGATCCACACATAAGGTTCAGTCCTTGGCATATTTAGACAGAAAAAAAGTCTGACAACTCCCAGCTTTCCATTCACCGTATCCGGCTTGCTATTCTTTCCTCCGAGAATATTTTTTCCCCTGTTCGTGTAACAACCTTCATTCTATTGCACCAACTAATTTGTTCTGAAAAGACTGGATTTCAAAAGTATTGGTTGGATTCCAGACATAGGTTTCAATCCTTGGCATATTTATTTATTTATTTATTTATTGCATTTCTATACTGCCCAATAGGCGAAGCTTTCTGGGTGGTTCACAAAAGTTAAAACCATGAAGACAACTCAAAGTATAAAACAAACAACAGTATAAAAACACAACATCAAAGCACAACCAGGATAAAACCAAGCAGCAATGCAGAGATAAATACAGATTTAAAATACAGATTTAAAACAGCAAAGTTTTAAAAAAACACTGAGATGATAAACTGTTAAAATACTGGGAAAAAGGTCTTCACCTGACGCTGAAAAGAGTATAATGTTGGTGCCAGGTGAACCTCTCTAGGGAGCTCATTCCACAGCCAGGGTGCCACAGCAGAAAAGGCCCTCCTCCTGGTAGCCACCTCTCTCCCTTCCTTTGGCATGGGCTCACAGAAAGGACCCATGAAGATGATCTTAAGGTCTGGGCTGGTACATATGGGAGTAGGCTCTCCTTCAGATATTTAGACAGAATAAAGTCTGACAACTGCCAGCATTCCTCATAAAGCCATAGCTGGCTGGGGAACAGTTGGAGTTGTAGGACCTTCTTTTTGTCTCAATGTGCTGAGGATTGCACCCTTAGTTTTTCTTAAGGTAGATCTATTGAAGTTAGTCTTGACTATCTTATGTCCTATTGATTTCAATGGATCTACTTTCATTCTTAAGAATAGACATATTGAAATCCACTCTGGCTCTAATCCAATGTTATCAGCATTTGCCTTTGTTGCTGACTTAAAATTTACTAGCAGAAGCAACAGCAGTTCCCAAATTGCCCCGAATTCCAAGCAACTACATAGCTCTTATTCCAATCCTTTACTCAAAGGAAATGAGTAAAAAATATTGGAACAATAAAACACCTCTACTATCTGGGCTTACTTAGGGCATGTTTATCCTGCAAACCTAAATCTGTTTTGACTGTCATTGGTCCCAAGGAACCTTGGGAATTGTAGTTCTGTAAAGGGGTACAATCCACAGAATTCTAAATAATGTTATGAAATGGCAACCCTGTCAGGTCTCTGTGGGGGTAGGGGGGAGCTGTGATCATTAAATTTATTGATGGTGGTGTAGGTGAGGCATATCGGACTTTGTCAGTAGTGTGGCTCTGTGTCCTACTTTATAGGGGGCACTCCTCTATTTGAAGCTGTCCCATTTATGTCATCTTTAAAGATCAAGAACTGTAAGAAGTGATATCAGAGGCTTTATTGATTGATTTAGTACATTTATATCCCACCTTTTTTCCTCTAAGGAACCCAAGGTGGTGTACATAATTCTCCCCTCCCCATTTTTTCCTCACAACAACAACTCTGTGAGGTAGGTTGGGCTGAGAGTCTGTGACTGGCCCAAAGTCACCCAGTGAGCTTCCATGACCATGTGAGGACTAGAACCCGGATCTCCCGACTCCCACTCCGACACTTTAGCCAGTACACCACACTGGCCTTAAAGTTTCCCAACCACAGTTAGCACCTGGACAGTCGTCTGAACAGACACACAGACTACTGGTCAGTCTTCCCCATAATGGTGAGATTTTATTTATTTATTTATTTTATTACATTACATTTCCCATAGCCAAAGTGCTCTGTAATTCTATACTGTATACTATAATTCTATTTAAATTACAGTAATGAATTCTAATATTGCATAACCACAAATCTACGACTATAACCAAAAACAAACAACAACAACAACAACAACAAACAAAAAAAACCCTGGAGCAGCATTTTGCAAGACATTTCAGCTCCCCTGCACAGAAAAAGCTCCATCAGACAAAGCCTTATTGCACACGCATTACTGGGCACTCACAGATTTTTGCAGGTTCCTCTCACAACATCCTCTGCCTCCTGTGTACTTACTGCCCCTTCTTGCCTTCTTTGCGCCACAAAAAAACCCCACTCCAGTAAGTCTGTCTTATTTTTAAAGACGGAAGCTGCCGCTATCTCTTGCGGTGTGCAGGAGAAGCAGCGGGTTCAAAACGGCCCACTGAATGGGCCAAGTGCATGCTGTTTATTTCCTCTTTCAAAAGAGGAAGTATTGAGGGACAAACACGTGGGTGGAGAAGCGACGGTAAGCAAACACAATTTCCCCCTCGTGTGACTAACAAAGACTAACAACAGAGTACTTTACAAAAGAAAAAAGAAAAAAAAGCTGAACATTTCAGCTTCTGCCCTCATCAGTAGCAGGATACTAGGAGTGACAGTTTGGAATGCTTGGACATGAAAGTCCTTTAGGAGAAAAAACCAAAATAATGCTTATGAATTGCCTTCCAGATTAAGGCCATTTGGGCCTTGCTAGACCTGCCGTCTTACGCTGGCAGGGAGACGGGGCCGAGGCACGCTGAAGTTAGCGCGCCTCCCCCAGGCTACCACACGCACGACGCGCAGGGACGTCGCATCCCTGCGGCGTCCGCCATTTTTTTTTAATTTTAAAGGGGCCGGGTGCGGCCCGAAGACTCCGGAGAGGTAAGTGGGTTTTTTTGGTTTTTTTTACCGGGGGGGGGGCAAAGGCTGGGAGGGTGGGTGCCAGGGTGGGTGGCATGGGGGGAGGGCGGGTGTGATCGCACCGTGCGCCACCCGAGCCCAGGCAATGCCTGGCATGGGGCGGCATTGCAATGCCGCCCCATGCCAGGCATTGCCCGGGCAGCGCGCGGCGCGATCGCACCCGCCCTCCCCCTGTGCCACCCACCCTGGCACCCACCCTCCCAGCCTTCGCCCCCCCCGCCGATGGGCACAGCGCTCCTATGAGCGCTGTGCCAGGTCCGTGGCTTTTCATGGCTCCTCGCGAGTAAGCGAGGAGCCGCGAAAAGCTGCGGAAGTCCCTAGACGTTCCCCAGCTCTGGCCTCAGGCTGGAGCTGGGGAAAAGGCGTGCCATAAGCGAATTCGCTTATGGCGCGTTGGAGGAGGCCTCAGCGCGGCCTGTCTCCGGATTCCCCTGTGCGTCATCTGGACGCACAGCAGGGAAGCCGGGACAGAAGGCGCGCTAAGGCCTCGTCTAGGAAGGCCCTTAGAGTTCTGAGTCTGTAGATCCAGATGTTTTCTCTTTTGTCAAGCATGTCCGTGTCCGTTGTTGCATTGGAAGCAATTGTAAATCAGAGAGATCATTTGCAGGTGAGCTGAAATTATTATTAATTAATTAATTTATTTATATAGCACCATCAGTGTACATGGTGCTGTACAGGGTAAAACAATAAAATAGCAAAACCCTGCCGCATAGGCTTACATTCTAATATCTTGCAAAAGGCTGCCCCAGTTTTTTGGGTAGGAGTTGTAGATTTGTGGTTATGGAATCTTGTTCTTATGTCCATTATAGTTTTCCCTTGTATTGCGTAAGGCTTCCTTTAAAAAAAAAAAAAGCATTATGTTAAATAAACCATATTAGTGGAAGTTCATACTACTGATTGTCTAATGCAATAAGTTAAGATGTCAACATATGCAAATTCTATACAAATCTCGCTTTGTTTTCTTTTTTGATGATGGCCTCCATATTTATTGGTCACTAGCTGTACCCTGCCACACGTTGCTGTGGCTCAGTCTGGTTAAATTGAAAAGAAAGAAAAGACAAAGTGGATGTTTCTAATATGTTTAATTTCACAATGCTTGTGGATATACAATATTTTTAGTTGTTCCATTGTCTGTGTAGATATAGAGATTGTCTGGTTTGCCGACTCTAGAACACGCAACATATAATTGTCCATGTGAGAAGCAATCTGTGTCTAGATCTAAACCGCACAATTCTAAAGATTGGCCCTGAGCTTTGTTGATGGTGATTGCAAACGCCAATCGAATTGGGAATTGCAATCTCTTAAATTGAAATGGCATATCCGTTGGAATCATAGGAATGCAAGGAATGAGGACATCTTCACCTTTGAAAGGTCCTGTCAAGATTGTTCCTTTTATGACGTTGCTCAGTAATTTTTTTACTGCAAGCTGCGTGCCATTGCAAAGTTTTGTGAGAGAACATGGAAATAGGAGAGGAGTGGAAGGACGCAGACAAGCTGGAGCGTGTTCAGAAGAGGGCAACGAGGATGATCAGAGGTCTAGAAACAAAGCCCTATGAAGAGAGACTGAAAGAACTGGGCATGTTTAGCCTGGAGAAGAGAAGATTGAGGGGAGACATGATAGCACTCTTCAAATACTTAAAAGGTTGTCACACAGAGGAGGGCCAGGATCTCTTCTCGATTCTCCCAGAGTGCAGGACACGGAATAACGGGCTCAAGTTAAAGGAAGCCAGATTCCGGCTGGACATCAGGAAAAACTTCCTGACTGTTAGAGCAGTGCGACAGTGGAATCAGCTACCTAGGGAGGTTGTGGGCTCTCCCACACTAGAGGCATTCAAGAGGCAGCTGGACAACCATCTGTCAGGGATGCTTTAGGGTGGATTCCTGCATTGAGCAGGGGGTTGGACTCGATGGCCTTGTAGGCCCCTTCCAACTCTCCTATTCTATGATTCTATGATTCTATGATTCTATGGATTGGCCTACTGTTTGGTTTTTTAAAAAAGATATTTTTACGGTGAGGAGGTTAGTGGAAACTCCTGGCAGTTACCTTTCTTCAGAACGTGTAACTGTCACAGGTGTGACATCTATATTCACTCAGCCAATTGTGAGAGAACATGCAAATAGGAGAGGAGGCAGAGGCAGTGGATTGGCCTGCCGTTTGGTTTTTTAAAAAGGATGTTGTTACGGTGAGGAGGTTAGTGGAAACTCCTGGCAGTTACCTTTCTTCAGAACGTGTAACTGTCACAGGTGTGACATCTATATTCACTCAGCCAATTGTGAGAGAACATGCAAATAGGAGAGGAGGCAGAGGCAGTGGATTGGCCTGCCGTTTGGTTTTTTAAAAAGGATGTTGTTACGATGAGGAGGTTAGTGGAAACTCCTGGCAGTTACCTTTCTTCAGAACGTGTAACTGTCACAGGTGTGACATCTATATTCACTCAGCCAATTGTGAGAGAACATGCAAATAGGAGAGGAGGCAGAGGCAGTGGATTGGCCTGCTGTTTGGTTTTTTAAAAAGGATGTTGTTACGGTGAGGAGGTTAGTGGAAACTCCTGGCAGTTACCTTTCTTCAGAACGTGTAACTGTCACAGGTGTGACATCTATATTCACTCAGCCAATTGTGAGAGAACATGCAAATAGGAGAGGAGGCAGAGGCAGTGGATTGGCCTACTGTTTGGTTTTTTAAAAAGGATGTTTTTACGGTGATGAGGTTAGTGGAAACTCCTGGCAGTTACCTTTCTTCAGAACGTGTAACTGTCACAGGTGTGACATCTATATTCACTCAGCCAATTGTGAGAGAACATGCAAATAGGAGAGGAGGCAGAGGCAGTGGATTGGCCTACTGGTTGGCGATGTCACAATGACCTATAAGAGCAAATAGGAGAGAACATGCAAATAGGAGAGAAGGCAGAGGCAGTGGATTGGCCTACTGGTTGGCGATGTCACAATGACCTATAAGAGCAAATAGGAGAGAACATGCAAATAGGAGAGGAGGCAGAGGCAGTGGATTGGCCTACTGGTTGGTGATGTCACAATGATCAGCAGGACTGGTTTTGAGGAGGCCTATTTCTTCGATTTTAAGACAAACCTTTGACCCCATAGAGAACATAGTTACATAACAACGCTCGCGTATTCGAACGCAACGATGTGTCAAAATTTCAAAGCAATCGGTGAAGAACTTTCGGAGATATAAAAGCATGTTTTTACAGTGAGGAGGTTACTGGAAACTCCTGGCAGTTACCTTTCTTCAGAACGTGTAACTGTCACAGGTGTGACATCTATATTCACTCAGCCAATTGCGAGAGTACATGCAAATAGGAGAGGAGGCAGAGGCAGTGGATTGGCCTACTGGTTGGTGATGTCACAATGATCAACCAAGGTACCTAAATGCCTCTTTAGTCTATTGTCAGTCACTCATGCTGCAGGAGAAAAAAGAAAAAAGAAAGAAATGAACATGATCAACAGTCATTTCCTTTCAATGTTTACAGAAGAAGACCTTCTGGGGCAGTCAGTCATGTCTGGTAGGCAGGAGGAGTTGATCCCTAGCGTGACATATACTTTCTTTCTTATCAGAGAAGCAACATAAAGCCTTTGGTTGTGGTTCTCTAGGAATCTCTGTTCTGAAGAATAACTGGAACAATTCAGGGGTGGAGAGTGTGTGCGCGCACCGATCCAATTTAGGGATGATGCTTTCATTGCTCCATATGGAGTAATCTGTTCCCTAATGCAGCAGATTTCTAATGGGATTGAGATAGTTCTTTCTGCCAAAGCTTTAACATAACCATCCTTGAAAATTGTGTTTGTGTGTGGTGACTGTGAAGCGAGGAGCAAGTGGGAATAGGGCAGAGGTCCCAGTTCTGTGGTAGAGCACATGCTTTTCATGCTAAAGGTCCCAGGTTTGATCCTTATCATTTCCAGGTAGGGCTAGGAAAGGACCCAGCTTGAAACCCTGGAGATCCATTGCAGCTGGTCAGTGTTGACCATGCAGGGTCAGATGGAACCAGTTTAAGGCAGCTCCCTGTGTTCCTAATAGTAGTTTACCTAAGGTCACCAAATGGCTAAGATGGGCTTTCACATTGGGACTTTCTCACTCTGGGCATGTCTACAACAGTCCTATATCCCGGGATCATTCCTGTGCATCCAAGGGCATGTCTACACCTACGGTTATAGAGGGAGGAAGGGTGGAGGATCTTGTGATATGATGATCGCGAGATCCTCCCCCTCAGTCTACACACGGCGTGTGACATCCCAGGAGGATGGAGGACATTGCGCCCACCATTTTTTTTAAGACGAGTGCTCGAGCGCAAAGGTACGTGTGTTGTTGTTTTAAAAAAATCTTCCTGCTTCTCGCACCCCACCCCTGATGAGCATGGAGCATTATGGGCACCCCCGATGGGCATGGACCCGGTTCCCAGCTCCTCACAGTTACTTGGTAGGTCTAGACATGCCCCAAATGCCACATAGGGGATCCTGGGAGCAGGCAGGCAGGGCCTCCATTTTCCTGGGAAAACAGGTGTAAAAAGGGCCTCTCTCTACCTATCCAGCCTCATCCTTTGATGAAATAATGGCATTTCAATACATGGCACATGAAAAGAGCTTCAGCTATTTGGTGGTAAAGATATGTAATAAATGAATGAATGCACCAGCATCCTTTTCTGATAAACAACCAGGTGGACCCATGTGCTAGATATCCAAGGTGCCTATCCTTTTTCTTTAAAAGGGGAAAAGAAATAAAGGAAGATGTTGATAACATTGCTGGAGTCTAACAATGTAGACAAATATTCTTAGATGGAGGGTCCATAAGATGCTGAGGATTTCCACCTTCCAAGGCTGTGGGCAGAGGGAGAGATCTGTGAATGGGGGGGGAGGAGGAAGAGGAGGAGGGAGGAGGAGGAGGAGGAGGAGACACTGTGGATGGACTGATTCCAAAGCCCTCTCAGCCACCACCTCCAGCCAGGAGAGTGAGTTACATGGGATCAATGTAAATTGCATTTTCAAAGGATGGAGATGCTTAAATAGCCTCTGCCATTCCTCCCACCATTCTGGGCTCTGACATTGGAGGGATATTCAGAATATTTGGACATCGTGTGTGTGTGTGTTTTGGTAGTTTATACTTGAATACCTCTCAGAGCTCCAGCCCCTTGATCATTTTAGTTGTCATTTCCTGCACTTTTTCCAGCTCTACAATATATTTTTATACGTGTGGATACCAGACCTGTACACAGCATTCTAAGTGTGGTCGCACCATAGATTTGTATAAGGGCAGGATGATACTGGCAGTTTTCTCTCTCAATTCCATTCCTAATAATGCCTAACATGGAGTTTAGGGACTAGAAGGATAACTGCATTCTGATCTGCATATTGGTTCAGGAGGTGTGAATCAGTTCAGTTTGCTCCCAAGGTGTAGTGAATGAACAAAATCCTCAAACATCTCAATCCATCACACCCCACTGGGCCCCCACAGCAGAGCAGCAAGCATTAACCATTCTAATATTCTAAGCAATATAAAAGGAGCAACGAGAAGAAGACGGCTTGCATTTAGACAACAGTGAACTCCTCCTCACCCCTGCCAATTTAGAACTGTTCTTCTGTTTTTAAAAACAAAAACTCTCTCTCTCTCCCTCTGTCTCTCTGGGTTCATCTACACCAAGCAGGATATTCTACTATCAAAGTGGTATGAAAGCAGTATTTAAAAGGCAGGAGCCACACTACTGCTTTAGAGTGGTATTGAAGTGCACTGCAGGATCTTCAGTACTGCTTTACATTGGCACTGAAGTGCACTGACTACTGTTGGGGCCCATGACACATCTACCCCAAGCAGGATATAACACTATGATGGCAGTATGAAAGCAGTGTAAGGCCTGTGTCAATGGGCCCCAACAATTGTCAATGCACTTCAGTACTGCTATGAAGCAGTAGTGTGGCTCCTGGCTTTTATATACCGCTTTCATAGTGGAATATCCTGCTTGGGGTAGGTGAGCCCCATCTCTCGCTTTGCAACATCAACTGCTGTAGAATCCCAATTAGCCCATGGTTCTATGATATCTTCCAAAATTACAGTTGCAACAATCCCCCTAACAATGATAGCAACTCGCAAGTATTTGATCTTGCAAGCAAACACATTCTTCAGGAAGACTCCATTATGCCAGTTTAACAAGCGGACACTTTCTCCTTTTCTTCTGCCTCCTAGTGAATGATACAATGATAACTTTGCTGTGGGCTTTGAAAGAATTCATTTGTCTCAAACTGCTGAACTATGTTGCCTGCCAGAGTGTATCAGAAAAGAGGAAACTTTATTGTTATCCTTAAAGGAAAGGAATCACTAAAACTAAAGAATATTCATATATTTGTTTTCAAAGTGCATACGATTTACTAAGAAAAATGTAGATTTTTAAAATGTGTGTTAAGGAGCAGCCTCATTGGTCTCTGGAAATGAGGGACGTGGCAGTCTTGTTCATGTAACATGACACATACATGACACACGCAGTAAATGTACGTAGGGGGTGGTTTGGAGCATGCCTCCTATTGGAGGATTTTGTTGGGCCCACGTTTTTAAGTGAACTGACCTGATTCCCACTTCTGAAATTAAAACAGGGATTGAGGTGCTGTTCTCCTCAAGTTTGATCACATCTCCAAATTTTGCAATACCGCTCTTGAATAAAAGGAATGTACAGAAGGGCCTATGCACATGCATGTTCTCAGTTAAAATGCATACAAAAATGTGTGTTTAGTGAAAGAGAGACATTACAAATATTACGTATTTCCATGTTTTGAGTTTGCTTGTTTTAAATGCAGATTGATGTGGAAACAGGAGGGAAATGGACTTATGAATGAAGACATGTGAAATTGACATGGACCAGAAATACAAAGACCCATGTATTACTGTATACTATTATACATTTATTCTGAACTGGAGTAATAACATGTTTGCTTATATATCGAGTAATCCTCCCCCCCCCACATTTTTATTTGTATTTATTTTTGGCATATACCACATTGCTTTATTCCTGCTGCCTGTTGGGTTGGCTTATCTGCAGCAACTACTAATATGTGTTTTTTGTAGTATTGCACCAAAAATTTTGACCATTCCATTTTCAGCATTTTGTGGAGGAAGGGGGGGGGAATGAAAACTCGTGCAAAAGAGGCTGGAAGAGGTGAGAATTTTCTCCTTGGGGAAGGGGACAGGGCTTCCATATAACATTTTAAAAGTAGCCAGCTGTTGAGGAGTCTTCTTACTTTCTTTTTATTTATTTTTAAAACACCGGCATTTTCAGGAGCCCAGGAGTTCTTCCTGAATTCTTATTGGAGAAGGCAAGTTTACATGATTTCCAGTCGGAATTCACTAAGAACTGCTGGGCTCCTCCAAATGCCAGGGGTGTGTTGTTGTTGTTTTTGAAACACTAAAAAATAGGAAGAAGTCCTCTCAGCAACTGACTACATTTTTTAAAAAAGTATGTGGAAACCCTGTCCCGCTCCCAAGGAGAAAAATCTTCCAACTTTCCCCTCTCCCTGTGAAAGAGCCAGGGAAAAAAAAAGATGCCTCTTTCACTAGTTCCTTGCACAGGAAGCAGAAAACCCTGGATATTTGCAGTGTCACTATTTCAGTGAAATGTGAATGCTTAGCATTAACTTTTCCAGCACTTCGCTCATGCTGCCAGCAAGCGAAGCAAATGCTAAGTGAACAGCGTCCAAGGAGTGTGTCACTAGATGATTGCAAGCAGTGGGTTGCAAAGCAAAAACTGCTGACTGAATATACATATATTGCTAAATGCTCTTTGAGCTCTTGACCATTTTATGACCTTTTCAGGTCCATGGTGATGTGTCCACAATCTAATAACCTCCTTTACATGCAATGCCTTTCAGTTCTATGCATGTTTGACTAATGGTTTTTACAGTTACACCATTTCCAGGTCGAACCTTTTGTAAAGCAGAAGCAAACGGTTTTGCCTTCAAAAATGAGCTACGTTTCTCTCTTGAGTGCTTGTAGAGAAGAACAGATTTGGAGTTTAATTATTTACCAGTCATTTATGAGCGGGGATTTGCAAACCACAAAGCAATGGCTTAGAAAATACCGTGGAATGACTTATTTTCTCATTGCCTTGGTGTAAATTTGGGGATTTTTATGGGAGGGATATTATTACAAGGTTTGGGCAGGGAGCTTCCTTGGCCATCAGGTCACTTCAGCTCTGTTGACTCTGGCACGGAAAAAGCTGAGAAAAAAATGGATGGAATCTTTTGAAAATAAAATTTCAAGCCCGGTCCTATTGTAAATGTTCAGGATGTATAACTGCAATATGTTAAAAGGCTCTTTTAGTAGTACAGCTAGGGTTGGATTTGGGGGACAAAGTACATATTGTATTTTATATTATGGTTTTATACTGTTGTTTTATACTTTGAATAAAATAAGTCCATATACTTTGAATGTTTTTAATTTTTGTGAACCGCCCAGAGAGCTCCGGCTATTGGGCGGTATAGAAATGTAATAAATAAATAAATAAATAAATAAATAATAAATACAGTGCCCAAAGCCCAGGGGTCCCCAAATGACCACCCAGCATGGACAGGTGTTAATGTAGTTGCTGTGTCCATAGCTTTAGCTGAACATATGAATAATAGAGGGAGGGACCCTTCCCCCCCCCTCATATATTGCATGGATGAATATATAAATGAATTTTGCCCTATCAGCATTGTCAAATGATGATACTGGTATCAGGGGGTTGGACTCTACTAGTCTATGATTCTATTATTATTATTATTATTATTATTATTGTAGCACTTTATTACAAAGTACTGTACATAAAATAAATAGGTCAGCAGTTTAGAAAAATACAATAAATATGATAACCCTAATAGGAAACCTTAACTGAATTAAAAGAATATAACAATAAAAGCTTACAATAAAATCCCGTACAAAATAGATAGTGGCCATCACATTCTTTTTAAGCTTCAAGCCCCACTTTGCCTTGATCATTCCTGGTGCCCTCCTCTGAATTCCTTTCAGCTAGTCTATAACTTTCTGATAGTTCGGTGTCCAAGACAGGGGTCATATTGAGCTGCAGAATGAGCTTTAAAAAAAGGTCGCTGAAGGCAAATATGATATATAGTCACAGTTTGCTTCATAACCACACCATCTGCCCTAAAGCAATCTATGCACAATCAATGGGAAAGGTATTATTTGTTTTACAAAGGCTTTGCTTTTGGGGAGGAGAATATATATATATATATATATATATATATATATATATATGTGTGTGTGTCACTTTATTTTTTCATTGTCAGATCCCTGTGTGTGAATACCTTTTGACAGTCTATTTGTCATGACGATTCCTTTCACATATAAAGCACTGGGAAAACATTAACACTTAACTTTTATTAAGAAAATAAATTACTTCGGAAGATAGCTCAGAATACTTCTGAAAGAAAACATCAATCATTACCTCATTCCACAGAGGACAGGACTGAGGGGAGAGGAAGCAAAATATGGTAGATGGGAGGGAAATCCAGATTTTAGAAATAGCTGTGGTCTAAGCCTTCGAACTCTCAAACAATATTACATTAGTGGAACGGAAAGTTGGATGAATGGATGGGACTGGACGTATGCTCACAGAATCCCAATCTACATGTTTCTCAATTTGGGAAAGGATACACCCTTTTACAGCAGAATTGCATCTGAGAGTTTTAAATGTTGACTGGTGATTATTGTGTGGTTTGCCATTGTACTGCTCTTATTGAACATATTGGGTTTTTTTAAAAAATGTTTTGATTTCTTAAAAATAATTTTAAGTAGGGGTGGAAAGCTCTGTTTTGTTTTCTACAACTTTTAATGTATTGAAATACAAGTTCATTCCATCCCCCCTCCCTCTCTCTTAGGCCTTAGCTAGACCTAAGGTTTATCCTGGGATCGTCCCGGGGTTGACCCTGCCTACTCCCAGGATATCCTGTGTGTCATTTACATGAACAGGGATGACCATGGGATGATCCCAGGATAAACCTTAGGTCTAGCTAAGGCTTTAATAATAGAACCTGGAGTTATTCCATAAAGCGGATTGGTGGGAGAATCAGGACTGATAAAAGGAAGGACTTCTTCGAAATGAACATAGTTAAACTATGAAACTCCCTTCCACAAGACGTAGTGATGACTACCAATTTGGATGGCTTTAAAAAAAGAATTGGGCAAATTCCTGGAGGAGAAGGCTATCTATGTGTCTTGCTAGACCTGCCGTGATAAGCCTGCAGGGAGGCGGGGCGACGGCGCGCTAACTTTAACGCGCACTGCCCAGCCTCCTAGACGCACGACGCGCAGGGACGACGGAAGCCCTGCAGCATCGGCCATTTTTTTTTACGTTTAAAGGGGCCATGTGCGGCCCGAAGACTGTGGAGAAGGTAAGGTGGTTTTTTTAGTTAACCCCCCATCCGCTCCTGATCCCTTCCTGATCTTTCTCTCCCTCCGTGTCCCATGTGTCGTCTCTCCACCTTCTCCCTCCATGTGTGTGTGTGTCCTGTGTAGGGGTGTGCACGGACCCTCCACTCTGCCCCACGGGCCGGTCTGGAAATTTTGGGTCAGCCCGCTCCACTCCGCGCCGCTCCGCCCATACTACACTCCTCTTCGCCGCGGAGCTCCGGCTCCGAATCGGAGCTCCGCAGTGGAGGGGAGTGGCGCCAGGTAAGGCCGGGAGAGGAGGGCGGGAGGTTTACCAGGCCCTGCCGCCATCGCCCCCCATGTGGCAATGGCGGCAGAGCCCGGTAAGGGACCAAGGGGGAGGGGGACCGCGGATGGAGGCAGGTAAGGGAGAGGAGGGTGGGGGTGTTACCGGGCCCTGCCGCTGTCGCCGCATGGGCGACAGCAACAGCGGCAGGGCCCGGTAAACCCCACTTACCTTTCCGGCAGAGCTCCAGATCGAGGCGAAGGATCCGCCTTCACCCCGATCCTCTTCGCCACACTCTGCCGGCCCCCCAATCCTCTTCGCCTCCGCCTTAAGGGCAGGCGAAGCCCCCCGCTCCGCTTCTAATTCGCCGGTCTGATTAGAAGTGAAGCACATCCCTAGTCCTGTGTCGTGTTCTCTCCGTGTGTGTGTGTCCTGTGTCGTCTCTCCTCCTTCTCCCTCCTGGGATCTCTCCCAGTCGATGGGAACAGCGCTCAGCACTGTGGCCAGTCTGCGGCTTTTTGCAGCTACTCGCGAGTAAGCGAGTAGCCGCAAAAAGCCACGGAAGTAGCTAGACATTCCGCAGCCCCGGCCTGAGGCCGGGGCTGCGGAAAAGGTGCGCCATAAGCAACTTCGCTTATGGCGCGTTAGAGGACGCTTCAGTGTGGCCTGGGGCCGGATTCCCCTGTGCGTCATGTGGAAGCACAGCAGGGAAACCGGCTCTCAAGGTGCGCTAAGGCCTCGTCTAGCAAGGCCCTATGACTACTAGATCTGATGGCTATATGCTATCTCCAGTATCAGGGGCAGTACGCTTAGGTACACCAGTTGCTGGGGAATGTGGGTGGGATGGTGCTGTTCCTCTCATATCGTACTTGTGGGTTTCTTGTGGACAGCTGGTTGGCCCCTGTGGGTACATAATGCTGGGCTAGAGACTGGGACACTTGGAGTTCCCCAGCAACTGATGTAAATAGGCTTACTGCCGTTAATTGTGGAGGTAAAACATAGCCTCCAGGACTAGTAGTCATTGATAGCCTTCTCCTCCAGGAATTTGTTTAACGCCCTTTTGAAGCTTTATTTTTATCATTTTTTTAATTATGAGTTTGAACAAAACAAAACAAAACAATAAAAAAATGCAAGCGTAACTACATACTCAAAAGGCCTCAGTTTCAAATATTACAAAGTTCTAAAAACTTTGTAATATTTGGAAAAATATTACAAAGAGGGAAAAGGAGTAAATTAGACAAACTCCAGTAAGGCAGACAAAATATCTTAATACAAGGCCATTCATAATTGGTGCCTATATGCTACTCTTTTAAATATAGTTAGTCTTCAATCCACTGCATTATAGATGGTGAGCTTTTATCTTTCTAATGTTGTAATATCAGTCAAGAGGGCACAAGAAATCCATTTACATTGACCATGTGTTACATTCCAAGAAGCAGGTATATAATTTATATACATCAGAAAGTATTAAAGAGCTTTCCAACACAATGTTAATGCATCTGATTATTTTCTCCCAAAAGAGGGCAACTAACGGGCATTTCCAGAACACATGAACAAAAGAAGCATTAACTGTGTGACGCCTCCACCCATTAGCCATCTTAGACAAATTGGTAGCCATCAATACGTCACGTGGTAGTGACTTCCATAGTTTATGCGCTGTATGAAAAAGTAGGCCAATACCTTCTCTCTCCCCAACACCAAAAAAATTTATTCTTCATTTATTTATTTATTATTGCATTTTTATACTGAAGCTCTCTGGGCGGTTCACAAAAATTAATTCATCCCCATTTGTATAACAGCAGTCATAATTCCTCCACACAGGGCAACTAGTTTCTTGTATAATCCTACCCGATATTATAATGAAACCGATAAGCAATTCTAAGAGGAGACCATGATCAATCTTGTGGTTTTGCGAACGAAGATTCTGAGTCTTCATTTTTCATAAGGTAGACTGTCCCTTCTATACCGTCCTGGTGTTTTCAGCAAAACTCTCTTCTGTCATTTATACAAGTCATTGAAAGCCAGATTGAGCTACCGGTCTGAAAATAATTGCATTGCTTAAACAATTCACCTCCCTTGCCTGAATGTATTGATTTTAAATTAATTCTCACTGAATTAAAAACAACAGCCCCTTTTGCATTTAATGTAGAGCGAAGAATCATGGCATACTTTGACTTTCATAAAATGTCTCAGAAGCTGACAAATATTATATGCCTACTGTTATAGCTGTGTTGTTTTTTTAATCTTGACAGTATAGTAGAGTGGTACAATCACCACAAAATTCAGTTCAAGCTAGGGTCACCATATGAAAAGGAGAACAGGGCTCCTGTATCTTTAACAGTTGTAGAGAAAAGGGAATTTCAGCAGGTGTCATTTGTATGCATGCAGCACCTGGTGAAATTCCCTCTTAATCACAACAGTTAAAACTACAGGAGCCCTGCCCTCTTTTGTATCTGGTTACTCTAGCATAGCTCTTGTAGCTTTAACTGTTGTGATGAAGAGGAAATTTCACCAGGTGCTGCATGCAGACAAATGACATCTGCTGAAATTCCATTTTCTGGACAACTGTTAAAGATACAGGATCCCTGTCCTCCTTTTCATATGGTCACCCTAGTTCGAGCCCTAACTTGAACAATTTAGAAAGCAGCCCAATTAAACTTGGACTACTTTGGAGGATGCCTGACTATGTCAGAGTGATGTAGCCACAAGGCTAGCGTGACTATATAAAAAGTAGGACAGGGCTCCTGTATCTTTAACAGCTGTATAGAAAAGGGAAATTCAGCAGGTGTCATTTGCAGGCATGCAGCACCTGGTGAAATTCATCACAACCATTAAAGTTGCAGGAGCCCTGCCCGCTTTTGTATCTGGCCACTCTAGCTATACTCTTGCAGCTTTAATAATTGTGATGAAGAGGGAATTTCACCAGGTGCTGCATGCATACAAATGGCACCTGCTGAAATTCCCTTTTCTATTCAACTGTTAAAGATACAGGAGCCCTGTCCTCCTTTCCCTACACAAGGCATTATATCCATATGACGTAGGTCCTCTCTTGCCTGCACTGGCTCCCAGTTTGTTTCTGGGCTGAATTCAGAGTGCTGGTTTTGACTTATAACCCTCTACTTGACTTGGGACTTTGGTACCTGGCAGAACACCTCCTCCCATGTGTACCTGCCCATGCTTTAAGGTTATCCACAGAGACTTGGAGGGTGGCCACTGGTCCCAATTAGAATTCTCCCAGCCATATTTTGCACTAGCTGAAGTTTCCAGTGGAGCTTGGTGGCTGTGATTCATGGGACAGTGGATCTGCTCTGAGTTTCACTCAGAACTAGTCAGAACTCCAAAGGAACTACCCAAAGAATGGAAGCCCATTAGATAGCTCTTTTAGAGGTCTGACTGGTTGTAACTGAAACCTGGAGCAGATTCACCACCCTGCTGACATCAGAGCCATCAGCCTCTACTGTTAGGGGCCCATCTACACCAAGCACAATATTCCACTATAAAAATGGTATGAAAGCAGTATATAAAAGGCAGGAGCCACACTACTGCTTTATAGCAGTATTGAAGTGCTCTGCAGGATCTACACTACTGCTTTATAGTAGCACTGAAGTGCATTGATAACTGTTGGGACCCATGACACATCTACACCAAGCTGGATATTCCACTATGAAAGCGGTATGATAGAGGTATATGGTCTGTGTCAATGGGCCCCAACTGTTGTCAGTGCATTTTAATACTGCTGTAAAGCAGTAGTGTTGCTCCTAGGATGACCATATGAAAAGGAGGACAGGGCTCCTGTATCTTTAACAGTTGCATAGAAAAAGGAATTTCAGCAGGTGTCATTTGTATATATGGAGAACCTGGTGAAATTCCCTCTTCATCACAACAGTTAAAGCTGCACGAGCTATACTAGAGTGACCAGATTTAAAAGAGGGCAGGGCACCTGCAACTTTAACTGTTGTGATGAAGAGGAAATTTCACCAGGTTCTCCATATGTACAAATGACGCCTGCTGAAATTTCCTTTTCAATACAACTGTTAAAGATACAGGAGCCCTGTCCTCCTTTTCATATGGTCACCCTATTGGCTCCTGCCTTTTATATACTGCTTTCATTCTGCTTTCATAGTGGAATATCCTGCTTGGTGTAGATGAGCCCTTAGAGTCCGTTCCACATCCAACATATTACAAAAATCCAAACAGGAGATTACCAGGACAGGAATCACTGCAGCTAGGCTATCCACCTCCATATAGGGAAATAACTGAGATAACAGCCAAAGCTGGTAAAAATAATAATACTCTGAGCCATAAAGGCCACTTGAGCATCCAGTGACAGTGATGGATCCAGGAACATTGCTCCTTACGAAGAAATGCCTGTTCTAAGATGATGCCTGTTCTGTGACACATCATCTGGAAACAAAAAAGAAAAAAAATATTCCTTTTGCTTCAGAATCGTTGTTTTTACCCATATGCAAATTTAATTGGTTAATTAAGCAGCGGTTTTGACTCACACATGTGATTAATCAGCTCAGATTTGTTAAAGTAGGCTGACATTTATTGTACATTTCACAGAGAATTGCCAGATCACTTATTTCAAAGGCAGATGACAGCTCGTTGATGGTGGGTTGTTTTCAGGGCTCACCTGCAGGGTTCCTTTGTCTTCTCATCAAGTCCGAGTGGAACATTTGCTACAGATTCTGCCTTGAAACACTTTAATAGAGATGTTTAAAGAAGGCTGAGCAAAACAGTGACCTGCGGTATAGCTCTCCCCTCTAGCAGTCAGACCAAGGTGGTGATGTTCATCAATATTCATTAGCCTTTGTTTACTTCTTCCAATCAATTTTTGGTTCCCACGGAACACTCCCCCATCAAAGGCAATTTGAATTAATGTTGCAAGCAGCATTTTGCAAGATGCTTTAAGAAACGGTTAAAAATGGGCCAGCAAATTGTATTTACCAACATCTTTTCCACTAATTTAGTGGCCCGATTGAAATAATAATAATAATAATAATAATAATAATAATAATAATAATAATAATGGCTCATTCTTTATTTGACTTTCAAGGATGAAGTGACTGCAGTGATATGAAGCTAGCAGGAACACAGAAGGCAAAAACAAACAAACAAACACACACACAAAATGACCACTAAAGTAAATTCTGTTCACGGAGAATAATCTAGGATGTCGTCCTTTCTTTGTTGTAGAATGTTTTGTTCAGTCTGTGGCAACATAGATCTTCTAATGTCCACTTTGCACAGTTTAATGTTCTCTATTCGAGACTAAATGTTCAACCCTCTGAAATGCAGAATGCCAGATCTTGATTTGTTAGAGCTGGGCCTTAGCTAGACCTAAGGTTTATCCCAGGATCATCCCGGGGTTGTCCCTGCCTGCTCCTGGGATATCCTGTGTGTTATTTACATGAACAGGGATGACCCTGGGACGATCCCGGGATAAACCTTAGGTCTAGCTAAGGCCCTGGTGGCTTGTTTCCTATTGATCTCCATTCAAGCCCAGGGTCCCATAGAAAGGAATACCATGACCGATGTAGCATACCCAAACAAAAATGACTTTTTTCTTGGATCACATATTTTGCTTTTGAATATTGCATTGGACTGACCAAGTAGAAACTTGCTGTTCACTCAGGGCATAGTTAGACGAGGCGATATCCTGGGGATTGCCCCGGGATCGACCCTGTGCATCTACATGATGCACAGGGCATCCCAGGAGCAGGGAAGGATGATCCCTCCCTTTCCCCAGGATATTGCCCTACAGTTTTAGCCTGCTTTTTCCTCAGCCTCGGGATGATCCCAAGACCACGGATGTGTGTGGGGGCGTCATGGTTTGTCCCAGCTTCTTGCAGCTGCTCGCGAGGAGCTGGGAACCATGCTTGGGGCGCAGCGCTCCTCAGGAGCTCTGCACCTATTGGGGTGTGGTGTGGTGGGGGGAGTGGGAAAAATTGTTTTAAATAAAAGAAATACAATTTGCGCACAAGCGCTCCTGAGCTCTTTTTCTTTAAGAAACAAACAAACAAAATGGCGGGTGTGATGTCCTGTTCCTCCGAGGACGCCGCACACCACATGTAAACAGAGGGGGAGATCTCACGATAACAATATTGCGAGATCCTCACCCGTTGCGCAAGACCCGAAGGTCTAGCTGAGGCCTCTGATTCATTTAATTCCATCCAATGGTGATTTTGCACTAGCAGGAAATGCTTGTGCTAGCACATGGCAAACCCCTCCCCGCTGTTTTCACCAACTCTTGTATGTACTGAAGACCTCCATGAAATTTGTTTTCTTCCAGAGGGTCCTGTAACCCCCAAGAGCTGCTTTTGGGGAGATCCAAAGGGCTGCAGTGGATCAGTGAAAGTGAGGCAACCCATCCTGCATAAGCAGAAATGCTTTCTGTTATTCCAGTCACCACTGGATACAACCCAGTATTTAACCACAAAGTAGGCATTTTTATGGATGAACTGGAGCCAGCTGTGATTTCTCTAAACATTTTGGCCAAATTGCATAGGGCAATATGTTATCTTCGTCCGTATTTCAAATTCTTTGAAAGTCGGGGGGCGGAGCTGGCCGCCTGAGCAATGGCGGGTTTCTTCTGAGGCTCTAAGCGGCGTTTGCCGGAAAAAGCAATTATCTCTCTTCTAATGGGCATAAATCTTTGAGCAAACGACAGAAAATGATTATAAAAGTCACAGGAGCTGGAAAAGCTGAGAGATTTGAAGAAGGGAGGTGAGATGATTGATATTTAATACAATGTCTGTATAAACGGCAACACTATCGAAACCGAAAGTAACACTGACGCAGTTTAAAAAGAAGGAATTTATGCTTGCTGGACATTGATTTGTGTTATAACCTTTCATTCTTATCTCACATGGGAAAGATTGAAATGCTGGCTTTGTAAGATGGAAGTTGTTGATTGGATTTATTGGCGTGGTGAGAAGGGGGGGAGAGAAGGTGGAAGAAGCTGCATTCGGCATTCGGTGAGGGAGATGTGGGAAGCTGAGAGGCTGCGAATGATTAAACTGATCCCCTCTAGTGAATGCTGTTGTGAACTGGATATTCCCCCCCCTCATGAAGAAAGAAAAAGTGTTTGATATATAACAGAGAAGCCAGCATAAGTTGCTAAGGAAGCGAGTTACACTCTAAGATTTATGCCCTACCCAGAAGAGTCCCATGCCTAACATTAAAAGAAAGATCAAAAGTTGGGCAAAGCTTAATATACAAAAAAAAAGAAAAAGAAAAAAAAAAAGAAAAAAGAAAAAAAGAAGAAAAAAAAAATAAGAAACCTTCAAATTATAAAAAAAAAAGGAACTTTCAAATCATAATTTGGCATGCCTCTCCCTCCTGGAAAGGACAGCCCCTGGAGTTGAGCAAGAGGAGGAAGATAAAGACCCAGTCCCTTTGGATACAATACCAAATAAAGAAAAAATATGACTGAAGGAGGAGAAAGTGGTAGTAACCCTCCCTCGTTGATGGAGATCAGGCCCATTATAGCTGAAAATAACATTGTTATATTTTAAAAAAATGGATCAGCATATGAGTGAATTTAGACATTAATTGTGTATTTAGCGGATAAAAAAGGTGGAAAATTCGGATAAGATCAAAAAGATAGAGGCTAAAGCGGACTTGGACCAGAAGGAATAAGAGGCTTTTGAGAAATCAACTAATATACAATTTAAAGAATGGGTACTGTGATCGATTGCCTCGGAAGATTAATCTAGTAGATCTACTTTTTGAATAAAGCAGCTAAAGGAGTCGCAGGGAGAAGATCTTAGAGAAATCATCGTGAACTGGTTCAAGGAGCTGATGCCGATATATCAATAGACGGATTGGATCCGGATCGAGTCCATCGTGTGGGGGGGCAAAACCACAAAGGGGCAAGAGACATTTTGGTGAAATTTGGTAATTATTATAAAAAAGAGCAAATTATGAAAGAATTGAGATTTAAGAATCAGATATAATATAAAGGCAAACCAGTGTAAATTTACAATGATCTTTCTCAACGTACATTAAATTGGAGAAGTAGTCTTAAACTAATAATGGAAACATTAATGAAGAATGAAATTCCTTATGCATGGGGTTACCCGGTTTTTTTTAAGATTTACATATGGGAGGAGGGAACACAGAGTAACCTCATTGGATCAAGGTAAAGATTTGCTGAAGAGGCTGGGTCTGGATGGGGAAGCAGATGGGGCTGGAGTGGGTGGGGGAGGGAATGAGGCTGGGACATCTGGAGAGTAAGAGAATTGTTAATTATGTTTGGAGATAATTGCAAATAAAAATGCTAATATAGAAACCTGCCGGCCGAGCACAGCACTGCCTCCCCCCTCCCCCTTTAAAGTAGATGGCTGGAGTACTAGACTCACGGGGATATGGGGGGGGATTAGAGTGGGGGGGTGGGGAGGGGGGGAAGGTAGGGGAGGAGGGATTGGGGTAGGAGGGTGGGGGTTTTATGTATGGAGTTTGTGTTTTTATGTAAGCAAGTTTGAACTGCTGAGCACAAGGGATCGGAAGAGATTTCAAAAGGGTGATTATGGATAAAAAGATAAAGGTATCAACACTCAATGTTAAAGGTTTAGGGGCAGTCGTGAAAAGGAAGAGAATAGAACAAATGCTTAATAAAGAGGGATCAGATATTATAATGATCCAAGAGACACACCAAGGCTCCGAGAATTCGAATATGATAAAATTAAAGTGGCTAGCCTATTATGAAAAGTCATTAGGGACATCAAAAAAAAATGGAGTGGCCACTTTGATTTCAAAAAAAAGTGGGTTTACATTAGAAGAGGTAAAAAAGGATGATAAGGGTAGATATCTTATGTTAAAAGGTAAAATTGAGGGAAAGGTCTATACTTTGATTAATGTTTATGCCCCAAATGAGAGGCATAGAGAGTTTTTTATAAAGTTGTTTAAAGAAATAGAAGAATTTAAGGAGGGGTATGTTATATTAGCGGGGGATTTTAATATGGTTATGGATAATAAAAGAGACAGGTCAAATCCCACTAATGTTGAAAAGAGAAACAATATGACTATATTGAATAAATTAATAAAAGAAAATGATTATTTAGATTCGTGGCGCTTACTTAACGGGAATAGGCCTGGATTCTCATATTTTTCCCCAGTTCATCATACATACTCCAGGATAGATCATATATTTGTTTCAAAAGACTTTGCAACGAGGATTTGTAAAATGGAAATGGGGGTAATAAAAGTAACTGATCATGCCTTGTTAAGTTTAGAATTTACAGTTAAGAAAGATTATAAAGAGGCATATAGATGGAAGTTGAACACAAAGATATTGAAATACAATAAAATAGTAGATAAAATTCGGAAGGAACTGTCGGAGTCATGGGAAATTAATGAAAAAGGAGGAACAGCTGGGTCAGTCATTTGGGACACCATGAAGGCTGTAGCAAGAGGAATCTGTATTAGAGAAACATGTAGTTTAAAAAGACAACAACGTGCAGAACAGGAAAAGTTAGAGATAGAAATTAAAAACTTGGAGGAAAGATATTGGCGAAGTAAAGATAAATATAAATTAGTGGAAATACAAGCTAAGAAGAAACAATTAGAAAATTTAAATATAGAAGAGATTCAAAAGAATTTAATGTATATGAAAAGGGAATATTTTGAAAATAGTGATAAGAACTCGAGGTTGCTTGCCAAGCTCACACAAAAAGAAAAAGGGAGGAATGGGATAGAAACGTTGAAAGATAGCCGAGGGAATTATTGTCATGCAATGAAAGCTAAAATAAAAAATTTTCAGGAATTTTATCAGGAATTGTACAAGGGTAAAGAAATTCAACAAGAAAAGGTGGAGGAGTATATTGGAAGGTTTATAAAGAAGGAAATAAAATCAGAATATAAGGAGTTAATGGAGTCAGTAATAACTCAAAGAGAAGTTGAAGAGGTTATTGATAAGTTAAAAGTGGGTAAATCACCAGGAGCAGATGGTTTGGGTCCAGAATATTATAAGGTCTTCAAAGATTGTCTAGTTCCAAAATTAATGGAACTTTATAATAGGATATTATCAGGAGAGAAGATACCTGAATCATGGGAACATTCAGTGATAATTCTGATCCCAAAACCAGATAAAGATTTGACTAATCCCGATTCTTATAGACCTATTTCTTTAATAAATCAGGATGCTAAAATTTTTACATCTATTATGGCCAAACGATTAAATAAATTCTTGGCAGAATATATAGGAGCAGATCAATGTGGGTTTGTGGTAGGAAGACATATGCATAATTTAGTGGGTAGAGTTTTAAATGTAATAAATGTAATAAAAAAAGCAAATATTAAGGCAGGTATTATGGCATTAGATATTTTTAAAGCTTTTGATTGTGTGAGCTGGCAGGCACTAAAGAGTATTATAGATAAATTGGGATTTGGAAATAAATTTAAAAATGTAATAGAACAGCTATATTCCCAAAATACGGCGGTAGTGGTGGTAAATGACGGACTTACTGAAAAGATACGACTAGCCAGAGGAACAAGACAAGGATGTCCGCTCTCGCCGGTCCTGTTTGTAATGGTTATGGAAGTTTTGGCAAAGGCACTAAGGGAGGATAAAGAATTAGAAGGAATTGGAGAGGTAAGGGAAATAAAGCTAAACATGTTTGCGGATGATACTTTATTGACCATTAAGAATCCATTAAGAAAATTAGAAAGAATTAAATATCAGTTGAGGGAATTTGAGGAAATTACAGGGTTAAAAATAAATTGGTCTAAATCAGAGATGATGTTGTTTAACTATACTAAGAGGGAAGAAAAGGATTGGGAAGTTAAGGGAATGGAATTGAAAGTTAAGAACGAGATTAAATATTTGGGAATTAAAATTACAAAAAATCTAGAGAATTTAGAAAGGGAAAATTTAACGAGGTTAAAGAAGGAGGTACTAGAGAAATTGGAAAAATATAAAAGATTAAATTTATCTTGGTTTGGGAGAATAGCTTTGATAAAAATGAAGATATTAGCTAAAATTAATTTTGTATTTAGGATGTTACCTATAAAAATATCAGAAACCGAGATAAAAAGTTGGCAAAATATTATTAATAAATATTGTAATGGAGAAAAGAGAGCAAGAGTGAATAAAAATAATTGGTACCTAAGCCAAAAAAAGGGGGGAATGGGTCTCGCAAACATAAAATTATACTACGTAGCAAATAGATTAAGACATGTTGTAGAAGCAATTATGGGAGTAGGAGATTTATATTGGATGGAAGAAAAAATTATAAGTAAGGTAGAGATGAATCTGGAGAATGTTTTTTTTAAAGATGGAGGAAGAAAGTGGGTTGGAAGTATAGATAATCCACTCCTGAGGACTCAATGGGAAATTTGGAGTAAATTTAAAGGGAAGCTGCTTCCGAGCAACTCTCCCTTAGCACCGATAATAATGTTAAAGAATTTCCCAGAGGATCTAAAGGGTAGATTATGTAAAATATTAAAAGAGAAAAATAAAATAAAATTAAAGGATTGGGTAAGAGATATTAAAACAAGAGAAGATATGGAAAATTTGTTAAAGGAGAAGAAGCTATCTTGGCTAGAATATGGTCAATTAGAGCAATGGAATAAAAAGTGGATTAAAGATAATAGAATGTGCAGAAAGATGACGAGGTTTGAAGAATTAGTAGTAAGTAAGGAGAAAGGAAAAGGAAGTAGTATAGTTTCAAAAGGATTAATGAGTGAAATATATAAAATATTGTTAGAGAAGGAGTTTAGAGAGAATACAGAGAAAATGATTTGGGAATCAGATTTGAAGATACAAATAGGGCGACAGAGCTGGGAGGGACTATGGAAACAAAGAGTGTTGAGAAGTTTATCAGTAAGAATAAAGGAGAATTATTTTAAAATTTTATGGAGGTGGTACCTAACCCCGGTTAGATTGAATAAGATAAGTGATCAACATTCAGCAAATTGTTGGAGAGGATGTGGGGAAAAAGGAACGTATTTACATATGTGGTGGCAATGCAAATATGTACAAAGATTATGGAAGATGGTGTTTTCAGAAATTGAAGAAATAGTGGGAATGAAAATAGAACAAACACCAAAAATAGCATTGCTGTCACTATTTGAAGATATAAAGTGTGGAAAAGGAACTATAGAGCTGATATCGAGTTTGTTGGTTGCAGCACGATTGATGATAGCTAGGAACTGGAAGATCCAAGGGGAATATTCTATTGAGGAATGGTATAAAGTAGTATGGGACATAGCCATTAATGATAAACTGACATGTAATATTAAGTGGAGAAAAGGCGTAACTAAAATAAATGAGTTCGAAGGAATCTGGAAACAGTTCCTAGTGTTCGTGTTTACTAAGGGAAGTGGGAAACCACCAGCAGAAGAAATGATTAGATTTTGGACTCAAGAATGATCCCGAGGTGGGGGGTGCACATTTATGTTAAGAATGAAGATGTTGTAGAGTGATAAGGCATATGTAATAGTTTTTGATATTTGTACTCAACAATTATTCAATATGTATGCAGCAGATATTTGATGTATTTTTTTTCTTATTGTGTTAGTTTCAGTTATATTTTGGAAATGTTTATCTATGTTTATATAGTGTTGAAAATGAATAAAAATTAAAAAAAAAAAAAAACAAATTCTTTGAAAGTCGCTTTGAGCTTTCAGTTGAAATCAACCCGACTATTTATCAGTGTGTTTCCCTACGCCACAAATGCATGGCACATAGTTTAGATATGTGAAGGATTCTTAGCTAGCACTTAAAAAGAGCTGAGGTTTCCCTATCTTTTCCTATAGGACAGTGATCAAAGATGAAACCCTTCAGTTCCAATCTGAATTTGACTTTGCATCCAGCCATTGTGCAATTCAATGGCAAACAAAAACATAAACCCATTGTGATGTGAAGAGTTAAAGCATAAAGTTGGGACAATTAAGATTTTGAAGAAACAATGTCAATTTGAACCATTTCTACCCTCAATAGTCAACTAGCCTTGTCTCTATGCTGCACAAATTTCAATAGACAAAATTTGCAGAACAACACTTGGCAACAACACATTACAGAGGGTGGTTTGAGATGGCCTTTTTTTTGCCATATTACTGCATGGCAAAATTTGCCATCTCACTTGGGAGGAAGATACAGAGAATGATTAGCCCCATTAAGCCTTTGATACAAAGGCCTTGCTTAACAATGTCATGTTCACAGTGCTCATTATTCACCCACCACATGTTGCCAGGCAAGCGTCATGATGACATGGCACATTTTGAAAGGGGGGAATCAAACATCCATCTATAAAGCCTTACATGGCTTGGGACCACAATACCTGATGGGACATGACATGAACCTACCTGAACACTACATTCAACATCTAAGGTCCTCCTCCGGGTGCCTACTTTGAGGGAAGCTCGGAGGGTGGCAACAAGAGAGAGAGAGCCTTCTCTGTGGTGGCCCCCCCAACTGTGGAACAATCTCCCTGACGAGGCCCGCCTGGCGCCGACACTGTTATCTTTTCAGCGCCAGGTCAAGACTTTTCTGTTTTCCCAGGCGTTAAGCAATATGTAATAAGCCTAGATCTGTTTTTTGGCTCATCATTTGTAAAGTTGTTATAGTGGTTTTAAATGTATGTGCATTTTGCATGTTTTTGTGGTTTTTAATTTTTGTCTATTGTTTTTAAGTGTTTTTTTTATCTTACGTGAACTGCCCAGAGAGCTTCAAGTATGGGGCAGTATACAAATGCAATAAAATAAATAAATAAATATCTCAATGTCGTCTATACTAAAAGGGTTGCACAGAGAGATGACCGAGAATCCTGACCCCACTAGGGGCGAGGGACGTTCAGATTTTGTTTAATCTGCTCCGTATGTGTTTCACGGATTGTCTGATATTTTTCTTTCCATTGTCCACTCATTGGTGGAATTGGATTCCCCCTTCCTTTGGAAAAGTACACATAAAAGCCAGCTGCAATCTACATCTTGTTCACTGGCATGTATCATTTTTTATAATTTCCTTAGCTCAGTGTACCCCCAACGAGCAGAGTGAACACACACACAAAAAGATTGCTACACAGTGTAGGCCAAACAAAGATTGGGCATATGTAACACACTGTTTGGTTGTTGTTTTAAATGGCATAACTTGTAGTGTATTTTCCAGTAGCTTTTTAACAAAGCCTTTGATGGCTAAATCCACCAGCCTGCACACTGTCTTAGTTTAATTGGATTTTACTGTTTTAAAATTTCATATTGGTTTTAATATATTAATGGCTTAATTTGTTTTAGAATTGTATATTTATTGTTTTATTTTATCTGTATGATTTCATCGGTACGCCACCTTGAGATCCTTGTGATATAGGGTGGGATATAAATGTTTAAATAAATAAACAAATAAATAGCTTTCATACAACTAAATTTGTATACAGTTCCAGATTTTTATTTTTATTTTTAAAAAAAGCCATCTGGAAGTCCTTGGAGTCACCATGACGTGGTGACTCCTTGCGTCTTAATTCATAGAAATTTGAAGTCATTTGAATCCATTCCAGATTTCTCTGACATCCCTACTGGGGCTTAATATGATCTCCCCCACCCCATCCCCCCACCCTTTGAAGTGGGGAATAAAGCATGATCTACAAATGAACCAGGGAACTCGAGAACAAATGAGAAAGAACTGAGAGGCCATTAAACCATCATTAAAAGGCTCTCAATACCAAAGCCAGGAGCTAATATCATGCTGTGTGTGTGTGTGTATATGTATAGTGGAGGGCGGCCCTCCAGCTATGCAAGGGTGGAAATAGCTAACCAGGGGAGTGTACCTGGATATCAAAGCAGAATTAAAGCCAGTGAAAAATGAGAGCTGGGAAAAGATTGAACTCAGACGACAAGCATTTTAGAATACCCGCATCTTCAATTTTCTATTTATTTATTTTTTAAAAAAATAGAACAAGCCTCTAGCCTTCACTGTTGCTAAGATGGTCTTGAAAATATGATGATGGCTTCCGTCCTTTCTTTTCATTTCTGAACTCACTTGTACTGCCTGATGCCACCTATGGATTGTTGCTTGTTGTTGTCTGTGCTTCGCCATAGCCCTCTTTGGTTTCATTTCTTTTTCTGCTGTGTCTTTGAACCTCTTCGTTGGTTCAGCTAAGAGCCCACGGTTTCATGCTCAGGCAGTGTTCAAGCTGAAACAGAAACAAGCTGAACCCTTTGAAGTTTTTCTCCACACACACACACACACACACACACACAACCCGCAACTTATGAGCAGACCGTCAGGTGGATTTCGGGGAGGAATGTTCTTTTCTGTACTGCTGAGAGACAACATGGTACCCTCAATCGGTGTCAATTTGAGCTCATCTTTTTTTATTTGAAAATACACGTTAGGGAAATACCTTTATTAAGATGACTTAAAAAAGACACAAAATAATGTGCAAACTTCTCCAGAACTTTTCATCAGGCTAAGAAAATAAACAAAGAAGGGGGTGCGTGGAGAGAAAAACCCTGGCTGATTCTGAAGCCATGGTGTCTGCTTTTAGTCACAGTCTAAAGGTGGGATATAGGAGGTTGCAGACATTCAAAATAGGATCTAGTACAGGAGCGAGTGACATGCCGCCAGTGATGCTTGAAAAACCTGCAATGGAATCAAATGAGTTTCTGTTTCTATGAATGTGGCCGACCGATTCCTCAGTGGACTGACTTTTTCCAAGTTGCACGGATTCTGTGGACTTGCAGACCATTTTTTTTCTTACTCTCCAGAATTTTGTGCAATTTTAGTTGTAGAAAAACCCATAAAATAATATTTTTTAAAAAAACTGCCCAACACTGTACATTCCCCCCATAGAATAAAACCTGAAAATCTGTGGAGGGGATTTGCACATTTTTGGGGGGAGGGGATTTGCATGTTTTCGCAAGTGTAAATTTGCACAACTGCAAATTTGTGCAAATTCAGGAAATTGGGGGAAGGGGAAACCCCAATTCCATCAATGAGCAAATGATGGGAAAACAAGTCACCTGACAATCTGCAAGGCACAGATGGAGTGGATTTGGCAAAGTCTATAATATCTTCATGCAGCCCCCCTGCTCCTATCCCCCCCAAAGTGTTATGGGGGGATTAAAAGGTAGCAAAAATGTTTAAAAAATGGGAAACAAGCTATTTTTTCCTTAGTAAGTATCCAGAACAGTTTTTCACCACATTTTGTTGGCAAACAGTATGTGTGCTGTTTTTTTAAAAATTGCCCCCCTCTGTAGTGGGGTGAGGACCATCAGGGAGGGGTTCCTGGGGAAAATTGGTCCCCAAAGTTGTCAACCTCTGATTTAAGAGGTGTTGTGCAAGTTTCTGGGCATGGCTACATGGGGCGATATCCCGAGGATCACCCCAGACCCGTCCCTGTGCATCCACATAACGCACAGGCTATCCTGGGAGCAGGGAGGGATGATACCACCCTTGCCCCGGGATATCACCCTACCCTTCCATCCCATTTTTCGTGTTGTCCTGGGATGATCCTGAGGCCCTGGTAGGTGTGGTGGGGCATCCCGTTTTCATCCTGGCTCCTTGTGAGTAACTGGAAGAAGCTGGGACCCTGGCATGAGCACAGAGCTCTTCAGGAGCTCTGTGCCCATCGCGGGTGGGGTGGGGGTGGGAGTATACCATATCATGAGATCCCCCCTCCCTCCCTCTACACTGGTATGGTGTAGACATGCCCTCTGATCACAACAAGGCCTGTCCCGAGGGGTGGGGTGGGATGAAGAAACAAACAATGGTTAGTCCCCCATTTTTGAAAATATAAAATCCAGTTGTTACTCAGACTTTCCTCCATCTTTATTTGAGGAAGAGCATAATCCAATGAGTTCCTAGCCTGAGCTCTTTAATCTCAGAGGCTTCCATCCATCCAAAGCCCTGCCAAGGTCTTGCCGGCAGGGCAGGAGGAACAGCAGAGGCATTTTTTGCCTCTCCATCCTACTGGAAAATATTTTTTTGTTAGATGGCCTCCTAGCCTGTCTACCCCCTCCCCCCATGGAAGGGACAGGAGTTGAGAGTCCATTGGAGCCAGCAGATCCATGGTCTTTCCCCTCACCCCACTCAGCAGTGCAGTCTGAGGTCAGAGTTCTGACCCCGGCAGAGGGAGCCACTGAAGAGCCTTCCATGATGGTTGGGTAGGGGTAAGTAGGGATACCCACATGGATCTCCTCTTCTGAGGATGGAGCCCTGTCTCCATGCTCAGAGGGGGAGATTCATTGCAATTTAGGGCTCCCAGGATGCTGTTCTTCAGGGGAAAGTGTTCATTATCTGTGTTTTTTTTAATCCACTCTTCCTTCCTTCCTGTCACACAGTCCCAAGGTGATCATTAGTAGAGGTCATTTAGGAATAGCATTCAGAAAGGAGGGGGGAACACCCAGTGTTACACAACCTGAAATGAAAAGCTTAGATGTTATGAAAGCCAAGTGCTAAATGGGTGTTAAATGAATTAACTGCTCAATTAACAGTTCCTTTCTTCATCTTTACATTTCTGAAGGAAATGAAAGGTAGAAAATCTGGAATAAGGATGCTTTCAGTGGCTTTCAAAAGTTAGATGTACCTTCAAACCAGACTTGCTAAAAGGAACATATTTATATTGCACAGAAAAGCCATTAAAAGCTCAAGGTATCTAAAAACGAATGAACAAACAAAAACAAACAAACAAACATGGAGACTTGCAAACAATAAATTATATATTATGAGTATTGTAATTTCCAAAGCACTTCCCAGTACACAAAAAGCCTTTCTACGTACCTCATAAAATTGAGCTTGCATTGTTCAAGTACCAATATGCTCCTGGCTGCTCCTGAACTCCCCACCCACCCCCTATTCCCCTATTCAAGGGTTGTCCCAGATTTGGCAACAAAAATTTCACGTTGTGAGAAATTTGAAGTAAATGATGGGCTCATTCTCAAGCGCATCAAATGAGTTGTTGCTGGGATTTGCTTAAAGCGAAATACAGGAAGGGATGTAGTTCAATGGAAGAGAGAGAGAGAGAGATGCAGTTAGATAGGGATAGGGTTGTCTCAGGCCTTAGCTAGACCTAAGGATTATCCCAGGCAAACGGAGGGGTCATCCCTGCCTGCTCCTGGGATCCCCTGTGTGTCATTTGGATGCACAGGGATGATCCCGGGATATAGGCCTGGTCTAGCCATGGCCTCAGACCCCCAACCGGGTCCAGGAGTTTGGCGGAATCGCCCATGGCTGCTGCTCCCCCCTCAGACCCATTTTGCTAAGCCCTGGCACTTTTGCTGGCCTGCTCTGAGCACTCCACAGCTTGGAGACTGCCAGGCAGCACCCGGCCCTCGTCGGGAGCCTCCATCGTGTGCAACAATGGTGGCTCTGGAAGTTGCGTATTTCCAAAGTTTCGTAAACGGCGGCCATAAAAGCCCTATTAACGCAACTTTATTTATTTATTTATTGCATTTTTAGACTGCCCAATAGTCGAAGCTCCCTGGGTGGTTCACAAAAATTAAAACCATTCAGTATAAAACAAACATTATAAAAACACGATAGAAAACACAGTATAAAAGCACAACCAGGATAAAATCAGCAGCAGTGCAGAAACACAAATTTAACGTACAAATTTAAAACGGCAAAGTTAACATTAAATTGATAGACTGTTAAAATGCTGAGAGAATAAAAAGGCAGCTGAAGAATATAGTGTGGATGCCAGGCGAACCTCCTTAGGGAGCTCATTCCACAGCTGGGGTGCCGCAGCAGAGAAGGCCCTCCTCCTGGTAGCCTTACTTCCTTTAATGTTGTGTAAATGGGGCCATTATACCCACCATTATGCAACTTTGTAAATACACCATTTCCGATCTGCTTTTGTTGAGCACAATGGAGGCTCTGGATGAGGGCAGGTGCTTGCCAGATGGTGAAGAAGCTTGTGTCACACCATGAGTGGGGGCGAGTGGCTGTGGCAGCTTGGAGGCACCTAACAAAGCCAGACACAGGTGAGTCCATCCATCCCTAGATAGGCAAAGATTGTAGCTCAGGGAGAAATAGCTGGGGAGGGGTTCATAGTCAAAGCTGGTCCAAAGTATTTTGCTGGCTGAGGCAGAGAACAACGTGCTCCCTTTCCCATTCTATGCTCAAAAGCCACCTGGACTGGCTGTTGAATATTTCATCATTGGTGATGGGGTAGTGTCCTCCTCCATATCAAGTTAGCTTAGGGACCAGAGAGCAGTTCTCATGGCACATGGCTCTTCCCTCCTTCACTTTGCTGTCATCTCCCAGCATCTGCTGCTTGAGGCAACTGCTTCACTCTGCCAACTGATAGGGCCAGACCTGGCCATTGTTCAGTGTCAGAGAAGCTCCCAGGTTCAATCCTTGGCTTCCCCAGGTATACTTGGGAAAGACCCCTGTCTGAAACATTGAAGAGCCACTGCCAGTCTGTGTCTTTCAGGTGTGCAGGACCTCAGGCCTGGGGACCAAACCAAGCCCAGTAAATTTGCTACAGCCATGTCCTCTGGCCTGAAAGTTCCTGGGATAACATGACAGGAAAGGGGGAAATAAAGCTCAGTTCTTGAGGCCTCCACCACCTTAGAGTCCCTGGAGGGGACATCAAGGCCAAACAAAATGACAGGCCTCCACCTCTTGTATTGTGTAAGTTCTTTTCCATTCCTTGGGGAAAGGTTCTTAAAGCCAAGGGCAGGTCTTGACCTAGGGATGGGACGGGGAGGATCTCACAATATGGTGATCGCGAGATCCTCCCCCTCAGTCCACATGTGGTGTGTGACGTCCCGGGAGGAAGAGGAAGTCGTGCCTGCCATTTTGGGTTTTTTTCCCTTGAAAATGAGCACATGAGCTTAAAAAAGATCCCCCTCCCCCTCCCAACCCCAATGGGCACGGAGCTCCGTGCTCCATGTCTGGTTCCCGTCTCCTCGCATTTATTTGCGAGGAGCTGGGACGAAACCGGGACAGCTGCCCACACATCCCGCGGTCTCGAGACGATCTCGAGACTGGGAAAAAGTCATGATTAAAGCCGTCCTGGGGAAAGGGAGGGATCATCCCTCCCTGCCCCCAGGATCCCCTGTGCATTATGTGGTCGCACAGGGATGATCCCAGGGCGATTCCCGGGATAAGCCCTCATCTAGACACGACCGTAGTGTGGACCTATGAGGCATTATATCCCCTTTCCCTGTTGGCATGCCTCACGTTAATTAACTTGGGCATGTTCATTTGGTCAAGGTTTGAGAGGCTGTGGGGCAGAAACAGCACTGCACAGTGAGCTTCAGATGTTTATTTTTGATCTTAAAACCATATCAGTGGTTTTGTGATGCCCTCTGTGTTGGGAGGGCTTCTGCTTCCTTTAATGTGATTAATGGCATCTCTCGGGGGGGGGGGGGTGGAGAAAGACAGAGCCGAGTTTTATGAATATTTTCTCCCAATTCTCTCCCCCCCCCCCGAGTATTGCAGTCAATGGGGCTGTTCACTCAATGTTGCTTTTTCCTCCCTTGATGAAATTTTATCAATGAGCCTGCCACAAAATGCAGCCGAGCTGCCAATTGGGAATGGCACGTTCCAAATGTCCCCCATCCTTGAGCCTTGCAACGTCAGCAGAAACGCAGGCTGTGGATCCTAGAATACGTCCAGGATGGATTGTCTTATTTAAATTTGAGACGCATCAATAGAACTGCTATGTCATCTCCGACTGGCATTGACATATGGTTCGTTTCTTCCAAGCCTTGAATAAAGCTGGAGAGGTTTTAGTTTTTTGTTCATTCTTGGCTGCCTCCCTCAGGGAGATGTGACAGTTTGCTTCATCACAGCAGGGGTGTAGGGGGCGGCGGCGAAAAGGGAGTTCTATCGACCAACGTTAATTGATTAACCAAGGGGCTGAATTGAAATATGTTTTTATATACCAAAGCCAGAAGATACAGACTTTTTTGAAGATAGTAAAAGAAAGTTGTTGTTTCTTCTATGGATGAGATCACTTATACGGGACATCCCTGTTCAGGACATCCCTGTTCAGACAACACGCTAAACCATGGTTAGGCCGCTAGCCCTTCTGCAGCAAATGGTTAATGAGCAGCTTTAAACTGTGGTTATGTAGCCACCATGGTTAAGAATGGTTCACACAACACGCTAAGTCATGGTTAAAATGGCATGAAAAGCCATAACATTTAGCTCAAAGTGCTTAACCATTGTGGCTTTAGTGTGTTGTCTGAACAGGGTCATAGTTGAATAATTAAACATATGCTCTGAACCCTGTGCATATTTCCATCGAAGTAACCTCCAATGTCTTCAATTGAGCTTACGCCCTCTGATACAGCTATCAGAGGAATCTGCAATGGATTCAAATGATTTCGGATTTCTACAAATCAGATCTGTGGATTCTGCAACAGATGAATGCCTTCCAGGTCACATGGATTCCATGAAATTGTAAACCATTTAAAAAAAAAACACTTCTGGGGGGGATTTGCACTTGGGCAAATTTGCACTTGGGCAAGTATGCATGTGTAAACAGGAGTGAAATTCTCATTAAAAAGCAAAATCTGCACATCCCTAAGCTCAGATAAGCAGATTAAATGCACATATTAGGGAGTAAGTTCCATGAACATAGTGAGACTTACCCTGGGGGTGGGGGAAACACTTCTAGGATTGTACTGTAAATATTAGAAGGAAAGTCCCATCATTAATAATAATAATAATAATAATAATAATAATAATAATAATAAATTTATTAATATCTTCATCCGCTTAAGAATACAGGAATTTTAAGCATACTGAATATTAGACTGCAAACCTATGCCCTCCTAGCTAAGAGGAAGCTCCTTTGAACTCATTGGGACTTAGTTCTGAGTGGACATGGACGGGAGTGCACTGTTATTTATTTATTTAGGCCATTAATCTATGGGATGGCTATAAGCCTCCAAAACCAGACACTTACAGCCATCCTTGCCTGCACGGTCAAATGTATACTGACCAAATTATTGTGATTAACAATTATGACCTTTTGTCTTTGTGTGTGTGTGTGTGTGTGTGTGTGTGTGTGTATGTATGTATGTATATATATATATATATATATATATATATATATATATATATATTCTTCTAGATTACCCTGAGGAAGGACCTTAATGTTGGTAATTATTTTTAATAAACCACATTTCCATTTTCACGCCCTTTGCCCTTTGCCTCTGGCATTTTTGGCTTCCATTTCAAGTGGACAGGCATTTTTGTCCATCTGTTTGAGGCATTGGGGAAGGGAGGGGAGGCGGCCTCTGGATTTGGCTTATGCCAGCCTCCTCAGTCTCCTCCTTGCCTCACCCTGCCCCGGCCCTGGAGAACATTCCCATTTCCATCCCTCTGAGGTCGCTTTTGTGACCTCACAGATGCAGCTGGTGTGATTCTCTTTGCACCCGCTCTGTGTGTGTGTGTGGGAACCTTGGTCTCCTGAGTCTGAGCAGGGTCTCCACCCTCAGATCCAGGAATCTGAACTATCCTATGATCTCCCAGGTGCTATCCAGGGGCCATAGGATTGCTCTTTTAAAGTTTTAATGTTGGGAATGGTAGGACTTTTTTTTTTCTATCTAAACATGCATAGGGTTGTGCCCAAAAATAATTTAGAAGGTTGAAAAACATTTAAAGAGAATTATTGAAGCCGAACACCAGAGCCAAAATGGCTTTAAAAATGAAGAAGTTCAAAGCTCTTTAGTATAGCAAAAGACGCAGATTTAAAAGTTACACCAATGCTTTAGTCTCTGTGGAGCCCTTTCATCTTCAGTTGACTGTAAAAGATGGGTGAAACCTGCTTATCTTGATTTGGAATGGGATAGGCTGTTTGATCCTTTTAGAGGAATTCTTAGAAAAGCCACTTTCATCATAATTAGGGATGGGGTGAAATTCATTTGGTATACATTCTAATGCAAGCCTACCTAATTTGCACTTCCTGAACCAATATGCTAACTGAAACATAGTTATCTTCTGGTATTTGTACTTCTCTGAATGTTGTGTTGCTCTTGTTCAATGAAAACATGTGTATATTACAGAAAAATGCACACACAAAATGCATATAAGTAGGAAAAACATACAAGATACATTATAGTTAGGCAAATAGCTTGCAAAAATGCATATGCTAGGCAAAACTATGTACAAAAATGGATAAATTAGGAGAAATGTGCAGATATATTCATAGACATTTTATGCAGACTTTGTGTATATGGGTTTGTGTGTGCATATGAGTGGGGAATTGTGAACTGATATGGAAATGAAAGGAAACAAACTTAATATTGGGAAAATGAGTGGTATTCTAAATGAATCCACTGTGTCTACTTTTACTTTCGTTGCAGAATTGAGATCTGAGCACAATATGAAGAGCACTTCCCTTCCTGCTTTTCTGCTACATAAGGTTTAGATGGCATTGTGGTATAGCAAACTAGTGCAATTACAAAGTTGGAAAAGGTGTTTTCTTTCACTTTCCGGAATAATATCACATTTATCCTGCTCTAAGAAAACTCGCCGAAAGGATTGTTTAAAAACAGAAGTGAAATTGGAGGGTCACAATGTCATCCGAAGAACCTGTTATCAACTGTGAGTAGGGAATGACGAGCACACATTAAATGCCTCATGTTGAAAAGCTATGAGAGAAGCTGAAATTAAGAGATTTGTCCATCTCTGATCATAATGACAGGTGGGGAGCATAGGGATGGGCAAAGAAGCAATGTTTGAGATTGCTAGAATTCTCTAAACACTATCTCCTCATGTTTTCTGTTCATCTCATGCCCGATTCTTGTTTGCATTTGTAATCATTGCTCACTCTGCACAAATGGGAAATTTGCACAAATCTAGCAGCGACCCAACATGAAATTTGCATAAATTTCCTAATTTGCACAGCTTTCCTCCGTACACTAAAGTGAGGCCGATTCAGTCTACAGGGGGAAATTCTGCAAATTAGTAAATGCGCGCAAAATCAAACTGGGGAAGTTGCACAAATCAAACATGAGCATGTGTCCAGCAATTTGCAAGCATTTTCAGTGGACAAAAATGAAAAATCTTATATATGCCTTGGGGAGCGAATGGAAAGAGGACAATGTAAATTCAAGGAAGCCGGGCATATTGCAAAAGAGACACGTTGCATGCATATGCAGCATATATTCATGAGATCATTACTGTTAAGGTCCAAACTACCCAGTCTTAAGAGTAGAAGGCAGGTTTGATTACTTTGCCATTTGGGGGTGAATGTGGAATTCTTTACATGAAAGTACAGAGGTTCACACAGAGATCTCACTGGGGTGGGTTCTAGATCTGCTTCGTCTGCCCTCTGGGGACATGAATCAAGCCTAAACCTATCTATCTAGTCTCACATCTTCATCCACATAGCTCTGCCCAAGGCTCAGTTTCCAGACAGAGGCTCCTAGCACTAGCAATCAAATGACATTGTACAGCTAGTCTGTCTTTTCTTCCTTATAATATATATTTTGCTAGTAAGAAGTGGTGGGAAAGTATGGGAAGGCCTGAAGATGATGTCATCTGAAGCCCCCATAAAATTAGGTGAATGAGGCAGTGCAATTGCACAATAAATGCCCCATCTGGAAGCACACTTGGAGCTTTTCTACCTGAAGCATTTATTGTGGGCTTGTCATTCCTTAGTCATGGTTGTTTATTGTTTCTTTAGATGATGTCATAACAATCAATTTTTTTCTTTTCTTTTTTTAACAGCAGTATCATGTGTGGGGGGTTAGAGTGGGGGAAATAGAGTATCATTTGTCAAAGTGAAAGAAAACATAGTTACCTGGTTGTGTGATTGTGTTATTCTGTTTCTTTAGAGCTCAGATCTCAATTCTGCAATGAAATTGAGTCACTACAGCAGATTAACAGCCTTGTGTAGAAAAACTCTTGGTTACACTAGAGATGGAATTCTTGTTACAGGCCTTTAGATTGGGGTGGGAAACTTGTGGCCCTCCAAATGTTGTTGGGCTCCAAACACCTCCCCGCCCCTGCCCCAGGCAGCATGGCCAATGGCCAGGGATGATGGGGGTTGTAGTTCAATATCACCTGGAGGGGAACAGGTTCCCCAGTCCTGTTTTAGATAGACAAATGGGATCTGAAGCAAAATGATGACATGCGGAATGCTCCTATTCAGAGTTCCGCAAAGCAAGCTCTCCATGCCTTGTGCCAATACACTCCATTGCGCTTCATCAGTGGAGGTTGGTGGCTCCAATGTCAGTGGGGCAGTGGGTTTCCCAGCCAGAGTTCCAAATGAGCTATCCAAGGTGCTGCCCTTAACTCTGCTTCACCGCCCTATTGACATCAGAGCCACAAGCCTCCACTTCGCTTCCTCCTCCTCCTCCTCCTCCTCCTCCGTTGTTTCTGGTCCCCTGTCCACATTCCATGGGCTGCTGAGCATGTTCAGTCCTAATTGAGCTGTTTCACTTCCCTCTCTCTGGATTCCCCCCCTCCTCTAAAGATGTTTTTATACCACAAAACTTGGGGTTCATCCAAGCCTGCTGATACTTCCATCTTGTGCATGAAAAATGCTGTTTCGGCCTCTTGGGAAATGAGATTGCTGGGAGTATATAGATTCGACAAATAGATCACAAGCAAACTGTAAGGTAAGGCATTCCTTTTTTTTTCTAATTCAGAGATGAAGTATTGCAACTCGTAGTTACAGGGAAGAAAGGCCTAAATTATTGGCTTGATGAATAATTATTTCCCCAGCTCCAGCAGCATCTCATTATTTAAGAGACTAATTAGGCTTGCGGTGTACCTCTATCCAGTGACATTCACACCCTGCTTTCCCTATTCATATGCAAAAGAAAACCCCAACTACCCAAAAAAACACTTGCCCAGAATCCTTTTGCAAAAATAAACAGCATAATTTACCCCAAAGAAATGATATAAAGTGCCACATTTCCCTTTCTAGATGGATTATAAACTATCCCCTCTGGAGTTTGCCATCCACCTCCTTTCCCTCCCATGAACCATAATGCAAAGTGAGTGCGTTTCATCAAAGCTGGAGCAACCTTCATTTGTTATGTCACATTAAAGCTCCTTTTGGGAATTATATGTAAATTACTGCTGTTGAACATTCAACGGCAGAGAATTGCATATTATTTTTTGAGTGCAGCATGCGCTTGGGCCTACAAAATGAGCCCAAGCTGCCCCCCCTTCTGCCGCATACACCCAAAATCTAATGTGACGCACCACCACCTCCTAGGATGGCCAGTGACGCATGACCAAACCAGTGGCACTGCATCACCGAAGGACAAAAGAGGACACCATGTTGCATAACATTTCCATGTACACGTGTATAGTATAGCTACAAATTTAAAAATAATTATTATAATTCAAGTAGAAATATAATATATCTCACCATACAATAGATCTCCACTATTGAGACCTGGGTGCCTGATCAGTCTGCTGTCCATGTGCCCAGTGCTGATGGACAACTTCAAGGTCGCTGCTGCTGCTCTCCTTCCTTATGAGACTTTAAACCAGACTTGGACTGGGCAGCCAATAAAATAGAGGCCACTTTCAAATAGAGGACCATTCTTTGCCATCTCCCTGAAATAAAGGGCTGTTCTCTGTATAATAATAATAATAATAATAATAATAATAATAATAATAATAATAATAATAATAATAATCTTGGCCACCTTACCACCTCATAGAATTATAGAATCATAGAATATAGTTGGGAGGGGCCTATAAGGCCATCGAGTACAACCCCCTGCTCAATGCAGGAATCCACCCTAAAGCATACTTGACAGATGGTTGTCCAGCTGCCTCTTGAATAGGAGAGCCCACAACCTCCCTAGTTAACTGGTTCCATTGTCATACTGCTCTAACAGTCAGGAAGTTTTTCCTGATGTCCAGCCGGAATCTGGCTTCCTGTAACTTCAGCCCGTTATTCCGTGTCCTGCACTCTGGGAGGATCGAGAATTGATCCTGGCCCTCCTCTGTGTGACAACTTTTCAGGTACTTGAAGAGTGCTATCATGTCTCCCCTCAATCTTCTCTTCTCCAGGCTAAACATGCGCAGTTATTTCAGTCTTTCTTCCTAGGGCTTTGTTTCCAGACCCCTGATCATCCTGGTTGCCCTCCTCTGAACACACTCCAGTGTGTTGTACCAACCTCCTGTTGTACCAACCTACCCATTTGACATGCTCAAATGGACAGACGGGTTTGCAGCCTTGTTGGGCGCTCACTGAGCAAGTGGTGGCAGGCAGTGGCTTGGCGAGTGTCTGACAGAGCCAGACGCGGGTGAGTCTGTCCATTCCTATTGGGGAGGGGGGTTTGGCTTGTAATCCTCACCTCAAAGAAGAGGCAAGGATTAAAAGCCCTATTTTTTCCCCTCCAGCTCACATTAAAATCTGATATGGAGAAGAATTACCAGCTCATCTTCCCCTCTCCTCTTTCCGCTTCCTGGAAGTAGTAGCAACACTCCAGCCACAATGAGTGGAAAAGAAGTTCAAGGAAGGGGAAGGTCTCAGGCCATGGAATAAGGGTGTATAATGCAGCCAACTGCTGAAGTTAAGCAGGGTGAGTCTGATCATAGCCCAGATGACGGACATCTTGGAAACCCATGAAAGGGCCCAGTATACCTGAAGAAATGTAATTTCCCCATGGATGACAGCTATTGTTGGGGATCTGGAAGGCTGAGTAAGGGGATATAGGGATCCAAATTCTATTTTCTGTTCTGAGAGAAATTAGTTTGGCATATTTCTGAGCCAATCTGACAGGAGCTTTGGGGAAAAGCTCATCTTTAAAGAAAACATAATATTGATCAAGCTCTATATTATGTTCAAAATACTGGAAGTGAGTCTACAAGTTGCAGTAAACATCTGTAGGTTCAAAACCAGCTTAATGAAAGAATAGAAAATATGACAAGTTCAGCCTAATGTTACCCTGATGAAATTAATTGTTTGAAATAGGATGGCTTGGAACAAATGGTGGAGGGATCTACCCCATCTGGAACAAAAGTTTCCCTGTTAAATTCCTCCCTGAGGCAGAATTTGGTGGCATCTTGGAACTGACATTCGTGGCATCAGAGTTTCAATTATGCCCTTCTGCTTTCAGATTTCAGAAGAACAGGCACTGCATTAATAATGAGAACGGAAGACAATGAATTTGTCTGCTAGAGATTTGGGGCAAAGCTTGCCAAATTAGCAAGTTTGATCTGTAAGTCACAGGAGTAAAGAGCAAGATGACCCAGGAAATAAATCTAATACAAAATGGCAGGTTTCCAGAGTTGACTTATCTAAGTGGAGCCACATTTCATGTTGAGTGATTAGCCACTTACTCAGCAGAAATTGCCTTAGGTTCCGCTGACCTTGGCAGCATTACTGGGGTTACATTTGCATACTTATTTACATGCATGACTGTAGCCCAAATTTTCTGGCACATTGAACACAAAGAGGCCTCTCTTCCTTATCTTCATGCATGAGTGTCTTCTTTACACCATATCTTTCTTGAAATGAAAACAGCAGGTCACATCAATATTTCAGTTCTCAAAGTCCTCCTTCATTAAGAGTAGGTGAAGTCACACATTTGTTGTATTTCAGAACTCCAGTGCCATGGTCGCGTTTGTAATCCTGTCATCAGGCCTGTTCTCCCTAGTGCGGGGGAAGGGATTTGGGGGGCCAAATCAGGCTCAGAATATTATTGTTGTTGTTGTTGTTGTTGTTGTTATTATTGTGAATATCAACAAAACAGAACAGAAAATACACCGTGAAAAATAAAAGAAAAAACACACACATTACATATATAGGATTATCATCATTTTCCATAAAAAAAAAAAGGGGGGGGGAGAGTTATACAAAGGTTTTTTAAAAAGCAGACCAAATATCCGTGTATTCATCCACTCACAAGTTGTATCTCTATAACACCCATTCAAAAGTTGATAATGTTATTAGGTCCCCAATCCATTGCATCATGGGAAGTGTGGATTTGTCCTTCCAATGTGATAGTATGGGCATTGCTAGACTTGCCAGGGTAAGCCGGCAGGGAGGCGGGGCGATGGCGCACTAACTTTAGCGTGCACCACCCAGCCTCCTAGATGGCCGACGCGCAGGGACTACGGAACCTCTGCAGCGTCGGCCATTTTTATTTTTTTTCAAAGGGGCCACGTGCAGCCCAAAGACTCCGGACAAGGTAAGGTTTCTTTTTTTTACTTAAGCCCCCCATCTGCACTCCCTCCCCGTCCCCGTCCCGTGTGTCGCCCTCCGCCCTCTCGTGTGCCGCGTCTGTCTCCCTCTGCCCCCCTCGCCCTCCCGTGTGTCGCGTCTGTCACCCTCCGCCCCCCTCGCCCTCCTGTGTGTCGCGTCTGTCACCCTCCACCATCCCTCTCTCCTGCCGGTCCGGCCTTCCCCCCATCTCCCCCCCCCGGATGCCCCTGGCCCGATGGGCACAGGCTTGTAAGAGCGCTGTGCCAGTCCGTGGCTTTTTGCGGCTACTCACGAGTGAGTAGCTGCAAAAAGCCACGGAAGTCTCTAGACGTTCCGCAGCCCCGGCCTCAGGCCGGAGCTGCAGAAAAGGCGCACCATAAGCGACTTCGCTTATGGCGTGTTAGAGGAGGCTTCAGTGCGGCCTGGGGCCGGATTCCCCTGTGCATCATGTGGAAGCACAGCAGGGAAACCGGCTCTCAAGGCGCGCTAAGGCCTCATCTAGCAAGGCCCTATAAGTCTTTTGGCTGTCAGTAGGGCTCTGAAGATCCATCTGCGCTGACCATGTGTTAGCTTCCAAGAAGCCAGTAGGTAATTTAGGAGGACATACACATTGTTCCATATAATAGATGGTTTCAGTACAAAGTTCATCTTTATTATAACCTCCTCCCAAAAAGGGGAAGCTAAGACTGAAAGCAAGGGGAGGAGATTCTCCAAAAGTCTTCAGGAGTCAAGGATGAATCTTCCCAGGAACTTATCAGACGGGATGCTGAAGGCTCAGAGACCATTCCCCCCTCACCCCTGGGAATTCAGCCTCTGTTGGAGGGGATATCAGAATTGTCAGTTCCCAGAGTCCTCCACAGGGTAAAGCAGGGGGAGTTGAGAGGAGGTGGGAGGCAGGATATCCACTCACCAGAGGCTTCTCCAAAAAGACCCTTCCTGAGGTAAAGTGCCTGCTGGAATGTGGGGAAACTGGCCAGTTTTAGTTGAAAAGCAACTGCCTAGCTTTGTTAGGCTAATTAAGCATAAGCATAGCTCCTAGCATATACATTCCCATCAGGTGTGAAGATATGGGCCACAGCTAGACCTAAGGTTTATCCTGGGATCATCCAGGGTTTGTCCCTGCCTGAGCACTGAATCCCCTGTGTGTCACCTAGATGAACAGGTTTGACCCCTGGATGATCCAGGGATAAACCTTAGGTCTAGCTATGGCCATGTTTATTTGATGAATAAAGCTTTATTGATTACCCAGTAGACCTCTTTATTGTCTCATATCACAGTGAGAGGATTTAGAATTATGACAGTTCCAATGGAAGTTGAGTTAGACCTGGGATTGGGAAACCTAGGTACATGTGTCATTTCAGCCTCTGGCCCATTGCATGGTTCTGGATTAGTCACAATGATCAGCCTCAATGGCTCATCTGTAAAGTGGGGATAACAGTCATCTATCTTATTCTGAAATGATGATGATGATAATGATGATGATGATGATGACGACGATGATGATGTGGATTGCATAAGTTATAAAGAGCTTTGTTGCAGCTATTGAAAAGTGACATTTTTGTATTACATTTGATCTGTTTTGTATAGGAGCACCTAAGGAACAACCTGAGAAATCCACAGAGTCATCTAACATATATTTTTTCCTTAGCTGAACTGTACCACTTTAGACTGTTGATGGGGATCAAATATTTGAATACATTCTCACTGAAAAACCTTACTGCCTGTCAAAACAGAATAACCCTAGAATATATCCATGAGAAAAGGGGTTGATTATGTGTGTGCTTTTATTTCTAGAGGATCACTGTTCTTTCAGTGAATGGGGATTGCTGCTCTTTCAGAGAAAAATTTGCACCCCCTGAAATGTCATCTCTTGTTGCAGAAAAACAAAACCCTAAATGCATTCTGCATGAAAATTCAACACAACATTGGGGGGGAAATTCAACGCTCCTCTGCTGCCATTGTCTCCTTTCAATGCCTTACGCCCTCTCACGTTCAAGGTCAATAGGAAGATATTGTAGCATTCCTCAAATGAAATGGTATTTTAGATCAAGTGGCTTGGCTGAAGACGCTATCATGGGAAACATGGGGCTGACATTTCCTCTCATATGAAGTGTAAAGGCTCCTGCTGTGAGACTACATTCCAAAGAGAGACACGGCTACTGTGTTATCTTCATGCTTCTGCCAGCTGGTCTGCCTTAGGCCCAGTTCAAATGGTAACCTTTTAATATGCCATCACATGAACAGAAGCTTCTACCAGCCCTTAGAGGCTGCTGTTTGAGGGCGGAACGTCTAACAGAAGGCACAAGACTTCATTGTGCTCTTTTACAAGCATCATGCTATGTAATGGGGCAACTCCAGGCATGATTATTTAATGCCATGTCCCTTACTCAACATTACTGGGGAGACACACAGAAGAGATGAGTGGCTCTTGTGCTAGATGACAGCAATGTGACATCTACTTTAACTCTCAGGTAAGATCTACCATCTGTTGGAATACCTTCGCACACCTTGTCTGTTCTTCAAGGAGAGAGCCATTGCTGTACTGTTTTGAGGCCGGCAAGTGCCCTGGTCAAGGCTGAGATAGTCCCATGTGCAAACAAACGGAGAAGCCAGTCCAGTCCAAGATCATATGCGGAATCTGAACACCTTAGTTGGAGAAGGCAGAGACAAGGTCAAAAACAGTCCAGAGGTTGATCCACAGAAGTCAGTTGTGCCAAACAACAAAGCCAGTCAGAGGGTGTCCAGGAAGGTGGTCCGGGTGGGTCGTCAAGAGTCCAGGAGTCAGCAAGGTCCAGAGAAGCAAGGCGACGCACTAAGGTTAACTCAAAGTTGACTGCAGCAGAGATCTGGTTCTGGCTGTGCTGATTTATACCTGGCTGTTAATCAGCATAGCTCGCTAATTAGGTCAGCATGTTGTTTTTAAGGGAGGCCCCATGCTGTGGCCTTGCTTCTTTGCTGCTCATGTTTGAGCCTACACTGTTCGGGGGGATGAATCATCTCCGGCTCTGCCTGCTGCATTTGGGGGAGTCCATAAATGACACTGGAGGTGCCAGGCTGATCTTCTAATGGTTCCAGGGGAATGCTGGCAGCCAGAACATCTGGCTCTCTGCTTAGCACCAACTGGGGCCCACTGTGCTGGCTCCCCCTTCCCCTTCCTCATCTGATGAATCCTACTCCAGGTAAGCCATGACAATTGCTACCTCTAGGCAGTAGCCAATGGAGTCTGCCCACGACTGGTCAGCCCTGATGATTCTCTTGTGCCACTGCTTGCACCACAGAGATCTATTGCTTCTGAGGGCATGCCATGAGGGAGGCCTGCCAACATGCCCTGTTCCAGAAATGAGCATTTCCATTCATTGGGAGGGGGGGCTTTCCCCCAGAAGCATGAGAACTCCATTGTGCAAGCAGTGAACACTGCTTGCACATCAGAATGGGCAGGACTGGCCACTTCCAGCACAGAAGCAGCAGTGGGCCCTGCTTGCAGGTGAGCAGTGTTGTCGAGTGCCCTCTGCACCTGAGTCATTCCCTGGTCCTCAAATTAGACTTGCTTTTCTCTCATCAGATTAAGTGAACTAGGAAGCCATGGCTTGGCTATTTCCTTGCCTTCTTCAGCTAGTTCAGCTCCTCACCCTATAAAGCAGGGTTGTAGAACCTCCTTCAGCCCAAGGGCCAACTTCAATTTCAGAGAAGCTCTCAGGGGTCGCTTTCCAGATGTGGCTAGGGCCAAATGCTAAAGGATTAGGTCCTACTGCCAGTAACTAAGCCTTAGGAAAGGCATTTTAATGTTTCATAACAGGGGAAAGTGACTCAGGGTCAGGCTGAGTCATTTTCTGCTTCACCTTACCCCAGACTTCCCTTTCATCTTTGCCATACCTCAAGCTGTGACCCAACTTGTTTAGGCTCAAGCCTTTTTCTGCATTCCTCTCAATGAGTCCTCTGTTCATCTCATACTTGTCCCAGCTTGTGGGTCTTGCCTAGGGATGGGCAAATAAGCAATGATTGAAATTGCCAAGATTCTCCGAACACTAGCTCATTGCTTGCATCTCCTCAATTTGTGTATGAACAGCTATGGAATGTGAGAGTTCTCCAAGCAATTCCCAGATTTGTGCAGAGTTCCAAAACTGCAGAAATTTTCCCCATGGGTGATTTAAAATGTGCACATTTTGAGAAATTTGTGCATTTTGAAAGAGTTGCACATTTTTCAAGCGCACATGAAATGTTCAGGAATTTGCTAAATGTGCTCCTGTTTGTGCTTAATATTGTGAATGGGGCATTTTTGAGTGATTTGCGAACCGAAACAGAATTCTCATACATCCATATTTTCACCCCATGCAGAGTTGCAGCTAGGTAATTTTAGACCCTGGACTTAATGGTCCAATAGGGGCTCCTTTTAGATGGTTTTGTGTATTACCTATGGTGACCGCTTACAAATCATCAAAAAAGAGGGCAAGGTTTTGCATAAAATTTACATATGCTAATTTATATGTATAGATGCAAATGAAGAAATAATTTAAATAGAAATACAGTACATCTCACCATAATATGGAAGGCTTACCAGGTGACTTGTGTACCTGCCTATTCAGACTGCTCTTCAGGTGCTAACCTTTGATGGATGACCATTCTTATGGTTCATTATTTCTAAACTGGACTTGGACAGGACACCCCTTCAAACACAAGACCGTCCTCTGTAAAAGAGGACACATGGACACCCTAGAAAGCCGATGTGTCTGAACCTACAGGAAATACTACCTGGAGCAAGTTGTTTGCCAAAGATACTTTTTTAAAGAAATGTAACCATTAAAATATGTCCTAAATGTAATATTGTTAATTGACATCCATATGTAAATTCCTATAGTTTTCTTTACTGGTTGAATTTAATGACTCAGTTTAATAATAACCAGCAACACAGCAAGTGAAAACTAAATTTAAAAAATTGACCTGTTTACTGTACTTGCTTTTACTCTTTCATAATAAATTAGTTTGAGTAAAACAAGTTCTTTGCATTTAATAATTAAACCCCTAATATTTCTAAAAGTCAAATTTGTTTTGGACATTATGCAGTTTAATAGCACTCACATTACTGGTACTTCGAGTGCCTTGGCAACATTCTTGTTAATTAAAGAAATGCACATCATGATTCAAAGGAATCATAACACAGACATTTCATTTAGGAAGGAAAATATATAGTCACAAATGTTCTCTGTATGCAAGACACTGAATTCAGACCCAGCTAGATAGTGATAGGGAGTCTAGGATTTTTCTTTGTTTAGTATGGATTGTATTGTGCTGTGCTGTTCTACAATCAGGAGCATCCATTAAAGCTAAGCTTCAACTCACCCACAGTTGATTTTCTAATTAGTCTTTGTCACACGTGTTCTTAGCTTCTTTTGAACTTGCACTTTGTCTTTATGCTCCTTCTCAGCTAATATTTTATGGGTGGCACTATACATTACATGTCACATGAAGCTCCTGCCCAAAATGGCATCCCTGTCTTGAGTTTATTCAGGGCTTATTCAGTGAGATAGCTGCCTCACACAGCAGATTTTTGATGTCATGAAAAGACCGAAGACGGTTAGTTATTAATTGATTATTTTTGGGTTGCATCCAGTCCTAACTTAAGTCCCATGGGTCTGCTCTGAGTTTGACTGGGTCTGGGTCCAACCCATTGGAGCACTTAGGGAATTTTCAGCCTCAGATGCCAAAATAGAATGATTGTTTGGGCTATGCACAATGACCTGGGCAGTTGGGTGTTTGGGTGATGCCCGCCTTGCTCTACCTCAGGTAGCAAAATATCTTAGGCTGGCCCATATTATATTATATTGTATTGTATTATTCTTCCCCCTCTTCCCTGAAATATGTAGGATCGCTAACCCTATGTTGTGGTATCATCTCGTATTCCCCAGCCTCTGCTGAGTATCAATTCCTGCCTCAAGCATAAAATATAGTATAAAATACATTATAACATAAAATACATTATAACAATTTCAAAGTTTCAAACTATAGAACAAAATGAAAACTGAAATAAAATCTAGCAACAATGCAAAGATTTAAAATACAATGACTGATTTTAAACAACAGAATTAAAAGACTAAAATGCCTGCAAAAATAAAAAGGTCTTCACCTGGTCCAGAAAAAGCACAAAGTAGGCACCAAGTAAACCTCTCTACAACCATGGTGCCACAGCAAAAAAGGCCCTCTTCCTGATAGCCACCCACCTCACTTCCTCTGGCCGAGGCTCTTGGAGAAGGACCACCAAAGATGATCTTAGGTTCCAGGCAGGTACTTAAAGGAGGAGACAATCCTTCAGGTAAGCTGGCCCCAAGCCTTTATGGCATTAAATGTTAATACCAGCACTTTGAATTGGGCCAGGAGATGGAAAAGTGCTGGCATAATATGATCACATTGGCTAGTCCACGCAACACAGGGATTCTATGGGAGAATTTCTGCAGCTACTGTCTTCAGTTGCAGTCTCATCTTGAACTAATTGATAGGCCCAACATATGTGTATGCAATGTTTTGTGAGACAACATTCAAACAAGGGAACTGTCAACTCACCCACCCACCCCCATGCAGTCTGAAGTTTTATCACATGACCTATTCATTGTGTTGGGCAACTTTTTTAGTAGCACTGCGTGATACTTATCTGCCCTTGCCGATGTCCCTTCAAGGAAAGCTGTGCATGCCAGAACAAGCACGACCTTGAATTTGCAGCAACCTGGCCACAGGTGAATTTCATTAATTAGAATTTTAATTAAACTCAATCTCTTCTGCCCATAATGTCACCTTCATTCTGTTAGGCCAAGGAAGTCCATGCATCCTTCTCACAACAAGTAATATAGATTACAATAGCTCTTGTCTCCATGTTTAAGATGGTTTACAATGGTTTACAATGGTAGCTACAGCTGACCAGAGACAAAATGTGACCCAGAAACTACAGCCCAATGTTTTCAATAGGAATCTCAGTTTACCCCAACCACATCTGGGCTATTTTATTCTATGGGTTTATTTTGATTATATGATGTAGAAACCAAGATAAGACAGGAAACACCACACATTGTGTTCAGTTGTTCGACTCCTTAGTTTTTGGTTGGGGTGGGGGAGGTGTCATAAGACAGTCCCAGTGGAAGCTGGTGGTCCCTTATTTCCAGATGCATTTGCACAGTTAAAGCTAATGTGCCAATTGTGCCTGTTCCTTGAGATGTCGGACTTGGCCACAGTGACACATGCCTTAGTTACATCCTGATTGGATTACGGTAACATACTCGACATAGGGCTGCCTTTGAAGACTGTTTGGAAACTTCAGCTGGTTCAAAGAGTTGCAGCCAGATTGTTGTCTGGGGCTGGTTACAGGGAGCATACAACTCCCCTGTTAAAACAGCTTCACTGACTTCCGGTCTATTTCCAGGCACAATTCAAAGTGCTGGTTATGATTTATAAAGCCCTCTACAGCTCAGGTCCAGGTTATCTGAAAGACTGTATTCTCCCATATTAGCCTGCCCATGCTCTGAGACCTTCTGGGGAGGCCTTTCTCTCAGTCCCACCAACATTCCAGGCATTCCTGATGGGTACGCGGGAGAGGGCCTTCTCAGTGGCTGCTCCAAGGCTCTGGAACTCCCTTCCCATGGAGGCTAGGCTAGCAGTTTCGGAGGCAAGCAAAAACATTTTTGTTTCAGCAGGCTTTTGGAACTATACTGGACCTGTGTTAACCTGTGAAAGTTTTTTTAAAAAACAATTAACATGTTTTTAATTTTACTCTAGGTTTAATTCTATTTTAACTTTTGTAATTTATATTTATATTTGTTAATTGTACATGTTTTAATCTTGTAAACTGCCTTGAATCCCGGTACTGGGGAAAAGGTGGGATATAAATATTAACAACAACAACAACAACAACAACAACCCAATCAGACTGGTTGTTGAATCTTATTTCAACACTGGTAATGACCCAGCATCTTCCGCTACACCTGAGAGAGGCAGGCTAGCTTAAAGGGTGCAGAAGAAGCTGGGCATGACATACACACCTCTGTCCTCCAACACCACTTGCCACAATTCCCTGACTCCCAGCATCTGCTGCTGGAGATGGCCACCTCACTCTACCTAATGGTAGGGCCAGTCCTGTTCCTTACACTCTGTCTGACCTTTGGTACATCTAATCCAATACAGGACTTAGCTTGACGGGGCTTTATCCCGGGGCGAATCCCAGGATCATCCCTGTGCATCCACATGACGCACAGGGGATCCTGGGATCAGGGAGGGATCATCCCTCCCTTGCTCCGGGATCTCGCCCTCCACTTTGGCCCCAGTTTTTTGGCTGAGACCACGGAACGTGTGGTCCATTGCCATGGGTTGACCCAGCTCTGTGTGATTCCTTGCACGGAGCCAGGAGCTACACACGGGGTGCAGCACTCCTCAGGAGTGCTGTGCCCATCGGGGGTAGGGTGGGGGGAGTGGGAATTTAAATGGGTTTTTTTAAAAAAACTTACCTTTAGTGCATGAGCGTTTGTGTGCTCCTTCCTCTTTAAAAAATAAAAAATGGCGGATGCAACACCTCTTCTTGTGAGGTCATCGCGTGTCACATGTAAAAGGAGGAGGGATCTCATGTTAAACACAACGCGAGATCTTCCCTCCTCCATCATGGGATAAAAGGTAGGTCTAGCTAAGGCCATAGACTACCTTGAATAGCAGAGTTATTCCAGGGCATCAGATAACGACCTTACCCAGTCTTGCTGGATTCTTTAACTCAGTGAACATGTGGTCCTCCAGGTGTTTTTGGAATGCAATTCGCATCAGCCCTAGCCAACCAAGCCAATGGTGAGGAATGATGGGAGTTGCAGCCCAACAACATCTGGAAGGCCACACGATCCAGATCCCTGCTTTAACTGGAGAGGCTGAGAACTGAACCTGTGAACTTCTGCATGTAATTCATAGGCTCTCCCAATAAGCTTTGGCTCTAATTCTTAGCCATGGTTCACTAGATGGGCCAGTTCAGACAACACACTGAGCCACGGTTAGGCCACTAACCCCTTTGTAGTAAATGGTTAGTGAGCATGTTGAAACAATGGTTATGTAGCTAGGGTGACCATATGAAAAGGAGGACAGGGCTCCTGTATCTTTAACAGTTGTATTGAAAAGCGAATTTCAGCAGGTGTCATTTGTATATATGGAGAACCTGGGGAAATTTCCTCTTCATCACCACAGTTAAAGCTGCAGGAGCTATCCTAGACTGATCAGATTTAAGAGAGGGCAGGGCACCTGCAGCTTTAACTGTGGTGATGAAGAGGAAATTTCCCCAGGTTCTCCATATATACAAATGACACGTGCTGAAATTCCCTTTTCAAAACAACTGTTAAAGATACAGGAGCCCTGTCCTCCTTTTCATATGGTCACCCTATATGTAGCCACCTTGGTTAGGAATGGTTCACACGACATGCTAAGCCATAATGTTTAGCTAAAAATGCTTAGCTACCGTGGCTTAGCATATCATCTGAACAGAGTCGATGTGTCCAAGGAGAGGTAAAAACAGCACCTCAAAGTAGCATTTTCTTCACAAATCCAGCCAAGATGTCTATATATACAGACCTATATAATCTACATATTTTCCAGTCTCACCAGTTTGGGAAGTCAAGGCTTCCATGCCAATGCATGCAGCACCTTAAGTCAATGTTTTGAACCCGCTTGCAAACTAACTCCACTTTGATGCCTACTTCCCCCTTGACCACAGAAAATGCAAGATGTTAACACAATTCAAGTTGTGAGATTCCTTCGTGTACAAAGTATTGTGTCTACCATGGTTCAGAACTTGTTTCTGCCAAAGGGCTAAACTCCATTTTGGAGAAACTCCTGGAGGCTGCAATCAAGCAGTGGATGGGCCCAATAGTAAAAGGGCAGGGTTGAAATACCCCCAATACCAGCACAAAGTAGCTTGAAGGTAGAGATGGGCGAAAGAGCAATATCTGAGGTCACTAGGATTCTCCCAGCATCATCTTCCTGCTCATCTCGGGCCCGATTCGTATTTGCATCTGTGATCACTATTTGCTCTGTGCGAATGGGAAAATTGTAGAAATCAAGCTGCAATCGAATGTGACATTCATGCAAATTTCCCCAAATTTGTGCAAATTTCCCAATAGACTAAGGGCCTTCCTAGACGAGGCCTTAGCGCGCCTTGAGACCCGGTTTCCCTGCTGTGCGTCCAGATGACACACAGGGGAATCCGGGCCCAGGCCGCAGTGAGGCCTCCTCCAACGCGCCATAAGCAAAGTCGCTTATGGCGTGCCTTTTTCGCAGCCCCGGCCTCAGGCCAGAGCTGCGAAACATGTGGGAAGGTCCGCGGCTTGTTGCGGCTACTCGCTTACTCGTGAGTAGCCGCGAAAAGCCACGAACCTGGCACAGCGCCCATACGAGCGCTGTGCCCATCGTGCCAGGGGGTGGGTGATCGGGGGGGGAGATGGCGGAGGGCGACGAAGGAGATGGTGAGGGGGGGCAGAGGGTGACGAAGGAGATGGTGAGGGGATGGTGGAGGGCGACGAAGGAGATGGTGAGGGGGCGGAGGGCGACGAAGGAGATGGTGAGGGGATGGCGGAGGGCGACGATGGAGATGGTGAGGGGACGGCAGAGGGCGACGAAGGAGATGGTGAGGGGGGGCGGAGGGCGACAAAAGAGATGGTGAGGGGGCGGAGGGCGACGAAGGAGATGGTGAGGGGGCAGAGGGCGACGAAGGAGATGGTGAGGGGGCCGAGGGTGACGAAGGAGATGGTGAGGGGATGGCGGAGGGCGACGAAGGAGATGGTGAGGGGGGGCGGAGGGCGACGAAGGAGATGGTGAGGGGGCAGAGGGCGACGAAGGAGATGGTGAGGGGATGGCGGAGGGCGACGAAGGAGATGGTGAGGGGGGGCAGAGGGCGACGAAGGAGATGGTGAGGGGGCAGAGGGCGACGAAGGAGATGGTGAGGGGACAGCAGAGGGCGACGAAGGAGATGGTGAGGGGATGGCGGAGGGCGACAAAGGAGATGGTAGGGGGGGCGGAGGGTGACGAAGGAGATGGTGAGGGGATGGCGGAGGTCGACGAAGGAGACGGCGAGGGGGGCGGATGGGGGGGATTAAATAAAAAAAACCTTACCTTCTCCAGCGGCTTCAGGGCCCCACATGGCCCCTTTTTAAAAAAAAAAAACATGGCCGATGCTGCAGGGCTTCCGTCGTCCCTGCGGGTCGGCCGTCTAGGAGGCTGGGCGGCGCGCGTTAAACTTAGCGCGCCGTAGCCCTGCCTCCCTGCCGGCTCAGCCGGCTTGGTCTAGCAAAGCCCTAAAGCTGGACTAAATTAGCCTACAGGGAAAATTTGTGCAAATTGGGAACCTTGAACAAAGTCAAACTGGGAAGTTGCAAAATGAAATGTACAAATGGAAGGCCATTTGAGAATATTTTTATTGAGCATGTGTTCGTGCTTGAGATAGCGTTCAGGGTTTTGAATAGGGCCACCACATATCTTTTGCAAATGTGAATCTTCTTCTTCTTCTTCTTCTTCTTCTTCTTCTTCTTCTTCTTCTTCTTCTTCTTCTTCTTCTTCTTATTATTATTATTATTATTATTATTAGTATTATTATTATTATTATTATTATTATTATTATTATTATTATTATCCCACCTATACACAGAATACCCTATGTGGTATTCTCATACATCCCTCCTTAGTTACTGCCCATAACTAAGCCTTAAGAACATAAGAAAATAAGAAGAGCAATACTGGATCAGACCGAGGGTCCATCTAGTCCAGTATTTCATTCACACAATGGTCAACCAGCTTGTGACCAGGGACCAACAAAACTAGACATGGTGCAATAGCACCCTCCATCCCATGTTCCCCAGCAACTGGTGCACATAGGCTTACTGCCTTGGATACTGAAGGTAGCACATAACCATCAGGGCTGGTAACCGTTGATAGCTTTCTCCTCCACGAATTTATCCACCCTCTTTTACAGCCATCCAAATTGGTGGCCATCGCTACATCTTGTGGTAGTGAGTTCCATAATTTAACTTCTGTATCCCTGATATATATTAAGAAAAGAAGGAGGAGGAGGAGGAGGAGGAGGAGGAGGAGGAGGAAGCTAGAACTTTCCCTGTGCTCTGAACCAAATGAGAGGGAGGGAAGAACACCCTAACCCATAAAGCTTTAGATGAAAGAATTATGCCAAGAAATAAAATGTCTGGCTTTGTTGACTATATTAAAATTTAATTTCTATCACTTTGTGTGTGCAGTGATATTTTCCAATTTTCACTGTTCTCCACACAGTATATGAATCTGTATTATAATATGATTGGTGCTTGTGGCTTTTCATTTTATTGCTCAGTGCTATTAACATTTTAGCATCCTGTTTTACAAATCTCCTGTTTACATAGCCCTGAGAACGTATTTCAAAACCTGCCCAGCTGTATTTATTTCAAAGTTCTTCTTCACGTCTCAGATGGCACTTTATTCGGTGATGTTTATAATCTGCATAATACAGTCAAAAGAGCGATGTTTTTACTGTTTCATTAATGTGGCTTTTCAAGTGTTAAGCGATGCTTTTAAAAAAGGAATAAATGTATGCTATCTAGAAAAGCTGAACTTTCAAGAGAAATATCTTTTGTTTTCCTATTAGGAAGAAACATATATTTCCCCCCTGTTTAGTGAAGAATTTTTGGAATAAAAAATGTTACTAACACTTTCCATTTAGAAAGCAATACCTGATGGAGTGCCTCTTGGGGGCATGAACCTACCTATAATACTACACTTATGATCTATGGCCCTCCTCCAAATGCCTCCTAAGAGGGATGCTCAGAAAGCAACAAGGGAGATGGCCTTCTTTGTGGTGGCCCCCAATATGGAACAATTTCCCCGATGAGGCTCGCCTGGCACCAACATTGTGATCTTTTCAGCACCAGGTTAAGACTCTTCTCTTCTCTCAGACATTTGGCAGTTTCAATCCATTCCTGGAATTTTCTCATTGTTCATTGTTTAGAATTGACAATAAGATACATTGTATGTGTGTCAGTGCTGTCTGTCTATGTATTAATATGTAAATGGTTTTTACACTCTATATAATATATTTAATGTTTTTTAATAGGGCTGTGCAGCCTGCCCCCCCACCCCGATCTGCCATGGGCCACTTCAGGCTCAGTCTGACCTGCTTTGCATCTGGATCCGAAAGGAGATCTGGACTTCAGAAGTAGATTGGGTGGTGTGGGTTCCTGGGCATGAGGCCAATCAGGAGTCTGACTCCTTGCTCACCTCCCCACCTGCTCCCCCCACCCAAACCTGGTGAGCTGCTGCCCCACCTGCCCACAGGACTTACCTGACCCATCTGTCCTTGAAGAGAGCCACCCTTTTTAAAGAAGATGGCATTTCATATAGCAGCCATGAAGAGCCAATCCTTGAAATGGCCCTTTATGGCCACCGTAGTTTGAACATTAGATCTAGAAAATGACAGAGCACCATCTTCTTAAAAATGGCACCTCTCATTGAGATCAGGTGGCTCCCAGACAGGTCAGGTAAGTCCCTTGGGTGGGCATTGGCAGCATCTCACTAATACCCGATCCTGATTTGGACTGAAGCAGACCAAATTGGCCTGCTTCATTTGGGGATCTGGATTCGGATGTGAAGTGGTGCATAGCCCTAGTTTTTAATTTTTGTAAACTGTCCAGAGAACTTTGGCTATTGGGCAGTATTGAAATGAAATGAAAGCAAAATGTTGGCAGGAAATGAAAGTGATTTTATAATTGAGTTAAGCCATGAATTTTGAAAGTTCAATCTATATTGAAAAAATAATAACCCTCCCTACAGAATAAGGATGGGCGGTTTAAGTCTGGAGCAGGGAAACTTTTAATATATATATATTTGGGACCACCGTTCCTCAAGGGAAATATCTCAGTAGGTTCCCTCCAGTTCGCTCCACCAGATGCCAGTTCATGCCCCCCCCAGCCTTGCAACAGCAGTGGAAACAGTTCCTTATGCTCCTTCCTTGAATGGAGAGTGTGAAGGATTGAGGGGGGGCGTCTTTCTGTAAAGGCCATTTTACATAAATTGGCCTTTATGGCAAAGGCCACCTCCCAACCCTTGACACATCTGGGGACTCTGGGGAAGGAGTCCTCATTGCCTGTGGTTGCCAAGAATTGGCAGGCAGCAACAGGGACTCCCGCAAGCCACTGGGTTTACACGAAGTAGCAGCTCATGCAAGGGATGCTGGCCGGGCCCATGCTGCTACTGAGTCAGCTTCTGCAGGTGAGCCCATCCCTTCCTAGCTCTGGAGAGTCCCCCAATACTCCAGAGCCAATTTAGGGGAAGGAAATATAATGGGAAGGTAGAAAAATTGAAACGACTTTTCTCCCAATTCCAGTGCCTTCACTCATTGGAGTGGCCATCATTGGACAAGACCCCAAATCTTTGGGTCAAGTGCATCCTGACAGCATTACAGTCCCTGCGTTCAAATGTTGTAGGACTCTTTGGGTTTTTTTGAGGAGTGGAACAGAGGCAAGGGGGGAGGGAGGGAGAGAGCAAGAGCAGGGACCACATGCACTTGTACAGGTCCAAACAGCCAATACAATGTCCTAAATGAATCCTGTCCACATACTGCTGTGTCTGTTTTCCATAACAGTTCATTAGGAAGTGCAATCAAAATAGCAATGGAACTCTTTAACTTGGAAGGGATCACCAGCATGTCAGAAAGTATTTGAAACATTTGAGATGATCATCTAATCTCTTGTTCATTGCCAAAATAGTATCACAATTAGGAATCCTGAGTTGTTGCCTCGAAAAGCCATTTAATAAAAAAACAAATTAAAAAGAAACACCAAGAGGCATAACAATTTTGGAAACCGAACGTTGGTTATGCCAGTTTTCTTGAATAGTCCAACCATGCAGGTCACCTTAGGGAAACTTTTTTTTTTAATCCATGCATCCATTTAGACATTGCAAGATCCACTTCGGTATCTCTTAATCCCACTTCAGGACACATAACTCAATTGGAGCCAACAATAATATTTTCAGCGTTCCACTTTCCACAGTCCATTTCTCTCTGGCTGGATTTCCTGACTAGTTATTTGTTTTCAGTGGAGGAATTAAACTTGGCACACTCCCTTAGTCACCCATTTTCATTTGCAATATTTTAGTAGGGTTGCCAGATCCAAACTCAGAGACTGTGTCTGTTACTTTTAGAGTGGAAGAGCAGCAAGTCATTAATCAAGATTCTGTTCTTGGCAAACCATTCTCCCACTCTTTACCTTCTATGGGACATTGTTCCTTTGTTGGTCATAAGAGTATTATATATCTAAAATAAATCATTGTAACATTTTTTTTAAAAAAAATCACATGCAAAGAAAAAAATCATATGTCTATAAAAACAACACCTCTAAAGGAATGTGAACATTAAAACAAGCTTTCAATATCAGGAATAAATTTCAAATGACATTTGTTTACTTTGAAAGGGGTTCAAATACCAGGTAAATAACACCTACAAGTGTTTTCCTTCATAGGAATAGAGATGGTATCATTCAATTCTTATTGAAAGAAGGGGCCTATCAACTCTTAATTTGAGTGGCACTATACCTGGGACTAATCCACACCAAGCAGGATATTGCACATTGAAAGCGGTATGAAAGTGGTATATTAAAAGCAGGAGCCACACTACTGCTTTATAGCGGTATTGAAGTGCACTGACAACTGTTGGGGCCCATTGACGCATACCATATACTGCTTGCATACTACTTTCATAGTGCTATATCCTGCTTGGTGTAGATTAGGCCCTAGAAGGCAGGTTCACAGGGGTGAGCAAGCTTAAGTAGGAGCACTAGGGGTGGGGATGGGGTGGAAGTTGACATTCTCTCACCCACCCACCCCAGCAATCCTGGCACTGCTGAGATCACTGCTGAAACAGCAATCCTGGAGATCACTGGGATGAGTGATGGAAAACCTGTAAGAGCTCTCTCACTCTGTGTCCAGCCTTTGCCACTTCTCTATACAGTGAGAACTATGACATTTTGGGGTGGTAGACTTTGTACTGGTCTTGCACCCCCCATTAAATGTCCTACTCTAGATTTCCACTGCCTGGTGCATGCTGGGAGTCATAGTCCAACATATCCGGAGGGCACCAGGCTACCCTCCTACCCTGCCACACTCTGGAGCTATCCATGGTCCTGAACTTGATTCAATAGTTATGTCAAGTTGTGCATTTGACTTCTTTTTCATAGAATCATAGAATAGTAGAGTATGAAGGGGCCTATAAAGCCATCGAGCTCAACCCCCTGCTCAATGCAGGAATCCACCTTAAAGCATCCCTGACAGGTGGTTGTCCAGCTGCCTCTTGAATGCCTCTGGTGTGGGAGAGCCCCCAACTTCCCTAGGTAATTGATTCCATTGTCATACTGCTCTAACAGTCAGGAAGTTTTTCCTGATGTCCAGCTGGAATCTGGCTTCCTTTAACTTGATCCCATTATTCTGTGTCCTGAACTCTGGGAGGATCAAGAAGAGATCCTGGCCCTCCTCTGTGTGACAACCTTTCAAGTATTGGAAGAGTGCTATCATATTTCCCCTCAATCTTCTCTTGTCCAGACTAAACATGTCCAGTTCTTTCAGTCTCTTCTCATAGGGCTTTGTTTCCATACCCCTGATCATCCTTGTTGCCCTCCTCTCAACATGCTCCAGCTTGTTTTCATCCTTCTTGGAGTGTGGTTCCCAGAACTGGATGGAATACTCAAGATTTTCTAAAATGTTTGGTGCAACCTGAGTGCTTAAGGCAGCCAAGACTCTGTATCAAAGATGCAAGTTCACACTGTAGTGTGTTTAATAGAGACGGCTGCTCAGTGCACCTTTGTAAACTGCAATGTTCTTTTAAACTGACTGTTGAGAATCAAAGCACCATTCTTGCAGGCAATAAATAAGAAAGCAAACGGTGAGATGTCATTAATGAGAAATGGAGAAAGTGGCGGGAAAGATCTCTTGAAGGATATTTGGAATGATCTTGGCTGTATATGTTACAAGTTTATTTTGAAACAAGGATCCAAATTCTGTGGGGAGAAGGTGCAGACTGTGGTTGGCACCCTGCAGCTATTGTTCTTGATTTACAAAATACAAAGTACCTTCAAACTCTTAATTCCACTTTTCAGATACAAAGAGTAAAAGTAAATAAAGAGATTCAATTACATGGACCTCTGAGTCCTGATACAATTAGGGTTCACAGATACATACAACTGGGTGACTGAAAGATCCTGTATGTCATTTATGAGTTTGCTGTATGAAACACTGGTATAGCTGTTCAACTGTTGAATTGCATAGACAGGGGGGAAAGAGGGCAGCACCTTGGTTATTTTTTAAAAAAGGGGGGTGATTTGGATAAAATTGGGAGGAGTGACGTAGTGTAGCTTGTGGATTTCATTACAGCCCCTCTTATTTATTTATTTGTTTGTTTATTACATTTCTATACCACCCAATAGCCGAAGCTCTCTGGGTGGTTCACAAAAACTAAAGCCACAAGCACAGCATAAAAACAATATAAAATATAAATGCTTAAAGCTACTGGATAAAAGTAGAACAAGAATAAAAACCAGTAGCAAAGCAGAGATTTAAAATACAGTAACAAATTTAAAACAGTAGAGTTGAAAGATTAGAATGCAAAAATGCTAAAATTTCTAGGAGAATTGAAAGAGTACAACATAGGCACCAGGCGACCCTTTCTAGGGAGCTCATGCCACAGACAAGGTGCCACATCAGAAAAGGCCCTGTTACTGGTATCCACCCACCTCACTTCCTATAGCAGGGTCTGCCAGAGAAGGACCATTGAAGATGGTCTTAGGTTCTGGGCAGGTACATATGGGAATAAACAATCCTTAAATGTTAATACCAGCACTTTGAGTTGGGACCGGACATGGAACATCATCCCATGCAGCTGAGAAAGTACTGGCATGATATGTTCACATTGACCTGTCCCCATTAACAATCTCATTGCCCTGTTTTGGACCAGCTGAAGTTTCTGGACCATTTTGAAAGACAGCCCCATGTAATAACGCATTGCAGTAATCCAAACAAGAGGTTATCAGAGCATGGATAACTGTAGCTAGGTTATCTCTGTCCAGATAAGCGCGTAGTTGGTATATCAGCCTAAACTTATTCCAGAAGTCAAATACTGACTGGAGATCAGTGAATCCCTAGAGATTAGTTTCTCTATCTCCTGCATCCCATGTTTTAAATCTTAAGTTCTTTTTTTTAAAAGTTGCTAGCCCTAAATATTTGCGAATTTTAGTTAATTCTTATCAAAAATGAAATTCCCATTTCACTGTACTACCCAAATTCAATAGGTACAGCTATTCCCAGAATGGAGAAGACCATCATATACCTGCCTGCCATATAGTTGTTAAAGATGAGATTTCTCCATATATATATATATATATATATATATATATATATTGTTGTCCTTCATATGGAGAATGTTGGTAAATTCTCAAAATCAAACTGAAATAAGGCTCTCACCCACACAATATTGTATGTTATTGCATTGCCTCATATTCTTTTATATATTTGTATTGTATTTTATAATTTTCACTGTTTGTATGGTATTTTAGTCTTTAAACACTTTGCAATCTGTGCGGATAAAATTAGTTATTAAAATATAATTTATTAAGTAATTAATAAATAATCCCTAATACTGATTCAGTTGCCACATTGGATGGGAACCCCTCCTTGCATCATGGAAATCTGAAGTGCACCTACCCATGTTTCTAAACATTGTATGGAGGCTGCTGTATCACAAACGAGTTTGTAGTTATCGTTTTCTCAGCTGAATTCATCAAAGAAAAGAAAGCCCTATGCAGAAAGCCCTCAATATTCAGCATAGCATAAGGGAGCCTATTGAATCCTGAAAAGGCAAAGCGAGGAGTACTCTGTGTATTTTCCTTAATATTTCTGGGAATATAAATGAATGGCTGCAACATAGTTTCAGTACTGCATCATTTCATAATATTCTGATTTATTGTTATGTCAGGTGGAAAGTAAGACATGGCCCTTTGATGCATCACAACCGGGTTTTCTTAAGCAGCTATGAAAGATGTCGTTTCCTTGATGCTGCAAACACCTGAATATACTTTCACTTAAGGAGGAGAAAATATTTTATACATCAACCTGCTCAAGCTCTGTCTTGCACAATGAGGGACGTCAAAGAAATTCAAACCAGATTTGAATGGCTTCAGAATTTTATGAATTCAACTGAGGGATTCTGCATCATTGTGGCATCTTCCAAACTGCAAAGATTCCATGAACTTTCGGAACACTTTTTTAAACTCTCTGGAACTGTATGCCAATGTAGACATACAAACGTTATATGTTAAAAAACAAACAAACAAAAACACCAGGGATCAAAGCAGTGAGTGGACCATGCAATGAAAGATTTTGTTGTTTATTCGTTCAGTCGTTTCCGACTCTTCGTGACTTCATGGACCAGCCCATGCCAGAGCTTTCTGTCGGCCGTTGCCACCCCTAGCTCCCCCAAGGTCAAGTCTGTCACCTCCAGAATATCATCCATCCATCTTGCCCTTGGTCAGCCCCTCTTCCTTTTGCCTTCCACTTTCCCTACCATCAGCCTCTTCTCCAGGGTATCCTGTCTTCTCATTATGTGGCCAAAGTCCTTCAGTTTTGCCTTTAATACCATTCCCTCAAGTGAGCAGTCTGGCTTTATTTCCTGGAGTATGGACTGGTTTGATCTTCTTGCAGTCCGAGGCACTCTCAGAATTTTCCTCCAACACCACAGTTCAAAAGCATCTATCTTCCTTCGCTCAGCTTTCCTTATGGTCCAGCTCTCGCAGCCATAGGTTACTACGGGTAATACCATTGCTTTAACTATGCGGACCTTTGTTGTCAGTGTGGTGTCTCTGCTCTTAACTATTTTATCAAGATTTGTCATTGCTCTCCTCCCAAGAAGTAAACATCTTCTGATTTCCTGGCTGCAGTCAGTGTCTGCAGTAATCTTTGCGCCCAGAAATACAAAGTCTGTCACTGCCTCCATGTTTTCTCCCTCTATTTGCCAGTTACCAATCAACCTGGTTGTCATAATCTTGGGGTTTTTTTTGAGGTACTAATACCTTATTAATATTCTGTGAAACACTTATAGAATGGATTAAACAAAATCCATACATCCCTCCGCACAATTCCACCCAAGTGGAATGCAGGTTCAGCTAACCATGTATGGCAGTCTGTCAGTGTCTGGTGCTTGAGGAAAGTCCATAGTTCAGTGTTCCAGTTGTTCCTGCTTTGCAGAGAGATGGATTCAGTACTTGGCTTCTCCTGATGCAGTTGGTGTGAAAGACTGCTGCATAAAACCCTGGTGAACTACTACCAACTGTCAGTGGGAGAGGTCATAGCTCAGTGGTAGAGCACCTGCTTTGCATGCAGACGGTCCCAGGTTTGATCCCAGGCATCTCCATCTAGGACTGGATCCACACACACCCCAAAACCATGGAGGTGCTGCTGCTAGACAGTGCTGTGTTTAAATGGACCAATGGTCTGATTCAGTTTAAGGCAGCTTCTTATGTTCCCGCAATGGATAATATCAGGGCTGATGGCCAGATAGTCTGACTTGATGTAAGGAGGCCTCCTGTGAACCCCACATTTCTACAGTCCAGCCCATGCAGCAAAAATGGGTCATTTCTTGGTGGCCCTGGTAGGCCACCATACAGGCTGTGATCTGTGTTCACTTTGGTGGGTCACAGACCATGCAGGCCTGCTGTTGGTGAACAGGGCTCAAGGTGAAGGATGAAGAGAACGGTTTGTTTCATTTCCTCCCACACTTTTCTTTTCTTTTAAGTCTCAAGTACTTTTTAATCCCACATTATGAAGAAAAGTGTGAATTTAGGCAAACTTGAGAAAAGAAAAGAACCAAAACTAAATTCTCACCCGTCGGCATCAGCCAAATTCATTACATAAAGCTATTTGAAACATGGAAAGAGCCATGTTTTACCGGACTGCAATGCAGCTGTTAAAGATTATGAGCCTTGGAGAAGAAAACTACTGGCAACCCTGCTTCAGCATCAAAAACATGGCAGAAATACAAGGATTCAAACCCAGACTTTTAGGACCTAAGCACTCAAAGACCTCTGCTTGGATAGACAAATCTGCCACTTTCTCCTGCATTCAGAATATTTTAGGCTCATGTTCTTTTCTTTAACTTTCAATAGGAATTGAGATCCTACTTAGGCCATTTAACTGTAAATGTTCCATAAAAATATCAGTCACAGACTAAGATTCCAATGTTTCTTTAGTGATTGTGATTAATTATTATGCATGTCCTTCTGTATTTTGTTAACCTTACTTCAAAATAAAATAAAATTTCATGAGCCAAAAAAAAAATAGGGTGTCATGTTCTGTCTCTCTTGTTTATGAAGCAATTTGTGGATTTTGCTAAGCTCTTATCCAAAAAGTAAACGAACCAACTTCTCACCCCTCCCTACTCCAGGCTGCATCTAGAAAGTACTTTAAAGGTGAAGAAGAAAATAGTTCTGAACTTTCTTCAGCTTTAATTTGTTTGGTCTCCTCTCTGCCCCTACTCCCTCACCAGTGATGACAGAGAGTATGAAAAGATGGAGAAAGAATATGAGATAAATGGGACCATCTTAGCAAAGCCTTGCTGTGTTCTTCCTTGAAAAGCTTGACTGCTTAGATGAGATGTTGACAGGAGGTCAGCAACTCTCTATGTACCTGTGTACATAAGAGTGAGCAGAATAAACTTATACTGTCATAGCTTGTTATGATAGATCTCTCTCTGTGTTTATGTCTGTTAACTACTCTTGTTCACATTGATCTTTGCAATACTCCAGAGATCTAGCACTTCAATTGTGGAGAAAGTAAGAGGGGTCTATAAAGACTTTCAAAGGCTATGAAATTGTTACAAGACTTTGGGAGGGGGGAAAAAAACACCACTGATGTTTTTTTGTGGGGAAAATAGATTTGTGTTTAGCTGGACATAATAGCAACAATGTTTCTGGAATCAATATGTCAGGCTCAATTCTTAGTGTTCCATTTTGCTCATTAAAAGCTGAGCACTTTGGGGGTGAGGGCTGAGATTGCAGCCTTCAAAACTGAACACGCTTACTTTTCGCACGGCTTTGCACAGTGAGATCATGAATCCCATTGAAGGCCTGGACAGAATGTTGGCTGCCAGTTAATGCTTATTTTATAAAGGAGAGGACGAACCAGTAAAAGGAGTGGGAGGGAGGCAGGGAGTGGGGGGAGGGGGTAATATGAATGATCCAAATTTAAGTGCTTTATGTTTCATATATTCTACTGGGACAGATTTTAGAATGTGCCAATAAAATTAATTGGTCAGACAGGGCAACCCTATCTGTAGAGTTTGGTGCAAATGCCTTATCCAAAGCTTTCCTAGGTTCCAGATGGCAGGGCACTCTTCTCCCTTATGTTCAGGGAGTAGGGATGCCATGAGTGCCCGATGGACAGGCTCCCCTGCATCCACCCCCTGGACCTAGGCAGGCTCCTGCAGCGCATTTGCAGACGTGTGCTCAAGCATTCTCAAGACCCTGACAAGCACTCAGCAGCCATCTGCCCTCATCCTGAGCCTCCATTGTGTGTCACAATGGCAGCTCCAGAAAGTGCATATTTCCCTCCCCTGTGTAAATGGTGCTCGGAAAGGCCACATTTACACAGGGTGGGGGCATGCACAATTTCTGGAGTGAGAGCAGATGGCTGCCAAGCACTCATCAGACTGAACCAAGCCTCAAAAGAAGGCCATGTGGCCCAACGAGCAGGGGCAGACAGACATGGGTGAGTTCGCCCACCTCATGGAAGGAATTAGAGGCTATTATTATTATTATTATTATTATTATTATTATTATTATTATCATCATCATCATCATCATCATGTTGAGATTATGTTGACAGACTGGAAAGGCCCTGGATCCTGCAGATCCAAGACCTCCCCCAATCCATCCATGCCCCCCCCATACAGATCCAACCCCTTTTAAACTTTCCCAACATCAGAGCTTCAACATCAAAGCATTGAATGTTGTGGAACTTTCTGCAGGGATTGGGAGGATTGCAGCCATAAAATTGCTGCTTTTTTAACTTTTGGGGTGGATTTGTGCAAGCTCGCATTCACATAAGTGCACCTTTGCAAATGAACAAAATTCTCATTCCCCCCCAAAAAAGAATAATGATTCCATCAATGAGCAGACAATGGAATAAAAGATGCCTGTCTATCTGCAAAGCACAGATGAAAGGGGTTTAACAAAATGTGGGCTATGTTGACTACAGTGAGCTCTCAAGGGTTAGAAGCTCCACACCCAATCTGAATTTCAAGATGGAAGGTTTATGAATAGTAACTAATATTATTAATTTAACAACAAGAAATTATTATTATTATTATTATTAGTATTATTATTATTATTATTATTTTCTTAGATGTATGTAAATAAAAATGGAAATTTGAATGCTGATATTGTGCCAGATTGCACAAAATGTCATTTCTACTCTAGACATGAAATACACAGAATGATGGCAATACAGCTTGTTTGCAAAAGGAAAAAGGGAGGAAAACCCACTTAAGACCTTGGAGTGATTATAATGCAGCTGTTACCACAGCTGGAGAAAAAGACATTTTCTTGAAACTGGAGATAATTATGTTAGAGAGAATGCCAACTCTAGAAAAGTCTGCACAGTGAAACTGTGAGGCTTTATGACCAATCGAGTATGGATATTTTTAAAAAGCAAGATCTAATATTGTATGAAACTTCTACCTTATGAGCATGAGGCAGGAAGTCTTCAATGCTCAGGCACCTGTTTGTAATACATAGTGCATGCACTAGTAACCTCAAGGCTCGAGTTCTGCAATGTGCTGTGCATTGTACCTACAATTAGTTCAAAATATAGCAGCCAGGTTGGTCACTGGTACATCTAGGGGTGACCATATTACACCAACTTTAAAATCACTCCACTGGCTGCCAATTAGTTTCCAGGCGAAGTACAAAGTGTTGGTCATTACCTTTAAAGCCCTACACGGTTTGGGTCCAGGTTACCTTTGGGATTGCCTTCTCCCATACCATATGCCCCACACACTGAGGTCCTCTGGGAAGGGTTTACTCCAGTCTCCCCAAACTAGTCCGACAACTGTTACCCAGAGGACCTCTTCTTCTGTTGCCCCCAGACTGTGGAATGGCCTGCCAGAGGAGATTCATCAACTTAACACTTTCTCCGAATTTAAGACAACCATAAGGACTAATCTCTTCTGGTAGGCCTACCCAGTTGAATTTCAAACCTAAGAATTTTAAGATGTCTTGATTGTTATTTTAATATTGTATTGGTTTTATATGTATTGTATTGGTTTTAATCTTTTAATTAATTTTATGTTTTTGATTTATATTGTATTGTTGTACTAATCTTGTTCCTTGCCTCAATCCAAACAGAGAGGTGGGTAAGAAATTATAATTATTATAATTATTATTTGCATATGAATGAGATCATATTTTGTACCTGGTATATTTTAAAAGCCATATATTAGGAGAGCAGGGAAGAACAAGCATTGGTAAAATGATGTGCTGATGAAAGCTGTAACATGTTCTTGCAAATTCTTAGAGCTCTATCAGATGGGCATTTTATTGCATACTCATTACTGGGCACGTGTGGGTTTTCGCGGGTCCCTGTTATGATGTCATTGGCCTCCCACATGCCTCCCACTCCTTCTTGCCTTCTTCTCACCACAAAAAAACAAACAAACCAGTAAGTCCAACATAAAATAAAGATGGAAGTTGCCGCTATCTCCTGTTGTATGTGGGAGAAGCACATTGTTTACTTCCTCTTTCAAAAGAGGAAGTAATGTGGGACAAATGTGTGGGTGGAGAAGCGATGGTAAGCAGTGATTTTCCAGTGTTGTGACACCCAATCAACATTATCCATCTCAGTCAACTTTTAACAGAAGAGCCTTTGTCTCTTTGTCTCTTTGTCTCATGACCAAATAGCATTCCTTTCTTGGGCTTCACTTTGCATGACAAATTCAGCTAGAGTGAACTTCCTAGATAAAATTGCTGCATTTATTCCCTGAGCTTCATTTTTTAAAAACCTAGGTATGTCTACTTGGGTAGAGTACATCTTTATTCTATGTTTGCACGGTATGCTCAAACAAAAGATTTTGTTGTTGGTATGATAACTAATGGTTTTGAAAGACACAAACACATCATCAGAAATGATTATTGTCTTCTTAAATAGGTCCGTTCATGGAGAGTCCTGTAATGAATGCCTGTCACTTCAGTCTAATTCTGAATTTCAGGAGTATTCATTTATTTATTGCATATTTATACTGCCAAGGCTCTCTGGTCAGTTTACAATTAAAGTAGCAAAAAAGGGGGGAAAGGCACCATCAAAAACTGTGTGAGTAAAAAGCTGAAAGCTCTGGTGCTTGAAATATCAAAATATAAAGAAGTGTGGGACATTGCTATAAATGATAAATTGACATGTAATATTAAAATGAAAAGAGGTATAGTAAAAACGAATGATTTTGAGGGTATATGGAAAAAGTTCCTAGAGTTTGTGTTTTCTAAGGGAAGAGGGAAACCACCAACAGATGAATCTATGAATTTTTGGAAACAGGAATGAGATCCCGAGGTGGGGGGAGCACTGTTATGTTGAGTACGAATATGTTTAATAGCTTAAGTATGAATATACGATATTAAGGCAATTTTATATTAATGTATCAACTGTTTTTTATTTGTTGTGTTTGTTGTTGTTGTATTTTTTTAAAATAATTTTTTTAAAAAAAAAATATATCAAAATGATTTTTTTATTGTAATCCAAACTATGAGAAAGTGAATCTTAGTTTAAAACTTGCTACAGAAATTGTATGACGCTCAATGTTTTGGGTCCGAGGACCCTTCATCAGGAGCTGTATAGCGTCACAGTTTTTTCTCTGTAATAGTCGTAAATTCACAAGCTTTTAAAATAAATTTTAACAAACTGCAGTCGAGTTCATTCACTCTCTCTAAGCAATCATCCCTGTGCATCCAGATAATGCACAGAGGATCCCTGGCCCTGGGATATAGCCTACCCCTTTGGGCCTGCTTTTTCCTGCAGTCTCAGGCTGAGCCTGAAATCGTGAGCGTGTGGCCCATTTTTGTGGCTTTTCCCAGCTCCACACAATTACTCATGTGGAGCCAGGAGCCACGCACAGGGCGCAGCGCTCCCAAGGAGCTCTGTGCCCACTGGGGGCAGAGTGGGGGGAGCGGGGGAACCCAACATTTTTTAAAAAAACGTTTACCTTTGTGCATGATCGTTCGTGCACATCATCCCCTTTAAAAGTAAAAGAATGGCAGGCGCCAACGACTCTCTTTGTGAGGTCGCCTCGCCTTACGTGTAAATGAGGGCGACATCCCACAATACTTGCATCGCAGGGTCTCCCCTCATCCGTCGCGGATTTACCAGTAGGTCTAGCTAAGGCCTTGGTTTGATCATTTCCTTTTCCTTTTTCTTTATGTTCAACCATCACATCTTGTTTACCATCTGTGTGTGAGCAGCCATGCCTCAATGGAGCGTACCCAGTCCTTACAGCAGGACAGCTGCCCAGCTTTTCAGATTCCAATACCAGTGATCTACCAGTCCAGAACAGAATTTGACTGGTCATAGCACTAAAATATCAGCGGTTTTCTGGGAACCTTAGTCAGAAAATGGTTAAACGATTGAGTGGACTGCCCATTTGAGACTTTCATTATAGAAGCGATCGTCAGCCTGGAACTGCCCATGTCTCTTTATTAAAGCTTTTGGGCAATTAAGTTGACAATGAAAATGTACCATTATTTGGGCTAATTAAATTAACTAAAATGGCAATCTATCTTGCATTGGTTGAGCAGCGTGCAGTGAAATAGAATTCCTCCTAATCTTGAATGGCCTCCAAATCTGAAGCAGTTCTCCCGGTAATGTAGTGGGCAGAAACTACCAATCACCAAACTGACACATCCTTTAGTAATAGATCATTCTAACAATATCTAGACTTTAAAGGTTATTATTAACGTAAATACTGAAGGAAAAGAGGGAGCTGTAAAAGGTGCAAATGTGTGTGTTTTTGAAAAATACCGTAGTCTCTGTACTGAAATATCATAGAACATCCCATATCCAGAAATCTCTGGAGCCATAAAAATTTGTCTCCCAGAGAGGGAATAGGCGAACAGAGGGAGATATAAAACATGCCAGTGCACAAAGTACATTTATAGAACATAAAACATGTTCGGAATGCAAAAAGATGTAGTTCAAAGCATTCTGAGTAAACAAGGCTTCATGATGTTATTATTTTAAAGAGGATGACAATGTGAAACATGACTGAGCAGCTGAAAACGTTGCTTTTGCAATTTTAGGAGTCAATCCTCAAGAACTCACACATAACCTGAGATTAGAAGGCCTCAAAGACCCAAACAGATTTCATGAATCCCAAAACATTTAGACCTGCATGGAAGCTTCCCAAAGTTCTGGCCAGCCATAACTGAAAGTAGAGAAGGGGAAGAAATTAGTTTGTTTTCACTTTTTAAATGCAAGTTCACTAATTTCACTCCGAAACTCAGTCATCCTTCAAAATCCACCCTTTTCTTAATTTTACAATGAAGTTCTCCAATTAAAAGAAAAAGCTTGCTTAACTGTGCATATTAGTCAAATTGCTGTTAAACATGTGTATATTAGGTAAAATTGTGCAGTAAAATGCATGCATGAGGAGAAATGGAATAGCTTTTCAGAGGGGAGAAATCTCAATTTTGAGATGAATCAAACATAAAATTGATTGGGGGAAAATATATGAGAAACTGCCAGAAACTAAAACTGGCAGATTCATTGCTCCCTAGAAAGCAGAATATCATAGGAAATGGATATGGTGATCCATCAAGCCAGTGTCCTGTTCTTATTTCCACAGATTGCACAATTCTCAAATTTTGATAAAAGGCAGTGAATTCTCAAGGTAGAGATTTCAAGGGCCCTCCAAAACCTCGAGCTTGCTGGTTCGGAGATGAAAACTGGAGAATTTTGCTGCTGTGATATGGACATAAACAATAAAGTGTTTGACCAGCCAGTTACAGTAACCGAGGTTTTCCCATCTCCAGATTTGCTGTTTGCTGTATGGCACATGTAAGAAATGCTGGCAGATTTCTGTGGGCTCATCTACACCAAGCAGGCTATTCCACTACGACAGTGGTATGAAAGTGGTATATAAAAGGCAGGAGCCACACTACTGCTTTGTAGCAGTACTGAAGTGCACTGCAGGATCTACACTACTGCTTTATAGTGGTACTGAAATGCACTGACAACTATGGGGGCCCATGACACATCTACACCAAGCAGGATATAACACCATCGCCATGGCTAGACCAGGCCTATATCCCGGGATCATCCCTGTGCATCCAAATGACACACAGGGGATCCCAAGAGCAGGCAGGGACAAGTCCTCCATTTGCCTGAGATAATCCTTAGGTCTAGCTAAGGCCTATGAAAGCAGTATGAAAGCAGTATATGGTAAGTGTCAATGGGCCCCAACAGTTGTCAGTGCACTTCAATACTGCTATAAAGCAATAGTGTGGCTCCTGCCTTTTATATACCACTTTTATACTGCTTTCATAGTGGAATATCCTGCTTGGTGTAGTTGAGCCCTCTCTCTCTCCCCCCTCACCTCAGGCCATATACTAACATTTAAATTAAACTTCTCCCCAGATCCTTCTGAGGTTCTGGAACTGCATGCCCACTTTTAAATCTGCGTTGAATTGTATGCCTCTGCTGTCTATACAACACTTCAGTCTCCATCACACTGATTGTTAGAGGAAGCTATGCGGAGAAAAACAGCCTTTGTTTCTATTTCAGCCGTCCTGTCCCTAAAACAATTGGCAGGAACACTAATGGACACAGCTGTTCCGATGAGAAGTTTCGGATCTTTGCCGCTTACTTGGAACGCGTCAAGCAAAAACATTGCCATGATGTAGCACAATTGCTCTCAGCGGATGTATTGGGAAATGGCACTGCCTATCTAAGGTAGTGGTGTTTGATTCAAGTTAGTTTATGGCCTATTGAACCCATTGGGGTGAAATTGACTCAAGAACTAGTTGCACTTTTGGCAGGACATCTTGTCCATGCTGACTTGAAAAGCTTTGGCATGGAAGTGATATGATCATGAATTACCCCTTGGCTTGTATGAACAGGAAATTGTCTGGCTTACCCATAATTCAATACAATTTCAGCGGGCATATTTCTACGAAGGTGCCTGGGAATGTTTGCCGGGAAACCTCATCTTCGACCATGAAAGTTGGCATAACTATGGTTAGTTAGGAGTGAAGAAAAGTCAATGGGCCTGTTCAGACAACACGCTAAGCCATGGTTAGGCTGCAAACCTAACCATGGTTAGGCTGTCCTGGACAGGGTTGCACTCCGTAGTTTGGGGGTGCTCTTGGATCCAGAACTGTCACTTGAGGCACAGGTGAACTCAGTGGCAAAGAGCACCTTTTATCAGCTTAGGTTGATATACCAACTACGCCCTTATCTGGACAGAGATAGCCTAGCTACAGTTATCCATGCTCTGATAACCTCTCGTTTGGATTACTGCAATGCGTTATACGTGGGTCTGCCTTTGAAAACGGTCCGAAAGCTTCAGCTGGTACAAAAAAGGGCAGCCCATTTACTAACAGGGACTGGCCGGCGAGATCACATTACGCCAGTCCTTTTACAACTTCATTGGCTGCCAGTCCAGGTCCGGGCCCAATTCAAAGTGCTGGTATTAACATTTAAAGCCCTAAACAGTTTGGGGCCAGGTTATTTGAAGGAACGCCTCCTCCTATATGTACCTACCCGGACCTTAAGATCATCTGCAGGGGCCCTTCTCCGTGAGCTCCTGCCAAAGGAAGTGAGGCAGGTGGCTACTAGGAGGAGGGCTTTCTCTGCTGTGGCTCCCCGGTTGTGGAATGAGCTCCCCAGAGAGGTCCGCCTGGTGCCTACACTGTACTCCTCCCGTCGCCAGCTGAAGACCTTTTTATTCACTCAGTATTTTAACACTTAATTTTAACTTAAATTTAAATTTTACTGTTTTAATTCTGTATTTTAATTTTACATCAATTTTGTTGTGTGGTTTTTATCCTGGTTGTGTTTTTTATACTGTATTTTGTATTTGTGCTTTTAACCTGTTGGTTGTTTTATTATGGTTTTAATTTTTGTGAACCGCCCAGAGAGCTTCGGCTATTGGGCGGTATAAAAATGTAATAAATAAATAAATAAATAAATGTAGTCACCATGGTTAGGAATGGTTCACACAATACGCTAAGCCTAATGTTTAGCTCAAAATGCTTAACCATCATGGTTTAGCATGTCATCTGAACAGGGCCAATATGTACATACTTATACAGCCAGTTCAATGGAATTTGCATATGAATGAATGAATGCTAAGCACAGCAACGCTATTGGATATCATTCATACATACATATATATATATATATATATATATATATATATACACACACACACACATACACACACACACATTTGTATGTGAGTGTGTGTGTGCAGCATTCATTCATATGCAAATTCCATTGCATACAGCAACCTTATCAGCATGCAACTCCTTTGCTAAGGGAACTGCACTGGTTGCCTATTCACTACTGGGCCAAGTTTAAGGTTCTAGTATTAGTGTACAAAGCCCTAAACAACTTGGGACCAGGATACCTGAGAGAGCACCTTCTCCTTCACCAACCTGCCTGGCCACTTAGATCATCTGAGGGCATGTTCCTGGTGGTTCTACATGAACCTATGGTCCAATTGCAGACCACCAGGAGAAGAGCCTTCAGTGTGGTGGCGCCCTTCCTATGGAAGTCCCTGCCTTTGGAGGTCATATAATATCCAACAAGACAGTACTAATAAACTAATCCTACAACCGAGCACTGAAGAGGAGAGAGAATAAAGCACAATATGTGATTAGAAACCCAGAGATGACACTACATTATCCTGTGGCAGTCACATGACCACAGAGACATATCTTCTTCTCTTCTTATTTCACGTTGTAGGCATGAACGCTTCCATTGAAACCAGATCTGAGTCATGGTTCATGCAAAGCCATGGTGATTCGATGCAACAAATAAACACATTTATTGGGAGGCACTTTCCAAAGAACATAACATGTCCGCCACTGCCAAAGAATGAAGGATGCTATTCCGTACCCACCCCCTACAAAAAACATCATTAGACAGCATTGGGCAGAGTAGTTCCCATAATGAAATTATATTCTTTCAGTCCTCCCATATCCCACATCACTCCTACACTGGTCTGTGCATGGTCTATTAAGCATTAGATGTGCAAATTTAAAAGATGAAGAGCAGTATTGGATGTTGTTGCTGTACCTACACTATATTGCACCAGCGGGGCACATTATCAGCACAACAGGAGACTAGTATAGTGGCCATACTGACTGGGAATTATGGGAATTGCAGCCTACCACATCTGGAGGGCACCACACTGGAGAAGGCAATCCAAAAGTAACTCTAGGAAATGAGCCAGTAAAATAAATAAATAAAGCCGCAACATAAAAATGCGAAACATTTTCGAACAACCTCTTAAGGTTATGGTTTTACAGAGGATGAGGAATGAACTAACATTTCTCTATTGTGCGTAAAGGCACTGAACAATAATCTGGCTTCGAAGGGTGCATGAAAAATGTGTGCTGAGTCTGTTTTTGCACCTCAGCACATCATTTTCGCTCACAGCTTTGTGTGAGCTGCATGAGAATGACTATACCAGAAGAAACCAGGATGGAGAACTGAACCATAGAACATAGTTGTCTGAGCTCTTTAAAGCTGCAAATGAACATTTATGGATGGGCTTCATGTGAACCTATCCATTTTAAAATAATAATTAATAAATAATAACTGTACATTATTAGTAGTACTATGCCAAAAAAAAAAAAATGATTCTTCCATGTTCGGAATTTTGTAAGGAATGAAAAGTCTGGTGAAAGAGGCTAGGAGAGCTGAGAATTTTGGAGAAATGTCTCCTTTGGGATGGGGACAGCGTTTCCAATACCTTTTTAAGGGTATGCAGTTGCTAAGAGATCTTCTTTTTATTATTTATTTATTTAATTACATTTTTATACTGCCCATCAGCCAAAGCTCTCTGGGCAGTTTGCAATTAAAAACCATAAAATATAGCAGGTATAAATTTAAAACATTAAAAAGTTAAAAAGGCAATATAAAACCTGCTACATTAAAAACGAGGGAAAGCCTGTGTGAAAAGGTATGTCTTCAGGAAGCATTTACAAGATATTATGTTTTCCATGCGGGAGGGTCTTCCAGAAGGTGGGTGCCACCACAGAGAAGGCCCACTGCAGAGGTTCTTCATGGTGGCATTCCATTCATCTCGGAATGGCCAGTAGGGCCTCCTCTGAGGATCGTGGTTGTCATCCGGGTATATATAAGGGAAGGCGGTCTGCTAGATATGCTGGTCCCAAGTTGTTGTTTTTACTAACAACCCTGGCACTTGTAGGAGCTCAGGAGTTCTTCCTGAATGCCTGTTGGAGAGGGTGAGATCACATGGTCTTCAATAGGCATTCAGAAACAACTGCTGGTTTCCTCTAAGTGCTGGAGGTGTTGTTGTTCTTGTTTTAAAGAAAAGAAAAGAAAAGAAAAGAAAAGAAAAGAAAAGAAAAGAAAAGAAGACTCCTCAACAACCAGTTACACTTAAAAGGGTACGGAGAAATTCTCTGACTCACCCACATCCAGCTCCGTCAGACTCTCGCCAAGCTGCCACTGCCACCCACCCACTCATCCACCCACACTCACAGTGCTGCATGAGCCTGTTTGTGGCTCAGCAAGTGCCTGGCAGACTGCAAGCCCATCCACCATTTGGACACACAGGGACTCGGCCGTGACCAGCCTGCATTTTCGGGCTGGTGTAGAAACGGCCTTAGAATATATTGCACTGTATATTTTGCACTGTTTTCTTTATGGGTCAGAAATCTTGCAATGTTGTTCCTTTTTTTATGAGTCAGAAATATATTGCATTCATTTATTTTTGAATGTCTGCCCTATGATCTCCCTAAGGATCAGCATTTGTAAATGTCAGGCTATGAAACCGATACTAGAAAGATCCCCACAATTGTCTGCCCTGATGGCTAAAAGCCAGCTGATGCCAGAAAGTCTTAAAATATTGCCATAAACTGTTCTGGCTACAACTGTAAAGCTTTCATTGCCGTAGGTTGCTCCCAGGGATTTTCCAGATAAATCTGCAAAACCACAAGGAGAGGAAGTCGAGGAGTCATAAGATTGCTCCAGTTAGTGCAGGCAATCATCTAAAGATGGTAGTGCATGCGCTGGTAACTTCAAGGCTCGACTTCTGCAGTGCTCTCTACAAAGGGCTACCTTTGTGCCTAGTCCGGAAACTTCAACTAGTTCAAAATATGGCAGCCAGGCTGGTCACTGGTACACCTACGGGTGGCCACATTACACCAGTTTTAAAATCTCTTCACTGGCTGCCAATTAGTTTCTGGGTGAAGTATAAAGTGTTGGTTATCACCTTTGAAGCCCTACATGGTTTGGGTCCAGGCTACCTGCAGGATCGCCTTCTCCCATACAATCCGCCCCGCGCATCTGTCCTCTGGGAAGAATCTACTTCAGTCAGCCAAAAGCGGTATGAAAGTGGTATATACTGTAAAAGGCAAGAGCCACTCTACAGCTTTATAGCAGTATAGGCCCATTGACACATACCATATCCCGCTTTCATACTGCTATATCCTGTTTGTTGTGGCTCCTGCCTTTTATAGACCACTTTCATAGTGCAATATTCTGCTTGGTGTAGATTAGGCCTCAGTTGAAGTGAAAAAGTATTTGGGATCATTTTATATATGTAACCCATCCTGAGCCTTAAGAGATTCGATGAGTTAACACTAGGGGTCCATGAACTCACCCCTATCTGGCCCATCAGACACTTGTGCCATCGCTGCAACTGTCCACCCCTGCTCATCGGGACGTGCAAGCTTCTTCTGAGGCTCAGCCTGATGAGCACTCATCATCAGCCATCCTCCCTCGCTGCTGAAATTGCACACTTCCCCCCACTGGGTCAATGGGGCCTTTACTAGGGTGACCATATGAAAGGGAGGACAGGGCTCCTGTATCTTTAACAGTTGCATAGAAAAGGGAATTTCAGCAGGTGTTATTTGTATATATGGAGAACCTGGTGAAATTACCTCTTCATCACAACAGTTAAAGCTGCAGGAGCTATACTAGAGTGACCAGATTTAAGAGAGGGTACGGCACCTGCAGCTTTAACTGTTGTGATGAAGAGGGAATTTGTGTGGCACAGAGCGGTAAAGCAGCAGTTACTGCAGCCGAAACTCTCCCCACGGCCTGAGTTCGATCCCAGCGGAAGCTGGTTTCAGGCAGCCGGCTCGGGTTGACTCAGCCTTCCATCCTCCCGAGGTCAGTAAAATGAGTACCCAGTTAGCTGGGGGAAAGGTAATAACGGCCGGGGAAGGCAACGGCAAACCACCCCTCTATAAGGCCTGCCAAGAAAATGTCAGCGAAAGCTGGCGTCCCTCCAAGAGCCAGTAATGACTCAGTGCTTGCACGAGAGGTTCCTTTCCTTTCCTTCCTTCCCCATATATACAAATGCCACCTGCTTAAATTCCCTTTTCTATGCAACTATTAATGATACAGGAGCCTTGTCCTCCTTTTCATATGGTCACCCTAGCCTTTACGGCCACTATTAAACATGGAGATGAGTTGCTATAACCTGCTTGAGCGCCTTGACCAAGATTAGAACATTTTAAACTGGCAAACAATTGCTTTGATGGACGAGTCCATGATAGATTATTCAGAAGGAGACATACTGCCAGTGGAATGGTTCCTTCACTCAACACAGAATTAATTACCTTAATTGGCCACTTGTGTGCTCAAGGGTTGGGCAGACAAGTGGTAGGCCTCACCTCTACTAGAATCATGTTCACACATCCTCAGCTTATTCATATTCAAAGGAACATGACAATAGGGAGTGATAGATAAATCCAACATAACCCCATGTAAAATAAGAATCCAACTTTTCTTTTAGCGTGAAAGGTTGTGTGGTGTACAACTCTTTCTCCCTCCCTTGTGTATGAATCGCAGGGAATTCTGTAGCCTAAGAAAAGCAGAACAGATGTTCATCCCCATTTGGCACTTCCGAACCTGCCAGTGTTACATCTTGGGTGTACTTTATCTATTTCTGAAAAGAAAGAATCAACCTTGATTGGCACTTTGCTATAGAAATGTATGAAAGTATTCTAAGAAAGCATCCATTAACACCTACAGCTTAGCTATAAATCTGTACATGTTAAAGAATGCAATTATATGAGCATTATTTGCACATAAAAGAGACAAAAGAAGCAGGTGTATTCCATATCTATGGGGTAACTGCATAAGTTCCAATGCTTTTGTCCAGAGTCGTAGAATTTTTGAGGACAACCAGGTATGAGCCTTGCTTGGCCATCATTTGGTTGAAATGCATGGTGAAATTCTCATTTACAACTGATCGCTTGAAAGTCACCTGCAAGCTACTTTCAGGTATTTTTAGGGAAAGCTTTTTAAAGCTTTAGAAGCCTTTTCAAACTGAGTGTGCAGAATATTAAAAGAACATGCATTACAAATGAAGAATATCCAGCAGAGCCTGAAAATATTGTCACACTTCTGGTACTCTTGGTTCCCCCCTTCTCCCTGCCCCGAATATTGTCATTGGACATTAACCTTATTTTTGTTACTTCTAGGTAGACTTATTGTTCACAGTCTAGAGCCTTTATACATGAAGCTTTTCTGGTGTGATCATGATTCCTCACTCACAGTAGCTCCTTTACCCGATATCATGTAGCAAGTCCTTTACATGACATTGTCATCCTCCAGAGCCTCTCCCGTGCTTTGCAAAAAATATCCTCTGTGTGTGTTGTGTGTATCTGTATGTGTTTTCCTAACAAGGAAGGTCTCGTATTTTTCTGAATGGTGTTACAGAACTCCTGTGTATTTGCTCAATTCCACTATATCACAGTGCCACCTAGTGGAACATATAGAAAGGCAGAGAAAGAAAAACCCTGGAGGGGGGCGTGTAAAGGATCTGATCTTAATCCACAAAGAATCCAGAAGCAGAAACCTTGGTAAAGGTGCAGATTAAAAGACTCATTTAGAAAAGCACCTAATGTACTTAGGCCTACTAAATTAAATGGGCTTAATGGTGCAATCCCATCCTTACACTAGCTGAACTGGGATAGCTTTGCTATTAAATTCCTTAAACCAGCATGGGTTATGATGTTGTAGTGACATCATTAGGTGACTGCAACCTTACATAAGTTCTTTGCCATAGTAATTATGATTGCATAAGAGGGAAGCAATGGCCTGAGTTGGGGAGTTACCAGCTTGTTCAGGACCCTGGCCTCCCCCAGGGCTCAGTCATGCCTTCCCCACTGGCAAAAACATATGACAGCTGTCACTTCAACACCCACCCCGCATTGGATTCAATGGAGAGGTCAAGGTGACTTACCCTCATCTCACTTTCTACTCCTGCCCCTGACTACAACAAAGGACAGGATTTGAACTAACTCAGCAGTCCATCCTGGCATCTGGAGTATATAAACCTTAGCGAGCAAACTGACTCACGTCTATCAAGACATACATCAAAAGCTTCATTACTCTGCTCCAAAGTCTAGATTAGGGATGGTAGATCTCCAGATGTTTTAGATGTTCAACTCCCAGGAGTCCCTGCAGCATGGCCAATGGTCAGGAATGCTGGAAGTTGAAGTCCAAAACATCTGGAGGTCTGCTTTCTGCCTACCTTTGCGCTAGCGAACTGGGACCACACAAGTAAGAACAGTGAGATGAGCAGAGAGGCCAACAATATTCTCCCAGGCCAGGGTTGGAGGAGAATTTCGGTAGTCTGCAAAAGCAAGCTTCTCCTTCTCATCTTCATCAGGTGTGGCTGTGGATGTGCTGAACCGGTACCTGGCTGCGACAATGGACTGAATGAGGGCTAATAAACTGAAACTCAATCCAGACAAGTCTGAGATGCTGCTGGTGGGTGGTTCTTCTGATCAGATGGGGGTGGTGGTGTTGAACTGTTTCTGGATGGGGTTGCACGCCCCCTGAAGGAGCATGTTCATAGCTTGGGGGTTCTCCTAGAACCATCTCTGTCACTTGAGGCTCAGGTGGCCTCGGTGTCACGGAGTGCTTTCTTACAACTCCGGTTGGTGGCCCCGCTGTGCCCCTATCTGGACAGGGATATCTTAGCTTCAGTTGTCCATACTCTGGTAACCTCCAAATTAGATTACTGCAATGCCCTCTACATGGGGCAGCCTTTGAAGATGGTTTGGAAGCTGCAGCTTGTGCAAAATGCAGCGGCCAGATTGATAGCTGGAACAGGGAGGTTTGAGCATATAACACCGATTCTGGCTCGCTTCCATTGGCTGTCTAGCTTATACGTTTCTGAGACCAATTCAAGGTGTTGGTTTTAACCTATAAAGCCCTACATGGCTTGGGACCGCAATACCTTATGGAACGCTTCTCCTGACATGAACCTACCCGTACACTGCGCTCAACATCTAAGGTCCTCCTCCGAGTGCCTACTCCAAGGGAACAATTCCTGACATGTATGGGTGATAACTTTCTCCTACAGAAAGTGGTGGAAGGAACTAGAGGATCAGCAATCCTTGACTTGTTATTGACCAATAGGGATGACTTAGTGGATAAAGTGGCAGTTACGGGAACTCTGGGGGAAAGTCACCACGTCATACTTGAATTCTTGATTATGAAGGAGACAAAAGTCGAGCGTAGCCATACACGTACTCTGGATTTTAGGAAAGCTGATTTTAATAAACTCAGAAATATAATAAGTAAGGTCCCGTGGCAAGGGAGCCTAATGAGAAAAGGAGTGCAGGATGGGTGGGAGTATTTTAAAAATGAAGTTTTAAAGGCACAGTTACAAACAATTCCAACAAGGAGAAAAGATAGAAGACAACAGAGGAAACCAATGTGGCTCCACAAAAAGCTTAGAGATGACTTGAAAACAAAAAGGGATACATATAGGAAGTGGAAGGAAGGCCAGGCTACAAAAGAAGAGTACAGACAAGTGGCGCAGAAGTGCTGAAATGGCGTCAGGAAGGCTAAAGCTGTGAATGAGCTGAGATTAGCGAGGGACGCTAAAAGCAATAAAAAGGCTTTCTTCAGATACGTGAGTAGTAAAAGGCAGAGGAAAGAAATAGTGGTTCAACTGCTTAATGAGGATGGCAAATTGATAACAGACGGCAAAGAAAAGGCTGAAGTGCTCAATTCCTACTTTGCATCAGTCTTCTCCCAAAAGCGGGTCTATGACCCCCCTGGAAAAAGTGAAGCAGAAGTTGAGGGGGCAGGATTGCAGTTTGAGATTGATAAACAAATGGTCAAAGAACACCTAATTTCCTTGAATGAGTTTAAATCTCCAGGTCCCGATGAACTGCATCCTAGAGTAATGAAGGAGCTAGCGGAAGAACTTTCAGAACCTTTGTCTATTATCTTTGCAAAATCATGGAAGACGGGTGAGGTGCCGGATGACTGGAGGAGGGCTAACGTTGTCCCTATCTTCAAAAAGGGCAAAAAGGAGGAACCTGGGAACTACAGACCAGTCAGTCTGACATTCATCCCTGGGAAAATTCTGGAGCAGATTATAAAGAAGTCAATCTGTAAACACCTTGAAATCAATGCAGTGATTACTAGAAGCCAACATGGATTTGTTAGGAACAAATCCTGTCAGACTAATTTGATCTCATTTTTTGATAGGATAACCTCCCTTGTGGACTGTGGGAATGCTGTGGACGTCATATATCTTGACTTCAGCAAAGCTTTTGACAAAGTACCACATGACATTCTGATTAACAAACTAGCTAAAAGTGGGCTAGATGGAACAACTATTAGGTGGATTCACAGTTGGCTACAGAATCAAAGAGTACTTATCAATGGAACCTTCTCAAACTGGGGAGAGGCAACGAGTGAGGTGCCGCAGGGCTCAGTCCTGGGCCCAGTGCTCTTCAACATTTTTATTAATGATTTGGACGAGGAGGTGCAGGGAACGCTGATCAAATTTGCAGATGACACAAAATTGGGTGGGATAGCTAATACCCTGGAAGACAGAAACAAACTTCAAAGTGATCTTGATAGGCTGGCGTGCTGGGCTGAAAACAACAGAATGAAATTTAATAGGGATAAATGCCAAGTTCTACATTTAGGGAATAGAAACCAAATGCACAGTTACAAGATGGGGGACACTTGGCTCAGCAATACTACAAATGAAAAAGATCTTGGAATTGTTGTAGATCACAAGCTGAATATGAGCCAACAGTGCGATTTGGCTGCAAGAAAGGCAAATGCTATTTTGGGCTGTGTTAATAGAAGTATAGCTTCCAAATCACGTGAGGTACTGGTTCCTCTCTATTCGGCCCTGGTTAGGCCTCATCTAGAGTATTGTGTCCAGTTCTGGGCTCCACAATTCAAGAAGGATGCAGACAAGCTGGAGCGTGTTCAGAAGAGGGCAACCAGGATGATCAGGGGTCTAGAAACAAAGCCCTATGAAGAGAGACTGAAAGAACTGGGCATGTTTAGCCTGGAGAAGAGAAGATCGAGGGGAGACATGATAGCACTCTTCAAATACTTAAAAGGTTGTCACACAGAGGAGGGCCAGGATCTCTTCTCGATCCTCCCAGAGTGCAGGACACGGAATAATGGGCTCAAGTTAAAGGAAGCCAGATTCCGGCTGGACATCAGGAAAAACTTCCTGACTGTTAGAGCAGTGCGACGGTGGAATCAGTTACCTAGGGAGGTTGTGGGCTCTCCCACACTAGAGGCCTTCAAGAGGCAGCTGGACAACCATCTGTCAGGGATGCTTTAGGGTGGATTCCTGCATTGAGCAGGGGGTTGGACTCGATGGCCTTGTAGGCCCCTTCCAACTCTGCTATTCTATGATTCTATGGCAACAAGGGGGAGGGCCTTCTCCGTGGTGCCCCCCCGACTGTGGAATGATCTCCCCAACGAGGCCTGCCTGGCACCAACATTGTTATCTTTTCGGCACCAAGTCAAGACTTTTCTCTTCTCCCAGGCATTTTAACATTCTAACAGCATTTAACAATGTTAAGTTTGTTTTTAATGGACCCCAGAATTGTTGTTTTTTAAACGGATACTGTTGTTTTTAAGTTTCTGATGGTTTTTTCAAATTTTGTATACTTTTTAATGTTTACTATTTTTAACTGTTGTAAACAACCCAGAGAGCTTCGGCTATGGGGCGGTATGTAATAAATAAAATAAATAAAGCCTCATGTGCTTCTCCACTTCAGATCAAAATGTGTCCATGGAAGAATTCCTGGCTTCCTCCTTGCCTAACTTTTCCCAATACCCAAAAACAAGCCCCTGCAAGCCCCTACCCCTGTGCACACCTTTACGTTTAATCAGAAGCAAGGTGAATGCACACAGCATGGGGAAAAGGCAGGCATTTCCCCCTTCCATTCTCTCCCTTGCCTTGGCCCTTTATTTATTTATTTAAAACATTTCTTTGCTGCCTGTCAGGGCAGAAGCCCTTGCAAGGCGGCTTACAACCATACCTAAAACAGTATAAACGTTAAAAGCAATAAAAACCTAAGACAGCGAAATATCAGTTAAAAACAATAAAAGTTCACAGTAAAAACTAACAATAAAAAGAACAATGGCAGTAACAGCAAAAAAGTACTCATTTATGAGGCGATAGTAAAATAAAATGTTTTTAAGGCCTTCTTGAAAGCCTGTAAGGATGGTGCATGGCGGACCTCCAGTGGAAGTTCGTTCCACATGTGTGGGGCCACTGCTGAGAAGAAGGCCCTTTCTGGTGTGGAGCCCCACCTAATTTCTCTCATTGGTGGACAGGTGAGAAGGGTCTCTCTTTTTGATCTTTAAGTTCAGGCAGGCTGATGTGGGTAGGGTGACCATATGAAAAGGAGGACAGGGCTCCTGCATCTTTAACAATTGTATTGAAAAGGGATTTTCAGCAGGTGTCATTTGTATATAGAGAGAACCTGCTGAAATTCCCTCTTTATCACAACAGTTAAAGCTGCAGGTGCCCTGCCCTCTTTTAAATCTGGTCACCCTAGTATGGCTCCTGCAGCTTTAACTGTGGTGACGAAGAGGGAATTTCATCAGATGCTGCATGCATACAAATGACACCTGCTGAAATTTCCTTTTCTATGCAACTGTTAAAGATACAGGAGCCCTGTCCTCCTTTTCATATGGTCACCCTAGACGTAGGTGAAGGCATTCCTTCGAGTAGCTTGGGCCGAAACCATTTAGGGCTTTAAAGGTCAAAACCAGCACTTTGAATTGGGCTTGGAAATGCAGTGGTGCTGTTCCTACATTGATGTTGTTCCTACGTTGCCTCTGCCCTCTCTCACACTGCTATTATTGGGATTTTAACATTTAGCTTGGAGAGCATAGGATCCCAATAAGTTATGCTGGTGCAAGCTCTGGTAGGGTGACCATATGAAAAGGAGGACAGGGCTCCTGTATCTTTAACAGTTGTATCGAAAAGGAAATTTCAGCAGGTGTCATTTGTATATATGGAGAACCTGGTGAAATTTCCTCATCATCACAACAGTTAAAGTTGCAGGTGCCCTGCCCATTTTAAAATTTGGTCACTCTAGTATAGCTCCTGCAGCTTTAACTGCTGTGATGAAGAGGGAATTTCACCAGGCTCTCCATATATACAAATGACACCTGCTGAAATTCCTTTTTCTATGCGACTGTTAAAGATACAGGAGCCCTGTCCTCCTTTTCATATGGTCACCCTAAGCTCTGGTATAGCCTTAGCTGTTTCCGCTGGGCCATGGAGTGGCATGTCATGGTGCCCAGTCTCTCTGGATTGTTTCCATTGCTTTTAATGGTATCAAACTGGATCAGAGGCGACCACTTCAGATTAACTATTTTATGGGTGGTCTTTCTGTTAAATAAGCTTCCTATTAGCTTCTGTAGTAAACACGGACATAATTTTGAGTTGCAGTACACCGGCCAGGAATTTCTTTGGGAAATTTATATTTCCTGGTCTTTTTCACAGTAAATCGATGGTAAGCACATCCTCCCAATATGTTGCTTCATTTCACAGGCTGCGTGTGCTGCATAATTCCAATATTTATTTAGCAGTGTTCTGTTAATAAAGGATAATGAGATACCATAACATGGCAGCACAATTTATGAGTAAGCATCTAACAAAGGTTTGCAAAAACAAACAAGCCAGTCACAACAAGAAGAGCAAAACCGCCACCTTCAATCTATAGCTTTACTCTCTGATGTATGGAAAATTGAAAACAAAAATTATGGAAAGCTCTAAGATTGGAACATGGTGTACCAGCTGTCTCATCCAGCTGACCAAGGCCTTAGCTAGACCTAAGGTTTATTCCGGGATCGTCCCGGGGTCAACCCTGTTCATGTAAATGACACACAGGGAATCCTGGGAGCAGGCAGGGATGAGCCTGGGACAATTCCAGGATAAACCTTAGGTCTAGCTAATGCCTAATTGACCTCTCTGTCCAACAAATCAGCAACATTTGTTACTGTTTATGCCGAGCAAATGCTTAAGTGTGTGCATGATTTCCCCACCATCACCACTACCGCCACCAAGTCTTGGTACTGGTTCTGGTAGTTTAGGAGACCTTTCACGAGAAAAACGAACGCCTAAAGAAACTGAACAAGAACGGAACAGATATCTCCAGAATTGTAACAGTGTTATTCATATGGAACATCCTTAAATACTAGTGCTGTGGCGAATTCTGCTGCCTATTTTGGGGGGACTTTATCTCTCCCTGCAAAAGAGGCGTTATTACTTCTGCCTCTTCCACAGGGAGGGGGATAATTTTGGAGGCGGAATTCCTTGGGGATGGGGGCAGGATTTCCACACACCTTTTAAAAGTGTACCCGGTTGTTTAAGGGTCTTCTTTCTATTTATTATTTTTAATAAATAAATAAACATCCCCAGCACTTGGAGGAGGCTGGCATTTTTTCATGAGACCATGTGACCTTGCCCTCTCCAATAGGCATCCAGGAGGAACTCCTGGGCTCCTGTAAGTGCTGGGGGTGTTTTTAAAAAAAGAAAAGAAAGACTCCTCAAAACTTCATACACTTAAAAAGGTATGTAGAAATCCTGACACACACACCCTTCCCAAGGAGAAAATTCTCCAAAATTCTCACCTCAACAAGCCTTTTTTGCCAGAGTTTTCATTTTACAGAGCCTCGTGTGGTGCAGAGCGGTAAAGCAGCAGTTTCTGCAGCTGAAACTCTCCCCACGGCCTGAGTTTAATCCCAGCGGAAGCTGGTTTCAGGCAGCCGGCTCGGGTCGACTCAGCCTTCCATCCTCCCGAGGTCAGTAAAATGAGTACCCAGTTAGCTGGGGGAAAGGTAATAACGGCCGGGGAAGGCAACGGCAAACCACCCCGCTATAAGGCCTGCCAAGAAAATGTCAGCGAAAGCTGGCGTCCCTCCAAGAGTCAGTAATGACTCAGTGCTTGCACAAGAGGTTCCTTTCCTTTCCTTTTTCATTTTACATTGTGTCAGTGAGGAAACACAGCTCTTGAGGGTTTCAGGCAGAATTCTGGAATCATCTGAAAAATCTTTCTTTCTTTCTTTCTTTCTTTCTTTCTTTCTTTCTTTAAATCATTTCTTGGCTATAGAAATGTTTCCAGTGTGCAGGAGGGCAATATGATAAGAAACATGCACACTGCCACATCAGCATGCATGCATGCAACAACATTGCAAGCTGAAAGAGAAATCTAGGAAAACAGACACATTCCCCCGCCCTCCAAAAAATACATTTCCCAAGAAAGTGCACAGATTCTGAGCTGATTCCAAATCAAGCTGAGAGGCGCTTGCCTATCACTAGAATTAATTTTCTTCTTTGCAGGACTAGAGACATTTGCATTTTTACAATGAGGATGCAAGGATCTTAATGGCTTCTAAAGCTCGTCCTTGTTAAATCAAACCCAATGTCACCAATGTTTACATAACCAAGGGTAATTAATACATCTGTAATCACTTTTGCTGGCAGTCTTTGAAAGGAAAGGAACGCTTCAACTTTAGCCCTCTAATCTAAAGCAAAGAATAAGTCAGCATTATACAATCAAAGCTAGGAATATTGAATACTGAATTACCGATTGGGTTAGAACCCAAGGGCCTGGAGGAATAGAATAAGCGTACTGTTCCCATTTTCTCTTTTAGTTATTAGCCAATAATTGGTTTTCTCCATTTATTCCACAATTTTTAAGTGGATATGCCCTTGATTTCCCTAAGCAGTGAGCATTCAAACAAATTCGCTGCTGTGGAATGTATTGACAAGAAACCATTGCTTAGGTTTAAAATAACTCCCACATTTGGAAGATCCTTTCTACAAGCACTACGTTTTGATATAAACCAGTGGTGTGAAATAGGGAAGGGATGCCTCTTCACTTCCTAGCTACATTCCAATTTAAAATCACACACATACACATCCCCCTATGTGGCTTCGAGCTTTAGGACGGAAGTTCCCATTGGCACAGTTGGAGAGCCAAGAAATAAATCTCCCCTTGCTCTGCACTGCATTCAGTGAAAGAAACATTCCCAGGTTTGTAATGAATTTATCAAAATGCCAAGACATGCTACACAGTAAGCATCACGCAGAGCTTGGCCCTTAGTAGGGATGGATGGATTTTCTAAAAATCTGTTCCATCTGTGTTTCATGGATTGCTGGGTGCATTTCCTTTCATCATCTGCTCATTGAAAGAATCAGATTTTTTCCACTTTTCCAAATTTGCGCAAATCCACATTTCCAGAAATCCGCATTTCCACAAATTTGCACTTGTGAAAATATGCAAATTCCCCCTCCCAATGCAGAAATTCCCTCAAAATGTAGATTTTCATGCTTGCACCTAAGGAGGAAATGTACATTTTCAGCCAGTGTTTTTTTTTTTTAATTTTATTTTGCATAGTGTTCAATGGCTTAATTTGCATAAAATTCCAAAAAAATTAAAAATAGCAGGGTCCAGATGTCCATGGAATCTATGCAACTCAAGGGGGAGGGAATGATCCATTTTAGATTCTGTGGCTCAGATTTATAGAAATCCAAACTCATTTCATCCCATTGTGGATTTCTCCAACATCCATAGCCCTTAGTGTCCATTCCCAGACTACAGAGGTCAGGGATGTTCAGTATTTCCCATCCAAATGCCAATAGTCCTCAAATGATTTAGATGACCAATCAAACTTTCTAGCTTAAAGGGGGGATTCCTAATAAACAGCCAGAACGTGTGTGTTTTTCCCAGCTGGTTGGCAAACTGATCTTGGCGACAAAAATTTAAACCCCATTCCCTATTTGGCTAGGAATTACTTGGTATGTTTTGGTTCGGGGCAAGTTATTTTCTCTGCCTTTTAGTTCCTAGGTAGGGATGTTGTGGGAGTCTGAACGAGGGTGGAGTCCAGCAGTCATCACCCCTCCGCTCAGCTTCCTGGACCCTGCTTGCCAAGCTGCAGCAATTTACCAGAACCCATTTGCCGAGCGTTGCGCAAATGGCCCCTTCATGGCCACCATTTATGCAACATTACGTTCCCGGCAAACCCCAAGACTCCATTTTTACACAAAATGGTGGCTTGTTAATGGGACGGGTAGCCTTGCGGTGCTTGCCAGGTGCTCCAGTGGCTCATGTGGCATGATGAGCAGTGGTGGGCGGCAGCGGTTTGGCGAGGGCCTGGCAAGAGCGGACAGCAGCGAGTCTTTCCATCCCTATTCCTAGGTTGCACTGCTGCCTCACACCACTGCCAGCTCAAATGCTGCTTATCTCTTTCAAAACTCCAGGGAGCTGATGCACTCTGCACTTTCCACTCCATGCGGTGGAGCAAAATTAAAACCGCAGTCAGCCAGGCCAGCCCTCCCATTAGGCAGAGAGAGGCTACATGAGCTCCCCAGAGAGGTCCGCCTGGCGCCTACACTGTACTCCTTTCGTCGCCAGCTGAAGACCTTTTTATTCACTCAGTATTTTAACACTTAATTTTAACTTAAATTTAAATTATACTGTTTTAACTCTGTATTTTAACCTTATATCAATTTTGCTGCGTGGTTTTATCCTGGTTGTGCTTTTTATATTGTATTTTGTATTTGTATTTTTAACTTGTTGGTTGTTTTATGATGATTTTAATTTTTGTGAACCGCCCAGAGAGCTTCGGCTATTGGGCGGTATAAAAATGTAATAAATAAATAAATAAATAAAATACACTCTCAGGCAGCTGGTTTTGGGAGTCATGAAAGGGCAGGAAATTGTTAGGTATTTAATGTAATATTATTGCATGATTAATCCCAGGGAGATTTGCTTGAGGGATTTTCTGGCTTAGATGACAAAATAATTTGGCAAGTCATTCATGCAATGAACCTTGACATGCTCTCTCTCTCTCTCTCTCTCTCTCTCTCTCTCTCTCTCTCTCTCTCTCTCTCTCTCTCTGTGTGTGTGTGTGTGTGTGTGTGTGTGTGTGTGTGTGTGTTATTTGCTCATCTTTAGGCAGTGGGATGTTCTCAGAGTTCCCCACCCCAAGCAGTTCGGATTGCTCTACCCATGGATTTATATACCAGTTGTACATGGGAAAAGCACACGTTTTTACCTGGACCTTAAGTTTTTCTTTGAAGGCCTTTCTCTGGAGGTCCCCATCCCTGCTCAACAGGGATCCATCTCTGAGGAATCGGTATTTAAGGAACACTCTGGAAATGACTCTCTCCAGAGAGGTTCGCCCGCCTGGCTGATATTTCAGCACCAGGCAAAAAGCCGTTGCATTTTCCCATCCTCTCTCATCTGACAGCTCTCATCTGCTTTGTCTTTGCCACTTATTTATGATGCCAATATATGTTGATCTCTTCATTACTGATCCTAATTTGTTTTTATTCTTGTCTTATACTGCCCTGAGAACTTGACTATAAGGTGGCTTATAAGGATCCTAAATAAACAAATACAGAACGCTTATCCAAATTGCTCAAAATACTTAAATCTATCAGCCAGTTTAGAGTGCTGGATTAAGAACCAGACTACACATTACATTGGTTGGGTGGCTTATTGCTGATCCTTTTAGCTTTATTTATGCTTGTGTAAGTGTGCACAGCCTGGATTTGGATCAGGGCTACTGGGCTCTGGGAGAGGAGGATTTCCAGAAGGATACTGACAGGTTAGAACAGTTTCAGAGGAGGGCAACAAAGATGATACAGGGACTTGAGGACATGCCCTATGAGGACAGGCTGAAGGAACTTGGGAAATTCTGTCTGGAGAAAAGAAGATGGATGGTTTAATTGTCTTTCCTGCACATTGCAGAGGGTTGGACTAAATGATCCTTGTGACGATCCTCCACAGTTCTATGATTCTGTGATTCTATCAAAATCCCTCCCCACATTAGGGGGAGGCATTAAATAAAGGAAAATATATCTCCATTGGAAGGTCACCAACTCTCAGTCTAAATTACTTCATAGGTTTGTTGTTGTGAGGATAAAATGGGAGAGATGTTCTAGGCTGAGCTCCTGGAAGGAAAGGCGGGGTTATAAATGTCATCAACTAATCAAATTGAGCTGATCACTCCGTCTTGGTCTGACCTACTTCATAGGGTTGTTGTTGTGAGGATGAAAAAGGGGGAGGCTATGTATACTGTCCTGAGTTCTGTGAAGGAAAGGTGAGGTCCAATTAAGAATAATGATCAGTCTTTCAAGCTGAGTCATTGTATCAATTTATTAAACTAACGCAGTTTCATCTTTTCCGGATGAAGAATTGTGCGTTAAACAGATCATTTTTCAAAAGAAGCTGTCTTCCCACCTCTCCTCCCACTAGGAGTTGTGCTTCTGCAAGCAAAACAAATGGTTGAATTCTTCCTTTTCCTTTTTTTTTAAATACAAAGCTGCATTCACACAAAGCAGGTGGGCCTTGATTTGTGACTATGCCTGCCTAGAAAGAATTATTTTCATGTATGTAGAAACTGACCTCCTCCTCCTCCTCCTCCTCCTCCTCCTCCTCCTCCTCCTCCTCATTATTATTATCATTGTCTTGATGGTGGGAGAATTGGCCAGAGTAGCACTAGTTTTGCTGCAGCATCTCAGATAGTGCTACAAAAGAAATCCAAACCAAAAAAGATCAATGATGGTATGTCCTTGGTCATGGATGGGGAACCTACAGCCTGTGAGCAAAATATGGCCTGGTTTTAGGCCAGAGCCTCCCCTCCTTGGCTCTCTACCTACAAAATACCCACCCTTCACCCCTGGGGGGATTCACCTTATAAAAAGCCACCCCACTGGCTCAAATGGGAGGCTTTTTTCAAGCCTCATTGCCATGGGGAGAAACAGAGATCTGTGTGTGTGTGTGTGTAAATGAATGTGTGTGTGCGTATGTGGATGGATGAATGAATGTGTGTGTGTGTGTTATCTTTGTGGATGTACATGAATGTGTTTGGGTAGATGTGAATAGACGGACGTGTGTCTGCTTACATGTGCCCTATATGCATGACACAATGCATGTATTGTGTCCCTGCTCACTTTTGCTTTGCTCCTGTCCACCACTGGCACATGGGCTCTGGAACCATAAGGGGATTCATTCCATTTCATTTATTATATTTCTATACCACCCAATAGCTGGAGCTCTCTGGGCAGTTTACAATGATTAAAAACTTTAAAAACACAAAAGTAAGCACAGCACAAAAACTATTTACATACAGACATATAAACATACATAGTACACACACACACACACACACACACACACAATTTGAAACAATCAACAATAAGTAAAATCCAGGACCTGATTAGACCCTTAGCATATGCTGCCAAATGCCTGAGAAAAGAGAAGGGTCTTCAACTGGTGCTGTGAAAATAACAATGTTGATGCCATGCAGGCCTCATTGGGGTGATAGTTCCATAATTGAGGGGCCACCACTGAAAAGGCCCTCTCCCTTGTTGCAACCTTGCAACCTTCTGAGCCTACTTTGGAGTAGGGATGCCTGTCATTTGAAGATCCAGCCCTTTTGGGGGGTCTGACGGATCCTCACTGCCTTTCTGGCTTTGCTTGCATTCGCAAACCATCATGGGTTTTCCTGGAATCCAGGGATTTTTCTATTTTTTTTCTTTTCATAAATAGAAATTTGCAGCAATTGCAGATACAATTGGCAAAATTGGTGCATATTTCTTTTTATGGGAAAGAAAAAGATCAAGGATCAGGGATTTAGCTTGTGCTGGATTGGGTTACACTCCCCCTGAAGACACAGGTGCACAGTTTGGGTGTACTTCTGGATTCATCCCTAAACCTGCACAGCTGCACCACTATGACACATGCCTTAGTTGCCATCCCATTTGGATTACTGTAATGTGCACTACATGGGGCTGCCTTTGAAGAGTGTTTGGAAACTTCACTTCATTCAAAGAGCTGCAGCCAGACTGTTGACTGTGGCTGGATACAGGAAGCATACAACTCACCTGTTACAGGACTTCCACTGGCTTCTGGTCTGTTTCCAGGCACGATTCAAAGCGCTGGTTATGACCTATAAAGCCCTATATGGATCGAGTCCAGGTTATCTGAAAGACTGTATCCTCCCTTAGGAGCCGGTTCGTGCCCTGAGATCTTCAGGGGAGGCTCTTCTCTTGGTCCCACCACCATCACAGGTGTGCCTGGTGGGAACACAGGAGAGGGCCTTCTCGGTGGCTTTTCCAAGGTTCCCAGTGGGGCTAGACTGGATCCCTCCTTGCTATACTTCTTGTTCAGGCAGGCCTTTGGGAATAGTGCCAGATTTCTTTTATTTGTCATATGCTTTCAATCTTTTAAATCTTTTTATACTATAGATGGTTTAATTGTATTTTAAATTTGCATATTTCTTTTTATATGTCTTAATTGTATATGTTTTAATTTTGTAAAGCTGCTTTGAGTCTCAGTATTGGGAATAAGGAAGGATACAAGTCAATATACTTCTACTACTACTATACTTCTTCTTCTTCTTCTTCTTCTTCTTCTTCTTCTTCTTCTTCTTCTTCTTCTTCTTCTTCTACTACTACTACTACTACTACTGACAACCACCACCACCACCCCTGGAAAATTCATGAGCTGGCTCAACTTGATGCAGATCAAGGGCATGTCTATACCAGCCCTATATCCCGGGATCATCCTGGGATCGTTCCTGTGCAGCCAAATGCCACGCAGGGGATCCCAGAAGCAGGCAGGGATGATCCTTCCTTTCTCCTGGGATAACCCTTAGGTGTAGAAAGGGCCCAAGTCAAGCCAGCTCATGGGGAGGGAGAGCTTCTGAAAGTTTGGCAAACTTCATCCCCCAGCTGGATTTCTCCAACATCTCTGATACACTTTAGATTATGAGGATAGTGAGTCCAGCAGACTGAAAAATGTACCTTATAAACTCAAGCTCACATGTCAAGCTCTAATAGCTTCTTCCTTTCTCCCCACCCTGCAATTTCCACTTCAAAGATGTGGGGGTCTTTAGCATCTTTTGTCTACAGGATTGTACTGTTCTAGGAGCCTATTATTACAGGAGCATAGTGTTGTCACTGTCCCTGGTTTTCATTATTATCCTGTTCCAATAACATTTGAACTCTGGAGATTACATGGGAGGGAACTACATTGTCATTTCCTCCTCCATAATCTCCAGGTTTCACGCATTGTCTGTTGAATTCAGGCTCCTTAAAGGTTTGGGTAAGTACCAGAGAGATATGTATTCCCATTTCGTACATTGTAGGAAACATAGTACTAAGATAAGGTCAAAACGATATTTTGTTGTCAACTAGAAAATGACTTCCCTGCATCTGACAAGTTGATTTCTGGTTGGCTGTTCAGACAATTCAGAGGATAATGTATGGAATTGCCGGCGAAGGACTGCGTTTCACAACATAGCATGACAAGAATGGGATTTGAAATTGTCTCTATGTGGCAACTTCTTCATATGTCAATACTAGGGATGTGCTCCGCTTCTAATCGGACTGGAGAAGCAGGAGCGGAGTGGGGGGCTTCGCCTGCCCTTAAGGCGGAGGCGAAGAGGATTGGGGGGCCGGCGGAGCGTGGCAAAGAGGATTGAGGTGAAGGCGGATCCTTCGCCTCGATCCGGAGCTCCACCGGAAAGGTAAGTGGGGTTTACCGGGCCCTGCCGCTGTCGCTGTCGCCCATGCGGCAACGGAGGCAGGGCCCGGTAACCCCCTCCCCGCCCTCCTCTCCCTTGGTCCTTGGCTCTGCCGCTGGGACTGCCTTGAGTCTTGGCGTGCGTATGTATCCCTGGATAAGCTATCATGGTGGCGAGTTTGAGGTTTCTAACGTGCAAATTGACAGAGCTATGGAAAGGGGTGTGAATGGGGTGCCCGATTTTCATAAATTCCCCAAAAATCAGGGGATGATGGGATTGCCTTGAGTCTTGGCGTGCGTGTGTATACCTAACTTTCACAGAAAAAAAGTTGTATACTTTTTTAGTTTAATGCAAGCCTATGGGGGGGGGGAAACGGAGCTCCGATCCGGATCCGGAGCTCCGAGCGGAGTGGAGTGGACATAGGCGGAGCGGGGGCGGGGCAAAGCGGCCCGATCCGCAAATCGCGGATCTGGAAGTGAAGCGGAGCGGGGGGTCCGTGCACACCCCTAGTCAATACATTTCATGTTGACCGGCTCACTGCACAGATCAGTCCTCACTGGGAAGCTTGTTTCTTCACCACTGTGAGTTGGCAACAGTGGAAGACTGGAGACAAGGCCATAGGTAGATGGGGCAATATCTTGGGGCAATCCCTGGGATCATCCCTGTGTGTCCACATGACGCACAGGGGATCCCGGGAGCAGGGAGGGATGTTCCCTCCCTTTCCCCCATGATATGGCCCTACCCTTTCAGCTGACTTTTTCCATGGTCTCGGGATGATCCCGAGACTTCGGAACATGTGGGTGGGCGTCGCGGTTTGTCCCGGTTCCTTGCAGTTACTCGCGAGGAGCTGGGAACTGCACCCATCGGGGGGTGGAGTGGGGGGAGCGGGGAAATTATTATTATTATTTTTTAAAAAACTTACCTTTGAGCACACAAGCGCTCGTGCGCTCCTTCTGTGTCTTTAAAAGACAACAAAATGGCGGTCACGACGTCCTGTTCGTCCAAGGCCATCACGCGCCACATGTCAACAGAGGGGGAGATCTCGTGATAAAAATATTGCAAGATCCTCACCCCTCCATTGCACTACACCTGTAGGTCTAGCTGAGGCCAAAGCAACAGCTGAGTCTAATCCATGGCTAAACTATGACATATGAAAGAATTTGCCACATGGAACATGGGATACATGGAGGCCATTATTTACCAAGGAACATTTCTATGATATGTGCCATTTTCATACAAACTGACATAAAACAGCAACACCCAACCACAGGAAGTAAATCTCTTTTCCCTCCACCCCCACACAAGTAAAAACAATATTTTAAAGCTCCGTATTCATTTCCACAAAAACATCTGCACTGGTACTTTTGAGCTTTGACTTACCTTGGAATATCTCTATGAAAACTCTTTCCCACCCACAACTTTATAAAGACTCCACTTTCACAATCCCCCACACCTGCACATGCATTCTCTCTCTCTCTCTCTCTCTGCCTGAAATTCAACATGCTTTATCCCCTCAGAAGAGCAATCATGCCTGCAAATGTTATCCAACTCTGCAAAGAAAATTTAAAAGTTACAGGTATCCCCTTTAAAAAAAATAAATCAAAAGTTAAAGCAGAGAAATTTTGAGTCTATTTTTTCTGAAATTTGGCAGACTTCATCCACTCAGAAGAGGCTACTTTATAGTCAATGGGGCCATACAAATTTGGATTTTCTGAGGCAAGAGGAGGCTTGGCTGCTACACTGGACAGTCATCTGTCAGGGATGCTTTAAGGTGGATTCCTGCATTGAGCAGGAGGTTGGACTGAATGGCCTTCCAACTCTACTATTCTATGATTCTATGATTCAAATCCACACCAAAGTAGTCATGGTCAAGGCAGTCTGAGATGAAATAAGGCACCAAACTGAACCTTGTCTTCAGAGCACAGAGGGTGGCCATTTACGCATCACCAAAAAATGAGGAAAGGCAGCACTAAAAAAGAGGACAAAAGAGAGTGGCATTTGCATAAAATGTGCATATGCTAATCATAAATAATGAGTCTACATTAAATAAGAAAACAAGGTATCTCCGAGTATTGTGTCCAGGTGTCCTATGTGCCTGTTCAGCCTGCTAATGGTTGATGAACAATATTACAACACTGGAAGGAAAAATCTTCATCTCCCATAATGCAATGGGCTGAGGACCTACGTTATCAACATTTGAATGGCTTACATGTAGGTGCTATTCGCAAGTGTATAAATACTGTATATGTATATTTGGTCTTCTTTTCTTGAAACTTGCGTATAATCTCCCCCGCCCTCTTTTTTGATATAATATTGATATTTCTATGCAAATAATTTCTTGGGTTGTTGTTTTTTACAATTTGTTTTCTGTTTTGTTTTGTTAAATTCACAATGAAGGAGGGAGCATTGATTCAAAAAATGGTCCAAGGGCCCTCCTGCCCATGTTCTTATGGTTCTCTATCTTTCAAACAGATTTGGACTGGACAATTCTTCAAATACAGAACTGTGCTCTGTTAAGTAGGTCAAATGTCTATGTTAGTGGCATAACCCTACTGCAAATTCATTTTATATTTCATTTTAGACTAAACTAGCTGACAATAACTCATGTGATATGCAAAATTCCCCTTGAGAAAGTAGCACTTGTCTTGCTGAAATTCGAGATTCCACAGATGTTTTGTCCGAGATTCCACAGATGTTTTGCCTTAAGATTTGATTCAACTTTTGCTTTGGACGGGAATTCAGTGGCAATTCTCCTGTTGATAGGGGAAGAATAATTATCTCTGTGCTTTGGAATCCTGTTGAATGATATCTGTTACCTTCTTGTTATTTATTTTCCCTGGCATGTAGTTTAAACTCATATCCTTCGCTGCAAGGCCAGGAAGAGGTGAAAAGGGGAAAACAACCATTGGGGTGTGTATGGCAAGATCTGAGTCCCTGGTTTTGAATTCTCAGGGCCTACAGACCCTAACAACAGAAATTCATTCCCATTTTGTTGCCACAAAGAGCGATGCAGGTGTTGCCATGACAACAAACTGAGTATCTGTTTCCCTGCAGATGACCTGTAAATTGGTCTCTTTGCCACCAGATTTCAGAGTTGTTTTCACCAAACAGCCATTGCCATCCTTTTTGACCCCAGACGTTCCTTCTGGCTCTTGGCCAAACCAAATGAGATGTCAGGAGAAGACACACATTACCCACTTTCTTTCTATTTTAGCGCTAATAACAGCTGTAATCAACAAACACTTCAGCTTGCTATTCTTTTCCCTTCCTTTCCTGTTCTTCCATCTTTTCACTTTTATCCTTTGTGTGTCTCTCTCCTCTTTTCCCTTTCCCTCAAAATCAAACAGTAATACATGATACACACTAGTGAAAAACATGTAAGCAAAACTTCAAAACCAGGGAATGGAAGTAGGTCTTACTGTGTGTAGGTAGGTGGAGAAAATTGGGGAATTTGTAGTTAAACTTGTAAACCGCCCAGAGAGCTTCAGCTATGACAAGGTATATAAATTTAATAAATAAATAAATAAATAAATAAATAAATAAATAAACCCTTCCCCCCTCCATTTCAGAAATAAACCACTAATAACTAGGAGTGTGCACGGACACCCCGCTCCGCTTCACTTGCAGATCCGCCATTTTCCGGATTGGGCTGCTCCGCCCCACCCCCGCTCCGCCCACTTCCGCTCCGCTCCGCTCGGAGCTCCGGATCCGGATCCGGAGCTCCGTTTCCCCCCCCCCATAGGCTTGCATTGAAAGCTAAAAAATTATACAACTTTTTTTCTGTTCAAGTTAGAAACCTCACGTTTGGCACCATGACACCTCATGGGGGTATACACACGCACGCCAAGTTTCAAAGCAATCCCATCATCCCCTGATTTTTGGGGAATTTTTGAAAATCGGGCACCCCATTCACACCCCTTTCCATAGCTCCGTCAATTTGCACGTTAGAAACCTCAAACTCGCCACCATGAAAGCTTATCCAGGGATACATACGCACGCCGAGACTCAAGGCAGTCCCATCATCCCCTGATTTTTGGGGAATTTATGAAAATCCAACACCCCTTTCCATAGCTCCGTCAATTTTGCACGTTAAAAAAAAACCTCAAACTCACCACCATGAAAGCTTATCCAGGGATACATACGCACGCCGAGACTCAAGGCAGTCCCATCATCCCCTGTTTTTTGGCAGGGCTTAAACCTGCAAAATTTGGAACTTCCAAAACTCCAAGTGAGCGCAGGAAGGACTTCTCCCCTGAGTCAAAGCCACACACACACAACATCCCTGCGAGGTGGGCAGGGGAGGAGGGAGGGAAGGCAGGCAGGCATGCAGCTGGCATTTCTGGGGGCATAAGGAAGTGAGCCAAGGATAAGCCAGTAATGCATATAAAATGGAATAAATCAATAAATAAACAAAGGAGGGGTGGAATTAAAAGCAGCAGTGTTGCTCAATAAACAGCAAGAAGATTTTTTAAAAAAAGGCTATATCTGTCTTTTACCAGCAATAGGGGGACGTGCCCAGGGGAGGGGGAAGCAGCTGCCAGTTCAACTCAAGACAGCCACCAACAGCTCTGAGATTAAGAAGTAAACGCTCACTTCAACTCATAACAGGCATCGCTCCACCACTAAAAAGTGAACATTCACTTCAACTCATGATAGGCATTGCTCCACCGTTTTACTCTCTTTGGAAGGCTCTAATGGCCTTCCAGTGCAGGAGAGAGTGGGGGCACGTCCACAATGAGATGCCCTAGGGGAGCTCATCCCCTTGCACCACATCTTTTCAGTTGTTCCCCAAAGTTAGGGTGGGGAGCAGTGCTGTGTTTCTATCTCTTATTCTTGGCTTAGTATATGATTTCAGGTTGTGTTTGTGCATTTGGTGGGGCTACTGTGTTAAAAAACATGGGGAAAAGCCCGTTCAGATTAAGAAAGAGAAGTTTCCCAGAATCCCAAGTTACCAGTTTTGCCTATGCCCTCCTCTAACTTTGGGATCATCATGACCGGGAGCTGACTCTGCCCCTCAGCCCTTTGAAAAAGGTATTTTTCCCGCCGATTTTTTAAAAACTTCTAGCGCGCGACCCGTATGACGCAGAAAGTTGAGAGTAGTCTCAAAATGACCCCCATCCACGACTCTCTGTGCACAAGAATTTTCAGAACGATAGCTTAAACCCCCCCCAGTTATCCCCGATTCTTTCCCTCAATGCAATCCTATGGGCGAAAAGCCGAAAACGCCGTTTGAGCCGCACGGTTGACCCGATTTTCAAAAAAATATAGCACGCGACCCACACAACGCAGAGAGGTGAGAGTGGTCTCAAAATGACCCCCATCCACGACTCTCTGAGCACAAGAATTTCCAGAACGATAGCTTCAAAAACAACCTAGTTATGCGCGATTATTTGCCGCAATGCAATCCTATGGCGAAATGTTTTCAAGATGGCGACCGGAGCGCTCCGCCTGAACTAGGAGCTCCGAAAAATGGTTGCTTCTCTTCGCCTTGCTTCTAGGGGTCCGCGGTCCGCTCCTACTCCGCCTCTGGGTAAGGCGGAGCAGGCCAATCCGCTACTGCTTCTACGCTCCTAATCGGAGCGAATCACACCCCTACTAATAACACACACACAAAATACAGATGCAGGTAGGGGTGTGTGTGTGTGTGTGTGTGCGCGCGCGCGTGCGCGTGCACAGATCCGATTGGGGCAACAATGAAAAGAAGGGAATGCTTAACACTTCCTCCTCAGGTCATATTTTCCCAATTAAAATTACCCCCAACACTAACACCTTCAAGATACAGCTTCCCCATGGGTGAAAAAGGGAGGAGGATTTTGATCAGGAAAATGCCCTCAGCACCTCACACCATCCCATCTAGTAATAGCCTCAGCTACTGGGCAGTATAGAAATGTAATTAAAAAATAACTAAATAAAGGGAATACTCACAACATAATAAATTCACCCCATGCATTTTGTAAAAGTAATGGGGAAGAGAGAAGAAGACACAGCAGTGAAGCTTTTGGCAGATATGATATGTGTTTCATAAAAAAAGAGATTTTTTTCATTTTTGAGAGGAGTTAGTCTGTTGCAGCAAAAGTACCAGGATATTTGTATTATTATTGGCACTGCATTGTAAATGGATGCTATAATTATTCTACATAATTCAAACTTTAATGTAATTATTGCAGCCTGTATTATTTTATTTTATTTTTTGCATTTCATTTCACTCTGTTTACTTTCTTCTCTCTTCATCTGCCCATGAAGATCTCTCAACTATAACCTCTCAACTTAGGATAATATGAAGTTGACTCTAGTCCATGAAATCTTGCAATAAATTCACTACTCATTACAATGCCATACTACATTTCGTTGTTCCATGGTGCAATCCTATGCATGATTAGACAGAAAAAAAGTCCTACAACTCTCAGCAATCCCCAACCAGCCATGCCAACTAGGGAATGCTGGGAGTTATAAGAGTTTTATGTCCAAACATGCTATCATATAATCATAGAATTGTGGAATTGGAAGGGACCACAAAGATCATCTAGTCTAACTCTCTGAAATGAGCAGGAAAACCAATCAAACCATCCATGAGAGGTGGCTGTCCACTAGCCTCTTCCGAAAAACCTCCAGAGACAGAGAACACACAGCCTCCATAGGTAGACTGTTCCACTGTTGTACAGATTTTACCATCAGCAAGTTTTTTATATTTAATTGAAATCTAGTTAGCTGTAATTTATACCCATTATTCCAGGTCCTAATTTCTGAGGCCATGAAAAATAGCTCTTGACCATCTTCCCTGTGGCAGCCTTCTATGTACTTGAACACTGCTAGAATGTCTCCCCTCTACTTTTGTCTACTTTTCTCCAGACTGAACAACCCAAGTTCCTTCAGCCTGCTTATGATGGATCCTAAGTTTCTCAAAAGCATCAGCATTGCATTTTAACTGTTTATTCTGTTTCATAAAATTGCTCACAGGTAACGTAGATGCCCCCTCCCTGTGCCCTCACTGGAGGGCATCAGATAGGATATTATTTTAGCAGTACTTGAAGCTCAGGGAGGGGGAAGAGAGATAAAGGCCCAGGACATGTTGCAATGGTATGATATATCAAACCTCTCTCATCTATCAAATCGACACAATCCCTATTGATATTTATATATCACTCCAGACTCAGCCCCTGCTCCATAAATGAGGTTTATGAGGACTGTCAAGAGCTGTGGCATGAATGTCTAACTATAGTACACTGCCCTTGAGAACACAACTCCGAACAACAAGATCATCCCGGGGGGGGGGGGACAGTTCAAGCTATTAAAACATATAGTGTCCTTCAAGGCACCATTGTGCTCCTATTGAAATCAAGACACGGAAGAACTGGTGTCTTTTTGTTTGATGTATGGATTTAGTTGCTCATGCCTTATAAACTCTTGGGTTTCTTCTCTCTGAAATGGAGGGCTTTTGATTTTGATTTTCAAAACAAAGGCCCCAGACATCCTCTGTAGGTTATTCTAGTGCAGCATCCTGTCTTCTAACCTCGCACAGTGTTGAATGTGATACATCTAATATTCTGCTTCAAAGGGTTTGTTATAGCTCATGTAGTTATTTAACCAGCACTTAGGAAATGGAGAGAGCAAGATCATCGTTTGCAACTTGAATTCAATTAGAGCAAATGCAAGATATTAAAAACAAAACCCAGAACTGGGAACTGAAAGGGCAAGGTGGTTTGCAATTTATTTTATTTATTTTATTTGTACTCCACATCTTTCTGCCAAGAGAAAATGGCACTCTCAAGGTGGCTTACCATCATAAATAAAACTTGATTGAACAATAATAAAGCAAATGCATTAAAACACAATTAGGAACACAATAATAGCAAAAAGAAAACGAAAAAAGAACAATGTGAATTCAATAATAGTGAAGGCAAGGTATCAAAAATAAAGCCCACAATACTTGGAATTGTTCTAATGCAATTGAAACTGGAAGACATGGGATTAACTTTTTTCACAATTGTGGACATTTAGGGCCTTGCTAGACCTGCCGGATAATCCGGCAGGGAGGAGGGGCGACGGTGCGCTACAGCTAGCTCGCGCCGTCGCCGTCTTCCAGACGTAACACGAGATGGGGCAAGGGAAAGCCCCATTGCGTCGGCCATTTTGTTTGGATGCTTAAAGGGGCCATGTGCGCAGGAGCACCGCCGGAGTAGGTAATTGGTTTTTTTAAAAAAAATAAAATAAATAAAGTCCCCCCGCTCCCCCTGCCCCTGATCCCCCCAAAATTCCTGATGCCCCCCCTGCCCGCTTGCTCACCCGTCCTTCCCCCATGCCCGATGCCTTGTCCCCGTCCTTCTTCCCCCGCTCGCCCCCTTGCCATCCCCGATGCCCACTGTTCTTCCCCCTTGCCAACCCCGATGCCCGCTGTTCTTCCCCCTTGCCATCCCCGATGCCCGCTGTTCTTCCCCCTTGCCATCCCCGATGCCCGCTGTTCTTCCCCCTTGCCATCTCCGATGCCCGCTGTTCTTCCCCCTTGCCATCCCGATGCCCTCTGTTCTTCCCCCTTGCCATCCCCGATGCCCGCTGTTCTTCCCCCTTGCCATCCCCGATGCCCGCTGTTCTTCCCCCTTGCCATCCCCGATGCCCTCTGTTCTTCCCCCTTGCCATCCCCGATGCCCGCTGTTCTTCCCCCTTGCCATCCCCGATGCCCGCTGTTCTTCCCCCTTGCCATCCCCGATGCCCGCTGTTCTTCCCCCTTGCCATCCCCGATGCCCGCTGTTCTTCCCCCTTGCCATCCCCGATGCCCTCTGTTCTTCCCCCTTGCCATCCCCGATGCCCGCTGTTCTTCCCCCTTGCCATCCCCGATGCCCTCTGTTCTTCCCCCTTGCCATCCCCGATGCCCTCTGTTCTTCCCCCTTGCCATCCCCGATGCCCTCTGTTCTTCCCCCTTGCCATCCCCGATGCCCTCTGTTCTTCCCCCTTGCCATCCCGATGCCCTCTGTTCTTCCCCCTTGCCATCCCCGATGCCCGCTGTTCTTCCCCCTTGCCATCCCCGATGCCCGCTGTTCTTCCCCCTTGCCATCCCCGATGCCCTCTGTTCTTCCCCCTTGCCATCCCCGATGCCCGCTGTTCTTCCCCCTTGCCATCCCCGATGCCCTCTGTTCTTCCCCCTTGCCATCCCCGATGCCCACTGTTCTTCCCTCTTGCTATCCCCGATGCCCGCTGTTCTTCCCCCTTGCCATCTCCGATGCCCGCTGTTCTTCCCCTTGCCATCCCGATGCCCTCTGTTCTTCCCCCTTGCCATCCCCGATGCCCGCTGTTCTTCCCCCTTGCCATCCCCGATGCCCTCTGTTCTTCCCCTTGCCATCCCCGATGCCCGCTGTTCTTCCCCCTTGCCATCCCCGATGCCCGCTGTTCTTCCCCCCTTGCCATCCCCAATGCCCGCTGTTCTTCCCCCCTTGCCATCCCCGATGCCCGCTGTTCTTCCCCCCTTGCCATCCCCGATGCCTGCTCTTCTCCCCCCCCTCTCTCCTGCCGGGTCCGGCCTTCCCCCGTGGCCCCTATCTCCCCCCCGGATCCCCCCCTGGCCTGATGGGCACAGCGCTCCTATGAGCGCTGTGCCCAGTCTGTGGCTTCTCCCGGCTACTCGCGAGTGAGCGAGCAGCCGCAAAAAGCCACGGACCCTGCTAGACGTTCCGCAGCCCCGGCCTCAGGCCGGGGCTGTGGAAAAACTGGACCATAAGCAAATCTGCTTATGCTGGGTTTAGGCAGGTTTTAGCGCAGCCTGACGCCCAATAGCTTTGGCTATTGGGCGGTATAAAAATGTAATAAATAAATAAATAAATAAAATTACTTTTAGCGCACGAGCATTCATACACTGCTGCTCCTTTAATAAATAAAAACAACAGCGGGCACAACGCCTCTCCTTCTGAGGTCATCGCACCTCATGTGTAAACAAAGGAGAGATCTCGCGTTAAACACAACACAAGATCTTCCCTCCTCCGTCATGGGCTATCAGGTATGTCTAGCTAAGGCCACAGTGGCCAGCCAGCTGTCAACCAGGAACCCACATGCAGGACATGGTGCAATAGCACCCTCCCACCCATGTTCCCCTGCAACTGGAGTACATAGGCATACTGCCTCTGATACTGGAAAGGGTGTGCAGGCAAGAGCTGCATCATCTCCTCCCTCTTGTTGTATGGGACTTGGTCCAGGTGTAGACATATTCCTGGTGAACACTGCCAATCCTCCCTATCCTAATCTCATGGTAGTTCAAATAAGAGAAGGGAGACCCCTGAGCATCCTGCGTTCTCATGAGTGGTTTTATGCACTTCGTACTCGAAAACTAGCAGCTATTATCAAATATACTTTTCATACTGTTTTGTTGTTGCTCCAGTGGTTTCTGAAAGAAGTGTGTACTGGTCACAAGATTTTTGCTAGAAGGGGAGAGTCTAAATTGGTGTGTGTGTACCCCTTATCCCCCTCTGTGGATTGCTGCTATTCACAATTTGTATGAAAATGGCACATGTCTTACAGGTGTCTCTAGAGAACAATAGACAGTCATGTTTGAGCCTATGAGGGTCAAGAAAAATGCACATTTTAAAAATTGTGTCTATTTTCAATTGGGAGAAAAATGTGTCTTTTGAAAATGTGTCATCAGTCACCTCTCCACCGTGCCTGGGTCCAGCTCCAGCTGAAAGCCCCCTCCCTCCTGCTACCAACTGTCTCTGGAGAGGCCACCAGTGAGGGAGGAAGCAGCAGCCAGGCACCTCTCCACCGTGCCTGGGTCCAGCTCCAGCTGAGAGCCCCCTCCCTCCTGCTACCAACTGTCTCTGGAGAGGCCACCAGTGAGGGAGGAAGCAGCAGCCAGGCACCTCTCCACCGTGCCTGGGTCCAGCTCCAGCTGAGAGTCCTTCCCTCCTGCTGTCACCTGTAACTGCTGAACTTTGCAACTAAGAATGTAGTGCCTGAATTTGCTTTCCTTTCCCCCCTCCTCCTCCTCCCTCCCAATCCCCTTTCCTTTTGTGTCATGTCTTTTAGATTGTAAGCCTGTGGACAGGGACTGTCAAGAAATACTTTTGTAAGCCGCCGTGAGAGACTTTTTTGGCTGAATGGTGGCATAAAAATCCTTAAATAAATAAATAAATAAAATATAATTTTTTTCCCAATGGAAAAAAATGCACGAGCATCTCAATCACATGGTAAAAAGATGCTACATTCAGGGATGCAAATGAGGTGAAATGAGCTTCGAGGAAGAATTCAGAGAACCTCAACCAACTCAAGCATCGCATGTTTGCCTATCACTAAATAGTATAAGGCAGCAATAATTCATTATTCCCGGAAGCCATTCCTTAATGACCAGCCACAGTTCACTGTACATTTTGCATCTTTTAAAATCTATTTTAAAGTGTTCTTTTCTGTTTTTATTCTACTTTATCTTGTACACTGCTCCAAAATTTTGAATGGGGAGCGGTATATAAATATTGTAAATAAATAAATAAATAATAAAAATGATTGCCTAAGAGTGGGATGATTTCTGAAAACAGTTAGGGATGGGCAGTTGAGCGATATTTGAGATCACCAGGTTTCTTCAAACACCATCTTGTTGCTTGTCTCATTGCTGTCCATGTTCAGAGTTTTGAACAGGGCATGCTCAAACGTTTTGTGAGCGAAAAACAAAATTCTCATACATCCCTAAAAAGAGGACCCTGCAGCTTACAATCAGTAAGAATACCATGTTGGGTTTAGATCCACATGCATACAATTTGATCAAATTGTGTCCCGTTCGCAACCCAAATGTGAACACTAGCTGGAATGCAATTTTCGGGAACTTTTTTGCAATTTCCCAAACTTGTGTTTGCATTTGAAAATGCGCACTTGTGCAAATGCATGCTTCCCCCCCATTTTTTTTTTTTTTTTGCATATACACACTTGCCCAAATTCCACCTAAATTTATATTATGTTTTAGCCTATGAGGGTCAGAAGGGGAAAAGAAAACACATTTTTTAAAAGTACATACATTTTCAATTGGAAAAAATTGTGCTGCTTTGAAAATTATTTTTTTCCCCAATGGAAAAATGCACAATCATCCTGATTGCAGGGGGAAAAGATGCATTTGGCAGGTGCAATGGGCATAAATGGCTATTTAAGGGGGAAACCCCAGAGAGTTACCAGAATTCAGGAAAAAGCCTGTGGCTCAGCTTGCCAAGCTGAAGACTTAAGGGAAATCTGGTGAGCTCAAGAAGGGCTGCATTTCTCCATGACAGCCATCCCTAATGGTGAAGAGCATCATAGAAATGCCATTTATACAAAAACAGGTTATAATAGGACTTACCTTATTATCCTTTTATTTTATTTTGGCTCCTAATTTTAAGGCATGTCTTCAGTTTGACATTATGCATACGGGAACCACACACTGTCAAGCATGGATAATGTCATACATCAATTTAAACCTGACCTTCAACTGTTCTACCACATCAAAACAGTTTCTTCATCATTCTTTGAATAAAGGAATTTTAGCACATGTTATGTGTCCTGCAGAAGGTGGATTAGCATCTTCTACAGTAAGATGAAAAGGTGGTGAAAGTGTGTGTGTGCACAGAGAGAGGGGGGAGGAGGAGGAGGAGGACAGACAGATGATAGATAGATAGATAGATAGATAGATAGATAGATAGATAGATAGATAGATGATAGATAATCTGCATTGAAAGGGAGAGAATGTTTAAATGGATTCAGCTGTAGCAAACACAGCCTATTCATCTGCACAGAAAAATATGAATGACAGAACTACTGGCAAGCTGCTTGCTTAATTGAGACAGATAAATATGCATATTAAAGCCAACAGCTCTCCAACTCATTATTTGTGGATTTTTGTTCCTATACATTCTACTTAGAGAAAGCTGGCTAAATCTTTTGTGTTTGTTTCCTGTGAAAGCAACCCTTTTTCTTTAGGTTTTCTTCAGCACCCGTGGCTGCAAGCATTTATTTCTTAAATGGACATTCTTCCCATCCTGGGTTAGGGACAATGTCCAGCTGAAAAACCAGGACACAAAACCAATTTTGGAATGGTGGAGGTAGTGGTTACGAAGTCTGCATTATGTAGTAGCTGAAAAGACTGATAACATTTTTAAAAAATAGCTAAAGGACCAGGGTTATATGTCTAATACTGGTGCCACACAAGCTCTGTTCTTGTCAACTATGCACGTGATAAATCTTCGAGGTTAGGATGTCAGGAATATAGAGAAGGGCTATACACGAGACATATATTATGGTGGGACATGGCAGAGGGCTTTCTCTGTTGTGACACCCCACTTGTGGAATGCCTTCCCTTTGGATGCCCAACACTGGCTTAGTTTTCATGCCACATTTAAATGTGCCTTTTTTTTTTAGCAATGCTTTTGAGAGTTTTAATTGTTTTACTGCTTTTAAATTTTCTACTGGTTTTAGCTTGTTAATGGTTTAATACGTTTTTAGCTGTGTACATTATTGATTGCTTTATACTGATTGATTTTATCTGTATTCCATCCTGAGATCCCAATGATATAGGGCGGGATCCAAATGTTTTAATTAATCAATAAATAGTTAGGGAATAATGAATCAATTGTATAGGGAGATGGTTCCTTACCTGGGGCCGTTTCACACATGCACATTCATCACTTGACAGCAGCAGCACTCAGTTGTGAGCTGCATCTGTAAATGAGCCATCACTGAACATAAAATACTACAGACAGAACTTCCATATTGCTACACATTATCTCAGACCAGGTGATTTTCTTGGAAGTCAATGACACATTCATCAAATCCTCATTCATGTATTTATGACAATTTCAAGCATGGGCCATTGCAACATTACATGCAGAAATTGCCTTTCAGAAGCTTACCTCAAAAACATTCTGCTTTCCAGTAGACTGAGACACTTCAGACGTTCACCCAATGTACACTACTGTACAGTATTGAAATAATCAAATGTATGCACCTGGAAGAAGAGAATGGAGTAAGATCAGACGGTAGCTTGTTTGGTGGAGGGGGGAAGTCTTTTTCTTTTGGAAATTAGTGTGAGGAATGGAATTAGAGAAGATTAAAAAATTAGTGGGTTATGTGGAAGGGTTCCCCTTCACTGGTGAGGGAGGCTTGGAACACTTGGAAACCTGGACAGTTTCTCCCCCTGCCCCTCCCTCACTCCCTTGCTGTCTTCTGGCAGCTGGTAAAGTTTGTATTATTATTCAGGCAGGCCTTTTGCCTTGTTGGACAGATAATTACTTTTATCTGAAGAATCGGTTTCCCTCTTCCTTCGCCATTCCTTTTTCCTTGTGTCTCATGTCTTTTTAGATCACAAGCTTGTGAGCAGTGACTCTCTTCTTTTATTGACTGCATGTGTAATGTGGCTGCATGTGTGACACTGCTGCACAAAAAAAGCACACGCTATTTTGGGCTGTATTAATACAAGCAGAGCTACCCAATCAGGCGAGGTACTGGCTCCCCTCTATTCGGCACTGGTTGGGCCTCATCTTGAGTACTTTTGTCCAGTTCTGGGCATCACATTTCAAGAAGGATGCAGACAAGACAGAGGGCAACAAGGATGATCAGGGGTCTGGGGAAAAGTCCTGTGAGGAGAGATTGAAAGAATTGGGTATGTATAGCCTTGAGAAGAGAAGACTGAGGGCAGACATGATAGCACTCTTCAAGAACTTGAAAGGTTGTCACAGAGAGGAGGGCCAGGATCTCTTTTTGAATATCCCAGAGTACAGGACATGGAATAATGGGCTCGAGGTATAGGAAGCCAGATTCTGGCTGGACATCAGGAAAAACCTACTGACTCTTAGAGCGGTATGACAATGGAACCAATTACCCAGGGAGGTTGTGGGCTCTCCCACACTAGAGGCCTTCAAGAGGCAGCTGGACAGCCATCTGTCGGGTATGCTTTAATGTGGGTTCCTGCATTGAGCAGGGGATTGGACTCGATGGTCTTGTAGGCCCCTTCCAACTCTACTATTCTATGATTCTATGTAAGTCACTCTGGGTCCATTTGGAGCTGAGGAGCAGGATAAAACTACTTGAAATTCATAAATAAACCAGTTATGTTTACATTGTATTGCATTTGATATCATAGTTTTACTGCCATGTAGTGTTTTAACCATTATAAACCACTTCACAATAGAAGGGTGGGGTCCATAAATCTCTAGGTAAATAAAATACATAAATACAAACCCATGGAATTATACATGTATACATGCTAATAAGTTTTAATCCATAATAATAGCTTCAAGAATCCTTGGTTTTCATTCAGCTACATTTGTTTTTAAATTTCACCTTATTCCCAAATGCAAATGTTTCTATCTACTGCGAAAATGCACAGTAGGTGTCTCCTTTATTAATATGCATTTCCTTAGAGCTGTCTGTTCTTTGTGCCTAACCATAATATTGATAAACCCTTTAGTGTGAAAGATTCAGTAACAGATGCTTCCATATTCGTGCTATTGCATTTATTATCTGGTCTGAATTCCAGTAACCAGGCTGTGTTGTGTTTTGTTTGGTTAAGTTCATTTTTTTAAACATGTTTGGTATTCATAAGCTTTGTATCCCACTGGGAGAGAGATAAGGTTCATGTTTGAATTTGGCACAGGTCTCCTGAATCCAACTACAACACTTTAGCCAATATATATATATATATATATATATATATATATATAGAGAGAGAGAGAGAGAGAGAGAGAGAGAGAGAGAGAGAGAGAGATTGCCAGATATGAAATCACTAGTAGAAGAGAAGAAGCCCAGAACAGTATGATTGTGGCAGCAGCTCTTGAAAGGGCCATCATCATAGAATCACAGAATCATAGAATAGTGCATCAGGGATAGCATGGCAACCTATGAGAACATACTAACATCAGAAAATGGAAGTACATAGATCAGAAGAGCCCCTCTGGATCAGGCCAAAAGGCTATGTATTCCACCATCCTTCCCCTACGTTGGCGAACGAGATGCCCATGGGAAGCAATAGCTCTCTCCTTCCATTGTTCTCTAGTGAATGGAATTCAGAGGCCTCTTTCCTCTTACCCTGGAAATAGTACTTTGCCATTGTGACTAGTAGCCACTGACACCTGCCTTTGAATTACCCTAACATAGCATCCCTCCCAAATTGCCCTGGAGGGATGCTACGTTGGGGCCATTGGTGGGAAATAATTCATGATGGATAAATGTTGCTGTGGCTGAAACTGCTGCAGCTTTCATCCCCATCTCAGTGAGCCACTCTCAGCCAGGGTAGGTGTGATGCTGGCAATGGACATGGAGCACCAAACAGCTTTCAGAAACCTGCTCAGGTCTCACCTGAGTGCTCCCTGCTCCAACCTTGGCTGACATCTGCTTGTGGCCCACAGATCCAAGCAGCAGAACTCCACTGGGCAGAAAGAGAGACAGATTTCCCAGCGACAGACATCCCTACAGGGGAGCCTGCCAGGGGTCCACCAACATCAAAGGGCCTAGGGAAGACACTTCAGCCAAGGCCCCCTCAATCCAGAAGCCAGCCCTGATCTCACGTTCCCCTCATCAATCCAGTTCCATGGCTACATTGATGGTGCTATATAAATAAATAAATAATAATAATAATAATAATAATAATAATAATACTTAACATATGGTGTTATTGTGATTATTCCTAAAATTATCTTCTCTTTGTGGTTTTTTTGTCATGATTCCAAGCCCCCCTCTGCTGAGATGTGAGGCAATAAAGAGGTCTGCCATGTAATCCACAAAGCTTCATTCAGCAAATAAACATCTCTTCACACCTGATGGGAGTGAAAATGCTAGGAGCTTTCCTCTATGCTTAATTAGTTTAACTAAGCTAGGCAGTTTCCCTTTCAACTAAAAGGGAGAGTTCCCCGTGTAGTCCAAGAGCTACTTCAGTTCAGGGAGTGCATTGTTTTTAGAAGTCTTTGGCGAATGGCTAGCTTGGAAATCTGCCTCTCACCTGCTCTCAACTCCATCCGCTTGACTCCGTGGCAGACTTTGGGACGTAACAACTCTGAGGTCCCCTCTCCCTCTGACAGAGCCTGAGTCATTGGCATTCTCTCTGATAAGCTCCTGGGAAGATACCTCCTTGAGGCCTCTCCCACTTCCCATCTTGACTGATAAATTATTTCTTCTTCTTCTTCTTCTTCTTCTTCTTCTTCTTCTTCTTCTTCTTCTTCTTCGACTGAGTCTGACTGACCTCCATACTAGGGAGAACAAACTTGATCCAGACAGGGATCTACATGACTGGGATTCAAAATCAAGAGTGGCAACTTCTGTTGGCCAATCCCCCCTCCACAGGACCCACCAGGGGCTTCACTCCTCCCTACTGCTGCTGAAATAGTTGCCACGGTGCCACTAATTTTGCCTCTGAAATTCAACAGCATGGCTGTGGCAAAAGAGTTGGTGATTTTCCTTTAAAGCAAGGTGCTTGGGGAGCCAGGAGGTCATGTTACCTATGCCTGCTCTAAATGTATGGTGCATTTGCATGGCCATGTCACCACATTTATTTAGGAAAGTGGGTTGGTCAGAGGGTGGGGGAGATCCAATTAGAAGCTGGGTGCATCCTAAAGCAAAGGCTGTTTATATATTTAAACTTTCTGACAAGTTCATTCCATTTGAATCGGTACATTTACCATGAGAAATAATCACTTTCTAAAGGTATCTGGCATGCACTCCACCTATGCCCAATATACCATCCCCAAACCTGAGATATTTTTGAAATTGTTCCAGTCTCCGTCATACCTATATCATTGCTATCTCTATCTCTATCTCTATCTCTAATCCATATTTATCTATATATCTCTATTGATATATCTCTATTTACATCATCTATATATCTATGTCTACATCATCTTTCTTTGGGCTCATCTACAACAAGCAGGATATTCCACTATGAAATATTCCAACATGATATACAAAAGGCAGGAACCACACTATTGCTTTATAGCAGGATTGAAGTGCACTGACGAGTGTTGGGGCCCATTGACACATACCATATACCACTTTCATACCACTTTCATAGTGTTATATCCTACTTGGTGTAGATGTCTCATGGGCCCTAACAGTTGTCAGTGCACTTCAGTACCACTATAAAGCAGTAGTGTAGATCCTTCAGTGCACTTCAATACTGCTTAAAAGCAGTAGTGTGGCTCCCGCCTTTTATATACTGCTTTCATACCACTTTCATAGTGGAATATCCTGCTTGGTGCAGATGAGCCCTCTGTTGTGGCACCCCGACTGTGGAATGCCCTCCCCTTGGAGGCCCAACTGGCGCCAACTCTGATTTTCTTCTGGTGCCAAGTAAAAGCATGGCTTTTTAACAAAGCCTTTAATGGTTAAATTCACCAAGCTCGCACACTGTTTTAACTGTTTTAATTATTTTTACTGCTTTTAAATTCTATACTGGTTTTAACTTGATTCATGGTTTAATTTGTTTTTAGCTGTGTATATTTATTGTTTTATATTGTATGATTTTATCTGTATGCCACCCTGAGATCCTGGTGATATAGGGTGGGATACAAATGTTTTAAATAAATAAATAAATCTGCAGATTTATATCTATATATCTGTATCTAGATTTTTGCCTATATCCACTTATATCATCTTGCTTCCTCAAGCCAAGTTGTAGCTATTCTTCTGCACCATAGAAATGATGTGCTGGGAAGTCTAGGGAACAATGCTGTTCTGTGATCATTAAGTCTAGATGCTATTCCGGTATTAAGATGGGTGTTTTAAATCAGGCATAAGCAGATTAACTCTGAGAAAGACAATATGCTCGAGTGAGTCCAGATTTCAGCATGAATTCACCTGTGTGATGAGTCTATGTTTCTTCTTGATTTATACTTTCAAACAGTTCAAGGCTGGGAGGACTTCCAAGCTATTAGCAGCCAGGTGATTGTAGGCCAAATGGCTTCTCCTGGTTTCCATTAAGGACAGAGTTGGAATGAGCAATTTGTTTTGGATTCAGTAAGTTTTGCAGCTATGTCCCATTTTGCTGCTGCTGCAATTCAGTCAACCACAGCTAATGGCTTCCTTATGCTCTTCTCGAAAATCTAAAAGAGCTTACAACAGGTTCTGAAAGATAGCCTCTGGGCCTTTCCAGGCAGTTTATAATTTATAATGCAAAAAATGTTCATTTGCTGCCTGCAATCCAGATGTTTTCTCACAAGGAAATGCTTCTCTTTAGGGTTATCACATTTTTCCAGGACTGGGGCCGGCCCTGCTATTAGGCAACATGAGGCAGTCGCCTCAGGTGGCAGTTGTTGGGAGGCAGCAGAAAGCTGTTGGAAGAGAGAGCTGTGCCCCCGAAGCTGCCTTCAGGTGTAGTGGCGGGCACTGTCCTATTATCATTGTTGAATAGCCTCATCAGGGGGCCAGCTAAAACAACAACAATCATGCAGCAATCATGACTATTGGATTAAGGCTTTAGATCTCATAAGCTTTCTAATATGCACACCCCCGCTGCTAGTATTAATACACTTGGTGACGTTATAATTACCAAAATAACTACTAATTAAAAGTTGGTTGGCAACCTTTTTTTTTTTTTGGAGTTGGCGGGCAGTTCTTAATACCTTCAACAAGTGAGCAAGTGACCCACATTTGTAAAGCTCTTGAACTTTCCAATTCCTAATCTTGCAGCCACTCAAGAGCAGCCTCTATAAAATAGAGGGGGGGGGGAGAGAAAAGAAAGTGATGTGCAATGTGGCACGGTAATGAATTTTGCAGCTGCTGACTCCTGGGCTATTTTACATATCTAAATTCCATAATTACAAATATAATTATGATTATTAACTTGTTCCACTTTTATATGTGCTTCGGCCAGATCTATTTTATGCTCCTGACACACAGACATTTTCTTCGGAAATGAATTCTAGAACTTTTTCTTTTCTTTTTCCAGTTTGAAGGACTGAACTGTGTTCTTATTGGTTAGTTTGTACCGTTGTGAAATGCTGAGGAACCCCTTTTACTCATTCCAGATTCAACAAGACCGGTGCAAAAAGACAGGCCTTAGCTTGACTTACCTTTTATTCCACGACGGAGGAGGGAAGATCCCGCGATGTGATTATCGCGAGATCCCTCCTCCATTTACACATGTGGCATGATGACCTCAGGAGGAGAGGCATCACACCTGCCATTTTAATTTTTTAAAAAAGCAACGGGAGCACACGAGCACTCGAGTGCTGGAAGGTTAGTGTTTTTTGGTTTTTTTTAATAATAATTTCCCCATTCCCCCCCCCCCCATTATTTATTTATTTATTTATTTATTACATTTTTATACCGCCCAATAGCCAAAGCTCTCTGGGCAGTTCACAAAAATTAAAACCCTAATAAAACAACCAACAGGTTAAAAACACAAATACAAAATACAGTATAAAAAGCACAACCAGGATAAAACCATGCAGCAAAATTGATATAAGATTAAAATACAGACTTAGAACAGTAAAATTTAAATTTAAATTCAATGGGCGCAGCTCCCGGCTCTGCATGAGGAATCGCATGGAGCAGGGTCAACTCGCGGCAATGGGCCACACGTTCTGCGGTCTCGGGCTCAGCCCAAAGTGGAGGGCTGTATCCCGGGGCAAGGGAGGGATGACCCCTCCCTGATCCCAGGATCCCCTGTGCATCATGTGGATGCACAGGGACGATCCCTGCGTTTGCCCTTGTATAAAGCCCTGTCTAGCTAAGGCCAGAGTCAGTTTATCCATACAAGCAAAGGCAAAGCATGAAAACTATCCTGCTTTTGCACAACATTAGAGCACTAGTACGAGGGATGTAGAAGGAGTTTGTTTAAGTTCATTTTTGATCAGGATTTACCCAGTTCACACCCTCTGCACTAAACCCAAACTCAGATGCAATCTGTGGTCAAAGTCGCTACATTCCTTGAGCTTGCAATGTGATTCGCAGACCTTCCCCACAAATTGTGTTTGACAGCATGCATACATTAGTAAAATGTGTACTTTTGAAAAAGGTACATGAGAAAAGGCGTACTTATTAAAAATGAACTGAAATAAAATTCTCATTCATCCCTAATGCAGGGCCTATTTGCCATTGGCCTCATCACCTGCCACTCTCTTGGGGATCATCTCCTGTGAGGTCCCCATTGTCCATCCCCCCAGACTCAGGTGCCTGTGAGGCCCACCAAGCACTCAGCAACCATCTGCCCTTGTCGGGAGCCTCCATTGTGCACCACAATGGAGGCTCCGGAAATTATGTATTTCCTCCTGTTGCATATATGGTGGGCGTAAAAGCCCCATTTACACAAGAGTAAAGGTGTAAATGCCCTTTTCACACCTCTGATCTTGCAGAAATAGCTTTTTATGGCAGCTGTTTTTCACAATTTCATTACTGCGGAGCCCATCATTTACCAGCAGTGGGGAGAAGCAGGGGCAGTGGGCAGTGATGGCAGGGCACACATGGCCCCTGGGGCAAGCCATCCAGGGACTCGCATGTTCCCGATCGTGCTGGCAGGAGGGCAAGCGAGCAGAGGCAGCGGCAGCGAGGCCACAAACGCCTGCCACTCCTGGACCACAGTAAGTGTGTCCATCCCTAGCAATGCATGCTGGAAGTTGTAGGCTCTTTCTTCACTTGACACTAAGCATATGCACAAAATGGTGGATTCTATGTAAAATGGCTGCCAATGCGTCACAATTCTGAAATTGAATCTGAAGCCTGCACAGGCCTATTGTTTTTAACGCTTTTAATCTTTGTAAAGTGCTTCGGCTATGGGGTGGTATAAAAATGAGGAGCAGGAGGAGGAGGAGGAGGAGGAGGAGGAGGAGAAGAAGAAGAAGAAGAAGAAGAAGAAGAAGAAGAAGAAGAAGAAGAAGAAGAAGAAGAAGAAGAACAACAACAACAACAACAACAACAACAACAACAACAACAACAACAACTCACTTAGGGCTAAGCTTACCCACTGCAGCATTCTTTCTTCCTTCCTTCTTATCCTTAAAACCATTTTGTAGTCAGGGAGTGGCAAGCCAAGCCATCACATGATTATTTACTGATCTATTGATTCTCTATACTGCCCCATAGATGAAGCTATCATTACAGATATTCTTTTTATTCTTTTTAATTATATTCTCCTTCCCCGCAATAAAGTGTTGCTTAGTCCCAGTAAATGTATTTAGCATTGGGATAACAACTCCATTTTACATCTGATTGTGTGAAACTGCACTCACTCAGCGTTTTGCTATCTAGGATTTTGTTCTTATACATCTCTCCAGGCAAGCTCTGTCTTCTGCTGTCACCCTCTCTCCATTCTGGCCAGATCTACAGCTTCTCTATGAAATGTCAGGGCCCCAGAGAGTCTCCCCTCCCCTCCAGCCAGCTTTACTGGGTTTGAGCTTTGATCCCAGCCAGGTATTCTTACCTCACACATACATAACTTTTGGGTTTTCTTCTACCTTATAATAGTAGGAAGCAAAACTGAGAGATTCACCCATCTCTGCTTCCTACCAGTGAAAGCTCATAGCTCCAATGTGTATGGGGAGATGAATGCCCTCTGGGTTTCAGTCAGAACCAGTCAGAACCCTATGGGAGCGATCCAAAGTGCTCAGTCAGAACCAGTTCTGGCTGGATCTGGCTGAAACCCAGAGCAGATTCCCCGCACCACTGACATCGGAGCTACCAACCTGGTAAGATGTAGAGATGGATGAATTTCTCAGTTTTGCTTTCTCCCACATTTTTATTATTATTATTATTATTATTATTATTATTATTATTATTATTTATTTATTTATTTATATAGCACCATCAATATACATGGTGCTGTACAGAGTAAAACAGTAAATAGCAAGACCCTGCCGCATAGGCTTACAATCTAATAAAATCATAGTAAAACAATAAGGAGGGGAAGAGAAGGCAAACAGGCACAGGGTAGGGTAAGCAGGCACAGGGTAGGGTAAAACTAACAGTATAAAGTCTGCACAACATCAAGTTTTAAAAGCTTTAGGAAAAAGAAAAGTTTTTAGTTGAGCTTTAAAAGCTGCGATTGAACTTGTAGTTCTCAAATGTTCTGGAAGAGCATTCCAGGCGTAAGGGGCAGCAGAAGAAAATGGACGGAGCCAAGCAAGGGAAGTAGAGGCCCTTGGGCAGGCGAGAAACATGGCATCAGAGGAGCGAAGAGCACGAGCGGGGCAATAGTGTGAGATGAGAGAGGAGAGATAGGAAGGAGCTAGACCGTGAAAAGCTTTGAAGGTTAACAGGAGAAGTTTATATTGGATTCTGAAGTGAATTGGAAGCCAATGAAGAGATTTCAGAAGCGGAGTAACATGGTCAGAGCAGCGAGCCAAGAAGATGATCTTTGCGGCAGAGTGGTGAACAGAAACCAACGGACTGATGTGAGAAGAAGGAAGGCCAGAGAGAAGAAGGTTGCAGTAGTCCAACCGTGAAATAACCAGTGCATGAACAAGCGTCTTGGCGGAAGAGACAGACAAAAATGATTGAATCCTGGCAATATTATACAGGAAAAATTGACAAGATTTAGCTACTGCCTCAATATGAGGAATAAAGGAGAGCGATGAGTCAAATATAAAGCCAAGGCTACGAGCTTCCTTGACCGGAGTAAGCGTAACATCATTGACAGTAAGAGAGAATGAGAGATGAGGAGAAGGTTTAGGAGGAAAAACGAGCAATTCCGTCTTTGCCATATTGAGTTTCAAACTACGATGAAGCAGCCAAGCTGAGATATCTGAAAGACATGCCGAGATACGATCGTGAACATCAGGAGAAAGTTTGAATTTGAATTTTTGAAATCTCAGATTCTTTCCATTCCAAACATGACAACATTTGCAAATGTTGGTAAATTCTTTTCTTTCTTTTTTCTAAACAACTTAATTCTCACCCATCTGCACTGGCCAAATTCAATAGTTACAGCAAATCCCAATATGGAAAGGACCATGTTGTACCTGCCTCCTTATAGCTATTAAAGATGACCCTGTAAGAATAAAGAGGTCTGTGCTAACACAGCTGAATTTACAGGGATTCAAACCCAGACCTTTAAGAGGTAAGCGTTTCAGCTGGACAAATCTCATTCCCATATTCAATGTCAAGTTCTTTCCAACTTGAATGTGCAAAAATATACAAATTTCAATAAATTATTTTCAAATCCAAACTGAAACAAAATTATCACCACTCCCTGGCAGGACCAACAGAATGTAAGGAAAGTCTTGCTTGAGCTGACCAAAGGCACATCTAGTCTAGCATCCTGCTTTTCCAGATGATAACCAGATGAATCTGGAAAACCCACAAGCAAAAACCCTGTCCCACTGTTTGGGGAAAGAAGAAACAATGGCTCGATTCACACAACCAGGTTGAGTATGGCTTGAGTATGAGCTATTATTGAGCTGTGGGTTGTTGTTGTTGAACTGTGGCTTGTGTTGTGTGAAGCCAGCAAACCAAGGGTTGTTATCCACAAATAACTCATGAAGAGGGTTGAACTGTGGGTTGTTTATGGTTAACAAACAATGGTTAGTTTGTGTAGTTGGCTGCAGAAGCCCTCCCAAAGTGGCTTACAATGGCAACAATACTCAACCCATATTCAACCTTGAGTGTGGGTTGCTGTGTTCTGTAAACCCAGCTAATATTTACACTCAAATTAAGTTCTCAAGAAAGGAATTGTAGAAAGTTCAGAACTATCGATACTAATTTGGAGCTGTAGACAATTTCATTCCCGAACCCTGCTTAATGATATCACCGAATCCTTGATAAAAGAGCCATGCCTGTTAAATGCTTTAGTTTTTTTGCCTTTGGGTTTATGCATGTGTTTTCCAGATGCTTTAAGGTTATTGTTAAGAAGGTAGCATTATTAATCCTGATAATTAGCAATGCTGTCCATGATTTAATGGGACCGCTGAGCAATCAATGGCCTTTAATGATAAGCTAAACAGAGCAAAACAAGAGCATTCAGCATGGACCAGTTCTCAAAAAATAAAATGTATGGATTTTACTTTGTCTGTGAAAGCAAAAAAGGTCCGTAACAACTCTGTTTGGATGGGGTAGGGGAGAATCAACAAATGTTTTAGGGAAATATTATTTATTTATTTATTTATTTATTACATTTTTATACCGCCCAATAGCCGAAGCTCTCTGGGCGGTTCACAAAAATTAAAACCATACTAAAACAACCAGCACGTTAAAAGCACAAATACAAAATACAGTATAAAAAGCACAACCAGGATAAAAACCACGCAGCAAAATTGATATAAAATTAAAATGCAAAGTTAAAACAGCAAAGTTCAAATTTAAGTTAAAGTTAAGTGTTAAAATACTGAGAGAATAAAAAAGTCTTCAGCTGGCGACGAAAGGAGTACAGTGTAGGCTCCAGGCGGACCTCTCTGGGGAGCTCATTCCACAACCGGGGTGCCACAGCGGAGAAAGTCCTGTGAAAGCCCTGTAAACGTTAATCTTTTTTAAAAAAAAGTGTGTGGGTACTTTTGCTGAATCAAGCGAAGCCAGGGGTAGCGCGGGAATCTGACGGCTGCTAAAAGGGCCAGATTCCTGTGTGATGGCCATCCCTAGCTTACTGTTGCCCTTCCTAGGGGGGGCTAGGCAGATGTGGCAGCAGACCCTTTCTCTTTCCCCCCTTCTTTTTTCATGGTAGTTGGGAGTGCAACAGGGGAATGCATTGGCCTGCAGCCAGCTGCCATCTTCCTTTCCTAAGAATGTCCCTGAGCTCCAAATATGGCTCAGCAGAATTCATGGGAAATGTAGTTGTCAGCAGCTAGAGGGTCTCACTTCGCTTTTAAGCAACCCCAGCGGCTTGTTAAAAAAAAAAAGCCTAGTGTGTGCATGCATCTCTCTCTCTCTCTCTCTCTCTCTCTCTCTCTCTCTCTCTGGCCTTAGCTAGATGGGGCTTTATCCCAGGGCGAACCCCAGGATCATCCCTGTGTGTCCACATGACACACAGGGGATCCTGGGATCAGGGAGGGATTATAGCCCTACCCTTTGGCCTTGGTTTTTCTGCAGTCTTGGGCTGAGCCCGAGAGCGCGGAACATGTGGCCCATTGCCGCGGGTTGACCCGGCTCTGTGCGATTCCTCGCGTGGAGCCAGGAGCCGCACATGGGGTGCAGCGCTCCTCAGGAGTGCTCCGCCCATCTGGGGTAGGGTGGGGGGAGTGGGGATTTTTTTTAAAAAAAAAAAAGACTACTTTTTGCTCACGAGCGTTCGTGCACTCCAGTCACTTTTAAAAAATGGCGGGTGTGACGCCTCTCCTCCTGAGGTCATCATGCCTCACGTGTAAATGGAGGAGGGATCTCGCGATAATCACATTGCAGAATCTTCCCTCTGCCATCGTGGAATAAAAGGTAGGTCTAGCTAAGGCCTCTCTCTCTGTCTCTCTCTCTCTCTCTCTCTCTCTCTCTCTCTCTCTGTGTGTTTCTAAGAGAAAGTGGGATTGATAAGGTACCTCAATGAGCACCAAAAAGTGTTTGGGGCTGCCCTGGTGACCCTGGTTACCATGGTGCCTCTCCCACAACAGAACCTACAAAAATGAGACGGCTCAATTCATCTGTTACATTATGGCCTCATTCCAATATGCAACAGTGCAGCCTTATGGTTTATGTATGGCTTTTCATGTGACAAAGTTTAAAAGTCTTTTACCAAAAGCCTTTCACTAGCTTTGTCCATCTAGTCTAGCATTGTCTCCTCTGACTAGCACTAGTTCTGAAGGATCTTGGGCAGAGGTCTTTTCCATTACCTTCTACTGGATCCTTTCAACTGGAGATGGCCAGGATTGAACATGAGACCTTCTGTGTACAAAGCTTGTTCTATACCCATAGGTGTGTGCAAGGGGTCTGCCAAGTGTGCCCAGGCACACCCTAATGTCTTAAACCATAAGTGCTGAATTGAGGGGGCCATTGAGTAGGGGTCCAGAGGGGGATCCAGACACAGTGGAAATAGCCCTCCAGCTGCCCTCCAGCTGCTTTGCCACCACGCCTAAGAACCGCTGCCTCCGAGAGAGCATCATTGCTCCCAGCAGCAGGAGTGAAAAGGCCAGTGTCACCACAAAGCCCCACCAATGCTGGGGCTTGAGGAGTGCCTCCTCATTCCCCCCCACCTGCAATGACCCTCCCATGATCAGGCAAGCTGAATGCAAAGTACGGCATCTGTGTCTACAGTGTTTAATAAATAAATGAATAAAAATAATGTCCTTTATGACTGAGTATTCAATAAACGTTCAGCTTTAAAAAAATATATATTCCTGGGTGCATACCCTAATGAAATGTGCTGTGCACACCTATGTCTCTATCACATGTGTTGTATGTTGTCCAGCACTAAAGAGCCCTATCTAGCAGCCAGAGCAGCGTGCATGGGTGGCCACTGTGAAAATATCAGCTCTACTGGTGCTGAACATTCATTCAGATCAGAGACGTGGCATGGGCATACCTTCTCCCAAACAGGTGATTTAATAGGGTGTACAAAAATGTGGTTCCATTCACAAATCATATGGCCATGTCCCATTCATCGTCCCATACATGAATGCAAGCAGGATGTTTTCAAATTCCAAGGTTTGCGATCATGTTCAAAAAATGTCCATTTGTTTCCCATTTGAATGAAAAAGAACGCCAGGTCCAGAACAAAAATGAGAGTGAGCTAAAACAAGTTTCAGAGAGATGTTTGGAGAATTTAGGTAAGCTCAAAAATTGCTGGGTTTCCCCTCCCTTCTCTAATAATCTGTTTATTACATCTGATTATTTAGAATCTGCTTGGTGATTTAGTATCTGAGCACTCCCACCCAGCAGGACTCATCTTCTTTAAGATTCTAAGATGCAGCTAGAGAGAGGTGTGTGCACAAAAGCCAACTTCTGTACACGTATGGCCAAGGCTGGGGCTGAGTGTGCATCTTGGATTCCTTCAGAAAGGGTGCTTTCCTTATAACAACAGCTGCAAAACAGTCAGTGGCATGTCAGGAGTTCCACAGGAGTTCTTCAGACATGGGCAATTTACCAGCTGAGGCTACTGCTGAATGAGCAGAAAATGTACTTGGCCCGTAGTACATCAGTGTTGAATTACTGCTGGAAAAACCAGTTGTTTTCAGCTCTTTCCCTTGGGATGCCGGAAACAGGCAGCACAAGCACTTCAGGAGTGTAGTCTAACTAATTCTGTCCTCCTGGGTAGCAATAGGTGGGTAGAAGAATGCCCTTTTGACAGGGACAATCCTCTAGCCTCACTTATTTATTATAGTAGACCATAGGATCATACCTGGGGGTGGCAGATATTCCAGCCTTGGAGGAAATCAGACAGGAACTGCAGCAGTGACTCCTTATGAAAACACCAATGTGAACAGTACAGGGGTGTTTCTTGATATGTTTACTAAATGAGTTTAGCTTATAAAAATTAGGGGTGGCCAAGGGAAATGTGCACTTTCTGGAGCCTCCGGAAAGTACGCATTTCCACCCACTGTGTTAATGGTGGCCACGGCATTAATGCAGCAAAAGGGAAAAGGCAGGATCCCAGAAGCTAGGGCAGACTCACACCCAAGCGCTTGAAGTGGTCTCACGAGTGCTCAGGTGCGGATCCGCACTCACACCCAGACACGGCTGACCGCTGCCATCGCAAACCCAGTGGGGCCCTCGTGCCATCCCTAATAAAAGTTCTTCTGTTCTTTAAGGTGAGTGTGAGTGAAATCAGTCATTCCGGTACAGTTCTTCAAAGGAGCCTCACCTGCTGTGCTCTTGGATCGAACCAAGAGCACAGCAGGTTGGATCGAACCAAGTGCTCTTGGATCGAACCAAGAACCACTGCATTTAGCAGTGTTCAAATATGCAACCCTCTTCCCACTTCCGCCTACAATTCGAAGGTGTGCAATCCAAGAACGGTTTTATCGCCTCTGTCATTGCCTGTTGAAGGGATTTGCAACTTCACTTAATATATGTAAGGGGGCATTCATAAGGGCTTGTTAGCAGAGCGTAAAGAAAGAAGCTTTGGGGGACTAAGAGGAGACTTGAGGGATATGTACAAGGAGTGGGGGTAGAGATGGGTGAAATTGGTGGGTGCTCGCCCTTCAGGTGCTCGCCCTGTTGCTGCTGTTGCCCACCCCTGTGAGCTGGGCCATGCAAGCCTTCCCCACCCTAACCCATGCACTAACGTCCTATTAATATAAACCTTTACCCTTGCATTAATAGGGACTTTAAGGCCCCCATTGGTGCAGCAGGGGAAGTGTGTGATTTCCGGAGGCTGCTGCCTTCACAACCCAGTAAGATGCTCACAAGTACCCTAAGTGTGGGTAATGCTTGAAGGTGTAGGGGATAAGTAGGAGAACAAGAAAATATTGCATTAGAGGCTATTTAGATGCATTGTATGAGTATGGATAAGAATGTCTGTATTAATTTCAGACTGTCTTATTCCTTATAAGGGGAACGAGGTGACTGGTCAACGGTTATAGAAAGGGTGGATTTGTGTTATAGAAATCCCCACGTCTGGAAGAAAAGATAAGTAGACCAGACTGTTGAGCACATAAAAAGAGAAGTAAAGTCCAGTTGAGGGACAACAAGCTACAGAAGAGGGGGATGGTACATTTTGGGGAAAAGGATGGGACATTCTGGGAAGAGGGTGGTCTTAAGTGTGAGTGAAATCAATCATTCCGGTTCAGTTCTCCAAAGGAACCTCACCGACTATGCTCTTGGGTCAAACTGGACGTATTGGTGGAAGTTGTGCCAGAATCTCTAGTTCCAAGTAACCTGCAGCCACGTCTTTTTCCCTTACACAGTGCAGAGCAAGTTACACCGTCCCTTGCATTATTCAGGGCCTGCTGATAAACAAAAACGAACAGCAACAACTCACCTTCACGTTTCGTTCTTATTCTCTCCCAGTTGATGTTTCTTTCACCGTTTGAATAAGGCTGTCAAGTCAATGGTAGTTCTAATGAAATTTCCCAAATTCACCATGAAAATAAACCCAAAGAGCAGATTGGGAAGAGAAACCCACAAGGCAAATGGGATTTATTCGATATCAGCTTTGCCAGTGCCACAAGCAAAGGAAACAACGCTCAGGGACTAAGCTAGAGCTGTGGGGAGGAAGTCAGTACAAAGGGAAATTAGGACTTCCGAGGAGCAAGCATGGCTACCTTTCATGAAACAAGAAGAACAACACCCAAGACAGATTTCTCTGAATGACATTAATGCTAACTAGCAGCAGCAATCTGCACAAAGGGAGGAGACGTTTCTCCCACGTGTACCCATGAATGGCCATGTGATATAGTTAATTATAAAATCATTGCTAGTACACAACCATTTGACCCAATATAATTAACAGATGGCTGTGTGTGTTTCTTCCTGGTCTATGAGCATCAAAGAGGTACTAGAGAATATCAGAATTCCTCTGTGGGGAACACTGCTAGTTTAAGCAGTTGTGGTAACCAGAGGACATTCCTTGCAACAGATGTTTAGTGTCTTCAGTTAGACTGAGAAGTAATGTTTAAAGCAGAAGTCTTTAAAGTTCAAAGCACATCGGGGAAATGCAAGGACTTAAGATGAAAGGGAAAGAATATTTGAAGGAAGCCTGAACCTAGTTACTTTCCAAATCCAACCTTGGGCTCTGCTCATGAAATGTTCAGAGGAGGCAAGTAAGCATGTAACCCACTGAACTGAATGAGACTGGGAAGCTAGAGTTTGGAGGCAAAGTTTGGGCCGGTGGCTCAAATTTCAGTGGGGGTGAGAATCCATTCTAGGTTTCAGCCAGAACCACTTCGAACTGTAAAGGACCTGTCCAAGATGCTGAACCAAGTTTTGGCTTAGGGTTCAGCACCTTGGACAGCTCCTTTGGAGCTATGGCTGGTTCTGACTGAAACCCAGAAGGGATTCACAGCCCCACCAAAATCGGAACCACTAACCTCCACTGCCAACCAATCTGTTACTCTTTGAAGTGGGCCCAAACCTGATGCCTGAGGTAGGATGACCATATGGAAAAGAGGACAAGGCTCTTGTAGCTTTAACAGTTGCATAGAAGATGTGTATGCATGCAGCACCTAGTGAAATTCCCTCTTCCTCACAACAGCTAAAGCTGCAGAAGCCCTGCCTTCTTTTCTGTCTCATCACTCAACAAAAGAGGGCAGGGCTCCTGCAACTTTAACTGTTGTGAGGAAGAGGGAATTTCACCAGGTGCTGCATGCATACAAATGATACCTACTGAAATCCCCTTATTTATTTATTTATTACATTTAGATACTGCCCCATAGCCGAAGCTCTCTGGGTGGTTCACAAAAGTTAAAAACAGTGAACATTAAAAAGTATACAAAATTTAAAACCATCAAAAATATAAAAGCAACAGTATAAAACAACAGTATCCATTTAAACAATAATAGTTCTGGGGTCCATTAAAATCAAACAAACTTAGCATATGTTGTTAAATGCTGTTAAATGCCTGGGAGAAGAGAAAAGTCTTGACCTGGTGCCGAAAAGATAACAATGTTGGCGCCATGCGAGCCTCATCGGGGAGATCATTCCATAATTGGAGGGCCACCACTGAAAAGGCCCTCTCCCTGGTTGCCATCCTCCGAGCTTCCCTCAGAGTAGGCACTCGGAGAAGGACCTTAGATGTTGAGTGTAGTGTACGGGTAGGTTCATGTTGGGAGAGGCATTCCATCAGATATTGTGGTCCCAAGTCATGTAAGGCTTTATAGGTTAAAACCAGCACCTTGAATTGGGCTCAGAAACGTATAGGCAGCCAATGAAAGTGGGCCAGAATCGGTGTTATATGTTTGAACCTTCTATACAACGGTTAAAGATACAGGAGCCCTGTCCTCCTTTCTATACGGTCACCCTATCTGAGAGAGCTGCCTCAGTCTGTCTTATGGTTGGGCCAACTCTGGGAGAGAAGATGGTCATAAATGCTTGTAAAGTTACATCCATACCTTGCCCCTTTAAGGCCACCATTTGCACAAACGGGACATTTATGGACAAGAATAAAATGATGGCTTGCTGAGGGAATGGTCACCTGTGCCCCACTGCTGAGCATCCATGGTCTGCTCAGCAGTTTACTCTGCACCCCTCGCTTGGGTTGGATAAGTGGTGCGGGTTCATTGAGCAGTGTACTGAGCAGCCACAGGGTGGCCCGTTCATCCCCCTACACCAGCTGCACTTTTCTTCTCTTTTCCGGCATCATTTTCTCCTCACCTAAGTTCAACCAATAGCACCTCTTGCATTGGCCTTTCCTCTTCTTCTCCTTTGAGTTTAGAACTGTCAAGTGTTTATGCCTTGTTGTCATGTTACCTAGGGAGGTTGTGGGCTCTCCCACACTAGAGTCATTCAAGAGGCAGCCGGACAACCTTCTGTCAGGGATGCTTTAGGGTGGATTCCTGAACTGAGCAGGCCGTTGGACTCGATGGCCTTGTAGGCCCCTTCCAACTCTTCTGTTCTATGATTCTATGTCCCCTTTAGCCATTTCAGAGCCCAGCTGTGACTATGTAGCCCTAGTAATAATTCCTCATGCATCTACCATGCCAAGCTGCCTAATGATTTATGTAGTGTGTTTTCTTATCTGTCTGCAGCTATCTGAAGGAAAGCCTCCTCCCATATGTACCTGCCCAGACCCTAAGGTCATCCTCAGGGGTCCTTCTCCATGATCCCCTGCCAAAGGAAGTGAGGCAGGTGGCTACCAGGAAGAGGGCCTTCTCTGCTGTGGCACCCCAGCTGTGGAATGAGCTCCCTAAGGAGGTTCGCTTGGCACTTACACTATATGCCAGGTGAAGACCTTTTTATTCTCCCAGCATTTTAACAGTCTATAAATAATTTTTAACTTGGTGTTTTAAATTTGTAATTTTGCATTGCTGCTATTTTTATCTGGTTGAGCTTTTATATTGTATTTTATATTATGGTTTTATTCTGTTGTTTTATACTTTGAATGGTTTTAATTTTTGTGACCCGCCCAGAGAGCTCCGGCTATTGGGTGGCATAGAAATGTAAATAAATAAAAATAAAATAAATAAAATAATGTCATGCTCTGAACTCTGCCGGTGTCCTCTTGCGAGATCGCCAGTGTCCTCTCCTGAGATTGTCGGCTTGAAGTGGCAATCTCCTGAGAGGATGCCGTTGATCTTATGAGCCAGAGCCGGCAATGGTGACGGGGAAGCTGGGGATCACACCAAGGAGCTGATTGCCCCCAAAATGGTGGTTCTGCCATAAAATGACCTCCAAGCCTCAGATTCGAATAGCTGAGGTTTGAACCTTGCACAGCCCTAACACACATGATTGTCAAATTGCCAATAGCACCAATTGTTTGTTCCCTTGGTGGAAGACAGAAGCAGGGTTGGGGTGGGATAGATTATTGGTACAATCACCAAATATCTCAACAGGGATAAATACAGCAGTCTACTGCTTCATACGTGTATAGTTGGATCAGGGTCAAATTCTTTACCAGTACCTTTCATTGAATCATTTGAAAAGGTTTTAATTCACTTATACACATATTCATCTTAAACACCCATCTTTCAATAATAAGGACTTAATTTGATTCCTTTAGTTGAAGATGAATACTATTAGATGAATTAAATTAAATCCTTTAAATTTTTAGACATCTTTCAAAGAATATGCAAGCAGATGGAACAGAGACCTATTTGATTCTTGGCATGTCTACCTTTTTAATGAAGTCTTTCTTTTAATATTTAAAAAGATGCATGTTGAACGAATTAGGAAAAAACCTCACTAATTCAGCAATATGACTTACCCTTTGAAGTGATTTTTAAACTTAAAAAAAACCCTGTGATCCTGTTCTATTCTCTTTGAGGATGAAAGAATTTTTGCAGAACCTGTCCAATAGCAGGAGGACAGACACACACATATATATATTTAGCCAATGACCTTTGCTGGCTCTCTGGCTTGGCCAACTTCCTTTTACTTATTTTTATTTTATTTATTTACAGTACATCTGTGAAAAGACAAAATAATAGAAGAATCTGGTTAGTCCGTGGAGCTGGAAGATTCAGGACAGACAAAAGAAATTAATTACTTCTTCATACTGCAAATCATCAAATTATGGAACTCACTACCACAGAGTGTAGTGAGGACCACCAACTTACATGGGTTGGGAAGAGGATTAGGCAAATTCATGGAGACTATAGATGGCCCCTAGTCATGATGTTTATATACTACCTCCATGATCAGAGGCACCATGCTTCTGAGTACTAGTCACTGGGGGAAACGATCAGGAGATTGCTGTTGCACTCATATTCTGCTTGTGAGCTTCCCATGGGCATCTCTTTCGGCACTGTGTGATCCATGATACTGGGTTAAAGACCAGGGCTGGTGCTACCATAGAGGTCACTCAGGTGGCCGCCTAGGGCGCCAAGCTAAGAGGGGCACTGGGCACAGCACAGCACTCACGCACATCGGCTGTGAGCCGGCCCGGCCCGAGGATTCAGCTGGGCCTGGGCGGGTGAGATGGCGCCCCGTGCCCGCCCAGCCAAAGTGAAGCCAGGGCGCTGGGGTGGGGCAGTGGCTCCACATTTGGACTTCCGGAACACACCCGGAAGAGAGAGAGAGAAGAGAGAGAGAGAGAGAGAGAGAGAGAGAGAGAGAGAGAGAGAGAGAGAGAGAGAGAGAGAATGAGAATGTATGTATGGGTGAATGGGGTGCATGGGGTCTTTGAGTGAATGCATGTGTTCATGCGTGTGTTTGGAGTGAGTGATGCTGAGAGTGTGTGTGCGTGCGCTTGTAAGTTGGGGGGGATGATTTGGAGGTAATATGCCTCTTAAATAATGCATTTTAGACTCATAGACGTTCCTTTCCAATTTGTTTGCTATAATTGGCATGACGTATTTCTTGCACTTTAAAATGAATTTAGCAGTTTCAAGTTTTGTGCTTCTTATTTTTTCAAGGAAACACAAGTTCTTAAAAATCAAAGTTGGCATTTTTTGGGTGTGTGTGTGTGAAAGGAGCTCACCTTGCCTAGGGCGCAAAATAGTCTGGCACCGGCCCTGCTAAAGACAGACTTTTGTTCTGATCTTTTTGTTCCAATGATGCATCATTTCTGATCAGCTAGAAACACAATGGATGGGTCCCTGGAGGGCTCAATCCTATGTACTTCATGGACAGAGCAGAGGTCAACTGGTGTCAAAACTCCAGCCCTTCCTCCCAACTGCTTTCTGCTTGGCTGGGAGGGGAACAGAAAAACCAGTGTGTGCTGCATAAGGCAGTGCCTGTCAGCACTGCACCCTTCTTCCATCCCCAGCATAAGTCCAAAGAGGGGCTCTCGGTGCAAACAGGAGCTCAGGATGACCCGAGATGATTCTCTATATGAGGTGGAACAGTAGGTCACCATCATCTTCTGCGCCACCACAAGAGTGGCAGGCTCTGGGTGTGGAGGAATGTATGCAGCACGCAAGCCTAATTTGCATGATTGTTCCCCCAGTGGAGGATGGTGGCTCTGAATATGGTGGGGCTGTGAAACCATTCTAGGTTTCAGTCAGAATTAGCCAGAACTCTAAAGCAGCTGTCCAAGGCCTGGAGCCTATTTTGGGGATAGGATTGAACAGCCCCTTAAGTATTCTGGCTGGTTCTGGCTGAAACCCAGAATGCATTCACAGTCCCACCAAAGTTAGAGCTACTGGCCTTCACTGCTTTCCTTTCAAAAGGGGGAATGGTCTTGTCATGCCTCCTCTGGAGGAGTCTTCTTCAGAGGAGGATCTCAGCCCTCTGGGCTGATATTTGCAGAAGAGCTGCCTATGCTGAGAGACCCTAAGGCAGATCAGGGGGATCCTGGGTCCTTGGGGAGGTGGCCGTTGGCCCTTCACCTCAAAACAGACTTAGTCCTGTCTCAGACTTGGAGACAGCTGCTGAGCGGCCATAAGAACATAAAAGCATAAGAAGTCCCATGCTGGATCAGACCAAGGGTCCATCTAGTCCAGAACTCTGTTCACACAGTGGCCAATCAGCCATCGGCCAGGGATGAACAACCAGGACATGGTGCAACAGCACCCTCCCACCCATGTTCCCCAGCAACTGGTGCACACAGGCTTGTTGCCTCGAATACTGGAGACAGCACACAACCATCAGGGCTAGTAGCCATTGACAGCCTTTGCTTCCAGGATTTTATCCAACCCCCTTTTGAAGCCATCCAGATTGATGGCCATCACTACAACTTGTGGTAGTGAGTTCCATAATTTAACTATGCGCTGTGTGAAGAAGTACTTCCTTTTATTTGTCCTGGATCTCTCACCAATCAGCTTCATGGGATGACCCTGGGTTCTAGTATTTTGAAAGAGGGAGAAAAATATCTCCCTGTCCACATTCTCCATACTATGCATAATTTTGTACATGTCTATCATGTCTCCCCTTAGCCTCCTTTTTTCCAAGCTAAACAATCCCAGTTGATGTAACCTTCCCTCGTAGGGGAGATGCTCCAGTTCCTTAATCATTTTAGTTGCCCTTTTCTGCACTTTTTCCAGATCTATACACTTAGTCCCAGGGAGCACAGGTGCCTAAAAGTGCAGGCACAGCTGGCCAGCAGGCACAGAAGTTTCCAGTGAGACATAAAGACTTCTCATGAGTAAAGGAATACTCATGACCAAGGTTCTACTCATGAGTAGAGACCGTTTCTCAGGTGGTGCTGATGGCCAGCAGATGTGCTCCGAAGGCTCAGCCTTTAGTTGTAGGCACCGGTTGTTCCTTGATCAACTCTAGGCTTTCTAGGATGAAGTTGGTGTTCTAGATCTGTTTCAATTGGTCTAAGGCCCAGATTTTGGACAGAGGCTGCCTTGGTTGCCCTGTAGGATTACTTTTTTGTGAGAGTGAGACCCTGTTAGTTCTCTTGGATCTCTCAATTGGTTTTGATACCATCAACTGTGGTATCCTTCTGGAGCATCTGTCTGGATTAGGAGCCGGGGGCACTGTTTTAAACCGGTTCCATTTCCATTTGGATGGTCATTTCCAGAAGATGGTGCTGGGGGGTTATTGATTTGGCTACGTTGTTATCTTTTTTGGTATCAAAGGCTTTACTTTTCTCCAAGGCACTAGTTTAGATTTTTATGGCTGTTTTGTCCATTACTGTGCTGTTTGTTGTTTTCTATCATATTGTGTTTTATTCTTTTAAATATTTATTCTTTTAAACATTGTTTATTGGGTTGATTATACCTTTGGCATATCCAGAGTGAATGGGGGTGGGGGTGGTGGAAATTGACAAGTATGGAATATGGTTCTGCTGGGCTAAATGAAGAAGTGTGTGGAGAGGATGAAACTGACAAGAATACTGAGAAGAGAAGAATATGCTTCCCAGGGGAGCTACATAATGGAAATGTGATCAATAAAAAATTAGGATACCATTTGCACAAATTTGAGGATTCACATGCCCCGAACTGCACAAATTGCTGCTGGGCTGAACAGGAACAATCTGTTGAGTTTTCATCACCCTCCATACATCCTGAGTCCTCTATCCTGCTGATACACTCTGCAATGCATTAGGCCCAAGAGCAGTGGTCCCTGAAAACTGGAGTTTCAGAATAGGGTGACCATATGAAAAGGAGGACAGGGCTCCTGTATCTTTAACAGTTGTATGGAAAAGCAGGTGTCATTTGTATGCATGCAGCACCTGCTGAAATTCCCTCTTCATCACAACAGTTAAAGCTGCAGGAGTCCTGTGCTCTTTTGTATCAGGTCACTCTAGGTATACTAGAGCTATACTAGAGTGACTTGATACAAAAGAGGACAGAACTTCTGCAGTTTTAACTGTTGTGATGAAGACAGGATTCCACCAGATGCTGCCTGCATTCAAATGACACCTGCTGAAATTCCCACTTCTATGCAACTGTAGGGTGACCATATGAAAAGGAGGACAGGGCTCCTGTATCTTTAACAGTTGCATAGAAAAGGGAATTTCAGCAGGTGTCAGTTGTATATATAGAGAACCTGGTGAAATTTCCTCTTCATCACAGCAGTTAAAGCTGTTAAAGCTGCAGTAACCAGATTTAAAAGAGGGCAGGGCACCTGCAGCTTTAACTGTTGTGATTAAGAGTAAATTTCACCAGGTTCCCCATATATACAAATGACACCTGCTGAAATTCCCTTTTCAATACAATTGTTAAAGAAACAGGAGCCGTGTCCTCCTTTCCATATGGTCATCCTAAGTTTCAGCCACTAGTGTTCCATGCAGTTCAAAATGGGGACGGAACAATTTCTCAACTTCAATCTCTCTCTCTCTCTCTCTCTCTCTCTCTCTCTCTCTCTCTCTCTCTCTTAAATTCAGTTTGTCCCAAACTTTAAGTATTTTTCTATTCTTAAATTTGGGTCATCCCAAACTTAGAGATATGTTTTTTACATCCACATGAAAATTTGAACACATTATTGTGTATATTTCTCATAATACATCCCATTTTGTATGCAATTTTCCCCAATATACACATTCGTTTCCCAGCAGTTGTCCTAATATAAGGCATTCGAACATTTTTTCCACGACAATCCACATTTTTGTATGCATTTTCTGTTTGGAGAGCCCCACTGCAAAATTCTGAAAAAAATGGATTTTAAAGACCAACTAAATTTTGGTTCACATGCTTTTTTATAGTGGTGCTGTGAGAACATTTATATTGTTGTTGAATGTTTTCTTTTACTCTGTGTGTTTATTGTATTTTTCCTTACTTGAAAATCAATAAAAATAGTATTTAAAAAAAAAACACAAGAGAGAGAAAGTGTGAAATCAGGTACATTCACATTAAAATGCAAAATGAGCAAATTTCTGCCTCATCTGTAGTTTAAGTGATTGATGTCCAGAGGCCAAAAACATGTGAGGTTCTTCTTTGATTGCCAGGCGAAGAGAAATGCCTCTTTTTAAAAAAGAAAATAAAGGACAGGTCCATTTCACAAGGGCCACTGCTCTCAGTCCAGGCATGTGAGGAAGACGGAGACGAGTAAAATGCTGGATGTGTTCCATCAAATCTATAGGATTTTACAGCTCCTTTGTTCCATGAAACCTTCTTCTGCGGCAGACGTTATGTCTAATTTTTGTCCAGTTTCCAAATCAAGGCTTTTAAAATTTAAAGGTCATAGGAGAAAGACATTGATAGTTTGCTAAAAATGAAACCCTTTCCACTTGACTTTCAACCTGACTTGCTGGGTGTCTATCAAATGCATCCAGTGCTCAAGATTTTGATGCGGTTTAATCCTATTCAGCAGTTATTCCTAACAAGATAAGACAACTGAGGTGGTATATCAGTTGATTGAACAATCAGCCATTATAATAGTGTCATCCTGCTACATATGTATTCATTTTCAAAATTGCCTTCAACTACTGTGGGTTGTTTTGGTTTTTTTTATCTCCCATTCAAGTTACAAAATATTGAAATATAGTGACTATATCCCATTCTAACAGTGTGGATGTAGTTTACCACAATTCTAAGCATATTTACATGAAGATAAGTCCCACTGAGTTTAATGATGCATATTCCCATGTCACTGTGCATAGATTTGAAGCTTAGTCTGTTTAAAAACAACAACAAAGAAGAAGCATTAGTGGTAGGGTGACCATATGGAAAGGAGGACAGGGCTCCTGTATCTTTAACAGTTGTATAGAAAAGGGAATTTCAGAAGGTGCTATTTGTATGCATGCAGTACCTGGAGAAATTCCCTCTTTATCACAACAGTTCAAGCTGCAGGAACCCTGCCCTCCTTTGTATCTAGTCACTCAGCAGGGCTCCTGAATCTTCCACCAATCAACTTCATGAGATGACTGCATAATGCGAGAGAGAAAATGTCTTCCTATCCAATAAACATGAAATAAAAGTTCTTGTTGAATAAGACACAGCCTAAGAGATCCATAGACGTGATAGGTATAGATGATAACACATCAATCCACTGATTAGGCAAAATGGGATAATCCGATTCCCTATTCCAGTTCTGCTTAAAAAGCTGTATATCATATTTATTCAACAATAATCAGTATTTATAGACATGGATTGTGGGTCGCTTTGCCTGACCAGCCTCAATAAATTCTTCCAATAATAACAGTGACTCTGATGCTATAAAAGCGGCCAGCCCAAACCTAGATACTGCAATTGCAAGTCTTGCCATTCAGCCATAGCTGGTAAGTCATACTTGGCATGCAGGATAGAAAACGACAAGAAGTCATCATTGGTGCCCACCAGTTGATCCAAACTAAAAATTCTAGCATAAACTTCTGGTGTAATCTTTGTTTATAGGCTGCTTTTGCTAAAATGGTGACTTTCCTCATAAGGCCACAACTATTTGCACCATGGCTTAAGGTGAGTCATAGCAACCAATGTTCCATCATTTTCTCTTTTTTATATACCACTGTTAAAGATACAAGAGTTCTGTCCTCCTTTTTGTATGATCACCCTAGACATGATAGCACTCTTCAAGTACTTGAAAGGTTGTCACGCAGAGGAGAGTCAGGGTCTCTTCTCAGTCATCCCAGAGGGCAGGACATGGAATAATGGGCTCAAGTTACAGGAAGCCAGATTCCTGTTGGATATCAGGAAAAGCTTTCTGAGTGTTAGAGCAGTACAACAATGGAACCAATTACCTAGGGAGGTCATGGGCTCTCCCACACTAGAGGCCTTCAAGAAGAATTTGGACAGCCATCTTTCAGGTATGCTTTAAGGTGGATTCCTGCATTGAGCAGGGGGTTGGACTCAATGGCCTTGTAGGCCCCTTTCAACTCAACTATTCTATGATTCTGTATCTAGCATTGCTTCCCCTTCCACCCTTTCCCCAGTTTTCTGTGGTTCTTTTGGTCTTGGTCTCATCAGGATCCAAGGGAATGCAGAATCTTTTTTCCCCCCCTCCAATCTTGTCACTGAAATGCTTCATAACATTCAAAGTTTAAAGGGATCTACTCTGACTTTGCTGGTCCTCTTCCCTGTTGCAATTTCATCGAAGGATAACCACTGTGGCCTTGCCTGAGAAGTCAACCTTCCAGCCCCTGCATCTTCCCCCTTCTTCTTAGATCAGAAGCCCTTTTCCATCCTGCATTGGAATAGATAGGGATGTATGAGAATTTCATTTACGTTCCCAAATCATATGAACACACCCCATTCATGCAACCCAAAACGCAGACGAGAGCAGGAGAACACGTTCTTTGAAAAGATCCCCAAGTTCCCAAATGTTCATTCTCACTCAAACACATTGAGTATTTTTACAATTTATTTATGAAGGGAAAGTGCATTTTTGTTGCACTATAAAAAAATACGTATTTTTCCCATTTGAGCAAAATGGGGGGAAATGCAAATGAATGCAGGAATGAGGAGAGACAAATGTCAGATGGAAGTTCAGAAAAATCTTGGCGATCACAAGCATTGCTTCTTTGTCCATCCCCAGGAATAGGTCTGGGGTAGGTAACCTGGTGCCCTCCATATGTTTTAGACTACACTTCCCATCAGCCCCAGTAAGAATGCCCAACAGTCACAAATTATGGGAATTGTAATTGTAATCCAAACGTTCTGGAGGACCACCATTTTCCTACTCCTGGAATAGAGAATATTTTTTAACCACATATCCTTGTCCTGCCCCAGTTTCTTCCTAGCAACTCAGCCCTTGAAAGCACTCAAGCCACATTGCGTCTCGCAATGCTTAGTTCATGCTCTGACTCCTTCTTCCAACCCGATTTGTATTTCCACATTTCTGCCTGCATCTCCAGCCCTTCCCTCTCCTTGTTTGGCATTAGAGCCCACCCTTCCCCACTCTTCCCTACAGCATTAGCCAGGTAGCCGCTGGTCCTGTTAGCCAAGTTTTATGTCATCGCCTCATAACTCTTCAATAAAACCTGTATTCATTTACTCGAGCAGCTGGTTCTCATCTTACTGAGAGAGCCCAATTTTAGGTGTGTTGTTTCTGCCCTACTTGGGTATCCCAGTTCTGGCTGCTGGGCACCCCCTCATCTTTTGATCCTAGCCCTGAGGTTTTCTATGGAATTGAATTCAGCCTTTGGGCTGAAAGAGCTTGAACAACCTGGTTTACTGCCTCTCCATATTAGCAAAGGATATGAAAGGCCTGATATTCCAAAGCAATTTTTCTTCTGCGTTTCTGCCCAGGAGTACTCTGCCGGCCTGGACTCTCTAGAGTGTTATTCTCAGATTGTTAATGAACCTAGAACAGTACCCAGGACCAGAGCGGCCAATGTTACAGTGTTCCTTGAGGACACGTCCGAATGAGCACTTGATACAATTGCATTTTATGCAAGTCGCACGAGGTTTTTGTGGTGATTAGAGAAACGTTTCACCTCTATGTTTTGGCAGCACCTGAACGCAGGCATCACAGTCCTTCAAAGCTCTTGTCTATCACTTAAATATAAGCGCCTGAAAAATGACTTTAGAATAATTAATAGTTGAAAGGAAATATATTCATGAAAGATAAATGGTCCTGAAGAAAGATTATATGGAGGATTTGAAAACAAGGTTACCATTCAAGCTTTTTGAGTACATAGATATTAGGACCTAATGTTCAGGTAAGGCCGAATCATCCCAGGACTGCTTTACAAAATGCTGCATTGGAATCCCGACGTAATAGAATAGACTGTACCAGTTCTCGCTGCAGGTGAAAGGGGGCATTTTTGAATGCTCTCATGTATAAAATATCCTAAAAGTGAATAACTCACATTTAATGAAGATATGACATCCATTTATTATTTTATTTATTTATTTCTCTTATTACTACATCTATAACTAGCTTTTCCTCCATCAAGCTGGGGTTCCCAGTGTCCCCAGATAGTTTTCCACCCAAGTGTTGAGCCTAATCCTTCTTAGCAGCAGCAAAATGACTGTTTCTTGTGCCCTCAGCCCAGGTGCTCCTTACCCATCAATACACATGAAATACAAAATGTCAATGGCACTGGTAGTAGCCAGAGAACTTATTTATTTATTAAATTGATATACCACCCAATTGGCAGACACCTTTGGAGCTAATAATAATAATAATAATATACAAGAGCCATAAAATAACAACCAAAACAATAAATACAACAATGAAGGTATGAAAATCCTTAAAAATTAAAATGTTAAAAATATTAAAGAGCCAGTAGTAAAGCCCAGAGCAACAGATTAAAGATTAAATGCATGCGGGGAAAGGAAGAGATGTCTAAACACATACAGAGAAGACCCTAGGCCATTCTCCCTGGGAAGGGCGTTTCAAAGATAGGGAGGATGACACCACAGTGAAGAGCCTCCGATTATAATCTTAGTCAGAGGCAATGGGGGCAATATCACAGAAACAGGAGACTAGCTGGGAAGCAATGGCAAGGAAGCAGGAGGAGCCAAAGTTATTAAGGCAGAGAAAGAACTTGCATCTCCCACCTCAAGAAAGGTATTTTAAGACCACCTACCAGATTTTTGCCACATATATAACTCCAATGGAAAATATTTGCAGATTATCTTCCTTTGTGGAGGAGTGCCACTGGTCTCTCAAGCGGATCCAAGTTTCTGGGCCACCTGGTGAGGTATGAGAAAAGGATTGACCAACCACACAAGATTCTGGGGTTGTTGCTCCTGCGTGGTGTCATCTGCTCTCTGTACAGAACCCACCATCTGGAATTTGGAGCCATACTGTCTCTGAATATAGAGGTTCTATATCTATAGTAGTTAACTGCATAGTAGAGGAGGCCAGCCTGGTATATTGCATGGGCTGGCAGGGGAGCAGAGATGTGGCAGGAAGTCAAAGCCTTGGGAAAGATCTGTAGCTCAGTAAGTCACATACTTTGCATGGGAAAGTTCTCAGGTTCAATCCTTGACCTCTCCAGGTAGAGCTGGAAAGACCTGTATCTGAAATTTTAGAGAGCTGCTTCCAGTCAGCATAGACAATGGTGACCTAGTTGGACCAATGTGCTGATCGAGTATCGCTTCCTATAACAGGAAGAGTAAACAATGAACAAGGCAAGGAGAACTGAGAAAAGACATCCCTTGTGAACACCACATGGAAGCAGTTGGCTGAGGTCATCTAACGGTCCCACAGCCTCACACCTTTCCTACAAGAGCTTCACATGCATCTTAAGAAACAGGAATACTCATTGCACACCCATATATGTAACAAGTGCAACTAGCACTGGTGTTCTTCTACATCATGCATACACATGACGAAAGGAGTCGCAGGAAAAGGATGCTATGAGTGTCCTCCACATGAGTGGTCCAGTTACTTTTAAGGGAATGGAAAGTTGCAAAAGGGAGGTGAATGCTAAAATAATTTATTTTATTTATTTATTTATTACATTTTTATACCGCCCAATAGCCGAAGCTCTCTGGGCGGTTCACAAAAATTAAAACCATCATAAAACAACCAACAAGTTAAAAATACAAATACAAAATACAATATAAAAAGCACAACCAGGATAAAACCACGCAGCAAAATTGATATAAGGTTAAAATACAGAGTTAAAACAGTATAATTTAAATTTAAGTTAAAATTAAGTGTTAAAATACTGAGTGAATAAAAAGGTCTTCAGCTGGCGACGAAAGGAGTACAGTGTAGGCGCCAGGCGGACCTCTCTGGGGAGCTCATTCCACAACCGGGGTGCCACAGCGGAGAAAGCCCTCCTCCTAGTAGCCACCTGCCTCACTTCCTTTGGCAGGGGCTCACGGAGAAGGGCCCCTGTGGATGATCTTAAGGTCCGGGTAGGTACATATGGGAGGAGGCGTTCCTTCAAATAACCTGGCCCCAAACCGTTTAGGGCTTTAAATGTCAATACCAGCACTTTGAATCGGGCCCGGACCTGGACTGGCAGCCAATGAAGTTGTAAAAGGACTGGCGTAATGTGATAAGGGTTTCCGGGAATTGCTTTGATGCTTTGGAAGTTGATGGGAAACTATTTAGTGTGACACGCACTGTTCAGACTGAAAAGTTGCCTTCTTGAGATGCATCCTTGAGGTAATCTTAAGTCTGAAGTTCTCCTGTTTATGAAAGCTTCAGATAGCAAGCAATTAATTTAGTAAAAACTTACCAAGCCCCCTTTTTGAATACAAAACTCATTTCAGCAAAACTTGCTAAGCCATGTTTTTGAATGCAAAACTCTCTAAGGACGATGCTGGCGACCAGCGCCTGGAAGGATATCTCTCTGTATCTGCTGTTTGTTGTGGTTTCCTTCTTCTCCCATCATTCTACTGACGCTTTCTACTTTGTCAAATGAAACTGTAATGTGTTTTCTTTATCTCCTTGAAAACACTGAGTTTTATTTTCAAATAGATAGCCAAGGGATTTACAGAAGTAATTCTAATTAATGCTAATGAGAGAGTTACCCAGTTTTTATGCCCATACTTACTGATAATGGGAACAGACTAAACTTCTAAATAGCAAACAGGCATTAGAAAAATTGCAAACTGACAATATAGCTAGACTGGCAGATTGATGGTGATACAGTTAGCGTGGCTTTTATTTGCTCCCCTGTTTCTGCTCATTTACCATTTTTGTGGCCTGTGATCATGAGCACTAGAAACTTTTTTATTTTAAGGACAAATTTGTGAGATGTAAGAATCTGTCATATGTGCCTGTATGTGAAGCTTGCTGGCCAAACCCCTGACTTATCAATGGAACCTTCTCAAACTGGGGAGAGGCAACGAGTGGGGTGCCGCAGGGCTCAGTCCGGGGCCCAGTGCTCTTCAACATTTTTATTAATGATTTGGACGAGGAGGTGCAGGGAACGCTGATCAAATTTGCAGATGACACAAAATTGGGTGGGATAGAATACCCTGGAAGACAGAAACAAACTTCAAAGTGATCTTGATAGGCTGGAGTGCTGGGCTGAAAACAACAGAATGAAATTTAATAGGGATAAATGCCAAGTTCTACATTTAGGAAATAGAAATCAAATGCACAGTTACAAGATGGGGGACACTTGGCTCAGCAATCCTACAAACGAGAACGATCTTGGAATTGTTGTAGATCGCAAGCTGAATATGAGCCAACAGTGCAATATGGCTGCAAGAAAGGCAAATGCTATTTTGGGCTGCATTAATAGAAGTATAGCTTCCAAATCACGTGAGGTACTGGTTCCTCTCTATTCGGCCCTGGTTAGGCCTCCTCTAGAGTATTGCGTCCAGTTCTGGGCTCCACAATTCAAGAAGGACGCAGACAAGCTGGAGCGTGTTCAGAGGAGGGCAACCAGGATGATCAGGGATCTGGAAACAAAGCCCTATGAAGAGAGACTGAAAGAACCGGGCATGTTTAGCCTGGAGAAGAGAAGATTGAGGAGAGACATGATAGCACTCTTCAAATACTTAAAAGGTTGTCGCACAGAGGAGGGCCAGAATCGCTTCTCGATCCTCCCAGAGTGCAGGACACAGAATAACGGGCTCAAGTTAAAGGAAGCCAGATTCCAGCTGGACATCAGGAAAAACGTCCTGACTCTTAGAGCAGTACAACAATGGAATCAGTTATCTAGGGAGGTTGTGGGCTTTCCCACACTAGAGGCATTCAAGAGGCAGCTGGACAGGCATCTGTCAGGAATGCTTTAGGGTGGATTCCTGCATTGAGCAGGGGGTTGGACTCGATGGCCTTGTAGGCCCCTTCCAACTCTGCTATTCTATGATTCTATGATCAACAATGTTAGTGTACAATCATGTTCAGCTCAGACTTCGATTGGAAGAGCACAAGAACATAATCCCTGAGCTTCATGTTATTTTTTATTGCCATTAATATAAGAGAGCCAATGTGGTGTAGTGGCTAGAGTGTTGGACTGGGAGTCAGGAGATCTGGGTTCTAGTTCCTACTCAGTCCTAGAAGCTCACTCAGTGACTTTGAGCCAGTCACAGACTCTCAGCCCAACCTACCTCACAAGGTTGTTGTTGTGAGGATAAAGTGGAGAGGAGGAGGGTTATGTATGCCACTTTGGGTTCTTTGAAGGAAAAGGGGAGGGATATAAATGAAATAAATAAATAAATAAATAAATAAATAAATAAAGGAATCGTTCCCCACCAGTTTTAATGCAGCAATTATTATCATTTTTCTTTCAGTGCATCCTCATGTGCTGAGATCTGTCACCATGTGAGGCAGCTTTAAAAAAAAAGTTCACCACGCATAAGGCTAGTGGAGAAATATTATCTTTAGGCGACTTTACCATGTAAACAATAACATGGACTTTAGGTCAGGGACAACAGGAAATGTAGTTCCGCCAAACTAAGGGACACTTCAAAAGTTACACACACACACACACACACACACACACACACATACACACACACACAAGAATCCACATGGTGTGGAATTTGAAAGCCACTTACTTTGTACCTCATCTCAACCACATGGACTACCTCCATACAAGCTCCACAAATTTCTAGAATTAGCCAAGGCTGATGTGGAAATTTGCCGTTTGATTAACAAGAACCCACAAAGCCAATGCTGACACATGTTATTCCCTTCTGTAGTTTTTTTGGTCTCCAGATAAGGTAAAGTTGAACCAACTTGAGGCATTCTGAAAGAAGGAGCATCCATTATATACTATGGAATTGCCCTGCTCTGGAAAACAGAATAGCTTCATGGTAACTCTAATTGCATAAGATAGTTACTACATTATGGGTGTGTTCGTACAGGCAATGAATGTAGCACTGGGTGGTTGTAATCTGCATGTGTGAATGACACAACAGCTACTTCAGGCCCTCGTCTATATGACAGCAGAATTGCTTCTCATTAAATTGTAACCCGAATTTTAGCTGATTTGAATTAGTCAATGAGTGTCACACTGCAGCAGCAACAGTGATTTTTTTAAGTGTTCTTGATGCTGCGCACATTTGGACACCCGCAACAAAGGAGGGATGCGCAAAGCAATCAATTGTATATGCGGAGATCCACATATTTATATTGGTGAAAGGAGAGGCCAGTGTGGTGTTGCTCTGCAGCATCATGCCGCAGGTTGCAGCCCAGCACCCGAACTACCCCCCAAAGGTCTCTCTCCCCCACCCCCTCCTCCCCCTTCTCCCACTGGCTGCAGGTCGGCAGCGTTTGTAGTCAAAACTGCAAGGAGTCCCTTTTTCTTATCCACTGGACTGCAAATGGCTTGCATCAATCTTCAAGCAATCCATGTGGCTCCTTTACTGACAAAAGCAGACAAGGAACCGAGTGGGGGACTGCTCGCTCGCTGTCCGTTTGCCATCTTTGTTGTAAAATTGAAAGTGAAAACGGCGGGAAGGAACAAGGCAGCCAATAGGTGGGAAGGCGGAAAATCGGCCAATCACATCAAAGCTACGCCCACATGTCAAAATGTAATTTAACTCCCCCAAGGACACATAACCATAATGCGATGCAAAGTCGGACGTTAACCTAAAAGTCGTGTTAAATCGGAAATGTGAATATGCGCATTGTTGTGGGTAAAAGCAGCTGCTGCGGCGAGTGGACGGCTGCATCGTGTGACCTAAAACACGAATCTGCACATTTACTTCAATGTAAAGCGGCCGTGTATATGTGCCCCAGGTCTCATACTTATGCCTGGGTCTGTTCACATATTCAGTAGCCTTCATTCACATGCCAAGAGATGAGAAGCCAAGCAATGTACATGCATGTTGGTGAGTGAGCCCTATTCATCACATGTGTTTGAGAGAGGGCCTTGTGAGGAAACAGTTGTCTTCCCAACGATGAATGATGGATGACGTTGGCTCAAAAAAAGATCCCACGGTTCTTTTAAAACAAGCTCAACTCTTTTCTCCATTCAATGCATTCTGAAGCTATTAACTTTACGCCGCATCGGTTTTATGCAAATTATCCCCTTATATTCCAGTAGATATCAGGCCAACTATACAGTGGAATTCTTCAGCCCTACAGGGGATATAGAATCCAATAAATAACTCCATCATATGTATGATCAGATGAAGCCATTAAAAAAAGAGCTTGATTTTGATTCTTCATTTCTTTCATTTGAATAATCAAGCTCTCTAAATTGGAGCACTTAATGGGAAGTCAGAGAACTTGAAGGGTGATGGAGGAAGCAGCAATCAGTTCAAAAGGATGTTGCATCGCTGAAGAGTGTTGAAGATGTCAGATGATGTTATGTCCCAGAAAGGGAGGATCCCTGAACAACTGTTAGTCGCTTTAAATTACCCTGCATTTCGAAGAGGAAATCATCCAATTAGACTAACAGCTGCAGAGATGGGAATAAGACTTGCATATTAGGAAAAGAAAAATAAAGAAAACTCTGCCATACACTATATAAAGCTGTTAAAGTAACCCCTTCTTTTCTCTACAGTAGAATTACTCTCCCGCCCACAACACATCCCTGCATGTCTCTGGAGGATGTCTAAAGATAATGTGGTGAATCGAACTGGGATCTGCTTGGACTAAATTCATACACAGAGGGACAAGAAGTTTGAAATGTGAGTTATGGAGATATATAGCCCAACCAATCTTACGCACATTTACTCCCAGGAAATGGCTTGTTGAATATAAATGGTTTTAGACCTGATAAGTGCCTGGGTGAGAGACTAGAGGCAATCCAATGAAAACTATTCTGAGCTTTCTCAGAGAGGAATGCAATATAAGTTGATGATGATGATGATGATGATGATGACAACGACGATGACGATAATGATGATGTTCCCCTGAAATCAAAGGGTCTGAATTCCTGCAGATTTCAAAAGTGTCTTCTGAAATCTGTTTGTATGGACAGCACTGAGTTGGGTCCAGTTGGAGAAGGGAAGAGAAGAAATAAGACACACAGACTTGGCTGGGGTAAAAAAAAATGGCCACAGAGTTATTGACTTTCACTTGAATAGGCTTGGCGGTGACTTAGGGCATGGATGCTGTCATTGGTCATCATGCCTGCTGTTCTACCCCTCCTGATGGGTGGCAGGGCCAGGGGCACAGCCCAGCATGGACCACTAATGTGACCACCTTTCCACCACTTCAGACCTGGCTATCTGACATTTCCCATGCTAGGCTGGTCTTGGTGCCACAAGGTCCCTTATGGGAATCCCTACCATGGGGGAGTGGGGCCCATGTTCTCTGGGGCTGATGGAAATTAGAGTTTGACAACATCTGGCAGGTCCCAGGGTACCTCATCTTGTCTAAAGGTGTTTGCTTAGCAAAGGTTACAAATACTGTAGGGAAATATATTCACTCTAGGGTAGCTTAGATACTTATTAAACTATCAAAATGGAACAGGTGAGTGAAAGCTCTTTAAAAAAAGCAACCTACATACTCTTCCAGTGATATGTCAGAGTGTTCTTTGCTAGCAGTCAAAGCATACAATCCACTCACCCTGCTTTGGAGAAGGGAGTTCCTCTCCACCTCCAGGGTTAGAAATGCTATCAGAATCCGCCACTTGCTTCATGAGATTACGAACACGGGAAGGCTCAATTTGCGAAGCCTTTACTTTGCTGGATATTAGACTTCTATTTGGAAACATAGAAATGCTATTAAGCCTTTCCCCTCCTGGGAATGATCTTAGGAAGTGACGGATGGCACCAAGTTGTGAACTGGCGCTAAGAGAGGTTTAGCGAGAATGAATTCTTGACCCAGAAGAAGCTGTGCAAAATGGTGCCCTGGTGGACAGGGCAGTTGACAGGAATCCAAATGAAAGACAAGAATGAAATGGAAGAAAGCAGGCCCTCTTTTGATCAAACCTCAGAGAAGCCATTATGAGCCTGACAATCTTACCTTTCCCTCCTCTCCCAACGATTGCTCTCTTTAACAGGAGTGCAAATTAATTTGGAAGAGGAGATTAGATGCAATCCTTCATTCATTATTTACATGTCCCCTGTCAAAATAGGTTTGCCCGTTATTGAATGCACGAGGCTTTCATTAATTTACTAGGCCTCCCCAGTGAAGCAGAGACATTAGCTTCCAGGCTTATTTCAGTAGTCAGCTCTGCAAGCGAGCCTTCACATGCATTTGGCAGGCTGTTTACTCTTGGACCAAGACTGTGGCTAAATTTGGTATCAGTGGCTGAGAGAGGGGGCAGCAGTGGCTCTGTGGGCTCATCTACACCAAGCAGGATATTCCGTTATGAAAGTGGTATATAAAAGGCAGGAGCCACACTACTGCTTTATAGTGGTGCTGAAGTGCACTGACAACTGTTGGGGCCCATTGACACATCTACTCCAAGCAGGATACAGCACTATGAAAGTGGTGCAGTTGACAGGAATCCAAATGAATACTCTTCAAATACTTAAAAGGTTGTCACACAGAGGAGGGCCAGGATCTCTTCTCGATCCTCCCAGAGTGCAGGACGCGGAATAACGGGCTCAAGTTACAGGAAGCCAGATTCCAGCTGGACATCAGGAAAAACTTCCTGACTGTTAGAGCAGTGCGACAATGGAATCAGTTACCTAGGGAGGTTGTGGGCTCTCCCACACTAGAGGCCTTCAAGAGGCAGCTGGACAAGCATCTGTCAGGGATGCTTTAGGTTAGGGTGACCATATTTGGGAAACCAAAAAAGAGGACACCTAGTGTGTGTGTGGGGAAGCAGCTTTATGAGTCCTGCAAAAAGTACGTTATTCCCCCGCCACCTTAAAGAAACCGATTGGAGTGGAGGAGGGGAAAGGATTTCATTCTGCACCACCACCATCCACTCCAATTGGGGCCTTTTCTATAATGTCCACGAATGACCCACTTTCCCCTTTAAGACCTCAATTGGAGCTCGGGGTGGGGGAACGATGTGCCTCAAGAAAGCATGTCACTCCCTCCTGCTATGCTAATGGCAGCCTTAAAGGGGAAGGTGTGTCATTCCAGAACATTATTGAAAATTATAGAAAATCCCCCCTGACACCATGGAAAGAACAAAAACCAGGACAAATCCGGTGAAATCCTGACAGTTGGTCACCCTACTTTAGGTTGGATTCCTGAATTGAGCAGGGGATTGGACTCGATGGCCTTGTAGGCCCCTTCCAACTCTGCTATTCTATGATTCTATGATTCTATGGTATGAAAGCGGTATATGGTATGTGTCAATGGGCCCCCAACAGTTGTCAGGGCCTAGTGTAGCTCCTACCTTTTATATACTGCTTTCATTCTGCTGTCACAGTGCAATATCCTGCTCGCTGTAGATGAGCCCTGTCTCTCTGTTGTCTCCTCACTCCCTGGTTCTTGAAACACTGCTACAGCACTATTGCAGGACACCATCACTCTGGGGAAACTACATTTCCCAACATTCTTTGCCCCTGGGGTGTTGCCATAGTAGCATTTCAAGGGCCAGGAAGGGAGACGAGGGTAAAGAGAGCTCGTTCCAACTTGAGTCTGTATCAGACTCAGGCTGTAAGCTTTGTTTTTGTTTTTTTTCCCCAGATGAAAATCATGTGTATTTTTGTGCATACCTTTCCAAATTTGCACATAAGTGGTGTGCATCTCTGTAATGGATGCATCCTACTCCCATTGATTCAAGTGTATTTGTGAGCATCTTTAAAAGTACACCTTAGCAGGATCTACACTATTGCTTTAAAACAGTTTTTAACAGTTGTGACAACTGTTGGGGCCCAGGACACACACCACAGACAGTTTTCAAAATATTTTCAAAGTATCATATCCTGCTTGGTGTAGATCTGGCCCTTGTTTCACGAGCATTTTTCAAATGTACGCATGCTGCTGAGTGTTTTGGGGTCCGCAAATCACACTGCAAGCTTGAAAATGTATGGACTTGGACCACAGATTGTGTCAGAGGCTGTGTTCAGTCCCGAAGTTTAGCATAATTAGCTATGCCTCAGTGTTATGTTCTGATTGGTTAATGCTGCTACTGGGCCCTGCCCCTTGAAAGTTTTAATACTGTACCATATTCCCTATGTCTTTTGTCTGATTGCTCCCTTTGAAGAGACCAGGCCTTGATTACTAATCAATAAAGCGCTTTTGAACCCTCTGTCGCTGGAATGGTGGAGTCGTGCTTAAGGGCTGTTTGGATCTCGTCCTTGGGTGAAAAGAACATTGATCTAACAAATCTTTCTTTCTTCCAATAGTGAGGGTGAGGGTCAGTTTTTCATCAGATCAATGTCTAAAGCAAGTAAGACATTGAAGTTTGCAGGGTATGTGGAAGTGGTAGCTTCTAAAAATGTCTTCAACATCCACTCTGCCTGACTTTGAGTCCTGGAAGATTCTTGTACACAGGAATAGTGTGCACGCAAAAATAAATGTTGAAATACTGGCCAAATAAATGTCCAAATACTGGTTACTGCACAATGAGGATCCCTAAAAATAGCATACATTTAGAAAAAGGAGTTCAAGTAGTCAATAAAGCCTGCCATAAGAAATCCCATATGGACTTATTTGTTCATTTTTGCAAAAGTGTTTCAGGAAACAAGAGAACCTTAAATGCTGTATGGAAAATTAACCCTAGGGTGAATCTCTTGAATTGCCCCATTTCTCAATTGCTGAAGTATCATACCTGCTTCTGGGAGAAGACCCCTTTCAAGACCTTCCACCGCAGAATTACTTTTAGAGGTATCAAGATCCATTTTAAGATGTAGAAACTGAAATGGTAAAGTGTGTCTTGCAATAAATCCACCTATACTTCCATCTACTACTTCTCGTAATGACAGCTAGCACTTCATATCGATGGAGATGGGGAATATCTACTGGGAGATAGTAATGGTTATTTTGCTTTTGAGGAAGATCTCTATTGTTGCTGCAAATTATCTTTTGAAAGCTATCTACACTTTAAATAGAACTTCAGAATTCTTTTTGTTTGTCTGTGGGGGGGGGAACTCACCACAAAAATTATGTAATAGGCTTTTTAGAAACGTTTCTCTTAATTTGTCTCATAACCCTTTTAAATGGATGCCTCTAAATAAGCGGAACCTTAATATTCAGATGATGATGATGATGATGATGATGATGATAATATATTTATTTCTTACCCTCCTCTCCCTTTGGATTGAGGCAGGAATAAAAGCAAGAATCCAGATCCTATGGACTTTCAGAAAAACTTAAGTACTTTTGACACATTATGTGTCGACAAAGGACAGAGCCTTCTCTGCTATGGCACCCTTCCTTCTGGACCACCTTTCGCATAAAGGTATGGCTGCTAGCACCAATTCTGCAATCTTTCTGGCACCAGTTAAAGCTTTTCTGTTTGCCCAGCCATTTGAAAATGGGCTAGCCCATCTAACTTTCTGTGCTAAATTTTAAAACATTGTTATGAACATTGTATTTTGTTGTTGGGTTGTGTTTGTATGATCATGCATGTATTCTATTTGTATGGTCTTTGAGTCAACTTCTGGAACATGCAGAATTCTAATCCAGATTCCTGAAGTCTATAAATCCAATGCTCTGTTCCCTACAACACACAGGCCATTGCTAGACCAGGCGTTAGCGCGGTGTGAGGCCCGGTTTTTCTCCTGTGCATCCAGATGACACACAGGGGAATCTGGGGTCAGGCCGTGCTAAAACCTGCCTTAACCCGGCATAAGCGGATTCGCTTATGGCCCTGTTTTTCCGCAGCCCCAGCCTCAGGCCGGGGCTGCGGAATGTCTAGCAGGGTCTGTGGCTTTTTGCAGCTGCTCGCTTACTCGCGAGTAGCCGGGAGAAGCCATGGACTGGGCACAGCGCTCATAGGAGCGCTGTGCCCATCAGACCGGGGGAGATCCCGGGGGGGGGGAAATAGGGGCCGCGGGGGAAGGCCGGACCTGGCAGGAGAGGGGGGGAGAAGGATGGGCATCAGCCCTGGCAAGCGCGGGGGGCGGGGGAAGGATGGACATTGGCCCTGGCAAGTGCGGGGCGGGTGGGGGAAGGACGGGCATCAGCCCTGGCAAGCGCGGGGGGAGGTTGGGGGAAGGATGGGCATCGGCCCTGGCAAGCGCGGGGGTGGGGGAAGGATGGGCATCGGCACTGGCAAGCGCAGGGTGGGCGGGGGAAGGACAGGCATCGGCCCTGGCAAGCGCGGGGCGGGCGGGGGAAGGATGGGCATCGGCCCTAGCAAGCGCGGGGGCGGGGGAAGGATGGGCATCAGCCCTGGCAAGCGGGAGGGGGCGGGGGAAGGACAGGCATTGGCCCCGGCAAGTGCAGGGCGGGCGGGGGAAGGACGGGCATCGGCCCTGGCAAGCGTGGGGGGGGGAGAAGATCGGGGACAGGCCTGCCGGATGTGGGGAGGATGAGCGAGCGGGTGGGGGGGAATCAGGGGCAGGGGGAGCGGGAGGGCCCTTTATTTTTTTTAAAAAAAAACACTTACCTTGTGTGGCGGTGCACTCCGGTGCACATGGCCCTTTAAATCCAAATCAAAATGGAGGACGCGACGGGGCTTCCTCTTGCCCCATCGCATCTTACGTCCGGCAGGTCTAGCAAGGCCCACAGGCTCCCCAGATCTACAATATCGCTGCAGAAATACTGCTGCAGGTTCCCCTATGTTAAACCAGCGATAAAAGCTCTTGTCTTGGAATGGTTATTGTGTAGTTCATGTTTAGGGGTGTAATTTATGGTTGCTTAAACCATGTCTTGCCTTTAACTATCACATTCAAATCTATTGCAGCTGTTTCTCGCTCTCTTTTTCTGTCTCTCCCCCCCCTTTTTTTCTTTTTCTTTTTGCCTTTAGATGATATAACTCAGATAATTATGTTTTGGTAAATTGGTTACACATTGAGATTGGATTGTACCAAAGAAAGAGACCCACTGCTGAGCATAATATCTGTCTTAAGATAAATAATTATTGTTTTCCCACATGGAATAACATTTCCAGCCTGCAAGGGCAAACAGGGCAGTCTAGGGGGCAACGAAAGAGAGTGGTTAGATTGAAAGACTAAATCAGACGTCTTGTGTCTCAGGGTGCCTATTCAATAAGGAGGCTACAAATGCAAATTACAATAGAAAGGGGAATATAACCTAAGTGCGATTAACAGGATTTGTCCAAGCAAGCCAAGTTCAAGCAGGGCTCAACAAGGATGTAGCTCGTATGGTGGTGAGATGCAGGAGGGAAAATGTTGCTTTTATTTGTGCATCACCTCAAATACACATTGAGCAGTGGGGCAATAAAACATTTCGATATATGTATCAGAACTGAAACGGGGAGTGAAACAAAGGGCATGTCTACACCATGCCTTATCCCAGGGATCCTCCCAGGATCATCCCTGTGCATCCACATGACACACAGGAGATCCTGGGGGCAGGGAGGGATGATCCCTCCATTTCTCCGGGATAACCAGGATGGCTTTAATCCAGACTTTTCCTGCAGTCTTGGGATCATCACGAGACTGTGGGAGGTGTGGGCAGCCATTCCTGTTTTGTCCAGGTTCCTCCCGAGTAAACGCGAGGAGATGGGAACCAGGCACAGGTCACAGAACTCTTTAAGCACTCCATGCCCATTGGGGGTGGGGAGGGGAGCAGAGTCGGGGCTTCCCCCCCCCCACTTACTTTTTTGCTGGAGTGCAGGTGTGCTGCAGCTTCTGTCCTTTAAAAAAAATGGTGGGCGTGACGTCCTCCTTCCTCCCAGGACATTGCGCACCGTGTGTGGACTGAAGGGGAGGATCTCGCAAGCAAAATACCGTGAGATCCTCCCCCCTCCCTCCCAGGATGCTGGGAGTTCTAGACATGCCCAAAGGGAAGGGGAAAGGAAAGGAACCTCTCGTGCAAGCACTTGAGTCATTGCTGACTCCTAGAGGGACGCCTGCTTTCACTGACGTTTTCTTGGCAGACTTTGTAGCGGGGTGGTTTGCCATTGCCTTCCCCAGTCGCAGTTACCTTTCCCCCAGCTAGCTGGGTACTCATTTTACCGACCTCAGAAGGATGGAAGGCTGAGTCGACCTGAGCCGGCTGCCTGGGAACCAGCTTCCGCTGGGATCAAACTCAGGCCGTGGGGAGAGTTTCGGCTGCAGTAACTGCCGCTTACCAGGCAAGGTGATGTTTGCCCTGTCCTGGACGGGGTTGCACTCCCCCTAAAGGATCGGGTCTGTAGTTTGGGGGTGCTCTTGGATCCAGAACTGTCACTTGAGGCACAGGTGAACTCAGTGGCAAAGAGCACCTTTTATCAGCTCAGGCTGATATACCAGCTGCGCCCTTATCTGGACAGAGATAGCTTAGCTACAGTTATCCATGCTCTGATAACCTCTCGTTTGGATTACTGCAATGCGTTATACGTGGGGCTGCCTTTGAAAATGGTCCGGAAATTTGAACTGGTGCAAAACAGGGCAGCAAGGTTATTAACAGGGACTGGCCGGCGAGATCACATTATGCCAGTCCTTTTACAACTTCATTGGCTGCCAGTCCAGGTCTGGGCCCAATTCAAAGTGCTGGTATTAACATTTAAAGCCCTAAACGGTTTGGGGCCAGGTTATCTGAAGGAACGCCTCCTCCCATATGTACCTGCCTGGACCTTAAGATCATCTACAGGGGCCCTTCTCCGTGAGCCCCTGCCAAAGGAAGTGAGGCAGGTGGCTACTAGGAGGAGGGCTTTCTCCGCTGTGGCACCCCGGTTGTGGAACGAGCTCCCCAGAGAGGTCCGCCTGGCGCCTACACTGTACTGCTTTCGTCGCCAGCTGAAGACCTTTTTATTCACTCAGTATTTTAACACTTAATTTTAACTTAAATTTAAATTTTACTGTTTTAACTCTGTATTTTAATCTTATATCAACTTTGCTGTGTGGTTTTATCCTGTTTGCGCTTTTTATACTGTATTTCGTAATTGTGTTTTAACCTGTTGGGTGTTTTACTGTGGTTTTAATTTTTGTGAACCGCCCAGAGAGCTTCGGCTATTGGGCGGTATAAAAATGTAATAAATAAATAAATAAATAAATACCACTCTGTGCCACACAAGGCTCTGACATGCCGTAAGGTTCACTAGAATTAGGGAACTGTGTACTAGAAGAGGCCCAGGGAAGACTTGGGGATTTATACTATTTTTCCCCTATTGATGTTTTTCTCCAGTGAATTTTAAACTATGTGATCTAAAATGTTTGGTTTCTTTTTTTCTAACAGTCACATTACCTAAAGTAGATACCTGAGACCTAGAAAATGTTTAGGCTGATTTGATGGAGGCAGCCATTGAAGTAAAGATTTTCCATCTGGTGGCAGCAGTAATGCCCACAGGAAGGGAAGAGCAAAAGGGAGAAAGACAGATAGACAGACAGAAATAAAGTACGTTTGGTCACCCTATTTGGCCTGTTTTCTCTTCCACACACAGTACAGGGTGTAGCCAGTTCATGACACTCAGGTACCAGCATCTTTTTTTCTGTTCTTTTTTAAATTTCATATCCAGATTATTAACTCAGTTTTCCTGGATCAGACTAGTGCTGGGCTAGCTTCTGCATCTAAATTTACAAATTAAGGAAGGGTGCAATCAGACTAGATCAAGCACTTTGAATTTGACATGTGGGTTTTAAAAATACAAATAGAATCAGCAGGTGTGGGGAAGGGAGGTAATAATGATTATAGGACTGCAGCTGGTGGAGAGGGTGAAATTTAACCCTTTGGAAAATCCATCCTTGTTTGCATTGAGAAGAAATCCCCCTTGGCTTCAAGAGGTTGCTAGCCTGGTGGGAAGATAAGAACATAAGAAGAGCCACGCTGGATCAGACCAAGGGTCCATCTAGTCCAGCACTCTGTTCACACAGTGGCCAACCAGCCATCAGCCAGGGATGAGCCAGCAGGACATGGTACAACAGCACCCTCCCACCCATGTTCCCCAGCAACTGGTGCACACAGGCTTATTGCCTCAAATATTGGTGATAGCACACAACCATCAGGGCTAATAGACATTGATAACCTTTGCCTCCAAGAATTTATCCAATCCCCTTTTGAAGCCATCCAGATTGGTGGTCATCGCTACATCTTGTGGTAGTGAGTTCCATAATTTAACTACGTGCTGTGTGAAGAAGTCCTTCCTTTTATTTGTCCTGGATCTCTCACCAATCAGCTTCATGGGATGACCCCGGGTTCTAGTATTTCGAGAGAGGGAGAAAAATGTCTCCCTGGCCACATTCTCCATACCATGCATAATTTTGTACACCTCTATCATGTCTCCCCTTAGCTTCCTTTTTTCCAAGCTAAACAATCCCAGTTGATGTAACCTTCCCTCGTAGGGGAGATGCTCCAACTCCTTAATCATTTTAGTTGCCCTTTTCTACAGTTAAGTGATGGGCTGAACTTTTAAGCCTCTTGGGAAAGCTTTTGAAGCATATAACAAGACACTTTACCAATGATAAGCTGCTGGGTGGATAATTTTTATATGTTTTGTTAGGCTTGCTTGAGAGACAGTCAAGAGCCTATTGACAAAACTCTTGGCCAGCCAACCACTCTCCCACCTTGCAGTGCCTGAAAGAACTTGAGATGTTTTTAATTTAACTATAACCTGAGAGGTGTAGGAAGTGACACAGGTAGTAAAGCTGTCTTCCACCTAGAAGTGGACGGATCGGCCTATTCTAGTCCATTTGATCCTTTCTGCATCAATCTGTGAACAATCAAACACACATACACACGGAAATTTGCATTATTTTTTCATGTATCCCCACCCCATCCCAGAAAATATGCATTTCTTTATGCATGTTAACCTAAAGTATGCATTTTGTAGGCATTTGGGGACCTTTTTCTTTTGAGCCAACAACGTTATTGCAAAACTCAGAGAAATGTGAAAAACTGAAGGGTCAATCAACGTATTAGTCCAGGAAATATGAAGTGGGTCACTCCAATCTGAAATGCATTGTGTCAGAGAGGGCGTTTGCTTGTCTGTATCCCAACTGAGGGAGTTACAAAACATCTTCTTCAGACTTGGTGCAGAAATTCCCTCTTCCCTTCACTTAGTATCACATCTGATACAGCTCCCAGAAGATTAGGCAGCTGCTGTACTTATGGGTGGGTGGTTATCTCTACCTGGCAGAGAGAGGACATGGTGTTTATTCAAATATGCACTCATTTTTAGTTGCCTAAAATTAGCTCTCCAAAGGGGAAAAAGGGGGGGGGTCTCTGAAGTCCTGAACTTAATTATTTTCCAACTAGGCTTAGAATATTGGATCTTGCTTCAGGTCTTACAGGAGTTTGCATGTAGAATTGAACCAAATTTGCCCAGAAGACATTTCTTCTGAGAACATTTTCTGAGATTTTGCTTTCTCTCACAAACACACCCCTAGAACAAAAGGCCACTTTGAAGAATTTCCTCTGAATATTCTCCACCATTTGTGTGTGTGTGGGTGCTGGTGCTGCCATTCTTTCCCCCATTCCACCCCTCTCCCAACACACAATGCTCTGGAATGACCTTAAGTTTGGGACCTGGTGGAGGATGCAAAATGGCATCCAGGCATCCAACATTGTTGCTGCTACTACTGTCACTTTCAGGAGGCAACAAAAAACAGCAACACACTTAGCCAAAAAAGAAGAAGAAGAAGCCATGCCTCTGCCACTGGTAAGCCCTACCCCTGAGACACAGTTGGAGAATTTCTCCTCTCCATGGAGAAACTCAGCAAAATTGTCTCCCCAACTGGGCTGCCCACAAAGAGAATGGAGCATTTTGAACAGCCCTTTGCACACCCCTCTCGCCTGCATGTACAATCCATTTCTGGGGCTGCCTATCATTTCTATGGCTGCCAATTAATCAGACATTTCTGCCTGTCTTCTCCAATGCATTTTAGGTTTCATTTGACTAGCTGGGTCTCATGCGTAACTTGCGGTGATGATAAGAGTGGGTAAAAAGGCACTCTGTGCTTATGAACTCTACGACAATGCAATTGGGAGCACTTGAGAAGGTTCCGTCAAAAAACATCTGGCAGCAAATAAGGGGGGGGGGATTAAAATTGTGATTTCCTGTACCAAGTGCCCAGTTAGTGTGCGGTGTCTCTGTGAGTTGTTGTTCGCCCAGCTGTCAAGTGGAACAAAATGTGCTGCAGCTATTTTGGGGTTACAAGCGGCATACCTAAAAGGATAAAAATGTAATTCACAGCTCAGCAGCTGAAAGGTTGTGACAACAGCTATTAAAGAAAAGAGGAGTGAACATTTGGTTGTATGATAAAGGTACATCACTTTGTGCATGAAAAGTGTGCATCCCAGGTATTGAGCTATTGCAGACACCCAGCAGAAAACACAACATTTGGATTCCAACATTGTAGCCTATTTAAAAATCTAAGGACCACAGACAGTAGTTGAGTCCCTTTGAATATAATGGAACTTTTGCAAAGAGGATGATTTGTGAATCATGGCCTAAATCATTTAAAATATTTCAACCCAAACCTGCACTCTGTAAAAACACTAGCAATGTCAGATTTTGTATTTCCTAGCTCAGTTTCTTGTAAGGCCTGAAAACAATGTATTCTCCTGTACCATCCCTACCCCCTGGAGGAATCCTTTTCAGAGGACAATCTGGACCCTCCTGAAATAGATGACCCCAGGGAACAAGCCACTTCAGGGGACCTAGGGGCTGACTAAAAGGGTCTTGGACCCTCAAGAGATGGCTTCAGAATCTTGCCCTTCAAAAGGTGGAAAGCTCTGTGCCTGAGTCAGAGGGGAATTATGAGCCGCCACCCCACCCCACCCCCAAGAATGGTGGCACCTGAAGGTACAGGTTGGGACCATGGCTAGGTGAAGGAGTGCCTGCTTGCAGAAATAGTCCTCAAGAGTAAAGGCCTCCTTGAGAACAAGGACCTCCTCACAACTAGGACTTTTGCAAGGGGGCGCTGTGATGAACTGTAGCTGAGCCCTGGGTGAGGCTCTGGCAGCTCTGGCTACATAGGCTTTCAGTTTGAGTGTAGCCACTGCTGGAACAAAGTCTGAGTATCATCTCCCCATATCTTGCAACCTTGTTTTCCTGACCTTGACTGATCTTGGATGCTGCTGAAGCCCTGGAACCCTGCAAAGACCCTGCTCCTATGACTGTGCTTTTCCCAGAGCTGAGCCTCTTCCAGCCATAGCAGGACATACTTGAATTTTAATGTGAGCCAGAAAGAAAATGAAATAATCCCTTCTTGTCTTACTTTCACCTCCAAATCCCATCACTGAGGAGGAGGGTGCTAGAGTTCTTTTTGGCTCAGAATTGGGCTTGGTCTAAGTTCATCTATTTCCCAAGATTTAGTAGTTTGTTTGTTTTTAAGTTTCCAAGTTCGATTCCAAGTCTGGCCAGTGTTGTGGCCCTGGGCTCAGAGGCTCAGCATGACCTTGAAGAGGTCTCAGAGTCTGATGAGTGATGGGTTGCTCCACTTCAAGGAAAAAGCTCAGCAGCCCCTCATGTACCTTCCAGAACTGATGATGTAGTAGCCCTCCTCTCAACTTCAGGCTTAGACTCTGAGGATGACTCCCTCACAACTTATTGTACATGCAAGAGCATGAGGCTACAAAAATATCTTTGGACCCTTTAAAGGCTATAGCCACCATGCAGCGGGTCAGGGCCTTTGGAAGTTCTCAGCCAGCCTGGCAGCCTTCTGAGTTGTTTTCAGTCTCTTGCTGGGACAACAGCTTTCCCTGTTGTGAGGAGAAACAGTCCAATCAGTATCCCCTGCAGTATGCTGACAGTTCCTTAGCTGTGATCTTCCACTTCTGAACTTGACTGTACGTTACCAGATGTGACCCTGTTTACCTGACACATCCCTTCTTTCCTGGAATTGACCCCTCTTCATCTGACAGTGAGTAGCATATGCTATAGTCTCCTTTCCCTGGGTATCAAACCTAGACAGAGCAGCCAGAGGGGGAGGAATGAATCATTAATTTAAAAATAAAAGTGTTATCCATGTATATATGGCAGGTGCCACGAGCATTCAAGGAACAGCACTCAAAAAACAGCAAGCTTGAATGCATGTGATCAGGATCAAGGTGAGTACAGCCTTGCTTAGAGGGCCCAAGCTTGACTCAATTAGGGTTGATGGAGAAATTTGCAACGGATTCAAACATGTTCTGATGTCTCTGAATCCAATCTGCAGATCCTACAGTGGACCATTTTTTTCCCAGTCTTGTGGACTGGCTTTTTATTTGCAAGGGGGGGGGGAAGATTTGGGCTAATGTGCATTAGTGCAAGTGGAACAAAATTCCCATACATCCCTTAAAAAAAAATCCAATTTTGTCAATGGAATGAAAGACACCAGACATTCTCTGCAAAATGCAGACAGAACAGATAGAACAGAACAGAACAGAACAGATCCCTAGCCACAATCCTGTGAATGTGACTGCTTCCCCCGTACCTTTTGTCACTTAAGTAGTCACTTTGGTTTGGGCAGAGAAGGGAAAGGCCAGTGTAGGCTGGTGGCTCCAATGTCAATGGGGCAGTGAATCCATTCTGGGGGCATGTCTACACCACAACAGTGTAGGGGGAGGATCGTGGACTTACCAGTTTCCATGATCCTCCCTGGGTCTCTAGATGGCCGCACGACATCCCAGAAGGACATCGTGGCTGCCATTTTTAGAAAACAACAATGAGAGGAGCGCACTCACGCTCCACTGCAAAAGTTAAGGGGGGGGTGAACCCGACCCTGCTCCCCACCCCCACCCCTGATAGGCACGGACTGCCGCTGTGCAGCTCCATGCCCATTTTATGGTCCCCGCTACTCACAGGGAGGACAGGACAACCCATGAGTAGCAGCCACATGGCCATGCTCTGCGGGATGGACCTGGAACCACAGAGAAGTCAGTTTTCCCACATTTCCTGATATCGTGGGGTAAGTCCTTGCTAGTCCCAGGTTGCCCCCAAAATCCCCCTGTGCATCACGTTGACACACAGGGATGATCCAAGGACTACCCCGGGATATAGGCATGGTGTAGACATACACTGGGTTTTAATCAGAACTCTAATGGACTGATCCAAGGTGTCTAGAGAAGATTCACTGCCCCACTGACATCAGAGCCAAAGCGATGCACAGCCTTACACATCTTCCATGTGTTTGATTTTTTAGTGTCAAAAAACATCCACGCACTCCATCACCCCCACTTCTAGCATTCTAAATAACACAGGCCCGGTAGGACTGTACCACATGCTTTTTCTGAATGAATAGATTGGCTCTGCAGGGAGATGACATTGCTTTTTGTTACATTAACAGATAAAATTTGTAATTTTGCTTCATTGTCCCGGACTCTGCTTTTCTAACACTTACTGCATTCTAAACATAAAAATAGTTAACATTAGTAACCGAGGAATATTTGCAGAGAATGAGTACAAGCTCTGCAATATAATGCAAGCTAAATAGAATTGGGAAAAGGAACCACTTTTATTCATGGATGCAGGGGGAGGAGGAGTACATGGCACTGTATATTTCTTCTTGTGTTGTTCTCTATTGACCAAGCTGCTACGAAAAAGCCATTTTCTCCCAGCGAGGCTAGTAAAGTGTGATTAAAAAGAAAATCGGTGGGGTTTTTTTTTGTCATCTAGCACCATTCAGGATAACGCACCTGGAAATGCATCTGCTGAATACACAAAAATATGGGGGGGGGACACAAGTGGGGGGGAGGGTTCCTGCAAACAATGCGTCCACAGGACAAAAACGCAGAATGCTTCTGTGGCTGCTGGCAAGGGTATGGATTGATAATGACTGTTCATGGTTTCCCATACAATAGGCAATTGGAAGAAACAGGTTCAATGATTTCTGCCTCAGACAAAGAAGAAAGAAAATGTGGAAAATGCAAAGGCCTGCTGAGAAGATAGGGATCCGCGCCGTAATCTTTCAATGGTGTCATTGCCGAGATCCAGACCTGCACGTGTTGAATAGGAAAGTTTAATCACCAATCAGGAAATCGTTAAGGACAACAAATCGCACTTCCTTTGTCAATTCGCTGTTGATTAAGATTGGAGGAGTAAATTAAAGCCAAGAACACACATGGTTGGGGTGTGAGGAAGAGAACACAATAACTCTACAACAATTGGACTCAATTTCTCACCATTCCACCCTCTCAGCTAATTGCCTCCATAGGAAACTCGGCCCAGAATCTAAATAGACCATCTGGGCAGTTTTTTTCCTTTTCATTCCTTCATCCTATTAAGGGTGGATAAAGGGCAGAACACAGATGAGATACTTGCCTGTTTCTTGTAAAGGTTGGAAGTCTAGGGATGGGCAAACTCCTGTGTGTCCTGTTCGAACCATTTGTGCGTGTAATTTTGCATATATCATGCTATTCACAGCCGCCATTTTATGCACATTGCAATTTATGTAAGCAGAATACATGGATTTTTTGCACAAAATGGTGGCCCCATGGGGTGGGGGGAAAGGTGCTGGAAAAAAATGACTTTACCTGACTTGGCATGTGCTGAGTCAGGCCAGCTCAAGGATCTGCAGACTGGCTTCCAGGGGGTCAAGCTGGGGAAAGCCCGTCGAGATCCACCCTAAAACCAGGCTCCTCCAACACCCTTAGATGAAACTAGCATAACGTTTGGACTCAAGGCTCATCAATCATGGGCAAGTCCACTCCCCCTCCCCACTTGCATCTACTGGACACATCACTCTTGGCTCCTATTCATTCGTCAGTCTAAGAAGCCATCAACTCATATAAACGCATGTCTAGACCAGAGGAGGATCTCGCAATATTCTGATCGTGAGATCTTCCCCTTTGTCCAAACATGTGTGTGACATCCCGGGAGGAAGGAGGGATGTCACGCCCGCCATTTTCTTTTCTTGACAGATGGATGCATGCATGTGCGCTACAACAAAAAGTGATTTTTTTGGGTTTTTTTTAAAACAGCTCCTGCTCCCCCATCCCACCCCCATGGGCAAGGAGCAGCTGAAGAGCTCCGTGCCCTGTGTCCCATTCCCACCTCCTCCCATTTACTCATGAGGAGGCAGGATGAAGCCAAGACAGGCACCCATACCTCCCGCGGTCTCAGGACAATCCCGAGACCATGGGAAGAATCAGGCTAAAAGCCGTCCCATTTATCCTGGGGAAATAGAGGCATCTTCTCTCCCTGCCGCCGGGATCCCCTGTGTGTCATGTGGATGCGCAGGAATGATCCCGGGACAATCCCCAGGATAAGGACTAGTGTAGACGTGCCCACAGTCATGTGTGCACTGGGCTAGACTGAGGGGTGGGGGATTGAATTTCAATGGGTTGGGGAAAGATTCTCAACAATGCTTAAAGGCCAATTATTGAGTGTATTCAAAATTAAGTTGTAATAAAAGCCCAACACATGCATTTGGGATTCTTTGTTTAAAATATTTTTATCCCGCTTCTCAGCCAAAAGAAAAAAGGCTCCTAGAGTGGCTTATAATCAATCAGCAAAAAAAAAGAGAGACGGTCCTTGCCAAGAGGCTTTACAAGTTGAAAAGAATACACAAGGGAAATGGAATTGGAAGGGAAGAGGAAAAAATAAGTAGATGTTCAGCAGGGCTAGTATCTCCCAGGGAAGGGGGCCGACATCTCATTTGTCCACTCCTGCCCCCCCCTGCTCCTTCTAAAGCAGCCTTCCTCAACCTGGGACGCTCCAGATGTGTTGGACTGCATCTCCCAGAATGCCCCAGCCAGCAGCTGGCTGGGGCATTCTGGGAGTTGTAGTCCAACACATCTGGAGCGCCCCAGGTTGAGGAAGGCTGTTCTAAAGGATCATCAGATTGGGGGGGGGGGTTATAATCACGTTTCCCTACCGTCACATACCATTGCTCTGCTCCCTGTTTCACTTCCACATCAGGGATGATCTCAAATTACACAGGGGAGTGTGCAGAGACCACGTGACCCCTATAGAACAATGGAAACAGCGGCCTTTATAGCGGAACTTTCCTGCACATGGAAGGAAGTCCTGGCAAATCCCGAGTTCTTTTCAAAATGGTCAGGTTTTGTGTAGCTATTATTATTATTATTATTATTATTATTATTATTATTAAACAACATTTATATACCACCCCATAGCTGATTAGATTAAAAAGACGGAACATTAAAAATCAATATACAAAATTTAAAAACATATAAACAGCTAACATTTAAAACAGTTTTAAAACACTCAGCCAGGTCAAAGCTAATTTTGGAGTCAGTTAAAACTCAACCTATTCTGTTAAATGCCTGGGAGAAAAGGAAAGTCTTAACCTGGCACCAAAAAGATAACAATGTTGGCACCAGGTGGGCCTCATCGGGGAGATTGTTCCATAATGGGGGGCCACCACAGAAAAGGCCCTCTCCCTTGTTGCCATCCTCTGAGCTTCCCTTGGAGTAGGCACCATAGATGTTGAGCGTAGTGTACAGGTAGGTTCATGTCGGAAGAGGCGTTCTGTCAGGTATTGTGGTCTCAAGCCATTTTAAGATACAAAAAGAGGAAAATGGAGTGGGAGATGGGCGGCAGGAACACTGTGTCATGGAAATGACCTGCGAAGATGTGTAAGTGGCCAATCACGAGCGTGGGATAAAACACTTGTCTGATGATGCTCCTAGTCAGGGAGCAAAGGAAAGGAAAACGTCCTGAGCATCCACATTTGTCTACCTTAAAGCTTGTAGACTACCATGTGCAATTGCGATTCTCTATGAACAATAACGATGGTTATAAAATTAAGTGTTCCATTGACGTTTATTCCCTGCCCAGCCCACCAGCCGGCTAACCCTGAGCATTCTTGTGTAAGATGGGAACAAGAGTGCTAATATCTTCTTCTGCTATACAGACATTAAACATTAATTAAGCTTCTTCATGCCTTGTGACAGCTATATAAACACCTCAGTAAGCATTCTATGAGGAGAATCTGATGTGAAATGCTACGGCTCTTCTACCTCAATGCACAGGCCTTGTTTAGCATTCCAGGAAGCTCATGTACTCTCAGGAGCAGTGGCTGGGGGAGCACGTTGAGCACATATTGGGATGTCTGAGAAATCCACAAACAATCTGAATGAGTTTGGATTTCTTTGAATGCAACCCACAGATTCTCCAGTGGACTGGCTTTCCCAAGTCAGACACGTTCTGTAGACTTGCGGACGAGGATGTTCTTCATTTTTTTAATGTTCCAGAATTTTAACGCACATTTAGTCATAGAAAAATACATTAAAAAAAAAAACTGGCCAAAAATACACTTTTCTCCCATTGGCCTAAAGCATGAAATGTGCATTTTGGGGGGATTTGTGCATTTTCACACGTGTGATGTTGCACCACTGCAAATTTGCACAATTTTAGGAAATCGGGGAAATCTGATTCCATCAATGAGCAGACAACGAAAGAAAAGGAACCTGACAATCTGAGAAACGGAGATAGTATGGAGTTTGCAAAATCTGTACATACCTAGGGGAACATTCCATCCTGAATAGATAAATTCAATAAGGAGAAGACTGTACTTTGAACTCACACCTCCTCCTCCACTGAGGAGGAGATGTGAGGGGGTGGGTGGAACGAAGGAGGAGAAGACCCAAGCCTATTGCGGCCTTAGCATGTTCAGTAGGCATGGGATACTGATTCCTGGAGGAGGGGCCTGGAATGGAGTATCCTGAAAGAAGGCATAGAGGGAGCCCTAAAGAGCAGCCATCAATACTGTAACATTTTGTTGCAGGGCTCACTTGTAGAATCTTAAATGTGCACTGGGGACTACGTGCATAAATGTTCTGAATGATTTCGGTCGGATAAAGGATTTAACTCCATTTCCCAGGCTCTGTGAGCTCATAATTTGCTGATTATGCCTAAAGAAAATTGCAGCCACGGCCTTTCCTGTTGCTGGCAGGTATGTTTCAGTGGGTGTAACAGTCCAGGAAGGGATTTTTGAACCCAACCTCCCAATGCTTTTCTGCCTGAGGCCAAGTCAAAAAGCCTAGTATCCAAAAGCAGGCAAGGTACTTAGGCACGTGAGGCAGAAAACCCCACCATCCCCTCTCCCTCTCCCTGGAAGCAAAAATATAATAACAACAGATTAAATAATTAACCATTTGCTGCCCTTTCATGACATCCAATTAAATAAATCACATTAGTGGAAGTGTATGTTGCCGAATGCGAGGCATGGTGGAGAATGCTTGGCTTCCGCTAAACAGGCACAATATATTCTTATTTCATATGCCTAAATCAGAGAGAAGCTAAGATTTTATATCATGTATTTCTTTTTGAAGAAGAGGCAGCACTAGATACTTAATCATAAAATCATAGAATCATAGAATAGCAGAGTTGGAAGGGGCCTATAAGGCCATCGAGTCCAACTCCCTGCTCAATGCAGGAATCCACCCTAAAGTAGGTGACCATATTTTGGAAACCAAAAAGGAGGACAACATGGTCGCCCCCAAGGGGGCGTGTCCAGTACCAAGGGGGCATGCCCACCACATAGCCTTGGTCACATGTCTGATTTTACAGCACACATTTAAGACAAATCTGTTCTACATAACATCTTAATGTTAAAATCACTGAAATAAAGAACAAGTGAGGGATTCAATATATCTGAAATTAACTTCACTCACTCCTACTTTTGTAGGTTTTGCTGTACTTTGAAGCTTTTGCTATACTCTGTGTGTTACATTCTCCCCTTCCCTCAAATATCTTTTCTGACTGTATCTTCACTCATTGCAAGCTGCTGTTGTTGTTAACAGGGTTTGCTACTGGCCCCAGATCTGTTTCAAATTTGGTATGGCTAAAGCTCTACCTAAAAGCTATCATGGTGCCAACTTTCAGCTCTTTATCTTTAAAAATGACAGTTTAAAAATAATAATTTTAAAACCTCATTTTTTAAAAAATTCCTTAAAAAATCAATGGATGAACGAATCTGTTTCAAATTTGGTGTGGCTAAAGCTCTACCTAACTCCTATCATGGTACAAAGTTTCATCTCTTTATCTGTAAAGACGATTTAAAAATAATAATTTTAAAACCTTAATTTTTAAAAAATTCCTAAAAAATCAATGGATGAACGGGTCTGTTTCAAATTTGGTATGACTAAAGCCCTTCCTAAGAGCTACCATTGTGCCAAGTTTCATGTCTTTATCTTAAAAAATGACGGAGTTATAAGCATTTTTGTTAATTCCCATTACAGCTGCTCTTTGAAAAAAAAATCCAGATTTCCCCTCCCCTCCCAGATTTGCCATCAAAAACCCGGGCAAATCCGGTCATATGGTCACCCTACCCTAAAGCATCCCTGACAGATGGCTGTCCAGCTGCCTCTTGAAGGCCTCTAGTGTGGTATCTTTCTAAGAAGAGATGTCCCCTGAAGTTCAAATGCTTTGGCTGAGAATGCAAACCTCAGTAACTCATAATGCTCATTGGAAGGACAAGGTGAGCATATGCTCCATTTCAGTTTTTAATTCAAGCTAGAGAGAAACTTTTGACCTTCCACTTGCCAGCTCTTGCTGCAGCAGCTGTAGGAAGGGGAAGAAGGATCTCTTCTCTTCCCCTTCCACTCCCAAATCCTGGCACTTGGAGCATCTCACTTTCTCAGAGGCTTGTGGGTGGATAGGAGAGTGAGGGAAGGAGGAGGGGGTACAGAAGATATTGTGACAGTGAGACACCAGGACTCCTCTTGCCACCAGTTGAAAATAAGGGTGTGCAAAGTGGATCTTCTCCACCTCGAAATTCGAGCCAAAGCTCCGTTGAGGCAATTCACTGCCCCACTTTTGGAGCAGCTTCCTTTATTCCACCCTGCCTGATTACCCTTTGGAGAACCACCCATTTTCAGATAACCCCTCTAGTCAATGGAAATTAATCAAATGTTTACAACTCCCTCATTTTTAAAGCTAAAGAGATGGAACTTCTCCACTGTGGCACCCCGGTTGTGGAATGAGCTCCCCAGAGAGGTTCGCCTGGTGCCTACACTGTACTCCTTTCGTCGCCAGCTGAAGACCTTTTTATTCTCTCAGTATTTTAACACTTAATTTTAACTTAAATTTAAATTTTACTGTTCTAACTCTGTATTTTAATCTTATATCAATTTTGCTGCGTGGTTTTTATCCTGGTTGTGCTTTTTTTACTGTATTTTGTAATTGTGCTTTTAACATGTTGGTTGTTTTATTATGGTTTTAACTTTTGTGAATCGCCCAGAGAGCTTCGGCTATTGGGTGGTATAAAAATGTAATAAATAAATAAATAAAATAAAACTTGGTACGGTGATAGCTCTTAAGTAGGGCTTTATGCATGCCAAGGCTGTATCAGATCCATTCATGCCTTGATTTTTAAGGAATTTTTATTTTTTCCACTCAAACCATTATCCCTCTTAAACAGACACACACACACACACACACACACACACACACACGTTAATCCACCCCTGTGCATTTAGGGACAGAGCTTTTATCCTTTACTTTGCAGATGCAGAGCTCCACTGCTGCTGGTGGAAGTTTCTGCTCCAGCCTTCTCCAACCTGGTACCCTCCAGTTCTATTGGACAGACCACCACCCCTTGCACTGGAAGCCCAGCCAGCCAATAGGAGTAATACTTTAACTGAAATAAAGAGCCTGCCTGACTCAGGTGTAGATGCTTACTCACTCACAATGCTAGTCAGCCCAGCTGTGGATGATTGACTTCTATGAGTCCGAACAGAAACGTGTTCCCTCTCCCCCCACCCCATAGCCAGAAGTGGCAGCCTATTAGTGTTTCCCATTCCCCCGAACACTGTGATTAGGGGAAAACATGGTGACAGACAGCACTGTGGCAATTCTGAATTGGTTAGCCACAGTTGTCAATATCAAACCTAACCCTCACCCCACTCAGCGTCTTCCAAATATGGAGATATTCAATTGAGACATACACAAACACAGCATTGACACCTAAAAAACAGTCAGCTTATTTCGGATATGTTAGAAGCTCTGATTGGACATGTCTCCACTCTGATATTATTCGATGGGTTAGGAAGTGGCCAATCTCTGGTCTGGAAGAGCAAATGTTCCACGGATGTTCGCAGTTACCAGATAATTCCGGGGCGGAGAGCACAGTCCTAGTTGAATGGGTCTGGTTTGTTTTCCCACCACAAAGGTTTGCTTCCTGCTTAGGTCTAACTCAATGTCTATGCTAGGTTTTACTGGGCTGTATAACTGGTTTCTCAGCTGGAGGTGCCATTTGACGATCCTGTCATGGAGAGTATCTTCATTTGTTTCCAAAGGCATTTGATCTGCTCAGCTACTGTAAATTGTGTTGTAGTCACTGTAGCAAACATGGTTCAGACCTCCAGCCTCACTTGGATACAACTAGGCCTGAATACAATGGAACACCAAGGTTCCATCTTGGCCGATCTCATAGAGGACACACGCACACACAGTTAGTCCTTACTGAGAAAATCCTGTACACTTTATTCTACTAACTATAAGCAAGGTGACATGTCCTCATATGTGCTCTGAAATGTAGTTAATCACACAGAAAGGCTGCAGGCCTACATAAATTCAGCTGATTAAATCCCTTTGAAGTCAGTGGCCCCAATCCAGCTGTAGGCATAAAAAGTCACCAGGTAGCATCATGGTTCTCTGAGTGGGAATTTGAAACAGGGGCCTAATCTATACCTACAGCCCTTTTGCAATGAAGAAAGGATAATTGCGAGGTTTCCACAATCAAGAAAGAGAGAGAGAGAGTTCTTTCAAATAAATAGGCCTGAAGAGAGTGTGGAAATTGGACAAGAAACACCAAGGCCAAAGCTTTAAAAAGTCTGCTGATGGCGCATTATATTTGTTCTACCCTTACTTTTGCAGTAAAATCTAGAGCATCTTCAGACGGGGGAAAATCACATTTCCTTACTGTGGCATACCATCACTCTTGCTTCTTGCCTTCTTCCGTGTTGGGAACGAGCTGCAATTGCATGGGGAAAGCGAGCAGAATCTACGTGGCCCATACAGATCAATGGGAATAGTAGGCATTTTATAGCACAACTTTCCTGCACGTGGCAGGAAATACGGTCTTATTTCAAAAAATTGGCTTTTCTGTGGATTAGTTTATAATGCTAAAACCAGGAAGGAGAGCAGGAGACATGCAGGAGGATCACTGTGTAGTCAAAATAACCCGCTAAGATCCGTGAGTGGCCAGTCACAAACGTGGAATAAAACGTTCATCTGAAGAAGCTCCCAATGTCCCCATTTAGCAAGAGCAGCTTATGCAGAACTCCAACAAATGTAGAGTTTAAGCAAAAGGAAATGGTATAAGAAATGAAGCGCTGATATTCTGCTTTTAGGGGATTTTTACTCTTGGAAATGCACTTTGGGTTAAAGTATACAACTTCAATAGCAATGCCACAGGAGAAACTTTAAAGCAGATGATGTGAAAATGTTCCTTTGGTAGAACATTTAAGGTTACACACAGGTTGTGATCTACAGATTATATTTGTTATCTGTTTTATTTTTTGCTACACCATAGCACTGCCACTGAATTTCACTTTCGTACTGAATTTTGAGATTCCTACTCAGGTGAAATTTCTGATAAAGGTCTATTCATACGTAAAATATATTTAGGCATATTTTTTTTCCTGAAAAAAAATGGCTTTGATCTTCAAGGGGATACAGTGTCCAATCAGGACATGAGGCGGGGAATTCCCCACCTGAGATGCAAATAAGGAGGCGTGACAGATCATGCACCCACCTACCCCTCCACGGAGGGCCCCTCCCACCCCCACGGCCTGCCACCACCTTGCAAGGCACCAGGGCAGGCAGACAGAGTACCAGGGAAGCAGGTGGTGTGGATCTTCGGAGTGTTCACAACACCCAAATGCCTTGCTAAAAGAGGCCCTTTCTCAGAATAAGGCACTATGGGCAAGGTTGCCCTGAAGACCACCTGTGCCACTTCACCCACAATGCTTCACTCCAAGGAAGACCTGCTCAGACAAAGCAAGGGGCAGCAGTGGAGGGGAGTGTCACCTTGTGTCACCGCTGTCTCTGGAGTAGGTGGGAGTTTCCTCCCATATGCATCTTGATAGGGCAAAGAAGCCACTTGCCAGTGCTACTGCCTTTTGTCAGTTTGGCCTAGATCTCCACTACTGCTTTATAGTGGTACTGAAGTACACTGATAACTGTTGGGGCACAATCCACATTCCATATAACACTTTCATAGTGTTATATCCTACTTTTATTCCACTTTTGTAATGATTTGATCTAGCCGTAATGTAGGAAGATGAGCGTTTTCACCATTATGTTTATTGCACTGCTAGCTTTAAGGAACCAGCTCTTTGTTATTTAAACAATATTATCAGGTGGGGGGGAATCTATCCCATGAGAATGGATTGTTTCTACCCAAAACCAAACTAAAACAAACCACCGACCCTGAAACATATAATATTTGGTGCATCTCTAGTTAAATTTGCAAAATTTGTAGTAACAGGAAAGAAGCGTAAAATAATTTATCTCAGTGTTTATCTTCATTAATTAAAAAAAAAATCTACAAAGAAAAATAGAACTGATCTAGGTTTTACGGTATAGTCCTAAAAGTCTAATAACAACTGCCTGACTGATTGACTGTAAGCATTTGCATGCCACTTTTTTAGCACATGTTCAAAAAGCTTTAAATAAACCAAAATTAAACCACAGTGATTCAATAATTATAAATATATAAGATGGAAACAAACTACTTCAAAATCGAGAACAGCAGGTCCACCTAACAAGAGACCCCAAAAGCACAACAACAACAACAACAACAACAACAAAAAGATAAGACTTCATGACCCTTCCTAAATGAAAGGAAGACAGAACAATTGCTCAGCTCCAAGGGAGATTGGTTTTTCTTTGACACCCTCAAAGTTATGTCTGTATGTGTCTTCCTTCTAGCGGCAGATGATTGAATCACACCCAGTGATGGCATCTGAAGGAAAAGCTGATTTGACAAATGAAGACGGCAGGTTGATGAGAAAAAAGAATCGCTAATGTATGTCAGTCTCATGTTGGGGAGAGATGTATGAATCCAACCTAGCAAGCAAAAGAGCATAATAATAATAATAATAATAATAATAATAATAATAATAATAATAATAATAATAATATCCTTAACAGAATATTCTTGTCACCAAAAACCAATGTGAAGGAGAAAACATGTGTATCTCTGCACAGGAGTCTTTAATGAATGACCAAATTTGTTACAGATTTCAGATATTTTAATCTAGGGTATTTCATTATTTGCATTGTTGTGAGAACATAAGAACATAAGGAGTGTCCTGCTGGATCAGACCAAGGGTCCATCTAGTCTAGCATTCTGTTCACATGGTGGCCAACCAGCCATCGGCAAGAGAACAACAAAGCAGGACATGGTGCAACAGCACCCTACCACCCATGTTCCCCAGCAACTGGTGCACACAGGCTTACTGCAGGTGAAAAGGTAAACAAGGCAAAATAATGCACGTACATGAAAGTGACCAGTGCTTGACATGCTAATGAAATAGAGGTGGAAATTGTGGATGAATACCAGGGGGAAAAAGTAGGTGTGATGGAGCTCTTTGAAAACCCGAGCAAGCAGCTCAAGACATACCAAAAGATATTCTCCTTATCTCCCACCCCCCATTGCCCCAGAAATGACAATACTTCTGGAGACATAGAAGGGAAAGACAAAAGGTTCCAGAGAGGTTTATATATTGTCTGTGGGGTTATACAATAGAGTTTGATGTCTTTGAATCAAACAAAATTTACATGGCCATCACAGGTCTTCACTTGCAACTTTTAGTATTCTCATGATCCAGTATCTGTTACAGATCACTGCGTGAGATTTTCCGTATGTATTAAAACTGCATGTGGAGAAGAAATGAGTGGAAATATTAGGGCAGGTAATTCTAGAGCAATCGTCTTCAGCTGGTGGGTTGGTACCAAAACTGGGTCACACTTGCAGTTTATTTTGGTCTTTTCCCAACTTTTTTTTTTAAAAAAAAAATAAGATAAAACAGAAAGATGAGGAGGACATGAAGAGAGAAAAGGGGAAAAGGAGAGGGAAGAAGCAGAAAGATAGGAGTATAAATTAAAAATTAATCAGGTGGATCCTGGTCTGAAAAGATGGAAATAAAGTTGCAGATCTAAAGGACCTTAGGGGAAAATGTGAGTGGTTTCCTTACCTTTTTGTTTCAAAATGCAAAATTGCATTTGGGGGATGGCATTTGTTTTTTCTGTAGTAATGCTCTGGGGTCAGTTATTACAGGTGTGCACAAGTTTTGGGCTCCAGGGGTGGTACCCAGTGCTGGATGGGAGGACAGGGACTGCACATGTGTGTGTGTGGATGCATGCACTGTTCACACATAAGAACATAAGTGCCATGCTGGATCATGGCCATCAATTTGGATGGCTTTAAAAGGGGGTTGGATAATTTCCTGGAGGCAAAGGCTGTCAATGGCTACTAGCCCTGATGGTCGTGTGCTATCTCCAGTATTCGAGGCAAGAAGCCTGTGTGCACCAGTTGCTGGGGAACATGGGTGGGAGGGTGCTGTTGCACCATGTCCTGCTTTTTATTACATAAAACATCTTCTATTGGATCTGAATCCTCAGGTTACCCTAAAAGTGGCCAGCTTTTGTGTGGCTGCCATAAGCCGACGGAAATTGATGTTGAAGAATTTTGTTGCACCTTAGACTTAGGCTGAGACTGCCGTGTTTTATGTATTTTATGCATGTATTTTATTGTATATTGGGTTTTTTAATATTATTGTGATGATGTTTTCTGCTGTGCTGGTCTATGACCAAAATAAACAAACAAACAAACAAATAAACAAACGTGTGCTATCTCCAGTATTCGAGGCAGTAAGCTTGTGTACACCAGTTGCTGGGGAACATGTGTGTGTGTGAACAGAGTGCTGGACTAGATGGACCCTTGGTCTGATCCAGCAGGGCACTCCTTATGATCTGATGAGGCAGGTGGCTACTAGGAGGAGGGCTTTCTCTGCTGTGGAATGAGCTCCCCAGAGAGGTTCGCCTGGCGCATACACTGTATTCCTTCCATCACCAGCTGAAGACTTTTTTATTTTCTCAGTATTTAACACGTAATTTAACTTAAATGTAAACTTTGCTGTTTTAATTCTGTATTTTAATCTATATCAATTTCTGTTGTGTGGTTTTATCCTGGTTGTGCTTTTTATATTGTATTTTGTATTTGTGTTTTTAGACTGTTGGTTGTTTCATTATGCTTTTCATGGTTTTAATTTTTGTGAACCGCCCAGAGAGCTTTGGCTATTGGGCTGTATAGAAATGTAATAAATAAATAAATAAATAAATAAAATAAGAAGGATCCAAAAGAGTGGGGGTAGAATGGGGTTTTTTGGCACAGCACGGGATGAGCTACTGACCTCACTTTAAGTGCAGCTATGTGCCATTATACAAATGATCATTTCATTAAATGAAGGAATCACAGTGGTAAAGAACAGCTGATGGATACTGTGTGTGCTCTTTCAGAAGCAGGAACAAAATGTGACACATTGGAATTCATAATCCACTGGGATGTAATGGTACACGATAAGGCAGAAGGAGCCATTGTATGTGACATCATTAGCCCGAGGTGAGGAAGTGACATTTACTATTTCTTTTCAAAGCTCCTGACTGGAGGATGCTTTTCTGCCAAATCATTACTCTAAACAAGATACACGATGCATACCGAATACAGTAAAACCTCAGTGGGAGGATAATGTGTTTCGATATCACCAGCCTGAAAAGACAGATGAACTCTGACTTCATGTGCCCAAAGAAAAGGGAGTGAAGGATTGGAGCAATAACCTATATACAATGAGTAATGCATTTTTTACATCATTAGCAAAAGCAAAATGAATGTTCTATTTTTGTAAGCCTAGGAATGGTTGGGGAATCTGTGTTCATATCACATCCATCACACTCCGTCTCCTCCAGATCACTGTATCCAACATGAAAAGCCTCCCCGCGACGGATTTGGCTGCCACTCATAAAGCCATTGCTCTGTTCGCTTCATAAAGAATGCAGGCAACCGTCTGGATTTGCTTTCTAATGCCAAGACCTATACATTTTTATAATAGAAATAAAGAGGCAAAATAATAAGTTCACCTGCAAGAACAGCTGTTCATAAGGATTTGTAGTTATCATACGATAGCACAGACAGGTGTTGTCGAGCCGGTTTCATGGTGCTGGTTCAGACATGCATATTATTACTTAGGGCCTTGCTAGACGAGGCCTTAGCACGCCTTGAGACCCGGTTTCCCTGCTGTGCGTCCACATGACGCACAGGGGAATCCGGGCCCAGGCCGCACTGAGGCCTTCTCCAACGCGCCATAAGCAAAGTCGCTTATGGTGCGCCTTCTTCGCAGCCCCGGACTCAGGCCGGAGCTGCGAAACGTCTAGGAAGGTCCGCGGCTTTTTGCAGCTACTCGCTTACTCACGAGTAGCCACGAAAAGCCGCGGACCTGGCACAGCGCTCATACGAGTGCTGTGCCCATCGGCCCGGGGGGGGGGAAGAGAGGGGCAGGGGGAAGGATGGCAAGGGGGGAGGGCGGGTGAGAGAGCGCCGCACACCGCCGCCCGAGCAAGCAGGCGAGCGGCGCTTGCCCGGGCAATGCCCCTTTAAACTAAAAAAAAAAAAAAGGCGGACGCTGCAGGGATCCGACGTCCCTGCGCGTCCGGCGTCTGGAAGCTGCGGCGGCGCGTGCTAACGTCAGCGCACTGCCGCCCCGCCTCCCTGCCGGGATAAGCCGGCAGGTCTAGCAAAGCCCCTAGTGAGCACAGTCCTCAGCACCTAGCAGAGAGAGCGTTCCTCTACACCAAGCAGGATATTCTACTATGAAAGGCAGGAGCCACACTACTGCTTTATAGTGGTATTGGAAATGCACTGACAACTGTTGGGGCCCATAGGCATATGCCATATACTGCTTTCGTACCACTTTCATAGTGTTATATCCTGCTTGGTGTGGACCCCAACAGTTGTCAGTGCACTTCATTACCACTATAAAGCAGTAGTGTGGCTCCTGCCCTTTATATACCACTTTCATAGTGGAATACCCTGCTTGGTGTACATGAGCCCAGAGTGTGGCAAGTTAGGTAAATCTTTCAGATTTGCACCACCTTAGCCCCGCTGTAAAATTAAGAGATTCAATAATTAGATCCCTCCATGAAAACTCTGGATTAAAATATGAAATTCCAAAGCCCAGTGCAACACAGCAGTCTTTTGGTACAAGAGTGATTAAACTTGTCTTATCTTTGAGGAGTCCCAGATGAGAAACCGAAGTGGCTGACAATTAGTCACTGATGATTGTCTCATTGGTACTCTTTACTGATAAGACGTCATAGGGTGGGTGCACAATTTTACACCTGGGGCGCCATGGGAGCAGTGCCCATATTAGGTTTCTTGTGACATTGTTCTCACAAAAATCATAGAAACAAGAAAGTGATCGGATAAGGTAACAAAGAGGATCTTCTCCGATTGTAAATACAAAAGATATATTTTGAGAACGCAGACTCACAAGGTAGGATGGAGTCAAAGAAATGTGTCCTGTATCACAAACACACCTGTAGCATCAGAACCATTTATAAGTATTGTAATGGGGAGCTGGAGACAAAATTTTGTCCTCCTTTATATACGTTGGTCTAGTACCCCATAGGGGAGCTCTTAACTTATGCTAACATGATTCTCCATTTTTAAATATCTTGTATTTTTGTTTATCATTTTTATTTTATTTTAAACTCACTATTGTTATTGTGGTTATATTAGCTCATCTTCTTCCTTGTATTCTATCTTTCTAATTATATCAAGTTGTGATGGCTTATTGCTTTTAGCAATAAAGATTCCATTCATTCATTCATTCATTCACCTGTAACGTGTTGTGAGATTCTGGAATGTTTTTGTATGTATGTTGCTACAATCATTATTCTCGATAAGAATTAATATCATTTAGACATACGTGATTTAAAGTACAGGAAAGTATCCTTAGGAATGTAGTTTAATAGAACACAAATAAATGAAGTAAAAACAAGCTGAACATTTTATTAGGGCTCTGCACAGCAGCCCGCCCCCGCCTTCAAATCACATCTGAGGCCATTTTGGAATATCTAAAATGGACTCTATTTAACTCGGAGTGCTTTGGGGCTGGACTCTGGAACCGAATCCAAAGTGAAGTTTGCCCCTCCCTGAAGAGGTTCAGCCATTGTGGGTTCCTGGGGACACAGGAAAGCCAGGCACAAGGCTGAACCTCCCTCCCTCCCTGCTCACCCCCAAAACTCAAGCCACTGCCACCCTCAGGACTTACCTTTGCTCTCCATCCTCCTCCATTAGAGCTGCAATTTGAAATAAGAGGGAGTCTCTCTCATTTCATAGATCTATGGTCTCAAACTATGAAAATAGCCCTTTACGGCCTCCTTAGTTTGTGGCCGTAGACCTTTGAAAATTACGAAGCCCCTGTCTTACTTTTCAATCTCAACTGTAATGGAGTAGGACAGACAGCAAAGTTAAGTCCTGCAGGTGATGGTGGCTTGAGGTTTGGGGTGGTGAGAGGGGAGGAAGAGGAGGGGAAAGGAGAGGAGGGGGAGGGAGACTAGTCCAATGGACTCATGGTTAACCTCACGCTGGTTTTCTCATGCAGATAGGTGGGCAGGGGGAGCAGCCAACCACTGCCATTAATTGGCCTGAGGCACCCTGGGGTGATTTGGTACTGAACTGCTTCACTTTGGAGGTGCCTCAGGCTGACCTTTGGAGGTGCCTCATATTTGAGCTGAGGCAGGTCAAATCAGTCCACCTCACCTTAGATTCAGGTGTTCAGCCCAAGGCAGTGCACAGCCCTACCTTTTATTAGGGCTCTGCTTTGCCACAGTCCTGAAGCCCGAATCTGAGTTGAAGTGGGCCGATTGGCAGGACTTACTTGAGCCTCCATGCGCACTGGTGAGCCCCCGCCCTCCTCTCTGCGCTGCCATAGATTTAGTATTGTAAACGATGACAGCCAGAAATTGCTATTTCCCCCGCTCCCTCCCCTCCCCTCCTAGCCCCCTGTCAGTGGGAGTTACCTGAGGCCTCCATGTGAGCCAGTGAGCTGCCTGGCCTCCTCTGTCGTCTGCCACAGATTTAGTGTTGTAAACAACAGTAGCTGGAAATGGCAAACTAAGGGAAATGGCTCTTTATGGCCACCATAGTTTGGGGCCATAGAGCTATTTTAAAAAGAGAGCCCCCGTGATACCTTTAAATCACAGCTTTGGTCTCATGGAAGAGAATGCACAGGAAGGTAAGTCGCAGTGGCAGTGGCAGGAGATGACCAGGGTGGGCGGGGATGGGAAGGGAAAGGGAAGTGAGTCCGGTGAATCCAATGGACTCACCTGGATTCATGGCTGGCCTTGCAGCAGCTTTCCCAGTCAGGCAGGCAAGGGAACAGCCCAGCACCACCCCAAATCAGCCTGAGGCTTTGGTACTGACCTGCTTCAGCCTTGGGGTGCCTTGGGCTGACCAGGGACCAGATTCAGGCCAAGGCAGGTGCACAGCCCTAATTTCAATCGACAAAATAGGCAAGATATTACTATCAAAAGCCAATTGCATGGGGATAGCCCACAGATTGACCCGTTGACTTAAGAGCCTGCTCTCACTCAGGGCGTCACAGCAGCACGAGTGATTCCCAAACTAATCAGGTTAACATAGAAAATATAGATACTGCTGTTTTTATACTGTTTTCTATGTTTTCGATGGTTTTTAAATTTTGTAGACTTTTAATGTTTACCATTTGTAATTGTTGTAAACCGCCCAGACAGCTTTGGCTGTGGGGCGGTATATAAATGTAATAAAATAAATAAATAAAATAATAAATAAATAAATAAATAAATAGAAAATGTGGTTGGGATTGACAAGGCATCTGCTTCCCATACCAACATTGCCCAAGAAGGGGGATTGTGGCATCACCTTTCATGGACTACAGTCTGCCATCACTGATGTGCACCAAAGCATGCCGGCAATTGAGATGAATTCAGCAAATGACACATACTTAAACTAGGGCCTCAGCTAGACCTACCTGTTATTGCGCAATGGAGGGGTGAAAACATCGCGAGATCCCCCTCTTTTTACACACAGTGTGTGACTGCTTCAGAAGGAGAGGACGTTGCGCCCACCATTTTGTTTTTTAAAAAAGGAGGTGAAGATGCGCACGAATGCTCATGTGCAAAAGGCAGGTTTTTTAACTACCTGAGGAGCTCTGTGCCTCGTGTGCTGGTCCCTGCTCGTCGCTAGAAACCATGAGGAACCAGGACAAACCACGATGCCCACACACATGTTCCGTGGTCTTGGGCTCAGCCCGAGACCATGGAAAAGGCAGGCCTAAAGTGGAGAGCAAGATCCTGGGATCCCCTGTGCATCATGTGAATGCACAGGAACAATCCCGGGGATCGCCCCAAGGATTTCGCCCCGTCTAGCTAAGGCCTAAGTTAAACTGGATGTCATGTGGAATGGAACGCAATGTAGAGAGAACCAATGGAACAATATTGAAACAAAATTGGGGGAATCCACTCATTCCTCGTTTAAAACTGCTAACTGCTTTAACGAGAAAGAGCCAAATTAATGTCAGTGAGGGATGTTGAACTGTATTTGCAATTTTTTTTAAAAAAAAACCTGCATAAGAAACTCATTACTCTTTGCCAATCATTTTATTCTGAAACAGTCATTTGCTGTACCAGAAATGAACTCTAGACCTCATTTTCATCTTGCTAAGAAGGTAATTCATATTTCATGTTCTACCATGCAGTACATATCCAATACAGGTTTGTGGAAATATAGATAACATGTGTGATTAATACGCAGATCACTAAGCAGTGAACTTGAATCCTGTTATGTTTAAACCTAATGGACCAAAGAGCATAGAGTACAGTTAATTCAAATGTATTTTTTTTTCTTTTCTAGTTATTTCCAACTGCCTTTAATTTTTAAGTCCTGTTTCTCAAGACACAGCCAATATAAACATCTCACCTTGCCACTAAAAATAAGAAATCATATGAATACTAAACATTCATGTTCCCCAGCTTATTGAAACCTGAATGAGTACAGATTTTTCCCCATCTATCGTCTATCTTACACTCTATCTTACACTCTCTTACACTCAAAGATATGCCTATCTTACACTCAAAGATCTATCGTACACTCAAAGATATGCAAACTTATTTTCTCAGCCAGCTCCCAGAACAACAGAGTGGCATCTGCTTTGCAATTGTGGCATAGTTTGGGTTTGGATGGATGACGACTATCCGTTCCATGCCTGTTTCACATGTGCTTAATCATAAGTCCATTCCATCCTGGTCCTGCATCACTCTGATTTTATTTATTTATTTATTACAAAAACACATTAAAATTCACATTAAAATTGAATATATTTTGTCCTAAAATATGCAGTTTTGTATGCGTTTCCCTGTAGAATACAAATTTTGGATCTTCCCTAAAATATTTTGTATGTGTTCCTATCAGGGAAAATATTGTTCAAATATGCATTATATTAGGGGGGACATTTGACTGGGACTAGGGAAACCTGGTTTCTAGTCCCCACTTAGCCATGAAGCTCAGTGGGTGACTTTAGGCCAGTCACTGACTGTGAACCTAATCTATCTCACGAGGACCTAATCTACACCAAGGCCTTAGATACTTGTGATATAGGGTGGGATACAAATATTTTAATAAACAAATAATAAATATTGCACTGTAAAAGCAGTATGAAAGCAGTATATAAGAGGCAGGAGCCACACTACTGCTTTATAGCAGTATTGAAGTGCACAGACAACTGTTGGGGCCCATTGACACATACTATATACCGCTTTCATACTGCTTTCATAGTGCAATATCCTGCTTGGTGTGGCTCCTGCCTTTTATATACCGCTTTCATACCACTTCCATAGTGCCATATCCTGCTTAGTGTAGATGAGGCCGAAGTTGTTGTGAGGATAATATGGAGAGGAAGAGGACCAAGGAAGTTACCTGGGTTTCTCACAAAAGGAAAAAGGCAGGATAAAAATGTAAGATTATATATTTGCTGCAGGTCCAAATGGTTATATTAATAAAGTGGTGACCTTTATCCCAAATACATTACCTTGCATCTTCCTTCCCGTGTGGCAACAAGAGAAATTACTTGTGTGGGTGGGAGTGGGATTAAAGGAGAAGAAATGTTCAGTGAAGTTCTTGCTTGTGGGTTGTGGAATTCTTGTGTTTACCTTAGTTATGAAGTGGCCAAGGGTTGTGTGTGAGTGTCCTGCCTTTCATTATATAATCACTTTTCTGGAGGTCTACAGCTTCAGTGGCTTCCCACCTATTAATGAAAGCTCAGGGGAAGACAACATGAAGTAACTCCTCTCATGGGACTTTCTCAGGTCTGGAGGTGTGGGGATCCAGGGAACATTGCAAAACAATGGAGAACAGAAAGAACACACACACACACACACACAGAGAGAGAGAGAGAGAGAGAGAGAGAGCCACCACTCAACAGTAAGGTAAACATGTTATTTGGTATTGCTGGTATTATAAGCTTATAAAATACCACCAAAAGAAATTATAATGGGCCCTGAGAATGAGATCGAAAAATGAAAACTTATTTTACCAAGGAAGAAAATTGGGTGGGATAGCTAATATCCTGGATGACAGAAACAAACTTCAAAGTGATCTTGATAGATTGGAGAACTGGGTTGAAAACAACAGAATGAAATTTAATAGGGATAAATGCCAAGTTCTACATTTAGGAAAATGAAACTAAATGTACAGTTACAAGATGGGGGATACTTGGCTCAGCAATACTACAAATGAGAAGGAACTTGGAATTGTTGTAAATCACAAGCTGAATATGTGCCAACAGTGTGATGTGGCTGCAAAAAAAGGAAATGCTATTTTGGGATGCATTAATAGAAATGTAACTTCCAAATCACGCGAGGCACTGGATACCCTTTATTCGGCACTGGTTAGGCCTCATCTTGAGTATTGCATCCAATTCTGGGCACCACACTTCAGGAAGAAAGATGCAGACAAGCTGGAGTGTGTTCAGAGGAGGGCAACCAGGATGATCAGAGGTCTGGAAACAAAGCCCTATGAGGAGAGACTGAAAGAACTGGGGACGTTTAGCCTGGAGAAGAGAAGATTGAGGGGAAATATGATAGCACTCTTCCAATACTTGAAAGGTTGTCATGCTGAGGAGGGCCAGGATCTCTTCTCGATCAACCCAGACTGCAGGACACGGAATAATGAGCTCGAGATTCCAGCTGGATTACTGTTAGGGCAGTACAACAATGGAACCAATGACTTTGGGTGGTCGTGGGCAATCCCACACTAGAGGTATTCAAGAGGCAGCTGGACAACCATCTGTCAGGGATGCTTTAAGGTGGATTCCTGCATTGAGCAGGGGGTTGGATTTGATGGCCTTATAGGCCCCTTCCAGCTCTACTATTCTATGATTCTATGAAAAGATTTGGGAAATAGGAAGACAGATTGCTTAAATCCAGCTGGATTTGTCCTTTGATCAGGCTAGGTATGCACATTGCCACCAGGGTCAATACTTGTTACATTCCAGTAAAGGTGAACTGGGGCTAATACGCCTCATGCACTAAACACGGCACTTTTATGAGTACCAGGAGAAATGCTGAGAGATCGGCATCAAAGCATCCTCTCCTAAATGCATGGCATTGCATGGCAACCAAGTATGTCATTAGTCCTACTACATTTGAGGCTACTCTTGTTTTCTCTGAAAGCATTAACATTGCTATGTTTTTATGTAGGAAGAACACAGCGCTCGCTTCTACAAAATAGCAAACCCTCACTCTTTGAGCCTAGCAAAAATTTCCCTAGAGTGTACAAGTGAATCAGTTAAACAGAAATTCTCGTTTAAATGAGGCCTATGGGAAACTCAGTCATTTTGGACCCCATGAAGATCTTAAAAAAATAAAAGAGGCCTCACATTTCCTATGGGGCTTAACTTTCTAACATCTTTTGAACAAGCTATCTTGAAGGGGAAATCTGAAGAATGAGCAACCTGTGATCCTCCCCGGAACAGCCTCGTGGTCGCTCAACAGAATCGGAGTTGTGACACTTCAACATAATCATGTTTGATTACACACAGGATGTCATCCCAGATACAAGCGAATGGAACAGAAATAGCTTCTTAGCTGCGTCTTCCTAGATAATTGCAATATGTTCTACCCATACCTGATTTTTTTAAGAGTACTATTTCTTTAGTCACTCAGAATAAAGGAAGGAATGTCAAATATCTCAGCTAAAATTGCCTTCATTCAATGCCTTAATGCCTGGATGGCCAATGTGGCGCAGGAGATGCTCCAAGTGGTCCTGGTAGCAAGACCTGTGGTACACTTGGATGGAATCCAATGGCCCACTGCCGGCCTTGAGCCCGTCTACACTTGTCTAGATGAAACGTAACAAGTTGGCAGAGATGACGTCAGCAGTCACGTGATGCTGTTGTTGTTACGTTTCTTCTGACTTTTAAAACCGTTCCACTTTCTGTTAAAATCGTTTTAAAACTAACAATGTGCCCCAACCTTTCGTTGTTTTCAATGCCGTCTTTCAAAGTCATGTCTCATGACCATGGTCTTTGCTTCCTGATTAGGACAAGTGAGGGCTTTTCTAGGGGAGGGAGAGCTGGCACAACGCGACGAGGGGGAGGGGGAGGGGGAGGGAGGGCGGTGAAAGAGGGGACAGAGGCTTAATTTTTTTAAAAAACCGCTTATCTTTCGGGGCGCATGTGGACCCTTTAAGACGCTGCAGGGCTTCCCTCGTCCCTACGCGTCGCCCCGCCTCCCTGCCGGCTTATCCCGGCAGGTCTAGCTCAGAGTCACCGGAAGAAGGAGGTTTACTTCAGAGCCAGTATGAGCATAATGAAGAACGTTCTAAAGAAGAGTGTGCCGGGGTAAAACGATAGAAGAAAAGGTATTTTGATTGACTGGGCTCAAGTTGCATTTTGTAACGTAGCAAGGGAGGACGCAACAATGCACTTAAACAACGGTGTAATGTATAGTGTAGATCCTGCCCTTGTCTTTAGCACAGAGAGGCCCATGCAACTGATGGTCTACAAAACTGAATGCAGTCTGCCAGCCATACAGTATTTATTTATTTATTTATTTATTACATTTCTATACCGCCCAATAGCCGGAGCTCTCTGGGCGGTTCACAAAAATTAAAAACATTCAAAGTATGGCTACTTTGTGGCTACTTTGTGGCTACTATGACCTCCAGGTGCTTGGCAACCCATCTAATATGCAATTCTGGGCAAAATTAGGCACTTTCTCTGTGTGTGTGTGTGTGATTCTTGCTGCTGTCCATGGATGTTGAGCTGCATTTGGCTTAGTAGATTACAAATTGTGCAAGCCTGTTATATAATCAGGATATCTGTACATGTAACGTCACAGATGCCTTCCAAATAAACAGTTGGCCTGTGCCAGAACCTAAATTCTATGAAGGCTTTTCTCAGCTGCGGAAAAGTGACGTGTAGTAGAAACTTTGCAAACTGGAGGTCTCTTTTTACATTGGCAAACCAAGGAGAATAATAATAATAATAATAATAATAATAATAATAATAATAATAATAATAAAATCACTTCCCTATCCAGAAGTGTGAAAACATATAATATGTTGACCGTGTCCAGATTGGAAGCCAAGTATAGAAACATTCTCTACAGGTGTCAAATCTAGCCACATGCTGTCCTGACAAATCTATGCCCAAGCCCCTGATCTCACTTGCTCATAGGAACATTTCATTTGAAGTCCTGAGACAGCTATTTCATTTAGTCTGCACCAAAGCCAATAATAGTGTACCCATAACTCCTGATTCGATAGCGGTTAGGACTGTCTCCGCCCTCAGCAGGGCCGCTGATGTTCCTGGGCATCTATCAATGAAGGTTCATTCAAAGAAGGATGAAATCATAAATTATTATTGTTGTTGTTGTTGTTGTTGTTTCAATTTCTTACCCGCCTCTTCCTTTGGATCGAGGCAGGGAACAATCTTAGTACAACAATACAATATAAACCAAATACATAAAATAATTAAAAAGCATATCCAGGCTTCACACAGGTAAGGATGTTGGAGAATTTCACAACAGATTCAAATGAGCTGAGATTTCTAACCTGTGAGTCCCACAGCAAGCCAGCTATTCCCAAGTCTTATGAGCCTATTTATTTATTTATTTATTTATTTATTTATTTATTTACCTTTGGGGGATTTGAACAAATGCACATTTGCCAACAGGAATGAAATCCTCATTCATTCCTTAAAAAAATCCAATTTTGTCAATGAGCGGAATGAATGAATTTCATCCGCAGAATGCAGATGGAATGGATTTAAGACGATCCATACATCCTTACACACATGTCCCTCATTGGCCTCTTCTTCAATGCCCCTCTGTTCCCGCCTTTGCTTTTCGGCTCAAGCATCGGATATGATCTTTCTCCACAATGCCCCTTTTGCAACGCCCTCCTCCATGTTGCAAATCCTAACATCAGTGAATTAAGAATCAGGCTACTCCATTGCCTTCTTAACAGTGGCATTCTGGACTTGGCCTTTTCCACTATTGACTGCAAAAATCCCTTCACCTTTTGATTTGCCATTCACTAATCACAGATGACTCCAAGAGCTGCAAAGTTTTCCTGGGAGACCACTAGATCACATTAGCCAATGCATTAGTCATAGGTTATAGCTTCATGCTTGAAGAAACTCTAGGCTAAAGTTTGACATTGAATTGTATGTGTGTGTGGCTTTGTTTCGTTTGTTTGTTTGCTTTTGTTTTTTTTTAAGAATGCGTTATTGAAATATATGCACTGACTGTTATCTAGGTTTAAAGGGTGGATATCTTGCTTGATCTTTTATCTGCAGATTAAGAACCCAAGACATGGAAAATCCTACAATGTGATGTACTAAAAGATGTTGTGGTGCCAGTGGAGCATCTGGTAGTGATTGGCTGAGCTTCTCTGATGTCATAGAGGCCTGGTGCAGGCAGAAGGTATTTCAGTGCTAATGACTGAGTCCCTCAGACTCTAGAAGGTGAGTAGAGAAAGATGGGGCTAACATAACGACGAACAGTATACAGGAAGGCCTCGGAAATCAGGGTAAAAAAATCAAGGGAGTGATCATAGTCCAAAGAACTGAGGGGAAAAGTAGGGTGACCATATGGAAAGGACGACAGGACTCCTGTATCTTTACCAGTTCAATATTGTATGGAGAATGTGGATAGGGAGACATTTTTCTCCCTCTCTCAAAATACTAGAGCCCAGACTCATTCCATGAAGCTGATTGGTTGGAGATCCAGGACAAATAAAAGGAAGTACTTCTTCACACAGTGCATAATTAAATTATGGAAATCACTGCAACAAGACGTAGTGATGGCCACCGATTTGGATGGCTTTAAAAGGGGGTTGGATAAATTCCTGGAGGCAAAGGCTATCCATGGCTACTAGCCCTGATGGTTGTGTGCTATCTCCAGTATTTGAGGCAGTAAGCCTGTGTGCTCCAGTTGCTGGGGAACATGGTTGGGAGGGTGCTGTTGCACCATGTCCTGCTTGTTCATCCCTGGCCAATGGCTTGTTGGCCACTGTGTGAACAGAGTGCTGGACTAGATGGACCCTTGGTCTGATCCAGCATGGGACTTCTTATGTTCTTATGACTTTATAAATTCTGGAGCAGATTATAAAGAAGTCAGTCTGTAAACACCTTGAAATCAATGCGGTGATAACTAGAAGCCAACATGGATTTGTCAGGAACAAGTCCTGTCAGACTAATTTGATCTCTTTTTTTGATTGGGTAACCTCCCTTGTGGACTGTGGGAATGCTGTGGACGTCATATATCTTGACTTCAGCAAAGCTTTTGACAAAGTGCCCCATGATATTCTGATTAACAAACTAGCTAAAAGTGAGCTAGATGGAACAACTATTAGGTGGATTCACAGTTGGCTACAGAATCGGACTCAAAGAATATTTATCAATGGAAACTTCTCAAACTGGGGAGAGGCAATGAGTGGGGTGCCGCTGGGCTCAGTCCTGGGCCCAGTGCTCTTCAACATTTTTATTAATGATTTGGACGAGGAGGTGCAGGGAACGCTTATCAAATTTGCAGATGACACAAAATTGGGTGGGATAGCTAATGCCCTGGAAGACAGAAACAAACTTCAAAGTGATCTTGATAGGCTGGAGTGCTGGGCTGAAAACAACAGAATGAAATTTAATAGGGATAAATGCCAAGTTCTACATTTAGGGAATAGAAATCAAATGCACAGTTACAAGATGGGGGACACTTGGCTCAGCAATCCTACAAACGAGAAGGATCTTGGAATTGTTGTAGATCACAAGCTGAATATGAGCCAACAGTGCGATATAGCTGCAAGAAAGTATAGCTTCCAAATCACATGAGGTACTGGTTCCTCTCTATTCGGCCCTGGTTAGGACTCATCTAGAGTATTGCGTCCAGTTCTGGGCTCCACAATTCAAGAAGGACTCAGACAAGCTGGAGCGTATTCAGAGGAGGGCAACCAGGATGATCAGGGGTCTGGAAACAAAGCCCTATGAAGAGAGACTGAAAGAACCGGGCATGTTTAGCCTGGAGAAGAGAAGATTGAGGGGAGATATGATAGCACTCTTCAAGTACTTAAAAGGTTGTCACACAGAGGAGGGCCACGATCTTTTCTCGATCCTCCCAGAGTGCAGGACACGGAATAACGGGCTCAAGTTAAAGAAAGCCAGATTCCAGCTGGACATCAGGAAAAACTTCCTGACTGTTAGAGCAGTACAACAATGGAACCAGTTGCCTGGTGAGGTTGTGGGCTCTCCCACACTAGAGGCCTTCAAGAGGCAGCTGGACAACCATCTGTCAGGGATGCTTTAGGGTGGATTCCTGCATTGAGCAGGGGGTTGGACTCGATGGCCTTGTAGGCCCCTTCCAACTCTGCTATTCTATGATTCTATGATTCTCAATCACATGAACTGATACTTTGTTGAGATTTTGGAAAATGTCTCTCCCCTGCTGCCACTTGGTTAAAATGACCCCATCCTGGCTCAAAGTGCAAAGCCTGTTTCACGTACAGCCCTTGACTTTTCATTGCTCACCCAGGGATTTTGTTGTAAGTACAAGCCAGGCCTAAATTGTTTGTTTACAAGCAACTTATCCTAAAACTTCAGTGTGATGTAAACATGCACCAGAATGGATGAGTACAAAACAAAACAATCCCAGCAGAGGCGGCCAGAACACTCTGTCATCTTGCTAAAATCCAGAGAACATGTCCGTCAGTGCCAGGGACAGCAAAGCTGGTTCTGCAATATTCACAGAGCTAGTGGACAACCATTTATGTCACTAATCCTATTATCCAAATGCGTTGGATGGTAGCCAACCATTTTTTATCATTAAAATTCAGCACCAGCACCAAAATGCAAAGGCAGGCCCTCGGAAACATATGGAAAAGAGATGAAAGAAGAGCAATGATCAAAGGGATTCCTGTTGGGATCTCTTCCTTTCTCCTATTTTGCATATAATGTGCTGGTGGAGGAGGGAAGATGTCAGATTTTCACATAGTTTGAAAATCTGCAAATCAGTACCAAACGCCAAAAAAAGAAAAGAAAATGTAGGATTTGCCTGAACGGGATATAATTCATTTCGGAGGATAATGCAGATGCTTATCTAGCAGATAATGTTCTGGGGTGGCAAATTTTGTACTTCAGTGCAAGGTGATGATGTGGAGTCTTGCTTCTCCATGACTTGGGTCAGCACGGTGGAGGATCAGGCCCAAACATTGCAAACGATGAATGGGTTGCTCCTGCATTATTGAGCTCTCTGCAAACCGTTATGGTCATGACCTAGCCCAATAATTTCATATGTTCTGATATTCTAGGCTATTGATTTTATTCAATAATTTTAATAGATTAATTTGATAAAATGCATAGTTAAACTATGGAACTCACTACCACAAGATGTAGTGATGGCCACCAATCTGGATGGCTTCAAAAGGGGGTTGGATAAATTCCTGGAGGCAAACGCTATCAATGGTTAATAGCCCTGGTGGTTGTGTGCCATCTCCAGTATTCAAGGCAATAAGCCTGTGTGCACCAGTTGCTGGGGAACATGGGTGGGAGGGTGCTGTTGCACCATGTCCTGCTGGTTCATCCCTGACTGAAGGCTGGTTGGCCACTGTGTGAACAGAGCGCTGGACTAGATGGACCCTTGGTCTGATCCAGTATGGCACTTCTTATATTCTTATCTTAAGTCAGACCTTTGGTCCATCTAGCCCAGTATTGTTGACACTGACTGACAGCAACTCTCCAAGGTTTCAGGCAGGATTTTTCCAGCCCTACCTGGAGATGCCAGGCATTGAACTTGGGACTTTCAGTGTGAGAAGCATATTTATTTATTTATTTTATTACATTTATATACCACTCCATAGCCCCTCTCTGGGCGGTTTACAAAAGTTAAAAACATTAAACATTAAAAATATAAAACAAATTAAAACCATCAAAACAACAGTATAAAAACAACAGTATAAAAACAACAGTATCCATTTAAACAATAGTTCTGGGGTACGTTAAAAAAAACTTAGCGTTGTTAAATGCTATTAAATACCTGGGAGAAGAGAAAAGTCTTGATCTGTCACCTGAAAGATAACAATGTTGGTGCCAGGCGAGCCTCATCAGGGAGATCATTCCACAGTTGGGGGGCTACCACCGAAAAGGCCCTCTCCCTTGTTGCCATCTTCTGAGATTGTGCTCTACCAATCAGCCACAGACCCATGCTTATTTGAAGGCATTCTCAAAAAACATCTCTTTAGTTCCTGAAAGGCTGCCTGGATAGGGGGAAAGAAGTCCCAGCTCTTGGCCTTTTCTTTGCCATTTTTACGAGCACCTTTATCTCCAGCAACTAGAACTTCTGCCAGCAGGGCAGTTCGAAGATTAGGCTGCCTGAAAAGAAACAGCAAACGAATCCACCACCACCACCCCCTGTGGCCCAGGACTTGTCAAGTTTTGACATTTCTGTTCTATTAGTGTATCTATATCAAACTATTTCAGTTCACTTCACACAGAGCAATACTAGCAAATCTCGATGTCAGTGTGAGGGAAATCAATCCCCCTGGCTCTTTGCTCGTCTCCATCCGAGGTCTCCAGCCTGACGTCTCCCCCACCCCCTGTGTTTTTATAAGTGTTTCTTCCTTGGTCACTCTATTGTTTTAAAGATATAAGCATGTTGTGAGCCAGAGAGGAAAACAGTCCTAGCAATGGGAAAGCTCTTGAAAATAGAATAATAGAATAGTAGAGTTGGAATGGGCCTATAAGACCATCGAGTCCAACCCCCTGTTCAATGCAGGAATCTACCCTAAAGCATACCTGACAGATGGTTGTCCAGCTGCCTCTTGAAGGCTTCTAGTGTGGGAGAGCCCACAACCTCCCTAGGTAACTGGTTCCATTGTCACACTGCTCTAAAAGTCAGGAAGTTTTTCCTGATGTCCAGCTGGAATCTGGCTTCCTGTAACTTGAGCCCATTATTCCGTGTCCTGCACTCTGGGATAATCAAGAAGAGAACCTGGCCCTCCTCTGTGTGACAACCTTTCAAGTATTTGAAGAGTGCTATCTTGTCTCCCCTCAGTCTTCTCTTCTCCAGGCTAAATATGCCCAGTTCTTTCAGTCACTCCTCACAGCTTGTGCAAAATGCGGTGGCCAGATTGATAGCTGAAACAGGAAGATTTGAGCATATAACACCGATTCTGGCCCGCTTGCATTGGCTGCCTATATGTTTCCAAGCCCAATTCAAGGTGCTGGTTTTAACCTATAAAGCCCTACATGGCTTGGGACCGCAATACCTGATGGAACGCCTCTCCCGACATGAACCTACCCGTACACTGATCTCAACATCTAAGGTCCTCCTCCGAGTGCCTACTCCGAGGGAAGCTCAGAGGATGGCAACAAGGGAGAGGGCCTTCTCAGTGGTTGCCCCCCGACTGTGGAATGATCTTCCCGATAAGGCTCGCCTGGCGTCAACGTTATCTTTTCGGCGCCAGGTCAAGACCTTTCTCTTCTCCCAGGCATTTTAACAGCATTTAATAACGTTAAGTTTGTTTTAATGGACCCCAGAATTGTTGTTTTAAATGGATACTGTTGTTGTTTTTATACTGTTTTTATGTTTTTTAAAAATTTTGTATACTTTTAATGTTTACTATTTTTAATTGTTGTAAACCGCCCAGAGAGCTTCGGCTGGGGGGCGGTATATAAATGTAATAAAATAAATAAATAAATAAATAAATAAATAAATAAATAAATAGGGCTTTGTTTCCAGACCCCTGATCATCCTGGTTGCCCTCCTCTGAACACGCTCCAGCTTATCTGCATCCTTCTTGAAGTGTGGAGCCCTGAACTGGACGCAATACTCTAGATCAGGCCTAACCAGGGCCGAATAGAGAGAAACCAGTGATTTGGAAGCTATACTTCTCTTAATGCAGCCCAAAATAGCATTTGCTTTTTTTGCAGCCACATGAATGCTGCAAAACCAGAACCCAACAGTGATGACCAAACTCCCTTAGGATCAGTGGAGGATAGTGACTCTGTTGTCAGCGGGGCAGGGAACCTGCACCAGGTTTCAGCCAAAACTCTAAAGGACCTCCCAGACATTGGATAATTCCTTTAGTGTTCTGATTGGTTATGACTGAAACCTGCAGCAGATTCACTGCCATTGGAGCCACTGGCCTCCATTGCTTTGGATAAGCAGCTTTCTCACTTCTCAGGGCCTTGCTAGACCTACCAGGTGTTCCGTGGTTGAGGAGGGGTGACTCCGGATTTTCCTGTTTAGGTGTGATGCCTCATGGTCCACACGCTGTGAGGATTATCCCGGTGTTGGGGGTGGTGGTAGTTGCGAGAGTTTGCTCCGGTTGTGGTGCTGTCAGGTCGAGCACGGGTTGCGCAACCACACCGGCCTGATTTCCGGGTGTGCTTTTTTCGCCTGCCGCACGATTTGCGCAAGTGTGAAAGAGCGCGATCTGCACAGATCGGTGGCGGCGGCAGCGGCGGCAGCGGCGGCTGAAGTGGCGCTGCTGCTGTTGTTCCATGCCCCCCCCCTCAGGCTGGGCACAGGGGAGCCAGTTGGGATTTGGGGATGACCAGTTGGGATTGGGGGCGTGGCCAGTGGTGGCAAGAGGATGGGAATGAGTGGCATTGTTGAGCGGCAACATTGACAAGGCAGGGATGCTGCCATTTCCTTTCGGGGGTGATGACAGGCGTACTGTGATCCGAGGACAGCCGTCTGCATGGGCACTCTGCGCCTACACATCCCATCACGCCTCTGAGTTTTGCCGGCGATGACCGGCCCTGTGCCCTTCCCAACGTCCTTCACACCACATGTATTCAATAAAATGCATTCAAACTGCACGGCGTCTAGTCTTCCTGAGTCTACCCCAAAGGGCAAACCCTGCTCATTGCCATCGTTAGCAGAAAGAAGGGGGGCTCGTCAGTTTCCACACCAGCGGAGGTCCGAAACCGGCGTCAGCAGCCTGCCGCCGTCACTCCCCCACCCCCCAGCAAATGCAGTCGGTAGGATAGGGGAGTGTATTGACACAGTGCAAAGGGGGCCCAGGTCAGGTCCCCCCCCCAGGCTGACGGTTCCCTGACCTTCCGCCTGCCGCCGAGTAGCAGATGGAAGATGGCTGCCCACCCTCGCTTGTTGCCCCCTTACAGCCAGCTGCTGCGTACCCACATCAATAGGCACACAGCCCTGTGTGCCTCTACCGTGCCCATCATTCCCCGCTCGCCTTTACATCTTCTGCACAGCATAAACCACTGGCATGAGGACGGTACCTGTGGCTGCCTACCGCGACGGGTCACCAACTTCCCATTACAGTTGGATGCCCGCCTTCCCGAAAAGTGACCCACACAGAGGTACCGAGCTGCACATAACCCACACATCTAGCACACACCCCCAACCACTCAGCAGACACTTCTTCGGTCCTCCGTTCGTGCGCAAAGCGGACCCGCTTGGTTAAAAAAAAAGCCGCCGCACTGCGCCACTGCCACAGCTGCGCATGGGGCGCAAATGGTGGAGGTTTGGCCGAAGCCGCTGACCCCTCCCCTTAGCACACCTTTTCCTGACCAGTGCTGACCTCGCCGGAAACTGCGCTGACCCCATTTCGTCCCACACCTCCGCCTCCCATATCCAAATTAGCGTGCGCCAACAGAAAAAGCCACGCTTAAAGCCGTTTCATAAAACACGGGAAAACAGAGGTTTCACCACAGGATGAACACGGATCCTGGTAAACGTCATGTGGATCTGTAAAGACGGTATGTAACGCGCACTACAGCCCCGTCTAGCAACGGCCTCAGTAGCTTGGCTATATGTATCTTCCGGCTATGTGGTAAAGGGAATGTGTTTTATTTATTTGTGACATTTATATCCCACTCTTTTCTCTCCAAGGAACCCAAAGACAACTTCTGTCCTCCTCCTTCTTTCCAGAGTTCAGTAGTATGGAGGTCAAAATACAAGGCAGGGTCAATGAAACAAGAGGACAGTGAGGTAAAGGTGTTGTTTCCAACAGCTCTTAACTTTCAACTGAGAACTGATAAAGCCAAAGCTTTCAACTGAAGTTCATCACAGGTGTGTGTAAAAAACCCTCCTCATGAAGAGGACTCCACTCATGAGGAGTCCAGTTGCTGCGGTTCTTGAGGCATACACTTCGTTTTTGGGTGGTGGCCGCCTTCTGGCACTTCAGTGTTCTAGGACTAAGCAGATGCTCAGGCTCCTCTTCAGATTTTGTGGGGAATGTATAGTCCTCAGAGCCAGTCCAGGAGTTCCTCAGTGTCCACCAGTACTGGAGGACCTGGTGTACCCTCCCTGGAGGTGCTATGAATACCAGTCTCCAGATAATACATAAGGTCATTGGACTCTGCAGTCTCAGAATCGTCATCATCCAATGAGTCATCCTGTCCTGGCATGAGGCATGAGATCTGGGAACACCCAGTGAGGTTCATGGTCAAATGAGGACTCACAAATGAGGACTCTGAAATATAATCATGTAAAAAATGCAGATATTTCAAAAATGTGCACTATCACGGCAAACATTTGGGAAAAATAAATGAAAAAAATCTGCAAAGATGTTTGTGTGAAAGAAAAGAAAAGAAAAACAATGCTCTCAATCAGATATGGACACAAGTCAGAATGGGCTTTGAGGTAGAATTTGGAGAGCCACAGGGAACCTCAGGTTTTACTGATCTGCACATCTCCATGTGTGCTTTATTCCCAGTTGTTTTCATAAGAATGTAAGAAGTCCCATGCTGGATCACACCAAGGGTCCATCTAGTCCAGCACTCTGTTCACACAGTGGCCAACCAGCCATCGGCCAGGGATGAACAAGCAGGACATGGTGCAATAGCACCCTCCCACCCATGTTCCCCAGTAACTGGTGCACACAGGCTTACTGCCTCGAATACTGGAGACAGCACACAACCATCAGGGCTAGTAGCCATTGATAGCCTTTGCCTCCAGGAATTTATCCACCCTCCTTTTAAAGCCATCGAACTCGGTGGCCATCAATACATCTTGTGGTAGTGAGTTCCATCATTTAACTGTGCGCTGTGTGAAGTACTTCCTTTTATTTGTCTTGGGTCTCCCACCAATCAGCTTCATGGGATGACCCCAGGTTCTAGTATTTTGAGAGAGGGAGAAAAATGTCTCCCTGTCCACATTGTCCATACCATGCATAATTTTGTACACCTCTATCATGTCTCCCCTTAGCCTCCTTTTTTCCAAACTAAACAATCCCAGTTGATGTAACCTTCCCTTATAGTGGAGATGCTCCAGCCCCTTTATCATTTTAGTTGCCCTTTTCTGCACTTTTTCCAGCTCTATAATATCCTTTTTTAGGTGTGGTGACCAGAACTGTACACAGTACTCTAAGTGTGGTTGCACCATAGTTTTGTATAAGGCAGTATGATACTGGCCATTTTATTCTCAATTCTTTTTCTTATAATGCCTAACATGGAGTTTGCCTTCTTTATAGCGGCCGCACACTGGGTGGACATTTTCATTGGGATGTAAATGTGCATGTGTGGCCTGGATTGTGGCCATTATAGACACCACCCACACATGACCAGAGACAGTTTTTTCGGTGCACTTTATATTATGTTCCTGACACCCTGTTTCGAAACACATCATGCGGAAGTAAATTCCATGGCAATCAATGTGATTTATTTCCATCCAATGTGCCTAGGATCAGGGAACTGGTGTTAATATGAATGGATAGAACTGAAGGAGAGCATAAAATGAGCCTTGGCATGATTCACTGGACATCTGCTTTGATAGCATGGGTCATGTAAATGAACTTCATCGATTGTCACACACCAATTGTCGGGAGTTTTACGAGAATCCAACATTTGCCATTAAAGCCTATATGATTTATTTACTGCCACACTTTGCAGAAAATACAGTGTCTGAGATAATGAGATTTTGGAGTGCTTATTGTAAGGAGCAGATCTCCCCCCTTTTTTTTCCTTTTTAGAAAAACGAATCTTGCAATATATTCCATGATACAATATAATGTGTTATTGTTGAAGAGTTTTAGAATTAAAATGTGTCTGTAGCAGCAGTTTTTTCCCCCAGGACACACCAGGCTGATGCAGTGAACATCTCATCCTGTGTGGTGTATCTGATTAACGTTGCAATTCCAGGTTCATTGGAGGAAAGTTAGGACCTCATTAAAAAAAAAAAGGCTCTGACGTTCTCACAATATTCCTTATAATTTCTGGACAGACACTGTAAGGAACGTTGTTCCCTGCAAGTTTGCTTGCTGGAAATAGCAAAGCACAGCACTTTATTGTGAGTAGAGTAGAGCCAACCTACAGATAGAACCACCTGAAAGAAAGCAGCAGGATACGGAATGTACTTGCCAGCAGATTGGGTCATAGTCTAGCATGCCAGAATATCTTCAGACATTTTCTGTGCTATTCTTTCCATGGGATGGGAAATTTTAAAAAAATGTTCCAGATGAGACTCAAATTCATAGTCCCAGTGTTGCACCTTCTTTTACTGCTTGTAGGAGTACCACACACTGGCCTATTGTGCCACCACGGCTGTTCTCTCAGTCATCACACAGAACCAAAAAAAAATGCCATTTTCATTTACTTTTCATACCTCTGAGAATCCTCATCTTCTTTTTTCAGATAATAATAATAATAATAATAATAATAATAATAATAATAATAATAATTTTAAAGTGCCGCTTGATCAGAATGGGGGACAACAGCAAGCACAAAACACAGTATACATCGTTAAAACTTCCTAAAAACATACTAAAACATACTAAAAACACACTAAAAGCATCCTAAAAACATCCTAAAATTCCAGTAGATAGGCCTCCTGGAAGAGCTCAGTCTTTATAGCTTTCTTAAATGCTAAAAGACTGTTAAGTTGACAAATCTCCTCTGGCAAGCTATTCCACAATCTGGGAGCAGCAAAAGAGAAGGTCCTCTGGGTAATACCTGTCAGCCTAGTTTTGGCTGGCTGAAGGAAGTTCTTCCCAGAGGACCTGAGTGTGTGGCGGGGATTGTATGGGAGAAGGCGATCCCACCAACACTTTATACTTCACCTGGAAACTAATCAGCAGCCAGTGAAGAAATTTTTAAAAACTGGTGTAATGTGGTCACCCCTAGGTGTACCGGTGACCAACCTAGCTCACACTAAACTCAGCAGGAAGACTTTAGCACCATGAGGTGGGGGCACTTGGCCATTCAGAACAATAGTATCTTCACAACTGACATGTGGTGGCCGCCATTACAGTGGAGGGGGAAAATATGCAATTTCCCCAGCCTTGAGGAAATCATGTTTCTCTGCCCTGCCCCCACTGAAGGGCACCTTAAAGGCCCTGTTAATAGGGCCTTTAAGGCCCCCATCAATATGGGGGGGGAGAGAAATGCAATTTCCCCAGCCTTGCATATCCCCTCCCCCCCTCCCCGCCACTGTGTTAATGGTGGCTGCCACTAACACAGTAGAGGAAAAGCTTAAAAGGGGCACAGGTCAGAGCGGCACCACACCCGACTGCTCTCAAAAGCTCAGAAGCATTTGGGTGTGGGCCTGATCTGGTGCTGGGCCCATCTGCCTGGGACTATGAGGGTGTCCACTGCTCATAGTCCTTATTTTTGGCCAGTCCTTATTTTTCTTCTCCAGAAAAGTAGGACAGAGTTGATTTCTTTTTCCTAATAGGTAGCATGAAGTCTTTGGGCTAAGTAGAGTTAAAATTTAAATGGTAAAAAAGAATGGATGGGATTCAATTGCATTATATATGAAGAGTGTGCTTCAAAGATAAGGAAAATTCATGCCATACAATTTTGTCTGTACATGGTTAGAGAAACAAACAAAAAACTTGAAGGGACTAAGAGGTTGTTGTTAGCTGATACATTTCTATGTGAAGGTGGGTGGGGGGGAGCTGAATTATCTAATGCTTTCTTGGGCTGAAAACTCAAAATGCTATTTTTAATTCCCAGCGAGGGATTTCTAGACTTTGTTGGTGTAGAAATGGGAGGACAAAAGCAATGGCTATGTGTGTAGCTTCAGTAAGACGGCAACTATCTATATCTAAATGAGCCAGTTGCCAAGGTTTCGTCGCATTCTAGCACAACCAAGGGAAATAGAAACCAGGATAGAGTTTTTAATCTAGCATGTGAGGTGCTTTATAGGATGATGGCCACAGCTAGACCTGAGGTTTATCCCGGGATCATCCAGGGTTCGCCCCTGCCTGAGCACTGGATCCCCTGTGTGTTCACCTAGATGAACACGTTTGACCCCTGGACGATCCAGGGACAAACCTTAGGTCTAGCTATGGCCAATGAGTTTGGGGGCCCAGGGATGTTGGGGGAAGGGAGCAGATTTAGCCCGGTCCTCAATCTTGACCAGTGAATTCACAGTCCTTCCAAGTGTTATTAACCTCCCATGCATCTCCCACTTTTTCTGATCTTCTTCCCATGACAAAAACCCCCCTGGTAAGTAGGGTGACCACATGAAAAGGAGGATGGGGCGCCTGTATCTTTAACAGTTGCATAGAAAAGGGAATTTCAGCAGGTGTCATTTGCATATATGGAGAACCTGGTGAAATTCCCTCTTCATCACACCAGTTAAAGCTGCAGGTGCTATACCAGAGTGACCATTTTAAAAGAGGGCAGGGCACCTGCAGCTTTAACTGTTGTGATGAAGAGGGAATTTCACCAGGTTCTCTATATATGCAAATGACACCTGCTGAAATTCCCTTTTCAATACAATTGTTAAAGATACAGGAGCTCCGTCTGCCTTTTCATATGGTCACCCTGGAACCCCAGTTGGCCTTTCACCTGGCTTTTCTGGGCATTTGCCATACATCTGCACAGCAGGAACCCAACACCCTGCAAGGGCTGACCCATTTCATAGGCAGGGGGATCTTGCTTCGGCTTCAATTCTGAAGTGAGGCAGCCCAGCCCTGAAGCACCCCAAGTTGAATCGGGGCCATTTCAAAGGCTCCAAAATGGCCTCCAAGGTAAATCAGGGAGGAGGGCTGTGCAGAGCCCTAATATAAATGCAATAAATACATACATAAAGAATCCCATGCTGACTCACCTCCTACAGAGTTTGAAGGATAACCATTTTCATGGCTGTTGATCTTTCGTTTGGACAGAACACTCTATTTAGATTTTTTTATATATTTTGTAATGCAGAACTTAACACAAAAGAAGCTTCCCTGCCTTGGAAGAATTCCCAGGGACAAACTCCCAGGAACCTACGGCCTTCAGGCAGCTTTAATTTTTAAAAGGTTAGGGCACAGTCTTGTGGTGGAGGGGGGTTGCTAAAACTGTCAGGCACAATTTGGATTTTAGTGCTGTATATTGCAATGATAATTAGCAGAACTTTGCACTGTGTTCGCCCAGAGGCAACCAAAGTCATAGTACAAACACTATTAATCCTCTTCCCCTAAGCTCATGCAACTGAACAGAATTCATATGACTTCCCTGTTTAACCTCTCCTCCAACCTTCTCCTCCCCTGGGTTGTCTTACCAGTGTCAAATTTAGGAGTAAATGCTCCTTTGAGCTGAGATCTGTGTTTTGTTATTATCAAACCTAAGGCAGATGAACAAACTCTATGATAAATAATGGTTTGTATCCTAATTAGTCTTCTGAGAAAGGAAGGGGCTGAGTGCTGCACGGTCCAGGAGTGCTCCACAGCCACTCGCTCCTCGACGTGACCTGCCGTTTACCCAAGATGGCAGTTCCGTAATGTTTGTATTTTTAATGTTGCACAGTATTAGAGGTGTAAAGGAGCCCTCTATGCCTCTAATGTTGCGGAAATGATTCTGTACGGCCGCCATTTTGTGCAACATTAAAGATACAAAAATTACGGAGCTGCCATCTTGGATAAAAATGGCTGCTTGCATCAAGGAGTGGGCAGCTGTGGGGCACTCCCGGATCACTCATTAATCCCTCCAGGAGCTCATGTAGCCTTGCAAGTGGGGGGCTAACCCTACCCCTGGCTCTCAGAAACAGATTTTCCAGGGCATAAGATGGTACAGCATGAAGGGGAAATAGGTGAAAGTTGCCTGCCTCCACCTCTGCTGGATGTTCCTAACAGGATTACATGTTAGGCCAACTCATGCCACTCCCACTGGTGTTTTGAGGCCTGGGGGGGGGAGTGACAGGGGAAGGCCTCCCCTCCCCAAAAGGGGTATGACCTGGGGGTGGCAATTGGCCGATGCCACTCTCCAGACATAGAATGTTTCACCCATTATAATGCCTAGCTAGTGCTGGCATAGTTTAGGGCCTGCCCAGTCTCCCTTTGCAGATCATTAATAAAATGTGGCCCAAATTTGGTACTGTATACATTTGTCTTGTCTCTTTATTTCATGCCCTCTCACCACAATCATAAACCTTGGCAATCTAGCACTGGAAAATTAGGGATAAAATCCCAGTGTTCACATGATTGTGTGAAACATGAAACCCTCAACCCATGAGAGTGCTGCCATGACAATAAAATGTAATCTTGTTCTTCCCACTTGCCTCTCTTTGTTCTTCATGGGTTCCTTTTCCCGGTTCCTCCTTCACTTGCTTGTGTGTCCTTAATAAATCTTGTTTGATCAGAACACATCAAATAGGTCCCATCATTTGAGAGACAGTTGATGATCATCATTTGTCTTGACAAAGGCTGTAGGGAAAATGCATAATGGCCACAATACTCAGAAGTGATTAGTGATTATTTACTGCCCAATCCTGAACCGGCTGGGTGGTATGTGCAATTCAAGGGAGTGATAACGCATATTAGGGAAAGCAAAAATAAATAATACCTAAATAAACAACAGTGATATGGAACAACATCTAGGACTACAACCCCCATTATCGCATACCAGGCTGTCTGTGGATTATGGGGGTTAAAGTCAAACAACATCTGAGGGGGGGGGGTCACAAGTTTCTACCAGTAGGGTTTCTGGTTTGGAAAATAAGCAGTAGAAGCCCAGTAGCTGACTGGTTGTTGTGCTTCTCATCCTTTGGGTTCTGTAAGTTAGTTAAGGGCACAATCATATCACTTATGTACCCTCAATGCTTATAAGCATCTGAACTCAGAGGCTTATGAGCATCCAGTGCAGAGTAGGAAGAGCGGAAGAGACGATCTTTGCCACTCCGCTTCTCTGACTCTACATTGTCGCGAGGCGTGCTTTTTTGGCCATCTAGCTGGGGAGCATTGAAGGGAGAGGGAAGGAGGGTGGAGAGGCCTTGGGACAGCTTGTATCCCAGCCTCTCCAGTCCCCTCCCTGCCCCACCCACTGGCATGGGTGCATTCCAGATGGTGCATCCAGAAACTTCAACTGGTACAAAACAGGGCAGCACAGTTACTAACAGGGACTGGCCGACGAGACCACATCACGCCAGTCCTTTTCCAGCTTCATTGGCTGCCAGTCCAGGTCAGGGCCCGATTCAAAGTGCTGGTATTAACATTTAAAGCCCTAAATGGCTTGAGGCCAGGCTATCTGAAGGAACGCCTCATCCCATATGTACCTGCCTGGACCCTAAGGTCATCCTCAGGGGTCCTTCTCCGCAAGCCCCTGCCAAAGGAAATGAGACAGGTGGCTACCAGGAGGAGGGCCTTCTCTGCTGTGGCTCCCTAAGGCAGTTCGCTTGGCACCTACATTATATGCCTTTAGACACCAGGTGAAGACCTTTTTATTCTCCCAGCATTTTAACAGTCTATAAATAAATTTTAACTTGGTGTTTTAAATTTGTAATTTTGCATTGCTGCTGTTTTTATCTGGTTGAGCTTTTATATTGTATTTTATATTATGGTTTTATACTGTTGTTTTATATTTATTTATTTATTTATTTATTACATTTTTATACCGCCCTATAGCCAAAGCTCTCTGGGCGGTTCACAAAAATTAAAACCATCATAAAACAACCAACAGGTTAAAAGCACAAATACAAAATACAGTATAAAAAGCACAACCAGGATAAAAACCACGCAGCAAAATTGATATAAGATTAAAATACAGAGTTAAAACAGTAAAATTTAAATTTAAGTTAAAATTAAGTGTTAAAATACTGAGTGAATAAAAAGGTCTTCAGCTGGCGACGAAAGGAAAACAATGTAGGCGCCAGGCGGACCTCTCTGGGGAGCTCATTCCACAACCGGGGTGCCACAGCGGAGAAGGCCCTCCTCCTAGTAGCCACAAAGTAGCCATACTTTGAATGTTTTTAATTTTTGTGAACCGCCCAGAGAGCTCCAGCTATTGGGCGGTATAGAAATGCAATAAATAAATAAATGCTGCTTTATCCCCTTGGAGCCCTTGGAGGTCAAGTTCCTGAACTTGGAGAAGGCAGTTAATGCAGTTGGGGGAAGGGGAGTGCAGATTCCTGGATCTGAGGTTGGAACACCGGCTCTCACATTGGGACCCCGGAATCTGAAGTATCCTATGCCCCAACCCCACCCTGATGGGGGCATAGGATTGGGGCCATAGGATTGCTCCTTAAGTGAATTTAAAGAACTGTTCTCTTATATCATTTACTCATGTGAGAAGTCTCGCCCACTTCAGTTTCAAGTCAACGATAATTGGTCTGAAAGCACTCCCAGAAAAAAAAAAAAGCTCTCTAAAATGACAATGTCAGATAAACAGGTAATTTTCAAGCCTTTGATATTAGATGGTGCATCCCGCATTTTCATAGCAGGGTAATTTCAGATAAATGTATAATCAAATAAGGAAACTGAGGTGGTACATTCTCCACATAAAGGCACTGCAATATTATAAATGCCCATAAGAACTGACCCTACATTCTCCATGCAAAAAAAGATGCATAAATTAGCAGGGTTTTTCTTTTACAAATAATAATCTTCACATCTATGAGAAGATGTCATACCAAATCATGTCATGCACGTTCAAAAACATATATTCTGTAATAAGCTTTGGAATAGCCATCATTTTACTGAAGAAGAAACCACACTTCTGCAAGTGAATGCTTCATGAAAGCTATCCACAGCATACACTCCACCCTAAAAAAGAACAAACTATGTTCATGTAGATTAAACGCAGGCAAAATAGGGGAGATGTCCATTTTTTCTCCACAATATTTTATACACACTGAAGCAGCATAAAGCATCTGTTCTATACCATTGATGCTTCTTATGGATATCTGAACTTACCTGTTGCCACCTTGCACTCCGCCACACACTGGACCCCTGTGGGTATCCCAAACCTGTTCAGCACGTTGAGTGAGACACCAGATGATTCGTGGTGCCCAGCGAGCTGTGTGCAATGTCCTGCTGCCTTGCAAGCTGCCATTTTGTGAAAAAAATACCAACTAAGCTCTCTACATAAACTGCCATTTTGTGCAAAATGGCAGCTGTAAATAGCATCATTTATGCAACATTACAGTCCATTGACGAAACATTGCAGTACTATTTATGGCCACCATTTTGTGCAAAATCAATTTACGTATAAAGATTACCTTCTATTTTCTGCAAAATGGCGAGCCACGGGGCAGTGGAACACCCCCAGGCTTGCCCGACTCAGCTAGTGCTGAGTTGGCCAAACTCAGGGGTCTGTGGACTGGTGTCCAGGTGGCTGAGTGGGTGGATGTCTGATGAACTCCACCCCCCTACGTCCAACAGGTTATGTGACTCTAGGAACTGGCTAGATGCTCTCTGAAGCTCAAGTGGTTCCACATGGACCTATGGCCACCTAGAGAACAACCTTCAGTGTGGTGTCTCCCTTTCTATGGAATTCCCTGCCTCTGGAGATCAGGCAGGCACCAGTAATGTGTTGTTTCTATTGTCTCCCGAAAACAGCTTTATTCCAGAAAGCCTTCTTTGACTGGCCAGCTGCAGTTTTATTGTTACTCTCTCTCTCTCTCTCTCTCTCTCTCTCTCTCTCTCTCTCTCTCTCTCTCTCTCTCTCCATACACACACACACACACACACACATGCTTTTCAATATGGTGTTTTACTTCTTTTAACTTTCTATCACTTTATCTTTTACTGTTCACTGCTCTGGAATCTGTTCAGATGTGGGCCAGTATTTAAATGCTGTTAATAAAAATAAATAAATAATACTTCTACATCTACTACTCTTTCTTCCCACTGTTACAATGGATGAAAATGAAAGACTAAAAATGGCAATCTTTAGAAACAGAGGACATTCCAGACATCATTCTAAATACTAGGGGTGTGCACAGACCCCCCGCTCCGCTTCACTTGCAGATCCGCCATTTTCCGGATCGGGCCGCTCCGCCCCGCCCCCACTCCGCCCACTTCCGCTCCGCTCCGCCCGGAGCTCCGGATCCGGAGCTCCGTTTCCCCCCCCCCATAGGCTTGCATTGAAAGCTAAAAAATTATACAACTTTTTTTCTGTTCAAGTTAGAAACCTCATGTTTGGCACCATGACACCTCATGGGGATATACACACGCATGCCAAGTTTCAAAGCAATCCCATCATCCCCTGATTTTTGGCGAATTTTTGAAAATCGGGCACCCCACACACAACATCCCTGCGAGGTGGGCAGGGGAGGAGGGAGGGAAGGCAGGCAGGCATGCAGCTGGCATTTCTGGGGGCATAAGGAAGTGAGCCAAGGATAAGCCAGTAATGCATATAAAATGGAATAAATCAATCAATAAACAAAGGAGGGGTGGAATTAAAAGCAGCAGTGTTGCTCAATAAACAACAAGAAGAACTTTTTTTAAAAGGCTATATCTGTCTTTTACCAGCAATAGGGGGACGTGCCCGGGGGAGGGGGAAGTAGCTGCCAGTTCAAGACACTGACAGCCACAGCTCTGAGAAGAAGTAAAACGCTCACTTCGACTCAGAACAGGCATTGCTCCACCACTGAAAAGTGACCATTCACTTCAACTCATGATAGGCATTGCTCCACCGTTTTACTCTCTTTGGAAGGCTCTAATGGCCTTCCAGTGCAGGAGAGAGTGGGGGCACGTCCACGATGAGATGCCCTAGGGGAGCTCATCCCCTTGCACCACATCGATTCAGTTGTTCCCCAAGGTTAGGGTGGGGAGCAGTGCTGTGTTTCTATCTCTTATTCTTGGCTTAGTATATGATTTCAGGTTGTGTTTGTGCATTTGGTGGGGCTACTGTGTTAAAAAACACGGGGAAAAGCCCGTTCAGATGAAGAAAGAGAAGTTTCCCAGAATCCCAAGTTACCTGTTTTGCCTATGCCCTCCTCCAACTTTGGGATCATCATGACCGGGAGCTGACTCTGCCCCTCAGCCCTTTGAAAAAGGTATTTTTCCCGCCGATTTTTTAAAAACTTCTAGCCCGCGACCCGTACGATGCAGAAAGTTGAGAGTGGTCTCAAAATGACCCCCATCCACGACTCTCTGTGCACAAGAATTTTCAGAACGATAGCTTAAACCCCCCCCCCAGTTATCCCCGATTCTTTCCCTCAATGCAATCCTATGGGCGAAAAGCCGAAAACGCAGTTTGAGCCGCGCGGTTGACCCGATTTTCAAAAAAATATAGCCCGCGACCCGTACGATGCAGAAAGTTGAGAGTGGTCTCAAAATGACCCCCATCCACGACTCTCTGTGCACAAGAATTTCCAGAACGATAGCTTAAACCCCCGCCCAGTTATCCCCGATTCTTTCCCTCAATGCAATCCTATGGGCGAAAAGCCGAAAACGCAGTTTGAGCGCCGCGGTTGACCCGATTTTCAAAAAAATATAGCACGCGACCCAGACAACGCAGAAAGTTGAGAGTGGTCTCAAAATGACCCCCATCCACGACTCTCTGTGCACAAGAATTTCCAGAACGATAGCTTCAAAAACAACGTAGTTATGCGCAATTATTTGCCGCAATGCAATCCTATGGCGAAATGTTTTCAAGATGGCGACCGGAGCGCTCCGCCTGAACTCGGAGCTCCGAAAAATGGTCGCTTCTCTTCGCCTTGCTTCTAGGGGGTCCGCGGTCCGCTCCTACTCCGCCTCTGGGTAAGGCGGAGCAGGCCAATCCGCTACTGCTTCTACGCTTCTAATCGGAGCGGAGCACATCCCTACTAAATACCTTCAGAGATTAGGAGATTACATCTGCTTTTACCCATAAAAGAAGATTCCCTCTGACACTCTTCTGCAATCAAAGTTGAGTGGGTCTTAAGTGAGTAGATATACCAATTACTTAATTTATTTGGAAACTCCTCTTCAGAAAGAATTACTCCCCAAACGTGCCAGGAATATGAAACATCAAGCTCCTAGTTCATGTTGTCTCACTCAGATTGGAATGCCTCTTCTAAGAAGCCACTTCATCTAAAAGCTTAAAGATGTTTTAATTCACAACCGTTGTTTTTATTCATGTCTAGGGATGGTGTAAATATCTGAAATGGACTGAAATGTGGGTCAAGCAGATTTGTAGACATGCGACTCCCCCCGACCCACCCCACACCAATTTCCCATTTCTTTAGTTGAGGGGGGAGTGTTCTGTTTACCCGCAATAACATAGTGAGGTGTGTGTGTATGCATGTTTAGAATGTAGTCTCTTGTGCTGGTGACTTCCTATATCCACAAAAGGATTTGGGGTCCTTTCACGGGCATTGTCCTAAGTTTGCTGCCTTGGAGACTGCCTGCATCTTTCAAGGAAAAAACCCTTTCCCTCCTTTCATCTTTGAAAGACACACAGGCAATCTGCCAGCCAGCAAACGTAGGGGAATGCCCATGAAAGGACCTCAAGTCTTTTATGGATATAGGAACTCCATCAACATGGATACTTCATACTGAACACACACACCTCACTATGTTACTGCCAGTAAAGAGAATTCTGCCCCCACCCCACAAATTTATATTAAAAAGACATTTCTTCTTAAACTTGAATTGAATTTATTTCCATATTTTTTGGGATGAGAAAAATAATCTGAGCCTATGGGTTTGCAAACAGTGGACAAGAAAACTTAACCCGATCTGCAGACCTCACATGGACCAGATTTACAATCCTAACATCTCTACTCATGACTAAGATTTATATAAGATTACAAGAACCCTGCTGGTTCAGACCAAAGAGCAATATAGTCCAGCATTCTGTTCACACAGTGGGAAACCAGATGCCAGGGGAAGTTCACAAGGAGAACATGAGTGCAACAGAACCCTCTTTCTCATGTCCCACAGTAACTGGTATAGAGAGGCAGATTTTGATGCTGGTGATAATGAGCTTTTCTACAGGGCGCTCTTAATTTGCTGTATCTACTTTCAGTTTCGTTGCAGACTTGAGATCTGAGCACTACACAAGGAGTGTTTTCTTTCCTGCTTTTCCACTACATAACCTCTAGGTGGCACTGTGGTATAGCAGAATAAGACAAATACACAAGAGCAAATCACACTTTTTTTCACTTTAACAATTAAATGCTACATTTTCCCTGCTCTAAAAGAAACACACTGAAGTCCTGGTTAGACACAGAAGCAAAACTGGAGGGTCACAACATCATCTAAAGAACCTGCAAACAACTGTAAGTAAAGAATATTGAACCCATGATTAATGCCTGGTGTAGTAAAGCTAAATATATAGCTATCAGGACTACCAGAGATCAATAGCATTATCTTCCATGAATTTGGCCAATCCCCTTTTAAAACTTCAAAAATGATGGCCATCACTACATTTTATGGAAACAAATGCCATAGTTTAACTATGTGCTGTGTAAAGAAGTACTTCCTGATATCTGTCCTGAATCTTCTACCATTTAGCTTCATGGGATGACCCTGGGTTCTAGTATTGTGAGAGAGGGCACCATTTTATTTTCTCCCTATCCACTTTCTACACACAGTGTACAATTCTATACTTTCTCATGTCTTCCAGTACTTGCATTTTTCCCCTAACCTAAAAAAAAAACCCTAACATTGTAAGCTTTCCTCCTAGGGCAGTTGCTCCAGCCCCTTGATCATTTCGGTTTGCCTCTTTCTGTCCCTTTCCGGGTGTTACAATATCATTTTTGATATCAATATGATTTGGACTGATAATGTGTTGCTATTGATGTGGTTAGTAGGCTTATGCCCCAATCCCATTCATACTACTCAGAAGCAGGACCAATGAATTGGACTTATTTCCAAGTAAGTGTACAGATTGCTGTTTAAGACTTTGTTCATTGAGTGACAGCACAAAATATATAATTTTACAGCTTTGTGGGTCTCCGGGGGGAAAGTTATTTCAACACTCAGAAACTCACCAGTCATTCGGTGAAATGAGTTATTTTTTTTAAAAGAATGTTTTAAGGATGTGACCTATCAAATGCAAAGCAGAGAGAACTAATGGGCACAGAAGAAGTTCTATCTTGAGCTCTTTATATGGGTATTGAACTTTGTCATGTTTTTTGAGCACGGGTCTTCCTTTGCATATAAAAGAAGGGATTTAAGAATTTCAACCATTTTATTGAGGGAGATCAAATACCCGGGAAGAAAAGACCGAAATATCTTATCAGAATAATAATAAAAATATAGATAACTATACAGTTTGAATCAGATTTATAGACTGTGTATATCTGCAGCTGCACACATAAAAGTACTAAGCCATGCAAGAGCTTTACAGAGTGCAGGAATCATTACAAAAAACACCAGCCCGGGGAATATGGTTTTGTGTCTTTCAGAACACCTGGCTTATTATGCCATTCGACATAACAATGGAGCACAAATCAAAAGGTGTCCCTTCGGGTCATAGTTTCCCTTATTACTTATTATTAATATTAATTTAGCCTTTCAGTTTGACTTAATAGGGTATGAAATATTTCCAACTGAAGGCAGAGATTTATTTGTCCATTTGTGACCATCAACAATGTATAACTTGCCTTCTCAACCTCATTCCTGCGTAATGGTGGATTGCCGCCTCTTCTAAAGGGTATCATAATTTAGCTCCCTGCAATATCCCATTTACTTTCCGGGCTCACAGTAACTATGCCTGAAAAATGTTCTCCCCTATCCTACTCACGCTAGAGCCTTTGCTCATGCTCATCTAATTTGCAGATGAATAATGGATGTGTAGACAAGCCTGGAGGGGAGTTAGAGGTGGGGGTGGGGGTCGGGGTTGCATCTTGCCTCCAATGGCAACCACTGATGTCACTCTCTTACCCTTTGTGGTTCCACTGAGATTGCCAGCAATTTCATGTAAGCATTGCTTCCAAGGACACAGTCATCTCTGCAAGCGAGGCTTTACTGGGGATGTCAGACATGGGAAAATCTGACCCTTTTAGGACTCGACGAATTCCCGTGATGCTCCCGGCTTAGCTTGCCTTTGCAAGCCAAGCTGGGGTTTGGTCCTGAAATCCAGGAACTGGTTCACACACACACACACACACACACACACCTCCCCTACCAGAAACTCCAAGTTCTGCAAATTGCAGCCATAATTTGCAGAGCTATGGGTTTATGTGGGGCGCGGAACCAGTTTCTGCCCTGATTCCGCCATGCAAGCCTCCCTTTTCCCCAGCCCCCATCAGCCCCCATCCTGGACAGCCCACTCACCCCCATATCAGAAAGGTAAGGCGATGGGATCTTTGGGCTGGGGTGGCAGGGAGAAAGGGAGGATTGCACAGCACTGGTGCTGGTAGTGGCAGACAGGGAGGGCAGAAACAAGGGGCGATGCTCCCTCCCTGTTGCCTCTGCCACCACCATTGCCCCTGTTACACAAGATGGAAAATCTGCCAACTTCCCGGACTCACAGTTGGTGGATGTCAGAATGGAGTCGGGGGGAGCCGACAAAAACTTGTCAAGCTCTACCCCTAACAGATTCCTCCAACATCCCTAGGCTTTACCCATTGCCACATGGGATTGTTGTTATTATTATTATGGTTATAATTATGATTATTAGATTATTGCATTTTTATATCCTGCCTTTTTTCCTCCAGTAAACCCAAGGCGGCATACATAATCCTCATCCTTTCCATTTTATCCTCACAACAACAACCCTGTGAGGTAGGTTGGGCTGAGAGTCTGTGATTGGCCCAAAGTCACCCAGTGGGTTTCCATGACTGAATGGGGATTAGAACCCGGAACTCCCAACTCCCAGTCCAACACTTTAGCCACTATACCACACTGGCTCTTAAATGCTCTATAGGAAGCTCAGGTGTGGAGAATAACCACTTTTGAGGACCTACATCTGACCTAGTACTCCTGGGCATATGTTTAAGGCTTGGGAAGGCTAGGTGTAGATTAGGAATATCATCATGTTGCATTTCTTCTTTGTCTTGATACAATTTTCATATCCAAGAGCCAAAATTGGAACCATCAGTTCACAGTCCTGCTGAGACTATACAGCTTCATGATAAAGAAGGTTGGAGATCAAACATCTGGAATTCTTTATGCTGAGATTACATAGAAAACTAGCATATCAGAGAGTAGCCTAGGCTGGAACCTTCTCCTTGACATGCTAGTTTTCCAGAGGCTGAAAACTTTTGATCCAAGGGAACATTCAGATATGGGATCCTCCACTGGCAACCTGGAGTGGTACACTCTAGGTTGCATCACATGAGATTTCAAAATGTTCCTGACAGGGTTCCTCCTATGACCTGGACTCCCTGAGCATCTCTTTCAGGATTTATGCCTCCTTAAGAGTCTCACCTTCCTTCTTTTTACCTTCCTCGTCCCATAACATGAGGTTTAGGCTTTAGATGTGGGGTAACTGACACTCCAGACACTTGTGGAGTAAAGTAAACGAGCAAATTACAACTAAAGGTATTTAGTCAATAGAGGTGAGTGATACAAAGGTATTAAAAGAATATGGAAGTTGCAAAAATGCAAGCTCTTTTACCCTATTCTACTTCTTTCTGCTCCTTCCTTGTGGACTTCTCTGGCTCTGGCTCTGGCCCCTGGCTGGCCCTCTCACTTTTTTATACCCTATTCCCACAAAACAGAAAGTACTGTTCATTTGAGGAAATGAAATTTAACTGGAGAAATGAAACTTAACAAGGGAATGAACCTTAACTAGAGGAATGAAATCACTCCTCCCTGGGATACCCCCTCCTAACAGGAAAAAAAACCAGGCCTCTAAGGCCTGCCTTTATTACCTTGCATCAGTAGGCCTCAAACCTTCCAGTTCAGTTCCTGGATGTACAAGGATAATGAGTATAAATGGCTCCCCCACTTCCAGCATAGCAGCACAACCCAGAACTGCTATTGCCAACTGCTGATCCAGAACTGGAGCCACTTAGTGCAGTTTTGGTGCAGAGTGGAATGAAAACATTTTGCTTCACCAGAACTCCAGAATGAATCATCAAAGCCAGAATGTTTCCACCACATTTCACTGCTGGCACATGCACTGCACACAAGGGCCTAATCTACAACAAAGCAGGATGTTGCAGTATGAAAACGGTATAGAAAAGGCAGGAGCCACACTACTGCTTTATAGTGGTATTAAAGTGCTCTGCAGGATCTTCACTACTGCTTTATAGTGGTTCTGAAGTGCACTGACAACTGTTGGGCCCCATTGACACATACCATATACCGCTGCCATACCGCTTCCATACTGCAATATCCTGCTTGGTGTAGATTAGGCCCTTGTGTGCAGTCCATGTGCCAGCATTGAAATGTGGTGGAAACATTCTGGCTTTCATGATTCATTCTGGAGTTCTGGTGAAGCAAAATGTTTTCATTCCACTCTTTCATTCCACTCTCATCCCATCCTACCTCATGGGAGGGAAGGCCAATCCTCCCACGAGGCAGGATGAACCCCCCACCTCAAGTAATGGAGCAGGAGGACTGGGAAATTGTCTACTCCCCTTCACCAGGATGGCCCCCTGCCACTGCCTCCCTCCAGTGTGGTGGCCCTACAGTGGATGTTTCAGAAAGTCCTGCCAGTCCCACTCTCCCACTATGGCAAATGCCATAGTGCCTCTAGAGCTCTCTAGAGCCGCTGCCTCCTCTCTTTTTCACTCTGATGAACCCCTCAGAGCAAGTCAGAGGGCAGGTAGATGGGCTGAGCAGCCACCTACCCTATGGGTCATTCTGAGGAGATCCTCAGAGCAAAACAGAGGATGGGTGGCTGCTTTGAGCCCCCATCTCTCTGGCTGTCTCTGAGGATCCTATCAGCATGAGCCGGAGGGTGGGCAGGCTCTCTGGGGAGCACAGCAGCTGGAGAAAGTGTCTGACACGGCTCTTCATCGAACCAGCCAGGCCCAATTGCCTGGGTTTGAGGGGGTTCTTCCTGAGACCAGGCATTGTAAGATGGGTCTTCCAGATGACTGCCAGTACCACATGCCTTGAGAGACAGAGAAACCTCCCTCTCCCTACAAATATGTTTTCACAGACAGACCTTTGTCAGTAAATACTTCCTGACCTCTATAAAAGCTTCTAGGTGATACTTAGAGACCTTAGCCCTACTCACCTGTGTCTCTACATGTACAGTAAATGTACATTCTGCTAGCCCTGCCCCTGGTGTCGCTATTCCTACTACCCTATTTCTTCGATTCTAAGACGCACATTTTTCCCATATAAACATCTCTAAAAATGGGGTGTGTCTTAGAATAGCGGGTGTGTCTTAGGTTTTTTTTTTTTTCCCTGTTGGTGGTACTGAAATTAGTGTGCGTCTTACAATCGATGGCGTCTTACAATTGAAGAAATACGGTAGTTCTGCCACTTCGCCGACATCTCAAAAGGATCAGCTATGCGTGTACACAAGTAGGCACTCCACACCACTGGGCCACTACTGAACCAGGCGTGCCTCCATGCGTACAACTGCAGGTGTGTAGGGACATCTTTTCAGAGGTCCTACACCTTTTGTGGGCGTCTGGAATGGGACCAGTGTGGCACAGCCCCATGGAATCCATACATTCAGTGTATGGCTGTAGGTAGGCATGAATACAGCTTTGCTATTTTCCTTGCACAGTAAGTACTGCTCACAATATGACAGGGTCCCAAGGACTGAAGTAGACCCTTGGAATGGTGGTGGGCTCATAAATGCTCCCTCTCCAAACAGCCATTCACGTTTACTTTGTGCGTGCTTCCAAATGTATTTGTTCTCGCTTCCCACATATTTGTTTAATGCTTCCTTTTTATTCTTGAAATTTCAGCTGAATCATCCTAATAAAAAAGCTTTCCAACTATGTGAAGATATATTCCTTTCTTACTGACATCTTGCAAGAATTCCTTGCTTCCATTCAGTCACCCATTAATCACAGTCCGACTGATTGGCTCTGAATGGAAGGGTCACTGCTTTCTTCACTGTAATGCTTTGTCTAAATACAAGGTTTCGGATGAGAATTTTTGTTATGTCACTTGCCTCGTGTTTGCTTGCAACTGAAGGAGATTGCATTATTTCTGCTCTAACTGTTGCCCAAATCAACGCATTTAATTCTAGGCTTGCATTATATGGGTAATGCAGCTCTCTCAGTGCTTCTCTTCGTCGTTTCTCTTCCTATTTTATGTCAGTTGTTCTCTGGTTGATGACCATCCTTACCTACGCAACACGTCTCCCTCAATCCAACCCATAAAGAGCTACAACCCGTTCAGAAAGTGAAATAAAGCCCTTATATGTAGAGCTGTTTTCCACATTACACAGCAATAGTGACAGTTACCCTGTTCAGACAACATGCTAAGCCACAGTGGTTAAGCATTTTAAGCTAAACATTAAGGCTTATCGTGTCATGTGAGCCATGACTTAGCATGTTGTGTGAACCATTGCTAAACATGGTGGCTACATAACCATGGTTTAAACATGCTCACTAACCATTTGCTGTGAAAGGATTAGTGGCCTAACCATGGCTCATCATGTTGTCTGAACAGGCCCAGAAAGTTGCTTCTGACAATAAGCCAGTAGCAAACTTCCACACATGGGGGGCAGGGTTTTTTTTAAAGCAAATTTTCCAACTGCACAAATGCCCTGTCAGACACACACACACCGCCCCCACACAAGCCAAACGCATTATTTCTCTTTCATGACTGGACAGATTGCCACCAACACTAGTAGCACCTTAAACTGAAAGACAGATTGACAGGGCCATACGGATACCCAGGAAGGACGACAGACCAAGAGAAGTTCACCACTGGTGGTCACCTACAGCCCTCAGTTGAAACCACTGCGACAGATCATCAGTGAACTCCAACCCATCATCAGCACAGACACTTCTCTCACACAAGCCTTGGGGGGCAGACCAGTCCTGGCCTAGAGACAACCTCCCAACCTGAAGCAGATGCTAACCGGCAACAGTACACAGGACAGAGACACAGACAGAGGGAGCAGACCATGCAATAGACCCAAGTGCCAACTCTGCCCCCACATCTATTCAGGCAACACTGTCACAGGACCCAACAACATCAGTCACACCATCAAGGGCTCTTTCACCTGCATTCTGATATAATTTGTGGTATATGCCATCCCTAACTATGCCTATTGTTAATACATACACATACATAACACATACACATAACACATGTCTTATTTTTTTAACTACTTTTTTCAACTGCACATTATCAGATTTCTAACTGCACATTTTTCCCCAACTGCACATTTTGTGTCAAACTGCACATTAAAAAAACTCTGCAAAAGGGGGGAACCAATCAATCAAAGTAATCAACTCACTCAGAATTGCCTCCATTAATTAAAAAACAGTCATTCATAATTTTCCGGCTTGCAGAAGAGAGTGCAAAGGCCTGATCCACATGTCATGGGAAACCATGGTTTCCTACTGCATGAATGAGCCTACACAATCCTTGGACTTGTACACCCCTGCTTCCCTCTTCTTAAGCAGCTGCAAGGAAAGGGATTGGGAGCTTTTATTTCTGATTTCAAACAAACCATGGTTCCTTGTTATGTCTGAACTCAGGGAAATGTGGTTTGTCAAAACTAGCCAGGATCAAACAGTCAAGCTATGGTTTGTGCAAAATTAAAGGCAAAAGATTCTGGTCTCCTTCTCAAGGCTACTCAAGTGGAAGGGAGTGGGGAAGGTGAACGTGCAAGCCTGAGGTTGGTGAAAACTTGCTCAAATAGTGAGAAACCATGATTTTCTGAAAATTGTCTACAGTCAATCATCATTCCTGTGTTGGCTTTTAAAAGAACTATTAGCATGAACCATGAAAGCATGGGCACTGGGTTTATGCTTCACCCAATCATTCCAGTGGACATTGGAAATTCCACAGGAGAACTATTGAGAAGATGGTGAGCCATATGTTTATCATCACAACAAAAATGAAAGAAAGAATCTGAAAAATCCCTTTGATTCTATGCCAATACTTTGCTTAACAATGACTTCAGCATTAGATGGAAAGAACGCTGTGTCCCTATTAACTGTATGACTGCATTAAAAACATGTCATAAAAATGTAATTAGAAAGAAAAAAAAACAGGTTTTATTTGGAATTTTGTAAGCACTTCATTAGAATTTTATAGAGCCCTAAAGTACCCTGGACTTGGTTCAGGGTCAGCTAAATGTGTTTTCATCTTCCTTGTCCAGCTGAGCAGAGGGAAGGGCGATATATACAGAGTGCAAAATGAGCTCAGTGTTGCAGTTCTTGGGGGGGGGGGGGAGAATTAAAATGCAAAAACGTCAAAAGAAATCCAAATAAATTGGCTCCGCTCAGACGAAAGCGGTACACATTGCTGCTGCAGGCACTGTCTGTGTGAACAAAGTACGCTTCTGCATCTCCGTGTGCTATTAATAAGAGCATCTTCTGCAGTGAAAAAAATAGCTGCAGCGACATTCATGTGCGTTATGCCAGTTCACATAGCCGTGGGTATACTGTAACTTGTAAGGCAGTCTGGGTTACTGACTGGAGCTTCTTCTTGGATCAAAGGCAGGCTGTCAGCCTAGAAAACTGACTTCTAGCTCTCTCTTTTTAAAAAAAAGAAAAGAAAAGAAATTATACCTCACTTTCTGGCTGTCCTGTATCTGTTAAGATTTTCCTCTGCATCTGACCAGCTTAACATGTTCTAAGAGGTGAACAACATGCTGTGATAAACATGTTTGTTTGTTTGTTTGTTTGTTTGTTTAAAAAAGCATGCTTAATGTGGCCACTTTTATTCTGAAGAACATGTTTTATTAACTTTGATCCTGGATATGATATTATTATTATTATTATTATTAATAATAATAATAATAATAATAATAATAAATTTCTTACCTGCCTCTCCACTTGGATTGAGATGGGAAAGAACAATGAATATAAAACACATTAAAAACTAATTAAAAACATAGCATAGCATACATGATTAAATACATGATTTTTAAGGTGCTTTTATTTCTTCCCTTTAAAAAAATAATCCTCTGTGACATTTTGTATTGAGAATGTAAGTGTTGGTGTTTTTTTAAACCTTTTGAATGACCCTTCCCTTTTTAATTATAAAGGGATTTAAGATTAGGGATGTCACAGGTGCCTGACTGGGTCCGTGTCCTCCCTGGACCCAGTTGGTTGACCCAGGATCAAGGATGCAACAGGTTTGTGGATCCATGGGTTGATCGTCCACGCAGCCTGAAGAGTGCCTGGCAGCCAACTGCCCCAGTCTGGAGTCTCCATTGTGTGTGACAATGGAGGCTCTGGAACGCATTTCCTCCATTGCATAAATGGTGGACCCAGACATCATCAGAATTGTTTAGGTGTACCCTGTTTCACACCACACGCAGGAAGGAGGGGGGGTAATGAATTCTGATAGATATGAGATATAATTTGATGGCCTGGCCATCAGGCAGCATTACACCCATCAGAGTTGTTTAGGTATGCCCGGCTTAATGGATGCTGACCAAAACAGGAAATGTAATGGCTTAGACATCTGAAAAGCTTACCCCTACGAGGGGATGTATGGGAATTTCATTTTTGCTCATAAAACATGCAAGCATGCCCCTGTTCAATGTCCCAAACATGATCATCACTGTGAGCGTATGTCCACTAAAAAATGTCCACAAGTTGCCAAACCTGTCCTCATGTTTGATTTGCATAACCTTCTCCAGTTGGTTTTTATGCAAAGCTCCCCTGCAGATTTAAGTTTTGCTTTAGGCAGGATCTACAATACTGCTTTAAAACAGTTTATAACAGTAGTGACAACTGTTAGGGGCCAGGACACACTCCATATCCAGTTTTCAAACCGTTTTCAAAGTGTCATAGCCTGCTTGGTATAGTTCTGGGCCAGGTCTATGAAGGAAAGTTGTGCAAATTCTAAAGCAGCTATCCAAGGTGCTGAACGCTTTCCTCCAAATACACTCAGGCCTTAGCTAGACCTAAGGTTTATCCCCGGATCATCCCGGGGTCGTCCCTGCCTGCTCCCTGGATCCCCTGAGTGTCATTTACATGAACAGGGATGACCCCGGGACAATCCCGGGATAAACCTTAAGTCTAGCTAAGGCCTAAGTGCCTTGGATAGCTCCTTTAGAGTTCTGGCTGCTTCTGATGGAAACCCAGAATGGTTCCACAGCCCCACCAAAATCGGAGCCACCAGCCTCCGCTACTCCTGGGGTTTCTCCAGGAGACGGGGCTTAGCCCCCACCCTCTGTAGGAATTTCTTCTGAGGGTATCCCTGCTGTTCTTTCCAATCTCAGAACTGAGATAGGATCAAGGATGAATGATGGCCCAGCTTGGCCCATGTCCCTAACTTTGCACTGTGCATGTCACCTCCAGACACTGCCCAATGCCAGGGATTCAGCTGGCGCTGGGAGAAACAGCTGCTCTTTCCAGTGCTGTAAGGGGCCCTTTCTCCACGCTCAGAGAAAAAGTAGCATGGAGAGTAGAAAGGGGAGGTGACCTCTGGGGAAGGGTCCAGGCCTCCCTGATGTCATCCGGCCCCTAGTGGGCCTGGTGTGTGAGGGGACGGCACAAGCCAGCACCACCTAAATACGGTTCTGCAGCCCTGCCCTAAAGACAGCCCCACATACACAATATTGCTATAATATAAATGGGTCTTAACCAAGGCATGTCTCACAGTGGCCAGATCTGCCTTCTCCATGAAAGGCAGCAGCCAAAATGGTAAGAAATCGTCCAAGGCCACCACCATAATCTCACCATCCAGGAAGAAAGCGGCATCCAAGAGTACCCAGCACCCGTCTGTCTTGCTCACACATCTAGCCACACAGAATGTCTGTGGCATTACCCACATTTCTATTCCCTTAGGGATGTCTGGCGAGTATGTCTAGAGAGTACAGAATGTTGGACTGAGTGGGTGTGGCTGGTGATGCTGTGGAAAGGGGGAGGAGTCTATATAGAGGGGAGCTGAGTGATCTGAGGGGTTCGGTTGGTGATTGGGTTTGGAGGGTAGATGTGTTTAGCTGAGTGATTTCTTGTCAGGAGTTGTGTGAGGAGTGAGTGGAAATAAGATCCTAGGGACTGTTATTATTGGAGTTGTTATTACTAGAATTCTTAAGAATAGGCAGGAGTAGAATAGAATTTGAAGGAACTAAGAACTGTAAACTACAATAAATGTTTTCTTTATTTTGCTATCGCAAAACCACGTGTAGTTTGGCTGTGTCTCCTGCTCTATTGGTTCATAAATAAACACTTTACATTAAACTTTCAGCCCGCTTTATTCACAGAACAGCCTTGTCCAAATCTCCTTACTTTTTCCCTATGCTATAAGGGAAAGGTTATGGGTTTCTTTTTACCCCTTCCTCAGGTATTTAAGTGGTGGTGCTTAGCCTGAGGGAGGTGTGCGCGTCAAAGCCTGGTAAGTGAGGTGGTGGCATCGCAGTGTCCCTATCCCCCCCCCCACACACACAATTTTAAGACCTATAAACTGCTTTTTTATTTTTTTTATTTTTATTTTAAGGCAAAGCACCAACCTTGATAAATCTCACCAGAAACATTCAGCAAGGCCATGAATATTTCTCGGATTGTGTCTCCAGCCTTCCAATTTGAATTGTGGATGTGCATTTAACATCTTGCAACCACTGCTAGTGTTCCAGGAAATGCCTGATAGAATTTAGAACCAGTAACCAGTGGGGGGTGGGGAGGGGGGTGGAGGGAATTCTATCACAGCCTTATTTGTGTCTAAGAAATGCAGCTTTCGCTTCCCATCACCATCCCGCCAGTTGAAATATGTACATTTTACAAAAGCTCTGGAGGTATAAAAGCCAAACTGACAGCAGAAGCAAATATCTTGAAACATGTGCAGTGTGTGGGTTGTATGTGTGTGTCTGATTTGTTTGCTGGTATCTGTTATTGACATCCTGGAGATGGGAGTAACATCAAGAAGCCGTATGCTGCTACTGGGTTGGGTTTAAGCAGACGTTAAGGACAATTTCCGCATCAAAGAACTTCCAGTCTAAATGCTCCTATGCTGAACTGGGACACCGTCCCGGGGTCATCCCTGCCTGCTCCCGGGATCCCCTGTGTGTCATTTAGATGCACAGGGATGACCCCGGGACAATCCAAGGATAAACCTTAGGTCTAGCTAAGGCCAGAGTAAAACCATTGGCTTTATCCTAAGGGCTCATCTACACCAAGCATGGTATTCCACTATGAAAGCGGTATGAAAGCAGTATGAAAAGCAGTAATGGACCCCAGAATTGTTGTTTTTAAATGGATACTGTTGTTTTATACTGTTTTTATGTTTTTTAAATTTTAGTATACTTTTAATGTTTACTATTTTTAATTGTTGTAAACCGCCCAGAGAGCTTCGGCTGTGGGGCGGTATATAAATGTAATAAAATAAATAAATAAATAAATAAATAAATAAATAAATAAATATATAAAGGAGCCACACTACTGCTTTATAGCGGTATTGAAGTGCACTGCAGGATCTACATTACTGCTTTATAGTGGTACTGAAGTGCACTGACAACTGTTGGAGCCCAAGACACATCTACACCAAGCTGGATATAACACTCTGAAAGTGGTATATGGTATGTGTCAGTGGGCCCCAACACTTGTCAGTGCACTTCAATACTGCTATAAAGCAGTAGTGTGGCTCCTGCCTTTTATATACAGCTTTCATACCACGTTCATAGTGGAATATCTTGCTTGGTGTATATGAGCCCTAATTCAGACCATTGGCCCATCTAACTCAGTACTGTCGACACTGACTGACAGCAGTTCTCCAGGGTTTCAGGGTGGATTCTTTCCTAGCCCTTCCTGGAGATCATAAGAACATAAGAAGTCCCATGCTGGATCAGACCAAGGGTCCATCTAGTCCAGCACTCTGTTCGCACAGCGGCCAACCAACCATCGGCCAGGGACCAACAAAATAGGATATGGTGCAACAGCACCCTCCCACCCATGTTCCCCAGCAACTGGTGCACACAGGCTTACTGCTTTGAATACTGGACATAGCACACAACCATCAGGGCTAGTAGCCATTGATAGCCTTCGCCTCCAGGAATTTATCTAACTCCCTTTTAAAGCCATCCAAATTGGTGGCCATCACTACATCTTGTGGTAGTGGGTTACATAATTTAACTATGTTAAATAAAAGAACTACTGCCTTTTATTTGTCCTGGATCAGCTTCATGGGATGTCCCCATTGGGTTCTAGTATTTTGAGAAAGGGATAAAAATGTCTCCCTATCCACATTCTCCATACCATGCATAAATTTGTACACCTCTATCATGTCTCCCCTTAGCCTCCTTTTTTCCAAGCTAAACAATCCCAGTTGATGTAACCTTCCCTCATAGGGGAGATACCCAGAGCATACCCAGCAACTGGTATTCTGCCTCCAATTCTGCCTCTGATCCTGGAGATAACATATACATGCCATGACTAGCAGCCATCATGCCTAGAAGCCATTGTTAATCTCCATCGCTGTTCTATCAGCACCACTATAAAATCCCTTAGTGGGAATGATGGCAATGTTTATCTAAGCCAGGCTTGCCTCATATGAGAGAAGAGCTTTGAAAGTACCAAAGTTATTGTCCAGCTCAGATTAAAATGGGAATTCTTCTCCAATGATCCCTTGGGCTTTGTGCTATCACAGAAGGATTAGCCTGGGTTCACGTGATTACAGAGGAGAAATAAGCCACAATGCCTTATTTCCCCGCTCTGCAAGTGGTGGTCACATGCTGGGAGGTTTAGCATAATTACGCATGGGCAGTACAGCTTGTTGTGTCATGTGAACTTGGCCAGGGTGGCTTGTTGCTATGGTTGCTTAAGCCACCTAAAGCCAAAAATCCTCCCTCACTGTTGGCTTCAACTCCCATCATCCCTCACTGTGGGAGTTGCAGTCCAACATCTGGAGGTCACTGTCCCTGCCTTATAGCATATCCCGGTTTCTAGTGTACTGTAAGCCTTACTGATATAGTCTGTCTCTCTCTCTCTCTCTGTCTCTGTCTCTCTCTCTCTCTCTCTCTCTCTCTCTCTCTCTCTGTCTCTCTCTCTCTCTCTCTCTCTGTCTCTCTCTCTCTCTCTCTCTCAGACACACACAAATTGCCCTCTGAGGAATGATACTGTTCATATGGCAAACTACCGTCAGGAGGAACCAGAATATACTTCCCTCGAGACAAGCAGAATCTGACAACCCAGAAGGGAAGATGAATCAAATGATAGTTAGCATTTCCTTCCTGAGCTAGAATGCCAGTGAAAAGCAGAGACTCAAGGCAGTTAGAAAAGGCCAGCCTTCGTGCCGGCTCTCCTCCAGTTACAGATCTCCCCTTTTCTATGCATTCCAAAAATATTTCTCCCTTGGAGCTTTGTCACCTGGGGAAACCACCAAGTCCAACAGCAAGGCAATTTTCTGGAGGAAAAAAAAATGTCAAGGAAGCTCAAAGGCAGAGGACTGGCCAGTCTGGCAGAGGTGCTGCAACTACTGATGCTAGAGCATCTCCCACAGCCTGACCCGAAAAGGGCTGCGATTTTGCAAGCACTTAGACGAGTGCTCATAAAAGGCAGTCACGTCAAGCATCAACCTCTAATGCCTCCCACTTCCTAAAAAACAAAAACAAAATAAGAGCTGACCTTTGGGTAGGGTGGATGAATCCATCAGTTTTGCTTTCTCCTACAATCCATTTCTTTAAAATCTCAGATTCTTTCTGTCCTGTTTATTGTTTATTTATTTAAGAACATAAGAGAAGTGCCATGCCATGCAGTATCCTGTTCTCACAAAGGCCAACCAGGTATCTATGGGAGCACCCACCCTCAGCCCTCAACACTGCCACCACATTGCAGCAAAAAGGAAAAGACAGGGAACTGGTGGTAAACCACTATATAAGGCTGCACTGTCCAAATTTAGCTTCTTTTCAAGGTCTAAGGTTTAAGGAAGTAACGTTAGAGCCCTATGGAACTGGGCAGGCCTTTAATGGAGATGTGGACCTATAACATCAAGTAAAATAATATCAAGTATTGTACCCTGCCCTGAGAACTTCAGTTATTGAATAGTTTAAAAGCACAGTAAATTAAATCAATTAACTGGGGTGTGGGGTGTAGGGGTGCTCATTTGACTGTGCACAAATGGCCTCTCAGAACATTCCATCCTATGTGTGGGCACAGAAATTGAGGAGGGAGGCAATTTCTCTGAATTTCCTCAAAGGAAGGAGAAATTCTCCCACAGTTTCTCACAGATCAGGCTTACCATTGGCAGGGTTTGTAGCACATCTTATTTCTCCTTTCCTAAGGGGTTTTTTTTGGGGGGGGTTGTCCCCCCAAAACAACAGGAAGGCCTGTTGCCCAGCATGCTAGGTCCAATAAAGCACACAGGGGTGGAAGTTCCAACTTTATTTTATTTCCCGAGCTGCAGCAAAGGAATGCCAGGTGACAAACTGCAAATCAAGCACCTTCAATGCATTTCACACACGTAAAAGTAGTCTTTGGTTTCAAAAAGTAGGTTAGTATTTCATTGGTCAGTTTCTCTAGCTTCTATCAATGGGGTAAGCATCCTATTGGTCAGTGTCACACATGTGGGCATTGGACCTTTTATTCTTTCTCCATTAAGGAATTTGCATTTTGCACGTAGCAGGCATAGGCAGTGGGAAGGGAATGGGGGAAGAGAGACTTCTACAAGTTAAAAGTTAGAAATTCCTTTTACAGGCATCGGGGTGGGGGGTGTTGCACTGCAAATGCCTGGTCCCCATTTTACATCCTTCACAATGCCCCATACATTGGAAGTGGGGACCATTAAAATGAATTGAAGTGCGGGAAGCCGAGTAGGTCACAGGCTGCCTAAGAGAAGACACTCAAACACATTCTTCAGTCACCTCATTAACAAGGTAAGCACAAGAACCCCCATCTCATGAGAATTTCCCGGAAAGTTTCTTCTCCTTCGAATTGCCTTTAGCAAGCAATTTCTTTTCTATCAAACTGAATGCGAATGGTTGGTGGGAAAATGGGCAAAATTTTCAGCCTAGCACTCACTTGACTATCCTTTGACACGTTTGAATTGTCTCAGCTTGTGTGTGAGCTACTGCGAGATGCAATGGAGCAATTAATGAGCTTGGCAACGCTCTTTAAATTGTGCATCGCCATGTATAGCCATGCCGCAATATAAACAACCCATTCCCACATACACACCAACACATGCCCTTGGAATATGCAATTGTAATAAATAGCTTTAATTCCTCCCTGCTCCCTTGTGTGTTAAGGAATGTCACGCATACAGCTCAGCAAAGCTGAAATAATTGAATTTACTAATGACAAAAACTAGGTGAATCACAGAAGCAAATGGAGCTGAGCAAACCCCCCCCCCTAAAATGAACTAAAATTAGCAACAGCGTGCCCCTTGCCTGGGGCAGCAAACAGCTGATGCATGGAAACAGATGGAACTTCAGTCTTCTTCTACCTTCTGCCAACAGGGGGGGAAATCAGTTACGTCATCAACATAAAGCTAGAAGGTTATATCCCAGCCATGTCAGGGATGTTGGGGGTACTTTCTCTACCCCAATAGCTCACAGCAGTTCTCTTGACTAAAGGCTTAACTTCATTAGACACGAACATTGTGTTTTAGGGATTGTACAGAACTTCCATTATTGGAGGATTACATTAATATTACATAAAGGGAACATATTACAATGGATTACATGTGCCGTGCTAGTCACATTTCAGACAAATATTTACTGATCAGTTCCTATTAATTTAATTTATCTTATTTAAACAGTGCATAAGCTGCTTCTCCTATAGATAATTCAAAGTGGCAAGCACCCAAATGATTAAAAATAATGCACAAACAAACTAACACAATAAAACATATACCTGGGCAATCCAAAATGAGTGGGAAAGAGGTTCTCCCACTGAAGGCAGAACCCAAGGGGGCATTTATGCCCCCACCAATTCTCTTTACACCCCACCAATTATATTGCACAAGTTGTCCCTGCCAATTCCATTATGGTGCTTCTGGAGGTAACCTGAGATGAGTGGAAATACTTGTTCCTGGGTGGAGGCAGTTTGGTGGAGCTCACATGGGGAGGGCTCTGCCAACCTGCCTCCTTCCAAAAAAAGTATTTCCACTCATTTGGGGGGGGGGTCCCCTCAGAAGTGCTAAATCTTCTTTGTGTATGCCCCATGGTGATTCCCACTTCTGCAGCAGAATTACCGGGATTTGCCACTTGTGAAAGGGAATCTATAGAGCAGAAAGAAATTTCATCCTTTGGCCGCAGGAAATCTGTGGAATGAGGGATCCTGAATTTTTCACAGAGGAGTCATGATCTAAGCATTTTTAAGTCTCATTTCTTTGCAAGGGAGAATTTGGCATATGCTTACGTCTCTCCTGCAGAAAACAGTGGACTTAAAACTGCTTAAATTAGGCTGAATTATGTCCATTCATTACAAAGGATGCTTTTGGAGATCACCCACAACAACTCTAGAGTCGTGTCCAATGTTAGTCCTTTTTAGAGTAGATCCAATGAAATGAGTGGGACTTAAGTTAGACTAACATTGGATACAGCCACCTGTGCATGTTCAGATCAATGGACAAGTGTCAATATTCCTGTAGTAAAGCATTGCCCAATAGACAACACAATGGCCATAGAACTGGCACCAGATTTTCTTGTTTTCAAGAGGTTTACACACAGGAACCGGCAGCTCACTATAGCCCAGAGTGCAGCTGCTGTAAAGAAGGCCAAGTCCATGTTAGGCATTATAAGAAAAGGAATTGAGAATAAAATGGGCAGTATCATTTTGCCTTTATACAAATCTATGGAGTGACCACACTCAGAATACTGTGTACAGTTCTGGTCACCACACCTAAAGGAAGATATTGTAGAGCTGGAAAAAGTGCAGAAAAGGTCCTGAAGGAAAGGTGCTACCTCCAGTATCAGAGTCAGTAAGCCTATATGCACCATTTGCTGATGTACAAGGGTGAGAGGGTGTTGTTGCACCCATGTCTTGCTTGAGGGTTCCTGATTGACGGCTGGTTGGCCACTGTGTGAACAGAGTTCTGGAATAGATGGACCTTTGGTGTGATTTAGCGTGGCTCTTATGTTCTTAACCATTCAACTCCTCCAACATATTGAATCACATGAAGCTCTGTCTGTAGGAGGCTCTGAAAGAATCCACCAGGTGCTATTCAGTCTGGCCCCATGGTTGAATGTAGGGGAGAGAGAAAGAAGGCAACATCCCACGTACCCATTTCCCTCAAATTATCCCCATAGCGTAAAGCTGCCATTGTTGTTGTTAGCTAAATCACACCCCGGGCGGCGGTGGCGCTCCTAAGATCCTTTGCATACCAGAAAAGGGTTTAAGGGGGAGAAATGTAAAAAATAATTAAAAAATCAATGGATGACCCAATCTGATTCAAATTTGGGATGCTTAAAGCTCTCCTCAATATCTATTACAGTGCCAATTTTGATGTCTTTATCTGTAAAACTTACACAGATGTAAGCATTTGTTTAATTTGTACTTTAAACATATCAAATCATCCTCCTGCGCCCCCAGTGGCCGCTCGGAGAACAACAAAAGATTCGGTCCTAAAGAGGTAGCAAAATAGGTCGTTTCTTTTATATATGAAGCGCAATTAAAGCAGGATGCATGGGAGCACTTCACAGTCAAAGCAGATGATAAGGTGGAAAACTTTGGAGTCCTTTGCATGGAATTCACAGTGATTGCACAGTTTATGTGTGTATGTTCTGTGACTTAGAATTTTAAATTTTGTATACTCATTTTTATCTTATTTTTTTAGAATTTCTGTAAACCGCCCAGAGAGCCCTGGCTATGGGGGCAGTATATAAGTGTAATAAATAAATAAATAAATAAATAAATAAATAAATCCCTGGTGTGATGAAGCTAAGAGAGGGAGGGAGGAAATCTCCCTTTTGCTTCTCAGCATGGCTGATCCTGCAAGCAAGGTACTGGGATAGGAAAGGGGTGAATGTGTTCAGAAGCTGGAAGTGATTGAAATGGGTTTGGGGCAAGAAGGCAGCAAAGATGGAGGGTGGGGTGACTCCTTTTTGAGGCCTCGGTTTGGTTTGGGAAGTTTTCCTATTTTTCCCAATTGGTGTATGGTTTTGTTTGGGTCGGTGGGATGGGAAAAACACCCAAGCTAATCCTAGAAAAGTCCTGGTGGATTCATCTATCTTTCGGAAAACGCCAGTCAAGTCTATAGCTCCATATCAAGCTCACAAACGTTTTCCTCAAAAAAACCCTAGCATGATGTTCATGAAATGAGCTGAAGAAAAGAAAGGCCTGGAAAGATCTATGTCAGCCAGCTGGTAACAACAATTGATGGGGAATGCATCAAAGGATCAGGAATTCTTACCTGGGAATCTTCTCAGACTCATTTATTTCGGTAACAAGTAATTTTCAAGATTTACTAGATGCCTACCTGGCTCAATATATAAAAATGGGATCAGCAATAACAGAGTCAACTGAAATTGTAGGAAGGAGAAAATAGACTTCATACATCTCACTTTCAGACTGCCCTGTAGCTCAGCTATATATTGGGCAGAAGTCAGAAAGAGGTTTTTTCTCACACTGGTATTGAGAAATAACATTCAAGAGATATTTTTGCCTATTGACATTTTAAATTCAACCCTCTTCCTAGCAGAACTGGAAGAGAATTTTGTTCATTTGCAGTGCTGAATTCACACTTCCCCAATCAATATGCAGAATACAGTTCTCCTTCGATAGCCAGACCTTTACCGGGCCCTGTCTTCATGGCGCTGAGTTGCTGTAGATAGGGTGACCATATGAAAAGAAGGACAGGGCTCCTGTATCTTTAACAGTTGCATAGAAAAGGGAATTTCAGCAGGTGTAGTTTGTATATATGGAGAACATGGTGAAATTCCCTCTTCATCACAACAGTTAAAGGTGCAGGAGCTATACTAGAGTGCCCAAATTTAACAGAGGACAGGGCACTTGCAGCTTTCACTGTAGTGACTAAGAGGAAATTTCACCAGGTTCTGGTGAATACAAATAGCACCTGCTGAAATTCCCTTTTAATACACCTGTTAAAGATACAGGAGCCCTGTCCTCCTTTTCATATAGTCACCCTACTGTAGCCTTTCCTCCAAACCCCATGGTTTTTCTTATGTGGAGTGGCATCGGGTAATACCAATGCCAAGGAGGGAGTGTGGAGTTTCCAGTGGTCATCCAGGTACCAGAGCCACTACCACCCCACCTCCTTCCTGGTGGAAGTCAACCAGTCGGCGGTCGCCTTCCACCAGGACTGCCCCCTGGATTGGCCCCAGAGCGAGGTCACATGGCAGAAGAACCATACTGACCTGAAGAAGTCAGGGTAAGTCCCTGGGTTTTTCAATGAACAGCTTTGCAGGAAAGTCCCACAATGGCTACTAATCTGTGGCTGCATCATATAACTGATGCAGCACAGATTTACAGCCACTCTGGGGCTTTCCCCGTGTATAGACAGCCCCTGCATTTCACAGTACAGTTTTCCAAACAAAAGTGTGTATAAAAATGCATATATTAGTAGAAAGTGTATAAAAATGTGTATATTATTTATTTCATTTAAAATTTATTTTATTTAAAATTATTTCATAAAAATTAATGAAAGAAGTGTACAAAAACATTATATAAGGGGAAACCTCTTGCAAAAAAAATGCATATACTCAGAAAAATGCATACAAATGTCCAAATTTATTTATTTATTTATTTATTACATGTTTATACCGCCCAATAGCCAAAGCTCTCTGGGACGTTCACGATAGATAGATAGATAGATAGATAGATAGATAGATAGATATTAAAAAAAAGTTTCAGTGATGCAGTGATGGGGAAGAACAAACTGGAAGGCTGGAAAAATGAGAAACTGGTTTGTTAACCATGGCAGCAACCAACCCTCACTCAAGCAATACTCAAGGAAGCTCATGCATACAATGGTTTCTGCAGAGGTTAGCCATCAAAAGGTCTTCTGGAGTTCACTGATTGAAACTGCCTGTTCAATCCATGCCCTGATCAATTCTGGCCACTAACACTGTGCTTACTAGATTCCCTCTCCATTCGCTACATCGGCATCTCAGTCCTTGACTTGGTAAAGAATTGGAATTGCTGGGGCTGCAGAGAAACACCTTAGAGTGTTTTTTGTAAACCGCCCAAAGAGCATTGGCTATGGGGTGGTATATAAATGCAATAAATAAATAAATAAATAAATAAATAAATAAATAGAATGCAGATGATAAAGGTCTCACAATACTAATTTGGATTAGTTTTTTTTGTACTGTCTTATTCGTTATTATATGACCTCTAAAGGCAGGGACTTCCATAGGAAGGTGGCCACCACGCTGAAGGCTCTTCCCCTGGTGGACTCCAATTGGAGGGTAGGTCTATGTGGAACCACCAGGAGCAGGCCCTCGGATGACCTCAGTGACCGGGCAGGTTGGTAAGGGAGAAGGCGCTCTCTCAGGTATCCTGGTCCCAAGTTGTTTAGGGCTTTGTACACTAGTGCCAGAACCTTAAACCTGGCCCGGTAGCGAATAGGCAGCCAGTCCAGTTCCCTCAGCAAAGGAGTTACATGCTGGAAAGGGGCAGCTCCAGAAAACATTCACACTGCAGCATTCTGCACTAGCTGCACCTTCTGGAGCATCAATATGCTTTACGTTTTGTTCTAATTTAGAATTTGTTTTCCATCTGTATTTTATATTACTTAAATAAACACATACCCTTGCATATGACTATCTGTCCACCTGCCTGCCTGCCTGCCTATCTGTACCTCTCCCAGCTTATGAAAGAGTGTGAAATGCAGCCGGGTGTTCATTTTGGGAAATAAACAATCAGTGGGGGAAAAAGAAGAAAAAATCCAAATCCCATTTCTGAGCTGTTATTGAAGAAGGTGTGCATTCATGGTGGGAACAACAGAGCATAAAAGCGCCACCACGCAGCACATCCTCTTGAATGACACATTTTAAATATGATTCCCAGCACACTTATTAGAAAACATGGTATTATCTCCAGGTTTATTCTAGCCTCAGGTTCTAAAATGATTCTGTCACTGGATATAAGTATGTACCCAAACCAGCCCAAAGCCTTGGACACCTCACGGTCGACTTGAAATTCATGTGCTAATGTTGTTATGTGACAAATTGCCTGCAGCCTTCAGAGGTGAAAGTTGCATTCTCCACTGAGGACAATAATTAAGTTATCTGGGGGAAACTGCATTTGTTCTTGCCCCTCGGCTTTCATTGCTACACATGCCTCTTTCTCTCCCCCTTTCAAATTACCTGTGTGCACAAGTAAACACTGTTGAATGGCCTTATTGTGCCATCCGGTCCCAAGTGGGAGATTTCCTGTTATGTGTGTCTCTTCTCTCTCTTTCAGCTTTTGAAAAGGGAGCGCTTTCCATCCCTTTCCTTACACAAATCATAATTGCATTAGCACCGTGTTTTATTCTCTCCCCGTTCCTAGCCATGGGGTGAATTCTGAACGGGGGGGGGGGATTTGGAATAGTGCTGTGCTGAACATTTCTCCAATGTGCTTTTTGACCGCTCTCATTCAATTTGATAGAAAAGAAACTGCTTTCGAAATTTAGCCGTGAAGAAAATTTTGGAGAAATTCTCATGGGTTGGGTTGGGTTTTCATGTGCTTACCTTAACTGACCGCCTTCCCTTGTAGACACCCGGATGACAACTATGACCCTCAAAGCCTTTTTACACAGGCTTTCCCTGGACTATAACTTATCCTGGTTTTATATAACATTTTAAACCTTTTAAAGTTTTAAATTTATAGTTGTTATGTTTTATGGTTTTTAATTGTGCACTGCCCAGAGAGCTTCAGCTGATGGGCAGTATAAAAATGTGATAAATAAATAAATAAATAAATAATGGTCATGGAGTGTGCATGAGTTTTACATTGGGCAATCTGGCAGCCTGGAGCCTCTTCAGCTTCCCACACTTCAGTTAGAGCCCAGAGAAAGATATTGTGACAATTCCTCCAGCAGGGCTTTTTGGGAGTCAATAAGTGCAGGCAGCCTGGGAGGCTGCAGAGCAATCAAAAGATGTGTAATAGAAAGAAAACAGACACGCAGCACCCTGGGCCACCTTGCAGTGATTAAGGGCTTTGCTAGACTAGGGGTTAGACCAGGCTGATACCCAGGATCACCCCTGTGCATCCAGATTATGCACAGGGGATCCCGGGTTTAGGCAGGGGTCAACCCACCCTTGCCCCAGGGTAATGGGCTCCACTTGTAGCCTGGTATTTCTGCAGTCCCGGGCTGAGCCTGGGATAACGGAAGGTCTAGCCCATTCCGCGACTTTTCCCGGCTACGCGGTTTACTCACGCTTAGCTGGGAGAAGCCGCACATGGGGCAGGGGGAGAGATCACAGTTGGGGGGGTGGAGATCACGGCCAGGGGGGAGATCAGGGCCAGGTGGGAGATCAGGGGCAGAGGGAGCGGGGAAACCTTTTTTTAAAAAAGAAAAACACCACTCACCTTTGGCGTTCCTACGTTCCTGCGCACCCGGCCTTTTAAAAAAAATTAAAAAGTGGACGTGAAAGGGCTTTCCTTTAGCCCATCATGTCTGATGTGTGTGCAAAGATCATCTTCTTGGCTCGCCGCTCCGACCATGTTACTCCGCTTCTGAAATCTCTTCATTGGCTTCCAATTCACTTCAGAATCCAAAATAAACTTCTCCTGTTAACCTTCAAAGCTTTTCACGGTCTAGCTCCTTCCTATCTCTCCTCTCTCATCTCACACTATTGCCCCGCTCGTGCTCTTCGCTCCTCTGATGCCATGTTTCTCGCCTGCCCAAGGGCCTCTACTTCCCTTGCTCGGCTTCGTCCATTTTCGTCTGCTGCCCCTTACGCCTGGAACGCTCTTCCAGAACATTTGAGAACTACAAGTTCAACCACAGCTTTTAAAGCTCAACTAAAAACTTTCCTTTTTCCTAAAGCTTTTAAAACTTGATGTTGTGCAGACTTCTACTGTTACTTTCTACTGTTAGTTTTTCCCTACCCTGTGCCTGCTTACCCTACCCTGTACCTGTTTGCATTCTCTTCCCCTCCTTATTGTTTTACTATGATTTTATTAGATTGTAAGCCTATGCGGCAGGGTCTTGCTATTTACTGTTTTACTCTGTACAGCACCATGTACATTGATGGTGCTATATAAATAAATAATAATAATAATAATAATAATAATAATTAAAGTGACAGCCCGCACCAGCTGCAGCACGGGCTCACCCCTCCTCCCGATCGGACTTTCAGGTAGGTCTAGCAAAGGCCTAAATAAGCTCAAAAACATGACCCCCAAAAAATGAAATTCTAAAGCATCTTGAGAATATGGCAGAATGATGGAGGCCTCTTTTGTGGGAGAAGAAAACATCCAGGGTATTGGAGGGCAGATTTTGGTACAGTACTAGCTCCGCCTCTTCCCTGGAGCTGGACGCACCACTGCCCCCTTCTCACACCTACATTGTTATGGATGCAAAATGAGGAACAGCCTGCCAACACAGTTGATGCTGTTGCCACTTACACTGGTAGCACAACCAGTGGTAACTTCCCAATTAGACTACTGCAATGCACTCTACGTGGGGCTGCCCTTGAAGGCGACTCGGAAGTTGTAGCTAGTGCAAAATGCAGCAGCTAGACTGCTGGTGGGTACATCTTACAGAGACCACATAACACTGGTCTTAAAGGAATTGCACTGGCTGCCTATACACTTCTGGTCGGAATTCAAGGTGTTGGTAATGACGCTTAAAGCCATAAACAGCTTGGAACCTCGATCCTTGAGAGTAGGCATGTGCTCCGCTCCGATTAGAAGTGCAGAAGCAGGAACGAATTGGCCTGCTCCGCCTTGCCCAGAGGCGGAGTAGAAGCGGACCGCGGACCCCTAGAAGCGTGCGGACTTTATACTGTTAGTTTTACCCTACCCTGTGCCTGTTTACCCTACCCTGTGCCTGTTTGCATTCTCTTCCCCTCCTTATTGTTTTACTATGATTTTATTAGATTGTAAGCCTATGCGGCAGGATCTTGCTATTTACTGTTTTACTCTGTACAGCACCATGTACATTGATGGTGCTATATAAATAAATAATAATAATAATAATAATAATAATAATAATAATAATAATAATAATAAATAAGGCGAAGAGAAGCGCCCATTTTCGGAGCGCTCCGGTTTCCGCGTTCCGCTTCTATCGCCATCTTGAAACATTTCGCCCATAGGATTGCATTGTGGAAAAGAAAGGGGGATAACTGTGTTGTTTTTGAAGCTATCTTTCTAAAAATTCTTGTGCTTGGAGAGTCATGGATGGGGGTCATTTTGAGACTACTCTCACCTCTCTGCGTGGTGCGGGTCGCACGCTAGAATTTTTTAAAAAACCGGCGGGAAAAGTTCCTTTTCCAAAGGGCTGAGGGGCAGAGTCAACTCCCGGTCATGATCACATGATCCCAAAGTTGGAGGAGGGGATAGGCAAAACGGGTATCTTGGTATTCTGGGAACTTCTCTTTCTTAGTCTGAATGGACTTTTCCCAGTGTTTTTTAAAACAGTAGCCCCACCAAATGCACAAACACAACCTGTGAAATCATATACTAAGCCAATAATAAGAGATAGAAACACAGCACTGCTACCCACTCTAACTTTGGGGAACAACTGAAAAGATGTGGTGCAAGGGGATGAGCTCCCCTAGGGCATCCCATGTGGACGTGCCCCCTCTCTCTCCTGTACTTGGAAGGCCATCAGAGCCTTCCAAAGAGAGTAACCCGGTGGAGCAATGCCTATCATGAGTTGAAGTGACAGTTCTACTTCTTAGTGGTGGAGCAATGTCTTTCATGAGTTGAACTGGCAGCTGCTTCCCCCTCTCCTGGGCACGTCCCCCTATTGCTGGTAAAAGACAGATATAGCCTCTTTTAAAAAGTTCTTCTTTTTGTTTATTCAGCAACACTGCTGCTTTTAATTCCACCCCTCCTTTGTTTATTTATTTATTTATTCCATTTTATATGCATTACTGGCTTATCCTTGGCTCACTTCCTTATGGCCCCAGAAATGTCTGCTGCCTGCCTGCCTGCCTTCTCTCTCTCCTCCCCTGCCCACCTCGCAGGGATGTTGTGTGTGTCTGGCTTTGACTCAGGGGAGAAGTCCTTCCTGCGTTCACTTGGAGTTTTGGAAGTTCCAAATCCATTTTTCAAGTGTGGAAGAAGATTCATACTCCCCAATTCATGGCATGTTGGGATTTCCTTTGAAATGGCCCCATTGAGATGTCTGCAGGTTTAAGCCCTGCCAAAAAACAGGGGATGATGGGACTGCCTTGAGACTTGGCGTGCATGTGTATCCCTGGATAAGCTGTCATGGTGGTGAGTTTGAGGTTTCTAACGTGCAAATTGACGGAGCTATGGAAAGGGGTGTGAATGGGGTGCCCGATTTTCATAAATTCCCCAAAAATCAGGGGATGATGGGACTGCCTTAAGTCTTGGTGTGCATGTGTATACCTCCATGAGGTGTCATGGTGCCAAACTTGAGGTTTCTAACTTTCACAGAAAAAAAGTTGTATACTTTTTTAGCTTAATGCAAGCCTATGGGGGGGGGGAACGGAGCTCCGATCCGGATCCGGAGCTGCAAGCGGAGCGGAGTGGACATGGGCAGAGCGGGGGCGGAGCGAAGCGGCCCGATCCGCAAATCGCAGATCTGGAAGTGAAGCGGAGCGGGGGGTCCGTGCACACCCCTACTTGAGAGAGCACCTCTCCTTATATATGCCTGCCCGAGACTTGAGATCTGTTGGAGGAGCCCTTCTCCGCATCCCACCAGCACAACACATACACTATGGTGGGACATGGGAGAGGGCTTTCTCTGTTGTGGCACCCCGACTGGCTCCAACACTGATTTTATTCCGGCGCCAAGTAAAAACATGGCTTTTTAACAAAGGCTTTAATAGTTAAATTCACCAACTTTGCACATTGTTTTAACTGTTTTAATTGTTTTTATTGCTTTTAAATTATATACTGGTTTTAACTTGATTCATGGTTTAATTTGTTTTTAGCTGTGTATATTTATTGTTTTATATTGTATGATTTTATCTGTACGCCACCCTGAGATCCTAGTGATATAGGGCAGGATACAAATGTTTTAAATAAATAAATAATAAATAAACCACCACCCCTGAAAAAAGCCCTTAGGAAAAAAGAAGCGGCCATGCTACAACCCTTGCCAAAAGTGAGCCCTAGTGGTGAGAAATGGTTGAAGAATTTCTCTTCCCCTGGAGAAATTTGGTGAAACTGCCCCCCTAATTTCTCTGCCCACAAATAGGGTGGAGACTTTCAAAGTGCCAATGGCATACACCTCTAATTTGGAATAGGAACTCCCTCGGGTCAGAATTTCTCCTCCCAGCATGAGGAGAGCTCAGATCTTTCCAAATAAGGGCCTGGGCTCATATGGCCAGTCAGTGCCAGGTCCATTGGGCAAGACCCCTTCAACGGACCCCTTGTCCTCGGTGAGTCTACATTCTCGCCACCATTATCACTAGCTGCTTTGCTCCTCACCCCACTGTCTTGCTGCTCCCAGACTGTGGAATGACCTGCTGGAGGAGACTTGTCAACTTAATAGTCGTTTAGCATTTAAGAAAGCTATAAAGACAGATCTCTTCCAGTAGGCCTACCCAGTGGGATTTTAGGATGTTTTTAGGATGTTTTAATAATGTATACTATGTTTTTAATTCATTTTTATGTATTTTATACTTATTGTTCCCTGCCTCAATCCAAACGGAGAGGCAAGTAAGAAATAAAATTATTATTATTATTATTATTATTATTATTATTATTATTATTATTATTATTGTCATTGCTGCCACTTGCTTTTTTTTACAGGTGCAGAAGCCAGTGAGCAAGTAGGCAGTGGCATTTAATGCTCCTCCTTCTCATCACCGCCAAAGTCATAGAATCATAGAATAGTAGAGTTGGAAGGGGCCTATAAGGCCATCAAGTCTGGGCAAGAGTGAGAGACACGTGGACAAGCACGTTGCCATGGTGAGGAGGAAGTTCAACTCCAGGGGGACTTGACATTTGCCCCTGCTGGAGTGTAGATCCCGGGCAGCTGCACAACCATGCCTACCCTTGATGCTGGTCCTGCACATGGGCTCATATTGTGGTTTGACCTCCCACTGCCAAACAGCCATCTCTCCCTTCTACAGAGTTACCTACCTTCAAGATCTCTCTCCACTTCCCTCTGTCAGGCCAGCTAGAACACTTACCTGCCCCATCCCAGGCACTAGGAGCTCTGGGAAATGTAGTTTTCCAGGACTCCTGAGTTCTGAGACCCACAGTTCCTTCTGGCAAGGGCACTGCCAGTGCAGAATTCTAGGCACACTGGTGGAAGGTAGGAGGCACAGAGATACATTTTGATGCCACTGCTACCTCTGTCCCACTACTAGGGAACTTGGAGAGAAGGGAATGGAAGAACCAGAGGCATTGTGTACAGGGGGAATCACCCAGTCCACACACTTCTTCCTTTCCAGCACTCAAAACCAGTTGGGTGTGCTGCTGCTGTTGTTGTTGTGCTCTCAAGAAAACATTGCAAGATGTGAACTATGGCCGTTTCTACACCTACCTTTTCCCCCGGGATCATCCCTGTGCATGCAAATGACACACAGAAGATCCCGGGAGCAGGTAAGGACGATCCCTCCATTTTCCTGGGATAATCCTTAGGTGTAGAAAGGGCCTAAGTGTGAAGTGTGTCAAGAGGAATTTGTTCATTGCGACTTATCCCCACACTGGTATTAGAATGTCAGAATGACTAGATCTATAGAGCTGTCATATCCAACTGATGGCCCATGAGCCTGGTTCCGAAGCTCTGGCAACTTTATCTATTCCCTGGTGGGCCTACCATTGAATTTTAAGCAAAGTGTAGTTAAAAAGAAAAAGAAAGGGAAGAAAGAAGTCGGCTGTGTCACTTGTGAAGAAAGGTTGTAAGAGAGATTACACACTTTGATGGGTGTGTGTGTGTTTAAATGTATATAATATGCAAATGTACATTGTTGGACATAGCACTATGCTGTCTGCTCTGGTTATTGTTTTGGAGTTGAGCATGAGAGGAGAGAAGCAATATATAAAGCAAAATAGACCTCTGGCCCCCGAACTATAGCCTGGGGTTTAGAATGGCGCTATAAAACCCACACCCTATGACAGTTTTATTATACATTGCACTGCGCATTTCAGTACGTATTCTACTTGATCTACACTTGCTGCAAAATAAGGTGGGAAGGAGATGAAAGAGTCCTGAGGTGATAGAATGGACTGTACCAATTTAGATTACAGGAGGGGTCTTGTTTATAATGCCCCCTTACATTAAGAAAGTTCTCAGGAACTAGTGGGCTCAGAAGTTGAAACTTGATTTGTTAGAGTTCTATTCTGTTTTTACTCACAAATTACTTTTTACATAGGGGAACATTCAAAATTGGCAACACCCACCTATAGTTTGTAGTAGGGGTATGCACGGACCCCCTGCTCCGCCCCGCGGGCTGATCCGAAAATTTCGGATCGGCCCGCTCCACTCCGCGCCGCTCCGCCCATACTCCGCTCCTCTTCGCTGCAGAGCTCCGGCTCCGAATCGGAGCTCCGCAGTGGAGGGGAGTGGCGCCAGGTAAGGCCGGGAGAGGAGGGCGGGGGGGTTTACTGGGCCCTGCCACCGTCGCCGCCCATGCGGCAGAGCCCAGTAAGGGACCAAGGGGGAGGGGGGCCTTACCTGCCTCCATCCGCGGTCCATCGGCTTCTTCAATTGAGCCCGCGGTTCAACCAGGAAGTCTGGGCCGCAAGTGCGGCCTAGACTTCCTGGTTGAACCGCGGGCTCAATTGAAGAAGCCGACGGACCGCAGATGGACGCAGGTAAGGGAGAGGAGGGGGGTTTACCGGGCCCTGCCGCTGTCGCCGCATGGGCGACAGCGACAGCGGCAGGGCCCGGTAAACCCCACTTACCTTTCCAGTGGAGCTCCGGATCGAGGCAAAGGATCCGCCTTCACCTCGATCCTCTTCGCCACGCTCCGCTGGCCCCCCCAATCCTCTTCGCCTCCGCCTTAAGGGCAGGCGAAGCCCCCCGCTCCGCTTCTAATTCGCCGGTCCGATTAGAAGCGGAGCACATCCCTAGTTTGTTGTGGTAAAGTCTACTACCTCAGGATTCTAGTACCTTGGCAAAGCCCATTACTTCTCTCATGCCATCATTGGCCCCATAACACCAAAGATGGCTTCGGATTGACTGAGCTCCCCTCCATTCTTGTTTCTATGGGAAAGGTTCAGGAAATTAAAATGGCGATAGGCAGATGCAGTCTCAACAGCCGGCACTGAGAATTCTCAGGCTTCTTTCCCTATTGCACACTCACTCCAGGAAACCGGCCAGATGCTGAAGTGGCTCGTCCCAAAAGTATGGTGGTGGCAACAATGGCAGGACGAAGACTGATGGGAGAACATCGGCCATGGTCGAAGAAGAGTGGCCCTGCTGACCAACAAAGCAAAGTGGAGACAGTGTGGTGTACTGGTTAGAGTGTTGGACTGGGACTCAGGAGATCTGGGTTCTAGACCCCACTCAGCCATGAAGCTCATGCTGAAGTGGCTCATCCCAGCCCAGCCTACCCTGCAGGGTTGTTGTGAGGATAAAATGGAGAAGGACTATGTAAACTGCCTTGGCTTACTTGCCAGAGGGGGAAAAGTTGGGAAATAATAATAATAATAATAATAATAATAATAATAATAATAATAATAGGTAACCCCCCTCAAAGGTCTGTCATCAAGGTACCTTGTGGGGGTGGGCTCTCAAATGTGGAAGCACTTATGGATATGTTCCCCCATGCAACTTCATCTGGCTCTGAGTTACCCTACCAAATTTTAGTCACAATGGGATTAAAAAATTTGCTTGCACTTACAGTTGTGAGAATCAGAAGCGATGAGCATCTTGTTGTGCTACTATTTCATCCTGAAAAGAAAAAAAATGACCCATCTGATCCTTACAGAAGCCCGTTTATTCCTCAGCCTTTCCGGCTGATGGCCTGCTAACCACCTCAAGTTGCAATCCTATGCCTGTTTAGATAGAAGAAAAGAGTCCTATAACTGGCTGGGAAATGTTTGGAGTTGTAGGACTTTTCCCCAACTAAACCTGCATAGGCTTGCACCCTTAGTACATGTGCTCCGTAGACTTTGAGGGTACTTGATTTTGATTTTTGTTGTTGTTGTTGTTAGGCCTCACCACCCATGGAGTGGACATAATGTCCGAGCCCCTTGGGCTACTGCCTGAAAGAAAGGCAGTAGCCCTGAGAATGCATATGCCAGCCATCTGTACCCTGTATATTTGATGGTTTCTTCTCCATTGTGCTGTCCAGTGTGCAATTATATTTGATATATACAGTATGCCCAGCAGTACAACAGCAACACCTTTCGTTATATATCCCTGCTGCTGCTGAAGCACTTCAGCCTCCCTTTTGTTTACCCAAGTCTCCTCAGAGCCCTATAATGAAAACCACATTTCTTTTGGAAGTGCTGCATTTTAGTAGCCAAAGGTGGAGCTGTAGACCTCATGAAAGAATAATGCCAAGTTTCTGTTGGTGATAAAGATGACTTTCCTTCGAATAGATAAAAACAGATGAATTGAAGAGGGAGAAACTATCTACTACCATCATGGGGAATGGAGAGAAAGAGAACTGCCTACAATAATTTATATTTGTTTACTTCCTCTCTTCCCAGAGCACATTGCTGGCTGTCAGAGGAGGCTCCAACAATGAAAAATGTGGTGGGTGCTGAGCTGGTGCTGAGGACTCAGCAACTAAGGCCACTGTGTGAGCAAGCAGAGTGCTGGACTAGATGTACCCTTGGTCTGATCCAGCATGCCTTTTCTTCTGTTCTGATATTCTTATGATATCAGATTCTTATGATATTACACCACAGAAATCCATTTGGGGGCTGGTGGAGTTTGATGGGTTTTAGTAGATTCAGCTCCTAGACTTTGTTTCAGTTTCCACTGTAGGGCCTCAAACAATTTGCAGTGAGTTACTGATTTCCTGGCATTTTGTGCATTTTTCTCCACAGGTTCTGCAAAATACTAATATTTCTGAGCAATTTGCGCAAATTCAGTCATAATTTCCGCAAATTGCTCAGAAACTTGCACAAATTGCTCAGAAAGATGTGCAACTTGCAAAAAAGGGGGAATGTTCAGCCCATGAAGCCAAACCATGTCATGCATGCTGTGGAACTCTGTCAAGTCAAGAAAGACCCAGGTTTTCCAGCAATGGACATCTCTACACTCTTTTTGCAATTCTGTCACTCTGGTACCCATAGTCTCAAGCTATTGCAGCAAAGAAACAGAACTAATGGCAACAGAGAAAGAAGTAGTCGCCTATGTTCTCCTTTTGGCTACAGATGAGAGGGCATGACTACACCATACATTTATCTCAGGGTCATCCCTAGATCATCCCTGTGCATCGGTTATCCCAATTTTGCCTGCATTCCTGGGACCATACCAAGGACTGTGGGCAGTGTGGCGCCCACTCCCAGCTTCTCCCTACCTCCCCGCAAGTAGTGGGGCTCTTAAAATGGGCATGGAGCTGCACAGGGGTAGTCCGTGCCCATCGGGGGTGGGTGGGGGGAACAGTTCAAAGGGTTGTTTGTTTTTTAAAGTTACAGGTACTGGAGGGCAATTGCATGACCGGCTCTTCTTCATTAAAAAAAATGGTGGCCGCGACATCACTCCTCCCTTCCAGATTGCACAGCCATCTAGACGTTGGGGGAAGATGACGGAAACAGGTAAGTCCATGATCCTCCTCCCTCCCTCTCTCTACACCTTTAGGTGTAGATGAGCCCTTTGTCACAGCAAATGTAGGCAGGAAAAATCCTTACTAGAGTGGCCAGTTACACAATGCCAAAAAAGAAGCCATACATGGCCCTTTAAAAGGTTGGAAAAGGACACCGTGTTCACCCAACCTGCACATGCTAATTTCTATGTAGCAATGTAAATTTAGAAACAATTTCCTATAATTCTGATAGAAATCCGATACAAAACATGGCTTTTTAACAAAACCTTTGATGGTTAAATTCACTAAGATGGCACATTCTTTTAACCGTTTTAATTGTTTTTACTGCTTTTAAATTATATTGTTTTAACTTGGTTCATGGTTTAATTTGTTTTTAGCTGTGTATATTTATTGTTTTATACTGTATGCTTTTATGTGTACACTGCCCTGAGATCCTAATGATACAGGGTGGGATAGAAATGTTATAAATAAATATATATAAAAATAAATAAACAAAATATCATCATAGTGTGACCAGTTCAGACTGCTGTCCAGGTACAAATTATTTACGGGCAAATTCAAGGCCCTTTCTTACGGTTTCTTGTGGTTCTTTAAACCTGACATGGACTGGACAGTCTGTCAAATAGATGCCTTCGAGTACAGGACAGCCCTTTGATAGATGTTCAGACAGAGGACTGTCCTTTGAAACGTAGAATGCCTGGCCATCCCAACCCTTATCATTGTCCCATAGATGAAGAGCTCATCTACAAAGAGGGATGCTTGCTTACAATTTGGACTTGCTATTATATTCCAGTGATTCAGCAGTATAAGTGAAACAGGAAAGAAACCCAACAATGCCTTCCTACAACTCATGAATTGTAGAATACTGCGTCGGAATGGCCACGGTGCTCCAATATATTCAGACGGCTCTGCATTATTTGTTGAACAAACTCTGCCAAAATGAGATCCTAAAGGCTCCCTTGCTGAAATGCTTGTCAATTTGAGTGGAACTATCTTTTTTAAAAAATCTGGTCAAAGAGCCTTAATTAGTTGCCATCACTCTAAGGAATAGGGAGAAGGGGTATTAAAACATTCACAAGGCAGCACTAATTTAGCCTTCAGGCAAAGTATTAGATTATCCAGTTTGGATAAATAGGGAAGAAATTAGATTTGTGTAGCTACTCAAGGCAGTCCAGATGTAAAAGCAAATCAAGCGCCGTTTGCGTATGATACATGTGGAGGGCATGGGAGCAAAGGGTACTGGGCCCACATGACTGGCCCCAACCCGAAGGTCCCATAGTTTGCCCCAGCCCCAGTATCCGTGCCTTAAGTATGAACATCTGCAAGGGGGAAGTCTGTATGTGTAGATCTCAACATGCATAGGTTTCCCTGGGAACAGGAAATCTTGCACTTTCATGAGTTGTATTGGAGGAGACATTTCTGCACGTTCAGCTTTTCTCACTCCTGTACACCAACCTACACCTGCTGGCGTTCCTTCTATTAAAAGTGCACAATCCTATCCTTCCTTGCAGCTTCCTGATCAAGGGCAGTTTTGGTGAGCAATACTGAAAAATGAAATTAATTATTAACTAGTGCTGTGCAAAAAAAAAAAAAAAGATTATTCCATTTCTGGCATTTCATTTGCGGGAGGGAGGGACAAAAACTCTGGTGAAAGAGGATGAGACAGGTGAGAATTTCAGAGAATTTTCTCCTTGGAGAGGGGGGCAGGATTTCTATATACTTTTTTAAGTGCAGGAAGTTTTGAGTGGTCTTCTTTCTATTATTATTATTATTATTATTATTATTATTATTATTATTATTATTATTTTAAAAGACAACACTTCTGGCACTTGGAGTGGCCCAGGAGTTCTTCCTGAATGCCTATTGGAAAGGGTGAGGCATCCATGAAGAACTGCCAGGCTCCTCCAAGTGGTGTGTGTGTGTGTGTGTGTGTGTGTGTTTAAATAAAAAAATAGAATGAAGACCACTCAAAACTTCCCACACTTAAAAAGTTATGTAGAAACCCTGGGCATGTCTACACAGGGCAACATCCCAGGGCTTGTTCCGGGATCGTCCCTGTGCGTTTACATGATTCACAGGGGATCCCGGGAGCAGAGAGGGAAGATCCCTCCATTTCCCTGGGATATTGCCCTACACTTCTATCCTGATTTTTCCCGCAGTCCCAGGATCATCCCGAGACCGTGGAATGTGTGGGCAGCCATCCTGGTTTGTCCCTGCTCCTGATACAGCCGGGAACTGGGCACGGGGCACAGAGCTCTTCAGGAGCTCCGTGCCCATCCGGGGTGGGAGCAAGTGGGAGTGGGATTGTTTAAAAACAACAACAAGAAACCACCAACCTTTTTGATGGAGCACTCCTGCACTCATTTTCGATAAAAAGAAAAAAACACCCCCAAATGGTGGGCATGACGTCCTCTTCCTCCTAGGAAGTCACATGCTGTGTGTAGACTGAGACGGAGGATCTCACAATCAGAAAACAGCGAGATCCTCCCCCTCCCTCCTGGGATGTTGGGAGGTCTAGCCATGCCCCCTGCCCCCTCCCCAAAGAGAAATTTCTCCAAAATTCTCCCCCTCCCTGCGAAAGAGGCAGATAAAGCAATGCTTCTTTCACTGTGAGAGAAAATGCACCCCAAAATTGGGGAGGGACAGAATTTGGTGCAGCGCTTTTATTATCATGCCCCTGCAGTCTGGGCCATTGCCCTCAGTTGGCTTGGTTCTCACACCAAGCATTGGGCAGAGGCACTGGAAAGAGCCCTCTGAACCTGTTCTACCATTGCTGCCTGCATGTTTACCCACCTCTCACTCTGGTCCAGACAACAGTGATGGTGTGAAGGAGGAGGAGTAGATGCCACTGCCTGCTTGCTCATTGGCTGTCTGCCTGGCAACCATGCAGGGGTAGCAAACCATGAGGAAAAGGTTCATCAACCTCTGGCACCAATGCTGGTGAAAAGAAGAGTGCTCCATTGAGCGTGACCTCCCCAAGGGCCCTCCATAGCCTGGAGCTGGCACTGCTGCAATATCCATGCATTGCCCAGGCAGATGTCATTGTCAGTTTTCCAGCTTCTGATTTCTTCTCTATGGCCCATGTACCTTTGCGCTGTCGTGACCTCAGAAAGAGGCCCGGTACTCTGTATGTCCTCCTGAAATAAAGGAGTACCACCAACTCGTACCTGACCTTGGATCACTCCTCTGCACTCGCTGACATCATATGGTGTGCTTCAGTACAGCATCCATTGATTTTTCTGCTACTGCTTTCCTTCACCTCCAGTGACTTGCATCATTGTGCTTCGTGGCCACAGGTGTCTGTTTCCAGAGTCTAAAAATATAACTCATGCCTAGCAATTGGAGGGCTGAAATAAGGACATCCAGATGCAAAGGAGGATAACAGGGCTCCTGTAGCAGCAATTTAGGATTTAGGGAGATCCACAGCTGGAGGAGGTGGAGATCAAAAGGGCATCCAGAACCACTCATCCATGCATAATTTTGTATACCTCTATCATGTCTCCCCTTAGCCTCCTTTTTTTCCAAGCTATACAATCCCAGCTGTTGTAACCTTCCCTCGTAGGGGAGATGCTCCAGCCCTTTAATCATTTTAGTTGCCCTTTTCTGCACTTTTCCCACATCCTTTTTAGGTGTGGTGACCAGATACAAAATGGGAATAAGACCTTTCAAATCATATGCCTGCAGTTGACTGGTTGCTTTTCATGGGAGTTTTCTGCTAAAATGGAGAGAGAGAGAGAGAGAGAGAGAGAGAGAGAGAGAGAGAGAGAGAACTCATGTGAGCAGTGTAGATCAGAGCCACAAACTGTATTTATTTGTTTATAACTTTTGTAAACCACTCCACATCTAGGCAGATTCCAGAGGGGTGAACAACATGAGATAAAACGAACAAACGATAAAAAGAATAATACATGATATTAAAATCATTCTTTACAAAACAGGGTGGGAGGCTGGTCAACCAAGGAAGGCTTCCTGGAAAAGAGCTGTTTTAAGGAGGTGCCAAAAATAACGCAGTGTTGGCGCCTGCCTGACTTCCAGAGGCAGGAAGTTCCATTAGAAGGGGGCCACCACACTGAAGGCTCTTCTCCAGCACTCCAGTGAGGTCATAGGTCCATGTGGAACCACCAGGAGGATGCTGTGTGATGACATCAGTTACCGGTAGGTTGGTAAGAGAGAAGGCGCTCTCTCAGGTATCCTGCTCCCAATTTGTTTAGGGCTTTGTAGTTTTAGAACCTTAAACTTGGCCCAGTATCAAATAGGCAGCCAGTGCAGTTCCCCAGCAAAGGAGTTGCATCCTGAAAAGGGACAGCTCTCAACAACAGCCAAGCTGTTGGATTCTGTACATTATTATTATTATTATTATTATTATTATTATTATTATTATTATTATTTATATAGCACCATCAATGTACATGGTGCTGTACAGAGTAAAACAGTAAATAGCAAGACCCTGCCGCATAGGCTTACTCTTGCATTTTTTTATTCTCACAGAAGAGGAATGTTGTTTTCTCATGAATTTGGGGATTGTGTGGACCGTTCATTCCTCAAGAGAATTATTGTCGGAATGGACTCACTGTTCCAGAAGTGTTTGTGCACAGTTCTAATATTTTTCTGTAAAATGTCATTAGTGACCTTAAGAAAACTGCTTGATTGCGGCTAACAAACCATACAGTCATATTGTGCTATGGAAACTATGCTATTGTTGATTATATACGATCTGAATTAATCTTGCCCCCTTCATGCTTTATTCTAAGTGAAGGATAATCATTTCAGGTGATGGAATAGGGTTGCATTGCAGGCTCCACCACTGATGTTTTTGCCCACCAGCCTGGCTCCAGGCCTCAACCTGCAAAAGTTGAGAGAAATTTGAAGGAGCACAGCTACACTGATGCATAAGGACTTTTCTAAACATGTGGCAGTTAGAAATAGGGTTGTGCACCACCTTGGGTTGAATCCCCGAAACCGAGGCAAGGCCGGCTGATTTGGTCCACCTCACCTTGGTTCCAAGTCGGTTCTGGGTCAGCCCGAGTTACCCCAAGGCCAAAGCAGATTGGTACCAAAGCCTCAGAGTGCCTCGGGCCACTTCAGAGTGGCGCTGGGACCTTCTTCCCAGCACAAGGCTGGACGTGAGTCCATTGGACTCACCTCCTCTCCCCAGCCTCCCCACTCACCTGCTACCACCAGTGCATCACCCGCCACATTGCCACCGCCATTGCTGCCATTGCCGCCGTTATCCACCACATCATCACTGCAACTTACCAGGAAAACAATGTCCTTCTGAGAGCCAGGCCACGATTTCAAGATATTGCAGGGGCTCTGTATTTGTATATCTATAGCTACAAACCACGTTGGCCATAAAGGGAGAATGGCCCTTTGTGGGTGCCGTAGTTTGCAACCATAGATATACTTAAACAGAGCCTCCACAATTTCTTGAAATCGTCGCCTGGCTCTCAGGAGGATACCATGTTTCCAGGTAAGTCCCAGCATCAGCAGCTCTGCGTTGAGGGGGTGAAGGGGCAGCGAGGGAGTGGCAAAGGAGGGAGTGGGGAGTCCAATGGACTCCCAGACAGCCTTGCTCCCAGCTTTCCTGGGTGCCAGCCATGTGGTTGGAACCCAGGGACCCACAAGGCCAAACCGCCTTTGGCCCCCCAAATCTTGCCTTGGCTTTGGCGCTGAGGCAATGCGGGCAATATCCTGCTTGGTGTAGATGAGCCCCAAGTGTCCAGTACTTAGTTGCATTGTTCTTATGTTTGCAGACTATTTCCTGTATTGTTTTCTGTAAGAAAGTGTATTGAATTCAAGCCCTGGCAAGTTTATTCCAAAAGCTCCATAGAACCCTCAGAGGCGGAGTTCACACAAGCATTGTTCATCCAGCAACCCCCACACTCACCATGCGAGTTCAGTTGTGCAAACTGGCCCTCTGCACAGCGAGTGTCGCTGTTTATGATACTGTCCAAACTACCTTCACATTATCACACAGATTCTGTATTATTTTTCTCTTCTATAGCCCCTGCCATGTTTGGAGTCAGCTATAGGTTAGTGCTTTTAATCTTGTTCCTTTTTAACAAGTTCGAAAATCAAACCGGAGAAGAAGGGCTCTATGACACCACATTTTTAATATGTTCTCTTGGTCCTGTTTTTATTTAAAAGGAGGTGTTAGGAGGAAAATGGCTGAGGGGGTGGGATATATAAACAGACTGTCATCTTGTCATATAAAGTTGTCAATAAGAGTTAAAGCACTATGAAAAAGATGCTTTCTTCTTCTTTTTCTTCTCTCCCTGGTGCATTCAGTTATATTTCTACAGTTTTATCTGGCATTCCACCATGTAACAACCTACACTCTAAACCTTTCAGAAATGTCTTCATTGTAGCAGAGGCTGAGCTTGGCGAGGGAGAAAGGATTTGGACTTCTAGGGGAAGTAGTTTATCTAATACTCTTCCGTCCCCCGTCCCCCTTCTTATTCCTACAGCAGAATCCAGGAGAAGGGAGTGGGTGGGGGCTGATACCACAAAGTTTCACAGCTTCTCAGTTTGAAAATAAACACATAGCTGAATGCAATACAGTTGGAGGGCTGAGCCATGCATCCATCCATCCACATAGAAATCTGGTTCATTTATACCTAGGCTATTTATTTATTTATTTGTTTGTTTGTTTGTTTATTACATTTATATACCACCCCATAGCCGAAGCTCTCTGGGTGGTTTACAAAGATTAAAACACAGAGCATTAAAAACAAAGGTTCAAAATTTAAAACCATAAAAAGCATAAAAACAGATTGCATACAATATCCATCTATTCTGGGTCAATTAAAAACTCAACATATGCTGTTAAATGCCTGGGAGAAGAGAAAAGTCTTGACCTGGCAATGAAAAGATAACAATGTTGATGCCAGGTGAACCTTGTCAGGGAGATCATTCCATAACTGAGGGGCCACCACTGAAAAGGCCCTCTCCCTTCCTCTGAGCTTCCCTCGGAGTAGGACCCTGGAGGAGGACCTTAGATGCTGAGCATAGTGTATGGGTAGGTTCCATGTGGAACTCTTTAGATACCACCTTCCCTCTGCCATGCAGATAACATCCACATGACGCACAAGGGATCCTGGGAGCAGGGAGGGATGATCCCTCCCTTTCCCCGGGATATCACCCTACCCTTTTTTTCATGGTTTTTCCGCAGTCTCAGGATGAACCTGAGACCGCAGAAAGTGTGGCCCGCCATCGCTATTTGTCCTGGCTCCTCATGAGTAACCACAAGGAGCCGGGCAAGGGGCACAGAGCTCCTCATGGCAACAATCTCACAATCATAAAATTGTGAGATCGTCGCCCTTTTACCCCCTCGTCTAGCTGAGGCCAGTGAGTTTCATGGCCAAGTGAAGGACTACCCAGATTTCCTGAGCCCCAGGCCAACACTCTAACCACTATACCACACTTGCCTTCATTTATAGCGGAGTAGGGAACCTTTGGTCCATCCATATGTTGTGGCCCTCTGACTCCTATCAGCACCAGATAGCACAGCCAAAAGTCATGGACGGTGGGAAGTCTAGTAAAACAATACCTTGCAAGCCACCATTTCTGCACCCTGGATTTACAGACATTGCCACCACCCATTGTGAAGTGCTTAGTTTCATTTTGATGATGCTTGTTGTTTCTTATCAAGTTTCATGCAAGCAGCTTTGGGAAGCAGGAAAAGCAATGTCTACATTATTGAAATAAATGAATAAGTTGGTTGTTACTAGGTCCCAGTAGAAGTAGTGAGACTTAAGATAGGTGGTCAATGTCCTCCATCTCAGAAAGCCATGGCTGAGGAATTGTCTTGCGACATTATTTGTTCTGATGTGCTTCCCAATTAATAGCTCTCATAAAGCAAGACTGGGCATCCTGCTAAAAGAATAATTTCCACTGGAGAGAAAGATTTGTTCAATTAATCTTGTGCTAAGTTAAGATCAAAGACAACCAGCTTAAAAGGATGGAACATTTCCCCATAAAACAAATCTTATGTAGAGATTATGAAATGTATGGTGACTTCAATACAGCATTCAGATTTACTGAGAAGCTTTGGTAGCATCAGCTATTCTGTCATTTCTTTTGGGTTTCTTTGTTTTTTTACCTCAGATGCTAAGATAATGCTCCAAATACCTGAGTTATTCATTCCCAAATTGGGTTTTGTCATTTTTCATGAACCTGGAAACTATATCATGGAGGATATGTCTATCAATGGCTACTAGTTACGATGGCTATATATTACCTCTGTTATCAGAGACAATATGCCTTTGTATACCAGTTGCTTGGAAACATGGGTGGGAGGATGCATTCATGTTCTACTTATGGGCTTCGCATGGGCATCTGGTTGGTCAATGTGCCAACAGAATGCTGAACTAGTTAGGCCTTTAATTTGGTTTAGCATGGCCCCTCTTATACGTGGGTGTGGGTGTCCTTGTCTGCTTTGAATATTCCTACTAGAATATACAGAAATTGGCTGCCTATTTCACTGAGATATGTTGTAGGGCAGTACTTAAAGCCTTGAACGAGGACAAGAGAGACACAGGTTCAAATCCCGACTAAGCAGTGAAACTCACTAGGGGCTCAACTACACCAAGCAGGATATTGCACTATGAAAGTGGTATATAAAAGGCAGGAGACACACTGCTGCTTTATAGCGGTATTGAAGTGCACTGGCAACTGTTGGGGCCCACGGACACAGACCATATACTGCTCTCATAGTGCTTTATCCTGCTTGGTGTGACTCCTGCCTTTTATATACCACTTTCATAGTGGAATATCCTGCTTGGTGTAGATGAGCCCTAGGTGACCTTAAGCCAGTCACACACACTCAGGCCACAGCTAGACCTAAGGTTTATCTTGGGATCACCCAGGTTTTGCTCCTGCCTGAGCACTGGATCCCCTGTGTGTCACCTAGATGAACAGGTTTGACCCCTGGATGATCCAAGGATAAACCTCAGGTCTAGCTATGGCCTCAGTCTAACATAACTCGCAGGGTTGTTGTGAGATAAAACACGCATGCTACTTTAGAAAATGTGGGATATAAATATTATAAATACAAATAAATGTCTACAAATATATTCAGCCATTTCAGTTGAATATTAGAAGAAACTTCTTGTCAGAGCGGTTTGACAATGGAACCAGTAACCTGGGTAGGGGAAGGGTGTTCCCCCTCACTGGATGACTTCAAGTGGAAGCTGAATGATTATCTGTTCAGGTTATCTATTCAGGATCTCAGGATCTCCTGAGATTAAGGGCCAGGATCTCTTCTCGATCCTCCCAGAGTGCAGGACACGGAATAACGGGCTCAAGTTAAAGGAAGCCAGATTCCAGCTGGACATCAGGAAAAACTTCCTGACTGTTAGAGCAGTACGACAATGGAATCAGTTACCTAGGGAGGTTGTGGGCTCTCCCACACTAGAGGCCTCCAAGAGGCAGCTGGACAAGCATCTGTCGGGATGCTTTAGGGTGGATTCCTGCATTGAGCAGGGGGTTGGACTCGATGGCCTTGTAGGCCCCTTCCAACTCTGCTGTTCTATGATTCTATGATCTATTGGGGAGTCTTCAGGCTCATGAAGTGTTAGTCAGGCTTGCTAGCACCACTATTTTCCTTCTTTCAGTTCCCATCTACTAAAGGTGAGGAAAAGATGCTGATAGGAGACAAGTATTGAAATAAATAAACAATAAACAAACACAGGTGTAGTGATATTGTCCTATATTACTGGAGTATTATAAGGATTAATGAGGTGATGTAGTGACTGCCATTCCCCTCCTGGTTTGCTGCCAGAGAGACCCACCTGCAGCATCAATTCCCAGGCCTTCTAAATAATAATAATAATAATAATAATAATAATAATAATAATAATAATAGTATTCTGGAGGGCCTCACATTCCCTGCTCCTGCTATAAGATCTAAATTTTCCTGTTCAAGCACATTTTGCATCCTCCCTCTATTTTAGAGGCTAGTAGCTCCCAGGGTCAGAATATTGCATTCTGAGCTCCAGGTGTTGGGCTCCAACTCGGGGTTGTAGTCCAACAACATCTGGATGAGTACGATTTTTCCACCCTCTGTACTGTGCTTCATCAGTGCTGTTTATATAAACTTATTTCTCTGTAGTTTTTTATATCCAAGTTGTCCAGATCTTGAAAGATTTTATGAGATTTACTGGAACCTATCAAGCAACATTCTAATCTTGCCAGCTTACTAGCCTAAACCATCGTTTGAAACATAGGTACAACATATATTGTAAACCGCCCAGAGAGCTTGAGCTATGGGGCAGTATATAAATTTTAATTATTATTATTATTATTATTAATAATAATAATAATAATAATAATAATAATAATAATAATAACAACAACAACAAAAACTGGGGAATGCTGGGAGTTGTAGGACTGTCTAAACATTCATAGAGTTATACCCTAAGATAATGGACTAGTCAAAAGACATGTGGAGAATCTAAAGTCTTTCATTTCTTTGTCCAATAAATAAAAGGAACTCATGCATTTTGTAACACGTTTCCATTTACTGTATCCTTTATCTCCTTGCCTTTGAAACAAACCATAGCTTTATTTCTGTATTCAGGATGCATCCGTTCATTTAAAAACTATTATTTCCTTAGACTTTATCAGTGCACAGCCTGGAAATTACTATTCGCTGATGTATCTCCCCCGAGGAAATCTATATGTGATATTTCAACTTTATACAGACTTTTATACAGGGATCCATTTGAGAGGAAATGGTATAAAATTAAAGTATGAACCACTCAGAACCGGAAGATGCTCCCAGTGAGAATAGGAGTGCTGTGCCATTAATGCAGAAATTATTATCGGCACCTCTTTACAAAAAAAAAATGTAATTAAGAAAGGCTGCATACCTAAGTCTGGGAGGTAAGTCTTGTTGAGCTCAGTGGGAACTATAGCCAAGTAAACATATTTAGGGTAAAGCTATAAGATTGTAGAACAAAGCTTTTCTTATCTTGATTTTTTCTTTCAGTATCAACTTAAGAATGAAACATCTTTGGCAAGGTCTACTCCCCCATGACTGGACTATTTTTGCCAGCTCCAGGCTTTTAGGAGGGTCTTAGCCAAGACGCCATCAATGGGCTCCCTCAGTGAGTCTGGTATCTCACCAGCATTGCTACCAGCCACTGCTGATCCCCCTCTTCCTCAAATTTGCTACCACTTGCTTACTTGGCAGGCAGCCAATGAACAAGCAGGCAGTGGCATCTCCTGCTTCTCCTCCCACCACTAACATTGTATGGGTCACCAGGTGAACAAGCATGTTGCAATGGTGAAGAACAGCAGGTCCAGGAAGCTGTGACCTGCTGTCAGTGAGCCTCCTGCTCAGTGGGGGCCCTCAGAAGGCGTCCAATCATGCCAGCCCTTGACACTGGCCCTGCATGTGGTTCCTCCTGTTGGGTTATTGCCAGAACTTTTCTCCTTCTGGAACTCTGTTTGTGCTCAGAAACAAACACACATCACACAGGTCTTACACAGCAGAGCTGGTTTAGTTCCTTCAGGTTTCTGTGCAGTCCAATTCAGATCAGTTCAGATCAGCACACTGAGGCATACACAGAGAGCAGTGATCATAGAGCAGTGATCAGTAAGCAGTGATCAGTTCCATTTTACACAAGTGAGAAACTATATACACATCTTACACAATTCTTATCTACATTACATACATCTGTGATGAGGCTAACTTAGAATCTTGGCAAGGTTCCCAGAACAGCCTCTATCTCAAGGTAATTGCTCACAGATAGTCTTTCTCTGTTTAACCCTGAGATAGCCATACACACACAATTTTAATGACTAAGCAAGTATTTCTTTTCATATACTTAACACCTCCTCCCCCCCTTTGTTTCTTCAAATGTATGCTTTAAAGGGGGGTTGCATAGATTCCTGGAGGAGAAGGCTATCAATGGCTACTAGCCCTTATGATTGTGTGCTACCTCTAGTATTCGAGGCAATAAGCCTATGTGCACCAGTTGCAGGGGGACATGGGTGGGAGGGTGCTGTTGTACCATGTCCTGCTTTGTTGGTCCCTGGTCGACAGCTGGTTGGCCACTGTGTGAACAGAGTGCTGGACTAGATGGACCCTCAGTCTGATTCAGCATGGCCCTTCTTATGTTCTTACGCTGTGACCTTTGAACCTTTCCTTTCAACTTTATTTTGGCTTGGCCATCATCATTCTAACCTTTCTGCTCTTCATTTCCCTTTCTACCTTAGTATTTCTAGATCAGACCCAAGACCCATTCAGGCATCTTACATCTATGCATTCCATATCTAGAACAAACTTGTGAGGAGAGGGCGTGCTCATCATCACTTTTGTAACCCCCTGCTCATGGAGGGTGGCTTTGTAAAGAAAAGACCCTTCTGTATCCATAGTGCCTCTCCACTAGGGAAGTTGTGAGTGCCTGACTGAGTCTGGGAGTCCGACGGACCACCCCCAGTCCCAGTTGGATGCATTTGGTGCGAGCCCATGGTTCAACAACAAGCCACACTCAACCACTGAGTGTGGGTTAGTGTGTTATCTGAACAGTGTGTTATCTTGTCAGCCCCTTAGCCGTGCCCCCAAGGAGAATCTACAAATGCAGCCCAGTGGATTCTCTGTCTTTCTGTCCATTAATTAGCCACAAGCAACAGTAAAACTTCAATGCCTCCTTATGACCCCATTCACTTGCCAGAGCAAGAAGAGTCCATCAATTGTCCAGGCGCTTTGGCAGATGGTGTCATGGCTCCTGCTCTGAAAAAAAGCCCTAGAGCTGCACTCCCCAACTTCCCCGCTCCACTACACCACTGGTCACAGAAGTATGCTCCTTGCCATATACTAAACATGTTGCTGCTAGGAAATGCCCTTATTTTTCTCAGCAATCTAGACAGCTTTTTATAATCGATGCATCTAGGTAGTAGCTGCGTGTGTGTGTGTGTGTTTCCCCTCTGCTAATCTGAGAATCCTGGAATCCATTCATCACAGTGCCTCGAATCAATCACAGCCCGGCTAGATTATTTGCAGAATGAAGAACGAGCCACAGCAGCTCCTGCTACGGTGCTGCCCAGGGAGAAGCTTATTAGCAACATGTTGCTCACCAGCCCCTTACAGAGAGGTGCTAAAACATGTATTAAGTTACTTGTAGGGATGTCCGTCATTTGGAAATCTGGCCCTTTGGGGCCCCCCGATGGTTCCCTGCTGCCTGCCGGACTGAGCTTGCATTTGACCCAACTCAATACAGATCAAGTCAGGCCAGCTCAAGGGAAAGCAAGCCGAAACCTGGGAGGCCAAGTGGACGAAACCTTGCCAAGCTATATCCCTACCCCCTTGGAAGGATTCCTCCAACATCCCTAGTCACTTGCACCTAGAAAACATAATGCCGTACCCTCCAACTGTTCACAGATTATTTTCATGCTAAGGATCATTGATCAAGCCACTAACGTGGGATTCCCCAATATTTTTAGATCCATCAGCACATTTGAGAATTTGATGAAACATGCTATGGGCACCACCACAAAATGCCTAATCACCACTTTGGCATCTACTTGTCCTAACTATAGATCTTACACTGCACCTGCTTCATTGAAGACTTTATGTTTTGTGTCTCTTGGACACCACAATGTCTCTTTAATGAGGGGTTGTCTAATTAGGCTAATTCCTGGCAGTGCAATACAGTGACTGTTTCTTATAAACATCTGCTTTGGCAATATCCAGTAGTTGTGTTTTTTGGAGGAAGAGGTTATTACACAGATAAATTTTGTGCTAGATGCACATGCTCTTTTACATTATTTACCTGCTTAATAGAGATTAAGACATTTTCAGTGTAAATGGATTCTCTGTGCCCTTTTAACAGCTAAAAGACTGATATTGCAACATTGGAAGGATAAACATTCATCTCCTATAATGCAATGAATTGAGGACCGTATAACACTTTCAATATTTGAACAGGTGGTATATGGATGCCATCTTCAAATGGATATTTATTTGAATATGTGTTCTGCTTTTGTTGATGCTTATGTGTAATTCCTAGAAAGGTGTATGTATTTATTCGTATCCATTCTTATGGATATATACAAATCCATGTACATATATTTAAGAACTTGGGGATGCCTATGGATGTCATATTGGGGACCCCTTCACAGGCGCCATTGGATGTGCCCACAGGTAGTATGGCACAATGTGATTTGCTTACAATGTGATTTGCAGACCACAAAAAAATGAGCTTGTCAGCATGTGTACATTTGAAAAAAATGTGCACGAAAAAATTATACTTTTCGAAAATGTGCAGAAACATACTTTAATGGGGAAAGAATGTGTAATTTCACAGATGTGCATAATTGATGCATATGCATTACTATAGGCATGCCTTTTCATGCTAAAAGGAAAAACAAAGCTCGTGATCTGATACAGACGCAAGATGGAATGAGCTTCAAGGTGGAATGAGCTTGAGTTTTGCTCATCCACACATCCGTATATTTCAGCACCAAACTTGCATTTGTCACCACGTACACACTCAGCAGGGACCCACAGTCTGCTTTGCCTCACTAAGCGGGGAAGACTTTTTTTATACCACTGACAATCTTCATCGCCCTCCTCTGAGCCCATTCCTAGGGCATGTCTAGACCGCCCGGCTTTCCGGGAGGGAGGAGGAGGATCTCACAATATGGTGATCATGGGATCCTTCCCCTCTGGCTACATGTGGCACATGACATCCCGGAAGGATGGAGGACGTCACACCCGCCAGTTTGGGTTTCCTTTTATCGCAAATGAGTGCAGGAGCGCTCCTGCGCTAAGGTACGTGCTGTTGTTTTTTAAAAAATATTCCCGTTCCCCCCACACCACCCCTGATGGGCATGAAGCTCCTGAGGAGCTCTGCACCCCATGCCCAGTTCCCGGCTCCTCACAGTTACTCGCAAGGAGCCGGGACAAAACCGCGATGGCCAGTCACACAAGACCACAGGGGAAAACGTGATTAAAAGGTATACCAATACCCCAGGGAAAGGGAAGGATCATCCCTCCCTGCTCCCGGGATCCCCTGTGTGTCACGTGGATGCACAGGAATGATCCCGTTGCGATCCCCGGGATATTGGAAGGTCTAGACATGCCCTATTTGTCTACATCTTTCACATAGGACAGAACCTCCCATCACTCACGAATGCAACAGCAGCAATTATTTGTGGTCTATCTGTACCGCTCCATTGTGAAAGCACAAACCTGTATGCAGAGCAGCAATCAAATTCATGGACCAACTCCCCAGAAGGATAGCCAGTTAAGGTCAGTGATGAAAGATGAGCAGAAGGAAATGAGTCTTGACGACATGCCTGAGTGAGGTGCTTTATGGCAAATGAGATGAAGAGAGAGATTCTGCCACGTCCCTTCTTATTATTATAGACTTCAATTCTTTTCAGAAGTTGCCTAACAATGTTAAGGCCAGAGGCCCAATGGGGCGCATGTGCAGCAACTGAGACTGTGTGCACAAAACACCACCAATCCGCTGCATGTTGGGACAGCAAGGAACCGAATCCAACCTCCTTCTCCCACCTTCCACACAGCCAATCAGTGAATTTTCAACATCAAGAGCATAGCAACTATTTACTGGCATGGCCTCCATGAAGTCTGGGGAGAGCAAACTGAGAATATGTATACTACCTCCTTTGTCATCACTGATGGCAGAGAACATAGGGGCCATAGTTCAGTAAGTGGAGTGCATCGTTTGCATGCTGAAGGCCCTATGTTCAATCACTGGTAAGAACATAAGAAGAACCATGCTGGATCAGACCAAGGATCCATCTAGTCTAACATTCTGTTCACAACCAGCTGCCCATGGGAAAGCTACAGCAGAACATGCATGCAATAGTACCCTCCAACATGTGTTCCTCAGCATCTGGTGTACATAGGCACACTGCTACTGGAGGTAGCATATAGCCATGAGAACTAATAGCCATTGCTAGTCTTCTCCTCCAGGTATTTGATAGGGCTGGAAAATTGTTGCTTGAAGCCCTGAAAAGTTGCTACCTGCCCACACTGACAATGCTGGGCTAGATGGACCAATGTTGTGACTCAACATAAAGCAGCTTTCTATGTTTCTATGCCCCTGCAGTGCGTTCAGTGTTCATGTTCGGAATCCAAATGGAGAATTATATGTCTGATTTCTCCCCCACATTAAAATGTGGGAAAGCATCAAGGGAAAAGGTTTTAATAGCCTTCTGCTTAATGTAATGTTCTATATGCATGGAGTTTCCACCATGGGAGGAGCCGCTCATAGGATCTAACTACATCTGGAGCTAATTGCATCACTTGCAATCGTGGTGTCATTGTTCTTTATTGAATTAAAAACATGGGGATGGTTTTTTATCAGGATCGTAGTGCCTGGGCAGGGAAGGTTTAACCATTCCCTCCCATACCAGGGTCCCAAGAAAAATCCCCGCACTCCTGTACTGCACAACTGGAGGTGGGTTGTTGTTTTTTTCTAATCCTAACTGCAGCTTGTGGAGTGATGTTTGCGGGATCACAGCTGAGGAGGGAAGGACTAAACCTGGGTGCTGAAGTCCTAATAAGAATCAAGAATCATCTGTAATTAAATCAAGAAAAAAATGACTATATGATTGCAAGCAACATCGTTAGTGTCCCATGTAGCTAGGTCCACAGAAAAATCAAATTGCCTTATACCAGATCAGACAATTTGTCCATCCAGCCCAGTAATGTCTACTATGACTGATAGAAGCTCTGCAGGATCTCAAAAAGAGATCTGTCCCACTACCTGCTACCTAACCCCTTTTTTAATGTGGATATAGTGATGCCTGTCTTTGGGAAATCCAGTTCTTTTTTTACTTGGCAGAGTTCTGTGGTGTGCATGTTTCGATTTGTGTCTGTGCGCTGAGCTGCTGGCTTTCCCCTGAACTCCAGGAACCATTTTTCTGCAGTCTGATGATTGTCTGGCAGTTGTCTGCCCTCATCCAAAGCTCTGGAAATTACAAAATTCCCTCCATTGCATAAATGGAGCCTTTACAGCCACCATTTACACCATGGCGGAAATGTGCAATTTCTAGAGCCTCCATTGACATTATTATTATTATTTATTTATATAGCACCATCAATGTACATGGTGCTGTACAGAGTAAAACAGTAAACAGCAAGACCCTGCCGCATAGGCTTACATTCTAATAAAACCATAATAAAACAATAAGGAGGGGAAGAGAATGCCAACAGGCACAGGGTAAACAGGCACTGGGTAGTAAACAGGCACTGGGTAGAATGGAGGTTCCAGACAAGGGCAGATTACTGCCGGGCACTCATTGGACGCTGAGCCACCAAAGAAGCAGGGGTGAACGGCAGCGGCAACCGGGCGTGCATCCGACAAGTCGGACCCGGGTGAGTTCATCCATCCCTAGATCCAGGAGCATTCATTAAATTCCCAAAGCAGCAACAAAAGGTTTCGAAGGGGAGGATAAGGATAAACAAACTGAGACTGTGATGAAAGGAATGCTAAATTTGGCTGTTTATCTCAACTTTCCAGAGATAAGTAGCCACTTTAATAGAGTATGACCTATTCCAGAAGGATCACTCCTCCCCCACTGGTTCTCAAGCCCTTGTGATCCCCTTCTTTTCAAGGAAGGAGAGACCATGAGGCCTTGACAGCCAGCAGGGGGAGGAGTCACCATCTCCACGTGCCAAACACGTGTTCTTTTCTTGAGGAAAGGTCAAAGGTTGGGCGCATGGTGGTAGCGACTCCTGCCTCCGTTGGCTGCCAAGGTGTCATTATGAAAAAAAGGAGATTGTGAGGAGTTAGCAGCTGCTGGCGGTGGCAATGAGGGCAGACTGTACCCCGCGGCTCTGTGAGTGGGTTTGCAGGTGAACACCAGGAAGTCAACTGGACTCCCAGTCCCTAGCAGGCACTCCCAACATCCCTACCTGTGCCCTTAGGCTCATAATTGGTAGAGAGCTTTTCATTTAGCAAGGTGCAATGTGAATGTCCAAGACTGTATCTTGGAAGTCTTTTTCTTGTTTTACGCGTGCTGTTATAAACTGAATTAAACACAAATTTAATATGTTAGATAAACTGAATTAATTGCAATTTTAATGTGTTTGGTCTCAGGTGTTGGTGGGGTTCTTTTTTAAAAAAAATCCTCTGTAATGGTAGGATTAGGCCTGAAAGAGTGATAGAGCTGAAACTCCCAAGAGAAGATTCTCTGTGGCTGAACACTTGACACATGTTTAACAGCAGTAGCACACAGAGACACGCTCATGAACAAAAAAGAAGGAAAAGAAAAGAAAACCTATTTTAAAATCATTGCTTTTGGACAGGGAAATTGACTTACATTTGAGAAGTACAAAATCCAAATTAACTAGCTAGCCTGAGGGAGAATATTACCAATGGGGCTGTAATCCTTCCTCGATGCAAAAGTGGTGATGAGGTAGACTTTGAGTCTTCATGCAACATATGTCTATCAGACACCCACAAAATAATATTTTCTTAACCATCAAGCTAAAGCTATCAGATGTTGAGGCCCATCTCTGCTGACATTACCATTATGCAATATTGATGTCTCTAAAGATTGAGAAATGACTCAAAGGCATTAAGAGGGGGTAATTTAAATCTGGTTATGACCTATAAAGCCCTATATGGCTCGGGTCCAGGTTAACTGAAAGACCGTATTCTCCCTTCTGAGCCTGCCCATGCTTTGAGATCTTTTGGAGAAGCCCTTCTTTCAGTCCCACCACCTTCACAGGTGCGCTTGTGGGAGAGGGCCTTCTCGGTGGCTGCTCCAGTGCTCTGGAACTCTCTTTCCGGGGAAGCTAGGGTGGCTCCCTCCTTGATGGGCTTTCGGAAGCAAGCTAAAACTTTTTTGTTCCAGCAGGCCTTTGGAGAATAATCTGGCCCTCCAACTATGTTAATGTCTTATAATTTTGTTGTGTATTTTCAACGTTCCCCCCTCCCAATATATGTTTTAAACTTTGTAAGGCCGCCTTGAGGCCCAGCATTGGGCAAAAGGCGGGATATAAATCATCATCATCATCATCTACCTGAGCTCCAGTAGGCTATGAGAAAAGAGAACATACCGAGGAGAGAGAGTTAGCTCAGTGGCAGGGCCGGCCCTACCATTAAGCAGTAGGAAGCAGGATCAGCAGGCTGTGGAGGAGGGGAAGAGCGGTGGCTGGCTGGCCCCAAAAGCTGCAACCGCTTGCTCACCCACACACCATGTGCCTTCTGTCTCTCTGTGCTGTGCCTCACTGCACCTCCCGACCCTGCTGGTCAGGTCAGCAGGTTTACTTTCCCTAATGGGGACACATGCACCCCCGTTACCAGCACACTGCCTCTGTAAGATCTTTCTGTCTTCAGGAGCTGTGCTGGACAGATGCACAAGCGCTGCGTGCCTCCTGAAGGCAAAAAGACCTTAAAGGCAGTACGCTGATGATGCAGGCGCATGTGACCATGGTAGGGAATGTAAGCTTCCTGGCAGCAGGCAGGTGAAACAATGTCGCAAGGGAAGGGCGGGAGGAGGCCATGAGGGGAGAGGATAACGGGACTGTGGGAGGGAAAAGGGGAAGGGGAGAAGGGAGCGGTGGGTTTCCATTCCAGGCGGCGATCTGATGAAAATGCTCACCCAGTGTGCGGCCGCTGTAATGAAGGCAAACTCCATGTTAGGAATTATAAGAAAGGGAATTGAGAATAAAATTGCCAGTATCATACTGCCCTTATACAAATTGATGGTGCGACCACACTTAGAATACTGTGAACAGTTCTGGTCACCACACCGAAAAAGAGATATTGTAGACCTGGAAAAAGTGCAGAGAAGGGCAACTCAAATGATCAAGGGGCTGGAGCATCTCCCCTACGAGGGAAGGTTACAACAGCTGAGATTGTTGAGCTTGGAAAAAAGGAGGCTAAGGGGAGACATGTGGATAAGGAGAATGTGGATAAGGAGACATTTTTCCCTCTCTCAAAATATTAGAACCCGGGGTCATCCCATGAAGCTGACTGGTGGGAGTACATAGTTAAATTATGGAACTCGCTACCAGAAGATGTAGTGATGGCCACCAATTTGGATGGCTTTAAAAGGAGGTTGGATAAATTCCTGGAGGCAAAGGCTATCAATGGCTACTAGCCCTGATGGTTGTGTGCTATCTGAAGTATTCAAGGCAGTAAGCCTGTGTGCACCAGTTGCTGTGGAACATGGGTGGGAGGGTGCTGTTTCACCATGTCTTGCTTTGTTGTTCCCTGGCCGATGGCTGTTTGGCCACTGTATGAACACAGTGCTGGACTAGATGGACCCTCGGTCTGATCCAGCAGGGCTCTTCTTTTGTTCTTATGATCTGCCTTGGGCCAGGCCTGCTCAGTGGTCCCCAACATGGCACCCAAAGGCATCCACAAAACATTTCCCCTATATTTTGATTGATAGATCAGCAAGCAGGATTTGACCCTTTTATGCCTCCTTAACTACAACAGAGCCCAAAAAGAATCATATTGAGCTTGCAAACAAGCTAGATTTGATCGTTTTTGGTGCTCATTAATGCTCCAGACACTATTTTTCCATTAAAAAACATAAATTAAATTCATTTTTCAGGTTGTCCAACAAACCGTAGCCCATGCGGAGGGAGTCAAAAATGCCCCCCGGACTTCCAAAATTGCCCAGACCTGCACTATGCACACCAAAACTTGGTTCTCCTTTGACATTCACAACAGAGTTCCCCATTCAAAAAATGCATACAAATGCATAATGTTAAAGAATGTATTATATGAGGATAATTGCTTGCAAGCAATGCATATATTAGGCAACAATGTGTATCCAAATGCTTGCATTAAAAGACATGTGGAAAAATGTTTACACATTTTCCACCATTATTTTTTTTAAAGTGTCATGAAGTTCAAGATGAACCAAAATTAAGATTGGAAAAATGAGAAATGGAGAAGAGCCTAAATTGTCAGGAGTGTCATAAGAAGAACAATGCTGGTTCAGGCCAAAGGTCCATCTAGTCCAGCATTCCGTTCACACAGTGGCCAACCATCTATCAAGCAGGGACCCACAAACAGGACACGGTGCAACAGCACCTTCCCAGCCAGGTTCCCCACCAACTGGTGTATATAGGCTTACTGCCTCTGTTACTGGAAGTAGCACATAGCCATCACGACTAGTAGCCCTTGAATGCCTTCTCCTCCGGGAATTTATCCAACCCCCTTTTAATGCCATCCAAATTGGTGGCCATCTTTGCATCTTGTGGTAGCAAATTCCATAATTCAGGGTTTTTTTTAGTGTGCAGTTGGACATAAAATGTGCAGTTGGACATAAAATGTGCAGTTGGACATAAAATGTGCAGTTGGAAATCTGATAATGTGCAGTTGAAAAAGTGGTGAAAAAAATAAGACGTGTTATGCGTATGTGTTTATTAAGAACTTAACAATAGACAAAGTTAGGGATGGCATGCACCACAAATTATATAAGGATGCAGGTGAAAGAGTCCTTGATGGTGTGACTGATGTTGTTGGGTCCTGTAACAGTGTTGCCTGAATAGAAGTGGGGGCAAAGTTGGCACTTGGGTCTATTGCATGGTCTGGTCCCTCTGTCTGTGTCTCTGTCCTGTGTACTGTTGCCGGTTAGCATCTGCTTCAGGTTGGGAGGTTGTCTGTAGGCCAGGACTGGTCTGCCCCCCAAGGCTTGTGAGAGAAAAGTGTCTGTGCTGATGATGGGTTGGCGTTCACTGATGATCTGTTGCAGTGGTTTCAACTGAGGGCTGTAGGTGACCACCAGTGGTGAACTTCTCTTGGTCTGTCATCCTTCCTGGGTATCTGTATGGCCCTGTCAACCTGTCTTTAAGTTTAAGGTGCTACTATTGTTGGTGATAATCTGTCCAGCCGTGAAAGAGAAATAATGTGTTTGGTGGGGGCGGTGTGTGTGTGTCTGACAGGGTGTTTGTGCAGTTGGAAAATGTGCTTTTAAAAAAACCCTGCCATAATTTAACTATCCCTAATAACTTCAGTCAGGGATGCCTTTCAGTTCTACAACACAGACACATGACATTCCCTCTGGGTTGCCTTATGAGTTATTCTGGCAAACAGGAGTGCATGACTGTCTCTAGAAGATTCATTCCATCCAGTTTAGTTTCTTTTGATTGCACTCCCTTCCTTCTCTCCCCCCGCCCCCCCCCCTGGTTAAAATGGCTCTGAGATGCCAGCTTACAGCTTAATATGCAATGCCTTTCATAAACATATTCGGCTCAGTCCTCAAACTAATGAGCTTCTTCACTCTCGTTCCTGTTTCAAAATGAGTTACAAGCTGATCCCCAAAGCATTTTGCTCGCACACAAACCCGATTTGCTTCAATGAAGCACGTTGTGCATTACGCTGCCCATCTGCTAAGTCGTGTAGGCAATTTCAGAAATTTTACCCCAAGCCGCACGCTTAACTATACCCCTGCTAGTTCTTCCATTCAGCCTGACAATTCTTTGCATGTATTTAAAGTTACTGCGGTGCATTGGAAATCTGAAGGACTGCCCCCTGAGGGTATAATTTTTAAGGCACTGAAAAAGAGATTTATCCTTCTGTGTAATTAAGAAATTAGGTTTCAAGGGAGGGTTGATACATTTCTGAAACTGCCTTTGGAAATAGGTCACTGGTTTGATCCTTTGTACATGGCGTTGTTGATCAGACTATTTGAAATTATACCTGTAGCTTCTAGGAACACCCCCATAATATAAATAAATATAGGTAACAACAGAGGACCATTCTTATGAAATCTTAAATGGGCCCTCAAGATCTATTTGGCTGTTCTCCCAGGGCCCTCAAGATCTATTTGGCTGTTCTCCCAGGGCCCGCCATGCCCACCCGATCACCCACCTGCCCGATCACCTGCCTGCCATGTCCAATGCCCTCTGCCCCGCCCCCCAGCAGCAATCTCCCCACCCTGGCTCTGCTCTTCCCCCCCATCTCTCCCGCCGGGTCCACTCTTTCCCCCCCAGCCCCCATTGCCCCCCCCCACGATTTCCCCCTCCCCAGCCCGATGGGCACAGCGCTCCTATGGAGCACTGTGTCCAGTGCTCGGCTTCTCCTGGCTACTCATGAATAAGCTGTGTAGCCTGGAAAAGCCACAGAACTGGCTAGAACTTCTACAGCCCCGGGCTTAGCCTGGGGCTGCGGAAATACCGGGCCATAACTGATGCCGGTTATCCCGGGCCAAGGGAGGGTTTAGCCTGGGCTGCCCCTGGGATCCCCTGTGCATCATCTGCACACACAGGGGCAAGCCCCGGTGTCAACCCGGGCTAACCCGTGGTCTAGCAATGGCTCCAGTTAATACAACACGAGCATGTCAATGAGGCACTAAATGATAAGAAACCGCCAGGTGATTGGGACAGCCATTTTGATAAACCTCCTTTTCATCCACATAGCAGCACCATGTACTTTCTCTATCACCTCCTCCATTAGTTATGGAGGCCATGTGTTCTACTTTATAGAGCAAGGATGCGGGCAGCTTCCCAAGGCTGGTCTGGCATCCCCACCCTACCCAAAAGAAAACACTGTAAAAACAGGCTCTATGCGTTCTAGTATAGGAGCCTCATTCTTAGAACATTCCTGCAGTGTCCCACGAAGCAGAGCTCAAAGGATCCAGTCCACTTCCTGGGACACTCTAGGAATGAGGCTTCTATGGCAAGAACCATAAAGGCTTTTACTAGAACATTTGTGGAGGGACATTATTGTTGTTTTTAGAAGTGTTGGAAACAGAATGTAGTACGGCATGCAGGATCCTTCACCAATGGAGTGGATCGGAGGAGTAAGACGGGCCAAGAGCCAGGATTCTTGGGCAGTTGGGTGGTTTTTGTTTTTTGTTTTTTAGGTTTTTTTAAGAACTGAGGTTTCTGAGTCAATTCTTGGTTTTAATTTATTTTTATTTATTTATATGATTTTTATACCACCCATCAGCTGAAGCTCTCTGGGCAGGCAGTGCACAATTCAAACCATAAAACAAGATTAGATAAATTTAAAAACATTAGAAGTTATAAAGAAAAAAAGCAATATAAAACCAGCTACATTAAAAGCCAGGGAAAGCCTGTGTAAAATGGTATGTCTTCAGGAGATGTTTAAAAGATATTACGTTTTCCACCTCCTGAACCACACAAGGGAGGGTCCTCCAGAGGGTGGGCGCTGCCACCACAGAGAAGGCCGCATTCCGTTCATCTCAGAATGGCCAGTAGGGCCTCCTCTGAGGATCGTAGTTGTCGTATGGGTGTATATAAGGGACGGCGATCTGCTAGGTATCCTGGTCCCAAGTTGTTTAGGGCTTTGTACGATAACCACATAACCTTGTATGCGGCTCGGTAGCTAACAGGCAGCCAGTGCAGTACTTTTAACACAGGTTTTATATGAGCAGAGCTAGGTGTCCCCGTGAGCACCCTAGCTGCTGTGTTCTGCACTAGCTGCAGCTTCCAAACCACACACGTGGGTAGCCCCACATAGAGCGTGTTATAGTAGACTAATCGTGAGGTTACCAGTGCATGAATGACTATGGCAAGGCTATCCCTATCCAGGAACGGGCATAGTTGGCGCACCAACTGAAGTTGAAAATGGGTGCTCTGGGCCACCGAGGCCACCCAGGTCTCTAGTGACAAAAATGGATCCAGGAGCACCCCAAACTACGGACCTGCTCCTTCAGATGGAGTGCAACGCCATCCAGAACAAAGCCGATGCCAGACCTCCGAAATGACCTTGAGCAGGAGTTGGATTTAAATGAGTGGTGTGTATGCGTGTGTGTGAGAGAGGGACGGGGGGTCATACATTGTATTAAAATGTGTGTGCATGCATGCTTTTGTAGCCCCCCAGCAGACATGTGATGTGGCCCTCAAGGCGGAAAAGGTTGTGCATGCCTTTTATTATTATTATTATTATTATTATTATTATTATTTATTTATTTATTTATTTATTTATATAGCACCATCAGTGTACATGGTGCTGTACAGAGTAAAACAGTAAATAGCAAGACTCTGCCGCATAGGCTTACATTCTAATAAAATCATAATGAAACAATAAGGAAGGGAAGAGAATGCAAACAGGCACAGGGTAGGGTAAGAGGGAGGCCCTCGTTTTGAAGGACTGTCAGATGACAGTCCTCTATTCCTCCAGTTTAAAGTTTGTTTCTCTGTTTTTTTAAAAAAAAAACTTAAGATGGGAGAACAGAGGCCTTGAAGTTGCTCATCCACAGTTAGCACCTGGACAGGAGGTTGAGCAGACACAAAGGTCACTTGGTCAGATCTTTCTACTATGGTAAGATGTACTGTCTTCCTATTGAAGTTATAGAAATAATTTATAAAGCTTTTATGCAAATCTGGGTCCTCCCTTGCCCTCTTTTGCTGCAAGGCATTTCTTCTCATTTGGCCACGCGTAAATGGCCACCCTGCCAGCAGTGCCTTCCCTCTCCTTGGGTCTAGAGTAGCAGAAAGAGAATGGATTTCCTAATTGCTCTCTCAGAAGCCTCAAATCCGAGAAGAAAATAGGAACTGATCAACTTTAGCAGCTAAAAGAAGAGTGAGCGAATGAAGGGGGTCCAGTGGCATTGAGAGACGTGGTCAGAAGAAAGCTCGCTCTTGCTGCCCATAGCTATTGTTGGAAAGACAAGCTACTACCGTCACCTAGAGACTCCCTGCGATATGGATCCTCATTCATCAGCTCCTGTGAGAGCTAGCCAGAGTTATTATATGTACTAAGATATATAGCCAATAGCTGTCCAATAAGGTAAAAATCAATACGGCCTATTCTCTAGTTATTTGTTTGTGTGGTAGAGATAATGATTTTCATTTAATCAAAATCAATTCCTTTTTCTTTCTTTCTTTTTTAGTCATACTCTTGGCTTAGTTACGGTCTTTCAACACAGCCACCCCTCTTTCGCTCGTCAAGTAGCTAAGCCAATTGACTTGCTAAAGTCAGGACATGGGGTGTATCGTAAGGGCCCTGTTCTTCAAATTCAGCCTGACTTTATTTTGATACAGTCGCGTGGGAGCACTCATGGCATTGGAACTCTCAGCTCAGAACTTCAACTCACGTAATTACATTTTAAAATCAGGGTGCGGGAGTTAAGCTATAGCTGTCTGAAGAAAGCTGGATTGAAAACATTGCTACAGATCTAGTTCTCCTTTGATGATTCTGATTTGTTTATTTATTTATTAAAACAGTGGGTCACCACTTTGGCATCTACCTGTCGAGTCTATGGACCTTAGGCTGCATCTGGCAGGGAAGCGGGTGTTCCGCATTGGCACAGGGATGTCGGAGGAATCTGTCTGGGTCTCTTGCAATTTGCACAAATGTCTATTTATGCAAAGAATTTTTAAAAATGGAACAACCACGAACTGGCCTGATTCGATGAAGATTGATTTGGGCCAGGTCATGGCAAAGGGGCCGAAGTTCAGTGGGCCAAGCTCAGAGACCCGGACAGATTCCTCCAACATCCCTGTGCCAATGCGGAACACCCGCTTCCCTGCCAGAATTTCATCTTATTCAGCGAAAAATGTTTTTTGCTAAATAAGATGCAGCCTAAGGTCCATGGACTCGACAGGTCCATAGACTCGACATTTGTGCAAATTGCAAGTGCCACGGAAAACAAGCATGCCCCAAAAGGGGACTGCTGGACTAATGCATTAGATGGGGCAAAGGAGGGGCTACTGGACACATCCATGCTCCGCTCCACATCTGTTCAGCCGGCACTAATTGCAACATTGCACAGTCCTGATAGTTCCATCATTTATATAAACATAGGGTGGGGTTTGTTTGTTTTCTGTTGAGGGGTAGACCTGTTGTGGGCTGCAGGAAGAGCCAAGGCCAGAAGTGGACAGGCCAGAATCAAACATGGCGGCTCGTCTTTTTCTCATCGTTGCTTTAATTCGATTTTAACTTTTGTGTATTTCTGTTTATGTGTTTTAATTGTATATGTTTTAATTTTGTAAAGCCACCTTGAGTCCCATTATTGGGGAAAGGGTGGGATATAATAATAATAACAACAACAATTGTAGGGCTGAGCAAACTCCCCTGCACACGCTTAAGAGTGCACTCGTCGAGTCGCCGCCGCCGCCGCCAACTGCCCCCACTCGCCGGGCCTCACAGGCACTCAAGCATGGTCCGTACTTGCACCAGGATCACCTGACTGGGTCAGAGGAGCAGATGTGGTGGGGTCCGCTGGATTCCTGGACACAGTCAGTCATGCAAGACAACCCTAGGTACTTGATGCAAAAGGGGTGTGGGGGGGATTCTTGCAGAGTGGAAATTCGTATTCAAATGTATTGTGCTGAAGAGAAGAAAAGTGGAGTGTGGAAACCCCTCTAAGAACTTATCACCGTGTGTGTGTGTGTGTGTGTGTGTGTGTGTGTGTGTGTGTGAGAGAGAGAGAGAGAGAGAGAGAGAGAGAGAGAATGAGAGGACAGGCAGGCAGGCAGGCAGACAGACAGACAGACAGACAGACAGACAGACAGACTATGTTTGTCTGTATAAATGCCTAAAGACGCACCCACTTTTCCTGCTGACTCCACCCACTGCAGGAATGAGACTCCCAAGAGCTTGCCCATGGGGAAAATCAGCATCACACCTAAAACAGTTCCCTGCTATACAGAGATCCTCTTACATATTTGTTCAGCAGTACCATGACTGTTCCTTACTGTCGCCACTAGATATAATCCCTTCAGACTTCTTCCAAAGGGTGCTATTTTGATGGGCAGCACCTCAGTTGCCCCGGACTGCCCCTTATCATTTGACCTTTGCTATTATAGGATCTGTCAAATATTGTCAGAAGCATTATTGTTACATCAACTACCAGCTTTTCTTCTGGGAATTTCAATCATCGACTGCAGACTGTGGAACTCTTCAATCCAGTAACTTCATCAAATCCAGAAATGACTTGCCTTTGTAACAGAGCAGTTAGGCTGGTAATGTTGATGGAGGGTTTAAAACTGCTTCCATTTCTAAAGCACTTTAACAAGAAAGAGAATTCTATACAACATAATTCCGTCTGCAATGCCAAGCTAACGACAGATGGTAAATGGGGAATATCAGAGAGGCAGTAATATTAGACAAAGTTAGAAATGAATTCATACATGTATGCCTGGTTCTCATATATCCTATACACCTTGAGTGAACTCATTAATAAAAATTACCTCAAGAAACATAAGCTGCCATGAAGCTAAGTGGTGGGAGATTCAGGACAGATAAAAGGAAGACACCTCTTCACGCAGTGCATAGTTAAACAATGGAATTCACTACCACAAGATGTAGTGATGGCCACCAATTTGGATGGCTTTAAAAGGGGGTTGGCTAAATTCCTGAAGGAGAAGACTATCAATGGCTTAGCCCTGGTGGCTATGTGCTGCCTTCTGTAGCAGAGGCAGTAAACGTATAGATGGGCTGTTGCACTGAGTCCTGCTTATAAGACCCTGGTTGACAGCTGCTTGGCCATTGCACTATGAAAGCGCTATATTTCTTGTGCCTCTCCCTCACCCAAACAGACCTCTTAACACTTGCATTACGAGACCCTTTCAGGTCTCGATGGCACAGGGGAAGGAGGGAAAATGCATGTCTGAGGTCTCCAGAAATTACGCAATTCCACTGGCCCGCTAATGGCGTGCCATGAGAATTATGCACTTTCTGGAAGCCTCAGATGTAAATACTTAAAAGAGCTCACCGTTCCTTAAGTGTAGATCTAGCCCTGGACATCCAGGTTCAGGGCCAAGTCCTGGAGTACCCCACAAACTGCAAAACTGAGTCTTCAGGTGGAGTGCAACCCCATCCAGCACAGGTTGTGATCCTATCCCCTGATCTGCCTTTTGACATGAGCACCTCTGCCTTGCCTGGATTAAGCTTCAACTGGTTTGCCCTCATTCAGCCCATTATTAACATCAGAAACCGATTTAGAACCATTCTGGGAATAATAATTCCTGCTTCAGCATCTATCTCTGACATAATACGTCTGGCTAAGTGAGGCTTTTACATTTCTGTCTGTTGTTGCTTTGGGTTTGTTTGGGTTTGTTTTACTGTTTGCGGTAAGTTGGAGAGAGTAAAGATTTTCCGCAACCAGATGGCTACATAAATCAGCATTACAGAAAAATGGCTGAAGTTTCCTCATTGGCTTTGTATTCTGGCCATGAAGTTCCCATATCAATGCAGCAATTACACAAAACACTAAAAATGGTGTATGGAATGCTTTGCTAGCAGGCAGAACACTTTGCTAGCTTTGCTAGCAGCCAGTGTGGCGTAGTGGCTAAGGTGTTGGACTGGGAGTCGCGAGATCTGGGTGCTAGTCCCCACTCAGCCATGAAAACCCACTGGGTGACTTTGGGCCAGTCACAGACTCTCAGCCCAACTTACGTCACAGGGTTGTTGTTGTGAGGGTAACATGGAGAGGATGAGGATTATGTAGGCTGCCTTGGGTTCCTTGGAGGGAAAAGGCAGGATATAAATGTAATAAATAAATAAATAAAACCCGTTGTTACTTTTGAATATTCCAGAAGCAAAAGAGAAATGGAACCGTGTTTTCCCACAGGTCTCCCTTTCACTCTTTCCAGGATGGTGCTTCAGATCAAAGAGAGAAGCAATGGATGGGATGGAAACAGAGGGCCAATCTATACCCACAGCTCTTCCGCAGCAGAGGAGGGATAATTGCGATGGTTCCTGTGCCACAACATAGGCTCTTTACAACAGGCCTGTCCACGGACACTCCCTGCTCAAGCTAAGTGCCACCACTTTATGAGCCTGAGGTGAGGGACAAACACCACCTTTCTACAAACTATGTGGAGAAAGGGGTTAAACAGGAACAATTTCAGGAATAAAATAATGCCCTGTGAATTATATATGCTGATGGTGAATTAATGTCAGAATGGGTGTTATATGTATATATCTGCAGATGATAAATGCCAAGGAGACACGCGGGATTTTTGTGGTAGTAAAACAAACTGAATAAAAATTTATTTCAATGTTCACAAACTTTGTTTCATAATCAAACTTTTCAGACCCTTGTTAAAACTTCTCATCCAATCCTTTCTCTTTTCCCATACACGCTTTCCTTTCTCTCACACCTTCACTCTTGAACTTTGTTTATTATCAGGATTGTTTAATATATATCAACTATCTGCACACTACGCTCAAAAGACAACCCTCTTTACCCTGATCCTCTAATTCTCTCTCGAACCAAAGTACTTTCAAAACACCCCCCATCACCTCAGTCATTCCCTTATATATATCCTCCTCCCCACTCCTAAGATATTCAATCTCCACCCACTCAGGTCAACATTCTAAACACAATAGACTTACAAATCTTAGACATACATTAAGGAACTAACTTGTGGGGTGTAACGCCACAGTTCCCAGTTTCTGCAACTTGTGCTCACGGAGCACATGCCACCGATGTTTCCCGTAAGTAAAGGAGAGCTGTTGAGGGAGAACGTGGTCCCACCGATGATGGTTCCAAATGTGTATCAGCAGAAGTGGGTGAGACTAGGCAGACAGGTACAGGGCATGGATTTTTTTTTTCAATAACTCCTGAGAGATGTGCACCAGCACAGATACTGTACGTAGCAGTATTAGGGAGGATAGGTACTGTGTCAAAAATGTGCTGCTGCTTGGATTTATTTTTTAAAAAAACACTTGGCAATAAAACACGCTGATGCCCATGCACACGCCCCTCACAGGAGCTCACACCAAACAGCAACAGCTTCACAAAGGAGGGGGGACACACCAGCTGTGGACTTCAGGACTGTAGCAAGAGAGTCCCCACCCACCCCCCACAAAAAAAAATGACAAAAGCAGTTAGCAATATTCCTGAATAACTGAAGGGTCGACCCGAGATCATCGTGGGATGAGCTGTGCGTCATGTGGCCTGGTAAGGATGACTTTGATATTGTCCTGGAATAAAAAGAACCCACTTTATTCAATGAAGGGAATGTGTGTAAAATCTTTATATTCGGGGGGAAATGAGTATAATAATTCAGTTTTTTTTTTTATTTTTAAACAATGTATACAAACATGCCAATTCGCACTACAGAATCCAGACCAAATGGACTTAGCAGTGCAAAATGAGAGCCTGAGCAAAATCAAGGACATTCCTAATCCAGTTTTCCTAATCCTAATCCATCTAGGGGCCAGTTTTCATTCATGAACTACTAGCTGTATTGGATATCATCTACAATCCAATATAGATGTCTAATTCTTTGTTGGGTTCTATACTTCAGACCTTCTTCTGTGCTTTTAATCATTGCCTTCTTGTTTGCCTATGAAGTAGCAGAAACTTGTCACTGTGGGTTGTATCTAATGGTTTCTGTCCAATGTTAGTCTATTCATTTCAATGGGTCTACTCTTAAGGAAGAATTACGTTGGATACATCCTCTTGAATGTCTCTTCAGGAAAAATACAAACATTTTTTCACTACATTAATGGCCGAGCTACTCACGACCCATTGGCTAAATCTACTTGAATATATATGTAATTGGAATGTCAAAGGACAGTCAAATAATCTCTGGAGGAAAACCAGGAAAGTCCCAACAACCGAGCTATTATGGGACTAGTGACACTGAAATTGGTACAAAGGAGAGCCCGTGGGGAACAAAGCCCCACCTAAACAGATGGAGTAATTGACTTAGTCCTTCACTGCCACCCCTAAACTGCCTTTTAAACCCACTGCCACTCTGCTTTGGTAACCATGGCTGTGAGATTCCAGTGATGCAAGACTAACCCATCTGAATAAAGGACTCATATTACAGCGGGAGGCATTTCAAAGAGGCAATTTGATTATTGCTATGGCTGTTAAATGGGGTTAGCAAATTTAAATGGCCAGATCTGTGTAACACGTTTGAAGTCTTTTGGGTTTCTCTTTTTCCACACTTTATAGCCAAAAGATAAGCTTTCTTTCTCTCCTCCAAATTTTATGGCTACCTGAAAAAATACAATCGTGTGTGACACCCATATGATTATGTGATTCCTTTGGAATACAGCGCAAAGACATTTTGACATATGGCTCCTTTGGCATTTGGTTTACTCTTCCCTGTGGAATTAGAAGTCATACAAGCACCGCTGAACAGTTTTGAAGGAGATCAAGCAGAAAACACTCATTTGCAATGAAAAGAACAGAGGGGGAAAAGGTGTACATTTCTCAAAGAATGGAAAAGAAGAAAGGCTACACGTTACACTAGATTGCTCTTTTAAGTATTTACATTACAAAATGTGTCACTTCTTTTGAATGCTAAAAAATAAGGTAAATAAGTAATAATACTGCTAGTAACTTCCTAGCATTCGGAATGCTTCGCATACATTTTGGATGGGTTCACGCAACATGCTAACTCACTCAGTGATTGTTATTGAACCGTGGGTTGTTGTTGAACTGTGGGTTATCATGTTGTCTGAACACAGTGCATTTCTGCAGGGTTGCTTGTTAACCATGGGTTCTCAATGTTGCTTGTTCGAGAAAAATAAGCCACACTGCATGGGTAACAAGTCACCCTGTGCAAAATGTGCTGAGCACAGACAACACAACACAATAATCCACAGTACAACAACAACCCGTAGTTCAACAACCGCCCACACTCAACCACTGAGTGTGGGTTTGCATGTTGTGTGAACCCAGTCATTACCTCAAAAATCCTTATGGTAACCCTGTAAGGTAAGTGAGTAATATTACCCTGTTAAAGGTCAAGAGAATAAAGGAGCTTTCCCTAATGATACTTCATGAGGTCCTGGCTGAGTTGAGATTTTGAAGCCAGGGTTGCCAAACAACCATTAAAAACCTGACCAAGCTGGGATTTTTGCTTGCAGAGAAACAAGGAGCAAGGCCACTACCACTACCACTACACCAATTTTAAAATCTCTTCACTGGCCGCCAATTAGTTTTGGGGAGAAGTATGAAGTGTTGGTACCTTTAAAGCCCTACATGGTTTGGGTCCAAGTTACCTGTGGGATAGCCTTCTCCTGTACAATCCGCCCCGCACACTCAAGTCCTCTGGGAAGAATTTACTTCAGCCAGCAAAAGCTAGACTAGCAACCGTTCCCCAGAGGACCTTCTCTTCTGCCGTTCCGAGACTGTGGACTGGCCTGCCGGGAGAGATTCACCAACTTAACAGTCTTTCTGAATTTAAAAAATCTATAAAGACTGATCTCTTCCAGCAGGCCTACCCAGTCGAATTTTAAGATGTCTGGCTGTTGTTTTAATAATGTATTAGTTTTATATGTTTTAATCAGTTTTATGTATTTTATAATATTGTTGTATTCTATGTTGTTCCCCGCCTTGATCCAGAGGGAGAGGTGAGTAAGAAATAAATTATTATTATTATTATTATTATTATTATTATTATTATTATTATTATTATTATTATTATTCTGGATGTTCCTATTTATGCTTCACATAAAGCAGAGGTTTACAAGTGCCTTAGATCAGAGGTCTGGAACCTCCAGGATTGGGAGGCCATATTGCCCCTGCAACTCTGCCCCCAGCCCTCTGCCACTGAACATGCTACCAAAATAGCAACAGGCAAAAAACAAACAAACAAACCCAACCTCTAAAGGCGTCTGAAAATGGTTTGAAAACTGTATATGGAGCGTGTCCTGGGCCCCAACAGTTGTCACTACTGTTATGTACCATTTTAAAGCAGTACTGTAGATCCTGCCTAAATTTGACATTGCAGCATTGGGGAAAGGGAATATTTTGTTTTAATATATGCAGCATTTCTGGAAGTAGCAGGGGTCTGGGGGGGTCCATGTTGCCCACAGAGAACATCTTGCGTACCCTTGTATTACATAAACAGTACTGGACTTGACTTTAGTACTGGCTCCACCTTTGGATCTGCCCCAGCTACTGGGCTCCAGATCCAGAGGGTTCCACACCGAGGCCCCAAAATGGACTATTTACTCCTGTAATGTTGCATAAATGGCTTCTCATTCCCCCTCCTCACCTGCAACAGCTCTCCCATAGTAAGTGTCTACAGTGTTTAATAAATAAATGAATAAAAATAATGTCCTTTATGATTGAATGTTCAATAAATGTTCACCTTTAAAAATAAATACATAAATATCCCTGGGTGCAACCTCACAATGTGCTGCACATGCCTATGATTTCTTTCTTCTGGCTTTCCCATCAACAGCTTGCTGGCCATTGTGTGAACAGAATTCTGGATAGATGGAGCCTTGGTCTAATCCAGTATGTTGTTTTGATGCTGCCAATGTGGCAGCAAAAACTATTTAAAAGGACAAGGAGAGCAGCTAGTAAGGTCACTGCAGGTGACGGCAGAGGCAGCAACTGGTCCAATGTCATGCAGTGCCCTTCTTCAGTATAAGGCTGCTCCATATGAAGAGGGCCAGGCAAAGCTGGTAATAGGCCCGGGCCTGATAGGAAATGTAGGCCCCATTTCAAACTGCTCATTAAGTATTTTTTTAATCAGTTCTAAATGCATATGAACTAGAACGATTTATAAAAAAATGGTAATGGCAAGCACTTTTATTCGAGATGTATATAAGACATCACTTCTTCACATTCAGAATTGCTTTACGTGTTTTTCTTTGGGCAAATTCATCATCAACAACAGAAAAATCAAGCAACTTTGCCCAGGGGGACTCGGAGTAGGCCGCCTCAAAATCATAGGCCCATGCCCGCTGGCCCCACTGCGCCCCCACTCTGCTCAGCCCTGCATATGAATTACATTATTCCACAGATAATGCTACCTTTTTTAATTGGACCCAAAAAATAATAATAACAACCTAGAGTAGAAATTCAGTACTACTCATTTAAGAGCACTGCATGAGCTATTATTTCCAATTGTGCCATTTCAGCACATTATGAACATCATTTCTTAAAAACCAGAAAATGGGCCACACAAAATTGTAATAAAAACACCCAGGGGATACGCGCATATTATAATGTTGTGATTATGTGTGGAAATTTTACTGGGAAATGTAATATGATTTCTGTGCAATAATTGCCATTTGTATTTTAAGCGTCCTTTTTATTGATAATGTTACTGCCTTTCCAAAATTATTTGTTTTGCATTTCTAAACAAATGTTTGCTAAAGGGAATAATCACTTTTTTAAAGATCTTTGCTCATTTACCTGTTACCTGGGAGCGGAAATGTTTTTCATTTTGAATGAGTCTGCTTAAACAATGGAAAGAAAGCACAGGGATCAAAGAAAGCCCCCTAATACAAATGAACATGGCTCTATAGTGCTTAAGAACACAAACATTATTCTCATGTTGCAATGCTGCCTGTTAGATGGCACTATTTATAGTAGACCTCTGAAGCTATGCACAATGGGTTGGATCCAGATTTAGTCATCCTTAAAGTAGACAGACACCCAGAAATCAATGGGGATTAAGTTAGTCATGACTGATTTAAATCCCATTAATTTCTATGGATCTACTCTAAATATGACTTAGTCTGGATCCAACCCAATGAGCTGTCTCAGAAATGCCCATCTTTGGAAACAGTAGAATTGACCAGCATGTTGGCACCTGCCTTCATTCAGATAGGAGGAGGAGGAGGAGGAGGAGGAGGAGGAGGCTTCTTTCAGGTGAAATGGAAAGCTGTTTACAGAAAATTACAGAAAATTAGAGATATCTCAGTGAAAAGGTATGTGCTTTTGCATGCACAAAGTCCCAGGTTCTGTCCCTGGAAGCTCCAATTAAAAGGATCTCAAGCAATAGGAGAGGAGAAAGGGTTGCTGCCAGTCAGAATAGACAGCATGGGGCTAGATGCACCAGTGGTCTGACCTGGTATAAGGCAAGTTCTTGCATTACATTGACAAAGGACTACGCGAGAAGAACAAAGTCACCCCAATCTAGGCAACCCATGTGTGATAGGGGAAATTTGTTTTGCACTAGGCTCAGTGACGCCACATGTCCACAAGTGTAAGGTATGGGAGCATAAGACCTCCTCCATGAAACCAGAAAGGTGGGCAAAATTCTACACAGAAGCTTCAAAAATATGAATCTGCATGTGGTTAAACGGATGAGCTGTCTTGTGCCCCTGCTGCAATTCTTATTACTGAGTGAATTTATCTTAGAGCTCTGATAAATATTCTCCAGTTTTGGTTGTGGGGTTGAAACCAACAATTTTGATGTGATAGAAATGCACCCACCCACCCACCTCCAAAATAAAACATGTTGAAGGGATGATACACTCCCTGTCTTGTGCTCTGTACACCCAGGAGAGAGATGCCAGTAAATAAATCCCCTGGTGTGAAAAAGGGGATGGATCCAGAAAGAGGCTGGGTCTCTTCACTTAAATTATTCAAATATTCACCCTTTTGAACCTATTTGGCACAATTCCCTTCCACTAGCTGCTGCTTTTTCTCCTCCCTGCCCCCCACATTAATCACATGGCTGATCCCAACCAACCAAAGATCACACAATTTTCAGAATGATGTCACAATACTTCGTAGCCAATCAGGTTTGGTCATATGATGGCATCACTGAGGGCAAGCAAGGGCAATTGACAGTGAAGGCAATATAAATTAATAAGCATATTTTTTACAGGATTGCTTGAAAAAATACCACAAAATAATATTGAAGGTATTTTTCAGCACAGCTGGAGATATCCTCAAAATTATGAGTAGTTTTGGCTCAGCTCTGATTTAAATAATCAAGCAATCTGATGAAGCCAAGTTTGGCTGATATAATCCCTTCTTGTACAATCCTTTATGCAACCACATCTGTAATGTGAGGGTAAGATATTCACTAGCATCCAGCGATGTCATGTTGTGAACAGAGCTTATGCAAATTCACTCTAGCTGAGATTCATGCACATTGGGCTCAATTCTGGGCACTGTGTTATTTGAAGTGTAGTCACAAACTGGAGCAAGATCAGAAGCACACTACATAAACAATTAGGCGCCTGTTATGACTGATGCATGAGGAGTGATTAAAAAGTGTTAAATATTCACAGCTTGGCTCTGAAATTACTAAAGGAGAGATGACAACAATGTATAAATATTAGACAAATCTAAACACAAAGGAAAAAAGGGAAATGCTAATACAGGAGGATCTAGAAGAAAAGAAGAAAATAACACTGGTGATCATGACGGGAGGATGTCTTAGGCCAGTGGTTCCAAATTGGTGGTCCGCGGACCCCAGGGGGTCTGCGTAACCCACCCAGGGAGTCTGTGGCACCATTCACATATTCACCATTCATTTCTGGAGTCCACTGATGACGAATTCCAACCAGAAGTAAAATATAACATCACTGAGCAACTGCGTGATTTAGCGACTAGCTTCAGAGATTACTTCCCTGCACCTACTCCTGAAAACTCATAGATACGGAATCCTTTTGAATGTGGTGATGTACAACTAACAACTCTATCTGCAGAAGAGCAAGATGCACTTGTTGACATGACTTGTGATGGTTCATTGAAATCATTTTTCAAAGAATATAGACTGGACCAATTCTGGGTGAAGATTTTCCCTGATTATAAGAAGTTAGGTGAAAAAGCTTTGAAACATCTAGTTCCCTTTTGTTCCACATATCTTTGTGAACAAACATTTTCAACTTCTTGTTATATGAAGAACAACCATAGAAATCTGCTCGATGTTGATCCAGATTTGAGATTAAAAGTAGGAAATATTGAACCGGATGTGGAAGGGATTGTTTGGGACAAAAAGAGGCATGATTTCTCCCATCACATTTAGGTTTAGTAGCTGCTAGACAAGTCATAATTTGTTCAATTGCAAACTAGACATTAGTAAAATTAAATTCATCTTTATATTCCTAACTAAACCATTGTCATTTTTGCATGGTAATATCACAAATCTTATGGTCTGTTTTTTAGTATACCTAAAATCCTTTGCTTATTAGGGGCTACCCCTTATTTTCTCCAAAAAAAAATGCTTCACGCAGGTAACTACCATAGAGATAACAATTTATTCAAAAGTAGGCGGTCCATGGCTTGGCATTTGTCTTAGGCTATGGAAATGTTCCCCATGGGCTTAAATATACAACCATTTGTGTTTCAAACACTGAAAGTACCCATGACAAATTGCCCGGGAGAGGTTTGTGCTATCCAGGCCATAGCTAGACCTAAGGTTTATCCCTGGATCGTCCAGGGGTCAAACCTGTTCATCTAGGTGACACACAGGGGATCCAGTGCTCAGGCAGGGGTGAACCCTGGATGATCCCAGGATATACCTTAGGTCTAGCTGTGGCCCCAGTTAATAAAACAAGATGGTCCTTGATGGATCAAAAATCAAAGCAACCTTTTCTGACACTGGTCTCCACAATTCCATGAAAAGACATTTATGGGATGTTAAGGGAATGAGCAATATCTTTTGACGTTTTAATCTCACTGCAATGTATTTTACACCAAAAAGCATTGGAATAACCTGCCCAAATAAGCAAGGCAAAAAACCTGGGGGTTCTGCAGCCACAGAAATAAATAATAGCAGAATGGCTATAAAAATTGACCCCGGCTGACAAAATGTCAAACACTAATGTCAAACACTAAGATTCCGTGTTGAATCTTATGGATCTCAGATGCTCCGAAATGTATAGCAGCAGAATGGGATGGTTTCACACACAAAAATTAACACACTGCCATGGAGCAGCAATGCCCTGTTCCATGGGTGGAAGGGGAAATAAGAGCTCCTATTTGCCCTTCCCTTCCTGTAGCCCTCTCCACAGCCAACATGGTTATCTTTCCGGCGCCAGGTCAAGACTTTTCTCTTCTCCCAGGCATTTAACAGCATATAACAACATATACTAAGTTTTTTTCTTTTTCTTTTTAATGGGCCCCAAAATTGTTGTTGTTTAATGGATACTGCTGTTTTATACTGTTGTTTTTATATTTTGATGGTTTAAAATTTTGTATACTTTTTTTAATGTTCACTGTTTTTAACTTTTGTAAACTGCCCAGAGAGCTTCAGCTATGGGATGGTATATAAATTTAATAAATAAATAAATAAATAAATAAATAAATAAATAGGTTCATAAATCATCTGAAATTGCCATGTTCACAATTCCAAATGCGAACACAAATAGGAGCATTTTTTTTTTCAAAAAAAAAATGTTCACACATTCCGGAACTTGCGATTACGTTCATAAAATGTATTTTTAAAAAGTGCACTTAAGGAATGCACACTCAAACACACAAATGCATTTTTCATGCTTTAGTGAATAGGGGGAGCACACTTTTGAAAACTTCACAGAGAAATTCACACTTTTCCCATTCAAAGTGCACTTTTCCTGTTCAAACAAACAAACAGGTTGCAAATGAAAATGAGAATTGCCCAAACTAAGCTTCAAAGTGCAGTTTGGATAATTTTGATTTCAAACATAGCTGGATCGCCTACTCCTAACAATTCAATGTTCACCCAATTTGAAAATTGTGCCCATTTGGTCCTTTCCTTTGTAAAGAATGTTTCATAAATTAGCCTGCTGGATATGTTCAGTGCTTTATACATGGATAGGGAGTAATGTAGTGACATCTGTAATACCTATTGAGTGTGGAAGAGTTACATCTTTGAGACTGTGTATGTTAATAGATCTTTCATTGTGTCTTCTTCTTGACCCACTTCATCATCAACGTGTGAAGGTGGTGGGGTTGGGCTCTTATGATCATGGATTTGGGCAGAAGTCTGTAGAGACATCAATTGGCATGGGAATTCATGGCTAGTTTAGCTGGCATTTCTTATGAGGCACTCTTGAAAAAGTCAACATGAAAGGAGGGGCATGTCTACACCAGCCCTATATCCTGGGATCATCCCGGGATCGTTCCTGTGCATCCAAATGCCACACAGGAGATCCTAGGAGCAGACAGGGACAATCCCTCCATTTTCCTGGGATAACCCTTAGGTGTAGAAAGGGCCAAGGAAGAGGAGGAGGAATTTCAGACTAGACTGAGAAAGCAGGAGGATCTGACTCAAAGGAGGAGGGTAGATGCATACAAGCTATCTAGGGATGCTTGAGGAATGATGCAAACAGATCCTGAACCAATGTGCAGATCAGAATGTAAGTATCATTCAGATTTTGCACTTCGTTGAATTTTGTCATGCAATTCTCTGCTCAAAAATCAGACCAAAATAAGTACAGAAATGCATATTTTAGAATTAGATGTGTTTCAAAATGTAAACTTTGAGATAAAATACATGTATGTGTGCATATTTTGTAGAAAACATGTCCAAAAATGCTATTTCAATACATATTGAAATATGTGCAGATGAATGTTGAGATGGGACGTGATCAACATGAGAAACTGACATGGGCTTGAAATAAATGGATCCATATATCAATTAACACCCCTCCACTCATGAGCAGATTACTATTAATGAGGGCTCATCTACACCATGCAGGATATTCCACTATGGAAGTGGTATATTAAAGGCAGGAGCCACACTACTGCTTTATAGTGGTACTGAAGTGCACTGACAACTGTTGGGGCCCATGACACATCTACACGAGGCTGGATATTGCACTATGAAAGTGGTATAAAAGCGGTATATGGCATGTGTCATGGGCTCCAACAGTTGTCAGTGCACTTCAATACCGCTATAAAGCAGTAGTGTGGCTCCTGCCTTTTATATACCTCTTTCATAGTGGAATATCCTGCTTGGTGTAGATGAGCCCTGAGCTGCATTTAGCTTAGGTACTCATGAGTTGTGCATTCAGGTGCAGCTTCCTATGTGCTGGACAAAAACAGTTTTTTGAAGGTCAAGGCAGTCAGCAACAATATGAGGTATATCCAGTCCATCAGTTACCATTAGGGTTGGGGAAATCTGTCAGGCTCCTTTTCAACTAGTTTGCTGTATTGCCACCATTAAGTTCATTCTGTCCCGTGTCAATTTGCAAGTGTTTTTTTTTTAAAGTCCAAACAAAAATGTGTACATGTTTTTGTGCACTTCTTCGAATAAATAAAGTTTTCTACATACTGTTTTTGTTTTGTTTTTACAATATATGCATTTCTCCCTCCCATAGTATGGTGATTTTATATGCACGTTTCCCTAATATGTGCATTTTGTGTGTAATTTCTCCTAATACACACATTTTTGCATGCATTTTTCATTGATGAACTTCATTGCAACACTAGGAAATGTGCAGATTTTGGAGCATAACCATGTTCTAGTTCCTATATAAGTCCCAGTAGCGCAAATTAGGTAAGGTTACGTCAAAGAATGAACCGAATGAAATTCTGCCATATCCCTAGCAGTTATCCTAAACGGCTGCTAGTTTATATTCAGAATTGGTGGGTCACATCTTGTGCAGGCCTGGTCTAGACTTAAAACCTCAGTTAGAAATGATCTGCAGCCTTCTCTTGTACACCATATTGCTCTGGCAGAAAAAGGCCAGCTCAGTCATCACGGCTCATCATTGTAAATTACATCTAGGTAAACACCAGCATCTGCTTCCCACGCAAACAGAATTTGTCATCATAGGAACCATCGGAATATACTGATCAAGCAAAAAGGTTTTAGCATTCATTAGAGATGTGTGGCAGCAAGAACCAGCAGCTTCCTCTATGCACTAAGGAGATGTGAATAACAGGGCACAAAGAATATTGGCTAAATCTAAATGAACTTCTCATTGATTTGCAATACCATATTTAGATTTACCATCTCAGATGAGATGACCCTTCACTAACATGTTCCTATAAATCCAGCTCGTAAAATAAGAAGAAGAGCCATGCTGGATCAGAATAAAGGTCCATCTAAAGCAACATCCTGTTCACAAAGGCCTTAGCTAGACCTAAGGTTTATCCCGGGATCATCCCGGGGTCATCCCTGTTCATGTAAATCACACACAGGATATCCCGGGAGCAGGCAGGGATGACCCCGGGATGATCCCGGGATAAACTTTAGGTCTAGCTATGGCAACAGTGGCCAATCTACTGTCTATGGGAAACTCACAAGTAGGACATACATTCAGTAGGACCCAAGCAATCATCTCTGGAGCACACAGACTGCCCCATGTGGACTGTGACCCTGACATCACTAATGCCTCCGTATGGAGAGTGTATCCATGGATGCCCCAGTTCCCATGATTGCAGCAGCTTAGAAAAGCAAGAACTGTTGAAAGCTGTTCATACAAACCATACCTCCATGAATGTCTAGCAGTTATCAAGGAGTTCAGCTACACCATTATTTATGAGGTGTGCCTCACACACACTGAGAACTTCAGAACATGCAAATGTCTTTCTGATTGTAAAGCCACAATTCTAATCAAGCTATCCAAGAAACCTCCTAAATTGGACAACCCAGATCCATGATGGAGAAAATGTTGCATTCATGAAGAGCCAACTACTAGCGGTAAACATATTTGCAATCATTTACATCCATTATGAATAACCAATATTTTTGTTTCATATTTTTGTTTAATTTTATTTTATTCTGTTTTCCCCAGCTCAGAGACAAAGGAAACACCCAAAATATAAATGGCTTTAGGGCACAACATTCCAGGGAGTTTTATGAGTAGTTGTTGCAAAAGAAGAGTATATGCATAATGGTCCACTGGTGCTTCAGGTCTCAAGAGCATAGTATGACATAGACTGATGATGAACAATCTTGTGGACAAGTGTATCACAATCGGGCCATATCCAGCTGAGAACATTAAATGGAACTCACTACCACAAGATGAAGTGATGGCCACTAATTTTGGATGGCTTCAAAAGGGGGTTGGATAAATTCCTAGAGGCAAAGGCTATCAATGGCCCCAGCTAGACCTAAGGTTTATCCCAGGATCATCCCAGGGTCGTCACTGCCTGCTCCCGGGATATCCTGTGTGACATTTATATGAACAGGGATGACCCTGGAAAATCCCGAGATAAATCTTAAGTCTAGCTAAGGCCACAGGCTACTAGCCCTAATGGTTGTGTGCTATCTCCAGTATCCAAGTTAGTAAGTCTGTGTGCACCAGTTGCTGGGGAACATGGGTGGGAGGGTGCTGTTGCACCATGTCCTGCTTGTTCATCTCTGGCCGATGGCTTGTTGGCCACTGTGTGAATAGAGTGCTGGACTAGACGGATCCTTGGTCTGATCCAGCATGACACTTCTTCTGTTCTTCTGTTCTTAAAATGATGTTGCGCTGGTGGTCACTAGATGCCAAACTATGCAGAGAAGCATCCAACCAAAGTTACGTTTCCATAAGCGTGATTGCACGAGTGATCGCACAAGTGGTTGTGCCTTATGTTTCTGCAACCTGTTGAGCAACTGGTTGTGCATTATTCTTCCACAACCCATTGTGCAACCAGTTGTGCAACTGCTTGCACAACCGGCCTAATGAGCAACCTCTCACTCAACAGACCTTGCTGCCCATCAAGTCCAAGGAATCTGACAGTGTCTTAATAGTGCAATGTAATGATATGGAGCTGCAAACAATAGTATATATGACATCATTCGGTGTCTTGGATTGGTTTGCCAGTAGGCTTCTGGCTTTTGGAAGAAGCTTTGAGAGTCAGCCAGGAATGTAAACACGTGATCTAAAGTTGGATCCACGAGACTTCTTGCTCTTATCCAAATGTGTCACAAATATCTGTTCTTGGACCACTTGTGGTACCCCCGACCACAGGTTGGCCAGAGAAACTACAGACAAAAAATATGGATTGAGATTTTTCTCCCCAGTTTCTCTTTCTTTTCTTTTTCTGCCTAGCAGTACTGTATGACTCATTGGATGTGCACTGTGAATTGGAGTCACATGCTTAACAGAGAGTTTGTGATTTCATTATACTGAGATCAATACAATTTCTGCTTATTACTACTGCCATTCTAATAATCTTAATGATATTGCTCTACTATCCCTTTCCTTTCACATAAAAAAACAGGTTCTGCATTTACAGAAAACACACACACACACACACACACACACCTGCACACAGTGGAATATTCATTTATTGCTGCAGATGTAAAAACTTTGCTTCGGGTGAAAAGAAATAATTCTGCCCATCTCCCCTGAAGGCAAGAGCTGGAATGGAAACAGGAGGGCCTGGAAGAAACTCCCTACAAACCCCAATATAATCCAAACTGTATTCTACCATTCTGCTGATTTTAATTCTAAGCTCATAAGAAGAAAATGTCAGCCACAAAGTGGTTCCTGCATATAATTAATTAATTAATTAATGAGTGGCTTTTAAAAATTAGATAACAAATCAATAAAGTGTTAAAGCTTTCTTTTGAAAACTGGATCTAAAATAGAAATTTAGCAGCCTAAGAATTTCTGTGTTCATTTGCTTTTTTTTTTTTTTTTTTTAAATAGACTAAGGGCCAAATCAGGCATTACTTGAAATCTGTATCTAGCTGCTACATCTCTCTCTCTCTCTTCATTTTTATTCTCCAGGAGGCTCAAGGGCACCAATCCAGATGAAGGCCCTAGCATAGAGGGTATGGGGGCTTTAAACAGACTATTTATCTAGTGAAGTATTTACTAGGGATGTGCTCCGCTCCGATTAGGAGCGTAGAAGCAGTAGCAGATTGGCCTGCTCCGCCTTACCCAGAGGCGGAGTAGGAGCGGACCGTGAACCCCCTAGAAGCAAGGCGAAGAGAAGCGACCATTTTTCGGAGCTCCGAGTTCAGGCGGAGCGCTCCGGTCGCCATCTTGAAAACATTTCGCCATAGGATTGCATTGCGGCAAATAATCGCGCATAACTACGTTGTTTTTGAAGCTATCGCTCTGGAAATTCTTGTGCTCAGAGAGTCGTGGATGGGGGTCATTTTGAGACCACTCTCACCTCTCTGCGTTGTCCGTGTCGCGTGCTATATTTTTTTGAAAATCGGGTCAACCGCGCGGCTCAAACTGCGTTTCGGCTTTTCGCCCATAGGATTGCATTGAGGGAAAGAATCGGGGATAACTGGGGGGGGGGGGTTAAGCTATCGTTCTGAAAATTCTTGTGCACAGAGAGTCGTGGATGGGGGTCATTTTGAGACTACTCTCAACTTTCTGCGTGCTGTGGTTCACGTGCAATGTTTTTGTGAAAATCGGGTCAACCGCGCGGCTCAAACTGCGTTTTCGGCTTTTCGCCCATAGGATTGCATTGAGGGAAAGAATTGGGGATAACTGGGGGGGGGTTTAAGCTATCGTTCTGAAAATTCTTGTGCACAGAGAGTCGTGGATGGGGGTCATTTTGAGACCACTCTCAACTTTCTGCATCGTACGGGTCGCGGGCTAGAAGTTTTTAAAAAATCGGCGGGAAAAATACCTTTTTCAAAGGGCTGAGGGGCAGAGTCAGCTCCCGGTCATGATGATCCCAAAGTTGGAGGAGGGCATAGGCAAAACAGGTAACTTGGGATTCTGGGAAACTTCTCTTTCTTCATCTGAACGGGCTTTTCCCCGTGTTTTTTAACACAGTAGCCCCACCAAATGCACAAACACAACCTGAAATCATATACTAAGCCAAGAATAAGAGATAGAAACACAGCACTGCTCCCCACCCTAACCTTGGTGAACAACTGAATCGATGTGGTGCAAGGGGATGAGCTCCCCTAGGGCATCTCATCGTGGACGTGCCCCCACTCTCTCCTGCACTGGAAGGCCATAGAGCCTTCCAAAGAGAGTAAAACGGTGGAGCAATGCCTCTCATGAGTTGAAGTGAATGGTCACTTTTCAGTGGTGGAGCAATGCCTGTTCTGAGTCGAAGTGAGCGTTTTACTTCTTCTCGGAGCTGTGGCTGTCAGTGTCTTGAACTGGCAGCTACTTCCCCCTCCCCCGGGCACGTCCCCCTATTGCTGGTAAAAGACAGATATAGCCTTTTAAAAAAAGTTCTTCTTTTTGTTTATTGAGCAACACTGCTGCTTTTAATTCCACCCCTCCTTTGTTTATTGATTGATTTATTCCATTTTATATGCATTACTGGCTTATCCTTGGCTCACTTCTTTATGCCCCCAGAAATGCCAGCTGCATGCCTGCCTGCCTTCCCTCCCTCCTCCCCTGCCCACCTCGCAGGGATGGTGTGTGTGGGGTGCCCGATTTTCAAAAATTCGCCAAAAATCAGGGGATGATGGGATTGCTTTGAAACTTGGCGTGCGTGTGTATATCCCCATGAGGTGTCATGGTGCCAAACATGAGGTTTCTAACTTGAACAGAAAAAAAGTTGTATAATTTTTTAGCTTTCAATGCAAGCCTATGGGGGGGGGGGGGAAACGGAGCTCCGGATCCGGATCCGGAGCTCCGGGCGGAGCGGAGCGGAAGTGGGCGGAGCGGGGGCGGGGCGGAGCGGCCCGATCCGGAAAATGGCAGATCTGCAAGTGAAGCGGAGCGGGGGGTCCGTGCACACCCCTAGTATTTACCCTGACTAGGAGCAGAGGTTTTTCAAATCACCTGCAACTCTGGCCTTAAAAAGAAAAGAAAAAGACATGCCAGGAATTGAAGCTGAGCCTTCTTGTATGCACTCTAAGGGTAGAATCTAATTAAAGTCCTACTTAGACAAGACCCATTGAACTGAATGGGATTAAGTTAGTCATGACTAACATAAATCCCATTCATTTTAATGGGTCTACTCTAAATAGGATTTTAGTTGGATTCTACCTGAAGACTGAGCTATAGTCCCTCCCCCACAATCCATTATGATCTTTTGCTAAAGAACATAAGAAGAGCCATGCTGGATCAGACCATAGCAACCAACCAGCTGTTGACCAGGGACCCACAACCAGGACACAGTGCAACAGCACCCTCCCACCCATGTTCCCCAGCAACTGGTGTATGTAGGCTTATTGCCTCAGATACAGGAGGTAGCCCATAGCCATCAGGACTAGTAGCCATTGATAGCCTTCTCCTCCAGGAATTTATCCACCCACCCATCCTTTAAAGCCATCCAAATTGGTGGCCATCACCACATCTTGTGGAAGTGAATTCCATAATTTAAATATGCACTGTGTGAAGAAGTACTTCCTTGTAACTTTCCTGATACAAGGAAGCTTCATGGGATGACCTCAAGTTCTAGTATTATGGGGGAGGGAGAAAAATGTCTCCCTGTCCACATTCTCTACACTATGCATAATTTTGTACATCTCTCGTGTCTCCCCTTAGCCTCCTTTTTTCCAAGCTAAACAATCCCAGCTGTTCTATTTTTCCCTCTTAGGGGAGATGCTTCATCCCCTTGACCATTTTGGTGATTAAGGGGCTGGAGCATCTGAGTTCCCCACTTTCAGAGGTGACACAGGTGGGTACTGGGGCCTGGGTCTTTGCCATTGCAGATTTTGGAATACCCTCCTAAGCAACACCACTATTTCATACCACTAATAACTACCAGCATCCCAAAACATTGGCCATGCTAGCTGGGGCTGTCGGAACTGTAGGAACAGCATCTGGTCAGGGAAAGCTGTTGTAAGACCTAGGTTTAGAAAAAGAGCAAAACAGGTATTTTTCAAATGAATGAGCAAGCAAAGTCTGGGAAAGCTCCAGAGTTTCATTCAAGAGATTAGTGGGATCCATGAAGCAGTGGAGGCTGGTGGCTCTGATTTTGGTGGGGCTATGATTCATCACCTTGGATAGCTCTTTTAGGGTTCTGGCCAATTTTGACTAAAACCCAGATTGGATTAACAACCCCACCAAAATCAGAGCCACCAACCTCCACTGCCCTGAAGTATTGATTTCATTTCATGTCTATACTGCCCAATAGCCAATCACTCTGAGTAGTTCACTTTCCCAAAGGACCAAACTCCAAAAGAACCAAACTCAAGGACAGTCTTCAGCAACAAGTCAGTGAAATCTCTGTATGTTCCCCGTTATCTGTCCTCTACCTATCAGCACACCTCCACCCTAATACACACACCATGATGTAGATTGGCTTAAAACTCAACTTTTCTTTTTCTTTTACAACTAGGGTGCGCAGAAAGTAGTTCTCCAGATATTTTGGACTTCAACTCCCAGCGTTCCTAACTATTGGTCATGTTGGCAGGGGCTTCTGGGAACTGAAGTCCCAAGTATCTGGAGATCTACCTTCTTCCCACCTATGCTTCAGAAGGTGGAGGGGACAGAGAACAATTCTTCATTAAATTGGTTTGCATGACTGTTGAACCCTTCGTGCAAATGCAAATTAACATTTTATTTTATTTTTTAAAAAACAAACAAATTACCCAGCATTTCCAATAAAGAATTTGCCCAGTAGTATATTCGTGAATTTTCAGTATAATATGTTTGCAAACAAAATTTAATTCTTGCCAAATTAAGAGCTCCTATTTCCAGCTGGAAGGAACAAATGCTTTTTAATCAGGTCTCATTTGGCAACAGTTTGATCACACATTTCTTGAGCATGTTTTAATGTGCCATTTGAAAATGGCTTGTTAATGTATATACCAAAGGCACAAATTAAAAGGCAGTATGCTACAAGTAATCTGTCTGAATTTCCTATATTCATGCTGAATACTTAACCGCATGAGGTCTGTGTATGCTTGTCCTGCACTGAACTTCCACCCACAAATCTTTTCAGGGAAACACACAAACACATATTATTTCAGATGGTGTCAAACTGATTCCTGAGAAAAACCTACCTTCCATTTTTTTCACACATTTGTTCATTCCTATTTGCATTGCTCCATTTCTATTACTGCTATAACACTGTACTTTAACTAGGGCATAATCTACAGAAAGCAGTATACTGCACTATGAAAGCAGTATATAAAGGGCAGGAGCCACACTAATGCTTTATAGCGGTATTGAAGTGCCCTGACAACTGTTGGGGCCCATTGACACAGATCACATACTGCTTTCATATGCCTTCATCATGCTATATCCTACTTGGTGTAGATTAGGCCTAGGAAGAGCTTCTGTCTTCTCCTTCATGTTATGATCACAGCCAATCAGGGATCACATCATGAACACCATGTAGTCACAATGCCACATAGCCAATAAGATTTAACTAGCTCAGAATATCGGTGAGAGCAAATGAACCAATCAATGTGTGGAGGAATCTCATTGGCTGATCACCAAGGCAAAGAAGAGGACATGTTCCCTCCCTCTACGAGCAACAAAAAGCCTACTCTTGAAAATCACCAAAAAGTGGAGCTGAATTTCACAAACATTTCTGAGCACACTCTGAAATACTCATGACACTCAGTCCCTTTAAAGATTTATATATTCAGTATATGAGCCCCCCACCCCCCCGTAAAAAAAATGAAATGTGAGTGAACATAAAAACATAAGAAGACCCATGCTGGATCAAACCAAGAGTCCATCTAATCCAGCACTCTGGATTAGTGTGCTCCAGCACTGTGGCCAACCAGCTCTGTCAACCACAACCCACAAGTGTATGCAACAACACCCTCCTATCCATGTTCCCCAGAAATTGGTATATATAGGCTTACTGCTTCAATACTGGAGGTAGCACTTAGACATCAGGACCAGTAGCCATTGACAGCCTTCTGTTCCAGGAATTTATCCAACCTCCTTTTTAAGCTATACAAACTGGTGGCCATCATTATGTCTTGTGGCAATGAATTCCGTAGTTTAACTATGCACTGTATGAAGAAGTACTTCCTTTTATCTGTCCTGAACTTCCCACTGATCAGCTTCATGGGATGACCCCGGGATCATCTTATGAGAGAAACAGAAAAAGTTTCATGTACCCCTTCCAAGCTAAACAGGCCCAAGCAAAACACTTCAACATGTGAAATGTGAAATAAGTGAAATGCTGCACTTATTTTGCTTGATTTAGGCTGGAGAATGGTTGGCTGGGGAATTATGGGAGTTGTAGACCTTTTCTATGGCCGTAGCTAGACGTAAGGTTTATCCCAGGATTGTCCTGGGGTCAAACCTGTTCATCTAAGTGCCACACAGGGCATCCAGTGCTCAGGCAGGGACGAACCCTGGATGATCCTGGGATAAACCTTAGGTCTAGCTACGGCCTAAGTCTAAATATGCACAGGATTGTGCCCTCATTCTACTTCTGGTAGCGAGTGGTACTGTATCCTCACCCTCTGACTACTGAAAATCCTGCTCTGCATTCCTCACAGCAGCAAATACAGTAAAAATTTAACAATTATAAGCCAGAAAAAACACCTGGTTATTTTTAACCCCCTTGTAAAAGCAGTCACAGAGGGAGCCAACCATATATCTCTTGGGGAGGGATTTCCATAGGGTAACAGCCAGAACAAAGAAGACATGGCCACCATTGACTCAAGGGAACTGCACATGAATCACACACACCCCCACACACGCACCAATGGCAGCATTAAAGGTGTGAATGGAGCATGCACACCTTTATCCTTGCGCCAATGGGGCCTTTAAGGGCAATATGGAGGCTCCAGAAGTTGCACAATTCCCCCTTTGCATCAATGGTAGCCAGTCAGGCAGCTGCCAAGCAATCGCCAGAGCCTTCGGGGCATTCAGGTTGGGGTCTGTACTCATGTTGGGAGCCCCTCACTGGGTCTAGGCAGCCAAACACAGGGGGGTCCACCTGACTTCCAGACCCAGTCAGGCACTTATGGCATCCCTATCTGCAACCTCTCATTTAGCCCCCGTCTTGATGGCCATGTGTTGGCACCACGAGGCCTCCGGCTCCTGCATTTGCACTCCTTCCTAGCATCTGCATGGGAAGGAACTCAAGTGCGGCATTGCTGCCACCACTGCTGCCACGCTGACCACCAGGTGGGATGGGGGAGGAACAAGGCAGCCAGAGGGAGATGAAGAGAGAGAGAGATGTGCTGCCCAAATCACCTCTCCTCCCTCTGACCTACCACTGGCTGCCCATTCCTCCCCCTCCCATTTTTTTTTTTTTTTTTTTTGTTATTTTATCTGTATCTGCAAAGCTTTGCAGATACAGATAAATATTTTTTTTGAAAAACTTGGGGTGGGGGAGGAACAGGCCCATTCCTCTCCTCCCCCTATTTTTATTTTTTTATTTACAGAACACGCAAGGCCTCATTCCTCTCCTCCCCCCTATTTTTACTTTGTAATTTACAGGACACGCAGGGGGCGTATTCTTCTCCTCCCCCCATTTTAATTTATTTTTATTTACAGGGATGCAGGGGGCTCTCCTGTGCTCCCGGAGGTCCGCCCACTTCCCTGTCCCGCCAATGGCAACCTATTAGGGGGCGCCATCGGCTGTGACATGCCTCCGCAGCCCAAAAAGTCAGGATAAGTGCCCGACTTTTTTTCAGCAGAGTTTCTGGGGTTTGCCCCTGGATGGCTTCGCAATGGCGGCTGTGCCATGTCGCTACTCCGAACCCTCCCTGGGGCAAACCCTTCATCCAGACAAACCCTTAGATTATCATAATGCACTTTATGTGGGTCCAGGCATTTATCAGTTGTTGATCAATATGGTTGTATCTCTGTTGTGTGTGTTGTTCTCTCTGCTGATTATTGTTGGTTTTATTAGACTGTTGTATTTTATTGTTTTAATATTGCTACTCGTCCTGGGATTTTTCATGAAGGGCGGGGTATAAATAATTAAATAAATCAATATTCTCAGCACTTGTTTCCTGTAAAAGTTAATGCTTTTTAGAGGAAGGAAAAAACAGCAACAGTTACCTGAGTTTCTAGCTCCATGCTTACCACCCTCTCTAGCAATGCAAGTGTTGAACAGGAAGCCAAGAGGTCTTCATTAAAACTGGTGGAGTTTTTCTATGGGTTTTTCTCAGCCCCGGCTGCTTACTAGATAAGCACAGGCACCAAAACGTGCCATAGGTCTGCCTTTTAGATGCTCACATTTAAATAAGTTCAACCAATGGACTTCTAACAATTCACAGAAGTAGAGTAGAACAGAATAGCCAAAGAAAATAAATGTTTATGGGAGACCACCCTGCACCTTGACAATTTTTCATTGCAGAGGTTGAAATGAGATAAATTAAGTACTTACTGAGACATAAACCCGAGAGGTTTTGACTGTCTGCAGGAGGCAACTAAAAATGCAGAAGATTTATGGGTAAATAAGCCTTATAAATACAGGTATAATACATTGGAGACTGCCTGTATGATGTGGTTTTTAATCATACAAACCTCTCACTTGGTTTCTTCCAGGAATGCAGCAGAAGTATTTCTCTTTCTGATCATAACTCACATCAAAATCAATTCCAACATATCCACAATGGGTCTAAGTTTTGAAGTTCATGAAAAGAAATTGGAAGCCTTCGTCATTTAAAAGTGTGTTTACTAACAAATGGCACCAGAAGAATTTCAAGGACATTTTGCATTACCTTTGGTTTGCATGATAACTCTTGCGAATCAGCAATACAATGAAACATTCTTCTTCTATCTTCCACCATGTCGCCCTTTTTAAAGTACATAACCAATTTATGGAAGCTGTTTACAAAGGGTGATTTATTCTAATGATGGGCAAAGAGGTGGTAATAGACGACTTTTATATCCTCCGTTTGTACAGCGGCTTCCACGCTGTGCCTAATATTTTGTGCAAACTATCCAAATCATTGGATATAATATGGCAAGAGATTCAGTTCAAAAGTACTTAAAGCTCACATTCATAAATTTATAGGTTAGATCAAGTACACTTTCAGTAGCAAATGCTGCCCATGAGGATTCACGCTCCTCGGCAGAGAGAGAAGGCTGTTCAAGATAGACATGTGTATGTATACAGAATAGTGCTGTGCTGAAAGTTTTGACCCTTCCATTTTTGGCATTTCATAGTGGGGCGGAGGGAAATGAAAGCTCAGGTGAAAGAAGCTGTGAGAGGTGAGAATTTTGGAGAAAGTTATCCTTGGGGAGGGAATGGGGTTTCCACATGAATAATAATAATAATAATAATAATAATAATAATAATAATAATAATAATATAATGAAGAAACCCCTCAACAACTGGTTACATTTAAAAATCATAGAATCATAGCATAGTAGAGTTGGAAGGGGCCTATAAGGCCATGGAGTTCAACCCCCTGCTCAGTGCAGGAATCCACCTTAAAGCATACCTGACAACCTCTCCAGGTGACTGGTTCCATTGTCATACTGCTTTAACAGTTAGGAAATCTTCTCGATCATCCCACAGTGCAGGACACGGAATAATGGGTTCAAGTTACAGGAAGCCAGATTCATGCTGGATATCAGGAAAAGCTTTCTGACTGTTAGAGCAGTACAACAATGGAACCAATTACCTAGGAAGGTAGTGGGCTCTCCCACTCTAGAGGCCTTCAAGAGTCAGCTGGACAATCATCTGTCAGGTATGCTTTAAGGTGGATTCCTGCATTGAGCAGGGGGTTGGATTCAATGGCCTTATAGTCCCCTTCCGACTCTACTGTTCTATGATTCTATGGTCTTTCTCTCATTGTCTTTCTCACATTTTTTTATGTGACTTGCCACATAAAATGAGGGATGGCGCATTTGTAGTATTGCCTCAGCAATACTACAAACGAGAAGGATCTTGGAATTGTTGGAGATCACAAGCTGAATATGAGCCAACAACATATGAGCTTATGGCTGCAAGAAAGGCAAATGCTATTTTGGGATAGAATAATAGAACTATATTTAATATAGTTAATAGTTAATAGAACTATAGCTTCCAAATTGTGTGAAGTATTGGTTCGCCTCTATTTGGCCCTGGTTACGCCTCATCTTGAGTACTGCATCCAGTTCTGGGCACCACACTTCAAGAAGGATACAGAAAAGGTGGAGGGGGTTCAGAAGAGGGCAATGAGGATGATCAGGGGTGTGGAAACAAAACCCTATGAGGAGAGACTGAAAGAACTGGGCATATTTAGCTTGGAGAAGAGAAGTCTGAGGGGAGACATGATAGCACTCTTCAAATATTTGAAAGGTTGTCACACAGAGGAGGGCCAGGATCTCTTCTCAATCGTCCTAGAGCGCAGGACACAGAATAATGGGCTCAAGTTACAGGAAGCCAGATTCCAGCTGGACATCAGGAAAAACTTCCTGACTGTTAGAGTACAACAATGGAACCAATGACCTAGGGAGATCATGGGCTCTCCCACATTCAAGATGCAGCTGGACAGCTGTCTGTCAGGGATGCTTTAAGGTGGATTCCTGCATTGAGCAGGGGGTTGGACTCAATTGCCTTATAGGCCCCTTCCAACTCAACTATTCTATGATTCTATGGCATAAGGAGGCCCTTAATATGTATCTGTGTTATCATTCTGTCACAAAAGTTGACAAGGTCTATGAAATTAAGCATAAGACTGTTAAAACACATGTTCCTGCTCAGATGGAAATGGGGGGTTAAGTTGGTTGCCACAACCTGCCCATTTCCAACCATTACACAAAATTTCAATTCTGATTGTGTACATCTACACCAGGTGCTTCCCTAATATAGAATATCTACACCTCTTGATTGAACAAATGCAAACTGATTTTGACAGCAAAGGAGACACTGATTTAGTAACATTGGCAGAACACATAACTCTTTAGCGCTTTAAGAAATGCATGGCAACATTGCATGATTTGAGGTTTCAAGGGCAGATTTAAAACTTTACTTTTGCAGGGTGCAGACATTCATCAACCAGAAGATGTGTCCATAAACAAAAGGCAAGCGACAAGGGTGTTTTGTTTTTTCCCCCTGGCCTTCTTTATGCCTAATTTTCATTGTGGACCACAAGCACATGAACTCAGCAGTGCTGGTTTTCTGAAAACAAGCCTTCAAAATGAAGGGCAATACAATATTAGAGGCAAAACAGCACAGATAAATAAGAATACTGAACTGCTTTTTTGAAAGGCACTTCAAAGAACAGGTCCTCTCAATACACATCTGTCCGTACAATCAGACTGCATATAGTCAAGGAGTATTATACCATTATTTGGCATGGAAACACCCAATAGTGTTCAAAGTGACCTATTCAGGCTTTCTTCCCTTCTCATCTAAGGAGAAGAATTATTGCATTCCTCCACTTCATGAAACTTGACCCTAGACGAAGTTTGTATATGAAGTGGACCATAGAGGAAACTATGGATGATAGCCAGTACCTTAAGATGGGATTGAAGCCAGTGCTGGAATTATCTAGAAAAGGTTCTTCTTCTTCTTCTTCTTCTTCTTCTTCTTCTTCTTCTTCTTCTTCTTCTTCTTCTTCTTCTTCTTCTTCCTCTTCTTCTTCTTCTCCTTCTTCTTCTTCTTCTTCTTCATCATCATCATCATTTGTATTATTATCTCCTTCTTGCTTATGGCAGTTTTTCTAGACAGACATGACGGCCATTGCCAAATCATGTTGTCTTTTACAGATTCAGGAATTTCCTGACAATTGAGCATGTTTTAAATATGACTGCTTTCTTGATGTTGGTGTAGATGTATTTTGGTACACCCAGTTTCTGAAGGTTTTCTGTATAGTTTTTTTTTTTTTTATGTGATGCCAGTGACTGATGTGACTAATGGAATAATTGTGACCTTTTCCTGTTGCCATTGTTCTTTGACTTCCATGGCCAGTGGTGTATATTTTCCTCCCTTTTCCTCTTCCTTTTCAACAACATTTTTGTCATTTGGTATTGCTATGTCGATGATGTATGCGTGTTTTTCTTTTTTGTCTATGACTGTTACGTTTGGTCGGTTGCAAGGTACTGCGTCAGTATGAAGTGTTTTGTCTCAGTATATTTTATGATCTGCATTTTCCAAGATTGTTTTGGGTTAGTATGTATAATATGGTGAAGGTTGTTCGATAAGGTTGAATTTGATAGCCAGTTGTTGGTGAATTATTTTTGCAGCTGTATTGTGTCTGTCCATATAGTCCTATTATTATTATTATTATTATTATTATTATTATTATTATTATTATTATTATTATTATCCTTCCTCTACCTCTGGATTGAGGCACGGAACAACATTGAATACAAAAATATAAAATACATAAAACTGATTAAAAAAAGAAAACCAATACATTATTAAAATCCTAAAATCTTTTAAGACATTTTAAAATTTGACTGGGTAGGCCTGCCGGAAGAGCTCCGACAATGCATCTCCCAATTTGTTTCTTCCATGCTTGGGCAGATCACTAGCATTGTCTTTATTATTGCTTTGCACAAAGTGTTCCATCTGATTCTAACTAGAGGGGTTTCTGGAAATAATTCCCATTAGGGGTGGTCAAGCTCATCTGCATCTGCCCTATCAGAAGTTCACCCCGTCAGCACCATCCATCCCTGCTTGTCAGGCCACATGAGCTTCTTCTGAGGCTCGGCTCAGCTGGACTGTCCTTGGGGGCCTTCCGCCCTCGCTGCCGAACTTGAGCACTCCCCCTTGCTGTGTCAGTGGGGCTTTTATGGCCACCATTGACACAGCAGAAAAACCGGGCCATAAGCGGATCCGGTTATCCCGGGTCAAGGGAGGGTTTAGCCTGTCCTGTCCCCGGGATCCCCTGTGCATCATCTGCACGCACAGCAGAGAGCCCGGGCCTCGCACTGGGCTAAACCCTCGTCTAGCAACGGCCCTAGTTAGAAAAGGCAAGGATGGACCAAAGCCGTTGCCCAACTAGGGGTGTACAGATTTTGTTAAATCCATTCCATCTGTGTTTCATGGATTATCAGCCATCTTTTGTTCCATCACCTGCTCACTGACGGAATCTGATTTCTTTTTAAGGGACATATGTTGTTCCACTAAACAAGTTTGCATTAGCACTAATGAGCATTGGCACAAGTGCAAAGGATTTTGTTTTGTTTTAAAAGAAAAGGTCCAGAAGTCCACAGAATCCACCTGACTTGGAAAAAGATGGTCTGCTGTGGAATCTTTGGATCAGATTTATAACAACACAAAATTATTTGAATCCGTTCTGGATTTCTCCAACATGCCTACTCCCAACAAAGCCTCCAGTTTCAGACTGGTTTGCTCTCCCCTTCCCCTGCCTTTCCCAGTTGAGAAAGGAAAGGGGGTGGAAAGGGCAGGTTACTGAGGTTTTGCTTTCACTTCACTGCTGACAAAGTGTGATACAACCCAATGTTGAGGATTGCCTTTAAAAAGTATCCTTGGAGACAGTTCTTTGAGCTTACTTGGAGAAGAAATCCATTCCACGTGAGGTTAGAAATAAACATCAGCCTTTTCCTTGCTTTCTGGGGTCATCCCATGAAGCTGACTGGTGGAAGATTTAAAACAAATAAAAGGAAGGACTTCTTCACACACTCACACAGCACATAATCTATGGAATTTTCTACCACAAAATGTAGTGGTGGCCACCAATTTGGATTGCTTTAAAAAGGACTTAGACAAATTCCTGGAGGAGAAGGGTATCAGTAACCACTATTCCTGATGGCTATATGCTACCTCCAGTATCAGAGGCAGTAAGCCTATATACACTAATTGCTGGGGAACATGGGTAGGAGGGTGCTGTTGCACCCATGTCCCACTTTTGGGTCCCTGTTTGACAACTGGTTGGCCGCTGTGTGAACAGAGTGCTGGAACTAGATTGACCCTTGGTCTGATCCAGCATGGCTCTTCTTATGTCCAGTACCCTGACTCTGCATAAAGCAGTGCCGTCTGGTTCGCTATGTATCAATTCCCCCCCACCCCCATGACTGTCACATTCGGTATAACAATACCTATCTTAATGCAAGTAGATAACATTATCAAATTAATCTACTTTTGTCAGACTCATTAGCAGTTTGCTTATTGTGAATCATTACCCACTGTCAACTATGGGACAATAAAAAATGAGATGCGAATGCAGGAGCTTTTCCCCCTGAATACTATTCATTTCTCTAACCCAAATAACTTATTTCTATGCCCAAGCTTCTAGACGTGCGATATCAGGGTTGATAATTTACAGCACTGGAAGCGTGATGGATCTGGATCTGCTCAAGTACATTAAATGTGTCAGAAATGAGGGGAAAATTAAGAAGGGTCCAGTTAATGATAGTTCGTTTTTTAAAAAAATAAATAAACTGCAGATAAATAGGCAGGCGTGTGTGTGTGCACACGCACACGCGCACACACACAAAGGGAGCTTGTATATCGCTGGCTGGCTGAGGAAGCTTCAAAGTGTTCAAAAGAAATAATCACCACTTTGTTCTCTCACTTTTCTGTCTTGGCCGACATGACAGACACCCACGCTTCTAAGAACCGTCTCTTGCAAAAGCAAAGACAGCAAGAAAGCACTGGCTTTTAAACCTTTTGGTTTTTTTCAAAACCAGAAGAAAATTATTTTCATCTGATCTGATGTAAGGAAAACCTACCATAGCAACCCAACACGGACATAGCAGAGCCAGTGTGGTGTAGTGGCTAGAGTGTTGGACTGGGAGTCGGGAGATCCGGGTTCTAGTCCCCCTTTCAGCCATGGAAAAAAACTGGGTGTTATTAGGCCAGTCACTCACTCGCAGCCAAACCTACCTCACAGGGTTATTGTTGTGAAGATAGAAATGGAGAGGAGGTTTATGTATGCTGTCTTGGGTTCCTTAAGAAGGAAGAAAGGTGGGATATAAATGTAATACATGAAATGTTTTTTCCCCAGCCACCGTGAACAATTTCACACCTCCTAATGGCTCTAGGCAAGTGGATCAAGAGTGTTTGGGACCATCACTGGACATGTAGACTGGTAAGACACATGTGGTGTCATTTTTGTTGACAGGAACCTCCATGTGACTACCTTAATGGCTGTCATTTGCGATTTTTTTTAATTTATTTTTTTAGGGAACAATGCTATCAACTGCACCCTCAATGATCAAAAGCCCCTGATTTTGGAGGTGTCCAGTCATCCAATGCAGGGTGGAAAGAATGACGGGGGAGATCTTTGCTTCCATGTCCTCCTGCCTTGCAGATTTAGCTAGATGGGTTTTTCAGCCCATCTAGCAAAAGCGCTTTGGAGGGAGAGGGAAGGAGGCTGGGGGAGTTCAGGATAACTTGTACCCTGACCTCTCCAGTCAGCTCCCCTCCTTGCCCACTGGAACATCCCCTGCTCCGACCTCAGAAAGGATCTAGCATGGTTGTTTCCACACTGGCTGCGAGCGGGTGGTGGTGGGGATGGTGTTGGATCTCTGACTCCCCGTTCCAAGGCCAGAGCGTTCTCTCTGATCTCAGAAAGAGGGATGTTCACTCAGGGGCCATGGGACTGTTCACATCTTTTATTCACAATTGTTTTTAATGCAGCCTTTAGGGCTAGTTCCCTCTCAAAGCAACATACAAGGTTAAAAATAAAAACAAAAGAAAGGAAATAAATAAATTCAATAAACATTTGTTGTTAAATCTGACCAGGGCAGCATCTACACTACTGCTTTGAAATGGTTTAGAACAGTAGTGACAACTGTTGAGGACCAGGACACACTCCCTATACAGTTTTCAAAACGTTTTCAAAGTGTCATATCCTGCTTTGTGTAGATCTGGCCCAGGGCATTACATTTTTTAAAAAGAGACAGAGAGAAACAGAGTGACACCTTTCTGGGAAGGTTCTAGCTCAGTGGTAGAGTATATATTATTTAGTATGTGGAAATTCCCGGGCTCCATCTTTGACATAGTAGAGCTGGAAGGGGCCTACAAGGCCATCGAGTCCAAACCCCTGCTCAATGCAGGAATCCACCTTAAAGCATACCTGACAGATGGTTGTCCAGCTGCCTCTTGAATGCCTCTAGTGTGGCAGAGCCCATGACTTCCCTAGATAACTGGTTCCATTGTCATACTGCTCTAACAGTCAGGATGTTTTTCCTGATGTCCAGCCAGAATCTGGCTTCCTGTAACTTCAGCCCATTATTCAGTGTCCTGCACTCTGGGAGGATCAAGAAGAGATCCTGGCCCTCCTCTGTGCGACAACCTTTCAAGTACTTGAAGAGTGCTACCATGTGTCCCCTCAATCTTCTCTCTCCAGGCTAAACATGCCCAGTTGTTTCAGTCTGTCTTCATAGGGCTTTGTTTCCAAACCCCTGATCATCCTGGTTGCCCTCCTCTGAACACGCTCCAACTTGTCTGCATCCTTCTTGAATTGTGGAGCCCAGAACTGGATGCAATACTCTAGATGAGGCCTAACCAGGGCCAAATAAAGAGGAACCAGTACCTCACGCGATTTGGAAGCTATACTTCTATTAATGCATCCCAAAATAGCATTTGCCTTTCTTGCAGCCATATCACACTGTTGGCTCATATTCAGCTTGTGATCTCCAACAATTCCAAGATCCTTCTCGTTTGTAGTATTGCTGAGCCAATACTACAAACGAGCCATCCCTCATTTTATGTGGCAAGTCTGGTAAAGATGCTCACCTGGGCCCCTGGAGGACTACTGCCAGTCATAGTAGGCAGTAATGGCCAAGTTGGAAGCAATATTCCATCTGACTCAGCACAAGGCAGGTGCAGGAGCTCCTTGAAATGAGAAATACCACATAAGCCATTTTCCTTAAGAGTGAAATTGTATGCAAAACATTTTTTCCCTACAAACTTTCCCTCATCAGGCACATGGCCTTTACAAAATGTCATGATTCATCACTGTTAACATTCATGAGTAGATCAGGATTTCAATTAAATCATTGAATCATTGAATACCTCCCCTTCTAGCAAGGCAAATGGGCTGCCCCTCTTTGACTCAAGTCATTCCATCATTCCACAGCATTGTAGAAATGGTGACACATGGTTGGAATGGTTTTTCCAATTTATTTCTTCATGGTATGTCTATCACATTATATCTTTGGTGTTGAGAGGTTCTTAAGTTTGGTTCCTTCTGAACTCTCCAATTTAAGAGACAACCCAAATTATTTGCATGAAAATTCATGAGTGTTTTGCACAGATTTGTGTGCATTTTTGCCTAATATAGTTTTTTTTTGCAATTAGTGTTCCTAATATATCACATTTTTAACATTGTTTTCCTGATATACACATTTTATACACATTTTTTATTGGAGGGCTCCAGAGAGGTGTGAATTTCAAAGGACAGCTGGGTTTCAGATTGTGTAGTGATTTGAAAGCGCAGAATTAGGTAAATTCATATTAAAATGCAAACTGAGCCAATTTTGCCCCATCCCCAGCTTAGAATAGTCCCATAGAAATCAATGGGACTCATGTTAGTTATGGGTCTACTCAAAGCATGATAAAAAATGGATCTAGTCTAAAATCTTTAAATAGGAAGCTCTTATTTGTCTTTTTTCCAACAGAAAATGTTGTGTTGCCATGAGATGTATACTTGTTGGGCTGTCAGACTGCTTCCTGGACCCTGAATTAGCCCAGGGGGAAGCAGCTGGCCACTCCTGATCTATGTAAAGCCCTTTCAGTAGGAGAGACTTGGGACAAATGTATACATGGAGCAAAGCACAGCATTCATCATCCTCGTTTAAGTCTGTCTTAATGAACAGTAGGCATGCAATGCTTCCTAAGGACAGTCTTCTGTTCCATCAGGCAGTAATTGCAGGGCAGCTAAAGATTCTATTAATATTGTCACCAATGTTTTCCCAATAGAATCCCATTCAAGCGGCTGGCGAAGCAAACTCCTATGAAAAATGCAATTTATTTTCTGTTAATGCTGTTAGCTGCCTAAGGTAGGAAACCATCATTTAAAATACAAGAGTAGCACAGGAGTTGTGTGGGACACAAGTGATTCAAAAGGGGTAAGCAAGGGCCAAAAGAGGTGACGTTACTTAGGAATTGCTGCTAGGGATCAATCGATTTTCAGTCCAAAGTTTTGCATGTGCTCGACCATAATTGAAATCTGAAATCCGTTCCAATTCCATATCGTACTCCAATTGCAAAAATAATTTTAGGAATTCTTCAAGTCAGAAATGGAATTCAGGAGGAATGGAACACAGGGCAGAAAACAAGAAAAGAGTGGAATGGGAAACTCCCTTCATCCCTACTGGAGCACGGATTCCACCACTAGTTGGTTCCTCTTCAATGGAGGAATCTTTTCCCCTTCCTCCGGTGTAAGGCAATTAAAGCTATGTCAAGCTGCTTCCTGCAGCCCAGATTCAGCTTGAAATGTTATATGACCTACAGAACATCCTGAATAGATAAATTTAGTGAACTTATTCTCCAAATGTGGGTCCTTATGCAGCCAAATTGGCACCATCAACACACAAGGGGGAGGCATAAGCAAAGTTTGTAGAGCACAAATACCTTTTAGACCAAAACAAAATCCCAAAAGGAAGCCTCAAAAACAACCCATTGAGGACGAGGCATGCTCAGTGGTCCCAAAATGCTGGCTGACTGTTGGAGGGAGGAAAATACAAAATTAGAATGGGGATGGAATGGAGTATCTTAGAACAAGGCATTGGTGACTGGCTGGTTGGATGACCGGCTGGGTGGCTGAATGAAATCCTGAAAAGGAACCAGGGATGTCAGAGAATTGTGTTTGGGGGCTGCAGCTTGATGAGTTTTCCTATGCTCAACCCTCCCCCTGGGTTCAGTTCCCACTGAAGCGCCCAACTTAAACTGCAGTGAATCAGGCCAGTTTGCAGAGTTTCCTGGGAATTTGCACATTTTGGGGGAAGGTTCTGCAATTTGTTGCAATTTCGGAGCAATTTGTGCATATTTTGGAGCACATTGCAGTCAAATTTGTGCAACTTGTGCTAAGTTTGCCATAACTGGGGCCATTCGGGCCATACTTTCTGCAAATTGCTCAAAAAATTGTGCAAATTACAGAACCTTCAAAAACAGCTCCAAAAAAAAAACAAAAAACCCATTCCCAGAGTTTGTGGAGCAGCCCACAGCTCTGCTCACAGACACAAAGCGAATCATACATGTCGTAGAACTCTGTTGAGCAAAACGGAAAAAAAAAAGAACCAGTTATCCCAGTGATGGTTATCCTTAATAAGAGCACTCCAAACTGCAACATTTTAATGAAGGTCCCAGTTACAGAGATCAGTGGCACGCCATCTCCTGGACAAAATTCCCATCCAGAACTCACCAGCTACATTCCATCCCCACTGAAGTTGCTGCCATTATGGGGGTGATCAAAATTGTGCCAATTTAGCAGGGGGGAAATGGATTGTGGGATCCTGCACCTTGTTTTCAAGTAGAATCACACTTCTGGGAAGCTCCTGGGAGTGTGATCCGCCTTCTAAATTTTGTTTACTAGCACAAGTGCATCCTCCAACAGCTTGTAGCTGATTCACAAACACTCAGTAGACCATTTGGTTCTTCTTATGAATTAGGCATTTCTTGGGAGTAGGATAATTTAAAAAAATTGAAGTGATTTATTAGCAGCTAGGGAAGAAAACACATAAGTCACACGTGGCCTGCAAAGCCCGGATTCATCTGAGAAACATCTAAGATTGTTCATAACCTTCTCAGCCAGTGCTGGAATTGAAATGGAATGGTCAAGCATTGCTAATGTGATTAAGGTATTTAGTTTCATGGTATTAAGAAGGCAAATTAGCTCAGGCAGATGTGTGGCCACGTAGGCCCTGTGGGTCAGTAAACAACAGCTAATGAGAGACAGTCTGACCTTGAAACACTTTTGCTCTTCGATCTGGTTTGTACTTCTGCAGGAGAGTTTAGTTTTGAAGTACAATGCAAAACTTTTTAGATGTATACATTTATACTCGGAGGTACACTGGAATGGTATACTCCTGAATCCAGCAACAAAGTCAGCTGCTTTTGAGAGATTCAGACATGGCCTAATCTACACCAAGCAGGATATTCCACTATGAAAGTGGTATATAAAAGGCAGGAGCCACACTACTGCTTTACAGCAGTCTTGAACTGCACTGGCAACTATTGGGGCCCATTGACACATACCATATACTGCTTTCATACCGCTATATCCTGCTTGGCATGGCTCCTGCCTTTTATATACCACTTTCATACCATTTTCATAGTGCAATAACCTGCTTGGTGTAGATTAAGCCCTTGCCTGTAATGAAGTGTATCTTCTCTGAACTGGCCCCAAGCAAATGAGGTTGCTCCCCAAACTTCAGAGCAGCTTTGAAGATATGGGGGAGAGAGATCCTGGAGACAGTATCTCCAGAGATACTTCAGAAATACATAATTTTAAATGGATACATTTCCTCCTTCCCCTGAGCTCTACTTGAAAGGAGAATGTCAGGCACAGCGTAAGGGAGAAAGGAGATGAGGGGGGTAGTTTTGTGACCAACAGCTCTAGTTTGCAACCAGAGAATGACCTTACCAGGGTTCTCCTTTTTACTTTTAATTAGGGTGCTTTTGCAAGGGATGCATAAAGGGAAGTTATCAGAGGCTGCATTTTGGTACAAGGGCTGGCTGTTGCCAGGAAATCTGGCCCTTTTGAGGTTTTTCAGATTTCCACAGTGCCCCCGACTCAGCTTGCATTTGGGAGCCGAGCTGTGGGTTTCTTCCAAAAATCTGGGAATGTTTTGTGGATTATTATTATTTTCAAAATTAGCAATTTGTGCAAATTTCAGCCACAAGTTGCACAAATTACACAAATTACGACCAAAGTCTAAGAAGCTAAGCTGATGGAAGTTGGGGAAGTGCCCTCCCTCGACGGATTCCCCAAGCATCCTTATTTGGGACTATGGGCATGTATACACCAGGCGACATCCCAGGGATCGTCCCTGTGCATCCACATGATGCACGGGATCCTGGGAGTACAGAGGGATGATCCTTCCATTTTCCCAGGATATTGCCATACACTTTTTTTCGTGGTTTTTCCCACAGTCCCGGGATGATCCCAGGGACCTCAGGTGGTGTGGCTGCCCATCCCTGCTTCTTCTCTCTTCCCTGCGAACAGTGGAGGCCATCAGAGGGCTTTTTTTCTTACTGAGTTTATCACTGGAGCGCAAGTATGCTCCAGCTCCTGCCTTTTTTAAAAAAAATGGCGGGTGTGATGTCCTGCTTCCTCCCTGGACATTGTGCAGTGTGTGTGAACCCAGATATGCTGGTCACGAGATCCTCTCCGCTCCCTCCCTAGGTGTAGACATGCCAGAGAGAGACTGTCAGCATGCTTCCATATGAAGCTTTTCTTGTAGAATTTCATGATGTCATCTTCAATTTGTTGTCCACCTGTGTTTTACCACAACTTTGGCCATCTTTTTTTCTTACCAGAAGAATCTATTAAGAAAGAAAAGATGGAAGATCATCACAATGCTTTTTGACTTTCAGCGCTAGAAGCCCAGTCCTTTCTAAATGAAAGAATAGAGGGCAGGCAATGCGCATTGTATAAATATAACATGGGCCATAGCTAGACCTAAGGTTTATCCCAGTATCATCCCAGGTTTGTCCCTGCCTGAGCGCTGGATGCCCTGTGTGGCACTTAGATTATTATTATTATTATTATTTATTTATATAGCACCATCAATGTACATGGTGCTGTACAGATAACACAGTAAATAGCAAGACCCTGCCGCATAGGCTTACAGGTTTGACCCCAGGACAATCCTGGGATAAACCTGAGGTCTAGCTATGGCCACAGTCGCACAACACACACAACAAAGAATAAGGGTGCGGTCATCTTTTTTTTTTTAAAAAAAAAAAAAAGGTCTCACACTTTAAGACTTTCCTTCAGTATATTTATAGTCTGCACAAGGAATAATTTGTGTACGCTTCCATAGATTTTCTCAATAAACTGTCATCTATCCACACCATCAAGGATGAAGCACCATCTGTGACTTTGGTACCAATTTTAAGAAGGGAACTAAACAACAAAGGCCTCAAGCTGTTTTATCATTCATCATATCTCATCTAAGCCTTACATTTATCCTTCTGGAATTTTGTAGGTTACATATTCTATGATACGTGTCACATTCACTCAAAAAATATTATTATTATTATTATTATTATTATTATTGGGGGAGTAAATCATTTTGGAACCTACCCCAAACTTTAAAGGTTCCTCTCATGCGTGAGCAAGCACACACACACACACACACACACACACCTTGCATCAATATGTCCTAAAATTAGTAGATTTCATCTGTGCAGAAAAGTAATGATGCTTGACCATTTCCACCAGTTCTGCATCACCTTTAAAAACAAAAAACCATTCAAACAGCAAAGAATCATTGCTTTCAGTGGTGCAGTGGAGCCAGGGCTTAAGGAATGCAATGTGGACAAATTTTGAATAGCAGGGACCCTGATGTCATCTGTCACTTCCACCTTGAATTCCTGGTTCCCTTTGATCTTAGCTGCAAACCTCAGAGTATCTGTAGGGGGAATGAATTCTCCCAGTAAGAATGTTGCACCCTGTTGTGATGCAAAGTATTTGAGGGGTGTGGTCTTAAATGGGCAATTAAGACCCAATCGTTCCATAGAAGACTTTCTCCTGGTGGAAATGAAAATGGCTAGAACTGGTTTCTTGATATGGATCAACACAGCTGCCTGCATTTTTGGACTTTCACAGGGGTGTAGCAGGAGGATCTGTTCTTATGAGTAACTGCGCTTCAAAATTCACCACTCCAGCCCTGACCGCACAGAAAAACACTGTACCTATAGTTGTGAAATGTGGCAGATGGCATCCTGTCAAGAATTGGCACCTATGCCCATGAATCTCATCCAATTCTGGCAAAAGATTTCAGAAATGTTATAATTAGGGATTTATGAGAAACCCATTTCAGTTCACTTTTTGATCAGGATTTTACCGAGTTTGCACCTTCCAGAACAAACATGGACTCAGACACAATCTACGGTCAAAGTCTGTACATTTCTGAGATCGGGGTGTGTGTGTGTGTGTGTGTGTGTGTGTGTGCTTGACAGCATACATACATACATATGAAACATGCACATAAAAAGTGTTCTTTTTGAAAAACACATCTAAATATGCTTTAATCAATGCATCCATTTCAAAGATGCACACAATTTGTGTATACATTTGGAAATTTGTACACAAAAGTATGCATGGATTTTCATGCAAAAAGGGGGGGGAAGCTTGCAATCTGATACAAACTCACATCAGAATGAGCTTCGAGATGAAAGTCAAGGTCGTCTTTTGCTGATTCATAGTAGATAATCATTTCTTGCTTTCCCTGTTATAGTTAATGGGGCGTCATCCGAAGCTTCACGTTTTCTGAATATGACATAATGCAGGTGTGGCCCAAATTGATCTAAAGGAATCAACCTTCTCTATGAAGCATCAAATATGGATCTGATTCCATTTATATTTTCTGTGCACAACCCCAATCTGCATTAAAAATTGAGAATATCAGAAGACCCAGAAGGATTTGCCATTTTTAACCATCCTATACATATCTACATGATCGTTAGCCCCATTGTGTTCAACAGGGCTTCCTTCCAGCTTAGTGGGTATAGGATAGCAGCATAACAGTACATTCTAAGGATGTGCAAAATCCTCAAAGAGAATTCCATTTGCAAATCCATCTCTCAGCCACTGAGCTGCCAGTTCTCAATGGAAATCCCTCTGTCTGGATTCTTTCTGCTTTCATCTGCACTGCCATTTCCTAAAAAAGATGTTAAACGTCTGGTAAAAGCTCCAGCTGTTTTTGTGTGCTTTGGTCACACTTACACAGCCGCAGTGCAAGCTGCAGAAATGGACTGAACATGGGATCTCCCAGAGTTGTGTCTCGTCCGCAGCGGCCTTCCATCACGGGTTCACGTGAAGATGCACCGTATCTCGTTGTGCACTGGCATCCATTCCCAACATGTCTGTTTATTATCATGGGATTAGATGAGATGGCTGGCGGAAAACTGGCAAACATTTCGAAAGTTTGTTCAACATTTCACGGAGATAAAAATATCACTACAATATAGAATACTTGTTGCCATGGTGCTAAGAATCACTGTAGCGCTTCCTGAATGAACGGATGAACTGCAGATCTTTACCAATGCCAGTTATCTTATAATGTTGTTTTGTGTGGATTTTGAACCGAGTTCAGCTTTTAGCAGAATTGAGATGCAACCCTTGTCTATACCTCCAAAACAACCTGCAAATATCATCACATACCTAAAGAACCAAACACTAGTGTCCTACCCCTTCGTAGCCTCATCCATTCACACACATAAAAGCTGGGAAAGTTACAAAAGAGAACTAGTCCACACAGACCTGAACGATTTTGGTAACACATTGTATTCGTTTGGATTGGGCGCCTGGATGTGTTTATTCTTAAAATCCTTTTCCCAGGTTAATGAGCGAAATATATAAAATATTGTTAGAAAAGGGGCTAATGGACAGCTCAGGAAAAACGGTATGGGAAACAGATTTGAAAGTACAAATAGGGCGACAGAGCTGGGAGGGACTGTGGAAACAAAGAGTGTTGAGAAGTATGTCAGTGAGAATAAAAGAGAACTATTTTAAAATTTTGTGGAGGTGGTACCTAACCCCGATTAGATTGAATAAGATAAATAATCAGCATTCAGCAAATTGTTGGAGAGGTTGTGGGGAAAAAGGAATGTATTTACATATGTGGTGGGAATGCAAATATGTACAAAGATTATGGAAGAAGATGTTTTTTGAAATTGAAGAAATAGTGGGAATGAAAATAGAACAAACACCAAAAATTGCATTACTGTCACTATTTGAAGATTTAAAATGTGGAAAAGAAATTAAAGAATTGATATCGAGTTTTCTGACTGCAGCACGATTGATGGTAGCTAGGAACTGGAAGATCCAGGGGGAATATTCTATTGAAGAATGGTATAAAGAAGTTTGGGATATAGCTATTAATGATAAATTGACTTGTGATATTAAGTGGAGGAAAGGTATAACGAAAATAAATGAGTTTGAAGGAATTTGGAAACTAATATTTGTGTTTTCTAAGGGAAGTGGGAAACCGCCAGCGGAAGAAAGTATGAGATTTTGGAAGTAGGAATAGATCCCGAGGTGGAGGGTGCACTTATATGTTAAGAAAGATTATATTTGTAATGCTAGGATAGGTTATAGTTAATATTTACTCAATAAATATGTATTCAACATTTATTCAAAATGTATGTAGTATGTTGTGTTGTTGTTTCTTTTTTGTAAGATGTTTATTCTGTGTTTTAAAATAAAAAAAATTTTTTTAAAAAAATCCTTTTCCCAGAATATATTTAATATTAATGGCTAATAGCTTGACTTGGCTGACCTGAGCCTGACTGAACGCCAAACATTTCTAGTTGTGGCTTTTTAAAAAAAAAAAAATGTGAAAGGCTTACAGGATGCTGGTAGTTAGAAAAATGCATCAAGAAGACAAAGCCTATTGTCTATTAAATTTAATTTCAGAGAATCATAGAATAGTAGAGTTGGAAGGGGCCTAAAAGGCCATTGAGTCCAACCCCCCTGCTCAATGCAGGAATCCACCTTAAAGCATCCCTGACAGATGGTTGTCCAGGTGCCTCTTGAAGGCCTCTAGTGTGGGAGAGCCCACAACCTCCCTAGGTAACTGATTCCATTGTCGTACTGCTCTAACAGTAAGGAAGTTTTTCCTGATGTCCAGCTGGAATCTGGCTTCCTTTAACTTGAGCCCGTTATTCCGTGTCCTGCACTCTGGGAGGATCGAGAAGAGATCCTGGCCCTCCTCTGTGTGACAACCTTTCAAGTATTTGAAGAGTGCTCACATGTCTCCCCTCAATCTTCTCTTCTCCAGGCTAAACATGCCCAGCTCTTTCAGTCTCTCCTCATAGGACTTTGTTTCCAGAACCCTGATTATCCATTAAATTATTTAATTATTTACATTCTATGCCACTCAATAGCACCTCTAGCAAAGGACAAGATGGCACACCACATTCCACTTACAGAAACCAATGGAGCTCCCTGTTTGAATCTTGCTTCAACACAGTGGAGCCTGGTGACTCCAATGCCAGCAGAGCAGTAAATCCAGTCTGCATTTCAGTCCATGGAGAGCTCCCTTGTAGTTCTGACTGAAACCCCGAGCAGATGCCCCGCAGCACAGACATTGGAGTCACCAGCCTCCACTGTTCAACATTGGTGATCTTCTTGAGCACCTGAGGGCAATTTAAGGGATGCCAGGCAGGCCAGGCATAAAACACACAGCTTTGCCCTCTAACAACTCACCACTACTCCTTACTAGCCCTGATGGTTATGTGCTACCTCCAGTATCTGAGGCAGGAAGCCTGTGTACCCCAGTTGATGGTGAACATGGGTGGGAGGGTGCTGTTGCACCATGTCCTGCTTTGTTGGTCTCTGGCAGACAGCTGGTTGGCCACTGTGTGAACAGAGTGCTGGACTAGATGGACCCTCGGTCTGATCCAGCAGGGCTCTTCTAATGTTCTTGTGCTCTTATGCCCAGCACCATCTCCCATGTGAGACAGCTGCCTCACTCTGCCTAAGGACAGGGCCAGTCCTACAAACTCTTTTAAATTTCATTGATTTCAATGGGAGAGTTATGGGAAGGAAAGGGATTTGCAAACCCGGTTTATTGCCTGTGCTGCCTGTATCCTCTCCTCTTTTCTCCATTGCTGCTCATCCTATGCTCCTCCCCACCCTCTGTTTTATTTTAAATTTATCCTTTTTCGGTTTGCATGGCAATTTTGTTTCTATCAAATGTTAACCCACCCAAAGCACATGTGAACCAGGTGGGTTTTATTTTAAATCAGCCAACCAATAACATAAATATAAACACTACTGCACATTTTGACAGTAATATTGCTTCCCCCCCCCCTAATCGTATCCATTCATATTCATAAACCGCTCCTATTTGCATGATAACTGAGCACATCCCGGTTACGTATGAAGCAAGATTAACAGTATATTTTCCCCATGCTCTAATCCACTTGACGATTCTGCCACAAATCCCTGATCACTTCTCTGTGCTTTTTCCATGTGTCAGGAGTCAATGCTTGACTGCTGCAACACTCAGGCCTTCTACCCTCCCCACAGTATAGACAGTGAAGAGGTCAGGGCTGAGAATCCCAAACAATAAGCAAAGAAATTGTGGGCCTCGGAGGTATTGGATTAGCTTAGTGTGACAAGTCGTAAATCCCAGTGAAAGGCCGAGGCACACATCTATTGTTGCGTATAATCTGATGTATAACCCCAATGTTTCAAGTGAAAGAGGGGTGAAACAAGAGAGATAGGGAGTGTGATTTCACTCTGAAGCGAGACAACTAGAGATTCATGCTGTATTTCTAGGCCCACAGCCAGACATTTTGTGGTGAGACAGTTTAAGAGTGCAAGGAATCATTGCAGAACTACCAGAATGTAAACCCGCTGCAGTTCACCAATGTGCCATACTTTGGCGAGAGAGCTGGCATTTGTGTCTATCCTCCCTGGCTGGGATATGTCACCACAATGTATAGAAGCATGCCGGATCAGGATGTCCTGAGAGCCAGTGTGGTATTATAATCATTATCATTATTATTAGTAGTAGTAGTAGTAGTATCCCACCTTTTGCCCAATGCTGGTATAGCAGCTAAGGTGTTGGACTGGGAGTCAGGAGATCTGGGTTCTAGTCAACTCGTGGCCATGGAAGCTCACTGGGTGACTTTGAGCCAGTCACAGATTCTCAGCCCAACCCACATCACAGGGTTGTTGTTGCGAGGATAAAATAGAGGGGAGGAGGATTGTGTATGGTACCCTGGGTTCTTACAGAGGAAAGAAAGAAATGATGATGATGATGATATATTTATTTGTTACCCGCCTCTCCCTCTGGATCGAGGCGGGGTACAACACAAATAAAAACACCATAAAATACATACAACTAATTCAAATGTTTAAAACCAGTGCATCATTAAAAGCAGCACACCATTAAAAATGACATCTTTAAATTCAACTGGGTAGGCCCAGTTGATGATGATGATTCACCAACAACTGGCCATCAAATTCAACGTCATCGAACAACCTACGCCATACTATACATACTCACCCAAAATAGTCTTGGAAAATACAGATCATAAAACACTGGGACAGACCAATTCATACAGACAAGACAATAGCTTATAACCAACCAGACATAACAGTTATAGACAACAAAGAAAACCACATGTACCTCATTGACATAGTACTACCTAATGACAAAAATGTTGTAGAAAAGGAAGAGGAATAGAGAGAAAAATATACACCACTGGCCATCAAAGTTAAAGAATGATGGCAACAGGAAAAGTCACAGGCATCACATCAAAAAACTATACAGAAAACTTTCAGAAACTGGGCCTACCAAAAGACATCCACACCAACATCCAGAAAGCAGTCATACTTAAAACATACTCAATTGTCAGGAAATGCCAAAGTCACTGAAGGACAGCATGACCTGACAAAACCTGTTGTGTCCGTCTGGAAGAACTGCCATGAGCAAGAAAAGAGATGATGATGATGATGATGATGATGATGATGATGATGATGATGATGTCAACACAGCGCCCTTAACAACATGCTTGGCACAACTATTTCAGTCAGCCCTGTGCACTTGCTTCGATCCAGCACAGGTAACGCTGGTTGTATTAGGCCCAAGTGGGATTTTTTTGTTTTCTGCACCTACAACTGAGAAAGACAGATCTTGGGATAGTTAGGTGCCCGGCATGTGCTCCATAATGTTAACACAACCATGTCCTGCATGCTCCTCTGCTTGCAATTGTACCTCAGATTAACAAGGCCACAGCCGCGCAGAACAGAACGGCATGACAGAACGTAGGGAGTATTACATATTTCCCATTCAAATAATTCATACCTCTACCCCTAACAAATAGATATAGTTGGCATGAACTCAGAGCATAAATCTTCTCCAGGCAATTCCATTTTTCTTCTCAAAACCTCCCCTTGTGTCTGGTTTGCAAATGAAACTTGGCGCGCGCACACACGCACACACTGCACCGAGAGCCCTTTCTCCCTCTATTTACATGAATAATAATATTCCTTTGGACTTGCACACAGTAGCAGTTTCTATCAAGGCTGGCAATGCCCTTTGCAACCATTTATGAATGTTCACCTTGCCACCTCACTGTAAAGGTGGAAACTGAAGCACCAAGAGATTAATTACAGCCGTGTGTTTCTGAAGTGCTGAGCACCCACAAATCCCACCGAAGTCCATGCCAGCTGCAGGCATGCAGCATTATTGTATTAGGCTGGAGGTGTTTTTGCCAAGGTCGAGCTGCGAGGGGAGACCTGCGTAGAGGCAATTATCTGATCAACATGCAAACATCCTCACAGGCTCAGGAGCAAAGTTCCATCTCGCTCACCAGCCCATATGGGACGTTGTAGGGGAACAGTAAGATGGACAGAATAAATCAAAGAACCCCATATTCCAAGGAAAGAACCCCATATTCCTATTCATTCTGAATGTCCGCCCAGATCAGAACAGACGAAGAGCAGCATCAAGATTGTCTATAGCCTGGTTCAGACAACACACTAAACCATGCTGCTTAACCACAAAATGGTTTTTGTGGTTAAGCAGCATGGTTTGTCATGTTGTCTGAACCAGGCCAATGTAATTTATTTGCTAGATTTTTACACCACCATTCCTCTGCCACTGCACTCACAGACTGTCATAGCTTTCAAGCTAGGAAGGAGGAAAGGGGGTGGGGAGAGGAAATAAGCATCTTCCTCAGATGCAGTCAAGTGGAGCAGTTGCTGAATGCTGATATTAGGACTAATCTACACCAAGCAGGATATTGCACAAGAAAGCGGTGTTTAAAGGGACACTGCCACGTCCCTGTAGTTAAAAGCGGACAGTAGATTGTGCATTCTATCATTATAAAGCAGTAATTGGGGGGGTCATTCTAACATTCATAAAATCGAAAATGTTTCACCAATCCTGCTGAAATTTACATGTGCCAGAAAGAAATGTTGGCATTACATTCCCTTAAAATTTCAAGAAGATTGATGAAAGATTGAGGGAAGGAGGGCAGTTTAAAGTACAAAAGGGGAAAAAAAAACCTCTGAATCAAAATGGTTCTGATAATATAGGGTGGCGATTTTTTTATATACGAAATTTGGGCTATTGAGCCCCTTAGCCATTAATCTAGTGGTAGGATCGTCTTCCTCTTTCATTGTAGTTGGTGGAATTGCTTTTCTTTTTTAAAAAATTCCCTTCGGTTGATTTTAAATTAATATTTATTCATCCTATTAGATTGAATACAGAGGCCTGCTAGATGTATGCTGGAAATAAAATGGCCGCCTGGCTCCTCTAGCACAGTCATTTCCTTAGGGGAAACATCAGCGTCTTCTCAGAAGTAAGTTCCATTGAGTGTAATGGTCTTACTCTCAAGTAAGCGTGTCGGGGATTGTAGCCTTTTCAATTAAAACTGCTGGGAATCTTGGAAGGAGGAGAGTGAGAGACGTTACTGAGAATTTCCTTTCCTTTCTAGCACTATAATCCTACAGTTAAGAACTTTCTGTAAGCCTCTTTATACACTGCAAAAAGTAGGGCAAAAATATTTAAATAAGTACTACCCTTTTGCTCATGCTTCCTTTACGTTTTTGTTCATATGAATTCTTTTAGTTATTCCTTACGATTGTTGGGTTTTGTTTTAACCACTAAGCGGCCTGGTTTCAGACCCTACCACAAGGAAGCTATAGAATTGAACGAGATTGACACTTTAGTTCATAAATAGGCCTGGCTTCCTGAGAAACAGACTCAGCCTGGTTCTTGCCTCCCTTTTGAGAGAAGAAGAGTTCTTGTTGCTCTTTTGGAACATGTTTTCCTTGGGCTTTTTGAGAATATTTTGGGCTCTCTTTTCCCAAGGCCAGTTTGCTTTTTTGCTCACTGGTGAAGCAGGGTGTAGAACTCAGCAGCGATCTCTTTCAGCCTTCCTCTGGATTCATGATCACCTGGTCTTCAGCTCTCTCCTTGGAAGAGGTAGCTATACATTCCTTTTAATCCTCCAGGCCCCATACACACACAGGGCTTTGCTAGAACCACCTGTTAATCCAGTGGGGAGTAGGGGCAAGCCTGCGCTGCAGCTGGCACGAGCCATCGCCCCAGTCTATACGTGACATGTGACGGGGTAAGGGAAAGCCCCGTTGCGTCGGCCATTTTTTAAAACTTAAAGGGGCCATGTGTGCAGGAGTGCACCAATGACAAGGTAGGTCTTTTTTAAAAAAAAGGTTCCCCGCTTCCCCTGCCCCCGATATCCCCCCTCACAATATCCGATGCCCCCCCACCCGCCATGTTTGATCCTCAGCCCGCCCAACCACCTGCCCGCTCGCCTTGTCCGATCCCCCACCCGCCCCCCCACTCACCATGTCTGATGCCCCCTCCGCCCGCTCTCAGCTGCACTCTCCGATCCCCCCAGCCGCGATCTCCCCATCCTGGCTCCACTCTTCCCCCCCATCTCCTGCCGGGTCTGCTCTTCCCCCCCCCGGCGCCCATCTCTCCCCCCCCCCACAATCTCCCCCTGCCCCCGGCCCAATGAGCACTGCGCTTGGCTTCTCCCGGCTACTCGTGAGTAAGCATTGTAGCCGGAAAAAGCCGTGGAACCGGCTAGGAAATACTGGGCCACAACCGGTGACAGTTATCCCGGGCCAAGGGAGGGTTTAGCCCGGGCTGACCCCGGGATCTCCTGGATGCAAAGGGGTAAACCCTCGTCTAGCAGCAGCCACAGTGCTCCATTCCTTTTTTTCCCTAAGAATTTGGTTCACACCACTATAAAGTTGAAAGCTTCAAATACTTCATTTAATTCATTTCAGCTGGTGTAAATTTTTAAGTATAATTTTGAAAACTTTTAAAGTGCCTCTGGGCCTACAACACTGGTTTCGGCCTAGTCACACTGTTTTTCTCATAAGCTTTAGAAACATTTAGACTGTGGTGTATTTTGCATAGTGTACACATGTATTTTCTTTCTAATCGTTGCAGTCTAGACTAGCTCTTGTGTTTTTGGAGGCAGGCAAAACCCTTTTTTTGTTCTGGCAGGCCTTTGGCAAATAATCTGGACCTCTGTCTATACCTTGGACTGTTAAATTGTTATATATTTTTAAAGTTTTAAATGCTTTAATATTGAAATGTATTTAATTATGTTTTTAACTTTTGTATATTTCTATTTATAGGCTTTAGCTATATATGTTTTCATTTTGTAAGGCCGCCTGGAGGCCCAGCATTGGGCAAAAGACAGGATACTAACAACAACAACAACAACAGTAATATTTCACTTCTGTGTCTGATGTTCTTTTGCATTTACTTTTCTTTATAAACCGTTCATATCTTAAGACTTCTTGTGTGGCATGTTTTCATTGGTTTAACAAGTGAACCACCCAGAAAGCTTTGTATTGGGCAGTATGAAAATGTAATAAATAAATAAGTTAAAAGGGATATTTCCAGGAGTCTTGAAATGTGTCCTCCAGCCCCCCCAGGGCCGATCTTGGCCTTGTCTTTGTCTTTCTCCTGGGCCAACACAATCGTGCCAGCCAAGGAGAAGCTTAGATCGGTCCGGGGGGTGCTGGAGGATGCATTCTCGGAAGTCCAGGAATGCATTCTCCAGCCACCCCAGAGCCGATCTCAGCCTTGTCCTCGGCCTTCTCCTGGGCTGGTGCAATCCCACCAGCCTAGGAGAAAGCTAGATCAGTTGGCAGGGGAGGGGCTGGAGGACGCATTCCTCCAGCCCCTCCCCCTCGACCGATCTCAGCCTTGTCCTCAGCCTTCTCCTGGGCCTGCACGATCAAGCCAGCTAAGGAGAAAGCCAGATTGGTGCTGGGGGCAGGGACTGGAGGACACGTTCCCAGAAGTCCAGGAATGTGACATTCAGCCATTTTTCTCGGTAAATTGGGGCCTAGTCCAGATGGCCCCAGAGATCTCCGTTTTCCGGAGGTCTCCGGGGTTTTCCGGGTCATCTGGTCACTAACCAGGAATCAAGGATCGATTGGAATCAATAAAGGGTGTTCTTTAAAAAAAAAATAACCAGGTTGGACAGGGGATTTTGGAACAAAAGAAGGAGTGGGGAGGAAGCTTAAACCATTCTCTCACAAAAAGCCATACAAAGAACTTCCAGAGAAAACTTACAAAATCCACACAAGCTAGTGCATGGAAGTGAAACTCATTGCACTGAATGGAACTTACTTCTGAGTAGACATGCCTAGGATTGAAGTAAAAATCAAGCAGCATCAATGATCAAATGAAAAATAAAAGAATACAGAGAGAGAGAGAGAAAGCAAGCAAACAAGTTGTTAACTGTAAGACGGACAGTTGGGCTGATCAGGAAATGCTTTTGCTTCAGCCCCTTTCCTCCTCCTCATTGTGTTTTTTTTAAAAAGGCTGCAATCTTCTATACACTAGGAGTTAAACCCACTGCATCCAATGGAACTTACTCCTGAGTAGACATGCCTATGGTTGAATTTAAAAAATCAAGCAGCAGCAATGATTAAACAAAAATTAAGAGAACACACAGAGAGAGTTGTTTGCTGGAAAGGAGGAAATTCTCAGTTGCTGGGGAACATGGGTGGGAGGGTGCTGTTGCACTCATGTCCTGCTTGTGGATACCTGGGTCAACAGTTGCTTGGCCACTGTGTAAACAGAATACTGGACTAGTTGGACCTTTGGTCTGATCCAGCATGGATCTTCTAATGTTCCTATGCATGCTTGCATGCAATTTTGCCTAAGAGACAATACACATGTACACTAGTTGTGGGGAAAATGAGTGGGAGGGACCTATTGCACCATGTGGTCCCCTAGTCAACAGCTAGTTGACCACTATGTGAACAGAGTGCTGGACTAGATGGACCCTTGGTCTGATCCAGCATGGCTCTTATATTGTTAATTTTCCTAATATGTTGCCTTTTGATTATTATTTTGAGGCATTCTTGTGTACTTCTTACTAATGTACACATTTTTGTATTCATTGTTTTAATGGGAGAGAGTGCCTTGGACTGCAAGAAGATCAAACCAGTCCATACTCCAGGAAATAAAGCCAGACTGCTCACTTGAGGGAATGGTATTAAAGGCAAAACTGAAGTACTTTGGCCACATAATGAGAAGACAAGATACCCTGGAGAAGAGGCTGATGCTAGGGAAAGTGGAAGGCAAAAGGAAGAGGGGCCGACCAAGGGCAAGATGGATGGAGGATATTCTGGAGGTGACAGACTTGACCTTGGGGGAGCTAGGGGCGGCGACAGCCGACAGAAAGCTCTGGCGTGGGCTGGTCCATGAAGTCACGAAGAGTCGGAAGTGACTGAACGAATAAACAACAACCTCAATCTCAAAATTTGGAGAAATGCAAACTTTGAAGAATAACCGAGTATCACGTCCTGTGTTGGTTTTAAAGTGCAAAATTAGATAAGTGTGCATTAAAACGTGAATGGAGTAGATTTCTCTCCCATCCCTTACCTTCAGCCTATGAGCTGTCAGTTCCTCCTTAAATGAAATGCAAAGGCCAAGTCTCTTTTCTTTCCATGCTGTACCTTTGTAACGTGCTGTACAGCAGCCTCCTGCATTGCTTTGCTCTGAAGGCCCACAGTTGCAATTTTGCTTGTTCTGCTGCCTTGCAGAATTCTATGGCTCTTTCCAAATTTAACTCTCAGTCTCAGCAGATCCTCCCATACTTTGTCGACACTTCAGGGAACCTTCTATAAATATGACCTTGTGAACAGAAAGAACAAGGCTTTGCACTTTTGGCCTCGCAACACTTTTATGTATAAACTACCCAAGCCAGGGCAGGGCTTGGCAAATAAATTGTGTTATTGAAAAGATGTATAAAGCATGAATAAAAGACGAGGCCCCTGGACTTAAATGAGCAGTATCATTTAAGGAACAAGGTATCGCAGCTGAAAATCAAAGAATCAGAGTGACAAAGATATGATCAAGGTTGCAGTAATGAAATGACACAATGACTGAGAGGACTAGATAAACATATAGCATGGTGCCATGTATTTTTAATCTTTTTTTATCCATGACATTCTTCCTGCCTACACCCATTTTGACGATATTCAGTTCACAGGAGAAGAGGATTTATTTATTTTATTTTATTGCAATTGTATGCATAGCCAAAGCTCTCTAAAATTTGTATGCATAGCCAAAGCTCTCTGGGCAGTTCACGTAAGATAAAAACACTTAAAAACAATATACAAAAATTTAAAACCACAAAAACATGCAAAATGCACATACATTTAAAACAACTTTACAAATGATGAGCCAAAACAAAACAAAACAAAACCACAGACCCAGGCTCATTGCATATTGCTAAATGCCTGGGAGAAGAGAAAAGTCTTGACCTGGTGCCGAAAAGATGACAATGTCAGTGCCAGGCGGGCCTCGTCAGGGAGATTGTTCCACAGTTGGGAATATTAGTTGTTTCTTGCCCTATTTATATTAACTGGAGAGCTTAAAACTTAATAAGATCACAAAATACTCCCCAAAGATGGGTACAATCCAACCAAAGTTAAGCACTTCTAAATCCCATTGATCCTAATAGAAGAGTTAAGCTAAGGTGGATAGTTTAGGTAATTATATCATAACAACATAATAGGGATTTGTGACATTGCCCATCTAATAGGGTTGTTATGAGGATAAAATGGTTAACTCCGTGTATTCTATCCATATTGATGCACTTTAATCTGTAGTTCATCTAGGCCATTGCTAGACCATGGGTTAGCGCGATGCGAGGCCCGTGCTCATCCCTGTGCATCCAGATGACGCACAGGGGATCCCGGCCTCAGCTAGGACTCGAGCAGCCATGGCACCGCGCTAACCGGAACCACTTGTAGCGCGGTTCTTCCTGCGGTCCCGGCCTCAGGTCGGGCTGAGGCCAGGACTGCTGGCGTGTGGACCAGTCCGCTGCTTTTCCCAGCTACCGCACTTACATGCGAGTAGCCAGGAAAAACAGTGGACGGGCCGCAGCGCTCCATAGGAGCGCTGTACCCATCAGGTTGTGGGGGGGGAATCACGGGAGGGAGATGGGGGGGAAGAGCAGACCCGGCAGGAGAGATGGGGGAAAGGAGAAGGGGGACAGGGCAAAGAGATCAGGGACGGGGGGAAGGAGAAGGGGGACAGGGCAAAGAGATTGGGGATGGGGAGAAGGAGAAGGGGGACAGGGCAAAGAGATCAGGGATGGGGGGAAGGAGAAGGGGGACAGGGCAAAGAGATCGGGGATGGGGGGAAGGAGAAGGGGGACAGGGCAAAGAGATCGGGGATGGGGAAGGAGAAGGGGGACAGGGCAAAGAGATCGGGGATGGGGGGAAGGAGAAGGGGGACAGGGTGATGAGATCGGGGATGGGGAAGGAGAAGGGGGACAGGGCAAAGAGATCGGGGATGGGGGGAAGGAGAAGGGGGACAGGGCAAAGAGATTGGGGATGGGGAAGGAGAAGGGGGACAGGGCAAAGAGATCGGGGATGGGGGGAAGGAGAAGGGGGACAGGGTGATGAGATCGGGGATGGGGGGAAGGAGAAGGGGGACAGGGCGACGAGATTGGGGACGGGGGGGAAGAATATTTTTTTAAAAAATAAAACCCCCTACTTACCTTTCCTGGCTGCTGCTGCTTAAAAAAAAAAAAAAAAAAAATGGCAGCCGCGACGGCTCTCCTCCAGCACGAGTTCTCCCCTCCTCTCCCCCGGATTTTCAACTGGGTCTAGCAAGGCTCCTAATCAACAATCAATTAACTGATTAATCAATTAAGGCAATAGTTAATTGTAAAAAATGTTGTTAATAAGTTGAAAACCCCAATTAATAGTGAATCATCTAAACAATTCCCCAAATATATTACTATGCAGTGAGAAAATCCAAACTGTAGGGAAATACTAGCTAGCAAAAGCCAGGGTGATTAAATGCTTAAGATAAAACGGAACAGAGGGTAAAATGTATCACTGCTTTACCATTCATTTGTTACGATAAAAGACCTCCTGTGGTTTTATGAAATGTGTTGCTCAGTTTGGGGAGAAGGAACGTCTGGTTGTGTGATAGTAATTCAGGTTAGATAATATGAATTCTTGTATTTTCCCCAGTTGGCTGCAAAAAGAAAAAGAAAGTAGAAAGGAAGAGTTTTTAGTTACAAAATATGGGTTTACATTAGAATAGCTATTTAATGGTTTGATAAAGAGTGGTGATTTAGAGGAAATATGAATGATCCTATCTTACCCAGGTGTGTTTGAAACACAGACATAAAATACAAATAACAGTGCTATAAAGATAGGAAAGTGTATTAATTCTATTAAGGTTTGAATGGGAGAATCACAAGAAATGTTTTTCTTCCTCCCCCTACTGATAATTTATGTCACTGTGCCATGAAACCTGCAGTGAATGTAGAATTAATAGGTGTCATTGCGAAGTTGTATCTGTGTGGAGACTTATATCAAGGGCATGTATGGAATGACTATGAACTAGGGACAGGTGAATTCACCTGTTGCTGCCCCACTCTCTGCTTGACGGACCCCTGCTGGCCAGTCGGCCCTGCTCACAGCAGGGCGTGAGTTGCCCAGAGGTCCATGGTGCCCATCAAGTGGCCACCTGCTTCCCTAATGAGCCGCCATTTTGTGCACAATGGTGGCTCATTGTAGCGGCAGAGGCAGCAGGATGGGAGCTGAGAGGGGAGCACCATAGTGCTTTCATCTCAGGTCCCATCATGCTGCCGCAGCGGAGCAACAGTATCTCTCTCTGCTGGGCACGATGGTGCTTCCCTCTCAGTTCCCATCATGTTGGTGTTGACAGGCAGAGAGGGGCCTTTTTCATAAAGGCCTATTTTATGTAAATGGCAGCCGCCATTTATGTAAAATCAGCCTTTACGTAAGAGGCTGAGACACCATTCGGGCAAAGCATGGGCACTGCCACGCTTGACTGACTCAGCCCGTGCTGAGTTGGGCAAGTATGGGGTTCTACACACTGGCATCCAGTGGGTCAAATGGGTGGGAACCCACTGATCTCAAACCCCAAACTAGATGCTTGCAACATCCCTAAAATGAACTCTGTTATGTTCAGGGATGTGGATCTGGAGACAAGCTGGTACTGGCCAGGTAAGTACTCTGGCCATCAAGCAGGTAAGTAGAATAGTGACATGGTAGAGAATAAGTAACCAAACCAAAGTCAGAAGCTTTATAACTCCAGGTGAAACCCAATTGGTTCCTTGAGACATCTGACTCCTGCTAAACTGGCATCAGCAGTATCTCTCTCCAGCCGTCTGCAGTAGTGGGGCTGCAGTGCAGCATAGACCAAGCCAATATCTGGATCAAACACAGAAATGTCCAGCAGTAGCAAAACAATTAAAATTCTCTACAGGCTTCTCTCCACAAAAAGAAAAAGAAAAGGAAAAAAGGATCTAATATTTCATATACTGGGAAGAACATTCAATAGTACTTGAGAAATCTTTTTATGTTCAGTTACTTTGTTTTTATCACAGTGAAAATGCCCAATTCATGCGGTGATATGCTTCCTTTCTATAACGTTGAAATATGTTTACAATGGAAGCCAAAATATCTTTGTATGGGTTTTCTTTCCCCCCATTACATTTACACTGTGCTTATTTGTGTATGAATGAAACCTATGAATAAATTTTCATTATTACTCATTTTCTTTTCCTTCCACTGTGCAGCTTATATTACTTAAACTGGTGTCTGTAGATTTACTAGACAATTACAGGGAACACTGGAGTTGAAAGCACTTGTGTCTGTACTTATTACCTGTTTTACTTGTAAATATCGAAGTTGTGTTTTAAAGGTATACTTGTAAGGTTGGAGCTAGATAAACACAGATCTGCCACACAGGCCTTAGCTAGACCTACCTTTTAATCCAGGACGGAAGAGGGAAGATCTCGCATTGGTCGCCTTGGTCGCCCTGTGGGATGACCTCTGTCAGGAGAGAGACAGGGGGAGTGCGACCCTGTTGGTTCTCCTAGACCTCTCAGCAGCCTTCGATACCATCGACCATGGTATCCTTCTGGATAGGTTGTCTGAGCTGGGAGTTGGAGGTACTGCGTTGCAGTGGTTCTGCTCCTACTTGGATGGCCGATTCCAGAAGGTGGTGCTGGGGGATTATTGCTCTGTGCCATGGCACCTAAGCCATGGGGTTCCACAGGGCTCTATCTTATCCCCTATGCTGTTTAACATATACATGAAGCCGCTGGGGGAGGTTATCCGGAGATGTGGACTGAAAATTAAAAATCAAAGCTTGCTCCCAAGTTACAAGTTGGGATACAATTAGGTTCCTGACTGGCCAGGCTGAAAGCCAGCAGTATACATGTTTGTTTCGAAGGCTGATTCACAGTTACTGTCATGACCCCTTGAGAATGTGGGCTTTCATATCACTGATTCAGAACCATTCACAGGTCGAGTCTGTAGAAACAAATTCTGGATTTCCATTTATGTTTCATACAAAATATAACCATATTTCTTCTTCTTTTCCATGACCACTTATTCAAAGATTAAAATGATGTCAGGCAAGTTGGTGTCACCTTAAAAAAAAAAAGGGGGGGGGGAGACCAGTGGTTCTTTTCTTCTTTTCTTTCAACTCACTGCAGCCTCTGAGTAACCCTCTATGCATGCAATCAAAGCAGAAGTTGAAATTAGTAAGATCCTTATCTCTGACTGTTCAAGAAAGCACAAATTGTTAGAACAAAAAGATGATCAAAGTGTGAAAGAGACTAACATATCTGTGTCAAATGATTTGGAGGGCACATGATAAGGTGTACACTAGGTTTGGAACACTAGCTCTAAGCATACAGACAGGGCATGAAACAGAACAGTGTGAAAGACCAGGTAATCTGGTCTGTTAGGTTTCCCTAGTGCTTGTGAGGATGTGGGGTGGGGTGGAATTGACATACATAATAAAGTAGTAGACACTTTGGTCCGGCACTTTAGATAAGGGCATCAAAAATCACTCCCATAATATCAAAGTCTCCATAAATTCACCCAGGGCAATATCAGTGGCCTTAATATTCAGTTCGTGATTAAAACATTCCGGTTTAAGGCCAGAGTGAAAGCTATCTGATGCTGGCTCAAGCTCCACAAACCAGGAAACTGGAAGTTAAGGCTGATGCCTTAACAGACATGTCCCATGATCAGTAATGATGTTGTGCAATGTCACAAATTGTGAGCACTTACAACCTATCCTCCAGATACCTTTTCTTTTCCCTGATTTTTCAGGCCAAATCTAAATGGGGTGAATGGGTGGGTATAGAGAACCTGGGACCATCAAAGATACTCCATGTTGTCCTGGTCCTGCATTTCCTTATGAAGCATCTGAGCCTTACTATATTTCTTGAGGACACCTCTTGACCCATGCCTGTTTGTTGCTTATATCAGTAGCTGGCAGGATGGATTAGGAATGAATGGCACGAGAGTTCAAGTTTCTTATTCTGGATTTAGAAATGCAACATGATGCATGGGAGAGAAATAATCATTCCCTACCACTTTGAGATGTCCACATTTAGCACAATTGTAGACCTCATCAAGTAGAGCATGGATGCCACATTCCCAGTGATTAGCTAAACAGGCCTCATTTTTAAGCACAATAGAATTTGGAAGCTTATAGTGGCAGAACCTGATTTGTGACTCGCCTCAACTGCAGTGCCCCTTTAAAACACAATATTTCAGTGCTTTAGAAATGTCCTCCTTTCCAAATGGTCACCCTAAGCTGTCACAACCATGGAGATCAGGGCAGTCACATGTTCAATCCCTTAAGGAGGTACCTTCCTCCATAGCAAACCTGCTAGAGGCTGATCGATTGCTATACACAACTACATGGGAGCCAATAAGCATATGATCCGAGCCTTAGCTCACTCTTCTGCTGTGGAGCCAAACCATCCATCCTAAGGACTTCCGAGCCCTTCTTCCCAACTCAAGCAGGGCATGGGTGCTACAGCACCCTCCCACCCATGTTCCCCAGCAACTGGTCTCCTACTGCCTTTTAATGCTCATTCTGCCTCTTAAACAACTCCTACCTTTTCCCCCTGGAGCTCTCCTGCTCACCCGAAGGCAGAAGTGGAGAATGTGTGGGGTGCCAGATGCTGATGGGCTCCAACGCCCACCATCACTGATGAATGACCCCTGCTGGCTTGGGGCTGATCGGAGTTGGAGCCCATCAAGATCTGAAGAGCTTCAGGCAGGGGACTCCAACTCCCATCAGATGGGCTTCAACTCCCATCAGCCCCCGCCATAAGAATAACAACGTATTCTCAGGAATCCTTTCAATGAAACGAGCAGAACTGCACACTGAACCATATGAATAAATTATAACCATGAGCCTACTTATTCCTGCAATGAATAGCTCTAGCTCTTGACTTCATTTGTTAACAGGCTTCTAAATCCCAGCAGGTTCGGTCGCCAGCAGCACTTAATAGCTGGTTTGCTAGTTAGGCTCGTGAAGGAGCTCAAGGCAGTACATCTTTTTCTAAGGCCGCGTGTTCATTATGTTAATGCATGATATTGTAGAGATTAATATAAACAGTGATTACGCTTCACAACAACAGCAGCAGCATGGCAGTTTTAGTGCCAATTGAGCTCCTAGCATCTAAGGGCAGCACATTACTATGATCAGGACATGCGTGACGAGATGCCACAGCTCTGATTGATATGGATTTTCAGACTCAAAACTTCTGAATCTAAAACTCCCTATAAATGAGGGCATGATGGGAATTGTAGGCCAATACATACAGAGGGAGGCCACAGGTGGCTAACCCCTGAGTTAAAGACTGTGAAGGCTGGTGGCTCAAGTGTCAATAAGGCAATAACCTTGTGGGAGTGAATTCTGTGCTGCATGAAGAAGCCCTTCCTTATATCTGTCTTGAACCTCCAAATAATCAGCTTCATCAGATGACCCTGGGTTCCAGAATTATGGGAAAGGGCGAGAAATGTCTCCCTATCCACGTTCTCCACACCATGCATCATTTTGTACATCTCTATCATGTCTCCCCTTACTCCCCATTTTTCTAAGCTAAACAATCCCAGCTGTTGTAACCTTCCCTTATAGGGGAGTGGCTCTAACCCCTGGATCATTTAATTTGCCCTTTGCTTCACATTTTCCAACTCTGCAATTTTAGTTGCAATGACTAGAACTGTACACAGTATTCAAAATGTGGCCGTGCAATAGATTTGTTTAACAGGAGTATCTTCTTGGCAGTTTTTCCTTTCCTAATTATGCCTAACATGAAATTTGCCTTTTTCACAGCAACCGCACACCAGTTGACATTTTCATCGAGGTTCAAGGTGGAATTCAGGGTCCCTCAAAGGACTCAAATTTTACTGATTTGCCTAGTTGCTATTTCCCTGTTCTACACCAAAAGCACTTTTCCTCACTGGGAAAAAAAGCACTTTGCGCTCCAAAGAACTTCTGCTTGTGCCCCATAGTAAGTAATCACTACTGTATGTATTGTGGGCTACGCCACCACAGCCCCACTCCGTGAAAATCAAGGCTGTGGACTGCAGCCATAATTATTAATGTACACCTCATTTAGATTCACGGATGTATAGCCTCTTGTGATTTCTGTATCCATAAATCAAGTTTATTTTTCAAGACTTAAGCCAAAGCCTTTACATCTGAGGGTGCCAGTTTGGGATGAAGAATGTTGTCGGGAGGTACGACACGCCTGCCAAAGAACAGGAGTTCCATTTGTCATCTGCCAGGTTAGTGAAAATGAGGTGCCAATTATTTTTGAAGTGTGCGGAAAAAGTTGCCTATCCCTGAATTAACATATCATTATATTCCATAAAGTCCAGTTACCCAGAGTGGAGAAGCGTCTCTCCTGCTCTGCTAGTCAGCGTTGTTGTTGGCAGAGAACAACTGGCAATTTGCTGTTCCAAGTACCTGGAATGTGAGTCTAGTTCAGTGACCAAGGTGGAGAATGGGACTGGTCTTGAGGAATCCAGGAGAACTGGTGCTGCTTTCAAAACTAGCTGAGTGCTTACTTCTGCAGGATCTTAAATAACTGCTGGAACTGCACATTTAATAAATATACAGAGTGTTACGATGACATATAAGTCGCTGATGTTTATTTGCTTGTTTGTTGCATTTATATCCCAGCTTTCCACTAAAGAGCCAAGGCAGCATACATGATCCTCATCCTCTGCATTTCATCCTCAGGGCCGGTTCTACCATTAGGCCAACTAGGCAGCCGCCTAGGGCGCAGACCTCAGAGGGGCACAGTCCTGACCTTTAAGGATCACTGTTTTATACAAATTAGCTGTTTTAAGAAAAAACACAATAAGTTCAAGTTTTGTGCTTTTTATTTTTTCAACAAAACATCTGTTCTTAAAAATTGAAGTTGGCATTTTTTTGGGAGGGGGGTGCAAGTAGCTCACCTTGCCTAGGGCGCAAAATAGTTTGGCACCGACCCTGTTCATCCTCACAACAATCCCATAAGATACATTAGGCTGAGAGCCGGTTACTGGCCCATTCAGCTTCATGGATGAGTAGAGACTAAAACCTGGGTTTCCTGCACCCTAGTTCTACATTCTAACCAATACACCACACTGGCTGCCTTCTCTGCAACCTATACTCATTGCCCAGGGCCTAAGTCCCATTGAACTCAATGGGTTTTACTTTTGAGTACTCATATATAGCATTGGGCTGTAAAGAAAACTGTCATAAATGGAAAGAAAGAAAGAAAGAAAGAAAGAAAGAAAGAAAGAAAGAAAGAAAGAAAGAAAGAAAGAAAGCCCACGTGTGTGCTTCCTCTCTTTAAAGCAGTGCCTCTCCTGGCCGTTCTTCCTGACCATCTCTTTTAAGGATCATTTATGCATGAGCTAGATTAGTGATGTCTCCTTTTTTCATAGATACCAAAAAAAAAAGTATTCAACGGGTTTTCATATGGTTTTAAGAAAAATATATGCTCAACAGATTTGCAGTAAGGCACACCCATTTGTCATCTGAAGTATCTTCCTTAGGGGATTGAAAAATATGCTGTGCACAAAATCATAAGCGGCTGTAATGAAACTTTCGACCTTGTGAAAATAAGGATTCACCCACCTTCCCCCAAAATACTATATTACAATGATTTAATCTCCACCAATCTCCGCCACATTTTAGCTCCTTATTGTGCATTCTCCCCCCAGGGTGCTTCCTTGAAATCAAAATCCAAGAAGCATCCTTCGTGACACATTCGCCAGCCTTCATCCCCCAGATATCAGAATACTAACAGGAGGGTAAAGGCAGAAGTCTGTGCCTATGTTATGTGTGTTTGCATCTTATCTTGGCATGACCTTAACTTGAACTTGAAAGCTATCCTTCCATGGAGACTGGCTCCAGTTTGTTCTCTGCATAGCAGGATTAACCCTTTTGTTAAATACATGGTAAGAAAGAGATGGCCAACTTTTGTACTGTAAGGAAGGGCCCTGTATACTCTGGAAAACACTCCCAGGGCCAGAAGTATTCATGCTCCACACTCCCATTCCATCATAAGTAGTCATGCTCCACATTAAAGTTGGTGCCATTTATAGGGATGCAAGACCTTTGCAACAAAGGTCAGTCTAACTTACACAATTGCTGGAGATGTAATGCACCTAATGCTTCTTTAATTCTCATGTTTTAGCAATGCCCAGTAGTTGCCCCCTTTTGGGAGGAGGTTATAATAGGGATAAACTTTGTATTGAAACAATCTTTAATATGGAAGGGTGTGCATTTCCTCCTAAACTACCTACCGGCTTCTTGGAAGCTAATGCATGGTCAGTGCAAATGGATTTTCAGAGCCCTTATGACAGCTAAAAGATTTTTATCATCATGTTGGAATGATAATTGCTCACTTCCCATAATGCAATGGACTTGACAATGCTCTCAACATTTGAACAGGTGTTATATAGGTGTAACTTGCAACTGGATATGTATATGCATATTTGGTCTGCTTTTCTTGAAACCCTGCATAAATCTCTCCCTTTTAAAAAACAAATTAATGGTGTACCTGATGAAAAATGAGGATATTCCTGTATATGTACTGTGTTTTCTTTTGGTTTTCATGGTGTTTCTTTGTTCTGTTTTGTTGATATTCACAATAAAAAAAGGGAAAGGGGGGGGAATTATAGGGATGTGTGAATCAGCAAAACTGAAGCTCAATGAACCTCTCCAAATTCCACCTTGAAGCTTGTTCCGTTTCACGTCCATGTGCATTGCGAGCATTCATGTTGCCTTTCCCTTTTTCACATGAAAATCTGCATTTCCCCCCCAAATGTAAGCATCAATTGTGCATATCTTGGAAACACATGCATTTTTCTCCCTTTAATTGAAACGTGCTTGTGCACATAGTTCAAAAGCGATCATTTTTCTTGCAGTTTTCAAATAGGTGGATGCTGTCAAACACCTTTATTTTTTTTGGGGGGGGGGGAGTGTCTCCAAGTCATATTGCAAGCTTGAAAGCTCATGAACTTTGACTGCAGATTGTGTCATCTTTTGCATCCTGAGAATTTGTTCCTCCTTTTTTCCTGACCTGACTTAGATGCTCTCTTCCTTTTGGTTTTTAATATCTGCGTGCCAGATGAGGAACCTCCAAAATGCAGATAAGGCCTCTGGGCCAGAAGTGGGGCTGTACAGATTTTGTAAAACCTCTGCCGTCTGCGTTTCACACATGGTCAGGTGTCTTTCATTCCATCTTCATTTTGTGGATTGTCAGTTACCTTTTGCTCTATCATCAACTCATTGATGGAATAGGAGGTGTGTGTTCTTTTTCCAATTTCCCAAATCTGTGCAAAATTGCACTTGTGAAAATGCAGAAATCCCCCTAAATGTGCAAATCCCCCCACAATACCTATCTTCATGCTTTAGCCTATGGAGAAATGTGCATTTTCAGCTGATTTTTATTTTTATTTTACATATTTTTGTCCGTGAAGTCCGTGCGACTGGGGAAAAACCAGTCCACTGTATTTATTTATTTATTTATTTAAAACATTTATATCCCGCCCTTTACAGTATAAAACAGTAAATATACACAGCTAAAAACAAATTAAACCATAAACCAAGTTAAAACAATATATAATTTAAAAGCAGTAAAACTATTAAAACAGTTAAAACAATGTGCCAACTTAGTGAATTCAACCATTAAAAGCTTTGTTAAAAAGCTATGTTTTCAGCATTGGTGCCAGTCGGGCCTCCAAGGGGCCTCCAAGGGAAGGCATTCCACAGTCGGCGTACCACCACAGATAAAGCCCTCTTTCTTGTCCCATCGTAGCGAATGTCTTGTGCTGGTGGGATTGTCAGTTTCCTTACGCTGTTTCAGCCAGAGTCATGGAAATCCAAACTTATTTGATTCTGTTCCGGATTTCTCCAACATCCCTACCCAGATGTTTCCTTCCTCTGTTTTAATACAATACAAACCAGTGGCTCGTCACATTTTGCAACAGCAGCTTCTGCTTTTATTTATTAATTTATTAAACCATTTATATGTTTTCCTTTATCACTAGGATCTCAAGGCAGCATACAGATAAAATCATACAAACAGTACAAAACAATAAATATACATAGCTAAACTATTAATCAAGCTAAAACCAGTATAAAAATTAAAAACAAAGAATTAAAATTATATGCAGCCTTAGTGAATTTAGCCATGAAAGGCTTTGTTAAAAGCCATGTTTTAACTTGGTACCAAAATGAGGCCAGTGCCTGCGCCAGTCAGGCCTCCAAGTGGAGGACATTCCACAGCCGGGGTGCCACCACAGAGAAAGCCCTCTCCCATGTCCCACTGTAGCATACGTCTCACGTTGGTGGGATGTGGAGGAGGGCTCCTCCAACAGATCCCAAATCTTGGGCAGACATATATAGGGAGAGCTGCTCTCTCAAGTATTAAGGCCCCAAGTCATTTAGGGCTTTAAATGTCATAACCTTTTCCTAGAGGGGATCTACACTAGTATAGGAAATGTTGTTTTTACAGTCATTGAACATTTTGTTTTTGAACGATTTAAAACGTAGCAGTTTTTAAAACGTTTACTTACTTTTCTCTTTCTGTGAGAATGCATTCCTTTTGGCCACACTAAGAAAATAAATCCGTTTGTCCCCATCTGCCAATTTCCCCTCCCATTTCCTCTTCTCTCTGAGACAATCCTCCACCTACAAACAATCCACCAAGTAGCCTCCCAAAAGTGAAACTAGAAGTGGCTGCAAAAAAGAGGCTTGAAAGAAAAAAACAGTTCCAACTTTGGGCACGGAAATTACATAAACATGCCCACCAGGAATGTGATTGGCTAACTAAGAACTACAGGAAACCCATTTAATACGATGAAATCGGCCACATCATACCAAATAGAATGACTTATTTCAGAGAAGTTCAAAATAAAAACCGGAGAACAGACAACAATAAAACGTCACAAACTATACGTCATGTGTTGAAATAGTGCCAAAAGCACACTTAAAAACGGTAAGACACGTTCTAACTTGACTAGTGTAGATCCCATTCTAAACACTTCTTAATAAGTCAATTAATAGGTCCATTACACTAGCTAAGCCACCATCTCTGAAAGACTTCTTTCCACCTGCCATTTTCTACAAAGTTGCAAATATGGCATCTAGTTCCAAAATAGCAATTTCTATTATATGTATGTTTTCCACATATTATTCTCCTTGGATCTTTCTGCCATGCTAAACTGTTGTCCATTATTTTGTTCTATAATTGATGTGGTTTCTGCCGTTAAGTGTCATTATCCTTACTGCTGAAGGCTCCCTCTGACCTGACCTTTTTTCACCATATGTCCCCTGACACATTGTTTTACACTTTAAATTAGTTTGGCTAACATTGGAAAGATACTGCATAACTTTTCCAGCCCCTTCTATCCCTTGCTGAATTAGCAGCCTTTATCTTTCCGTTGTCCTGTTGAGACTGTGCCGGCCTAAGCATCTTACGGCTTTCTAAGTCAAGGCACAATGCGTACCCCGTTGTGTCTTTGTTGTCTTGCTCTTTTGGAAGTGCTTCTATCCACCCTGCATTTTCTTCCCTAGCAAAACTCACTGTTCTGGAGTGCTGCAGATATTTGAATGAGTCATTTGAAATCTGTGGATTTTCCCTTTCCCCTTCTGCAAAAAAGAAAAGAAAAGAAAGAAATGCTTTTAAGCATTGGCATTTTCTTATTTCATCCTTTTTACCTAATCTAACATGCCATTCCAGCCCTGAGTAGCGTCATCGTCTGCAGTCAATAAAATAATATAAATCAGGTTGCCAACTGCTCTGATTTTTAAAAAGGTTTGGGCAGCGGTGTCATTAGGGCAGGATCTTGGGACCGGGGCCCTGCAAAGTGCAATGAATGTGAGGGGGCGAAAGTCAGCGTAACGGGCTTACCACATGTTGATGTGAATGAAATAATATGCATTACCATCTAAGACAGCGGTTTGTTTGTTTATTGCATTTATATCCTGCTTTTTTTTCTTTTGCCTTCCAGGAACCCAAGGCAGCATACTTAATCCTCCTCCTCTCCACGTTATCCTCACAACAACAACAACCCTGTGAGGTAGGTTGGGCTGAGAGTCAGTGACTGGCCTGAAGTCACCCAGTGAGTTTTCATAGCCAAATGAGTACTAGAACCCGGATCTCCTGAGTCCCAGTCCAACACTCTAACCACTACACCACACTGGCTCCCATTTGTGGGGGAAGGACTCCTGTGAGACCATTAAAATCTAAATTTCAGGCTCCGGTCCAGAGTCTAAGTCCATAATCTAACTGGACCAATGGTTTGGGGGAAATGGCCATCACGTCCTCCATCAAGAGCCATCCATTTCTGGACATGGAAATGAGAAAGGAGAAGAAAGGGACATCAGAAGCTGCTTTATAGTGAGTTGGATCATTGCACCACCTAATTTAGTATTGCTGACACTGACTAGCAGCAAGAGCTCTCCAGGGTTTCAGGCAGGAGTTTTTCCAACCCTACCTGGAGAGGCCAGGGATCAAACCTGTGACCTTCTGCATTCAAATGCGTATTCTCCTGTACCCCCACCTAAAGTGAGGGGGAAATGCACATTTTTCTAATGAACAGTCTTGGCTCCTCAAATGCACTGGCATTCACATTCAGGGTTACAAACAGAGCCATTTCTGATGTTTAATGAACTGAAACTAGATCCTTGTGCATTCCTACTCCTTCAAAACAAAAGATCTGAAATATGAATTCAAATTCAAATTCACACATTTATTTCTTTATTTACAATATTTATATATACCGCTCCCCATTCAAAATTTCAGAGCAGTGTACAAGGTAAAATAAAATAAAAACAGAACAAAAACACATTAAAAATTGATTTTTTAAAAGAAGCAAAATGCAAAGTGAACAATGGCTGGTCATCAAGGGAAGTCTTCCTGGAACAACGACGTTTTCAGGAGGCGCCTAAAGGAATACAAAGTGGGCGCCTGCCTGACCTCCAGAGGCAGGGAATTTCATAGGTGAGGGGACCACCACGCTGATCTGAAATATGTAAAACAATAACAATATGAAAGATGCCTGTTGATCTTTTTTTTTTAATATAATTTTATTAAACACTAAATAAAAAAAATTACATCATGATAAACATCGCACACATAAACAAATCAAAATACATGACAAATTACTTGATTATTTAACTGTTAGCATATATAATTTTATCCATAAACATAATCAAAAAAGAAAACAAAGTGCTCCCCCTTCCCTTCGGGATCATTCCTATTTCCAAAACCTTAAGACCTCTTCTGGAGGCGGTTTCCCACTTCCCTTAGAAAACACATATACAAGGAACTGTCTCCAAATCCCCTCAAATTCATGGAGACAAAGAGTGTTAAGGAACATGTCAGTGAGAATAAAAGAGAATTATTATAAAATTATATGGAGGTGGTATCTAACTCCTGTGAGATTAAATATGATAAATAAACAGTATTCAGCAAATTGTTGGAGAGGTTGTGGGGGAAAAGGAACGTATTTACATATGTGGTGGGAATGCAAATTTGTTCAAAAATTGTGGAAGATGGTGTTTATTGAGATTAAAGATATTGTAGGAATAAAGATAGAAGAGACACCAAGAGTGGCATTACTATCACTTTATGATGATGTAAAGTGTACCAAAGAAATTAAAGAATTGATAACTAATTTGCTGACTGCGGCAAGACTAACTGTAGCAAGGAACTGGAAGATTCAAGGAGATTATTGTATTGAAGAATGGTATAAAGAAGTTTGGGATATTGCTATTAATGATAAACTGACATGTAATATTAAAGTAAGAAGAGGCATAGCAAAAAAAGATGCCTGTTGAACTTGGCTAGCTAAGATCCCATGAGCCAAGAACTAACGATGAAAAGGGGGGAGGCCATTTTTGCTGACTTTCCCTTCCCCCAGCAGCTGCACCCCCTGAAAATCTGCTCTGTAGGTTGGCAGTAGTGATGGATGAGACTTCTGTTTTCAGTTAGTTAAACAGAACTTTCACTGTTTACACACCCCAAATGCAAATGTCAGCACATTTTGGGGACAAAGCCAGCATATTCCCATGCTTGCAATCACATATGCAAAATGTGTCTGTTAGAAAAATTGCACTGTAAAATGCAGATTTTGACACGCACAAAATTACACATTTCACACTTTAATCAACAGGGGGTAATATGCATTTGGAGGTGCACTTCTAAAAGGAAAAAATGCACATCCACAAATGTGCCCTTTTCCAATTCAAACAACAACAACAACAACAACAGTTCTTATCCAGGAATGGAAAGGAGGTGGACCGAGCTTCAAGGTGGATCTAGGACAGGATCTACACTACTGCTTTATAATGAGTGTTGCTAAGAGTAGCAACCATTTCCTTCCCATCTTCCTGTTTATGGTGATAACAGCCCTTGCTCTCCTATGTACAGTCTTATATACATGGAAATGGCTTTAAAGAAAAAGATGGAGAAAGGCTGGCATTCCATGAACTGCCTTCTGTTGCTTACTGCTAAAAGAGTCTCATGTGGATTTGGAAGAAGTAAGCTATAGCTTATTATTATTATTATTATTATTATTATTATTATTATTATTATTATTATTTAGAATATTTATATACCGCTCCTCATTGAAAAAATTTCGGAGCGGTGTACAAGGTAAAATGAAAATAAAAACAGAATAAAACAGTTAAAACAAAATTTAAAAAGAAGCAAAACAACAACAACACAGAAATCCAAGGCTGCATGTTAAAGAAAGGCTTCTTGGAATAAAGATGTTTTCAGGAGGCGCCAAAAGGAGTACAAGGTTGGAGCCTGTCTGACCTCCAGAGTCAGGGAATTCCATAGCAGGGGGGCCACCACGCTGAAGGCTCTTCCCCTGGTGGATTCCAATCGGAGGATGGATCTAGGTGGAACCACCAGGAGCAGGCCCTCGGATGACCTCAGTGACCGGGCAGGTTGGTAAGGGAGAAGGTGCTCTCTCAGGTATCCTGGTCCCAAGTTGTTTAGGGCTTTGTACACAAGTACAAGAACCTTAAACCTGGCCCGGCAGCGAATAGGCAGCCAGTGCAGTTCCCTCAGCAGAGGAGTTACATGCTGGAAAGGGGCAGCTCCAGACAACAGCTGAGCTGCAGCATTCTGCAATAGCTCCGGCTTCCGGAGCAGCTTCAAGGGCAGCCCCACATAGAGCGCATTGCAGTAATCCAATCTTGAGGTTACCAATGCCTGTACCACCGTGGTCAAGCTATCCCTGTCCAGGAGAGGCCGTAGTTGGCGAACCAACTGAAGATGGTAAAAGGCACTTCGAGCCGTGGCGGCTACTTGAGCCTCCAACGACAGAAATGGGTCTAAGAGTACCCCCAAACTACGAACCTGTTCTTTCAGAGGCAGAGCAACCCCATCCAGAACAGGCAATGAGCCTGTCTCCCGGACTCGGGAACCACTCACCCACAGGGCTTCCGTCTTGCCAGGATTTATGATACGGTGACCATATGAAAAGGAGGACAGGGCTCCTGTAACTTTAACAGTTGCATAAAAAGGGGAATTTCAGCAGATGTCATTTGTATATATGGAGAACCTGGTGAAATTCCCTCTTCATCACCACAGTTAAAGCTGCAGGAGCTATACTAGAGTGACCAGATTTAAAAGAGGGCAGGGCACCTGCAGCTTTAACTGCTGTGATGAAGAGGAAATTTCACCAGGTTCCCCATATATACAAATGACACCTGCTGAAATTTCCTTTTTCAATACAACTGTGAAAGATACAGGAGCCCTGTCCTCCTTTTCATATGGTCACCCTAGCTTATGAAAGCTTTCTCTCCATTAAGAGAAGGATTTCATTTTGCAGCCTGGCACTTTGTGCGTTTACTCAGAAGCAAGCCCCCCCCCCCCCAAGTTCAGTGAGCTTTACTCCAACGTAATGATAAATTGCAATGCAGCCTTCAGTGCACTTCTGGATTCAGACTTTCAAAACCTTTCAATGAAGCCTAACAGAGCCAGGCTACTCCTGATACATTTCTAACAGATTTCTCAGGAAACAGAAATTCTGCGCTGTTCAGGAAGGCGGTGCTCCGTTAAATCCTTGCACAGCGTTGCTGCATCTCTGAATTGTTGAGGGTTTTTTTTTTAAAAAAATAAATCTTTGATGTCATGGCTTGCTTCTTCGGAGCCAAAAATAAGGTTGCTGTGGTTACACCTACTGGGGAATTTTCAGAGAGACGAGCATTAGCTTTGACTCATCGCAAGCAACATGTGGGTTTATGTGTGATATTTCTGTCATTGACTGCCTCGTACCTTCAGAACAGGATATAAAGCCGAACAGATAAACTGGCTATGACTTGCCATTTGACGATAAGCGAACTCCAGGAGAATGGAAATGCGCAGAAATGCAATGTTGATTTCCTAGCTAATTTCATAGCTATTTTGAGCTATCCTGCCTGGAGATGTGCAAAAGAAACTTGAATTTTATATTGTTTTTTTTTTTTCCTAGCCTTGTCAAAAACTATTTTGGTTTTCTTTCAAAAATAAAAAAAATCATCAACTATTTCTCCTGAGCAGGAGACCCCAAAATTCTTTTCTAATTTTTCTGAGTCGGCATTTAAATAGCAAATCCTACAGCAACAGTGAAGATAAAGTCTAGCACCTAGATAGTAGGTAGCCACTGGGAGACCCAGGCTCTGAGCCTTCTAAAAGGACTAACAAGATATCATCATCATGAAAAAAGAAAGAAGAATTCATTTTTTGATTGGGTAACCCCCCCACCCCCCCACCCCGTGGACTGTGTGAATGCTATGGGCATAATATATCTTGACTACAGCAAAGCTTTTGACAAAGTGCCCCATGACATTCTGATTAACAACCTATCTAAAAGTGGGCTAGATGGAACAATTCATAGTTGGCTACAGAATCAGACTCAAAGGGTGTTTATAAATAGTACCTTTTCAAACTGGGGGGAGGTAATGAGCAGGGTACTGCAGGGCTCAGTCATGGGCCCAGTGCTCCAACACTTTTATCAATGATTTGGATGAAGAGGTGCAGAAAATGCATATCAAATTTGCAGATGACATAAAATTGGGAAGACAGAAACAAACGTCAAAGTGATCTGAAAACAACAGAATGAAATTTAATAGGGATAAATGCCAAGTTCTACACATAGGAAAAATAAACCAAATGAACAGTTACAAGATGGGAAATACTTGGCTGAGCAATACTACAAGCAAGAAGAATCTTGGAATTGTTGCAGATCACAAGCTGAATATGAGCAAACAGTGTGATGTGGCTGCAAAAAAGAAAAGAAAAGCCAATGCTATTTTGGGATGCATTAAGAGAAGTATAGCTTCCAAATTGCACGAGGTACTGGTTCCACTGGTCAGGCTTCATTCTGAATACTGCATCCAGTTCTGGGCTCCACATTTCAAGAAGGATGCAGACAAGCTGGAATGTGTTCAGAGGAAGGCAATGAGGATGATCAGGAGTCTGGAAACAAAGCCCTAAGAGGAGAGGCTGAAAGAACTGGGCATGTTTAGCCTGGAGAAGAAAAGACTGAGGTGAGACATGATAGCACTCTTCAAGTACTTGAAAGGTGGTCACACAGAGGAGGGCCAGGATCTCTTCCCGATCATTCCAGAGTGCAGGACATAGAATAATGGGCTCAAGTTACAGGAAGCCAGATTCCAGCTGGACATCAGGAAAAACTTCTTGACTGTTAGAGCAGTATGACAATGGAACCCATTACCTAGGGAGGTTGTGGGCTCTCCCACACTAGAGACATTCAGGATGCAGCCGGACAGCCATCTGTCAGGTATGCTTTAAGGTGGATTCTGCATTGAGCAGGGGGTTGGACTCGATGGCCTTATAGGCCCCTTCCAACTTTACTATTCTATGATTCTATGATTGTATCAGATGTAGTTTTTCTCACTCCTTGCCTGACAAGCAGCACTAGCATAAATGCCCTCTTCTACACTTTGATTAAAAAGTTTCAAGACCCTAGTCCTTTATTGTGTCTTGTCACCAGTGGTGTAGTGGTAAATTTTGAAGGGCAGGTGCTCATTGTGACATCATCCATAGAATCATAGAATAGTTGGCTTGGAAGGGGCCAATAAGGTCATCGAGTCCAACCCCCTGCTCAATGCACAGCAAAGCCCCCAAGGACTGTCCAAAAATCCAGGTAGCTGCGTTGAGCCATAGCAACAAACCACTTCTAGCTGTTTTCACATCCACCAGAAGTGTATCTTTCGTAAAGTTAATGGTTGCTAATTTCCCATTCAAGACGGAGCCATTCCCAAATGCTTTGCATTAAAACAGGGCTAGCTGATAATGATATATTGTGTCTGAGAAGATTAATTCCCTGCCCTGACTGCTACTGTGAGGATTGCAGAGGGGACAGGGAATTCTAAAAGGGATGCCAGTTGACATCATCATCCCTACTAATAAAAACGTGCTGGCACTGTGTCCCTGTGAGCCCTGGAACCATTACACCACTGCTCATTACCGTGAAAGATCAATCCTATGCATGTCTGTTCAAATGTCAGTCTTACTGAGTTAGTGCACAATTTAGACAGAAAAAGTCTTACAACTCATAGCATTTCCCAGCACTGCCCATAGGATTGCACCATCAGTGTGTTCAGGATTGCAGCTTAAATGTAACACTGCAGTGGCTCACTATGCAAATTTAGGGGTGGGTGTTTCTGCATTCACCCTTGTGTCAATGGGGCCTTTATGGTCCCATTGACACAGTGTGGGGAGGTTCTCAATATCTGGGACCTCCATTGTGCGCACAATAGAGGCTCCAGAAATCATGTACTTCCCCCCATTGCATTAATGGTGCACAGAGATACAGGAGGATGAACCTGGTAGCCCCATTGAGAGCATCTGGATTAAAATAAATGGGGCAAGGAATAAAAGGAACATGATAGTGGGAGTCTACTACTGACCACCAAGCAAGGAGAAGATGAGGATGAAACTTTTGATAAGCAAATTGCCAGAATTTCAAGGAAGTGTGACATAGTAGCAATGGGGGGATTCAAGTTACAGGTAGCCAGATTCTAGCTGGACATCAGAAAAAATGTCCTGACTGTTAGAGCAGTATGACAGTGCAACCAGTTACCTAGGGAGATCATGGGCTCTCCTGCACGAGAGGCCTTCAAGAGGCAGCTGGACAGCCATCTGTCAGGGATGCTTTAAGGTGGATTCCTGCACTGATCAGGGGGTTGGACCCTTATAAGCCCCTTCCAACTCTACTATTCTATGATTCTAAGTGCACAATTTCTTCAGCAAATGTGGATGGCTGCTGAGCAATCATCAGGGCCTCATGAGTGCTCGAGCATGGGTCCACCCTCATGCCATGGCCACCTGACTGGGCCCAGGGGGGCAGATGTGGGGGTGTCCATCAGACTCTCAGACTCAGTCGGGCGCTCACGACATCCCTACACAAATTGGATGAGTTTTCGAAATTAAACGCTGTAGTTCATAGCTCTGAGGTAGCACCGCAGTGCTTTGTTATGATCAGCCAACAATTAAACAACATCAAATAACCAATAAATATTGTAATTCCATCCACATACCTTCCAACTTTAATTAATCATAAAGGACCGCATCCCCCCTCAAACTCAGAGAATGTACAGCTTTGAAAAGAAATGAAACAAAAATCTGGATGTTTCCAGGGAGCACATTAAACATCATTTCAAGAACATTTGCAGATCTGTATCCTCCTGGACTAAGTTGCAGTCAGTGTAGGTTAGATTAAATGCCAGAGCAAATTAAGAAAGGAAGAAATCTCAACTCTGCTTTTCTGTGCTGAAATATTTTACCACTGGAATTCCTCTTAAATGTGCGGACTCTTCTCCTGAACAGAGCAAACACCAATTCTGACAGTATAATTCAAGAACCCAAGATGACAATGGAGGCTTGTTTTCACAATGGCTAAAGGTGCCCTGAGACTGGACTTTCAGGTCACCGAAAGGTGAGGCCGTCAGGAGAACACTCACAATCCATATTGCATGCAGTTATTTTTATTTCCAGAGGCGGGAAGCTGTGTTAGTCTGTTGCTGCAAAAACAACAAGGAGATATGTGGAACCCTAAAGACTAATACAGTTATTCTGGCATAAGTTTTCTTAGATATTGGGGGAGTCTACACCAGCCATTTATTGCAGGATTGTATCGGAGTCATCACTAACGGGCCACATAACATTCACCTGTTCCTGTGGTGGTCTCAGCTCCACCTCTGACTTTTACTGGAATATCCCTGACTGCTTTTGTCACGGTTTTTTCCATCTCTCTCGCTTCCATTTGAAGAGTGCTATCATGTCTCCCCTCAGCCTTCTCTTCTGCAGGGATCCCAACCACCTGAGGCTGAGGGCCGATGTGCCTTTCTGAACAGGTAAGCCCACTCCTTGTTGGTGGGCCAGGTGGGTTTACCTGAAGGCAGTGGCAGCAAGGAGCAGCAGTGCTGCATGTAATATTCCAAGCATCACCAGGCAGGTGGATCTAGGTGCCATGTTAATTTCCCACAGTGCCTTGGAGCAAAACTATGGCCGTTGCTAGACCAGGGTGTAGCCCGGGGTGAACCTCGGGCTTGCCCCTGTGCGTCCAGATGACGCGCAGGGGATCCCGGGGTCAGGCAGGGGTAACCCTCCCTTGCCCTGGGGTATTTGGCTACAGTTGTAGCCCGGTATTTCCCACAGTCTCGGGCTGAGCCCAAGACCACGAGTGTGTAGACCGTTCTGCTGCTTTTCCCAGATACCACAATTACTAACAAGTAGCCGGGAAAAGCAGCGGACGGTGCACAGCGCTCCTGTGGAGCGCTGGGCCCATTGGGGCAGGGGGGAGATCGGGGGGAGATCGGAGCCAGGGGGAGATTGGGGGTGGAGAGATTTGGGGGGGAGATCAGAGCCAGGGGGGGTGAGAAAACATTTTTTTAAAAAAAGAAAACCTCACCTTGGTCGTTGGTGCTCTCCTGCGCACCCGGCCCTTTAAGAATGAAAAAAATGGCATATGAGACGGGGCTTTCCTTTAGCCAGTCGCGTCTGATGTATAGCTGCAACGCGGGCTCGCCCCTCCTCCCGACTGGACTTTCAGGTATGTCTAGCAAAGGCCTATGTTAGGCTCCTTGTGGGAAATTTAAATGGTGGTTAAGCCAGCACCAATTTATATGGTGGTTAAACCAGCACCAGCAGCACTGCTAAGACCACTGAGGGGGATAAAATATTTTAAAGCCCCCGCCCCGTAGAGCAGGTGTCAGCTATGGGCCTTATTGGGGCCCTGGCAATTGCCCAAGGATGCTGGCTGCTGGTTCCAATCCTCCCCCTCCAAGTAAACATGCTTACAATTGTGCTCTAAACTACTGATTTGCTCACACACTGAAGGGGATCTGAGAATTATTTAACCACTTCTATAACTGATGTAGTGCAACCATCCTGGTTACAAAAATAGACTGAAAAAGGAATGTCTTCCTTTCTCCCTTGAAATTTGGGGCGATATACAGAGAACAACATTCCAGGACAATGCAAGCCAAGATCCAGATAGATGGAAAGCCAGGTCACAACGGTCTTGACTTCACTTATGTGTGTCAACCACCAGTTGGGAAAAGGCAATCTCCACTGGCAGTCCGGAACATACGTAAGCACGCATGTATTTACAAGACAGCTATAGCACTCTAAGCAACATGAGCTACTGTAATGTGTTTCCTAAGAAACTGTGCGATGAGTCGGAAAACCTCCAGTTAAAATCTCACCTCTGCCATGAATTCAGTAGGTGACCTTAGACAAGCCACTCTTTCTTAGCTTCCACCATCCCCTACCCCACAATGCACTTTCCAATAGGGTGACCAACTGTCAGGATTTCCCCGGATTTGTCCTGGTTTTTGTTCTTTCCATAGTGTCAGGGGGGATTTTCTATAATTTTCAATAATGTCCTGAAATGACACACCTTCCCCTTTAAGGCTGCCATTAGCATGGCAGGAGGGAGTGACATGCTTTCTTGAGGCACATCATTCTCCCACCCCGAGCTCCAATTGAGGTCTTAAAGGGGAAAGTGGGTCATTTGTGGACATTATAGAAAAGGCCCCAATTGGAGTGGACGGTGGTGGTGCAGAACAAAATCCTTTCCCCTCCTCCACTCCAATCGGGTTCTTTAAGGTGACGGGGGAATAATGTACTTTCTGCAGGACTCAGAAAGCTGCTTCCCCACACACACACTAGGTGTCCTCTTTTTTGGTTTCCCAAATATGGTCACCCTACTTTCCAAGGAGCAATAGTGCTAACCTATCTTACAGGAGTATATACAATGTATGTGAAGGATTTTAAACAATTGGAAGTGTGTGTGTGTGTGTATCTATCTATCTATCTATCTATCTATCTATCTAGTGGACAGGATTCAAGATCTGCCTTGCAGAATGTCGCACCACCTGATTTTGGGGGATCTCCATATCACATCTGTCCCCATCAGCAGGATCTCCAGACTCTGTGTAGAATTAACAAGGAGCGGTAGGGGCTACCATGAGAAGGAAGGGCAGAGTAGTGCACTTCTACTGGTGCAGTTGATCTAGCATAAATCTGAACAAACCCTGTGTGCGTATGTGTCATTTTTAGATAGATAAATAGATGCTAAGCATTTTCATTTGTATGGGTGGTAGAAAAATCATACGGAAATAACAATATATTGGGATGGCTGATTTCTGAAGGCAAGAATGGCAAGAGACTATTTTTAAAGGTTGTTAGATGGATAATTCTGGTGACTGATTCTGAATATGAATGGAGGAAGGCTTTGCCATCTTTTTTTAAATGATGAGACAGTAAATGTTAATGACACATCCTTGGTAGTTCAGAGGAGGAGGAAAAATTCTCCCCCAACACCAAGAATCCTATATTTATGGTGATTAAAAATATATAGGCAAAAGTTGATGAGATATTTTGTGGGGGTTGGGGACAGCTGAATGCTAAGAATCCTAATCACAATACCCAGGATAAGGGTGACATACTGTAAAGGCCAAAAAAAAGGAAGATGTTGTAATGAAGGTGAACGGTTAAAAGATTTGCTCCCTTCCGATTAGTATCCACTTTTGGGTCCATCATGTGCCTGGAGAGCCTCATCCAAAGTCATTATAATCAGATGGCTTTTTTGTGTTCAGCAAGAAAGCTTGACTGCAGAGCAAACCAAGCCTTTTTCAGTCATTTTGTGTTAGAAACACAGGCAATCAGCAGCACAAGCAATCATCCGAACATCTTATCTAAGATCCAGAGATAGGCCCATAACAGGAAGTCCTATTCTCAGACAAATAACAGCAGCCGCTTACGCCAAAGTGGAGGGGATATAAACTAAGGAGTTTATGAAACGGACCATGATTTCTGGGTTTGGATACATTTTAGGCTCCACCTTTCTTGGCAAACCACCTGAAGAGAGGCTTCATGCGACTGCTATGCTTCTGGCTATCAGGCATGAACGGGGGGCTAGGACAGGACTTTGGACAGAAAGATGAAACGGTCCATCTCATCATAGTGTGGAAGACTGTGAGCAGGTGACCTGAGTACCTTGCACAGTCTGCTGACCATGTGCTGTTGATGGGCAACTCAGCTCTTCCCTTCTGATGGTTCTTTATCTTCAAACCAGACTTAGGCCATGTCTACACCAAGCATTTATACTGGGGTAATCTCTAGAGATGATGCACAGGGTATCCCGGGGTCAACCAGGGTTGACCAATCACTTCCCAGGGGAAAACTGCTACTGCAGTTTTCCTGTTTTTACCCGCAGTCCAAGGACAACCCCAAGGACCGCAGGTGGTGTGGTGCAGGCTCCGGGTCCTCAAATGGGCACAGAGCTGTGTGGCATGACTCCGTGCCCATCAGGGAGGAAAAGCATTTTCGCCTTCCCTTGGACAGCAGCGTTGAGTTGCCCATTCTCCTTTTATTTTTTATACTTACTGTTGCGCAGCATCACAAAGGCTCTTTTTGGAAGTTGTTCCCAGGCTGTGGAACTCCCTCCCAAGGGGTGCTAGGTTTGCTCCCTGAGAACATAAGAAGAGCCCTGCTGGATCAGGCCAAGGGTCCATCTAGTCCAGCGTTCTGTTCACACAGTGGCCAACCAGCTGTTGACCAAGAACCCACAAGCAGGACACAGTGAAACAGCACTCTCCCACCCATGTTCCCCAACAACTGGTGTACATAAGCTTACTGCCTCTGATACTGGAGGTAACACATAGCCATCAGGTCTAGTAGCCATTAATGATGTACTGGTTTTAAACATTTGAATTAATTGTATGTATTTTATGGTGTTTTTATTTGTGTTGTACCCTGCCTCGATCCAGAGGGAGAGGCGGGAAACAAATAAATTTATTATTATTATTATTATTATTATTATTATTATTATTATTATTGATAACCTTCTTCTCCAGGAATTTATCCAACCTCCTTTTAAAGCTGTCCAAATTGGTGGCCATCATTACATCTTGTGGTAGCTAATTCCATTGTTTAACTATGCGCTGTGTAAAGAAGTCCTTCTTTTTATCTCTCCTGAATCTCCCACCAATCAGCTACAAGGGATGACCCTGGGTTCTAGTGCTATTCTTCCGATGGAAAACAAAGACTGCTTTATTCAATGCCTTTGGCCTGTAAGTCAGCCTGTGAGTTGAGTGCTATTTTTCATCTTCTATAAATGTTCTGTTTTTATTGTATTTTAATGTGTTTTATGGTTTTAATCAATTAAATAGTTTTCATAAGCCACCTTGAGTGTCATTTTTGGGTAGAAAGGTGGGATATAAATCAAATAAATAAATAATAACCTTCAGCTTCCTCCCATTGAGGCCTTGCTGATATAGGGTGACCATATTTTAGAAACCAAAAAGGAGGACAACATGGTCGGCCCCCAAGGGGGCATGTCCAGTACCAAGGGGGCATGCCCACCCAAACATAGCCTTGGTCACATGTCTGATTTTACAGCACACATTTAAGACAAATCTGTTCTACATAACATCTTAATGTTAAAATCACTGAAATAAAGAACAAGTGAGAGATTCAATGTATCTGAAATTAACTTCACTCATTCCTACTTTTGTAGGTTTTGCTGTACTTTGAAGCTTTTGCTATATCCTGTGTGTTACATTCTCCCCTTCCATCAAATACCTTTTCTGACTGTATCTTCACTCATTGCAAGCTGCTGTTGTTGTTAACAGGGTTTGCTACTGGCAGCCAAATGGCTGGCTTTTTTTTATTTCAATTTTTTAAAAAAAAGCTTGTGTATAATTGTCACAAGTTTCTCTACTCTAACATTAGGGTGGGTGTTGTGGCAGTGAACACTACTTTGCCCATTCACACTTCTCACTTATATACATTAGGTTCTCAAGGGTTGTGTGTTGGCACTGCTTCGCACATCCAGACTTTGAACTCCTGTCTACTTCCTGCACAAACATGCGACTCTGAGACCCTCTTCCTAATGCCCTGCGTTTCATGCCAGCACCATGGAGCTAAGTTACAATAGATGCCTCTACGTTGTCTGTGCAGCCTCTGTTGTCTCTCACTCTAAGGCCGTTGCTAGATGAGGGTTTAGCCCGGTGCGAGGCCCAGGCTCCCGCTGTGCCTGCAGATGATGCACAGGGGATCCTGGGGTCAGGCCGGGCTAAACCCTCCCTTTACACAGGATAACCAGATCCACTTGTGGCCCGGTTTTTCTGCAGCCCCAGGCTGAGCCCGGGACTGCGGAAGGTCTAGCTGGTTCCATGGCTTTTCCTTGCTGCTTGCTTACTCGTGAGTAGCCAGGAGAAGCTGTGCCCATCGGGCCAGGGGGGTAAAATCACGGGAGGGGGGAGATGGGGGCCGGGGGGGAGAGCAGACCTGGTGGGAGAGATGGGGGGGAAGAGTGGAGCCAGGGTGGGGAGATCACAGACGGGGGGGGCGGGTGATCGAGCAGGTGGGTGATCAGGCGGGCATGGTGAGCGGGTGGGTGAGTGGGCAGGGGGGCATCAGACATGGCAGATGGGGGAAAGAAGAATGGGGCCAGGGCAAGGAGATCAGGGATGGGGGGGAGAAGAACGGGGCCAGGGCAAGCATATCGGGGATGGAGGGGAAGAAGAACGGGGCCAGGGTGGGGAGATTGTGGCTGGGGGGGGCGGAGGGGGCATTAGACATGGCGAGTGGAGGGGCGGATGGGCAAGCGAGTGGGGGACGGGCTGGCGAGCGAATGGGGGCGAACATGGCGAGTGGGGAGCGGACGGGCGAGTGAGTGAGTGGGAGACGGGCGGGTGAGTGAGCGAGGGCGGACATGGCGAGAGAGGAGCGGATGGGCGAGCGGGGGGCGAACATGGCGAGTGGGGAGCGGACGGGCAAGTGAGTGAGTGGGAGACGGGCGGGTGAGTGAGCGAGGGCGGACATGGCGAGAGAGGAGCGGATGGGCGAGCGAGCGGGGGACAAGCGGGCAAGTGAGCAGGGGCGGACATGGCGAGCAGGGGGCAGACGGGCGGACAAGCGAGCAGGGGCATCAGACATTGTGGGGGGAAATCAGGGGCAGGGGGAGCAGGGAACCCTTTATTTTTTAAAAAAAAAGACTTAACTTTTCGTTGGTGTGCTCCTGCGCACATGGCCCCTTTAATTTTTTAAAACTGGCCGACGCGGTGGGGCTTTCCCTTACCCCATCGTGTGTTACATCTAGCTAGGGGCGACGGCCCACGCTAGCTGCAGTGCGGCCTCGCCCCTACTCCCCACCGGATTATCAGGTAGGTCTAGCAAGGTCCTAAGTCAATGCAGACAAACCAAAGCTTCCAGCCTCAAACAATCTCTCTCTCCCTCACCCTCCCAAAAGTCTCCCAATGGTCCAGCTACCCATGTGGCAAAAATCTGCCTGGGTCTGCGAGGGCAGCAGATACCGCCATATTTGGCCATCCTGGGTCCTGACAGATACACCCACCAGATTTCTGCCCCATCGCTGGCTGCAAGACAAAGGGTTCCACGCACCCTTTGTCTTTCCCCCCACTGTGTTAACACAACAAAGGAAATTGCATTTCTCTCCCCACACACACACTGATGGGGGCCTTAAAGTCCCTATTAACAGGGCCTTTAAGGCCCCCATTGGTGGCTGCCATTAGAGTGGAGAGGAAAATATGTGATTTCCTCAGGCTTGGGGAAATCGTGCTTCCCCTCCCATGCCGATCATGGCCTCAAAGGCCCTCTTGGATTAAGAGGGCCCTTAAGACCCTGACTGGCACAGGGGGAGGGGAAGGCAAAGCTCACTTTCTAGGGCCTCCATAAAGTGTGCAATTTTCCCAACATGTACGCATTGATGAGTGCTCAGGAACAAGGCCAGCTGGGCCTTGTTCCTTATCTAAGTATGCATTGATGAGTGCTCAGGAACAAGGCCAGCTGGGCAGCATGTAGTGAACTCACACGGCAGGCACTCCATGGGTTCTTCATTCACTACTTGCTGATAGGCTTTGTAGGGCAGCATGGTCCAGAGAAGGCCCAAGTCACTCAGGTGTCCAGAGAGCTTCAGCTGTGGGGCGGTATATAAATGTAATAAATAAATAAATAAATAAATAAACAAAGCATCCCTGAGTGCTCTGCCAGATGTTATACCTATAGCGGCATCAGACATAGAAGAATGTCACAGAACCTCGCAACACCATGTTTGTATGTATTTTTAATATGCCCCCACTCATCCATTAAATACGAGACATGCTGCCCTTTAGGGCCCTTTCTACATGTAGGGCTTATCCCAGGAAAATGGAGGGATCATCCCTGCCTGCTCCCGGGATCCCCTGTGTGTCATTTGCATGCACAGGGATGATTCCGGGACGATCCCTGTAAAAAAGGCAGGTGTAGAAATGGCCATAGGATTCTGGGTCCTATTGCAGGGGAGGGTCAGTTGTCAGCATGCCCCGGCCTCCCCTACACCCCATTCATACACTTCTTGAGTTAACAATTGATTTGCTTAGCAATATTTCAGTTCCCCGTCACTCTGCTCTTCTTAACAGAGTGGAAAATATTTCAAACAAGCATTCAAAGAGAATTTCACATCACTGTTCTCTCTCTCTCTCTCTTTCTCTCTCTCTCTTTTCTTTTCCTTAGTAACCCAGAACTTGGAGGTAAAAGCCAACTCTCCTGGAGACCGTGTGATGGGCTGGATGCAAAATGCTTAATGACATTGATCCTGCCACAAAAAGCCGACAGTTCAGAAACGAATGGAGCATTTCTTTATTCCTCTCACATAGCGCATGCATGTTCTCAATCGGCACACAAATGTATTCATCCATCAGAGTTGTAGCAGCAAAAACACTCTCTTCTCAAAACGAAATGAAATGGGTTTTTTTTTCCCCTCTGAAATATGTCTCACACTCAGCTTATGTATAAGGTAAAGTGAATGCAGCTTGTAAGAGTAAAAGCTAGAAACGAAGTTAACATAAATATATCGTCTGAAATAACATATAACGCTGCGGAATAGGCAGGCAGCATTTCCGAAGGAGTGAGGTTTCCAAACTGACGGATCTTTCTGTTGTGTGTCTTGTGTGGCCAAGGCTGGGTGCGGACAGACGACCGTTTCAGCACACCGTCCCCCACACCGTTTACGAGACATCTGCTGCAGATGGGCGGTAAAGACCTCGTTTCCACTTGGCAGGAAGATAATGGGCCAAACTAGATGTGACAGCAAAGCCATGGCTGCTGCCAAAAATCTCGTTTGACCCTCTCGTTCTAGCTCACCTCAATCTGTAACAGCTAATAGAACTTCCTTTATGTTGCAATGCTATGATTTTTCCACCAGCACCGCTTGGCCAATACGGTGCATGGATGTGAGGATGGGGAAAATGCAAGAGGTTGTGATGTTCTGACACGAGTTGAACTCTGCTAGACATGCTGAGTTTCAACAGCACACATCCTCAGGTAATTGATGCCTCCTCCACCAGTGGTTTAGCAGCTACAAACAACCATTTTAAATCTCCCACAATGCCATAGAACCCGGTGTAGTGTTGTTCCGAGACATTGACCCTGTTCAGATGACACGCTAAGTTATGGTGGTTAAGCATTTTGAGCTAAACATTATGGCTTAGCGTGTTGTGTGAACCATTACTAACCATGGTGGCTACATAACCACAGTTTAAATATGTTCACTAACCATTGGCTGCAAAAGCATTAGCACTCTGATCATGGCTTAGTGTGTTGTCTGAAAAGGCCCATTGTAAGAAAATTGTAGATGGGGTGGGGGGCGGTCATTTTAATTTCCCATAATGCTTTTGAACGATGCTATATTTAGCTTCTTTGGGAAATTATCAGAACTTAAAAGCCTGCAGCTGGGTGGGGGCCACCTATCTGCCACAAATTTGGAGCTGGTCCTTCTACTGGATGCAGCAGAGGAAGGGAGAAGTAGATGTGTATCCCTCATTTGTAATTGGTAGCCATTTTTTTTTGTCACGGCTAGAAGACCAAGGCCATTTCTACACTGGCCTTTTTTCCCCAGGGGTTGTCCCTGGGTGCTCCCTGTGCATCCAAATGATGCACAGTGACTCCTGGGGGGCAGGGGGAAGGGGCATAGTTTTCCCAGGGAAAAAGAAACCCCAGGAAAACCTGATTCTTCCAGCAGTCCCGGGACCATCCTGAGACTGCAGGAGATGGTGCCTGTCCCACCTGGTTCCCGCCTACTCATGAGTAAGCACAGCACAAAAATGGCACACAGCCATGCCACGTGGCTCCATGCCCATCAGGGGAGGGGGGGCTGCATTTTCAGCATCCAAGGGATGGCGGGGGGTGGTGTATGGGCCGTGGTTTCAGGGGGGATTTTTTTTTATTTAAAAAAATCATTTTTGATGGAGCAGAGCCTCGCTCTTGCTTCGGCTATGGAGCAGTATAGAAATGTTAACAACAACAACAACAACAACTTGACTCAAAGCTCTTACTGCCAGCAACTGAACCTTAAGAGAGGCATTTTGGCCTATTAGAATGGAGGAAAATCTGCACAAAAGCTAGGAAAACCACCAAATGACTGTTGTTTGGGGAAAAGAGGGTGGGACTAAGAGAAGGGTGCATATGGCAATTTCAGGAACCCTGGTTGGGACCATGGGGGTGGGTGGTGTAATTTGGTCCTGTGCTGGAGGAGCTGCCATTTTAATTAAATAAGAGTAGCCCCAATTCATCCTTATCTTCAGCAATACATTTTGCTTCCAGATCAAATTACCAAACACTTCAACCTTTAAGATCCTTCAGGTTTAATTCACATATGCTCCCTTGTCGTAAATCAGCCCTGATGTCTGCCAGTGCTTAAGGGGAAGAGCCTTGAACTCTACAGTTATATGTAGCTCGATGAAAAAACAACGTGCCAACCTGCACTTCAATATATGGATGCACAGGGCCAACCCTTGAAATTCACAGTTTCTACTTTCTACAATGGCTGGAGAAGGAAGAGATGGTAGCTGTTGCAGGAGACTGTACTTTCATGAAAAGCGACTTGCTTGAGAGCTAGTGTGGTGTAGTGGTTAGTGTGGTGTAGTTGGACTGGGACTCAGGAGATCTGGGTTCTAGTCCCCACTTAGCTATGAAGCTCACTGGGGCCTTAGCTAGACCTAAGGATTATCCCAGGCAAATGGAGGGGTCGTCCCTGCCTGCTCCCGGGATCCCCTGTGTGTCATTTGGATGCACAGGGATGATCCCGGGATATAGGCCTGGTCTAGCCATGGCCTGGGTGATTTTGGGCCAGTCATTGACTCTCAGCATAACCTACCTCACAGGGATGTTGTGAGGACAAAAGAGCGAGGAGAACCACTGTGTAAGCCACATTGGCTTCCTTGCAAGAGGCAAAAAAAATGTGGGATATAAATGTGATGATGATGATGATGGTGATGGTGGTGGTAATACAAGTGAATGTGTTGCCATCTGTCAAAGGTTAGAAGTCACATTTTACTTTCTGGAAAGCCCAAGCACGGGCAGGCAATGCATGCTTTAGTTACATCAAGGTACATTTTTTTTTAAAAGCCCTTTTAAAATATCACTGTACTAAATTGATATTAACCCTCTCATGACAATGCTATTCCATTGCTGATATTTTCTGTACCCTCAATTCCAAAATCAACATTTAAAAAAAGTTTTTAAATAGATAGAGATTGGATTACTCTAACATGAAGAGTCTCCAGAACTTGCAGTTGGTTCAGAGTACAGCTTATGGGATCATGTCACGCCATCAGCACCATCCTGCACTGGTTGACAATTTGCTTCTGGGTATTGCTGATCACCTTTAAAGCCCCAAATGGCTCTGGTCCAGGATACATGTGAGATCCCCTCCTCCCATACTAACCTGCCCACTGCCTAAAATCAGGAGGCTTTTCTCTGTGTTCCAGCAATGGTGGTGGCAAGATTGATGGTGACGAGAAATAGGGCCTTCTCAGTAGCTGCACCAATACTGTAAAACGCTTTGCCCTGTGAAGTGCAGGTGGTCCAATCTCTGGATGTTTAGTATGTATGTATACCATTTCTATACCACCCATTAGTCAAAGTTCTCTGGGTGGTTCACAAAAGTGTAAACCACAAAGCAGAGCATAAAAACAATATAAAACATTAAAGCTTAAAACTACAGTATTAAAAAATACAGCCAGAATAAAACCTAGCAGCAATACAGAGATTTAAAATACAGTGACAGTTTTAAAACAAGTTGGTAAAAACATTCCTATTCTGGTGGGCTTTCTCCTGCTAAGTTTTCGGTTTGTTTAAAGTCTCTGCCTCTGTATTTTTATTTTATGTTATTTTTTCCTCGATGTATGTTTTTTACATTGTAGTTTTACATTGCTACGAACTGCTTTAAGTAGTACTGAGGCACCAGAAGGGCAGAATATAAAATTCTGCATAACTAGAAATAAATAAAAAGTAAAACATCAGACAGGATTCCCCCATTGGCATCAACCAGTACAAGCTGTCCATTTCCTTCTATCCCCATGAAAAGGATCCCTCATCACAAAACATTCCTGCATTGAGCAGGGGGTTGGACTAGATGGCCTTGTAGGCCCCTTCCAACTCTGCTATTCTATGATTCTATGATATATTCAAGTTAATTGAAAATGGATGGGTTTTGTTAAAGTAATGGTCCCCTAATGGACTGGCATGGATGCACGTTAATGAATCATTTGCTTGAATTAATTAAGAAAGGAATAAAAAATCAAGGGCATCAGCAGAGGTTAGGCTGATCTAAATCACATCTAGCCAAAAACCAAAATTACAACATCTCCCCACCACCAGCCCCCCACGTTAATTCCATTGCATTATTGAGAATGATCATATCTTAACAAGATGGCCATGTTATCTAATAAAAGTGTTGCTATTTCCCTGAAAATGAGGGAAATGTGATGGTTTATTCAGCTATGATTGGTGGCCCTATTTATTTATTTATTTATTTATTATTTATAACATTTGTATCCTGCCCTATATCACTAGGATCTCAGGGCGGCGTACAGATAAAATGTGCAAAATGGCTGTGCTTGCCAGTTGTTGAGACCACTTCTCTGAGATCAGGTTTTTTGACCGATGCTTGAGGAATTCAATATTTGCACATTCTGATATGAACTGATCTGATCTGCATTTCTTGGACCAATGTGTGGATCAGAACCAACTGAGATTTCTCTGAATGTCTCGATGCAATTCTCAGCTCAAAAAAAAAAGTACCACAATGCATATTAAAATGTGTATTTTAGGGATATAGTTAGAAATGCAGATATTGAGGTAAAATCCATATATACACATTATCGTTGAGAAAATAATATGTTCATGAATATACATATTTACACATTTGTGTGGATTTTTTTTTTTTAGAGAAGTGTGCAGTTTAATGTGGAAACGGGATGAAATCTAAGGTCCTCCTCCGAGTGCCTACTCCAAGGGAAGCTCGGAGGATGGCAACAAGGGAGAGGGCCTTTTCAGTGGTGGCCCCCCGACTGTGGAATGATCTCCCCGATGAGGCTCGCCTGGCGCCAACATTGTTATTTTTTCGGCGCCAGGTCAAGACTTTTCTCTTCTCCCAGGCATTTTTAACAGCATTTTAACAGCATTTAACAACGTTTTTAATGGACCCCACAATTGTTGTTTTTAAATGGATACTGTTGTTTTTATACTGTTTTTTATGTGTGTGTGTGTGTGTTGTTCTTTTTTAAATTGTATACTTTTAATGTTTACTATTTTAAAATGTTGTAAACCGCCCAGAGAGCTTCGGCTGTGGGGCGGTATATAAATGTAATTAAATAAATAAATAAATAAATAAATAAATGGACTTATAAATGAACACTTGCAAAAATGGCATGGACCATCCATTCTTCTTCTTCTTCCAAGAATTTTCTTTATTCAGAGAGAGAGAGAGAGAGAGAGAGAGAGAGACTGACTGACAGACAGACAGACAGACAGACAGACAGACACAGACAGAGTTTACAGTATATTTCTAGGAATGTAGCATGGGAAAGCATTATTTTCATCATGAATACAGTGACTAGACAGCTGATGGTGTCACTGTGTATGCATTTTTAAAAAGAATATTTGGGCTACACTTCAAACAATATATTGAGACCCTGAGTTTCATTGCTAATCAGTGTAGACATTCTAGGCTATGTGGACAAAATAGCCTGGCCTGGTCTGGCATAAAGGAATCCCCTAGCTGATTGTGGAGGTGACAATAGATAGGGCATGGTCTGAAAGCACATGATACTTAGCTCAAGCTAAGCAGGTCTGGTCCTGGTCAAGACTTGGATGGGAGACCACCTGGAAACCTCATGTATGCCGTCTTTAGTTCCATGATGGAAGAAAGGCATGATAGAAATGTATTTTGTGGAAATTTTTGTGAACCGCCAAGAGAGCTCCGGCTATTGGGCGGTATAGAAATGTAATAAATAAATAAATAAATAAATAAATAATATTAAATAAATAAATAAACAAACAAACGAAATAAAGGAGCAGACTGTGCTGTTTTCATGATATCACAGAGGCCTCTGTGACACCATTTCTCCAAAGAGGGATGAGGTGCTGCTGGCTGGCATTGTGGTGGCGTTTTGTATCCAGCTGCTGATTTGCACAGCGAGGCCGTGGAAAGCAGCATAGGCTGGGTCAACTGCAACAGATTTTGGCAGCTCCTGGTTTTTGAGGCATCCTAAATGTAGACTCCCTCAGTGAGTCTGCCCTCTCGCCGGCATCATGGTCAGCCGCTATTCCTGCTCCCCCTCCTCCTCTTTCTCATCATTGCTAACACTTGCTTGGCAGGCAGGGAGTCAGAGAGCAAAGAGATTCTGGCCTTAGCTAGACTTACCGGTCTAGCAGGATGAAGGGGTGAAGATCTCACAATATTTTTATCGCGAGATCTCCCCCTCTGTTCACACGCGTCGTGCAACAACCTCAGAGGGAGAGGCGTTGTGCCCGCCATTTTAAAAAAATGTTCTTAAAGGGGAAGATGCGCACGAGTGCTCTTGTACAAAAAGTAAGGTTTTTTTTATAAAAAAAAACAACATTCCCCACTCCCCCCACCCCACCCCACCCCAATGGGTCCTGGCTCCTCGCAAATAACCACAAGGAACCGGGACAAACCACGATGCCCACACACATGTCCCATGGTCTCGGGCTCAGCCTGAAGTGTAGGGTGAGATCCCAGGGCAAGGGAGGAATCATCCCTCCCTGATTCCAGAATCCCCTGTGCATCATGTGGGGGCTCTTGTCAGTGAGCCCTTACTGGGGTGTCGCCCCCCTGGGAACTGGTTGGCTGACCTGATGGTAGCTTTGGGATTCTACCTGGTCATCCCTGTTGTTAAAACAAAAACTTGAGAAATGAAAAGTAAGTACTAAGCTGATTCATCAGTCCAGAAGTGTGTGTGTGTGTGTGTGTGTGTGTGTGTGTGTGTGTGTGTTTATCCCCTATGAAACAATAGGCATAAATTGCATGGTGCATCCCAAAATTATACATTTTTGTCTATAAGGCTTCACTTTTTCTTTACCATCACTGTCCAGCGTAATCAAGCCTGTGATTGCTGCTGTTTCGAGAGTATTTGTCACCTTGCCAAAGGACAGATCTGCTAGTGTTAGGACACAGCTGCTTGCTGCTGCCGCCAGATATGTAGAAGCCCAGTACGAGGTCTATTAAAGTAAGCCAAGGAGCGCCTTCCATCTTTGCACAGGGAAGGGTCTACAGCTGAGTGACAGAGCTCTTAGTTTGCATGCACCAGATCCCGGATGGTGTCTGTGGCATCTCTGGAACAGACAGCAGACAGGGATGAGTTAGAGTTTCATTTAGTTCATTTTTTAAATGGCCTTTTTTTCTCCTATATAACGTACCAAATTTCACAACTTTTCCATAAACAGGATTGATATATTAGATGTGAATACTGCCCAACAAGCCAATTCTCTCGGGGAAGTTTCTAGTCCACATACTGTATAACAACAAAAAATATCAAAATAATATATTAAACATTAAAAACAAATTAAAATGTTGGATAGAAATAACTCTATAATTTTAAAAAAAAATGAATGTGGGGAAAAGCCTAATTAATAGATTCATGCATTTAGGCCCAAGCACTTGAGAGCTTTGCCCTTAAAAGTCTGAGTGTGATTTTCTGTCATCAGCCATGTTTGTGGTGCTGCCTTAGGGTTGCCACATCTTTTTTTCAGAGACGCTACTCATCTTTAACAGCTACATGGTAAACAGGTATGACACAGGCCTTAGCTAGACCTACCGGTTAGCCCGCGATGGAGGAAGAAAGATCTCACGTTGTGTTGAACATGAGATCCCTCCTCTGTTTACACATGATGCGTGATGACCTCAGAAGGAGAGGTGTCGCACCGGCCATTTTTTTTAAAAAAAAAACTTAAAGGGCCAGCAGCACATGAACGCTTGTGCGCAAAAGGTATTTATATTATTTATTTATTTATTAAATTTATATACCGCCCCATAGCCAGAGCTCTCTGGGCAGTTTACAAAAGTTAAAAAACAGTGGACATTAAAAAGTATACAAAATTTAAAACCATCAAAAAATATAAAAACAACAGTATACAGTTCTGTTCTTCTGTTATTAAACCAAAAAAATGGACATCTGAATGTCAATGATTTCAATGGATCTTACTCCCAGTCTTATGATGGTAGCCTTAGGCCAGGTTTATCCCAGGATCATCCCAGGTTCATCCCTGCCTGAGCGCTGGATGCCCTGTGTGGCACTTAGATGAACAGGTTTGACCCCAGGACAATCCTGGGATAAACCTATGGCCATAGTTTGTCATCTGTATTATGTAAAATACTGGTGGCAATGCTGAGGTACTGAAAATCTGTACTCACTCTCATTTTGCTCTCAGTGCATTTGAACTTACTTTCTTTTTAAAAAATAATTTGTTTATCATCAAGATCCATTAGAGTACTACGCACATTGATTTTCACAATTCTATGGCAAAAGAACACCAGAGGCATCTTTGTCCAATTCCCATTCTTAAATTACTTTCTCCACCCCCCACCCCCCACCCTACCCCCGATGGGCGCAGCTCCCGGCTCCTCACGAGGAATCGCTTGGAGCCGGGTCAATTCGCAGCACCCGGACACACATTCCGCGGTCTCAGGCTCAGCCTGGGACCACAAAAAAACCGGGGCCAAAGTGGAAGGGGAGATCCCGAGACAAGGAAGGGATCATCCCTCCCTGATCCCGGGATCCCCTGTGCATCATGTGGATGCACAGGGGTGATCCCGGGGATCACCCCGGGATAAAGCCCTGTCTAGCTATGGCCACAGTCTTCTTGATGTTGGAAATAACTGTAACTCTTGAATCTGGCTGGTGCAAATGGATGAGAGAATTTCATCCTATTTCTTGTTTGGTAAGAATTGTGCAAAATTCACAAATTCCTTTATGAACAGGATGGAGAGAATTTGAGATTAAAAGCACTGAGGTGGTGCTACAATGCATAGGTTCTATCATTCTCCCCATGTGTGCAAACTATTTCGCAAGCAGAACATGAATGTGAGAGAAAGTGAAACTGGCAGATATGTCCATCCCTAGGAGCAGGTGATGAAAAAGACCCTACAGAGCTGCTACTAGTCAGAGTAAACAATACTCAATAGCCTATATGAGGCAAGCTTCCTGTGTTCCACAGTGTTTCCCATGAGAGTGATGACAAAATCAACCCTAACCCAAGAATATCCACTCAAAAACTTGAAATCAAAAGACTGAAGGTTAGAAACCTTGAATTTGGCACCATGACATCTCATGCACGTATACACACGCATGCCAAGACTCAAGCCAATCCAAACCTCCCCTGATTTTTGGGGAATTTTTGAAAATCGGACACCCCATTTTCAGACATGGACTGTTCTCCGACATTTTGACAGATAAAAACTTAGAAGCAGGCACATCCACATTCATGGCAAGTTTCAAGCAAATTCCATCATCCCCTGATTTTGGGGGGGGCTTTAACCTCTAACGCAGCACCCCTAACCCCAATTCACACCCCTTTCTATATCTCTGTCAATTTTCACGTTAGAAACCTCAAGTTTGGCACCATGACAGCTCATGCACATATACACAAGCATGCCAAGACTCAAGCCAATCCAAGCCTCCCCTGATTTTGGGGGAATTTTTGAAAATCGGACACCCCAATTTCAGACATGGACTGTTATCCGACATTTTGACAGATAAAAACTTGGAAGCAGGCACATCTGCATTCATGGCAAGTTTCAAGCAAATTCCATCATCCCCTGATTGGGGGGGGCTTTAACCTCTAATACAGCACCCCTAACCCCAATTCACACCCCTTTCTATATCTCTGTCAATTTTCACGTTCGAAACCTCAAGTTTGGCACCATGACAGCTCATGCACGTATACACAAGCATGCCAAGACTCAAGCCAATCCAAGCCTCCCCTGATTTTGGGGGAATTTTTGAAAATCGGACACCCCAGTATCTCAGGGATTTAAAGCTGCAGACAGCTCAATGGGGCCATTTCAAAGGAAATCCCAACATGCCATGAATTGGGAAGTAGATAACTCTAAATATGAATCTTCTTTCACACTTGAAAAATTGATTTGGAACTTCAAAAAGACTAAGTGAGCGCAGGAAGGACTTGTCCCCTGAGACAAAGCAAGTTGCACACAAACCATCCCTGCGAGGCGGGCAGGGGAGGAGGACAGGTGGGCAGATCTAGTATGGGGGAATCAGTCCCGGCAGATGCCCCACCACAGCAGCACCCGGGTGGGGGGGGAGGCAGGCAGGCAGGCAGCAGGCATTTCTGGGGGCATAAGGAAGTGAGGCAAGGATGGTTTGTTTCAAAGCCAGCAGTAAGTCGTGCATTGCAAACCATCCCTGCAAGGCGGTCACAGAGGAGGAGAAAAGGCGGGCAGAGAGCCAGGCAGAGATACACCATAGATCTAGTATGGGGGAGTCAGTCCCGGCAGATGCCCTACCACGGACTTGCCCGCTAAATTTTCACAGCAGGAGAGGCGGCCTGCTTACTGGTGCCAGCCTGAGCCTTCCCTTGACCACCATTGCTTTCAGCACGCCTAGCCACAGACGTGCACCTGCTCATTCTTCTCATGATGATAATAATATACTAATAATAATAATAATAATAATAATAATAATAATAATAATAATAATAATAATAATATAATATTTGGGGAAATGGGACAAGTGTGTATGCTTTGCCCAAACTGGATTTGAAATGCTCAAACTGTATTGGCTTTTTTTGCACTTCACAAGCAGTGCACACAGCACACTCACACAATAACACACAGTCACAACGCTGGGATTGGACGATGCTTCATGAGGTCATCACTTCTCATCAGGACTGGGAGTTGAATCTGCCTCTCAGCACTTCAAAAAGGTACCTCTCCCGCTTTTTTTACCCTATTTTTAAAAAAAAATATAGCAAGCGAACCGCACCACGCAGAGTGCTGAGAGTAGGCTTAAAATGACCCCTAGCCATGACTCTCTAAGCACACGAAATTTCAGAAAGATAGCTTTAAAAACAACACAGTTATCCCCTAATGTTTTCCGCAATGCAATCCTATGGGCGAAATGATCCAAAATGGCGGGCGGATTGCTCCGCAAAAAGAGAAGCGCTTCTCCTATGGCCGCTTCTCTTCACCATGCTTCTCCAGGACCCCGGTTCTCTTCTACTCCGCCTCTGAGCAAGGCGGATCAGGCCAATTCGCTTCTGATTCTCCGATTCTAAGCGGAGCGGAGCACATCCCTAGTGAAAATTACCAGGAAGAAGCCTCAGCAACCCCCCTGCCTAAATGAAACTTTCAGTATTTAAAAATATGAAAAGTCACATTCTGTCATGTCCCTTTGGGTTTTAAAGCATGCCTTTAATGATACATATCTACCTTTGGTAGTTATGAAAAAGTCAGTGGAGAAAATGGTATGTGTGTGAGAGAGAGACAGAGGGGTGGGGGGAGAGAGAGAGCAGGGCCGGACTTACCATCAGCATAACAAGCCAGAGGTAGATTTGGAGCCTAACACAGGAGGCAGGATGACTTTGCCCCAGCTGCAGTCCCAATCTGGACTGGGGGAAGCACACCTGTAATTTCAATTGTCAAAAAGTGATCCATATAAGGGTTTGTTTATTTGTTTGTTTATTTATTTATTTATTTATTACATTTTTATACCACCCAATAGCCGAAGCTCTCTGGGCAGTTCACAGAAATTAAACCACTCCTACCATCCAGTTCTCAATCTGGAACTGGTCCTGTGCACTGACGAGAGAGAGAGAGAGAGAGAGAGAGAGAGAGAGAGAGAGAGAGAGAGAGAGAGAGAGAGAGAGAGAGCATTTGGCCCTCAGGTGGCAGATCCTAAGGGCAAGAGGGTGGTGTGAAGCTTTAGAAGCTGCGGAGGCTGGTGGCTCCAATGGTAGTCAGGCAGGAAATCCACTCTGAATTTCAGTCAGAACCAGTCAGAAGAGCTGAACCCGCCTGCCTGCCCACCCACCCCCACAATAGATTCAGCATCTTGGGGCTTATCTACACCTATGAGCCCTCTTGGAGGCTTTATTGCTTCCCGGGCTTTACAGCTTCTGGGATCATCCCTCTTGATTTTTGTCCCAGAAATCAAGAGGGACGTTGCAGGCACCATTCCCCCACCCCCACCCTAGAAACAGAACACAATTGCATTCCACTGTAAGTTTTTTTTTAAAAAAAAAACCCACAAAAACAAAAGGCCTTGAAACTGCTCCCACCCCGATGGGCACGGACTTCCCCCAGGCAGCTCTGTGCCTGTTTTCAGAGCCCTGCTACTTGTGGGGTAGAAAGGACAACCTGTGATTGTGCACCACACTGGCTGTGGTCCTCGGGGGTGTCCCGGGACCATGGAAAAACCAGGAAATCTGTGGTCCCAATTATCCCGGGGAAAGTTGCTGGTTGTCCCTGCTTGACCCCAAGATCCCCTGTGCATTGTTTGGATGCACAGGGATGACCTAGAGATGACGCAGGGATATATGCATGGTGTAGACATGGCCTTGGATGGTTCCTTTAGAGTTCTGACTGGTTCTGATTGAAACCCATAACAGATTCCCTGCCCCACTGACATCGGAGACACCACTCTCCACTGGTTGGAAGACTCAACTGTGTGCCCTGTGGCCTGCTACACCCCTGGGCTATGCAGAATAACTGGAGGCGCCATTTTGTCCTTGGACTGGCCCTGAGAGGGGGGCGGGGAGAATGAAAAACTCTCCTTTGGAGGGGAAACAAATTAAAGTTTTCTAATTAAAATTGGAGAACGGGCAAAAAAATAGAAAGGGATAAGCTGTCAAATGATTTGTAGTTACCCTTAGTGTAATATTAGATCTGAAGTGGGCTCAGATTCTGTAGCCATGATATTCACCTTGGGTCAATCACTATCTCTCAAGTTAACCTACCTCACAGGGCTGTTGTGTGGATAATATGGGCAGGGGAATCCTGTACACTAAACAACCCCCACCCTAAGCCCCTTTTAAGAAAGGATGGGATGAAAATATAATGCATTTTTTAAAAATTCAGGCCTGCACAATCTGTGACCCACCAGTCCAAAACAAGCCCACCATCCATGAACGGTCGCCCACCAACTGGGCTTGACAAATCTCCTGATTTTGCTGCTTGCCTGAGGCTACGCAAACACGGTTGTCGCAAACACTTGGCGAATGACAACCCATAGCTGGCAGGCTGCCTTTGGCCTGGTGGGTCGCGTGTCGATGCAGCTGTTCTATGGGCTCTAAAAACACAGGGGAGAAAGTTTAAAGACTAGCAGGCTCTCATTCCTTGTCTGCTCCATTATACGCAACTTGCAATATCTGTAAATAAACAGATATTACAAAACCGCCACAAGACTCCTGTATTACTTTTTCCTCTCAAAGAAATTGGATCTGCAAATGCTGCCCCCTCCAAAGAAGGATAAATACAGGATGGATTAAAGTGGGGTGTGTGGTGGGGAGCCCTCACCAATGCAGACTGATCAGACAATTCCTGATGGGATGCTACTGAGAGGCAAAGCAAAGATATAAGGAAGAGGTGTCTCATATTCAGTTCTTTTTTCCAATCAATGCTTCCTAAGATGAAGAGACGTTCCAAACACTAGGTGGTTAACTGAAAATGAACTGGCTCCAGCTTTATAGACTCCACTGAATAGATAACACCTGATCGCAGAATGTGTCCAGGTACACGGACAGTGTGTGTGCACTGGCCCTTTAAGACTTGGCCAAAGACAGGTGCCCCACCGCGAGACAAATGTGATCTGCTTTCCCTGGCTTGTCGGATGGTTAGCTAAGCATCCAGCTGCCTCACTCCAAAAGCAAAGCCAACCCTCCTCGCTGGAAGGAAAGGACAGCAAACCAGATGCTGCAAAGGGGGAAACTTAAAAAGAGTTTGAGGAAGGAAACGAGTCCTTGAAAAGGGGCTCTTAAAAGGTCAGGGAGCCATTCTAAGGATGTTTTAAAGATGTTTTAAATAATCATGTATGGTATGTTTTTAAACAGTTTTTAATGTGAATTTTATATCATGTTTTTTATACTGTTTGTTTTATACTTTGAATGGTTTTAGTTTTTGTGAACCACCCAGGGAGCTTCAGCTATTGGGTGGAATAAAAAGGCAATAAATAAAAATAAAATAAAAATTAGATAGGGAGAAATCTGCACTTTATCAGCATATGGGAGGGCAACAGAGGTTGGGATTATGAATCGGCAACTGGTTTGGGGAAGGAAGAAGGGAATTTCAAGGATGCCCATGCATGCATTTGGGCTTCTGGATCACCATGATCAGAAAATACGTATTTTTCTCAGTTTCCCTCTGTATGACTAAGTTCACTCCACGTATCTGTTACTGTACCATTTACTGGTAGTGATGGGTGAATTTACCCCCAAATAAATTCAGCATTTCCTTGCAAAGTAACTAATTCATCCTTATACTCTCAGACGAGCATTTTCCTGTAATTCAAAATCTCATTCTGTGTGGACAAATGGGAGCTGTAGTTTGGAATTGTGTTGTACATCATGACGTCATGTGTCACCACCACATTATGTACCCTTCCTCTTTGGCTGTTTTTCCCCACGTGGCCTTTTTAGGTAATATTTAGTCACTGTCACCAATTAGTATAGAGAGGAGAGGGGCATGGATAGGTGTATGGGGGATGCATTCAACCTACGTGTGTGTTTCTTTGACTGTGATTGGTTTGTGCAAGGAGTTCAAATGACAACTTTTCCCTCAAGGATGAAAGGAACTTCATCACATTTCCTAAAAGGAGCTTGATTGGTTAATCTAATCAACTTATGACAGCCAAAAGACTTATATTATCACATTGGAAGGACAAATTCACACCTCCCATAGATCGAGGACCTAATAATATTATCAACTTTTGAACGGGTGTTATGTAGACACAACTTGCAAGTGGATAAATATATGGATATCTGGTCTGCTTTTCTTGAAACCTTTGTATAACTCTCCCCCCCCTTTTTTTTATGTCCCCCTATTTTCACGATGTATTTTCTATTGTTTGTTGATATTCACAATAAAAAAACTTTAAAAACAACAACAACAACTCAACTTACTACATGCTCAGAAATGCCATAGTTTAGATACAGCCTGCACATGCTCCAAAGCTCCCAATCTATTCTGAAATTAATAACAAATTTGTAAAAGAGGGATCCATGCTCTCTACAAAGATGGGCATTATACACACACAAGTTCCATCCAACAAGGTAACTAATTATGAAATTCTGGCCATTTCAGTGCCTTTGTTACTGTATCCTATAGCTGACGTATCATAGGATGGGTGCTGATCTAGAATTAGCAGATAAACATCAGCATTTCCCTGCCCCCTACTTGCCCTGCATTAAGATCTCCCATCTCTTATATCTACCAGTGTTTCATGTACGCTTATTAAGGTTGACTGGAGACTATGATAATGGTATTTGTACTTCCGGAGATGACACCAAGTTGGCTGTCTGAGAGCAGGCACTGTGTGACAAGCTATGGTTTTCGTGCTCATTCATCGATGCCCTCTGTGTAAAATCAGAGCAGCTGCACGGTACACCAAAGAGCAGAACACATTAATAGAAAACTCTCTCATGCTTTTCAGGTAGTAGCAGATCTTGTTCAAACAGCATAGTCTTCAGAAACAAGCCAAACTCATCAGACCAATGCTAGAAGGGCAGCCACCTCAGCCTATGTCAAATGCAGAGGTCCCAACACGCTTGTCCCCTGTGTTGACATTCCAGTGATGATGTTGTCTTGATATCCTAAGCAAGCATGTAAATGGTCCTTATCCCCCTTAATATTGCTGTAGCTAGCTCTTTGATCTCCAGCATTCACTCCTAGACGTTAGGTTGCTCCTGTTAACTCCTGCGATCAAGCTTGCAAATAGAAGAGAGAAGGAGACCTGTAACAAAATGTTGCACCATAGTCAGTTCAGGGTTCCAGCCAGCCATGCCATCTTCCAGCCCTGGATATTCCAGGTGATTCCCCATCTCAGTTTTCCCTTCCCTTCCCCCAACAGGCACTCAGCACGTTCAGGTCTAATTGGGCTGTTTTAGATGGTGAACCCTTATCCCCCACCCCCCAAAAAGTCTTTTGTTCTTCTGCAAACCTTGGGGTTCTCCCAAGTCTACAAATACCTCCCTCTTGTTTCTAAGTGGCCCTGGAAGGACTGCCATTAGGGCTCCTTCTGAGGGCCAAATGGGTGGTGCAGGAGTGCCCTTCTCCAGGTTGGAGACCACAGGGAAGGCCCAGCCAGGATAAACTGCTGGTGGCCAGTACCATGGAGAGCTCCCTGTGCAGCTGGTTTCACAACAAGCTGCATGCTTAGAGCAGAGATGGGGAATGTGTGGTCTCTAGACATCGTTGAACTGCAACTCCTATCAACTCTATGTTATCTAGGGCTAATGCAAGTTGCAGTCCAACAACATCTGTCCAGAGCCAAGCATGATTGTATGTAGTCCTGCAGCCCATTTGAGTGCACCTCCTTAGAGGGAAATGGCTTGTGTTTAAAGAGGCCATGCCCTGTTCTAAATGCGCCTGCTGCAGCAGTGCCAGGAAGTATCCTACAATAATAATAATAATAATAATAATAATAATAATAATAATAATAATAATAATAGAATATTTTATTTTAAAGATCTTATTGCCAGTAACTAAAATACAAAAGTATTTTGTAGAATGTGGATGATGATGCATGAAAGCTGAAGAACCACTAAATGATCAGCAATTTGTGGGAAAAGGCCAGGGGAAGGGGGTGCAGCCATTTGGGGAATCCCAGAGAGCTGGACCCTAGGTGGGCTCAATTTGTCTCCCAGGCTGGAGTTTCTGCACCCCTGTTCTAAAGGTACAACTCAGCCCAGGGCCAGCTCTACCATTACACAGAGTGAAGCAGTCGCCTCAGGTGACAGATGCTGGAAGATGGCAGCAAGGTGTTGGAGGACAGAGCTGTGTGTCCTGGGATCTGCTCTGTGCCTCCTAAGTCAGTCTGCTGCCTTCACTTACAGTAGATGCTTCTTATCATCAATGTTAAGACAGAGTCATCTGCTGGTCGAGATTTTTTTGTACAAGGAATGAGAGGGGCTGCCTTCTTGCCCTTTGCCTCAGGTATTATAATGTCTTAGGCCACTCTGCTTGAGCCACCCTATCCCCCTGGAAAGGGCTTGTCTGAGATCTCAACCCAGAACTTCTCACACCCTAAGCAACAACCCTACCCTCAGTGCCTAAGAGCTTAAGTCAACAAACCAGACAAGATTTGGCTCAAACGTTGGCAACTCCAACTATCAGGAAATGTCAGAAGCTGCTCTCAGTCTATATCAGTTCCATCATGTTATCTCTGTAGTGGATTGGGGTGGGGGATTTGGATGGGGAGGAGAATCTTGCTAGTATCCTTTTAAAAAAAGGAAATTTAAAGCATCCTAGCAACAATGCATAATATATTGCTGCCAGGTGTGAAGGCAAGGAGTCCATCACTTCTCTGCTTTCTTCAGATATTGATCCTGTAAATTAATGGTATCAGTCCTTCTTCTCATTGTTCATCACAAGAAGTGATTTCCCCCCATCTCATAAGCCTGTATGTAGGGCTGATCTACATAATGCAGGATGAAGCTGGTATTCTCTGCATACCAAACAATCCAGAAATGTAAAACAAAACAAAACAAAAAAACCCACCACTCATATCTTTACTATTAACTAGATTCTACCAGCATATGCTAAAGCTCCCCTCCCCCTGCCCCATAAACCCCTCTGATCACCTACATTGTATATCGGTGGTACCACTTGGGGGGCACTCAATAAAATGCTGCTTAATTTTTCCCCTTTTACATTTATCATTGTAATTGCAATAAAAGGGTCATTGAGCTCTTTTCACCACAGAGTAGGTGTTCCTGAGAACTCATTTGTCACCGAGCCTACATTTAGATTCCACCTGCATCTACTTCCACTCTGTGGGAAATTGGTTTTAGTGGCAATAGAAGGCACTCAACACTTTGCACAATCAAGTCCTTAATTGCAAGCACTAGATGCATCGTCAACAGCACCCGATTTAAGTAAGACAGATTCCCTGCAGTGGACTCAGAGGTATGGGTACAGCCGTGTGTGTAAAAGCAGGGACGTCCATCACACCCCTTGATTTAGAGATGAGTGGGTAGGGAACCTAGCTGGTAGAGGCATCACCAAACTAGGAAAGACTATTTTCCCCCAAATAAAGCCCCATGTTTTATAGCCCATTAGCTTTGGCCTTGGTTCCTTTTTACTCCTAGTAGAACTCCTGCTTGCAAAAGGTTCTATCTTCTTGGCTGAACATCCCATGCTACCTTCCCTCAATTATTTGCCTACCATCCACCAGAGACTTATTTTAATTTATTTATTACATTTATATCCCACCTTTTTTCCTCCAAGGAACCCAAGGCAGGATACATAACCCTCTTCCTCTTCTCCACTTTATCCTCACAACAACAACCCTGTGAGGTAGGTTGGGCTAAGAGTCTGTGACGGGCCCAAAGCCACCCAGTGGGTTTCCATGGCTGCGTGGGGACTAGAACCCAGATCTCCCAGCTCCCAGTCCAGCACTTTACCCACTACACCACACTGGCTTTTCTTATTTGGATTTGTATGCTGACCCTGTACAGCCTACTCAACCATGACAATCATCTTGCTTGGGTAACTGATTCCAGGATGGATCCTCCCAGCTCAGCTCAGATGCCAAAGCTTCTGTCACAGGGTGTATCTCTTTGTATCTCTGTGTCCTTCACTTGCAGCCCTAGCTGTGCCTCTAAGCTATCTGTCTCTATTCTATTCCGGGAGCCATCAATCTTAGGTAACTCCTTTGCACCATGCCTGTGGAGCTACTATTTTACATTCTTCTTAATTTACAGGGATATGAGCTCATGATGTACATTAAGGGAGACTCCACTGTGAGGACTAATCAGTCACCAGATGAAAGCAAAGGAGCTCCCTGGCTCCAATCCAGAGAGTCTTTCTACATGAATACTGTATGTAACCCTGCTGAAGCTGTTCCCATGTCCTCACCTATATGGCAGAATATCTCAGTCAGTCCATATAGCAGCAGGAGAAACTCCACACAAGTAAGAAGGCCTGTGGCCTGGGATTCATTCATTCATTCATTCATTCATTATATTTCTATACTACCCCATAGCAGAGCTCTCTGCGCAGTTCATAAAAATTAAAACCCAGTAAAATATATAAGTATAAAACCATTCCCATAAGGCCATAAAACAGGTAGCACAGACAAAACATACATCTAAATCAATTTACAACCATCAGCCAGAGACAATCCAGGACCTGGTCCAAAGGCCTTAGCTAGACCTAAGGTTTATCCCGGGATCGTCCCGGGGTCATCCCTGTTCATGTAAATGACACACAGGGGATCCCGTAAGCAGGCAGGGATGACCCCGGGACAACCCCGGGATAAACCTTAGGTCTAGCTAAGGCCAAAGACTAATTATATGCTGCCACATGTCTGAGAGAAGAAGGCAGTGTTAACATTGCACCCAAAAGATGACAATGTTGGTGCCTGGCAGGCCTCATCAGGGAGATCATGACATATATGGGTGGGGAGCACCACCAAGAAGGTCCTCTCTCTATTTACTGAGAATTGTCCCTAATTTTTACAAATATGTGAGGGGTCCCAAATCAGTTATCTCTTTGACAGGAGCTATTATTAGTTTATGTTGTAGAGAGGAGGGAGTAAATTAATTACTGTGCTGAGGCCTACAGACCTACATTTATCTTTGATTAAAAAATATTGTTAAATGGGCGTGATGTGCGTCTTGTTTTATTGTGTAACAAAAATAAAATCTGAATCACCCAGACAGTAGCAGGAGAAACTCCACACAAGGAAGAAGGCCTGTGACCTGGGATCTGTGTCCCTGTTTTACAAATTATAGGCTCAAGCTGCAGTACCAGCAAAAGGACCTCTCTTCAGTGTCTGTGAGAGAAGAGGACTTATATTGGACTGAGAACTCCTAAAGCAACTTGTGGATTTTTCTTTTTCTTCGTTGCTCTAGTGCAGTCTTCCTCAACCTGGGGTGTTCCAGATGTGTTGGACTGCATCTCCCAGAATGCCCCAGCCAGCTGGCTGGGGCATTCTGGGAGATGCAGTCCAACACATCTGGAGCACCCCAGGTTGAGGAAGGCTGCTCTAGTGGATGACACACTCACTCCTTGTTTGTTTGCATGCGGTGTACCCTCTTGGAGAGGTACTATAAAAAATAAACTTTAATTGCACTGTTGTAACAAGTAAGCATGTTTGTTTATTTTAAAAATGTGATAAAATATCTGTTTGAATATTTGATCTGCCTGATTTTCCCCCCATGAAGCAACTTTATGATTTTAGATCCACACAGGGTAAAATATTTGAACTAATCTGTGACTTGTATTAGCCAGTTGGCTGAGTTACACATCTTTGGCTGCAGAGAATTGTCCCTGCTTGTAGTCCTGCCAGAACCACGAAGGCCAGCTCAGAATCTACCACCAACTGTCAGTTTGTTTGTTTGTTATCTGCTTATCCATCTTTTTGCCCAATAGGCCTACAAGCAGCTTACAATAATGAAATGGCCATTTAAATTGCAACATTTCAGTATCATCCATGAAGTTGATACCTGTTCCCAGAGACAGACCTGGGGAGGGTCCGTGCCTGGTGTGCAAGAACTAGGGGTGTGCACGGACCCCCCCCCCATCCGCTTCGTGGCCCGATCCAGAAAATCCGGATCGGGCCCGATCCTCTTCGCGCCGCTCCGCCCATCTCCCGCTTCGCTCTGCGGAGCGAGATCCGGCTTCACTGCCATCATTATATCGACACTGGCGCCGGCGCCAGAGTAACCACCCACCCACCCCGCCCCCTTACCTTCTTCCATCGCAGGATTCAATTGAGGCCCCGGTTGAAGCCGGAAGAGGCCTCGGCCTTCACTTCCAGCTTCAACTGGGACCTCAATTGAAGCCGGCGACGGAGGAAGGTAAGCGTCCCTCCTCCCTGCTCCCTTACCTGGTGCTGCTGCCACCGCCACCGCATGGATGGCAGTGCCGGCAGCGCCAGATTAGTCCCCCTCCCCCCCACTTACCGTCAGGTGAAGCTCCGGATTGAGGCGATCCTCTTCTCCTCGATCCGCCGGCCCCCCAATCCTCTTCACCTCTGCCTTAAGGGTAGGCGAAGCCCCCCGCTCCGCTCCTGCTTCTCCGGTTCGAGGAGAAGCGGAGCACATCCCTAGCAAGAACACCAATTTCCACACACAGGGTGAGAGTACAAAATGGCAAGGCTTTGTTTTCTGCCAGCAGAAAAGAGAGAACTTAGGCTTTACAGCAAAAACAAGAACTCTGCCTAGTTTAGTTTCATACAGTACATATAGTTATTGTGGTGGCTCCAAAACCCACCAATCATCACTCAAATACAATGAAAACACCAATCTTTACTCAGATCCAAAAAGGCACCAATCATAAGTCTTAGGTTAATGTCCAATCACAGCACTCATACAAACTCAACATAGAGAATCAGGTGTAAGCTGATGCAATGGGTTGTTTGTGTCCACTTGTGGGGCGTAAACACCCTATACAACTTCTTATCTACAGAATACTGATGGTTCTGGCAGGGCAGGGTACAAGGCAGAAGCTAGCAAAACATCTTCTATTTTGCAAAGTCATGGTGTTTTGACAGTTTAGAGTATAGTTAGTATTGCTCTTGGCCTTAAAAGTCAGGCTCATATTCTAAGTTCTTCTACAATTGTCCCACTGTCTGTTCACAACCAGGAATTTTAACTGTATCAAAATGTTAAAATATAAAGCATATAAATTCAGTTAGCGATGGGGAAAAAAGCAAGGTTTCAAGGTTCCACCTCAAAGATTAGTCCACATCATTCCCATCGCTGTTGTGAACTCCTCCCCCACCCCCATTCAAGCAGGAATTTGAACGGAACCTTTTTTAAAAGTAAGAGCCTCGTGTGGTGCAGAGTGGTAAAGCATAAAATCATAGAATCATAGAATACCAGAGTTGGAAGGGGCCTACAAGGCCATCGAGTCCAACCCCCTGCTCAATGCAGGAATCCACCCTAAAGCATCCCTGACAGATGGTTGTCCAGCTGCCTCTTGAATGCCTCTAGTGTGGGAGAGCCCACAACCTCCCTAGGTAACTGATTCCACCGTCGCACTGCTTTAACAGTCAGGAAGTTTTTCCTGGGGCCTTGCTAGACCTGCCGGGATAAGCCGGCAGGGAGGCGGGGCGACGGCGTGCAAACTTTAACGCGCGCCGCCCAGCCTCCTAGACGGCCGACCCGCAGGGACGACGGAAGCCCTGCAGCGTCGGCCATGTTTTTTTTTTTTTAAAGGGGCCATGTGGGGCCCGAAGCCGCCGGAGAAGGTAAGGGTTTTTTTTTAATTTAATCCCCCCCATCCGCCCCCCTCGCCGTCTCCTTCGTCGCCCTCCGCCCCCCCACCATCTCCTTTGTCGCCCTCCGCCCCCCCACCATCTCCTTCGTCGCCCTCCGCCCCCCCACCATCTCCTTCGTCGCCCTCCGCCCCCCCACCATCTCCTTTGTCGCCCTCCGCCCCCCCACCATCTCCTTCGTCGCCCTCCGCCCCCCCCACCATCTCCTTCGTCGCCCTCCGCCCCCCCCACCATCTCCTTCGTCGCCCTCCGCCCCCCCACCATCTCCTTTGTCGCCCTCTGCCATCACCTCGCTGTCTCCTTCGTCGCCCTCTGCCATCTTCCCCCCCCCCCCGGATCACCCACCTCCTGGCACGATGGGCACAGCGCATCGTGCCAGGTCCGTGGCTTTTCGCGGCTCCTCGCGAGTAAGCGAGGAGCCGCGAAAAGCCGCGGAACTCTCCACACTTTCCCCAGCTCCGGCCTGAGGCCGGAGCTGGGGAAAAGGCGCGCCATAAGCGACTTCGCTTATGGCGGGTAAGACCAGGCCTCAGCGCGGCCTGTCTGCGGATTCCCCTGTGCGTCATCTGGACGCACAGCAGGGAAGCCGGGACAGAAGGCGCGCTAAGGCCTCGTCTAGTAACGCCCCTGATGTCCAGCTGGAATCTGGCTTCCTTTAACTTGAGCCCGTTATTCCGTGTCCTGCACTCTGGGAGGATCGAGAAGAGATCCTGGCCCTCCTCTGTGTGACAACCTTTTAAGTATTTGAACAATGCTATCATGTCTCCCCTCAATCTTCTCTTCTCCAGGCTAAACATGCCCAGTTCTTTCAGTCCCTCTTCATAGGGCTTTGTTTCTAGACCTCTGATCATCCTGGTTGCCCTCTTCTGAACACGCTCCAGCTTGTCTGCATCCTTCTTGAATTGTGGAGCCCAGAATTCGACACAATACTCTAGATGAGGCCTAACCAGGGCCGAATAGAGAGGAACCAGTACCTCACGTGATTTGGAAGCTATACTTCTATTAATGCAGCCCAAAATAGCATTTGCCTTTCTTGCAGCCATATCGCACTGTTGGCTCATATTCAGCTTGTGATCTACAACAATTCCAAGATCTTTCTCGTTTGTAGTATTGCTGAGCCAAGTGTCCCCCATCTTGTAACTGTGCATTTGGTTTCTATTCCCTAAATGTAGAACTTGGCATTTATCCCTATTAAATTTCATTCTGTTGTTTTCAGCCCAGCACTCCAGCCTATCAAGATCACTTTGAAATTTGTTTCTGTCTTCCAGGGTATTAGCTATCCAACCCAATTTTGTGTCATCTGCAAATTTGATCAGCGTTCCCTGCACCTCCTCGTCCAAATCATTAATAAAAATGTTGAAGAGCACTGGGCCCAGGACTGAGCCCTGCAGCACCTCACTCGTTGCTTCTCCCCAGTTTGAGACGGTTCCATTGATAAGTACTCTTTGAGTCCTATTCTGTAGCCAACTGAGAATCCACCTAATAGTTGTTCCATCTAGCCCACTTTTAGCTAGTTTGTTAATCAGAATGTCATGTGGTACTTTGTCAAAAGCTTTGCTGAAGTCAAGATATATGACATCCACAGCATTCCCACAGTCCACAAGGGAGGTTATCCTATCAAAAATTGAGATCAAATTAGTCTGACAGGATTTGTTCCTGACAAATCCATGTTGGCTTCTAGTAATCACTGCATTGATTTCAAGGTGTTTACAGATTGACTTCTTTATAATCTGCTCCAGAATTTTCCCAGGGATGGATGTCAGACTGACTGGTCTGTAGTTCCCAGGTTCCTCCTTTTTGCCCTTTTTGAAGATAGGGTCAACGTTAGCCCTCCTCCAGTCGTCCAGCACCTCACCCGTCTTCCATGATTTTGCAAAGATAATAGACAAAGGTTCTGAGAGTTCTTCTGCTAGCTCCTTCATTACTCTTGGATGCAGTTCATCGGGCCCTGGGGATTTGAACTCATTCAAGGAAATTAGGTGTTCTTTGACAATTTGTTTATCAATCTCAAACTGCAATCCTGCCCCCTCAACTTCTGCTTCACTTTTTCCAGGGGGGTCATAGACCCGCTTTTGGGAGAAGACTGAGGCAAAGTAGGAATTGAGCACTTCAGCCTTTTCTTTGTCGTCTGTTTCTGCAGCAGTTTCTGCAGCTGAAACTCTCCCTACGGCCTGAGTTTGATCCCAGCGGAAGCTGGTTTCAGGCAGCTGGCTCGTGTTGACTCAGCCTTCCATCCTCCAGAGGTCAGTCAAATGAGTACCCACTTAGCTGGGGGAAAGATAATAATGGCCGGGGAAGGCAACAGCAAACCACCCCGCTATAAGGCCTACCAAGAAAATGTCAGCGAAAGCTGGAGTCCCTCCAAGAGTCAGCAATGACTCAGTGCTTGCATGAGAGGTTCCTTTCCTTTCCTTTTTTTTTTAAAGTATACGCCCAAATGCATTATGTTTTCCCATTGGCTAACACATGAAAACACACATTTCCCCCAATGTACATTTTAAAGTACGCAGATATCTAATCTATGCATTGCAAACTTGGGAAAGTGTGAACTTTGCCCACAAAACAGGCTTTTGTTCACATTCAGGGGTATGAATGGGGCATGTTCTTTGTCTTAAATAAATGGAAACTAAATTTTTCATACATCCCAAAACACAGTCCCATTTACTAAAATCAGGAGACAATATAGAGACAGTCAACATTATCCCTCAAAAGACCTGTCTGAAAAGAAAAAAGAAAGGCCTCAGTTATAGGCCAAAAGGTAAATTTATCACAGGGTTTTCAGGGTTTTTCACTACTGAAAAAGCTCTGCTACTAGAGGATGCAATCACATTTCAGACTAAGGCTGATCTACACCAAGCAGGATATTGTACCATGAAAGAAATATATAAAAGGCAGAAGCCACACCAAGCAGGATGTACTGGTATGGAAGCGGTATATGGTATGTGTCAATGGGCCCCAACAGTGCAGTAGTGTGGCTCCTGCCTTTTATATACTGCTTTCATAGTGCAATATCCTGCTTGGTGTAGATTAGGCCTATGAAAACTCCTGGAAAATTACCCCACCTGAACATCACAATGCACAAGGAGGGTCATATGGGGAGAACTTAGCCTGGACACTGACTAATTGTCATCCAATGAAGGTCTTTTAACCACTCATAAAATATGGACCATGCAACAAGCACCAGTTAAATTTGTGCTACTAAATTTGCAATCAGTGTTGTTTCTGAACTTGGAGCTGCATGTAGGTAATATGAGAATAGTTTGATAAGTTCACAGGCAGGAGTTGCAAGAAACAGTCTGTCAAGACTTATGGTCATGGTGGAAAAGAAAATGGGAAAAGGTTTATTCCAAGTTTTTTTTTTAAAAAAAAAAACCCACCATATGTAGTCAGCTTCTTGAGATAAAAGAAACAAATGAAAGAGATAAGAAAGGGATGAGCCAGATTAGAAGAGAAGTGCTCAAGATACAGGACCAGAAGAAATGGGAATAATAATAATAATAATAAAAAAGACAATAAAGACAATAAGGGAAGGTTAATCAAGTTAACCCCTTATTTACTAGAGAGAGGATTAGTCAAGAAGAACACAAAGTCCACTTCAATCACTGCCCCCCACTGGCCCAACCAACCAACCAGCATCGCTGCCCATTTCCAACACTGCAAGAAGATCCTCCCAGGTGGAACAGCATTAGTTAGAACAAATCTGAAGCATCAATTGTTAAGAAGTGGGGAGGTCTGCTCAATTCAGTGACTTTGAAGCATAATTCATCCCTTCTGGAAAGAAGGCAGCTCCTTTGATTGGTAAGAATCAACAATGCAGAGCAAAATCACAATTGGACATGAAGACTTCCACACAAATCTCCAGATTCTGTAGCAAAATTATTTTGAGTGTGATGCCAAGTTTTGTAAAGACATTGAAACATCCTGACTTCTGCAATAGCCAGTTATACTGGATTTTATTTCCATTTCATAAGACTGAAAGTTCTGATATCCTAGAAAGTGGTGTGTAAATAGTTGGTGGTAATTCAGAATGCCCATGTCCCCTATACAAATATAGTATGCAAGAGAAGAGTGCTGGTGTGCTTGTTTTTCAGAATAAAATCAAGAAGACAAGGGCAAAAGAGGGTTAGGGGAGAACAATAAAACACAGTAGCCAGCAAAATTGTGGCTAGAGGACATGGAGAAAGGTCTCCTTTAGGGGAGGAATTATTTTCTTGCAAACCAGCACTGTTATTTATGGCTCATTGCATTTTCTGAGGGCTGAAGCAAGACTCCAATCTTTAAAAACTGCAATCTCATTGTGGTTTGATGGAACATAATGCCACACGCCTATGGGCCAGGAATATGTTGGTCATTCCTAGCTCTGAGATTCCTTTTGATTTGTGAAGTGGCGCCCATCTTCTTCATACACTCCGGGGCACAGATAAGGGTACTTGCTGTCCTGGAAGCTTGAGAAGGTTTAAAGCCGAGCCAATTCAGAAGTTATGATGTTATAAGGACAGCCTGCACATCTCCTTGAGGCAGAGGGACATGCAGATATTTCAGATAAGACATAGCTGAAGAGGAATGTGAAGTAGGGACAATTGAGGTTCTTTTTTTCTTCTTCAAAGCTGTCAGTTCTGAAGCTCCCTTTAGATGAAACTTCTTCTTGCCTACCAATAATAATAATAATAATAATAATAATAATAATAATAATAATAATTTATTTATTTGTTACCCGCCTCTCCCTCTGGATCGAGGTGGAGTACAACACAAATGCAGACACCATAAAATACATATAATTGATTAAAACATTTAAAACAAATACATTATTAAAAGGCAGCACATTATTAAAAGGCATCTTAAAATTCAACTGGGTAGGCCTGCCGGAAGAGATCAGTCTTTTTGGCTGTTTTCAGCTCCAGAAGACTGTTAAGTTGACGAATCTCTCCCGGCAGGCCATTCCACTTTTTCCCCAATTTTAAAAATTTATTTATTTATTTATTTATTGGTATTTCCCGTTCTGCATATATTGCATGTTTGAAGCACAGAAATTTCCAATAATTTCTAGTACTGAGTTTATTTTAATTTTTATTAATATTTTCATTTTTAAAACGTATTGCTGTTTTTAATGCATTTATGTTTTTAACACTTTTGATATCTTCATGGTAATGTGTTTTGTTCTTGTAAGCCACCTTGAGAAATATTTTAAATAAATAACTAAATAAAATTCTTAAACTACCAGACAAAATTTACTTTCTGAATGCATGGTGGGAAGCAGCATGAATACAAAAACATGCCATCTTTAACATGGCTAATGTGTATCTTAAGCAGCAAATTTCAGTACCATGGACACCTTATTCATTTATTTATTTATTACATTTTTATAATAGTTCCTCTAGTGCACTTCATCTTCATAGCTAGATACGTATTTTGAAAATCAACAGGCTGGATTCAGATTATTATTCTGTGATGTTGACTGATGCATTGAAACTTCCACAAGGTCATGGGGCCAACATTTCAAAATGGTTGAGTGAACCCACCCTCTTTTAATTCAACAAAATGTGGTTACTGGGATATAATGGTCAGCAGAACAACGATCTAGAACCTTGGAGCTCATCTATACCAAGCAGATATTCCACTATGGAAGTGGTATGAAAGTGGTATAGAAAAGGCAGGAGCCACACTACTGCTTTATGGTGGTATTGAAGTGCACTGACACCTGTTGGGGCCCATGACAGACACATACCATTTACTGCTTTCAAACCTCTTTCATAGTATTATATTCTGCTTGGTGTAGACGTGTCATGGGCCCCAACAGTTGTGAGTGCACTTCATTACCACTATAAAGCAGTTGTGTAGTTCTTGCAGCACACTTCAATATCACTATAAAGCCGTAGTGTGGCTCCTGCCTTTTATATACCTCTTTCATACCACTTTCATAGTGGAATATCCTGCTTGCTGTAGATGAGCCATAGTCACACCAGTCAGAGCACCTTAGCCTATTCTCAATGGATTTGTAATGGCATGATGAACCTTATCTGAAGCAACCAGTAAGTTAAGTAAAGCCATTCAATTCAGGATAGGCTCACTATTCCAAGGGAAGCCATGGGACTATTGTGGATTTGGGCATTGGACCTTGAGATCTAAAATAGGAGTCAAAGAGAAGAAGAAACCACATCTGAAACTTTAAACAGGTATCAGGTAGTCCATAGGGTGCTACACAATGTCAGTACACCTGACCTAAGGGACAACAAATGGCTCTGAAGAACAACATGAGATTTAAGAAATAAAAAAACTATCAAAATATGTATTCTATAAGTCTTTCTATATGGCTCTGATTTGTGAACCTTTAATAACTGTATCTAATTTTAATTTGTATGCACTATTTTCAATGAATATAATGTGCTTTTTAAAAGAGAGAGATTTACAGTACAATTCTATGCATGTCTATTCAGAACTAAGTCCTATTGGGTTAAGTGCATATAGTATTATAGCCTTGTTTATTTGCTTGTTCAGAATTCCCTGTTTACTAAGCATAATAGTGGCAAATCTAGGTTATTCAAACTGCTCACATGTATGAGAAAGGACATAAGGAAATCAGATCAGTTTAAGATGCCAGATACCGGGAGATATTTTAAATGTCAGCATTTGTTCTTTTTGTTATCACAGACTCTTAATGTTCTGCTTCCTCTTTAAATTTGTAAGAACTGCTGAGTCTTCAGATGGCATGTCAACCATCCAAGAACTAAGAATTAGGGCTGTGCACCCCCTACCCGAGCCGCTTCGGATCCCAATCCGGATCTTCCAGATCGGGCTCGAACTGGTTCAGGTCGATCTGGACCCCACCCACCCCCGATCTGATCCAGAACCTGATCCAGAGTGAGATCCAGAGGTCCAAATCTATATGGACATTTTGCTCCTCTTCCCCACTTACTTGCCTCCACAGTGGACAGCAGAGGCAGGTAAGTGAGAAAGGGGGGACAAAATGGGGGACAAATAAACCTCCTCCCCCCTTACCTGGCTCCACCATCTGCCGTGGAGGCAAGTAAGTGGGGAAGGGGGCAAAATGGGGGCTGAATATCGATTCGGACCTCCAGATCTCACTCCGGATCCAGTTCCAGAGTGGATCGGGGCAGGTCCGGATTGATAAAGTTCATTTATTGGCCTTCAATTATATATTAATAATGTGATTAAAGCTTTTATAATTAAATGTGTTACAAGAACACAACTATAATGAAAAACAAAAGAAAGAAGAGAAATTATTATATGTCCGTGTTTTGTCACCAGTGCAGACTGGTTTACCCTACAGCAGGCAGTGGTCAATTTGTAGCTAGGGATGCCCATCACACAAACGCACAGACGCATATTATTTCTCTCCCTCCCCACAAATACAGAGGCATTCATACACACACAGAGAGAGAGACAGAGACAGAGACAGAGAGAGAGAGATCTGGGAGAGAGGGGGAGGATCTCACAATATGCTGATCATGAGATCCTCCCCCTGCTTTCACATGTGGTGTGTGACATCCAGAGAGGAAGGAGGGTGTCACGCCTGCCATTTTTTAAAAGAATACAGGAGCATCTGCACTCCAGCAAAAAAGTAAGTAAAGAAAACAAAAGCCCCAACCCCTTTCCTCACCCCACCCCTGATGGCCCTGGACTCTTCCCATCCCAGCTTCTTCACTCAGATGACCCTCACTACTCACAGGGAAGAGGGAAGAAGCCGGGACAGCTGGCCACACCACCCACAGTCCTAGAGATCATTCCAGGACTGCAGGAAAAACTGAGAAAAAAGGGTATGGCGATATCCCAGGGAAATGGAGGGATCATCGCTCTCTACTCCTGGGTTCCCCTGTGCATCATGTGGATGCACGGGGACAATCCATCACCCGGTGTAGACATGCCCAGAGAGAGAGAGAGAGAGACAGAGACAGAGAGACACACAGAGAGAGCAATCTTGATCAGGATAACTGGGGAGGGGACGCTTGAACTTTTCCCCAGAAAACCTCATCAAGACAGCAGTTTCATCACTGCTATTAGCTAGGGCTACCTTGAATGGAATACAGATTGCCCATATGTATCTTCAGCACACATATTCAGTCAAGTTTGCCATGGCAGCTAATCTCCAAGCATTCATGATTCACTCTTTCAATGCAGGTGGATTGCGACAGAGTCATTTGCTTGTGCTTAATATTTTGGCAGCCATTAATAAGTTCAAAATCAATCCATGACATTCAGGCCAGACTATTCCAGATACCCAAGCAAAATATTCAGTGGGTTGAAAGTAAGCAAAGGTAACGTAAGCAACGGATCAACTGTGTATACTGTGTTGATCGCTCTCCAGAAGATTTTCATTTAGGGGCAATTTCACTAAATTTAGAGAGGGGAGAAATTAGGTTTTTGTTGCTCTCCCCCAAATCATTGTATTTCTGTAGGTTCTTCTTAAGCAATAAAGTATGAAATGCAAGCAAAATAAAATCTTATGAAGTTTGTGTTTTTTTGTGTTTTTATGTTCATACAAGAATATTCTGCAGGACTTTTCATAGCAATCTTTTGCTAGACTGACTCTGTAACTGGCAGCCTATAAATGGAATATTTTTAGCATAGTGGCCTCATCCCAGGTCCAGCTAACCCACTCTCACATTCCCTATATGGCCCTCTGTTTCCATGACTTCCCTCCAGTCATTCTAGCTGCCACTCACACATTCCTGATCCATTCCCTTTCATCTATTGGGACTTCGTCTTTCAAGTCCACATTACAGTGTTTAAGCAAATCGCAAGAGTTTCAGGGACAGCTGACGAGCTGTTTTGTAGTTTCAGAAGCACTCCATAGATGCAACGATACAGGCACTTTGTATTGGGCAACAGCATCAACTATCCCATCTCGGAGAGCTACAATCAGCCATTCTCATCTTTTTCTTTTTCTTTTTGCATTGGTAGTTACACTTCCTGTTTCAGCTCAGCCTGAAGAGTTCTGACTCTGAAACTCCCCCCGGAGGAACTCAAACTGGCACTTCTAGCTACATTTCCTACCATAAATCTCTACAGCCTGAGTTATAATGACTGAGATCAGCAGTTGCACTCTAACAGATCCGCAGACTAGGCTTCAGATGCAGAGCAGGCTTGTTATCTAGTAGCCAGGCCAGGACCTTTTGTGGACATTGATACCTGGAACTAGGACTCTCTTAAATTAGCTTTTGGAAGAATGGAGTGGATGGCAGATACCTGGAAGCAACTGCAAGAGGCACTATGTCAATCTATGCACAAACTTCCTCAGCAAGTGCAGCAAGCAAGGAATCCTAACTTTAAGAAAGCTATTATGGCACCATGGTTTCCATTTATTGACTATGTTGATGCTCTTCAACCCTTTGATCAAATTCCAACCAAATACAGTTACCTATATATTTTTCTGACTAATACATACTTAACCGTAAAATTGCACACAGTCACACATTCTAAGGACATAAGAAGGGCCATGCAAGGGTCCATCAAGTCCAGCACTCTGTTCACACAGGGGCCAACCAGCTGTCAGCCACAGACCAACAAAGCAGGACACAGTGCAACAGCACCCTCCCACCCATGTTCCCCAGCAACTAGTGCACACAGGCTTACTGCCTCGAATACTGGAGATAGCACACAACCATCAGGGCTAGTAGCTATTTATAGCCTTTGCCTCCAGGAATTTATCCAACCCCTTTTTAAAGCCATCCAAATTGGTGGTCATCACTACATCCTGTGGTAGTGAGTTCCATAATTTAACTATGCACTGTGTGAAGAAGTCCTTCCTTTTATTTGTCCTGGATCTCCCACCAATCAGCTTCATGGGATGACCCCGGGTTCTAGTGTTTTGAGAGAGGGAGAAAAATGTCTCCCTGTCCACATTCTCCATACCGTGCATAATTTTGTACACCTCTATCATGTCTCCCCTCAGCCTCCTCTTCTCCAAGCTAAACAATCCCAGGTACAACTCCTATTATATGTTGTATATATTGCATTTTTTACTCTTTTATTAGATATTGAGCTCCTACTTAGACCATTTTATTATAGATGTTCCATAAGCGTGTTGGTTATGGATTTAAAATTATAATGAGTGGATTTCTTTGTTTCTTTGGTGATCTTGGTTTATTATTATATATGTTCTTTTTGTGCCTTTGTTTTGTTAACTTTATTTCAAAATAAAATGAAATTTCATTGGTGGGGGGAGAGAGGGGCTGCCATCCTCTCTGAAGCCTGACACACATTTCAAGTGTGAATATTAAACTCCTTGCATGTGGGAGGGACTAAGGAACTGTGCTCAAGAACACTATTGAGCCTGATGCAAAAACTACTCCCTCCCTCTGAGAAGCAGTGAGAGTCAAGCTTGTTCCTATTTGCAGAACTCCATGAAATCGTGAACATATGAAGCTGGATAGTCGTCAGCCCACTGGTCCATCTAGGCCAGCCTTCCCCAATCAGGCACTATCTAGATGGTTTTGTGGTCATTGCCTAGAAATGATGAGTGCTGTGCCCCCAACACATCTGGAGGGCATCTAGTTGTGGAAGGCTGATCTGGGTCAAGGGTGTGGAACCTTAGACCCATGGGCCAAATCCAGCCCACTTGGGTTTCCAATCCAACCCTCTGCATTTGCCCAAATGGCCACAACCTTTTCCCCTGGTCCCAATCCATTTTTCCCAACTACTGATCATTTGATGGTTTCCTCCTGGCAGTCAGGGCTTTAGGGTAAAACATTCTGGTATTCTGGCACTTCCCCATTTTGAATTTGCCTCTTCCCACTACTGAGATACAACCCCCGAAAGCTTCTCCAACATGGAATTTGGCTCTCAATGCCCCTGATCAAGGCCATGGATGTCTACTCTTGACTTGCAGTGGCTCTCAGACTGGAGTTCTTCCTTGCTCTCCCACCTGAAAATCTTCTAACTGAAGTTTGACCCTGGGACCCTGTACATGCAAACGATGAGCCTGACCACTGAATTATGACTCTCCCCTTATCCTGGGTTTTCTTCCTTGGTCATGCTCCAGTATGATAGCAACTAGTATATCAGAAACTACATGGTTACGCTATTGTCTACATGGAAAGGTACCAGTTCTGCAGGGTCCTGGGTAGAGAAGTTTTTCGTATCATCTGCTCCTGATCTTTTTAACTGGAGATACTAGGGATCAAACTTGGGACCTTCTGCATGCAAAGGTCAGGGTGCTCTTCCACTAAGCTATGGTCCATGCCCAGCCTTTATATACATGGAGCAGCAGTTGAGGTAGCAGTGGTGGTGATGACAGAAGTTAGCGCACTGCTGTAAAGATTCCTGAGATAATGTATGTGAAGTTCTTTAAAAACTCTAAAGCAATACATACATGCCAAGCATTTTCCTGTCTCCTTCTTTGTTCCTAAAAAAAATCAGTGCTGTCAAGCACTGATACTGAAGACAATGGGACCATTTCCAGTTCATGTTTCTTTGGTAGCTGAGATCTTTTTAAGTGCATACATTCATATACCATTTCCTGTCAGAAAGCAATAATATATAATCCTTGATTTAAAGCACCAGTCAAAGCTACTCAGGATAAAAGCTTTTTCCAATAAAAAAAATTAGAGTGCAATCTTTTGCAAAAATGATTCTCCCCTCAACCCCACAACTTGACTAGCATTAACTCAACATTTCTTTTTATTATTCATGCTCTTGAAGGATTCCATTCTCCCCTCCTCACTGAGTATCTTAGTTCAGTCTTTCCCAACCTGGTACACTCTAGATGTGTTTGACTACAATTCTCATAGTCTCCAGCCAGCAGTGGCCATGCTGGCTGTGGATGATGGGGCTTGTAGTCAATAATATCTGGAGGGTGCCAGGTCTGGGGAGGCTGTCCTAGTAAATTGAACATCTGGGGAGAGATCTTTGGTACTTAATTACTTTCTATAATCCTTAATACTACCAATGGTGTATCTGCCTGTCCAAAGGCATCATCTCCAGGAGGCAGGTGGACCTATTATTATTATTATTATTATTATTATTATTATTATTATTATTATTATTTATATAGCACCATCAATGTACATGGTGCTGTACAGAGTAAAACAGTAAATAGCAAGACCCTGCCGCATAGGCTTACAATCTAATAAAATCATAGTAAAACAATAAGGAGGGGAACAGAATGCAAACAGGCACAGGGTAGGGTAAGCAGGCACAGGGTAGGGTAAAACTAACAGTATAAAGACCTCCAGTACTCTGTACTGCTGTGGTTGCTGGTCTGAATCTTGTTGATCAAGGACAGGATCACTAGGAGCCATGACTCAATGACTTGTATGTATAAATGTCCAGCAACGCCAGGATGAAAACTGTACCAGGCTGCAGAGCAGAGAAAGGTCTCAACATGTCAGCTCAGAGAGCTTCCGCAGGCACCACAATATCAGATATAATAGTTCCCACCTTAGTTCATCCCCTTATTTGGGGGCTGGATCTGGTCCCACGTTTGCTTTGCTATGCAAGATCCATCTTGGGGTTGAGAGAAGAGAGAGATGGAGATAGATCATGTTCCCTTCCAAAGCATCCTGGATCCAGTGTTTGTGTGCAAAATGTTAGTCCTAGTATTATGGGTGTGGAGAACCAGAAAATTTTGCTGGTCTTACAGTGCAATCTTATATACGTCTACCAAGACATCATTCCAATTAAGTTTCATGGCTCTGAGATTGTAATCTTATACCCACTTATCTGGGAGTAAGTCCCACTTAGGACTTCTAAGTAGACATATATATATTTTATTGTTTTATTTATTTATTGCATTTCCATACTGCCCAAAAGCCGAAGCTCTCTGGGTGGTTTACAAAGCTTAGGCTTGCACTGTTATTAACTTTAAGACTGCAATCATATGCCCACTTACCTGAGGGTATGCCCCATTGACCAACAGTGGGTGTAAATACGGATTGGATTAGGCAGCAAATTTTCACAACATCCTTTGACTATTTTGTAAGGCAGAACCCTTCCATGTTGCCTCAAGTTTTCAGTGCAATCCAAGAATGAGTGAAACATCCCTGAGGAATTCCATTAGTTATATCGAAATTCCTTTACCTTCCCTCAAATGTCCACTGCTGTTTTTCAGAAACTTACAAATTTGCAAATTAGAAAGTTTGCTTCAGGTGAAATTTGGTGGAAACTCTGCTCTGGATTGTCCATCATTTTAAAGAAATAAAATTTGTTGTTCTTGCTGCTGTAGTAAAAGGCACTTTAGAAAGTATAATTTGGCTCATGATTTACTATATTTCAATCTTACAGTACTAATTAAGTTATCCAGTCAGATCGCATTGCTTTTTGCTTTCATCCACATATCAGAATCAGGATAGCTTAACTTTGCATAATGGTTTGGGTGATCATAGATTCTGATGTCTAGGATGGTCTTCGTAATAATTACAATGTTGATTGCATGCTTCATTTCCCTAAGGGCTTTACATTATATTCTATTTAGAATGCAACCCTATCCATGACTACTCAAAATTAAGCACTGTTGTTTTCAATACATAGATTTCACTCTTACCTAATTACATTTTTAGTTGTGTCCAATTTTAGTCCTACTTAGAGTTGACCCATTGAAGTAAATGTTTTGAATTAGTTGTATGAATTTTATGGTGTTTCTATTTGTGTTGTACCCTGCCTCGATCCAGAGGGAGAGGGGGTAACAAATAAATATATTATTATATATTATTACTAAATGGAACCTAAGTTACACCAACAGTACATTCAACCCATTAACTACAACTCTTTGTAACCCACCTTTGTTCCTGCCAGAGCCCTCAAAAATGCTTCCCGACATATAGCCATAAAAGCAACCAATACAGCACAATCAATCATTTCACAGTAGGGACCTAATCATGTTGGTTTGGAAGGCACTGATTTGAATAGGATAAATCCAGATTCACATGTTAACGGTTGAGTTGTCACCGTATCCTTGCAGCTGTTTTGTGAGGTGGGTTAGGCTGCTCAAGGCAATCAGGACGGCTTCACCGGAGAGCAGGAATCCTGACAGAGACTCCCCTGCCCAAACATTCTCTATGAAATGCACAATGTTGGTCTTCCGTATGGTTTTCTGCTCTGGTGACCATTCTGTAAACAGATGTATGTCGTGCAATTGTGGTCACCGACTTTTCATTTGCATAGAACACCTTTCTTTCCTATTAGAATGTAAGCTTATGCGGCAGGGTCTTGCTATTTACTGTTTTACTCTGTACAGCACCATGTACATTGATGGTGCTAAATAAATAAATAATAATAATGACCTTAGGAGCTCCAATCCTCATTTGAGAAGTGAATAGAGGTGGTGAGCTCTGACAAAAGCAATCCTGGGGAAGGAGCACTTGGGAAAAACTCTGCCCTTGATCTGCAGTTGCAATTTTTTCTCTTGCTATGAGAAAGAGTCTTGCAAATGCACTAGGAATTATATCATAAATGACAAATCATAGCCCCATGGTCTTTAAGAGAGACCAAGCAGATCTATCATAGAATCATAGAAATGTAGAGTTGGAAGGGGCCTATAAGGCCATTGAGTCCAACCCCCTGTTCAATGCAGGAATCCACCCTAAAGCATCCCTGACGGATGGTTGTCCAGGTGCCTCTTGAATACCCCTAGTGTGGGAGAGCCCACAACTGGCTCCAGGTAACTGGCTCCATTGTCATACTGCTCTAACAGTCAGGAAGTTTTTTCCAGATGTCCAGCCGGAATCTGGCTTCCTGTAACTTCAGCCCATTATTCCTTGTCCTGTACTCTGGGATGATCAAGAAGAGATCCTCCCTAGATCATTTGTTCCATTGTTGAACTGCTCTAACAGGAAGTTTTGAGCTACCAATTAGAACCATGGGGATGGCATAACCATGATTTAACCACGCTCACTAACCAATTGCTGCAAAAGTGGTCAAACCATGGCTTAGCATGTCATTTGAACAGAGTCATTGAAAGCCTTCTCCTCCAGGAATTTCGTCAACCTCCTTTCAAAGCCATCCAAATTGTTGGTGTTCAGTATGCCTTGTGGTAGCAATTTCCATAGTTCAACTATGTGCTGTTTGAAGACGTAATTCCATTTACTTGTCCTTAATCTCCCACCAATCAGCTTCATGGGATGGTCCCAGTTTGAAGAAAAGGGGTATATAAATAAACCTGATTCAGATGGGTTTCAAAATGAGTATGTAAAGCAAGAGCCAAAGAACTATGTGACCCAAGGGGATTTGGTACATGTTTCTCAAAGTGCTCCCTGACAATCCTCAAAGCAAATAGTTTCCAAAACAGACAGAAATTTCATGAGCTGTTTTTGTGTCCACTATTTAAGGAAGGAGGTCCAAAGTACCCCTTCTTGTTTACAGTGCCTTAGATGGTCTCAAACTGGTTTTTTGGATCCCAGCCATAATTGACAAATCAGGAGTCTGTGGGGTGTGAACTGTATAAAACTATTCATGGAACCAATGTAACATTTATGTTTGTCCTGTTTTCTGCATTAAGTATTGAAACAGTGTTCAAAGAACATTTTGGGTTTGCAACTTTAAAAAGTCATTTATGATTCTAAGAGCAAAGATGCTTACTTGTAAAGCCAGTGGGGGGGAGGGTGTATCTCTGATGTCATTGGGGCAATGAATCCACTCTGGGTTTCAGTCAGTAGCAATCAGAACTCTAAAGGAGCTCTCCATGGTGCTGCAGCCCTACAAAAGCCTAGAGCAGCCTTCCAGAACCTGGCACCTTCCAGATGTGTCAGACTGCAACCACCAACATCCCCAGCCAGTATGCCCAACACATCTGGAGGGCACCAGGTTGGGGAAAGCTAGTGTTAATCTGGAGAGTTGAAGTAGCTCTGCCTCAGCTGTGGAGCGTCTCTACGTTAAGGGAAATAGCATTGTTTACCCGGGGCTTTTGTGCTTCCTGGTTCTTTGGTGCAACTGTTATGGGCTGCATTACATGGGAGGAGAGGGGCAACAAGAGGTTTGAATTGAATACTTCCCCTCCGTTCAGTTTCCTTTGAGTTCTATTGAGACAGCACCATCTAGTGGTGAAAGATCCTGCTGTTTCCCGACTAGTACCACTTTAAAAGTGATTCTTTTTATCCTGGGATTTCTAGAGGATTCTGCAGGTGAATGTCCTGGTTGTTGATGACATCATTAAATCGACCCAAAAAACTCCATGAGTGGCCAATCACAATTGTGCAATAAATGGCTCTTTTAGAGGAGCCCATGGAATCACTTGAGTTCTTGACAAGCCAAATATCAAATAGGAATTTGGCCCTGGCCTTGGGTCATACCACCATTCTCAACCAGGTTGGGGAAGGCTGACCCACAGAAATGACAAACCCTTCACTCTGCACATGGCTCTAACAATACAAATTACTTTTCTTCACACTGAGACATTTTGGCATAAGAAAGGACCACTGCAACCCTGAGATATGGCACTTGGAAGAACAAAGGGAGAATCTTTGTAAACTCCATCCCTCCCTTTTCTCCTGTCATCCGCCCAGTTTTAAGTGTATTGGCAACCTGCCTGGAGAAATAGTGGTGGACAAATGCCGTTTGCTTCATTGTATAAAGCTTTGAGCTGTAAGGATTACAAATGAGTGATATAAGTGCTAAGCTATTGCCATTGCTACAGTGCACTTTTAGCTGTCCCAAACATTTCACCAGTCATTTTGGAATAATTCCAGACTAGCTCACATTATTTTTCTTTTTTCTCTTTTTTTACCAATTAAGGTTGAGGAACATTTGACCCCTGTTTCATCAAAATTACTGCCCAACTGACCTGATAACCATCACCAGCATTTTCCACTTGACCTGTCTCTTTTCTCTTTGATTTGTATTTTTTTATTTTATTTTATTTTTAGGTCCTTCTCACCACCGATAACATATATATCAACCTTTTCTTTTATATGGTGCTGTATTAAAACCTTAGTGTCCAACCAGATTAGATCTCTTCCTCCTCTTTCCTGTCAGCTCTTATTGTCACTTACTCAAGGAAGTGAATCAGATTTCTCCAGGAAAACCTCGTTTTCATACATTCATTGTATCACTGAGCACTCACTGACTTCCTCTCAATAGCAAAAGGGTCCTGGAAAAGAGATTAGAAGCAGCATAAAAATAGGCATAGAGAAGGCCATGGACTACATATCAATGCAAACATTGAATAGAAAGTTCTTCATATGTTTCTACTAATTTCCTTGTTTGAAAGTAGGAAATAAGCCCTCTCCATTTTTGCCCAGGGAACTCTAGTTCAGTGGTTTTGACAGAACGGAATGATGGGACATGGGAGAGGGTTTTCTCTGTTGTGGCACCCCGGCTGTGGAATGCCCCCCCTCCCGGAGGCCCGACCAGCACCAACTTCATTTCACACATGGCTTTTGACATGGTTTAAGGTGTCTTCTGAAAGGGACCATTGTCTAGGCCAAAGTGAGAGGCAGTTGAACAAGCAGGTCACAGTGATAAAGAGGAGTAAGTCCTGGGAAGTCTTATTTATTTATTTATTTATTTATTTTATTTATTTATTTATTTATTACATTTTTATACCGCCCAATACCCGAAGCTCTCTGGGCGGTTCACAAAAATTAAAACCACAAAAAACATCCAACAGGTTAAAAACACAATTACGAAATACAGTATAAAAAGCGCAACCAGGATAAAACCACACAGCAAAGTTGATTATAAGATTAAAATACAGAGTTAAAACAGTATAATTTAAATTTAAGTTAAAATTAAGTGTTAAAATACTGAGTGAATAAAAAGGTCTTCAGCTGGCGACGAAAGCAGTACAGTGTAGGCACCAGGCGGACCTCTCTGGGGAGCTCGTTCCACAACCGGGGTGCCACAGCGGAGAAAGCCCTCCTCCTAGTAGCCACCTGCCTCACTTCCTTTGGCAGGGGCTCACGGAGAAGGGCCCCTGTAGATGATCTTAAGGTCCGGGTAGGTACATATGGGAGGAGGCGTTCCTTCAGATAACCTGGCCCCAAACCGTTTAGGGCTTTAAATGTCAATATCAGCACTTTGAATTGGGCCCGGACCTGGACTGGCAGCCAATGAAGCTGGAAAAGGACTGGCGTAATGTGGTCTCATCGGCCAGTCCCTGTTAGTAAACGGGCTGCCCTATTTTGTACCAGCTGAAGCTTCCGGACCGTTTTCAAAGGCAGCCCCATGTATAACGCATTGCAGTAATCCAAGCGAGAGGTTATCAGAGCATGGATAACTGTAGCTAGGCTATCTCTGTCCAGATAAGGGCGTAGTTGGTATATCAACCTAAGCTGATAAAAGGTGCTCTTTGCCACTGAGTTCAAAGCAGCTGAACGTAGGCCCTCACCAGGTGCCCATGCTCACCCTCGACTCTGGCCCTACCAGAAACTTACAAAAGAAAGAAAGAAAAAGAAACTGGGGCTAGCCCTAATCAGCCCCATTGCCTTGCACACCCATTCATTTTCCCTCTCACCATCTCTGTTAAGCATATACTTCTGTTCTTTCTAGCGATTCTCTGTTTTGATGCTACTGCCAACAGTAGCATGAAACAGTTTCTCAGTGATTCCTCTAGAAATGACTCATGACATTAAATATTTCTTATTCTCACAGAAATATTTCCCTCATTGTTAATATTCCCAGTTCAACCCTTTCATGCCAAAACATTCGGAGCAGCCAGTGGTGTCTGCCAGCACATATGTTACGCAAACCAACTTGGCAGTAGGTCGTCCAATTTCCGCTCTCTGAACCATTTGTTCGATTCAACATGCAAATTTTAGAGGCTGACATATTTTTTTCTTGCTTGCTCGTTTTCTACAGCAGGCATATAATGCCATGCGTAAAGCATATAGGACTTAATCCAACGCAGACGCAGGCGTGCTTAAGCCCATTGACTTCAATGGGTTTAAGGAAGCTTAACCCTTGTGTTGGATTTAGGGCAGAATCAGGAAAGTTGGTCACCATGCTCTGCTTCAATTTATTTGGAGAATCTTAATGAGATTTAATGAGAGCCAGTGTAATGTAGTAGTTAGCATGTTGGACTGGGACTTGGGTGATCTAGGTTATGGTCTCCACTCAGCCATGAAGTTCACTGGGTCACTTTAGGCCTAGCCTACCTCACAGTGTGTTATGAGGATAAAATGAAGAGGAGGAGAACTATGTGAGACACCTTGGGTTTCTTGCAAGAGGAAATAAAGCGGGAAGTAAATGAAATGATAAATAAAATAAAATAGGAATTGCCATATAACTGATCTTCACAAAATTACCTCTGAGGAAAGCAGGTATTACAGAGAACCTTAAAGCTGAGAACATAAGACGACCCCAACTAAATCAGACTAAAAGCCCATCAAGTCTAGCACTGTGTTTTCAAAATGGCCACCTCTGGGATGTTTACAAGAAGGCAAGAAGGATGATAATTCTCCCCTGATACTTTTCCCCAGCAATAGATTATCAGGGGTTTATTGCCTCTGAGAAATAAGCTTTGGCTATGGGGCGGTATATAAATGTAATAAAATAAATAAATAAATAAATAAAACTATAAAAATTATTAATGTACAGGCCATCCAATGATATTCCTCTCACAGGTTTTGGGTGGTATTTATTTATTTATTTATTTGTTTATTTATTGCATTTCTATACTGCCCAATAGCTGAAGCTCTCTGGGCGGTTTACAAAAATAAGACAACTCAAATATAAAACAACAGTATAAAACCATAATATAAAAGCACAACCAAGATAAAAACAGCTGGTGAATACTAGTCCAACATGACTACTCACCAGCAACATCTGGGATGAGGAGGAAATTATGATATTTAGAAATAGTGATATAATAAGCCAATTTATTTATTTATTTATTTATTTTATTTATTTATTTATTACATTTTTATACCGCCCAATAGCCGAAGCTCTCTGGGCGGTTCACAAAAATTAAAACCACAGTAAAACACCCATATTTATTTATCAATTTTAGAGAGCAAATTGTCAGTGTGAGTGTTATTTATTTTTCTTTTTTTCTGTTTATATTCCACCCTTCCTCCAAAAAGCTTAAAGGGACATACATGATCCTCCTCTCCATTTTATCTTTATAACTACTCTGTGAAGTGGATTAGACTAGGGCCAGATCTATACCTTGTGTCAAATCATTACGAATGTAGAATAATTAGATTTGGCCTAAGAAGTCACACAGTGAGCTTCATGGCCATATGGGAATGAGAACCCACGACTCCAGAATCCCAGTACAACACTCTAACTATGAGTCCAGATTAGCTAAGATTACCTGAAGTGTATAAAATGGATATCATAAAATAGATGCATCATGAGCATCATCAGACAGGGGGGAAATCGTGTTTCTTTACCATCACTATGGCCTCCTGCTGCTGTCCCACAATAGTGACAATTTCTTTACACAGGGAGAGAAAGACAAAGCAGCAACAACCGTGTGGCCCATTCAGGGGGTGTTTTTATTGCGCTGCTTTTCCTGCACACAGGAGGAGATGGTGGCAAGTTTCTCTTTAAAAAAATAAGTCGGATTTACCGAGATCTATTTCGTCACCGAAAAAGGACTAGAAGGGGCAGGAGACACATGGGAAGCAGACGGCTTCATCAAAAGGACATGTGAAAAACCGTGAGTGGGCAGTAACGAGCATGCAATAAAATGCTCATCTGATGACAACCCATATCTACTTGGTGCATAAGCATGCACACTTGCTCAGAAGTAAGTCCCTAGAATTCAGTGCAGCTTACTCTAAGGGAAATGGCTATAGAACGGCAGCCGTAAACGTCATTGGCCTAGTTCAGACAACACATTAAACCATGATGTATAACCACAAAATGGTTAACGGAATGCATTGACCTTAATTCATTCCATTAACCATTTTATGGTTAAGCAGCATGGTTTAGCGTGTTGTCTGAACCAGGCCAATGCCTCAAAATCAGATGAACTCCAGATTAGACCTAAACACACACAGAGAAAGGCAGGGGGAGAGTCAAATTGGATCCGATTTCCCCATCATCTGTAATAAAGATATACTTCTTCTGAAAATATAGCTTACATTTAGTTGTTGTTGTTGTTGTTATTGTTGTTGTTGTTATTATTATTATTATTATTATTATTATTATTATTATTATTATTATTATTATTTTCCAACCTTTTTTCTCAGTTCTGGGACTTTTTACCCTGCTGTTGAGCCAAAAGAACCCTAAAGTAGTTTACATCCAACCCACAGACTTACAATCGAAATGATACAACACGAAAGGAAAAGGAGACGATGAGGGAAGAGAAGAAAGCAAATAGCTCTTAATAGAACCTCCCTCTATTATTTTATCTAATATTTGTATGGGCAACAGAATCCTTGCACATACCACACACTGAGCAAGTAAACTAAATAGTACAGTTAAGAATCTTCATAAAGATTATATTATGTTGTAGCTGGATAAGGGGAAATTTATATACTTTTATGATTCAGTTTTGCAGCTTACAGAATTTAAAGTCCTGAAAGCTCTTCTTTATAAACGTCCATATTTTATAGTGGATGGTCTAGCCACTTTCTCTACATAGCTTTCCCCTCCCCTTGTTCCAGTGCACAAACACGACATTCTGTATTCCATATATTTATATCAAAAATGAGAGAGCTGTATACACTAATCACTCAACTTGAGTAATGCTGCAAATGTAATCAAGCTAGGCTCAATAAATATGTTGTTCTCCAGATACCAGCTTCACTGCTATTCATTATAAATAAGCCTTTTATTATCTATGTTTTACTGTAATATGGACTAGTGCTTGGGTTTCCCAGTAATGGGTATATAAACTCTTTAATGTATGAAGTGCAAATAATATTTTGCATTTATATATACACTGGGGTTTCTCGGTGGGTGGGTGGGTGTTTTACACACCCGAATCATGAAAGATTTTTATGTGCAATGGGATTTATATGTAGAAAGATTTGTTAGACCTAAGCTGCAAGTAAAATCCACCTTCGAACTCACACTGAGTTGTGTGTGAGCTGGTTTTCCATAATGTTTTCACCACACTGTGATTGCTACAGCTGGAGAAGGGATGGACTTAAAAAGTATCCAAGACCTTCAGGGCAGGGGGGATCAGTTCCCAGGTTACTTTTCCAAGCCAAGACAGGGACTCAGAAAAATGCCCCCCCCATCCCCTCAAAAGTCCCACCCACCAGCACCCACTCCTCAAAACACGCTTCCCAAAACACACTTCCCCACAGTTTAGGGTGACCATATGGAAAAGAGGAGAGGGCTCCTGTATATTTAACAGTGGTATGGAAAGGGGAATTTCAGCAGCTCTCATTTGTAGGCATGCAGCACCTGGTGAAATTCCCTCTTCATCACAACAGTTAAAGCTGCAGGAGACTTGCTCTCTTTAACTAGAGAGACCAGATACAAAAGAGGGCAGGGCTCCTGAACCTTTAACTGTTGTGATGAAGAGGGAATTTCACCAGGTGCTGCATGCATACAAATGGCAAAAGTTTGGTGTTTGAAAGAGGAACAAAGGTCAAATTAAAAAACTGGGTATCTGTGAAAATTGTCCTGAAAGTACAATTCAGGAATAATGTGAAAGTTTTTACAATCCCTGTCTTATATAATGCCCATGCTGGTTGGGGATGGTGGGAGTTGTAGTCCAACCTATCTGGAGGATACCATGCCTGGAAAGCCTAGTCTAAAGACACTTTCAGATGTACTTTTAAATTGTTTTAGGGTGCAATTCTATGCATGTTTAGATTGAAAAAAGTCATAAACTCCCAGCATTTTCTTTATCCTGACAAACAGAAGGCCTGCAGAGGCAATTGAGAGAAAGACTTCAGTGGCTGCCAGTAAAAGATTCGCTTTAGACAGAGACTGATCAGTATTCAAGTGAATCAAAAGAAAATAAAAGTGAACAGTTCTTCTCCCATCTGTCAGACTTCAGAAAAGGAACACAAAAGGGTATAGTTACTATGAACCATCTTTAGACTTTAGAGGTCAGAGACGAGGACAGTACAGTGTCCAGTAAGGATCAATGAAAATAAACTGAGAAAGAGATGTGTAGGCAAGCACCTTATATTATTAGCAACAATCTAAAATGTGAAGAGAAAGGAAACAAACAGCCTATCCTTAATACTTCCCTGCCTTTTAAGAGTGCTCTGAAAACTGTGGATTATTTTCTGCATAATATAGCAACAAGGCTATTTATTTCAGTTGTTACATTTATATCCCACCTTTTCTCCTCTTACAACGAACCCAAGGTGGCTTACATGGTCTTCCTCTTCTCCATTTTATACTCACAACTACCCTGTGACGTAGGTTAGGCTGGGACTCAGTGACTGGTCCAAAGTCACCCAGTGAGCATCATACCAAGTGGGGATTGGAACCTAGGTCTCCCAAATCCTAGTCTAACACTCTAACCACTACAGAAGTCCAAGAAAGATCTGACTAAGGTGAACATATGAAAAGGAAAACAAGGCTCCTGTATCTTTAAGAGTTGTATAGAAAAGGGGATTTCAGCAGGTGTCATTCGTAGGCATGCAGCACCTGATGAAATTCCTTCTTCATCAGAACAGTCAAAGCTGCAGGAGCCCTGCCCTCTTGACCAGATACAAAAGAGGGCAGTGCTCCTACAGCTTTAACTTTCACCAAGTGCTGCATGCCTAGAAATGAGACCTGCTGAAATTCTCTTTTCAATGCAACTGTATAGGGTGACCATAAGAAAAGGAGGACAGGGTTCCTGTATCTTTAACAGTTGCAAAGAAAAGGGAATTTCAGCAGGTGTCATTTGCATATATGGAGAACCTGGTGAAATTTCCTCTTCATCACAACAGTTAAAGCTGCCCTCTTTGAAATCTGGTCACTCTAGTATAGCTAGGTGGCACTGGGGTATAGTGGAATTGTGCCATTACGTGCAATTTCTGGTATTATAGAGGCCATTCAAAATACATACACTTTCCCATTAAAATAAATAAATAAATAAATAATGGTCACAAAGCACAGGAGAGGCTCTGGAGGAGGAGGACGTCATGTAAAGAACCCACAAACTACCATGAGTGAGAGATCGCAAGTGCACAATAAAAGACTGATGTAGAAAGGCTCTCATTCTAGCCCAGACAGCCATGGTGGTGGTGAGAAGGAGAAGCAGCAGATGTCACTGCCAATTTGCTCACTGGCTCTCTGACTGTCAAGCAAGCAAGTGGGAGCAATGATAAGAAATAAGAAGAGCAATAGCATCTGTTGACAATGACTGTGAGAAGCTAGACTCACTGAGGAAAGAGTGCCCACTGAAGGTGTCTTGCCTAAGGGCCTACAAAGCAATGGAGGCCTTAGCTAGACTTACCACATAGTCCACGATGGAGGAGGGAAGATCTCACATTGTGGTTAAGGCGAGATTCCTCCTCCGTTTACACATGAGGCGCGACGACCTCAGGAAGAGAGGCGTTGCGCCCACCATTTTTTTTAAAGGAGAAGCAGCGCATGAACGCTCATGCACTTTAGGTAGGTCTTTTTTAAAATTTAACTTAATTTCCCTGCTCCCCACCCACCCATGCTAACCCCGATGGGCACAGCTCCAGGCGAGTAATGGTGCAGAGCTGGGTAAAACCGCGTCAATGGGCCACACATTCTGAGGTCTCAGGCTCAGCCCAGGACTGAGGAAAAAGTGGGCCCAAAGGGGAGGGCTCTATCCCAGGGCAAGGGAGGGATGATCCCACCTGGGATCCCCTGTGCATCATGTGGACGCACAGGGATGATCCCGGGGTTCACCCCGTGATAAAGCCTGGTCTAGCTAAGGCCTGAGTCTTGTAAAGCTCATTTCCCCTTCAAGGCAGACTTTTATAGCCCCAAGTTCGTCTTTGAGCCCAAGCTGGGAGACTTTCACCACACCATTAACACTCCAGTTTGTGTCTGTTGCTGATTGTGTGGGATAGACCTGCTTGCAATGTTCAAGGATGATTTTATCTATTTTATTATTACATTTTTATCCCACCTTCCTTCCATCGTGGAATTCATGGTGGCTACGTGGAGTCGCCAGGTGGTCTCCCCTCCACACACTGACCAGATCCAGACCTGCTTAGCTTCAGCAAAGTGGCTGCCTCACGTATCTTCAGACTAGCTCCTGAAATCTTGCTCAGTGCAACTCTCCATCAGCACCCTCTATATGTGATTCACTGGAATCCATAAATGAAACCACTTGACAAGGTGTTTGTGACTCTTTAAAGAACCAAGGATGTGGTTTGTTGTTGTTACAGTCCCACATCTCCCAAGAATGTACCAAAAAATCTAATATCAGTCCATTCTTGTCCAGCATGGATTCAATTCTTCATCTAAGTGGGTTTTTTTTCTTTGCCTTAAATCAATTTTTGTTTTATCCATGGTTGCCTTCATATCATTAGAGTGGCTATAAGCAGAATCATCAGGGACATTATGTGATTCTCATTGTTTTCTCCCAGGTAAGCATGCATAAAATTGCAGCTTAAGAATAATAGTTTATCTTTTTCTTTCTTTCTTTTTTATAATCATTACACCTTCATTAATAATTCAGTCAAGATGCATTTTGATTGACAATGTGCCAGCCAGCAATGAGAAGGCATTTATTTATTTATTTATTTATTTATTTATTACATTTTTATACCGCCCAATAGCCGAAGCTCTCTGGGCGGTTCACAAAAATTAAAATCATCATAAAACAACCAACAAGTTAAAAATACAAATACAAAATACAATATAAAAAGCACAACCAGGATAAAACCACGCAGCAAAATTGATATAAGGTTAAAATACAGAGTTAAAACAGTATAATTTAAATTTAAGTTAAAATTAAGGCATGTAATTGAATCCTCCTCTTCGTCGTCGTCGTCGTCCTCCTCCTTCTCCTCCTGCTTCTGCTGCTTCTGCTTCTTCTTCTTCTTCTTCTTCTTCTTCTTCTTCTTCTTCTTCTTCTTCTTCTTCTTCTTCTTCTTCTTCTTCCCTGGCTTGAGTTTCTCGAGATTCACCCTTCATCATTAATTTGAGATGGCCTTGATTCATAAATCGAAGGCTTCAGTGCTCTTTAAATACGCTCTCTGGAAAACTGAATATGTTATCGTAACCCATGGACAAACTTCCCAGAAAACAAATACAAATCAGAAAGAGGGATGCACCACCAACAAGACACAATGGAAACTCATCCAAAGGGGGTTTGTTGTTGTTTAACTCTACATGAAATGCACTAAAAATGTAAAACATTTTTAAGAAGAGGTGCAGGTGTCCCTAACTGACTCATAAGAACATAAGAAGTGCCATAATGGATCAGGCCAAGGGTCCATCTAGTCCAGCATTCTGTTCGCACAGTGTCCAACCAGCTGTCAGCCAGGGACCAACAAAGCAGGACATGGTGCAACAGCACCCTTCCCCCCATGTTCCCAAGCAACTGGTGTACACAGGCTTACTGCCTTGGATACTGGAGGTAGCACATAGCCATCGGGGCTAGTAGCCATTGATAGCCTTCTCCAGGAATTTTAAAGTCATCCAATTTGGTGGCCATCACTACACCTTGTGGTAGTGAATTCCATAGTTTAACTATGTGTTGTGTGAAGAAGTCCTTCCTTTTATCTGTCCTGAATCTCCCACCAAACAGCTTCATGGGATGACCCTAAATTCTAGTATTATGGGAGAAGGAGAAAAATGTCTCCCTACCCACATTCTCCACAAAATGCATGATTTTGTATTAAGTTTAGTTATCAACTCACTGCCATATCCACGATCCCCAGATATCTCAGATGCACTGCTCAGGCATGGGAATATCTGACAGCTTCCTGTAGCCTGCATCGCTTTTGACCTGTCACCTGAATGGGACCCAGCTTATCACTGGTAAATAAGTGGGGTGGAAGTGAGAATCTGTCCAGCCCAAGAAAGACACCAGCTGCAAAGAGACTTCTAGAGTCCACTGCACTCATGAAAGGCCTGGGAGCATTGAACCTTGCTTGACTTCTCCTAGTACAGATCAAACACATTGACCTGACAAACCTCACCAAGTAATCTACTTTTTCTTGATGGTATAATTAGAAGCACAGCAGTAGGGTGACCATGGCTATAGCTAGACCTAAGATTTATCCCTGGATCATCCAGGGGTCAAACCTGTTCATCTAGGTTCCACACAGGGGATCCAGTGCTCAGGCAGGGGCGAACCCTGGATGATCCCAGGATAAACCTTAGGTCTAGCTGTGGCCCATGTCAAAAGGAGGACAGGGCTCCTGTATCTTTAACAGTTGTATTGAAAAGGGAATTTTAGCAGGAGATATTTGTATATATGGAGAACCTGGTGAAATTCCCTCTTCATCACAAAAGTTAAAGCTTCAGGTGCCTTGCCCTCTTTTAAATCTGGTCACTCTAGTACAGCTCCTGCAGCTTTAACTGTTGTGATGAAGAGGGAATTTCACCAGGTTCTCCACATATACAAATATCTCCTGCTGAAATTCCCATTTCTGTGCAACTGTTAAAGATACAGGAGGCCTGTCCTCCTTTTCTTATGGTCACCCTGCACAGCAGGGCATACAGGTATTTCCAGTACTTTGGGCTCTGTTTTTCCAAGACCCCGAAACGGGGCCAAAATCAGCATATCTCCTCACTGGGTGAACCAGTTGGAACTTTTAAGCATCAAGAGGTCTTAACTGAGGAAAGGGGGAGGGGAACATGTTGGCCTTGAGTGGAGGTTGTTTGCATGATATGTTGCTTGTGGCCAAGGGCTCATCTACACCAAGCAGGATATTCCACTCTGAAAGTGGTATGAATGTGGTATATAAAAGGCAGGACCCACTACTGCTTTACAACACTATTGAAGTGCACCGACAACTGTTGGGGCCCATTGACACATACCATATACCACTTTCACACCACTTTCATAGTGTTATATTCTGCTTGGTGTAGATGTGTCATGGGCCCCAACAGTTGTCAGTATACTTCAATATCACTATAAAGCAGTAGTGTAGATCCTGCAGTGCACTTCAATACCACTCTAAACAGTAGTGTGGCTCCTGCCTTTTATATACCATGTTCATACCACTTTCAGAGTGGAATATCCTGCTTGGTGTAGCTGAGCCCCAAATCTACACCAAGCAGGATATAGCGCTATGAAAGCATCATGAATGCAGTATACAACAGGCAGGAGCCACACTACTGCTTTATAGCGATATTGAAGTGCACTGACAACTGTTGGAGCCCATTGACACATACCATATGCCACTTTCATACTGCTATATCCTGCTTGGTGTGGCTCTGCCTTTTATATACCACTTTCATGGTGCAATATCCGGCTTAGTGTAGATTAGGCCTGTGTGTGTGCACCACTCTCTTACAAATGGGGTATTATACCTGATAATTTTGTAATATTATATACAATTTAAAAAATATAGTTACGAAATCACATATTTTAAATTCTCTCTGGTAGACATTCGCCTGTTCGGAGCCTTTGGTGTTCAAAATACGCTGAGATCATTTTTCTGCATTGTCAGATGGAATAAACACCCTTGCACTTCTTTGAGTTTCTGTTGCAATTTTTTTTATTACTTTGTATGTGGAATGTCACTAAATACCACATGGCTGGAGGTAGATTACTGGACTACAGAGGAACAAGTTACACTGTTCCTCATTAACCCAAGAACAAGCCTTTTAGTTTTGGAACTGAAACACAAGCATAATTTAACAGATAAGGTTCATTAAAGGCAATGCTTTGACTTTTATCTTTGCGTGTAAGTTCCTCTGACATTTAAAAGAAAGCATCACACGTCAGTTTAGAAAAGGCATCATAATGGAATGGGTTCTCTTTTCCTTCTAGTATTCAAAGGTGATTATAAATGGAATTTGATGAGACTAGGTACAGTTTTGCAATTTTATATTCCCACCAATCATCAAGTTAGTTACAGTGGACTTGAACATGATATCAGTTAGACTTCAGCACAAGTGGTTCGAGGACTTAAGGCTGTAATTTTATGCATGTGTTCTTTAAATTAAGCCCCCATGGAAAGGAATAGGACTTGCTTCTAAGTAAACATGCATGGTAGGCTTGCTTTTTCTTCATGCTCTCGTTTTCTGCAATACTCAAGCCCTTATCAATCATTCACGTTACCATTAGGGCTGCACAAAATAAATAGGGGCAAACTTTTTCAGCTTGAAAGGGAGGATTTCAGGGACCAAAATATTCAACACAAACCCCTCAAAAGCTTCTGTTTTTCAAATCCGTTCACTGTTCCATCCTAGCCAATCAGGGATCATGTACCCAATGTGATGATACTACAGCACCATGTAGCCAATTAGACCTGGCTACTTCATTTATTTTATTGCATTTATATCCTGCCTTTTTTCCTCCAAGGAACCCAAGGCCGCATACATAATCCTCCTCCTCCTCTCCATTTTATCCTTACACCCCTGTGAGGTAGGTTGGGCTGAGAGTCTGCGACTGGCCCAAAGTCACCCAGTGGGTTTCCATGGCCGAGTGGGGACTAGAACCCAGATCTCGCAGCTCCTGGTCCAACACTTTAGCCACTACACCACAATGGTAAAACCATGCCACTGAGAGAAAGCGAAGTTCTCCACAATGACCTTGCAAAACAAGAAAAATGTTGTCAGGCAATTTGAAGTAGTGTGGATAGACAAGTGAGGGACCAGGGACATGCTTGGTGGAGATGTCATGGGAACAATCTCATAGGTTCCATTACATTAATGCAATTACCTCTAGCATACTATTACACAAAACCTCTGCTTATTTTGTGAAGTCATACCACTTTCCAGGAATCAGTGGTCTGAGCACTGGGAAATTAAGGCCATGACTAGACCCGGCCTATACCCTGGGATCATCCCAGGATCATCCCTGTACATCCAAATGACACTCAGGAGATACCGGGAGCAGGCAGGGATGACCCCCTCCATTTGCCTGGGATAATCCTTAGGTCTAGCTTAGGCCTAAGACTGACTGATAAAAGAAGCACTTGCTGGAAAATGACCTGTGGGTGGAAAGGCAGTGGTAGGACAATCCACCTAGCATAGTTTTCCCATACCTAGTGCACTCTGGATGTGGTGGACTACAACTCACAGCATTCCAAGCTGGCATGGAGGACGATGACCTAGGGGATAACATGAGTGCCTGCAAAAGCCATTACATCAGGGATGGGCTGCACCCACCCACACAGGTGCCAAAAATGGGTGTGGGGGAATAAAAAAGTAAAAATGGTGTCTGGGGCTGCTACAGAGCACCAAATGGGTGGAAATTAGCTTCCAAGGCACCTAAATTTGAACCTTTTGGTGCTCTGTAGCAGCTCCAAATTCTTTTGCATTTTTAAAAAAAGATTCTGGGGTCATCCCCTCCCAAAAATGGGGGGAGCTGCTCTGGGGGGCTGTTGGAGCTTCATGTGCCCACACACCATTTGTTAGTCAACCCTGCGCTACACCGCACTAACAGTTCCATAATATCAATATCATTTTACAGGCGTTTTATTGCATGACAAATTTTAGAGAACAATGTATGCTTTGATCACTGTTTAATAATTGTGCCAAGAGACAGGTCAAGAGACAACCATCTCAGGAGAATAAACACTGATTTGAAGCAAGGGGATTACTGCTAGCTGGGAGGATGGGGGCGTGTTGAATTGTTAGAAATGCCAAGACACTTAGAACTGCCTGGGGCATTGCTTCACATGTTCCAGCGCTGCCTAAAGCAGTCACATTGTCACATTCTAGAGATGTATCCATGTGCCTTGCTCCACAGTCAGCCGATTAGCACAGAACAGAATCAGAGTAGTTAGCTGCCGTCTCTCTTCTTGCTAAACTCTTGGCCTTTCTGTCGGAGTTGCATGTTAATAATGCAAAACAGAAACTGTCAATAGACTACTGAAATGTTTTGCTCCCCTTGCTGGACTTTTTCTTTCTCTTTGATTTGCGTTTCTAAAATGTATAACAAAAGTCTCCAGACCACTTTTGAATGAAAAAGCACCAATACAAGATAAGCTACCAACAACATAAAGAAATAGAAACAACCAGTAAAAATCTAGAAGGAAGAACCCAAAAACCCATGAATTGAATTAGCTGTTATTAAGTTTAACCTCCCATCAAAAGCTGCATAAAGACGTCCGGTTATTTCACAGTTCTGGTTCCTCCTCTGAGCATAACTATCACTCACCTCTGTAAAAAGTAGCATCGGGCTAGAACCTCTCTCATCAGTATTCAGGGCAGTTCATAGGGGAGATTTAGGAAACGCTTGCTTTATATTTATTTTTATACCAAACCCTTAGAACCAATTTGAACGCTGCACACTTGGGGAACATGGGTCATATATTTTTTTAACTATAGTGTTTTGAGTATTTGCTTTTAATCTTTTCATGAATGTTTTACAAAACAGAAAACTGCTATGGAGACACCTATTATTTTTTGCCAACTAGTCTTGAGAGTATCTTCACATCTTTGGAAGGGTGAGCTGCAGAAAATCAGAGAGGTTATCTCACTCGTAACCCATAAACACAGTGTGCTCTTTTAGCCCAAGTCAGAAGAATAGGAGGCTATACATTCCTCTGTCCTCCTCCTGCTCTGCCTGGTTCTTGTATTCAGGGCTTTAGATAGACAGAACACTTCCATCTCAGAGCCCTCAGCCTATTAACAGAGACATCTCTAGGATTGCACTCTTAATGTTTTGTTGTAAATCTTTCTGTGTATATAAGTTTATTAAACTAAAAATAATGGGCTCTCCTCACCAGCACCACTGCTACTGCTGGCAAGCTCCAGAATAAATGGACAGATAACTTTCCTTTTGGCCAAGATTAGCAGAAGCAACTGGAAACACTCTCATCCGACCTTGTCCTCTGCTTAGGGGCATTGATAGGCCTGGGCATGTGGGGCATTGATAGGCCCTGACCCCACATCTAATTCCCAGGCCATGGATGTATTCCCCCAGAGCCCAGAGTGGCTATTGATGTCAATGGAAGCTTTTTTCTTTGCTGAACTGCCATGCAGGGGGTCATTTTCAAAGGTGGGTTAACTTTATGCTTTAGGGTAGATTCCTGCATTGAGCCGGGGGTTGGACTTGATGGCCTTAGAGGCCCCTTCCAGCTCTACTATTCTATGATTCTATGATTTTCTCTTCCGCTCTGTTCCACCTGCTGCAATATGCTGCTGCTCTACCCCACAGATTTCCCTGCATGGCAATTAAGCTTAGAAATACTTTTCTCATTGGTTTGTGGGTGTTCTGGGATAGGATGCAGATGAATTGAAGAATATATTTTATTTGAAATTATTTGGATGAGAAAGTAACTGGCTGGTCTTACCTCTTGTGAAGCCTAAATAAATCATTGTAAAAATGAAAATAACAATAATAAAGTAGCAACAACAATAAAACTTTCCTCACAGACAGGCAGTATTTGTCAACATTCCATTTTCCTATGAACAATCATGAACATTCCATTATCCCACAATAGCTCAGAGAGTAGAAAGGAGATTCAGAGATGACAGGTTTTGGCTTTAGCTTATTAGATAAGATGATGATGATAATAACATAAGAGCAAAAGAAGAGCCCTGCTGGATCAGACCAAGAGTCCATCTAGTCCAGTGGCCAACCAGTTGTCGACCAGAAACCCACAAGCAGGAAATGGATGCAACAGTACCCTCCCACCCATGTTCCCCAGCAACTGGTATATATAAGCTTACTGCCTCTGATACTGGAGGAAGCACATAGCCATCACGACTAGAAGCCATTGAGAGCCTTCTCCTCCAGGAATTTATCCAACCCCCTTTTAAAGCCATCCAAATTGATGGCCATCATTCTATCTTGTGGTAGTGAATTCCAGAGTTTAACTATGTGCTGTGTGAAGAAATTCTTCCTTTTATCTGTCCTGAACCTCCCACCAATCAGCTTCATGGGATAAACCCAGATTCTAGTATTATGAGAGAGCGAGATGATAGATAGATAGATAGATAGATAGATAGATAGATAGATAGATAGATAGATGATAGAAAGATGATAGATAGATAGACAATCATATATCCAAATAGTGGGTGAGTTTTATTTGCTGGATAAAGCACTTCATCTGCATATGGAATACATAGGCCTTAGCTAGACCTAAGGTTTATCCCGGGATCGTCCCGAGGTCATCCCTGTTCATGTAAATGACACACAGGGTATCCAGGGATCAGGTAGGGACGACCCCGGGATGATCCCAGGATAAACCTTAGGTCTAGCTAAGGCCATAGAAACTACATGTATCCATCACTATTTATTTGTCTCCTGCTGCTCAGTTCATGGCATTTTCCTCCACACCCAGCTGTAACTTACCCTTGCATTTCTGTGAACTATTTAAACTTTTTGTCCTAAAGATAATTCCATTTGCTTAGAGATAAAATTATTCAAAATGGTGTTATGATATTTAGATGTCCTTTTGGCTACAGACGTGGTCTCTAAATGCATACTGCACTTTATTATTCATCTGTTAGATAGCAAAGTTTCAGAGATAAGAGGAAGGCATTACTTTAGGTTGTGATGTAAGTACTTCTTGAAGGAAGAGAAAACAACCCATTATCTGTGGTTCTATAGTGTTTTCTTTTGATTGAAGAGATTAGCTAGGAAGTTCTGTTCTGCTATAGTGCTGCTGCCAAAAAGAAGAAGGTGTCTAAGAAATCACGTTACTCTGGGATATTGTAATCTTCTCTAATTGTGTATGGTAAGTGTCAGACGCTGAACCTTTACAAAATGAGAACATAATTATTTTCTTTGTTTCCCTTCTTCCTGGCAGCTCAACTCATCTTATTTCTTTTCTTTCTTCTTTTTTTTTACCAGCTTGGGAGCCAGATGCAAGGGCACCATTAAGGGAGCAGATGAGACACTGTTGCTTGCCCCTACACACACACACACACACACACACACACACACACAGACACACACACACACGGGCAGCAGTATCCAACACTGCTCTTGCCCTAGTGGGAATAAGTGCAAGCACATCAAGAAGCTAGCACTTGATAACACAACCCTAAACTAACCCAAACTAGCCAGTCATTGGTGCAGGGGAGGGGGAATTTGCAATTTCTGGAGGCTTTGGAAATTGGGCATTTCCCCCAGCTGTGTTAATGGTGGCTGCCATTAACACAGAAGAGGGAAAGGGCTAGAAGCCAGGGCGGGCAGCTACCAAGTCCTCACAACCCTCACAAGTACTCATTTCACAGGGGCCGAGCTGCAGCAGTGGCAGAACACGGGCTCACTGATTTCAGGATATCACACTGTAAAAACAAACAAACAAAAAATTATTTAATTCAATAGAAGTTACATCTTATAATTAAACATATAAAGACTGTTCTCTTCTGGCAGACCTACCCAGTCAAATTTTAAGATGCCTGGCTGTTATTTTAATAATGTATTCGTTTTATATGTTTTAATCAGTTTTATGTATTTTATAGTATTTTTGTATTCAATGTTATTCCCCGCCTCGATCCAGAGGGAGAGACAGGTAAGAAATTATTATTATTATTATTATTATTATTATTATTATTATTATTATTATTATTATTATTCAGTCTGTTCTTCGTCTTACCCTGCCTACTCTACTCCTTCTAACTCCCACTAACTAGGGGCTCATCTACAGCAAGCAGGATATTCCACTATGAAAGTGGTATGAAAGCGGTATATAAAAGGCAAGAGCCACGCTACTGCTTTATAGTGGTATTGAAATGCACTGACAACTGTTGGGGCCCATAGACACAGACTATATACCACTATCATACCACTTTCATTGTGCAATATCCAGCTTATTGTAGATGTGTCTTGGGCCCTAACAGTTGTCAGTGCACTTCAGTATCACTATAAAGTGGTAGTGTAGCTCCTGCCTTTTATATACTGCTTTCATACTACTTTCATAGTGGAATATCTTGCTTGGTGTAGATGAGCCATAGATGTAGCTTTATCAATTCCGTAAGGCCCTGTCCATCTGATTAACATATTAGCAATGGTCCCATTCAGAAGGTACCTTAAACCATGGCAGTTAAGCCAGAAAACCAGGCTTTGTTCAGAAGACACCTTAAACCATGGCTTTAACCATGGTGATTCACCATGGTTAAAGCCATGGTTTAAGGTGTCTTCTGAACATGGCCTGGTTTTCTGGCTTAACCACCATGGTTAAATCCATGTTTTGAGGTGTCTTCTGAATGGGGCTTCTGTGTCCTCATGCACACACAAGCCCTTTCCACCTTTCACTCACGCTCTACCATACAATTGACCCTAACTTACCTAGGTTCTGTTTAACACAGCAAAGACATATATACATCAATACAGATACAAAATGGCAAGTATTGGAATTTTGTCACCTTATAATAATTGTTCTCAGGTAAAAGGTCTTCCTCTGTTGACCATGCCATGCTCAGTCAGGATTAGTATCTAAGGGTGTACTGTTCAGTTGACAACTTCATTCAATCAGGCTGACCAAAATGACCACAGGGAATGAAAATAAGCCCCAAATGTGAGTATTCCTAATCACTGACCTCCTATGGGAGCAGTATTTTAAGAGTCCATCACAAATAATCCCCTATCTAATTGCTTGTAGCAGATCTACATTCTCAGGAAATACATATATTTAAACCATGACATACTTTCATGGGATTGCTATTACTTTAAAGAAGAAATTCTGACAGAATAAATTCTTATCTCACAGTACATTATTTTCTGATGGCTGAAGCCTGCATGCCTTAAGATAGTCACAGACAGCAGCTTCAGTAAGAAATGATGGAACCAAAAGACAAGGATGGAATATATGTGTTGCTATTTTGGGTTGAGTGTTCTTCTCCACTAGGTTTTTAAAAGTTGAGTTTAGCAAAGGGAAATGTTTACTTTCTCTAGGGTTGGGAACTCTTCTCCTAATAGAGGCCCTAGGTCTTCAGTGCCTGCATGATATACAAAAAAATTAGCAACTAAAGATTTTCCTTGCATGGAGATGAAGAAATTAGGAAAACCTAACATGGTAAATGTCTACATGTTGGCCATGTTAAAGCAGGGTGAGCTGAAGATAGATTGGGATCTACTGGTAGACTTTGGAATGATTTGCAGTAGATTGGCAATGATTTCTGATTATCCATAGGTTAATAACAGCAAGAAAAAATGCAAAAAGCATTCTCAGATATAGCTGGCATTATATTTTATATTTTATTTTTTATTATTACAATTATATCCTGCCAGTTTTCCTCTTGCAAGGAATCCAGTGCAACTTACACAGCCCTCCTCCTCTATATTTTATCCTCACAACAACCTTTTGTTGCAAATCAGACTGAGAGTCAGTGACAGGCCTGAAGTCACACAGTGGGCTTTATGGCTGAGTGGGGACTAGAACCCGAATTGCCTGAGTCCCAGTCCAAGTTCCTAATCACTATACCAAATTGGCCCTCCACTAAGCAACAACGCAATCCCCCCACTACCTCACTTTCCATTCCCTCTCCATTATACCACACTGGCTTTCAACTCCCTAAGTCTCGAGGTAGACTTTATGGTAAAGCAGGAGGCTACTGCCGTTAATAAAAGCCCCTCCCCCAGCATCTAGGGCAGGGGCTCTCCAGATGTTGTTGGATTGCAATTCACATCATCCCTCACCATTAGCCATGCTGACTAGTGCAGATGAGAGTTGCAGTCCAACATCATTGTTGGATATATATATATATATATATATATATATATATATATATATATATATATAATCATTTGGAGGCCCAGACATTGTCTTGCCCACCCACCAGATCTCGGCATACCAAACTCAAGACACAATGGGCCTGTTCAGATAACACCCTAGGACATAGTTTGGCTGCCAACCCTTTTGCAACATATGATTAGTGAGCTTTTTTAAACTGCGGTTATGTAGCCCCCATGGTTAGGGATGGTTCACACAACATGCTAAGTCATGGTTCACATGGCACGGTAAGCCATAATCTTTCACTCGAAATGCTTAACCACTGTGGCTTAGTGTGTCATCTGAATAGGGTCAATGTGGGTTCCCTAGTTCAAGTCCTTCCACTGCCTAGCTCTTGCAAGGGTGGGAAAACCACAACATGATGGCACTGCATTGAGTGTCCTTGGATATTACAAGGGAAATGGCCAACTGTTTTCAGTGGCAGACCTCCCTGGTCCAGCTTAATGCAATCATATCCTCCTTTCTAGGATCTCATTAGGATTTATCTTATTCATATGTTTATGTATTAGTATATTTCTACATGACCCATTTATTTATTACATTTCTATACCACCCAATATCTGAAGCTCTTTGCAGATCATTGCAGCCACTAACTCAAATCACATTCATGGCAGTGGGTCTACTCTAAGCAGGACTAACATTGGGTATAACCCCTAGCTGCTAAGCTGCAGCCTTTCTTGGGAGCTCCTTGGACAGAATGTCTTGATAGTGAAGGGCAGGAGTTTGAAAAGAGAGATAGTCTGAGAGAAAATCTTTTTCTTGCACAGTGCAAATAAAGCATCTCTCAGACCTGGCATTTATATAAAGTGTCAGAAAGTTAGAATGTACTGTACTGCAAATATAATGGTAACGTTATCTCCTGGCAGTACAAGAGTAACTCTACCTAACTTGCAAAAAAATAAAATAAAATAGGGGAAGTTCTAGGGGACAAGCATTGTAAATAGACACAGTGTTGCAGCAACATTTGTAATCCTAAAAGGTAACTGGAGATAGGTTAGGTGCAACAAACATTTCCATTGCTTATGCCACATGGTCTCTGAAAGATAGCCAGGCTGTAAAAAAAAAAAAAAGAACATAATAATACTAGAAATCAGGGTCATCCCATGAAGCTGATTGGTGGGGGATTCAGGACAGATAAAAGGAAGGACTTCTTCACACAGTGCATAGTTAAACTATAGAATTCACTACCACAAGATGTCGTAATGGCCATCAATTTGGATGGGGTTGGACAAATTTCTGGAGGAGAAGGCTATTAATAGCTACTAGTCCTTATGGCTTTCTGCTACCTCCAGTATCAGAAGCAGTATGCCTATGTACAGCAGTTGCTGAGGAGCATAGGCAGCAGTGTGCTGTTATGCTCATGTCCTGCTTGTGGATTCCTGGTCAATAGCTGGGTTAGATGGACCCTTGGTCTGATCCAGCATGGTTCTTCTTATACTCTTACGTTCTTAACACAGGAAGCTTCCTTATATCAGTCCAATGGTTGCGCACAGCTCTGTATTGTCTACACTGACTCTCCTGGGTTTCAGGCATGTAGGATGGCCAACCGTCCAACTTTCAAGAGAACAGTCCTCTCTTTGAAGGAATCCTGTCTTTGAAGGGCAGCCAAGTCCAAGTCTGGTTGAAAGATAAGGAACCATAAGATGAAAGAGCAGCAGGGTCCTTGAAGGTGCCCATCTGTAGTTAGCATCTGGACAGCAGACGGAGCAGGCAATTGGGTCCTGCAATATCTGAAGGGCCATGGGTTCCCCATCACTGAAAGATTCTTCTGTTGTAATGTAAGCTGCTCTGGGAACTCTGTTATGTTGAAAATGTGGTACGTAGATTCAGAAAATAAATAAATAAATAAATACTATCACTTTCCAAAATTCATCAACAACCTTTCCATCAAATCTTCAAAATGCCTTTTTTTTAACAAAACAAAATTATTGTGAAAGTTCAACAAAACAAAACAAAACCAAAAAGAAGAAAATGTGGCTACTTCCATTTGAATATATTTGCAATTTCAATGCATGCCTATGAAATGTGTATGTGTGTCTGAGAGCAAGTGAGTATTAGAAGTATAAGAAGTATATATCAACTTCAACAAAAGCAGACCAAGTATCTATATAAGAATCCATTTGCAAGTGGTGTCTATATACCACCTGTTCAAATGTTGAAAATGTTGTAAGCTCCTCAGCCCAGTGTTGTAATATCAGTCTTTTAGGGTGCAATCCTATGGCCACTAGACACTATCTTGACAGCCATAGGGTTTTTCGGTTTCTGGGAACTGAGGTTGTAGCCAGGGCTGTGATCACCAAGCCCAGAAACTGCTCCCCCTGACCCCAATTGTAGCTATAGCAGGTCCCACTGCATGGGCTATGTCTTCATGCTCAGAAATGTAGCATAGAGAGGGTGTAACAGGATGGTCCTGGGTGGGGGGGGGGGGAAGAGGGGAAGAGAACACAGAAGCTGCTTTATGTAGCTTCTTATGTGCCAAGTGGCCTCCCCACTCTGAAACTCCATGGCTAGACAGGCAAAATCGCCATCTAGCCAAAAATGCACAGTACCCAAAGCACAATGGTGAGGATTGCCTTCATGTTCCAACCACCCTGCATTGGATAATTGTCAGTCTCTGATTCTGGAGGCTGATGACTATCTCCATAGGATTGCATCCTTAGCTGTCAGAAAAATGCTGTCAGAGTCCATTTCCACTGACAATGCAATAACTTCCAGGAAGTAGGTTGATATTCAAGAGGCAGCTGGACAACCATCTGTCAGTTATGCTTTAAGATGGATTCCTGCATTGAGCAAGGGGTTGGACTCAATGGCCTCTTAGGCCCCTTCCAACTCTACTATTGTATGATTCTATGACAATTTAAGTGGGCATATAGGCCAACAAATATTAAAGCAAGTTCCAGTACAAAGTGAATCCATATATTAACCCCCTCCAAATAGAGGCAACAATTGGGCTTTGCCAAAATATATGATTTAAAAAACCATTAGCTGTGTTACATCTCCAGCAAATAGTCAACTTGGACAAAACATTATTAAAGAGATGTTATGACATCCAAAACACACAGAATTAGAGGGTTTTTTTCTTGAATAAGGCATCAGCTGAGATCCATAGACACTTCAGATGCTAAACTGGTGATCCATTGATTAGGCAAAATGGCAAAATCCAGTTCCCTAATCTTGTATGACACAACATTAAAGAATCTTCAAAATGTCTTGACTGTTGTGTTATCATTAAAGGGCCAGGATTCATTAAAAAAAGGATTCTGCAGGGGTAGATAAATTTATTTTTGTCTTTCTTCAAGGCAAAATCCAGTGAGACGATTGGGCTTTCTGCAACATTTGAGAAATTTTACATTGCCTCTCCCTGGCCATATGAATAGGACAAGTATGGGGAACCTGTGGGCTCCAGAAGTGGCTCCATGTTCCATCAGACCCAATATGGCAATAGTGAGGGATGTTGGGAGTTGTAGTCCCACAACATCTGGATTTTCACAGGTTCCCCACCTGTGGCATAAGAGGATATGTTTTTTGCACCTTTAATATATAGAATAGGAAATTTCAGCAGATGTTTCTTGTCAAGCTACACCTGCTCAAATTCCCTCTTCTGCACAACCATTAAATGTACAGGACTCCTCTCCTCTTTTGCATCTGGCCAACCTACTCCCAGCTCTCTAGTGAAAAGCATAGTGCAAAAATGACCCCATAGTCATTACCCAAACCACTTGTACAATGGCAGAAGTTATTCCAGAAAACACAAATGAGTGGGAAACCACAAGAATCTAAAAATGTCAATAGAAATAGCAGACCTATGCAATTTGAGACCCACTTAGCTGAAGGCAGCACACCAACTAGGTATGGTGGCCTGCTGGGTACTTGACAGTCTACCTGCTTTTGCACAGGTTACACATTTGGAACTGGAAAGGAAAATTGTCTTGTTTGCTGTCACCACCAGAAAGTGAGCAGTCTCCCTATGCTGATTGGGAAGTCCTTGCCTGCCTATTTAATAGTGGGATTCTGGTTCATGCAGAGGCAGAGTGGGTGACGGTAATTAAGGGAATTCTGTCGAGAACACCTGCCTCTAAGGAAAAGTATGCAATCCCCACACTGACCCCATGCTGACATTTTGCTCTACAGCCCCAGGTGGGAGCTTTTAGAATAGATGATGGGAGGTGTTGGGCTGTTAAAATGGAAATACACTGCCTTGAAAAACTTTGTATTCCTTTCGGCACCTCCTGAAAACATCGTTTCAGGAAGCCTTTCCTTAGTGACCACCCACAGTTCACTGTTCACCTTTCATTTTGCTTTTAAAAATCTCTTTTAAGGTGTTTTATTCTGTTTTTATTGAATTTTATCTTGTACACGGCTCTGAAATTTTCAGCGGAGAGCAGTATATAAATATTGTAAATAAATAAATAAAAAGCCAAACATGCTTGGTGAAATTCTTCTTCTTCTTCTTCTTCTTCTTCTTCTTCTTCTTCTTCTTCTTCTTCTTCTTCTTCTCCTCCTCCTCCTCCTCCTCCTCCTCCTCCTCCTCCTCCTCCTCCTCCTCCTTCTCCTCCTCCTCCTCCTCCTCCTCCTTCTCCTCCTTCTCCTCCTCTTCCTCCTCCTCTTCTTCCTCCTCCTCCTCCTCCTCCTCCTCCTTCTTCTTCTTTTGTTTTTGTTTTACATTTTTCCGTGAAGAAGTGTATGGCATTGTGAAAAGTGATTTGGAAAAAACAAATTTTAATAACAGCAATGTCTCAGGGTACATTTCTTTCTTAGTGTGTGTGTGTGTGTGTGTGTGTGTGTGTGTGTGTGTGTGTGTGTTCATTTTGTAACACTGGCAAAAACCCTCATTAGGACAGTGTGCAATCCATCAAAGCTATAGGACCTGCTTAATGAATGCTGCTGGTTGCACACCGAACAGGAAAATACTGAGCAACGGCGGGTTGCCAAGTCTTAAAGATTATTGCCATATTATATTGTCATTGTTTCCAAAATGGTTTCTAGTTTCAAAAAAAACTGCTGAAAGGTTATGTCAGTGACAGCAAAATGGGCACATGTGGGATACTACTACAGGCTCCCAATTTGTAATATCAACACTACAAGTTGGCTCTGTACACCTCCCCTCTATTGTAATTGCTGGGTAGCACAGCTTAGTAAGCATAAACTTGTACATGTCAGTTTGCACAAATATTTGCCAGATTGAAAACAGAATATTGACTATGTAAAAAGCAGAGAGCTAACTTACCTGGCAGGGCACACAACTTGATCATGAAGTAGGTTTTTTACCCCATCACACTCTGGGTATGTTGGCCCCTGAAGTTTCCCCAAATGCAGAAAACCCATTTGAATAGTTTGTGGTAGTTTGAGGGGGGGGAGCTGTTCAGACTTAGTGGAGGACCAGTGTGGCAGAGTGGTTAAGGTGTTGCACTGGGACTCAAGAGATTTGGGTTCCAATCCCATACAGGACATGAAGCTCACTAGGTAACTTTGGGCCAGTCACTGACTCTCAGCATAACCTACTTCACAGGGTTGTTGTGAAGATAAAATGGAGAGAAGGGGAGGCATGTAAGCTACATTGCGTTCCTTGCAAGAGGAACAAAGTCTGGATGTAAATGTAATAATAAATCAATAAACTAAGGGCAGTCAGGCTTGATGAACTTCAGAACTCTAAAGGAGCTATCCAAAGTGTCTAACCCTCTTCCAAAAGTGAGGTGAATACCTTGGATAGTTCCTTTAGAGTTCATGCTTGTTTTGACTAAAACCAACCAAAATTTGAGCCACCAGCCTCCACTAGCACCAACTGTATCCAAAAATGGAAGAGAACATATTCTTGGGCACCCCCACCAAAAAAAAAGGTTTAATAAGCTGGATGCATTTAATAAGATAGTTCCTTCCTCAGAGGTTGCTTGTCCTTTTCTGTCTGTATCTTGCAAAAAGTTACTAATGCTTCCTCTGTTGCCATCCTTAGAACATTTCAGTGACATACTGCCTCTGGACATAGTGATTCTGGGTAGCAGGGATAAGGAGACTGTGGCTCACCAGATTTTTTTTTACTACAACTCCCACCATCCCTGACCATTGGTCATACTGCCTGGGGAGATAGAAGTTGGGAGTCCAACAACATCTGGAGGACCACAATTTCCCCATTCATACCACCATGGTATCAATACTTCTATACCAAGAGTAGCCAGATGCTAACAAGAAGAAGGGTCCTTCAAAGGCCATAGCTCAATGGCTGAGCACATACTTTGCATGGAGAAAGTCCCAGGTACAATCCCTGGCATCCCCAAGTATGGCTAGGAAAGAACCTGAAACCTTGGAGAGCTTCTGCCAGTCAGTGTCAACAATACAGACCTAAGTGGACTAATAGTCTGACTCCATATAAGGCAACATCCTATGTTCCTATAGTTGTATAGAAGAAGGAATTTCACTAGACCTATGAAAAGTGCAGGAACCATGCCCTCCTTTGCATCTGGCCCTCCTACTTATACCTAAGGTTCTCTTAGCCAAATACTGTAAGTCCTCATCTCCAATCCACAAGCCTTTTGCTTCCTTTGGGACTGAAGAATTTGGGAGCAAGTTCCATAGAACATATAGATTTGTCTTCATTCCCTTGCCTTCATTTTACTTACGTCCCAAAGTCTAGATCTAATACATCATCCCATCAATGAATTTTGTTGCGGCTTATTGCCTGCTTTTATTTCCCTCTTAATTTATTTAATCAACTTCACTTCCCCAATCTATCAGTAGGCTCATAATTAGATTAGATACTAAAGGAAATATGGCCCATAGGGGGAAAAGAACTCATTTACCATCTATTCACATACTGTATAGTTCCTATCAGTCAAGCAAGTTGGGGGATTCCTTAAGGTCCTATGAGCAAGGGCACTGATAAATTACTCATAGAATCATAGAATAGCAGAGTTGGAAGGTGCCTACAAGGCCATCGAGTCCAACACCCTGCTCAATGCAGGAATCCACCCTAAAGCATCCCTGACAGATGGTTGTCCAGCTGCCTCTTGAAGGCCTCTAGTGTGGGAGAGTATGCCTCAGTATGCCTCAGGACACTATGCCTCAGTTCTAGACACTAATGATGGCTACCTGTAGGCACTGCTAGGATTCAAGCAAAAGGTACTAAGTGGTTTGTTTGCAAACTGGCCAAAACTCCTAACCTGCATGGGAGAGAGGAGTGTGGATGGCTTTGAGGCAACAGTTAAAAGAGATGGAGGGAGAAACAGAAGTCCACTTACTGCTAGGGTGACCAGATGCAAAAGAGTCCAGAGCTCTTGCACCTTTCACAGCTGTGTAGAAGAGGGAATTTTGACAGCTGCAGCTTGTCATGCAAGCTACAAAATTCCTGTTGAAACTCCATCTTCTACACAGCTTGTAAAGGTGAGGCAGTCCTGAACTCTTTTGTACCTGTCCATCCTAGCTGCTACTCAGGTAAGGATATCTCAACGTGAAATCTAAGAACTGTCTTCTACACTGCAGCGCACCTCCAAATTTCAGTCCTGAGATGCTCTGGCTTCAGATCACTGCCTTAAGGAGTTTATCTAATGGGCTGGGGTGTTCTGTAGCCTTTAACTCTCCAAGGCATTGCAAGGTCTTCAAAAGTGTGGGTGCAGAAAAACTAAGAGGTAAATGCCCCTCACTAACAAGGGTAATTATATTTCACGTTTAATACAAAGGCTGTGATCACATTAGGGCAGGATGCTGCACCTTTAATGTAAAAATGTGCATTTGAGGGGAGGATATGCATTTTCATGCTTTAGTCAACTGGGGAGAAGTACACATTTGTAATTGCCTTTTTTTAAAAAAAAATCCCTTTCAAAACAAACAAAGAAAAAAACCTCACATTTGTGAACAAGGCAGACTGAAGAGAAACTAAGGGCCTTCTTAGACGAGGGTTTAGCCCGGTGCGAGGCCCGGGCTCCCTGCTGTGCATGCAGATGACGCACAGAGGATCCTGGGGTCAGGCCGGGCTAAACCCTCCCTTGACCCGGGATAACCGGATCCACTTGTTGCCCCGTTTTTCCTCAGCCCCGGGCTGGTTCCATGGCTTTTCCCAGCTGCTCGCTTACTCGCGAGTAGCCAGGAGAAGCTGTGCCCATCGGACCGGGGGTGAGGGAATTGGGGGGGAGAGATGGGGGCCAGGGAGGGAAGAGCGGACCCAGCAGGAGAGATGGGGGGGAGAGCGGAGCCAGGGCGGGGAAATCGTGGCCGGGGTGGTGGTGGAGGGGGCATCGGATATCTCGAGTGGAGGGGGTGAGCAAGGGGGCGAGCAAGCGAGGGGGCATCAGACATTGTGGGGGGGAAATCGGGAGCAGGGGGGACCGGAGAACCCTTTTTTTAAAAAAAAAACTTACCTTTTCGTTGGTGCGCTCCTGCGCACATGGCCCCTTTAACTTTTTTTTAAAAATGGAGGACGCGACAGGGCTTTCCTTTCCCCGTTGCGTCTGACGTGTGGAAAGGAGCAAGAGCCCACGCTACTTCTAGCGCAGGCTGGCTGCTCATCCCACACGGATTCTGAGGTAGGTCTAGCAAGGCCCTGAGAGAAACTTGATCTGGGTTGAGTCTTCCTGCATCTGCCAACCCCTACTGTGCCCATGTCCTGCTTTGAGAGTTATTAGTCAACACAAATACAGAACAAGAAAGAACTATTTCCAGAATTAATGAGCAAACACCATATGGGAAATTATTAATTGAGAAGCTCAATCCAACATCGTAAGGTGCTGCTATAGAAAAACGAGCCAGGCTCTCTTTCACTTCATGAAAACTAAATTTCTCTCAAAAAAAGATTATTGTGCATTAGCTTTGCTGTGCCAAATGAAGGCAATTTTCTTGCTGTATTATTAGAGCATAATTGAAGAAAGCATCAACTGGCAAATACACAAGGCACACCGTAATGTGCTTGGGTTTATATTATCTATAGCTGGATGGGGTGAGAGGTGTGTCTAGAAATCCACATGAAAGCAATTGCACTTCGGAGCATGTATTCTAGCCTGCATAATCGTCTTCCATAGGGAAAAGCTACTGCTCCATCCTTCATAGTGACTGATAGTGGCTCAGGGTAGGGTGACCATAGTGAAAGATGGACAGGGCTCCTGTATCTTTAACAGTTGTATGGAAAAGGGAATTTCAGCACGTCTCATTTGTAGGCATGCAGCACCAGGTGAAATTCCCTCTTCATCACAACAGTTAAAAATACAGGAGCAAGGTCTTCTTTTCCATATGGTCACTTTAGCTCAGGGGCCAAAGGAGACCTTGTCTAAGAGGGAAAGAGGAAGCTTGATTGCTTTATGTATGAAAGTAGTTCAGGGCTCAGAACCTCAGGCTCACAGGCCAGATCTGGCCTTCCAGGAGTCTCAATCCTCCAGGAGTCTCAGTTCTTCTGGGTTCCACAGAAGGCCACACCCCCATTTCCCCAGCCTAGCCTCCTTTCTCTCTCTGTTTGGTGGCATCTGTGCAGTTCCCCCACCCCTTCTAAAAGGTTGAAATGTTTCTCCTAAAGCTTAGTTACTCTCATTAAGAGCTTTAAGCTAAAATATGCTTCTTTTTATTTTGTTTTTCTGCCCAAACCCTTTTGCCTTTTGGCTCCCACCTATCATTGGAATATGGTCTCCAAGGACTTCTCCAAAATAGCATTTTGGCCGTTGGGCTGGAAGAAATTCATCATCCCTGAGCTAGATATTTAGCTCAGGAGACCTAAGTCTGGAAGTCTAATTGGACCCCAGACAGGCAGCTGCCAACTGTCAGGAAAGTTCTGGGTAGGTGGGAGGAAGGCGCTTAACCCTTTTCTTAGCCAATGATTTCCCTCTGCAACTCACTTCCCCCCACTCCCAGCAGCTTATGCTTCCCTATGGTGTGGCAAATGTGTCCAGTTCTTCAACTAAAGAAAAAGCAGCTGTCAAAGAAAGTTGTTGGAGGAAGGCTTATGAGCTGCTCCTTCTCACTTGTAAACAGTGCTCCCATTGTCTTTCAGAGACCCAGGCCCCAAACTGTTCTCAGAGACCAGGTCCCCAAACTGTGTCTGTGTCAAACATCTATTTCCAATCTAAAGATTGCCAGTTATTTATTATTGATTGATTTCTATATCACCCAACAGCCAAAGAACTCTGGGCAGTTTACCAGAGACAAAACCATAAAATACTATATAAGATGCATTATGAAAGTTTAAAACCATAGCATAAAATAAAAGTAAACACCAAGACAAAACCTAGCAGCCATACAAAGATTTACAATATGGTGGAGGAGGAATCATAGAATCATAGAATAGCAGAGTTGGAAGGGGCTTACAAGGCCATCGAGTCCAACCCCCTGCTCAATGCAGGAATCCACCCTAAAGCATCCCTGACAGATGGTTGTCCAGCTGCCTCTTGAAGGCCTCTAGTGTGGGAGAGCCCACAACCTCCCTAGGTAACTGATTCCACCGTCGCACTGCTCTAACAGTTAGGAAGTTTTTCCTGATGTCCAGCTGGAATCTGGCTTCCTTTAACTTGAGCCCGTTATTCCGTGTCCTGCACTCTGGGAGGATCGAGAAGAGATCCTGGCCCTCCTCTGTGTGACAACCTTTTAAGTATTTGAAGAGTGCTATCATGTCTCCCCTCAATCTTCTCTTCTCCAGGCTAAACATGCCCAGTTCTTTCAGTCTCGCTTCATACGGCTTTGTTTCTAGACCTCTGATCATCCTGGTTGCCCTCTTCTGAACACGCTCCAGCTTGTCTGCGTCCTTCTTGAATTGTGGAGCCCAGAACTGGACACAATACTCTAGATGAGGCCTAACCAGGGCTGAATAGAGAGGAACCAGTACCTCACGTGATTTGGAAGCTATACTTCTATTAATGCAGCCCAAAATAGCATTTGCCTTTCTTGCAGCCATATTGCACTGTTGGCTCATATTCAGCTGGTGATCTATTATTATTATTATTATTTATTTATATAGCACCATCAATGTACATGGTGCTGTACAGAGTAAAACAGTAAATAGCAAGACCCTGCCGCATAGGCTTACGATCTACAACAATTCCAAGATCTTTCTCGTTTGTAGTATTGCTGAGCCAAGTGTCCCCCATCTTGTAACTGTGCATTTGGTTTCTATTCCCTAAATGTAGAACTTGGCATTTATCCCTATTAAATTTCATTCTGTTGTTTTCAGCTCAGCACTCCAGCCTATCAAGATCACTTTGAAGTTTGTTTCTGTCTTCCAGGGTATTAGCTATCCCACCCAATTTTGTGTCATCTGCAAATTTGACACAAAATTTGACACAAATTTGACACAAAAGGAAGGGTGGCAACAGTAAGCCTCGTGGGGGGGGGGATAGGGTAGTAAGCAGTGGTAGGGTGGTAAAACAACTTGATGCTTCTTCCACTCTGCTGCCTGATGTGGGCACTTCATCCTGCTTCATGGGAGGCCTGGCCTTGACCCAGCCATCTCCTCTCCAGGGCCTCTTCCTATTTTAAGAACTGGTGGCCTATCCTAAGATTTCTACACCTCCATGTCACCTCCAGCCTAGCTGTATCTATTTCCAGTCTGACTGATGGGTCATGCCCAAGAGACTCCAGCTTCATCATAGCTCAATAATAGAATACTCAATAATAGAGTCTGGGTATAGCTAGAAAATCCAAAACTCTATTCCTGACCTCTCCAGCTAAAGGCAAGGGCTAGGAAATGCTTCCATGTGAGATCTGAGAGTCTCTGATGCTAGTTAGATGCTAGTTGGTATTATAAGACAGCATCTTATATTGCTTTCATCAAACTATCAGTCCAGGGTTAGTTTTGAGATTATAACTTGTGCTCAATTAATGGTAGTCAATCTTGCAGAAAAAATGAAGACAAACTTTGTAATTTGCATGAGTTTTGTCATTTGCAGGTGGCTACTAGGAGGAGAGCTTTCTCTGCTGTGGCACCCCGGCTGTGGAACGAGCTCCCCAGAGAGGTTCGCCTGACACCTACACTGTACTCTTTTCATCACCAGTTGAAGACCTTTTTATTTTCTCAGTATTTTAACACCTAATTTAACTTAAATTTTAAACTTTGCTGTTTTAATTCCATATTTTAACCTATATCAATTTCTGCTGTGTGGTTTTACCCTGGTTGTGCTTTTTATATTGTATTATGTATTTGTATTTTCAGATTGTTGGCTGTTTTACTATGTACTTCATGGTTTTAATTTTTGTAAACCACCCAGAGAGCTTCAGCTATTGGGCAGTATAAAATGTATTAAATAAATAAATAAATAAATAAATCTTCTTTTCAAGGAAAAATGTGGCTTTTTACTCTCTCAGTTCTATCTGATGATGTTTTCTAAAAGAAGTATTGTTCATCCTCATTTATGTAAAATGTCCTGAAAGGCACACAAAAAGCAAGTGTCCCATAAGAAAAAAAATCTAAAACCTAGAGTTGGGGGTATAACTGCAGGAATGTTGTATAAATCCATATTGGAATCAAATGATTTCGGATTTCTATGAATTCAACCTGTGTATTCTGCAGCGACCAGCTTTTTCCGAGTTGCATGAATTCTGGACTGTTTTTTTCTGATTTCCAGAATTTTATGCAAATATAGTCATAGAAAAAGACATAAATTTAAAAAAAGGTTGAAAGTAGGCATGTGCTCCGCTCCGATTAGAAGCGCAGAAGCAGGAGCAAATTGGCCTGCTCCGCCTTGCCCAGAGGCGGAGTAGAAGCGGACCGTGGACCCCTAGAAGCAAGGTGAAGAGAAGCACCCATTTTCGGAGTGTTCCGCTTCTATCGCCATCTTGAAACATTTCGCCCATAGGATTGCATTGCGGAAAAGAAAGGGGGATAACTGTGTTGTTTTTGATGCTATCTTTCTGAAAATTCTTGTGCTCGGGGACTCGTGGATGGGGGTCATTTTGAGACTACTCTCACCTATCTGCGTGGTGCGGGTCGCGCGCTAGAATTTTAAAAAAAACGGCGGGAAAAATACCTTTTCCGAAGGGCTGAGGGGCAGAGTCAACTCCCAGTCATGATCACATGATCCCAAAGTTGGAGGAGTGGATAGGCAAAACGGGTAACTTGGGATTCTGGGAACTTCTCTTTCTTAGTCTGAACGGACTTTTCCCAGTGTTTTTTAAAACAGTAGCCCCACCAAATGCACAAACACAACCTGTGAAATCATATACTAAGCCAATAATAAGAGATAGAAACACAGCACTGCTACCCACCCTAACTTTGGGGAACAACTGAAAAGATGTGGTGCAAGGGGATGAGCTCCCCTAGGGCATCCCATGTGGACGTGCCCCCACTCTCTCCTGTACTTGGAGGGCCATTAGAGCCTTCCAAAGAGAGTAACCTGGTGGAGCAATGCCTATCATGAGTTGAAGTGAGCGGTCTACTTCTCTTAGTGGTGGAGCAATGCCTATCATGAGTTGAAGTGACAGTTCCACTTTTCTGTTGTGGTGAAGCAATGGCTTTCATGAGTTGAACTGACAGCCTTGCTTCTTAAAAGACTGGTTGACCACCTGTCTAATTGGCAGCTGCTGTTTCCCCCTCCCCTGGGCACGTCCCCCTATTGCTGGTAAAAGACAGATATAGCCTTTTTAAAAAAGTTCTTCTTGTTGTTTATTCAGCAACACTGCTGCTTTTAATTCCACCCCTCCTTTGTTTATTTATTTATTTATTCCATTTTATATGCATTACTGGCTTATCCTTGGCTCACTTCCTTATGCCCCCAGAAATGTCTGCTGCCTGCCTGCCTCCCTTCCCTCTCTCCTCCCTGCCCGCCTTGCAGGGATGTTGTGTGTGTCTGGCTTTGACTCAGGGGAGAAGTCCTTCCTTCGCTCACTTGGAGTTTTGGAAGTTCCAAATCCATTTTTCAAGTGTGGAAGAAGATTCATAGGTTGATCTCTACTCCCCAATTCATGGCATGTTGGGATTTCCTTTGAAATGGCCCCATTGAGATGTCTGCAGGTTTAAGCCCCGCCAAAAATCAGGGGATGATGGGACTGCCTTGAGTCTGGGCGTGCGTGTGTATCCCTGGATAAGCTTTCATGGTGGTGAGTTTGCAAATTGATGGAGCTATGGAAAGGGGTGTGAATGGGGTGTTGGATTTTCCTAAATTCCCCAAAAATCAGGGGATGATGGGACTGCCTTGAGTCTGGGCGTGCATGTGTGTCCCTGGATAAGCTGTCATGGTGGTGAGTTTGAGGTTTCTAACATGCAAATTGACGGAGCTATCGAAAGGGGTGTGAATGGGGTGTTGGATTTTCATAAATTCCCCAAAAATCAGGGGATGATGGGACTGCCTTGAGTCTGGGCGTGCATGTGTATCCCTGGATAAGCTGTCATGGTGGTGAGTTTGAGGTTTCTAACATGCAAATTGACGGAGCTATGGAAAGGGGTGTGAATGGGGTGCCCGATTTTCATAAATTCCCCAAAAATCAGGGGATGATGGGATTGCCTTGAGTCTTGGCGTGCGTATGTATACCTCCATGAGGTGTCATGGTGCCAAACGTGAGGTTTCTAACTTTCACAGAAAAAAAGTTGTATACTTTTTTAGCTTAATGCAAGCCTATGGGGGGGGAAACGGAGCTCCGATCCGGATCCGGAGCTCCGAGCGGAGCGGAGCAGACATGGGTGGAGCGGGGGCGGAGCAAAGTGGCCCGATCTGCAAATCGCGGATCTGGAAGTGAAGCGGAGCGGGGGGTCCGTGCACACCCCTAGTTGAAAGTTCACATTTTCCCCATAGGCTAAAACATGAACATTTTCACAAGTATGAATTTGTTCAAATTCGGAAACTTGTTTTAAAAAAATCCTATTCCATCAATGAGTGGATGACAAAATGAAAGGGACAGCAATCCATGAAACACAAACAAAATGGATTTTACAAAATCCGTACATCCCTATATACTTGCAGGAATTTTTCTTTTGGTCCAATATAGCTGCCTTTGCTTTCTGGTGACAATTTTGTTTGCTGCATAGTCATGCTGATGTACAGTTCTTGCTTAGTCCTAACTCACTTGATTTTTGGAGATTCTGGGGACCACCACTAAGCCATGATTGTTTTCTTATAATCCAATATGTTTGGCAATGTTTTTGATATGGCCTATATATTTGCCATTCGTTTGAATGCTGACATTCACTCCAAAATTAGCATAGTATTCATTTACATCTACAGTGTATTTAAGAATGGTGCTTGTTGTTCTGTTTGTTTATATTAAGCAGTGGAACGTAAACTGTCAAACAAGTTTCCCCAGTGAGTTCCAAAAAGAGGCAGATGCACACAAAAAGACCTAAAATATATGTGGGTTGGTTTTTTTTAATCTTTTCACCATCTACAATTTGCAAAGTAACTTTGGGCTGAACTAATAGATTCCATCTTTGTTGATTTCTAAATAAAGATGAGCCAGCTAAGCAAAGAATTTTGTAGTTGTATGAAGCCAACTGTTGGATTTGGCTCTGGAATATATTTCCTGCTATGGCCTCATAGCAGGGCTACCATTTAGATGGAGCCAGAATTAAGGGAACAATTTATTTTGGGGGTGTGGGGAAAGCTGTCTCATGGCTTCTCCCACATTCTAAAGTATAAATTACCCCCCCCTTTCCCAACATGTTTATCCAGCCACAGTATCTCTCTTTCTCTTTTTTATGGGACAGAGTGACTGAGAGGCAGACACCCAAACTGATATGTTTTGAAAACACAAGGGGGAAGAAGGCAATTATCTTCCACTAGGATCAAAGGAGATGGTTGAGGTGCTTTTTGAGAACATCAGATGCCACACCAGGAGTCCAAAGCCAGGTTCCCTGCATCATACATCACAATCGTTGAGCTTCCTACATGCATTTTTGGTGCCTTGCGGGGGACAGCGACCTATGTCTGACTTGTCACTTTTTGAGTCCATGGCACTATGAATGGTCTCAAGCTGAATGTAACTATTTTAAATCTTACAGGAAATCATAAAGAGAAACAGCTCTTCCAAGGCTCTCCATCCAAATTCTAGTTTTAAAACCAATTGTAGTGGCTCAGGAGTCCCTGAGCCCCCATTTGGACTCCCTGTTAGTACCTTGGGTACTAGGAAATCAAGGGCAGTATTCATTGGGGCCACTCCACCTTTGCTGGTTCCATTGCATTCATGGCAGTAACTGCTTGTGCAATGAAGCCATTATGCTTCTTAAAAAAGAACCTGGAAATGAGCAAAAACACTTGTTTCCAGACTGGGAGTTCTGCAGACCAGTCCCGTGCCCTGACATCATGACATCAAGCATTTCACTACCTTTGCATTTCTTGTAATATCTAGTTCTACCACATGATGCAGCTTCACGTTACTGGAATTTAAAGCATATACAGCAGTGATGAGTAGAAGGTAACTGTGAAGAACGGCCAAAATGGCTGTGGTCTTGTTCAGTTAGTTCTGCTCAGTTTGGCTCAGGCCTCTGGGCCGGGAGGAGGGAGTTTAGGGGAACATTCCTCAAGGTCACTCTCATGGCTTGGGTAATTGGCTGTGCCAAGAACTCCTTATCTCCTGCAACAGCACCTGCAGAGTTATCAGCTTAACCCGAGCAGGTCAAGGTCATGCTAACTGGGGTGTTGATTCATTTCAGCTGTGGGAAGAAACGGCCTGGTGAAGGGGGCCCCGCCTGCAAGGGAGGGGCCGCCAATGGCCCGAGTGAGGCATAGGATTGGTTAAGGCAGGTCACGACACCTGCTGACCCAAAAAAGGATAAAGAGGTGGATAGCCACAGGCCAGTCATCTTCCCGGAGGCTACACATAAGTGTGGAATGGAAGATCAGTGTCAAGCTTGGTGATGGCTCAGTTCTAGAAAAGTTTTTTATGTTTAAGTGCCTTGATGCTTCAGGGGAGGCTAGCCATGGCTGCAGAGGGTTTTATGGTGGGGCTAATGGTTTTAGGGTGTAATCGCTTGCTGTTAAACTGTCCTCGACACTCTACCTCATCCCGCCTTCCTGCCTTCTTTCTTTCTTTCTTCCTTCCTTCCTTCCTTCCTTCCTTCCTTCCTTCCTTCCTTCCTTCCTTCCCTCTTTTGCTTTTACTGCCTGACTGGAGCCTTATGAGTTAGATTTTAGTATGTGTGAATAAACGGCTTCAGTCCTTAAAGTGTGTGTGTGTGTGTGTGTGTGTGTGTGTGTGTGTGTGTGTGTGTGGTTATTCTCTGGAGGGATGGCTAATACCGTCTTGGCACAGGGTTAGGGAGGTGGCAGTCTGGGAAATCGAATGATTCATCCAGAGCCTACCTTGCAGGAGAGTTGTGTGGACCCCAACTTTCCTTCACAGTAACCACTTTACTTGTGACTTACTGGCCAATTCCCAGCAGACCACCTAGCAGCTGCTGGTTGTTGTGATTCTAACAAAGAATGCTGGATTCAATAGATCAGGGTAGTGCAATTTATGACCCTCCAGAAGTTTTGCCCTATATTTTTTTTAAAATGTAGTTCTGCAAACCTCAGATTTCCCTTGAGCATGCTGATACTACCCCCTGTGGCCCTCCCCACATAAGTTTTCTATCAGGAGTAATTGAGAGAGGGGGAAAGGAGCTCCTCGTAACTTTTTCCCAATAACCTAGTTGCCCTCCAAATTCCTATAGAAGTTTTGCCTGATCAAATCCACCTTGAAGTTTGCACAAGGTGAAATTTAGTGGCAAGTCTAGTTAAAAACACACACACGTGTGTGACTTCATCCGAACAAGTTGGTTCACAGACAGTTGAAAGTAGCACTGGTGTGACTAAAAACTCCATGGCAACTTCAAGTACATTTATTTTAGTACTGTTTCTGCCAGCACCATTGACTGAAGTAGACTAAAAATGGACACCGTTTTATTGGTTACAGCCCACAGAGTTTGGCTTGGCACAGGGTAATGATCTAGTCATCAGGTAGCCTGTCTGCTGGCCAATAACACCATCACTGTCTTCATGCTAGTATAACAGTGAAGGGAGTGGTAGGGATCTCGAACCCAGCATGGCAGAAACCAGTAGTGTGGTCCCATCCTGTGACCTGGGTTTGTGACAGGTGTACTAGCCCCAAGTAAATAATATTGGTATGAGGGAGGTGAAAGCCTCACAGTGCTGAACCAATTGTGAATGCTAGTAAAAATCCTTCCCACCCCTGTTAAGTGGCAATGAACTTCTGTCCAAAGCAAGCAGTGGTCAGTGACTTTCAGGGGGGCTGTAAATCCACTTTGGGGTTTAGGCAAAGCCAGCCAGAATTAAGAAGAGCTATCCAAGGTGCTGAACCCTAACCCCAACTAGATTCAGCACCTTGGATAGCTCCATTATAACTCTGGCTAAAACCCAAATTGGATTCACATCCCCACTGATATCAGAGCCACCGGTCTTTACTCATAGCAAAATAGCAAACACTAAACAAATGGAGGGTGGGCAGGGGAGTCAGCAATGGCAATGGCAAAGCTGTGGAGCAAGCCTTCCGTTTATGGCGTCATCAGGGTTCCACCTCTGATCTGGATCCCCTAAGCAACTCCTTAATGCTGTAGATGTGAGGTGAGTGAGACTCCAGATACTTTAAGTTAAACACAGCAGTTTACTAGTAAGGTAAAACAAGTGAATTATAACTAGAGGTATTAGAGCTGAATGATACAAAGGCATTAAAAGAAAATAAAAGTTTCAAAAAATGTAAGTTCTTTTACCCTAAGCTTCACCTAGTCTTTTTCAAACTGCATCTTTCTGCTCCTTCCTTCTGCTCTGGTCGTTCCTGTCTCTGTCTCTTCGCCTGTCTCTTTCCTTTTATTCCCCTCCCCTCAAACAAAAAGTGCTGTTTCAATTTTAAAGAAATGAAATTTAACTGGAGAAATGAAAGTTAACCAGGGAATGAATCTTACCCAGAAAAATTAAACTAATCCTCTCAGGGATACCCCCTCCCAACAGAATTTTTTTTCCAAATCTCTAAGGCCTGACCTTTTTACTTTGCCTCGGTATGCCTCAAACCTTCACAAGCTTGCTAGTAGACCAAAGGATTAAGACTTTCCACTAGGTCCATTCCACAGGTGGATGATAGGGAGCCCTGGGTTCCCTCACTCTCACCTGTCCCCCATGTAACAGGTACAAGTGAGGACCCAGGCTGGCCTGCAAAACATATATGTCATGAGTTTAGTTTTGTACATGGCCTATCAGAAGATAATTCAAAGTATTGTTTGTGGCAAGGTCACTAACAATTAGTAAACAGAGCATTTAACAATTTGACTTCTTTAGAACAGGGCAGCAGTCGAAGATATCCTCACAACAAATTATTGTAGTGTTGCTACATGACCTTAGGGGGAATTAATTACTATTACATTCATGAGTGAAGATTACTTGCTTTGAATAGGAAAAAAAATCTCTGTGCAGTTCACACATACTGTGTGGCAGGAACATGCATTGCATTGTGTATGCTACAAACAACTCTCTAAAGGAATGATTAATTCAGCTTATGCTGACCCGAAGCATTATCCTTCCTGTATTCTTCCCCAAAAACACAGAATTCTCCACAGAATGCCACATAGAGACTATATTATTAAGGACTTGCATTTAAGCTCCTAGGCTTTCAAGTTAATGTCATAAGAAGGAACTGGTTCTCAGAGTAAGAAAATCCAGAACTTGCAAAGGAATACAATAACCTTTCATGTTAACCTTGATAAGTGTTCAGTCTACCTGCTCAAAACATTAGTTGCTGGAATGGAAAAATAAATCTTAAGATATTCACTGTGTTCAACGGAAGTAACTTTTGAATGATTCAAGGCTGGGGAAAAATTGAACACAGGGAGAGTTCAGCAAGTGGAATACATTATGCAAATTAGAAATGTTTGCTTAAATGTATTTTAACCTACATATTTTATTTTGAACACACGACAATGAAATTTCCTTACAGTGAGTCAGACCTTTGGTCCATTTAGCTAAGTACCATCAATGAAGGAAGTGGCTCTTCATGGTCTCACTTAGCGGCCTTTCCCAGCCCGGCAGTCACCTGGAAGACATTTAACTGGAGATGGTAGGACAGCCTTCCCATACCCAATGCCTTCTAGGTGCTGGCTGGGAAGGATAGCAGTTGTAAACCAACACATGTGGAGGACATCAGGGTTCTGTCTTAATGTCATATTTGCCTCATGACAGCTTCAAATCTGCACTGCATCAGAGAAGGTGTGCAGGAAAAAAGTCAAGGACCTACCCTGACTTTTCCTGTGGGAGTGAGGTCAACATGGCTCTTCTGCCATCTGTCCTCACTCCAGTGCTGTGCTGAGGGTGTTCCTGAGTGAAAGGTGACCTTGGATTGGTCACTGGAAGCTGGGCAAGGGGGACAGGACAGGCCCAGTGAGCTTAATGGCCTCTGTAAAGCCCACACTGCCTCCCTCCATAAAGATTGCTCACTGCCACCCCACAGCAGCGATACCGCAGTGTTTGGTGAAGGAGCAGTGCCAACTCACTGCCGTGAAGGCAGCCCCCAGGTTGGAGAAGTGTGTACTAAGGATGCATCCTGGGACGTACTCCGTGTAAAAGAATAATCTGTCTGAATTGTATTGTGCATCCCTAATTGATCAAACTCCCCTCACCTGGCTAGGGCTATCAAAACTGCAGTAAGTGGGACAATCCATAGCTCAACTTAGGGCTCATCTGCACCAAACAGGATATTCCACTATGAAAGCGGTCTGTAAGAGGCAGGAGCCACACTACTGCTTTATAGTGGTATTGAAGTGTATTGACCACTGTTGGGGCCCATGACATACTATATATTTCTTTCATACCACAGTGTTATATCCTGCTTGGTGTAGATGTGTCATGGGCCCCAACAGTTGTCAGTGCACTTCAGTACCGCTATAAAGCAGTAGTGTGGCTCTTGCCTTTTATATACTGCTTTCATACTGGAATATCCTGCTTGGTGTAGATGAGCCCAGAGTTTAGCAGCATGGAAAGCTCCTTTAGAGTTCTGGCTGATTCTGACTGAAACCCAAAGTGGATTCACTTCTCCACTGACACAGGAGCCACCAGCCTCCACTAGTATAGCTTTATCAAAGAGTGTCTTATTGGCTAGTCTTATTTGCTTATTTTATTTTCCCAGGCATTTCAGTTTTTAAGACGCAGTTCCTTTTTTAAAAGTGGTATTGTATTTGAAATCTTTGCACTTCAGCTATTTGGTTATTACTTATATTTCATACTATAGTTTTAAACTTCTTTATTATGTTTTATTGTGTTGCATTGTATGGTTTTAATTGTTTTGAACCACCCCGAGAGCTTCAGCTATTGGGCTATTTTAAATAATAATAATAATAATAATAATAATAATAATAATAATAATAATAATAATATGAATACACTTATCAGTGGTGTTTTGGCTTCCCTCTGAAGAGAAACGGCCAACTTAGGCCTTAGCTAGACCTAAGGTTTATCCCTGGATCGTCCAGGGGTCAAATCTGTTCATCTAGGTGACACACAGGGGATCCAGTGCTCAGGCAGGAGCGAACCCTGGATGATCCCAGGATAATCCTTAGGTCTAGCTGTGGTCTTAGTTTCAAATTTGCTTTAGGTGAGGACTAGCAATGACTTAGGGAAAAGTTGGGGAAGATGGGTGCCTTCAGGTGTTGTTGGACTGCAACTCCCATCAGCCCTAACCAGCATAACAACATCTGCAGGGCCACCATTTGCCCAGCCATGACCTAGGGACATATGGACCACTCTTCTGAGAAAGTGTGCTTATTCAAAACCTTTTCTGACTTCTCTCTTAAGTCTTCTGATGTTTACTCCAAGGAATGATCCCCAGGTTCCTCTGAGTAAAAATGTGATGGTTTAAATTCCAAGGTGCTAAACCGGTGTCTGTTGGCAGTAATGGATTGGATGAGGGCGAACAAATTGAAGCTTAATCCAGATAAGACAGAGGTGCTCCTGGTCAGTCAAAAAGCAGATCAGGGAATAGGGATTCAGCTAGTGCTGGATGGGGTTACACTCCCCCTGAAGACACAGCTGTACTTCTGGATTCAGCCCTGAGCCTGGATGCCCAGGTTTTGGCGGTGGCCAGGAGTGCTTTTGCACAGTTAAAGCTAGTGCGCCGGCTGCACCCGTTCCTAGAGATGTCGGACCTGGCCACGGTGACACATGCCTTAGTTACATCCTGATTGGATTACTGTAACATGCTCTATGTGGGACTGCCTTTGAAGAGTGTGTTTGAAAACTCCAGCTGGTTCAAAGAGCTAAAGCCAGATTGTTGACCGGGGCTGGTTACAGGGAGCATACAACTCCCCTGTTAAAACAGCTCCACTGGCTTCCAGTCTGTTTCCAGGCACAATTCAAAATGCTGGTTATGATCTATAAAGCCCTATATGGCTCAGGTCCAGGTTATCTGAAATACTTTATCCTCCCTTATGAGCCTGCCCATGCTTTGAGATCTTCTGAAGAAGTCCTTCTTTCAGTCCCACCATCTTCACAGGCGCACTTGGTGGGAACATGGGAGAGGGCCTTCTCGGTGGCTGCTCCAGTGCTTTGGAACTCTCTTCCCGGGGAAGCTAGACTGGCTCCCTCTTTGATGTGCTTTCAGAAGCAGGCAAAAATGTGTTTGTTTCAGCAGGCCTTTGGAGAATAATCTGGTCCACCATCTATGTTAAGGACTTGTAAAATTGTCATGTATTTTAAACGTTTAATGTTTTAATATTGTAATTTTTTTAAATTTTTGTACATTTCTTTTCCTAGCTTTAAAATGTATATGTTTTAAAAATTTTAAGGCCACCTTGAGACCCAGTATTGGGCAAAAGGCGGGATACAAATAAATATTATTATAATAATAATAATAATAATAATAATAATAATAATAATAATAATAATAATAATAGAACACACACAGAATACTGCTGAGATGAACTATAGCTGTTCATATTGGGGCAGCGAAGAGCCTAGACTTCATGGGAAGGGACTTACCACAATATCCAGCCTAGGTGGAATGTAGTGGTAACAATTCAGACCATTAGTTGTCAGTTTCACCTGTTGCCTTCAGCCTCTGGCAGATATATTAGACTTCCTGTGAAAGTTTCTCCATCTTATAAGACTCAGGGGACAAAAGTGGAGAACAAATATTCTCCTTTAGGAAACTCAACAGATAGATCAAGGCTGTAATCACCGGAATCTCGCTTTGTGATGTGTGGCAGTTAATGGCGGCTGGCCAACACCGTAGTAAGCACAACAAAGTAGAAAAGACCATAAAAGAGAAGAAGCAGGATCTGAAAGACAAGGCTGAATAATGTACTGTATTTAAAATGCATAAGTAATCAGGAATGAGAAATAAATAAATTTTGGATTAAGATGGAACAGATGGAATGAATTTTGATAATGGTGAAAGACTGGTAATTATTTCAGATTATGGAAAGTTTCAGGATTTTATTCTAGTGTCTCCTTAGTTCTATTTTCCTTCTATTTCCTCTCTCAGTAATTAGAGGTTGTTCCATCTGAAGAAAGATAACCAGATCTAGTTACTACCTTCCACACACAGTGGGAAACTTATGCACATGCAACCTGTAGTTGATCCTGCTGCACAGAAGGAAAAGGAGCAGATCCAGAGAATTCTGTGTGTTCAGAGGAAGTCAGAACTGGCTTCCTCTGAATAGATGAAATAGATCCTCTGAATGTTATGTACATGTGGATGCCACTTCAATCTGCACATTGTAATCAGCAATACCCATAGAAGAAACAGGGTGTCCAGGTGACTAATAGATCAGCTCTCTGCTTGAACGTGTCCTCCATTTGAAGGGCTAGCTAGTCCAAGTCAGGTTTCAAGATAAAGAACTGTAAGAAACCCTAAGAAGGGAGATCCTTGAAATGGCCCATCAACAGTTAGCAACAGGTCAGCAAGCTGAACAGGTACACAGTCTTCCCTACTATGCTGAGATGAATTGTATTCCTATTTAAATTATAGTAATTATTTCTAAATGTGAGCATATGCAAACCTGTGTCCTCTTTTTTGGCCGTGCATGTTGTCGTCTTTTTCTTCTTCTTCTTCTTCTCCTTCTCCTTCTCCTTCTCCTTCTCCTTCTCCTTCTCCTTCTCCTTCTTCTTCGTCTTCGTCTTCGTCTTCTTCTTCTTCTTCTTCTTCTTCTTCTTCTTCTTCTTCTTCTTCTTCTTCTTCTTCTTCTTCTTCTTTGAATGGACCTGGCTTCACATGGTTAGGCAGTCATCATCATCATCATCATCATCATCATCATCATCATCATCATCATCTCTTTTCTTGCTTGTGGTGGTTTTTCTAGATAGGCATGACAGGCTTTGCCAAGTCATGCTGCCTGTTGTTGTTGTTGTTGTTGTTGTTGTTGTTGTTGTTTCAATTTCCCTCCAGGAATGCTTTGTAAATATGCTCAGGCTCAGTTCTTGGTGAACTTGTAAGAGAAAGCAGTTCTGTGGCTGTTGGGCAGCCATTGAGAACATCATTTTCTGCCTCTTCTCAGCCGCTCTATAAGCGAGGAGACATAGTCCTAAAAAAGTTTACTTGATAGCCCATTGAATTTAATGGGTATATACAACACAGTACTTGTTTTTACAATTTCACCCTTACTGGCGTTGGACCCAAGCCATTTAAAAATTGATCACTAGCTGTGTAGCCATTACACATAAACAGACACATATACACCTTCACTGTACTTTTGAGAGCTGATGTAGTGGATAACAGCTGTGAGACAGTCACCAATTCAAATTTTGCCTTTGCCATACATTTACTTGCTACAAGTAGACAGTGTTTGAGACTCAACTCACCCTCCTCCCCAATCCCAATTATGGAGGTAATAATGTTGACCTATATTTCGTTATTGTTGTAAGGGTTAATGAGATCGTATAATGTATGCAATTACTTTCAACATTATAAAGTGTTTCATATATGCTAATTATTGTTATTTTTAAACACGCTCACCTTTTAAACACTTACACTCCCATCTCCTGACAGCTTGGGATCTTTAGAGGACAACTTACATCAGCATGATTCATCAAATAATCCATTAATTACCATTTTACTAACTGGATTTTGTATGGAAACTGATGAACCTTATAAAACAGTTTCAGCATGAAGGATTTCTGAAAGAAACAAAAAAATTATGTGCATCTCTCAATTCAGGCAATTTATATAAGATGGTTTGCTAAATGCAAAGGCCACATTCCTTCATTTACCTATGAGTAGGCAATTCCTGTTCACAAAGGATCTAAGTGATAGGCTTCAATCACTTACCTGGAAGTAAGCCCCGTTGAACTTAATGAAAATTATTTCTGGGCAGAGTTGTATACAATTGTACCCTTAATGACCTTGTCAATGGATGTTAAATAAACTTAATCTTCAGGAAATAATATCACTTTTGGACCAGCTGATATTCACAATACCCAAAGAGTGATAAACATGCTAAATATGATATTAGCAAACCTGAAGATGCATTTAAAATGACCAGTAGGTAAGTGCAGAGTCAATTCATGACGAATCTGTACTGGTACTAAATAGTGTGATTACTTACCAGGTGTCTCCCCTCCCCACAAATGTATCTCCAGGCCCCAAGCAAACACTTGGGGGGAGAGGAACAGGGCAACCAGAGCAAGTTCAGAGGGAGGAGAGCCGGCTGCCCCATTCCTCCTCCCTCCTTGGTAGTTGGCCCAGCAGCAGCAGCCTCCTGGCCTCCTGGCTGCCCGTTCCTCCTCCATGATTTGTTTTGGTTTTATCTGTAGATGTGAACCTTCACATCTACAGGATAATTTAAAAAACGGGGGGGGGGAGATGAACGGGGCAGCCAGAGCGGGGTCAGAGGGAGGAGAGCCAGCTGCCCCATTCCTCCCCCCTCCTCAGTCCTTCGGCACCCTCCTGGCTGCCCCGTTTCTCTCCTCCCACCCCATTTCTTTTTAAATTCGACAAGGCCCCGGGCTCCCGAATTGTCACTCCTTCCTGGCACCTGCATGGGAAAGAGTACCAATGCGGAGTTGCCGCTACTGGCAGCAGCGAACCGAGCACAAAGGAGGGGGGAGGAACAAGGCAGCTGGCTCTCCTCCCTCTGACATAAATCTGGAAGCCCCGTTCTTCTCCCCCCACCCCCTCTTTTTGTTTATCTATAGATGTGAACCTTCTCATCTACAGATTAAAAAACAAAAAACAAACACATGGGGGGAGAGGAATGGGGCAGCCAGAGTGGGGTCAGAGGGAGGAGAGCCAGCTGCCCCATTCCCTCCCTCTCCTGTGCTCAGCCCCCATTCTTCCCCCCTCCTCGGTGCTTGGCCCAGCAGTGACGGCGGCCTCCTGGCTGCCCCGTTTCTCTCCTCCTACCCCCGTTTTTTAAAAAATTCATTTATTTATTTACAGTGTGGAGCCCGAGTTGGAACTACCTGTCTGCCCCCTCACTGTCCAACCCAGCTGATGACGACCCGTCAGGGGGCACCATTGGCTCCACAACATAAAAAAGTCAGGGTAAATGCCCAACTTTTTTTTTATGCGGAGTTTCTGGATTCCCTCCCCCCTCCCTGGATGGCTTCGCAATGGCAGCTGCATCATTTAGATGACCTGCCGCCACTCCAATTCCATCCCGGGGCAAACCCTCTGTGAACACAAGCCCCAGGTCTGTTAATATAATGACTGGTCTATTTTGCATTATCCCAAATGCACAGCTACAGGATGGGGGATACTTGGCTCAGTAATACTGCAAGCAAGAAGGATCTTGAAATTGTTGTAGATCACGAGCTGAATATGAGCAAACAGTGAGATGTGGCTGCAAGAAAGGCAAATGCTATTTTGGGATGCATTAATAGAAGTATAGCTTCCAAATCGCATGAGGTAGTGGTTCCACTCTATTCAGCACTGGTTAGGCTTCATTTTGAGTCTTGCATCCAGTTTGGGGCACCACACTTCAAGAAGGATGCAGACAAGCTGGAGCGTGTTCAGAAGAGGGCAACGAGGATGATCAGGGTTGTGGAAACAAAGACCTATGAGGAGGGACTGAAAGAACTGGGCATGTTTAGCCTGGAGAAGAGAAGACTGAGGGGAGACATGATAGCACTCTTCAAATACTTGATAGGTTGTCACACAGATCATAGAATCATAGAATCATAGAATAGCAGAGTTGGAAGGGGCCTACAAGGCCATCGAGTCCAACCCCCTGCTCAATGCAGCATCCCTGACAGATGGTTGTCCAGCTGCCTCTTGAATGCCTCTAGGGTGAGAGAGCCCACAACCTCCCTAGGTAACTGATTCCACCGTCGCACTGCTCTAACAGTTAGGAAGTTTTTCCTGATGTCCAGCCGGAATCTGGCTTCCTTTAACTTGAGCCCATTATTCTGTGTCCTGCACTCTGGGAGGATCGAGAAGAGATCCTGGCCCTCCTCTGTGTGACAACCTTTTAAGTATTTGAAGAGTGCTATCATGTCTCCCCTCAATCTTCTCTTCTCCAGGCTAAACATGCCCCGTTCTGAGGGCCAGGATCTTTTCTCGATCATTTGAGTGCAGGACATGGAATAATGAGCTCAAGTTACATGAAGCCAGATTCTGGCTGGACATCAGGAAAAACTTCCTGACTGTTAGAGCAGTATGACAATGGAACCAATTACCCAGGGAGGTCGTGGGCTCTCCCACACCAGAAGCTTTCAAGAGGCAGCATCCTCCATCATCTGTCAGGAATGCTTTAATGCAGATTCCTGCATTGAGCAGGGGGTTGGACTTGATGGCCTTATAGGCCCCTTCCAACTCTACTATTCTATGATTCTATGAATTGGTTTAGAGCTCCTTTTAGATGTTTTAACTTGCATGCAATGATTTCATGGCAGGCGGAAGGAGCTGCTCACAGCAGCATCCTCCAACATCTGCACAAGGGTCTTGGACAGTACATTTAATGCATGTACATCCTGTATGCACATTCATTATACATGCATTGAACTGTGTGAGAAGGTCATAAGTTTTTCTAACACAGAATTTTCAGCACCCACCCAGGATTTTTTGGCTGAAGCATTGGCAGTTGAAGTAGTATATAACAGTTATGGGTTTACAGTGGGTTCCCTTGACAATGACACTTCCTTCTCACAGTCCCCTAATCTAAAACTGCAACAGCAGGCCACATAACAAAGACACAGCACAAGGACTAGATCATGCAACAAACAACAGATGCCAAATCTGTCTCCATATCCACTCAGGAAACACTATTACAGGACCTAATGACATCAACTATAACCTCAGGGTCTCATTCACCTGATTATTTTCCAATGTGAGGTAAGCTTTTATCTGCACAGGACAAAAAGGTCTGTCCTACACCAAAGAATAAGTGGACACCTACCTGACATCAGAAACCACAACATCCAGAGGTTTTTGGGCTTGATTAGAAAGAACGGTTTCCTTTCCCATCATAGAAGTTAACATAGCGAATCCAGGATGGTCACGTTTTCACCAATTACAGCTCTTGTGAATGATAATTGTGCTTATATGTGCTAAAAGCATACAGTTCGTGTGCTAAAGCATACATTTAAGCTTTAATTGAATTGCCACGCACTGTACTAGTTAGATTTCATGAACATTTGACCACACTATTTACAGTTTTTTTCTCTGTAGCCATAGTGTATATAAATATACTTTCCAACCGAGGATGTTTTGAATCTAATGAAGTGGACTCTAATCCATGAAAGCTAATGCTGTAATAAATGTCTTAGTCATTAAGAAGCCCAAAGACTAAGAACATAGGAAGAGCCATGCCGGATCAGACCAAAGGTCTATCTAGTCCAACATTCTATTCACACAGTGGCCAACCAGCTGTTGACCAGGGACCCATAAGCAGGACACAGTGCAATTGCACCCTCCCACCCATGTTCCCCAGCAGTTGATGTATATAGGCTTACTGCCTCTGATACTGGAGGTAGCACTTAGCCATCAGGACTAGTAGCCATTGATAGCCTTCTCCTCCAGGAATTTATCCAATCCTCTTTTAAAGCCACCCAAAATGGTGCCCATCACTATGTCTTGTGGTAGTGAATTCTTACTCTAAGCACCCTCCATATGAAAAAAAGCATAATTAGAACCTAGTACAGTTTCACCTAGCAGCAGGATGAACACACTCCTCTCAATCTCCATTCAAAGCAGTATTTGTGGCCCTCAGTCAACACACTAGTATTGAGGCTGTGATATGAGAAAATTATTATTTTTTCAGATGTAGGAAGGAAGCTAGCCAAAATGCTTTCTATTGTTCTTTGAGTCTTAATTCCAGCTGCACAATTTTTGCCTTTTTTAATGCTGTTTTTTTTTTAAAGTCCTCTCATGTAGGCTTTGGGTGCATTCCAAAGAATAAATTGTGATGGCTCTGTGGGCTCATTAAATTCCAAGAAAGTAATTTATAGGTCCAGTGTCTTTTAAAAGGTGGAGTATAAAAGTAAAGTTCCAATGTAGCGAAATATGCATTGTAGTGTGTAGAATGGATAAGAATATATCTTCTAGGTGTGACTAGTTCTGAATGTATATGTTTTGAGTTTAGTATGAGTAATGGAATATATTCTTGGAAATGAAGGAAGGATGCCACAAATGGGTTGGTCAAGTACTAGAAGCAGCATGTTGCTTAGATTCACAGGAATACCTTCATCTGGATGTTACTGGTGTCAATAGCAGACTTGGGCCATAGCTAGACCTAAGGTTTATCCCTGGATCGTCCAGGGGTCAAACCTGTTCATCTAGGTGACACACAGGGGATCCAGTGCTCAGGCAGGGGCAAACCCTGGATGATCCCAGGATAAACCTTAGGTCTAGCTGTGGCCCTGGTTACATTGAGAAAAATGAGACTAGTAGTATGACCAGGTCTGAAACTAAGGATGAGGTCATCGACATCATAAAAGTTATAAAAGACCAGGATTTGATTAGTTTGGGAGAGAGATCTTGCGTGAACAAGAAACCCGTCATACGTCCCTTGGCTGGCTTCACCCACCATACCTTCCATTTAGGTAAATATGAAACTTTGATATTGACTGTAGATTGAGAGGAACCTAGGTTTTACTACGTTAACAATATGCTTGCTACTATCTTCACTACTCTTTTAGTTATTAGAACTTGTGTATATTTAGGAATGTTTATGATATACCTCATTTTAGCTAAAGCTTGTAATTCTCTTAGACTGAGAGTTAAAAATGCATTCCTGAATACCAAATTTGTGTTGTCTGGCTTGAGAGAAGTTTCAGGGACCATACATTAATTCTTGAAGCCCAAAACACTTGTTAAATATCTGCAAGGCCTAATCTACACCAAGCAGGATATTGCACTATGAAATCAGTATGAAAGTGGTATATAAAAGGCAGGAGTCACACCAAGTGGGATATAGTGGTATGAAAATGGTATATGATATGTATCAATGGGCCCAAACAGTTGTCAGTGCACTTCAATACCACTATAAAGCAGTAGTGTGGCTCCTGCCTTTTATATACCACTTTCATAGTACAATGCCCTGCATGGTGTAGCTTAGGCCCAAATCTATCACTGAGTGGGGTCTGTCCTTTAAAGCCATTGTATTCTCTCTTGATCTGGTGAATCTCAGATACATCCATTCAAGTTTGGGAAACAAGCTAGAGCAAGAAGAAGCTACTCATCTCAGTAGTGCCATCAGAGAATTGTCTGACTGGAGGGCCAATAGTATGGATAGTTGCCTCCCAATGCAAATTCCAGCTCTGGAGGAGTAATTTCCCTCAAGACCGCAGGAGGAGAGGAAGGGGTAACCCACCCACCACACACACACACACATCTGCTTTGATCCCGATAAAATTATCAGCCTTCCACCTGATTCTATTTTCATTTTCATGCATCTTCACATTAAAGTCAAAGAAGCATTTCAAAGTCATGTCTAGTTTGGCCCTCAGCTAAGCTGACCAGCATAGCAAGGGTCATTATGAACGGCAACATGGAAATACCATCTTCCCATCCAAATCCCCAACAAATGGAACAGTATGTCAAATGACATTAAATTCATTAAAATTACATCAACATTAGCAACAGTTTTGTGAATTTTTCCCATCACTGGCACAGTCGCTTCCCAAATTGAGACTAGAACAAGAAGCACAGTGCTCAAATTATGGAGCGGGGTAGGTATCTTAATAACATTTACAAGCCCCATTCTATATTCCCCATCAATGATACATCAGTATTCTTCTAAAAACAGTATTTAAAAGGGATTTTGCAAAAAGTGGAGGGGGGCTGTGACACCCATGCTTCCTGTAATTTGAACACTGTGTGGGACAAAGTCTGGCTGGAGAAAACCTAGCAATTAAAGAGAATTAGTATGTACTCAGTTATGCAACAAGCATTAGTTTTCCTCACGTCTTTAATTTTTTTTAACCCTGTTTTCTGTTCCAATGCCAGTTTCAGAAAGGGCAAAATGAGTCTGAGCCCCAGAAATGTGGCCAAGAAACTGGTGGGATCTCTGAGCCACCAAGACCAAATCACACATTTGCTCCTACAAAGCACAACAAAATGCCCATTTCACAGAAAGCTAACTGGTGATGCTTAGGAAAACACACACACCCACTACACACCCAGGCAAAACACACCCACACATCATACACACAAAACAACCTGGCATACCATACACACACAACACACAAACCCATGCAAAACACACAACACCCCCCCCAATAATAATAATCCAGGCAAAACTTGCACACACACACACACACACACACACCAGGCAAAACACAATCCACACCAAGACAAATTGCTACACACACACACACACCATTAAAAAGGACCGGAAACCCCACATCTCACCAGAGCACAGGCAAAACACCCCCGTTAGTCCTCACTATCCTTATAGCCCCTCAGCATGCTCTCTACCACCCGCAGCGTACATTTTTCTGGGCAGCTGGGCATGCTTTAAAATAAAGCACCAGGCTCCAGCTGGCCACCATGTTTATTTTCCAAGAATGCCTCTGTGGCCACATGGGAATTTTTTACTGGAAATAAAGATGGTAGGTGTTGGAAGCAGGCACTTTGCTTTGCAGCATGCTGGCCTCCCTGGTATTATTTTAAAAAACAAAACCTTTTAAAAGTTTTTTAATAATCGGTGGGGGGGGGCAAGGAGCCTGGTGGGGGCCAAGGGAGGTGTCCGCAGGCACATTGGTACTCAGAGGCACTACATTGGGAGGGTCCCAGGGAGAGGTTCCTGATGTCAGTGGTGCTGTGACTCTGCTCTGGGTTTCAAGTCAGAACCAATCAGGAGCTATCCAAGTGCTGAACCCATTTTAGGGACAGGGCTCAGCACCTTGGATAACTCCTTTAGAGTTATTACTGATTTTCACTGGAAAACCCCGACGGGATTCACAGCCCCACCGACATCGGAGCCACCCCAATGTCCCGTGTATTTATAGACCGTCAGAGCAGGGCTTCGATGCCTAAAGTGACGACTCGCGTGTGAAAAAAAATGGCCCGCCTGAAATGCCACGTTTCTCCGTGGGGTCCCTTCACACGCTCGCCTGTCCGTCGCGAAGCGTTGAGTCCAGTGAGAGAAACGAAGTGCGGAGAAGTCGGGGTGCGCGCGCACGTGTGTGCACTCATGTGCGAACCATCCCCTCTCTCTTACAATGACCCGTGTGGTCTAAAAAAAAAAAGTGGGGGGGAAGCCTCTGGTGACTGAGGGCACACGCGTGTGACAGGAGCAGCCGTCCCTCCCGCGTGAATTTCTGTGGGGGCCATTCCTTTAGTGGGGCGCGTCGATGAAGGGAATCCATGAGGAAGCGAGAGTGCGGGGCGTGCGGGGCGGGGTGGGGGTGGGGTGGGGGGTGTCTCTCATCTTCACGGATTCCCTTCACCGACGCGGTGTCAAAGGCACCGAAGGGGGAACGCGCGGCGCGGTGGCGGCGGTGTGTTTGCGTGTCGGCTGAGGGGAGCCAGGGCGGGAAGGAAGGAAGGAAGGAAGGAAGGAGGGAGAGAGAGGGAGAGAGAGGGCGGGCGGGCAGTGGCGGTTGGAGCAGGAAGGCGGGAGGAATAGCGCATGTCTTCATTTCTGAGCGCAGCCAGTAGACTCCTCTCTCCCCAGCACCACCAAACTCTCCACCATCTTTTGCATGTGAAACATTTGCAGCCGGACAGAAACCTCTGCCGGGGCTATGGAGACTGCGGGAAAAATCCGCCTCAGCAGGATGGCTTGCTGAGGGAAAGAAGGAAGGCGGGAGGGGAGAAGGAAGGGGGGAAAAGCATACGAAAGAGGAACGCAAGAAAAGGGGGGAAAAGAGAAGGGAGAGGGAGGGGGGAAATCACCCACCCTCTTCTCTTTTCTTCCCTGCCCCATTTTAATTTTTTCCCCTTCCCCCCTTTCCCCCCCCTCAATTTTGTGTCCAGTTTCCCCCCCACCTTCCCTCCCCCATCACCACCACCACCACCACCACGTCCTCAATGCCTCTCTGAACAACATCTAGGGAGAGCGCGTGAGGAGGAGACCCGGGGAGGCAAAAGAGAAAGAAGAAGATGAGGATTATTTGCAGACAGCTTGTCTTGTTGTTTTCTGGCTTTTGGGGACTCGCAATGGGCGCTTTTCCTAGCAGCGTGCAAATAGGTAAGCGCTGCATTGGGCTGGGAGAAAGAGGGGAGGAAGGGGGGGGACGGGATGTAAGAGGAAGAGGGGGGCAGAAAAAGTGGAGGGGAGCAGAAGAGGAGGAGGAGGGTGGGAGGTCAAATCCGGATCCCAGGAATTTAGGAAAGAGGGGAGAAAGAGTACCCCTTCCTACCCTCCTGTGTATGTGTGAAGGCAGGGATGGGGAGGGCGAGGGTTTGACGCCGGCTGTGCTTCTAATAGTCCGCAGGGCAGGGAGATAGATGTGTGCGTGCGTGCGTGTGTGTGTGTGTGTGATGTGTGGTGTATAGTGTGTATGCAAACTTGGGAAGATGCCCCCTTTCCTCTAAACTGCATCTCTTTCTCAGATGCTCTGTGAGCCCCCGTTTAGCACAGCCTGCACGTTGCAGTAACCTATTTGCCTTGGAGCAGGGAGGGGGGGTGTTTGGTGCTGCTGCTTCGTAGCCTTTCTTGCCACTACTTTGAAACTTGGGCATTTTTAGTGTTTATATTTCTCCCGCATGTGCTTTCCCTTTGCCCCATTCCAGTCGCCTTCTGGTTCCCGGTCTTTGGATGGGACGCAGCTCTTGAATCCCTTCCAGCGGTTCCAGCTCCATCACTGCATCATTTCTCATGCACTCCTAAAGATGCTGCTAATAAGGCTGAACAGCTCCCTGCCTGCCCATAGGCTGCAGAGGGACAAAGTTCATTGTGCTCTTCTTCTGTACGGATTATTCTTGTTGCTTCCCAATATATACATCAGCTCATAAAAGGGTGTGTGTGTGTGTGTGTGTGTGTGTGTGTAGTGTGATCTTTCCCATGCCTATACCCTTACATATGTTTCAGTAGAAGCACTGTTCTATTTAATCTGCCGGCCACTTAATATCAGAGAGGGCCAATTTAGCAATGTGTTCCATGTTAACAGAGATGGAAGCTAAATGGTTTCAAAGGTCACTCTCATCACGGCAGATATGGCTATTTAACACTCAAAAAAGCTGAAATAAGACAGCTTGAAAACCCCACTTTGCAAAAACAGGAGTTGGGATCCTAAAAGTCTTGTAAGCCTCATATCTTCATATACAGAAACATGTATTTGTTATTAAAAGAATGCAATGAAGGTGTTTACACTACAGTAATTGGCATAGAAATAATTAATTGTGACACTTTTTCCTCCTCTGCTATCATTTATTTATTGGTAGGTGGCCTCTTCATCAGAAATACAGATCAGGAATATACTGCTTTTCGATTAGCAATTTTTCTTCACAACACCAGCCCCAATGCATCTGAAGCACCTTTTAATTTGGTTCCTCATGTAGACAACATTGAAACAGCAAACAGCTTCGCTGTAACAAATGCCTGTAAGTAAAAACTATCATTTATCGAAATTATAACCAAATGACATTGAAATTAAAATGAGAATGCATAGTTACATTCTTTAGGAAAATGGCTTTAGTTTCTAAGTCTCTGTGTCCTGGATGTATTGAAACCCTAGTTAGTTTCTATCCTTCGTGAAATCCCTTAGGCTGCCTTGTACTGACTAACTGGATATGGCATTTACTTTAGTGTTATTACTGTAGTTTCTTGCTTTCTGGTTTCTATGGTGATGCATTTTGTAGTTGTTTAAAAATATATGAATGTCTTGATGAATTTAGCAACCTCCACAATCTCTACTGTATGCCAACAGGATGTAGCATGCCTTGTCTGTGTTTGGAAAGAGCCCCTAGTATTTGCAATCACAAGTGCTTTCGAATGGCTACAGCAGAAAGGAGGTTGTGTGAAAGCAGTGGTGTGCAGGGTAATATATTGGAGTGTCTTGACACTGCAGTTGATCTGGTGATGTCACTTGAGGCTGCCCTGCTCCTATATTCTGGGTTGTAAATGTCTCTTATCATCTCGTAATGCATACATCCTGTGGATATGTCTTCATGTATCCATACATTGGTGCCAAGTCAAGTTAGTGTCTGATCTACTTGATTGCACACACCACGCCAACTGGAACTATGCACCCATGTATATGCACTAGTGCGCGTACACACTCATTTAGAAAAGGATGTTCTATACAAGTGTGGTTGATCAAAAAAAGAAGCAGAAAAAGATGGATACATCTGAGGATCCCATTTGCAGCATCCCAGCTTACCAAAACACTGAGCAGGACATATTTGAAGTTGAGAGCAGAAAGGCACATAATTCATTTCTCTGCTTCCATAAATCCAGCCTTATTGGACTGTTAACTCTCTAGTATCAGAAGCACTGCATCATAGTGAAATCCCTGTTTCTTTTATATCGGTTCCAGCATCTGGGGGGGGGGGGGGAATCATTATTTCAGGTTTCATTTCTCTGAAATCTCCTTTCCCCTTTTATTGGAGGAGGATTTTTTGTCCTTAAACAAGGAATTCCAAACACTATTGCTTTCAGAGTGCTGAAGATAGCAATATGTTGCAGTGTGTGCCTTTAAATTTTAAAACATGTACTTTTCTAAAATCAACAACAATTGAGCTTCCTCCATTAATATCTAACAAGCTGTTTTACATCGAAACATCAACATGCATCTCATAAGCTTGTTTCCAAACAAAACCTGTGGGGCAGCCGTGAAGTAGAATTGGAATGATCCTTTTAAGTTTTATATGACCTTGCCACCTTGTTTAACAAGGAAAGCTTTAGAATTCACAAAGTATGTTCTCCTTCCAAGACATTTTATGCAAAATGATTTATGCCGCATAAGTGTGAATTCTTATACTGCATATTGGTTGTGTTGGAGGAAGGATTTCTGCTAAGGTATGCTTCATTGACAAGTGTTGCAGTCTTCTCAAGGGTTTTGAGGCACTAGGCATGGATTTCACAACTATAGTTGACACTGCATGTTTACAGCTTTAGGGTACTTTTATCCAAAGTGTTTGAGAACCTGGCTTTGCATCTAGTCTTGTTATATGATTTTCTCTATTTTAGAGAGCATTTTTACTTAGAGTATCAAGTAATTTATATCACATAGCATTTAGACCAATCACAAGATTTTTGGGAATAGTTCTTACACGCACACGTGTACACTTTTGAACACAGCAAGTGTAACTCAGGATTCAAAGATTATGTGCTTATGAACTTCCTGTGATGTAGGCTAAGCTCTTAGTTGATGCTGCCTCTTTTCTTTATCTTTCATATATGTCAGTTCTGTTTTCGCCATCTTTTAAAACCAGTGTTACAGTTCTAACCAGTTGATAGGTGAAAAATTATGTCTCACAGTGGAAGCTTGAGGGGAAAATATGTGCTTAATTTAAATGTACTTTCAGAGACTTACACTCAAGTCATACTTCCAGTTACGTTGCAGTTTTTGCAGACAGAGTTAAGTCCCATTTATTTTGGTGGAGATTTCAGCAGGTGCTTAACATTCCCCTTCAAATAGGGGGGAACTTAAAAGTATTTAACTTTGGGTGGATGGTTGCCTATATGGGAAGCTATGTATGTTTCTTGTATACATGTCTCTTGAAGGTTTTTTTGGTTGGGTGTAGGGTAAAATATTTCCGTACTGGAGAATATTAAAGAAAAAATGCTCTCTGCTAATAAAGCATGGACAAACTGACTGACTGACAAATGAACATATCGCAAGTCCCTTAAGCTACACATGAACAGAATCCTGCAAAATCAATTGTCTGATAGCTGGAGGACATTGGTTTCCATGTGATTGCATTTGCTGGGTTGTCAGAGGCTTCCAAAGCACAGATATGTGAGATGTTCTAACCTAATTAAAGATCTTTATGAAAAAACACAGTAATTAATAATGTGGCAAGGCTGCCTATGAACCAATCTGACTATTTATTAAACAGATTTTGGACTGGCTTTTGGATGGAGAAGGAGGAGAAAATTCAGATGAATTTTGCTTGGAACAAAAGTGTGTGTGTGTGTGTGTGTGTGTGTGAGTGTGAGTGTCCCGAAATGATACAGTACAAAAGCCTCTCAGCTACTGGACAGAAATGAATATTCATGTGAGGTCAAATGTAAAGAACTAAGACATTATCAGTTTGCTTTATGTCTGTTTTTCATTTTGCTGCAGAGATTACTTTTTGAAACTGCAGTGTCTGAAACATTTGGGGGATTAGGAACAATAAACAAGGAGCATAAAACTAAGATGCATGCCTAAAGATGAACTAATACAATCAGGAATGATACAGAAGAAACATGTGGAATCAACTGGATTCCTCCTTTTTTTTTATTAGACTATCATGATACATTGGCTGCTACTTTAGCACCATGATAATTGATTAGGAACACTTACATACTTTAATTTATTGTCCTTTGTTTGGCTTGTATAAGTCTTAAGATAGTTCCTATTTGTTTTGACTTTGTTCAGGCCCCAATCTATGGGAAAATAGGTAATTTTAGCATATAGATTCTGTTGTGGTTCAATAAAGTTGACATGATTTATGTTAGTTTAGTTCTCATTTCCTCCTGTTATATGCTGGACTTTTAAAATATACATTGCTGTTGTACTGCGTATTTTCTTGCAGGTGAGAGAAAAGAGTGTTTAATGAAAGAGGACTGGAATTTATTGCTAAATATGGACTGTGCATAGCTTTAATTCCTGAATTAAGATAAATCACTAAGCAAGGTCCTGTAGTGATTGGCATATTAGATGCAGAAATGTTTATTTGTAATTACAGTTTTTAAAATCTAATTTACTTTTGGTTTTGATGATCTGAATTTTTGTATAGGAGTATATTTCTTCTACTTCGTGTTAAAAATAAACTTTTTTAAAAAAGAAAAGAAAAAGAAAATGAACATTATACTGCATTAAGACACATCTGCATACAAAGTTAACATATAACCTGATTATATGAAGACTTTTTTTTTTAAGCTTGCGATTAATGAAGCTATATAGGTCTGACAAAAAGCATGTTGACCTCTAAGTGTACCAATTTCTTTTGCGACACACTCCAATATATGTTGCAAAAGTGCTGGTGAAGAAGTAATCTTGCAAACCCCCATAACTCACAAAACAAAATTAGAAAGGATAAATGTAGAATTCTGTTGTCAACATTTTTCCTACATAAATGATTTCCTTTGAACCTGAACATCCTAGTCCTTTTCGTACTTAATCACATACTAGAGATACATTTTCTATGGCATCTGCTTCTTTCCACTCAGCAGATCTCTGTTTAATAAAATTTGATCGAAGAATGAGACAACTGGCATACAAACCGTAAGAGATAGTGGAGACCCCTTCCTTGCAGTTTTCCTTGCAGACAACTCTCAGGGTATTTTTAATTTTGGGGGGATGGGGGGGTGATGGTGTTAAAACTCAGTTTGGAAAAGTCATGTATACCAATATTGTAATACATAGATAGGACAGAAATTAATTATTTGTGAAATCAGTCACTGTAATCCAGTTGCACCAAAATACTTGGACCAATTTACAAACATTGCTTGGTTTAGATGTAATACTGCCAATAATCAAAGCATGCGGGGCTTCTCTTCTCATCCCTCCAATTACATGGCCATTCTCTCCCTTTCAGTTTGGGAGATAATTGGCACTACTGCTAATATTAGCACCAAAATACAGCTTGAAAAATTTCTTCTCGCTATGGTTTCGAACCATAACCATGGGGGCTTCATAACCCCTGGTTTAAACACACTCACTAACCATTTGCTGCAAAAGGGTTAGAAGACTAACCATGGCTTAGTGTGTTGCCTGAACAGGCCCTATGTTTTGGTGCTATCATTAGTGAAAGTGTTGCTGCTCCAAAACTGAAACTGAGTGGGGAATACCCATGTGAGAAAGGAAAAGTGGAAGAAGCATGAGAGCCATTGGGCACTCCTGATTGCCAAATCGTGATTTTGTGACTTGCCGGTATTACATCTGAAGCTGACCCTAGCACTTGCTGTCTGGGCAAATGGATTAACAGAATGAAATGTACTGGTTCCTACAATGGTGCAGCATCTTAGAGCATGATGTTTTGCTGGTGTTACAGGGATGTTACCCTGATGTTGATGACTGATTCACTGGTACAAATGTTTAAGATCATTCTGTACATTAGGAGTAATTTATGTGCACACCTAAAAAGGGTAAAGTATGAATGTGACAAAGGGGTGTTTGGAAATATCATACAAGGACAGTTTGCAGGCACACAGGATTGGGTAAGGCACCTTGCCAAGTGTTTTTATTTATTTAAACATTTATACCCTTCTTTTCCCCTGAAGTGTTCAAGGTAGCTAACAACAAAGTTTAACCCATAAATTAACAATTTAAAACATCCCTTATAATGCAACACTAAAATAGCATCGGAATGTAGCATTCAAAATCCAGAGACATGTAAAACCAAATCTATACAGCTACTTACAACCCAAATCTTTATCTTAAAACAAAGTCTCCCCTCCCCACCCCCAAGTTATGAAGTTCCAAAGCCTAGGTGCAGCAAACAAAAAGGCCCTGTCTCTTGTCCCACCTAAGCAAATTTATGGAGATTTTAGGAAGTATGGAACACAAATTTATGGCGATTTTAGGAAGTATGGTAGCAGCTCTGCAGGGTTTCAACCACATTTTTTCAGCCCTACTTGGAGTTGCTGGGATTGAACCTGGGACCTTCTGCATGCAAACATGCTTTCTATCACTGAGCTACGGCTCCTCCCATAGTAAGATGGCCTCACTAGTTAGGCAGGCTTGTATGGAAGAAGACAGTCCTTCAGATATCCTGGTCTTAAAACTATACTAAATTTTAAAAATCATTATCATCCCTTTGAATTGTGCCCAGAAACAAACTGGAACCCAGTGCAGCTGTTTCAACAACGAAGTCACATTTTTCCTCTGTTAATATTGCTACCGTATTCTGAACCAAATTCAGTCCCCTATTAGTCATCAAATAATTGCAATAATCAAGACATGATGTAACTAAAGCATGATGTAACTAAAGTATGGCTGGTGGCGAATCTGGGTTTGTTGCCACTTATATGTGAACTGCCCTCAATTTATTTCAATTTCAATGGCTTGGGGAGAAGACTAAAACATCTGGATGATACTCCACTATTTTAGAACTGTCGAAAAGTAAACAAACATTCCAATATTTTAATGTCTGTATTGATTTTTATATAGTAATTTACATAGTTTTAGATAAAACTTTAAAAATTAATCTACCAGATTAAATTTTGAGCATTTGTAGCAAATCAGTTAAATCTGCAGTTGACGCCGTTCAAATCAATGAAATTTCAGAGAAAGCATGCTGCAGGTGGTAAGAGGTTGTACTGAAATATTTAAAATTCAGTGTTGTCCCCTGATGGAAATATTAGTCTCTTTCACAGAACAGTGTGTGAGTGTGTGTGCATGTGTGTGTGCATGTGTGTGTGCATGCACACATGCATGTGCAAGTGTTTACAGAACAGTATGGTTGTACACATTCGCATGCATGAGCGTTGTGACATTTCTGGTCGTTTTGCCTTGTCCCCCTGGATAATATAGATCCATTTCAGTCTTGTTTAAAGCACATTTATGGGATGGAAACTGCTTTGACCACCTTGGCAGATTACCTTTGCTGGGACCTGTACTAGGGGAGTGTGTTCCTGTTGGTTTTCATGCACATAGCAATGGCTTTTGATGTCCTTGACCATGATGTCATGCTGGACTGCTTGGTTGTGATAGGACTGGATGGCACCATTGACCGAGTAGAAAAGGAGATCTGTGAATTGGGGTGCAGTCTGTTTTGGCTGGAGTTGAACTCCTCTTGCAAAACCAGGTTTGTAGTTGTGGCAGTGGGGGGTGGGGCTCCTCCTGGATTCACTTCTAGAACTGGATGCCCAAGTTTTTGTTGTGGTCAGGAGTGCTTTTGCTCAGCGGAAAGTGGTTCTCCAACCATCCATTCTTAGAGGTGTCTGATTTGACCATGGTGAAACAGGCCTTTGTTACACCTGTTAGGGATTACTGCAATGTGCTCCTTATGAGACTGCTTTTGAAACTTCAGCTGATTTAGAATGCTGCAGACAGGCTGTTTTGTTTGGGCTAGTTATAGAGAGCTTGCGATTTCAAGGTTACAACAATGACACTGGCTGCTGGTCCACTTCCTGGCACAATTCAACGTTCTGGTTATGTACTATAAAGTTTTAAATACCCTGGGACCAGACTACCCTGATGACCACCTTCTCCCATACAAGTCTATGGGTGTTAAGATCTTCTGGAGAGGCCCTTCTCTCTGTCCTGCAAACATCTGATGTGTGTGTTTGGCAGGAACTCGAGAAAGGGCTTCTCAGGGTTGAACTGATTTTGGAACTCCCTGTCAAGGGAGGCCTTGTCAGAGGCCCTTGATGATGGCCTTCTGCCAGCAGGCAAAACCGTTTGTATTTTAACAGGTGTTCAGTATATGGAATCGATTTGTTTTTGTTTTTCTGCTACCTTGCATTTTGATATAATTTAATGACGTTTTACCTGGATGGCAGTTTTTATATCCTCTTATCTGATTTTTTGGGGATGGTTTTATTATACCTTATTTTTTTATTGTGGATTTTATTGTTGGCTGCCTTGGCATTTTTATGGAAAGGCAGGCTATGGATGTAACAAATAAATAATAAATATTTATAGAGCTTCCAAAACAGTTAACTTGCAGCTAGGGATGTTGCCAAATCTGGCTGTGTTTCGCAGATTGTCTGGTGTCTTTTGTTCCGTTGTTCACTCATTGGCAGAATCAGGTTTGGGGTTTTTTTTACCAGAATTTTGTTCTAATTAGTGCTAATATGCAGTTGTGTAGATCTGCAAATGCACTAACCTCCATTAGTTAATGCAAATGTACTAACCTGCATTAGTTAATGTGCACTATCACTATCTTGCGTTAACTGAATCTTCTCAAAAGTGAAAAAGTAAAAAATGGTGAAATCTCCCCCACAACCATTTTCACAGCTTAGCTTATGGAGCGGGGGATGTGAATTTATACTCGGTGGTTTGTTTGTTTTCTACGTATTTTGTGTGACTAATTTGCATACAATTCTGAGAAGTAAAAAGCAACAACAACAGCCTGCAAGTCCACATAATCCAAAAAGGTAGTCTGCTATGGAATTCATGGGTTGAATTCATAGAAATCCAAACTCACTTGAACCCATTGTGGATTTCTTGTTGCCATAGGGCATGGGTGCACAACCTTATTGGCCCTGAGGGCTGTATGTGAGTTTGGGGCCTACACACATGTGAACACATATACACTCTTAACTCTGCTAGCCGTGGCCGGGAAAGAATGATCTGTATGAAGAACTTTAACAGAAGGAGGGGAGACATTCAATGGTGGTACGAGGGTCAGAGTATCTTCTTTGGGCCTTAGTGATAAACTTTGTGGGCCACATGCAGCCTCTAGGGTGCAGGTTGTGCACCCCTGCTGTAAGGTCTGTGTGTCTGTGCAAGTGAAGCTTAAATTGTTTTTCTCATCTGCAATTCAAATATTAAAACTACATTGGTTAAAAATATATATTAAATTTAAAACAGATGGAAACAAGATTTATAACTAAGCTGTCCTGTGTATTTTTGAAATGTCGCCGCGTGTCTCATAGGTCTCAGAACTTCTAAGAAAGATGTTTAAAGAGCTGTCTGGTTCCTGTCCTAGCTGCAAAACTCCTTGGGTTGTGTGTCTATGTAGGCAGCTAAACTCACATCCAATCTACACTTCCATGTAAAGCAGTCTTCAACTTTATTGATAACAGAACTTGAACAGCAGACAACAAATAAATGGAGAAGATCAATACTCATCTGTAGAAGAAGAATGAGTGGAAGGTTGAAGCATTGAATGAAAACAAATGGTAATGGTAGGGATGAGGTGAAAAGACAATGGCCAGGCCTTTTAGGCTGCAACTCAGGAAAGGGAGGTTTTTACTTCTACTAAGAAAACACAGGCCTAAACAGGACTAGAAATTCTTTGTAGGAACAACAAGGTACAGCCAGTAAGCGTTGATCACAAATGGACAGATATACAGAGTGAAAAATTAAAGAAGAGACATAGTAATGCAGACTAGGGGCAATATAAAAAGAGACACAAGGCTTTCATTCCACAAGGTCATAATTTTGTTTGCCACTTTAAGTTTTAACATTTAGATTTACAGTGACATGGAACGATGCACCCTAGTAATTTCCTACATCTCTTCTAAAGCACCCAGAAGCGGTCACTGTTAGTCTGTGGTAGAAACTGTATATAATATGCAAGACTGTTAATATGACTCCTTTCAACCAATCCTTTTCTGTCATGCTTTTATTATGTTTATATGTATTTCAGCTCAATGTAATTAATAATCCATTGTTCATTCAAGATATGCATGTAAATTGTAAAATACAATGTGAGGTTGAACTATAGAGACACCAGATTATGCCTATTGGCAACTTTCTACATTTATAGACCATCTGTTTTTTTAAAAAAATAATAATTAGCTGGTCACTTTTTCTAAAGCCAAAGAAAAAAACAACATAAGGACATAACCAATAGCAAATGTTTGGCAAATGTAGACAAATAGTGATTAAATCACCATCAATTAATATATTTTTAAATGGCTCTTCCTTCATTACACTTGCCTGCTTCCTTTTAGTATTTCTCACTTTTTTGTTCTGCCAAGTCATCGGTAAGAGACTGTTTTATTTGCACCCTGCTGATCAGAGAAGATAGCCAAATTAATGGAGTGTATTATACTACATTCCTGGGTTGACATAAGTTGATTCTTGATGCTGGAAAGGAAGGTAATAATTGGACTCTGGCTTAAAGTGTATGTAGACAGACTTAACATGTCTACATCTTTTGCTTCTGAGCAAGTTTTCTAGTGCTTGAGCTAAAGAATATTATTTGGCTACATTAACAGTGCTGTACATATCTACTCAGAAGTTAGTATCATTGAATATAAGAAGAGCCATGCTGGACAACCAAGGGTTCATCTAGTCCAGCATTTTGTTCACACAGTGGCCAACCAGCTGCCCATGGGAAACTCACAAGTGCAACATGAGTGCAACAGCACCTACCCACCCATGTTCCCCAGCAACTGGTGTACAGAGGCTTATTTCCTCGGATACTGCAGATAGCGTAATTACGTCAAGACCAGTAGTCATTGATAGTCTTCTCCTCCAGGCCATCACTACATCTTGTGGTAGCCAATTCCATGATTTGACAATGTGCTATGTGAAGAAATACTTCCTTTTATCTATCCTGAAACTTCCACCAATCGGCTTCACGGAATGACCCTGGGTTCTAGTACGAAAGAGTTCAATGAGGCTTATTCCCAGATGAGTGGGTATAGCATTGCAGCAGAATTTTTCTTTTGTACTACAGTGCTAGTTCAGCAATCAGGTGAAACTCATCATGTATATCTTACGTATATACATTCAACAGGTATTCCCTTTGCCTCTTCAAAATAAAACCTGTGAACTGCAATACTGTAAAGGTTGGGTAGTATCTGTAACAGAGAATCCCATTTCCCCCCCCCCCTCAAATTTATATGCTCCCTTTCAGGGCAAAACCCACCCAAGGTGGCTTACGAAAGGTAAGTAAGTAGCTTCATACACAGGATAACTTAGCTTCATATGCATACAGGAACATTATGATTTTAAATGATTTACAAGACAATAACATAAGAACCCACAATACTGTCATTCTTGGTTGATACATTTATATTAAAAAGTAAAGTAAACTTTTTATATCAGTTTGCAACACAAAACAACAGCAACAATGTTAAGGAATATAAGCCTCCTGCCCAAGAAATCTGAAAAGGTTGGGCTTTTTTTGCTGTCATTTGAGCACAGGTATGAGTGTTTTTATTCATCTTTTCCCACCGCCCAAGTCAGTGGCACTTGTGATAGAATCACCCTTGATATATTGTGCCTACTGATCTCGGTGTGAGTTATTCTTTTCTGTGTGCTCTACGAATAATCTGTAATTCTATTTGTGGCATGTTCAGTGCTCTTTTGGCTAATTGTGTCATTTCAGGAGCATTTCGTTTCCTGTGGCAGATTTGTTTTACTTTATTTGTTTTTTGTATATTTCTGTGCAAGTTGTCTGGCTGCAAGTATAGCAGCTTGGCTTTCCCCGCCCCCTACACAATTCTGCAAACTAAAATAAAAATAAAAATAGAAAGCTAATAATAAGGATGTCACTTCAGTGGAAACTTTGGATGAATGACACAACCTACTGATTATGGAATAGTTCCATTGATCTTAATAGGATTATTCCTGGGTCAGTGTGTTGTAGCAGTCTTTTCCTCTTAATACTTTGTGGGTTTCACGATTATTGCTCCAAAACACTGTGTTATGGAGCTGTTGAGTATAAATATGTTATTTTTCTTTAAAATGCTTTCAAATGGAGGGTGTTAGGCAAACTGATTCAGGACTCCTATACCCTACAATCCAGGGTGATTTAAATCATGATTTAAATCACGATTTAAATCACTACTCAGAAGGACTCGATTTAATCATGAGGCTCCCCACCCACCCCAAAAAAGTGCACTCTTCCTCGCTATATTTTACACAACTCAGAGTTACCAAAGACTCATTCTTGCTGGTATAATCTTAATATTTACAACCAGTTGAAGGTTTCATTTTTAGAATAGCAACTTTTCAGATAGTTTTACAGTTATATCAGAAAAATACTGATTTGGTTATACTATTAGAAACACATCATAGATAATTATGAAATTATTGTGAGATGAACTATCTCCAGTATAATAGGTTAATCATTCATATTTGGACAACTTTTCTGCTGTACTTTATTGGAAGGAGAAAAATAATCTTACAGAAACCTCTGGAAGAGCATGACATTGTGAATGGATTAATGGAATTCATTTACCAAAAAATTTAAACAGCCTCATGCTACATAATTAAAAACTAATCCTTATTTCATGATGAATAACCTTTGGACTATAATGTATCTTAAATAGAAAACTATCTTTAGATAGATTTTTCCTCAAAAAGCATTTTATTAAAAAAAATCTGTTTTTTTATTTTTATTTTATTTTTTAAAAAATATTGATTTTTATCCACCCTGCTACAATCTAGATGGGTTTGCTAATTGCTGCTGCCCCAGTGTAGGAATGAACTCTGCATAGGTAATACAGGGTTTTGTAAGTGCTGCTTTCCACACAGCCAGTTTAGTAGTAAAATGCATAGCCAGCCCTATGAGAAACCATTTATTTTAACCATGTTGTTAAACTGGAAGCACCCATTTTATATGACAACAGAGAGGCCACTCCTACTTCAGGTGTCATGGTAAACTGTGGTTTAGTATTATATGAATGACCCTGCAGAAGCCTTGTCATCTGCACTCCTCCATCCCCTCTCCCTCTTTGTGCATGCAATGTGATTGACCAGGGGACCATATGAAAAGGAGGACAGGGCTCCTGTATCTTTAACTGCTGTATTGAAAAGGGAATTTTAGCAGGTGTCATTTCAAGGCATGCAGCACTTGGTGAAATTCCCTCTTCATCACAATAGTTAAAGCTGCAGGAAACCTGCCCTCCTTTGTATCTGGTCAAGAGGGCAGGGCTCCTGCAGCTTTGACTGTTCTGATGAAGAAGGAATTTCATCAGGTGCTGCATGCCTACAAATGACACCTGCTGAAATCCCCTTTTCTATACAACTCTTAAAGATACAGGAGCCCTGTTTTCCTTTTCATATGGTCACCTTAGTCAGATCTTGCTTGGATTTCTGTAGTGGTTAGAGTGTTCGACTAGGGAGACCTAGGTTCCAATCCCCACTTGGTATGATGCTCACTGGGTGACTTTGGGCCAGTCACTGAGTCCCAGCCTAACCTACGTCACAGGGTAGTTGTAAGGATAAAATGGAGAAGAGGAAGACCATGTAAGCTGCCTTGGGTTTGTTGCAAGAGGGGAAAAGATGGGATATAAATGTAACAACTGAAATAAATCGCCTTGTTGCTATATTATGCAGAAAATAATCCACTCAGTTTTCAGAGCACTCTTAAAAGGCAGGGAAGTATTAAGGATAGGCTATTTGTTTCCTTTCTCTTCACATTTTAGATTGTTGCTAATAATATAAGGTGCTTGCCTACACATCTCTTTCTCAGTTTATTTTCATTGATCCTTACTGGACACTGTACTGTCCTCGTCTCTGACCTCTAAAGTCTAAAGATGGTTCATAGTAACTATACCCTTTTGTGTTCCTTTTCTGAAGTCTGACAGATGGGAGAAGAACTGTTCACTTTTATTTTATTCTGATTCACTTGAATACTGATCAGTCTCTGTCTAAAGTGAATCTTTTACTGGCAGCCACTGAAGTCTTTCTCTCAGTTGCCTCTGCAGGCCTTCTGTTTGTCAGGATAAAGAAAATGCTGGGAGTTTATGACTTTTTTCAATCTAAACATGCAGAGAATTGCACCCTAAAACAAATTAAAAGTACATCTGAAAGTGTCTTTAGACTAGGCTTTCCAGGCATGGTATCCTCCAGATAGGTTGGACTACAACTCCCACCATCCCCAACCAGCATGGGCACTATCTAGAACAGGGATTGTAAAAACTTTCCACATTATTCCTGAATTGTACTTTCAGGACAATTTTCACAGATACCCAGTTTTCTTAATTTGACCTTTGTTCCTCTTTCAAACACCAAACAGCTATTTAACAATCCACGGTGGGGTATTGCTCCTCAGGCCTCCTTCAAAGCCCACATCATGTTGGGCTGTTGCTTAGCAGAGTATGTGTACACATGACAGTAGTTTTGCAAACCTGTTATTTGTTTAGGATACTTATGTGCATTCGTGAATAGAATATTTCAGTTTTGGGTGAAGAAAATCATAAATACTTTTGCATCCTTCACTTATTTTAGGCCAGGGGTGGGTAACCATATTCCCTCTGGGGTTGGATTTCCCCCCTCCAGGCTGGATGATGTTGTGGGATGGTGCTTCGCCAGTAACATTATGGAGTGGGGCCCTGCCTGGTGATGTCATTGGGTCCCCAGCTGAAGTGCCGGCTGGAGCTCTTAGAATCAGCACTTTGGACAGGGCACCAGCTTCTTTCATGCTTTGCTTCCCCTGCTGGGGAAGGCGAATGATGAGCAAAGCATACTCGGACAGCAGAGTGAATTGCACTCAGCCAGTGCTTGTAGGAGTTTGTGGATGCACTGAACAAGTGCACAACACTTAAGGTGGTAGGAGAATGCCACACTAATTAAGGGGAATCCCCTAGTCATCCCTGATCTGTTATCCCCCTTCCAGGGGAATGCATTATCACCAATCTGTGACAAGACATAACAAGGGGATTCCTCTCCCTGCTTCATCCCCAAGCCCCCAGTAGTCTCCAGGCCAAGGAGTGGGGTTTGGGGAGTGGGCGGGGCCTGCAGAGGTTACCCAAGCATCTGCGGGCCATATGGGGAGCCTGCTTAAGAGTCTGCATAAATAAAGTGCTGCTTTTGATTTATTGATTTATTGATTTGAACAGATCAGCAGACCACTAAGCTTCTAAGAACACACATATATGGGAGCCTAATGAAATTAAACATGCTGCTGCAACATAATAAAAAACAATACAGTACAATAATTTTGCATTATTAAGTAGTTTGGATTCTACCTACTTTAAAGATGAGATCTTTCCCCTGTCTCATTGTGACTCATAGAATGAACTTAAAACCCCGTCTGGGCGTGGAATATCTAAAGGCTGCTATATGCAGCTACTTTTTCTGTGCAGGTAGCTGCTTACTGTTCCTGGCAAACAAATCACCCGACTTGATTTTCACAAGTAGAAGCTGAAATTTTGCATGCTATTGCAAACCTGCTCAATATGTTGAGTGGTGGCTTGCAAAATTTCCGCTTCTGTAAATGATGAATGAACCCCATTCATCATGAGCAGCAGGCAGCTTCCACGGGTGAGGCGAGAGTGGGGAGAGACAGCATATATGGCTAGGAAAGTCGTGTGCAACAGTCTTGTAATTTTCATATATGAGTGTTGCAATCTTCCATATTCAAGCACGCTTTAACCTTTTAGATTTGGGGTACATACTGGAATGATCTGAGAACATCTTGGGAATTGTGCTGTAGGATGCCATAGTTGCTGGGTGGCTGGTGCTGTCAAGGGATTGAGTCAGAAAGCTATACAATTTAGGTGAGATAAGGAAAATGACAAATCATTGTGAACTATGTCTACTTATTATGGGTGACAGGTTATGAATATTTGGTCACAGTTTTGTCATTCTGATGTGTTCCTGTAAAAGAATGGAAGGATTACTTTTTTGTCATACATTTGATGGCTATGGTGCTGAGGGGGAGAAGAATGATTGAATTGATACAGATGCTGATAAAAGTTACCCTTATTTGTGCATACAAGTAATGACTGTCCCAGTAGTCAGAGAAAAGGGACAGATTATAGTCAAGGGTATTTTACCTTGAAGCCACTTACCAGTGAACCACTGGTGTGGCTCTCTAGTGCTTTGGAAAGAGGTTCCCTTGGCCAAGGTTTACAAAACCTCTTGTGTCTACATTTGTAAATCCCTGCTGGGTGTTAACTATGTGCCTTGCTTAATTGCTAGTGTTTCCTGAGTCCTAGAGAAAATAGCTCAACTGGGGAAATAAAATTGAACCACAGGCCTGCTGCTATGGATCACTGGTGATTAAAAATAAACTCAAATACTATAACTCATCTCAGTAACTGTCCACTGATTTTTGAATATTTTATTTTGTTTTTAAATATGGGAGGCCATTAGCATGGGAGACATTCTCAGTGTATATATGATATGTTTCCTTTTTCTTACAAGGAACATTTATGTAACAACAGTGCATTCTTTTTGAGATGGCACATATAGTTCTCATTAACCCTAATGCAAGTTAAGTGTTTGCACCATGAGTTATAGCCCAAAGGATTAGCTATTAAAATGTTGGTTTATTAGGCAGTGCATTAAGAGGTTGCAGTGCCTCCCCTCCAAGTCATTTGCTGCAAAAGTATTGTTGGAGGACTGTTAGGATTTATTGATGTAGTAAGCAAGTGGTTTGTATCTAGATCAATATGCTCCATCGGGACCCTTTTCCTGACCAAAAAAATGTTTTCCACAATTAATTAAAATTAAGCAACTTGAACTTGCATCTACCTTTGATTACAGAACAAATGCTTTCTCAGAAGATTGTATCTGTTAATTGCTGGAAAGTACACACACACTCATTCTTATTTAACCACCTTTAAAATATACAGTGAAATCAACAGATTTTATAGTTTCCTTTGAGAAAGCCTAGTAAATGCATTTGATGTCATGTGTGTTTATTTATAAACAAGTTGCTGTGCTGGGACTGTATGTATCAAATAAGTTTTAAATGGGATGTCACCTTCTGGCACATATAGTGCCATCTGGAACAACCTGGCCTTATCTGAAGATGGCCAAGTTTTGATATTTAATCATCCAGTTAGAAGAATGGTCTTGTGCCAGTGCAGCATTTAATGACCATTTGGTGGCAATGTAGGTGAAGCTCAAAAAACACATATTTTGGAATTGGTTCATTGCTCTTTTTTATGGTGGTAGCAACATCACACAACCACTGGAACTGCAACTATGCTGATGGGTATATTTTCTCAGTTCAGTAGAGGATTTGCTCATTGCTGCTCTGGCCTTTCCATTTAATGCACAGCAGTGGTTCAAAACACTAAGAATAAATATATCAATCTACCATTTGACTCTATGAAGTCAATGTGTAACATACCATTTTGTTTATTCAGTCCTCTTTGTCTATTTATTTATTTTACGGCTTCATCTCTTCGTGGTTCCATTCAGCTAGACATGTACATTAGATGACTTTACAACTTTCATCTCCATCCTTGGAAGAGAAGCCAGTGGTATATACTGTAGGCATGTGGCTGCCCCTTAAATTGATGTAGTGGGATGATGATGGGAAAATGGTAAAGTTTTGTCCTAGATCTGAAAAGAATTTGGGATTAAAAATTCTCAAGCTAATTAATAAAACAAAAGAAGAACTGCCTTAATGGATCTGACCAATGACCACCAAGCCCAACATTATGTTTTTCATCGGCTGAAATAACCTACGCAAATAACCAACACTGTGCAGAGCTGATTATTTGAATAACCACTGGTTATTGTGTCGTGTGTTGGGTGTCATTGACTATTTCGTTGTGCACTGAGTCCCCTAGCAAGAGTGTCCAAAGTGGTGGCTGCTGTTTTAATCCAGCCGGCAGAACTCGCAATGGCTGATGGGATACCAGTGGGAGGACTGAGGGGGGATGTGTCAATCAAATACACAATAGTCAACTCGATGCTGGCCTTAATCCACACCACAATTAATTATAGTCATGTCATGTGGGGAGTACCCCCTCGATAATCAACCATGGAGTTGACTATTAACCCACCATTGACTATTGTCTGAATGCAGCAACTATCTGCAATTTAGTTGAGATACAAAATCTATTTTGAGCTACAATACAGTTTATCGGAATATATGATTATCAATCATATTTACCATATTGGGAGATAGGGTTAGCTACTATTAAAATTATTCATATGTTTTATTACATGAATTATTCATATAGTTATTATAAAAAATAAAACAGATTTTTGCAGAATTTCTTTAAGAGATTGTCAATGGGCATGTCTACACCACCCTTTTTTCCCTGGAGTCATCCCTAGCCATCCCAAATGTCGCACAGGGGATCCTGGAGGCAAGCAGGGACGACCCCTCCATTTTCGTGGGATAACTGGTTGCCCAGTTATCCTGATTTTCCCTGTGGTCCCAGGACGATCCCGAGAACTATGGAAGGTGTGGTGCCCACTCTCAGCTTCTCCCTTCCTCTCTGCAAGTACTGAGGCTCTTAAAATGGGCACGGAGCTACACAGGGGAAGTCCTTGCACATCGGGGGGGGGGGTGTGTGTGTGGGAGAAACATTTCAAAGTTGTTGTTTTTCTTTTTTTTAAAAAAACCCAGACTTTACATGCACTGGAGCGCAATTGTGCTCCGTCTCCATTTCAGGGGTATAAAAATGGTGGCCGCAACATCCCTCTTATCTTCTGGGACATCGTGCAGCCGTGAAGATGCTGGGGGAGGATCATGGAAGCAGGTAAGTCGACGATCCTCCCCCCTCCCTCCCTCTACACCCTTAGATATAGACATGCCCAATGTAAATATACACAATGAAGCCACGGGATGGGGGAGGGAGTCTTTAGTAGCTTTAATAGCTAAACATTCTATGTGTGTTACATATTGGATATGTGTGCAGTTTGTTGGCTTATTCTGCTTTTAATAAAATTGAGAACAACCCATCTAAATATTTTACTCAGGAATCCAAAAATTAGGAGTAAGGTGCATTCAATAAAGAGATTAAAATCATGGCTGTAGGGATACTGGGCAGAAAATGTTTTGTTTTCTGCAAGAAAGAATAGTTGAACTGGTATTGGATTATCATTTGAAAACAATTTCTTACATTTTAGATCGAAATATTGATGCCCAGAAACCTGTCTAGTTGCATAGCAAAAAAAGGAGCTCCCCCTCCCTCCCGCTCTCTCTCTGTGTTTAAATATACTTTTTTTTTACCCCTTAGCTAATTCAAAGGCCCAAATACTAAATCTAGCACTTGGGGACAGCTTGTGAATTTATGATAATCCCTAAAGGACTGTAAGTTTCACTTACACATAGAGGTAGTTTTTAAAATTTATTGCAGCAAGAATAATTCTGTAATAACTTTCTTTTCTTTTCCTTGGAAGATGATGTGTGATAGGAAAAAAACATATTAGACAAAATATAGGCTAGCGATTCCTGTTACTCTCACTATTTTCTCCAGATTTATATTACTGTGTTTGAGAAATGGGGAATGTCTTTGCATTGTAATATATTTATAGAATCATAGAATAGTAGAGTTGGAATGACCTACAAGGACATTGAGTTCAATCCCCTGCTCAAAGCAGGTGCCCACATTAAGGCATACCTGATAAATGGCTGTCCAGCTGCCTCTTGAATGCCTCTAGTGTGGGTGAGCTCATTACCTCCCTAGTAATTGGTTCCATTGTCGTACTGCTCTAACAGTCAGGATTTTTTCCTGATGTTCAGCTGGAAACTGGCTTCATGTAACTTGAGCTCATTCTTCCGTGTCCTGCAATTTGGGATAATCAAGAAGCGATCCTGTCCCTCCTCTGGGTGACAACCTTTCACGTACTTAAAGAGTGCTATCATGTTTCCCCTTAGTCTTCTCTTCTCAAGGTAAACAGGCCCAGTTCTTTCAGTCTCTTCTCATAGGGCTTTGTTTTCAGCTTCCTGTTCATCCGTGTTGCCCTCCTCTACCTGCATCCTCCTTGAAGTGTGGTGCCCAGAACTAGACACAATACTTAAGATGAGGCCTAACTAGTGCCAAATGCAGGGTAACCAGTACTTCGCATGATTTGGAAACTATACTTGTATTAATGCATCCAAAATAGCATTTGCTTTTTTTGCAGCCACATCGCACTGTTGGCTCATATTCAGCTTGTGATCTACAACAATTCCAAGACCCTTCTCGCTTGCAGTAATGCTGAGCGAAGTATCCCTCATTTTTCTTTTTCCTGGGTGTAGAACTTGCCATTATTATGCAATTAGGAACTTGGCATTTATGTAATCAGGTCTTCCTCATGCCGCCATATGTTTGTGAGGTCCAGTTTGTACAACAAGCAGAAAGAAATTCAAGGAGTTCCTTGACTTTATTTATTTATCGTTATTTTTAAGCTGCCTTTAAGGGTGGAACCCCCTCTAGGTGGTGTACAAGATAAAAATGGATACAATAATAGTCAATGTGGATTTTTTTTTCTGGATAGTTCACGTGTTATCAAAGAATTGTGAGGTGGGAGAGAGAAAACCTTAGGCACTCATTTCAAAATAGCATTTGCCTTTTTTGAAGCCATATCACACTGTTGCCTCATACTCAGCTTGTGATCTACAACAATCCCAAGATCCTTCTCGCTTGTAGTATTGCTGAGCCAAGTATCCCCCATCTTGTAGCTGTGCATTTGGTTTGTTTTTCCTAGGTGTAGTTCATCTGCTGTTTCTAGCCCAGCGCTTCAGCCTATCAAGATCACTTTGAACTTTGTTTCTGTCTTCCAGGGTATTAACTATTCCACACAATTTTGTGTCATCTGCAAATTTGATAAGCATTCCCTGCACCTCTTCGTCCAAGTCATTAATAAAAATGTTGAAGAGCACTGGGCCAGGACTGAGCCCTGCGGTACCCCACTTGTTACCTCCCACCAGTTTGAGAAGATACCATTGATTATTCTTTGAGTCCGATTCTGTAGCCAACTGGGGATCCACCTAGTAGTGGTTCCATCTAGCCCACTTTTAGTTAGTTTGCTAATCAAAATATCATGGGGAACTTTGTCAAAGTTTTGTTGAAGTCAAGATATATTATGCCCACAACATTCCCACAGTCCACAAAGGAGGTTACCTGATCAAAAAATGAGATCAGATTAGTCTGACAGGATTTGTTCATGACAAATCCACGTTGGCTTCTAGTAATAACTGCATTGTTTTCAAGGTGCTTACAGAGTGACTTCTTCATAAGTAGGACTTATGCAGGACATGGAATAATGGGCTCAAGTTAAAGGAAGCCAGATTCCAGCTGGACATCAGGAAAAACCTCCTGACTGTTAGAGCAGTACGACAATGGAATCAGTTACCTAGGGAGGTTGTGGGCAAGAATGCCACACCAGAGAACAATGCCACACCAGAGGCATTCAAGAGGCAGCTGGACAACCATCTGTCAGGGATGCTTTGGGGTGGATTCCTGCATTGAGCAGGGGGTTGGACTCGATGGTCTTGTAGGCCCGTTCCAACTCTGCTATTCCATGATTCTATAATTCTATGATAATGTGCTCCAAAATTTTCCCATGGATTGATGTCAGACTGACTCGTCTGTAGTTCCCAGATTCCTCTTTTTTGCCCTTTTTGAAGATAGGGACAACATTAGCCTTCCTCCAGTCGTCCAGCACTTCACCCATCCTCCATGATTTTGCAAAGATAATATAGTCAGTGGTTCTGAGAGTTCTTCTGCCAGCTCCTTTATTGCTGTAGGATGCAGTTCATCAGGCCCTGGAGAGATTTGAACTCGTTCAATGTAATAAGGTGTTGCTTGACCATTTGTCTATCAATCTCAAGCTGCAATCCTGCCCCTTCAGCTTGTACTTCATGTTTACTGGGCGGTGTCATAGGGCATGTCTGCACCAGCCCTATATCCCAGGATCATCCCAGGATCATTCCTGTGCATCCAAATGCCACACAGGGGATCCCAGGAGCAGGCAGGGATGATCCCTCCAATTTCCTGGGATAACCCTTAGGTGTAGAAAGGGCCATAGACTCTCTTTTGGGAGAAGACTGAGCCAAAGTAGGAATTGACCATTTCTGCTTTTTCTTTGTCATCTATTATCATTGTGCCATCACCATTGAGTAGTTGAACCACCATTTCTTTCCTCTGTCTTTTATTATGCATGGATTTATATCACTGCATTTGAGAAGGAGAAATGTCTTGTAATATATTGATTAGACAAGTTGCAATTTGGCATATGTTTAAATGGTGAATTTTTGGCCTGGACAGAGAATAGATTGTCCATTTTGAATGGGCTACATGGTCATGTGTTTCCTCCTCTCCCTTCCAGTTTGCTCTCTCATATTGCAATACCATAGTTGACCTTCAAACCAGAATGGGAAATTGGGTTTCAATGGTCTGTCTATGATATCTGAACCAGGCCTATATGTCTGTGGCTTGGATTTAGACTACATGAAATGATCTTGAGTCCTACTGATTTCAAATGGAACTAAGTCCTGTTGTTGTTGCTGTTGCTGTATGTATATGTTTATTCCATTCCGAATTTAACTGCCACTTTCAGTATTGCACATGATACCTTGTTGATAGCCGTGTAAAATATTCTACAAGAGGAAATTAGGGTAGTAGCTAGACCTAAGGTTTATTCCAGGATCATCCCGGGTTCGTCCCTGCCTGAGCGCTGGATGCCCTGTGTGGCACTTAGATGAACAGGTTTGACCCTAGGACAATCCTGGATAAACCTTAGGTCTAGCTACGGCCTAGGACTCTCAATTCACTTCAGAATCCAATATAAACTTCTCCTGTTAACCTTCAAAGCTTTTCACGGTCTAGCTCCTTCCTATCTCTCCTCTCTCATCTCACACTATTGCCCCGCTCGTGCTCTTCGCTCCTCTGATGCCATGTTTCTCGCCTGCCCAAGGGCCTCTACTTCCCTTGCTCGGCTTCGTCCATTTTCGTCTGCTGCCCCTTACGCCTGGAACGCTCTTCCAGAACATTTGAGAACTACAAGTTCAACCACAGCTTTTAAAGCTCAACTAAAAACTTTTCTTTTTCCTAAAGCTTTTAAAACTTGATGTTGTGCAGACTTCTACTGTTACTTTCTACTGTTAGTTTTTCCCTACCCTGTGCCTGCTTACCCTTCCCTGTACCTGTTGGCATTCTCTTCCCCTCCTTATTGTTTTACTATGATTTTATTAGATTGTAAGCCTATGCGGCAGAGTCTTGCTATTTACTGTTTTACTCTGTACAGCACCATGTACATTGATGGTGCTATATAAATAAATAATAATAATAATAATAATAATAATAATAATAATAATAATAAGGGTGAGATCAGTCAAGTCTACTAGAGACTGGCTGCAAAAGATTTGGCTCATTATTTCAAACCAATATGTGAAATTTAAATTTCCTTTTCTCTAATGCTTTTCTCCATGTCTACCTCTCTTCCCTTTGTTCATTCTCATTCTGGTTTAAGTTTTTTACTCTGACTCCTGCCTCTGGCATTTTTCTTGTCTTCATTCTGCTGGATCATACCCTGTTCATACCCTGCTTTCTTAACGCTTTCCTGCTTTCTTTGGCTAGTCTTTATTTTGGATCCCTGTCACATTTATTAGGGTTGTTCTTCTAAAGATGCATTATATATGCCTACCCAGAAGTGAGTCCCTTTCAGTTCAATGGAGGCTTCCTCCTTGGTATAGGATTGAAGCCTTAATCAATACTGACTCCCACTGAGGACTTCTTAAGTATTTTGGAATAACAACTGAAGTCCTGCAGATGGCAGCAAAACTCACCAGCGCAAATTTGTTGACTTTGCTGAAATTGGGTTCTTGCCCAATGCCTTTAAAGTGGTGTGTTCACATGTACCTTATTTTAGTTGATAAAGCAAATAGCTTCCTGGGAGAGAGAGAGAGAGAGAGAGAGAGAGAGAGAGAGAGAGAGAGAAGACATTAAATATGAAATGTATTGCTGATTAAAATAAGATGACTGCATCAGGTAAGCAAAAGTGAGGAAGAAATCCTGAAGGTTTTTTTAAATCATCATCATCATCATCATCATCATCATCATCATCATCATCATCATCCCATCCTGCTTATGTCCATGTAATATGGACTGTAGAAAATCATCTACAAAGCAGAAAAAAGCAGAGCAGCCCTCTGGAATATATTCTGGTTATGGCCTGATTTGTACCTCTTGTTCTTGCTGCCTACCCAGAGCCACAAAATGGTGTTGTCACACACCAGTGGGCCATAATACATGACTGGAACTGCGGGAAAAGAGCACAACAAGTTTAATTCCTATGCAGCACACCAAGATGTGTTTTGTTCTGGATTAATGCCATTTTACGGATCATTAACTGCCACACACCTGAGATGAGGCAGCATTCAAGCGCAGTACACACAACATACTGCTTGTTGATTGGGTTGTGCCTGCTTTCACATTCTGTTCTTATACATACAAACTTAATTGAGTATATGCCAAGGTGGTGCTTCTGCAAATGAAGTCAGCAGTGTCCAGGACAATAATGGTCAGATTCTGTGCTTGCTTGTGCAAACACATCTGCACTTGTGAAGCCTGTTGACATTTGTCAGAGTTCTGTAGATTCACTTGAGCAGAGTATACAGCTCAATGTTGGAACACAAGCTTTGCATCTAGACAGTATCAGATTCAGGCATTACTTTAAACCTGAATCTAGCAGCTACGTATTTTTTTTCCATTTTTACTCTATAGTGGGCCCAATCTGGTTCATAAAAGCAACCCCCCCACATACCTTTTCACGCTAGGGTCCTGATCCAGATTTGAGCCCTGTGCCCCAGTCTAGAGTAAAAATGAAGAGATGTAACTTCTAGTTATAGATTTGAAGTATTGTGTTTGGCCCCCTGTCCCTGATACCTCCGTTTAAAAGGATCTGGGATAAAAGGGCTGCAAAAGGCTGTGCCTGAGACCCAGGGAAGCAGGAAACCCAGGGAAGCAGCAGCCAGAGTAGACAGTGTTGGGCTAAATGAACTGATAGCTCAGCTCTTTATGAGGGAATTTGCTAATTGCATCTGCCTTTAGCTGTTGGACAGCAACTATTGAATCTATACAACACATCTGGCATCATCTACCATCACTTCTTTGTTGTGGACAGCTTAAAACTACGCATATAATATTTCTCTCTAAACACAGGTACCAATGGCATTTAAGGCTTGACAGGTTTTAAGCACATTTTAATTAAACTTCCTTGTTTCTATGTCTTAGGTAAAAATGCATTTAACAGCAAACTGTCACGTTTACCTAAGAGAGATTAGGATGCTGGCTGGTGTAGACATAGTTCACATTTATATGGGAGCTACTCTGACTGTGTTTCCTTAATAATTGTGTTTCCATGATTCTATTGTCTAACCAAAAGTGCAGGAAAAAGTCACCAAAAAAAGTGACCTCATGAGTGATACTAAATATATTATTCTATTATTATTACAGTGCCATCAGTGTAGCTTATAGCGTTTCAAAAGCAAAAAATAGACCTGTATCTGCCCCACATTTATTTGTTCTGTTTCATTTCAAGGATTTATGAGTCACTTTTTTAACCAACAGCTATGTAAAAATCTCTCCCAAGGAGCATTCAATCTAAAATGGACAAGAAAGGAAGATAGCAGTGAGTGGTGGTAGTGATGAGACATGGGTAGCAAAGGATGAGGTTAGGACAACAGATTTATGAACAAAGGGGATTGAAAGGAAAAGAAGAAGTTGTAGCATCATTTCCATCAGGGATGGAATTCAATACAAAGGAGATGGCAATGTAGAAGAGCTGCATTTGTTATAGAGCAAGAGACCTTTGGGAAGCTGAGGGGGATAAAGATGGAAGAGTGAAGGTCAAGTTGAAAATGATGGTAACAAGCCATTGGATAAACACAATGCCAGTTTAGTGTAGGGAGACTCAGGCCATTTCTATACCTGCCTTTTCCCCCGGGACTGTCCCTGGATCATCTCTGTGCAGCCAAATGACACACGGGATCCTGGAAGCAGGCAGGGATGATCGCTCCATTTTCCTGGGATAATCCTTAGGTGTAGAAAGGACCTCAGATTCAAATCTCTGCTCAGCCATGAGCCTGCCTTGGGGACCCTGAGCTACTCACTCCCCATCAGCATAAAAACCCCTCCAACATCATTGTGAGGATAAAATGGGAATGCCCTGTGTACCTGAGCTCCTTGGAGGAAATGCAAGATCCAAATGAGATAATAATATTATGTCTTTTTATTATATAGCAATTTAAAATACTCCTAATGTAGAACGTGTGTGTCAAGTTGTCTTTATGGCACTTAGTAATCTATTGATTTATTGCAGTAGCTTAAAATCAAGGGTAAGCAGATAAGGGTGAGTCATTTTCAAATATTAATGTGATATTGTATTTCCTTCAGAGAAGACCATCTCACTATTGATACCCAACCCCAACCCCCCACAACCCACCCACCCCAACGACTTGTAATACTGTCAAAAGATCCTTAGAGCTTTAAATACAGGCATATAATGCAGAGCGACAGCCTCACATCACCCATTCCCATTTACTGTGGAAGGGTTGTGTAGGAAGGATTGTAAATACCAGCTTTTAATTATCAAGTTTATTTATAATTCATTAATGGGAAGTAGATAAACAGTCAGGGCTAGGATTGGAATGCAAGAAGGCTAAATTGAAAATAGCTGGCTGTACAGATTAAAAGGGGAAATATTGACGTAGACTCAAGGTTGAAAATTTTCTCCCTTCATTTTGCTTTGCTGCAGTTATTCATTAAGTCCATAGTGTGCAACCCACTTACTCAACAGCAGTCTGATTGGTTTTAATAGAACTCCGTGTGAATGAGTAGTCTATGGTTGCATCTGTAGAGAATGTGGTAGAAAAATCCTTGTTGGGGATCATGTTCAGCTCTAGAAGTTGAAACTTAGGGCATGTCTAGACCAGGCAATATCCTGGGGATGCAGCTGTCCCAGTTTCTTCCCAGTTCCTCGTGAGTAAACGCGAGAAGCCGGGAACCGGGCATGGGGCACGGAGCTTTTCAAGTGCTCCATGCCCATTGGGAGTGGGAGGGGGAGGGGGATTTTTTAAAAAACACACACACACACACTAACCTTTGCAATGGAGCACTCGTGCGCTCATTTTCAATAAAATAATAATTTTAAAATGGCGGGCGCGATGTCCTCTTCCTCCCGGGACATCGTGCACTGCGTGTAGATTGAGAGGGTGGGTCTCGCGATCACCATATCATGAGATCCCTGCCCTCCCTAGGTCTAGACATGCCCTTAGGTGATCCAGAGGACTACAGCTCATGTTTTGTATATTTATTAATTTATTTATTAATACAATTGGAGCATCTAACTCTTAGCATGTTCGAAGTTGTGATATAGTATTCCTTCTTGCCAGAAGAGCTTTCTAGCCAGTAGTGACCAAGGTCACTAGTCTGATTAAGCCCACATCTTTTAAAAAAAATCATGTCAGACTCCACCTCCATCCCCAAAGGATCTAAAACCATATTGGTGCACATTTATGATGATGATGCCATCGATGTGCATAGTGCTTTACAAAGTCCGTGGTCTGTGGAGATTACAGTCCAAAACAGAGGAAACAACAGCTAAAGGAAGGGAAATGGAGACAGGCCTAAACAGGGAAAAATATGATTGTTTCATTTACACGTAATTAGGCTTAGCTACAGGCTAAATTACAGTAGGGCATGGTAAATATAGGGTTGAGCCAAATGGTTTTGAGTGTATATTTGAAGGAAGTAAAATGCTGAGCAAAGTAATCGCAATGAAAATACGGAATCAAAAATTATACTAGTAGTGGACACTCCAGCCTTCAGTAAGAACTGTATTTCAATGGTGGAAATTAGCTATGCCTGAAAAACTAGGGAGTTTAGACCTAAAAGTGAAGTTGCAGACATGCATAGACTGTTTGGTTCTCAAGGGAAGGAATATGTTGGTGTGATAGATCAAGGAGAGGGGAATCAGTAACAAGGAGTCCTCAAGTCCTTGAGAGCAGAAGAAGAAGGAAAGCAAAGGGTTATGTGAGCATTTGGAGTGCAGTGGAAGGAACAGGTTGAAAGGAAAGTTATCCTAAGGGGAAGGGGAGTCTGCTCCAGCTATTCAGGCACTATCGGTCTAATCTAAATCTAAAATTATTTCTAAGCCACCTTTTAGGGTGGAACCCTCTCAAGACCATAGACAGATTGCAAGACTGCAAGCAGGAATCTGCTCAGAGCTTGCAACACAATATATACTCTCAACATTGTGCATTGTGGACTTGTCCCCTGCTTCTTCAAGTCTTTCTCAACATAATTGTTCCTACTGTTGAACTTCATAGTTGACCACCTCTTCTAGAAGAGAAGGGCAACTGTGGGACCCCCAAAGTCTTGAGGAAAACAAAAGGAAGGCACAAAATGGGCCTCAGCTGCATTCATTCTCACTACTGAAGCCAGGGGAAAACACACACTTAAAAGCTGAGGCTCCAACTTAGGCCACAGCTAGACCTAAGGTTTATCCTGGGATCATCCTGTATCTTTAACGGTTGTATTGAAAGGGGAATTTCAGCAGGTGTCATTTGCATGCAGACAGAACTTGGTGAAATTCCCTCTTCTTCACAACAGTTAAAGCTGTAGGAGCTATATTAGAGTGAGCAGATACAAAAGAGGGCAGGGCTCCTGCAGCTTTAGCAGTTGTGATGAAGAGAGAATTTCACCAGGTGCTGCATGCATACAAATGACACCCAGATCTAAACCAAGCAGGATATAAGACTTTGAAAACCGTTTGAAAACTGTATATGTAGTGTGTCCTGAGCCTAAACAGTTGTCACTACTGTTATAAACCATTATAAAGCAGTAGTGTAGATCCTGCCCTGCTGAAATTACCCTTCAATACAACTGTTAAAGATACAGGAGCCCTGTCCTCCTTTTCATATGGTCACCCAACCTCTAGCTCAGAGGTAGAACACATGCTTTGCATGCAGAAGGTCCCAGGTTCAATCCCAGGCATCTCCAGGTAGAACTAGGAAAAGATCCTGTCTTAAAATCTAGAGTGTCACTGCCAGTTAGTGTTGAAAATACCGGGCTAGATGGACCAAGAATCTGCCACAGCATAAGGCAGCTTCCTATGTCTGTTTGGTTCACCCTAAAAGCGAGCTACTTCACTACACTGTATAAATAGAAGGGCTAAAGGAAGTACTGGAAAGGCCTGTTAAAATGAAACAAGAGTGTGGCAGGCTTGGAGTGCGGATGCTACACTGGTGCAGACAGATTATTGTCACTCATTTACTGTTGGACAATAGACCAGCCATATATGACAGCACACCAGGGGTTGGATAAACCTTTTCCTGCTTGCCTGGGACTGTAGAAACTTGGTGGCTGGAAAGAACCTAGCAGGCCACATTCCCTGGTAGCGTTCAACACAGTGGGTCATACATTCTTTAGGGCAGGATCTACAGGACTGCTTTAAAGCGCTTTATAAGAGGTTTGACAACTGTTGGGTCTCAGGACACACTCCATATACAGTTGTCATTCTCTTCTATGAGCAAACATGGTCAGTATAATGAGAGCTGATGTAGTGCTGTGGCAAAGAGCCACCGATTACTTACTGATTTATTTAAATTATTTATTAGCTGCATTTGCAGTGACCGAGGTGGTACATGGTAACAAAGAAAACAAAATACATTTGAACAAATTCCAGCAGCAATCCAAACACATCCAACCAGAAAAAACAGCACCAATATATGTACATTGATGGTGCTAAATAAATAAATAAATAAATATTGTTCAAGACTAGCCAACTGGTTCAACAGCCACATGGAAGAGATATATTTTGTGTCCTCTACAGTGGAAGACCAAAAATAGAAGGAGGTTTGCATCTCTAAAGGAGGAGTTCATCCCTTGGCCTTGGGGGACCCTCCTTGTAATGACACCTCTCATTTCACATGGAGTTGGAATTTTCAGCAGGGCGTTTGAAGAAGATTGAATCTGATGTCAGAGACAAAATAAAGAGAAGCACTTTCTGGGATATGTAAACCCAGATCATAGTGTACTTTATGAATAAGTACCAGCTACCAGCTCCTTGAATTGAACCCAGAAGCATTGTAGCAGCCAGTGCTGCTAGAACATGATCAACTGAATGTGACTGCAACTTTCTGCAGTTCTACAGGAAGAATTAGTTTAGTTTATTTATGTGCTGCTTTGCCATGTGGACTGTGCCCAAGCTGGCACACAATGAATATTGCATTTAGTAGTTATATGACTTTTTGTTGTTGTTCGATTTATGTTGTTGTTCGATTTAATATCACCCTGATATTTTTTGATGGACAGATTATAAATATCCTAATTAATTAAAATGCAAAAGTATAAGGTTATCATAGAGATTCTAGTGAAATTTATAAGAAGGAATTTTAATACTCAAAAATACTATGCAAATGCTTTTGTAATTAATAAATTATTTTTAATTCTGGCACTTATTAATTTAAATTTGACCATCTAGAAAACGTAATAGTTTCATTTTCTTGATGTTTAGTAATTTAGGGTGCAATCCTATTATGTTTAGACACATAGACATTCTACAACTCACAGCATGCACCAGCCAGCCATGCTTCCTGCGGGATGCTGGGAGTTGTAGGGCTTTTCTGTCTAAACAGGCATAGAATTGCACCCTTAGGGTACAAATCTATGTGAATTGGCGGCTGCCAAGGATCTAAAGCAGGGCGGGAGGACAGCCGGAATGATCCTCACCTCTGCACTCCAGCCAACTTGCATTTCTGCTAGATGGGTGATTTCACCCATTTAGCAGCAATGCCTTGGAGGGAGAAGGAAGGATGTTGGGCAGTTTCCTCCCCTCCCTGCCCCCAGAAATGCCCCCTTTTCCCTGACTCCACACTCTGTTCTTTTAGCGTGGAAAGGTAGCCAGGGTAGTCCTCCCCATGCCTGTTATGAGGGGGAGGGGAGGGGGAGGGGGACGGGAGCACAATTTCCTAGGTCGGAGCCCTAACTCCAACCTTAGAGCCAGGAAATCAGAGGATCCTATCCCCACCTTCCACCCCAGATTCTGTCTGGGGTGTGTGAGCTAGGATTGTTTCATCTGTTTCATATAATTTCAGTTTCTTTCATTCTGCATGACAGGGTTTCAACCAAACATTAGCCTTTATGTTGAATTAATGATGATGTATCAAATAGGAAGAAAAATACACCTAATCTGTACATCCAATCATCTTTCTTTCAATATTTGATCTGTACATCCAATCAACTTTCTTTCAATATTTGAAAACTTTTTTTAGTATCTTATGTTAAATTTGCTTCAAATCTGAAAGGGTGACTACAATTAATTGGTCAATTTGAGTTAATATCAAAGAATAACAGCATGTGTGCCTAATACCTGTATTACTTATTTTATGCACTTCATTAGTTCTGATTCTTTCTGGCTTGATCTGGTACAGCTTTAACACAAAGTTGTAAAAGGGACAGAAATCAGCCCTTGGAAGTCTTATTCCAGTATTATCCTTAATGAGTCATGGATGTGGATTGAGAGGAAAATGTGTGCCTTAAATTTCCAAACATCAAAGGATGCTTAACACTGGTGATAATAAACTTTAATTTCTTTTACTTAAGAAAGGCCCAGATAATTAATGATTATGTGTTTTGATTAGAAAATTAACATTAGTAACAGTAATGAGAAGATTGCTGAATTTCGATGTTATAAGAGCCTTTTAAAGTGTTATTTGGCAAGAAAGGTATTGGATTAAATGTTCCTGAGTATGGAAGTTTTGGAGCTGGTTCTCTGAAAGTTTTGCTAATGCAGCTTTGTATTGTATAACATTACCCAGTACCATTCTGATCAACACAGCGTAGCATTAGACTCAAGGGTAAAATAATCCAGGACTCCCTATACTTACCGTACAGGACTTTCAGTACATTCAAAGAACTTGTTCCATTAAAAGAGCTTTCCCGATCAATTAAAAGGGTGCATTCCAGGTTACTGCAATACACCCTATGTCTTGAAGACAGTCCAGAAACTTAAATTGGTTGAGAATTAGGTAGCAAGAGAGACCATATTAGGCCAATTTTGTGTCATGCTCATTTGCTTTCAGTTTGTTTCCAGGCTTAATTCAATATGTTCGATTTGGTCTTCAAATTGTGGGGCTTTAAATAGCTTGGTTGTGGAGCAACATATCTCAAGAATCCCCTCCTTCTGTATGAACCTTCTTGAGAGTTGCACTCAGTTTCAAGGTCCTCCTCATCGTCCCTTCGCCAGCAGAAGTGCAGCTGGTGGGGGTTTCACCTAAACTATGCAATAGCCTTCCAAGAGAGGTTTGTCAAGTCCTCTTTTTGCATTCTTTAAAATAGAAACTTCAGACTATTTTATTCTGATATGCATTTTTAGTTGAACCTTTGTTATGTATTTAGTCTGTTGCTGTTGGTTTTGATGATGCTGTTTTACTTCTGTTTGTTTTATTGTTAGGATTGCTTTTAATTCTGTTATTTATAATAATAAAAGATAATAATCTTCTTTTAAAGCCATCCTATTTGTTGTAGTGAATTCCATAGCTTAACTATGCGCTGTGTGAAAAAGTATTTCCTTTCTCATTTCTGAATCTCTCACCTCGGGTTCTATAGGGAGAAAAATGTCTCCCTACCTGCTTTCTCAACACCATACATAATTTTGTACACCTTTATGATGTCTCCACTCACTTGCCTTCTCTTTAACATAAACAGCCCCAGAAATGTTGTAACATTTCATCATACAGGAGTTGCTCCAGCCCCTTGATCATTTTAGTTCCCCTTTTCTGCACTTTTTCCAACGCTACAATATACTTTTTAAGTGGTGACAACTGTACACACATTCCAACTGTAGTCACACCATATGCAGTATGATATTGGCAATTTTATCATCAATTCCTTTCCTAATTATGCCTAACATGGAACATTTTCACCAAGCTGTCCACCACAACCCTAAGATCACTTTCTTCATTAGTCACTGCTAGCTGAGATCCCATCAGTGTATATGTGAAATTAGTGTCTCCCCTCCCCAATCTGCATCACTTCACACTTGCTTACACTGAACTGCATTTGCCATTTTGATGCCCGTTCACCCAGTTGTGTGTGTGCAGGGGATTTCTGGCACTCTTAGCAATCTGTTTTTGTTTAACCAGAATTTGGTGTTGCTGGCAAATTTGGCAACTTCACTGCTCACTTCTAATTTCAGATCATTTATTAACTATTTGAAAAGTATTGGTCCCAATACGCTGTGGGACCCCACTGTTTACATTTATCCATTGGGAGAATTTATCTTGTAAATTTCCTGTCCTCTATTCTTAACCAAGTTACTGATCTATAAGAACATACCAGCCTGTAATTTCCCAGATTTGCCCCAAGATCCATTTTAAAAAATTGGCATTACAGTGGTCATTCTCCAATCCTCTGGTACAGAGTTTTATCTTAGGGAAATGTTACATATTTTTGTTAGAAGACCAGAATTTTCACATTTCAGTTCTTTAAGAACTCTAAGATGGATACCATCTGGGCCTGATTATTAGCTTTCAATTTGTCAATAAGGTTGAGTGTCATCTTTTTTCTTTGGTGGTGCAATGAATCCTCCTACCTCTTTTTTTTTTTTTTTTTTTTTTTACATTTTTATACCGCCCAATAGCCGAAGCTCTCTGGGCGGTTCACAAAAATTAAAACCACAATAAAACACCCAACAGGTTAAACCTCTCCAACGTAGATCTGGGTGTGCAGAATGTTCCCACTCTCCTAATAGTCTAATTACCTTAGCCTGATCTTCAGGAAAAAATGTTCCTTTCTTTTAACTGAAAGGAAGGATTCAAGGAGGTTCCAAGCAACTTCAGTACAAGATTCAAAAGCTGAGGGCCAATAGAGGTTTAAGTGGCAAGTGCGCGTCCTACGTGTTTATTGATGCTTGCAGTTTTAAAAACCATAAAGTGTAAAGAGGTGTGTTAAAGTGGACCGAGGTTGGGGAGTTTCAATTAAAATTCATTAATCATAGTTCATTTTAAATTTGAATTTGGATATTCGATCCCTTTCTGTTAGTGAAATATAAAATTTGCTTACACTGTGTTGTTTGAAAGCTAATTTCTTAATAATTTCCCATTTCAATCATCAGGGTTGGGAGCAGGGCCTTTACAGTCATGGTTCCAGGTCTGTGGTATTCCCTATCTGGAGAGGCTTGCCAATATTTCACAGTGACTTGCAGAGACAAGTTACATTTTTGTTGAATCAAGTGTTCGATATCAAAGAAGAGTTAAAAATAATCTGGCATTAACATGTTAATAAATCTGGCATTTGAAACTCCTAATTCATTAGATTTCTAGTGGGGGAAATCATTGAATTAATCTTTTTGCAATTCCGGGGGTTTCAAATTCAGGTGCAGTGAATGGATAATGGAATTAGCTTGAAAGAAAATTAAAAGCCTTTCTCATATTATCCATGTGATTCTGTAATTATTTGCCTTGTAGTAACTTATTTGCCTTGTGTTTACTGCAGCTGAAAAATCATAATACAATTATGAAACCATTAAAGAATCATCTCTTTGTAATTTGTGTTTCATCTGATTCTGCTATTTAATTGAAAAATCAAAATGCACAATTTACCAGCATTAATGATCTTTGATTGATATGGATAGATCAAAAGAGGTTCAAAGGACATACATAACACAGCAGGCTCTTTTTCTAAAATTGATGAAATAGAATGTTGCACACCTCAGTATTCAAATGTTAGATAAAGCATCCTGGGGCTGTATTAGACAGTGAATTGGGTCCGTCTTTTAAGATAAGCAAAACAAAAACAAAAAAATCAGCTTTAATGTCTTTACTATTCCATATGCTAGCAAACACAAAATAATAGATTAGAAAAAAATACAAAATTATGTCTTTTTTGTGATGCCACCCTGAAGACTACATGCCGTTTTTTTTCTTCGGGATATAAAGCAGTTGTACATATTGTTTTGTTATGGAATTGTGCATGGTCGGTTGGATCCAGACTAAATTACAGAGCAATCTTGTACATCTCTATTGAGAAGCAAGCTCTATTGAATTCAATGGGACTTACTCTCAAAGATGACAGCCTTTGCCCTGTTTAGACCCATTCAAACCAATGGGGCAAGGTATACATGACTAACTTAAGTCCCATTGTTTTCAGTGGGCCTAAAACAGGCTTACTTAGGGGATGTCTACACCATACTTTTATCCCAGGGTCATCCCTGGATCGTCCCTGTGCGTCCAAATGGCACACAGGGATCCTGGGGGCAAGCAGGGATTACCCCCTCCATTTTCCTGGGATAACCGAGTCCTCAGTTATCCCAATTTTGCCTGTGTTTCTGGGACTATACTGAGGGCCACGGGCAGTGTGGCACCCACTCCCAGCTTCTCCCTTCCTCCCTGCAAGTAGCGGAGCTCTTAAAACGAGCACAGAGCTACACGGGGGCAGTCTGTTCCCATCGGGGGTGGTGGGTGGTGGAACAGTTTAATAGATTTTTTTAAAAAACTTCCAGGTGCTGGAGCGCAATTGTGCAACTGGCTCCTCTTCGTTAAAAAAAATGATGGCTGTGATGTCCCTCTTCTCTTCCGGGATGTCGCACAGCCATCAAGACGCTGGGGGAGGATCATGGAAACAGGTAAGTCCGTGATCCTCCCCCCTTCCTCCCTCTATACCCTTAGGTGTAGACATATCCTCAGTCATCATGCAATCCACTGCATATGATTAGAAATGACCATTGTGTATGCTGTGTGTGTGGTTTGGAAGCTTCCACTGGCACAAGATGCAGCTGCCTGAATGCTAGTGTGATTCAGGAAATTCGAAAAGATAACTCATTTTATGCCAATTGCACTGGCTGCCAGGGCCAGACTCTCAGAAGGACCACTTTTATCAATATAATCCTACAAGTACACTAAGATATATGGCAGGGGTCCTCCTCATATGCCCACCATTGAGATCTGTTCGGTTAGCATGCACAAGAGAGAAGGCCCAATTATGGGTGGTTCCAACACTGTGGAACTCCCTTCCTGTTGACATGCACCTGGCCCCTTCTTTGCAGGTGTTTCAGCAAGCAGTAAAGGCCTTTAGGTTTAAAGCTGCCAGAAATTGAATTTGTAACTGACTTTTCTGTTCAAAGCAGCCTCACAAAGTATTCTGTATACTTGCTGCTATGGCTGTTATATATTGTATATCAATGTGCTCTTGATTGTATGCCACTTTGTTAGAGTGTAATCTTGAAAACCAGTTAAAATACTTTAAATAACAAATAAATAAGTATCCCAGTTAAAGATGTAAAATTTCCGGAAATTTTGAAGCCATGGGGCGGGGAAAGTGTTTTCCGCCGGGTTTTTGGGGGGTGGGGCAGGGCTGGGGACAAAAAGTTTTGGAAAAAAAATTAAAAATGCAGTATTAGCACTTTTTACAGATTGGAAGTCACTTCGTTACTTTAGGAACATAAAATGTAATTATGTACAAGTTGGTTTGTCATAAAATCACATTTGGTATATTAAAAGTACAATATGTTCAAGCAATTATTACAAATTGAATTTACTTTTTAAATTTTTTGCTTTTTTTGGTGTGGAGAGGTAACAAATGGAGCTACAAGCTCCTGAATCATAAGAAACCTCTTTAGTTTTGACAGTTTATGAGGAGCAGGGAAAAAAATATTTATTTATTTATTACATTTTTATAGCATCCAATAGCCGAAGCGCTCTGGGCAGTTCTCAAAAATTAAAACCATAATAAAACAACCAACAGGTTAAAAACACAATTTTAAAAACCAACAAACACAAGAAACCATCATAAACCATGTTTATGCTAACATTAGTAACAAAGAAAATTATTTATGTCTCCACCAGTCCTCCACAGTGTCAAGCACACATAAATCACCCATTCTAATAAAAAGAACTAAGAAAAAGGTGGGACCAAGAAAAAGGTGGGACCAAGATTCAATGAATGCGCATGAAATTTAATCAGGCTCATTTTCTGAGCTATAGCTATCAGTTTCCGGCCTTAGCTAGACCTAAGGTTTATCCCAGGATCATCCCAGGACATCCCTGCCTGCTCCCGGGATCCCCTGTGTGTCATTTACATGAATAGGGATGACCCCAGGACAATCCCAGGATAAGCCTTATGTCTAGCTAAGGCCTTGGTCTCTGCTTCAATGGCAGTGTCCCCAGAGGCAGAAATGCATGTTGCTCTTGCACTTGAGAGTTGTAGTCTCAGTTTGCAACCTAGGACTTGCTTGTCCTCAGTGCACAGAAATTGTAATAATCTGATACTGTACATAGTTTTTAGAAATCATTTGGAGAAGTAAATATATGAACACCTTCTATTAAACATTTTTATTCATCTTGCTAAAATAAAACATTACATAATCCATTTTTTTCTTCATTTCCGCCCTCCCCAATTTTTCCAATTATTCAGAACCTCCTCCCCCAAAAAAGGCTTTGGAAAAAACCCAGAAAAACCCATTTACCCCTCCTCCCGAATTTTTCCGTTCCCTCCCCCCGCCGGCCTTCTCATCTCTAGTCCCAGAGAAGCATGGGTAGTTTGTTTTGCCTGGAATAGCAAGTGTAGGAGATGGGGTGATTGTAGCAACTGGGTGGGCAGCAGGTAAAATTGTGGCTGAAAGCTCACAGAAGGCATTCTGTGCATTGTCGAACCTTAGTGCTTAGGCAGCATTTGGACACTAGAGAAAGAAGGGACAAGGTTTTAGAAGGAGGACAAGGCTCGGTGGACATTGTCTCTGAGCGTTCAGATGGACTGGTATTGGAATTGTGGGAATCTTCATCACTTGGGCCAGTCCATCCACTCTGGAGTTTTCTGTTTGCCCAAGCATGACTAACCAACCCCCTCATTGTGCTACTGTGGCAGCTGCCTGTGGCTTCATGCCCAGACTGTGTTGGCGTAATGTCAGGTGCCACCATTTCTTTGCAGCTTCAGGCTACAAGTGTGAACTAGCTTCTCTGGATGCGCATATACATACCACCCCATGTAATAAATCACAGTATACAGGTCCTAGATTTGCTTCGCGCATTCCCACCATACTTTTGGGCAGGAAAAATGCACCTCTTATAACATTTTTCACAGCTGCATGGGGTGCAGAAGAAAGAGCTATCCCCTCTATTCTTTTTTCCAACAGACCAGTTTCTGGTTGTGCAGACAGCAAATAGGCAAGTGCTTACATCAACCGTCTCAGCAAAATTAGACAGCTGTATTGGTAATCTTGCTCCAGTCTGTGCACTGACAAGCAGTGCATGAGTAATGCAAGAGGTCTTCCCAATGTGACCCTCTTGCAGAGCAATAATGAACAAAAAAAATCTGCATTATCAGCCATTAGTATACACCAGAATTAGGATCAAGAGTAGGAAAGATGAGCCCTTAAATATATCTTTATTACATTTTGTACTAGAGGTCAAGATAAGTAAGGAAATAGTACCTTATGAACATTTTGGCATGTTTTAATATTTTAGATTGGTTTGGACTCTGTTCTTTTCAAGCAAAATATTCAAAGCTTGGTGGATTTATTGTGTCTTATACAGCAGGCTATATGACCTGTAAAAATATTTCCATTTAAATTACAGTTTGGATGAACAGATAAATGCATTAAGGGTGATCTTTCATGCTCTGTTTCAAAGGTAATGAAAATATTACTTTGAAATAGAAATCCATTTACCTGCAGAGGCGTTCATTACCAGCTGTAATCTCAAGATTAATAGTCAATAGATATTGGCGATTGTGAATAAACCCTGCCATCTCTTAACATCCAAATATGTGCAGAGGAAGAGAGAAATGTCATTACCGGGTACTTCTCTCTTATGCTTGCTTTTTAACAAAAAAGGTACAATGTAACAGCTGTAGATGGGGCTTTTCAATCCTTATTTACACTGAAAAATCAGGTCTGACCATTCTGCTGACTATAATCAACAAGAGATTACCTGGTAAGAGAAAGCAATGCATAAAACATCATTTCTCAACAATCGGGTGAAGTAGAAGCAAAAGGCCTTCTGTTCATGAACATGGAAGTCCTCAAGGAAAAGCTCTCCGACTCACAAATACCATGTTGTATAATTATTCACTTATGTAAGGTGAGCTACAGGTGCATGGAAGATTCATTGACTAGAATTTTAATGGCAAAGTCTGTGAATTGACTGGGCATTTTCACCAATACCTAAAATTAGATGTGCATTATATACTTGAAGATAAGGCTCTTTTCATTTCGAGTGGAAGCATGAGAAAAGTCACAAATTCTGACCCCAAGGCAAATTCAGTTGTCTCAAGGACAGTACTGTAGCGTCTAGGATGCGAAAACAGGCCTGGCAAATGAATCTCTGTAATGTTTTCTATGACATTGAAGAGATTGCAGATTAGAATCATGAACTGGATCTCAAGGCTAATCCAACATTCATTAGTGACTGGAGAAGGCAAGGGAAACTGTTGCCAAATTCAGGCTAGCTGCTTCCCATTTACCTCATGGAAAACAAATGGAAATGTATTCCTCTTGGACTGGAAGGGAGGAGGGAGGATGCCAATAGTTTGGGATTTAATAGGAACTATTTACTATTAATTTTAATTCTATGGGGAAATGACATTTTTAACTCTGTGGGGAAATACAGCTCATCCTTTTTAGCCACACATTTGCTGGTGACAGTGTGGAACACACAACACATAGTTAAACTATGGAATTTACTACCACAAGGTGTAAGGATGGCTGCCAATTTGGATGGCTTTAAAAGGGGTGGTGGTGGATAAATTTCTGGAGGAGAAGGCTATCAATGGCTACTAGTTTTGAAGGCTATGTGCTACCTCCAATATATACCACGGTTGTTGGGGAACATGGGCAGAAGGGTGCTGTTGCAGCTGTGTCCTGCATGTGGGTTCCTGGTCGACAGCTGGTTGTGTGAACAGAGTGCTGGACTAGATGGAGCCAGTGTGGTGTAGCGGGGTTAAAGTGTCAGACTGGGAGTTGGGAGATTTGGGTTCTAGCCCCCACTTGGCCATGGAATCCCACTGGGTGACTTTGGGCCAGTCACAGATTCTCAGTCCAACCCACCTCACAGGGTTGTTGTTGTTGTGAGGATAAAATGGAGAGGAGGATTAAGTATGCTGCCTTGGGTTCCTTGGAAGAAAGAAGGCGGGATATAAATGCAATAATAAAATACATACATACATACATACACCCTTGATCTGAGCCAGCATGGTTCTTCTTATTTTCTTATGGTCCTAAACAGAAAATAAGGATGTACACTGGGTTAATAAGGATGTATACTGGGCGAATTAATGGTGTTGTGAACATCATCATCAACAGCAGCAGCAACAACAACAACAACATATTCATTATTAGGCATTGCAACAAACAAACAAACAAACAAACCCCTTAACTGCTCAGCTAAGGGAAGTGGAGATGCTTCATTTAGCATGTTGATGAACGGGACCTCGGGTTTTAACCTATTGTGAAATCCTGCAGAGTTATAGGACATATGTACAATATTGCCTTAAAAGTTATATGAAACTAATTAAATCCCCAGAGAATTTGGGGGTTGGTAGTTTGATAAGAAGCTGAGAATTTTGTGAGAGGAAGAAGTACCTCTAACATTCCCTTTCCCCTGAGTAGAGGAAATGTCTCAAGGGAGGGGCCATGGCTCAGCAGTAGAGTACCTGCTTTGCATGCTTAAGGTCCCAAGTTCGATCCTGGGCATTTCTAGTTAAAAAAGGATAAAGTACCAGGTGGTGGGAAAGACTATTTTGTTTGAGATCCTAAAGAGCTGCTGCCAGTCAGAATGGACAATAGTGGGGAAGATGGACAAAGAGTCTTACCTAGTATAAGGCAAGATCCTATATGGTTCTCTACATTAAAGCAAAAATCCTGCACCCTTACTGGGCTTTCTTCTTGCTGAGTCTTTCAAAGATTACGACAGGCACAATGTACGTGCCTCCCCCTTTCCTCCCACCCTTTTTGGGGAGGCTGTTTCCTTTATGGGAAAGTTCCATATGTTCCATTTATACAGCCAACAGATAGCACTGCAGAAGTGCAGCAATATTGTGTTATTCCTAAAATATACCTGCTCTTTGATGACCATGTATATTGGTTACTGCATTTTCAGTGAGTTAAATCATGGTGGAATAAAGCTAAACAAAAAACAAAAAACAGTGGGAGAGGTACTGGAGAATGACGACATTGTGAAAAAGACCCCCAGTCTTCAGTGAGTAACTAAGCTTGATTGCACTACATAAGCTCTGTGTGAGAGAGCCCTTAGACTATTTACATAGGTATGCACATAGCATGTTGTTTTGCAGGATCCTTTCTCAGAAATTATTGCAAAATTAGCATAATCTGAAGACATGTATTGTAGAGAAATTGTTATTTGCTCGTGTACCAACATTTTTGATATGTTCCAACATACTTTATGTATCAACATATTAGGGTGCAATCCTATGAGGCTGCTGAGTATCCAGTGCAGAGTGGCTAGAGGGCGGAGGTGATCTTTGTCTCTGCTTCGAGTCACCCTGCATTTTTGCTAGTTGGGTGATTTCGCCCATCTAGCAGCAGCACTGCAGAGGGGAAGGAAGGAGGCCGGGTCAGCCATATGAAAAGTCATATGGCCGCAGCCCCAGTCTCCTCCCCTCTTTGCCTCTGGGAATGTCCCCTTTTCCCATCTCCACACCCAGTTTCCGAGTGCAGAGACATAGCCAGAACCATGCTGGCTATGAGGAAGAAGGGGGAGCATGATTTCTGGGCTCTGAAGTCAGAGTCCTGTTTCTGACCTCAGAGCCCACAAACGCAACAATCCTATGTCCACCCAGACACTGTCTGGGAGACATAGGATTGCTCCCTCCCCATACCAAATATATCCCCAACATAAGTTTGACTACTATGCAGTATGGAGGCACAATATATACAAAGTTGTTTTTAAAAATAATAATAATCTTACTTTGAATAGCATCTTACTAAAAATGTGCACAACTGGTTCAAACATGCATATTATAATTCTTGATTCATTGTTTAATTTCCCAACACTTCATGCCATGAAACTGTACATGTGAACAAACTCCACTGGGATGGTTTGTGTTTGAGGCCTATGAGAAGAGATGGAAATTCTATCAGTGAGACAAAGGCCTTAGCTAGACTTACCTTATAGTCCGCAATGGAGGAGGGAAGATCTCGTGTTGTGATTAACGCGAGATCCCTCCTCCGTTTACACATGAGGCGCAATGACCTCAGGAAGAGAGGCGTCGCACCCGCCATTTTTTAATTTTTAAAGAGGACGGAGCACACGAACGCTCGTGCGCTAAAGGTAAGCTTCTTTTAAAAAAAAATAACTACTTTCCCCGCTCCCCCCACCCTAACCCTGATGGGCGCAGCACTCCTGAGGAGCACTGTGCCCCATGTGCAGCTCAGCGTGAGTAATTGTGCGGAGCTGGGTCAAACCCTGGCAAAGGGCCACATGTTCTGTGGTCTCAGGCTCAGCCTGGGACTGTGGAAAAAGCGGGCCCAAAGGGGAAGGCTCTATCCTGGGGCAAGGGAGGGATGATCCCTCCATTGATCCCGGGATCCCCTGTGCATCATGTGGACGCACAGGGACGATCCCGGGGTTCACCCTCTGATAAAAGCCCGGTCTAGCTAAGGCCAAAATCTAAGGCTCACAGATGCAAATCATCATTTATTATCACCATGTGTTGATCAAGCTGCACCCTGACTGTTTTTACTTTGCATTTTCCCACAACTCTAGACCAATCGGGGCAGGTAAAATAAAAGACCTGAGACAAAATCAAGTGACAGGATGACATCACAGTCTGTCAGTTCCAGTAAGGTGCAGCTTGTAGTTCATCTGTCCTAAACTTGACTTTGTCACTTTACACCCTGGTGGACATTTATTGTTGTCAGCTGAAGCTCCTTAAACTAGGGCAGCAATAAATACAAAAGCATGAGGAACTATACTGTATATCAAAATAAACTGAAAAGAAATAAAACACACAAACCTTAGTAATGACTTGTCCATTTTGACAGAACGCAATTCTAAAGAAATTCAGTGGCCCTGAGAGAAGACATGTGCTGGACAAACATTACATTTTATAGTTCTGTTATTCTTTTGATTAAACTCTGTGGGAAGTTTCACACAATCATTTTAATATTTTTTCCAGCTTGAATTGTCATTTTTCAGTTTGTTTTATTTATTTAATTATATTTTTTGTATCTGGTCAAGAGAGCAGGGCTCCTGCATCCTTAACTGTTGTGATGAAGAGGGAATTTCATCAGGTGCTGTATGCATGCAGATGACACCTGCTGAAATTCCTTTTTCTATACAACTGTTAAAGGTAGAGGAGCCCTGCCCTCCTTTCCATATGGTCACCTTAGCCATGCGTATAGTTGCCGTTACTTAGGTTCTAACTGAGGAATCCTTAATAACCTTCTGGGGAACACGGTTTGAGAACCACTGGCCTAGCTTAACTTCTAAAATCAATAATAAAGCTCCATGCTCTGCACCTTTAAAAACTGTGATTTGGACAGTTGTTGAAGACTGACATTGACTTATAGATTGATGTATTTTTTTTATCTCATTCAGATATGTAACAGTTCTGTAGCGCACTATATGCAGGTGAAGGAAACTGTTTTTATTAGTTTGGCCGAAGCAATCTCAAGAAGGTCAAGGCAATAAATAATTGTCAGAAATAGTAGACACACAAAAAGTTTCTTGCTTAGTAAGGAGTAGTGAAAAAGATAAAACCGTTTTGTCCCCAGAGAGAATTCATTACTCCGAGCTGATGTGTTAGATTTGTTCTTTGATTTAGGGATCATATTTTACAGAGGACAGCATCAGCTTGACTTTATAGGTAGCACTGGTTGTGTTGAACAAGAGCCATAAGAGTAATTAATGAAACGGATGCTGGTGTGGCATAGTGGCTTGGAGTAGTAGACCCACATTCAAATCCTTGCTTAGCTATGAAGCTTGCTAGTAAGTTAGGCTACGTAGTGAAGTTAGGTTGAAAACCAATGCCTAGGACATCTCCCAGGATTGTTGTGAGGATAAAATGAAAAAAAAATTCAAATATATATGTCCTCCTAACTCTCTTAGAGAAAGGGCAGAATATAAAGGGAAATAATCTTAACAAAATTCAATTCATACAAAATATGAAAGAAAAATATTGCTGAATAGTAAAACCAAAAAGGATTATTTTATTTATTTTACAAATATATTCTACTGATTTAGCCAATTAAAGGTAGCCTTTGGCAGCTTAAAAAGCATATGATAACATGTCAAAATATTATAATAAAAACAAGCACCAGCACAGCATAATAGATTCTAATGACAGTTAATATCCAGCTAGCGGAACCAAAACTTTAAAAATAAATAAATTGGTCTTAACCAGGTTGCTAAAAATAAAAAAAGGCCGGTGAGCAAGATAGGCAGGCATCCCTGGATAATGTATTCCACCAAATCAAGAACCGTCACCAAACAAGTCTCTGCATAGCCACCCACCTATCAAACCTCTGAAGAGCAGACGGGGAAACAGAACAAGGCCTCCATGGTGCAGATATCAGAACCTTGAAGGCAGAGATTAAAGAGAGGTGCCTGTATTACTTAGGCATCCCCTACCAGTTGCATGCTGGGAGTAGATGGGGGAAGCCCCCTTCTCTGCACCCACATAGAAACTAAGTAAGATTCTGCTATGATCATAAACAGAGTTGAATCTCAAGCACAGCAGAAGGTTGTGTACCCATTCCTGTACTTATGAGCACTCTCAGCTCCTAGCCTGTCACAATGGTGTTTGTAGCTGTGAGTCTAGAAGAGTTCCTTTGGCCTGTTTACATGTTTACCTGTGGTGAGTAGACATTGCCTCCAGGTGACCAGGGCAGGATCTACACGACAGCTTTAAAACAGTTTATAACCGTTTTGACAACTGTTGGGACCCATGACACACTCCACATACAGTTTTCAAAGTGTCTTATCCTGCTTGGTGTAGATCTGGGCCAGGGAAGAAAGATTTACAACAGTTGCTTCTTTTTCTAGACATGTCTATCACGTATAAGTCTAGCAATAAATCATGGGCTACTAACCTTTCTGGGCTTATTTGCAGAGGTGGAATATGGGTGCTTTTTTTGATACACCATTTAACAGTGAGGGGCATGACCAGTAGAGTGTATGGAAAAGACAATTGCTGGGTGTAAATCCTTTCCCCACCCCAATTCCATCTATCAAGTTTGTTTTGGCTGCTGCAAACCTGTGTGTGGACTATTATCACTGAACCAGAGATACTACATGAAAATGAGTTCCACTGATTTCAGTGGGTTTCATTTCCATGCAAGATATTTAGGGCCAGAAGTCACTCATATCTGTTCATTGACTGTGCATAAAACAGAAATGTCAACCCACAATATTTTATTTTTGGGTGTTGGCGGAGGAGGAGGAATGCAGCTTAACTAAGATGAAGTCTCATCAAGATTTATATCATGTTCAATAGCAGTTGTGGTAAATAAATCAGTTTTTAGGCATAAATCCGTTACAGTATTGCAGTAACAATTCCACAGGTAATGATAAAATATCTACTTATTTTACAGCTAGGAGATATATGGAAAGGATCTCCCAAAGGTTGGTAGCAAAGTGCTGTGTGGGCTTTTTGTTTGTTTTATGTTGCCCTCTATAAGAAAAGTAGATGGTCATTCTGCTTACTGATGCAGGATTAATGTTTTGTTATTAATCCTGCATTCATTCCCTTTGAGGTGTAAATGTAATTTGGGTAGATGTTTACCATGGCCCCATGTGTAATGATAAATCCCAGTCCAGGCCCTTCTAAAATTAAAATATTCTCCCTTGGAGCCAGAACATCTTTGAGTTTCTCAGGCAGCCAGTGCCACATAGTGGTTAAAGTGTTGGTATTGGACTCGGGAAATCTGGGTTCTAGTCCCCACTCAGCAATTTTGGGCCAATTGCTGACTCTCAGCCTAACCTACCTCACATGATTGTTGTGAGGATAAAATAGAGAGGAGTATCTTGTACACCACTTTTGGCTTACTGCAAGAGGGGGAAAAGGAAGGATAAAGACTGATCTATTCCGGCAGACCTATCCAGTGAAATTTTAGAACGTTTTTAGGATGTTTTAAGGATGTTTTAATCATGTATGGTATGTTTTTAATCAGTTTTTAATGTGTATTTTATAGCATGTTTTTAAACTGTATACTTTGAATGGTTTTAGTTTTTGTGAACCGCCCAGGGAGCTTCAGCTATTGGGCAGTATAAAAAGGCAATAAATAAATAAATAAATAAAATAGATATAAATGTAATAAGTAATAATAAAGAAATAGCCTTGCCCCTTGTTGCTTTGTCTATAGATGAGGTAGGGGCTTGTCCAGCCCTGCACAACTTGTGATTCAGCCAAATGTCATGAATTGTGTGCCCTGTAAGATGCTTGAAAGCCTCTTCTTAATGGAACATTAAGCTGTTCCTGACATACAACAAAAAGGAGGTTTATTGGGCTCTAATACACCAACACAGGCAAACATTCAACTTAGTGGGTCAAAACTTGTGGAAACTTGGATTAAAACAAAAGCAGAAAAAAACTAGATTAATGAAGGCAGTGTAGAATCACGCATGGAAAAGGGGAGGAGGCCTTCATTTGGGATCATGGTTGACCCTGAAGTGAGAACATGCAGCTGCCCATTTATAGGAAGGCTCATTTCTACCCAGTTTACACCAGGTTAAGGGCAGGAAACACTGCTTCTCACTCTGACTCTCACTCTGATTTGGCTTCAGGACAATGACTTAGAAGGAGGACAGAAGAAGAAAGCCATGCTTTCTGTATGAAGAAAAGGGGTTAAGGTTAGCAGGAGAGCAGCAGAGGCAGACATTGCCTGGCTGGAGAGGTGTCACAAGAGATCACTTGAGCTGCAGATGATGTCTTAGGAGACACCTAGGGCCTTGCTAGACCTACCGGGTGTTCCGTCGTTGAGGAGCGGTGAAAGCGGATTTTCCCGTTCAGCCGTGACGCCTCATGATCCACACCTGCCTTCGATTTGTGGCGGAAGTTTGCGCCGGTTGTGCTGCTGCCGCCGCGAGAACGGTTGCGCAGCCACACCGGCCTGATTGCCGCGGCTTTTTTTCGCTCGCTGCACGGTTTGCGCACGTCTGAAAGACCGCAAACTTGCGCAGCCGTCAGCGATGCCGCCGCCGGCCCTGGCGGCGGCAGCGGCGGCAGTGCCAGTGCCAGCTGAAGTGCTGCTGGTGCTGTTGAGGGTCAACATTGATGCGCTCACTTCCTGATGGGGGTCGTGGCGGGTGTCATATGACCCGAGGTCAATCGTCTGCATGGCCACTCTGTGCCTACATCTCCCATCATGCCTCTGAGGTGTCGGCGGCGATGATCGCCTCTGTGCCCTGTGCCCCATCCCAAGGAGCCAACCCACATCTGGCCGTAGCCATGGCAGCAGCCCACAAACAGCTCTGCCCTCTGCCAGCCTGGTACCCACACTAACAGGCAGCGTACAGCACCACCATTATGCGGCCACGGTAGCTGCCCACCGCAAGGAGTCACCAGCCACTTTTCCGGTCCTCCGGTCCTGCGCAAACTGTCACTGGGGAAATAAAAAAAAAACCACTAGAACAGGCGCACATCCCCCACCCATCCCCCACACACCCCAGCAGCACACTAGCCACTTTTCCGTTCCTCCGTTCCTGCGCAAACTGTCACTGGGGGAATAAAAAAAAAAAGCCGCTCCGCCGCGCTGCCCCAGCTGGCGGACTGCGCGCAAATGGCGGAGGCGGCTTGACCGAAGCCGCTGACCACTCCCCCTTAGCACGCCTTTTCCTGCCCAGTGCGGACCGCAGTGACCTCACATCCTCCCACACGTACTCCGAATTACCGCGGGACGGCAGGAAAAGGCGCCCTAAAACTCACTTTTTTAAAGTCGGGAGAAAGAGGCTTCACCGCAGGATAACGGCGGATCCTCGTGAACGTCATCTGGAAGCCTCGACGTGACTGCGGAAGGTAACGCGCGCTAGAGCCTCATCTAGTAACGCCCCTACTCTTCAGCAAGCCAATTGTCCTCTGTTTAGCCAGAACTAACTGAGGATGGTTGGGTGTCCTGGGAATCTCCTGCAGCACATGTGATCTCCTTGGACATCTCTCCAGTCAGTGCCTGACTCTGAGGAAAGGCCCCCTTAGAGCTTGACATTTCAGAAGGTTATTCTCTCAAGTGCCATGCCGGCTCCTTTCTGCAGCTGTACTCAGGGTAGGTGGAGGTTGTGGCTGGGTTTCATGATCATGGGGGTCACCAGTGACTTTTCTGCTGCCTCAAATGATGTGAGAGTTTGTGTCGCTGCTGAAAGGAGGAACACATAAAACAGAATTAGAACCAGGATCTGAGAGCCTATTTGTACTTTACATTTTGCATGTGGGTAGAAACAGTTCTTGAGTTTAAATGTACACAAGGCATCATCTATTGTGAATGATGTATGCATATTTAAATCAAGTGTCCAGGTTTTACTGCAAGAAATGGGAGCCAGAGAGACTGGCGGCTGCTATCAGTGAGGCATAGCGCAGCAATCACCCAACTTTAAGAAACTGGTGCAGGACTCCAGTCTGGGCCAGAGGCTCTCTCCCTCACTCCAGAATGGCTGAGGCACCTCTGGCACAAGGAGGAGGACGGAGATTGTGAAACACAAAAGTACGAAAACAACCCGAGAAAATACATCAGCTCATGTCTGGGATTCTATTTTGGAGATCTAAGTGGAGTAACGACAGCAATGCTATCAACATTCGAGTAGTAAAACGGTAAAAACAGCGAGTGAGAACCAGAGCATTTGAGTAAAAGAGGCTCCTGTTATGACTACACCTACTTAACACCCCACCCAGCAGTATAAGAATTGGAAAGCAGTCACTGCCTAGATGCCTACCGATAGAAGAAGTGAGAGTCCAGAGACATTTGGAGAATCATAGCATGGTAACTTTCTGGCCCTTGCCCCCCCTTCTGCTGGCTACTGGGGAGATATATATTGCTCAGAGACCTGTCGGTGAAGAGGGAAGGAGTGAAGAGACAGCGGAGTGGAGAGACAATCAGAGGGGTTGAATTCGGGAACGTTGTTTTTAAAATGACAGTAAAAGGATAGCAAATGTGCTTTGACCATTGTATGCAGTTGCATGTTTATTGTTGTCTGAAGCAGTTTTTCAATGTTTAATTTTAAGGGTCTAGTTTTATATTAGTTTTATGGTTTAGTTTGTTTTTGAAAACTGGCAGGCTTTATTTGTTTTGTTTTGTTTTGCTGCAAGAAACAAAAAACAAGAAGCCAGGGCTATCCTGATAGCTGCTTCTGTGTTTATTTTAGAAATTGCAGCCATTTCAAAATACTTCCCCATGTAAACTAATGGTTTTGGATAATCCAATATTGGGGGAATTCAGAAACAAAACTTGTTCACTTCAGAAGTCCTGTACCAATTATGGGACGACCCCACCTCTGCCTTGTACTTATTCTTTTGGGCAAGGCACTTGTCCTTTGCCACACATCTTATAGCAGCCATTTTGTGGTAGTGCCCAGGACAGTTTATCAAATTGCCAAATGTGTTCATGGCCCCAAAACATTGCCTACCCCTGGTCTAGAGTACACAAGGATGGTTCTTCCTGCTCACTGTTTTCCCCTTTTAGATTATCCAATTTAATTTACCCTTTGATAAGGTTAATATGACTTGGCTGTTAAGGCGTTTGTATATATCTGGAGTTCCCATGTGTACTTGCATGATGGCAACTCATATTAATTCAATTGCAGGGGATAACATGTAGGTTATGAACTTCAATCACATCAGGTGCTAGTAGTTGGTACACTAACATCTGGCATCTTTACTTCTGGCTGCCCTGAGTTTCTTGCTCAAGCAGCCAACATGGCTGGCTGGGACACATTGGAAGTTGTATGACATTTTCAGTCTAAATACGATTGCACCCTAAGTTGTTTTAAGTTTTAATTTAATTCACCTTGGGGCCCTGTTTGGGCTGAAAAATTACTCATACATGTAACAAACAAAGAAATAAAGGCTACTTTGTTGTACTCAGCCTTAGTTATATATCTAATATACCGCCACAACAATATCACTTTTGTTCCTCATTACTTCTGCCCTTACCCAGATTCTTTCAACACGGTTTCCATTCATATTCATGGATTTCCATTCACATGTATATGTATGAGAGAGACTGGGTTCAGACAACACAATAACTAATTGTAGTTTAAATAGTTGATAGTTGGTTATTTAACCCATGGTGGGTTATCTTGTGTGTCGGGAGTTTTTTAACCAACACAAATAACCAACGCGGTGCAGAGTCGGCTGATGGTTATTTCGTTATCTAGAGTCGCAAGGCAAGAGTGGTCAAAGCAGCAGCTGTTGCTCTAGTCCAGCCAGCAGGATAGATTTTCAGTAGAAATGGCTGATGGGATACTAACGGGAGGACTGCAGTGGGGAGAGAAGGTGGGGGATGAGTGAGTCAACTCAACATAGACCATAGTCAACTCAACATTGATCTAATCCACACCACGGTTGATTATTATCATGTTGTGTACCGCCTACATAAACAACTGTTGGGTTGATTATTACCTCACCATTGACTATTGTGTTGTCCTCCTTCTTTCTCTGCTGGGTCTGCTCCTTTTGAAGAAGGTATCCCTTTCAATTGGTGTATTCCCATCACGGGTCTCATCCCAACACATCTCAATGGTTTCTTTGAATTTCAACCTCAACTGTTGTATAAGAACATAAGTCTGCTGAATCAGACCAAAGTCCTGTCTAATCCAGGATTCTGTTCACTTAGTGGCCAACCAGCTCCTTGTGAATAGCCCACAAGTAGGATACAAGTGCAATAACACCTTCCTACTTGTATTCCCTAGTAACAGAGGCATACTGAATCAAGGATTGAAGGTAATATATAGCCATCATGACTGGTAGCCTTTTTCTCTATGAATTTGGCTGACCCCCTTTTAAAGCCATCCAGGTTGATGGCCAGGCACTAGCCCTTGTATTCCGTACTTCATAATTCTGTGATGAATAGGTGATGTTATGGAATAAAACTAAGAAAAGGGACGGGATGGGATTTTTGCAACATGAAAATGCAGTGCCAGGCCCTAGCCCTCCTATGTAGATACGATTTAAATGATACAGATATATAACTCCCTTTAATCCTATAGTTATCAGAGGAGATATATATTTTTAATCTCTTAAGCAAGTAGTCCACGAGGTAGCTGGAGTTTATAGGTCTTATCAATTTAGAGCAATACAGGTGAGTAAAATAAACCTTTAAACCAAACCTATTGCTGACATAGCCTGGAGGCTCAAGAGCAAAACTGAATAATCAGCAGCATATGGCCCCTCCTTTTCTTCCAGCTGCCTTATAATATTAACATCCTTGTAATCTTCAGAGACTTGCATAACAGAGATTTGAAGGCATCGCATTTGAGGGTGTGAAAGGAAAATGCTGCTCTTTTGAGACTGAAGTGTTTTGAAGTACAAAAAACACATTAGCCAATTAAGTGTCTTTAAAAATGGTTTATTTTCTACTCACAAGAAGATGGTGTGGCTATAGTTCCATAAAGAACATTTTGAGGTGTGTTTATATGGGTGTTTGTTTGTTTTTTATAAGGCCAAGGAAGCTGGTTTGAAGTTTAAATATCACACAGAGTTGAAATAACTGTTCAGTGGCAAACCCAAGACAATGCTGGGCTGCTGAAAAATATCTCCACCAAATATGTGAGTTTGAGGGGATATGTGGCAGGTGGAGGTTGGGGTGCTTAATCCTTTCCCAGCACACAGGGCCTTGCTAGACCTACCAGAAAATCCGTCTGGGAGGAGGGGCGACGGCACGCTACAGCTGGCATGCGCCATTGCCCTTTTCCAGATGTCAACATGCGACGGGGCAAGGGAAAGTCCCATCGCGTGCTCCGGGTTTTCGCCCCTTAAAGAGCCATGTGCGCAGGAATGCACCGCCGGAAAAGGTATGTTTTTTTAAAAAAAATTAAAATAAAGGGTCCCCCTCTCCCCCTGCCCCTGATTTCCCCCCAATGTCTGATGCCCCCCCTGCCCGCTCACTCGCTCGCCCGTCCTCCCCCCGTCCGCCAGGCCTGTCTCCGTCCTTCTCCCCCCCGTCCGCCATGGCTGTCCCCGTCCCCGTCTTTCTTCCCCCCGTCCGCCATGGCTGTCCCTGTCCCCGTTCTTCTTCCACCACCCCCATCCCCGATGCCCATATCTGTTCTTCTTCCCCCGCCCCCCGTCCCCAAAGCCCGTGCCCGTTCTTCTTCCCCCGCCCCCCGTCCCCGATGCCCGTGCCCATTCTTCTCCCACCCTCCTGCTGGGTCGGTCTTTCCCCCGGCCCCCATCTCCCCCCCGGTGATTCCCCCCCCTGCCCAGTCCGTGGCTTCTCCCGGCTACTCACGAGCGAGCAGCCGAGAAAAGCCACGGAAGTCGCTAGACTTTCCGCAGCCCCGGCTTCAGGCTGGGGCTGCGGAAAAGCTGGGCCATAAGCGAATCCGCTTATCCCGGGTTAAGGGAGGTCTTAGCCCGGCCTGACCCCAGAATCCCCTGTGCGTCATCTGTATGCACAGGAGGGAGACCGGGCCTCACACCGTACTAACGCCTCGTCTAGCAACGGCCACAGTCTCTTCTCTGCACCCTCCTCCCCAAGAGCTTTTATCTCCCAGCTGGGGTTTCCCAATATTTGTTTCACACTGTGGTGGAGAAAACAAAACAAATGCATATAGAGAAGTAGAGATTGGACAAAAATTCTGTAAGCATGTCTATGTGGCACGCAATTTGGCCCTGCTTATTGCTGCACCAGTCGTTGTCCCACTTGAATGTGAAGCAGCAGCTAGGCCAGACCTGCACAACTTGTGAGCCACCACCAAGGAAATTTCATGTGGTTGTGGTAGATGTAGTTCTTTTTCCTGCTTGGGAGCAGACAAACTGTTGGAGTTTGTCTGATATATATAGTTTGTTAGATATATATACATCTAGAACATATTTGTATTGACTGATTTGAGGGAAATGTATGGTGAGTGGCTCACGATCATAATTTTTAAACCAATAATACAGTAAAACAATACCTGGGTACTAAAGTGATAAACCAGTTACATTTTTCTTAATCCTATCACTAAAACTAAAAGAGGAACGTAAATCCAACCTAACCCAATCAAAAGATATTTGAAAAATTGAAGAAGAGCAATTATTAGACCAATTCTACGTTTTTACTAAGGGCAAATTGAAACAAAATATATATTTAGGGCTTACCTGAAAGAAAATAAGGAGAAGACCAAATGGATCTCTCTGTAGGGAAGAGTTCCACGGATGGGGAGCCACCACTGAAAAGCCCATATCTTGTGTTCCTGCCAACCTGGTCACAATACTGTCTGGTGAGCAAGCAGGGCCTCCTCTAAGAACAGTGCATTGAACCTTATTAATCCTGCCTTTTCTGTTCTGAAATGATACACTTGCAAACATTAATTTCACTGTTCAGAGTGCTACCATGTAGAAGTGCTTTGGTAGCTTCAGCATTGGCACCATGAGCTTCCAATCTCACATCGCTCATCAGACATCAACTTGCCCAATTATCAAGCTGTATTTTGGCAATCAAGAAGAACCTACTTGAGTTCCTTCATTCCTCCATTTTTCTTTTCCTGCAGCCCTAAGCAAATCCCCCCCCCCCCCCGCATCTTCCCAGTTAGTCAGGTAACTATGGTTTACCATGGGACTGGTATAACCATATTTACTATTAATTATATTTTGCTCTCAAACCAGTACCTCCAATCAGGGTTAGAAGCTTTTTCAGTTTCTGATTTGAGACCAAATTATGTTTAGCAGTAACTATGATAATGCCAATTCAGATGCAAGAATAAACTGATCATTTGGTTTGTCACTTTAAAACATAGTTTGTTTATTTCTTTATTACCTTATTTTTATTTCCTGGTTTCCAAGGGATCCTAGGGCATTGTATGCATCATTAAAAAGAAGCGGCAGCAAATCTAATATAAAAACCATACAATTACAAATTAAAAGGCAATTCTCCCCCAAGAACTCTTCAACAAGCAAACCAAACAAAAACACTACGATCAAATTAAAAAATAAATAATCTTGAAATGTTAAAATTCTAAAAGCTTAAATGCCTGGATAAAGAAGAACATTTTAAGTTGCTACCAAAAAGAAAACAAAAAGTTGTATCTCCTTTGGGCTAATGTAATTCCTTAAAAATTGGTGTAATACGGCTGCATCGAGATGAACTAGTCAGAATTCTAACTGCTAGATTTTGCCTAAGTTGGAGCTTCTGAATCATTATTAAGGGCAGCCCCACATATAATGCATTACAGTAATCCAACCTGGATGTTATGAGAGCACGAATCACCATAGCAAGGCTATAGCAAGGTCATAATTAGTTACTTCACTAACTATGGAAAGAGCGCGGGAAGGAGTGCGAGAGCCTGAGGGGGGCTGTGCAAACCCGCATAGTGATTTTGGTGGTTAGGCAGTGTGAACTCAGGATTGTTTAGAAAGCAGATGAGGAATACAAAATGTTGTGCCTGGTGAGTCCTTCGTATATAGGCATGCATACTAGAGTCCATCTCCCTGCAGATGACAAATTTGAACGGCTTAAAAGTCACATGCAATTCAAGAAGGATCAAAGCCACTCCTGCCCTAATGTTTGCCTTTTAAAAAAATGTAACAGCAGCTGGCTGAATAAATATAAATATTCTCAACTTCAAAGCTTATTTATTTATTTTATTGCTTAACAGTGGATATAAAAATGCCATTTTCATTCTGCACATTTACTTTTTTCATGTTGCAAAACCTTGTTCCTCACGTACTTTAACTGGGATCAATAAGAACATTCCTAGTAGCATAAGGTATGAGCTATTGAAAAGGTGCATATGTGTTGCAGTTGCTATACATTGCTGAGTGCAGAAGCTAGACCTTATACTAAACTGGAGCCTTATAAGCTCTAAGTATGACGTGCCATCTTAAAAATTGATTTAAATGGACACCTTGCTGAGTAGATTTAGTCACATGGCAACTATTCTTAGAGAAGTTAGGAGGAATTTTGTATATACTGTGATATATTCATACATGGTGTGAACTGAATGAAGGTCATGACTGTTCTTTTCATTACAAAAGCCTAGTAATTTTTATTCTGGCATATATTCACTGCTTAACTGCAAGATGTCTTTAATCATGTCTTGAATGTACCAAAGAGCTAAAGGTATATGGTGCAATTTGTTTACTGGAATGAGACTACAATAAGCCTTGTTAGTCAGTTTGGGATTGTTCTCTGAGCTAAACATTTCAAGGGTACTAGAATAAATGGCAGCTCCAGTACACATTCCTATTTATAAAAGAAGATGCTTTTGTTCTTTGTATAATTCAGTCTTCACTTAATATAATTCCTGCTTATTTCGCCGGCCCATAAACATTCCATTCTCATTAGTGTAGTGTTGATTAAAAATACTTGAATTAAAATCAAATATTGCTATGTATTCCAGACTCCGCATTCTGTGGTGCACATCATTGATCAGCTAGCTTATTGTAATCTTTCTGAACTGCTTCTAACTTTGTTTACATTGTGATTTGAAAAAATCAATTAATTTCAGGCAGGCTAACTTAAGTCTCTCATACTAACTTCAAATATTCATGTAAAGGAATTTTATTTACTATTAGATTTTCCCTTGTGATTTCTTTCTAGTACATCCCAAGACACATCTTAAGTATAAACTTAAATTGGTACATAAGTATACACTCTTTGCCTATAGTTTAAAATGTTATAAATCTGTATCATTTACCTCTTTCCTCCAAGACTGCAATCTTAAACACGCTTACTAGGACGTTAGCCCCATTGAACACAGTGGAACTTAGGTCACAGCTAGACCTAAGGTTTATCCTGGGATCATCCAGGGTTCGCCCCTGCCTGAGCACTGGATCTCTTGTATGTCACCTAGATGAACAGGTTTGACCCCTGGATGATCCAGGGATAAACCTTAGGTCTAGCTATGGCTTTATTTCCCAGTAAACATGTCTAGAAGCATGTTGTTAGTCATCCTCTAAACTAAACAAGACCTAAATACTTATGCATTTTCTTGTAGAGAAGTTGTTTCAAATACTTGATCATGTTGATTATTTCTTTACTAAACATTTAAAGTGTGCCCGTAATCTTATGGACCCAGTATAAGGTACATACATATCAATAAAACAATATAAGGATGCAATCATATGCATGTTTAGACTGAAAAAAGTTCCACAACTCCCAGCATTCCCCCAGAGGAATGTTAGGAATTGCAGGACTTTTTTGGGGGGGTCTAAATTTTCATAGAACTGTACCCTAAAATAACTTTGCTATTAAAATTTCCTTTTCTTTTTGAGGTGGAGCAATCAGAATTACACACACTATTCTAAATATGGCCACACCATGGATTTAGTTTCTGTTATATTTTTAACCCCTCTCATAATAATTCTAATACTGAATTTGCATTTTTCTCATGGACATTTTTGGATCACTTTCTACCACAATCTCAAGTACTCTCTCTTTCCTGAAGAGTCACAGCTAAATGGCAACTTAGTATGCAGCTACATCTGTTCCTTTCCTGTCTTTACTTAAAAGTAAGTGTGGGGAACCTGATCTGGATTGGGCATGGGGGAAGGTAGGTTAGGGGGAGCTTTAACCCTATACTTCTCACTATAGTCCTGATGTGGACTGGAGCACCTATACCTGCAATTTGTATAGAAAAAGGGGGCTCAATTTACTTGAGCCCCCAATCTGGATTGGGACCAATATGGGGGTCAAGAAGATAAAGCTTCCCTATTCCCACAATAGGTTCCCAATCCATATGAATTCCTCATGTTTACTTTTAAGTAAATAAAGAAAAAAAACAGATGTAACTGCATTTTACATATTAAAAATCAAATTTAGTTAGATCATTACAGGTAATTTATCACGTATCAGGCCAAAGTGCACATTATGTGTACTATATTATTTATTATTTATTTACTAAAGCGTTTGTATCCTGCCCTATATCACTAGGATCTCAGGGTGGTGTACAGATAAAATCAAAACAATGTAAAATATACATTTATATACAATAAATATACACAACTAAAAATGTATTAAATCACTAACAAACTAAAACCAGTAGAAAAGTTTAAAAGCAATAAGAACAATTAAAACCATGTGCAACCTTGGAGAATTTTAGCCTTCAAAGGCTTTAATAAAAAGCCATGTTTTAACTGGGCACCAAAATGAAGCCAGCGTCGGCGCCAGTCAGGCCTCCAAGGGGAGAGTATTGCACAACCAGGGTGGCATCACAGAGAAAGCACTCTCTCGGGTGTGCTCAACAATAGTATCCTTACACTGAGTTCTTCCTTATGAAATTGGAAACACTCCCAGGTGGGATCTATACTAATGGTGTAAAACGTTAAGGAAGGGTTGTGATAACTTATTGGGTCACATGACGCTATGTTTATAACGTTTTATCATCAATGTATTTACCTTCTTTCTTTGTATTTTCCCGTTGTTACATTTAAATAGCATTGCACATCTTCTTATGTGCCCCCTTACATCGTTATTGTTTTGTCTTACTAAATTTTCAAGCCTTGATGGTCAGCCAATCGCTTTCCTGGAGGTGTGGATGCTTCCTTTTGGCGCCTAAAACTAGTGCACTATAAACTCCAAAGGGCTTGAGGGAGGAAATTTAAAAAATCATCACAAATCAACGGATGACCCAATCTGATTAAAATTTGGTATGCTGAAAGCCCTCGTTAAGACCTGCCACTATGCCGATTTTAAACTATATCTTTAAAACTGACGCAGATGTAAGCATTTCTTTAATTTCAATTTAAAAAATCATAACAAATCAACGGGGTGGGGTGGGGTGGAAGGCGAAGCCAGGAGATCAGGAAGTGAGCAAAGCAAAGAGACCTGCCACGAAGACCCTGCTCTAATCAATGAATATTGGAAAAGCAAAAGGTTAGTAACATGACATTACTGGAGTGTGCCCCGTTACATTTAAAAACGAAACAAATTAAAATGTTTCCAGCGGTAGGAAAAAACGTAATAATCACTATTGTAAAACGTAATAAGCATTAGATCCAGCCCCAGTAAAGTGGGATAGAGAGTATCACAAACGTATCATAGAATCATAGAATAGCAGAGTTGGAAGGGGCCTACAAGGCCATCGAGTCCAACCCCCTGCTCAATGCAGGAATCCACCCTAAAGCATCCCTGACAGATGGTTGTCCAGCTGCCTCTTGAATGCCTCGAGTGTGGGAGAGCCCACAACCTCCCTAGGTAGCTGATTCCACAGTCAGGAAGTTTTTCCTGATGTCCAGCCGGAATCTGGCTTCCTTTAACTTCAGCCTGTTATTCCGTGTCCTGCACTCTGGGAGGATCGAGAAGAGATCCTGGCCCTCCTCTGTGTGACAACCTTTTAAGTATTTGAAGAGTGCTATTATGTCTCCCCTCAATCTTCTCTTCTCCAGGCTAAACATGCCCAGTTCTTTCAGTCTCTCTTCATAGGGCTTTGTTTCTAGACCTCTGATCATCCTGGTTGCCCTCTTCTGAACACGCTCCAGCTTGTCTGCGTCCTTCTTGAATTGTGGAGCCCAGAACTGGACGCAATACTCTAGATGAGGCCTAACCAGGGCCGAATAGAGAGGAACCAGTACCTCACGTGATTTGGAAGCTATACTTCTATTAATGCAGCCCAAAATAGCATTTGCCTTTCTTGCAGCCATATTGCACTGTTGGCTCATATTCAGCTTGCGATCTACAACAATTCCAAGATCTTTCTCGTTTGTAGTATTGCTGAGCCAAGTATCCCCCATCTTGTAACTGTGCATTTGGTTTCTATTCCCTAAATGTAGAACTTGGCATTTATCCCTATTAAATTTCATTCTGTTGTTTTCAGCCCAGCACTCCAGCCTATCAAGATCACTTTGAAGTTTGTTTCTGTCTTCCAGGGTATTAGCTATCCCACCCAATTTTGTGTCATCTGCAAATTTGATCAGCGTTCCCTGCACCTCCTCGTCCAAATCATTAATAAAAATGTTGAAGAGCACTGGGCCCAGGACTGAGCCCTGCGGCACCCCACTCGTTGCCTCTCCCCAGTTTGAGAAGGTTCCATTGATAAGTATTCTTTGAGTCCGATTCTGTAGCCAACAGTGGATCCACCTAATAGTTGGATCTATCTAGCCCACTTTTAGCTAGTTTGTTAATCAGAATGTCATGTGGTACTTTGTCAAAAGCTTTGCTGAAGTCAAGATATATGACATCCACAGCATTCCCACAGTCCACAAGGGAGGTTATCCTATCAAAAAATGAGATCAAATTAGTCTGACAGGATTTGTTCCTGACAAATCCATGTTGGCTTCTAGTAATCACTGCATTGATTTCAAGGTGTTTACAGATTGACTTCTTTATAATCTGCTCCAGAATTTTCCCAGGGATGGATGTCAGACTGACTGGTCTGTAGTTCCCAGGTTCCTCCTTTTTGCCCTTTTTGAAGATAGGGACAACGTTAGCCCTCCTCCAGTCGTCCGGCACCTCACCCGTCTTCCATGATTTTGCAAAGATAATAGACAAAGGTTCTGAGAGTTCTTCCGCTAGCTCCTTCATTACTCTAGGATGCAGTTCATCGGGCCCTGGAGATTTGAACTCATTCAAGGAAATTAGGTGTTCTTTGACCATTTGTTTATCAATCTCAAACTGCAATCCTGCCCCCTCAACTTCTGCTTCACTTTTTCCAGGGGGGTCATAGACCCGCTTTTGGGAGAAGACCGAGGCAAAGTAGGAATTGAGCACTTCAGCCTTTTCTTTGTCGTCTGTTATCAATTTGCCATCCTCATTAAGCAGTTGAACCACCATTTCTTTCCTCTGTCTTTTACTATTCACGTATCTGAAGAAAGCCTTTTTATTGCTTTTAGCATCCCTCGCTAATCTTAGCTCATTCACAGCTTTAGCCTTCCTGACGCCATTTCGGCACTTCTGCGCCACTTGTCTGTACTCTTCTTTTGTAGCCTGGCCTTCCTTCCACTTCCTATATGTATCCCTTTTTGTTTTCAGTTCATCAATAAGCTTTTTGTGGAGCCACATTGGTTTCCTCTGTTGTCTTCTATCTTTTCTCCTTGTTGGAATTGTTTGTAACTGTGCCTTTAAAATTTCATTTTTTAGATACTCCCACTCATCCTGCACTCCTTTTCTCTTTAGGCTCCCTTGCCACGGGACCTTACTTATTATAGTTCTGAGTTTATTAAAATCAGCTTTCCTAAAATCCAGAGTACGTGTATGGCTACGCTCGACTTTTGTCTCCTTCATAATCAAGAATTCAAGTATGACGTGGTCACTTTCCCCCAGAGTTCCCGTAACTGCATCCCTATTGGTCAATAACAAGTCAAGGATTGCCGATCCTCTAGTTCCTTCCACCACTTTCTGTAGGAGAAAGTTATCACCCATACATGTCAGGAATTTCTTGGAAGGGCCGCTTTTGGCAGTAATGGTCTCCCAACAGATATCAGGGTAATTGAAGTCCCCCATCACTACTACATCCCACTTCCTTGAAACACTGGCAATTTGTTTCTCAAAAGTTTCGTCCTCGTCTTCTCCTTGATTGGGTGGTCCGTAGTAGACTCCAATTATCATATTCTTTTTATTCCTAGCCCCGTTTATTTTAATCCAGACGCTCTTGACGGGGCTCCCAATCTCATCCGCCTGTATTTCTGTGCAGGGATAGGTATTTTTAACATATAGTGCAACTCCACCTCCCTTTCTATTTCTTCTGTTCTTTTTGAACAAGTTATATCCTTCAATTGCTATATTCCAGTCATGGGAGTCATCCCACCAAGTTTCAGTTATACCTATCAAGTCGTATTTGCCTTCATGTAATAATATAACATCATGACGTGAGTGTATGGGGAAATGGGAGATGCATGTGTAATTCCAGCCCCAGTGTAGTTAGAATTTTTGAAATATAAATTAAGCACTACTAGGAAAAACAGCTAGTTGTATTGCATGGTAGGAGTATCCTATACATAGGCCATAGCTAGACCTAAGGTTTATCCCTGGATCGTCCAGGGGTCAAACCTGTTCATCTAGGTGACACATAGGGGATCCAGTGCTCAGGCAGGAGCGAACCCTGGATGATCCCAGGATAAACCTTAGGTCTAGCTGTGGCCATAGAGCTAAATATTGAATCATAGGTCTATTAGCTCTTATGTTGTCATTAAATATTTTGTGATAGATGGAAGAATGATCATTAACCTTTTCCATGAACTATGAAGCATGCAGTCTAGGAAAATGAAGACTGAACTGTAAAAGCCATGCAAAGATTTATCTACAATTTATAGAATATTTCTTCTTTAATTTGTTTGTGCCATTAGCAGTCCCCAAATACAACAGAACCATGAAATAGATTTAACAAAGGCTGTTCGCAGTTGAAGATATGTTAGAAAAAGTATTTTGAATTGTAATTACAATGTAAGAACATTTTATGCATCAAAGTACCTAGGGAAAAATTACATGTGCTATTACATGTAATTACATGTGCTACTCTGTACAGCACCATGTGCATTGATGGTGCTATATAAATAAATTATAATAATAATAAATAATTTTTTAATGGACAAAAATCGTAACTAGATGCATTTGAATTCAGCTGGGGATAAACTACACATTCTTCAAATTATACATTGCAAAGGTATGCATGATTGACCTATTTAGCATACATGACCCCAATTTGGATTGGGAACATGGTGATCAGAGAGGGAGGATTTAAGCTTCCTTCCCCCTCTCTCCTTTTGAGCCAAAATTTCACCACCCATGGGGGGTAAACAACAACATCTCAAAAAATGCATTGGAATAGCGCGTGGTGAGCTTTCTTTCCCCTCTATTTCTGGAACAGCATGTTTAGTACTGGCTAACTCACATTTCCAAATACTTTGGAACCTTAGGGGGAAAGTGGCTTGGCAGCAGTTGATATTGGAGGTGTGCAGAAAAAATGCCAAGCAGCTCTCCACCCTTTTGATGAATGTGCATTTACAACCATGAATTGTTTGGTAACGTCATGTTCTAGCATAAAACCTTTTAAAAAATCAACTTTCTAGATCATTGAATGCTTCTGACAGAGTGGACTCTGGTTCATAAAACCTTATGCCACAATAAATATGCTCATCTTTATGGTCCCACAGGACTTCTGTTTTGCTACAGCAGACTAACCCTTTTGGAAGTTGCATTTGCTGTACCAATCTATATTAGGGAGGAGAAGAACTGAAGCAAAACTTAACTTGACCAGTTACTCCTCCTAAAGCCACAACAGCTAGAACATGATTCTTCATTTACTGGATTTGGTACATGTCTTGTATTTTCAGCTAATCTAGGTTGGTAAGATCCTGTTTGTGATGCATCAGACTTAAATATCAAGACTGGCAAAGGGTGATGTGCCAGGGATTCAGGGCTTGCCTAGAATACATTGGCTTGGATACAGACTTTTCTCCAACCTGCAAGAGCATCCCTGGAGCAGAATTGTACTCAGGGGATGCTCCCACTGGCAAAAGAGCGATGTGACTTTGCTGTTGCTCTCTGAAGGTCCTTGAGACCTCCAAAAATCTGCTCTGGACGATTGGGTGATCATCCAGATCAGTGGGGGGGGTTGCACGGGGAGAGAAAATTGGATAATAATAATAATAATAATAATAATAATAATAATAATAATAAAATCACCCCACCCCCCACCGCTCCTTTGGCCAGTGGTATCCCTTTCCTGGATCAACGCCTTCCCTGGATGGAAGGAGCCCTTCCATTTATGGAAGGCTAAATTTGGATATAATCCATTGTTTCTAGACTAGAAACACCATTTCCTAATCTCACATGTGCGTAAACTCAGTGGTTCAGAGAAAGACACCTAAAGACCTCTAAAATAGCTAGGGTGAAGGCTGCCCTGCATCATGTCACCTTGAACTGTGACCAACCTAACTTAACCCTCCCCCCTGGGCCTAGTAGAACAAAGGTTACCAAGAATTACAGAGTTGGGGGGAAATCCTCAATCGCTTTTTACTCAGAAACACTGAGCTGTAAGGGTCCCGGAAGGTAATTTAGACTGGCCCCAAGCACATAACGGACCACAGAATAGCTGTTTTTATAAGGATACTGTGTTTTTATGCTTTTTACATTTTTAAACTTTGTATATTTGTTTCAATGTTTACTGTTTTTAACTTTTGTAAACTGCCCAGAGAGCTTTGGCTATGGGACGGTATATAAATGCAATAAAAATAAATAAATAAATAAATAACATTCTGGAGGGGTGCATAAGAATAATGGCAACAGGGTTAAGCATCTGCCTTGTATGCAGCAGGTCCCCAGCTCAAAAGCATCCCCCTCAATATGTAGACATACAAAGATTAGGCATTCTAGATAAGGAATTAAGAACAACCCTTCCCCTCCCCACCCCCAAATGCCCAGGTCAAACTGCCCTTATGCAAATCCGTGTTATGGCCACACTTGGAATACTATGTACAATGCTGGTAACCACACTTAAGCAAACAGACAGACAGGGTATGCTAGAGTTAGGAAAAGGGCAGAAAAGGGCAACAAAAAGGATCAAGAGGCTGGAGCAACTCCCTTATAAGAAAAGGTTTTAACTCTCTGAAAATCAATTGTGGATGGCTGTAAAAGGGGTTTGAAAAAATTCCTGGAGAAGATGACTATCAGTGGCTTCTAACCCCGCAGGCAGCTGGTTGGCCAGTATGTGAGTAGAATGCTTCACTGGATGGATCTTGGTCTGATCCCGGATGGCTCTATGTCTGATCTTATGCAAAAGTTACAGGTGTGGGTCAAAGGGGCATAAGCTTCAGGGAAACCAGACCCCAACACAGGCTCTGTATAAAGTACACCTCAGGCGAGGGGGCAGGTGAATAGGCACAGTACTGGCCTCCCACCCAGTAGGTGCCCGAGCCAACGGGGATATTCAGCAAAAATGGTAAGACATAGCAGAAGGCTGCAGCTCTTGATAATTCATGTCACAAAGGTTAACACTCTGAAGAAGAACAATGTTTCTTCAGCCAGTTGCTGACACTCTGTCTAATCTACCTATCCCCTCCCCCATGACATCTTCTCCAAATGCTCGGGGAACCACCCCGCGTAGGCAGTACAGCCCTCTGTGCTGTTGGGCAACAGAATCCCACATATTAGCCATAGAACTGGACAAGTAAGAAATTAGGTCTGTCTCTTTGGCCCCACCCCATCATCTCGCTGAGATGCTGTGTTGCTCCTGTGCCTGTGCAGCCACTCTCCATCAGCATTTCTCTCTTCGCTGCTGGCCAGCGCACCTCACAATTCACTGCTCCCCGTTAAGCGGGGAACTCAGCTTGTGGGGGCTGAGCTGTGGCCTGCATTTTCATCTTTCCACTAGGCAGAACAGGAAAGGTGGCCCAGTACATGCCTTAAGGCCAAACTACACATGAGTCCTGAGTTTGGTGCAGGTTTCCCCGCACAGATTGCTAGCGCCGGACCCACAGGATATTGCACTATGAAAGCGGTATATAAAAGGCAGGAGCCACACCAAGCAGGATATAGTGGTATGAAAGCGGTATATGGTATGTGTCAATGGGCCCCAACAGTTGCCAGTGCACTTCAACATTGCTATAAAGCAGTAGTGTGGCCCTTGCCTTTTATATACCGCTTTCATAGTGCAATATCCTGCTTGGTGTAGATGAGACCTGAGTTTCAATTTGTAGCTTCATTTTCTGTTTCTTCTGTGGGGTTCTTTCAAGACAAAAGTTTTAAAGGCTTTTAATCAAAATGTGTCTTCTGTGAGGTTCTTTCAAGACAAAAGTTTCAAAGTCTTTTAATCAAACATCATTTCTATTGCATTTATTTAGTGGCACTGGAGAAGGAATGCCTCCTGTCAATATAATATAGGAGGCTATTTTTCCTAGGGCACAAGACTTTGACTTGAATAGAAATTCTTTGCACCTTATCCTGTGTTTCCTTTGCCATTTCAAAACAACCAGTAAAAAAGGAATTTACAATGGTTCATTGCTTATTGTTCCAAGAAATTATGAGGCATTAACTGAATTAGACCACATTTTATTATCCTTTTAATATCTGACCGACGTTCTAAGGATTCATTTATTCACCAGCCCACAAATATAGCGATTGATGCTATTTGCGATTTTTCTTGGCTATTCTGTATACATGCTTATTAAAAGGTCTGCTCTGAGTTATTGAAAATAAATGTAAAACAATTGTATACGGTTATTTCCTTTTACATCTTTTCAGTTTTCCTCTTAGATGCTTTCGGAGTGTAGAAGCAAAGCACTTTATATGTAAGAAATGTGCTTTCCCTTTTTATAGCCCAAAGAAAATAAACTCTGCTGATTTCCCTTTCCATTTTAACATTTTATATTTAGCTCATCATCTTCTATCCCATATTCCAGAGATCTCTGAAATATAATGTTAGTAAAATTCATCAGTCTCTGGGAGTTATACCCAAAACTGGCTTGGATGCTTTCAGCATATTTAACGTTGAATCTTTCTGCTTTGTTTATCTTGCTTTGTGCCCTCAGGATATGATTTTTTTTCTTAGTTGTGCATATCTGTAGAATCAAAAAAGTCAAACAGTCTATGCCTTTGAGGAGGTATGCCTTCAAGCAAAATAATTTTAAAATTATATTATTTTCATTATAAAATTATGTTAACTAAATAGTGGCAGAGGATTTACAATCTCCTGGAGCATTTTTGTGCAGCCGGCATGTTTGTGTTAAAATTTCTATCCAGAAACCTCAACTTTGTGGGGTTATTTCTAAACCTTATGCCATAGGGGGTAGCCTTGTTAGACTGTTGTTGTAAAAACAACAAAGTGTCTTGTAGCACCTGAAAGACTAACATATTTATTCTGGCATAATCGTCCGTGGACATCATCCACTGCAACTGACGATGTGGACAGTGTCATGAAAGCTTATGCCAGAATAAATTTGTTAGTCTTTAAGGTGCCATAAGATTCTTTGTTGTTCTAACATTATAGTTACAGAAGTACATTTGAAAATGCAAAGTCAACAAATGTTAGACAACTGGTAACAATTTGGCAACAAGCTTTTGTAATTCCAGTTATTTTTCTGTCCACACAAGATGCATAGGACATACATCCAATTTTGTACAAAGCAAGGGTTTGTGGGGGTTAATGGGAGGAGAAAAAATGATTTTGCAGCATGTAAATCAGAGTTTCAATATATGCTTTGCCTCCTTTGCTTTTCCTGGACATAATAGATGGACTAGTTTTAATTGGCAAAAGATGAAGTTGCAAAGTGTACATTATTCCACAATGACTTTTCAAATCAGATGATAAATATGGATTTTTCAAATCCAGAACTCTGGAATCCTCTCTTGTGGAGACATACAACCCCCTGAATCTGAACATCATTTTGAAACTGTTTTGGATTTTGGAAATGGTGGCAGAACTGTTAACATTTATTGGATTTTAATTAGGTGATTTTAATACATTGTCTTTTTAGTGGTGATTCTTGAGTTTGGTTTTATGTGTTACTACCTGCCCATACCCTCTGGGGATTAATTATAAATCTAAATTAAATAATATGGCTATGAAAAGCTGATAACCTGTGGGTTTGTACATTCATTCTCTTGTCTCAGCCTTTTAGATGTATAATCCAGCATTCAGGGACATCACATTGATCTGACAACAGTCCCCAGAGGGCTTTTGGTTTCATAAATCTATTAATTGATCAGCATCCATAATACTGTATGTTTTACCTCCTTTACCCCTGTTATCTTTGACAAATATAATTGGCATATTTTTATTTGTATGCCCTCTGTATGTGACGGAAGTGACTTACATTTAGTTCACAGCATGCTTGTTTCTTTTTGTACAATGGTTTTAGAATATAATCACATCTTCACTTTCACAGGTTTCTCCACCGAATGAATTGGGGGAGGGGGTGGGGATGGATCATTTTTTTAAGTAGTAGTATGATCTTACAGTTTTTGAATGAGATATGCCACACTGACCATGGATTAACCTGTGAAATGCCTTTTTACATTGCTGAACAGAAGCCACTTAAATCCAGAGCCCCAAGAAGAGTCACTGTTTGCATTGATCAAGTTTAAATTATAATTTATCATTGGTGATACATTTGATACGAGGACTGGAAGAATAGGCAGTCTTCTATATTTTTGTGCCTGGTATGCATTAGCCAAACTGTTTAGGCTCTGTAATTTCAGTGGGAAAGTATTTAACATTGCATAAGAATCTCCGTTAACTCTTCCTCCATTGTTATATTAGCTATTAAGGCTGGTGACATTTGAAAGTGCATGGACAAAACTGATACATAAAGGTATGCTTAGATGTTGTTCATAAATAAATGCCTGGACAGGTTCCTAGATTTAACAAGCAAAATAAGCCACAGTGTTGGCAAAACAAAAATAAAGACTCTAGTAAAAATGTCAGTTAAAGTCCAAAGGGGTATTTGCTAGAAGCAAAGTCATATAAACCTAGCCTATAGCTACATTGCTTTGTATTTCATCCATGCTAGTTTTCTCATCTCTTATTTATACATGTGGTGCTAATGTCACCAGAGAGTTTCCATTTATTATTAAATATACTTTGACTTCAAAATAAGCTAATAGTGACATTTGGGCACTGTTAAGTCTTAAAAAAAAAGTCCAGGCTTATCATGCTTAGACCTTATGACAGCCATCACTTATGGGAGCTTTAATTATTGATGCTTTTAAATGAAACAATCCAGAACTCAGCTAAGTCTAAGCTGTTACTGCTACAGTGTGGCAGGAAGTGAAACAAGAGGCCACAAAGATATTATGCTCCTAAAGCAAGACCACTGTGGCATGGGATGACCCAGAAACAATATAGTTTGACCCTCGTGAAGACACCTGCAGAACAAATCCAGCAGAAATGATGGCATTTGCTGTCAGCATCGTGTGCTTCCATGCCTCAGTTATCCTTTGGTATACAGCTGATGCGTGATAGACTTGAAATTGGGTGCTGGTGACATAGCCAATTCTTGCTTAGTGATGAGTACACCAGTATGATACACTGTAAATGTCACAATCATTTAACATTTTTAGGTGTACATTTAAATTATCATAATGCGTGAAGTAGGTCTTGGCCTAACTATCCATTTCTATGCACACTTACTTGCGACCAAGTCCACTGGATCTATTCCCCCATGGTACCACCAGAAGCAGGTCCTTTGCTGTTCCTAACTATTCTGCTAGTACAAGGATCTTTGAGAAAGCCGTACAGTTTGCCAACATCTTCGTGGTTAACTTGGAACAATGCTTTCTGAACTCCTGCCCCCCAAAACCTCTTTTGTACCTGAGAATTCATTGATGACATCTTTATTAGCTGGACTCATGAACAGGAGGCCCTGACAACAAGTTCACTTTCTGGATATGATAGTGCAACTACATAATGGACATACAAGCACCACTCTATATTGGAAACCTACAGACTGCTACACATACATACATGGTTCCATCTTACACCCAGAACACAGCACAAAATCCATTGTCTACATCTATAGCCAAGCTGCATCTGCTCAGACTCATCAGACAGACTCACAAGGGGTGCTCAGACGATCACATCTGTACAAGAAGCCATCGTGGCTTCTCCCACTGACCTATCTTACATGCTACATGTGCAGCTAGCATTTGCATAATATCCCACGATGCAGTGCAGGTTGGTGTGTCATCTGAACCCAGCACATGTCATGCTAGGGGTGGCTTCATATCCATTCTACAAATGCTACTTCAAGTCGGTTGTAGGGTGGGTACACTGCATTGCGGCATGTGCAGGGGTAGGGGAGAAGTCACAATAGTTTCTTGTACTAATGTGATCGTCCGAACCCAGTCACAGTTTAAGGATCTAAATCGGGCATTTCTCAGATTACAAAACCCACTCAACAAAATGAAAAACATATCAGCATGACCGGGATGGTTGCTCAGAAATAACCTATTAGAGGACAGGCCTCGAAGAGAAAAGAACCAAACACCTGAAATAATTCTCAGTTAAGACCACATACACATATCATAAGTGATCTACAACGCATCTTGTGCAATGTCAGTGACACTTTCTGCTCACAAGCCTTGGGCTGCAGGCCTGTGCATGCTTACATACATCTCCCCAAGCTAAAAAGTATACTCATTAGCAACAACAGACCTTGCAACAGAGATACAAACATGGAGTCCAGACCCTGTGGCAGACATAGATACCAACTCTGCCTCCAATATTCTGGCAACACTGTTGATAAAAATGCCATCCACAACATCAGGGTCTTATACACTTGCTCATCTTCCAATGTGATATAAGCCCTCATTTGCTACGAATGCCCTACTGCCATCTACATAGAACAAACATGCCAGTCTTTACACAAAAGAATAAAAGACAGGACTCTGAATTTCAAGAATGGCAATTTTCAGAAACCAATGGGGGAACATTTAATCTCCCAGGATAGTCTGTCAATGAATTTAAAGTGGCCATTCTTGAACAAAGGAATTTCAAAGACAGATATAAACGCAAAGTTACTGAAGTCCTATTCATCAAGAAATTCTACTTTATTTCTTATGGTTTGAATAAGAACTGAGGTATTTAGGTTTTTTTTAATACATACTATGTATGTTAATTGGTCACTAATAATGTAATGATCAATCTGTACTTCGTGCATGTCAATCCTCTCTGACAACACAGTTTACATCTCCCCTGACCCCAGCATGTGTATATAAATTTTCCAATTTGAGATTAATATTTTATGCATCGGTTGAACTGGACAGAGTCCACAAAAGCTTGTGCAAAAATTTGTTGGTTTTTCTGCAACAGACTAACATGGATATGCCTCTAGAAAATGATTTTGTTGGCAATCTGACAAAGTATGACTTAATATTTGCACTTAGATATTTCCTAAATGGAGTGAAAAATGTTGAATGAACCACAGTAATAGCTTGAAATGAGACTGGAAGAGCAAGGTTATGACATATCACAATCGTGCTACAATACTGTAATACTTCACAAAGATATGAAAAAAAGATATGATATATTGAGGCTGCATGTTAGATTTATATTGTTTGAAGAAATTTCATAACTTACCCTGACTAGTAATCAAAGGTGTGGAAATGATAAAAACTATAATTAAAAGAAAAACTGTAAAGCATGCTATCTGATTCTGCTGCAACCGCTACTTAATTGAATTGCCAGTTAATTTTCTAAAGACATTTTTGGGAATGCTTTTGTTATGGAAATATCCTAAACTTAAATAAATTGTTTAGAAGTTTCCTCATAAAATAATTATTAATTACATATGATATGTTAATAAGCTAATATTTCCTATAATTTATACAAAACATGTGTTATTTGTAATGACAGTTAATATACTGTGATGTCCCTAATATAGTTGTAATAAATTGAGCTTGGGGCAGTTTGATGAGAAATATGGTCTGCAATTTCAGAAAGAAGAGTAGAAAGGATGAATAATTGTAGCAGTTAATTGGGACTGGGGCCCATTGAACACAATGGGGTTTGCTTCTGAGTATGCAACTGTACAGAAAATTAGCTATGCTGAACTCACATTTATTTATTGAACTTCTTCACACAAGCAAAATAAGGCATGCTCATGATTGGCCAGGGAGATCATTCCATAATTGGTGGGGGGCACTGCTGAGAAGCCCTCTCCCTTGTTGCCATCCTCTGAGGGAAACTCAGAGTAGGCAACCTGGAGAAGTACCTTAGATGTTGAGTGTAGTGTATGGGTAGGTTCATGTCGGCAGAGGCGTTCCATCAGATATTGTGGTCCCACACCATGTAAGGCTTTTTAGGTTAAAACCAGCACTTTGAATTGGGCTTGGAAACATACAGTCAGGCATGCAAGCAGGCCAGAGTCTGTCTTATATGTTCGAACCTCCTGGTCCTCATTATTAATCTGGCTGCCACATTTTGCACAAGTTGCAGCTTCTAAACTGTCTTCAACGGCAGCCCCATGTAGAGTGCATTGCAGTAATCTAACTTGGAGGTTACCAGAGCATAGACAGCTGAAGCCAGGTTATCCCTGTCCAGATAGGGACATAGCTGGGACACCAACCAAAGTTGGTAGAAGGCACTCCATGTCACCAAGACCACCTGAGCCTCAAGTGACAGAGATGGTTCTAGAAGAACCCCCAAGCCATGAACTTTCTCATTCAGGCGGAGTGCAACCCTATCCAGAACAGGTTGAACACCCTCCATCCAGTCAGAAGAACCACCCACTAACAGCATCGCCATACAATTATGTAGAAGCTTTAACTCTGCTAGCTAATGGACAATTTTGTTAGTCAAATACAATAAATAATACAAAATTGTGAGGACTTTATATTTAGAAGTCTCCTTCAGAGCCTAGAAGGACACTTTTTCAAGTAGTGATCCATTCAATTCATCTCTATTTTGAAAAATACTTCTGCATATGAACTCAAATAAAACTCATCTTCTGTAGCTACTGCATGCTTTTGTACCTTAAGGAGCGTCTGTTGTTCAACACCAGGAGGGGCAGTGTTTGACAGTGGTGGCCGTCAGCGCAAGTTGCTATGTCTCAAGGTACCTGTTGCTATTATATACATGGTTTCACTTCACTGAACATTTGCTGGTTTGTTGTGAAGAAAATTGAGCTCTCCCTGGGAAGAAAATGCTGCTTCTACAGGGGCAGAATTTTCTAGTGAATTTGGGTTGGCTACACAGCTCGATTTTGCAATACAGAGCTCAGTTACAAACACTCAAGTTTCACTGACTGAACTCATTTTGACCTAAATGAACATAGCTGTCAGGTGTTCTTTTCTCACTGCTCAGTGCTAAATATTTTGCAGAACTGCTGTAGCATAATAAAAGTGACCTATCTAACAGGGATGTAAGAATTACTGAGAATGTATGCAAAATGGTTCATAAACATCAGCTTGTACAAAATGTGGCAGCCAGATTGATATCAGGGACCAGAAGATATGAGTATATAACCTGATTCTGGCCTGCTTGCACTGGCTGCCTGTACATTTCCAAGCTCAATTCAAGATGCCAGAAAGCCTTACATGGCTTGGGAGTGCAGTACCTGATGGAGCTTTTCTCCTAATATGAACCTATCCGGAAACTACAATCAACATCTGAGGCCCACTCTGATGTTTTACTGTTCATTGCCAGTTATTTATATATGTGATGTAAGTGTTTGTGCTGTTTTTATTATGTTTGCCTTTAAAATGTATGTGCTGTGTAGATTTCAAATACAATGTTGGTAAGTATTTAAATCTAGTGGGTGGGGGGAGAGTGGAGATAATGTGAAGTGAATGCTGATTGGCTGGTGGTTCAAAGGTCTGGATTGGTTGTTAGTAGTGAGGAGAGGAGTTAAGGGAAATAGAGACTGTGGCTGAATTCAGACGACACGCTAATCAACGGTTCTTTCCCATTCTGTTCCTATTACACACACACACCCAGTTGATTAGCGTGTCGTCTGAACTCAGCCTATATGTGAGTGACTGAGTTAGAGTTGGGTTCTATTAGGAGTCTGGAGTTATGTTCTGCTAGAGTCAGGGTTAGGTTCTGTTGAAGAGAGTTGAGAGAGTGTAGGAACGACGGCTTTTATTATTTTGGAAACAGAGTGTAGTTTAGAGGGGTAGTGTAGGTGGTATTGCAATTGAAACTGAATGAAACAAACAAGCATTTGAATTTAATGTAACCTTAGTCTTTGTAATTGCATAACCTTACTTATTATTAATTACATTTATTTCTGTTTCACAAACTGGAGTGGATTATAGGAGTACTTGAGGGAAGGTACAGTAGTCAATGGTGGCAGTGGTGAAAAAGTTGGGAAAATATAGAGTGCAGGGCTGGCTGCTGTGAGACCAAAAAGGGTCAGCAGTCTCAGAGTCAGAGTGCAGCATTCTGATGACCCACCCCATAGTTGGGATACTTTGATTTAATGGGAGAAATAAAGGAAGACCAAAGGGGGTGACATCACACCCACCTCTAGGTGTCTCCTCCAAGACTATCTTCGAAGGATGGCAACAAGGGAGAGGCCTTTTCACTGGTAGTCCCCCCCCCCCCCGATTGCGGAATGCTTTCCCCTTTTGGCACCAACATTATCATCTTTTCAGTGGCACTATCAGGACAAGGCAATCCTCTATTCCAAGGCATTGAGGGCATGTTATAGGCTTTTAATGTATTTATTTATTTATTTTATTACATTTATATACCACCCGCCGAAGCTCTCTCGGCGGTTTACAAAAGTTAACTGTTTTAATGTCATCTGTTTTATTGGGTTCAAGTATTGTATTGTTAACTCTGTTTAGCTCTTTTAAATAGTTCTTTCTTTTTTGTACGTTAAATATTTTACATTATTTTGTTGTTATGTTTTAATTTTGGATTTAATTTTTTTGATCAGCCAAGAGAGCTTATTCATGAAATGAAATGAATAGAAAATATTGAAGAATTGTGTAGTTTTATAACACATACGTACAGGCATTTGCTAATTAGGCCACTCTGTGACCAATCAGGAAGCTGTTGAAGGTGTTTATTTTTGCATATCTGACTTTTACTAATTAATACAAACAATGTGGCCCATGACTAAAAGAGACAGAGACAGAAACTTTGTTGTTGTTTATTCGTTCAGTCATTTCCGACTCTTCGTGACTTCATGGACCAGCCCACGCCAGAGCTTTCTGTCGGCTGTCGCCACCCCCAGCTTCCCCAAGGTCAAGTCTGTCACCTCCAGAATATCATCCATCCATCTTGCCCTTGCTCGGCCCCTCTTCCTTTTGCCTTCCACTTTCCCTAGCATCAGCCTCTTCTCCAGGGTATCCTGTCTTCTCATTATGTGGCCAAAGTACTTCAGTTTTGCCTTTAATACCATTCCCTCAAGTGAGCAGTCTGGCTTTATTTCCTGGAGTATGGACTGGTTTGGTCTTCTTGCAGTCCACGGCACTCTCAGAATTTTCCTCCAACACCACAGTTCAAAAGCATCTATCTTCCTTCGCTTAGCCTTCCTTATGGTCCAGCTCTCGCAGCCATAGGTTACTACGGGGAATACCATTGCTTTAACTATGCGGACCTTTGTTGTCAGTGTGGTGTCTCTGCTCTTAACTATTTTATCAAGATTTGTCATTGCTCTCCTCCCAAGAAGTAAACGTCTTCTGATTTCCTGGCTGCAGTCAGCGTCTGCAGTAATCTTTGCGCCCAGAAATACAAAGTCTGTCACTGCCTCCACGTTTTCTCCCTCTGTTTGCCAGTTATCAATCAAGCTAGTTGCCGTAATTTTTGAGGTTTAACTGCAACCCGGCTTTTGCACTTTCTTCTTTCACCTTTGTCATAAGGCTCCTCAGCCATCAAAGTGGTGTCATCTGCATATCTGAGGATGTTAATGTTTCTTCCTGCAATTTTAACTCCAGCCTTGGATTCGTCAAGCCCAGCACGTCGCATGATGTGTTCTGCATACAAGTTAAATAGATAAGGTGAGAGTATACAACCCTGCCATACTCCTTTCCCAATCTTAAACCAGTCCGTTGTTCCGTGGTCTGTTCTTACCGTTGCTACTTGTTCGTTATACAGATTCCTCAGGAGGCAGACAAGATGACTTGGTATCCCCATACCACCAAGAACTTGCCACAGTTTGTTATGATCCACATAGTCAAAGGCTTTAGAATAGTCGATAAAACAGAAATAGATGTTTTTCTGGAACTCCCTGGCTTTCTCCATTATCCAGCGGATATTGGCAATTTGGTCTCTAGTTCCTCTGCCTTTTCTAAACCCAGCTTGTACATCTGGCAATTCTCGCTCCATGAATTGCTGGAGTCTACCTTGCAGGATCTTGAGCATTACCTTGCTGGCATGTGAAATAAGTGCCACTGTCCGATAGTTGGAACATTCTTTAGTGTTTCCCTTTTTTGGTATGGGGATATAAGTTGATTTTTTCCAGTCTGATGGCCATTCTTGTGTTTTCCAGATTTGCTGGCATATGGCATGCATCACCTTGACAGCATCATCTTGCAATATTTTAAACAGTTCAGCTGGGATACCGTCGTCTCCTGCTGCCTTGTTATTAGCAATGCTTCTTAAGGCCCATTCGACCTCACTCTTCAGGATGCCTGGCTCTAACTCACTGACCACACCGTCTGAGCTATCCCCAATATTATTATCCTTCCTATACAGATCTTCCGTATATTCTTGCCACCTTTTCTTGATCTCTTCTGTTTCTGTTAGGTCCTTGCCATCTTTGTTTTTGATCATACCCATTTTTGCCTGGAATTTACCTCCGATGTTTCTAATTTTCTGGAAGAGGTCTCTTGTCCTTCCTATTCTATTGTCTTCTTCCACTTCTGCACATTGCTTGTTTAAAAATAATTCCTTATCTCTTCTGGCTAACCTCTGGAATTTTGCATTTAATTGGGCATATCTCCCCCTATCACTGTTGCCTTTTGCTTTCTTTCTTTCTTGGGCTACTTCCAGTGTCTCAGCAGACAGCCATCTTGCCTTCTTGGTTTTCTTTTTCTTTGGGATGTTTTTTGTTGCCACCTCTTGGACAATGTTGCAGACTTCTGTCCATAGTTCTTCCGAGACCCAATCTACTAAATCTAGTCCCTTAAATCTGTTCTTCACTTCCACTGCATATTCATTAGGAATATTAGTGAGCTCATATCTAACTGATCTGTGGGTCTTCCCTGTTCTCTTTAGTTTGATTCTAAATTGTGCAATAAGAAGTTCGTGATCTGAACTACAGTCAGCTCCAGGTCTTGTTTTTACTGTCTGTATAGATGTCCGCCACCTTTGGCTGCAAAGGATGTAGTCAATCTGATTTCGGTGTCGGCCATCTGGTGAAGTCCATGTATAAAGCCGTGTTTTTGGTTGTTGGAAGAGAGTGTTTGTTATGCACAGTGAGTTGTCCTGGCAGAATTCTATCAGCCTATGTCCCGCTTCATTTTGTTCTCCTAGACCGTGCTTACCTGTAATTCCAGATGTCATTTGACTGCCCACCTTAGCGTTCCAGTCTCCTGTAACGAAAATAACATCTCTTTTTGGTGTATTATCCAGTAGGTGCTGCAGATCCTCATAGAACTGATCTACTTCTGCTTCTTCAGCATCTGTGGTTGGGGCATATATTTGGATCACTGTGATGTTAAATGGCTTACCCTGAATTCGAATTGAGATCATTCTATCGTTTTTTGGATTGTATCCAAGCACTGCTTTAGCCACTTTATTATTAATTATGAAGGCTACTCCGTTTCTTCTGTGATCCTCTTGTCCACAGTAGTAGATCTGGTGCTGATCTGATGTGAAGTGGCCCACTCCAGTCCATTTCAGTTCGCTGACACCCAATATATCTATATTTAATCTTGACATCTCGCCAATAACCACGTCCAATTTGCCCTGGCTCATAGATCTTACATTCCAGGTTCCTATGGTGTGTTGACCTTTAGAACATCGGATTCGTCGTTCACCACCAGCACCGTCGGCCGCTAGCCGTCCTTTCGGCTTTGAGCTAGCTGTGTCATCACGTCTGGGGCTAGTTGAACTTATCCTCTGTTCCTCCCCAGTAGCATTTTGACCATCTTCCGACCTGGGGGTCCTATCTTCCAATGGTATACCGACATATCTCTGGTTGTACTGATCCATTTAGACAGAAACTTAACCACTATCAAAAACAACACTATTCTTCACACCTCCACCCACACTTTTGGGTATTATTATTATTATTGCTATGTTTTAGTCTATTTGTCTAAACCATGGACCACCTGTTTCATGTTAGTGTTTAGGTTTTGTTTACAGAGACAAATTTCTGGTCTTTTGCTACAATGCTATGTATTGGTAGCTAGCACAGAGAAAATTATCCAAAGTGATTAAAAGCAGAATCTGAAGATGCAGTGAGCACTTTAATTATCTTTTAATTTCATGGCACTGACTTGTTCTAATATTTCTGAACAAGACCTTTGTGAAATCCAAAGATTTGTATTCTATTTAATCATGGCTCCACACGACATATTTTCTTGTCTAGTTTGAGTCTGGCATTGTTTCAAGAGCAAATTTCAAACAGATAACCAACCTTATTTTCAGTATCTTTAAAATCCCAACTTGACAGTTGTGTAATTCAGTAAGTGAAATAATTTGCTGAAGCAGTATATTGTTTACTAGCTTCTTTTTATCTAAACTTAATCAGAGAAATGCATCTTCAAGGGAAATTTTAAACCGTGATGCTTATTTCCTTTGGACAATGGCTTTAGGCTGCTGGACCATATTTAGAGATATACTGGTGGTGTCTATTATAGAAATTGAGAAACCAGAACACGATCGAAGAAAAATCAATTCAGTGGAGTAAGTCTGAGATACAAGGAACACTTATTTGGGAAAAAGTATCACTGAAATCAAAAGACAGTGGTTTATTGATTTGTTTATTTGTTAATTTAATATATTTGTACCCCACCTTTAGGGGCAAGCCCTCACAAGTTGGCTCTGAATAAAGGTGTGTATGTGTGTGTGTAAGATTGCTGTGTATCCTTTATTTAACAGTAGTAAAACGAGTGACTGTAGATTAAGTAGGACAGTGGATCAAGTAGGAGAATAATTGAAAATCAAGAGCAGGAGCATTAAACATGTTGAGAAGTGTCTTCTCTGTAAAGAAATAAAAAAATCAGATCTGGAAAGTATGTAGCAAGAGGAGAGAAGATTTCAAATGAGACAGCATAGTTATATGGAAGGAATGAAAGGAATAACTCATATATATGGAAATGAAAATGCCTTTTTTAAAATTACAGAAAACAAAGACAATAGAAAGAGGTGAGGGCCGCTGACGTGGACTGGAAAAAAATCCACCAGTTATATTTTACTGCAGAAAATTGTTCACTTTTTGAAATGCATTGTTTCATAAAATGAATTTTATGGGGGGAAAACATGCTGAATGAATACAAAGAAGTATTGTGCAATTGGAACAGAAACAAAAATGAGCAAATCTAAAATCAAAGTGGTAGTTGAACTTTGTTCAGGTGACTACCTCTAGTTCTTCTTTGTGGTCTCTGTGAACGTAGAAATTTTATTTCCCATTTTCACAGTCTTTGCACTGTGTACTTGCTTTTTCTTGGCTATGCATTGGTAGACTGTTTTCTCAGACCTCTTTCTTCATTCTGCTTCCCTTCATGATTCGGTGTGAATCTTCTACATGACTGTTGATATTTTTAGGGTGAATGTTAGCTGGGAAATGCTGAGAATTGTAGTAGGTTTTTTTTGTCTAAACATGCAGAGGATTGCACCCTTATCTGTTTATCTATTTTAGAAACATTATGAATGCTTCCGCTGCACAAATGTCATTTTTTAAACAAATCTTTATGTCAGTCTTTATTGGACTGTTATTTAGGACTGGTAATTGAACTTAAACCAAAGATCTTTTATCCCTCCTCACTGGATTTGCATTATATGTTGCCATCTTTTAGTAGAGTATTTGAGTACACTTTTATGCTTTTATTACAAATTCTTTTTTCTTTTCTTTTTTGTTCTAAATTTATTCTACGAATTTTCTAAATACGTAGCTGCAACTTTTCTTGAGTATAGGCACTATTGGCGACAGTTTTTCCCATAACAGAGTTTCTCATTTTGCATTCAGTTTGATATCTTTCATCTTTCTTTACTTAAATTCTTAGTTTTTTCTTCTTCTAACTTTAAACAATTGCCATTCGTTATCTGTGCTTTCCCAACTGCCAGTGTCTTTTCCCCATTCTTTTCTTCTTTCCTTAACTATGCAGTGTTTACATCTTTATTCCTTTCATAATTTTGCTTTCTCTCTCTCTTTCTTTGTTTAGAGTGATTTTTCTTATTTCTTTAGATGCACAATATTTTCAACTTTATTTGGTTTTTTAATGTGCTCTCTCTCCTTCTTGGTTTAGTGATTATAGCCTACTGCCTGTCTTGTATCACTTCACTGCAATATTTCAGTGTGTGTGTGTGTGTGTGTGTGTGTGTGTGTGTGTGTGCTGCAAATATGCATTGGAAATGGATAGAGAACGTCTTACATGCATTAGGTATCCTGTTTCTGATCAATGAAATGCACACATCTTGAATTTTGGTAGCAGTGGACTAAAAGTTGCTGAAACTGAACTTTTGGGAAAGGTTTTTTTTTAATGACTTTGCATGGGTGGGACACGTTTCCTCCCTATTTTTTACAGGAGCAGGGAATATATTTGTGGCAGCCAGCAGCAACAGCAGGAACAGAGCTCTTCTCTGTGTATGCCTTTCCCCCCATTCTAACTAAAAAAATGTGATGTGTTAATTTTATTTGCTATTTATATTAAAAAGTGGGGTTTAGCAGTTCACACAGCTAAATTGGAACATAGGAACAAAAGAAAGCTGCCTTATACTGGTCCAGTTGGTCCAGTATTGTCACCACTGACAGACAGTGGTTCTTCCAAGGTCTCAAGAAGGAGTCTTTACTTGTCCTACCTAGAATGTCACCATTACTGAGCTACAGTCCCTCCCTATTGAAAACCAATGGATCATCCATGATTGGGGTGAGTCAGGCTCAGTCATCTAAAACAGGCTGTACTTCTAGTCCTGGATCAATTTGCCTACTGACCATCAGTAACCTTGTCTTGTCTGGATTAAACCTCACTGTGTTAGCCCACATCCATAACACCCAACTTCAAAAAACCCAATGTCCTCTTCAAGCAGCTTCATGTAGATTTGAAATATCATGGGGAAAAGGATGAAGCCCTGAGGAATCCCATAGACCAATGGCCAGAACAATAATTCCCCAGCCTCACCTTCTGGGTATGTATAGCCATATAGGGTTAGGCCACTGCAACACAGACTTGTACCAACCAGACTTCACACTGTGGCCAATAGTTATTAAAAGCCACTGAGAGATCCAGCAGAACCAACAGGGATATCGTTCCCTCTCTATATCACAGCAAAGGTCATCACCAAGCTGACCAAGGCCATTTCAGTCCCAAAACTGGGCTTCGACCAAGACTGGAAAGGCTCTAACTAACCAATTTCATTCGAGAAAGCCTGGAGTTGATTATGTCAGGTTCCCAAGCAGTCTCCCATTCAGGAACTGTCCAGATAGGCTGCTTAGCTTTAGTAATAATGATGCTTCATCTTGTGCCTTTAGATCATAATCTTGGACCAATGATATTTGATTATTTGTTTATTCCAGATATTTTTTTACCCAGCCTTTCAATTCCATAAAGAGCACTCAAATCAGCTTACAGTAATTAAAATCCATACAGACATTACAATATTAATAAAATCAATAAAAATAACACAGCATCAGAGCCACCTTAAAATACAGTGTGGAACATAAAAAATCAAGCAGAAGGCAAGTCAGACACAATTCCCTCTGAAATGCCGCTGAAATTCCCTCTTCTACTCAGCTATTATAGGTGTAGGAGCCCTGACCTGTTTTACATCTGGCCACTCTAATAACTGCTCTAGGTTTTCCATAATGGTCAAGTGGCATATGTTTATTGTTCCCTTTGCAAAAGTTTCACCTGCTAAATTCCTGATAGATGAGCAACAAGAACTCTGCCAAACAAAAAGTTGTCAATTGTATAACTGAATCCTAATACTTCTAATTCCTTGAATTGTCTTTGAAAATTGAAACTGAAATAGTTGCATGGATAAATAACTACATTTCAAATTGATTAGTTTCATAGCTTTGGCTATGAATGCAATAAATTAAAAAATAAAATAAAAATAAGCTGTTAACTAGATTTAGTGCAAGAATATCAGGTTTTTAGATGACATCATACATATGCTTAATAATTGATCATGAAATTAGCTATAAATCAAGTGAATTTTTTTATCCCTAGTATATTCCTTCTGACAGCTCAAGTTTATTGTTCATCTTGTTGGGTCCCTTGTATTGTCGCAAAGTTTTCAAAGTTAATGTCAATAGAAAGCTATGTGGATGTCATTATAATGTCAAAACATGACATGAACACGGTATCAGAGCATGTCTCTGGAAACAGCATTAGGATGTTTGGAAGAGATGAAACAATATCAGTACTAAGCTATTTTACCATTAAGTTATTACGGGAAGGTACATTGAACAGAAACAGATTCTTTAAATAATGGTTAGGCCTTAGAAATAAGCCCATGGATGTGAGATACAGAGCACCAATGTGAACCTTAACCCTGTTCTATTATTTCTATTTATAGATAACAAACAACACAGCCCATCTCCATGGTTCATTGTTACTATGGTATTCATTACTGATGCTAAACCATCAGGAATTCTCTGATTCTTCCCTGAGATTTGCATAAAGTAGGTCCTTCTAAGGGAAACCAGCAGTGTGCAGCTGTGCCTGGCATTTTGCCCCTTGAATTTTATGGAAATTAAATTGTTTATTCAGACTGTTTTGCTGGCACCTGGACTCCGGGTGATTCTATTATAAAATGGTCACTTAACACTTCCATTCTAAATAACAAGCAATTTGAGTAGAAAACAGGCCCTCTGTTGTATTCATGGTATGTGGCATCAAGTTCTGCAGGCCAAGTATGGACAGCAAGTTGCAGGTGTTACTCTGTTTGAATTGCACCTGCTTCCCACTCGCCTTGAGAATGTGGTACCATAAATTGACTCATGCTATGAAATTACTCATATCATGTCCTTTTTCAAGCTGGTATGACAAAGAATATGTAGGTGCACCTAAAGCCAAAGGAAAAAAGCATCATTTATAGTTATGCTCTTCTATTCTGCAAAGTGTCTCATTCCCTTTTCCTTAGGGGGTCATATGGGTCACAAGTTGTTCCAAATATTTGGAAAGAAGTTGCATTTAACCTGCTCAAGTGGGAGCCAAAAGCCGGTTTTGATAGTCACCTGAGAAAAAAGAAAGTGTGTAACGGGAACTTGTGAAATGTGAAAAAGGAAAGGTTTTGAGTTTTGGAATTTGCTGGAAATATTGACACTAGGTGCATATAGCCAATGATGTACTTAGTGTTAATTTACCTTTATGTGTATACAGTATATCCACTTGGTAAGCCATTAATGGCCTGGTTTACACAAACATATTCTTATTTTATTCATTTATTTATAAATATTTCTGTACTGCCTGTCATGTATAACACATCCAGGTTGTGTACGATAATAATAATAATAATAATAATAATAATAATAATAATAAATTTATTTCTTACCCGCCTCTCCATTCTGATCGAGGCAGGGAACAACAGTAAGTATAAAATACATAAAACTGAATTAAAACATAATATACATTGTTAAAACTTCCTAAAAACATTTTAAAAACATCCTAAAATTACACTGGATAGGCAATAATAATGATAAATTTATTTCAATAATAAAATTACAATACAAATACACATTATAATTAAAACAATCAACTATATAATATAATCAACAAACCACTAAATAAATGTCATAAGGACAGATGTCATAAATCAATAAATGCCAGTGCAAATAGAAATGTTTTCAACGTGCAGCTATGCAGCAGAGTTAGAACAGGTTGTATCTCTCTCTCTCTTTCCCTCTCTGTGGGGTATTCCACAGAAAAGGGACTCTTCCTGGTGGAAGAGTGGACTGTGATTGTGGTACAACCAGGAGAGCCTCCCAGGATTATTGCAGTGGTTGGGTAGATAAACGAACAGCAGCTTGGCTGCTGTTGGCAGCTGCCCCTTTTCAGCATGCAACTCCCTTGCTGAAGGAACTGCGCTGGCTGCCTGTTCACCATTTATTTATTTATTTATTACATTTTTATACCGCCCAATAGCCGAAGCTCTCTGGGCGGTTCACAAAAATTAAAACCACAATAAAACAACCAACAGGTTAAAAGCACAATTACAAAATACAGTATAAAAAGCACCACCAGGATAAAACCACACAGCAAAATTGATATAAGATCAAAATACAGAGAGTAAGATTTAAATTTAAGTTAAAATTAAGTGTTAAAATATTGAGAGAATAAAAAGGTCTTCAGCTGGCGATGAAAGCAGTACAGTGTAGGCGCCAGGCGGACCTCTCTGGGGAGCTCGTTCCACAACCGGGGTGCCACAGCGGAGAAAGCCCTCCTTCTAGTAGCCACCTGCCTCACTTCCTTTGTCAGGGGCTCACGGAGAAGGGCTCCTGTAGATGATCTTAAGGTCCGGGCAGGTACATATGGGAGGAGGCGTTCCTTCAAATATCCTGGCCCCAAACCGTTTAGGGCTTTAAATGTCAATACCAGCACTTTAAATCGGGCCCGGACCTGGAGTGGCAGCCAATTAAGCTGGAAAAGGACTGGCGTAATGTGATCTCGCCGGCCAGTCTCTGTTAGTAAACAGGCTGCCCTGTTTTGTACCAGCTGAAGCTTCCGGACCGTTTTCAAAGGCAGCCCCACGTATAACGCATTGCAGTAATCCAAGCGAGAGGTTATCAGAGCATGGATAACTGTAGCTAGGCTATCTCTGTCCAGATAAGGGCACAGTTGGTATATCAGCCTTAGCTGATAAAAGGTGCTCTTTGCCACTGAGTTCACCTGTGCCTCAAGTGACAGTTCTGGATCCAAGAGCACCCCCAAACTACGGACCCGATCCTTTAGGGAGAGTGCAACCCCGTCCAGGACAGGGCAAACATCACCTCGCCGGACAGATGAACCACCCGCTAACAGTACCTCCGTCTTGTCTGGATTGAGTCTCAGTTTGTTAGCCCTCATCCAGTCCATTACCGTGCCCAGGCACTGGTTCAGAACAGTCACTGCCTCACCTGGGTTTAATGAAAAGGAAAGGTAGAGCTGGGTATCATCCGCATATTGATGACACCTCAGTCCACATCTCTGGATAACCTCCCCCAGAGGCTTCATGTATATGTTAAACAGCATAGGGGATAAGATGGAGCCCTGCGGAACCCCATGGCTTAGAAGCCATGGCACAGAGCAATAATCCCCCAGCACCACCTTCTGGAATCGGCCATCCAAGTAGGAGCGGAACCACTGCAACGCAGTACCTCCAACTCCCAGCTCAGACAACCTATCCAGAAGGATACCATGGTCGATGGTATCGAAGGCCGCTGAGAGGTCCAGGAGAACCAACAGGGTCGCACTCCCCCTGTCTCTCTCCCGAAAGAGGTCATCCCACAGGGCGACCAAGGCAGTTTCCGTTCCAAAACCAGGCCTGAAACCCGATTGAAATGGATCTAGATAATCCGTTTCATTCAAGAGTGCCTGGAGTTGTCCTGCAACCACCCGCTCAAGCACCTTGCCCAGGAAAAGGATATTCGCCACCGGCCAGTAGTTGTTAACGTCCTCCGGGTTCAGATTAGGCTTCTTCAGGAGTGGTCTAATTACCGCCTCTACCAGACCAGGTTTAAAGTTCTAGTAGTGTACAATGTCCTAAACAGCTTGGGACCAGGGTACCTCAGGGAGCGCCTTCTCCCTTACCAACCTGCTTGGCTACTGAGGTCATCAGAAGGCATGTTCCTAGTGGTTCCATATGGACCTATGGCCCAATAGAAGTCTGCCAGGAGAAGAGCCTTTAGTGTGGTGGCCCCCTTTCTATGGAATTCCCTGCCTTTGGAGGTCAGGGAGGCGCTAACGTTGTGTTGCTTCCGGCATCTCCTGAAAACTGTTCTGTTTCAGGAAACATTCCTTAAATGATCAGCCATAGTTTTTATTTGTGTGCTGTTTTAAATTATTTTAATATTGTGTTTTAAATTTTTTTAACCTTTGAACTATTGTACCTTCTTATGTTCACCAGTCTGGAATCTGTATAGATATGGAGCAGTATATATAAGCAATAAATACATAAATAAATTGTTGATGATGATGTTTTAAAAAAAGAAGTCTGCATGAATATTCATACATATTTTCATGCACGTGTCTCCTAACAGACACATTTTGCCTTATATGCATTTCTGCAAGCAATTTCCCCAATATAGTGTGTTCTCACTAATATACATACTTTTGCACACATTTTCCATAGTTATACAATTTTTCTGTGCATTTTTTTTAAATGGAGAACTAAATATTAAACCATTGTTTAGGGCTACATGCATGAGCCCAAATCTCTCTCTCTCTCTTTCTCTCTCTCTCTTTCCCCCTACCTACTTCCCCTTCCCTCAACAGGTGCCTACTTCACAGGTGAACTTGAGGATAAAATGGGGGAACTATGCATACAATAGTGAGCTACAGTAAGATTCTGCATAAGACAGTTTCATTTAAGTAACTGGATGGTGAAACTCTCCCTTTCTGTTCGCTGTTTCTATTCTAGTCTAACTGTGGAAAAAATGCTTAGCATTTTAATTTGCTTTCATCCAGATTCTAGAGTACCAACGGACAAAGCAAATTCATTATGCTAAGGATAGTTAATATAGTTCTGCATAGCATGAGGGTAAAGAATTAAATATGCCCAATTCAGTTGCTGCCCAATTCACCTGGTTTAGGTGCACATTTTGGAGTTTAATCTCGATTGGCTGAGAAGTGTTTACAGCATACAGGACATGTTTATCATGAGCAAAGGTAGCTTGATAGGAGTTAATTGGTAACAATGATCTGCATCATTTAATTGCCAATCAGGTGAGGTTTTCATCTAGCCAGATTTGAAGTGGCCCAATTGTGTTTGTTTTAGCCACCTGGACATTTTTGTTCTCTGCTCAGCTTCAGTGTTCGCCAACAGGGAATTTTCAAAGCTGGATGTATTTAAATTAATTAACATATCCATATGCATATATTGCATACTATTCTTTCAAAGAGCTTTGCATTCAAATGAGAGACACTGCATTTTTCTTCTGGAGAAAAGAGATGACAACACTAATTAAAGAGCTGTTGAGGTGCAGGCGCTAATTTCATAGTTTTATGTTAGCAATATGTCAGAATTGAAAAGAAATCTTCACAATGTGTTTCAATATTAGAAATGGCAAAATGGCCAAGATATATACATTTTTTTAAATAAGAAGAAAAAAAACCCTGTGTTTTCTCAATGCAGCTAATAGCTGTTTTTGTTCATTAAAAAGACTCACAATCAGTAGAAGAAAGAGATCTGGAGTGACCAGACACAAAGGACGGCAGTATTACTAAATCTTTTTGTAGCTTAATAAAAATATTTATTAGCATGAATGGAAGAAAAAGCAAAAGTAACAGGTAATAATGAGCTCTACCTTAGAAAAGCTGCAGGATCCCCCATTCCCTAAAATATAATAAACGCTAGTTCAAAAATCCCAGTTAAATATGTCAATGTTTAACTGCCACCTTCACTATCTACACTTGTTAATGCCACTTCTTCTCCCCACAGAGGGCATCAGAACCAGCTGCCCCTTAAGGAAAAGAAAGCAAGACTATGGCTAAGTTTGGACGACACGCTAATCAATGGGGGGGGGGGTGTGGAGGCGGTAATAGGAACAGAATGGGAAACAACCGTTGATTAATGTGTCGTCCGAACTCAACCTATGGCTAGGTTTGCATGACACGCTAACCCTTGTGGATAATGTCTTGTAGCGACCCACGAGGGATTAGAGTGCCGTGAGGGGGGGGGCATTTGTCCCACCCACAATGGGTCCAGTACTCACCCTTGGAACCCACGCTCTGCAGAGTGGGTTAAGGGCCCTGGGGTGGCTTAGCATGTCATGAGGCAAGCTCCTGGTGGAAAAAATGTCCGACCAGAGAGAGCATCCTAGAACACCCAGAAATACCACCACTGCTCTGGCCTGCTTATTTATTTATTTATTGCATTTCTATACCGCCCAATAGCCGAAGCTCTCTGGGCGGTTTACAATCTCTGTGAGTGAAATCTCCAAGCAATGACTGGAGCAGCTAGCACGAGCCTATTCCTGCTGTGGTGGCTGCTGGGATGTGTGGCTGCTGTGGTGAGAGGACATTGTGTTATAAAACAGGAATAATACGAACCAATTTGTGATTTAAATCCAATAAAAAGCAATCCCGATGCGATGATTTTGGTTTCAAAGAAAAAGACTTTATTCCAACACTGCAGGTAACAATGAGATCCTTTGCGCAAAGGGTTCCCTCCCTCCAGACCAAAATTGAGAGAGAGACCCAGAACGGATGTTAACCTTGAGTTTTATACAGAGGACAAACTTTAAACAATTGTAATTGGCTAGCAGCCCAATTCATCACAATTGATGTCACTTCCAGAATTCTTGACATGCTCAGATAGGGAGAAAATTGGTTAGCTTTGCATATTCTCCATTACCGCATGATCCCTCTAGCAATCCCAGATTACTTAAATCCCCCATTGTCTGGAGAGATTTTCCTGCTCCTGCTTCCCTTAGCCAATCCCAATTCACCATTCCATCCCCGATTCCTGCCAAACTGTGGGAAAAGAGAAGAAGGGAGAAGAAGACTCTGAAGACAACATTAATGGCTACCAGAACAAAGCCATCCCCAGAACATGGCGCCAGACCAGGTTTCATTAGTACTTCTAAGTGAATCTGCCCTTTACCTCTATATTTCTAATGGGTAGACCGGGCCCTCCATTCTGTTCACTTAATGGGTAATCTGGTCTGAATATGAGTTCCCTTAGTTTTCTATGGGTAGACCAAGCCTCTTTAGTGGTTGAGGCTCTCGTTTTACAAGAGAGTAAGTGGACTTACTCTATTAAGTAAATGGGGTTTTCCTCTCTACCTGGGAGTAAAGGGTCTACTCTATCTATCTAAAACCAAAAGATGGTGATTCAAAGTAAGGAAGTAGAGGATCTGAGAAGGAAAAAGGAGAAGGAAAAATGGACGAAGGGAATCATAGGAAATCAGCTAAAATTTACATATCAATTAGAGGGAGAGTGCGTGTGTATGTGTGGCAAATCAACCATGCTGGTCAGCGTGGTTCAGAAGTCGTGTGGAGGGAGGGTGTGCCACTGTTCTTCCCCCCCCCCCCCACAGTGTGATTCCACTTCCCTTACTCGGCTTCATCCTTTTTCTTCTGCTGCCCCTTACGCTTGGAACGCTCTTCCAGAACACTTGAGAACTACCAACTCAATCACAGCTTTTAAAACTCAGCTAAAAACTTTTCTTTTCCCTATAGCTTTTAAATATTGAGTTTGTTCTGACTCTATACTGTTAGCTTCACCCTACCCGGTGCCTGTTTACACTTCCCTGTGCCTGTTTGCATTCTCTTTCCCTCCTTATTGTTTACTACAACTTTATTAAATTGTAAGCCTATGCGGCAGGGTCTTGCTATTTACTGTGCAATCTGTACAGCACCATGTACATTGATGGTGCTATATAAATAAATAATAATAACAGCGCACCTTCCCCTGGGATCATCCAAACATGCCGTTCTTTTTTTGGAGGCCTGGAGAGGCTCGTATTCAAAGTTTGAGCAGCATGTCCATCTGTTCTGGAGGTGGTGGTACCATCTTGTAACTACAAATTATGGCCTGCCTTCCCTTCCCTCCTTTTGTTCAATCCCTTTTCTTTTTGTATTGTTTAGATTGTATGGCTGTGGGCAGGGACTGCCTTTTTGCTGATCTTTGTACATTGCTGTGGGAGTCTTTTTCGACTGAAAAGTGGGGTATAAAATCCTTTACATTAATTATAAAGTGGTTGCTCTTACAGTTAAAATGGCTGTATAGAAGAGGGAATTTAAGCAGATGCAGCTTGACATGCAAGGCTAGCTCTTGAGAAACATTGTGTCTTGAGGGGGTTGATTAATGGGGTTTTTTTGCTGCTGTTTATGTCAAAAATAAATAAATCAAATAAATTTTTGTAAAGAATAGAATAGCTGTGGAAATTCTCTCTTCTATACGTACTGATGCCCTACTTTGCTTGGTGTGTTTGCATTCTGGTTAACATAAAATAATATTAAGGAGTAAAGATGCCAAAAGCCTTCTTGAATTAGTTCTTTATGTATGTAAGAGCTCTAGTACTTTTGTGTATGTATGAAAAGAAATGTACCTGGCGACCTTTCATTGAATGCAGCAGGACTTGCTTTCAAATAAACATGCACAGAATCTGATTGCATGGCTGTAATCCTAAATCTGATTGCATGCAAGTGAGTCTCATTAAGATCATTGGGACATTGGAGTAAGCATGGATAAATTCAATGGCTACTAATCCTGATAGCTATGTGCTTTCTCCAGTATCAGAGGCAATAAGCCTAAGTACACCAATTGCTGGGGAACATGGGTGGGACGGTGCTGTTGCACCATGTCCTGCTTTGTTGGTCCCTGGCCGGCAGCTGGTTGGCCACCGTGCGAACAGAGTGCTGGACTAGAGACCCTTGATTTGATCCAACATGGCTCCTCTTATGTTATTATGTTCTAAGCTTGGGTTATAAAGCTGTCTGTTTGTTTGTTCGGTGAACAAAGTGGGAAAGGTCTGTTTAAAATTGCAGCGATAGAGGCTTGTGTTCTTTCTGTGTGTGCCTACAAACAACACTAATCCATTATTCTAAGGCCAGCCAGTTTGATACTGCAGAGAGAAGCAGCATGCACAGCAGCGTGGCTGCACTTATCCATTTTGCCTGATTGATTTGATTTGGGATGTAAATTACCAGCTCTTTGGCTGTGCTCCTGATGCATTATGGGTGTCTATGTGTATGTTTGGGGGGGGGGTGCGTATGCATGCATGTATTATGTTATTAACAAGGACAGTATTTGAAAATTAGAAATTAATATATGTAAATTAAGATCATAAAACATTTTAAAGAAAACATGAGCATTAACAGGGTTTGAAATAAGAGGTAGCTTGAGGCCATGGTTGTAACTAACAGGCCATTTAAATATTATTAGCATTAGGCCCAACGGAGCAGTAGTAAAAGTACAGCTGCAATTGCAGCTCTGAATATGAGCTAGCAGTCTCTGAGAAATTTTACTCCAGCGATTGCAGCTGTGAGCTGTGCTAACTAATTCTGATCTTTTCCCTCCACCCACTGCAAATGCTAACACAAAAATCTACTAGCCTTACGCAATACCTGAGGCAGAATTTACTCTTTTTTTTAATTTTGAAAAGCAATCTTTATGGCAAAGTAGTTTAAAGCATATCTAAGATTTATAAGAAATGACATGCTCCTTCATTATTTATATCCAGGATGTTAAATCTCTTATTTAATCAACCCCTCCTTTTATTTTGCATTCTAGGATTGATGGAGAAAGAAAGAGAAATATATGCAGAATTTACATTTCCCTTTTTATCACTGAATCTCCCCAGAGTATAAAATTCTGGGTTGATAGGGTATTGATGGGAATATATAGGGGAGAAACCTGGTACTATTGAAAATACCCTCAGTATTCAGGAAATAACTTACCCAGGCCGTAGCTAGACCTAAGGTTTATCCCAGGATTGTCCTGGGGTCAAACCTGTTCATCTAAGTGCCACACAGGGCATCCAGCACTCAGGCAGGGAAAAACCCGGGGTGATCCTGGAATAAACCTTAGGTGTAGCTATGGCCCCAGTGACTTACTTCTGAGTAGCTGCACTCCATCAGTCCTGATTGTCCTTCCCATTAAAACCCATTTGTTCCACTCAAAGAAGGCACGTAGCAATTTTTCAATGTGTCTATATTTTTAACACAAATTTTAACACAGTTCTTCTCTGCATAATGTTAGTGGAGGAAACGGTTCGGCTATCGCAAGAGACTGCTCAGCATCAATATCCTAGTTAAGGATTGCACATTGTCTATCACTAGATGTGTAAGTCAGTTTATTTAATCATGTTATAGGCTATGTATATTCTATGTATATTTAGACAGAAAGAAGGCCTAGAATTCTTTTCTGGCTGGGGAATGCTGGGAGTTGTAGGATTTGTTTTCTATCTAAATATGCATTGGATTTTGCCCTAACTTTCTGAGTCTCTGCCAAAGAACAATGTGAATTGTAGTTCAAGGACTAGAATCTCTAACAAATAATTCCTAGTATTCACAAAAGGGGAGCTATGGGACTTAGGTGGACCTGAAAATGTTTCAAATTCATAGTGGTTTTATTTTAGAGTAGGGCTTGGTATTCTCCCATTTCAATTTTTGGTAAAACTAGTCATTTCAGTAGAATAGGCTTTTTCCACCCTAAATAAGTTAGGTTGTGTCTTCACTTCTTAAAAAAAAATATTTATTTCCATTATTTGTTACTTCTTCCTCGATTAGTCGCATGGGTGGTGCAGAATCATAGAATAGTAGAGTTGGAAGGGTCCTATAAGGCCATCGAGTCCAACCCCCTGCTCAATGCAGGAATCCACCATAAAGCATTCCTGAAAGATGGCTGACCAGCTGCATTTTGAAGGCCTGCACTGTGGAAGAGCCCACGACCTCTCTAGGTAATTGGTTCCATTGTGGTACTGCTCTAATAGGAAGTTTTTCCTGATGTCCAGCTGGAATCTGGCTTCCTGTAACTTGAGCCCATTTTCCCATGTCCACAACACTATGTAGACAGATTTGATGCGATGGGGGGCATCACTGAGAGTAACTGAGAATAATTGAAACTGAATGCAAGTATGAAAAATCTAAATGGATTACAGGAAGGCATGTTTTTTTTCTTCTTGGCACTGGCAAAAAGTGATTGCAGAACTGTGTAATTTTGGCTCAGCTCTGATTGGTTTGTTTATTTCAAGGATATCTATACTGGCCTTTCCAAACGGATTTTTCCCAAGGCTTGATATACAGATATGGCCAAGAGGCTGTCGTCTTCACCTGCCTATTGCATGTCTGTGGATGTTCCACAGTTTAAATTGGAATTATCTCACTACACAGGGACAACTTAATTATCTGGAAATTGGTTAAAACAATCCTTCAGCCCAGGCATTGCCTCTTGTGATTGCATTATCTTTTTCCATCTTTGGCCTTTCAGAAAAGTGTTCTCTGCCATCTGTTGCACAGTTTTATTTATTTATTAAAACATTTGTATCCCGCCCTTTATCATTGGGATCTTAGGGCAGCGTACAGATAAAATCAAACAGTATAAAACAATAATGTACACAGCTGTTAAACCATTAAGAAGCTAAAACTAGTAGAAAATTTAAAAGCAATTAAGAACAATTAAAACTATGTGCAGCTTTAGTCCTCAAAGGCTTTGATAAAAAGCCATGTTTTAACTTGTCCCAGTTATTCTGCAGTAGTAGAAACCATATCACATTGCCAGAATAACATAGTAATTCTTCCTAAAGTAATTTTCCCTTTCAAAGTACTCTAAGACCTTGTCTACACCAGCCGTTTTTTCCAGAATAATATTGAAGTTGTCCTTACTGGACCATAAGATGCACAGCTCCTCCCGTTGTGATCTCGGGTCCACTTCTCAGTTTTCCTGGAATATCGCTGACTGCTTTTGTCACGTTTTTTTCGGCTATCTCAGGACAATTCCGAAGTCCACAGCTGGTATGCTCCCCCTTCATGAAGCTGTTGCTGTTCGGTGTGACTTCCTGGCTCAGCAAACAGCCAACCCGCCATGAGGGGCATGTGCAGGCATTTTGGAGGTGTGTAGGAGTGGACGTAGCTGCCATTTTTGCCATGTTTTGGATGGGTATCGACGTGTTGTGGCAGCGAGAGTGTATATTTCTTTTTAACACAAACATATCTCAAACCTTCTCAATGGAACCTTCTCAAACTGGGGAGAGGCAACGAGTGGGGTACCTCAGGGTTCAGTCCTGGGTCCAACGCTCTTCAACATTTTTATTAATGATTTGGATGAGGAGGTACAGGGAACGCTTATCAAATTTTCAGATGACACAAAATTGGGTGGGATAGCTAATACCCTGGAAGACAGAAACAAACTTCAAAGTGATCTTGATAAGCCGGAGTGCTGGGCTGAAAACAACAGAATGAAATTTAATAGGGATAAATGCCAAGTTCTACATCTAGGAAATAGAAACCAAATGCACAGTTACAAGATGGGGGATGCTTGGCTCAGCAATATTACAAACGAGAAGGATCTTGGAATTGTTGTAGATCACAAGCTGAATATGAGCCAACAATGCGATATGGCTGCAAGAAAGGCAAATGCTATTTTGGGCTGCATTAATAGAAGTATAGCTTCCAAATTGCGTAAGGTACTGGTTCCTCTCTATTCGGCCCTGGTTAGGCCTCACCTAGAGTATTACGTCCAGTTCTGGGCTCTGCGATTCAAGGATGCAGACAAGCTGGAGCGTGTTCAGAGGAGGGCAACCAGGATGATCAGGGGTCTGGAAACAAAGCCCTACGAAGAGAGACTGAAAGAACTGGGCATGTTTAGCCTGGGGAAGAGAAGATTGAGGGGAGACATGATAGCACTCTTCAAATACTTAAAAGGTTGTCACACAGAGGAGGGCCAGGATCTCTTCTCGATCCTCCCAGAGTGCAGGACACGGAATAACGGGCTCAAGTTACAGGAAGCCAGATTCCGGCTGGACATCAGGAAAAACTTCCTGACTGTTAGAGCAGTGCAACGGTGGAATCAGTTACCTAGGGAGGTTGTGGGCTCTCCCACACTAGAGGCCTTCAAGAGGCAGCTGGACAACCATCTGTCAGGGATGCTTTAGGGTGGATTCCTGCATTGAGCAGGGGGTTGGACTCGATGGCCTTGTAAGCCCCTTCCAACTCTGCTATTCTATGATGATTCTATGATTCTATATCTCTTTGCAGTATTGCACATTCAATGGACTCCCTATCCAACCCATGTGTAGCTGTGCATTTGTGTTCATGCGTATCTCTGACGAGTAATAAAAACAAACCATCCCCATAGCCACGTAATCTGCCTATCCCCGCCCACTTCTCCCAATACACATGCAGAAGCGCTGTCACAGGGCACAAGTCCTCCTGCAATGGCACTCCTGAAAATGCGGAAAACTTCGCTCACGTGTGCCCTGTAAGTGCTGATCCCGGAAGCGGCAAAACTCGCAACCACCTCTCCTTCCTTGTGAAAAGGCTATAGGTGTAGATTAGTAATCAGTGATTGAAAGAAAGCACACTGAGTAAGAGTGGTGGATCATCCTTTTCAATTTGTAAAAAAAACTGAGGGAGGGTGTAGCAGCACAGGAATTTCACTTTATTTATTTACCATTTGGCATGCTAGATTCTCTAAATGATGCCTTCTCGCACCTGCATTTAATGATAGTGTCCTTCTTCATGCGACTAATGGAGTCTGCTGTATCCTACATAGGACAAACAGGCCAGTCTCTATGCAAAAGAATGAATGGACACAAATCTGACATAAGGAATGGAGATGTTCAGAAACAAGAGAGGGAACATTTCAACCACCAAGAACCCTCTGACCTGGAAGGGATCTACACTAGTCAAATTAGAACGTGCCTTACTGTTTTTAAGTGTGCATTTGTAGTATTTCGCCACATGACGTTCAATTTGAGACGTTTTATTGTTGTCTGTTCTCGGTTTTTATTTTGAACTTCTCTGAAATAAGTCGTTCTATTTGGTATGATGTGGCCGATTTCATCGTATTAAATGGGTTTCCTGTAGTTCTTAATTAGCCAATCACATTCCTGGGGGCATGTTTATGTAATTTCTGTCCCCAAAATTGGAGCCGTTTGTTTTTTTCAAGCCTCTTTTTTGCAGACATTTTTTAGTTTCAGTTTTGAGAGGCTGCTTCCTGGTTTGTTTGCCGGTGGAGAGAAGAGGAAGTGGGAGGGGAAATTGGCAGATGGAGGGGGGGGAAGAACAAACGGATTTGTTTTCTTAGTGTGGCCAAAAGGAATACATTCCCACGGAAAGAGAAAAGTAAGTAAACGTTTTAAAAACGGCTATGTTTTAAATCGTTCAAAAACAAAACGTTCAATGACTGTAAAAACGTTTCATGTACTAGTGTAGATACCCTCCAGGTTAAATCAACCCCTGCCACTCAGGTTCCGATAGCATTACAAACCAAGGTAAAACTGTGCAGGGGGTTGAATATTCAAAATGTCCACCGGCACGCACTGCAATCCACCATAGCTTAAATAAGCCATGGTGGGCTTGATTACCAGCCCTTTGTGAAAAAAACATAAGGTGGCCATTCTTGAACAAAGGAATTCCAAAGACAGATATTATTGTGAAATTGCTGAAGTACAATTCATCAAGTGATTGAATAAACTGTACTACATACGTTAATCAGTGCACCATTACAATGATGTTACCTTAACTGCTGCCATTCACAGCAGCTGTTAAGGTAACATCATAGTGTCTGTATTTTATGTATTTCAGTTATGTACTTTATGTATTTCAGTTTCCCCTTACAACAGTTTAAATTTTTTCACATCCCAGCGTGTGTGTATAAATCTGCCAATTTGAGCCAAATGCATTTGATGAAGTAGACAGTGTCCACAAAAGCTTATACAAGAATAAATTTGTTACTCATTAAACTTTAAGCAAGACTTTGGATGATAACTGGAGGAACCAACACAGCATAGTTTGTTTCCCCCGCCCTCATATATTCTGATCAACCAACTGGGATTAATCTAATTACCTGTGCTGTGTTTGAACCTGGCATGGGTGTTGAGCATTTTAACCCACCCTACAATCCATGGCTTGCAATGTGGGTGTAAGCTGAGTGAAAATGTACTATGCCCACACTGCATGCCGGGTTTGGATGATACAGTAGCTTGCGATGAAGCGTGAGTAATTATGGAAATCCTGATCGCATGACCGGTATGTGTGGGCAGCAGGGGAAATAACCAACGCTGTATGAATGGCAATAGTTAAGGTAACTGCTGATCATCTGAGCATCCCCTTCTTTGCTGCAACAGACTAACATGGCTGTAAATGAATTTTATAGTTAGTGATAAGAGTGTGGTTTCTTTATTTCCCATAAGTTTCTCTATCCATTCCTATAAGTACACCTGGAACTTATAACTGGAAATACAACAACAGTTTATTGCAGTCAGTAGACCATTCCAATAAAAATTACATACAAAAGGACTGAGCATACAATTAGCTATTAAAAAGACTAGTAATCATAGAGGATCTAATAGAAATGGCCAAGTTCAAAAACTTGGCCACTTGCTCGGTGATTGATTTGTCTGAGTTCCGAAGTAAAAGGGACGTTAAGAATTCAGTTGGGTGACCAGGAAAAGATTGTAAAATGGGGTTCAGAAGATCATTCCTAGCCCCTTGGTAAAATCTACAGAACAGTAACACGTGTGATACGGTTTCCATCTCAGTATTGTTACAGGGGCAGCATCTGTTGAGCAGTGGGGTTTTGTTGTATCTGCCATCTAAAAGTTTAGAGGGAAGGACATTAAGTCTGGCTAGAGAGAATGCTCTCCTGTATTTGGGGATTGTTAACCAGCGCAGGTAAGGCATCCCATCTTTACAGAAGGAGACTGATAGTCCTAGGGACTTGGGGGAGCATGGGCCCTGAGCAGCACTCTGGAGGACTTGCATGTCTATATCAAGCAGCCTCTGTTTCACTAGTGATTTGGCACTAGCTAGATCCCTTGATAGTAACATAGGGGATGATAGGCCTACTGAGTTGATTTTACTTGTCATGGCCTTTGACCAGGGAGATTCAAAATGGTCTGACAGGATCTTGGATACCAGGGAATTTGTTGGAAGTGCCAACTTGCAGCGAAGCCAGAAATGGATCCCATGGATCCAAGCCAGATGGTTAACAGAATTCAGACAAGCCTCTAACTTAAGGACAGCTCCAGAGACACACTTGGGAACACCAAATAACACTCTAAGGAAAGATGACTGAATGCCCTCATAGGAGCATTTAGAACATGGGAACCAGATTGGTGCCCCATAGAGAATCTGAGGGATGATTTTGGCCTTGAAGTCCTGGACAGCTGCTGAGAGGAATTTCCCACTCCTTGTAAAAAAGAAGCGGGTAGTTATAACTAGAAATAGTAACTTTTCATATGCTTTCCAAAGCAAATATGATACAATGAATAGAGAATGATTGTAGATTTACTTGGTTCAAATCCCACTTTAAAAACTCATTCACTGGAATGGCCTTCTGCAAGTAATCTCCAGGCACGTCTAGACCAGGTGATATCCCTCCCTTTCCCCGGGATAGCTGGAATGGCTTTAATCCCAGCTTTTCCCAAGGCCTTGGGATTGTCCCGAGACTGTGGGACGTATGGGCAGCTGTCCTGGTCTCTTCCCGACTGCTCGCGAGTAAACGCAAGGAGCCAGGAACCGGGCATGGGGCACGGAGCTTTTCAGGAGCGATGGAGCGCTTGTGCGCTAATTTTTTATTAAAAAAATGGCGGGGACAACATCATCTTGCTCCTGAGACTTCGCACGCTGCATGTAGACTGAGGGGAGGGAACTCCTGATCACCATTTCATGAGATCCTCCCCCCTCCCCTCCCTAGGTCTAGACCTGCCCTCTGTCTCAGCTTTGTTTTGCCTCTGTCTGTAAAATGGGATAAATTGTAATCCACTTCAAATTAAAATGCCATGCATATAATGAATTGATATCTTCAAATTGGAACATCCATTTGGTCTATTGTTCAATCCCATTGTGCATGGAACATCAGTCAGTATTGGCCATCCCAAGCATGTATTTGTTGCTGTAGCCAATCTTAGGCCATAGCTAGACCTAAGGTTTATCCCTGGATATTTCCAGGGGTCAAACCTGTTCATCTAGGTGACACACAGGGGATCCAGTGCTCAGGCAGGGGGGGCAAACCCTGGATGATCCCAGGATAAACCTTTGGTCTAGCTGTGGCCTTAGAGTCAACCTGCTAGTAGCATACAGAAGACAGTGGGAGTTTGGTTTGTCTTGTGTAAAGAACGAAGAAAACAAGAAAACAGTAGTAACTTGAAAGTGAGTGTAAAATTTTGAAAGCATGAAGAAAAATGTATCACAGTACAGGCGTTCATAAGCCTTGGACTTCTCACCTTTCACATGCTGCAGTTCCCCTGATTTCCATTTGATATCATGAGCCCACTGTAAGTGGAGTCTACAGGTCTGAAGATTTCCTTAGCTATGATTGTAGCATTGCCTGGGGAATATAGACAAGAAATAAAATGCTAGAACAAAATAATTGAAAGTGACTGTTGGAACAACTGCATCTATAGATGGCTGGAATCATAGTTAGATCTAGTGATACTTGTACTAATAGGATTTATTTATTTATTTTTAAAAAAGAAAGAAACTAAAAATAAATAGTGAAAAAGTTAACAATATTTTTAGAAGATTATTAAAATAGTGTAAAAAGAAAATCAGTGTCAAAACTAGGCCATACTTCATTAAATAACAAAAAACAATAATATTTATTTGGTGGGGAAATAAGAAAACAAAAGTGAGGTGACTAATCGCTGTGGAAATAGTTAGAACTTGAATGTAGTGAAGTTCCAAAAAGGCTTCCAAAGTATCCCTCCCCCCACAAAAAAATTAAAAATCCATCTCACCTAAAAAACCTGCCTTGATTGATGATGTACAGCCAAGGAACAAGAAAATATGTATTACGCAATCTTTGGTGGCCCCAAAGATTACTTTATAGATATTGAGTAGTATTGTTTACTACATTTCTTGCTTTTCTTTTCTTTTTTGCTTTCAAAATTAAGCAGACTTTACAGGAAGTATCTTTGGTGGCAAGAAAAATGGTCAGTAGGACCTTGTTTTTATTTTAGACTTCATATCCACAGGGCTCCTTCCCCTTTGCATCTATTGTTCTAAGGTATAATGGCAATAGTTAGAATTTATATTTATTTAACACAGTTTTACCCTACTTCTCAACATGCCCAAGGTAGCTTATAGCAATGGGATATTACACTTTTTACTAACTGCTCAAGTCTGTTTATATACATTATTTCTTTTTAAATCTTACCTTGTATGGTCGGCCAGTGTCATTATCCCCATATTTCAGAAGAAAAACTGAGGCTGAGAACGACTTAAGTATAAACAATAATGGGTTTTGTGGCAACCTTAAAGACTAGCAAATTTATTCTGGCATAAGCTTTCATGGACACTGTTCACTTCGTCAGATGCATTCATGATGACGTGGACAGCAACCACAAAGAATAACTAGAATAACTTTTTCTTTAGTCTTTAAGATGCCAGAAGACTTGTTTTGAAACATCCTCTCGGAATTGTTTAAGGTATGTTTGTAGTTGAACTGGGATTTGTACCACGAACTTTGTAGGTCAAAGCACACATCCTTAAGTGCTGCTTAACACAATGCAAAAAAGGAGGTGGTAGAGAGTAAGATTATAAAACAGCAGGTGGGGATGAGAGGTAAATTGCCCCTAATCTACTTTACAAAGCTGGCCAGTATGAGTTTTTCATGATTCAGATAAATGGCTGCTGGTTGCACAAAATTGTTCCAGGCATATAGGTATTCAGTCTGACCTTGGGAATGTCACTTTTATCTGTAGCCCTAAAAACATCCATATCATATCAGCCACTAAAGTCAGGATTGTATTGGCTCTTTTATTGTCAGCAAATTCTTATTCACTCTATCAAAACGATAACACTGTGCTGCAGCTGCAAAAGCAAACAGCTTTGCTTTTATAGTCTTTCAGATGGCTGTCTCCAAACTGCATCAAAGCCTTTTGCTTCTGGAAACCACGTGAGAGTCAGGGACTGCTCAGCTTAAATCTCATGGGATGGGACTGGATGACTTAGCCCAGTAAGCTGGCCCCTAGCACTGTGGGCACCTGGCCCATGGCCAGTGGTGAAGTGCAAGGACTCATCATAACCATGGTTATGATGAAAACATTCAGGCAGCCTTGTCGATCCATATTAACAGTTTTCGTCTTCCCCACGAGCAGGTCTTAGGGCTGGAAGTGTGCAATTTAAAAGGGAAAGACTGTTGTGTTATTCTGGATGCCTTACCTATTCACGACCCAGTCAAAGTAGATTTTTTGGATTACCAAGATGAAACGAGACCACTTATGAAAGGAATGACAATTTATTTATAGAAAATGGATGAAGAATGAACATACAAAGAAAGCTTGCACATCTCTTCAGCCAACGAAGCTGGCAACTTCCTTACAGTTGGCATATGACAACCCCCAAATAACAGCATATTAGAGATTGTTCCCAGAACCCAAAGTCCTCCAGGTTGGTTGTGCACATTCCCCCATGGAGCAAAGCCCATGGTTAGGCCTCAGCCTAACCCTTTATACACTTTTCTGACATTCTAATATGTGCCCAAAGCATTGCAGGGAGGCAATGAGTTACCTTCCCTTTGACTAAGGGATCCCAACATTTCAACACCCTAACCAACATCAGCAATTGTTAGCAAGTAGCCTGCTTGCTTTATACCAATCTCCTCATGTAAGAAGCCTACTGTGTTTCCCAATATGCATGTGCTCTATTTGAAGAAACAATAAAACTGTCCTTTAAACAGGCCTTTAGACATTTAGGACACTTGTGTATGTTTCAACACCTGACCTAATTCCTCACCTGGAGTCAAACTCACTACATCTCTGTGTAGGGATGACTCTACATCCCCGTTTAAATTATGCTCCTAATACCCTGCCAATACCTGTTTAGCAGGCTGTTAGAAGCCTGGGTAATATAGCATGTGAGGTGAGACGTGCCTGAGCACCATCTTACCCATTTAATTTGTGCTCCTGATAGGTCACCGAAGAGCAGTTTTGTGGGCTGGCATAGAGCTTTATCACACCAGCGTTATACTGTGCAATCACTGCGAATTTCATGCAAAGGACTCAGAAGTTTTCCACCTTATAATCTGCTTTGATTGTGAAGTACTCCCATGCATCCTGCCTTAATTGTGCAATAAAGCCAAAAGATTTGCCGTATTTAGCCCCTTCTTTTTGAGCATATCTTCCGAGCCGCCGCTGGGGCGCAGGAGCAGGATTTAAAAGAAATGCTTACATCTGCGTAAGCTTTAAAGATAAAGACACCAAAATTTGCACAGTAATAGATATTAGGGAGAGCTTTAAGCATGCCAAATTTGAATTGAATTGGGCCATCCATTGATTTTTAATGATTTGTTTTACATTTCCCCCCTTAAACTCACTTCCTGGTATGCAAAGGATCGCTGTTGCCTGGTAGCAAAAACAACAACCGTGAAAGTTTAGTGCTACGGGGATAATCTGAGGGAAGCAGGTATGTGGGATGAAGCTCATAGTGTGATTGTGCTGGCCACGATGGGACACTGAGATGGCTCTTCTTGCATCTTCCCAAGTGAAATCACAGCAGCAGCAGCAGTATGGTGGGGTGGAGAAATTTGGTGGTGGGGAAAGTGGCAGCTTGGGCATCTGTGGCAAGCCATACAGAAGGTCACCGAGGCCCAGTGGTGATAGGTTTTCCTCATGTGGCATAAACAGATGAAGTCTTCTATATGCCTCTGTGCAGACCCAGCATCTACACAGATTGGGCCATCTCCCCCCTCTTTTCCTGGCAAAATTTCCTAGGATGAGTGGGTTCATTGCACATCTTTAATTGTACCTTGCACAAATGCTATGAGATATGTAGAATATTATACAACATTTTAGTCTTTGTTTTCTTTACCTCTCTGACTATGGGTCATTCTATAGCTGAAGCTCTTTCCCAACCTCTTTTACTGAATTTTGTTTAATAGATGCTTTGTTGGTAATATTAAGAAGCATGTAGAGATTTTTTATTTCCTCCCTTCCTGAAAATTGATAGTGCTTTTGTTTGAAGTAGCTGGAGGCGGACAGGGCACTTATGATTAGTCTCTTTGGAGTTACTTACTATGTTTAAAATGATATTTTTACTAGAACAAGACATTCCGTTTACAGCAACCTTCCCATTTTAAATTAGAAGTGCTTTCTTGAAACGAAAGAAATACGTGTTTTATAAATGAGTCTATTTTCTTCCTTTTCAAGATAAAAAGAAACAGGACCAGTGATGGCGGAAAATTGAACCATCAAAGTCTTACTTCTTAAAAGAAAAAAAGAAGCTTATCTCCTCCCCCCACCATTTCAATAAAAACAAAATGTGGCACTATTTTTTAAGGGTTTGTTATATTTGTTTGTGAGAAACTGACAACATTACAGAAATACTGTTCTTTTATTCCAGTTTTATCAGTAGGAACATGTTCCTGCTGGAGGTATGGGAAGCCAATACAGTAGCATCTCTTCCATGCTTTTTTCAAAGCATCTACTGGTTTAAAACTAAGTAATCTACAGAAGGAAGGTTGGGGGAGACTTTATTTTTGTAAAGGAAGTTTGTTTGTCTCCAGCTTCCTGTAATCTTAAAGTACAGATACCAATACTTGAAATGTTGGGCATGTCTACACCACAAGGGTGAAGGGGGAGGATCGCAGACTTACTGGCTTCCGCAATCCTCTCTGGGTGTCCAGACGGCTGCGCGACGTCCCAGAAGGACATCACGGATGCCATTTTTTTAAAAAAAAACAAAAACAGGACAGGAGCGTACGGGCCCCACCCCCAATGGGCACAGAGTGCCTGAAGAGCTCCCTGCCCCATGCCAGGTTCCCAGCGCCTTGCGTTTACTCATGAGGAGCCAGAACAAAACTGGGACAGTTTCTCAGAGAGTATATTAAGTGAACTTGGCCTTATTGACACGATCATCAATACGTAAACAAGTCACAGTTGTTGAGCCTGAACTTAAAGATGTTCTTGAGTGTTCTTGAAACACAGTTCTACATTATTGTTATTTTTCACAGTAAATTATTTATTCCTTCTTATATCTGGCTGCATCTATTTTAGCCATGCTACATACATTTCTTACTAGTGGATCAAAACTCTAACAGACGGTAGGCATTGTGCATGTAAATAGCTGATTAGAGATAAACTGCTCTTTAATGCTAGTTAGCTTTAGTTTCACAAATCCAGACTGCTCTCTTCATTATGAACAGATTACATACCTCTTAATGAACAATGTTGTACACGCCTTTACAAACACATTGGGTTTCGTACTGCTGAGTGCTGAGACATTTGGTATTAAAGGTTGGGTCTTTAATTACTGATTTCTTCTCCATTTTTCTTTCTTTCTTTTTTAATAACGTAATGGAATTGTTTTTGGGTGTTCAGAAAGTTTTGCTTCCTGCAGTCAGGGCCAGCCTTTCCATTAGAATCGTATCTGCCTCAGGAAGCAGATGCTGAAGAGTAGTGAATGGTGTGAAGTATTGGAGGACAGAGCTATATGTGCCATGTAACCTGGCCCCAACCCCTAAGCTAGCCGATGCCCCCAGGAGCAATGGGGGATGTTGTCCTGTCACCAGTTCAGGATGTTGTCCTGTCATCAATTCGAAGGAAGACTACCAGTCTGGTTTTTGTACATGGAATAGGTGAATGCACCATCTTGTCCTTCACCTAAGACAGCAGAAAGTCTGGGTCCAGTTCTCCCTGCAATAACTAGTTCATGGTGGAGTACAAGTTGTTGAAGACATGGAGGAATTTCTCAAGGGCATTGCTCACTGTTGTTGTTTTTTACTGGTGAATGGATATTACTAAAACTCTAACAAACAAATTTACTATTACACAGGACTGAGTGATATTCTTAAAAAGATTTTAATTGAGTAGTAAATACTCCACAAACTTCCAAGTAAAATATCCCACAACCACAAACTGAGTAGGTATTAAAAATAATAATATTAAATTAAAAAATGAAATAGATTCACTTGGAAAAGAGAAAGAATTGTTAACAAAGGGAATGCAAATAAAGAAGTTTTGTGTGTTTTGCATTTGCATAGATAAGTGGTCCAGTGGCCAAGGCTGCAATCATACACATATACATGGGAGTAAGTCTTGGGGCTTAATTCTGAGTAAACCTTCATAGGATTGGGCTGAGAAATGCTTAAGTGTGTCCATAGGAAGCTGCCCCATAAGGCTGTTGGTCTCTCTAGCTTTGTTGTGTCTATAGCAGGGGTGGGCAACTTGTGGCCCATCAAATGTTTTGCCTACAAATCCCATCACCCCCTTCCCATTGGCTATGCTGGCCTAGCCTGATTGGAGTTGTCTACATTGGTCTACATTGACTTGCAGCAGCTCTACAGAGCTTTTCAGACAGGAGTTTTTCCTAGCCCTGGCAGTGCTGGGGATTGAATTTGGAATCTTTTTGCATGCAAAGCAAAAGCACTGCCATAGCTTTACTTCTGAGCTACGGCTCTTCTCCTGAAAGGATGTGGATTTGAATCATGTATTTTGTACCAGCATTTTTTGAAAGTATCAGTGGCTACTAGATCAACTGGGCTGGAGAATTTAAAAGGGCTTTGAGACTAGCCCCTCATCTTGTTAACCAAAGAAAGTTGGTGTCCCCTGACCCTTCTTAATCCATGGCTGATGTCGATATCACAATAACAGGAAGTATTTGTTGCCATATTGTTTTAATTCTGTCTTTCCCCATGTTTCTTGCAGTCTGCTCCCAGTACTCAAGAGGAGTTTTTGCCATTTTTGGACTGTACGACAAAAGATCAGTACATACCTTGACCTCATTCTGCAGCGCCTTGCACATCTCCCTCATCACACCAAGTTTCCCCACCGAGGGCGAGAGTCAGTTTGTGCTGCAACTGAGGCCTTCCTTACAAGGAGCGCTGCTAAGTTTGTTGGGCCATTATAAATGGAACCGCTTCGTCTTCCTTTATGACACAGATAGGGGTAAGTAATATAATAGCTTCTTGCACCACAACTACTGTAAGATGCATTTATGTGCCTTAGAAAGAAAAGAATCCTGGGGAAAGCCCTACTTTCACAACTCATTCACTGAACCTGAAGTGGATAAATTATAAAGCTGTTGGATATATGTGACAGTCCCGAGGTATGTTTATGTGGCCCATAGAGCTTTGTTAGAAATCTGAGACTTATTTGCTTCTATTTTACAGTAGGCTTTAGCCTTCACGGCTGTGAAAATTAGATACAAAAACACAGCAATATGTATGAAGAGCTTCAAAAGGAAAGGCAAATTTTAAAAGGAGGCATTTAAGAAACCAACATTATTCTTAAGCTCAACTTGTTGACGGGCTGTTTGAAGGTGTTTGACAATAATCTTGAAATAAGAATACGCACGATCTAGCCATAGCTAACGACTTCTATCTCTGATTTAGTTCAGTGGGGGGATTCAAGCACTGAAGAACACAAAAGGGTTTAACTTTGGCTGGATTATATCATAAAATAAATGCAATAGGTGCTTGAGATGTGGCTTGATATCTGCTGTATTATTGCAAAAGATATGCATGTTTTATTTGTAGCCAGACGATACCAATTAACCTGCAGCATTTTATTAGCATGGTTCTCTGTGCTGATGATTTGTGCACCTCTGTTTGAAAGTATTCCTTAGAATGTACTGTTGTGTCTGTGCTGAGCCATTTTTGTTCCTCTTTGTTTCTAAAATGTTCAGATAAGAAAGCTTTTAAATGTAAGCCTAGTCAGTACTGAGCTCTTGACGTTTTCAGTCATTTCTGCCTTGCAATCTGTTCTGTGATCAGTAATTAGGAATGAAATGGGAAAACAAATAAACAATTGTCCTTCACCTTCATCCAAAGCCAAAACTATTCTCAGTTAAAAAAATATAAATCTCCAACCTGAATTCAACTTTTCTCATCTAGATTCCAAAGTCTAATTACCATTTTGAAGCATGCAATGGATTTTTTTCTTTTACAATATGCTTTGTAAATAATTCTTCAGGAACTTCTATCATCAACTTTGAAATCATTGATGTGTTTTTGAAATGCATAGTTATTATGGAAGATATTTTTGCATTTGAAAAGCTCCAGAGGGAAAGTTGTGTTACACTGTAACAGGGAAAACAATGAACTGTCTATTATGGTATAATCTTTTGTGTGCCAAGGCCCAATTTATCAAAAGTATGTGATGAAGTGGACTCTGGCCTATGAAAATGTATGCCAGAATAATATTGTTAGGACTATTGCAGAAGCAGACTTCTGTTCTCCATCTTTTCCTAACAGACCCCAGGCTCTTCCCCAAAATCTTGTCCAGATGGTCCCTCAACCCTCCAGAGCAGATTTGGGTGATAAGGGTCTTGACAGGGTAAGAGGAATATGCCCTGCTAGTGGCTACTGGATGCCATTCTGCTGGGAGAAGGGCATTATTGGATGCAACCCATAGTCTTTAAGATGCCACAAGACTCTTTGTTGAGAGAATGTTACCAAATGTAAATGAGCTAGTTCCCCCCCCCCCCCGTTTAATGTTAGAAGCATTTTTCATCAATTGCAAATAAGTTGGCTATTCTTAACCAGAAAATATAGTCTCCACTCAAAAGAATGTTTAGCCAGGCTATTACAGTGCCCTAATTCCTTCCCCTTTTGTTTTAATGCAACTTATGTTACTATTGAGAAGCACTTAATTAAATCAATATACTGCTGTTAGGGTGTCATCTTTCTGTTCCAAATTCTGATGCCAGACCATAATGATTGTCACCTCCCAGCTATGTCAGTACTTCAAGCTGTATTTTGGCATAGTTAGGTGGGAATTGCACTAGGGTAATTTAACATTCTACTTATCAAGAACAAAAAGCTGAAGTAGATTTTTGTCCTCACATTAGTGTATGTAAGCACAGTCCCCCATTCCTAGAATAGAGAATGATCACTAGGACTGCACCGATTTCCACCAATTTCCATTTTCAAGTGAATTATTAGTGCTTTTGTGGGGACAGAAATTTCCAGTGTACCTGTTGGAATTGAAAGAATGTTTGCCCTTTAAAAACATATTTAGGGGCATTATTTCCCCTCTCTGCTTCTGATTTCGTGCAGTATGTTTGGTTCTTCCCCCTTAAAATTCATATTACAGTGTTGTTTCTTCCTCTGTTATTCAGCCAGTTGGAGATCATGTAGTGAATAGGATGACATCACAACACTGCGCACCCATATTTGCCTATGTGCATTGCCTTCACCTGAATAGGATATGGCTATCCAATGTACTACTGCCAGTTGTCAAAACAAAAAGATGTTTTTCAGAGTTGCCAGAATTGTTCTCCAAAAGCATCCCTGTTCTCCAAAAGCATCCCTGTTCCTACAGCATCCATGCAAATTTATGTTTTGGAAAATGGAGAGGGGACCAACAGCTAAGGAAAGCTGGCTGGTAGCATGAAGGGCTAGTGTTGCCGAGTGAGCTTATTATGGGCTCGACCTGATTTTCAGTGAAAACTGGTTTTGACTTAGTATGTTATTGTGAGTTAATTAATTAACTGGGTGAGTTAATTTCTGAACCAGTTCACCCTCCTATTCTGAATGTTGGCACCTTCACTAGTTCAAACAGTCCTTTGCAATATTATTTATGTATTTGTAATACTTATATACCACTTAATATAATAAAATCTCTAGGCAGTTCTCATATAAATATTAAAGATCGTATTTAAAACATACTATTAAAAACAATTAAAACAGTCTATTAAAAGCAATTCCAGCTTCAACAATAACACAATAGTATCTGGGAGCACATGGGGCTTCTCGTTGTTTTGTGATAGGGATTGCATAGAGTTGCCAGTTGTCTGAACTGGGACTGCCATATGGAGCCTATACACGAGTCTACAGCAATTTGCCTGAACATGGCTGCATAAAGAAAGATCACTGGGATCGTGAAAATCGCAGTGGTCATGTGTTTAGGCATCAAATAGAGGCTCCAGTTCATACGGTCATGTCCACAGAATTGCGACTAAATTGTGAGTCTGCCAACAGGTATATACATACCTGCAGATATATGGTCTGTGGAGTTTCTGAACTGGGCTGTAATTCTCTCAAAACAAATAGATACATTGAAGTGAAAGCCAGTATAGTTTAGTCATCAGTAGTTTAGTACTTTGATCTGCAAGATCTGGGTGACCTTGGACAAATTGCCATAAATCAATAGTTTCCTTATTTCTTACCTGTTATATTGGATGAACAGTTGACCTACTAGGAAGTGTAATTGTAAAAGTCAAGAAAATAAAAATGGAAAAGGACTTTATAAATGAAAAGTGTTCTTTTAATATTTATTTATTTATTTTTATTTATTTATTTAGAATATTTATATACCGCTCCCCATTGAAAAATTTCGGAGTGGTGTACAAGGTAAAATGAAAATAAAAACAGAATAAAAACAGTTAAAACAAAATTTAAAAGAATCAAAAACAGAAATCCAAGGCTGCATGTTAAAGAAAAGCTTCTTGGAATAAAGATGTTTGCAGGAGGTGCCGAAAGGAGTACAAGGTTGGCGCCTGCCTGACCTCCAGAGGCAGGGAATTCCACAGGAGGGGCGCCACCACGCTGAAGGCTCTTCCCCTGGTGGATTCCAATCGGAGGATGGATCTATGTGGAACCAACAGGAACAGGCCCTCAGATGACCTCAGTGACCGGGCAGGTTGGTAAGGGCGAAGGCGCTCTCTCAGGTATCCTGGTCCCAAGTTGTTTAGGGCTTTGTAAACAAGTACAAGAACCTTAAACCTGGCCCGGTAGCAAATAGGCAGCCAGTGCAGTTCCCTCAGCAGAGGAGTTACATGCTGGAAAGGGGCAGCTCCAGACAACAGCCGAGCTGCAGCATTCTGCACTAGCTCCAGCTTCCGGAGCAGCTTCAAGGGCAGCCCCACGTAGAGCGCATTGCAGTAATCCAATCTTGAGGTTACCAATGCCTGTACCACTGTGGTCAAGCTATCCCTGTGGTCAAGCTATCCCTGTCCAGGAGAGGCCGTAGTTGGTGAACCAACCGAAGATGGTAAAAGGCACTCCGAGCCGTGGCGGCTACTTGAGCCTCCAACGACAGAAATGGGTCTAAGAGTAACCCCAAACTACGAACCTGTTCTTTCAGAGGCAGTGCAACCCCATCCAGAACAGGCAATGAGCCTGTCTCCTGGACTCGGGAACCACTCACCCACAGGGCTTCCGTCTTGCCAGGATTCAGTCTCAGTTTATTGGCCCTCATACAGCCCATTACTGAGTCTAGGCACTGGTCCAGGACCTGCACAGCCTCACCTGATTCAGTTGTCACAGGGAGATAGAGCTGAGTGTCATCAGCGTATTGATGGCATTTAGCTCCAAATCCCCTAATGACCGCTCCCAACGGCTTCATATAGATGTTAAATAACATTGGGGACAAGTTGGTGCCCTGCGGCACTCCATAGCTCAATTGCCAAGAGGCCGAGGACTGATCACCCAATGCTACTCTCTGAAAACGATCCCGTAGGTAGGACCGGAACCACTGTAAAACAGTGCCTCCAATGCCCATCCCACAGAGTCGATCCAGGAGGATACCATGGTCGATGGTATCAAAAGCTGCCGAGAGATCGAGCAGGATTAACATTCCCCCTGTCCCTCTCTCGATAAAGGTCATCCATCAGGGCGACCAAGGCTGATTCAGATCGGAACCCAGACTGGAATGGATCTAGATAATCAGTATCCTCCAAGAGTGCCTGCAGTTGCTCCGCCACAACCCTCTCAAGTACCTTCCCTAAAAAAGGAGTGTTAGCAACTGGGCGGTAGTTGCCTAATACCATCGGGTCCAGGGTGGGCTTCTTCAGGAGTGGTCACACTACTGCCTCCTTAAGGGCAGCACGGACCACCCCTTCCCGGAGAGAAGCATTTATCACCCCCTGGACCCACCCAGTCAGACCCCTCGGCTTGCTTTTATAAGCCAGGAGGGACAGGAATAGAGAGGGCAAGTGGTCGGTCGCACTGCTGCAAGCACCTTGTCCACATCATCAGGCCGCAATAACTGGAACTGATCCCACAAAATTGGGCAGATGGTGCCATCGGACACCTCAACTGGAGCTGCACTAAAAACAACGTCAAGCTCACTGCAGAGAGAAGCGATCTTGTCCTCAAAGTGTGATACAAAAGGTCACAGCGGGTCCTTGACGGAGCCAGGGCCCCATTTGCTGGTGATGATGTTAGCAGCCCCCAGACCACTCGGAAGAGCTCCGCTGGACGGCTACTCGAGGACGCAATGGAGGCAGCAAAATAAGCCTTTTTTGCTGCCCACACTGCCACGCAATAGGCATGATTATGCACTCTACAGCGTGCTCGGTCATCTTCACTTTGAGTCCTGCGCCATTTGCGCTCTAGCCGACGTCCAGCCTGTTTCATTGACCGCAACTCCTTAGTATACCAAGGAGCAGAGCGGGCTCTACAAGACTGGAGAGGGCACTCAGGTGCGATCAAGTCGATGGCCCTCCGCATCTCACCGTTCCACAGTGAGGCTAGGGCCTCAGCTGGATCACCAGCTCTCTCCACTGGAAAATCCCCAAGAGTATTCAGAAATCCATTGGATTCCATCAGTCTCCTGGGGCGGACCATCCAAATGGTCCCTCACCCCTGCAGGACGGTAGTAACACCGTGAGTTCAAATCTCACCAGGAAATGGTCCAACCATGACAATGGGGTTACTTGGACACCCCCCCCCCAATCTTCAGACTACCCAGCTCACAGCTTGGAGCAAAAACCAAATCAAGGGTATGCCCTGCTTCATGTGTTGGGCCAATGACAAACTGAGACAGCCCAATGGTTGTCATGGAGGCCATAAAGTCCCGAGCCGGAGCCCCAGAGGCAGCATGAAAGTTGAAGTCGCCCAGAACCACCGTCCTGGTTTCATCCAACACCACACTCGAGACTGCCTCCGCCAGCTCAGTCAGGGAGGATGCCGGGCAGCAGGGTGGGCGGTATACCAGCAGCATCCCCAATCTGTCTCTCTGGCCCAACACCAGGTGCAAACCTTCAAGGCCTGCTCCAAGATGGAGTGGTTTCCTGGTGATAGAGATGGAAGATCTATGAATCACGGCGACTCCCCCACCCCGTCCCTTCAATTTATGTTGGTGCTGCACTGAGTACCCAGATGGGCAGAGCTGAGTCAGACCAACCCCACCCAGCTCACCCACCCAAGTCTCAGTAATGCACGACAGGTCAGCCCTCTCATCCAGGATTAAATCATGAATAAGAGAGGTCTTATTGCGGACTGACCTGGCATTAAAGAGTAGCACCACAAGGAAGGAGGACTCAGTGGATGAGCTACCAGGTACACGAGAACTAGAGGAGGAGGGTAGAAGGGGAACAGTGTGAAGACACCTGAAATCCATTCTACGCTGATGTTGCAACCCCTTCCTCCTGCCATATCTCCTTCTGCCCCAAATCACTGGAATAGTGGCTCCCCCTCTATGCGTCCCTGCATCACGGCTTCCTAAGAACATCTTTACGTACACCACCTATGCACTCACTCACCATTCAAACCCACACTCAGTCATACAAACAACACAGTCACATTTCTCACTTGTGGTAACCAGCCACTGGTCACAGACGGACATCAGGCTACTACCAACTAAGCGATAAAGTGCTTTCCCCCCCCACACACAATCTCCCTCCCTTAGTAACTGCTAATTCTACTTCTACCTGATGTGTGGCCACACTCCTCCCCCTGGCTCTCACACAGGGGAGCCTCCTGCTTCAAGTACCACAGCCTCTCACTCTGGGCAGATGAAGCAGCTATAATAGGTAAAGCCCCCAACCTCTGCCTCTCACTCAGGGTGGGGAGGACACAAGAAGTAATTATATCATTTCCCATGAGATCCCTGCTCTCACTCAGGGAAACTCTTCTCACACAACCAAGGTAATGGTTAAAAGAAGCAGCGAGTTGACAGCCCAGGGAAGAGAGAGAAACAGAGAATCACCCTCACCGTCATGGCATCCCGAAGGGGCAAACCAAAGGTTTTATTATAAATAGAGTTTTCCTTTGGAAATTGAGGTAGTGTTTATTCAAAGTAACTCTGATGATGACTGGAAAGGCATGCTCAAGTAGATTTGCTGGGCACCAGCTGCGTTGCACTGATACACATGAAACTTCATGAATCAGTCAGTGTACTATGCAACAACATTTTTATTTTAAAGAGTAAATTGAAATTTCCTCAGATAAAAAGTGTCAGAGTTAACATGAAGAGGGAGGGCTGTAACCAAAAGAATTTCATCATGGGCAATCTAATGCATTTGGGTGAGTTGCCGAGAGAGTAGCTAGAAGCTTGGTGCTTGTTCAAGTCCTACATAACCTTTGATATTGTAGGTTTCAAATGGCATAGAATCATAGAATAGCAGAGTTGGAAGGGGCCTACAAGGCCATTGAGTCCACCCCCCTGCTCAATGCAGGAATCCACCCTAAAGCATCCTTGACAGATGGTTGTCCAGCTGCCTCTTGAAGGCCTCTAGTGTGGGAGAGCCCACAACCTCCCTAGGTAACTGATTTCATTGTCGCACTGCTCTAACAGTAAGGAAATTTTTCCTGATGTCCAGCTGGAATCTGGCTTCCTTTAACTTGAGTCCATTATTCCGTGTCCTGCACTCTGGGAGGATCGAGAAGAGATCCTGGCCCTCCTCTGTGTGACAACCTTTCAACTATTTGAAGAGTGCTATCATGTCTCCCCTCAATCCAGGCTAAACATGCCCAGTTCTTTCAGTCTCTCTTCATAGGGCTTTGTTTCCAGATCCCTGATCATCCTGGTTGCCCTCCTCTGAACACGCTCCAGCTTGTCTGCGTCCTTCTTGAATTGTGGAGCCCAGAACTGGACACAATATTCTAGATGAGGCCTAACCAGGGCCGAATAGAGAGGAACCAGTACCTCACGTGATTTGGAAGCTATACTCCCAGGCAATCTGGGAGGCCCTGCAGATACTACTGGGGTCAGATTCAAAATACAAAAAGCATATCATGATAATAAAGATACAAGAAGTTAAATAACTTAACGTGTGTCCATTTTTGACAGTTTCAAAGAGAACTAGATCCATGATACCTGAGATTAATGTGCAGGGCAGTTCTGCAGCAAAAAACTTCATCACAGCTTGCATCCTTGTTTCAAAATGTCCATAAATTAGGGATGACAGAGGAATCCTGTTGTGGGGTGAAGCTTGATGAACTTTTGTCAGCTTGTTCCCATGCCATCTCTCACCAGCTGGCTTGTTTCAGTGCACAAGTAGTTGGGCCAGCTGATGGAATTTCCAATTATTATTATTATTATTATTATTATTATTATTATTATTATTTCGTAAAAAAACATTTGTTCAAACTTTGGCTGTAAATAGCACAAATATGTGCAAAGTTACATTAAAAATTACACAAATTATGCTACTGTGTGCAATTTGCGGTCATAATTTGTGCAAATATCTATTGTGTAAATTCCAGCCGAAACAAAAGCAATGCATTAAAAGTCCATGGAATTTGGGGGAAACATGCGGATCAGGTCAGAAAAGTGAGCCAAGTTGAGTGCGCCACAGAAGTCCAGCGAGCCCAAAATGGGCTGGGTTTCCCAGCAACAGAAATCCCTACCATAATTTCAATGTCAAGTGCTGCTTATATACACTTCCTTTTAATCACTGGTACAGACAAGATATTTGGCCAATTGGACACCAAGAAGTTATTAGACATCAGGGGACTTCTGTAGGGAGAACATTCCACAAAAGTGGGGACTACACTGAAAAGGCCTGATGGATGGATGTGGGGGGTGCTTGGAGCAGAACCTCTGGCCACAGCTAGACCTAAGGTTTATCCTGGGATCATCCAGGGTTCAGCCCTGCCTGAGCACTGGATCCCCTGTGTGTCACCTAGATGAACAGGTTTGACCCCTGGATGATCCAGGGATAAACCTTAGGTCTAGCTATGGCCTCAGATAATGGATCTCGGAACATGGGTAGGAACATTTGGGAAAAGGAATTCCTTCAGGTACTGTGGTCCCAAGCCCTAAAATACTTTATAGGTTAAAACCAGCCCTTTGGATTGAGCCTGGGAACAAAACAGGAGTTAATGAAGATGAAACAATGCTAGCATAATATGAGCGTAATGGCGCCATATTTTGTACAAACTGAAGTTTCCAGACTGTCTTCAAGGACAGCCCCATGTACAACACATTGCAGGAATTTAAACAGGAGGTTACCAGCATGGACTACTGAAGGTTACCAGCATGGACTGCTATCATCATTCACCTAGGGCTATAGTTTATGCACCAGTCTAAGCTAGTAAATGGTGCTCCTTGCCACAATGGGCTCTTGTGCCTCTAGTGACAGAGATGATCCACAAGCTGCAAATATGATCCTTTAGGGCAACCTTGGGGGCTCTGGGGACACATTTCAGCAGCAGCAAAACAGTATGTATTTTGCACAATGTTGGCCTAAAAAGGCCAAACTTCAAAACAATGCTTTAGGACAGTGTTGTGGTTTGGCACTGAATGCTTTTGGCAAACCACTGATAAGTTTGCTGCTACTGCTGCCCCAAATTCAGCGGCTGTGGGGGTGGGATGGGCTGCACAAGGGCGGGGGACAGGGTGCATGCAGCCTGCATGTTGTCCAGCCCCTTCCAGATCAGATTGAGCAGTACTAACCTGGACAGCTGAACAGTCCACCAACAGTATCTCCATCTTATCTGGACTCCATCTTATCTGGACAGAGTTTCAGTATTGGTCCTCATCCAGTTCATTAATGTAACCATGCATGTTATACCCACAACATATTTATTTAGAAGCAGGTGTGTGTGATTCATTCATACTAGCTATTTTGGATCTCCCAGTTCAAAACTATAACAAAACTGATATCAGTTTAACATGAGCTGAATTTCAGACATCCTATTGCATATTAGATACATTTAAAGATGCTGTGAAAATCTTGATTTACAGCTCCTGAGGCTAAAATGGAATATTTAAAGCTGCAGATAAGTGTCCTGACTTGACAGCAAGTTCTTGGAGGGGGCGGGGAGCTGTAGCTTTTTTGCATGTCATGCCAATGCTTAAGATCCACACTGCTATCTGTGCTTTTCATTTGCAAATGTGATAGTAATCTGCATGCAGCAGGTAACAATGGTTCAGATCTGCTTTTCAGAAATTGCATATCTGCTTTCATTGATAAGCATCTGAAACATTTGATGCCAGCATGCAGGTAGACAGAAATATCCTTGAAAATAAAGGGAGAGGTCTCGCACATCACAGGATGTATCCTGCTGTTTCCACTTCCCCTTGTGAATAAGACGCTGGGATTGTTTTTGTGATGCATGTGAGAAAAATAATCTTTTGTATGCAGAATAGATACCACATTTGTCAGAAGGAAAACAGGTGCTGTGATATACTCAACAGGGTAGCCAACACAGCCTGTTAAAGCAGTCTGTTGTGCCAGATATCGTACTTAGTGATGTTGGAGTACAGCTGGACTCGGATTCATTGTCTTATACCAGAGTATCTTTTAAAAGCATGCAACTGGTTTCCAGGAAGTTACTTCAGAGTTATCTCATTGGCATGACTTGGGGCATCATTAATAAAATGAGGGTATTCAAGGCCACTAGTAAACCTAAGGTCAGTAACGCTAGCTGACAGACAGTTGATAAATGAAGTATCCTGCATAGCATGCATCCAAGGAAGCCATGAAAAGAGTTAAAGGAGGAAGCCAGCCACACATCCAAACTCGTATGCTTTAGAATTTTATTTCACTGTGGACATCTGAGTCCGGCAGCTGCTGTACTTAGCCTTTTATGCAGCCACAGGTGTTAGCTTCAGTGCTGGAACGCACAGTGGTGGGAGACAAAGGCAGGCATAGTGGCAGCTGCCAGCGGCTGGCAGTGGTGCCAAATAAACATTGAATGTAAAACAAATATATGTGCCAATTGGGCTCCAAATTGAGTTTCTAGTTCAGAAAAATTAACTTGTCTTTTGAGAAGCATTATCCACGTACTACAGATGAATATCCAAAGTTGTTACAAGGTACAAGGCATGCATTTTGTTCAAATTAGAAAAAAAAAAGAGCATGAATCAAAAAGGGGGGGGGGAAAGAGAGGGTACATGCTTTGCAAAAGCAGAAGCTTACTAGCTTTCCTTTAATGACCTCACATTCTTGCACACAGATTGGGCCAAATTAATCCAGGGTTTAATGTCTGAGGCTTCACTGTAATTGAGGAAGTCTAAGCTTATGAAAAGGCAGGGAGTCAATGAAGATTCCTGGAGGAGACCATCACATGTCTTCCATGGGCTCCGCCTTCTGTCTGTGGCCAGAATCCAAAGAGCTGCACCAAAGAACTTTATTTTATCTGAACGGCAGACCTCCGTGCCATATTACATGCTGCTTCTGAAAGTCATCTCTCAGATTCAAAAATGAGACACTACGTGGCATGGGTGGGTGCACTCTTATTCAAGAAAAACAAAGTTGAAGTCACCTTGTGCAAGCTAAACTAGTAGTGTGGTTCTTTGGATCCCAGCTGATATGCCCAAGATTGAACCTGTTCCTCCTCTCCCATCTTCCCTTATGGTGCCTGAAGCAGGAATGAGAAAGCTGATGATAGTCCAGTGAACAGTATGGAGGAGTTTGTTTGGGAGAAACACAAAATGAATCTCTGCATAGTTGCCTCTCATGTGTTTGAAATTTCAATATAACAACCACTTCAGGTCCTGTAGAATTAGCAATGACATGCAACAGTGATATTCTCTGTAAGCCAGATTACAGGTCTGATGGGGAGCTATCTGTCTATAGGGCTATGACATGATTTTCAGTACTTAATTAATGCCTTGTAGATAATGAAAACTGAGATCTCTTATGAAGAGTTAAAACAGAAATCAAAGCACCCACAGAGGGTTCATCTGTATGGGGAGAAAGAAAATCCAATTAATTTTTTTTTTTTAACGTATGTTAGGTCAGGAGAATATTGTAACTCACACTGACAGAAGATCATTATTTCTTAACAAATTGAACTGATGACGTTGTGAACCTCTTGTACCATAAATGAATGAAAATGTATGACAATTCTGGGATTTTCCGACGTTCTCAAGGATAATGACAATTCAGATTAGAATTTGCATTGTGGAAATCCTTTCTAAATATTTGTGTCTTTCAGTCTTTTCAGTCACAGGGCAACTCCATATGCTATATTTTGGAGGACACCTTACATGTTCTTATACACCAACTTTAAAATCACTTCACTGGCTGCCAATTAATTTCTGGGTGAAGTATAAAGTGTTGGTTATTGCGGCGTCTTGCCTTCACCTGTGTTGTCTTGGCTTCACCTGAGACGCCTGCAAGCTACCTGACAGGACTATCCACGTCACTCGCACCCTGGACCACTTCAATCCCCCCTGTGCTAATGACATGTGTGAGGGTTTTGGCCTACTGTTTCTGTTCCTGTTTCACCTTTATTCTTTAGGCTCCACAGCCCAGCAACCTAGCCCTCAGTTTCCCATTCTGCTGCCACCATTAATTGTTCTCTCCTCAGTCACCCCTCCACAGACCACACCAGTTGGTTACAAGTAATTAGTATTTATTAACATAAGTAAATGTGTGTACATAAGCTTATTGGTTTCCTCAGTTCAAGTGCCTATGGCTACAAGGTTCTAAGCATATTGGTTTCTGTCAGTTCTTTCTCTTAAAGGTTCCACTATATAAATCTACTCTCTATTCTCAAGCACAATAACCCACACCAAACCTTTCTATTCAGTATCTGCCTCTCGCAGAACCATACACTTTAACTCTGCTGCTCCCAGACGATGGAATACACTGCCAGGAGAGATTCGCCAACGTAACAGTCTTTCCAAATTTAAAAAAGCTATAAAGACTGATCTTTTCCAGCGGGCCTACCCAGTCAAATTTTAAGATGCCTGGCTGTTACTTTAATAATGTATTAGTTTTTATATGTTTTAAATCAGTTTTATGTATTTTACTGTATTTTATAGTATTTTTGTATTTAATGTTGTTCCCTGCCTCAATCCAAAGGGAGAGGTGGGATTTACCTATCTATCTATCTCAGGAGCTCCAACCCCAAATCACTATTGTTGTCCTTGTTCTCCCTTCAGTATCCAGTTTTCTGTGAGGTTATTTTCCTCCTCCCCACCTGAAAGAAAGCCTATGTATGTGTAACTATGTTTGATTAGATTTATGGCTTGTTACCTTTGTGACTTTCCCATTTTTCGTTACCTTCTGTTACTTGTTACCCTTCCGTCACCCCTTTCCTCCCTCTGTTGTCTTCCTCCACTCTCATATAGACTGTAATCTCTTGGGGCAGAGTAATGCCATTTTTGTACACGATTCTCAGAAAAGCACCATGTTCACCAGTAGTGCTATATAAATAAACCATCAAGCAATCTGTTATTGTAACTGAGGAAACTGAAACTTCCTGGGACGTGGGGCATTGCTGGCTACTTGGGGCTTCAGATGGAGTGGCACAAGGAGTGATTTGTTTACTGTCTTGTTTACTGATTAATTGTAAGCTGCTCCGGGACTTTTTTTTTTTTGGCTGAAGATTTGGATGAAAATGGTTTAAATAAATAAATTTGGCAAGCTGTAGTTTAAACAATCCGTAATACTGAGGTGCCAAAGTTAATCTTGTCCAAATTCAAAACAAACAGAGGTTGGTTGAGGTTGTTTTGAGGTGTCTTAATGGGAACTGTAACTGCATTAGCACAGAAATGGACGTCACAGCAAGTTCTGTGGTTCTGTGAAGTGAGCTTTCCCTTCTGTTTCATTTATTTTGCATTCTCTCTCTCTTTCTCTCTCTCTCTCTCTCACACACACACACACACACTTTTTAAAAAATACATTTCTATTCTTTGAGTTATTTGCTTTAGGTGGTTTGTTGTAAATTCCCAAAGGAATTTGCACAAAGTGTTCAGAGGAGGAAGCTACAAAGCAGATTTAATAGAGAAGGCAACTAAGGAAGATAGGCTGTACAGATAAATCAGTTTCCATATAAGCTAAAAAGCTAAAACAGGACGGCTTTTTTTTAAGAGACAGAAAAGACAAACATAAACAAAATCCAAGAAAGAAAACTCCCACAAAGTAGAACAAGGTCATTGGTAAGAGAAATGGGGGACAAATAATGCACACATTAAAAACAGAAATGGTTCAAAACAACAACACCCACCTCTAAAACTGTATAAACAATAAACATAATAGCTATATTTCCTAAATGCATATATTGTGTTTAGATTATTTAAAGTCAAAAAATAATATTCCATATTCATTATCTTGGGGAAACTACTGATTATAAAAAGGGTATGTCCTGGTGGTTAAACTTCAGGGTGACCATATAGAGAGGTGGACGGAGCTCTTGTATCTTTAACATTTGTATAGTGAAGGGAATTTCAGCAGGTGTCATTTGTATGCATGTAGCACCTGGTGAAATTTCCTCTTCATCCCAACTGTTAAAGGTACAGGATCCCCATCCTCCTTTCCATTTGGTCACCCTAGTTAAACCAAACTCAAGGTCCTTTGGTACTTAATTAAGAAATAAGATAAGTAAGATGGATGTGTTTATAAAAATTTCATGGGTTTCCCTCCCCCCTTAATACTAGATCCCAGGATTATCCAGTGAAGCTGAATGGTGGTAGATTCAAGACAGACAAAACATCTTCACAAAGCGCATAGTTGAGCACTGGAATTCACTGCCCCAAGATGTGGTGACAGTGTCAGTTTAGATTGGGATTAAACAATGGCTACTACGCATGATGGCTATATGCTACTTCCAGGATCAGAGCAGAATGCCGCAAAATCACAGTAACTGGGGTTTCTTGCTGATTTGTGTGTAGGTTTAGATATTCTAGAGCCTCGTGTGGCACAGTTTCTGCAGCCGAAACTCTCCCCACAGCCTGAGTTCAATCCCAGCGGAAGCTGGTTTCAGGCAGCCGGCTCAGGTCGACTCAGCCTTCCATCTTCCCGAGGTCGGTAAAATGAGTACCCAGTTAGCTGGGGGAAAGGTAATAACGGCTGGGTAAAGCAACAGCAAACCACCCTGCTATAAGGCCTGCCAAGGAAACATCAACGAAAGCTGGCGTCCCTCCAAGAGTCAGTAATGACTGAGTGCTTGCATGAGAGGTTCCTTTCCTTCCTTTTAAATATTCTATTATTGATTGATTGATTTGATTTGTTACCCCCCCCCCCCTTCTAGCAAGGAAAAAAATGACACTCAAAGTGGTGTTATATTCTATTCTATGGATTGTTTTTAGTTTCTTTGATTGTATTTGGTATTTTGTTTATTTTAAAGCTTTGTGATCCAGACAGAGGACTTAGCTAATTGGATGGTTTAGAAATGCCACGAATAAACAGACAAACAAATTAACAAACAAACAGTAGTGTTGAAGCTGTTGCCATCATGTTGTGCTCTGGTGTTTCCATAGGCATCTGGTTAGCCACTGTGGGAAACAGGGTACTGGGTTCAATAGGTCTTTGGTCTGATCCAGCAGGGTTCTTCTTATGTTGGGATTAAGTGCTCCTTGAGCATTCACTAGTAATTGGTTAAAAAATAATGACTGTTGGTGAAAAATATTTTTCTTTTCTTTTTTTAAACATAGAGAACCTTTTTCAGAGTTTATTGAATGTAGGTTTGACATTCAGGGAAAAATATTCTTTTTGTTTGTTGCTGACCAAATTTCATAATATAAAGCACTCACCAGTCAACTGCTCCCCCATTCTGGGTTGACAAAAAACTGTTGCACTGAATTGGCAGAGATCCATAAATATATTGGCACACATTTTTTGTTGTTCCGTTTAACAAATTCAAGTGAGCCTGTTTATATTCTTTATCACTAACACCAGGCTTGTGAACCCTGGCACATACTCTTCTTGAATCAGTGCTTTTTATATATACTCATTGAATGTTTGGATTTCTGTAACTTGGGAGGACTTTGAAAGTGTCTTGCATACTCTTGGGTTCCAACTTGGATCAAATTAGGAATGTATGGACATACCTGTGCTCAGCTCAAAAGCTATGGTTGTTTTTGTGAGCATTCCCTTCAAGTAATCTTAAAAATGGAAGCACTTTTGAGAGTACTCAAAAAGAATGGTCACAAAAAGCTGATAATTAAAAAAACCCACCACTATCCCCACTCTTTAAACTAAAATGGGAAGAGGGTTGCAGACTCTTTACTTTTGGTTCTGAAGGGTTGGGAGAACAATAGGAGGAGGAAAGCCATCTCACTAGTGGGAGTCCTCTGTCTGTCCTACCTCCTTGGCATGCCCCAAAACATGATTTCCTGCAACAATCATGGGTTTCAGAAAATGTTTCGAATCAACACCCCCTTCATGTTTTCTTCATCCCGACTTTAAATTCCCAAAATTAGAGATTAATATGGAGAAAAGAAGGGGAATCATTTCAGAGTTGGGGAGAGATTTCAGTGGATAGGTTTGCATGACACAACAACCCACTCTGTGAATATGCTACGCAGTGTGCGTTATTTTCAGATCAACCCACGGTGCACCCAACAGACAATCAGGCTCACTGTGGGTTGTTCTCCCCCTCCTTCACCCTTGGTTCTCCAGACAGTATTGCAGGGTCCTAGATGGCAGAACCCATCTTGTCTGCTTGTTCCCTTCCCCTCTGATCACAACCCATTTTCATTCCTCTGCTTTTTTGTTTTTCTGGCCCCCGACATTTGCACAAATGGAGCCATAATATTTTTTATTTTACTTTTTCAGCCCCATGAATTTGCACAAATGTGTTTGTAATTATTTAATTATTTTTGTTGGTTTTCGCAGTTGAGCAAATGTGTAGTTACAGCTGTCAAATATATATAGCCTTGCCTTGTCAATGCCCTTGTACGTTTCAGCTGTCAAAGAGAAGGAAGTGTACTAGGAAACATATAAGTAATTGACAAGACAAGAATGCATACTGGCTAAGTTGACAGCCTTGACAGCGACAAGTCGTGAAAAGGTGACTAGATTGCCCACTTACAAAGGAGGTGTGCTGCTTCTATTCCACACTTTCCCGAGTCTCCAGCAAATCCTTTTAATAGAGTTCTACACTCCATCCCTATTTGCAGGTCTCCTCTCCACTGGAGTTACTGCAAATGAGATGGGTTGGCTCTGCTGGCTTTGGACAATACACCAACCCATTGTGGTTAAACAACCATAAGAACAAGGCATGGGTTGTCAGGTTGGCTTATTCACAAAGAACAAGCCACGCTGCAGGAACTGGTCCAGGTTCAGATGACATGACAACCACCATGGCTTGTTTTAAATGACAACCCACAATGGATTGTCGTGTTGTGTGAACCCAATCAACAAAGGCAAAATTCACAGCAAGGTTCAATGGTCTTCTCTTGGATATATTTAAAATTAAATAGGAACAAATAATATCTTTTAGGCATGCTTGTTGTGTTTACTTTTTACACCTCATAATAACAAAAGACAGTTTTTTGAGGAATAATCACATATAATCTGAAGCATCATGCAGGTGTGTAGGATTAATCTCACTGTCTGAACAAATGGATGTGTTCCTTAAATTGTTTTAAATATAATATTCTAGATTAAAAGACTCATGTGATATATGTGTGAGTTGGAGAGAAATAGAAATATTGCTGAGTCCCAATATATAGATAGATTTAAAATACTTCTCATCATTTACTTTAATTTGTGAAATTGTGTTCCACAATGCTTACTTTGTATACACCAATCAGAACAAAATCTGTTTCATTGCTATAAATTCTAAACTTTAAAACTCTATCACCATTGGCCTATTATGCAAAAGAAGTAATGGGGAATGAAGGGGGTTTCGAACGTGAGGATGTTTTGAGAGATATGAAAGACTGAGCTAAAATGCTGATTAAGAGAACCTCGTCTCCTCTTAGAGAAACATTTCCAGTATTACCAACACACAGCTGTTAAATGGGGTGTTGTTCAATCAGATGGAGTCAGAGCTGTTCCCTTTCACTTGGGCAATTCTGAATGCCTTTCTCAGGAAGTAAAGCATGAGCGGGGGTGAGGGGGGGAAATGGCTGTCCCAGAAATGAATCAACAAAACCCAGAACATCTGCTCATCAGAAACACCAGAAAGTAATGTATTTTATTTACACAACTTATCTTGATGGTTGTGGCATACATAATACGCTTGGGTGATTGGAACTGATGTCAATTATTTTTCTTGGCTATATATCTTTTATAGCATGTGCACTTGCAATGTAGTCATTTTTAAAGCTCTCAGTGGCTTTTGAGTTGCCATTTCTGGACTAAATTTGTAGATATGATCCACTACTGTTGCTGCTGCTACATCTTTAATTGTCTTTTGCTCTTATAGCTGTGTGCTAGACACTGTAGAGAGAACACAGCTATCAGGCCCAGGTGGGGGCTTGGGCTGACTATATCCAGAATGAGGTTTTGAGCGGGAATTTTCCAGCCGGAGAACCAGAGGGAATCTACACGTCGTACTGAAGGAGCTCGCGTGCGCCTCCAGTGCGCCCCCAAAACGATCGTGTAGATCCTGCCCGAAGAAACGAAGGAAGAGGCGGAGGAGGAGGAGGCTGGGGAATCCGGCCGCCCCGACTTCTTCCGCCGAGCTCTCCGACCTGGGTGGCTCTTTCGCCGGCAGCAGGAGGCCGGCGGGGAGGTGGGCGGTGGCGGCAAGGACGCGGGCGGATTCCCCAGCCACCTCCTCCTCCGCCTCTTCCTCCGTCTCTTCGAATGTAGGATCTACACGATCGTTTTGGGGGCGCACTGGAGGCGCACGCGAGCGCCTTCAGTACGACGTGTAGATCCTCCCCCACTGAAGTTAGTTTCTGGAGCAAGGACCTGGAATGCAGGAGTTTCTGCTCTGTCGGTCAAGCAAGGATTGAAGGCTAGGTTCCTATTCGTTATTCTTTGGCCTGGCCACTCAAGTCCAGATACCTATACTGCCTGCCAGTTTGAAAACCTAATGCACATCCCCATTTCCTTCTGTGACTGAAGAGGCTTGAGAAATTCACTAGGTCACTGGTTCTGAATCTTGCATATCTTATATCCCACCAATCACTCTATCAAAGAAGCTGGGTCCCACCATAATACAAACAAACCCCCAATTTTTCCAAGAAGGACATTTATATGTTTATAGGCATTCTGTTATTATAATTATCCTTTATGGTAAGTTTAAAGGACATAAAAATGCAGTAATATTGTTTTATTACTATGGTTTTAAGACAAACAAAAATAATAATTCCATTAATAGTTGAAAATTGTAATAATACTGTTAAGTATATTTTTTCTGCCACAGTAACGTTGACCATAGCTGGACCTAAGGTTTATCCCTGGATCGTCCAGGGGTCAAACCTGTTCATCTAGGTGACACACAGGGGATCCAGTGCTCAGGCAGGGGCGAACCCTGGATGATCCCAGGATAAACCTTAGGTCTAGCTGTGGCCCATGAAACAGAAAGATAATAAATAAATTGTAGTTTTAATTATTTATTTATTACATATTTATACTGCCCGACCACCAAGGCTCCCTGGGCAGTTTACCGTTAAAACCATAACATACAAAATCAACATTTTAAATTTTCAGAGTTTAAACATGTCATATAAAACCAGAATAAGATACAGTCCATAGAAAACTTGTCTAAAAAGATATGTTTTCAGGAGGTGTTTGAAGGATGTTACATTTTCTGCCTCCCGAACCGCACGAGGGAAGGTTTTCCAAAGGGTGGGTGCCGCTACAAAGAAGGCCCGCCGTCGAGGTTCTTCATGACGACATTCTGTTCATCTTGGAATGACTAGCAGGGCCTCCTCTGATGTTCGTAAATGTCGCCTGAGCGTATATGGGAAGGCAGTTTGCTATTTTCAATTAACAGCATCCAGGGGAAGGATAGGGACCAATAAAGGAACAATGGAGAAGGGACATGGGAGGCACAGAAACATCACATATTCTCAGAATAGCCTTGTTAGGTGATAGGAACAGCTGCTAAGCACCACAACATGTTAGTAGATATTTGATTTTTCTACATTGAGTTGTGCTTGTCGACATAGTGGCTGGGTTCACACAACATGCTAACACACCAAGTGTGGATTGCTGTTGAACCATGGGTTATCATGTCTGAAAACCATGTTATCTCTAGGATGAGTTATCGTGGTGTCTGAACAGAGTGCATTTTCCGCAGGGTTGTTCATTATGGTATGGCTTGTTAACCACTCTGAACCCAAGAACAAGCCATGGGTTCTCAAGGTGGCTTGTTCAAGAAAAATAAACTACAATGCATGGTTAACAAGCCGCTCTGTGGATAATGTGCTGCATTCAAACAACACGATAAACCATGTGTTATGTGAACTCAGCTAGTGTAGTCGCTGCTTAAAGCTTGAAATCCTATTTAAAGAATTATGAAACTATAGATCCATAAAGAACTATATATACATTCATTCCCATTTTTCAAATATGGTCTCTCCCACAGCAATCCAGGAGATTATTTGTCATTCATTAGTCTCTCTTTCTGTGATATGTGGGGGGGACGGGGGGGACAGGTATGGGCCATACCTTTATAGACCAAATACCAGCATGGAATACATTTCAATTGCCTAGTTCAAAAAGAGCAAAAAGGAGGAACCTGGGAACTACAGACCAGTCAGTCTGACATCCATCCCTGGGAAAATTCTGGAGCAGGTTATAAAGAAGTCAGTCTGTAAGTACCTTGAAAACAATGCAGTGATAACTAGAAGCCAACATGGATTTGTCAGGAACAAATCCTGTCAGACTAATTTGATCTCATTTTTTGATCAGGCAACCTCCCTTGTGGACTGTGGAAATGCTGTGGATGTCATATATCTTGACTTCAGCAAAGCTTTTGACAAAGTGCCCCATGATATTCTGATTAACAAGCTAGCTGAAAGTGGGCTAAATGGAACAACTTTGGTGGATTCACAGCTGGCTACAGAATCGGACTCAAAGAGTGCTTATCAACGGAAACTTCTCAAAATGGGGGGACGTAACAAGTGGGGTACTGCAGGGCTCAGTCCTGGGCCCAGTGCTCTTCAACATTTTTATTAATGATTTGGATGAGGAGGTGCAGGGAATGCTTATCAAATTTGCAGATGACACAAAATTGGGTGGGATAGCTAATACCCTGGAAGGCAGAAACAAACTTCAAAGTGATCTTGATAGGCTGGAGTGCTGGGCTGAAAACAACAGAATGAAGTTTAATAGGGATAAATGCCAAGTTCTACGTCTGGGAAATAGATACCAAATGCACAGTTACAAGCTGGGGGATACTTGGCTCAGCAATACTACAAACGAGAAGGATCTTGGAATTGTTGTAGATCGCAAGCTGAATATGAGCCAACAGTGTGATATGGCTGCAAGAAAGGCAAATGCTATTTTGGGCTGCATTAATAGAAGTATAGCTTCCAAACGGCGTGAGGTACTGGTTCCTCTCTATTTGGTCCTGGTTAGGCCTCATCTAGAGTATTGCATCCAGTTCTGGGCTCCACAATTCAAGAAGGATGCAGACAAGCTGGAGCGTGTTCAGAGGAGGGAAACCAGGATGATCAGGTGTCTGGAAATAAAGCCCTATGAAGAGAGACTGAAAGAACTGGGCATGTTTAGCCTGGAGAAGAGAAGATTGAGGGGAGACATGATAGCACTTTTCAAATACTTAAAAGGTTGTCACACAGAGGAGGGCCAGGATCTCTTCTCGATCCTCCCAGAGTGCAGGACACGGAATAACAGGCACAAGTTACAGGAAGCCAGATTCCGGCTGGACATCAGGAAAAACTTCCTGACTGTTAGAGCAGTACGACAATGGAACCAGTTACCTAGGGAGGTTGTGGGCTCTCCCACACGAGAGGCCTTCAAGAGGCAGCTGGACAACCATCTGTCAGGGATGCTTTAGGGTGGATTCCTGCATGGCCTTATAGGCCCCTTCCAACCCTACTATTCTATGATTCTATGAAACCTGCCAACATACTCCCTTTTAAACCACCAGCTTTCTGAACGCTGTGCTTTTGTGGTGTCAATCATACATGTCATGTATAATTTCCCCCCTTAGCCCTTAGTCCTGTCCACCAGCCTGCAATGACCATTTGGTGAATTATCTTTCCACCTGTGTAGCTGAAATGTCATCCTGCCCCTTAAAGCTCCCTTGCCAATTTTTAAACATTCTGCCAAGCAGGGAGAATTAATAACAAGGTCCAAGATATCTTTCATATAGCCCCAGTTCTCTTATGAGCCCTTCTTATTTTGTCTCTACATCCAACACTCCTTTCTGACATTCAGCGGAGTATAAAGAATAGGTACTTTCCAAGAAAAAAAATGAAAGCAGCCCTCAGGACAAATGGTCGGCACAGATTTAATTCAGAGGAATGTTGGAATCATTGTCACCATTCTGAATTCATTGCTTTTGAATATTAAAATAATTCATGGAACCCCCAAAGGAATAAAAATACAACATAACTAGCACAAAAAGCTCCAGTTTAGTTCTCATTTTTGCTGGAGTGATCATCTTCTGCTGGGTAACAGACATTTTATGAAGCAGAATCTACACCATTGAAGATGGTTCATTAAGGGTGTGTCTCCATGGGGCTGGGTTTTTTGCACTTCTGGTTTTATAAACTTAGTAACAATAATACAGGATTAACTGATAATGTTTTTAAAAGAAACATATTTAGAAAGGAATAGCCATGCTGTTGGTTTTGTGCTGATTCTGCCACTCGTGCTAATTCTAATTGTCCTATTTATTCCAGCAAAAATGATAGAGGGGATCAGGATAAGAGTAATGCAGTTGATTTATGGAAATCACATGTGCTGAATCATACGTACAAACTGTGGACAATTCCTACGTGGGTGAAACTTCCACTTATCAACCTGGGAGCTATTTACTTCATTGACTGAGTGCGAAGGCATATCCGTTGCAAAGTACCTAGTTGGCAGTAAAGTGATCAGATGAGAGAACTGCCAAATTGTTTTCTGTCGTCCTAGGATTCTTGGTTTAAATCTGTATAGGGTGGTGGCTCCAATTTCAGTAGGGCTGTGAATCCAGTCTGGGTTTCAGTCAGAAACAGCCAGAACTGTAAAGGAGATATCCGAGGTGCTGAATCTATTTTGGGGATAGGGTTCAGCAGATTGGATAACTCCTTTAGAGTTCTGGTGGGTTCTGACTGAAATCCAAAATGGATCTACTGCCCCCACCGACTTCAGAGCCACCAGCCTCCACTGATTTAATTTGTGCCTTTGCCATAAAGTCATCAGGTGGCCGCTGACAAGCCATTTTCTCTCAGGCTCAGCCTTTCTGCCTGTCATACGGGGATAACAATATTAACCTTCCTTACAGGATAACATTACTGAGACGTTATTTGAACTAGCATTAGCTATAAATTAGCTATAAAAATGCTAATTGTGATGAAGCCTTCTAGAAAAATATAAAGAAAGCCAGTGTGGTGTAGTAGTTTAAATATTGGACTAGGACTGCAGAGACCTGGATGCTAGTCCCCACTCAGCCATGAAGCTCACTGGGAGACTTTAAGCCAGACTCTAAGCCTAAACTACCTCACTGGATTGTTGTGAGGATAAAATGGGGAGGAGGAAGACTATGCAGGCTGCCTTGAGTTCTTTGGGGGAAAGGTAGGATATAAACGTAACAAAACAAATGAATACATTTCCCACAGTGTCATGATATTTTATTCTTTAATATCTTCTCAGTTTAATATTAGAATGTTATTCACATGAATTATTTCAACTGTCTTTTTAGTTTCATTCTCAGTTCCAAAATAGATTCTTATATTGTATAACATATTAATTTAGATTGGCCTTAGTTTGGACTTACATTCATTTGAATTTTCAAGTATGGTGTTTGAAAGGAAAATACTGTATTAAAGATCTCTGGTGAGATCTAATGCATTTACAAAAATAGAAAACAGAAAGCTTAAGCTCATGAATATTAATGGCCAAAGATCCTGTGCTCCTCCCATTGGTGTGTGTGTGTGTGTGTGTGTGTATATGCGTGTGTAAATGGTCATCTGCCATAGGCTCCAGACAATTAGGATCTGTCAACTTGGAAATGTCTAAGACAGAGACTGAGTTTGGACGAATGTGTTAGAGAAGGAGCCATTATGGCTTCTCCCCACACACACACGTGCTGCGTGCATGACTGCAATTTGCACAAGTCTCCATGCTGCAGTGCTGGTTGCCATGTTGTCCAACACCAGTGCGCAGCATGGCAGGGTGGTAGCTTCATACACCCCTTACAACCCATGATGTGAAGTAGAGGTTGTAGAGTGGATACGAAGCCACACGCATCCGTTCGGATGACACGCCAACCCACGCTGCAGCATGGAAAATTATGTAAATGATGGGCGCACATGCGGTACACACAGGGGTGAGGGGAGAAGCCACAATGATTTCTTCTCCCTACACGATAGTCCATACACCCCCAGTCTGTAGAATACAGCATCTCAAGGGCAATGAAATACATCAGATATTATTGATGTTACTCAAATGACGAGGGAATATGTTAAGTACTGGAAATATTTGAGGAAATATGTTAAGTACTGACTGCTGTTGGTAAGAATATTCCTAACGACTTTTATTAAGTTGCTCATTAAGTTTATCACAGTTTAGCCCCTTTCCAGGAAGAAGAGATTGACCAGATGCCATTTCGTCATTTCTGTCTTTTGTTTTGGAATGACCCCTAATTTCATGTAAGAAGTACTGCACAGCTCTCTCCCACCCAGATACTTACCTTGCAGGTGCCTCTTCCTGTTAATTTCTTCAGCTAGTGAAGAGAACTCCTCCTGGCCAAGATGGCTAAGGGAAAGAATTTGTCCCTCTGCAGCTTGGCCAGAGAAAATGTAGACTTAAGAAGAATCAAGATGAAAGCCTTCACTGCCCTAAAGCTATGGATACATACATGTTTGATTATTTGTTTTGAACTCTTTACTTGTAGGTAGCTTCATGCATATTCCTAGCATTTGCTGCAATTCATAAAACTAAGTGAGAGTGACTAGGCCACGGTAGTGGCCAAGGTGACTGCATAACATGCCATAGGAAAATATGGCAACTACCATGTAGTAAAACTAATTTAACAATAAGTTGAGCCAGAAAATATGATGGATACCCTGATATCTGCACTTTGTAGCAACAGTGCATTGATGAATAACAGATTAGCTGTAATTTAAAGTAAACCTGATTTCTACCATTTGTATGTGCTGCTTTTTTAAAAACAACAACATGGTTTCAGAAAAATGGCAAATTTCACAATGAAATGTAGACATTATTGATAATATGCTGTTGTTATTATAGAAATTTATAGAAGTTATATATAGTTATTATACTCATAAATATCAGTGACATTTCCCACAAAGATTAAAACCCGTTTGTATGTTTGTGAAACATTTTTGTTAGATTTATTTGTACAAAACATGTGATTCTAAGACGCATTTTTCCCCATATAAACATCTCTAAAAATGGGGTGCGTCTTAGAATCGCGGGTACGTTTATTATTTCTTAGAATCAAAGCTTTTTTTCTGTTGGTGGTACTGAAATTAGTGTGCGTCTTACAATCGATGGCATCTTAGAATCGAAGAAATACGGTATTATTTTTCCCATTCAAATGCAAGCTGGAGAAGCATTAAACCCAAAAGAGACATAATAGTAATGTTCAATTATGCATATGGGGCATAATATTTACAATTTAAATTTATTTATAATTTATCCTCAAATATAAACTCTATGCAGTTTACAATGGATTTAAACAAAAAAACACAGCTAAATCAATTGTCAGTCAGTTTAAATTACAATCAATAGACTTCAGACCTACTCAAACCAATGTTGTAATAACTTCTTTCAGTATATAGCCAAAATAGCAGATAATTTAATTTAAATATCTACATTAATTAATGAAAGACTGAAAATTAGCGAAGAAAGCATGGTTCTTGTCATGCTTAGGTCTTTCTAACATGAGGTTTTTACCAAGTATTTTGTGGGATTAAGATAGGCTCCTTTACACATGTTTCCCGCCCCCCAGGGATTTTCTTTCTCTGCTTCCCTATGCGTTCCATTATTCAACCACCAGGAGGTACTGTGCTATAGCTGAACTGCGCAAATGCACCAGAGTTTTATGCCGCCATTCACAAAATACCAGACTTTCCTCATTTATTTATTTATTTATTTAGAATATTTATATAACGCTCCCCATTGAAAAATTTCAGAGCGGTGTACAAGATAAAATGAAAATAGAAACAGAATAAAACAGTTAAAACAAAATTTAAAAGAAGCAAAAACCTACTATAATGGTTGCAAAGAATGGGAGAGGCTCTGGAGGATGACAATGTCATGTAAGGCACCCACAAACTACTTACGAGTGCACAATAAATGCCTTGTGTAGAAAGGCTCTTAGGAATCACAGTGATATATGCATCATTTAAAGAAGAAGAAAGGGAGCCTGATTCAAAGACAAGTTTATAAAGATGATGATTTCTGAATCTAACAGGTTGGAAAATGTTAAACCACTCAATTGGAAATCTGTCCAGTCCAGGTGATGTGCCAATTAGCCATGAAGCTCTCTGGGTGACTTTGGGCCAGTCACTGTCTTTCAGCTTACTAAAACAGAGAGGGGAAAGATCATGTAAGCTGCCTTGTGTTCCTTGCAAGAGAAAAAAAAGTTGGGATATAAATATAGTAATAAAAAGAAAAAGAAATAAGATATATGTTTTAGACTAAACAGAATAAATAAAACAGGATTTATGTGGTGCATAAGTAAACCTTAACAAAAGCATTTCTAATGGGGATAATAATGGACAGGTACTGTCATATGGCTGATACCAGCCTTAGGCAAGCCTTGAGCTGGTAGTGTACTATATGCATTTTCCAAATTTCAACAACATATAGGCTTGAAGGATAGTAAGTAGAGAGTATTCTAGATTCTTATCGAGTAGTTGTTCACACTCTATTCCCACAATAGCATGTTTGCAGAGCACACTGCTAACTAAGCAGACAGGCTGTGCAACTAGTTTAAGGTGTGTATCAGGAGCAGGCCACTGGAAAAGCCGGTAGCAGGGAACAGTATTTGGCACCTTGTGGTATCTGGACTACAAGCCTCTTAAAAGCTTTTACACTGATACCCCTCAACTATTTGTGAGCTGGAAGCACTAAGACTTTGGGGGCTTGCAAACCCCTGGAGTTATTGTCATGATGCATGGTGTGGAGTATGTAGTGGTGTTATGCATGGTGTGGAGAATGTGGACAGGGAGACATTTTCCTCACTCTCTCATAATACTTCAACCTGGGATCATCCCATGAAGCAGATTGGTGGCAGATGCAGGACAAATAAAAGAAAGCTAACGTTGACCAACCAAAAAAGAGATCTTGGGGTGCTGGTGGACATCTCAATGAAAATGTTGACCCAGTATGCGGTTGCTGTAAAAAAAAAAAGAGAGAGAGAAAGAAAGAAAAGGCAAACTTAATGTTAGGCATAATTAATAGAATAAAACTGTCAGTATCATACTGCCCTTATATAAATCTATAGTGTGACCACACTTAGAATACCGCATTCAGTTCTAGTGACTGCACCTAAAAAATGATAGGAAAAAGTGCAGAAAAGTGCAATGGAAATGATCAAGGGACTGGAGCCACTCCCCTATGAAGAAAAGTTAAAACAGCTGGTATTGTTTAGCTTGGAAAAAAGATAGGTAAGGGAAGACATGGTAGAAGCATACAAAGTTATACAAGGTGTGGAACATTTGGATAGGGTGACATTTTTCTCCCGATTGGTGAGAGACTCAGGACAGATAAAAGGAAGTACTTTTTCACACAGCACATAGTCAAACTATGGAATTTGCTACCATAAGACGTAGTGATGGCCATCAATTTGGATGGCTTTGAATGGGAGTTAGACAAATTTCTGGAAGAGAAGTCTATCATTGGCTACTAGCACTGCTGGTTGTATGCTATCTCCAGCATCAGAGGCAGTATGCCTATGGTACACCAGTTACTAGGGAACATGGGCAGGAAGGTGCTGTTGCACCTATGTCTTCCTTGCGGGCTTTCCGTGGGCTGCTAGTTGGCTACTTGTGTGAACAGTCTGATGACTAGATAGGCCATTGGTCTGATCCAGCATGGGTCTTCTCATGTTCTTATGCTTTTATGGTGAAATTGTGTGGCCAGTGCTTAGTTGAAAGAGACAGAAATGAAGTTGAATTGAACCTGCCGTGGTGCATCCAAAGTAATATAGAGGGTAAAAGGAATAAAAGGCGAGACCAAGGTTAGGGATTTGGTGTGGTAAGGAATCTCATTTGAGAGACATCCTAGCTTTATCGGATAGACTGAATAGATTTCAAGTAACCAGTGGCATAGCCAATGAAGGGAGCCATGATTTGAGTAAGGAGAGAGAGGAAAAGGCAGAACTGGAGAGAAAACAAAGGGAGAGTACACTAGATATTGGTGTGTATGTGTGGGACCAGGTCATTTTAAGGTACCCAAATACCGAAATTTTGCACTCTGGATGCAATAATAGGATAGAGCTTGCTAGTGATAGAAGTAGGGGTAACATACGGGTCTTCCTCTGCTTTTATTCAATGCGTTAGCAGCTGCAGAAGCACAGGCAGGCCCCATTTATGGCTTCTTTAAAGCCAGTTTTGAATATGTGCTTGTGTCCTTAGACACAGGGAGAAATATTCTTTGCTTTGAAAACTGCATCTGTGCAGAAGAGCGGGGTGGGGGCATATTAGATGAGATTTTTGCCAAGATATTTTCAGTCCAGTGATTGGAACACAGTAGATTGCCTTTTTACAAAGGAGCACATAAGGCTGTGAAGCATCTGACAAAGACAGCCTGATAGAAAACAAATTGGCAAAATGCACACCAGAGACTTCCTAAAATATTCATTCTTTGAATTTACCAATGGTTGAGAGCAAATTCAGATTTATTCAGATTAAGCTGTCTTCCTGGCTGTGAACACGGTCTATTTTGTATCTCAGATCCCATTAAATTAAAGCCCCTACCCATCCAGTACATTTTAAATGAGTTTCTGGTTAAAAATGTAAGAGGGACCAAGATGATTTTAAACAAAATTCTCTTAAGATGAATGCTTGTAGGATACATGGCAGACGAGACTTTCAGGATGGCGTGGAAATTATTGTCAGTCTGCAAGAAAAAGAAGAAAATCAGCTCTCTTTTCTTCTGTAAGAACTTCCTTCCCTGTCAGCCTGGATGTGGTTCTTACTTGACACGTTGAATTTCTTTTGTTAACTGCCCAGAGAGCTTTGGCTATGGGGTGGTACACAATAATAATAATAATAATAATAATAATAATAATGATAATGATAATGATAATGATAATGATAATAATAATAGATATATGTCCCATGGAAAAGTTTTCTAAACTCTTTGGAAGCGGGAGGTTAAAAAGGCAGGGCAGATTTTTTCATTTGCAACCTTACACGGGTGAGATAATTCCTTTGTGCCTATTTAGGTTGTGGGAGAAATCAGCAATAGATTCAAATGAGTTTGGATTTCTATGAATCCATTTTGTGGACTCTGCAGTGGACTGGCTTTTTCCAAGTCACATGGACTTGCGAACCATTATTATTAGTATTACTTTTGGGATAGATTTCAGCAAATGCGCACCTGTGCTAATGTGTACCTGCACAAGTTCATATTAGCCCAAATGTGGATTTGCAAATAGAAGCAAAATTCTCATACATCCGTGAAAAAAGATTCAATTCCATCAACGAGCTGGTGAGAGAACGAAAGACGACAGACTGTCTGCGAAACACAGAGAGAATGGATTTAACAAAATCCATAGTCTCTAGCCTATATACACTGCAGAACAGCAAAGTTCATAGGTTAAGCCTAAATAGATGCTTTATATGTAATTCTTTTGTCCTAGATCTATGTCAAAACAATAACCAATGGATCTTTGTCCATACAGAGGTTCCCTTCCATGTTGTTGACTTGTTCCTAATGCCAGCAGCTGAGCCGGGTCCATTCCAAGTCAGCCAGAGGGGTAACAGCTCCTGCTGTTTAGAATAATGCAGTAATGCTCTGGGTGAGCTCCATGTTAATGGGTTGCAGCCGTGATGAAGTAGGCTGATATAAAGGAGCACAAATCTGGTAAAGGATGAAGTGCGTCAATGTGACATGAAAGACGATCCACAACCTCCTGATCATTTGGGAGCAGCATGTTCTTGTTGCAGATCTGCAATGGGTACTTTGCCTCTAGGGAGGCACAATGATGTGTTAAGTCAAAAGAAGCTGGTTTCTTTTCTTGACACATCAACTATCCCTTTTCAGGCTTTCAGCCATTTTATGGAAGGGGCCATTACATCCTCTGTTGTTAAAATGCCACAGTCCCTGCTGTTATGTTCAACAGCCCTGCTGGGCCTGGCATAATTTATTTATCTGACAGTGTACACTTGTGCATTCTCTCCTTCTTTGTATTTCCTTCTTCGATGACACTAGACTCATTGCTTTCTTAGAAACACAGGTGAAAAAAACAAGAGTTTTATTGTTGAAAGGGCTACTGAGCAGTGTGCACCATGATTGTATGTGTCACCATTTTAGAAAGCAGTGTAATTTTGCTCACACCCACCCACACCCGTTTCCTCTTCTTTTAACTTAAATTTGAATTAAAATATATATCATAACAATTTGTTTTTTATGAATCAAATTTGAGCTAGAATAAATTTGTAGTTAAAAACTGGCTGCTCACTTTGGAATAGATTTATACACCTGAGTTGAATGGCTAGTAAGCCAATGATTTCAGGATCACAGCCACAGAATTTAAAGCCAGAGGAGATAGAAGTGTGCAACCTCTCTAAGGGCTGCTTGGGAATGTCACATCTTGCAAAACCTCTTCTGGAAAATGTGTGTAGGGAAGTGGCTAGAAAATATGTATCACACACACACACACACACACACACGCACACACACACTTGTGATTTCCTGAAAAATTGTATCTGAAATAGAGCCTAAAGCTTTAAGTGTCATTCAGCTTTTAAGTGTTTTTGGAGTATGTAATCATTAAGCTTTTTACCATAATTTACTGTAAAATTTCCTCAATAAAAAGAAGTCTCCCTGATGTGAGTGTCTCGTGTCAGCTTGCCAACACATATGAATGCCAGAGGGAATGGGCATACACACCACAGTCAGCTGCTTTGCACTATCAGCTAGGACTCTGTGGGACTGGAGTCCTTGTGTTACCCAATTCTTGGTGGACTAGAAGCTGTACCACCCTTTGGTCATTTGCAGTGCTGAACATACACTGCAGCACAACAGAGATTGAACCAGTGGTTCCCTCTATGCATAGTGGGACAGAGAATAAATAAGGTGACCATGGCCTTTATTTATTTGTTTATTTATTTATTTATTGCACTTATATACCGCTCCCATAGCCAGGGCTCTCTGGGCGGTTTACAGAAATTCTAAAATTAAGATAAAAACGAGTATACAAAAGTTAAAATTCTAAAACACAGAACATACACACATAAAGCATTAAAAACCATTAAAAAACTAAACATGTGGGTGATTAAGATGTGCCACCATATGCCTGGGCAAAGAGGAAAGTCTTAACCTGGCGCTGGAAAGATAGCAGCGTTGGTGCCAGGCGAGCCTCGTCAGGGAGATCATTCCATAGTCGGGGGGCCACCACCGAAAAGGCCCTGTCCCTTGTTGCCACACTCCGAGCCTCTCTTATGAGAGTAAGTTTTCTTTCATGATCTTCAGTGCCTTACAGCTGGGGAGCTTCATATAGGAAAAGGCGATCCCACAAATATGTGAAGGGGTTCCTGTGTTTCACATAATATACAAGTAAATGTTTGAGGATTAGAATTAAATGTACTAAGCATCACCTTCTTACAGTTTCTGATGAGTGTGTGTTCTAATGGGCTTTACACCATGGAATAATCATTCTTAAAGTGTTTTGCTTGCATTATTTTATCTTTACCCTGAAATAAAGAACTATATACTTACTTTCTGTAAAAGCTTTTCATTTCTTGTATCGCAGAAAAGTCACAAGAAAATTAAATGTTCATGTAAACACTGACAAAATAACAACAACACCCTTTTATTAGAAACTTTGTGTTATTGATAGAGCTGTTCTCCTGGAGAAAGATTTTTGATCTTAGTAAAACTGTTTTAAAGCATAATGTATTGTTCAAAAAACCAACAAACAAACAACAACACAGTAGTAGGAATGAAATGATACATTTTCAAAAGCAGAGGTTACTGTTCCCACAGTGTCTGTAAGTCATCCTTTCCAGGCAAATGGAGTCTTTAACTTTGTCTCCTAATACTTTACTCTATTTGTTAAGTTTAATGATTTGATATGTAGCTGCTATAGATGTTTATTACTGTTAGGAGTAGAATCATAATTTTGAATTTGAATTCCTAAATTGTGTATGCTAAAAATAACCATCTTTCTATATGGAAATTTGGGTAGTTACTGTTTCCACAAGCTATAATTTTAGAAAAAAGAAATGCCACCAAAAATAAATAACGAGGGAGTTAATTGTTCCCTTATCTGCACATCATATCATGGCAGAGCCAGCAGAGCTAAATTAGGGAATTCATCATATGATATTTTGGTTTCGTTAACTGTCATTTTCTAGTGAAGTCAGCCATGTTAGGGTCACAGTGTTTTAAAAATGAGAGAACTAGAACCAGAAGCATTCTTTCATCTTTACATGCCTCCTTCTTCCCCCAAACACACAATTAATCACCCCATGATGGTGTGTGTACTACTGGACTTTTCACTTCAAACATTAGATGGTGATTCAGTGTTTGGAATCTTAGAGATCCTACCCACACAGTTATCCTTGACATCAAAGATACTGTCAAGAAGAAGACTCCAAGAGCATGCATGGAGGTTTTTGTGTAGTGGGCAATTCCAACATTCAGTCCTCCCCTTGCAGCGTGGACTGGTGCGGTCCCTTAACGGAAATAGATACATAATTTGAGGCTGGTGATTATGTAAGTTGGCTGAGAGTTTAATGAACAGAAAATGAGTCACCGGAGAATGAGAATGAACTAGAAATTTCCAGGCTCAGATTTCAAATTCTAGTTGCTTGTAGTGCTCTCCTTCAGTACAAGGGTGAGTATCATGACCCATGAGCTCTTCTTTGCATCAGGATAGGAGAAGCCAACAATTTCACCCCCACCCAGCCAGTTCTAAACATTTCACTTATCATGTTGTTAGCTAATGGCATGGGAAATGAGGTGTAATGTTACCACCTGTGTTACATGCTGGAAACATGTCTTGTGTGATGCATGGTCTCTCTTCATTTTGCTTCAGGGTTTTGGTCAAATTTGTGGGGGGGGGGAAGGAAATTGGGGTCAACACCCCAAAGAAAAAAAATATGTAGTGGTGCATATTGACTGCTTACAATTCTGGGGGTGGGGAAGGGTCTTATCTTTCATCCCTAGAGTCTTCTCTTTCCTTGTTCTTTTTGTTGTTGTAAAAAGCAAATAAATGTTTTTCTCTCTATTTTTAAACTTCTAGAAGCTACCAGTTCAGCAGCCAGCAGAAATCTGGCCACTGCTGCTGCCATTCTTGTAAGATCTATAGCACCCCCTGCCCCCCAACTGTTTGAGGAGTCATTTTGTGACCCTGAAACATCCAAAATGGCCGCCTCTAATTCACCCTCACCTCTAGTGATGCACACACACACACACACACACACACACACACATTTTTGATGTGGCTTTTTTTTTAAGTGTTCTGGGGAAGCATACTCCATCAAGTATAGTTAGCAGGGAACAGAAGTTAAGATGTTTGTTTTCGAAATTTCTGCCCTTTAGAAATTATAGCCGTTCTACTTGTGAACACTGGGTGAAGAGGAAACAGCATCTCTAGAAAGTACAACTGCAGTGCTACTTATCCAAAAGTGAACATGTTCTTATTCCAAAGTACCTTCATTCAGTAGTCGGAGAACTACGGTTTTTCATGGAAAAATGTAGGGAGATAAGGTCAGGGAGTTAAAAAAATAAAAAAAGTTTCAGGAGAGGTTGGCAAATGTCAGAGAAACATTTTATTATCTGATCCTTCTGTTGAAAAAGCAGTGTAGCGATAGGCTTTCAAACTTGTTGATTGACAACTATGAGGCAGGTGTCCCAGACTTCATAGGCAGAGGGAAAATAGAAGATCAACAGCGGAAACACTTTGGTAAAAGTTCTTTTCCCTTGTATAAGCATATAGATTAGCAAACATCAGTTGCAGCATGAGCAACAGACATCAATGGTCCCAGCAGTGAAAGGCAAACTATCTAAGATAGGGAGGGACAGGATGGGAAGGGACTTGTGGTCCTCCAGATGTTTTGGAGGACCATTCCCATCATCTCTCACCATTGGCTATTCTGTCAAAGGCTGATGGGAGTTGTAGGCCAAAACATCTTGAGGGCGACAAGTTGCCCACCCCTGACCTAAGGAGAGATATTAACACTGCCAAGATCAGCAGGTTACTGAGGAATCCCTAAAGATAGTGTTGTTGTTGTTGTTGTTGTTGTTGTTGTTATTTATAAAGCACGATAAATGTACATGGCACTGTACAAAGAACAAAGCAATAAAACAACTCTAAAAGTAGCTTCAGGAATCAATGGGATATTTCCAAGTCAACTCAATTAGGAGTGTGTACTTTACGTGTACATTCTTCCCCATCCAGTGATAGAGATCTGGGTGTGTAAACAGCCTTGCAAGTTGCTGTTTTGCTCTGGGCTTCTACACCCATCATCATGATACTCCTTTTGAAATGGTGCTGTGTGTGTGTGTGTCAATATGAATGGAGAAGTATATGGACAAACAATTGTTTGGGACTAATGACTGGTAACTATAGCTGAATTGGGGCTGTGGTTCTTAATTTCCGAGTGTTCTTCTGAAAGGGGGAGAGCTTCACTTTTCGCTATGTGTTGATATACTCCAGTAGAGGATTCAGAATAAGCTTTCTCTATAGCTTTATGTGTACCTGTTAGCATATATCCTGTGCCATACAGTAATTATAGGAGGTGAAAAAGATTCAGAAAGAAATGATGGTTGCATAGATGCAGATACATAAGCAAATAACATGTTTATAATATATTCCCTGAATTTTGAAATTCTGAACTTGGCAAGCATAGGCACATGTATATGTTGTTGCCTCCCTAAATGCAGCAGTGCCCTGGAAGTCATCTAGGAGAAGGGTGGCCTGTTGCTATTTTTTAATGACAGTGACCATCTGTGTAATAAGGCAGAATTGCTGTTTGACTCTACTGTTTAATATTTTACATTTTAGGTCGTGAGAAGACGAGAGATGCCACTTTCCTAAAGGCCTTTTGTTTTATAGCCAGCAAAGATAATGGGAGCTATAAAAAAGTGTTGTAATCAGAGCCAATTTGTCAGGCTTGCTATACGAGCTAGAACCAGAACAGAGACATGCCGCATTGACTGCTGATAATTTTGCTCTACATTTAGTGCTTTGAAATGAAAAGAGAGAAATTAATGGGGAAATAAAGAAAGAAAATGGAATATAAATAATGCAGAGGGGGTGTTTTGTTTTGCTGTGTGCCTTACCCTATTATTAGCCTTGTTATATGTGGGGAGGGGGGAGGCCTTCCAGTCAAATGAGCACACTGAGTTCGAATTCTCTCCTCTTCCTTATGCACAAGAGTTACTGGACAACATATCGTTGAGTTACGGTGAATGGAAATGGAGGGGTTTTTTTTTTCCTGCTATAAAGAAGATTTAAAGCAAATGTTAATAGACAATTGCACTGCTAAGGTTTCCTCCAATAGACGTCGTTGCTCCAACATGTCATCCTTCATTGTTGTTCATGCTGCTATACTTGGTGTTCTGCAAGCGTTCCGGTTTTAGCGCTATTTTTAGGAGTTTAAAATTTGGCCTCCAGGCTTTTGCTTCAGCTTGAGAACAGGCATATAAAATGTAAACCAAATCTGTGTGGCTATTTTTAAGTCATAACACACATAACTCACATAAAGACAAAAAGAGATGTTAATAGCTTTGGACACATTTGTGTTCTGATAGGACAGATAACTAATTTTGGTTTCTAATCTGAGCTACTATCTTTGGGATACAAAGCAAATTATACATACAGAGAGAGAGAGAGAGATTTTGATATGGATTTTGGTATGGTATGCCTATGTGAAACATTTCGATGGTCTCAAGGTAATAATTTTCCATGGTCTTACCCAAAAGGGCACCCGGCATATTCCTAGCTTTAAGCATTTCAAGGCACCTTCATGCCTTGCTAAACTTCGGCTTCAACTGGAAGGTAGATTTAAATTAAGCATTAAGAAAAATGTAATACTTACAAATAAAATTCAGAAATAGAATCAGGTGCCTAGAGATGACCAATAATTGAAACAACATTGAACTGGGTTCATCACAAATCTGTGAATCTATCATTTAATATGCTTGCCATTAAAGTTCAACTCAAAGCAGTGGAGGCTGGTGACACCTATTTCAGTGGGGCAGTGAAACTGCTCTCAGTTGCCAGTCAGAACTCTAAGAGAGCTATCCAGAGTGCTGTACCCTATTGCAAAGATGGGCTCAGCACCTTGGACATTTCCTTTAGAATTCTGACTTAAAGTTGGAGTGGGTTCACCACCCCACTGTAATAGAAGCCACTAGCCTCCACTGACTCAAGGTTCAATTCTAGCTAAAACCAATCTCTTTGCTTTGGTATTAAATGCCAGTGGCAAAAGTAACTCCCACAAGCCCCAGCCAGCTTGGCTGTCACTCAGGGATTCTTAGAGTTGCAGACCAAAACATCTGGAGGGCAGAAGATTGCCTTCATCTGTAATCTTATTATAAGAATGTGGTGGTGTAAGGCTTATTACTAGAGATCTACCAGACCGATTTTACTCCTTTTTTAAAAATTTGAAGCTTGAGCAGTGTAGACATGCATAAAATGTTGAAAGTTCAAAAAAGTTCAAAGCTTGAGCTTTAATAGCCGAACAGTATGTTTCTATGCCCTGGCCAGGAGCTTGAGACAGTAGGGTGAATTACAGCTCCCACTTAGCCCTGTGCCAGGCAGGTGCACAGGGAGAAGAACACAAAGGTGGAAACGAGGGAGGGCCTTGGGCTTTGCAAATCGAGCTCGCTCTCGGACAGCAGGGATGGTGGTGGAGTAGGCTTAGGTGGAGGAGGAGGCAGAAAAGAAGCATCCCTAAGACAAGCCGGGTTTTAAGTACTGGGGGAAGAGGGAAGGAGGTGAGCTTGAGGCCTGAGGGGAAGACACCAATGTCGTTCACCAGCGACAGGTTTGAAGAAGCAAGGGCCAAATGCCTCGGTTATGTAGAAGGAAAGTAACCTCCATACAGCTTCTGGAGGACTGACATCCTAGATGTCAAGAATCAATATGTTTCGGCCTCAGACTACTAGAGCCCATGGCAACATGGACTTTATACTTGTTTTCAGATAGTACGGAAGGTAGGAAATTTTGTATTGTATTATATTTAAATCACATACTTACTACGGACTAAAACTCTTCATCATATGCGCATAATGCAGTGTGCTACCCCTCCTTTTTAGACTGTAGCTAATTTTGTTCTCTCTCTCTTTCCCTCCATATACATTTGTTCTCTCTTTTTTTTTTTTTTTTTCATTTTCCATATACTGCCGTGGGTGTAGGTGGTGGGACAATAGCGCCACTGTGGAGAGTCAGTGAGAAGAGAAGAGTGGCTTTCTAGAGATAATCAGGCTGCTTGAAGGATTGCCTCTGTTTGGATGTTCCTCTTTGCTGCAATATTTGGTAGCAGATTATTATTACATGGGTTTTAAAACTCTCACCCATGTCAGGCTGTTTAAATACTTCATAAATTTTTTAATTTGGTGTGTGTGCGTTTTAATCTAAGATATGTTTTTATATATTATTTACTACCAAACAGTTTGGTGTTAGGAAAATAACATTTGTTTGAATCTTGTTTGCTTAAGTGGTGGTAATACGAAAACATAACATTTCTTGCACTTTTATGCGGTGTTGTTTATTAGCAACTACACTGTTCTCACGTTTACCATGGAAAAGCAGAACACTTATCCACAAATAACTATTATTAGTTACTAGACATGTAAAGCCCAGGAAAAAATTAGAAACATCTGGGGGGTGGGGGGGATAGGTTGTTGCCATTTTTTTCCTGAAGACCATTTTAGGTTGCCTCCCCGCCTCCCACCCAAAAAGGGAAAATTGAACAGCTTTGGATTATGCAATATTTCCTATTAGAATTTAAGACAAAGTATTTATATACAATTACCCATTCTTTGCTCCTCCCAAAATGATTTCTAAATTTTAGGTAATAAGTACACTTTTATAGAAAGACTAGAGCTATAAAATGTCTGGAAATAATGAAAACTTATAGGATTGCTTAGGGTAGCTTGTTCCCAGCATGCTTGTTGTGACCTCAAAACTCAGCAGAGCAATTTTATCATGGGTTGTCATGAACAACTAGAGAGCAGCCCAGCAAGAGCGGTAAAAACCCTGCCATTCCTTGTGATCTTGCTAGTACTGCCACCATGCTCCTTCATCCCATCTCAGCACCCCCCCACTTCAGGATAGATTTTGATTCCCCCCCCCAATAAAAATCTTGAAGAAAAGACAACACAAGCTAGCTCTACACTAATGCTTTATAGCGGTAACTGATAATTGTTGGGGCACAATTCACATTCCATATACCACTTTCATAGCATGCTTGGCTAAGTAGCAGACAAGCGGTCTTGCTCTCCTGTGCACTTGCGCAAGACCTTATAATGTGTTTTCAATGTTTTGATTTTTTGCATGTTGCTTTTAATGTTTTTAATCTTTGTAAAGCCCCCAGCGAGCTTTGGCTATGAGGTGATATAGAAAGAAGAAGAGGAGGAGGAAGAGAAAAAGAGAGAAAAACATACACCACTAGCTATCGAAGTTAAGAACGATGGCAACAGGAAGAGATCACACTGTTAGTCAAATCAATCACCGCCATCACATTAAAAAAAAAACTATACAGAAAACAGTCAGAAACTGGGCCTACCAATATACATCCATATCAGAAAGCAGCCATACTTAAAACATGTTCAATAGGAAATTCCTGTCATGTCCATCTAGAAAAACCGCCATGAGCAAGAAAAGAGAGATAATTGTAATAATGTTAATAATAATAATAATAATAATAATAATAATAATAATAATAATAATAATAATTTATTTATTTATTTATTTGTTACCCGCCCCTCCCTCTGGATCCAATGGTCATACCAGCTAAGAAACCTAAAATCCCTCTCGTGATCTGATACAGGAGTGGAGGGGAGAGTTACCCTTGTGTGCCGGGAACCCCAGCGGACCAATCGCATAAAAGCTGCTGATGTAGGGAATGAGGAAATGAGGATTTCTGCTGCAAAGGTGCCTGAGATACATGCCTGGAGCAGGTGGGAGGACAAAGGGGGAAACAACCCATGGCAAGCCTCAAAGTGCCCAATTGTCTGTCGGGAATACAGGTTATCATGTTGGCTTACCTTCAGGATGGCTTAGCTTGAGTGCATGGCAGAAAAGTAACTCAGAAATAGTTTTTGTTTGTACTTTTAAATAAAATAAAATAAAATAAATCAAAATGGTCAGGTCGATTTTATTAGGGCTATTCACTCCTCCATGAAGGTAGTGGGAAGGATACTGGCAACTTGGGAGGGAGGGAGGAACCTGCTGAAACTCAACCACTTTCAAGGGGGTGTACTTACATTTGATAAGATGGCTAGAGGGGGTCCCCCTGCTTCAAAACCTTTTTTAAAAAAAAATATCAAAAAAAAACCCAAGGCTTGCTGCCCTTTGGACAGTGGCTTAGCTTTTCAAAGCATCCCTGCCTCAGTCCTGGCCCAGATGACAGTGTGGCTTCCCAAAGTCATCCTTGAGAAACAATCATGATCCCCGCAATGCTTTTCGGAATAACACTATTTATTTATTTATTGCATTTCTATACCGCCCAATAGCCAAAGCTCTCTATGCTATACAATGATGCAGCATCGTTTCCTTGGGTATTCTGGCTGAAGAATGCAGCAGGACAGCTTTAAAGAGCCAAGCTGCTTCTAGAAGCAGCAGCAAGACTTTTTAAAATTTTGGGTTTTAAAAAGGGTTTTTAAAACCCTTTATATATTTATATACCACCCACCTGAAAGTGAAATGACTTTTGCCCTTCCACCAAGGATGAATCAATCTTCAGGTAGGGGTTTTTACAAACTCCTGAATATGGTGGAAAAGATTGGGCCAAATATTTGGCAAGATACAACTTTGGGGTACAAGTTGGTTCTTCCTTTTTCCTAGCCTTGTAGCAGCATTTTCCTTTTTCTTCTGAGGAATGGTTGATGGCTTGCCAAGAAAGGCTGGACGGGTTCTGTCAAATGTGTGGATTAAACCTTTGACGTAGTCTTATCCATTGTGATTCAGCTAAAGTGTGAAACTAGCTCCTCTGGGCTAATTATACTTTAATGCTTAGCAATTTGCACCTCATTAATCAGGAATGAAATCCCACTTTCACTATCCTCTAATAATTTGCATAGGTATAGGAGCAAGAGCTTTCTGCTTTTCATATGTCTTACATGTAAGAAGCAAGGTGCTTTCAGTTATTTCCATCCCAATCATTTCAATATTTCACCCCTGTTATATCTTTCGTACTTTAAATTTTTGTAAGACAATTTGCACAATTAAGCACTATTGGCAATATCTCCATATAACCTGTGGGAGGTACTCTCAGCTTTTCAACTATGTAAATCCCATATGCCCATGGAATGTGCAAGAATTTCATTGCAGTTTGCAAACCTCCCTGAACCCCACTGTATAGGATAATTTCTGACTGTTGTTCAGTGTTCCATTCTTGGGTAAGGTGCTGGAGCATGTGTTGGCTTCTCATTCCAGATATTTCTGAATGAGGCAGATAATCTAGATCCATTTCATTCTGGCCTGGTCATGAGACAGGGACTTCTTTGGTCACCTTTGTGGAACTGGACATCAGGAACTGGACTGAGGGAATGTTCCTCTATTGGTTCTGCTGGACCTCTTTGGGGCTTTCAATACCATCAACCATAATATCCTTCTCAGGTGTCTGTCTGAGATGGGTTTAGAAGACACTGCTATATGGTAGCTCCATCCTTCTTGGAGGGGTGCTGGGGGATTCCTGTTCGACGCTGAGGCCATTGGCTTGTGTTGTCCCTCAGGTTCCATCTTATTTCCCATGCTATTTAACATATACATGAAATGCTGGGAGAGTTTTGTCCATAGTTTCAGGGTTCGGTGCCACCACTATTCAATTCTATCTCTCCTTTCTATCCGAATCCAAGGAAACTATTCTAGTTCTAAATCTGGATCTGTTGTCAGTAATGAACTGGGTAAGGGTGAACAAACTGAAGCTTAATCCAGACAGGACAGAGGTGCTCCTGATTAGTCGAAAGGCAGATCAGGGAATAAGGATTGAACCTGTGCCAGATGGGGTTACATTCTTTCTGAAAATTTAAATTCACAATTTGGATTGTATTCCTGGATTCTGGATGCTCCTGAATTTGGATGCTGTAGTTTTGGTGGCGTCAATGAGTGTGTTTGCGCAATTGAGGCTAGTGCACTGACCATGCCCTTTCCTAGAGATATTTGATCTGGCTACAATCACACATGCCTTAGTTACGTCCTGTGTGGGCTACCGTAATGTTCTCTACATGGGTTTGCCTTTGAAAACTGTTCAGAAACTTCAGCTAGTCCAGAATGCTGTGCCCAGACTGCTGACTAGAATCAAGGAGCATGTTACAAGGAGCATGTTACTCCCTTATTACAACAGCTTCACTGCTCACTAGTCTTTCTCGGTACAATTAAGAGTTCTGATTATGACCCATAAAGATTTATATGGCTTGAGACTATGGCCCTTTCTATACCTAAGAGTTATCCCAGGAAAATGGAGGGATCGTCCCTGCCTGTTCCCGGGATCCCCTGTGTGGCATTTGGATGCACAGGAATGATCCAGGGACGATCCGGGGGGTGGGGGGGAAGGCAGGTGTAGAAACAGCCCAAGCTACATCAAAGACCACCTTCTCCCACCTTCTGCCCAGATTTTAACATCTTCAGAAAGATCCTTTTTTTCATTACCTCCACCTTCAGAGACACGTTTGGAGGTGACGTGAGAGAGAGCCTTCTCAGTTACTCTTCCCAGGCCGTAGAACTCCCTGCAAATGGAAACTCTGGCCTAATCTACACCAAGCAAGATATTGCACTATGAAAGCGGTATATAAAAGGCAGGAACCACACTACTGCTTTGTAGTGGTATTGAAGTGCACTGACAATTGTTGGGTCCTGTTGACATATACTATACACTGCTTTCATTATTTGAAGGAATGCTTCCTCCCATATGCACCTGCTCGGACCTTAAGATCATCTACAGGGACCCTTCTCCGTGAGCCCTTGCCAAAGGAAGTGAGGCAGGTGGCTACTAGGAGGAGGGCTTTCTCCGCTGTGGCACCCCGGTTGTGGAATGAGCTCCCCAGAGAGGTCCGCCTGGCACCTACACTGTACTCCTTTCATCGCCAGCTGAAGACCTTTTTATTCTCTCAGTATTTTAACACTTAATTTTAACTTAAATTTAAATTTTACTGTTCTAACTCTGTATTTTAATCTTATATCAATCTTGCTGCGTGGTTTTATCCTGGTTGTGCTTTTTATACTGTATTTTGTATTTGTGCTTTTAACCTGTTGGTTGTTTTATTATGGTTTTAATTTTTGTGAACCGCCCAGAGAGCTTCGGCTGTTGGGCGGTATAGAAATGTAATAAATAAATAAATAGTGCTATATCCTGCTTTGTGTGGCTCCTGCCTTTTATATTCCGCTGTCATGGTGCAATATCCTGCTTGGTGTAGATTAGGCCTAAGTTGGCTTCGTCTTTGTTGTCCTTCTGCCAGCAGGCAAGTAATTTTTATTCAGACAGGCCGTTGGTGTGTAACTGGCTCTGCTGGATTGGGTGCTGATTTTATTCTATTATTGTTGCATTTTCAATTGTATTTTAAATATATTTCTTTCATCATTGTTTTTATCAAGTTTTTATTTCTATGAGTGTAAGCCACACTGACTGCCATTTTCTTGATAGAAAGGTAACGGACAGATCAAATACATAAATAATAAATAAATAAAACACCTTATGCATCTAGCACCTGGTATTCAGGTGTTTCTTGCCCCTGCATGTTAATGCAGACTGTTTAGTCATATACACATGAACCTCTACTGAATTCCACAAATACACAATTCAGACCTTGCGTGTTACCCTTTTTTAATATCAGAGAACAAGTTGGTTTACACTGGATCAGCTGTCAACATTCATGATGGTTTCAGTACACAAAACAGTGTTTGGATCAGTATATCCATCAGACTGCTGGCATTCCTATCCATTGCTTGCTTTGACACTGATAGTTTCCTCTATAATACTAATAATTGACCTGTTACTGTATTTTAATTATGAACTGTAGAGAAACATGGCTGCTAGTAAGTTGTGTTGCTGTTTTTTTAAAGGTGCTTTTTTTTAGTAGAAATATGTGGTAAAACACAAAAGCATAACGTAAAGTGCTGTTTGCCTTTAGGTTTTCGGTAGTAGTACCTTGCTGCATAGAGTTCTCCACCCTTTTTATTTTTTGCTACTAGTGTTGAGACACCACAAGTTCAGTTCCCTGTGGGTTTCAGTAGACATCCATGCCTCAAGCATGCCTAGAGCAAGTTACTGTACCAACAAAGAAAGCTGCCTATTCAGACCAAACGTTGAAATATAAATTTGCTGCAAATTACCCTTAATAAATTCTAACATCTTCTCACTTGCACTGTTCCTAACTGTGGCCGTTGGGGATTTTGCATAAATTTCAGAATTCAGAGTGTTGTCAACAGTTACTCAGTCAATAACCATAGAAAAAAAAAAGAATCATCACTCTAGCTGTTATACTTTTCCTAAAAATATGCTTTAAAGTTAGCTGAAAACTGCAGTTCTGGAAAGAGACTGAAAATGCTCTAATATTAATTTAAAGATTATTATGACATCAGCTTTCATCTACCGAAACTACCTCATGCACAAGAACACACAGCAGGACACAAAGACATAGGCCATAGCTAGACCTAAGGTTTATCCCTGGATCATCCAGGGGTCGAACCTGTTCATCCAGGTGACACACAGGGGATCCAGTGCTCAGGCAGGGCCGAACCCTGGATGATCCCAGGATAAACCTTAGGTCTAGCTGTGGCCATAGAGTAACTATGGAGGAGCACACCACACACTCAAGCATGCCACTCACACATAGCATTTGGGGTGTGTGTGTGTATACATCATGCTTGAGTGAGTGGCATACTCGAGTATATATTGGGTGCCCATGTTGCATCTGACTTCCTCCTGTATATCACTGTGAGTGTTTGTGTGGTCTCCAGTTACATCTTACATACCAGAGGATTGTGCAATTTCAGTTACATGCAGCAGCAGCATACCCTGGAATATTTGATGTAATAAATATTCCACCTTCATTCCCAACAACTGCAGCCTGCCCCTACATACTTAGGCTTAAACAGTAAGAGTTTTGGGACTGATGGCCCCTCATGTTCAGAGAGAAATAAAGAAAAAAGAATTCCCTACTCAGATTTAAGAACTTTCCCCTATCTAGTGTGTTCAGAGGAGCGTGTTCAGAGGATCATGTTCAGAGGAGGGCAACCAGGATGATCAGGGATCTGGAAACAAAGCCCTATGAGGAGAGACTGAAAGAACTGGGCATGTTTAGCCTGGAGAAGAGAAGATTGAGGGGAGACATGATAGCACTCTTCAAATACTTAAAAGGTTGTCACACAGAGGAGGGCCAGGATCTCTTCTCGATCCTCCCAGAGTGCAGGACACGGAATAACGGGCTCAAGTTAAAGGAAGCCAGATTCCAGCTGGACATCAGGAAAAACTGCCTGACTGTTAGAGCAGTACGACAATGGAATCAGTTGCCTGGGGAGGTTGTGGGCTCTTCCACACTAGAGGCATTAAAGAGGCAGCTGGACAACCATCTGTCAAGGATGCTTTGGGGTGGATTCCTGCATTGAACAGGGGGTTGGACTTGATGGCTTTATAGGCCCCTTCCAACTCTGCTATTCTATGATTCTATGATTCTAGTACCCCTGAACAGTGCTAACTGAATTCCTTAAAGTTGAGGATTGTCCCCTTCCTTGCCAGGACAAAGTGAAAGGAGCTTCAGTTTACCCACTACCTCCCTCTCCACCCATTTCATAGGCAACCTTGCTCTGCTTCCATCTCCTCATAGCTGAAGCCATTGCAGAAAACTAGTGGCTGGAAAGACCCAGAGTTCTGCCTTTGGAAACCCTCTCAGAGGTCAGAGCTATGATCCCAGAGGGGTTTTGCTACACAGTGATATGGCTCCTGGGACACCTTCTAGTAACCACTGGATTGCTCTGTAGGTGAATTTATATAGTTAATTACATTTATATCCTGCCTTTCTGCCAAAATGGCACTCAGTGTGATTAACAATAGTAAAATACAGATAAAACTAATCGTAATTAAAATATCAAAACACATTAAACACAATTCTTAAGAAGAAATAATTATTCAGTAATGTATTTGTTGGTTAAATCACCACTTAGTTGGAGACAGGTGACTATTTAGTGCTATTTCTTTTCTTATTAGGAATAAGATATCTGTCCTCATTGTGGGAGGCCTAGAAGTTGCTGTTTACCCTTTAATGCAGGACCAAATATCCACTTTTGTTTACTGTTCCTACCTCTTGATTGCTGAGTATTAGGACCATCTAGTTGAGGCTGGTGGCTCCAATGTCATTGGGACTCTCCAATGACATCAGAGCCACCAGTCTCCACTGAGAACATCTGTATCCCGTGTAGGTTTGTTAAAGTGGGAGCAGGGCTAGGTGAACGTCTACGGGCATGTCTACACCATGCCTATATCCCGGGATCATCCCAGGATCATCCCTGTGCATTCAAATGACACACAGGGGATCCCTGGAGCAAGCAGGGACGATCCTTCCGTTTGCCTGGGATAATCCTTAGGTGTAGAAAGGGCCTACACTATGTTGCGTGGTGTTCCTTTTCTCTTCATATCCAGAAGTGAGCAGTAGAGTTGGAAGTAGCCTTTCCAGCTTATTTATTTATTTATTTATTTATTACATTTTTGTACCGCCCATGTTCCATGGCCTGCCTGCATCTAAAACTCCTTCAGTGTGTTACTTTCTTGGAGAGTGAAATCCTTGTGTGCTATTACTGCTGAATTCAACAAGAAAAGGTAGAAATGAGAAGATGGGGAGGGGAGATAACAAACACAGCCAATAATAGACATTGACATAGATGTTAGATTATTTATTTATTTATTTATTTATTACATTTTTATACTGCCCATCAGCTGAAGCTCTCTGGGCAGTGCACAATTAAAAACCATAAAATAAGTATAGATAAAGGTAAAAACATTAAAAGTTTTTTAAAAATTCAAAAACCAGGTAAGTTAAAAGCCAAGGAAAACCTATTTTAAAAGGTATGTTTTTAGGAGGCGTTTAAAAGACATTAAGTTTTCCGCCTCCTGAAAACTTAGGGGGATTCTACACGTTGTACTGAGGGCGCTTCCATGCGCCCCCAGTGCGCCCCCAAAGCGATCGTGTAGCTTGCCTGGAGAAGAGAAGAGGAAGAGGCATCCTTGCCGCCGCCGCCCACCTACTTCCTCGCCAGCCGGGTCGGAGAGCTCGGCGGAAGAAGGCGGGGCGCCGAGCTCTCCGACCCGGCCGGCGAGGAGGTAGGTGGGTGGCGGCGGCAAGGACGCCTCTTCCTCTTCTCTTCTCCAGGCAAGCTACACGATCGCTTTGGGGGCGCACTGGGGGCACATGGAAGCGCCCTCAGTACGACGTGTAGAATCCCTCTTAAAGGATGTTTAGTAGAGAAACCTATAGAATGAGGGAAGAGACGAAATAAGAGTAACAGAAGTGGGGTTCAGAGAGAACTGTTGGGCAGACAGAAAATATGAGTACTTATGAGATGGAGAAAGAAAAGACAGAATAACAACTTTTCAAATAAGTGATCTATAGCGAGCAGTTAGTTGGCCATGTCTGCATAGCATACCATTTATTCAAGATGATTAAAAAAGCAAGCAAACAGACTGCAAAAAGCTCCAAACTGATCTCTCCAACTGGGCAAATGGACAACAAAATGACAGATGAGATTCAGTATAAGTTAATTTGCAATGATGCACAATGGAGCAATCAATCAGTCTGCATGCATATTCCTAATGTTGCATATACCTTGTTGAGAGTCTGAACATGTGGCTATCTTGAGAAGAAATATTGGGGCAGTGGCAAATAGCTTACTGGAAACACCAGTGTCTTTGTTAGAAAATATTAGAAAAAGGACTGAAAATAAAAGAGTTAGCATCATATTGCTATTGCACCATAATTCTATGGTGTGAACCTGTTCAAATTATTATTATTTATTTCAAAATAATTGAAATAAATAAATAAATGATTATTTATTTCAAAAAGGATATTACGGAACTGGGAAAGAGTAACTGAAATGTTCAAGGACTTGGAGCTCCTTCATCACAAATAAAGGCGAAATCATTCGAGTCTTCTTAGTTTAGAGAGAAGATTACCAAGAAAGGACCTGATGAAGGTTTATACAATTATAAATGTTATAGAGAGAGTGGATAACACTGGAATTGGCGGTCACTTAATGAAACTGATTGGCAGGATGTTAAGGACAGATAAAAAAGCTTTCCCCTGCAATACATAATTAGAATCTTTTTAAAATTTGCCATCTCAAGATATGGCAATAGCCACCATCTTAATTAGCTTGAAAAGGGGATTAGGGAAAAAAATGTTCTATCAATGACAGTTAGCAACGATAGCTGAATAGAGCCTATTTTTTCAGTATATTATTGAATACTGTTGAGGTGGGATGTTGCCTTCCTGCCCTACTTATGGATTTATTTATTTATTAAGACAGTTCCTGCCCACAGGCTTACAATCTTAAAAAAACATGACATAAAAGGAAAGGGTTTGGTTGGCTGATGTTGGGATCATGGATCCTTCATCTGATCCAGCAGGGATTATCTTACATTCTTCACCTGCTATTTGAATACCCCAGCATATCAGAGACACATACCCTGTCTTAAACATGTATTTGTAAGAGAAGTAGTGAGCCAGGTATCTGTGATGTATTAGAACATTGAACAAACAGATCAATAAGCCTAACCCCAGTCTGGAGATACATGCATGCAGCAGGAGTCTGGCTGCACACTGCTGTAAGCTCTGCCTGCTTAGCTACACAACAGATGGTCAGGGTTGGGTGAGGAAAATAGTCACACACAGCCTAGGGACAGGAAAGACTGTGGGCTCATCTACACCAAGCAGGATATTCCACTATGAAAGCGGTATATAAAAGGCAGGAGCCACACTACTGCTTTATAGCAGTACTGAAGTGCACTGCAGGATCTTCACTACTGGTTTATAGTGGTACTAAAGTGCACTGACAACTGTTGGGGCCCATGACACATCTACACCAAGCAGGATATAACACTGTGAAAGTGGTATGAAAGCGGTATATGGTATGTGTCAATGGGCCCCAACAGTTGTCAGTGCGCTTCAATACCGCTATAAAGCAGTAGTGTGGCTCCTGCGTTTTATATACCACTTTCACAGTGGAATATCCTGCTTGGTGTAGATGAGCCCTGTGTGCTATTGGCAGGGTATGGGATCTGATATGAAAAGGTGCTTGGGCAGTTAGGGAAATATTGAACAGAGAACCAAGGGATCAGAGAGGTGAAAAATTCTGAGCAGAATTTCACCCTTTGTTTGAAGCAAACAGTCCAGTGTTTGTCTGCCGGTCTCTAGTACTGAACTATAGGAAAGCACTCAGCGAAAAACATGGGCAAAATATGATGTGAGGCCAGGAAAAGATGCCTTACAAAGGGTTCAAGTGCTCGATCTACTTAACTTATCAAAGTTCAAGGAAACCAAGAGGCTAAGTGATCATTATCTACAATTTTATAGACAGACACAAGTTGCTTGACACTTCAAGATTTTCTTCTTGCCTTGAAATAAATCCTCAGTCTGACTGTCAGACTGAGTTTGGTTATGCAATGGACAATATCGTTAGCCATTGGGAAAAGTTACAAAATAATCAAATAAATTAAAACTTCAGGCGCCTTAGACAAGTGAGCTATTAGATGAACTCTTGCCATTTGGTATTGTTCCTGTGGAACTTTCAGTGGCTACTGCTGATGTGAGACTCACAGGCTTCATAGAATCATAGAATAGTAGAGCTGGAAGGGGCCTATAAGGCCATCGAGTCCAACCCCCCCCCCCCCCCGCTCAATGCAAGAATCCACCCTAAAGCATACCTGACAGATGGTTGTCCAGCTGCCTCTTGAATGCCTCTAGTATGAAAGAGCCCACAACCTCCCTAGGTAACTGGTTCCATTGTCATACTGCTCTAACAGTCAGGAAGTTTTTCCTGACGTCCAGCTGGAATCTGGCTTCCTGTAACTTGAGCCCATTATTCCATGTCCTGCATATATGCACTTAACAGCCTATGCCTCGGGGACATATAGCTCGGTCCAGAGAGTGCCAACTTTGTGTGGAAACAAGTATCAATATGCTAGGCAGCTATAGAAGGAGCCCCCAATCAAGCAACTGGCTGTGTGAACATGCACCACATTGCTAATACCTCGTCTCATAGCAAATTGATGTTAGAAGTGGATTCTGAGTGAAGTTTCTTGCTTCGTCCATCTGCCACTGAGTGTGGTAGAGCTAGCAGTAGGGGCTTTTCCTGTCTAGCCTGCTAATTAATTAGTCAAGTGAAAGGTTTGTGCCTCTCCAGCTTCAATGGCTTGTGGGCATACGCAAGCATATGACAATGTATGCAGAATTCTGTTCTCCCAGTTCCTTGGACTGGAGCCCAGGCTGCCATGGAGGGGTAAAAATGTACATGGTAGTGTGTTTACCTTTATAGGTTGAAATCATTGGTTTAAAATTGTAGTCACTTAAGAACATAAGAGGCATTCTGGAACAGACCAAGGGTCCATCTGGTCCAGCATTCTAATGTCAATCAGGAACCCACAAGCAGGACACGAGTTCAACAGCACCCTCTCGCCCATGTTCCTCAGAAACTGGTGTACATAAGGTTACTGCCTCTGCTTCTGGAGATAGCATTTAAATGAAATCTGTGCATTTAGATGATAGCTAAACCTTTGCTGGAGGGAGAAGAGGCTATAGGCATATACAAACATGGCTGGGCAGCACTTGCACAGTTTCAGGTATTCTGTGGGATTCATTGGTGAGAGGGTGTTCTTGCAACAGTCAAATACTTTCTGATATACTCTGATAAAACCCTTTGGTTTTGAGCTCCCATAAATATGTCATACAGGAGTGGTCTTAATTCTCATTATATTTTATGATACAAAGAAAAGAGGCTGTAGAAAGACGGGGGCCATGGCTAGACCAGGCATATATCCTGGGATTATCCCTGTGCATCCAAATGACACACAGGGAATCCCGGGAGCAGGCAGGGACGACCCCTCCATTTGCCTGGGATAATCCTTAGGTCTAGCTAAGGCCTGGGATTAGAGTTTTGCTTCCTCCCCAACTATGCTGCTTTCTGTGGTCCATTAATTTCTCCTGAACTGAGTGGAATCCATGGGAAAAGAAAAGAGACTGCTGTGTGACACACACAGTTAATGGGGTTTGAAGCTCTCCCTATTTCCAGAAACTGGATGAACAGGGATGGACTCAGCCCCCACCACCCTAATGGTATTCAGGGTATTCAGAAGGGACTGTTTTCTCCTATACAAGGAGAAAGTGCTAGTGAAAATCTTCCGTTTATTCCTACGATAAAAAGCAAAATGTGGCGCTTGGAGATACCATTGCAGAGAGAGCAAAACTTGGCTTAATGACAAGGACAATACAGGGAAGAGGGGAAGTAAAGTCCACAGAGATTTATTGTGAATTCAACCTCACAGTCTGTTTTCCCCTTCTCCCCCTCCCAGCTCATCATATAAAGGTAGATGGAATGTTTTATCAGGACGCTAGAAAATGTGATCAGTATAAGTTTGATGACATAAGTGGGTGGGTTTTTTAAAAAAGAAAGGGCTAAACTGCATAATGAAGTGATGTATGTTTGAATATCCATTCAATATGTTTCTGTTTCATAATAATGTGACAAAATAATTTTTCTTTCAAAACGTAAGGAAATCATTTCCTACTCTTCAGTTCTCTGGTCAGTATGAAGTAAGGAGAGGCAGAATGTTGCTCTTGTCAACAACCAGGTAGATAGAACTGAAATAAAATCAATAAGTGTTTTATTTTAGTGCTTAATTAGGGAATAACAGAAAAAAATGGAATTGCTTTTCTTCACTGTGTGATGGTGTTTATAATGTAAGTGCAAGGAAAAAAGGAGGGAAAGCACAGGAGTGTAAAAAAACAAAGAAACAGAAACAAATTGCCCAGTGTACAGTTCAATAGATAAATTCTCTGAGGAAGAGAAATATTGCTTGAATAACTCAGCTTCAATACACACTATTATGATATTCAGCCTGCTTTTCTCTCATTTTATAAAGTATGAACATTTTAATATTTAGGTTTTGATAGCTAGTGTTATGATTCACAGCTTATTATAATAATTTTAATATTATTATATTAATATCCATTTTACTCTTTCCTTTTTAAGCCTCTATGTGAAATTCCCCCCTAAATATTTTCCATTTTAATTGGAGGAGGGGAGAATGTACTGGATTGTAAAGGGAGAAATATGGTGCCTTAAATGTTTGTTTTATGCTCTTACATTGCTCTTATGTATCACCAGAACACCTATTATTTCTGTTGTCTCTGTGTTTTCTTTTATTCAGGATGAACAAGAGAGTACAGCATTTAATTACTCTCTTTTTTTAGAGCGAGAGAGAGATATACTCTGTTTTGGGTATTGTTGTTTTTCATAGCTTTTGTTTATATTCCAAATGTACATCTATATTAGTGGTATACCTATAATAGGAAAAACAATATCAGGGCTTTCAATTTCTAAAATCTAACCCCAATCCTATGTGCTACTTCCAGCATCCGAGGCAGTAAGCAGTAAGTGGGCAGTATACACCAATTGCTAGTGGGTTCCTGGTTGACAGCTGGTTGGCCGTTGTGTGAACAGAGTGCTGGACTAGATGGATTCTTGGACTGGTCCAGGATGGCTCTTCTTATGTTATGTTTTTTCAATTGTGAGATAGTGAGGTGATTGTGTGTGAATTTGAAAGCCACTTTTCATCATTCCATCATTCTACTCTAACTCTAGCTTGGCCAAGAAAGAGAACCCATCATGGTGTTATGTATGCAGAAAAAAGCTTAATTCTCATTATTATTATTATTATTATTTACATATTTATACTGCCCAACAACCTAAGCTCTCTGGGCAGTTTACAACTAAAAGTGCGAAAGCAAGGAAAACTCCGTAGGGGAGTAAAAAATAGCCAAAGGCAAGGGTGGAGCCAAGTAATCTTCAACAATAATATTAGTAAAAGTTTTATTAAAGTGCTAGGTGCCTACGCGTTTCGAACGCGATTGCGTTCTTCCTCAGGGCCATAAAATCCAGATTAAAACTTCAAAATCACATAAAACCAGAATAAATTACAGTCCAGGGAAGGCTTCTTTAAAAAGATATGTTTTAGGAAGCGTTTAAAAGTTTTCCACCTCCCGAACCGCATGAGGGAGGGTTTTCCAGAGGGTGGGTGCCGCCAAAGAGAATTCTCTATAGTTAAGTCACTGGAGCAGGTATGTTTAAATGCACCTCTACTTTCTTGCATACATGTGGGAGGGCTTCTGACCTGAAAGGCGGTCTATAAGTATTTGAAATAAATAAAATAAAATAAAAAGCTGCCATATATTTGGAAACAATGTTGCAAAGATAGCAAAACCTGCCTTCTACCCCTGATACAGGGTGGCATGACCCTCAGTTCCAGGAAAACCATGGGGGATTGAAATCCACAGATATTCTCACATTGCACAACTCTTCCTTTTGCACATCATAGAGATTATAGTTGCTGACCAAAATTGCTGATGTTGCTGCCAAGGTTTCCTGTAGAATTGACCAGTCACCCTGCCAAGGTCCTGGTTAACTCCTAGAATCAAGTATCTAGTGGGCAATGTCTCATTAAGAGATGGGGTGTTTACAACAGCTGTGAAGGAGGCAGTAGTAAAACCAGTTTCAAATCTTACATTTCTGAGCAAGGTATTGAACTGGGTTATGTCATGTCAGCTCCTGGTAGGAATAATACAGATTATTTAGATCAATTCCAGTCTGGCTTCCAGCCTGGGTTTAGCACAGAAACTGCCCTAGTCAGTGTGATGTAGTGGTTAGAGTGTTGGACTGGGAGTCGGAAGATCCGGGTTCTAGTCCCCGTTTGGCCATGGAAGCTCACTGGGTGACTTTGGGCCAGTCACAGAGTCTCAGCCCAGCCTACCTCACAGGGTTATTGTTGTGAGGATAAAATGGAGAGGAGGAGGATTATGTACGCCGCCTTGGGTTCCTTGGAGGAAAAAATATGGAATATAAATGCAATAAATAAATAAATAAATAAATAGTCAGTCTAATGCATTACTTTTGCTGGAGAATAGCTGGGGAGAGTATAACCCTATTGGATCTCCTGGACCTCTGAGCAGCTTTTGATACCATTGGCCATGATATCCTTCTGGACCGAGTCTCTGGGATGGTAATTGTTGGCATGGTGTTACAGTGGCTCCAGTGCTTCCTGGGAGGTTGAACCCAGAAGGTGGTGCTGGAGTACTTTCATTCTACCCCTTGGCCATTGACGTTTGGGATGCCTCAGGATTCCATCTTGCCCCCTTTACTTTTCAACATCTCTCTGAATGTGCTGGGAGAAGTCATCTGGAGGTTTGAGCTGAAGTGTCATCAATATGCAGATGATATGCAGCTTTGCCTCTCTTTTCCACCTTTTAATCCCAGGGAGGCAGTTGAAACCCTGGACAAGTGTCTGTGGACAGTACTGGAATGAAAGCTAACAAGCTGAAACTTAATCCAGATAAAATGGAAGAACTGTGGGTTGCAAAATCTGTTAATCTGGATGGAGTTAAATCTGATTCTGGATGAGGCTACACACCTCCTGAGGGCTAGGTATGCAGTCTGGGAATGCTCCTGGATTCAGTGCTTTCTATGGAGGTGCAGATGGTGTCAACTGCCAGGGGCGCTTTTTACCAGCTTAGGCAGGTTCAGTATCTGTAGCCCTATCTAGAGAAAGCTGATCTAACCCCAGTGGCACATGTCTTGATTACATCCAGGTTAGATTTCAGCAATGTGCTCTATGTGGGGCTGCCCTTGAAGATGACTTGGAAACTGCAATTGGTACAGAATGCAGCATCTGGAGTGCTTGTGCAAACTAGGCATTCAGATTATTTTATTCCAACTCTGTACCATTGACATTGGCTCCCTGTTATGTGTGTTCATGTTTCTATAGGATTAAGAACATAAGAAGAGCCATGCTGGATCAGACTAAGGGTCCATCTCATCCAGCACTCTGTTCTCACAGTGGCCAACCAGCTCTGGACCTGGGACCCAACAAAGCAGGACACAGTGCAACAGCACTCTCGCACGCATGTTCCCCAGCAGCTGGCGTATATAGGCTTACCTCCACTGATTCTGGAGGTTACACTTAGCCATCAGGACCAGTAGCCATTGATATCCTTCTCCAGTAATTTAACCAACCCCCTTTTAAAGCCATCCCAATTGGTGGTGACCCTGGGTTCTAGTATTATGGGAGACTGAGAAACATGTCTCCCTATACACATTCTGCACACCATGCATAATTTTGTACAGCTGTATCAGGTCTCCCCTTAGCTTCCTTTCATCCCCCCCCCAACTAAATAATCCCAGCTGCTGTAAACTTCCCTCATAGGGAAGGTGCTCCTGTCCCTTGATCATTTTAGTTGCTCTTTTCTGCACTTTTTAAAGCTCTACAATACCTATTTTAGGTGTGGTGGCCAGAACTCTGCACAGTATTCTAAGTGTGGTTGCACCATAGTTTTATATAAAGGAAGTATGATACTGGCAGTTTTATTCTCAATTCCTTCTTATAAAGCCTAACATGGATTTTGATTTCTTGACAGCAACTGCACACTGAGTTGACATTTTCATTGAGCTGTACACCACAACCCTAAAATCTCTTTCTTGATCAGTAACTGTCAGCTCAGATCCCATCAGGTTGTACTTGACATTGGGATTTTTTGTCCCAAAGTCCATCACTTTACACTTGCTTTCATTGAACCGCATCTTCCATTTGGATGCCCACTCTCCCAGCTTGGAGAGATCCTTTTGGAGCTCCTCACAATCCCTTTTTGTTTAAAACACCTTAAATAATTTGGTCTCATTGGCAAACTTGGCCACTTCACTGTTCACAGCTAATTTCAGATCATTTATGAACAAGTTGAAAAGAACTGGTCCCAATACCAATCCCTGTGGGACCCTACTATTTATTTCCCTCGATTGGGAAAATTTACCATTTATCCCTACTCTGTGGTTTCTATTTTTTAACCAGTTACTGATCCATAAGAGGACCTCTTCTCTTATTCCATGACTGCTAAGTTTGCTCAGGAGTCTTTGGTAAGGGACATTATCAAAAGCCTTTTGGAAGTCCAATTAAACAATGTCCACCGGATCCCCCTGTCTACATATGTATTGATATTCTCAAAGAACTCTAAAACTTTAAATGGATACTGTTGTTTTTATACTGTTTTTATGTTTTTTTAATTTTTGTATACTTTTAATGTTTACTATTTTTAATTGTTGTAAACCGCCCAGAGAGCTTCGGCTGTGGGGCGGCATATAAATATAATAAAATAAATAGAAATAAATAATAAAAGATTAGAGTGGACTTCCCTTTGCAGAAGCCATGTTGATTCTTTTTCAAAAGGACTTGTCCTTCTGTATGCCTACTAATTTTGTCTTTAATAATGCTTTCAACCAATTTACCTGGAACTTTATCACTGGGACTCCTTGTGTAAGACGCTTTGTCAGGGCAGGGCACTCTGAAAGGGGTGTTTAAAATCTTGATGATGATGATGATGATGATGATGGCAAGCCTATGCAGCAGGGTCTTGCTATTTACTGTGTAATCTGTACAGCACCATGTACATTGATGGTGCTATATAAATAAATAAATAATAATAATAATAATATGGCAACGATAACAACAACAATAGATCCTGGAACCTTTTACATGCAAAGCATGTGCTCTACCCCTGAGCTATAGCCCTTCCCAAGAACTGCAAGCAATGCATTATAAAGCAAACTCAATACTACATACTGAATGATATATGTTCTTTCACTGCTTGTCCTCAGAAGCAGGCAGTTCATTCATCCTAAACTTTCTTTTTCTTTTTTTCTTTGCTGGACAAAGTAAAGAGCTTTTATGCAGTAGTTTCATATCAAACTCCAAACATAATGAAGTAGAAAGGATTATTCTGTCTGAGGAGAATAAATAACAGAGCATGTGGGAAACAATGAGAGTGAATATCTTTGCCATTGTGCCACTGTCCTTGGGGTCTTCTCAGATGTCTACCAAGCGTTGTCACTCTCTAGTCTGATGGCTCACCTTCACAGTGTGATTCCCATGACTGTCAAAAGCCTCTGAAATGTAAAGAGAGAGAAGGGCACGATCGTGCTGCAGCACATCTGCAGCGCAAACAGAAACTGACATTGTTGGGAGCTTTAATCACGATTCCAGCAACAAAGAGGCCTGGCTGCAGAATAATAATAATAATAATAATAATAATAATAATAATAATAATAATAGAAAAGACTTCCAAAAGTATGTGTTCTTATGTTCTTATTTCACAAAACCAGGGACAGGAAAGGAAAGGGGAATTATTTTATGTCAGATACCTCAGATAGTTAAATCTCTGTAGTCAAGCTCTACAGTACTTTATGGCTTTAGGGTTCTCAGCAGCCCTGGTTTTCAGAGAGCCCTGGAAATAATTTAGGGATTGTGGCCAAATTCTGAGCAAATCCAGATTTCAGCAGAATTGAAGACCCTGTTGGGTGGATTCCAGGGGATATTTTTGGAATGGTGTACTAGAGTCTGTACAGAGTCCCCCTCATTCTCATTCTCCATTCACTACCTGCCTCGCCTCAGAAGGCAGCAGCACCTGGAGCAGGTGCATTCAAGGACAACACTTGCTGCGTATTTATGTAGTGTATTTACTTATTTTTGTTGCCACACATCTTCTAAGAGCAAGCAAATCCAGAATTTGAAGTGCAGTATAGACACTGTCCAATTTTCTAAGGTGGGCAGAGTGTATGGCTAGTACCTTAAATACGTAGCCTTAGAAGGTATTCAAATGATTACTCATATAATAAGCTGTCCATAATGACCATGTAGATTTATATAGAGCCAAATATAGTAGGCTATTTCCTGCACAATTACGTTATGTCATTTCTGGCACTTTATAACAAAGTCCTGATGAAGCATCCTAAAAAAAAATACAGGACAAAAAAATACTGAAACCAAAAAAGACAAATGCCTATATGGGAGTGGGATGCTATGAGAATAAATGCTTGTGCTGAGAGTTATTGGAATTCTAATTATAACATAAGAAATTGATTGCTGGAATTTTTTGAAGAAGCTTGCCAAAGTTATATAGCTTGTAAGAATGATATCATTGTCTTAGGCAGGAAACATCTCTGCCAGTTAGATGTTCAACTTTATTGCACAGAGTAACTGGAATAAATAATTCAGTAGAGCTAGGGTGTTTTTTTTAATTAATTCATCAAATACTATTGTACTATTGCATAAAACATAAATGCATGCTTTAAGGCCAGACCCTCCACAATTTGGCACCTCCATATGTTTTGGATTACAAATCCCATTAGTTCCAGCCAGTATGGTCAATAGTAAGGGATAATGGAAGTATAGTCTAAAACTTCTAAAAGGCACCAAATTGCAGAATACTTCGTAGCATGTGGGCAGAAGACACTAACCCAATTGTAATGTAGTGAATTTGTGGTGTAATGGCTAAGATGGGGAGATATGAGTTGAACCAGGAGATCTTCACTTTAAATGTCACCCTACCTATGAATTCACGAGGTAGCTTTTGGCAAGCCACTGTCCCTTGGTTTCAATTCCCTCCCATAAGATAATTGAGGGTTATCCCTGTTGATGTAAATGACACACAGGATATCCCTGGAGCAGGCAGGGACGACCCCGGGACGACCCCGGGATAAACCTTAGGTCTAGCTAAGGCTCCAGACAATGGATATGAAGGTTTTGAACATTTTAAAGTGCTATATCTAAATAGTGCTTGCTGTAATTACCTTGATATGGGTAGAATTCAAAGATCACTGAAAGGAAGGATCGTGTGCTTAGTGATGTGTGTTTTTTTAAAAAAAATCTGATATTGATCTTTCTTTCCCTCCCACCCCCCACCCACGCTTAATTGAGAGGTACCTGAGATCAATCTTACCTGAAAGTCATAGCCTCTAACTTGGGAACCTTTCCTCCAGGCATTTCCTTCTTGCTGGGTTGTAATTACTTGGGGTCATACTACACACAACACTGAGTTGTGTGTAATTTCTTCCTAACCTTTAAAAAACAAAACAAAATACAATTGCAGTTGCTGCAAACTGAAGTTGAAAGCCAGTTCAGTGGCGAGGGGATTCTTAACCTCATCTGTTTTTTGTTCTGTAAGGAAATACATCTGTGTACCTATATCTTTTCCTTAATGGGCAAAGAACACTGTGAGACTGAGTGGGGGAATTTTCTGTTTCCACTGCGAAGAAGAAGAAGAAGAAGAAGAAGAAGAAGAAGAAGAAGAAGAAGAAGAAGAAGAAGAAGAAGAAGAAGGCTACACACAACTGAGTACCGTGTGTAGTTTGACCTCAATAGTAAAGCTAAGGCACTCTGCCTATGCTCACAACCACTTGTCTTATTTCTACTAATTTAGATAGAAACAATATGTATATACAGTTTATCAAGAAGAAAAGGAAGTAACAACTGTATAAAAATAAAGAAAGTGCACTATTGAAGCCCCAACCTTGCTCCCCCCTACCCCCAATGTCCCTTCATTCCTTATGGCCAGGCTCCTTCTCTCTGCTAATCCCCGCTACTCGCGGGGAGGAGGGAAGAAGCCAGGATGGGTGCCCACACCTCCCGCAGTCTCGGGATGATCCTGAGACCACAGGAAGAATCGGGTTTTCCCAGGGATTGTCCCCCCTTGCCCCCAGGAGTCCCTGTGCATCATTTGGACATGCAGGGACTCAGCCGTTAACAGCCCGGATTTTCAGGCTAGTGTAGAAATGGCCTAAGTCTTAGTTTTTTCAATGTGGTCTGGTGATGCACATCCATTACTAACTACTTCTCAGAAGCCTTTGCAGCAGGAAAGTAACTTAAAGGGAAGTTTCTTCTTTTTCCTCTCATTGTTTTAGTCAATTCCTAATGTCACTCTTCAATGTCCTAAAACAAAGCTATTCTATATCTTCTCATGCCAGTAATATGCATTGTAAGAAGAAGAATCCTTGTTAGCTTATTTTTTAATCCTTTAATAGAGGAAAGTATTAATTGAAAAGATTTAATACTTCAGAAATAAGATGCATTACATATTAATTTGGTAGTCCCTTTTCTAACTGGCAAGTTCTGTACAAATGGATATCTCCAAAATTGATGGTCTTTGCAATTTTCAATCATTTTCGAGCTTAAAGGGCAGGTGTATACAGCCCTCTAGGCTTTGCGGTGTTGTTGTATAAGAATATAAGGGGTGCTTTGATAGGTGGGAGAGCAGTCTGCTTAGAAGAGCACAAAGTTGCCTGGGAACTCACAGGGAACAAAGCAGGGAACAAAGTTGATACTCCCCCATCACATTCAAAATGCATAGGCATATTTCATTATTTATTTATTTATTTATTTATTTCAGTTATATACCGCCCCATAGCCGAAGCTCTCTGGGCGGTTTACAAAAGTTCAAAACAGTAAACATTAAAAAGTATGCAAAATTTAAAAACATCAAAAACATAAAAACGACAGTATAAAAGCATACTGCCTCTGTATCTGAAATTTATGTTTAGCTAGAGTGACCATATGAAAAGGAGGACAGGGCTCCTGGAACTTTAACAGTTGTATTGAAACGGGAATTTCTGCAGGTGTCATTTGTATATATGGAGAACCCTGTGAAATTTCCTCTTCATCACAACAGTGAAAGCTGCAGGTGCCCTGCCCTCTTTTAAATCTGGTCACGGTATAGCTCTTGCAGCTTTAACTGTTGTGATGAAGAGGAAATTTCACCAGGTGCGACATGCATACAAATGACACCTGCTGAAATTCCCTTTTCTGTGCAACTGTTAAAGATACAGGAGCCCTGTCCTCCTTTTCATATGGTCACCCTAATTTAGCAATCATGGCTAATTACCACTGATAGGCATATGTCTTTAGAGCTATCTGAGGGCCAAAGTACATGTGATATCAATCACAAAGCTCGCCCTTGAGACCCAGCTTTTTCTTTTCACAGATTTCATTCATGGGAGGCTGATATGGAATGTGGACCCAATGCTGGCAATTTGCATTGGGCGGAAAAGGCTTCCATTGGAGTGAATGGGAACTTCTTTCAATACAAATTGCCAGTTTGAGGTGCCTGATCCTCAAAGATCATAGTGGTGGCAAAGGGTTAAAGCTGTGAAAAATTCATAGCAGCAACATTCACATGTCACCCATCCCACTGCAGGCCGAAGACTTTCCAGCTGAGCAAATGTGACTCGACATCCACCCGCCGCCCGCAATAACATCCTGATATTGATTGGGTCCCACACAGGTGATTTGTGAATGGAAAAAAATGCACTCAAGCGCAAATTACATAATTAACAACTAGTAGCCTAAACTAGTAGCCATCATCACATCACTTCCTACTGATTAAAATGAACCATTTAGAAACTCTCCCATGACTGGCCTAGTAGGGTCACCTCTGCTCCTAACATAAAACACAACATAACATAAAAACACAACATGAGGCTTTCTGGATCGCTGAAAAGGTCATAAGAACACTACGGACCATGCTGGATCAGACCAAGGGTCCAGCATTCTGTTCACACAGTGGCCAACCAGCTGTTGACCAGGAACCCACAAGCAGGACACGAGTGCAACAGCACCTTCCCATCCATATTGAGGCCCGAGGATGTGGACAAGGTGCTTGCCCTTCATGACTTATTACATCAAATAAGGAGGGGATTGCCGGCTGGGTCCAGGAGGTTGTAAATGCTTCCTTGAGAGAGGGAGTGGTGCCGGCCTCTTTAAAAGAGGCGGTAATTAGACCACTCCTGAAGAAGCCTAACCTGGACCCAGAGGATGTTAACAACTACAGGCCGGTGGCTAATATCCCCTTCCTGAGCAAGGTGCTTGAGCGGGTGGTTGCAGGACAACTCCAGGCACTCTTGAATGAAATGGATTATCTAGAACCATTTCAATCGGGATTCAGGCCTGGTTTTGGAATGGAAACTGCCTTGGTCGCTCTGTGAGATGACCTCTGTTGGGAGAGAGACAGGGGGAGTGCGACCCTGTTGGTTCTCCTGGACCTCTCAGCGGCCTTCGATACCATCGACCATGGTATCCTTCTGGATAGGGTGTCTGAGCTGGGAGTTGGAGGTACTGCATTGCAGTGGTTCCGCTCCTACTTGGATGGCCGATTCCAGAAGGTGGTGCTGGGGGATTATTGCTCTGTGCTGTGGCTCCTAAGCCATGGGGTTCCATAGGGCTCTATTTTATCCCCTCTGCTGTTTAACATATACATGAAGCCGCTGGGGGAGGTTATCCAGAGATGTGGACTGAGGTGTCATCAGTATGCGGATGATACCCAGCTCTACCTTTCCTTTTCATCAAACCTAGGTGAGGCAGTGGCTGTTCTGAACCAGTGCCTAGGCACGGTAATGGACTAGATGAGGGCTAACAAACTGAGACTCAATCCAGACAAGACGGAGGTACACTGTTAGCTGGTGGTTCATCCGTCTGGTGAGGTGATGTTTGCCCTGTCCTGGACGGGGTTGCACTCTCCCTAAAGGATTGGGTCTGTAGTTTGGGGGTGCTCTTGGATCCAGAACTGTCACTTGAGGCACAGGTGAACTCAGTGGCAAAGAGCACCTTTTATCAGCTTAGGCTGATATACCAACTATGCCCTTATCTGGACAGAGATAGCCTAGCTACAGTTATCCATGCTTTGATAACCTCTCATTTGGATTACTGCAATGCATTATATGTGGGGCTGCCTTTGAAAATGGTCCGGAAGCTTCAAATGGTACAAAACAGGGCTGCATGGTTACCAACAGGGACTGGCTGACGAGACCACATTACGCCAGTCCTTTTCCAGCTTAATTGGCTGCCACTCCAGGTCCTATTCAAAGTGCTGATATTAACATTTAAAGCCCTAAACGGCTTGGGGCCAGGCTATCTGAAGGAACACCTCCTCCCATACGTACCTGCCTGGACCCTAAGGTCATCCTCAGGGGTCCTTCTCCACGAGCTCCTGCCAAAGGAAGTGAGGCAGGTGGCTACCAGGAGGAGGGCCTTCTCTGCTGTGTCTCCCCGGCTGTGGAATGAGCTCCCTATGGAGGTTCACTTGGCACCTACATTATATTCTTTTAGACGCCAGGTGAAGACCTTTTAATTCTCCCAGTATTTTAACAGTCTATAAATTAATTTGAACTTGCTGTTTTAAATTTGTATTTTAAATTTGTATTTTTGCATTGCTGCTGTTTTTATCTTGGTTGTGCTTTTATATTGTATTTTATATTATGGTTTTATACTGTTGTTTTATACTTGAATTGTTTTAATTTTGTAAACCGCCCAGAGAGCTTTGGCTATTGGGCAGTATAGAAATGTAATAAATAAATAAATGTTCCCCTACAACTGCTGTACAGAGGCTTACTGCCTCTGCTACTGGAGGTCGCGCATAACTATCAGGACTAGTAGCCATTGAAAGCATTCTCCTCCATCTATTCCAGCATCCTGCTTCTCTTCCTTTGGTAATAGTAGTCAAAGTTCCAAATCTGAATTAGAAAAGAAAGCCAGCTGGTTTCTAAATCACATTCTCGCCATGTCTAAGTAAATCTCTGTCAAAAAATAGGATTGAACAAATGTTGACAATGTTGCGATCAAAGATGAACTCAAAGTACATCATCAGTGAATCATGAACGTATATAAAATCCTGATGTACTTTTAATAGAAAGCTATATATGGAACTGAATAGGAAATGAGGCTAAGAATATATTATTTGGGAAAAGATCTGGGCATGATTTGAAAAGAAAATTATAGACCAGTATAACAAAAATGGAGTATATAACTACAGAAAGAGCTGAGTAATTGTGCAGTAATTAAAAAAAACAATTCTTCGTTCTTTCCCAGGGGAAAAAAAGAAAACTGACTTTGGGTTAAAATTAACCTTGATTACTGAAACATTTTTGCCTATTATATCAAGCCATTTATATTTGGAAAGTGATCTGAAGTACTAACGTGAAGTACTAATCTGTAATCTAATCCATGTATGTAACTTGAGGTGAGATAGCAGATTCTTGCAATCATTGCAACTGTAAGATATTTGCATTCTCAGGAGCCAGTGAACAAAATCAGATACTTTGTCATTAAGGTCTAATGATTTTGCCTATAGGAACCACAGAGGTTGACGCAAAGCTTTTTTGGTCAAAACATGAGGCCAGAACTGAAGTATGGCAGGGGCTAGAATCAGCAGCATCTTGTCTCATCCTCCAGTCTACTCCAGTAACATTTAATAACGCAAAATATGGGATGAAGGGTCATCCCATTGACAGCTTCTGCACCCATCAATTCCCTTGCAAATAGCAGTGACAAAGTTGAACAGGGACTTGCAACATGATGCCATGTTTTTGTATTACTAAATTTTAATTAGCAAAAGATGCAGCAAACAAGATGCAAAGACTTTGCGTGTGGCAGCACATCGCTAGTCCCTTTAGGGCAGGACAGGGAGATGGGGGAAACAAATTCAGACAGACTTGGATGGGTTAAATAATTGGCCACAACTTTATTGGTTCATTTTGGAATAGAGTTGGTGGAGGCATTGGACATGGATCTGTTAATCGGACTGCCTGCCTGCAGTCTGATCCCATCAATCTCGCCTGTCTGCCACAAGCCTCATTGGAGGGATGGCAGTCAGAAGCACACTGCATGGCACAGACCATTGAAGTGAGCCCTTTTCTGCCTCCCTGGGATGTGGCCTGGATTGCAGCCCCATGGGGAGCTGGGTCTTAATGGTATACCCCCATTGTCCCTTAAGGGGACCCTCTCTTGAAAGGGAAAATGCCCAATCCCATTCCCCTTACCAATGGATCCAGCCCAATGTCTTCCCTGCCTACAAAGTTGTGACTTAGAATTGAAAGTTTTATAAACAACCTTGCGGTTATGCTTATCAAGCCAAACAAATCCAAATATCACCAAGTTAATATTCTTGCAATGGAGAAGGCAAAAACGCTGCACCATGGTGCCAATCCGTATGCAGGTAAAATTCCTTCCCCGCCCCGACTAACCATAATCAATGGCAAGAAATGAGCTACCCTGGAGTGAGTGGGTGGGGAAGTCAGCACCAATAATGCCGAAGCCACGTGGGAGGTCCAGCTCTTAACAGCCTCTGATGGATTAGGGATTTTCCTCCTGTCTGCCAACAAAACCATGTTCCCAACAAAGCCAGTCTAGCCCCTGATTGGCTCCCTGCCTCCCACATTGGTGCACGTTTGGCATTGCTGCTGCGGCTCAGCTGGCCTCGCCATTGAAACTGTGCACCACCACCACATTGCTCCCCAGGTAAGCTGGGAGCTGCATTTATTTTGGCAGCCTTTGTGCACTGGCTGTAGCATGTAGTTATTTATTATTATTATTATTATTACATTTCTATACAACCCATTAGCCAAAGCTCCAGCCTAACAGAGCAAGGAAAATATATGACACTTCTGAGGAAAGTGATCACACCTATTTCCCAGGTATTGGATAATATTTCAGAATCTCTGCTTCTACTTCAGCAATTCATGCCAAATCACAAAACCAGGTTGTACATCTAGTAAATCCCACCAGGTTGTAGGAGAGCATGATCACATAAGCCTTGTAAAGCCTCTTATGAGATTTGTGATTGCAAACTAGGCCCATCAACATCCCCTTGGGTGCTGTAAACTATCAAACTGGCATGTTACACATGCAATAAATCTGAACCAAATTCCAAGAGACTTGGATATGTTAAACTTTGAAGCCTTGTGATTTTGGACTAGGCATATCCTTGTAGATCTGGGATGTTTTTGAACGTCATACAAGATTTTGACTGGTTCAGATTGCATCCCTCAAACGACTTTCTCCAAAGCAATTGCATTGATTTCACCACGGATAATCCAGGATGAACAATTTGATCTGTTGACTCTTGGGACACAATCCAACTAAAGTTAAGTACATTTAAGTCCCACTGATATTAATTGGCAAATTAGTTTGGAAGGCACATCCAGAGACGACTCCACCTCTTTATTCTATTGGGGATCCATTTTGAGCAGACAGATATATGGGCATGAAAAGCGTTAAATAGATCCTTTCTGCTCACCTACCAGTCCTCCACTCAATCTGGATTACTGCTTTTACCTGATTAAAGAAATACTCATAAGGCTAAAACTTGGAACCACACATAAGATATATTTTCTTCCTCCAATGTCCCCCCACCCCCAATGATATGCTTTGCCTGGTAACTCTAGCTCTGGGGACTTCATTAGATATTAGTACTGTTAGATAGAACAGCCTAGATTTTGTAGAGTTCAGAGGTTGCCTAGGGTAATTAAGTAAATAATTAAACAAACAGTTAACAATAAAGGAAAATATAATAATAGCAAATAGTTCCAGTGATGTTATTGTCATTGTGCCCTTTGATTGAAATGGGCTTTGCAGTTGAAATATGTTAATACTACAACTACTTTAACTATGTCTAAGAAGAATAAGAATAGCTTTAAAGGATTTTTATTCATGTATCTCAAGCCCTTTATAAACATTAATTAAAACACAAAACCTCCCTCTAAGCTAGAGACATGTAATCCCTGTTTATTTGTGTGTGTGTGTTATATTAATAATAATGTGAGTCACAAATGTGTGTAATAGTAATACAGATTAATCTTATGACTGTATAAAGATAACATAAATATGGGTTAAGTGTTTTGCTCAGGATATAGTTGAGTAAATGTGTCCTTGTGTACATGCATGTTTTGAATGAATATCTTCATTTGTCAACCAGTATATGAACAAATTAATTTATTAATAAGCAGATTTAAGATAGATGCCTTGATACAGCAACAGCAATCTGTGTACAGAAAGAATATATGAGTACCTGTACAGTTGTGGTCAGGTAGAAGGGCAAGGGGAGGCCTTTACCCAGTGTTGGGATTATCCTTTTTGATCTCTCTGCTGCAGTTGTGTTATGCATAACCATGAACATGGTAGTTTTTTGCTATACCCAGCATTACCTAAATCTGAGCAACAAAGTTTAAACTGTGCATCTATTAACGATGCCCGTTACAATTTGGGAGGCAACAGTTTTAGATGACTGGTTCCCAGTAAATAAATTGTCATATGATGATTAGTCAACTGAAATGTTTGCCTTCAGAATATAACCTCAAAATAGCACCCATATTGAAATGCTGTAATTCTCAATCTGAAAAATACTTGGTAATTAAAGCTGAAATCCTATGGAAATAATGTTACAGTGTTATTGTAAAGATTGCATCTAGATAATGCATATTAAGCACTTTTAACATTTTATAGTGCTATACAAATATTAAGTATTTATTATTATTCACACTTATTTGGGAGGAAGGCTCATTGAATTCAATGGAACTTACTTCTGAATAAATGCATATAGGATTGGGCTGTGTGTCAGGGATGGCAGATTTCTGTATTCCTGAAGGCAACTCTGCCCTCCAGACACTACTCCAAGAACTGTATCTAATGGTGTCATTCCACTAGCGCAAAGATTTTAACTTTGCGGAAAACCTGTTTTCATCCTTTCTCAAGTATCAGATGCAATACTTTTATTACACTTGTACAAGTGCTTACACAAGCCATTGCACAAGATCTTTTTGCATTAGTTTGTTTTGCTAGTGCTAGTGCAATGCTAGCAAAACAAACAACCACTAGCATAATGCCACCACTTATACAACCCCTTTTTTTTTAAAACTATCTGTACATAAAGTTGGCACCACTTAGTGGTAAGGACTTCACAGATTATGGAAAGAACATGCACTTGGATGGAATGAGGTCCTTGACTGATGGGGAAAGAGTGTCAAGAAATAAATGTTCTTCCTGAAAGATCCCTCACCGGCAAATAGTTTGCCTTTCCAGAATGCACATGAGAGATAATATAATAAAATGTATACGAAATACAAATGGAGTCTATAATTGCTTCTTTTTTATGAGGGAAAGTGTGAGCAAACGTGTTTTAACCACAATTAAAAAGTGGTAGACCCATTGGGGGGCTGGGGGCAGAAAATATTGCTTGGCAGCAAACTGAACCTGTGACCTAGTGTGGAATCCAGAGAAAATTAGGCATGTTTTAGTCCCGTTGAAATCAGAGTAACCTTTTCGGAATGCCGTGCTTAGGTCAGGGTTTTGCAGTGTGATGCCTGTGGGCACCATTGCACCTCCAGATACCTTTTATTTGGTGCAGACCAAGGTTCCCTACCCCTCCCAGATTTTTTTTTAAAATTAACGTATTTTCTTACCGGCAGCTGGTATTGCTGTGAAGTAGGTTTCTGTTTGTGATGAAAACAGTAGCTTCAAAGGACTTGCTTAGTGTGTTGGGGCTCAGACTCCACCTCTGCCTTGTGCTCAGTCTACTCCTGTGCCACATGGCAGTCATTTTGTGGTGGTGCCCGAGACAGTTTCATAAATTGTACCCATGGCCCAAAAACGTTGCCTACCCCTGGCTTAGGTCCTCTTGATTTGAATCACAATTAGGTGTGTCTAACTTTTTTTGGATTTCATACTTAATAAACTAAAAAGTATTTAAAGGGTTGACAGCCACAATAGGTACACGCAATAGGGAGAGGAGATAAAGCATAATATAGTTAGTAACTGTGAATCTTAACTCCTCACCAGCTGATATTGATTAAACAGTCTTATGATCCACAAAATGCAAGGACTGTCATTAGTATATTGTGTCCTTTTCTTTCAGGTTACTCAATACTTCAAGCTATTATGGAAACAGCAGGAGAAAAGAGCTGGCAAGTCAGTGCCATATGCGTGGAGAATTTTAATGATGCAAGCTACAGGCAGCTTTTAGAAGACTTGGACCGGAGACAGGAAAAGAAATTCGTAATAGATTGCGAAATAGAGAGGCTTCAGAACCTCTTAGAACAGGTAATATCTGCTTTTATTTTCATTGTAAACACATTAGTATAGCCTCAGAAGAGCGTCCTCTCTCCTCTGCCTTTCATTTTGCCTTGCCAGTCAAGGCAGGGAATTTTCATGATGTTTTTCCTCCCTCCACTCTTTTATATATAGCCCAGTATTTAATCTCCACTGCTGGCTCCATTTGCACATTGATGTGAAATTCCTGTCAAGCAGCTTTTGGATCCAGTAGGAAAAACTCCTATTTTAGGGCCAAAGTCAAACGTGATGGCAGAAGACCGGTTTGTTTAAACCTGGGTGTCCCTAATGAGCAAAAGGGATGCACTGATGAGAAGAGCTGGACTATCCACACATCTTCTGCACATCTTTCTGGTGCTTCTCCTCCCAAATGTGTTTGTCCCAGGCAAGCTCACTTCCAGTATTGAAGCTTGACTGAGTAGAAAAGTGTCTGATGTCTAAGTGCCAACGCAGCGTCCCTCCCCAGATATACACCTTTTTGCTTTAAAAATCTCTCTTTCACAAACATACACAGTCAGACACTGTACAGGCTGGCTTTAAACAAATGATTCTGCCACTGTTGCACTAGGCTTAGCCCAATGCTTGCTTCCAACGAAACCAAAAACTAGGATTGCTAATAAATCGTATGACAATAGTAATTTATTTACAGAGCACCTTTCCAAAGCAAGACACTGAAATGTATATACTAACAAACTCGTCTTAAATTGGGCAATGAAAATGTATTAGTTTATGAAATTAATCTGTACATCAGCAGAACTATTTTGCTAAGAGATCTTCCTCGGCATCTTGTATGTGACAAGTCAGGTCCAGCTATTATGGAATACCCTTTAAATTCCTCCCTGGTACAAAGAACAGTTCAGAGGCTTCAAAAAGCTCCAGCATTGATCTTCCACTCTTGAAAGCTTCATTCTGGTTGTTGTTGGGGTTTTGTTTTTTGCAATTTAATTGATTTGTATGCCACATATATTCAACAGTTAATTGCCAATCCAGCCTGAAAAAAGGTGGTGGTGGGATATAGACTAAGACAGCCTTCATGCTAGCTGGGAATTATGGGAGTTGTAGTCAACTCCCATAATCTGGAGGGCACCATGTTAGGGAAGGCTAGTCTATGGCCTTAGCTAGACCGAAGGTTTATCCCGGGATTGTCCCGGGGCCATCCCTGTTCATGTAAATGACACACAGTGGATCCCGGGAGCAGGCAGGGATGACCCCGGGACGATCCCGGGATAAACCTTCGGTCTAGCTAAGGCCTAAGAAGATACCTTCACTTTTTTACAGCACAATTGCGCATGTAGAATACAACTATACTACTCCATAATGCTTTGCAGGCTGAATTGGTAACTGTGTAAGTAAAATACTATTGTAACGTAATTTACTAGTGATTCAATTTCTGATTTTTTGTGAGTGCACATTTTTTTTACTTAGACTGTAGTTTTGTTCTTTCGTAAATCACACACTCCCCTACTGGTCACACACACATAGGAACATAGCAAGCTGCCTTATGCTGCGTCAGACCATTGGTCCACCTAGCCAAGTATTGTCAACAGCGGCTCTCCAGGGTTTCAGGCAGTAATTTTTCCTTCCCTACTAGAGATGCTGGGGATTGAACCGGGGTCTTCTGCATGCAAAGTATGGACTCTACTACTGAGCTGTGGCCCCTCCCCTTCACATCAATTCATTGCATTTGCAACCAATTCATTGCATTTGCAATAATTGCAATATACTGTTGTTACAGAGGAATACCCCCAAAATTCCCAATCTTCTCTAAGGTTTGTTGTGAACAAAGAAATATCGAGAGAGAGAACTGACTTTTGATTAATGGCTAATACTTTATACTTCTTGGATATTCCTATATTATTCTACCTACCTATAAGGCTGAACAAAATTACCTACTCGTAATCTGATATCCTGTGAATGGATTCACACTGCCATATTTTTCAACTTGAGTATAGTTTTAAATGTAACTTGAGTGTATTATTAAATGTAATCAGGATACATATGCAAATGGGTCCACAATTGTTGGTTGGCTGTGAGAGCCAAGCAAAACATGTAGTTACAAGGACCATAACCATTCCCTTTAATTCAATCCTATGCATGTTCACTTGGCAGTCCCATTGTGTTCATGGGAGATTACTCCCAGGGAAGAAAGAATAAGATTGTAGCATAATCCTTGACTTTGTGAAACATCTCCATGAGAGGTCAGGGGCAATCCATTTCTCTTCTCCCCAGCCCAGGGACACACAATATATGATCACGTACTAAGGGAGCATTTCAGCTAACTCCCACCTAAATGGTTAGCTCCAACCTTCCTTTCCAGAACCAAAGTGAAAGGCTGAGGTCATTTTGGGACTGGCTGGCCAAGGCGTTCAGAGTCCCTTGGCTGCTTATCCTTCTTTTCTAGTTTGGAGATGGCGCCTGGGCTGGGGATCTTCTCCTTCATTATGCTGAGCTCCTAGAGCTGTGCACAACTGGAAAGCCAGATTACAGGAAGCCAGATTCCGACTGGACATCAGAAAAAACTTTCTGACTGTTAGAACAGTACGACAATGGAACCAGTTACCTATGGAGGTTGTGGGCTCTCCCACACTAGAGGCCTTCAAGAGGCAGCTGGACAGCCATCTGACAGGGATGCTTTAAGGTGCATTATCTGACAGGGATGCTTAAGGTGCATTGAGCAGGGGGTTGGACTCGATGGCCTTATAGACCCCTTCCAACTCTACTATTCTATGATTCTATGACAATCCTCTCCTTTTCCAGTCCTAAGATACAGAGAAAGGCTGGGACTTGGCAAAGGGTGAGTGGAAATGTAGACTTGTGCATATGCACAGTTATCCTGACCTTCTGAATTATTCTGTGTCTGTCTGTGTGTTTATCCGCTTGCTGCAACATCAACTGATAGCTTGCAAATGTGTTTGGGTCATCACAGATGGAATTTTCGTATCTCTTCCCATTACTTCACTGAAAAGCACTGCATTTGGAGTCTGTCCACACATTCATTTGCTAGTCAAATGAACATAATCGAGCATAGAGAAATCAAGAGTTGCACATATATGACCGTACACGGCCCTAAAATCCTGATAGGATGAAGGACGGTATCTAAATCTATTAAATAAAAAAATAAACCAGGCTCAAAGTGCAGGCCAAATCACATTCAGAAATCCGTAAAATAATTTACAAGGTCATAAATCTTATGTATCCAATCCTTGTTGACTGCAGAAGTCTGTGTGAGTTAAAAAGAAATGGGTATATGAATCTCATTTTTGTTAAAGATCTGAAGGCATATTGTGCAGTACCACATGTGAATTGCAGCAAAGGAATGCCATCTAGTGGTGCTACAGGTTATTTTATTATGCTGCTATTTTTAAAAAAATGTTCAGAAGGCACGCTTGACATCTTTAACACACGTTTTTACATAAAAACCTAAGGGATTGTGGGTCAGAAGATGTGGCAAAAAGTTTTCCTTCCCCCTAAAAAGTCATGCTGCATTTCAATCCCTGGTCCCCTTCAAAGACAACCATTGATATAAAGAGTCTAGGAAATAATGATAAGGCATTTCCAAATTTAGCAGTAGTTGTTCCTACAGACATTGCAGAGACAAATTCACTTCTTGCTGCAAGCAGCTGAATGTATTTTGAGGCAGAAATGTTATACCTTATAATCAAATCTTTCTCTAGTCTAATATATTATCACATAAAATAAAAATATGAACAGTTTACATTTAAGATTTTGAAAGAGTAAGAATGCATTTTATGTGAGCATAAAATAGTTTGTCTGTGCAGCTGTTGATTTATATAATATCCTACTGCCACTTTTTCACTATGATATGGATATTAAATCCCCAACACTATTTGAATACATGTATAAACTCACACATGTACTGGTTGATGTTTCCTTGGGTTTTTAATTTAGGGTTCACCATAATACCCTGCCCAGGAAACAAAATTCAAAATCATAGTTTGTAGTGGAGTCGTGAATTTCAGCTTGTATTAATTATTGTGTGTCATTACATTTGAACTCGGTATCCTAGGTTAATCTTTTTTTATCTCACTGACTACCTGGCTACAGAGATGCAAGGGAAAAGTGGCTAGAAAATGAAGCATCTCGTGCAGCTGAGAGACTTTCAGTGGCATTTTCACAGACCTGGCGACTCTCTGGCCAGCAACAGGCTCCTTTCTCCACCTTCCCCTCCAGTCCCCACTGACGAGTTCTCCCTTTCTATCCCAGCTATTTATCTCTGCTGCAGCCTAGGAAGGGGCAAAAGTTAAAGGGATTGTGGTTGCCTTTACCCATAACTAATGAGGATACATATTAAAAGTTCTTAACAAGTTATGCCAACAAGCTGTGCAAAGCCTTCCACAATCCCCACCCCTGCAATTCGTTCCCTTCTGCTAAATTTTGCTTCTGCATCAGTCCACTCACTTCTTTTCTATCATAAGGTTATTGCAAACCTGTTCTTCTTCTTGTTCACCAAGAGCATTTTAGTACTGGTGGCGGGAGGGAGAGAGGGCAGGGGAATCTGCCAGTATTGAAAGAGTAGCCACAGCAGTGAGGAGGATATTTATTCTGGGAGGAAAGGCTTAACAAAGAGAAGTTTTAGGACTGTGTTTTGCTCAGGGGCTTGCCAAGGGTGGTCAAATCTCTCTGAGGGGAGAGCATTCATCTTTCCTGACTGTTTTCTACGGCTAGCCAAAGGCAAGAGTACTGCCGACGTGGTGATGCCTTGTCAGTCCTCAGCTGCCACAAAGTACTGCAATATAGCAGGAAACAGAAGGACAGCAATCTAACATAAGTGAAAGAAATGGAATTTGGTCATCTGTGAGCAGGTTCCTAGCTTCTTCACCAAACCATGTTTAAAGCAAATTATGGCCTAGTATTAGATCAGAATGTGGCCCAACCAGCTATAGTCCTGCCCAACTAGTCTTGTACATCAGTTACTGAATCACATTCCCATTCTTCACCAAGATGCATTCACCCCATTTAGTGGTGCCCAAATGTCCATTGTTTTGATGCAAATGCACATCCAGAATCCATGCATAAGCTTTCGCAGTTAGGTCTCTGCTGCTGAAGGGGATGTGGATTGATTTCCAAGAAACTAATATTGTAATATTTGTTCATTTGACAACCCAGGGTTAATCCTTAAATATATTTCTTGAACTGTGAATGACATGTGTTCCTTTAACAGCAATTTATAGTCCTTTTTCCCCCTAAGAAGGATTATTGCCTAATCCATCACACTTAAAATCGCTAAAAGTTTTGTCATTGACTTTAAAGAATTAGAACTCTGATAGTTATGAGAGATATTTCAAAATAGTGGCAAGATTTACATTTTGTATGGAGCCTTGAAGTGATTTTTCTTTGGGTAGGAAAGTTCAAAAATTCAAAAGCTTCTGTAAATTGATTGGGTGCCTCATTATTATTACATTTATTTAAGAATCTCAGGGTAGTATATTATGATTCCCTTCTGCCAATTTTATTCTCATGACAACCCTGTGAGGTAGTTTAGGCTAAGAGATAATGACTGGCTTAAGGCCATCCAGTGAAATTCATGACTGAGTGGGGATTTGAACCTGGACCTCCCCAGTCCTAGTCCACTATATTTTTTCAATTTTGAACTTCACTTCATACTCAGTACTCACTGCAAACTTCAGTTCCCATCAAGTTCTACTAAAATAAGGATAAAATGGCATAAGAAAAGGAAGGAATAATCTTGGGCTCAAGTTTACTCAATTTAGTACTCCACATAGATAGATGTAGTGCTCCACATAGAACTACATTTCCCAGCACTATAAGATATTGTACTAGCTGTCTCATTTCTTGTCTTCATCTATAAGGTTGTAATGCATAGGTTTATGTGATATTCTCAAGTGGCACATTCACTTAGATAATGTGTAGGATAAACAGGGTTTATCTGAGGAAAAGCCATAGCTAAGTGGTAGAGCAAAAAGCCCCAAATCCAATTCCATATCAAGCAAAACAATTGTGCCGGCTTTTTCATGGCCCTGAAGCACAGCATGGTGACATAGGGAGCATTGCTCCAGTCAGCTTGGAACAGACTCATATATTTGGTTTTCTCAAAGACTTTTGTGTCCTTACTTTGAAAGGAAACTTCATCCTCTGCTCAGCACAACTTATGCATGTTTGTCCAGCTCAAATGCTGATTCCAGCATGAAGTATAGTGTTGCCCAGATTATTATTATTTTAAAAAAACGTTATTCAGTGCACCTGACAGTGACCATCTGTGTACCAGCTGTTAGGGAGAGTTGAACTCTTTAGGCTTATAACCTCTCAGGGTGGTATGAGGCTGTAGCAATTTTGCTTCATTGTACACACTTTTGCCCTGTTTACAAAGATGCATTCTCAGCTGCTCAACTTGCCTAAAATCTGCTGCTTTTGAATTTTCCAACTCCCTTGCAGAAAAATCACTTTTTCCAGATCCATTTCAAAAGCTTGTTTGCTTTTAAGGACCAAATTGGTCTTAATTGTCCTAGAAAACCCTTAGAATATGGTCTTCTGATTTTTGAAAATGGACCTCTTTGTAAATCAAGTCCATAGATAACATGTTAACAGCTATAAATTAATTAACTCCCACTGTTCTGCCTCAATTTATCTGCACACAAAATTATCAATAATTACTAAGCTGACCTTTCATTTCAGCTGCATTTGCACAGGCATAATGGAAACAACCCACACACTCTGCATTAAAAAGCGTAAGTGGAAATTAATATTGAGAGATCCATCCACTTTACGCAGATATGTGATATCTCATTGGGGGTGTGGGGAGAAAAACTATATATTGAGAGATCCAGCTAAAAGCATTCCTATTAAAAATTAGATTTGATTGTTAGCTTCATTGTATAGTGTTATATGCAGGTATGTGTAATGTGAAACACACAAAGAACATATCTCCCTCCAGCCCAGATATGTTTTAGAAGAAAAATGATTGCTTTTAGCACAAAAAGCTACAGACAATAATTGAGATAAAGGGCCTGAGGATTGATTCTTGCAATCTTTTCCCAAAGTGCATTGCAAGGAATAGGAGCTCCAGCTGTCAGCCAAGGATCAAAACCAGCACTCCAAATCTATCCTATTCATTGCTGCCTAAATTGTCTAGACAAAGTCCTCCTGGGAAAAAAAACATGACCAATTTGATAGGGAAGGAAAGACCTTAAAGCATAGTTGGATAGAACATAGACTGTGGTCCAAGAGTAGACCATTTCCCCATTTCCAGGGGACCATTTTGACCTTGCTGATTGATATCTTTTTCCAGTAATGATGGACTGGATGGACCTTTATCTGATCCAGCAAGACAATTCTTAACGTTCTTAAGCAAATGTACCAATTCAGGACCACTAAAAACATTAGTTGTGCCTCTCCTCTGGTTCAGTATAGCAGCTCAAGGACAGAACTACAGATCAGGATTTCACAGTTTGAATCTCACTTTTGTCGTGAACTCATTAGGCAGCCTGAGGCAAACTACTCATTCTCTCCCTGCCTCCAACCACCTACCCACTGTAATATGGCGATAATAATACTGACCATAACTTATAAAATTGTTCTAAGAATTAAAATAAGATAATGCATGTGAAGTTCTTTAGTGCTATATAAATGTGTATATGGCAGAAGCAGCAGCAACAGATCCTGGGGGTGCTATATCTGTGCATATAAAGCACAGTGGTGGACAACAGGAATTCTAGTGGGGGAAAAGTCAGATGGTACAAAAAGTTGAAGCCAGGCCATTCCTGACCTATTTTGGAGCATCTTGGGATAGCTCCTTCAGCGTTCTGACTGACATCCAGAATGGATTCATAGCCCCACTGACTTTGGACCCACCATCCTCCACTGCCTGAGCTAGAAAGTTAAATCTCTTCTCTCGTGCTCTACAGAATTGGCATAGTTTGACCTTAACCAATCTTGTGAAGTGTGGCAGCAGCAGCTAAATTGCCAGATGTCACACATCTCCTACATTAATGCCCCATCTTTCTTTTCTTTCTCTTTTCAGCTCTCCTTTTTACTCTCTTCCTTGAGTGTCTCTCAGATTGTCAACCTGTCTGTCCTCCTTATTTATTTATTTGCTCATTTCTAAACACCCTTTTAGGGCATAGCGCTTTCCTTCTCACCTCTTTTGTATAATTTCCCTGTGTTGTTCTTTTCTTTCCTCCATGTTACCTTCCAACCAGTTCTGCTCATTTTCTGCTGTTGCCTCTTTGTTGGGGCATGCTCCAAATCACAGGAAATGTACCCTGTGCCTGAAACTCTGAGATGGCTAGAAGATGTAAAACTGGTTGGCCACTTTGTGAACAGAGTGCTGGTCTACATGGAACCTTGGTCTGATCCAGCATGGCATTTCTTATGTTCCACCACCCTTTCAGTGCATGATTTAGGTGAAATGTTGGAAGCCTGTAGGCCTGTTGTGGATACCCAAGTCCCTTTCTCCATGGAGTTCACACTCTCCCAGGCCTGCCATTCAGCTGGCTAGCAGATGTATGGAAATGTGATTGTAGAAGGATGTGTTTTTATGGAAGGATGTTTGTGTGTAGAGGGGGGAAGGGATGTATGTGCGTGTGTGTGGGGTGTAAATAAAGAAGGGAGGAAATATTTTGTATCCTTAACTGCCCTGGTCCACCAGTGTGTCCCCTGAAGTATTCTCCTGCACCCAATGTGGCCCTCCCCCAAAAAATTGCACCCCTGATTTAGCTGAAATGAGAGCTGTAATCCAAATCAGTGGCCATGCATACTTAACCAAGATGGTAATAATTATTAAAAATGGGTCAATGCGGAAGATATTATGTATGCAGAGAGGCATGGATGCCAACCAGCAAATTCAGAATTGTATGTGTGCATGGGTCTGCAAACTGTAACCAAGAAAGAATGGGGCGATAGCATATTAAAAGTGGTAAGGCAGTGACTGAGTGAAGGAGAAGGTTTTTTTCCCTATTGTTTGTAACTAGAAAGATCCAGATATTATTGTAGGTCTGAGGCTTCTAAATAAGCTAGGCACTGTCTGTAGCTTGGAGAATTTTGTTTTAAATTACTACAAAACAAAGATAATGGTCTTTTCAAGGAGGAAATACCTTTATAAATGACATATAGATTCACACATAATTGAACAATATTCCAATTTTAAATATGTGGGGATACACTTCTCCTCTAGGGACAGCTTGAAATCTCTTATAAAAGCAGTAGGACTCTCAGCTTAAAATAATTTTAACTTTTGGGAGATTTAATGGGGGTTCCTTGGTAGGTTCCACACTGAGAATCAATACAACCAAGGTGCTCCTTCCACTCCTAGGCAGGGTAGAGATACAGGGTCAGGGGCAGGACCGTACAGAATGGGTTCCTGAAGGAACTGTTGGCACTCCCTCCATGGGATTTATTCCTCCTCCTGAAGGCATCTATTCTCTATGGGAAAAGATTGCTGAATGATGAAGAAGGAAATCTAGCAAAATAATGTTTGTTGAGCATTTTTCCAAAGCCGGATGGCCTCATTATTGGCTATCATTGGCCTTTGCTAGACCTACCTGAAAATCAGGGGGAAAGGAGAGGAGACCTCGCATTGTGAATAACGCGAGATCTTGCCCACGTTTACACGTAAGGCGCGATGGCCTCAAGAAGAGAGGCATCGCCCCGCCATTTTTTAATTTTTTAAAGGGCCGGTTGCACACGAGCGCTGGAGCAACTAAAGGTAGGGATTTTTTTAAAAAAAAATGATTTCCCCGCTAGCCCCAATGGGCACAGTGCTCAGCTCCATGTGAGTAATCGCGTGGAGCCAGGAAAAGCCACGGAAACGGACCACACGCTCGTGGTCTCAGGCTCAGCCCGAGACCGCGGGAAAAACCAGGCCCAAAGTGTAGGGTTTTATCCCAGGGCCAGGGAGGGATGATCCCTCCCTGAGCCCGGGATCCCCTGTACATCATCTGGACGCACAGGGGCGATCCCGGGTATCAGCCCGGGATAACCACTGATCTAGCTAAGGCCATTGTCACAGTTCTGTTTTGAAGAAGTGCAGACTGCCTTACTTCATAAGGATAAACGCTTCATCAAAGACAGATTTTTTGAGATAGATTGTCTTGAAAATGTATGTGCCAGCCAATTTCAAGCATTTTCCCCTATGGTTCAGCCTTTTTTCAGACAGGACAGTGCTTTTAACGGTACCTCCAGGAGTTTACTTTTGTTGCCCTTAGAAATGCATTTACTGCCCTTCGTTTTTAAACAATGCCATCAGCATATTTGGAAGGAAAGTTTAAAGGGATCCCCTATGCACAGCGGTTATGTATCTGTGCCACTGGGGAAGTAGAAGATGTAGTGTATTACTTGTTATATTGTTCCATGTATAAGGAACCTAGGACTAGCTTTCTGGGGGATCTTTTGAGAATAAGCGCTGGATGGCCTCCAGCTGACATTATCAGTGATGTTGGCAGACTGTAGTCATTTCATCACAAATAAGGTTGCTACCTTTGTAGTAGCAACAGAGGAAAACCCGTCGAATTTTTTTTAAAGATGCCTGCAGGAGATTGTAAAGGAGATGATCATGATACACCTTTTGTAAATGTGTGTTACTGTTTGGTTTGCTTTTACTAGTATTTTGTGTTGCTATATTTTATACATGGTTATATTTTGTAATGGCCTTTGTGCCACAGACAGATGAATTCAATTCATCCACTCATGCATTTTTATTAAAAGCATCGGTATCTCTTAAGTATGAGATCACCCACCTCATGGCTCAGAGTATTTTTGTATGGAGCTAGATGGGAAGGTAGCATATCGGCTTACATGTCATCGTTAATAGGGATGCCGCACAGCTGCCAAACACAAAATTACCTTTACTGTTTGGAAAGAGAAAGAACCTCAGCATCTCAGGGTTTCTCTCAACTGTTGGGAAATGGCTCTTGATCTCTTGAGATAATCCAGATACTTCAAAACAGAGACAGTAGCAACTAATTCTCCAGTTAAAAGCATGTTTTATGTCTGTTTTATGTACCTAGGTGTGTCTGTACCTGGGTAGCAGACAAAGGGTTCTTTGAACAAAGAATGCACCATTTATAGAAGGGGTTGATGCAGTTTAGGCCATAGGTTATGACTTGAGAATCCAGTGGTCTTAGCCATTGTATCTCCATCACTATCAACAATATTGGTGGTATGGAGATGATGATCATACTGGTCTCTCTTAAAGGTTTGTTATAAGGGTTGCTGAGGAAGTACATGCTTTGAGTTCTTTGGGAAAGTGCTTTATAAAAGGTTTTCCCTTAAAGGAATCCTAAAAATAATTTTCAATAACTACTAAAACACCTTATGATAACTTTCCAAGGCCTGTCAAATGATATTTATGAACATCTTTAGAGTCCAAAATGGAATGCCAGTACTAAGAGTCAAATATTAATTTCAGATACCAATCACTATTTCAGACATTACAGTCAGAAATAGTATTTCCAAGTTTGCAGGATAAGTTTTCTTTGAATATTTTTGAATTTGAGCATGAGACTATAGAATCTGCCCCAGTGAATGAATGTCTACATTTATAGAATCATAGAATAGTGGAGTTGGAAGGGGCCTATAAGGCCATCGAGTCCAACCCTCTGCTCAGAAATGAGCTATGAAAAAAGGAAAACTTGCTTAGTATCAAAAAGATAACAATAGCATGGACTGAAATCTGTCAAAACATTTCCTAAGAACATAAGAAGAGTCATGTTGGATCATTACAAGAGTCCATCTAGACCAGCATTCTGTTCACACAGTGGGCAACACCAAGCAACTGGACATGAATGCAATAGCACCCTCCCGCTACTGCTTCTCAATAACTCGCATACAGAAGCATATTATTTCCGATACTTGAGGTAATATTCAGCCATCATGACCAGGTGCCACTGATAGCCTTATCTGCCATGGGGGTTAATGCTTTCTGATACACGCTTTGTTCCCATCCTTTCTAGCATAACTCTGTGTTTTCTTTGTAAATGTAACATTCCAGTCTGCCTCTACATTTGAAAAATAATAATCAATTGAGCTCCATCAAATGAGCATTTTATTGCACGCTCATTACTGGGAACTCATGGATTTTTGCGGGTCCCTCTTACGACATTGTCTGCCTCCCGTGCACCTCCCGCCCCTTCTAGCCTTCTTTGTGCCACAAAAAAAGACCTCAGTAAGTCCGACTTATTTTTAAAGACGAAAGTTGCCACGATCTCCTGCTGTGTGCAGGAGAAACAGCGGGATCAAAACAGCCCACTGAATGGGCCACATGCAAGTTGTTTACTTCCTCTTTCAAAAGAGGAAGCAATGAGGGACAAGCATGCAGGTGGAGAAGTAATGGTAAGCAAATGCGATTTCCCCCTGCGTGATGACACTCGCTGTCTTCCAGCAGCATTCTAGATAGAGCTTCTGTTTTTCATTAGGGAATGGAAACCATGAACAGATACCTCAGAGGCCTGCTGCCTCTTTCATTGAATCAGTAAAACCTGCTTTATCAGGAAGTCTTTCTCCAAAGCCTATCTTCAGTGCTACTACAGCCATACTGAACATTCACCAGCACTTATCGTCTTTTTTCCCCCTCAAAGACTTTTAAAATATTTTCTAGATGGCTTTCTGAAAGATTTATCCTTGCTTCAGGTGCTGCATAGAAATCTCATCGCATTTGAGGTTTACTCCATTGCTGTTCCTAACACAATATTGCCACTCAAATCTTAGTCTTTCTACTTGATAGAAGCCTCTACACCACTTAAAATTTATAGTATGGGGAGACCATCTTCTTTCCTTGCCTCTGGACAGTGGATTGCCACACAGTCCTGCAGGTGAAGCCTCATTTGTTAGGGGTGTTTAACATGAATATAGATCTTTTATTTCCAGACTTATCTTGAAGAATACTTAAATGAAAAAGATGCTTTGTATTATAGAACTTCGTCTTACAGATGGCCTCATATTAATTGATTTCTGTGTTTAAGAGATGTATAGACTGTCTTTCAACTTTAAAAACCTCTCAAGTCAGCACAACAAATACATTTTAAAACATCAGTATTGTCATACAAAGCCCTAAACAACTTGGGACTAGAATATCTAGCAGATCCCCAGGCAACCTTTAAAATCCTCAGAGGAGGCCTTGCTGCTCATTCCAAAATATTGCCATGCAGCGGGTCTTCTCTGTAGCCGCACCCACACTTTGGAGAGCCCTCTCTCATGTAGTTCAGGAGGCAGAAAATGTGGCATCTTTTAAACTCCGCCTGAAAACACATTTATTTACCAGGCTTTCCCTGCACTGTAATTAAAATAATGATGCAGTTCCATTTTGCTGTTCCTTGAATTGTTTTTGTTGTACTGGGAAGTGTTTTTAATGTTGTGTTTTATTGTATTTTAAATGTGATTTAATATTTATAGTGAACTGCTGAGGGATTTCATTATATTTAGTGATATAGAAATGTCACAAATAAATAAATAGTGTATCGCTTGGAGGTCATCTAGTCTAACACCTTGTTCAGCACAGTAACTGCAGAATGCAATTACAGCATCCTTGACCAATGGCTGTCTGGCCTCAGCTTAAATATTTCCAGCAAAGGAGAGCCTGTCACCTCTTGAGGCAATCTGTTCTGTGTTGAACAGCTCTTACCTTTAGGAAGCTTCTTGCAATGTTTAATTGAAATCTGTTTCCCTGCAATTTCCACTCACTGATTCTACTCCTTCCCTTTGGATCAACAGTCTGTTCCATCTTCTGCATGACATCCCTTCAGATATTTGAAGAGCACTATCATGTCTCTGTTTTTAAATAGTTTGTTTTTTACTGTATTGCTTATGTATTGTGGTGTGAGCCACTTAGAGATTTTAAGATATTACGTGGTCTAACACTAGTATGTATGTATAACTAAGTATGTATAAATATGTATAAATAAGTAAATAAACGTATCTCCTTCCAAGTTAAAGGAAGCCAGATTCCGGCTGGACATCAGGAAAAACTTCCTGACTGTTAGAGCAGTGCGACGGTGGAATCAGTTACCTAGGGAGGTTGTGGGCTCTCCCACACTAGAGGCCTTCAAGAGTCAGCTGGACAACCATCTGTCAGGGATGCTTTAGGGTGGATTCCTGCATTGAGCAGGGGGTTGGACTCGATGGCCTTGTAGGCCCCTTCCAACTCTGCTATTCTATGATTCTATGAAGAACATAAGAAGAGCCATGCCGGATCAGACCAAGGGTCCATCTGGTCCAGCAGTCTGTTCACACGGTGGCCAACCAGGTGCTACATGGGAAACACATAAGCAGGACATGAGCGCAACAGTGCCCTCCTGCCCATGTTGCCCAGTACCTGGTGTACATAGGCATACTGCCTCTGATACTGGAGGTAGCATATAGCCATTAGGACTCAGTAGCCATTAATAGATCTGTTGTTTTTATGCTGTTTTTATGTTTTTTAAAATTTTTGTATACTTTTAATGTTTACTATTTTTAATTGTTGTAAACCGCCCAGAGAGCTTCGGCTGTGGGGCGGTATATAAATGTAAATAAATAAATAAATAAATAAATAAATAAATAAATCTGTTCTCCAGACTGAACATACTCAGCTCTGTCAACCATTCTTTGACCCTTTCTATACCTAAGGGCCTTCGGGGAGGGAGGGGGGATGATCCCAGACTTACCTGCTTCCGGGATCGTCCCCTAGCATACAAATGCCAGCGCAGGAATTTCTCCCTTACCAAACAAGCTGACTTTCCAAATGATTTCCTGCTGCTTGTGGAACATGGAGTATTGTAGCCATAGTTTAATTCAAATTAGAACAACTTGAGCTATTCATATTTGCCAGCATCTAAGCATTAGAATTTTAAGTACCTTTGTAATGATGATGAAGAGGTAAAATAATCTCAATATTATATTAATAAAATTATATGTTGTAAATTATATCCACAGCTGGAAGTAATACAAGATCTATTGTTCTCTTTCTTTCCCGCTTCCTACAGATTGTGAGTGTTGGAAAGCACGTTAAAGGCTACCATTACATCCTTGCAAACCTGGTAAGAAAGCTGTTGTAAAATTCATGCTTGACTAATAATAATTTCCACAGCTCTATCAATTCAAGATTGTGCAGTCCAAAAGGTTGTGTCTTTGTTCTGATTTAATGTACTTGGCTGCATCTGAGGGTGAATTAATATCTCAAAGCACCTCCTCTGGCTTGGCTAGAACCAATCAGCTTCTCTTCTCCCCAATCTATCTCTATTGGCATCCATTTCCTCTAGATGTAAATGAGGGAGAAGTGTCACAGTGACGCTCACTCCATCTACTCAGCTGTAACCAACTGCTATCTGGCTTGTTCTCTTCTGAAATATTCTCCCTCATCGGCCATTCCACCCAGCCATTATATTAATTATGTAATGCTATATAATAATTTCTTTCTGAATTTGCTTATTTTTCTCTTCCCTCCCCACCCCTTTATTGGTATCAGGTCTATTAGATTGTATGTCATTATTTAATAATTGTAAATCATCTTGAGTGCGTTGGTATATAAATGCAGTGATTAAATAAAAAAAATTATGGCAGCATAATCTCATTGATGTTAATTACAATGACAATCTGATCCAATCCAAAGCCTTACTACCGGAAAAATAGGACATTCCAACCATAGCAAGAGGACATAGCAGCAAACCACACCCAGTTCTTCAATACTGCATACAGAAATACCAGCTTCTGTTGTAAAGATACTACATTTCCCGAGCACTTCAATTGTAGAAAAAACATCGCTTAGAAAATGCAATTATTCCTCTGCCTATTTTGTGTGTGTGTGTGTGTGTGTGTGTGTGTGTTTGTTTGTTGTTTGTTTTTTATTAAGTGTAGGCACCAATGAGGCTCTGAACTGGATCTCTTGCTGTTATCTTTGAATCAGAACATACTGTGTAAAGCTTAAAATTCAATTGGAGCTTTTTTGACTCATCATCTGTTATGGGAAGTACCCCATAGTGCTGTACAGCCTTGCCCCAGTTTAGCCTGTCTGTAACTTGTACTGAAAGAAACAGATTCCATTGTCGGCATAATTAGCAACACAGACCAGATGAGTTCTGTGTCAAACATGCCCGAGAGGAAAGCAATGATCTGAATGGTTTTCCCCAAGCCCATGTCATCTGCCAAAATGCCACCTTTCCTTCCATCTCGGTATAACCTATACAAGAAGGCAATCCCTTCTCTCTGATGGTCAAATAGCTTATCATACATTTCTACGTATAGCATTAATCCACTCTGACACAGATCTACGAAGCCATCCTTCTCCTGTTCCAGAGCTAGTGAAACCAGTGCCTCCTCCAGCTTCTTTATATTCATCAGCTCTTCACTGGGACGCATTTCTAGAGCCTGTCTGGACAGCCAGATGGATTCTTCCAGATTCCCATTTTTGGCCTCTTGCTTTGCTTGGGACACAAATCTCCTATACTGCTCCAACTGCAAAAGATCTTCAAACTCTAGAGCAGCCTTCCTCAACCTGGGGCGTTCCAGATGTGTTGGACTGCATCTCCCAGAATGCCCCAGCCAGTTGTAGTCCAACACATCTGGAGCGCCCCAGGTTGAGGAAGGCTGCTCTAGAGGTTCCGCCATGGTTTTTTTCCAAACGCAGAAAGACGCACCAAACTCCTTGGTTAATATTCAAACCCGTGAGCCAGAGTCTGTGCTTTCGCTCCCCCAGCCTATCACTGAGCAACATGCAAATCATTGGCTGATTGTTCCAGATTCAATTGTAATAGATCAGCCTTCTGCTATCTGGTGTGTCAGAGTACAACTTCCACATTGGCCATCCTGCTCCTATAGATATTTTAATGGGAAAATCATAAAAATCTGGATGAGTAACTAGATGGCCACTGTGTGAAAACAGTGCTGGACTAGGTAGATACTTGGTCAGATCCAGCATGACTCGTCTTATGTTTTTAACTGAACTTTAAAGTTGTAAAAAACACTTTTAAACAGTATCTACTCACAAGATGGTTTGAGGGCTACTTTTCTTTTTTCTTTAACAATTTTATTTTTGTAAATTAAATAACTAAATATCCCTTTAACTATAAAATATACCACATTAAAGGGATGGCAAGATAAATACAATTAATCTATTTGGGAGAAAAAGCGTTCTAACATTGCTTTGTCAACGATGAGCTCACCTTAGAAGAAAGGAAGGATATGCACCTATTGTTACATGATATATAGACAGACAAATGTTTGGGAATTGAATAAATCACACTGGAATAGAACATTATACTCTACTCACTTTTTCAAACTGTGTCATGGATTTATAAAAAGAACACGATATGGACAAGTTAGTAAAGAATCATTGTGTGAATGCAATTTTTGAAATATGGATTAAGTACACGGATAAATTGTGACCTGATCTCTGCCCTTTGATATCTTGTTATTGTAATGAACATATCAATATTTTGGGTGATATGCCCAATTGGCAAAATAAGGCTTTAAGTACAGTTTTGAATTTTGTTGAAAGAAAGACCATCATATATGTTGATCAGATGAAAACTGTATAAGCCCAGTTTATGCTATTAATAAACATGCTATTAGCATGTTACGGAAATAAACATGCTATTAGCATGTTACGGAAATATGGCCCAATTCCTTAAGGGCACAATCCTATACATGTTTAGACAGAGAAAATGTCCTTCAACTGCCAGCATTCCCCGGCCAACTATGCTTGACTTTTCTTTTAGAATGTGGGATGTAACAATGGGAATGATATTGATTTATTAGACATGTTCCAGAGAAAATTGGATATGAGAGTATAATTTTGTACAAATTTAGAGCCTATTTATTATTTTTGGAACAGTAAATACAGAGATGATATATATCTTTATTCTTTGTTCACTGAGATCTGATTTTAAAAAAATACATAATGTATATACACAATATATTTTATTCTGGTTATTATTATTATTATTATTTATTTATTTATTTATTTATATAGCACCAACAATGTACTTGGTGCTGTACAAAATATACAAATAAAACAGCGATACCCTGCCATAGGCTTACAATCTAAAATCACATTAAAACATATGAAGGGGGGTGGGGAAGAGGTTCACAAAGCAGAAATAAGAGAATAATCATAGTAATAAGAACAGTAGATCAAGCTAAAATAACAAAAGCTATTGAAAGCAAATGAGTTTTCAAACGCGTTTTAAAATCTACAATGGAATTGTAGAATGGTTGTACTTTTATATTGTGGTTTAAGTTTCCATATTTTATACTTTCAGCTGTACATGGTTTATATTCTTCAATTATATTTTATTTTTAATTGCAATAATTATAACGATAGGAAATTATATTAAACAGATTATTTTAAAAATATAAAGTATTTACTTTACAGCTGTTTATGTATGAGCACTTAAAATTTCTAGAGAACGTTTATCAGCATGCAAGGTCAAATGAAGTATTGTATTAATTGATTTTTGCAGGGGTTCAAGGATATTTCTTTGGAGAGGTTTATGCATGGAGGAGCAAATGTCACAGGGTTTCAGCTAGTAGATTTCAATACACCAATGGTTGCTAAACTCATGCAACGGTGGAAGAAACTGGACCAGAGAGAATACCCAGGATCAGAGACTCCTCCTAAGGTACTTGTCTCCTTTATATCTTAAAATTGCTATTCAAATAGGTTAACTTGAACTATGCATTCTTGCCATAGGTGGCTGCTTTATATTGCAAATATATTTCCCTAAGAAGATAATTACTAAGCTACTGTAGTGCAGTACAGCTGTTTGTCTTTATGCTTTTACAGTGCAATCATATGCATGTCTACTCAGAAATAAGTCCAATTGTGTTCAATAGTGCTTACTGTGTATGGGATATAAGAAGGAAGTCCCACCCAGTTCAATAGAGCTTATTTCCAGGTGAGTGAGAATAGAATTGCAGCCTTCGCTTGCAATCCTGTACATATGTACCTGCGATTAAGCACCATGGAATTCAATTGGTCTTACTTCTGAGTATAGGCTTGCACTGTAATTCAGTGTTTTTTTATTCTACTTCATTGTTATGTAGTATTCTGTTGTAGTTGTTTTTTATTGTATATATGTTTGTGTGAACAGTTTTATTTACATTTTTGTACACCACCCTTGAATCCCTTGGATGAATAGTGGTTGAGAAATGTTTGGTATAAATAAATTATGAATTTAACAAAACTGTTATGTTACGGTGACCATATGGAAAAGAGGACAGGGCTCCTTTCTCTTTAACAGTTATATTGAAAGGGGAATTTCAGCAGGTGTCATTTGTATGCATGCAGCACCTGGTGAAATTCCCTCTTCATTACAACAGTTAAAGCTGCAGGAGCCCTGCCCTCTTGACGAGATAGAAAAGAGAGCAGGGCTCCTGCAGCTTTAAATGTTGTGCTGAAGAGTGAATTTCACCAGGTGCTCCATGCTTACAAATGACACCTGCTGAAATTCCCTTTTCTGTACAACTCTTAAAGATACAGGAGCCCTGTCCTCCTTTCCTTATGGTCACACTATCATAACAGTTTTGTTAAATGCATAATTTTTTATTGTATTTATATGTTTGTGTGAACAGTTTTATTCACATTTTTGTACACCACCCTTGAAATCCTCTGGATAAATAGTGGTTGAGAAATGTTTGATATAAATAAATAATGCATTTAACAAAACTGTTATGATAACAACTTTGCTTTGGTCGATCTTTGCAGAGTTCAGTGTGTGCTGAAGCATTTAGTTGATCTGTTTAAATAATCAGTTAAAACACTTTGATCAATTGAAATCATACCCTCAAAGATTTGGTACAGATTTTTTAAAAATAGTATTAGTACTAGTATTATTGAAAAGCAATATTTATAAAACTGGATAGAAGGCACCATTTATCCCTTCATAGTCACATAGACAGAGGATACTTCTGCCAAAGAGAGCCGAGGTGGTACATTTATTTAAATTTAATCAATTAATTAATCAAGAAACATCACAATTTAGATAATCAAGTAAAAAAATAATTGTTTTCCCTACTTGTTTGCAACCATTGGTCCAGACACTGGGTGATCTCCTAGAAGCTGCAAAAATGGTTCCTAGGAAGGAAACAGACAATCCCTAAGCCAAGGGCTCATCTACACCAAGCAGGATATTCCACTATGAAAGCGGTATATAAAAGGCAGGAGCCACACTACTGCTTTATAGTGGTACTAAAGTGCACTGACAACTGTTGGGGCCCATTGACACATCTACATCAAGCTGGATATTGCACTATGAAAGCGGTATATGGTATGTGTCAATGGGCCCCAACAGTTGTCAGTACACTTCAATACCGCTATAAAGTAGTAGAGTGGCTGCTGCCTTTTATATTCCGCTTTCATACTGTTTTCACAGTGGAATATCCTGCTTGGTGTAGATGAGCCCCAAATCTTTCTTCTGAAATACCTGCTATCTTTTGGATGGAGAATTTGTAGATAAAGAAATTCTCAGTTCTGTCGATAACCCTATCAGTAGGGTTCTGATGATAACTCTATTGAAAAATAGGCAACAAAGAAATGAAGTTTTCCTAAAGACACTGAGAAAATTAATGCAATATTAGGCATATCTCCAGAATCTCAACCTGATCTGTCACACTGTGTGTGTATATCCTGCAACCCAATGATTCAGGCAGACAGCATATGCCTATTTTTTTAAAAAAATATTTATAAATATCAAACTTATTACATTTCTGAAATTATTCACTGGTTAAACACAAGGTTCCTTGAACAGGCATGGATACATACTAGACTGCATAACATTAATGTTTAAAATATTATGTCTTTCCATTTCTTTTATTCATGATTCTAAACATGTTTAATGAAATCCAATTGTTCCCCCATTTTCTGGCCTAGGGCTTACATGTGAATCTTTAAAAGGCTGTGGTGATCATCACATGCTCACTATTTCCCACTCACAGCTTTTTGTGTGTCTTTCAGAGGCATCCTCTGCTTCCCAAGCGCCTCCCACTCCATCTTTCCTTTTTTCCCCTCACACAATATGGACCCCTTTTTATCCAACTTTTTTTTTTTAAGAAACGGAAGTAGTGCGATAAAAAGACCCCTGCATGGGCCACGAGGTCTTTGTTTACTTCCTCTTTCTTCTCTGGATAGAAAGAGAAAGTATTATGGGACAGGAATGGGGGTGGAGAAGTGACAATAGGGAGCTGCGATCCCGCCCCCCAGTCTGTTGACGCTCTTAACAAGAAATTTAAGCAGAGTGAAAACAACCAGTTTTATTCCAGTCCTTCTAGGCTCCCTTAAAGTAGCCGTTCTCTGATCTTTTTACCTAATGCCATTTAAAAGCTAAACTTGTATAATATACAAAGAACATGGTGATCCTGACATCCTTGTTCAGAGAGACACCCACCTATGCTTTAGTTAGAAATTCCATTCACTGAGTCTGGACAATCAAGAACTGAAATGCTTGATGCTGAACCATTTATTTATTTATTTGGTTAAGGAACAGAATGGTAATATTGATATACATTTATTTCCACTTGGTTAGTATACCTCTGCTCTGACCTACGATGGGGTTCTTGTGATGGCCGAGACTTTCCGTAATCTTCGAAGGCAGAAAATTGATATTTCTCGGAGAGGGAACGCTGGGGATTGCCTTGCAAATCCAGCTGCACCATGGAGTCAAGGGATTGACATGGAGAGAACATTGAAACAGGTTGGTTCTGGCCAGGCTTCATTCTAGATTCTGTGTGAGTGTCTGGTTTAAGTCATAGCCTGAGTGCTGTGTTGGGAAATGCTATAAACATTTGAAATGCCTAGAAATTGTTGGAGTATTGTGACTAGTTTATAGTAACACTCTACAGTATAGTAGTGTAAAGCTGTTGCCATGAGCGCTAGTAGTCTTGCTTCTTTCCCCCACTTTTTTCTCCTCACAGTCCCCTCACCACAGAGCAGTTCATGAATAATGCAAACGTAGCTCATTCATAATGAATCCCCCCTCCAAAAGTTGCATGCGGTGTGACCCCTCCCTTGTGCACCCCGATTGGCCACCTCCGTCCCCTTCCCCCTGCCCACTGACAACAACAGCCTAACTGGGTGGCTACACCCAGAGCCCGCTTTCGCAGCACACTGATTGGCCAAGCAGGGCTGTCTGTCATCCTAATGGTGGAGGGGTTGCCCTGCCTGTTTGGCATGGAAGAAAGTAATTGCTATCAAAGCTCGAGCTTTGGACTTTTTTGAACTTTCACAATTTTCTGGACATCTACACTGCTCAAGCTTCAGTTTAAAATAAAAATGAACAAAATTGGTGTGATAGACCTCGAGTAATAAGCCTTTTTCTACCATATTCTTATATAGATTTAATTTGCTTTTCAATAATTTTCTCATTCATTCTTACAAAAATAAGATCATGAAGATTCACATTTTGCAGATGAGATGGTGGCGGGGGATGAAAAGCTGAAAGACAGCTGACTTGTCCAAGGCCAGGCAGTAGCATGATAAGAAAAGGTACTTAGGTTCATATGCCATTAAAACGCTTTCTTCAGTGGATCACACAGTAGCCAAAATGTGTCATTACTCATGAGAGGTTTGAGCACCACATATAGGAGTGGGGCCCTCTTCCTCTACACTCACCTATGCAGTTGTTACATCGCATCACTTGTCTAACTAGGAAACATGGAAGCACAAGCCACTCACTGGTGGTGCTGTGTGGGGAGGACAAATAGTGTAGAAGTTCAGTATGTGAGCTCATGTGTGTCTGTCCCTAGGTCTTTAGAATTGGGGGAAAGAGGCACGAAAGGAAACATATTTATTTATTTATTTAATTACATTTATATACCGCCCCACAGCCGAAGCTCTCTGGGCGGTTTACAACATTGTTGACAAGCACATAGTTGTGCTTGTCCTGTTTGTTATGTTTCGCTGTGAGTGTTGACTTGGCTACCTATATTTTAAACTAGTGAATGGAGCCAGCTTTACACAGGTTGGAAGAGCCCTTAGTTTGATAACCTTCAAGCAAACGTACACAGCTGTCAGAGTTGAACATATTGAGCTCGCCCTGTTTGAGTGAAGCCATGCCCTCTTGTACATCTAGGCATGGCCCCTGCCATGGTGTACCCCATAGCCCCCTGAGGGAGGGGTCTGTCCATTCCATTCCTCTGAGGGGTGGTTGATGCCCTGGAGGGGTGATTGATGCCCTGGAGGGGAGGCATGTAACTCTGTCCCTTGGCCTACTAAATTCCCCTGGCTTCAGACTGTATGCACCGCAAAGCTGTATGCTGATTAGAGAAGTCTTCCCCTCTTGGCTGAAGATGTTACTGTGGGCTTCAACCATATGGACACATTTAAGGGTGCAACCTTATGAAGATAGCCAATAGCCTCTGAACTCAAGGGCTGCTGAGTATCCAAGGCAGGGTGGCTGGAGTGCAGTGGCGATCTTCACCTCCATTCTCCAGCAGCCCTGCATTTCTGCTAGATGGGCAATTTTGCCCATCTAGCAGTGGTGCTTCAGAGTGGGAGGGAAGGAGGCCAGGGCGGCCATAGGAAACATTGTATGGCTGATGCCCAGTCTCCTCCCCTTTTCCCGTCTTTGTGCTCTGTTTCCTAGCACGGAAACGTAGCCAGAACTGCACTTCCTATAACGGGGAGTGGGGAGTGAGGTTTCTGGGCTCCAAGGTCGGAGTCCTATTTCCAGGAACCAAACAATCCTATGGTCACAGCCCAGATTCTGGGAACTGAACAATCCTATGTTCCCCGAAGACAAACAAAATAATCCCGTGGTGTACAGTCCTAGAGTCCACTTTGTGTGCCTGCCAGAATTCAGGTAGGTTTCACAGTCTTGGTGCTGTGGTACTGATGGATGGACAGACACACATCTATAATAAAAACACATTATTATCCTCTTTTATTATTATAGATGTTCCCACACATTGGAGAACAGTTTTGTTGTTGTTACTGTTCTTATTATGTTTATTATTTTTACAACACCATCAATAAACACCATCACTGTTTTTAACTTTTGTAAACCGCCCAGAGAGCTTCAACTATGGGGCGGTATATTCATCATCATCATCATTATCATCATCATCATCGTGGTAACATAAGAAAAAGGGAAGGAGAATAAAAAAGTACAGGTCTACTCACATATGATTACGAAAAAGCAACTTTGCCATAAATTGTTGGCATTTTTTAAGGACAGCAGTATAGAGAACAGATTAGGCCCTCTTGCCACAGAGAAGAATACTCAGATAATTATTCTGTAGCAGGAGCCAGTCAATTTTAATCTTAAATAGACTCAGCATAACAACGCAGTCATATATTTAGAAGCATGAGTTATGAAATCCAAATATTTGGGGTGTGCAATATTAAGTCACTCCAGCTGGCTCACAGCATTAGATATTTTGACAGAATTGGAAGCCTGCTTATATTTCCTTTTCCAACATTGTGACTGAAAGAATGTGAATTATTGATGGTAGATAAGTTTTCAGCATGCACCCCATATTAATTCCACATCACAATATTAAAAGAAAATGAAATTTTAAATTATTGTCTAAGAACTGTTTGATCTTTTTGTCACACTGCATGCCAAATACATTTCTGTCATCTTTAAGGTGTATTTAACTTTGCTGGCCTTGTATAACTCACAAAAATAAAAATCCCTACATCTTTCTCCCTTCTTATTCCATTTAAAAAGAAATAGGACAGAGGCATTTTTCACTGATGAAATTTTTGCATTCCTGATGAATATAGAGGGTTAGAAAGTCCCAGATCTCTGTCAAGATGATTTAGGGTGCAATCCTATACCAATTTAGACAGAAAGAAATCCTATAATTTCCATTGTTAGGATTTTTTTTTTCTGTCTAAACATGCATAGGACCCTCTTTTTAAGAACGGATCCTATGACTGGGTTTATACATCACCTTAACCCACATTCAGTGTTTGAGTGTGGGTTGTTGTTGAACCATGGGTTGCTCTTCAACCATCGGTTATTGCGTTGCCTGAATGCAGTGCATTTTCCATAGGTGGCTTGTTAATCCACCTTGAGAATCCATGATTTGTCCTTAGGTTGTTTAGGGTGGTTAACAAGCTACACTGTATGGTTAACAAGAAAATGTCCTGGGTTCAGACAACACGCTAACCCACGGTTCAACAATAACCCACACTCAACCACTTAATTTGGGTTAGTGTGTTGTGTGAACCCAGAAAAGAAGCCACTGCTGGCAGCTCTCTGCCTATAAGCACAAGTTTTCAACTTTAAGGTAATTTGGTTCTTTACCTTAAAGAAAAAAAGATCATTGTTTGAAAGGTACACATTTACTGTTATGGAAAGCTATTGAACACTGAGCTTACTTCAAATATTCTACAGAAAATGTATAGTTGTAGGAATATTTGCTTACAGAAAGTGGGGAAATTATCTGTCTCATAGTATACATGGGGGCACAAAGGCTCCTATAACGCTTTACGTTTCTTTGAGGAATATTTAAATGCTGTCTCTCACACACAAGCACACACACACAAAGCGATAATAGGTTAAACTCATTGATTCCATTTCAGCACTCACCATCATCACAGTCTGTAGAGCACACAGTTTTCTAGTTTCCATAGATTAGAAAGAAAGGAATTTGCTCTCTTCTTCCTGACCCTTATTAAGACACACTACAGAGAGGATTTAGGGATGGATTTGCACTTCCCCTGGAGGCTCCCCATGCCTCCAGGCCAGAGGGAGGAATTAATGAGGCTGCAGTTAAAGACACAACCTTTTATTTTTAAGGCCGTTTGGGTTCTGGTGAATTACTATTAAAGGGAATTAAAAAGAAAATATTAAAGATGAAGTTCCATTAAAAATGAGATTTTGATTATGTCGTAATTTATTTTACAATTCCTTGAATATCTCAAAAAGGCATCTACACTGGCTTTTGGGTAATATCTAAACACACGTTTAATTGATCAGTAAATCGGCAAAAAGGCAAATGATTAATCAACTAAAATTATTCCTTGATGGACAGTACTGTTTATAAGGGTCAATTATTATACGGTAACTTACAATGAAGCAACCATTCATTAACCATCCACACTTTTATTTTACTTCCAATTTTAAGGTTCGAATACAAGGACTGACAGGAAATGTTCAGTTTGACCACTATGGTCGCAGAGTCAACTATTCAATGGACGTGTTTGAATTGAAGACGACTGGCCCTCGAAAGGTTTGTTCTGGTTCAGTATCCAAATGTGTTGACATCTTCTTAGCTCAGTTGTCTTTTTGTGTCTATGGGAATGGTTAATAAACGTTCTAGCTAACGAATTCATTGATGTTTCTATTGTTGTAATTTCATTACACAATATTGCAAATAAACAAATCTGCATCTCTTACGATCGCTATGTGAGTACTTGGTTTTACAAATGTTTTATTTTATTATATTTTAATGTACTGCATTGCATTTTTAATAAACAGCTTGGATATATTCTTTAAATACAGTAAGAGGTACTATACATACATACATACATCAGTGAATGTATGTACGGAGATTCTCATGCGGCAAGACAACGTCTGTGCTTTTCATAAAGATGGAGTCTTCTGTTTCACAACAAAAAATATAACACAGACAAAATGGTCTAGACATGCAAAGAAACTGAGAGGAAGATAAGAGCTAAGATTCTAAGGTTAGGCAATCACTTAGCTGTGATTCCTTGTAATAGTCCAAAAAATTAAAGACTCTTCAAGTGTTTCAACAAACTGATTTCCTTTTTTTTTTTTTGGATGCCAAGTTTTGGAATATGAATCCTGGGGGTGGGGGTGGGAAGCAAGAAAGGTTGCTCTCTTCTTTCATTTGTAATTATAGTCTGATTTCAGAGGGAAGAGAACAGCTATTTGTGACTGCTCATGCTCAAGGGATTATAAGCTTATGAAACAAAGCCAAGTACGTTAATGTCAAGTTCCATGTGAAAAAATTACTTAATTTTTTTATTCATATATGGAGCTGCCTCATACTCTGTCCTTCTAAACTTGGTTTATTCTGATTGGCTGCAGCTTTCCAGGGTCTTTGTTAGAAATCTTTCCCAGTGTAGCTATCTAAGGTCATAGCTAGGCAGGGCTTTATCTCGGGGCTACCCCGGGATCGTCCATGTATGTCCACATGACGCACAGGGGATCCCAGGATCAAGGAGGGATGATCCCTCCCTTGCCCTGGGATCTCGCCCTCCACTTTGGCCCTGGTTTTTCTGTGGTCCTGGGCTGAGCCCGAGACCGCGGAACGTGTGGCTGGGTGCCGTGGGTTCACCCGGCTCTGCGCGGGGAGTGCTGCACCAATCGGGGGTAGGGTGGGGGGAGCAGGGGAAATAATTTAAATTTAAAAAATTACCTACCTTTTGTGCACGAGCGTTCGTGCGCTGGTGCCCCTTTAAAAATAAAAATGGCGGGCGCGATGCCTCTCCTGAGGTCGTTTCATGTAAACGGAGGAGGGATCTCACGTTAAACACAACGCGAGATCTTCCCTCCTGCGTCACGGGATAGCAGGTAGGTCTAGCTAAGGTCTCTGATCCTCTTAACCTGAGACATCAGGGATAGTATCCTATTGTGCTGGTGCACTTGCAGGACCCACCACTTGCACATTGGAGCACGCAGAACAGAGCTTCACTGATCTGTCCTGATAAAGAAATGAGCATTTCCACTCATTTCTGGGGTTATTTTTAGAAATACAAAAGCCCTTTTGTGCAAGCAGTCACTCCCATGGGCACAACAGAACCAGCAGAAGTGGAGAAGCCCTGTTGGATACTGTCCAGACGATTTTGGATCTTCTGTATGCAAAGCATGTACTTTGCATACATAACTATAGCCCTTCCTCTAAAATGATACAGGCCTCCGCTCTCCTCACAAAAGGAGTAGGTATTCAAACCTGCAATTTCATTACGCTAGTGAAAGCCTACTGAGTTTTTATTCTCATAGTTGGGGCAAGCAAGTAACATCACAGAGGAGAACGTATTTCTTCCATTTTTATTTTCAGCCCATTTTTATTTTCAGTCCAGTCTTGGAAACTGGTTGATGCTGACTAAAGCCAAAATGTCTTTAATCTGGGTGTCATAGTCCAATAGAGATGTTATTTATTATTATTATTATTATTATTATTATTATTATTATTATTATTATTATTATTTATTATTATTATTTATATAGCACCATCAATGTACATGGTGCTGTACAGAGTAAAACAGTAAATAGCGAGACCCTGCCGCATAGGCTTACATTCTAGTTGCATTGCATTGCTGACCTAGTTGCATTGCTGACCTAGGCTGGGTCCTCTGTTCTCATGAGAAGAACTCGGTTCATGGGATGCCCTGCTGGCAGAAGTGGGAAGGTGATTTTCACAGTCTTTTCCCCCTGTTGCCCCCTGAAAATCTGCTACATGAGAAGACGTGGAAGTAGTAAGGAAATGGGGAATCAACAAAAATTGCCTCCCTCTCATTCCACCAATGGAAGCCTCTGATGAATACTAATGGAAGTAGTCCTTCCATACATGGAAGGGGATCTCAGGATCCAAGCCATTGGTTCTTCATATTTGACTGCATGTTGAATATGGTCAGACTTCTAGGTAATGAAAATGACACCACTATTTTCAATGAACTTACTTATAAAGCTGATTCAGTTTCCATGAGATACATCCTTTGCCCCTTCCATAAATGGAAGGAACCCTTTCATTCACACAAGGCAGCTCAGGATCCAAACCATAGTTCCTTAATGTTTGGTTGCATGCTGAATGTGACCAGATGTCTAGATACTTTCAACGAACTGCTTTCTGATTAGGGATGAATGAATCTGTCAGTTTCTTTTTCTCCTGCATTTTTTAATATTAAGTTCTTTAGAAATGTGCAAGTCTTGGAAAATTATTAGTAAAACTGAACTGAAACTGAATTCACACTCATCTGCACTGACCAAATTCAGTAGGTTTATTAGGTTTATTTATTTATTTATTTATTACATTTTTATACCGCCCAATAGCCGAAGCTCTCTGGGCGGTTCACAAAAATGAAGGTTCATGAAGTATGATGTACCTGCGTACCACAGAGCTGCTTAAGATGAGAATCCTGTCAGGAAAAAAGAAGAGGTGGCATCCTTAAAGCAGTCACACAAACTCAGACTTTAAAGAATTAGCATTTGGCTGGACAAATATGTCAGGTTTGGTTACTCCCACATTCAGATGTTTTTTTTTAACCTCAAGTTCTTTCTATTCCTGAATATGAAGGAATTTGTGAGTTTGGGTAATTTCTTATCAAAAATGAACTGAACTCAAATTCTCCAGAAAGGTGTGGGGAAGACATCTCACAAATGATTGATTCCCCCTATCGCCAAGGGGAAAAGCAGGAGCCATGTGATAAATTTTCAGGAGGTTCCCAGCCTCCTCCTTGTCAGTTTGTCCCCACATTTTGCCCAGGAAAGAGATAATGTTCATCTCTCCTCCTTAGAAAAGGTACTTCTGTTATTACTACCATTCTTCTAGCTACCAAAACATTCATTTTCCTACCTGTAACTTCCAAACTTTCCTAGCTTCTCCTTCTCCTTAAAAATAAAAACCCTTCTTTTAGTTTCCATTTCTTCAGCTACTCTTTTTTTACCATTTGTTATGGTAAAGAAATCAATCAAACTCCAAGGCTGCAATCAAACACAAAGCAGTTACTCATGTAAGGGTAGTTAGAAAACCGCAGAAACGTCGAGCAAACGTGTCCTTGCATTCCGCAAGGAGTGTGTTTTCCGTGATGACGCCAGAGACGATCAGCCCTGAGATAATCAGCTGGCTGGGTCACGCTGCCTCCTGAAACTCACCGAAATTAAGAGAGAAAGCTCCAAACCATCCATAAGGGAGATGGTTGAATTCGAGGGAGTTGGGTCACTTGCATCAGCCAACCATGCTAAACTTTCCCAAGACAACATGCAGCCCACAATTAGGCTTGATTTGGGTTCGGGAGAGGATGAAATGGGACAGCAGGAACATGCCACCATACCTACAAAATGGGTGAGAGTGCTTAATGCTTACTCCCTCACCCCTTCTTGAGGATTCCTACCAAACTAGACCGGTGGCCATTTTGGAAAGCAGTTTCGATTTCTCCCAGCAGGAAGAAGCCACCATTCCCTTCACCTCTTCTAATCTACAACAAGGGAATAAAGGGCCATAATGAACATTCTCAAATCGATAGATCAATACTTTCCTAACTCACCATGGTGGCACTAGATAATTTTACCTATCATTTATTAGATAAGCCAGCTGCTAGAGCAGGGTGTGGACAGAAGCATACTCGCAAGAATCATGCATTGGATTCTTATTCTTTGACTCTGAACCTAAAAACAAACAAAAAATACCTAACTTAAAAGAACCAGACCCCATTCCCAGGCAGCATTCCTCTGAAGACTCCAGGGAAAGTTCTCCCAAGCCACATTCTATAACCAGAGGTCAGGCCAGTAAGCCACATTGTAGTATTGAGTAGTATTCCTTGCCATCACAACAGGAGGTCAACTCCAAAGGGGAAGAAGGGGAATGGTCAGACATTAAAAAAAAAAAAATAGAAGAGACTGCATCTGACAGATTTTTTTAAACAGAAGTTACGTTATTCCTTTGTTGTCCCAAACAATTACCTTCTTAGCCATTGAGCCAATGAACCAGAGAGAGAAAAAACACTGGAGGAGATGCTCCCAGAGCTTCAGCAAACCACTTGAAAATCTGTCACATGGACCCTGCTTTCCATGGGTGAAAGGGAGAGTTAACCCATTGTTGGATGCCTGGCACACCAACCCCGAAGGAACCTTCTCAGTAATTAACAATGTTCCATTCTCACCTGTCCTGATTTCTGATTTGTTTTCCATGGGTTTTATCTTTCTAATTTCATTCCTTGCTGCACAATCTTTCCATGCTGCCTGTTTGTGAACTATTATTCCCACGTGTCATGGGTGTTACATATTCTTTGAAATGGACTTGGATGCTCCATTCTTGTGAGTTAAAAGTACAAAATGTGAATATTATTTACCAGGCTGGCACAACCCAGTTGTTAAGCAAGAAAAATTCTTCCAATTCCTGTGAAAACTGGGCACAGCATTTTCAGTTGGCTATAGGAGCTATGTGGCTGCCAGGTATGAGGAGTGCAGGCAAGTCATCACTATCTTGCACGTTTCTAGCATTTGCTACTTCCAGAGACACAATTCTTCATTTGCTGCACCAATGTTCTGATCAAGGACAGGTCATCAGGAAAAAGCACAACTGAAGTAATCGTTTTTTACTTTTATTGCCAAGGAACATCCCTGCTTCCTATGGTTTGTGTATCATGATTTATGATTCTTTCAACAATATAAATTCAGGACATTCCTTTTCTTCTCATTCATCAGAACGTTTAAGGGTGGGAGAAAAATACAGTTTTCTCACCCATTTCGCTTGAGTGTCCCTTAAAGAAACATTCCCAGAATATGCAGCTGCTCATGTATTCATTTATGTGATTAAACTTCCAACTTGCCTGCTTCAGTCTATGTTCTGCAGTTTTTCATACTATTGTTTCATTGGCAGCTGGTTTTTCTTTTTTTCTATTAGACTATAGATATTATAACAGGGCACAGAAGAAAAAGCAGTCTTACATCAATTGGTCACATCCATTTTCTTGAACTGCAATATGCATGCTCCAACTCTATGACTAGAGGTAGATAACTGTGGTGTGGTGGTGGTGTTTTCATTGGCAATGGTGTAATAGATTGTATCATTTGCTCACTCACTGCACTGTCATCTCTGGCTAGTGATTTTGCAGGTCTTTTGTAGTGATTCTAAAGGCAGTTTCCTGACTTTATGCAATTTCCAACCTATTCTAAAAAGTTGAAATTACTCTCCTAAGACTTAAGAGTAAGAGGAATCTTACTGGCAGTAAGAGCTTTAAACTAAAATATTATGGTATGGTTTTTATTTTTCGTATTTGGGGGCCCTTGCCTTTTGCTTTCTGCCCCACCCCACTTTGCTTTCTGCCACCCCAACCCCGGCCACCCCCACCACAGAGATGCAGCCCCAAAGAGGCTTTAGATTGGCCAGCTTAAAGGTACCTTCATGTGTTGCCTAAGATAGTGACCTGGAGATCAGGGCATTTCCATTTATACAGAATTCCCATACTTTGAGTAATGCAAAAGGGCAACTCCTGTGAATTCAATTAGGGTAGAGGACACCTAGGCCATTTTACACCTGCATTTTTTCCTGGGATTGTCCCAGGATCATCCCTGTGCATCCAAATGACACACAGGGTATCCCGGATGGAGGCAGGGACAATCCCTCCATTTTCCTGGGATAATCCTTAGGTGTAAAAAGGGCCCTAGTTATGAAATTAAATTACAATAAAGGTGGTTAGCCTATCATACTACCATCAGAATCCTTTCCTTGCTCATGTAAACGTTGCCAGAACAAAACAAAAAACATATTATACAATGTTCTAGGATGACGCCAAAAGAAATACAAACCACACATGTACAAGCCATCATGGCTGAGCTCCTCAATAACATAAACAGACTTAATTTTTGCTTTTGTTTATTTCAGATTGGTTACTGGAATGACATGGATAAATTAGTTTTGATTCAGCATGAACCTACAATGGGAAATGACACATCAGCTCTTGAGAATAGAACAGTAATTGTAACTACAATTATGGTAAGTTTATTTTTCTAGCATTTACAAGCCTGTAAGCCTAAGATTTGTCTGATTTCCCACTAAAGTAACTTGCCCATTCTGATATCGACAGGGGAGTGAAGGATGAAAGACTTTAATTATTTTAAGTGTGTCTTATCGGTATAATTTCCCCCCCCCCCTCAAATCAAATCAGGGCACCTTTTTAGATTTACTTTTAAAAGTGTAATTGAATTCAGATATTCAGTTAGCCTGTGACATGCAAGATAGTATATACAAAACTGGAAGGTTTTGAAAGGAGAAAAAAGCTAGTTTCTGTAATTTAGCTGCTTTCTGTAAATAACAAAACAAACTATATCCAATTTAAAAACTTGATGGGCATTGTAATTTGCAAGAAATGCAGGTTTCCAGGCTCTTAACAGCAAATACCTTTAATACATCCAACTAGCTAGCCCAGTTGAAAGCTAGTTATTTATTTCTCTATAGGGGTACAAAATACAAACACACATATTCTAACTAGCATGTCTTCTTGCACAAAGCCATTTTTTAGAGATTCGTTTTCTATTATTTTCAAATATCAGTACATCACTGAACCAAACACAGTAGTTACGATCCAGCTAAAGTTAAGCAATTTTGAGTCCTGTTGATTTCACTGCATAGAATAATGCTTGATTCTAGACTTGTATGCTTGAATCTCCCTTTATAATCAATAAGACATTTAAAAAAGTGTTTAACTTTGGCTTGGTCATAGCTAGCATGTTAATTATTAGTATATTAAAATGTAACAAATGCTCCATTTCTCAAAGAGTTCCAAGGAAATAAGCAAAACTAATTAACAACTGTCAATAGTTAAAAAGAAAGCAAAATGTAACCATTCATTTGCAACTATCAATAATAAAAAAGGCAGGGAAGCTATAGAGCTCGGAGCTGCTGCTTTCAAAGGAGGTTGTAGCTCTTGAATAGAGTAGCTTCGGAAGTCAGTAGTGCCCTTTAAATTTGATGTGTGTCAAAGCAGACTGGCAAAAGATGACCTTTACCTGACTAGTTTTTTTAAAAAAAAATCTACTTGGTTCACTGCCCTTTTCACATATCTCATTAGGCAAGATTGGGGGTTTTCTTTCCCAACTCTTTCAAATAAGGTTTGTCTTAAGCAATATGGAGTGCTTTACCTGGTGTTTCCTAACCAGATTTTGTTTTTAAATTTTAATTTTTAAAAAATTTGATGGTGAAGTTTGGGACTGGATTTTTATTCACAATTAGCTGTTGCATTGTTCGTATAATTTAGTATGGTGACACATTCAATGCATTCTGACAAATCACTTGTTAAGGATGATCATTCTTGGATGGAAAGAACTAACATTCTGTACAGAGTGTAAGCCTAACCTAATTGCATAATTCTTTTTTGCATGGGACTTATAAAAAATGTATCTTTTTCCTTTGAAAAAAAAGACACAGTAATGGAAAAATCATACTTCAGTACAGTCCTCCTCTTTTCAGCCTCTGATGAAGAATCCTATTTTAAGAAATTGATCAAGGAAGAAAAGAGTCCCCCGCTGCTGCGAACATTCCTAACTAAGGCTCAAGCATTAATCTCCAGTGTAGTAGCATTGAGCTATATTTTTCCATATGGATTTCTGATCCTCTGACTGGATGACCAGGCACTGAACCATCAAGAAAAACAAAAAGCTCTGTGACTATTCTGAAATGCCTAAAACAGATGGCATTCCATCTTCAACTTGGCCAAGCTGTGAAGAAAATGATGGGGATTTCAAGGCTCTCTCAGTTGAATTTTTCCTCCAATCTTTAAATTGAGGCTTTCATACATGTACAGTGTAAATGATTGTAAAATACTTCCAGGTTTAGGAGCAACTAAGTGGTGCTTGCGAAAAAGAAAAGAAAAAAGAAGTAGGATACTGTTTAAAGTGTCTGTCTCATTTGCAATGAAGCGTTTTGATATGCATAATAAATGTTATCTCTGCAAAAGAACTCAGCCAGTCCTAGGGCTGTAGTTTCATTTTCCAAACCAAGGCTCTGAATGAACTTTATGTAGCATGCTAAGGATTCTCGCAGCATGCCATTTAAGAATTAAAACCGTAGAAGGGGGTGGGGGGAAGCTGACTGGATTTTCATCCCTCCCCCTTCTGTTGTTTTGGGGCCAATGTAGCAAATGTCAGGGTGTAGGTGAAATTCACTACTCCAGTCATTCTTACCTTATTTTAAGCCATTCAGGTGGAGTGGTGCTTGCAATGTGTCTAAACCATTTCCCATTGCGATATATCAAATAAAGGAAATGCAGAGTTCATCCCTACATATAATCAAGACCAAAACCACAAGCTCTGGTTGAAGCAGAAACATTTCTTCCAATAGAAGGTTTCCTTCCATTAAAGGAAGAGTCCTTCTGTCAGAGGAAAGGAACCTTTGGATCCAACCCATTGCAGAGATAGCAGGGAAGATGGATATAGCACAGACCAGGACTTCACCAGGCAATATTAAACCACTTTACATCCCCAGAGGCTTTCAGCACACTGGAGGACACACACCCTCCACCCAATATTCCTGTGTGATTCCACTCACCTTAAATAATGGTGCTTAAATAATTTAAGTTTAGTGTATGGCATTCACTACACTTGAAATGAGACCAATGTATCCTGGACCACAAAATATACAGTGAACTCTGCTTATATCATATGTGTTTGATAAGCCAGATGCTTTTACTGTACAAAATTTGGGAGCCATTTCCTAAACATATTCCTACGTGACAGAAATCAATGTATGCCCAGTAAACATGGAAAAAAAGATAATGCTACTGTAGGAGATGGATGCCATTTCAAGTCTCATGAAAGCAGATGCAGACAGACAAAAATGGGAAGTTCTATGCTGAGAGTGTTGCAGTCCAAGTGAAGACGTGGTCTTTCCAGACATTCATTTTAATTTTTACAATTGCTAATTCTAGCTCTAAACTTTGTCTTGTTTGTAGTTTCATACTAAATCTAGTGGCTGGTGTATTCTGCACACTTTGCTTCAGATGTAATCTGGAGTTACAAGTTAATTGCCCAGATCTCTGCTGAATGTCTGCAAAGTTAATCCATGCTTTGGGTCAGGCCACTGTGTTATGCAGTTCTCAGCTTACTTAGAAGTCAGACCTGCTGAAGCCTTTATGCTATAGATGGAGCCCATGTGGCCATCACCCTTTCCTGCATTAAATAACAAGAAAGGTGGCAACAGTAAAGGCTCAATCAGTGCCTTAGCTCAGCGAAGTCTGAGACTTTCAGGTCCAGACATGGACCAACGATGCTTTCAGCTTAGGGCAGTCTGAAGGCTCTGCCGTGGAAAAAGCTATCAGTGGGCCAGTTCGCACAATCAAAATTAGCTGCCATGGCTTATTTAAATCACAGCATGTATGGGACACAATTTCCGTAATCACTGCCTGGCCATGGCTTGCCATGTCATCCAAACTTGGGAAGAATGGCTTGTTGGAGGGAGAAACAACACTCCAGTAACCACTGGGCTGTTGTAGGGTTATTGGTGGGTTGTTTCCCCTCCAACAAGCCATGCCACTTGGGATATGACAAGTCATGCCTGTAAGGTGGTTATGGAAATCATGCCCTTCACACACTGCAATTTAAATAAGCCACTGTGGTTTAAATAAGCAACAAAATGCCCATGTGAACTGGCTTCCTGTTCATAAAATCAAGTCGGTGGGAAGTGTTGTGGCATCTTTAAGACCAACTACTTTGTTTTGGATGAACTTTTTACCTTATTATTATCCATCTCCACATAACTAACAATTGTGAATCATCGGCCTTTTGTTTACACAATTATTCAGTAGCAAAGGCCAAGGTAGGAAGTGATAAGCCTAGAAAGGGTTGATACGTGATGAGTATCACTTGTGAACTGAAGTTATATTAGGTACTTAGAACTTATTGCATAGTAGTTCATAAGGACAGGCCATCAGACTAGATTGTATATTTTGAGTTTTATTTTTTGTGAACTGCAAAGAGAGCTTTGGCTACTAAGTGGTATAGAAGTAAAATAAAGGAATACAATAAATCAGACAAGTGCCACTTTTTGGTGTAGATTCATATAGCCACTTTTCTAGGTGGGTGCAGAGTTAGGTCTTTTTCAGTTACCCAGGAAAGAGAACATCACAGCATCGTTTTTAAAATTTCTACTGCATTTTCAGCTCTATGGCCCCCCACATACATTACTTGGAGGCAGATGGTTGCTGTTAACTTGCATCTCCTAACACATTTCCACAGCAATATGTAATGAAAAAACACATGACATTTCTTTGTCTCTGCTACACTTGATTGGTTGTGAGTGCTGGGGAATTGGTAATGTCATGATTTTACATCACACACAGCAACTATGTTACTGGGAGAAGTAGGTCAGCAGCAGATGCATCTTGCTGTACCATATGGATTGGTCTTCTGAACGCCTACTATATACTGGCTATATTCAGGAATAAAAGTATGGCCACCCATTTGCTGTCGACATAATGAATAATCACCTTGTAGGGACAAGATGAGCCATGTGAATCTACCTCTTTAGAGAGCAAAATGCAGGTTCAGGTCTAAAAAGCTTTGGTGACAGAGCAAGGAATAGACTTACTCCAACTTCCAGAGAGGATTGTGAAATCCAGACTAAATTCTGCAGTTTATTTAGGATGCATGCGCAGAAGCCTTGTGCTGCCCCATCTTTCTGCATGCCCTGAAACCTTGGGAAAGCAATGGATTGGTGTAATCATTGTCTCCTTGCTGCGCTGGAGCCCTGTTGCCATATGAAGTGAAGTCTCGTACAACCTGGAGAGATCAATTGCAGAGGCTTCCCATGCAGAGCAACATTGATGTTATTGCTTCACACACTGGAGATAACTGGAGCATGTGAGGCTAACATGGCCTAAGAATATCTCTGGTCCAAACTAACTCTTGTTCTGCCTATCTTTCTGGACCAGAAACCATTCCTTCTCAGCTTCAATGTAGGGATGTCCATTGCTTGGAAATCTGGTTCTTTTTTAGCTCGTGGCATTTATTTATTTTATTTATTTGCAATATTCATATACCACTCCCCATTCAAAATTTCAGAGTGGTATACAAGATAAAATATCGTAAAATGTTGTTCCCCACCTTGATCCAAAGGGAGAGGCGGGTAAGAAATAAATATATTATTATTATTATTATTATTATTATTATTATTATTATTATTATAAAATAAAAACAGAATAAACCAAGCAAAATGTACAGTGAACTGTGGCTGGTCATTAAGGAAAGGTTTCCTGGAATAATGACATTTTCAGGAGGCACTGAAAGGAATACAAAGTTGGCGCCTGCCTGACCTCCAGAGGCAGGGAATTCGATAGAAGGGAGGACTACCATGCTGAAGGCTTTTCCCCTGGTGGGCTCCAGTTGGAGGATGGGTCTTTGTGGAACCACCAAGAGCATGACCTCAGTGACTGGGCAGGTTGGTAGAGGAGAAGGCGCTCTCTCAGGTATCCTGGGGGGGGAATCCGCACATCGTTCTCAGGGCGCTTCCATCCGCCCCCAGTGCACCCCGAAAACGATCGTGTAACTTGCCTGTAAAAGAGACGTGTAAGAAGCGTCCTTGCCGGCGCCACCACCCAACTCCCTCCTCGCTGGCCGACTCGGAGAGCTCGGGGGATGAAGGCGGGGTGGAGAGCTTCTTCGGCTCTCCACTCCGCCTTCTCCAGCTGAGCTCTCCTCGCCGGCCGACGAGGAGGTCTGTGGGTGGCGGCGGCAGCTCTTCCTCAGCTCTTCTACAGGCAAGTTACATGATTGCTTTGGGGCCACACTGGGGTCGCTTAGAAGCGGTCTCGGTACGACGTGCGGATTCCCCCTTGGTCCCAAATTGTTTAGGACATGTGCCAGTTGCTTTGCATCTACAAGCTGAGCTGCATTTTTCTAGAAGGTTCTGCAATTTGTGCACTTTTCTGAGCAATTTGTGCAAATTGGGGCCAAATTTGTACATATTATGTAAATACAGCCATATTTGGGACAAATTTGGCCATAATTTGCAGAAAGTCAGCTGTAATCTGTGCAAATTGAGGCATAATTTGCGGAAATTCAGCCACAGTTTCTGCAAATGGCTCAGCAATTTGTGCAAATTGCAGAACCTTCCAAAAAAAAACTGCAAACGTTGCCGGAAAATCTGCAAACTGTCCCAACTTGTTACAGATTGAATGGGGTACCACAGTGGGAACCAAAACAAAGTCCGGGAGGGGGGGGCAAGCCTAGGAAAACTTGTTGAACTCCATTCCCCACAAACAGATTTCTCTGACATCCCTGTTTGAATCCTGGTTTCTAGTCCAGATTGCAAATGCAGTGGGATATGCTCTCATCCCCATAAAAGATCTCCACATCAAAACATTTTGGTATAAGAAGTGTTCACTGTATCATAGTTGAGTTGTAATTAATAGATGTGGCAGTTTTCAGGAACCGCTTAGCCATACATATTTACCTTTGAATTTGTAAATGTGATACTTACCTGTGACATCAGCACTGAATTTTGAAAGCGAAAAGTGGCCAAGTGTTGGTTTACGACAACAGCTTTGTCAGTCTGTTTAGCCACTTAAATAGTGATCCATATGATCATCCGCAGTATATCTGCAGAATCTTGTAAATGTGCTTTTTTCCTGTCACATCCCCATTTGAATTGAGTGATGTATGCCCCATTAGTGACCTCTTCATATTAAAGGAAAGTTAATTCAGTGCCAACGACAAATCAGTTTGTACTGATTAGCTCAACTTCTACATCTAACTGAATAGTTCCTGTGACTAGTAATGCTTGGCTTTTCAATCTGTAAAAGATAGGTAATTTATCTATTAATAAGTCTTTCCTGCATGGCATGCTTAATAAAGCACTTGGCAATTTGCTTGTTGTCCTCTCGTTTTGTATGTTCCTGTGCTTCATTTTCTATAATTCTACTTCAACGATAGACAGACATAGGATATAAGAAAATTAATTCATACTACTGAAATTAGTGTGTTTCGCATTTCCTTCTTTTGCAAAACAATGCATTCTCTGATTGTACAGTAAATGTGATTAGATTTTTGTTTTTTTAACTTAATGTGGAAATAAGAAATTACTCTTTTTTTAAAAAAAACAGATAAAAACTGAGCTTGGAAATAACACTTTAGTTAACATTTGTGTAGTATAAGAATTCTTATTTTAATGATTTAGAGGATTAGATCACCTGCAGTGTTCTTAAGTAATAAAGTCTAAAGGTGTGTGTGTGTGTGTGTGTGTGTGTGTGTGTGTGTGTGTGTGTGATTGTGTGTGTTAAAATATGAATTAATTCTTGAACGTCAGAGAACTGCACTGTACTGTGAACTGTGTAGAGTTCTAGTAATGATTAAGTATACAACTTGTACTATCCTGGGCCCCAAACACAACTCCTGATGTCCCCCAAAAGGTTTCCTAATAGATCAGAGTACTACAGAGTAAATACAAACAAATCCTCTCTGGGACTGCATATTATGGGCAACATGGGGTTGCTGCCTAAACCAGCATCTCCATTCTGAGTTCTTCTCCTTTTTAACATACAGGAGCGCATACTCATGTTGCAAAGTTATCAGGTGAATTGCCCCGTTCCCAGATTATCAGGGCAAGCATCCTGGTGTCGTCAAGATGTTTTGGACTATAACTCCCAACAACCCCAGCCAGCATGGCCAATGATCAGGGAAGGGCGGTGCCTCAGTGTGATAGAGCACATGATTTGTATGCAGAAGGTCCCAGGTTTGATCACCGGCATCTCCAGGTAGGGCTGGAAAAATTACTGCATGAAAGTGTAGAGAGCTGCTGCCAGTCAGTGTTGATAATACTGTTCTGGATGGACCAAGGTTCTGAGTCAGCTTCCCGTGTTCCTGTGATTATGGGAGTTGTTCGCCAAAACATTTGGCTGGCACAAGTTGCTTATGCCTATGCTAGGACAATGTTTTAGAGGTCCCATCTGATTAAAGAAATATCAGTTGATTTACGCTAAAGTCCTACAGACACGGTACCTGGAAGTAACTGCCATTGAACCCAATAGGACGTAGATATGAGGAGATATGCATAGGATTGCACAGTAAAGCTGCAATCCTAAACACGCTTTCTAGGGAATATATGCCATAGATTTACTTCTAAATATATAAATATATATATATATATATATATATATATATATATATATATATATAAGATTGTGCTTAACTGTATGCATTTTAATCAAGTGATTAATTGGTTAAATTTGCATATGAATAAAAACAGTGGATCTGCAGAAAGATGTCGACTTTGGCCACAATCCTACCAAAGTTAAGCAACTTTAAGTCCTGCTGATTTAAGTGGGGGCATTTGCTTTATCAGTTACCTTTCCTAAGCTGTGCTTTTCTTTTCGTTTCAAGCCACAAATGACTAACATGGACTTTCATGGACAAGCCAGCAATTTAAAATGTTTGTAGACTAATAGCCTGGTGGGTGTTTTTGCACGGATGACCTTTAAACCATTGACAAACATTTCCCCCATACTGTTCTCTAGAAAGTGCAAAAAATATTTTATCATTATAACTTAAGCACAGAAAACTAATGTGTCCAATTATTTTTAGATCTGACCATTTTTATAACATTCCCTCGTTTCTAATTATGAGCTGTGTACTGGCAGGATTGTGAACGATTTCTCTATGCTGACAGATCTGTTGTTCCAAACATCAAGCTGTGTTTTTAAATGTTAACCATTGTTATAGATATCTTGTTTATGTAAGCAAATCTTGTACCATTTTGATTATCTGTGTTCAGTACTTTGTTATGGACAATTTGAAATGTGGATGATCTGTGGAATTATATTACAGAAACCAGTTCCAGAGTATTCTGTTCTTACCATAATGAGACCTAATGGCTGGTGGATATCTTCCCAATGCTTGTTAACCTTTGCAGTCACCATGTGGAAGCAATAAAGTCAAATTGGGCTGCCAGATAGAACCCAACAAATAATTTAGCTTTTTCAACTAATAGTGGCTAGGAAGGCCATTGCTTGTTGAACTCCTTCATGTGACGTGGTGATGCTTCTTGATTTGTGGTGTGTACATTCATCCTGCCTTTGCCTCTGATTAACAGGTTTTACCGGGGATGGGTGGGGGGGTGTATTGTTTTAAAACCTCTTCAACCAGAGGTAACAGTACATCAAAAGAAATATATCACACACACACACACACACACCATGTAAATTAGACCTCTCTCAAAACTCTATAGGCTTCCAAGGTGTAAAAGCTATTACATCTTGCAAGACACTATTTTATTACCTCAGTGCTGGATTTCTACAAACATTTCAGATATTACAACACTTGAGAAGTTTCCACAACTGTAATTTAGACCACAGGAGAAAGAGGATGATCGAATATAATTCATTGCAAAAGGGATAATTTACTAAAAGGTCCATCTGTTTTGGCAGTTTTGGGTGTGTGTGTGTTTTGTTTGTTTGTTTTTTAATGTTTGAGCATTCAAGCTGGTATTAGTGGCAAGTAGTTGCAGTCACAAAGTCCTCGGAAGCAGATCTCAAAGTGCCATGAATAAAGTCTGGGTATACACAGGAGAATGAGGTGGTAGAAAGTTGAGGTATCAGAATGGATGTACCACATCAGGCTGCAGATGGGGGATCACTTTTGCTCATGTCGCATAGCAATGCCGTTCTTTCAAATTGTAGAAGTTGAGCACATGGAATATGAATCAAGTTTTGAATTACAGTGTACACATGGATGGCCATTTTCTGTGAACATCAGATATCCAGATTTGAATAATCCAGTGTATTGTGTGACAACCATACGGATCCATATGAGGTTGACTGCACAAAAACAGAAGTGTTCCTATTTAGGTAAATTCATCATCATGTTGATGTGTGGGCTGTTCAGCTAGGTCCTGAAACCTTCTGCCTTCAAGGAACACTTTCAGTATTGGTTTGTCTGCCAAGGAACTCCGGTGCGTTGCAGAGCAATTCTGAAGCATGTTCTAGGGCACACAATCAGTTCACAAGGCCATGCTCATGGGATTTCATCATTATCCATGGGAAATGAGGACGCGCTGTAGAACAAAACATTACCCTTCATCGGCACATTGCAGAAGAAAATTGGTAAGGGTGGATCAAGATGCCTTTCAAAGAAGAGGCTGTTAGTGATCTTCTAACTGAGGATTCCCTGATAATCTTCAAAAGAATTCCTGGATTCACATGAACATATGAAAACTGCTATTATTGATGGTCTTGTCCTCCAAAATGTGAATATTACCTGGGTTACATATTCCCAATGCCATTACTGACCTTGGGGTCCCATTTATCATGATTATGTACTAAAGACATTTAGAAGAAATTCTCTTGCTTTCCGAGTAGTTCCTACATCGTAGCTCCAGTAAATATCTGACTGATTGACATTTTGTCTGTGTATTATTACATAATCTATTTAGACATGACGCAAAGCTGTAAAGTGAGTGGAGCAGAGGGCTACTATGGTTATCCTTTGAAGATGCAACATTTGCCAACTGTTGCCACAGTTCAACCGAAATGAGAGTAGATGAGAAAAACTGAGGTGTGACTGAGGTACCATTATGAGGTAACTATTGGCAAATGGTGACTTTAATGACAACAACCTCTGTGCCTTCGGTTGATCATCAGATGAAGAGATGTGGCATTGTCAAATAATCCTTTTTATTAAATTCTAAGTCTAAAATATTTTAATTGATATGTCAGGTAATTTGGGAATACAGCTGCATAATGTAATTTCAGAAATCAGACATTTGATATGGTGTCAAAATTGAAATGATGGAAGTTTTAAATAGATAGTACTTTTCCCCTGAAACATGTCTGCATTTGCCCAAAATGGTTACACTGACCTTTCCGTGACAACTTGTGATCTGCGGAGAAGCCATAGTTCCACAGTCTTTGCATGCAGAAGGTCCCAAACTCAGTCAACAAAATCTCCAGTTAAAAAGATCTCAGACAGTAGGACATGAGAACTTGGAGAGCTGCTGCCAACAAGGATAGACAATACTGGGCTATATTGACCAATGGTCGGACATATAAGACAGTTTCATACATGTTGGGATTACATTCAAAAACTGTTCCTTTGTTACTGGGTCTGCCTTTGCATGGTCTTTGGGTATTTCTTAAGAAACCATTTGGGAACTGCTCACTGGAAACATGTGAGCAAGGAGACATTATCTCAGAAATCTAATGGAGATTTTAGTTAAATTATACTGAGGGGGAAAGAGAGCTTGGGGAATGAGCTATGAATGCTTGGAGGAAATAACTACTCTGATGATTTACCTTGTTTCTTTGGAAGATTGAAAGCAGCTAGTTAAACGATATAGCAAAATTGGTGAGGCCAAGAAATATAATTTGACTTTCCAGACATACAATTTCAAGTTCTAGATATATCTTTCCATATATTTCAACTTATGCTTGCTTTTTTTTTTAGTTCCCTTTGTGTTCTGTTATGTTAATGTAATAGGCAATGAAACTTCAAATATGGGACAAACCCTTCCCTTTTAAGAATGAGGGCTGGGTTTTGTTTATTAAATTATAAGATATGTGATCCTTTATTCAGTATCCCCAAAAGGCACCTATATTCAGGTTTTGGGAAAATGCAAAATTAATCTGAATAACAGATAACTTCAAGAAGAAAATAGTGGACAACTATACTGAAAAATAATGTGGTCCCTTTATTGTGTCATTCTTATTACAAAAACAGTATAGAATTTCAACTGAATAATTGTATAGCATCTATGGTTGGTTTTATATTGTAAATCATATACTACTCTTGGTTTCTAGAGGATCTCTTTTTCAATTTTGTAATAATTCAACAATATTTGATGTGACCTTTCATTATGACCCAAGTGATGAAGCAACGTGTTCCTTTGGACAGGCTACGCTCTATGTTTCTCTTTTACAGTTCTCCTTCTTTCATTGTAGGAAGCCCCATATGTTATGTGGAAAAAAAACAGAGAACTGTTTGAAGGGAATGACAAGTATGAAGGATACTGTGTAGACCTGGCTTCAGAAATTGCAAAGCATATTGGCATCAAATACAAAATTGCTATTGTCCCTGATGGAAAATACGGAGCAAGGGATCCAAACACAAAAATCTGGAATGGGATGGTGGGAGAGCTGGTGTATGGGGTAAGCATATCCATTTTTGATGCAGGCTTTAGCTTAAAGTTCTCATAAGCACAGTTTTAATGTAGGATTATATACCTTACAGTGACTGTCCAACTGTTTGGCAAATGTTGACGTTTACATGTGAATGTTGGCAATCCCTGATGAATAATCTAAATATTACCTGCAGGCTTTAATGGATATGAAAGGAATGCCAGCTGCACGCCAGAACCTCTTTTGTAAACTGTGCATGTATGTTCAAGAAGCGCTTGACCTAGAAAGAAAATTGCGTTTCCGTGCTGGAAGATACATTAAAACAATTTCCCTTTTTGATGGGTCATTTCTCAGAACATTTAAACTAGTGAATGTAAAATTTCCCATACAGTTCCCTTTCTGTCACTTAAAAAAGATGGAAATGCATTTTGACTCTACAAGTGAACCACTGGAGTATGAAAGTGTTCGCTGAAAAGCACATTGGCTAAGAAAAGCAGATTGACAAGGCCGTATTTGCTATCTCTGCCTTTACCCACCTTCTTTCCCATTGCTCAGAAGGGCTACAGATCAGTGGTTCAGCACCAGCTTCGCATTCAAAAAGTCCCAGCTTCAACCCCCTGCATTTCCAAGGGTGCTTCCAGATAAGGCTTTTATGTCACCATCACCTTACCTTGCCTCATTCCTGGAATTTTATTGGTGGTTCATACGACAGTGTCTTCATTTTGGAACACCACCACCCCACTGCCTCTTCCATCTTTCTTTTGCTACAGAAAATCTATTAAGAAAGAACAGGATAGCTGAACATTGCGTTTTAATTAGTAGCACTAGAAATTTTCTGAAATCTGGAAGCATCCCAGAGGAGGAGGAGGAGGAGGAGGAGGAGGAAGAAGAGGAAGAAGAGGAAGAGGAAGAGGAAGAAGAAGAAGAAGAAGAAGAAGAAGAAGAAGAAGAAGAAGAAGAAGAAGAAGATGATGATGATTTTGAGAACATCAGTGGAACTTACTTTCAATGCTTTTGAGGGAAAGATTTCTGCCAGAAATGCTGGAGAGCCACTGCTAATCATTGTTGACAATAATGAACCAGATGGAATAATGGCCACATTTAGTTTAAGGCAGCTCCCTGTTCCAGTTTCAGGAGATTGTGCCATCAGCCAATGCTGCGTTATCCCTCGTAAGCTCTAGGCTTGTGGAGGCATACACCTCTGTCTAGATGGGAGCCTTCCTCTGCTGTTTAGGAATTCTGAGGAGAGGGGAGCTTGTGGCTGGAGATGTGTTATGGATCAACAGGTTCATTAAGTGAACCATTGGTGTTCTTTGTCCTTACACTCTTTTAATATCCATGTATAGGGTGGAAGGGGGACATATTTGAAGCAGTCCTAATTCTGCAATATCACATCTTATTTTTATTTATTTTTATTAAAATAAAATTTCAATTTAGACTGATGTATAGCATGCTTATGCATGTTTACTCAGAAGTGTGTCCCACTTTATAAAATGCTGCCTACTCCTGGGTCAATATGGATAGGATTGTAGCCTAAGGCTGAAATCTTAAACACACCTTCTAAAGAGTACGTCCCATTAAAGACCATGGGACTTACTTATTTATTATATTTATATACCACCCCATAGCTGAAGCTCTCTGGGCGGTCTACAACAGTTCAAAATGGTAAACATTAAAAAGTATATAAAAATTTTTAAAAAAATCAGAAACATGAAACATCAGTATCCATTTAAAAACAACAATTCTGGGGTCCATTAAAAACAAACTTAATGTTGTTAAATGCTGTTAAAATGCCTGGGAGAAGAGAAACGTCTTGACCTGGTGCCGAAAAGATTAGAATGTTGGCGCCAGGCGAGCCTCATCGGGGAGATCATTCCACAGTCGGGGGGCCACCACTGAGAAGGCCCTCTCCCTTGTTGCCATCCTTGGAGCTTCCCTCGGAGTAGGCACTCAAAGGAGGACCTTAGATGTTGAGTGCAGTGTACGGGTAGGTTCATAAGATGATGGTGTTACTTACAAAAACTTAACTCTGGATTTAGTAACTAAGAGGAGATGAAATAATCTGGCAGATATTTATTATTGAGTGTGGTATGATGAAGAAATATAGGGGAAGGTGTGTCCAGTAAAATGTGAAGTGTGGGTGCTCATTATGACAGGTCTCATAGCTACACCCCTAAAGAGATTCTGAAAATTCAAGCATCTGTGTTGATCCATATCAACAAACCTATTCTAGGGATTCTCATCTCCAGCAGGAACAGGTCTTTTGTAAACCGCCTAGAGAGCTTCAGTTATGGGGTGTTATAAATGTAATAAATAAATAAATAAGCTAATGGGTCTTAATTGTCTAATTAAGACCAAGTCACCCCAAAATACTTTGCATTACAACAGACATGGCTCATAACTATATAGTGTTCCTGGGAAAATTAATTTCTCCCCTTCCAGCTACTGTGAGGATTACAGCTAAAATCAGGAGGAACATGGAATTCTGCTGTGCTGGGATGACAGGTGGCAACAGCATCCCTGCCATTCAAAAAGTATGGTCCATGCATCCGCTGGGTGTGTCAGAACCTTCTAATTGCTTTCTCCTTCTTTTAATTATGGATCTGGCAAAATAATCCAGAGCAGAGCTAACAGTAGCCAAAGGAAAATTTGGCCTGTAAGAATAGCTCAATTCTTATGTAGTTTCCGACATCTGTGCCCACTCCATTCTACAAGACTCCTGTATTCCTACTTGCAAGTTACATCATTCTTTCAAAGAACGATCAAAATGAAGTATTTTCACTCAGAACTAGAGAGCTAGGGGTTCCTTGCTGTTTTCCTTATATATCAAGATGACCAAAAGATTACCTGCACAATGCTACAATCTTTGGTGATGAGCGTATTCACCAAAGTGTTTTTGAGAAATGAATGCTGTTAGCTACCTGCTGCAGGTGTTCTCAACAGCTCCAGCAGTCAACTCCAGTTAAATATTCATTCTTTTGCTATGGAATGTTATCCGTTCACTGTGCGACAAATAAGGTGTCCATTACGCATTTCTGTCAATGTCTAAGAATGAATAGGAATCTAAAGTTCAAATGATATTTTGCTCATCTTTCTCAAAATGAATTTTTCAGAACAAAATAGATACTGTGCTTTAGAGCTTACCTTTGTCTTGGATCTGCAGATGTAATGATATACTTTTCTTTACTGCTTAGCCGATGGGGGAAATGCTGATAACGAGACTTACTTATTATGATAAATGTATTCATTCGCTCATAAAAGTTAAAAATTTAACATGCGGGTGGTTAGGTGCTAGACCCTGTAAAAGCTCTGCAGTGCTAAAAGACATTTATATGCAAGCGCAAAACACCTCAATGCCGCATTAATGTTAGGCTGTGCTCTGCAAGCACAATGGAGATGTACATAGGATGCAGGGAGGTGGTTATTTCAAGATAAAGATAATGACGTAACACATATTAGGGATATAGCAAGTATATGAAAAGTGGTGTGGAATCGGGGTGGAGGGAGGGAAGCACTGAAAATGGTACAGCCACTTTCAAGGCAGGTATTTGAGTCTGGATTGGATTGGGGAAAAACCCTGCTTCCCTTTGCAAAGGGGGGTAGTCAGGGTGGGTGGGGGGCAGACCCACTACCACAGACTGGCTAGTTGCCCAGCTGACTGCAAAACGTGAAGTTGTGTTTTTGAGTATTTTCATGCCAGAAGAATGGGATTCCGTCATTTTTCCTGCGCATAGCAAATCCCTTCAGCCTGGCAAGAAATGATGCTTCTGACCATCCTCAGAGGCACCATTTCAGGTTCCAGAGTTTAGTGGATAGGTCAGCCTGTCTGTGATAGTGACCCATCCTACCATCAGTTAACTCCCTCCTATTCACTAGCAAAACCACTTCAAACTTTTCAAGTATTTGCAAGCTATGCTTATAAAACTTTGTTGATTTTTGAGAGGAGTCAAGGCAGGTTGCCCTCCCTTAGCGTGCATGCAAAAGAACCCAAGTTCAATCTCTGCATCTCCTGTTTACAGATCGCAGGAAGAGAGCCGCTTATAAGGATAATAAGACAATTCATAGGAAGCTGCCCTAATATGGAGTCGGACAATTGGTCCCTCTAGCTCAGTGTTGTCTACACTGACTAGCAGCAGCTCTCCGGGTTTTTTGACAGGGCCCTTTTCCAGCCTGTACTTAAGTTTCCAGGGAATGAACCTGAAACCTTTTGCATGTAAAGCACATGATCTTATCACTTAGCAACCACAATGCTAAACTGCAATTATCTGACAATATGAAGCAGCTTCCTGAGTGTATCTGTTTCATAGGGGGAATATCTATAGCTCAGGGGGAGAGCACAGCCCTTGCATTCATACAGTTCCAGGTTCAGTTTCCAGTGCTAGGAAAGATCTTCATCTGCAACCCTGGAGATCCACTGCTAGTCAGAGGGGACATTGCTCGTCTGGATGGACTGATTGTCTGACCCAATTTAAAGCAACTTAATACAAGAGAATTAGATAGCTCCTGTTACATAGATCTCCAGGTTCACTTCAGAATTCTCACATGCACATGGCATTCTTTGACCAAGGTAATTATGAGAACCATTGCTTGGTCTCCAACACATCCTTGCTGCATTGGTATCCACAATGGCCATTCATTTTATGTAGGGGGGGGGGAAATCTCATCCAATCGTTTGTTTCAAAACTACTTGAAATGCATTATGTTTCTCTAATCTGTATTTGCTTGGATTCTCCTTCTCTTACAGAAAGCAGAGATTGCTGTCGCACCTCTGACCATCACTTTGGTACGAGAGGAGGTTATCGATTTTTCTAAGCCCTTTATGAGTCTTGGCATATCCATTATGATCAAAAAGCCCCAGAAATCTAAACCCGGAGTGTTTTCCTTCCTGGACCCCTTGGCCTATGAGATCTGGATGTGCATAGTCTTTGCCTACATTGGGGTCAGTGTTGTCCTGTTCCTGGTGAGCAGGTTTAGTCCATATGAATGGCATACAGAAGAGCCAGAAGATGGCAAAGAAGGCCCCAGTGACCAGCCTCCCAATGAATTTGGCATCTTCAACAGTCTGTGGTTTTCCCTGGGTGCCTTTATGCAGCAAGGATGTGATATTTCACCCAGGTTTGTATCAAATTTTATTGTTGTTAGCTTTTAAATGTGCATTTTATCATCAATGGTAAGAATACACCCAATACATAAAAGACACCCACTATCATGTTAAAAGGTAAAATTCCTGGTCGGCCCTAAATTCTCTCTTCTGTCTATGAAGCAGTTCGGATTGATTGTTTCACTATCCACGTGAAGAGCTAGGTTGGATAATTTTAAAACTTCCATACATTTCAGATTCTTGGTTGTGCTTGATCCACATGTATTTGTTCTTTTTTAAAAAGGGGGGGGTAAGTGAATGGTTTAAGGCAGGGATAACTAGTTAGGACCTCCTATGGTAACAAGACTGGCCAAATAAACATTTCTAAGAAAAAGAAAAAATGTTTTTAAGTTGTACAGAGATAGAAATATTTCCCTTTTTAATGTTTCGTCTCTGTTTTAGATTTTGGGTACAATGGGTATGTAGTATGTACACACTTGTGCGTAGGTGCTTCGAAACAGGGAAGTCCTTACAACTACGTAACATCAATATTATTATGGCACATGCTCTATCAGGGAAGTAATTCATGTGTTCTGAAGAGTAGACTATGTCCACAAAATCACAAGTATTGACCAGCTCCCATCTGCAATGAAGCCAGAGGCCTCTGTATTATATGAAGGTAATGTGAAAACATTCTCACATAGTGTTCCCAGTACATTTCAGTGTAGCTTATTTTTTTTCCATTTCTTCAAGCAAAATACTACCAAAAGGTAATATGGACAATGCAGCAGTTAGAACATAAATTAGAATGAGAATTTGAGGGGCAATTTTGTTCCTAGAGAAATTAGTGACACAACTTTCATACATTTTAATAACTCTGAAGTATAGGCTTAGGCTATTAGTTACACTCAAGTTCTGTTGAAATAAATGGGACATTACTTAGAATTTCTTTTCAAGGGTTTTTGGTTTTGTGCTGAAATATGCATAGTGGAGAATTATTTGTCAACAGGCATACAAAATATATGAAAATTAAAAAAAAAAACATATTTTTTTTTGCTATTTTTGTCCACATGCTCACAAGAATCCCCAAAGGTCTGTTGATTCCATTGGGAAAGTTAGCACAACTAACTTCCTCTAAATCAGGACTACTATTATTCATTTCTAGGAAACCTTGGTCTAAGAAATTTGGCAACAGGTGGCAGCACAGAACTTTAGGTATTTTTTTGTCTGTATGGATATAGACAAAAAGTTCGTGGAGCTGAAGCATTTATATCTAGTGCAGTGATAAATTTTCAGGTGTGAACCATTTTGGCACAGAAATCTGGGCTGGCATGGATGAAATGTTCACTAAATTCCCCCTGAAAATCATCCTGAAAATCATTGCTTTGATCTCATTTTTTAAAAAAATGTGTTCTTCTTGCTGCTTACGTGATTTCAGTTAATCCAGGATTACATAGCCAATGTGATGTCAAAATGGTGCCACATAACTCATCAGATTTGGTTGTTTACATTGCAATGTAGAATGTTACTGAGGGCAAACAAAGCCCTCACTATGGATGGAGGGGGAAGACATTGCTAAGACATCAGGCCAACACACTCTGTCATAGCAAGACAGTGACCCCCAGCCTAAAGGTCTTGGAAACTGGCCCAATTATTCCACCTCGCAAAAAAAAACATTGCATCCCCCATTCCTCCTATGCCAAAAAGGCATATGGCAATGTTCATGAATATCAGCTGAACTCATTTTAGAATTGAATAATTTCCCTCAGAATTTTTAACAAACAATAATGTCAAAATGAAAGCACAATTTATCCTAATTTTGTTGTCATGTTTCACAAAACTGGTAAATTTTCATGAGTGCAAAATATTCATTATCTCTGACAGTTCTCTCCCTCTCCAACCTTAAATTCATCCTTATTTCTTCTCCCTTACCCTTGCTACATTTACCTCTTTGTACTCCTCCTGAAGATCTGCACTGTCCTGCTGAAGAACATGATTGCAGAAACATGTGGAGTGAGTGATCAGGTGATCTCAAGTAGCTGGCCGGTTCTTGTCAAGGAGTAAATACAGATTCCGTCATCACTAAATTGGTCCAGAACCATTCTTTGTTTAGTCGGGAGAGGCAGGAAGCACTGCTTAACATGGTCTTACTTCATGCTATGGTACAAATAACTGGCGTAAGAAAGCAAGTCCAAAAGATCCATTTCATTGCCAGTACCTTCAGTGAATTCATTTGTATGGTGTCCTAGTAAGTATCCATAGAATCATAGCACAGTAGAGTTGGAAGGGGCCTATAAGGCCATCGAGCCCAACCCCCTGCTCAATGGAGGAATACCTGACAGATGGCTGTCCAGCTGCCTCCTGAAGGCCTCTAGTGTGGGAGAGCCCACAACCTCCCTAAGTAATTGGTTCCATTGTCGTACTGCTCTAACAGCCAGGAAATTTTTCCTGATGTCCAGCTGGAATCTGGCTTCCTGCAACTTAAGCACGCAGGGGTGAGCATAGAGCAATGTGGTTTTGGCAGACGTAAGGTTACGTTACCCAGTAATTTAAAACTTTCCTGCCATCATGGGACCATTTTTACATTGACTTGTCTGCCAAGAAACCTTATGTTGTGTAGAATTCTGAGGCATATTATAAGATCAACTCTCAGACCAACCGGAGTCAGGCCTTTGGGGTCTCACTGTTGCCCTATTCAATGCTCTCCTGGGGCTGTGTACTGAGAGGAAAAGCAGCAGCTGTGGGCAAGCTGTCATTCAAGAAAGTTTTCCTGCTATTGTTGACCTTCTTGCTGATAAATTTGCAAGGAATCCCGTGATTCCCCAGAACAGAGTTTGAAAATCATTGCGCCTATCACCATAGCCACTGCTGCTTCTCTTAAGGAATAGAAATTTAAATCTTGTTTGGCGTTCGTATGTCACACTGTATCCTGGACTGAGCATTGGACATTAGGAGAACCTTTATTAAATAAAACATTGAACCTGTTGTGTCTCACTCCCAACTCCTGTTGCTTGGTTAGTAAATTTCCTGTCATGGTGTCTCTCACCGTCTCTCTCTCTCTTTCTGTCTTCTTGACACAAGAGATAGGAAAATATGCATTCTCTTATTCATGTTTAGATCCCTCTCAGGTCGCATAGTTGGAGGTGTGTGGTGGTTCTTCACACTCATCATTATTTCATCATACACCGCTAATCTTGCTGCTTTCTTGACTGTTGAGCGGATGGTCTCGCCCATAGAAAGTGCAGAAGACCTTGCCAAACAAACTGAAATTGCATATGGAACACTGGACTCTGGGTCAACAAAAGAATTCTTCAGAGTAAGTTGGCGTGTCTACTGGGGCCAGGTTTCCCCATGCTGCGTGGAAAGTGTTCAGAATGCAGCCAGAATAATGATGCATTACAGATATTCAAATTTGCGGTCTGCAGCTCCCACAATATTGATGTTACTGTTTTTGACTCCAGTCCCACTTGTTAGCATTTGCAATCATTTTAATTTGTGGCAAATATATTGATCTTCCTGCATCAGGCAAGGAATTACCCTAAAGGGCTGTGGAATCAGAGGTAATTAAAAAAGCACTGCTTTGCTGGTTCATAGCAAGCCATAGTAGTGAGACAAAAGGGAACATGGCCAGATGTATGATGGTTAAAAGGGGTGTTTAAGGTTGGCTTCCGTTTATAGATTCTGTTGCAGGCTCTCTTTCAGGAAATGATGTGCAATAATAATAATAATATGTCCAGCCACTGTATTAACCAAAAATGGCTGCTTTACAATAATATAAGTCTGTGGGGTATTATTTCAGTGGCTCAACCACCTACATTCATTTTGTACATCTTTCGGTTCATGGTGGCTAATTTAGTTTGCTCTGCTACAGAGATGTAAAAATTACCTCTTTCTAGCACCTTGGAAACATACATTACTAAGGCCAAAATCCTATGAAGATAGTTGATAGCCTCTAAACTCGGAGGCTGCCAAGTATCCAATGTAGGGCAGAGGTGATCTTTGCCTCTGTTCTCCAGCTGCCCTGCATTTCTGCTAGACGGGTAATTTGACCCATCTGGCATTGGGGCTTTGGAGTGGGAGGGAAGGAGGCTGGGTCAGCCATAGAAAAATCATATGGATGATGCCCCAGTCTCCATCCTTCCCCACCCCCAGGAACTCCCGTTTTCTCCGCGCTCCATTTACCGAGCACGGAGAGGGAGTCGCCACAGTTTTCTCTGCTCTAGCTATGTGTGGGAGGGGGAGGGCTCTGACCTCATAGCCAGGAAAACGAATAACCCTTTGGCCCCCTAGATGTTGCCTTAGGTCCACAGGATTTCTATCTCCAGGCATTTATGTCCCATTGATAGCAGTGGGAGATTTAAGCATGTTCGCACTTCTCACACATTGAAACTTGAAAGTGTTCAGCTTAGGCTAGATCATGCTCATTGCCATTGAAGGAAGAGTCTGTGAATACTGGAAACAATCCACCAAAGCTAAGCCCTCCCACACCTCTTCGATTTCAGTAGGATAGTAAAGCTTGAGGCTGCAATCCTAAACCTGCTTTCTTGGGAGTAAGCCACATTAAACTTATTGGGACTGACTTCTGAATAGACACATTTAGGATTGCACTGTAAATATTTTTCACTGATATCAATGAGAGTTTACTTTCAAAATATGTTCTAAATTTAAATAGGCACACATAGTTCTGTCAAATTATGTAAGGACCATGAGACAGTGGCTTGGATGCATTACCTTTTGGGAATACCTCTAAGGGGGCTTCCATGGGAAATATTGGAAGATTGACAAAGTCATAGGACACAAACCAATGGGATTTCCCCCTTTATACCCCACAGGATGTCAGGACCTGAGCCTGCACTGGGTCCTGAGTGTAAGATCCAAGGGATGCCTCTTGGTGACTCATTGTGGTTGTTCAGTTAGTGTATGCCTGCACTCGGCTCTAGCCAAAGGAAGGAACTGTAGAAAGATCAGCCTGGCCAGAATGTTAAGCCAGAGCGAGTCATGTGATACTTTCCTGACCCATAGAAAAGGTTCCAGATGGAACACTGCTCTGAATAAAACTTCCTTCTTTCTTTTACGTGTACTCTGAGCTACACATGCCTATTTGCACTGGTAACTGTTGTCTTTGTGCAGGTACTGACTTTACTTTTCTTTCCATTCCTTCAATGGTGGGGATGAGGGCAGAGATATGCATTTTTCAAACAATGGCATGGATATAGAGAAGTCTCTGGCAAACCGCCTCAGAGCTGATCCATCAAACAAGCATTTTCAGGCTTGCATATGGCCATTTCCAAAGTGCTGATCTTCAGCTGTTTGCTGGTCCCTTCTCTTCACTTGACCTAAGCACATGAGGAAGACAAATCCAGACTGGAATTTGCCTTTACATGGCATGACTGAGAGGGGCTCAGGCAGCCACCCAAGTAGCTTCCTCCAGCTGTGGCTGGTTGTGAGTGATCTGAAGATGGGAGAAGCGTTGCATGGGGAAGTTGTGCAGTCTGTTTGCACAGCTACAGTCTGCAACTTTCCTTGAAAGGTCCCCTTCATTTCTGGGTGTTGCCAGCCAAACATGGAGATGACACAGATTTTTCTAGTCTGTGTTGAATTGTCATTTCCAAAAGCCACACTTCTCTTCCATTAACTCTGGCACTAATTAGTGTCACTCTCGTATTTATTTATTTATTTATTATTTTATTACATTTATATACCGCCCCACAGCCGAAGCTCTCTGGGCGGTTTACAACAATTAAAAATAGTAAACATTAAAAGTATACAAAAATTTAAAAAACATAAAAACAGTATAAATTTCTTCTGTTTGCTGTGGATCCTTTCTTGACATGACTTTAACAGGAATGTGCATAAAATAGTTAAGTAAGCAAGTATGTGAGGGGCTAAGCCATGTCAGGACTGCAGCATCTTCCTATGAGAGCATCTAATGCTATCAAAAGGTATCTCTTTCCCATTGTGGAAAGATCAATAAACCTGACTCCTGATATATTACGTGTTGTGACTTTTATTGTATCTAATCTCCTTTTAATTTCCTTCAGAGATCTAAAATAGCAGTGTATGAAAAGATGTGGGCATACATGAGCACAACAGACCCATCAGTGTTCGCTAGGACTACGGCTGAGGGAGTTGCCCGGGTGCGCAAATCCAAGGGCAAGTTTGCCTTCCTCCTGGAGTCCACCATGAATGAATACATTGAGCAGCGAAAGCCATGTGACACCATGAAAGTGGGAGGAAATCTGGATTCGAAAGGCTATGGCGTAGCCACACCAAAGGGTTCTTCATTAAGGTGGGTGGAATAGTATAACAATATAACATGTGTTGTTATAGTATTCCACCTTCCCTGATGCCCCTGATCTAGTTCTTTTTGTGTTGTTCTGTGAACATGGTATGTTCTTTTTTTCTTTTTCCATTTCATATTATCGATCGACAAGGAGGTAACTGTTTCTGATAACAATCGGTGTGTATCTATCAAGGCCATATAAAAACCAAACAGGTTTAACATTGCTTCCAAGTTTTCCCAAGCCGGTTCCGTAACACCATTCATTGGCTTTTCATTTACCAAATTCCGTAATATCAATCATTTAACATTTATGGGTTGAAAAAATATTAGATGAGAAGCTGCTTGCCCCACCTTTGTTTCAAAAGAACAGCATTAGGGAGACAAAACCCTTGCAATCCTATACATGTCTACTCAGAAGTAAGTTCCAGTGCATTCTATTAGGCCTACTCCCATGTAAGTAAGTATAGGAATGCAGCACCAACCTGTAATCCTATACACACTTACCTGGGAGTAAATCCCATTGAACTCAATAGGGCTTACTTCTCAGTAGACACATATAGGATTGCACTGTAAAGCATGTTCTTATTTCTACAATATTTTAGAACCTTACCATTTTTACTGCCAGTATTATTGCTGAAATATGTGATTTCAAAGCCACCCGTACATGAACCTTTTGAAAACTAGGATGTAAAATTATACTTATATGACTTTACTAGTTGTGCAGTGCACTCCTTTATATGTTTACTTAGTTGTAAGTCCTAATGAGTTCAGTGTGATTTACTCTCAGTGATTGAGTATTGGACTGCTGCCTTTATACTCACTTACCTGGGAGTAAACCCCATTGGGGAAAAAAATATAAGACTTACTTCTCAATAAACATGCTTAGGATTATGCTGCCAATCTTTGTTTTTACATAGCAATCAATTTGATTCAGGTTTGTATTAAAAACTTTGATAACTTGATGAGATAACTCAAATCCTTTTGAACAATGTAGCTTTGGACGATTTTAGGGTTACAAAACATGTCATGTCTATAGTTTTAGTGAAAAATTAAGATGTCTCATTTTACCAAGGAAAACGTGAAATGACCGATCGGTCCATATCATTCCCAGTCAACTGTGGGCCAAGCTACATGTTACCGCAAGTATGTTACTGCCACTGATCCATGTCTCGTCCCTGCAGGTCTCAGTAACAACTACCTAAAGCAGATGTGTGATGTAACACCAGTCTTTCTCCATCCCATTCCACTTCATGAGTTGCTGCTTATCGGCAATGATGGGTAAACTCCCCAGATCCCATCCAGATTGCAACCAACAATGGAACATGCTTGGGAAAAGTTTTCCTCCCGCTCCCCAAGAGTTCTGAATTGATTTGTAATTGGCAGCTCCAGTTTGTGAGCACCTCCAATCTATTTCCCCGTAAATTGGCAAGCCCCCTTACTTGATGGCTGTGGTGCAGCTCTCCTACAGCTCCCAGCGGTCAAAACAGCTCTCCCCCACTTCCTCCTTGGTTGGTGGTTCTCCCTTCTACCCTCTGCTACTCCTCAGGGGTGTCAGAGAAGGAGGGACATCTCTCCGCTCCCCAGTGCCTATAACATTTCTTTGGCACATTACAGGCACCAGTTTCCTGGGATGTTTCACTAGTGAGCTCCCTGTGAAAACAACATCTCCTAGGACTGCAGACACCTGTAACCTTAGCAGTGTTACAGAAGCAAAAGAAGGGGAAGTTCTCCAAGTCAAAAAAACACACACACACAATGGAGAAGAGCTCAGGAATCATAAGAATTGCCAAGGTTTCTGCTCCTAGGTAAGGAATTCCAAACTTTGTCAACACCTCTATTTCCTGGGGGAATGGCATTTAGAAAGGCTGCATTGAATTGCCCCATCTCTGCTTTTACAAAACATTGGGAGTCACAGGCAGGTGATATGGACGAGCATCAGTCTCATGCTTTAAGGTAACATGTAACATTATACTTATCAGGGAAGTACTAATTTTGGATAGTACTAATTTTGGATAAGACAGTCAGTGGGGCCCAAATATCACTAAGAGAGAGAGAGAGAGATTTTCTGTTTATGTCATTGAATCTCTGTAGACCTACTTTCATGTTCATAACTTTGCTCATGGTGATGAAATCCTTTCATCAAGATCAGAATCTTCTCTTATATCTAATGAGACTTTTATTTCTGAGTTGAATAAGTTTGACTTCTATTCCCAGACCCGTCCCCTCCCACGCACTGATCTCCCGAACTCTTTTCCTTCCCACTTCATTTATCAAGCCTGCATTCCAGCAGCAGCAAGCTACAGGAAGTGGGGAGAGAGGAGGGAGGGAGGGAGGTCTCTCCCCTCTCCGACAGGCTGTGCTCCATGCCAGGCTGTAAGTAGCCCCTGGGATATCTAGTTTTCTCCAGTGGCTACTGCAAAGTCAGTAGGCTTGGGGCAAACTATATTTTCCAGGTACTACTTGTGGCTTGGTGTGCTGCATAGTGCCATGCCAAACAGCAGAGCAGGAGGAGAGGGCTCTCTCCCACTCTCCCACTCTGCTTGCTCCTGCCAGAGTGCCATTGCTACCACCACCAGAGAAGGAACGGAAGAGACCTCCCTCCCTTCTTCCTCTTGCTGGGGCTTGCTGCAGCCAACAGAACATGCATCTCTGGGTCACTCATTCGGTAGGATTGGGAAGGGTGAGTGAGTGCATCAGTGGATGGCTGGAGAGAAAGGGGACCAGGAGGTAGGTGGACAGGAGGGCTCTTATGTTCTCATGGAATGAGAGCAACTGGTTTCTGAATGTGGCTTGGCTTGGAAATAAGTCTAAACTATTCCCTTGTTTTTTGGGATGTAGCTTGGCTTATTTCAAGCCAAGATGTGCAGCGCTCACATATCACTACTTATATCTAGAATCACTCATGATTCTCTTCATTTCAGATAAACAGAGGGATGAATTTTCTGAACCCCTTCCTATTTCTTTTTATTTCCACACCATATAGCCTTGTTGAACCAATTTTCAGTATGGATTTCACGATCCTTATCAGCAAATGGAGAAGGGAAATGCAAAGTATCTTTTTTTTGGTTTTGGCCAAACTTATAGGCCATGTAAGATTGGACAAAAACACAAAAAGTATTATAGGGCCACACTATAGATCAGATGTTTCTCTCCCACTTCCTTTCCCACCATTTTTTTCTGACATCTTTGGCCTAATCTACACCAAGCAGAATATGGCACTATGAAAGTGGTATGAAAGCGGTATATAAAAGGCAGGAGCCACACCAAGAAGGGTATAGCAGCATGAAAGCGGTATGAAAGCAGTATATGGTATGTGTCAATGGGCCCCAACAGTTGTCAGTGCATTTCAATACTGCTATAAAGCAATAGTGTGGCTCCGGCCTTTTACATATTGCTTTCATAGTGCAATATCCTGCTTGGTGTAGATTAGGCCTATGCCTCACTGTACAAAAGTTGGACATTTATGATAATAGATTCCAAAATGAAAGCCATTGGCTGCATGAGGATAACACTATTTGCATGCAAAGTTTGGGCTCCTGATAAAGCATGCCACTTCTACCCATTGTTGTTTTTAACTAGTTAGCTAATGCATATTTCTTTATTTGCAAAATCATTTGTAGATATGGTGAGTCTAGTTTGGTGGCTACTTCTGGAATGTCAGCATTGGCATTGCCTAAAATTTGTGCATTTGTGGTGTGCAGTAATGTTTAAGTCATGGGTGGACAACATGCAGTGTCAGGGGCACATGCAGTTCCCCCAGTCTCTTTTGGAAATGCTAAATGTGCTGCCAAATTTTAGCAGCGTGGCAGTGGCAAAAAGCCATGATTTTGCTGTTAAACAAGGCATGTGGGGAGTGTGTGCCTTGTTTTAAACCAAAAATTGTGCTTCTCACTCCTGAAAGTAGTTGTGCAACCTCTTGTGCAAGCAGAACTTTAGTTGACTTCTCCCCTTGTGCATAGTTTGGAACCTAGTTTCCGCTAGCACAACATTATTCTCGGTGGCAGAATGACATTGTCGGATACTGCCCTATACTAGGAACACACAAGGCATGCTCATCAGTGTAAAAAAATAACTTGTCTTGCACTGATGGAGAATGCCTGGGTCCCATTCTTATTATTATTTATTATTATTATTATTTATTAAGAAGTTATAATTGATAGCACGTCGTTAGGCTGAGCTAGCTCATCCATTAGACATGGCCCCTGTCCCACTGTAGCCATTCTTCTGCCTGCATTTAGGTTAGTGCCCTCTGTGAGGTGTTTAGTAGCTCTTTAGCCAATGCCAATCTAGTTTGATATTTTCTATGTGAGCCATTTGTCAGTTCATGGGAAGGAGGAGAGGGAGAATTCTTTTGAGGCCATCAGGCAGCCACAAGACCAACATTGTAAACACTCTTAGGGAGGTGAAAAGTCTGTCCTGTTATTTGTACAGATATTTTTACCTTTTTGAGCCCTGATAATAAATGCTTGGGAAATTTAGTTCACATAAAGGGGTTTTGTAATGCAGATCATAATCACAGTTGCATATTGCATGCATATTATTATTTATAATTGGCTTAGTCTCACAACAGCTTTAGCATCCAGCCTTTGCTTTTTTGTACAAATGAATCAACAGGGTTTTTGCATTAGTTGCAAAAAATCACAGAGATCTGCAGGATCCCCAATCACTTTCAATCAAGTGGGGAGCTGTTATGCTTCTGCTTTTGCTAAATGAGTGCAAAGGAATTCTTTGCCTATTCCCTACTCATGTACTTTTATAGGATGGAAGGGAGGAAGAAAAGAGCAACCTCATTAGATTGAATAGCAATGGGGTGAGATTTGTTCTGAAAATGTCACGTCACACTCTCCAGTGGAGTCTGGCTGTTGTTGAGTTTTGTGTTGCTTTGCTATAACGGGATTTCATTTGTTATTATTGTTTACGATTTTAATGTGTTTATTGGGTAGATGAGATGGAGTAGAAATTATTTACTCTTAATAAATCAGAGTTCCAAACACTTTAACCTAGTTAGAAAGCAATACTCCGTTACGCTCTGTACTCTTCGACTTTGACGGATGACTGTGCAATGAAGAATGTTTTTTAAAGTATTTGTATTTGTCTGAGGGAGCAAATCTCGCTGAACAATCATCTCTGTCTTGGTAATATACAGTAGCATTTCTCAATATTACCGCAAAGGATGTATTTTGCTCCGTATAGCTGAAACTTTAATGTTATTCCCCATTATTTACTGTCAATCCTTAGGGAATATCCATATTTCAACAAAGCTTCTTTTAGTAAATAGCAGTGGGAATTATTAATATTTCTTAGAATTGTTTCATTGATTCAACCTAAGGGGTTTTATAGAAGACTGCTTGTTTTTATCCATTTCTACCTTTTCATATTTCTCCCTCACAGTTTAAAAGGGCAAAACCCTGCTAGTCCCCACATCTTTGCTCAGCACACCAGTACTCTAAGACCTTGTCTACATACTCTGGAAGGAAAGACAAGAAACTATCAAATAGATTGAATTGTGGCACATATTTATTAGAAGATGCACAAAGGAGTTCAATGAATCAACCTAGTTAATTGAATTAACCAAGTCCCTCCCATGACATTACTGAGTCTGCCCTGCCCCCTTTTAAACTTTTGATTTCTCCTTGCAGGGGGAGGCATGGAGCCTTCCTATGGAGAAAGTGAATTGGTAAGAGCTTGCAGGACTGGGTCCTGGGCCCACTGCTCACGTCCCAATCCACTCATCCTGAGACAGAGGCCCTTTCTACTCCTAAGGATCTTCAGGGAGGGTGGGGGGCAATCCCAGACTTACCTGCTTCCAGGATCATCCCTGGGTGTCTAAATGGAAGCGCAACAACCCAGAAGGGAAGAGTAAAAAAAAAAAAAAGCCCAGACTCCGCTCCCCACTCAATATCCCTGGACTCCGCCTGGCCCAGCGCCTTCCCTCTGCTGACCCCCGCTACTTACAGGGAGGAGGGAAGAAGCTGGGATGGGCACCCACATTGCCCTCGGTCCTCAGGATCATCCCGGGACCGTGGATAAAACCAGGATAACCAAAGTCTCGATTATCCTGGGGAAATGGAGTGATCATCCCTGCCTGCTCCCGGGATCCCCTGTGCATCACTTGGATGCACAGGGACGATCCCGGGAGAAATTGACAGTTTAGAAAGGGCCAGAATAGGTTACCCTGTCTTGAGATAAGACTGCAGTATCCTATTACAGAGATGGCAAAGCAGTTAAATAAAGAGACAGTTAAAGGTAATGATTTACCCTGTTTCATCCATGGCCATTCTTCAGCCACACACTCTGGAATTGATGGAGTCTGGACAATAAAGATGAATTAGAAAGGTATAGGTTCCAAAGGATCTTAGGCTATGTTATAATGGAATAATAAATCAATGGATGGATAGATGAAGGTGAATGTATGTATGTATGCATTTCATTTATATCCTGACTTTCCTTCAAGGAGCTTAAAATTGTGTACTTGCCCCCATTCCCCTAGAAAACAAAAGGCATTAAATACAGGAAAAGAAGGGAGGAAACCTCCAGGTGCCCAGACCTATGTTTATGACCCCCCTCCTCATTTTAGCCTCACAACAACCATGTGATGCAGGTTAGTCTGAGGTCACCTAGTGAGCTTAATGACCAAGTAGAGAATTGAATCTGGATGACTTCAGTGGAATAAGAACAAAATTGAAACCTCCTGCAGAAAGATGAGATGGGGAGAGGCTGCTGTGTTTACAATGCTTGTTGGAGTGGGCCATTATGAATCCTTCACTCACAATATTGCTACAGTCATGCCATTAGGTGACTGGGTTCGGACAACACGATAACCAGCAGTGGGTTAAATAGTCAACAGTTGGTTATTGTGTCATCTGTCAGGAGTTTATTTCACACCAAATAAAGAGTTCTTTATTTGAACAACCATTGATTATCGTGTTGTGTGTCGGGCACCGTTGACTATTTCAGCATGCACAGTTGGTTATTTTCAGTGACTACAGAGTCCCCTGGCAAGAGCGATGAAAGCAGTGGCTGCCACTCTAGTCTAGCTGGCAGAACTCGCAATGGCTGATGGGATACCAGCAGGAGGACTGGGGGAGAGAGAGAGTGGAGGATGTGTGAATCAAACATACCATTGACTAATAGCCAACTCAACACTGGCCTTAATCCACACCATGGTTGATTATAATCATGTCATGGTGGGAGTACCCCCTCAGTAATAGTCAACTGTGGAGTTGACTATTAACCCACCATTGACAATTGTGTTGTTTGAACACAGCCAGGTGTCAAATCTAAATTAAAGTTTGCCCCCTTTCTCTGAGGAGCCAGAGTGAATCTTCACACACACCACCAATCCTCTCTTCCTTGTTGGGAACGGAGAAGCGGTGCCAGTTTTCAAGCCATGAGTAGAAAGGTGTGATGCTAGAAGGCATTGGGCCTTAGATGAAAAAAGATCCCACCCATCCCCCATCCCAACATGAAGTGCTAATAAATATTCCATGTTCTGTAGTACTTTAGTTTTGATCTTTATCCAAGATTTTTGACACAGCTGACCACCCTCAAAATGATGGATAGAATGTCACCAAAAAATGTATAACCAGCCCAATGAGAGTTTAATAGAATCTATGCAAATACACTCCTTCAATCTTAAGAGCAGTTCTTTCTTTAAGATGATAAGAATTTACTTAGATGGATACTGATTTCCGTGCCTTTTTAAAACAACAACAATACCTGAGCATTCTTTCGGAAAGACCAGAACAACTTCCAGGATTTTAGAAATTTTTATTTTATAAAGTTCCTAAATTATTAAAGAAACCACCTCCATGTTGCAATGTAGAACTTTCTGCAGCCACTTTTAATACTGTGTCTAGTGATCTTTTAATGCCTTTGGGGCTTAAGAGATGGGTTCACAGGCTGGATAACTAATTATTATAGCATCTTTGTTCCTGCCAGATTATGTGAATAGCAAAACGGAGTTTGATCCAGGCTCAAATTTGTCAGCCAAGTTTTCAGCACTGAGCAGCATCTTGAGAAATAAACACTGGTGCCATAAATAAATAAATAAATAAACAAACTCAATCAGATGCATACTACTAAAACAAGAACTTCAAGCTTTAGCATGTGTTTATTTCATTGTAACCCATGATACATAAAACAGGCATGTTTTTATTTTGTACAAGATAGATAGATGATAGATAGATAGATAGATAGATAGATAGATAGATAGATAGATAGACAGATAGATAGATCAGAATCAGAGAGTTGGACGGGATCTCAAAGGTCATTTCATCCAGCCTCCTGCCGATGTCGGAATCTGCTGTTACTGCATCCTTGATACGAAGCCACGCATCCTCTGCTTAAAATCATATTTCTCCTATCTAACTAAGATAGATTTGTGACAGACATGGTTGCGGAATTTGCAGTGGCTGTTCAACAGTTGGGGAAATCTGCTGAATTGTGAAAACATAATATGATCACAATGCTCTTTTGTGTCGTTTATTCTTATATATTTTGGCATGTTGATCCCACTTCTTTGAACTGCATGAATCAACCTTCCCTACTCTGGTGCCTTCAATATGTTTTGTACTAGAAGTCTATCAGCAATAACCAGCATGGCCAATGGTTAGGCATGATGGGAGTTGTAGGGCAAAACATCTGGAGGGCCACAAGTTGCCCAGCCATGCCTTCCTCTTTCCCTCTTTTGCCTTAACCAGAACAAACTTAATTTCTTCCCATCAGAAACCAAGTATTTTTCCTTGCATCTAAGGTACTTCTTAAACTTGTGTCCTGGTGCCATTATAGTCACCTCTTGTTCCCTCCAGGTTGCTGGTTAACATGACTGGCAGTTCCCACAATGATGAAGAAAACAAGCCAATAGCACTAGTTATATGGAGAAAGGAACGTAACTCTAACAATATAGATTGACAGCCTCTAATATCAAAGTTTGGACCTGTTATATGCAACACCATACCCTTGAGACTAGATGCAGCAACAGAGAAGGAGCTGAGTGTAAAGAGAAGTTGCATTCCAGCTGCTTCAGGAGAAGGTGGACTGCCAAAGAAAGTATGAGCTCCTCACTCTAGCTCCTAGCTCCCTAGATTTTTCTACACTCCTAGCCTGTGCAGATGCAAATCCAGTATGCACAGATATCATGACAAGGAAACACACCTTTATCTTGTCTGGTACTTCAGAGACTGTGCCTCTTGCTCAACACTCCTTTGCACTGCATAATTATTTCTGGTGAAAGTAAAATATGAATAGCTCTCTGAGGATACATGTGATTTATGTGCTCCAAAACATATGGAAGGCACTACATTCTTTGCATGCCTAAGATTGGCTCTGTTACACATGGTTCCCCTTTCTCTGCCTTTCTATATGTTTCATTAAATAGCCACTAGATGGTGCTGCAGTAGAGCAGAATTGCACAAATACATGAGAGTCTCATTCCGCCATTTCTAAATAATTACACATTTTCCTTGATTTAAAAAAAAGAAAAAAATGCCAGGGAAATAGTTGCAAAAAGCAGGAGAGGCCTTGGAAGAAGAGGAGATTGTGTAAAGGACCCGCAAACTACTGTGAGTGAGCAATCACAAGCACACAAAGGCTCATGTAGGAAGGCTCTCACCCTCTGCCTAGTAAGCATGCCGAAACGATGAGGAAGAGGAGCAATAGAAGCAGGTGATAGCAGCAGTGAGGGAGTAGGCTGACTGAGTGAAGGGTGGTGTTGAGGGTGTCTTGCCCAAAGGCTCCCCTAAATCTGGAACCAGCACTGCTTCTTTATGAATTCAGGGTCTAATGTGTGACGAGTTCTCAAATCCTCAGTGCACCAAAAGGGCTCACCAAGACCTGGACCTGTTATAATTCTTTCCCAGCTGGCAGGGAAGGTGATTTCAGGAGCACAAATGTGAGCATCATGCCTTTCTTGGCGGAACTATTAACTCTATTTCCCCAAAGTTGGAGGGGTGCTTGTCTCTTATCTGGAGCCCACAAAAACCTAGAGCCAGTCCAGTAATCTGTCCCAAGTTTCATTTTTTATTATTTTGTGACGTTTTTTTTTTTATTGGTACAGATGGCCTTAACGCACTTGCAGAAAGCAGTAATCATGATAAAAAAAGATTGCTACCACGTTATATGCTCTAAGAAAGATGTCCTGTTGCCCCCAGTTTAGTCCTTCGAAGACTCCTGTGAAGCCTAGTTTATCGTTCCACTAAGAAAACAGGATGCTTGTTAGCAGGGGGTGGCTGATGGAATAAATTCCCTCAAGTTCTTATGTGCTATTCCCAAGCCCAAAGGATGGTTGCTTCTTATATTGCTTTTATCGATGGCATAACTTTAGCATCTTTTTCCTTCTTTCCATTTTACATTTTTTCTTTAAATGTGCAAACTCTCAAGAAACATTGGCACCTTCAAACGGTTTCTTTTTCTCAATAGTAGCTGCTATTGAAAGACTTGTGGCCACATCTGTCTTGAACAGGAGGTGGAAACTATGGGGAGTCTGGCCTTTAAAAAGCCTTATCCTGCTAAGATAATAGTGAAATCACAGGTAGATTGCCTGAATAAGGTTAGCGATCGCTATAATGCTTTCTCTGTGGTTTGCAATAACAAACATCCTCTGTGTAGCCCTGGTGTTTTGAAAGCAGATAAAGAGACCCTTACAGGAAACAATCCATTTGAAGGCTACAAAGTTGCCTGCTTCCAAACCAATTACAAGTACTCAGCACGACTCTCCACTCCAAAGAGAGTAGAAAAGCACTTTGGTGTTTCCCTCCATCCCCCAAACTGAGTTGATAGTTTATGTGAGTACCGTATAAATAGCAATATAAAGTAGAGCCAAGGTACAGGACAGTGCAGCTGTATCAGAAGTTGGCCCTGCTGAAGAAAGAGATCCAATCCCATCACAGCAGTTTCACCGCCACCGAGGGATCCTCCAAAGCAATTTTTGTCCCCCTGTCTGTAGTTCCTTAAAAGCATCCCCTAAGAGAATCAGCTGTTTGGTGCCCAGTTGGGGTTCAACCTTGGAAATAGGCGTTTGATTTTGGAGATGGAGATGAATTGACACTTAAAATTAGACATGTGATAGAGATGTGGATTCAGGGATATACTGTATATAATATAATATAATTTATATTTATAATTAGAGAGAGAGAGAGAGGGAGAGAGGGAGAGGTTTGGAAAGGATAGGATGGAACTGTAGGAGTTGAATCAAGTAAGAGTTTTTGTGTTGGGTAAAGAGGGCTCCCAGGACTGTATTGAAGTCTGTGAAATGATTTTGGTTGTCTAAAAGTGTCTTCTTTGGTATTTGAAAATGTATTTGTATTGCTATATTAAGAATTTGTGGGGAGTGACCTAGGTCTTAGGAAGGAACCCGTAGTACAGTTTGAAGAATATGCTACCCCACATCTATATGATGGATAAATTAAATTTAACAAAACAAAGGAGAATAGGTTCATATTTGCAAATTTGGTGTGTCTGTATCTCTCTCGCTGCTCAAGCATGTAAAATCCAACCACCTCCCAAATAGTTCTGTAGTATTTAGTGGTTTGCACTAAAGAAAATTGGCAGAAAAGGAAGGTTGTTTTCAATGTAAATCGAGAAAATGTCAGTAATTTCAGTTCAGTCTTCCAATTTTCTGATGTGAAAGGTTTAGATTACCCTTCTGAGTCTTTTCTGTAATGTTGCAAAGTTTCCATTTTGACCCCCTCAAAAAAATCCTTCATAGAATTTCAGGCTATTTTAGTCATTAACTACATCAGTATCAAAAACCTAATGAGAGCTTAGTACAATGTAGTTGCTAAGAAATGCAGCTGTGAATTAGGAACTCCCCAGTTCAAATATCGCCTCTCCCATCAACTTACTAAATGTTTTTACGCCAGTCACCTTCAGCTTCAACCCTCCATCAACCCCCCATACTATGGGGGTAATAATATTAGCTTCCCGCCTTGAATATATTTGACATAGATGGAATGTAAATTATAGACCAGACATTGTAGCTCTATTATTAGTTGACTTTGCAACTCAGCTGGTGATTCATTATGCCCAAGATTCAAAGAGCTAATTTCAACTATTCCAAGGGGAGTTGGACAAATCTAGTGAGATTCCCTCCCTCCCTTCATACCTCTCCCTACAACTGGACTGCAATTTATCTGAAGACATTTTCTCAGCTGTTTTGTTGTGGCAGCCACTATTTCCCTCCCTGACGCCCTGGTCCAGGGCATTTTAGAGGATGAAAAATTGTGTCCAGGTTGCCAACTCAGTTACTGTTGCTGCCACCACTTGCATCAGCAGCAAAAACAAAAAAGCACAAAACTTCAGAAAAAAAGAAAGACGTTCTGCTACTGCCACTACTCACGGTGAGCCCCACACACTGCTAGAGAATTTATACCCCAGCCCTGGAGAAATTTGGTGAAATGTTTTCCCCAATTTCTCTACCCACAAATAAGGTGGAGAATTTTGAGACGCCGTTTGTGCACAGCTGTAAAAGAATGGCAAAAATAACAAGGACAGGCATGATGGTCTTAAGAAGGGAAGACCCAAAGTCCACGGTAGGGACCTTTATCATTTAGGAGCAACCAATATTCCACAATATTTTGCAAGCTTTTGAGTTCCCCAGAAAACTTCATCAAGCAAAAAGCGGTGGATGGGAGAAGAAACAGTGCCCCCAAAATGGCTATAGCCATGAGGTCTGCAGTTTTGATAAACCCAATCTCAAAAGAGAGATTTGCATTCTGAATGAATTAGCCAGTATTAGGTGATGCAGGTATCAAATTATTTACTGGTTCTGAAACTCTTTGCAGTTTCAAATGCAACTTGCATGTGAGATGAATGGAGGATGGAACAGTGGTTTTTGAGAAACCTAGGTCCAAAGCCTCTTTAGTTATGCACACTGAACTAATTGTGCAGTTCCTTCGATTCTCGACTATTGTTATTAATCTTTTTAAAGGAAGCCACATATTTTTATTTGCAGGTTGTAAATGATCTTGGCCTTATCAAAATCCTCATTGAGGCAACAATGCAATTTCCTGCGGGCCCCACAAATGCTTAACTGTAGGAAATAATGAAAAACCTGAGCCGTGACATCTTATGTTCTGCTAATAGCTTACTCACATATTACTGCAACGAAGTGCAACTCTTCTCCTACACTACACAAGGATTGGTTAGGACAGTTCTCCGAAATACACTTTTTCCCCTCCTGAAAACAGCCATGATATGACAAGTCTTCAAAATAGGTCAAAAGGGAGCATGGCTCCCATCCATCCCTCCAAAATGCCTCTTATTTTATGTTGCACAAAACTGCTAGTCGAAATTCACATAAATGAGTAGTAGAAATTATAGTGCCCGGTTGCTGGTGCTGTCATTTTTTTTTTCAATACTCTAAAACAATTATTGTTAATTATATTAGGTTTTAAATAAAATTGTTAAAATGGAAAACTTTGCTTACTTAAACTGCAATTCTTTACCTACTTACCAGGTATTAAGCTCCATTGAACACAGTGGGATTTACTTCTGAGTAGACATGTATAGGATTGCAGCCTTAGAGTGTCATCACAACTTGTGGTCCTCCAAATGTTTCGGCTTGCAACTCCCATGATCCCTCACCAATGGCTATGTTGGCCAAGGCTGTTGGGGATACTAGGCCAAAACTTCTGGTAGGCCACCAGTAGCCCACTCCTGATTAATAATTTTGTAATGATGAACTGTTGTCATGGGTGGTTACACACTTTTGGCTGGCATGAACATAAGTGCAACGTACATAGAGGAAAGGCTATGACATTTGCTCTTTCCTCGTTCCCTTTCCTGACCCCTGACATGGAAAAAAAATGAATATGCCAGTTGCAGAAACCAAACTTCTACAATAAATTCTTATTTTCTTCAATAGTTCTGATTTTAGTTTAAGGTTTGTTTGTTTTTGCAAAGCACCCAAAAATAGTTCTAGCATTATTTCACTTTTCCCATAGCCAACGGAGATCATTAACTAAAGGTGCAATCCTACGCATATTTAGACAGGAAAAGTCCCACAACTGCCAGCATCCCCAAACCAGTTGTAAGACTTTTTTTCCATGTAAATATGCATGAGGTTGTGCCCTTAACGAATTTGCTTGAGCATCATTTTCAACAATGTGAACAATGAATTGTTTAACTTTCAGGTTATAACGTAAGATTAATATTTACTTCCTTTGCTTTGAAATTCAGTGTCTTCATTTTAACTGATGATGCATCTCTTTAAACTACAGAAATGCTTGTATGTTTTCTTTATTGAAAGTACTGTTTATTAACTAGCATCTCTGCTAATTTCTTTCTTATCTAAGCCATTGTTTCTCCTGTCTTAAACCAACTATTTGTGGGGAGAGAAATTGGGGGCGGGAGGACCATTTCACCAAATTTCTCCAGGGGGAGAAGAAATTCTCCAATAATTTCTCACAGGTAGGCATGACCATTGGCAAGGGTTGTGGAGCCATCTGCATTTTTCTTTCTATTGCACACCGCCATTGCTCTGTAATCGCCCAGGCTGCCTGCACTTCCTGAACTGAAAAGGCCCTACAGGAAGCCAAGGAGGCTACAGGTTATCAGGGACAGGATTGTACAATGAAAGTCAGGATGCTCACATACACACCCCTCAGCCATCTCATAAATAAGGAAAGCGGAAGGACCCTGAACCAAACCCATGAGAATTTTTCCGAAATTTCTTTGCCTTTGAATTTATTTCCAAAAGCAATTTCTTTTCCATCAAATTGAATAAGAATGCGAAATTCTCATGGGATGAATTTTTGGCACAACACTAGTGGCACCCATGGGGTGCAGCAGCACGGCAAGGGCAAACAGTGCTCCCATGGTCTCCACCCCACTTCTACCTGCCTATACAAGCACAGAATGTCTGATGTGAGGGTGATGTCTGGATAATTCATGGTGGGGTTGTGGGGAGGAGAGTATGCCTTGCTTTTGACCCCCTACCCCCATGCATCATCCCCCCTGAGCGCTCACCATGCAGATCCAGGCATGAGCTTCCCCAATTGCTCTCTGAACCATCACCACCCAACCTGGAGACACCCCCCGACCCCCCATCCATAGACACTCACCCCAGTATGAGCTTCAACCTCTGATCCCCCACCCCAGACTCTGACTCCCAGACACCCACACTCAATACAACCCCCATCATCACACACTCAAGACTGCACCCCATGAATGACCTCCCACACTTGAGCCCCCTTCAAAGACATCATCTCCTGAGACCCCACCCTTCAGAACCCATTATCCAGGCCGAGGGAGGCAGCGTGGGCTTTACAGCGGCCATTAGGGTCAGCCCCTGCTGTGGCTTCCAGTGACCAATGGCAGGTTGCCTTCTGCCCAGGAATGCCTCCCGGAACAGCGCCCGAGCGAGGACAGATCAGGAAGAGCCGCACTGACCTTGCTCGGGCAGGAAAAGTCAGCTGGAATTCCCAGCTTTTCTGCTCTGCATCGTCTGCTCCTTGCCCCAGAGTGACTCCAAATCAGCGGCTCTGTCACATAACCACCGCAGCATGGCTTTGGAGCCACCCCAGGGCAAAGACAACATACAGCCCCTGTCATTTCACTGTAAAGTGGTTAGCGGCTTATTTGGATTCATTGGGTTGCATCCTAATTGCACAACCAAAAACAGCAGTGTGAAACAAAAGTGTTTTTTACATGGCCTGCTAGATGTAACAAGGAATGCAATGTGATTAGATTGGTAACCAATTTGAGCTTAATTTCAGAACAATGAGAGGCGCTTATAATTCTCATTTACTTCTCCATTCCTTTTTATTTCCATATTTTTTTTTCTTACTGTGCTGTGAAATTGTCTATGGATATGGCTAATAACCCTACTAAATAACCCTCTCATGAATAGCCTTTATGGATTTTTTTAAAATAATAATAATAATAATAATAATAATAATAATAATAATAATAATGTCTTAGCAGTGTCATCAACCAGTTGCAGCTTCCTCAAAAAAGTAAGTGGAAACATTTTTCCTTCCTGATCTTTAAGGATGAACTTTGATCAGGGTGAGTAATTTCTCCTCCAAGATGGAGTGTGTGTGTGTGTGTGTGTGTTCCCATGGGTTGGATCCAGGATCTGCCTTCCATTGACAAAAGCACTCCATTCACGGAAGATGCTTCTGCCCAATTTGAAGGGATCCCTCCACCCGCTCCCTTGCACCCAAGCTACCCCATTTACCCAGGGCTCTTGACCCTCTGTATAGCATTTTCAGGGTTGCCATGGTGAGGAGGGGGCAAGGACATCCGCTTCTGGCATCCCAATTTCATGCAACTAAATCTGGATCCAACCCTATGTCAAGAAATCTGTTCAGTTCCTCAATTAAGAGATTATTTCACTGAATAGTCAGAGGACATATTTCAGTAGTATAGAGCATTTGCTTTAGAAATATATATATTTTAAGCATTTAGGGTCATTTGAAAAAGGGCGGAAATGTATTCCCCACCCCCACCCCAATGAAATAAGTGAAATATATCTTACCTATTCCACCATGAATCCCAGTACATGGAACCTGCCCGATCCCTACATGGAAAGAGGCTTCTGCATGCAAAGCAATTTGCTCAATGCACTCTTACATGTGCAAAGGGTGCAATGTGGTATAAAAAACCATGGCCAGTATCCAAAACAGCATTCTTATTCTCATTGAAATTAGTAAGGGTGAATGCAATCCTCTGTTGGCTTGTGGCTATGTTGGGCACAGTCCCAAAAGAGTTATGCAATTTTAAGACCCATTTCGTTCAGTACGAACCATTAAAATCTACAGTACTTAGTTTTCGCTCAAATTTGACTTGGATCTTGTCCCTTATATCCAGATGTTCAGGTCTGCCTGCACAATCCCTAATGTGGTTGGTACAGTCAGCTCTGACAGAAGGACTCACTTCCCTGTTTGGTGGATGCACGCATCCTTGTACATACGTAGTGACCTGTATACAGGTTGCTACTGCATGTGAGGACTGGTGGATCAGAGAGTATTAAAATCAGTAGGAAGTCTTCTCTCAGAATCAGTGGCCAATAAAATGAGATCTCAGCCAAAATATCTTAGAAGTTAACATTTAATTAGGGCATGAACCAGCCAGAGTTTAGTTTTCAAATGCTTCCAGCTTTCCATTAAAATGAGCAGGACTTAAACGTTATGTTAACATTTTGCTGGCTTCTGCTCTTAGCTAGTGACCACTTTCGAACACCCTGCTAAACCATAGTTTAATGTAAGAAGAAAAAGGTTCAAGCGTACAGATGTGTTCAAGTGTGCTTGCCTCCCCCTTCTCTGTTGCAGCTGCAAGGAGTTTGGAAGCTTTCATTTCCTATTTCAATAACCACCGTTTAGCATGCCATCTGAAACTGGTTTGTTTAACTATGGTTTGTTTAAACAACCCAGCTTCATAACTCATAGTTTAAAGTTGGCTTGTTTCAAGCAAACCATAATTAACATTAACCATAGTTTGTTAGATTCAGATAACACTGCTATTAATCTAAACCAGAAATTAAAGGTGTCAAACTCCTTGTGGCTGCAACAGAGGGAGAGGTGGAAAACGAGCCCAAGGCTTGCTGTGGCTTGTTTCTTGCCACACTAAACTATGGTTTAGTAGTGACAATGGTTTTAAATTATGGTTTAGTGAAACATACAAAACAGGCAAGTATGTTCTCATTAATTAAATACCCAGTCCACATACGTTAAACACTGGAATTAAACTAATGAATGTACCTAGCTTTGTGCAGGTTTGAATAGCCCTTAGTTTCATACAGTGGACCCGTTCAGAAAACACCTTAAACCATAGGTTTAACCATGGTGGTTAATCAGAAAGCCAGGCTGTGTTCAGAAGACACCTTAAACCACAGCTTTAACCACAGTGAATAAAGCTTTTTGCTTTATTCACCATGGTTAAAGCCATGGTTTAAAGTGTCTTCTGAACACAGCCCAGCTTTCTGGCTTAACCACCATGGTTAAAGCCATAGTTTAAGGTGTCTTCTGAATGGGGCCTCTGAAGGTGTCAAGCAAAGCTATGCAGCAGCCAGAGTTGAAAACATTGGTGCATTTCTATAGTCTGCTGTTGGAGGAGTTTGTCCACTCCATTCCTTTGAGGGGGGGGCGCCCCACAACAAAGGGTGAGGGCAGCCCTATAAGTCTATCCTTTGGACTATTCCCCCTGGTTTCAAACTGTATTTACTGCAAAGCTATGCTCTGGTTAGAAAAGCCAGCCAGTGACTGAAGATAGTACCACAGGCTTCAAACACATAGCACATTCAAATTCATTAAGTACTGTGTTTTAAGAACCAAATGCACCTGAGGTACATGCCCATAGAGCTCCGGTAGCATGCAAGCCAAGCTTCAGGAGTTTGTATTTTATGGTTTTGGAGCTATGGTCCTGACAGACAAACACCTGCACTTTTATGTTTATAGATATAACAATAAATCTAAAAAGGAACATATCTTTTTGAGCATCATATCCTACCATTCTCCCAAGATCTCTCGTTTTTTAAATTTTATTTTATTGAGTGATTTATACCATTATAAATTGATTTGATATTTTGCTCTGCTGTTAAATCTGCTGTTTAATAACGATTGTATTATTGTGGATTGGTTTTACTTTATTTTTATTCTTAATCACCCAACTTGTATTCAGATTAAAGGGTAGGATATAAATATTTTAATGAAATAAATTAAAAACTCTAAGCTGCTTAGGAAAGGGTAGGATATAAATGCGATGAACAAATAAAAGATTTATGTAAGCATTTAGTTTTACTGTTAAACCTATCAACAAAAGTGTTCAGTTGTTAAATTCTAAAGGTAATTCATGTATGTATTGGAGAGAGTAATCCTATAGGCAGCCTCTTGGAGTGTGCGTAGGGTTTTTCATATTCATGGATCTGAGACCAGAGACAGCACTCCGACCTAGGACCCAGGAATCCATGCACCCTGCCCCTTCCTCCTTGCCCTCACAGACAGTGGCAAGCCTGCAGCCTCTAAGAGCTCACCAATGTGAGCTCAGAGTGAAGGGAAAGTGAGTACCTCTGTGGGCAGGAATGGGGAAGGCTGGGCCAGCCAATTTAAGAAAAAATCCTCCAGTTGCCCCAGCCTCTTTTCCCTCCTGCTCTACAGAACCCCAGCTAGATGGGCAAAATTGCCCATCTAGCAAAACGGCAGGGCGAGAGGAGCACAGAGCAACAATCACCTCCGCTACTCCTACTGCCCTGCATCGAATGATTGCAAGCCTCCAAGTTCCGATAGTAAGCCTCGTCGAGGCCATGGCCCATAGGACCGCGCTCTAAAACCCTTTTAGCCCACCTTTCCGCCTCAGGAAGAGGCCGTCAAGGTGGCTCAAAACTGATTCATAAGCAATAGCAAAAATACAAAAAAAAAAGCAAATATAAAACTAAGTATTGTAAACAAACAGACAATCAAACAAAACAGTAGATTATAACAACCAAACAAACTGAGCTGAATAACGAGCCAAATGTGGGAGCAAAACACAGTCTCCTACCATGGGGAGACTGGATTTTGGCAACATCCCCACGGCAAATCTGCTCCAGCCCTTACTGGGGATGGAGACTTCACCAAAAAACCGAGTGTGATTATCCACATGTTTGAAATGTAGTTAAACAACGAAGGATGTACACTAACCCATCTCCAATTTATTTATTTATTTATTTATTTAATTACATTTATATACCGCCCCACAGCCGAAGCTCTCTGGGCGGTTTACAACATTTATAAAGCAGCCAATGCAGGCCGTATGGGAATAAACCATGTTGATTTAAAAATCCAATAATTTGCTAGCCTCCGTGACTGTGAAGAAAATTTTGGGGAAATGCACCCGCTGAAAATATTGGCACTATTAATTCCTGTTAGTAGGCCTGTTGTTGTTGCCATTATTAGTTTGTTTATATCCCACCTTTTGTCCAAGGAACTCTACCATGGTTATCCCCCTCCCCTGGTTTATCCTTACAATAAACCTGTGAGGTAGATTAGGCTGGGAGGTAGTGACTGGCCCAAGGTCATCCTCACCACCAGCCCATGACTGAGTGAGGATTTGAACCTGAGTCTCCAGAGGCCTGGTCCAATCCTCTAACCACTGCTCCACTCTCAGGGCACCTTATGAGATAATGTAAGCAAATACCCCCCTGAGCTTACAATCTAAACTCAGAACATTTTAGGACAGCTTTCTATTGTACAGTTTTCACTTTAACTAATGGCCACCATGGCAACTGGATTGTGCATGCCATGTAGCTGGTCCTGATTTTGAAAAGATGTTGATGAAGATGATGATGATGATGATGATGATGATGATGATGATACACAGAGTATGGTTTTTTTTTTACTCTCCCCTCCCCCCAGCCGAATAGTGCTGCAGACTTCATTGGAAATACTCAAGGGGAACAGGGGAGTTGAGATAGTCACAGGAAACAAAAGTATTCTCGTCCAAATGCTTAATTAGAAATCCATAATAAATATCTCTAGTTCAAAAGCAATTGCTTCCTGGAACAATAAAAGCGAATGAACAATTTCAGTCCAGTCTTGCTCTTTCTGCTCTTCCCTCTTGATCACAGGCCATAATTAGAGCACTTGTGTAAAATTACATTTGTCAGATTGCCTGGGAATCGTAGCCTCAGAGGTTTTATCCACACAGAGCAAGCTGTTATCACTAACATTACAGCCTATATTCCTGTCTTTTGAGTTCCAGGGACAGACAAGTAATTACATTATCCGTATTCACTATCTAATACAAATTTAACAGCCATGAAAATTAGGCTCAGGTCAATTCTGTTTAGAGATAGTTTCCAAAACTCAGTAATTAGTTAGCCAAGATCTGTGTTGGCCCCACCCAGTGTGTACACAAAAGGCAATAAAGGAGAATGTTCTCAAAACAAATGACCCATAAAGATGCCCGACTAATATCAAGGACAGCACACATTGGTGTTGGCATCATAAGAACAGAATTCTACCTTTGGTTGATCAGAGCAAAGGTCCATCCAGTAAAGCTGTTATGGCTGAGGACTCAGACCCCATCAGAGGAAATGACCAGTGACATGGAAGATAGGGAGCATTGGATGTAAATCCACCCCAGGAAAGATACGCTAAAGCCGGGATGCAGAACCATTTTGGGAGATTGCCCCCACCACACATCTCCTGGACCAAGTGACATCAGGGGGCATGGACCCATCCCTGACACCACATCAGCCTCACCTCTGATGTCACACACACTTCCTCCCCCCCAATATTGGAAGGAAGCATGGCACTGAGCCTCCCCCCACCCAGCACAGAGAAAGCCCAGGCCGGCCTGCAGCACCACTGCAGCAGCAGGGTTGCCAGGAAGCCGGAGCACTGGGTCTTGCAACGTGAGATAGAATGGCCGCTCTTCTCTGCGTGGCTGCATCCCCTCCACCTCTCATCCTTGCTGCTATCTCAGAGCGGATCTAGCGGTGGGGATGAGGCTGGTGTTGGGACTTGCCCAGTGCTCTCTCTCCCTGGCACAGGCGAGTCCCAGTGCCCAGGCCACCTCACATCCCTGTTGCTATATCCAGTGGATGCTGATGGCTCCAGAGGTAGCAGAGGGGTAAATCTGCTCCACATTACAGTCAGAACCAGACGTACACCTAAAGCAGCTACCCAAGGGGCTCTTACAGGTTTGACTGAAACCTGGACTGAATCACCGCCCCACTGATGTTGGAGCCACTGGCCATCTCCGATCTGAGCTCAGAGATCGATTTCTTGGCCTCCCAAGGTTGCTTACAGCAATAAAATATTTAAGAAATATTAAAAGCAATAGAAACGTAAACAATATGTATGCTTTGATGTGGGTTCCTGTACTGAGCAGGGGGTTGGACTTGATGGTCTTGTAGGCCCCTTCCTACTCTACTATTCTATGGTTCTATGATAAAATAGCAATGAAAACCATCGTTAAAAGCTAACAATAAAACCAGCAGCAACAACAGCAGTCATGTCTAGAGAAGGCCATGGTAAAATAATATGTTTTCAAGGCCTTCTTAAAAGCCTGCAATGATGGTGCATGGTGGACCTCTGATGGCAGCTTGTTCCAAAGGTGTGGGATCACTGCAGAGAAGGCCCTCTGCAGAGATAACAGCAAAGCTGCCCTCCAAGGGGTTTTGTTGAGAGGGTGGGCTTAGAAGCCTAAGACCCACTCCCTGGAGGAACCCCAAGAGGCGGCATTAGCTGGATTAGGTCCACACATTGGAAGTTCTGCAACCCTGCTTCAGAGTAACCATCCCATTAGATTTCCAAGAAGGAGGAGTCATGGGGGACAGCAAGGTCCCCATGAGCATGGACCTTTGATTACAATGCAATCCCTTTAATTCCAAGAAGTTTTCCTCTTGGGACATGGAGATTTAGACACCCATCCTGCCCTATTCACAGTTGGTTCCAGACTTGCTGGATTGACACTCCAAGTTTCATTCTCCTTCGTTTGTGATTTATCTAGCTTTACCTTGTAACCAGTCCCACAGTGAGCTGTCCATAGTTCTGACAAGCTGTAGCCTATCGTGGACTCTGGTTTGTCAATATGCCTTCAGCCTGGGACAGGAGAACAGCCTGCTGTTCCCAAGTAGCCAGCCAGATGCTTGTGGACATTCAAGAGTGAGACCGTGACGACCCTCCCTGTACTTTGTTCCCAAGAAGTGATATTTTGGTATATGAAGGTCTCTTTAACTGTCACGGCTAGTATCCATTGATATCCTCCATCCCTAAGGACACTGATGGGGAGGGGGGGAAGTAATATTGGATGCAGACTGGGGCCCTGTCTACACACCGTTCCGAAGGCGCCCCGAAGCCCCTTGAGGGCGCCCTGAAAACACTCGTGTAGTACTTACCTTAATCGTCCCCAGAAGAGGAGGAGGAGGAGGCGTGCTTCGGCAGCGCAAACTACGGGCGGGCTGCTCCAGGCTCCGTTTCCCTTTAGCCAGCAGGCCCTGCGAGAGCTCCCAGCAGCGGGGCTGGGTCGTGGGAGGGAAGAGAGCGGACAAACGAGGAAAGAAGAGGGCGCCTCCCATGCCCCCGGGACCGCGCAGGGGCTATCGCCGCTGCCACCCCTTTCCTCGCCGGTCCGCTCTCTTCCCTCCCACGACCCAGCCCCGCTGCTGGGAGCTCTCGCAGGGCCTGCTGGCTAAAGGGAAACGGAGCCTGGAGCAGCCCGCCTGCAGTTTGCGCCGCTGAAGCACGCCTCCTCCTCCTCTTCTTCTGGGGACGATTAAGGTACATACTACACGAGCGTTTTCGGGGCGCCCTCAAGTGGCTTCGGGGCGCCTTCGGAACGGTGTGTAGACAGGGCCTGGGTGTCAGCAGATTTGCAAAGTCTTCCTAGGCAGTGGCCAACATTTATCACAGTATTGTCTGGTCTGTAATAGTATGGAACCTAATGCTTTGGGCATGATACATATAAAATTAAAGCACCTTTTAAACTTCAATGATTGCAATAGTGATACTTAAAATTTCCCCATTGAAATTCATATGACATAAAACTGTTGTAACTATACTAGAACTATGGTCGAATCATGCATCATATGCCTACATTATGGCTAGTTGTAGGAACCATAGAAATTTGCTCAAGTGTGTGTGTGTGTGTGTGTGTAAGTGTGTGTGGTTTTTCTTAGTGTATACCTATTTAATTTTACCATATTACTAGACTTGAATGGTAGCACAAAAGCTGGCTATTTCAGCTCAACAGAACTGAAATTTAAAACTATTATTTTGTACAATGAACAATCATGTCCCCTGGCGGCTAAGGAAATTGAATCTAAGCCTATATGGAGGGCCATTTTTTTTAACTGTCCTTTTTATAAACTGAAGGGGAAAAGATGCACACAGTTTAAATTGGATATCCCACCTGCACTTTATCATCACAATGCAAGAATCTGATCACATAGCTTTTTAGCTTTACAAAATGATATTACCCTACTTATGTGCTGAGTCATGGCATTCCTATTTTTCCTCTCCAAATCTGTAAGCCAACAGGCTTCTTCTTTCACACAGAAATGTTGTAATATGTAAATGAGAGGTTTATTTAGTGTGTGGATAAAAGAGCTTTTTAAGTCCTCATTCCTTCTAACATCTTAACAGCTGTGCAGTTTCTTACAAAATATGTTTTATCGTTTCAAGAAATGCTGTTAACCTCGCAGTTTTAAAACTGAATGAACAAGGCCTCTTGGACAAATTGAAAAACAAATGGTGGTACGACAAAGGAGAATGTGGCAGCGGGGGAGGTGACTCCAAGGTTAGCCTCAATGTCACCAAAGCGGGTAAACAGTATGTAGCGTAATTGGTGCATCTGCTGGGGTCCTTTCCTTCCTGCCGTGAAATCCTTGACTGTCCTGTGGCACTGCTAATAAGTGGACAATCAACATCCAGATGTATGCAATTACTGTCAAAGCAAAAATATTTGCATCATTGGAAGTATTTCCAAGCCTGGTTGATTGGCCTGGAAATCCAAATTATGGGTTTCTTGTCATTCTTGCCATCTCACTCATTCTCAGAAAATTCACTTCTTTTCCATTCCGGTATGACATAAAACCAGCAGGGATCTCTGGGACAGAGCCACTGGGTGAACACACACCAGAAGACATGCACAAATCAGACTATACCAAATTCATCTCAATTTTTCATGCATTATTATTATTATTATTATTATTATTATTATTATTTATTTATATAGCACCATCAGTGTACATGGTGCTGTACAGAGTAAAACAGTAAATAGCAAGACCCTGCCGCATAGGCTTACATTCTAATAAAACCATAATAAAACAATAAGGAGGGGAAGAGAAAGCAAACAGGCACAGGGTAGGGTAAACAGGCACTGGGTAGGGTAAAACTAACAGTATAAAGTCAGAACAACATCAAGTTTTAAAAGCTTTAGGAAAAAGAAAAGTTTTTATCTTAAAATCCATTCTGTCCAGTTTCCACATCATTCTGCAATTTTTAAAAAAAGAACACTGCACAAAAGTGTGCATTTATTTTCATAAGCAACTTTCCCTAATATATGCATTTTGTATGCCTGTTTCCTGAAGATAACACAGTTTTGTATGCAGTTTTCCCTAATGTACACAATTTTTTATGGAATTTTTGAACTCCATCACAAAATATGGAGAAGTGTGGAATCTGAATCCACATATTAGCACAGGAAATGTAAATTAGGTTGGCTCACTTAACATATGGAGCAAACATCCTTAATGACAACAACACAACAGAAGGTAAGCTCAAGTGCCAGATTACAGCCCTCTTCCAGAGTTCCATACTAAATGGTTTAAATTGCCAGCTTGTAGCTAACTAGTTTTACCAGGGATGGAGGATGGTGCCCCAGACACCTCAGCCCCCAATTTTTTTAAAAAAGAAAACTGCCATCAAGTCTATTGCCAAAGTCAACATAAATCTCTTGTCTCTGGAATACCAACCTGACACTTTTGAGGTCCTTACTTGGATGATTTCTCCTTCACACACAAAGCTGTTTTGGCTTCTCCAAAGGAAACCTGGGAATTGCAATTTTGTGAGAGGTGGGCAGCACCAGCCTTAGGGGTGAGCAAGCTTGGTGGTTGCCCAGGGCACCAAACTGATCAGGGAGCCAAGATAAGTTGAAGGGGCCGCCAAGTTCAGCTGAGAGGGGCACCAAGTATTTTTTAAATGTGCCCATCTGCAGTGAGCCAGGGTGGCAAAAAGCAAGTGTCCGTGAGGTTTTTTTTCAAGGTTCTACAGGTTGTTTGGCTGCTAACTAAAAAAGTGATCTTCCTTCAATTAGCTTTAAATTATGTTCCTTTTTAAAATGTCCACATTGATGTAATTTGTGTTAGGTAAAAAGCAGTGGAACACAGCTATAGTTTGTGGCAATGTTACCGAGGGACTAGCTCTTCAAATACTAGGGGTGTGCACGGACCCCCCACTCTGCTTCACTTTAAGATCCGCCATTTTCGGATCGGCCCGCTCTGCCCCGCCCCCACTCCGCCTGTGCCCACTCCGCTCCGCTCGGAGCTCCGGATCCGCATCGGAGCTCCGGTCCCCCCCCATAGGGGGGGTTACCGGGCCCTGCCGCCATTGCCACCCATGCGGCGACAGTGGCAGAGCCCGGTAAGGAGGAGGGGGGCCTTACCTGCCTCCGTCCGTGGTCCGTGGTCCGTCGCAAGTGCGGCCCAGACTTCCTGCTGGAACCACAGGCTCAATTGGAGACGCTGACGGACCGTGGACGGAGGCAGGTAAGGGAGAGGAGGGCGGGGGGCGTTACCGGGCCCTGCTGCTGTCACCGCATGGGCGACAGCGGCAGGGCCCGGTAAACCCCACTTACCTTTCCGGTGGAGCTCCGGATCGAGGCGAAGGATCCGCCTTCACCTCGATCCTCTTCGCCACGCTCCGCTGGCCCCCCAATCCTCTTCGCCTCCGCCTTAAGGGCAGGCGAAGCCCCCCCCCGCTCCGCTACTGCTTCTCCGGTCCGATTAGAAGCGGAGCACATCCCTATCAAATACCATCTGAGAATACAATGATTCTCACCTGTGGCCCACAGCTTTGTACACATATGGATGGGTCCTTGTAGGGAGCTGCAGTTGGGTCCCTAGCATCGCATTTGCACCAGGCCCCATACATCTAATGTCACCCAGTGAGCATCATGGCTGAGTGGAGATTTGATTGATAGAACTGGGAGACACTCAAAGTATTGCATTTAAACCCTAACTCAGGTTTGGCATGAAATGCATACCAGTACGTTACTGCAAAATGCAGTATGAAGGCCCATCCATATTGCTGCACAAGGTCAGCCTAAGCATGTGTAGGAATTTACTTTAGTTGT